>NC_140590.1:649081468-651587339 GCF_964204655.1 Triturus cristatus
ATCAAACTCTCCCTGCACCAGGGTCCGACCCTTCAAAGTTTTTAAATGCTATCTACAGCATTTTTAGCAAGGCGATGACACCATCTGGTGAGTCTGCAGGCCCAATAGGTCCACTATGATAGTCGTTGGGAGTTTTTCCTGTGGAACATCAGCTGGCGCCATTCCTGTCTTTTATGCAGATGGCCAGGTATGCTCGCCTCCACCAACGCTGAGGAAGGCGACACCTTCGCCGGTAGAAGTTCAGCAGGAGTCATCCGCTCCAGTTGCACCCTCTCTGACGTCGACTGAATGCGGTCCAGCGTCGGATCGCTTGACTCTAGTTCCATTAACCTCTTTAATACAGGTGACAAAGTCACCAGCGCTGCTACTGACGTCACCGACACCGGTATTGGTTTCACCAATGCGGTTATTAAAGTTGAGGCATAGATCTTGAAGGGAACCTCAGAGGCTTCTTGAGGTGGCGCAGTACTTTTTGGGGGAAGGAGATCCTGAACTGAAATAGGGAGAAATAGTGTCA
Organism: Triturus cristatus; assembly: GCF_964204655.1. Taxonomy (NCBI): domain Eukaryota; kingdom Metazoa; phylum Chordata; class Amphibia; order Caudata; family Salamandridae; genus Triturus; species Triturus cristatus. Next base: position 649,081,986 of record NC_140590.1, read on the forward strand.
CTGGATCCAGAATTTGAGGGTTTGGAGGTGTCAAGTGGTTCAAACACTTTTCCGGAATGGGAATTGTTGTCTTCAAAAGGCATTTCCCCCCAGAGGTTATGTCATACCATTCATTGATTAGGAAGTCGATTGACATGTTGGAAATTCCTCTTCCATCAACTGAACTTCAGCCTAATTTACTCACAGAAGTGCTGCATTCTACTTTTTCCACATCAGAGCCTTTATTGCCCTTTAATAAGGTATTGACTGAACCAATTCTAGAGATTTGGCATAAGCCTATGTCATCCCCCGCAGTCTCTAGACCAATTGCGTGGAGATACAAGCTGGCTCTGGGAGATCCACTACTTTTATCCACTCATCCTTCACCTGAGAGTTTGGTGGTACAAGCTTCCTGTTCTTCTCCTGGGTCTCTTCCGACATCCCCAGTGGATAGAGAATCTACAAAGGTGGAACAGTTGGCCAAGAAAGTATATTCTTCTGGTAGCATGGCATTAAAGTCGACCAATGCAACTTGTTTGTCAGGACGGTACATTCATGCACTGATGGACTCTGTCAAAACAGTGATCCCAAAACTACCTAAGAATGTTCATGGACATTTTACCGAAATGTTGAACGATGATCAGGCTGCTGCTCGACAGGTCATTCAATCAGGCCTGGATACTGCTGATTCAGTTGCAAGAGCGATGGGGCTTCAGTCATACAAGGAGGCACGCATGGCAGAGAGGGTCTGGTTTCTCACCAGTCATTCAAAATACACTGATGGATTTGCCTTTTGATGGATCAAGGTTGTTTGGCGCCAAAGCAGATTCTGCCTTGGAATGATTTAAGGATAACAAGGCAACGGCACGATCTGTGGGCCTTCAGTCGCAGCCTAGGGATTACAAGCAGTTTCAGAGGTTCTGTGGGTTTTACAGGAACTTCTCATTTTGGGGAATGCAGAAATACCAACAACAGCAGCAACAGCAAACCTCTAATTCACTCTGTAGAGGTTGTAGGAGGCAGGGGTAAACAACAAGGAGACGCCCAACCGCCATCTTCCCCCTCCTCCTCTTCCAACGTCACAGGAAAACAACCCTAATATCCTCAACTAAGAGCATGCTTTGCTGGTGGGAGGACGAGTGTCAGAATTTCTACTATAGTAGAGAGCCGGAACATCAGGTCAATGGGTATTAAATATTGTGGAAAAGGGGTACTCCCTACCCTTCCAAGAATTTCCCCCACCCTTCCTTCCCCAACAAGGTTTTTTTTCCAAAGACCATCTTCTGCTCCTTCACTTCAACAGAAGGTCCAATTCCTACTTCAAAAGAGTGCAGTGTATTTGGTTCCAGAGCAGGAACCGGGACAGGGATGCAATTCATGGTATTTCCTGGTTGTAGGAGAGTAGGATCTGCTTCTTATAGTTACCCCCACTTTTTGCTGATGTTTCACTGTTTTTCGACTTTAGTCTGGCTGGGGCCCTGCTAACCAGGACCCCAGCCTAGCTGCTTCCTCTCTAAATTGATTACCAGTACTTTAGGTACACTCCAGATTGGATTCTGGGGTACCCTTATAAGTCCCTAGTATATGGTATACTATTTACCTAGGGCATAGGTACCCCAGAGGCCTACCAGGGGCTGCAGCATGTATTGTGCCAACCCTGGGAAGCCTTCCAAAATGACACCACAGGTCTGCTACTGCAGCCTGGGTAAGGTGGTGTATGCACCCCTTAATGAGATATAGGTTCACGTGAGAGGGTGCCCATGCATGAGCAGAGCCCCTCTGCAGTTTTTGGGACCTTTATTCCGGGGTTGTTTGTGATGCAGCCAACCCATATACTCTTAGGTGCATTATAACCTCGTGGTAAATGCTAACTTTGGGATGGCCGCATGGAAACATGTCATGTTTGGTGTCAAACACCTTGGAATCATACCCCCCACACCAGTAACTGGTGTGGAGTATGATCCCACCCTTCTAGAGGGAGAACAATGACAGCACCGGTATACCCGGTACCAGCTTAACAGACCCTGGCATCACAAAATGGATGCTGCCAGCCACAGACACGAGTCTGCCCTCCTGCTGCTGGACGAAACTCCGGCAGGGGAGGCCCGGACAATAGGTTTCCTGTCACAGGGAGGTGTAACCGCCTCTCAGACAGGCTTTAGTGTATTGGGCTGGGTGGGTGAACTCCAAGAGTGCTTTGATGTCTGCACTGCGGGCACATTTGGTGTCCTTGTGCATAGTCCAGCTTAAACCGGTTGCAGGGGCTACCAGCCCCTGCTCTGGCGTGAAACTGGACAAAGGAAATGGGTTTAGCCACCCCTCTTTCCTGACCCTCCCATAGGTGGGTCCCTAGAGTTTGTCCCACCCCTTCCTTGGGTATAAGATAGGAACCCCTGGCTACAGGACTTTAAATTTACCTGGATGAAGCTCTGAAACATAATCCTGGAACTTCGACGATCTACAAGGCGCTAGATGACTGAAGAATCTCCCTTAGAGTATAGGATTACTCCCCTGCAAGGCAGGCACCTAAGACGCATCTGACCGGTTTGCATCTCCGAAGCTCCCGCCGGACTCCGAAGAATTTGCAACACAGGAGGTGGGTTCCCAGACTTTCCAGAGGTCGACCCAAGCTCCCAGCAAAGCTGAGACCCGTAGCCCTCGTGGGGACCGTGGAACCGGAACCCCTGGACACTGTGCATATTTGCAAGTGCATATGCTTCTCGTCGATCCTTGAGGCTGTGTTTTGGGCTACTTGTAGTCCACACCCCGAGCAGTGTCTCCACCGAAGATTACTAGCCTACACTCACCGAGTGTCCCGTGGGCTGGTATTGTGTGATTCCTCTTGAGGTCCCTTCGCGATCTCTGGTCCGTCAACTGGTGGGTCCCTGTGAAGGCAACTCTAACTTTAATTGGGCTTACCTGTTGCTCCAGTTATGCCCTGACTCTCCATCGCTTGGGGAGTCCGCACCAAAACATCTTTTCTCTTTCTGCGTGGGTTGCAGTTGCCAAGGCTTGTTGGGTTCAATCCGAGCACCGACACCGCAGCACTCGACATCCTTCGTGGGACAGCTCGAATCCAGCTCCTGGTCATCGTCGACACCTCCTGGTCCTCGTGGCTGCAGAGTTAAGCTACACCTCTTCGTACCTGAAACACCCGACATCGGTGGGTATTCGTCTATCGTGCCCCTAGTCACTGGCAAGTGACCCAGACTCTGTCCCCTCTGCTTTCAGGGTCTTCTGATCTTCGATCCAGGCTTGGATCACACCGGACACTTTTCTTCTTCCCGGCAGCAGCACTTTGCAGCAGATCGCCATTGAAATCACTGACTATTCCCGACATCATTTGACACCTATGCACCCGGCTTCCCTGGTTGAGGTAACTCGAGTACTCCGGTGGGTGTTGGCCCTAGAACCCCCTAAGTCTAAAGGGGTTTGCTCAAAGTCCTCTCCTAAGTGTCCTTAACTTCTAAAATTCCAACCGTGACTTTCCCATAGAATAGTATGGGGCTCGCACCTGTGTTCTCACACTGCACGCGTCTCCCGTGGGTCTCCTGTGTCACTACCTTGGGTGGTTCCTTGGGGTCCCAGCGATTCTACGTGCTCTAGGCACTGTGTCTAGTCAAGTCGTGGTTCTTATACCACTTTCTTAGCATATAGTTTGGTCTCCCCGGGGGGGGAAAGGGGGGGAGGGGATGGTATATTGTGCTACTTATTGCTATTTTAAAACTGTATTATTGTGTATCTTGGATTCTAATCTCATAAAGAGATTAATAGTGCGTGTTTAGAAATAAATACATATATTTTATATATACCTTGTGTGGTTCTCCTTTCATTTAGTGATTCAAGAGGTTATAATCTGGTAAACCAAGCTTCTTTACACTCCATAGCTACCACTTGGATATCTTTCAATAAAGGTTGTCTTTAAACCTATTCATCAATCAGGGTTGTTTGGACTGGTACAAGGTGTCCACTATAACTAGTGGACAGCATTTACGAGGCCAACTTCTCACACTGGTTTCCAAAAAAGATGGACATTTGCGACCGATCCTGGACCTCGGGGTTTTGAACTGGTTCCTCAAGCAGGAAAAGTTCAAAATGCTGTCCTTAGCACAGGTGCTTCTTGTACTGGAGAAGGAAAACTAGATGGTCTCAATCGATTTGCAGGATTCATATTTTCACATCCCCATTCTGTAATCGCACAGGAAGTATCTTCAGTTCATGGTTGGGTCTCAACATTACCAGTTGATGGTCCTTACGTTTGGTCTTACTTCCACACCTCGAGTCTTCATGAAGGTGATGGCGCTGGTCGCAGCACATCTCAGAAGATGGAGAGTACCAGTATTCACTTACCAGGACAATTGGCTGATCACAGCCAAGTCTCCATGGCTGGTGTTGCATCACTTGCAGTTAACAACTCAGTTGTTGTTCAACCTGATCTTTTTCATCAATAAGCCTAAGTTCCACCTTGAGCCCTCTCAGTGCACTCTGTTAATAGGGGCAGTACTGGACACTATGGTAAATCAAGCCTACCCTCATCCTCAGAGAATTCTGGACATTCATACTAGGATTCCGATGTTTCAGAATGGTGCTATGGCTCCAGTCTTGATGTGTCCGGCAATCTGTCTCCACTCTAGGGTGGGGAGCTCATCTGGGGATCTGGAGATCAAAGGTCTTTGGTCTCCAGGAGAACGATTGTTTCATATCAATCTGTTGGAATTGCGGGTAATACGTCTGGCTCTCAAGGCCGCCCTCCGTTCCATTTGCGGTCAGTTAGTGCAGATCTTAACAGACAATACAAGCGCAATGTGGTACAGAAACTAACAAGGAGGAGTAGGGTTGTATTTTCTCTGCCGAAAAGCTCCACAAATCTGGTCCTGGGTTCACAATCTTCAGATTTATATCTTAGCAAATCACTTGGCCGGAGTTCTAAACGTGTGTGCGAACAGTCTCAGTCGGCATTTTTCAGCCAATCACAAGTGGTGTCTCCATTCATAAGTGGTTCTTCACATTTTTGGCTATGAGGGACTCCTCAAATAGACCTTTTTACCACTCTCAAGAACATCCACTGCCTGTCATTCTGCAGTCTCTAGTATCCCATGAGGCACCCTCAAGGAACTTCCTTTAATACAGTGTAAGATATGAGATGAACTGCGAGATGGCTCTCCGCCAACTATGTTGCCCAAATAACACAATCCGGGTGGTCCCAAAGATACCGGAATGTGAGAACCTGAGCTGCCTGATGTAGTTGAGCCAGGGCTGACTCAAGGGGAAGAAATACAGTGTTTAATGATGGAAGACCTGAAGTACTCAAACTAGTGTATCAAAACAACTGTGAACTCCATGGTGGGAACTATGAAGATCAGAGTTCGCATTGCAAAGATGGAACGAGAAGGGGTTTTTATACAAGTGACTGGTATCTTTTGAGTCATCAGTGCCGGAAGTCTAAGCTAGCACCTAAGACAGGGGGCTCTTTGAGGATAAAGTGGTGGCATGCTTAACATTCCTAGAGTGTAAACTTTGAGCAGCGGGAGAAAGTGACAAGAGATTCCCAAGTTAGGTTTCAGGTTTTTTTTTTAATAAATATTTTCTTGCTGGTGGTGCCCCTAGAGGAGGCAGCTAGAGTACACGTCCCCCTTGTGGTAGTTTTTGTGGTTGCAGTCTGTGGGCTAAATTACGTTAAAAGAAAGATTCTGAGACATGTTGATTCGTGCCCTCAAGTAACCATACCTCGGCCCCTTGATATGCACTGCTAATTACCTCAGATATTACATCACACATGACATGTTCTATGACATCATTGAAAATATCGCAGCAGGATCTGAAATGACCTAATTGATGAGAACACTGTGCATTGTGGGGGCGTGAGTTATAGTTACTTTAGGGCATGTTATAGTTACTTGAGATAACTCTAACTGGTAAAATTGAGTGCTCTTTTTGTTTAAAACGGTGCGTATGAACTGACTTTTACACACACACACATATATATATATACTGCCAGCACGGGGTTAATGGTTCTCCTGTTTACAAATGCCTTACTCGGGAGACTGGAGCCCTCTGGTGACTGGGCACCGCCAACGCGGATGCAGTGAGGAATGTTCGGCACAAGCAATTTTTCGTTTATTAGTCTCCTCCGACCCCATGTTTTTTGTCCAATTTCATTAATTTTCATTCAGTGCTATGCGTAGTCAAAGACATTTAGGCTACTTTTTTTCTATTTTTTCGCTACGAGACTCTGATTTATGCTCATTATATGCATTGGTATTTACTGGCCACGGCTTTAAGAGACACATATGCTGACTATCTAGATCCAGGCCCAGGACTGTGTGTTTCTCGCTCGTGCGCATTGAGGCATTGTGGGAGTGGAAGTCCTTTCGGGGATATGAGTTTGCAACGGGAAGCCAATATTTTGTTGAATAACTATACACTTTGTGTTTTCTTTTCCCGTTCTGCATCTGTTAGCATCACGTATCCCGGCCTCATTTGCTTAAACAGTCATATAAGTGCGAGCATATTCGGGCGTAGCGTAACATCTATTTCCGTAGCTCAGCTTTTATTCCTCTAACATTGTTGGCCTCAGGGTTATTAGAAGTAGTGAGTAGGGCTTTAAGATGCTTCTATGTTTACATTTTTTAAAATAGTCACAGAACGCTTTAATGCATTTAAATTGAGTGTAATTTTTTTATTTTAAGGGCTTTGTTTTCGAGAGTGGTTGGTGCCACTGTTCAAATGTATCAATGATATATTTTCTCCCACGAGACGACACTGATGGGATTATCTCGGACAATTGTATTTACACTCATTAATCATTTTTAATGCCATAAATGTGTTGAATTACTAGCTGTACTATGCGTTTCAGAAAGGAGCGTTTTTACATATATGTAACAATGTCACATATCTATACATGCTTTAAGGGCAATAGTATTTCTTTGCTGTTTATCAAATGCCTTGTTGGGGGAAGGGCTATATATACTTACAGGTTTAGGGCACCAATCAGATTGTAAAAGGCTTCTGCGAAGCCGAAACGCGTCTCTCTAGCCATGGGGTCGTGTGAGACCTGATTTATTAAAGAAAGCCATACCTTACTTCTTCGAGTGCGTGCCTTCTTCGGTGCCGGAGTGGGATGGAGTATGCATATATATGTGTATATATATATATATATTTAATCCTGGATTATACCTCAGAAACCTGAATTATATGCCTCTATTATACCACAGAAAATCTTAAAAGAATGAAAGAGGCTAGTTGACATGGTCCTTTTAGGTTCACAGGTACATACAATACTACATTAAGTACTAGGCCTAGTTCATTCCAATTCTGGTACGAAAAATTGATATAACAAACAGTGATACTTTGTTAAAATTTATGATTTTTTTCGGGGATGGGATTTTGATGGTAAGGAACCTGAAGATTGTTTTTATTACTAACTTACTCTGCCTAAATTAACTTTTCGCAAAGTTATCGAGTGTGGCCTCTAACGTTTATTATTGTGTATGCCAAGCCAACAATTTGTAATGGCTTCAGGTAGTTCAGCGGCAAAGTTATGGTACTTGGCTGGGTTTTAATTATGAAATTCTTTATACACATCTGTTATTCCAATGCCAAGAAACCAACAGTGAAAATGCGCTTTACAAATACGCGTTATACAATGTTATATTATTACACTATTGAAACATGTTATACTAACATTGAGGCTGAGGCCAAAGAGTAACTTCTTATAATGTATTATAGAAGGTGTTTTTAAAGTAACAGATCAGTTGCATTAGTGGCACGGAAAAGCGATTAATTGTTTCAATTAGAATCCTGGTAACATTTTTAGGTCTCGTCGGGCGAAAGCAGCGCATGCGCTGCTCTCGCCATGGAGAGCACCTTTTGGAATCAATTCTGCGAGGGCTCTCATGCACGTGTCGGCAATGGACAAAGATGGCTACTCTCGCCATTTGTCCATTGCAAACAGCATGCGCGTGTCCGTAGTTCGTAGGAACTGTGGACATCCCGACACCATTTTGCATGTTGCATTTTGGTGTCCTAGCAACGGAAGCACTTTCACGGCCGCTCAAGTCTGTTTCTGCCATCCCCATAGCACAGTGATTTCCATGTTTACAGCACACTGTATGTAGCACGCTGCCAGCTCTGATGCCTTGCCTGACGTGTTTACAGCTGTATTGTTGCAAAACAAAATGCTTTGTTATATATTGTGCACGCACGCGCATAGTGTTTCTGCTGCTTTCACTGCCGCTCGAGTCTGTGTCTGCCGTCCCCATTGCACCGTGATTTCCATGTTTACAGCACACTGTATGTAGCACACTGCCAGCTCTGAGACCTTGCCTGACGGGTTTACAGTTGTATTGTTGCAAAAAAAAATGCTTTGTTATATATTGTGCACGCACGCGTATAGCGCTTTACTGTGCATTGTCTGACCGTTTCACAGAGCTCCTCTTCCTGCCACTGGAGGATCACATTTTTTCTTTTTATGATAAAATTATGTAGCCTCTTGTAGAAATATTTCCACAGCATTCTACAGCTGACCTTGTTCACATTTTTTTATAACTCCTTTTAACAATGGCCGCCTTGTGATCAGTCATCAGTGGCAGAGTGCAAACAAGGCAAGTCCATTTTCTAAGTTTGCAGCTAATGCCAGATGAACAGTCTTGTGTTTACACTACCAGGGCCGGACTGGGAACCAAAACCGGCCCTGGCAAAGTGCTCGGCCGGCCCCCCGGGGCTTGGGGGGGCCGCCGAGCTCTTTGCCAGGGCCGGTTTTCGGCCGATTTTGTTACAGGGCCGATTTTGCAGCTATGCTGCAAAAACGGCCCAGTAACAATAACGGCCCCCAGGGACCCAAAACCGGCCCCCATCCGTGCGGCCCACCGGGGGATTGCCCGGTGCCTGCTACGGCCATTCCAGCCCTGTCCACTACTCTTCTCCGTGGGTAGTAACCTATCTGATTGGCTCCTCTCCCCACCCGTAGCACCAGGGCATGCCCTCTTCACTATGGCAAAGTTTCACATGCTCGGTGAGGTGGAGACCGGGTTCCCAGTGGGGAACGGGGTCCTGGAGGAGACCCCTGCTGCCGCTTTCCTCGTCCAGCAGAAGAGCTAGATAGCAGGTATTAACAACAACAAAGGCATCAGTATCCTGGAGAGGTGCCTAACTCCCTGACTGCCGGCGATGCAGGTATGTCCTGCTGCATTCCTGTCATGGTTATGTTATACATTCTTACCAAGTCCAAGTTAGCATAGTTTAGTATTATCTGTGTGTTCTTCTTCCTTGTGTAAAAGGGAGTGTCTCCAAGTTTTAAGTGTGCTGTCCATACCTGTTTGCGCTGGAGTCCTTCATTTCTCTCAGTGCCTACTGGCCTCTCTGTGTTAGGCAGTGAGTTGCTATTCCTTCGTTCCACCGACCTTGAAAGTTTTTCGCTCGTACACACAATTCCTTTGCCCACTGCTGGTGACCAATTTACTTATCTGGCTGTGGATGTGTTTAAAAGTCTCATGATTTTTTTCCTTGTGCCCAGCTGTTGGCATTCTGCACATCAGTGTGCATGTCTTTTTCAGTTCTAGAGTCCATTTCTCACATCCAAAAGCAGTAGTAGTCCTAACCTGATGTTGGTGTGTTTCTTGGTGACATGTATGTAACTCCTTGTTCCAGTGATTGCTTATGCACCCTATTTCACCCTTGTATTGGTGTTAGCCTTCATGGTCCCTTACTTGTCTTCCCCAATAGTCAGATTATTCTTATATTAGTGGCATTTTTTTCTTTACATGTGTGTGTTTGTGCTAAAACTTGGAGAGTAACAAAATGGGGTACGCGATGTTGGTCTATTACCTTTACCAGTTGGTGTTTCCCTCTCTTTATGCCAGTGTCTCCTTGTCTCAGGTTCTGCGTTTGCTGTTGTCGTTGTCTCACCCATACTGTCCTTTTCTCCGCTCCAAACCATCGGATTAGTATGTGCACATTTAGTCCAGCCTCTCCTGTCTTGGTATAGCTGGCTATCAGTAAGTACTCTTCTCTGTTATCCTGAGAGTTCCGTGCCTCTGCTAACCTTTTTGGGGAGGGCCTTGGGATCTGCTGATCGATCTGTTTGGAATGCACTTGTCCAATTTGAGTGTTTGAGCATCTTCTCTGGCACTCTTTCTGTAGAATTCTCCATTTGCTGTACTAACTTTTGAAAAGTACATGCATCTGCAGTCTATAATTTTCTCTCATGCTCGCCTTCCTGGTGAACCATATCTTCTGTACTTGACTATTAATAGGTTTGAACTAATATATAGGATTGTCATGGCTATACTTTCCTTACTTGTTGATTGGTGGACGGTTTTATCAGCTGTCTTGCTATACTGTCTCTTTTTTTATTTTTATTTTTTTTAGATCTGGGCTGTTGCACTTCATCTGCAGCTGCCTGCTTCTCTCATTCCCCACCCAATCTGTTGTTAACTATTTACTGAACAGTATCTGAAGCCACCGCCTCTTGATTCTTCCTAAGATATTTGAGCTCATGTATTTACTGCTGTCTATTTATGATTTTTTGTTGTTGTTGATGCCTATTTTATCTGCTTGAGCTAATCTACGACTACTGGCTTTATTTTTCTCACTTGCTAATCCAGGAACTACATTTAATGTTGTGTAGTTTGTCACTGGTAGATGCAGACCTTTCAGAGATCTTCCTATATATACAATGCCTTTGCATGTCTACCTACCTGTACCTGCCTGTCTAAACCTATGAGCTGGATTACAGCATTCTATCTGCACACCTGTCTTTGGCTTGTTCGCACTAGTGATGGTGATTGCAGAGATTTGCCTTTACTTTCCACACTTTGGTTGCCTGAGATACTGTATCGTATGAAAACATTGCAGGAACTTCTCTTTTTATCTTACAGAGCAGGTGCAAACGGTTGCAGATCTTTTTTTTCCTGTGCCCATTTCTCCTTGACTGTTTAAGTCTGGTTCTGAAATTTGTTGTGTTTTTCACCTGTGCCTGGCATGAGTTTATGGTAGACTGCTACAAAAGTGAATAGATTAAAAAAAAAGCATTGAAAATGCAATAGGTCTCGCCTTTGATTAAGTTAAAGCCATTTGCTTTGCTAATGGTATTATATAGCAAATAAATGGCTTAAACTTAATAAAAGGCGAGACCAATTTCATTTTTAATGCTTGTTGTTAAGTTGCCAATAAAGGTCAGGTCTGGAAACTTGAGTTCTGCGGACTGAGGGATATGGACAATGGATGTATTTAAATCTGTGTACTGTATTCATTGAAGAATTTAAAGAGAGACAACTGGTATATCCCTGGTATTTTTCTATAATGTTGGCTATAGTGCCCACATGGTGTGCATCGCACAGTTATATATTTCTGCTTTTGGCGTCAGTTAAGTAAGATTTCAAGCAATCAAAGCTCTGAACCTCATCCCCAAGTCCTGGCATGCAGTGTTACAAGAATGTTATGCTGTGTATTTCCCTGAGCATTGGTTCCCTCTAAGTATCCTCTTTCCACTGCACAGGTTCCAACCTGATGGGCTTTTTAACCAGGGCGTGTTTTCTGACTGCCACCAATGACCATAAATAACATGTCAGTAGAAATGTGCTGAATTATCAGTGGGTTGCATTGTGCAAGTCGGGCTTGGGCGTCTTTACACCAGCTAGCTTGTGCCAGTTCTTTCTTCTTGTTATACACCTTTATTTGTGTGTGTTTATTCTCGTACAGCTGGTGTGTTAGTCCAAAAACGAGACAGTATGCCATGTCTGGTGGTACCTTCTGTTTGAGTAAATATTATCCTAGCCTACTTAATTTTCTTTGAAGCCAAGGGGGTGCTTTTGTCAGATATCTGCCTATGCAGTACATGCCCTCCATGGGATGTTTCCAGAGATGACAGCTGAAGTGGGACCCGTGTTCATAAAGCTAATCTAGTCTCTTAGTTACTCTTATCATTACCTACATCACCCTATGTGTATGTGTTTGTACCATCTTGACTGCTGCCAGCGGTTACTTAGTAAAGTGGCTCTGAAGTGACTGGCTCAGGGATTTGTGGCACTTTATAAAACTCAACTCTAAATTAAGTACTACAAGTGAAATTCTGTGTAGATTTGTGTATTTCATTTGCCTCTGTGCCCTTCTGGTACACGGTAAAGCATTTTTGTTAACAGTTTTCATAAACAAAATGATACATAACAAGTTATTGCTGGGCAAATGGTTTGATGTCCTTGTTGCAGACTAGGTATGATGTTTGAATAAAATAAATCTACATCTTAAGAGGCACATGCATCTACCCACGCTTATCCCTTGTGATTTAGATGGCTTTTGTTAGAGCTAAACACTTCTCCCAGACTGGCCTCTTGAAACACCAAGGTTTGCGTGCCACACACAATTCTGCTAACGTCTGCTAATAACAATATTTAAACTAAAAGCAGAGCGTTTGGTTATAATGGGACCTTTTTCAGTTTTTTGTACTCTAGAACCCCCTTAAATGTAAATGCTGAATCGAACACATATGCAAAATAATCTCTCCTCCTACTTGTGTTACTGTTTTGGCAACCAAATGTTCTGTTTGGTACACACAGTATGTTCCTTTGAAGACCAGATGACACACTATGGGAGGAAATGCCTTTCTGACTGTAAGCTAAATGGAACAATCCACTGACATCATAAAAGTAGAATCTTCAGTAGTAGTCATGGTAACAATTCTGTCTGTACTTTACTGCAGGCCTTGAAGGTTTTTCAGAGATCCTGTTGCCTGTCAAGTACTAAATTACGAGCTATGGCCGTGGAGTGGACTCTGGCTTTCCCAGTTAACGGGATCAGTCGAAAGTCACAAAACCTACATAACGTATGTTTTTGTTATATTACTATCCATCTGCTCTTTATTTCTTCAGCTCGTGGTTATTAGACACCATCTGATGTCTGTTAGCACGGGGCGACATTTGTAGCCTAGAGTTCTCTATTCTTTTCTGCTATTGGAGGTTTGTGTCTACTTCTTGTTTCATTTATGCTCATATTCGTATTAGAGGCAAGCTGGGAAATGATGAGACCTTTCTCTAGACATACACTGTCTCATTCATTGAGATGGAAAGTCATGTCCTATCACTGACTCAGAGTCTAGACTCAAGGTAGTGGGACAGGGTAGTCTTATTCATTGAGGTGGAGAGGTCATGTGCTGTCAATGACTTGGAGTCACTGCCTAAGAATCCAGCATGGGGTAGTCCTATTCATTGAGGTGGAGAGTTCACTTACTTGGAAGCTAGGCTCTAGATAATCTAATAAGGTAGTCTCATTCATTTTAGCAAATAATCCATGTACTATCAATGACTTGGAGTCTCTAGCCAAGATACCAGAACAGGGTAGTCTCATACATTGAGGCCGAGAGAGGCCATGTTCTATCAGTGACTTGGGGTCTCTGCCAGAATACGAGAATGGGATAGGCATAGCCATCATTGGCACTGTGGCAGGTCTGTGTCCTACTGACTGTGAAAAGGTGGCACAGTGGACAGAAAGTAGAATGCTAAAGAGTATCTAGCCTTGTCAAGGGAGTCGGTGCTGACCAGAGCACTCTAGTGCTCATAGAGCTTCCTCCTTCACCCTATATGCTACTTCTCATTGCATTACTGCATTATCCCAACTCAGCTTCACACTTGCAAGGCCTTGCATATCTTTGCTAGCTTCTAGCGTCAGAACTTTATGAAGAAGAGTGACCTGTTCTTTGACATTTTTTTAACAGACTTTTCTGTACCTTTTAGAAGCATATCCTTGATTTTTCCATATTGAATTTAAAAAACATTTATTGAAAAAAACATTCTTAATCAATTTCAAGTCTTTATTTCGATTTTCAATCATAAAAGACATCATTAAAATATTATAACAATTTTAAAAAGAGAGAAAAAATTTAGATCCATCATAGAATGTACCGTACATATCATCTACAGTTATAAATACACATCTCATTGTTGATAAAACAATATAAAATATTTAAAAAGCTTGTAATATAAAAAGAGTTTATACAAAAATAACTAAGGTATTCACGAAAGACGTAATTTACGTGCACGAATTATCCACATCCAATGAAGAAATTTTGCAACAGCAATAATCACAGGTTGGGAGGTATTAGTTTTAAGACACCGCAAGGCCTCACCACCTGTCCGAAAGTCCAATTGAAGACAAATAGGTTTAAGCCAAGACCGCCTGGGAACTTTGTACTCCGGACAGATAAATAGAATATGCGCAATACTTTCCTGTTGTGTGGGACAGAAGGGACAGCCAGGGTCAAGGCCTTCTCTCCATTTAGAAACGAAGGAGTTAATAGGAAGTGTGCCCACCCTAAATTGGTGGTATCTCTTTCTGTCCTCCACAACTGTAACACAGTCCCAGTAGCTTTCAAACACAGGCGAGTCTTTAAGTTCCATAAAATACGCAGTTAGTGACGGACCAATGCATGAACCAAATCTTTTTGCTAAGACCATACGCCAGTATAGATCTTTTAGGGTTTTCCTAGGGGGAAAAATATGTGCTATTGGGTCTTCCCATAGACTGACTAGGCCCATGGCAGAGTAAAGTACCCTGACCACCCGCATCCATGACATTTTTTGCGCCTTATCAACTCCTCTGACGTCCAGAAAAGCCCGAGCATACTGTGAGAGTTCTGGGGTAGCCCAGAGTCTCCTCCAGTATGCCACAGGTCTATATCGGGCAATATCCTCTAGACGTTGGACGCCTAGGTCATAAAAGAGGGGAATCAGCGGAGTAGATACGGGAAGACCTGTAATTACACGTAAAAACTTATTTTGGGCCCTAGTCATCCGGGTGAGGTTACTGAATCCCCACAGTTCTGCCCCGTAAAGAATTGCCGATCCTATCTTTACGTCATATATTTTTAGTGCTGGTATCAATGGCCTGGTATTTGAGGAATGGAGCTCTTTTGTTAATGCACCGGTTAACTGTGTGTGCTTTATAATCAACTGGGTAGTGTGTGGTTTCCAATCTAGCTTTGATGCAAGGGTTATACCCAGGTACGAAAAAACCTTAGTCTGCTCTAATTTGACCCCATTCATTTGCACATTTCCTCTTATATGTTTAGACTTATGTAAAACCATGAACCTCGTCTTGCTTACATTTACTATAAGCCCATGGTCTTTGCAGAAAACCTCAAACACGTCGATGGCCTTTTGTAAACCCTGTTGAGTCTTTGAGATTAATAAAGTGTCATCTGCAAACATCAACAGGGGGATCAACTTGCCATCCAGCTTAGGAGCGTCGGTAGGATGTTGCTTAAAATAGTTGTTCACTCTGTTGATGTATAAAGAGAAAAGGGTCGGGGCTAGTACGCACCCTTGGCGTACTCCCCTGGCAATTGGGAATTTATCTGTTACACTACCCGATTGGTTCCACCTAACTTGGGCGAAGTTATCCTCATGAAGTTTCATTAAAAAGGTCAGGATGTCAATTGGCATACCTTGATCTTTAAAAACTGCCCACATTTTTGCTTGTGGAACCAAGTCAAACGCTGATTTAAGATCAACAAAAGCCGCAAATAACATACCCCCCCCCCCCCCCAACAGAATCACCTGCCAATATATTAACAGAAACCTAAAAACTTGGTCTATGGTACTTGTGTGACTGCGAAATCCTGCCTGGAGTGGTGACAGTACTTCCTCTTCCTCAATCCACCCTTGAATTCTCTGCAGGACAAGCCTAGCGGCCACCTTCTGTATGCAGTCTATCAAGCTTATGGGCCTATAATTTCCTGGATCTGAGCGCTCTAGATCGGTATGATCTGGGCGCCCTTCCAGGTGTTTGGTATAGGTGATCCATTGGCGATACCATTGGCTAGACATTGAATGTATGGTGCCCAAAGTTCCTTATCGTGCGTAAACAAGTCAGCTGGGACCGAGTCCAAACTTGGTGCTCTACCTCTGGGGATGGAATTCAGTGCCTTACGTACCTCAGTTAGCTCAAACTTTAGGGGAATTATATCCTTGATAAGGGAGATAGAATCTTTACTTGTCTCGCCGTCAATTTCAAAAAGTGCAAACTGGGACGCATAGTGCGAGACCCAGAGGTTAGGCGGGACGTAGTTTATTGGTTCTTCCCTTTTTGTCCCCCTGCCCCACTTAACCATATCCCAGAAGGTACACATTGTTCGTTCTTTACTAGCAGAGTGGAGGTCCCTCCAATAATCTTGGTCCCAGGCGCGTTTGGCATCATATTGGGCTTTTTTATAAGCAACACGGGCACTCTTAACACGGTTTCTATCTTTTGTTTTTACTGCCTCAGTCAAGGCCTGGTATGCAGCCCTACATGATTTCCCATACCATTGGTCCTCCTTTCTAAGTGGCCTATTAGATTTAATATGAGTCTGTTTCGTAAAGAAAACCCTGAGTTGGTTAAAAAATTTGGTGTGGATCGTATTTACATTTGCGATGACCTCCTCTTGTGTGATGCAGTTTTGTAGGGCAATTGTCGCCGTAGTGGTCCAATTCCTTATAGTTAAAATCTGTCGCTCATTCCTTATGCAGTTTGCCCATTTGATACGCCTAGTGTCATTTGATTGGACAATATCGACCTTCACGGGAGAAACCTCCTGACGATAAGATTTAAATAATTTGAACGATAGAAGTAAGGGGTCATGATCGCTTTCGACCCTTTCCACTACTACCATATCCTTGATAATGGGCCAGTACTCTTTATTAGTAAGTATATAGTCAATACGGCTTTTTCGTAAGCCGTTGTTAAACGTAAATGCCCCGTGTTTATCAGAAGCAGATCTACCATTAATTGCACGTAGCCCTTGTCCGATACAAAGAACCTTTAACTGAAGTACGGCCTCTGTCCATTTTTTAATAGGCAGAAGTGTCAGCTGGGGAATATTCCATGTACAATCTTCTTCTAGGGTAAGATCAATATCATTGCTGTCTAGAGGTTCAAAACAGCAGTTAAAATCACCCTACTACTATGATTTTTTTTTTTTTGCAGAAACAATTTTTATTGCATTACTCAGACACAGTTGACATCCACAATGTTCAACTGGCCAGTGGCCGCCATCCGCATATAAAACCACGTCCAAGTACAATCTGGGCCACTTCCACCTACCAATGCGCTGTCCCCAAACCCTCCCCTGAACGAATACATCCCCCCCACCCACATGTCAGTGTGCCGAGACGACAACTACCAGGATAAACCTCTCTCAGAAGTAGCCGTGTTAGGAGCCACGAGCCACCCCCCACCACCACAGACAGGCCCCAAGCAGAAAGGAAAAGGAAAGCCCCCGGCCCCCATGAGCTAATCAGCTAGCCTCATCACCCACTACTATGATATTACCTTTATTACAATATGTGTCGAGGAGTACATCTAGTTCCTCGACAGTATTTAAAGGCTTACCCCCTGGCATCCCTCTGGCATAAACATTAAAAACAAAAAGGTCTTTTGATGCAGGATGCTGAACTTGAATTAGTAGTATGCCATTACTTTTTGAGTCCAGTTGAGTTATGTTATACCTGCTATCTTGTCTGACCCATGTTAGAAGTCCCCCCTTTGCTCTTCCACGGAGGCTAGGAATAGCAGGAACATAAAAACCAAGGTAACCTGGACTATATTCTAAAGCATTCAACCATGTTTCATGGAATAGCATGATACCCTTGCTATCAAGAAAATTTGACCAGTCTGATGACACTACCTTGTTTCTGAACCCTGCCACATTCCAGGAGACTAGTGATGAAAAAACAGTGCCATCATCCTGATTTTGGGTACCATGTAATTCAACATCCTGTAGGCCTCCACTGGCTTTTCCCCCTAGTTGAAAAACCTCTTGCACAGGACTATTGATATTAGTTAGTCCACTTGTCAGGGCTGTTTCTATTAAGGCAGGGGGAATTATTTCGTGGGGGTCTATTCCAGAAGCGAGACTCGCTCTATGGGGGTTAACCATATTGGTTCCTCGTGGGTCCTGATCTTGTCCGTATAAGAGTCAGTCATTAATGTCTAGTGAACTCAGAGCATCGAATCTGTTACTTACTGGTGTAAAACTAATATAAGGGTCAGCCCGAGGGGCATGGTCTCTCCTTCTGGTGGCGGTAGTAATGCTGGGTGGATAAAAATACCCCAATGGTAGTATATTGATACGATCTCGATGTATCCTCAGTGATCCTGCCTGCCTCAGAATGTGATCTACCAATTGGGGGAGGCAAAATTCACAACAACACAATCTCCCTCCATTCCCTTCCTGGTCTTTCCCACCCAGTCCACCCTTCTTACCATCTTAAAATTGTTAAAGAGATGTTCACCTAACACTGTTCTATTATTCAAGAAATGGAGTGCTTTATTTTTTAGTGTAGACCAGTGTTCCTCGTTGCCATCCAGTGTTTTAGGGACATTGGCCAAAATAATGGAATATGGGCACGCCTCTGGGGGAAGATGGAGTCTTGTTTCTTTTTGGGGAATATGGTCTATATGATGTAAGCTACCCCTGGAGCCTCCACAACCAAGCTTAGCTCCACTGGCTGAAGTTAAGGTGTTTGATAATTGTGTCGTCTGGGCAGCTGCAGGTTCTCTGGGTTCACTCGAGCCAATAGCTAAGCTAGTGGCTGTTGGTATATGAGTGGGGGCACCAGCAGAACATGCTTCTATCGGTTTGATCCCAATCGTGGACCCCTGTTGGTTTTAATACGTGTCTTTCTAGGGCTTTTAATCTACAATCAATTGAATCAAGTTTTTCCATCATGGGGTTAATGAGTGCCTTAAGGCGCTCCTCCAAATTCCCTATAAATTCTGACAGTTTATTACCCTCCATGGGGTTAACTGTTACGGATGTTGTTGTATTACCCCCTTCGTAGGTCTTAGGGTGATTTGCCTGAGTCATTTGGCTTTCTGTTTGGCAACCCAGGCCAAGTGTGGAATTCTTTTTCCTAGCTTGTTTGACATTTGGCCTGCTACCCTTTGCGGCACTATTCGCCTTACGCTTCCCCAGCAGATCTTTGGCTCTGGTGTCAAGCTCAACCCGTGACTGCCTAGTGCGAGTGTTGGGAGGGGAGGGGGTGGGGACTAGGAGTAGGTGGACAGGAAATATTTGTTGTGTGTGTTACAGATGTTAAAACGTCATTGGAAGGTGTAATTGGACTATGTAGGAATTCGATGGGAGCCTGGATACCTCCTGTTGATTCTATTGTTGGTATGTGAATCGAGTTGTGACCAAATGGATCAAGTGATAACCTCCTCTCTACAAGTTCTATCTCCTTGGCCACAGCTGTTTCTGCCCGTTTAAGATAGGCATCCAAGTTCCAGCCCCCCCAGCCCCCCCCCCCCCCCCCTTTGGGATTAGCAATGGATTTGGCCATGTAGCAGATAAGTAGTTACTATCGCACAGACGAATGTCCTACCACACTATAGTCACACGTTAGTTGATGCAATGCAATCGCTAGACAACTAGGCAAACATATAAAATCATTACTGCTCACTTAGCGATGGTTGTATGTCCTCAGTCCTAATGGGAATATCTATTTCCCCAGAGCCGCGCTCACACGGAACTGTTTTGCGCAGTTATCCAGGCTCCTCGTCAATCATGGCAATAGCGGCTGTAGTGGCTGTAACGGTCTCTCCTCCCTCTGCGTGCGGCTCCACTCTGCTCCTCTCTGCGTGACTCTACGTGGCGTTACGCATAGGGGGCGTAATCCACCCTGTCCAGCACAGCCACTCGCCAGTGATAGATCAACATTGCATTTTTGGCAGAGTTTAGCACTCTTTAAATGTAAGATGTTTATGTATCTGGTGTCTATCTGTGTATGTATTTATATAGCACTGAACAACCCACAAATGGTCTCATAGCTGTGCAGAGTCTTCTTTAATAGTGGTGTCAATGCTCTAATTAAAATAATTAAGAGGCTTAAGACTTAGGATCAAGACAGTCTGAGTCCAATTCCAATGAATGAAACCTCCGCCAGACAATAATGCAAGTAAAATCCATGACGGTATATTCAAAATTAGGATAATTACAGAAGGCAAAACGTTGTTAGTAAATAATGGGCAATCAGCAAGCATAACGAATCAGAATCAAACTATGCAAGAGAATGAACATAAGGGCAACACCTAAAATAAGTAGTAGCCGAACCAAAGTATAGTTCACCAAGAGGACTGACATAGAGTATACCTCAAAACAAGTAAGCAAAAGAAAAATATAAATCAAATGACGGACTAGCGCAGTCTGCTCAGTTTAAATGACAGAGAAAGTCTTTAAGAATAAATCAGTTCATAGACTGCCCTAGAATCTGCATAGTTAGGGAAGGAAAAAAGTCTGGCACATCGAAAACAAAACATAGTCTTCGATAAGGTTTTAGGCAAAGAAACTACACACTCAGTATGGTTTGTCATGACATAATAAGGCTGAATTAACAAAGATACATTCATGTAAATCAATCATTATTCAAATATACAAGATAAAATCAAATAAGGTACATCTAGCAAACACCTTTGTTGCATATTAATAAAGAAGTATGCTTATGAAACTAAGGAAATGAAATGACATTTACAGAACACAGAAAAATTATAGTCTGTTCAGCTAATAAATGGACCCTAGAGAAGATTAGAGTAAAGGACTTAGAATGTTACAAAGATAGGAACAACCTGAGCATGGCTTCCTTGGAGGAAGGCATATTAATACAGTTATATTTTGCACAGTAAACAACACCACCAATGAGGCTTCTATTTTTCTGATTTTCTGAAATGACAAAGCACACACAGAAACCTGCACATGAAGAATGCTCGTTCGCATAAAATAAAAGTGCACTTTCTTTCTGCAAATGTGAAATTATGTCAATGCAATCTGTTTGCGGCCCAGTCAGGCTAACTTAAAACATCGAAATTTACCATTATTTTATTATTCTTAAAACATTCTTTCCGTAGTTAAGGGCAAGTTATTGCATTTATGGTCTGTGTATGTAGGATGTGCACATAGTGAATTTGTGATATTGGTAGTAAAGTGCAATGTAAGCAGTACTCTGCATTGAGCGTACAGTCAGTGCTGCAACATGCGGCAAGTGCAGTTGCAGACAGCATGCAAGTAGCTGTTCAAGGTCTTTATAAAAATATATGATTTTGCATAGGATTGCCACTTCACATCATGCTATCAGGACAACTTATTAATAGTCCAAATTATTTGAATCAAGTGTATCTGTCAAATGGGGTCAGTTTCAACACCTACGATTAAATAGAGGCCCAGGATCAGAAACATGGTGGCAAACTTATTTTGACCTGTTTCCTAAATGTAAGCAGGCTGGGTTTCAGATGTGCGTGATTGTTGTTCCACTAGTGCAGGGTTTCTATTCAGCAATCATTTTGTTGGCCATATGTGCTGTGGTTTCAGTTATAGCGCTTTCTAAAAGGTGCACATTCATTTGACTTGTATTTAGGGGCCACTATCGAGTTGTGTGTAGCGCAATGTAGACCCAATATCACAGGTTGTATACTAATGTGGAGGTTATATTTTTATCCCTACTCCCCTCCCATCGCTTGTGAAAGTTAGAAATGAAATGTAAATGGTAGATTAATTATATTGACCACTATATTTTCATTATACATGCAATTGTGATAGCATATATTATGTGATGTGGTATTGGGTGTGTTTGTGTGTGCGTTTAACTTTATATTATATTGGAAACTATTCAACTGGTTTAGGAGTTGAGGTTGGTTGAGGACAGCAGAGTGTGAAGTAAGTTTAAGATATTTATCATAACGTGAAGTTCATGTATTTTTAGATGTTTTGTTGTGTACATCACTATCATTCATAATTCACATCCAGCTGTTCTGTTTTTTGGGGGAATTCCTTTGCCCCCTTTTTTATGTAGCACTTTGCTAATGGTGGAGGAGAAGAGGATTCTAGGACAACTGTCAACTATCTCATGCCTTTTGGGGTGTAGCTGTTTTCACAGTGGAGGAGATCAGGCGATGTTAGAGCTGTCACATTGGCCTCTTTGCAAATGAGACTAGGACTCTGGGCCAGTTGTGATCTGTTCCGGCCCTTATTGTCCTGCATAATGAGGGTAATGGAGAAACAAGGCTGCTCATACTTGTGCCATCACTGTGTTCACTATTGCAAAGCAGCTGACCAAGCAGCTTATTTTACCCTTTCCCTCCCACTAGACCCCATCTTCCTCCATTTTATTGATGGATATGGGCTGTAATTGTTTTAGTACACAAGAGCTGCCAATATACATAGATTTATCAATTTATCCTAAGGGCGGGATTATATATTTATCACCCACCCCTGCTTTACCTAAGAGCGAAGGGATCTTTCTGTCCACCTTACCCAAAGTCAATAGATATTTAATGATTTTACACCCAATGAGAGGGAGGGTTTTTGATTTATCCGCCCCCAACACCTTGCTGAAGGAGGGGCTACTTGTTACATTGCACATGAGTGAGGTGCTCTTAGTTTGGTCTTCCCTAATTGGCCATGGGTGGGGTATTTCGATCCCTACCACCGCCTTGTCTGGAGAAAGTGTAGTGTTGTGTTTCATACAGAATTCATGTCTTTTGCACGTGTGTGTGCGATCCCTGTAAAGTGGTGTTATGATTCAAACTTGTCCCGTGCATGGAGCGGACACCGGCCAGGGTTCGAACGGAATCGTCCAGTTGTGGTTGGATCACCGGGCCAGGAGGTCGCTCCATGTCATTAGTGGAATCATATCAATAACAGTCATCAACTTATCTGATTGGTATTGGTCTCAATTCTTACATCTTGGTGACGAGGATGGGATGCGTAAGGCGATCATAAACAAGGCACCTATCGGGCACCTTGGTGCCACAAATAGTGGGATGAAAATTTAATATTATTGGTGGCCTTCTATGAATAGTCAGGTTAAGATGTTGGTGGACAATTGTCCGGAGTGTCTACTATCAGACAAGCATTGGCGGACGGTACAGACCCCGTTGCACCCAACTCTTTTTCCTAGTGCTACATGGGAAAAGGTGGAGTTGGATTTTTCATGGCCATATACAGTATTATCTTTTGATATGAGGTATGTGATTTTGGCAGTCGATTATTTTTCAAAATGGATGTATTTTAGTTTTGTAGAAACACCTGATACTGACTCAACTATCGCATTTCTCAGTAAAATATTTTTATTGGAAGGCGCATCCAGAATTGTAGTCATTGACAATGTCACGCATTTTGTGTCGGAAAAGATGTGCAGATTCTTAAGCTCCAGGGAAAACATCTAAAAGTGGCACTGTACTCTCCCACCTAAAATGGGTTAGTGAAGAGGGGGAACAAAGTTATGAAAGAGGGAATACAGACTGCCATTGAGTCTGGTTTGAATGTGAGAGAGTTTGTGGAACAGAAGGTGTGGCACTACAATACTTCGCCACGCTGCACTACGAGGGTGACCCCTTTTGTTATGCTAAGGGGCAGGGAACAAAAATACAAACGTAGCAATTACATGGGACCCAATCATGCATCCTACATGAACACATGACAAATACATTTAGAACAAAAACATATCAGGCAAGACGGGGTAGCTTGTGGAATATTGAGCACAATTTCTAACAAGCTTAGAGAAACAGTCACTGCACTTTTTTATCATGTGCGATTAACGTGCAAACTGTTTACATTAGTTGACGACAATTAGTTCCTTTAAAAACAATAATAGGATCATCATCAGGACAGTTAAGGTGCAAGCCTGAATCAATTAAAATAGCCTGGATAGTGCTTGCCGGTAAAGGATAGCCGTACGCGGACTCAGGAGGGGCCGAAGCCGCAGTAATGATGGTTCTGTGGATAAGGTGGTGAAGCTATTCGGGCGTTTTTCAGCAATACGTGATAGTATATTCAATAAATTAGCATGTGGCGATGCACAGAATGATGTGAGATCCGATGCTCAATAGATGGGAACCAGGCTATTTTCATTGATTCAGACTTGCACCTTAACTGTCCTGATGATGATCCTATTATTGTTTTTAAAGGATCGAAACGTCGTCGACTAATGTAAAAAGTTTGCACGTTAATCGCACATGATAAAAAAAGTACAGTTACAGTTTCTCTAAGCTATTTAGAAATTGTGCTCAATATTCCACAAGCTACCCCATCTTGCCTGATATGATTTTGTTCTAAATGTATTTGTCATGTGTTCATGTAGGATGCAGGATTGTGTCCCATGTAATTGCTACGTTTGTATTTTTGTTCTTTGACATTTTTGATTTATTAAATTGATTGTCCGGCTGGACACTCACTTTATAGTACTGATTCAAGTCTATAATTAGCCTATTTACTCAACTGTTGCGTTTAAGGACCACTATTCTAATACTAAACTGTTACCCAAGGTCCTTATCTACCTTCTGGTTTCCCTTGGTTTTGTAAAAGTAAGGGGCAGGGAGGCGCATACTTTGTTGTTTCCATCCTGGTTCAGTAATATGTCTGGATGTGACAAGTCTGGTATGGAAAAGGTTTCTTCAAGAGTTAATGCAAAACAAATTCTCATGAAAGACAACTTTGACAAGAAATGTCACTTTGGTAAAGGGGATGTGTCAGTTGGTGACTGGGCTTTAATCAAGAAACCTCGAGGGTAAGGAAAGGAGAATCTAAATTTTCAATGCCTGAGCAAGTGAGTAAAGTTAGTGAGGGGGCAGCGTTTGTGGTGGGTAAAGGTTGGTGGAACAAGAGACAACTGGTGAAGGTGACAACTGAGCAGGCTAATATTATGCGGCAGAGAAAGCGGTGTGTGGATGATTATGATTGGGCACATTGGATACAGTTGGGGATCGTAATAGTGGCTGAGACTAGTTATATCGAAGAGATCACGCCATCTGGTGAGGATGGGGCCGAGTCCAATTCCAGTTGTGCGGGTGGCACAAGTAGGGCATTTCGGAAGGGCCCCAAAAGAATTTGACGATTTTGTTAGATTTTAAGAAAAAGAAAATGTATTTCTGTATGTTGTGGGGATTGGGTATATCGTTCTGTTTTTAATAGAGGGAAGGTGTTGTAGTGTTGTGTTTCATATAGAATTCATGTCTCACGCATGTGTGGGTGCGATCCTTGTAAAGTGGTGTTGTGATTCAAACTTGTCCCGCGCATGGAGTGGACACCATCCAGGGTTCGAACAACATCGGCGACTTGCAGTTCGATCACTGGGCCAGGAGGTTGCTCCATGTCGTGGGTGGAATTCAATCAATAAAACTCATCAACTTACCTGATTGGTATCGGTCTTGATTATTACAGAAAGAGGAGGGGTTTGTCAGTCCCCATCTTCTAAAGAGCAAAGATCTATTTGGCACACTTCACTTCGCCGAAGAGAAGTGCTGTCTCATGCCTATAACCCTCCTGATTTGGCTAATGGCAGGGGTGGTCTTTGTACCCCTTCTCTGACTCCCTACCCCCACCATGGTGCCGAAGGGTATGGAGTATTTGTGTTCCACTTCCCATCCTGCCTTGCTGGAGAGTGGGTGATGGTTAATGTCTTGGCTCCCTCCACCTTGCTGAGGTTGGAAAGATATTTATTGCTTTTCGCCACCCAAAGATTTTTATTTGCCCCAGCTTTGTCCAAGGTGAGGTTTCTTTACCGCCCCTGCTATGCCCATGATTGGAAGGGTTTTTTTTCCCTGCAGCCTTCACCACCTTGCCCAAAGGTAGAGCTGTTCTTTTCAGACCACACACACTCTCCCACCTTGTGCAAGGGCAAGCAAATCACTGGTGTTTTTTCTCTCTCCTGATATTTGCAAACACTGAAAGAGGAAACAAGCATTGGCATAGCCAATAGGTCTCGCGTTTGGGACGTTATGAGAGATTACAATGCAAGTGCTAAGGAGTTTGCCCCTGCACCAGGGGTTCTGTGGGGTCTAATGTTACACCACTACATAGCGGACACATGCTTGCCCCAACTACATCTTTAGATGACTTTACAATGTCAAATTGTGCCCATTGTCATCAGCTGGTATTTTATTAGAAAGGCAGGAAGAGTTGAAAGTTGGACCTGACTGTAGTGCAAACGGTCGAGGTTCTTGACACACAAATGCACAGTGAATAAAATAACAAATCCCTCAATTTGAAGTCCTGGTTTGTTGGCAGGGTGCAAATCTCGTTTTTCATTTGAAACATACCCTACTACCCACAATAAATGTCAAAAACATTTCTTTAGTTAAATGCTTTCCAATTAACACTCCTGTATTGCTACTTGGATAAAGTTCAAAACGAGAGTTGGAATGTATTGTATTTAATGTTAGGAATAAAAAAGACGAATACTAACAAGAACACTAAACAAATCAAACATGGTTTGGATTGTAAGATTAAATACGAAATTATCCTTGGTCTTTCGTTGGTGAGCCTTGGCAGTTGTTTTTAAACGAATAAAGCATTAAAAAACGTTTAGGCAGAAAGCAAGCAGTGCTTGTAAAAGGCAGGTTGGGTCAGGCATTGCCGGCAGAGGGCAGATGATGTTTGAGGAGTGAAGGTTGGGCGGGCAGAGAGCAAGTATTGATTGCAGAGTACAGACAGACTGATACAGCCAAGGCAGGCAGGCGGATAGCAGGTAGTGCCTGCAGAGGGCAGGTGGCGTTTTCAGAGGACAGACAATGTCTGCAGCGGGCATGTTTCGGTCAGACATTGGCGGCGAAGGCCCATGGTTTAAGTAGAGTAGAGATGGTAGAGGAGGGCGGGCAGGTAGCGTTTGCAAAGGGCAGGCAGGGAGGGAGGGCAGGCAGTTCAGGCAGATGACAGATGGTGTCTGCAGATAGCAACAGTGCAGACAGAGAGAGGACAGGGCTGACAGAAGGCAGGCAGGTAGGGCAGGCAGATAGCAGGCATTGCCTGCAGAGGGCAGTTTGTGTCTGCAGAGACTAGTCGGATGGAGGAGGGTGGGTGGCCAGCCAGAGAGCGGGCATTGCTGGCAGAGAGCAAGTAGCCTTTGCAGAGGGCACAAAGGCCGAGATGGCAAGGGCAGGCGGACAGTAGGCAGAGTTTGCAGAGGGCAGGGGTCAGGTATTGCCGGCGGAGGGCAGATGGTGTCTGCAGATGGCAGACAGGAAGGGCAGGCATTGCCGGAAGAGGGCAGGTCAGGAGCACGCAGTGCCGCAGAGGACAGGCCGTGTTTGTGAGCCCCTCCCCCGCCCGCCTGTAAGTGCCCGCCCTGTGCCGCACACATTGACTCTCCGCTTTCGGTTTTCCAGGAGACCCGGCTCCCAGAGCGCCGCTCACATGAAAGGCGGTGGCATCGATCTGCGGCCGGCGGGGGCAGCTCTCCGCGCCTGGAGCTGTTGACAGGCAGCATGCTGTATCCCATGAGTGCTGGATGGAGGCAGTCCTTCCTAAAGTAACAAGCGCGGCCGCGAAAGTGACCGCGCTGTGTTAATTAGTAACCCACAACAATAAGGAAGGAATGCGCGCCGTGAAGCAAGGAAGATAGGTTTACTGTTTTTGAAAGT
Organism: Triturus cristatus; assembly: GCF_964204655.1. Taxonomy (NCBI): domain Eukaryota; kingdom Metazoa; phylum Chordata; class Amphibia; order Caudata; family Salamandridae; genus Triturus; species Triturus cristatus. Next base: position 649,109,346 of record NC_140590.1, read on the forward strand.
GGGGGAGGTGAGCTGTATCTGCCTGCTGGAAATCTTAAACGCGCGGACGCGAAAGTGAAAGCGCTCGCGCTGGGTAAACATAAGAACTGTAACGTGATCCTGGAATTTAGCCTGGAATGCAGCTGGCACACTGCACGCCGCTGCTCGCTCCCGAGACACAGGCTAGGGAAGTAAACATCTAAAGAAAAGGAGGGACACACCCACGCATTTGGCCATTTGCGTGCTTTCCTTTGTGAAAGCCAGACGCAATGGCCAATCAAATGTGTGGGTGTAAACAAATCCACACGTAAAAGTTGCAAGAAAGTTGGGAGTGCTTACAAGAAGCCTCCCATAGACGGCGCATGCACGCTGCGCTAGGCTCGACCTAAAAAGTGTTTGGCTATGCAGATGTTTTCAACAAAATGTAAACTTTCTTGAACATGACGATGGTGCGTGTAGCTCTGGTCCTCGTCATTGCCCAATGGAATAAGTCATTTTTTAATGTTGTAACCATAATCTTTGGTGCAAATTAGGCAAAAGAAGTCAAACTTATTGAGCAGAAAATGTTTTCCTGTTTACTAAACAATGTTTAATTCGTACCAGTGTTTTCCAGGGTTTGACACAGGTTTCTTATTTATTAACACCGAAAGATTTTCATTACATCACTCCTCATGGTGCCGCTGACTGGCTAATTTTAAACCGCACATAAGCAACATCTTCAACAATTTAGTGAACATTTAAACAAAATGACCCCAGTACACACAGGCTCTTTTATACCTTTAGGTGAACTGGAATAGTCGAAATTGTCCCATTTTTAGGAGTGTTATGGTTTGCATGAAGCTTTTGTGCTGGCATTTCTCCACGCTATCAGGGACGGTTAGTTGTGCAAGCTGCAGTGGGCGTTTGAGAAATATCTTGGGCCCTGGCACTTACGTTTTTTACAGATTAGGCACTTGTGCGTTAATCATAATAACCACAGAATTACAATTCCATCTGTTATATATATTACTTCCATTTCATCATTCAAGTGAAGGTAAAGTCCGGATTAGTATTAAGGGTGTACATTAAGGGAAAATACATTCATCACACAAGTAGTGAGATAGGACATTAAAAAAAAATTGTATATACGATCAAGGGGAAGGGGTGTAAAGGTATAAGGAGACTCCGAAACGGTATTCTCCTTTTTTACTCCAATAGAGCTATATAAATAAAAACTCGAGAAAATATCACCAAATTTGGTATGCATGCGAAGCTCGTAGTTTTTTTCACATTTTGTGTAAGTTCTTTCAATAGTTTAAAAACGGCAAATACATACCTCTGTGTGAGGGTTACCCTAAGTTTTTCAATGTCCCCAGTCTAAAATAACAATGTAAATCTGAATGATGTGGAATCTGATTAAATGTGTGCTGCAAACCATTTTGCTCCATCTGGCAGTTTGGGACTCATGGAGCTCTCTAAATCGCCATGTACCTTGTTGTAGAAAACAATTGCTGGTGGTAGGCTAGCCACAGTTCTCTCCGTTTGAGGGCTGCGACCACTAATAAAGAGGTGGAAAACTCTTTATCCCAATACGGGGCATTTAAAAATAATCCAAAAATAGTTTTCTATAGCTGCATTCAGGGATTGCTGCTGGGTACCGTCTACGGCCTTCTGCTAGAATATAAGACAGAGGGAATTAAGGGCTTCATAACCTGAGTGTGTCATGGTAGGAACAAATCACCTTGATAAAGAATCAAAATGTTTCTGCTGGTGCTAAAGTAATTAGCTCTTCATGACTAATTAGACATTTCCCTATTCTGAAAAACTACCTAATAGATTTACATTTACTAAGCAAAAATAGGCCCTTAGCATAAGTGTCCAGTTCTTCATATGTTTAACAAAGGCTGTGTTTACCAACAGTTTCCTAGCAAAAGTTCATTTATACTGGCGCTTTAAATTCTCATGGAGTGCTACCTCTAGAACCAAGAGGCTGGGATCTAATATTATCCTTGGGAGCTTCTTAATCCCTGCTTTGTCTGACAGACCTCCTGATTATTTAGAAATAGTCCAGCCGAACATACTTCATATGTGGGCATGAGTAGTAGGTATACCCGGATCCATGGGGTGTTTAATATTCCAGATGTCTGCTATGCCATGCCTAGCCATAAATTAAGACAGGGCCCTATATACTCAGGGCTTTTTCTCCTGATATTGCGAAACTAATGTGCTCCCGACAGCTTGATGTATATTGAAATCTCCCCAAACTACCAGCAGACAGGGCCAGGATGCTAATTCCACCTTTAGGTCCTCCAATACTTTAGGATTATCCTGATTTGACCCATAGATGGTACAAACGGTTAGTCCTACCTCCACCTCGACCAACGCCCACCTTCCTAAGTTGTCTGCCAGTTTATACCTTATCGTCCCCATTTTGGGCTTAGCTAAAATGGCAACTCCTCTAATATTAGAGCTCTGAGAGGAGCAGGTCAGCAAAATATACCCTATGATTGTTAGCAGCTCCCTCCTGCCCCATGGAATATGCGTCTCCTGCAGGTATACTATATCTGGGGCAATAGCCCTCAAGAACTCAGCTACCCTTAATCATTTTGTTTTTATCATTCAGCCCTCCCACATTAACCGAGCATATAGTTATTTTACCCATCTAACAATGGTTGGAATACCATACCATTCATGGTCTCAGCTTTGATAAATGAAAATTCAATGTAGTCCTCCTTACTCCTTCTCTGGGTAAAATTCTCATGCTTTCTCCCCCCTACACCTACTTTCTTCCAACATGACCACCAAACCCACCATGTCCAGCCCTCCCAACCTTTCGTGCCCTTCCACCCTAACCCCCCCAAGACCCCCTCCCTCCACCCGCCCCCAGAACCCTCCCCTACCCTGAGAAGCAGCCAGACCATACAGTGGTCTGTGAAGAGATGGAAGCAGCACCTGTGACCTGTGTGAGTTATGCATGCATTTCTTATGACAGTACAAAATTGCAAAGCCCTAAATCTAGCAACAGATCCCAGCAGGTTTGGCCACTAGTTGGGCCTTCGATTCCCTTATAGAGACTTTCATAGAACACATCTAAGAGAGTAATCAAAACTACTAGATCCAAAACGTGATGTAGGCAAGGTTACATACGTGATAAAGCCATGTTCTTATGATTCTTATAGCCTGATACCGACTAGAAATTGTTTAGCCTTGTGTTCGGATTTTAAAAAATCGTGTTTGCCCCCCACCAAAATCACTGTCAAGCGTGCAGTGTTAAACAAATATGCCGGTACATTTTGATCCTGATAAGGCTTAATTAGCTACTGCAGCCACCACTGCCTTTCGACTGTGACATGGCAAAAGTCGAGTCGGACAAAGTGCGAGTCATCGCCTGTTGGACCACTTGGCTTCCGGCTTTGCTTTCTTGAAGATTGATTGCCTTGAGAAAGTTTCCAAAGTTAATTAGAATAGCCTGCGGCTTAGTGTCTTCTCTAGTTGGTTGTCTCAAGGCGAAGGGTACTCTATGGGCTTGTTGCACCTCTTGTGACCAGTTCCATCCTGTTGACTCTAGAAAGGCGGTTCGGACTAGTTCCACCACATAGGCTTAGGTGTCTGTGCCTTCGATTCCTTCTGGAACCCCTAACAGGCGGAGGTTGTTACGCCACTGGCAGTTTTCCTGATCCTCGAGCTTCCATTGTATATCGATAAGCTGGGATTTGTGTGTCTCTGAATGTACACAGGTGGCTGCTAGGTCTGTTTCTACTGCAGTGGTTCTTGTTTCAAAGATTTGTCAGGTGCTCCCCAATGGTATACCTTAGCCAGTTTTCTGACCGCCCCTTGGACTTTCCTCAGTGCGATTTGGTCCTTGCGGCTGTCTTGCCGCATCGCCTCGTGGTGCATTAATATGGACTGGTAGATAGCGTCCCGGGCGGGGGGGTTCAGAGCCAATAAATCCTGTGAGGACAAGGGGGAGATCCGATTAGACGTTCCGTGGATGAATAGTCCATACTAGATTTTTACCCTCCGATGGATGCTGGCCTGCCTAGTTGACCACCTTGGGCGCAGTCATGGCATAAGCCCCTTTGCCCTCGTCTGGGTCGCTATCGTTCTAGCTAGAATCAGCAGAAGAACCAGACCCATCCACTGACCTTTCAGCCCCATCTGAAAGTGAAAAAAAAGCAATCACTTGGCTCCTTTTCAAAGTCATAATTTCCAATCTCTGCCCCCACGTGCTGGTTGCTGGATAAGGTTTGGAGGTTGATCATTGTTTACATAGGTTGCCTCTGCCAAATCAGGGCTAATAGAGTTATAGCTCTGGGGGATGTGTGGGGGAAGACAGAAGGGGTAGCAAAAAAAAGGCCACTCGAGGGTGCATTGTTTAGATCTCTGGCTGCCCCTGACTGAGTAGGGCTCCCCCTGTCCCCTGGAGACCAGTTCCCCACACTTGCAGCACCGTAGTCAGTTTTTGTCGTATTCTCAGTGAGTACATTAGTGCACTCCCTTAGCGAGGCCCGGAGGTTGTGGAAGAGAGGCTCCAACATACCTTCTTCCGAAGAGGAGGGGATCCCAACCTCCGGTAGCACCTTATAATCCAATGTCCTCGGGTTTGGTGCGGCCATCGCCATCTGAGCTTCTGTGGCTGCGTCAGACCAGTCTGTTTCAGACGCTCCGGGTGTCCATTGCCGATCCCCTTGCTTCCCGGCCAACCCCTTCAGCAGCTCCATCACCGTCAGACCGGCCGAACGTTGGTTGCTGGCAGCCCCGCCTTTCCCCTTCCTCTCCAGAGGAGGCTCCAACTTCGGAGCCGAAGGAGCACGTCTTCTGCCTTGCCGCAATGTTGGCCCCCAATAGCTTCGTTCTCCTGCTCCACCGAGCCCGGTATAGTAGTCATCGCAGGGGCGGACATCTTTCCCCTTCTGTGCTGCCCCAGCTGCTTTGGGACCCATACTTGGAAACACCGGTCAGCAAAGGGTGCAGTCGAAATGGTTCAGAGCAGCATCTGCGAGGCGCCTAAAGGCAAGCAGGCTTCCCAGGATCAGCACCACTCTAGAGCAGCCTCCAGGGGATGGGCAAGCATCCATCAGAGCATCAAGGGCCATGAGTACATTTCAGGTCAGTTTTATATTTTCTTCATCCGTCCATGGGTCAAGGTGCTATGCCGACCACCTCAAGCGGCTGCCATCTTGCTTCTCCTCCCAGCATCTCCCTTTCAAATTGAAGAAGTGCCGGTCTATTTCTAAATTTTTTAGGATCTCCTTGTTGAACGAAGATGTAACAACGTTCAGCACTCGAAGAGAGTAGGTTCTATAGGGCTTTAGTTTGTCTGGCATACATTTATTCTCCTGTATTTCACATAACATGGTTCTCCCTAACTGACACCAATAACGTGTTCCTAGGTGACTTTAACCTACACTGGAATGACACAGAAGACGCCACAGTCCATAACCTAATAAACCTTCTTGATATGAATTACCTCAAGCAACTCTGCAGCGAACAGACTCACAATAAAGGGGCTACTCTAGATGTGATTATTACCAGAAGTTCTCTTGTCTCTATTAGATCCATCATGCCCATTGACTGGTCTGACCACTATCTAATACTGTTAAATCGCAAGGCCACCTCCATATCCTACCGAACCCCACCCAACAAACCCACACACAGGGCAAGAAACATCATACAAATCCCACCAACAGAGCTGGAATTCTTGATCAGCGCCCAGAGCTCACAACTTCTCCTTCACACCGAAGATGACCTCACCACCCACTACAGCTCAGCGATGACAGACATTCTTGACCAAGTGGCACTGCTAATACTAAAGAGCTTGAGAAAAATCCAGTCTAGATCCTGGTTCAACTTAAATCTTAACAAAGAGAGGATACAACTAAGACAGCCGGAAAGGCTATGGAGGCAGAACCCCTAACCTGCACACCTCACACTCCTACGGGCCAAACGGCTCTCCTACAAGAAACACATCTTTAGGACAAAAGCCTCTTTCTTTCGCAACCAACTTGACTGTGCGCAGAACTGACCACGGGAGCTCTTCAACATAATAAAAGAACAAACTACCCTTACCTCCCTCTGTGAAACAACAGCCTTCAACGAACACTGTGAAGAAATATCCAACTTCTTCACTGACAAAGTTGCAAATATTGAGCAATCCTTTATTCAAGAAACAAGTCTGGCGTCCCAACCTGCTTGTTCCATGGACTCACAGGTAACTACGGAAACTCCTCCCCAAGTCTTAACTATGGTCCGTTGTGCCCCTAGATATAACAAAGACCTAAATTATCCACAACCGAAAAACAATGCTAAGTGGGTTGCTTTTAAACCTATGACTGAAGGAGAAGTCTTCAATATTATTGTGCAATTGATGCCCACTTCCCACACCTCCAATCCCCTCTCCTCCTCCCTAGTACAGAACCTCAACCATACCATCTCTCTGTCTTGGACCAAAATCATCAACGCCTCTCTTTATTGTATTAATACTGTTCTGTCCCATATGAATCACCACTTGTACTTTGTGTAAACTGACTCACATAATATGAAAAGCACTCTGATACCTTCAGCTGTAGCCAACGCTATAAAAAAGCTCAAAAAATCAAATAAATAAAACATTATATCCCATATCATCCCGACTGAACCTGTGTTCTTTGAGAGGTTGTGATATTCTGCAAACAATTAATAACGTATATTATTTAAAAAAATGATGGAGTAGTTTGTGGTCTTCCACGGAGCTCAAAGCAGAACTGGGCAAGTCTGGATGACACAAGGCATTGAGCATACTATAAAGTGTGTGCTCTTAAAGTGCCAGCACCTCTTTTCTTATCTAATCTCTGCTTAGAAATGCTTAAAAGACAACAATTTATTTTACATTGATTTGTTTTTCTAATTGTATTTTCAAATACCTTTAAAAAAAATATTCCTGGATCCCAATGGACCTCGCACAAATATTCCAAGTTAATAGAACAGCCCACTGTGCATAACTGTGACCTGGAGAATACAGAAAATGATGACAATTGGTTCCAGTCATCACTGCAGAGGGTCAACCTTCTTTCTATACAATGTATAAATACAATCTGCCCTTATAGTTGTAGACCTTACTTAAGGATGGGGTCCTGGCATTTCTGGTGACTCCTTACAAGAGATTATATGACGTAATCTGTGTAATCAAAAATTCTAGATTTTAATTTACTACGTTAACAAGCTATGATCAGCTACACTATGTATACATTGCATGACATTCAGAAATCAAACAGCAGCAGGGTCTTCTGTGCTATGGAGGATTCTTGCAAAGAAAGAAGAGGAATTGTACAGCAAAGCATAACAGTTGGCATTGAACACATTATTTGATTCTCAGTTTCACATTTTGCTCTATGTCAAACAATTCTCTCCAGTAAGGGAGCTTTGATAGACTAGGTGTGATGCACAGTGTCCTCTGCATCACACCTAGGTCAGAGCTCTGTACCTAGGCTGAATATGGATTTCAGTTTGTTAGGTGTGAAATAGGCCTTATGGAGATCATTACATTGTATTACTTTGAACCTACTAACAAAAATACTCCATCAAAGAGTGTGGGTGAGTTGATTATTAATGATAAAGGTACTCCCGATAAAGAACAATTATGGGTTTCCATCTCTGTTAATGAGTTTTCATCATTTAAGAACCACTAGAATAGAATAGTAGTTGACACTTTTAAAACATATTAACGAAATAGGGCCATAGAGGAGGTGGCTTGCTGTACATGAAAAGTTGCTCAGCACCAGACTATGTACTCTAATGCTGCGAGGATGTGTGAACTGATGACCATGTGGCATGCTATCATATTTCAGAATTAGGTTTTTTACCTTACATATTCTGCTAGGTGAACTAACTGCTAAAATCCATGGATATTGACTGTTCATAGTTTAATAAAGTAAACAAATGTATGAGAGTGTTCATGGAGCAATTGTTTATTTCACTTCAGGACCTAGTGCTCCTGTATTAGCACATGAGACAAAGAGTTCTTTCAACTTTTACTTTTTCAGTGTTGTCTAAATGACATTCAAGTGCAACCTTAACATCTATAGTACGAAGAGACTTCTATCTGTGCTATAATTTTACAAAGAAAACACGTACATGGACACCTTTAATTTAATGGAAATCGAAGACCACCTTGGGAAGTAAAGCAAGTGACTATGAAGGACAACCATCTCTGCAGAGAACCATAACGAGTACTTTAACAGATAAAGCCTTCTTTGACTGCCTGTGGCATCCTCTGATAGCATGTGAATGTGTGTAATACTAGTCACTCTTTGCTAATGAGGCGATGCAACTTGTACTGGTGAACACTTGTTTACTTCTAACTCATATGCCCCTTTGAATTAAATAGATGGCTGTTTAAAAGTACTATGTATGCAGCACCACCTGGACTTTATTTGATTTTTTTCAAGTTATGAGGATTCACTATTGAGTTGTATAGATCTCTATTTAAAGTACTGTGGACGCAGCACCACCTGAACTTTATTTGATTGTTATCAAGTTATGAGGATTCGCCATTGAGTTGTATAGATCCCTATTTAAAGTACTGTGGACGCAGCACCACCTGGACTTTATTTGATTGTTATCAAGTTATGAGGATTCGCCATTGAGTTGTATAGATCCCAATTTAAAGTACTGTGGACGCAGCACCACCTGGACTTTATTTGATTGTTATCAAGTTATGAGGATTCGCCATTGAGTTGTATAGATCCCTATTTAAAGTACTGTGGACGCAGCACCACCTGGACTTTATTTGACCTTTATTAAGTTATGAGGATTCACCATTGAGTTGTATAGATCCCTATTTAAAGTACTGTGGATGCAGCACCACTTGGACTTTATTTGATTGTTATCAAGTTATGAGGATTCGCCATTGAGTTGTATAGATCCCTATTTAAAGTACTGTGGATGCAGCACCACCTGGACTTTATTTGATTGTTATCAAGGTATGAGGATTCACCATTGAGTTGTATAGATCCCCTATTTAAAGTACTGTGGACGCAGCACCACCTGGACTTTATTTGATTGTTATCAAGTTATGAGGATTCGCCATTGAGTTGTATAGATCCCTATTTAAAGTACTGTGGATGCAGCACCACCTGGACTTTATTTGATTGTTATCAAGTTATGAGGATTCGCCATTGAGTTGTATAGATCCCTATTTAAAGTACTGTGGATGCAGCACCACCTGGACTTTATTTGACCTTTATTAAGTTATGAGGATTCGCCATTGAGTTGTATAGATCCCTATTTCAAGTACTGTGGACGCAGCACCACCTGGACTTTATTTGATTGTTATCAAGTTATGAGGATTCGCCATTGAGTTGTATAGATCCCTATTTAAAGTACTGTGGACGCAGCACCACCTGGACTTTATTTGATTGTTATCAAGTTATGAGGATTCGCCATTGAGTTGTATGGATCCCTATTTAAAGTACTGTGGACGCAGCACCACCTGGACTTTATTTGACCTTTATTAAGTTATGAGGATTCGCCATTGAGTTGTATAGATCCCTATTTAAAGTACTGTGGACGCAGCACCACCTGGACTTTATTTGATTGTTATCAAGTTATGAGGATTCGCCATTGAGTTGTATAGATCCCTATTTAAAGTACTGTGGACGCAGCACCACCTGGACTTTATTTGATTGTTATCAAGTTATGAGGATTCGCCATTGAGTTGTATAGATCCCTATTTAAAGTACTGTGGACGCAGCACCACCTGGACTTTATTTGACCTTTATTAAGTTATGAGGATTCCCCATGTAGCCTAAGGAGCATTGAAAAGCTTCTCTTGTTTCTTTCCAGGTATTGAGATTTTGACTGAGAACTGTCATTTCGGGTCGGCTTTTGATTTTAAGACATTTAGAGGCTACTGGAAATCATTTAATTCTGGTGTTAGGTCTTTCAAATCAGCCTCGGTAAAGGGGTTGAAAAGTGTAAACGCGATTAATAATACCTAATGCTGCAACAACGATGAACATGAGAACAATAGAGACAATCAGCTTTGAGTTTATTTCACCGAGTCAGGACGGTCAATCCCGAAGGCCGTCTTTAGTTCACTCGAGAGCAGGGGCTCAGATGACATTTTCGTTCCTCGGAGCAGTTTGTGTATAAGCTTTTTCAGAAGACCCATATTGGTAAATGATTGTTTACAGCATTGGGCAGTGAGGCGAGCCATATAGTTTTATACAATACCATACTGCCCTGCAGGAGGAAAAAAATGGATGACCTCACGTTATGAATTTTTAAGAATCTCTTGCCGTAAAGAGCAGTTGCCCACAAAATGGTGCAGACAATAGTGTTTGCTTACAGTGTAAACATATTCGAGATACACTTGCAATTTTTGGTGAAATTGAAATAAAGAGATTTGCAGCGCAGCTACATGTTTCGACACCTCACATATTGCCTGACCTACACTTTGTGCACCCAATACTTAATTTGAGCCGGTGGGGGCCACCAGCACTCATTTCTGGTGGTCGTCAAGTATTTTTCTGCAGTAGATATTAACCGAGCATAAGAGAGGGAAATCAAACTAAGCGGAAAGACGAGGAAGAGAAAGACTTCAAAAAAGTGGGAAGCGGTAACTTGCAGGAGTGAGATAAAGGGGCAGGTAGTGTCTGGTAACGAATTAAGGCGGCAAGAGACAGATTTAAGTTTCTCAACCTTGGTATTCAGAGCACTGACGTTTAATTGCATCAGCCCTGGACTTCATACCAGATCTTTGGGCACCAGCAAATTAAGCGCTGCTGATGTGTCGTAGGACTGCAGTGGTGTTATTGAAACAAGGAAAAAAGTGAAGATGAAAATTAGGAATATATAGCCACTCCTTGGTTTTTATCTTGAAATCGCAGATTGCTAGCAATTCTATTCTATTTTCTCCTCATATATTTCCATCCCTGCAAACTGTTGCTGTTTCTCTTTAACCCTTCCCCTATATGTCTCTACTGCAAAAATAATTGCCTCTCTTATTTGGTCATGTTTTAACTGTTCTACACCATCCTCGGTCAGATGCTTCAGAAGATCGCTCCTTTCGTCTTTCATTATCTTGCTCACTTTTTCCAACTGTTCCTCCTTTCAAGGCCTAATGATACCCTGTTTGTGGAAACACTTCGTTATATTTGAATCATCTTCAAATGTATCCACAGGGTAAATCTACTACATTTCCCTTCTTCTCCAAAAAGCTTCAACTGCTTTTCCTCTTTCTTTTGCGGCTGCAACACATTTGTGCTCCTTAATATCCTCTCCTGGTTACCCTTCCACTTGAAATATCTGCCTTCTTCTCATAAACTTGGAAGGCTTCAGTGCTTAATTTGAGCCGGTGGCTTCCGGTGCTCGGCTCCGACACTTAATTGTCAACACCTGCGCTTGTGAAAGTCTTCCACAAGGTGGCTCAGTCTGGCTAATTCAGAGATGGCCACAACAACAGTTAACCCGTAGAATCCGCCGAGGAGCGGGCGTTTCCGTGCGCAGCGGGGCCGCGTCGGCCAACGCATGTGCGCAGCACTACGGAGGTAGTGCTCGCGGCGGCCGTAGGCCGACGCACGCAGCAAACGGGTTAATTAATAATTCAATTTACATTAAAAAAAGAGTATGACTTGTCTCCCAAACCATTCTTATAGCTTTGGGGGCCTGAAATAGTCTAAAATTACAATAAAATACTGGTGAGCAGTGGGGCAGTGTTGTTGCAAACTTTAGGTCCAGTATAGTCCAATTCATATTTTAAGTCTGCATGTGGAGGGGTAGCAATGTGTCTCAATAACATTACTTTGCTCACTCGTGACACTGAACTTGTTGAGTCAGCTCCACAGCTAGGGAATTCCGTGGATCGACTAAATATGCGATTCGTTTTTTACCTGCAGTTTGGACATAATTGCAGTAACTATCAGATTATTGTGAATTTGCACTTTGAGATTTATTTAATTAAAAAAATTGCCGAAAACGTTGCATTTAAAAGTGAAAAGCAATTAAATGTTTTACTAATATCTGGGAGTGAAAACCGAGCGAGTATTTTGTCTAGCTCTATATGAACCGTGTATTTCGAGTGAACAAAGATGGCGATTACCCTTGATTGAAAAAGGCTGTCTAAGCCGAAACGAGTCTCAAAATTACATGACCGCAGTATCGCCTGAAGAACAAAAAGATGGATTTCACGCAGTCCTCTAGTGCAGATTCTCTTTTATCAAAGAAGTTTGTGGCATATATATATATGTATATGTTTGAAACCAGGCACTGAGGAAAGCCTTACGGCTGAAACGTGTCTGCCACAGCGTTTCTTGAACTCTGATCCCTACGCGCTGTAAGTGATTTGCTGAATAAAATCCAATTGTTTTAATCCCTGCATGTGTCGGGCTCATTCCAAGCAGTGAATGAGTGTTGGACTTTATGTTTAGACCAGTAAGCAGGCACTGGTAACCGGCACGCCCTTTCGGTCAGGTGTGACACGTAAGCCAGCATCTTTTGGACTTTGTATTTAAATACGTGTCACCCCCCCCAAGCGGTTACACTACCACGGTGTTTATATTCACTGCACGGGGAGAGAGGCTGCAGTTTTTACTTCGGGGGATACAATTGGTCTCAGCCTGAAATCTCTCATCTTACTTGGATCCGCAGTTTGGTGAATGAGGTCCGGATGCCAACAGGGGACACCACTGGGAGTCTGGTTGAAACCGCTTACTGAAGTGGTCACCACGCCGAACTTCATCTACCAGCATGCAGCGGGTCCAAGCCCAGCACGAGGTGTATCACAGTATGCAGAGGAGGAGCTGAAACATCTAGCTTGTGGGAGTGGCTTCAGTAACATCAGGAGATTTAAACCTGCCACAGTTGTAACGAACTGTTTGAAACCAGGCACTGAGGAAAGCCTTACGGCTGAAACGCGTCTGCCACAGCGTTTCTTGAACTCTGATCCCTACGCGCTGTAAGTGATTTGCTGAATAAAATCCAATTGTTTTAATCCCTGCATGTGTCGGGCTCATTCCAAGCAGTGAATGAGTGTTGGAATATATATATATATATATATATATATATATATATATATATATATATACACACATGCAGTGGAGAAAAAAAAAGTTACAGGAGTGTTATAGTTAGGCTGACATTTCACTTGTACAAAACCAGAGAAATTCAGCAGTTCTAGTCAGCTGAGCGAACTATAACTCGCCCCCGCAATGCACTGCTGATGAGGTCGCATATTACATCACTCAAGGCATGGTCAGTGACATCACTGATGACATCTCAAATGACAGCACTGATGATATCATCCACATAATCTTTGATGCACCGACTCGCACCCCAAAAAAAACCTTTCATACACCCACTCCAAATTTCAGACTACTATTCTCGAAACTATAGACACACCAATACCAGTTAGTACATACCCACTCACGGATTCATAGGTCTACACACACATCCACTCACTCACCCATACAACCACTCATACACCAAGTCACTCACCTATACAACCACTGATATATCCACTCATACACCCATACAGACACTCACACACCGCAACTTACCCATAGAGTGACTCACACCCCTAATCACTCACCCAAAGAGTCAATCACACTGCCACTTACTCACCTATATAGTTATACACACACCACCTCACTTATTCATACAGATACTAATACATACTTACTCTCTTATACAATCACTGACACAAGCACACACTCATCCATACAGCCACTTTCACAATCACTCACTAACACATACAGTCACTTATAAGCTCCAACACTCACATATACTGCCTTTCACATATGCAGTTACTCACCCATATACCACTGAGACATCTATTCACTCACCGACACAGCCATACGCACACTCACTCACCCATACAGCCCCTCACAGATGCACTCATAAACCCATACACCCAGTGAATCACCCACTCACACATCCATGCAGGGAGTCGCACACCCTCTCACCCACCAACACACACACTCAGGCACCCATACAGGTACTCAGACAACCAATCAATTACCCATATAGACACCCATGTAGCTACTCCCCAACCCATGCAGTCACTTACACACCAACTGACAGACTGATACAGACATTCACACAGATCAGTCACTCACCCATACATTCACTGAAACCTGTATAATTGCTCACTTATACAGTCACGCACCCACTGAATCATCCATACAGACACACATACATCCACTCATTCTTCAATACAGCTTGGCGTATATATATATATATATATATATATATATATATATATATATATATATATATATATATATATATATATATAACATTGTTAAACATTTTAGAAACACTCACAGTCCCTGGATGATGTCATCTGTGATGTCATTTGAGATGTCATCAGTGATGTCACTGACCATGTCATGAGTGATGTAATATGTGACGTCATCAGGAGTGCATTGTGGGGGCACAAGTTATAGTTAGCTCAGCTAACTATGACGGCTGACTTTCACAGGTTTTGTACAAGTGAAATGTCAGCCTAACTATAACGTGTTTTTCCCTGGGGGGGGAAATATGTATATGTGTATGTATATATATATATATATATATATATATATATATGTGTGTATGTATATATATATATATATATATATATATATTTATTACCTGCTGGCGGTTGCCAGTAGGTAGTTATAGTTAGGACCTGTTTTCCATAGGAAATCCGCAACATTCTATTTGGAATAACGTTGGCGCCGATTGACGAATCTTTGCGAAATTTTCCAAACCTTTGGCCAGCTCCGGTCCACTCCTATCCTGAAAATTTCACGGTGATTCGTCAAGCGGGGGCCGAGAAAAAAGGGGGGTCCCAAAAACCCGTTTTCCCCATGCATTTTCCCATAGGACCTGTTGACGCAGCTACAGCCCGAACTGCTGAACGGAATTACACCAAATTTGGCAAAGAGGTAGTTCAGACTCGTGCCTTTTGCTTAAATGGTGTAAATCCGTTCAGTAGTTCCTGAGAAAATTAGAGTTAAAAAGATAGATATATCTGGGCGGAGCCTAACCACACATCTCACCGTGAGAACTGATTGGCTGTCAGTACTTCATCCAAGAAGTGTTGGCAGCCATCTTGGGACCAATATACATGATAGCACCTCATTATAAAGCATTGCAGTTAGTAGAAGGTTTTAAGACTTTAGTTACATTATAAATCATTTGTTGATGGTACCATACTCATTTTAGGAATTGTGGTGTGTTCTAAGGGGATTTTACCATGTGAAAAAGCCTTTAGCTGTGATGTGATATGAATCATGTTTGAGAGAAAACTATTTTCTCATGCTTTTCCCACAGAGGTTTGGAAGGTGATCTATAAGCTAAACTGAGAGCATATTTTCTGTAAATTTACATTATCTTTCTCAGTCATGTGAGAATGAAGTCTGACATTCTCAGTAAAACATGTACATCCAACAATGGCAGAGATTGTCAGTTGATTCCTTTGTGTTCTACTGCAGCTTCCCAGAGTGTTCTAAAGAACAACTAGACCGCTAACAGTCCTACTTATGGCAAACGTATTGCACACCTGAAGCCATCTTGATTGGAATAAAGTGGTAACTCTTAAAACATTTAAATCTGAAAGAAACACGTTCGTTAGATTCCTCACCTTAGAATATCCCCAGGCGTCAGACTGGATCCGGAAGATTTTTGTAGCAATACCCCTTGCGCGTCGCTAGGCGTCATCTGCGGGTCCGTGTCCGTCATTGGCGTCGTGCGCCGGAATGACGTCGTCGGAGTACTTAGACGCTGCCCTCGCGCGCTGACGTCAGTTCTTCTTTTTTCTGCGCCAGTAAGTGCCGATCCGGGAGAGCTACCCCTTTAGTCATTTTTTGACTAACTTTTTTGACTCTTTTTGGTCACTTTCTCGACTCTGGTGCCGGTAGGATGCCTGGTTTCAAGGCCTGCGACGACTGTCACCGACTGATGTTGGTGACCGATCATTACCGCCGGTGCCTGTACTGTTTGGGCCTCGACCACGACGCGGAGTCGTGCTCCGATTGTATGGCCCTGACCTCGAAAGCTCGGCGGGAGCGGTCCCGTAAGCTTCTCAAGCTTCGCCACTCGGCTCTGCGCCACTCTCGATCCCGGTCTAGGAGGAGGTCCAAGGATCGGTCGCGGAGCCGCACTCGACATCGTCGCTCGTCTGGCTCGAAGTCTTCGGGTAAGTCGAAGCACTCCAAGAAGTCCAAGAGGCGACACCGCTCTTCGGACTCCCCTCGCCGGTCACGCGACTCGGCCGAGGGTCAGGGTGGTTCCACCCCCGCGGCTCCGCCGGAGCCGCAGGCGCCGCGCACGTCCCCATACCCGCCGGTCCCTGGGACTGACGCGACGCCGGCGGAGGTCAGTGCCTTCCTCTCGGCCATGAGGAGCCTGGCCCCGCCGTCGGCGCGCCTTCGGGCCACGCGGACTCGACTGGGCGACCTTGCGCGCCGGCGGCTCCGGCCCCGGTGCCGTTGGCGGCTCCGGCCCCGACGCCGCAGGTCCCCGAGGGGCCCAGGCCTGGGCCCCTGTCGACACCGGTCGACCTCGTCACGCCTCCTCCGCCGGCGTCGACACCGGTGCCACCTCCGACACTGACTCCGGTCGACGTCGATCCCCGGTTCAGCCCCTGTCCGGTACCGACGCCGGTGCGGCGCCCCCCGACGCCGCATCCGACGCCGCTAGAGACACAATTTGTCTATCGACCGGCTCCGATCATTCCTCCTGTATACCAGGAATCGGATGACGGGGGCGACTGGGAGGGGTCTGAGGACCCTATGGCCCTTCAGGGCCAACTTTCATAGGACTGGGCAGATGAACTGGGGGAGGCCAGTGGTTTGGATACCTCACCGGACACTGGATTCATCTCTCCTCTGACTGTGGCTTCGGAGGAGGGTGCAGCTTTTTCTGTGGTGCTGCGCAAGGCGGCCGCGGCACTTGGGCTTGAGCTGCCTGCCGTGGCTGTGAGGACTAACATCCTCACTGAGGTGCTTCAGTCTGCCGCATGCTCCACTGAGCCTCTGCTGCAATTCAATTTGGCCCTCACTGACGTTCTGCAGGGCACCTGGTCCAAGCCCTCCACAGTCCCTCCTGTGGATAGGAACGTTGCCAGGCGCCACCGCCCTGCTCCGGGCGACCCCAGTTTTCTGTCCCAACACCCCACCCCCGAGAGTCTGGTTATCCAGGCCTCTACCTCCCAATCCTCCTTCCCGTCCGCTCCTCCGGACCGGGATTCCAAGAGACTGGAACAGTTCGGTAAAAAGCTGTTCTCCTCGCTCAGTTTGGGCCTGCGGTCATTGAACACCGCCTGTCTCTTGGACGGTTATTCCCACTCTCTGTGGGATACGGTGGAGGACGTCCTGCCACTGTGCCCGGAGGAGGCCCGGGCACGGCTTTCCTCGGCTCTGGCCGATGGGAGAGATGCAGCACGCCATGCCATCCGATGTGGACTCGACATTACGGACTCGCTGGATAGGGCGATTTCTACCACGGTGGCGCTTCGACGTCACGCCTGGCTGCGGTCCACGTCCTTTTCAGGGGATGTCCAGAGCACTCTCATGGACATGCCTTTTGATGGCGCTCGCCTTTTTGGTGAGAAAGCGGACAGTGCGCTGGCTCGCTTCAAGGACTCCCGGGCTACGGCCAAGTCCTTGGGCCTCTCGGCCCCGCGGCCACAAACTTCCGCTTTTCGCGGCCAAGGAAGGGGCACCTCCTCACGTCCGCCTAGCCACCGGCCGCAGAACCAGCCTGCACGTGGTCACGGACGTGGTTTCCGCCGAGGCGGTACTGGAGGATAACGCGGTCAGTCCACATCCACCCCGGCAGCATCCGCCTCAAAGCCTTCCTAGTCCGAGCTTTCAGGCCCATTCCTCGCCAGTGGGAGGCCGGGTTCGCCATCACCTGCTCCACTGGCGTACCATTACTTCGGACAGGTGGGTGCTGCAAATCGTCCGCAGGGGCTACTCCCTCCCCTTGGAGACGACCCCTCCAGCCATGCCACCGCAGCACCACCGTATCTCGGAGGATCATTTGAATCTTCTGCGAGAGGAAGTTTCAGCCCTCTTGGCCAAAGAGGCCGTCGAACGCGTTCCGAGTCCAGAAGTAGGTCGTGGTTGTTATTCCCACTACTTTCTGGTTCCCAAGAAGGGCAAGGGGGGCCTGCGCCCTATCTTGGACCTCCGGAACGTCAATGCCTTCCTCCGGAAGCAACGGTTCAAAATGTTGACTTTGGCTCAGGTTCTAGCTGCCCTAGACCCTGGAGACTGGATGGTAGCGTTGGACTTGCAGGACGCATATTTCCACATCCCCGTCCCACCTGCCCACCGGCGTTACCTGCGGTTCACGGTGGGTCCGGAGCACTTTCAGTTCACCGTGCTCCCCTTCGGCCTTACCAGTGCCCCTCGGGTGTTCACGAAATTGATGGCGGTGGTCGCAGCTCATCTGCGCAGATCAGGGGTTCCAGTCTTCCCCTATCTCGACGACTGGTTGTTGAAGGCGGGCTCGCCCCAGACAGTCGTCTCCCACCTCCAGACTACGGCGGATCTCCTGCATTTGCTGGGGTTTTCCATCAACGTGCCGAAGTCACACCTGAGCCCCTCTCAGCAGCTCCTCTTCATCGGAGCGGTTCTTGATTCGGCGCAGTTCTGGGTTCATCCACCGGAGCAGCGGGTCCGGGATATACAGGCCCTGATTCCCATCTTTCGGCCTCTATCCTGGGTTTCGGTCAGGCTAGTGTTGCGGCTTCTGGGGCTGATGGCCTCCTGCATCCTACTAGTGCATCACGCCAGGCGGCGCATGCGGGCTCTGCAGTGGGACCTGAAGTTTCAGTGGGCCCAGCATCACAGCAACCTGTCCGACCATGTCTTGATCTCGGAGGGCACCGCACAGCAGTTGCGGCTCACGGACCGCGATTGGGTCACGGGCAAGAGCCTCTCCCTGCCCCTACCGGAGCATGTCGTAGTGACGGATGCGTCCCTCCTGGGATGGGGTGGCCGTGGTATTGCAACAAACAGGGCGGGGTGGGGTCGTGGACCCTTTGTCAGGAGGCTCTGCGCCTCTGGACATGGCTGGTGGTTCAACATCTGGCAGGCTCGCTGAACGCCAGAGCAGACAAACTCAGCCGCCGGTGCATGATGGATCACGAATGGCGTCTGAACTCTGAGGTGGCGCAAGGTCTCTTTCAGCAGTGGGGAGAGCCTTGGTTAGATCTATTCGCCACTGACGAGAACGTGCAATGTCAGCAGTTCTGCGCGTTGGAATTTCCAAGGCGACACTCGCTCGGCGACGCTTTTCGTCGCGAGTGGAGTTGCGGTCTGTTGTACGCCTTTCCGCCTATACCACTTCTGCCCAGAGTGCTGAAGAAGATCAGGCGCGACCGGGCCCAAGTCATCTTGTTGGCTCCGGATTGGGCACGAAGGTACTGGTATCCCGAGCTACTCAGTATGTTGACCGATCCTCCGATACGTCTGCCCCTTCGGGAGGATCTTCTGTCGCAGCAGCAGGGGACGGTCCTCCACCCGAACCTGTCCAGTCTCCACCTTCATGCGTGGAGATTGAGCGGCGGCAGTTGATGCCATTTGACTTGCCTCCTGAAGTCTGTGATGTCATTCTGGCAGCCAGGCGTCCCTCCAGAAAGACGGTATACGCCTGCCGGTGGAACAAATTTGTGGCATGGTGCACAGCACAGGCTGTGGATCCCCTTTCCGCCCCTCTTTCTGAGGTTCTCCTCTTTCTTATTTCTTTGGCCCGGCAGGGCTCTGCCCTGGGCACCTTGAAAGGTTATCTTGCTGCCATCTCTGCCTTCTTACGGCTTCCTGATCAGCCCTCTCTTTTCAAGTCCCCTGTAGTGTCACGCTTTCTTAAAGGCATTACTCACACGTTCCCTCCTGTCCCTTTCGTAATGCCTCAGTGGGACTTGAATCTTGTCTTAACATTTCTGATGTGCGCTCCCTTTGAGCCTCTTCACAATTGTCCTCTTCGTCTTCTCACTCTTAAGACTGCTTTCCTGGTAGCCATCACCTCGGCTAGACGGGTGAGTGAGCTCCAGGCTCTATCGTCCAAGCCTCCTTTTCTATCTGTTCATCCGGACAAGGTTGTCCTTCGGCCTCGTCCTTCCTTTCTACCGAAAGTGGTGACCCCCTTTCATCTTGGGCAATCTGTCACCTTGCCCACCTTCTTTCCACCTCCGCATCCTTCCAAAGAGGAAGAGCGGCTCCACCGTCTGGACCCAAAACGTGCGCTCTCCTTTTATTTGGACCGCACGAAACAGTTCCGGGTGGACGACCAGCTTTTCGTTGGCTACGTGGGTGCTAAGAAGGGAAAAGCTGTGCACAAATGGACCATCTCCCGGTGGGTCGTTTTGTGTATAAAAACCTGTTATTCCTTGGCAAAAAAGGACCCTCCTGTTGGGCTGCGAGCCCATTCTACTCGGGCTACAGCGACTACTACTGCTTTGGGACGGGGAGTCCCTTTGCAGGACATCTGTCAGGCGGCGACGTGGGCTTCGCTGCACACGTTTGCCAGGCATTATTGCCTAGACAGCCAAGTCCGGATGGATGGCTTTTTTGGCCGTTCTGTCCTCCAGGACTTTCTGGTGTGATCTTGGTTCGCAGACCCACCACCGGGGTTGGTATTGCTTGGGTATCTATTCTAAGGTGAGGAATCTAACTAACGTGTTTCTTTCAGATGAACAAGTTACTTACCTTCGGTAACGATGTATCTGTAAGAAACATTAGTTAGTTAGATTCCTCACCGACCCACCCATCCTCCCCGTTCTGCGAACTGACAGCTAGGGTTAAGGCTATCCCTTTCAGGGCCCTAGATTTTTTGCCACCAGTGTCGGTCTCTTGCATGGCTCTGCGTTCCTGGCGCGGATAACTATGTAGAAGAACTGACGTCAGCGCGCGAGGGCGGCGTCTAAGTACTCTGACGACGTCATTGCGGCGCACGACGCCAACGACGGACGCGGAGCCGCAGACGACGCCTAGCGACGCGCAAGGGGTATTGCTACAAAAATCTTCCGGATCCAGTCTGACGCCTGGGGATATTCTAAGGTGAGGAATCTAACTAACTAATGTTTCTTACAGATACATCGTTACTGAAGGTAAGTAACTTGTTCTTTAAAAAGGAACAAAATGAGGGGGTTCATTTTGCCATAGAAAGTATGATTAGTGCTGCAGAAAGAAAAATTAGGGCACATTTTGAGTGACTTCTCAAGTCCTCTTCTATTTCATTAAAAAATTCTGACATGCAGACTGAAACATGCACTTTCAATACCAGCAGCAGACTTCCCTGGTGAGCAGTAGCTTTACTACAGTGATCTAATAAGCAACTAGAGTGCTAACATTCTGAATTTATGGCAAATGTGTGACACATCTGAATGCCTTCTTGATGGAATCAAAAAAAAAACTGAAAGTATTTCCTACTGAGGAGACTGTAGTAAATGAGGAAATTAGGAAACTTCATAAAAAATAAGTCTCCCAAAATGGCCACCAGAGACAAAAGAGCCTAACTGTAGCCCAAATATCACCCAGATGTAGCCCAAGTATAGCCCAATGACAGAATGTACCAGGGTGTTCTAACGAACAACTAGAGCGCTAACAGTCTTACTTATGACAAAAGTATGGCACACCTGAAGCCATCTTGATTGGAATAAAGTGGTAACACTTAAAACATTTAATTTACAAAGGAACAACATGAGGGGGTTCATTTTGCCATAGAAATTATGATTAGTGCTGCAGAAAGAAAAATTAGGGCACATTTTGACTTCTCAAATCCTCTTCTATTTCATAAAAAAATTCTGACATGCAGAGTGAAACAAGCACTTTGAATACCAGCAGCAGACTTCCCTGGTGAGCAGTAGCTTTACTACAGTGATCTAATGAGTAACTAGAGTGCTAACATTCAGAATTTATGGCAAATGTGTGACACATTTGAATGCCTTCTTGATGGAATCAAAGTAAAAAACTGAAAGTATTTCCTACTGAGGAGACTGCAGTAAATGAGCAAATTAGGAAACGTCATAACAAATAAATCTCCCAAGATGGCCACCAGAGACAAAAGAGCCCAAATGTAGCCCAAATATCACCCAGATGTAGCCCAAGTATAGCCCAATGACAGAATGTCCTAGAGTGTTCTTAAGAACAACTAGAGCGCTTACTGTCTTACTTATTTAGAAATCTGTTTATTGAATTTTGTGACAATAGTTATATATCACATCGTGTAGTAGTTTAGTGCACAATTACAATTAACACACGGCATATATTCATGTTATTATACAATCAATTGCGATGACCTGTAACGGTGGGGGCGGTGTTCAGTTCTGTCTTATATAAAAGGCCCCCTTGGCTGTGAGTGAAACTACTACAGCACCGCATGCTTTGAGGTCGTACCCTATGTGGGGACTATAAAGTAGCAGCCTTAGTGTTATGCTCGTTCCCTCCAGTTATTCCAACAAACAGATAACCAATTATTTTATCAATAACCAATCTCTGCATCCGGGGAGCTGTCTCCCCTACAGAGTAACAACTAAAAGAACAACAGCAGCTCTCAACATGTGTCTAGGTGTCCCCCACCCACCTCCTACCGGGTCTCCTTCTCCCAGCCCCCGCATCCCCTATTTAGAGTGTAATGCAGACAATGTCCTGCGTGTTCCAGTGTCTCACCTTCTGCATCAAAGCTGCAGCACCTAGTGCCGCGATACTCCACCAGGCGAGCCAGCCCCTTGTCAACTAACGTAGTTCCCTCAGCCCACCTCTATCATCTTCCGTGTCAGCTACGCCCAATTGCAACAGGGATTGCAACATCTCCCCCCACTGGGATGCGATAGGTGTCATCCGGAGCCCCAATGTTTCCTCCCTCCGGAGGGCCACCTCCTCCGCCTTTGCCCAGACTAGGAATGAGCCTCGCCATGCCTTCACAGGCGGTGGGTGTCTGCCTTCCAGCGCTTAGTGAGGAGCCTCTTCACCACTACAATCCCCAGATCTATAAATCTAGAGGCAACTTTTGCAGAAGGCGGTCTATGGAAAAGGTGCAGCAAATAGACAGACCACTCAGAGGGAATATCCCGTCCTGTGCACTTGTGGAGCGCCTCCCGTATGGCCTGCCAGTAGGCGCTCAATACTGGGCAGTCCCATAGCATGTGGATTAGGCCAACGTCCGGTCCCGCACAACGGGGGCAGCATGCATCTGTACGATGGAAGTATCTGTGAATGGCTGCCGGTGTGAGGTATACCCTGTGTAAGATGAAGAATTGTATTTGGCGGAATCTCATGTTCCTAGGCACTCTTTTCGGACCCTGTAGCACCTTTTCCCATTCCTTATCGGGCATGGGGCAGCAAGATCCGCCTCCCATTTTCCGCGCAACGACCCTAGACTCAACGCCGCGTGCGTCCGTAGCGCCGCCGCAAACCATTTAACCAGGTGTCTCCCCCGTCTTATGACATGAAGATACTGCACCACTAAGTGTTGTTCTGGTTCCTCCCGTAGGTCTCCCCAGTGGCCTGCCAGTGTCTCCACCAGGGCCCGATGTCGGAGAAACTGGCCTCGAGCTAGCCCTGTCTCTTCCGCAAGGGTTGCGAATGGAAGAAGAGCCCCATCTCGGTAAAGATCCTCTAAGGTACAGATATCAGCTGCATTCCAGTCCCTCAGTTCCACAGCCCCAAGCACTCCCTGCCCACTAGGGGAGCCCTCCAAAGGTATGGCCGGTGCATAGGGAATCCTTGATCTAGTAAGAAGGAGACATCTACGATAACATTTGTAGGCCACTATCAATAGCAGCGGCGCCGGTTTCATCACATCTGCCGCCGGATGAAAGATCCTAAGTAGCTCAGCCAACGACAGCGGGGGGGTCCGTTGCCGTCGCCATGTCGGCGCGGCCCCTGTCCGCTAGCCAGCGAGCTATCCACTGCAGCTGCGCTGCCAGATAGTAATGCTCAAAACATGGCATCGCAAGCCCTCCCTGACCTACGGGGAGATACAATTTGGGTAGTGCGACTCTGTGCCGCGCAGTTCCCCATATAAAGTCTCGGAGGGAGCGCGTCAAGCCCGTGAAAAAGGACGCCGGGACGTATAGAGGCAAATTGGCGAAATAGTACAGTAGATGGGGCAAGATTACCATCTTAACCAGCGCTATTCGGCCGGTGACCGAGAGGGAAAGTATGCTCCAGAACTTCATCTGAGTCCTGATCGCAGATACGGCTCTACCCAGATTGCCCTCAACCAGATCCGTCGGCTGACGATATATCTGAATTCCCAGATAGCGAAAGGTGTCCGGCTGCCACTGTACCTGCACTCCTCCAAGGCGGTAACCCGGATCAAAAGTATGGCACACCTGAAGCCATCTTGATTGGAATAAACTGGTAACACTTAAAACATTTAATTTAAAAAGGAACACAATGAGGGGGGTTCATTTTGCCATAGAAATTATGATTAGTGCTGCAGAAAGAAAAATTAGGGTACATTTTGAGTGACTTCTCAAATCCTCTTCTATTTCATAAAAAAATTCTGACATGCAGACTGAAACATGCACTTTTAATACCAGCAGCAGACTTCCGTGGTGAGCAGTAGCTTTACTACAGTGATCTAATGAGCAACTAGAGTGCTAACATTCAGAATTTATGACAAATGTGTGACATATCTGAATACCTTCTTGATGGAATCAAAGTAAAAAACTGAAAGCATTTCCTACTGAGGAGACTGCAGTAAATGAGGAAATTAGGAAACTTCATAACAAATAAATCTCCCAAGATGGCCACCAGAGACAAAAGAGCCCAAATGCAGCACAAATATCACCCAGATGTAGCCCACATGTAGCCCATGACAGAAGTGTGCAAAACACTCATTTTTTGTGTATTTGCAGTTTTTTATAGTGCAGACTTGTCAGGTATTGGAGTGCTTTACATGAGCATTGGTTACATCACACAAGATCAAATTCATTTTGGTTGTAGACATGGGGAGATTAAGTGATTTGACCAGAATCACAGAATGTTGAGCTGAAGCAGAAACTGCAACCTGGTTCCCCAGTTGCAAAGTCAGCAGCTCTGGAAGTAACACCACATCCTCTCCCCTAGGTGCAACATTTAATCAAGTGGTCAACTGGATAAAAAAACATAAAGATTACAAATAATTTAAAAGTTCTTTGTCACTATTTGAAAACTCAGAAAATATGTCCTCATTTTAGTTTTTAGAGCACTAACCACAAAACCATAATTTTTATGCGAATAAGACCCTCTCATTTATGTAATTTCTAAAGGAAATGCTCTAGGTATTACAGGTTTGATTACATCAAGATGACATCAGGCGTTCCACACTTTTGCAATAAATACAGAATGTTAGCAATCTAGTTGTTCATTGGGATACTGTTGAGAGGCGGAGGCCAGGGGCACGGACTCTGAAAATTGAAGGCTGGTAGGAGAGTGCAGAGGCAACAATTTGACCGCACTGGGCAGGCAGGAAGGGCAGTGGCAGCACAACAGACTATGGAGGGCATTGGAAAGGGGGGCAGGGGTAACAAACCGTCAATTCAGGACTGGCAAGAGAGGCTGTGGCAATATAATAGACCATTGTGGGCAGAAGGAAGAGGCAGTGGTAGTACAACCATACATGCCAACAGACCAATTCAGCCAGGAAACGTCCAATGTTTTTAAGCTCAAATGGGCTTTATTTGATCTGTCTCCTGTCTACAATCTCCTCCTTTTCAATGTAACTCAAAGGGGAAAATCAATACCCCAGTTTTTTTTCAAAATCTCCCTCTTACCAAGTTCAAAATGTTCACAAGTATGGTACATTGGATCATGGTAGGCAGGAGGAATTGGGGTAGGGACATGGACTCGGATAACAGAGGACAGGAGGGACATGGAGAGGTGCACCAAACTGACCCTATAGGGCAGGCATCAGGGTTTGCAGCAGCACAATACACCACACAGGGCATGTGGGACGGGAGTGCAGCACAACAATCCATAGAAAGCAATAGGGAGGGGACAGGACCATGCACATGAACAACAGAGAACAGAGGGGAAAGAGGCAATGGTAGCTAGCTGACCATAATGGACAGACAGGAGAGAAAGCTGCAGCATAACAGACC
This sequence comes from Triturus cristatus, assembly GCF_964204655.1. Lineage (NCBI taxonomy): Eukaryota > Metazoa > Chordata > Amphibia > Caudata > Salamandridae > Triturus > Triturus cristatus. The sequence continues at coordinate 649,135,363 of NC_140590.1, forward strand.
ATAAAGGGCAGGAGGGACTGATCAGGGGCATTTCAATGGAACAGACAAGCCAGGAGGGAGGGAATAGGGGTCTGCACATGGAAACAGAGGGCTGGGGGCAAGGGGGCAGGGCAGGAGCAGCAAGATGACCATGGAGGTCAGGCAGGATGGGCACTAGAAACAAGACACACGATGGAGAGCAACAATGAGACTATGATGGCATACACACAGACCATGGAGGGAAGGTGGGAGGGGCCATGGCAGCACAGAATGGCAAGCGGGAGGGTTAGTGGCAGCACAATGGCTATGATGGGCAAGAAGGAGGGTGCAGGAGCATGCACAAAGGACCATGGAGGATAGAAGGGAGGGTCAGGACCTGGGCACAGACAAGAGAGTTCAGGGGAAGGGGCCTCACAACAGACCGCGCGGGGCAGGCAAGAGGAGCAGTTGCAGCACAACAGACCAGGGAGGGCAGAGGGGTGTGGCAGTAAAATGGACCATGGAGGACAAGAGGAAGGGGATAGGGGCATGGCATGTGGACAGGCGTGGTGGAGGTGGCAGGGACAGGTTGCAGTCATCTGACAATGCTAGGCAGGTGGGAGGGGAGTGGCAGCTCAACAGAACACTCAGAGTAGATAGGAGTGGCAGGTCCATGGAACATGGTGGGCAAAAAGGATGGAGCAGGGGCATGCACAAAGTTCCCCGGTCGAAACGCGTCATACTGGCTGAAAGTATGGAATAAAGCACTCGAGATTGAAACAAGACTTGTTTGTGTGGTGGTCCGTTCCTGCTCATGTCTTTCGATGGATTAATGCTGGATCGTGCTTGATATATATATATATATATATATATATATATATATATATACACACCCACACACCTCTTACCACGGTGAGCTCACTGCAGGGTAGCGAACCCCATATATCCAATAATGTGTCGAGTAAATAAAGACCAAACACTCCGTGGCTCTGCTTCAGCAAGTGTGAATATTGCAGCAATTCACAAACTCAACGCATTTCAGAGATCCCGGTTCCTTGCTCTTGAGTAATGGGACCCCTCCAGTGTTGCATTTAAATTACATTGCGTGATTCAAAAAGTGAAAACATATGTGTACCAGTTTTAACAAAACAGTATAAAATACCATATTACATGATGCATTACATTTATATGTACACACTGATTGTGAATTAATTTAAAAGAATATTTTCAACACTAATTCATAGACCAAATTCTTGTTCGTATCATTATTCACTTTTCACTACAAATCTTAGTTGGGTAAATAAAATTACATAATAACGCAAAAAATAAATTACAAGTGCATAACATTTCAAATAGAGCAAGACCGCATTTTATTTAGCATGGGTTTTCTAATACCTTACAAACATGTACTTGCTTAAGAAAGTTTTGTATTGATACACTAAAAAACTCTCCCTAGTCCAGATATATTTCACTAGGCCAGATTGTGTTTATTTAGGCTCATGTTACTACATTCAAATGAACAACACTTTATTGGTATGTGGATGCTGGCACTCAGCACTGTTCTTAATGCATTCTTTTAAATCAATCATTTATTAATGAATGTTAATGTATCCAGTAAGTATTACTATTATTTCGTCATATTCAAGTGTGCTTTACGGCATTTTATCGGGCTTTGAACAACTTGTAAAACTTTATTGGCACTAAACCTCCCCAGTGGGCTACTTACATCAACCCTGGCCATGATTTGTGCAAAGGGTTTTTTGCCCAAGTGGGCGTGTGTGGGCCTATTGATACACCCTACAGTTTCGTCTCAGTGGGTAGTATTGTGACAGTGCTGATCATAATATGGTAGCTACAAATATCCATCCTATGAGCTTCTATGGGCACAAAAATCACTACTTTTGACAGATCCTTTATGTTGTACAATTCTGCCCTAGTGGGCACAAAATTCCGTTGAGATATTAGAACTTCCAAGTACCATTTTTATTAAAATTGGTCTTGCAGCCCAACCTTAACCAAAATTTCTCTTGCTGATTTGTACCTAATAAATAAAGGATACCATGCTTGTCGTGTAAATAGATATCTTAGCTTTCTTGCATCTTGATATCATAAGCAGACCACGTACACCTGTAACAAAAGAACAATACAAATACCATTAAAAACCACTAAAATTAATGTTATATTTTATAAACTTTGGTCATGAGGTAGCAAACAGTCTTAGTACATATTCAGTTATTTCTTATCGAAGCTAACCCAAATGCACGCCAGTTCTTTATCCAAATTGTGACCTGTGGGGTGGAGGGTATTGTACTTAATGATTAGTCTGGATTCCAGACACATCAATTCCTGTACTCTGTTGTCTCCTCTCTCATAGGTTTGAATTGTATTCAGAACACACAACGACATTGATTTGCATTCAGGTCATGAAATGTTTTAAACTGTCTCGCTACGGGGTATTTGACATCACCTTTTGCGATTTTCTCAAATGCTCCAATATTATTTTCTTTGCTTTATGTATGGTGCTCTCTACGTAATATTTATTACATGGGCACCATAGAGCATAAATAACTTACTCTATGTTGCAAGTTACGTGTTTTGTTATCTGAAAAGGTTTTAAGTTCTCAGACAGCAAAATACTTTTTACATTATGACTATTTTTGCAGGCTACGCAAATCCGCATGTGTAAAATCCTTGTATAGTGCTTTGTGTGTTCACCTGACTCACCAGACTCTTGCATAACGTATCTTTAAAAAATGTTGCTTTCTTAAAGGTTATTTGTGGGTTGCTTCCTTCAAATGTTGCTATGTCGGGGTCAGTTTTCAAGACATCCCAAAACATTTTAATTCCCTGTCTCATCATCCCTGCCTGGTTGTGGAATGATGTGATGAATCTTATTGCATTATCCTCAGTTTTCTTTCTAACTGTAGGGATCAATAGGTCTGTTCTTGCCCATTCTTTTACTTTCTTACAAGCCCCCGAGCACATCGGAATACCGAAGGATACACCGGTCATTGTACCGGGTCAGGAGTACTCGTACTATTGTTGCGTGACTCACAGCACCTTTCATATATTTCCAAATTGGATTGGTTGCCGCTATCCATGTAATTAGGTTACAGCGCCTCTCCATACCAGTAACCTCAATTGGGAATTGCCCCAATCCCACCCTCCCTCCTTTGCTATGCACCAAGACGCCTGAGTGATCAAACGTACCTCAGTGCGACCGCAGTAATCCCTTCCTGGCATTAGCACAATTGCCTCATTGCTTGCCCCCTGCTATTATGCTTGGCTAAAATTCCCTCAGGCATGTAATTGTTACGTCCTGATGATGATCCCAATATTGTTTTTACGGGATCGAAACGTCGTCGACCTTATATGCACCGTAAACGCAATTGAATTAATTACTGATGTGTAACTGTGTCTCTACATATTGTTTGCTTGTTGCATTTCTTTATACAAGTTACATGCAATTTTTTTCCTACCTGAGCCTTTTTCTGAAATTGTGAATTTCTGTTCATTTGTGTCTTTGTTATATATGTTGCGTTGGACACAGGATCGTGACCCACTTTATTGTTGTTTTTTATGTGATTTGATACATTATTAAATTTTCTTTAATATAGCACTGATTTCAGGCCTATATTCATTGTTTTCTGTGTCAATCTCCCCTGTCCGGGACTATTTTGTAATTGTAACGTACTACTATCCAAGGTCCCTGACCATTACAATTGGGTTCCCTTGTTAATTAAACACAACGTTTCTTTTTTCAACATCTGTTTAATGTCTGTTGATTTTTTTCTCTCCATCGTTTCAATCAAATCTTTATTTTCTTCATTTGTGGGATATTTATCCAACTCTTCCTCCAGTTCTTAAATTTGGGCATTTATTTTCTCCAGTTTCCTTTCTGCGTGTATGAACAAAGTTCTCATTAATTTGATGGAACAATCATTGGCGTCAGATTGCCATTGTTTGATCAGGTCTGTATCCAGGTCATTCAGAGTAGGCATTACTAGGATTCTTAATCCTCTTGGTACTCTTTTAAATTCAAAATATTTCTCCAAGGTGGCCTTCTCCCACCATTTGTTAACTTCAATAATACGATTTTGTTGTAATCCCCTGATCACAACTGTAATTGTTCTCTTCGTTCCTTCTCCATGGATAACCTATGTATTAGAGCTGGTTAATGGTGCTGTGTAGTCGTTTAGTAGTCCATTGACTCGTAATGTTCTATTTCTGCTTCTTTCTGCAATGTTAAGAAAGAATGAGGATGTTAATTACAGTTCCCTTTTGTTTTGCTGTGGTGTGCCTTTTAAGTTAACTCTCTACCGTGGCGAGTTACACCCTACTCTGTTGTTCCTCCCAGAGCCTTCAGAGGCCCCGGAACCCCATCCCCTATGGCCAATCTCAATAATAAAGGGGATGGACCACCCTCCCAGAGCCATCACAGGCCCGCGGGAGCGCACCCCGGGCTGAAATTAATGTATATGGGAAGAGGTCATGTGGCTCTCCTCCCTGAACCATCAAAGGCCCTAGGAAACCCATATCCAGGGCCGAAATGTCAAAACATGGGGAGGAGGGGCACCCCCCCCCCCTGAGCCATGGCAGGCCCGTGACGCCCACCCTGGGCCGAAATGTTTCAAATTGGGAGTCCCCCTGCCCGGGCCTCTAATTTGAGATGGCATCAGTGATATCATAAATTATGTCATCAGTGATGTAATATGTGAGGTCATAAGCAGTGCTTGGTGGCGGCCCAAGTTATAGTGAGCTGTGCTAACTATAGCTGGGGAATTTAATTTTTTTTGTTCAAAACATTGATGTTGTCACTGACATATTCACCTAATTATAACATTACTTTAACCTTTGTTTTTTCTGTGAATATATATATATAACTGTATATATATGTACATGGCCTTATGCAATATCCATATAAAAATGCATCTCTAATTTCTTTATAATCTGCGACTCGTGACACACACACAGTCACCAATTATAAAGAAATGATATCAGAACTCAACTGTAATAGCTTATTACAGTCGAGTTCTGATGGCACAATGCATGCTGCTAGAGGCAGCAGCCAAGAGGAAAGGTAGGTCAGGTCACTGAGCACAATTTAAAGCATCTGTTTAAAGCAACAAACACCAAAGGATGCTTTTCTTTTTTCTGCTTTGTTGTTGTTTTTTTTTTTTTTACTGCAATGCCAAGCAGAAAATAGGTATCTCTGGCGCCATGTTTATTTTTTGCACTCCTTTGGAAATGATAGAATATTTAGATTTTTTTCTACATGTTTCTGCTGTGCCTTTTTTTTATTTTTTAATGTCTTCTTTCGACTGCTTCTAATATCTTTTTTCAGCAACTAGTTAACATTTTTGATGTGTTGATGTGTTCACTAGTGATTCTATTATTAGTCTTCATGTTTGCAAGCATGCAGTCTCTTTCCTATGAAAGAGCTATGCACAATGGAATTAGGTGCTTTGTGTGAAAGGTGATGATGTGACCATGTATTATAAGAGATAATGTACTCCTTGTAATACATGATAAGGATATTGCAAGTCACCTGTGAGTGCCATACCACATTATAAAACTTAGCCTTGTTCCACTATATGGCCATGGGCATCCTTAGTGACTTGCAATATCCTTATAATGTATAGCAGGGAGATACTTTAACCCATATACATTTTACCCAGTGGCGATAAACACTGGGTGGTTACAATTAGGACCACGTTTCCACAGGAAATTGATTTTTTGGTTTGGTAATAACTTTTGTACCCTTTGACTAGTTCTCACGAAACTTTCCCAAAAAGTCTTATCCACCTCAGCTTCTTTTTGGAACATTTCTGAATGATCAGTTAGCGTGGGCCGAGAAAAAAGGGGGTGTCCTAAACACATTTTCCGCATGCAATTTTCCACAGGAAAATTGAACAGTGAGATCGCAGAAACAGCTTACACCAAATTTGACAGAAAGCTAGATCTTGATCCAGAAAGTGTGCTTTTGTGATTTGGTGAAAATCCGTTCAGTAGTTTTTGAAAAATTAAGATTAAAAATGTAAGTATATTTTGGTCCTCTAGAAAGGGGGTTCCCGGTATCATTAAATGACTTGGAGACCCTCCCCAAATAAAAAATATATACAATGCAGTAATGTGAAATGAGCAGAGTAGCCGCTCGTTTCACATTAACTGCTCCAGCTGGGGATAGCCTCATAATGCTCTGCAAGAGCTTTTATTTTATTTTTAAGTTTATGTATGCTTGTGGGACCCCTAGAAGGGGCAGGGTCACCGCCAAACCCTTTCTTAAAAGGTTGTGGGTGGCTTGAGGGAGTGCAGAAGCCCCCTAGGAACTTTTTTATTAAAAGTTGCAGTAAGTCTCCAGAGTGATTGGATTCATGACCCCAGGAGGGCTGAAAATTTTGTTTAAAGCATCTCCTAGCTGGAAATTATGCTATTCAGCTGGAGTGCTAGGACCGCTTTTGGTTAGTCCTATGGCTGTATTTTGTGGCTTGAAGAAAGTTAAAGAAAGATTCAACACATGTTTATCATTGCTTTGTAGAAAAATGGTTTATTTAAAATGTTTATGTGTTAGTGATTATTATTGTTTGTTGCAATGTATATACATGGAAATACATTGCATTATAGTTAATGATAAATTGCTATGTTGATTTATTGACAAAGCTAATAAGTCTGCTTTATATATATGTTGATGTTCTAACTCCTTGATAAATCTATCAGGCCTAATTTTTATACTTTTGGTGTTTTGACCCTTTGACAAAGCCAGTAGGTCTGCCTTACTTAAAATGACACCCTTTATATTGTTACATGACAGTCGGACATGCGGCCTGGCCCCGCTCCCAACCCCAGACCGCACACAGTGATGGACCTCTTACTTTAATTTTAAAAAGCTACCGAAATTCACTGAAAAACACAAAGATTAAAGGGACGTTATAGTTATTGAAAATGTCAGATAAAACATAACGTCTTACCTCTGAAATACACCAGTTATAATTATCTCAAGTAACAATAACTCATGTCCTAAAGTAACTATAACTCAAGCCCCCGCCATGCACAGCTTATACCTTCATATATTACATCACTCATGCCATGTTCAATGACTGCATTGATAACATCCTTAATGGCATATGAAACGATATAATTGATAACAGCGTTCATGGCATGGCACCTCTGTATTTGTTTATGTTCAAATAAATGATCAGTGTTTTGAGTTTAGGGATTCCCATATTACTTGGAACCAAATATTGTTTTAAAACCCTTTATAGTCTTGGAATCTTTATTAAACTTTTTGGATGCCACTATAAAAACTGGACCAGTTTTAAATCCTATTTTTTCCAAATATATTTAGCTTTTGTATTAGTTCAGCATTTGACATTGACCCTTGCCCTTGCAGCTACTACATTTAAATGGATTTCGATTTCTAATTAGCATTCTCTAATGTTTCAAATATTATAACGTATGATCCCCAAACATCTTATAAATTATATACCATCAGCTAAGCACTATTTGTGAATATAACTCAAAACTCTTCTTATTTACTTTGAAGATGGGAAAAGTTGAATCTGATCTAACCAGATCAAAGTCTCTTCGTGAGAAGCAAGCCAAAGAGTTTTCATTACAACTGGATGAGATGAAGCAAAGATATGAGAAACAGGTTAGTCTACCACTTTTCTCCAATATGTTGATGCCAATTTCTTCCTTTGTCTACTTGTAATATTTTACATTTTTAGTGTTTTAATAATTGACCAACAATTCTACTTATCATTTTCTCAATTGGGCTTTGTTTACCATTCTGAAACTGTTTACACTGTCCCACCAGAGATATGTTTACGTTGCAGATATTTATATTGTTTAAGTTGCGGTAAAGTCTTAGAAAAGTTAAAGTCAGTAGGGATGTGTGTTTCTTGTTATGATGAACTAAGATTATATTGCTTAAAATGCACTATAACATAGACAGGAATTAAGTGATGCCTGTGTACCTATGATGCAAAAAGAACAATTGATGGACAGATGTAGAACAATGCCATACATTGATGCAGCGGAGTTTACCAGCTCTACACATTCAAACACACAACACTCATTTGGGCCCATATACAATCATACTCTCAATGAGCTAGTAAATATCCACTGATCATCAATTTTATTTTACCCTAGGAAACTTTTACACCAGTATTCTTACCATTCCTGTCTCCTGAGTAAATGAACAATCCAAAAGATCTAGTAGTAGATTAGAATAGGGAGGAAATACAATAATGCATTTAATTTTATTTAAAAGAACCACAGACTCAGAAGAAGTTTTAAAAGTTTATCTGAATTAATAATTTTGTGAGTCAAATCAGAACACACATGGATAAACCAGAATTCTCCATCAGGAAAAAAGTACAGTTAGCTTATAATCGGTTGCATCAATCAAATTGTTGCAATGACAGTGCCTGAGGAGAGAAAGAATAGAGAGCAAGTACGGAGCATTTACCCTACAGTTATATTTACCTAGTATGGTGTGAGGACCCCGACAATCAGTGTGTCAAGGATTTCAGGACAGGTTCAGGACAGGGAAGGTGACCTCTTCTAGTGTAACGCCAGCGTTGCACCCCTCTCTGGTGCTACTCTCTCCGGCTCGTCCAGACCCCTTCTTAGATGTGCCTCCTCGGTTGTTCCGCGAATTTCCCTAGTATTGGATTCTTCAGTCAGATTGCAGCAAAATCGGGCAGCATCTCAGCATAGCATCAGCATCTCAGCATCAAGTGTGTCTGACTATCTAGAACTTACCTCTGTTTTACCAATTCAAATGTATGATCCACCCCCAAATGTTTCAATTCCATGTTCACCCGCAATTTGATTGGGCCAAGCAGTGGGGTGAGGACATCACACCATACTAAGTGTAATATTTTTCTTTAGTCTATTGCCTAACTCCCCGCCCCTTCATTTTAATATCCACAAGCTTAATTCCCACAAGCATTTCATATGTGGATTGATAAGTCTATATTACAATGTTGAGTCCTCTTCTTCTCGTAGGGTCAAGAGTTGGGTTTCTCATGTCCTTGCTGGGCTTAGGGTTTGTCAGTCAGTCAATTACTTCACTTGTTCAGGACAAGCAGATATTGCGCATGCATTGAAGCCACAAGGAAACAGACGCAGTCACCCTCCAAGGCCCAAATATGAACTATTAATAAAGTCAGAGAAGAACATGTTAGAATACAAAATTAAATGAATTCACTGTATACCACTTACTTCTACTCTAACCCCATTTACTTAATAAATCTTTCGCATTAATGGCTTAGTAAATCTTCCATAAGTTAGTTTTAGCTCAGCATGTGCATTAGTGCGTTACTTTAAAGCAGCCATATTAAAAGCTATTGCGCAGCTGCAAAGATTTCCCCCAAGCGACAGAAGACGTCATACTACGTAGATGTATTAGACACATGCGCAGAAGAGTTCCCGCGTTTTTGGCAGTGATTTTAGGACACTCTGGATATTCATTAGTAAGGCAAATAGGAAAGCTTCCCCTGGATACAATATGTAGAATGTGGTGCACTGTTAGTACTCACAGACAGGTTGATTATAATGTTACAGGTTATTCGAGAGGATTGCATACGAGCAAGTTTCTTTTTATGCGAAACCTTGCTCCATCAATCCCCTCTCTGATGGCATTTTATGCCATCACTAAATTCTACTAAATCAGATGCCAACTTTAGCATTCTACCATTTCAATGTCTTCAGATTTTTTATTCCTTCCTTTATCTTTCCTAAATTGGGATACTTTCATTCTTTTGTAGATATTTCCCTTCAATTCTTAAAGTCGTATTTAAATTAGCTCTTTTATATCTTGTTAGTCCACTACTGTCATTATCGCGTCCAGTGATTCTTTTAACATGATAGACTTTAGGGAATACTATTCCAAAATAGCAACTCCCAAACCAGTTATCAGGCAACCTAAAATAGGCTTTGTTTCCACAAATATAATAAATTCTAGGAAATACTGGATCAGCTCCTCCTCTCCTTTTAGTCCCCAAGCCCCAATTACTAAGAAATTATGTTCACATTCACTGGAACTAATAAATACGTTGTTATATTCTGTCTTAAGTCTATGGAGACAGATTTTCCCTTTCTTTTCAAAATCCAGAGACATAGCAGCATGAGTCTTGCCCGTTATTAAAAGGTCTTCCCTTTCAGCGCATTTAGGTATCTCAGGTTTCGGTTCAGAGGCCCTTCTTTGGAAATCCTGTCTCCTGTGTTCTACTAAATTCAAAAATATATTTTCTTCTTCATGTAATTTACAAGTTAAGTTACTCTTATGTGCATCAGCTATATCTATTGTCTTCGTTGTTAGGAAATATTCACCCATAAATTGTGAGTCTCTAGTACTTAGGACAGGCTTCATGCTCTTTCGCATGGGAACTTCTGAAAATATTACATCTACATTTAAGTAATAATACCGCAGTTTTCCAGTTCTATAGAACAAACTAGCTAGTACACTACATGAAATGCTATATGTCAAGAGTAAATGATGATAAGTTACCCCTTCGGCTACTGGGTCAGGCAATTTCATGCAAACATAACAATCACTAACTTCCATAGTTTCTACATAATGTACTAGGAGATTTGCAAATACATTTAAATCAGTTTCATTCTTATCTACAGTGTGATGTAAATCTAGCTCATCTGGTGTTTCTAAGTCTACTCTATCTCCTTGATATTTGCAACTTCTGTATGTGTGTTAGTACTATTTTGGTTGTCAGTAACCATCAGATAAGGAATAGCTATTGCTAATATTACCCATATTATGAGGACCAATATTAAACTACTTATGCAGATCCTACAACACTTCTTTATGCAGCTTTGTTTTGGTTTTCCAGCAACATTACTATCAGACATCTTGGGCAATAAGATTATATCTTCTTAACTTCAGAACCTGGTATGAGATAACACCTTAAGCGTCTTTTCTCCTTCAGGTAGGACTCACTTCAATTTGTTCAACATTCAGTTCTTCATCACTTTCTTCATGTACATCGAGATTGTCAAAGTCTTCAAGAATAACATATGTCCACTCAGGACCCTTGAGCTTGTTATTCAATGTCTTCAACCTTTGACTCTTTCTTTTCGGCGTTACTCTGGAAGGTCCAGATTGACTAGTTACTTCATTTACTTGATCAGGTTCTTCACTGATTGTCTTAAGACGATATCTCAGTCTCTTGGTAATTCTCGGCCAATTATCACCTTTTCGACTCTTTTCAAATTTCACTGCACTGCCAGTTTCTTCAAGACTCCTTTTATTTTCTTTAGATTTTGGCACAACTTGATCAGCTTCGTCTTCATATTTCCTCTCTATCTGACCTTGTCCAGGGCTTATTATTTCAGGCTGTTCTGCCTGGATAGGTTCATCTACCTTAATCTGACCCTGTTCAGGATTAGTGATGCCTGTTTTTCTTCTGTATCCTGAACTTGCGTTTCTATGCCTATCTGGTCCTGTTCAGGTATTTTTACCTCTTTACCTTCTTCTGCCTGAACGTTTTCTCTAAGTCCTAACAATCCCTCCTCAGACTCCGGAATGGGGCTTTGAGTTTCTTCTGTCTGAGTACATTGTTCTCTCCTTAGCTGTTCCTGCTCAGGCTCCCTAACAGTAGTTTCCCTACTTTCCTGAGCAAGTTCTTCTATACCTGTCTGGTCCTCACTCTCTTCCTGTCTATCTAACTGTGTTTGACTTCTAGTTCTTATAAGTACTTCAGATATATCCACCACTGGGATCCAGTCGTCCTGATAAGTGCTCGGTTGATCTTGGGCAGCTACCTCAGGATCTTCTACAGGAAGTTCTTCAGCTGCACAACCTTCAGCACCATCAATTTCTTGTTTCAATTGTAACTCTTCTTCTTCAGGAGCTGGTACCCTTTTGGTATGGCGTGCATGAATCCAATTAGGCAATCCTGCACACTTTACAGCTGTTGAGGTAGTCAATATAACTTGATGCGGATTATCCCACCTTGGTGCTAGGCACGATTCTCGAATGTGATTCTTCACAACTGCCCAGTCACCGGGATTCAGATCATGCAAGTGGCTCAGCTGTCTGTTGAAAGCGTCTTCCCCAACCTGATGAGAGATAGAACGCACTCTGTCAGCCAACTCTTTGCAAAACTCCAAGACCAAGTCATCAGTTATATTCAACAGCTTTTGTCCTGGTACACATGCTTGTCTCATTGCTCTTCCCATAAGTATTTCATGGGGACTCAATCCAGTATGTTTGTCTGGAATACTTCTGAGTCCCATCAGAACAAGAGGCAAAGCATCAGGCCATTCCAGTGGGGTGGATGCACACACCTTTCCGAGTCTTGGCTTGATTGTGCCATTTAATTGTTCTACCACTCCAGAAGCCTCTGGACGGTAAGCGCAGTGCAATTTTTTTTTACTTTGAATGCTTCACAGATTAGTCGAGTTATTTCATTATTAAAATGAGACCCTCTATCTGATTCAATCGTTACTGGAAAACCAAATCTAGGAATGAGTTCTCTTAATAAAAGTTTGGCCACTGTCAAGCTGTGATTTCTTTGGGTCTGGTATGCTTCCACTCACTTTGAAAATAAACAAACTATGACTAGTACATATTTCAGCCCTCGACAAGAAGGCAATTGAATAAAATCTAACTGAAGTCTCACAGAAGGACCCTCTGCCTTTCCCAGCTTTCCCATGCAGACCACAGTTTTCCTACCAGGGTTCATTTGTGGACATATTAAACATCTATGGTAAAGGCTCTCTGCTACATTCCTGAACTTTGCGGTAAACCAATCTTGTCTGAAAAGTGGAATCATTGCATCTCTGCCCACATGTGTTTCTCCATGGTACATTCTAGCCATTGGTGCAAGCATACTGTCTAGCATGACTGGTCTGCCATCATAACAAACCCACACACCATCTTCTACCCTTCTTTGACATCCTATTTTCACCCACTATTGCTTTTCTCTCATGTCTACTGCGTCCTGCAGATCTTTCACCTCCTCCCAGGTTCCCACTCCTGCAAGTAGCATAAGTTGGCAGCTGATTCCCCAAGTTTCGATTTGCTTGTTGAAGGCAATCTTATGCCTTGCACAATGTTGGGCAACCTGATCAGCATATCGGTTACCGGTTGTCACATAATCCTTTCCTGATTGGTGAGCAGCACACTTAACCACGGCCACCTCTTTTGGTAATTGAATTGCCTCAAGTAATTCTTGCACAACAATTCAATTTTTAATGGGGTCCCTGAAGAAGTCAGGAAATCCCTCTGCATCCACAGTTGGCCAAAATCATGCACAACCCCATAACCATATTGACTATCCGTGAATATGGTTACTCTCCAATTTTTCCCAATTTTGCATGCTTTAATTAAAGCGATCAATTCAACTACTTGTGCAGATCTGACCTTTTGTAAATAGGATGCTGCGACTTTTCCAGTGAATGTACATACAGCGTAAGCAGCACTCAATGCTCCCTCCTTGTGTCTCATGCATGAGCTGTCTACAAACAGTTCATGTTTTGCGTTTTTCAAGGGTTCCTCTTGAATGTCAGGACGGGGTTTGGTGCTAAGTTCAGTCACATAAAGACATTCATGCTCAACCCCCATCTTTCACTTCTTCCTATGGATCAGGTAGTAAGGTGGCTGGATTAGGAACAGTACACCTCACTATTGTCACATTTTCAGCTCCCAATATTATTCTTTCATATTTTGGCAGTCTACTGGGAGTAAGGTCCTGGTCAGTGAAATCATCACTGCGTGAGGAACGTACACCTTGACAGGGTGTCCCACCTCAATCGACTCACTCTGTTCTATGCTTACACAAGTTGCAGTGATAGCTTTCAGGCAACCTGGTAATGCGCAGGCCACAGGATCCAAGGTAGCAGAAAAATATGCCACTGGCCTTCTCATCAATCCATGTCTCTGTGTCAGAACTAAAAGTGCACAATTACCCCGCTCATAGCAGAATAATGCAAATTCTTTTGAATAGTCTGGCATACCCAAAGCAGGTGCTTCACACAAGTACTCCCACAACTTTCTAAAAGATCCTATACTTTCCTTCTCCCATTCTATGGGATCTTTCTCTCTTCTGGTCATTTGTATCAGAGGTTTGGCTAGTGCAGCAAACCCTACAATCCACTGCTTACAGTACCCTACAACTCCAAGGAACATTCTTATTTCTTTTTGGGTTCGTGGCAACTGTGTTTGTCTTATTATTCAAATTCTTTCAGAAGTCACCCATCTAACTCCTCTTTCTATTTGATGTCCCAGGTATTTAACTGAATTTTTACAAAACTGAAGTTTTTCGGGGGGACACTTTATGTACACCCTTTGCCAAATTATTTAACAATGCAATTGAATCAGTAACACAGTCATCTCGTGTGTTTGATGCCACCAATAGGTCGTTAATGTACTGCACCAGGACTGACTCTCTGGGCAATACAAGAGATTCAAGGCTTCTTTTTAGAATCTGATTAAAGATTGAAGGACTTTCAGTGTACCCTTGAGGCACACGATTCCAGACATAAACATGCTCTTCAAATTTGAACGAAAATAAAAACTTGCTATGTGGATGCAATGGAATGGAAAAGAATGCATGGCACAAATCGATTACTGTGAACCATCCTGCTTTCCATGGTATCTGATAAAGAATCACAGCTGGATTAGGCACTACTGGGCAGCATGGTACAACAATCTTGTTAATTTTCCTGAGGTCTTGACCCACCCTATATTTCTTGTTAGGTTTCTTAATGCCAATTATAGGTGAGTTACAAGGGCTACTCATTATTTCTTTCAGGATACCTTGTTCGACCAATCGCTCTATCTCTGCTGCCTTTACTTCTGGACTCATTTTGTATTGTCGAGTATTTGGGTAAACAGCACCTTCTTTCACGGTCACTCTTACGGGATCTACATTTGCCATTAATCCTATTTCTTTTCCAGTAAAGTCACATATCTCTGCATTTACAGTCAGTTTGACTCCAGCAGGTAATTAATTCATTCTGTGTCATCATCGAATATAACTCATTTACTTTGGTTCCCTGTTTAGCTAACATGAACTTGTAAACTCCATCTCCATCTGGGGTTTGTATTACAACACCATCTGGTGTGCAAAATATAGTGCAATTCATTTTGCACAACAGGTCTCTTCCAAGCAAGTTTACAGGGCTTGAGTCATAGACCACAAACTTATGCATTTCTTTAAAATTACCAATTCGCACCTCCATAGGTTCTGTGATTGGAGTGCTAATCCGTTTGTTTGAAACACCCACAACTTGGATATTCTCCCCCGAGAGGGGCAGGTTAGGAATGTCTGCTGTTCTCACAGTAGACCTGGTTGCACCAGTATCCAACAAGAAAGTGATATAATTTCCTTTCACTTTACCTTCTATGTACGGACCTGACTGATCTACTGGTAGGGATGCGCCAAGCACGCACTCCCCTTCCTCCCCCCTCAGGCACCGTCATTCCTGATCATAATCAATCAGTGGGTCCTGCAAAAGAAACTGTGATGTTACAAAAATTTTCTTACCACTTCCTTCTGGAAATCCGGAGTCCACATTGTACTTGGCTTGACTCACAAAATTTGACTTAGGGGCAGGTGGCAATTGACTCTGAAGATCTATACCCTGTTGCTGATGACTCATTAACACCTCATTCTGCATCTTTGAATTTAAATTTTGCTTCGGGGCATTATTAACTTGAGAAGTGTGGCTCACTGGTTAGAGTAGGCAGACCTGGAAGCAGAGGTCAGCCCGGGACCAGGGTTCAATTCCCGGCTCGGCTGGGTCTTGAGTCCATAAAAAATTGTCCATGGACTCGATAATTCTCGCTCCAGTGCATACTTGATTCATGGGTTCACACTTTGCGACTCTGGGCAATAGCTTGCTTAATCTCCACAATGGCCCCTCGCGGCGGGATGCCTGGCTTTCACCTTGTGGATGCCCTGCTGGGTTATCTCACAGGGGAATACCAGGACGGGTTCCCTAAGCAAGCGCTTAGAGACCGGTTGGTGATTTGCGCTATATAAATATCTGCACATTTACATTTACATTTATAGCTTTACACTCATTCTTCCAAAGCCCCAAGTTCCCGCACCCGTGACAGGGAAATGTTTTCTTTGCCTCTTCCCGATTTAATCTTCCACGTGGCTTTTCCCCATTATTATCACCTTGACCTTGTGCTCTTCCTTGATTTTCTGACTGTTTATTTAATTGGAGCTCTTGAGCTAATTTTACTTGGGCCCACATTACTTTTTCTTCTAAAGCTTTTCGCTTGTTATCAATTTCATCCCCACAATATTTAGCATATTTAAAAATGTTGTCAATGGGCTTTGATTGCCAACACAGCATGTGCTGCTTAATCATTTGAGATATCCAATCTCAGCCCAGACACAAATCGATAAAAAAATTAGTCATGTCTTTATTTTCTAAACTTTCAAATCCACTATACTGTTTGAACACCTGTAAAAGACGTTTGTAATAGGCATGTACAGACTCATTCTTTTCTTGGGTTGTTCTGTCTATCTTTACCCAATCGGTTTCTTTCGGGGGAATTTTACTCTTTAGAAAGGTGATTACCTGATGATACTTTTTCATTACATCCTCTGACGGGGATCCTGTTTTTGAGTCTCTTGGATATTCCTCACTAGGCCAATCCACGGTAATCTTACACTCTGTCCACAAATCTGCAGGTACTACTATGTCAAACAGACCATCCAGATCTTTTAATAAAACCTTCGAAACTTTCACAAACCTCTCAACTTGTCTGTACCACTCCACTGGTTTCTCTCTCAATTTTGGGAAATCATTTGTAAAAGACAAAATATCCTGTCTATTCCATGGCACATGTACGTACCCCCCCTCCGGGTACTTCTCTCATTGGATACAACCTCTCAGCCTTTTCTGTTTCTCTCATGACATATTCAGATGTCGTTCGATTTACCTGTGCTTCCTCCTTTTTCTTTGCCCATCTAACTTTCCATCTTTCAAGATCTCTCCACTTTTGCAACAGAAATAACAATTCTCTGATCTGCAACTTTCTTTCAGACACATTCATGTTTTCCAAATCCTTATCAGAAAATTCTGCTCTATATGGTTTCCGTAACACTTTTGATTTCTTTATGTCAATTCCCATTTCTGATGCCAGATTTGTCTGTTTCTCATGGAATGCCTTGGTATTTCGTGTAATGCTTCTACAAATAAACAGTAATTCTTCCTCACTGTATGTGTTTAATCTGTCTAGACACACATTGCCAGCAACCATTTCTTCCTATTCTACTCTACTATTTTTGGCTGAGACTTTGGCTTCTCTATTTCTTTAGACCATCTCTCTATATCTTCTGGGGTTACTATGGTGGCACTTCTAGTTCCTGATGATGTTTCTAATCTAACTTCCTTTGAACAACTGGGCAAATTTCTCTTCGAGGTTTCCATCATCGGCTGTCTTATGGGCAAATCCATCAATGATATTACTGATTCACGTTCACTTGCTTGATCATCTATTATTACCTTTTCTTTTCTAGGTTCTATACTTGGGGTAGGCATTACAGGAATTTTAGGACAATTTGATTTTTCACCATACAATGGGACTACTGGACCTATTGTCACTAGTATGGTCAAGGCATTAGGATGTATATTCATCTGAGTTATTTTCTGGATCAGTTCATCTTTATTTTTATTTATTGCTTCCCTTTCCTTTTCTTGAAGTACCCTGTTGCCTGTGTCATGTACTATTTGTGGAACCAAAGGTGTTCTTACCATTGGGGCGCTAGGGGTCATTCTATCAAATCCTTCATTGTAAGGTGGAGGACTTTTCATCAATACGTCCTCTAGATACCCTTCTTCTTTTTCTCCGCTATCTATCATGGTTAAGTGCTTGGTCTTCTCTGTACATTTACCTCCCATCTGCTCTTCTGATGTTAGCACAGGATATAAACAT
This sequence comes from Triturus cristatus, assembly GCF_964204655.1. Taxonomy (NCBI): domain Eukaryota; kingdom Metazoa; phylum Chordata; class Amphibia; order Caudata; family Salamandridae; genus Triturus; species Triturus cristatus. The sequence goes on from NC_140590.1 coordinate 649,153,241, forward strand.
CCTGCCACCATAGCCTGTTTCCATTGTTTCATTTGACTATCTCTAGTCTCTCAGGGAAATTTTGGGTAATATTTGCTTAAAGTCCTGTTACTTCGTGGTCTGTCACGTTCAAAGGCTTCCATTTCCCATTCTTCTAAAGCTTCATATTGAGTCAATCTAGGGCTGGGTTCTAATTCATTCATTTGTGTTCTTAAATTGTACAATGTTCTTCCATTAAAACTTCCGTATTCGGGAAATGCTAATATACCATCATCTTTTGTGTATTCTACCCAATTTTCTAACCATACACAGATATGATAGCCTCACTCCACCATCATGTATTATGCAGGCGTATTTGGAGGAGGAATGAGAATCCCCTCTCTACACTTAATGGGTTTGTCCTTTTTGAAATAATTCTTAACCTTTTGCATAAATGTAATTTTTCTCTTTTCTCCGTACATTGCGTGCTTGTGCTTGTTAAGGTACTGCTCGTAAGCAAACCCTACAAATCTTCTATCTGGTCGAGTTCCTGTTAATGTTGGATCGTACATGCAAATACCACTATCTATTATTATTCATGGGATTTCTATTTTGTTGACCAATCAAAAGCTTGCTTTAATAAAAAATTCTCCAATACCAGCGCGGTTTCAATTCTGAAGACCAATCAATTTCTACGCTGTTCGCTTTCTTAGCCAATGCTTGCGCTGCTTTTCTGTGATGTCAGTTTCACTCCTTACTACTGACCCCTCCTTTACAATTTCGCATCAACTACACACCCGCTGTTTCAACCAATCCCAGCGCGGCTCTCAGTGACGTCAGTGCAGCACCCGCAACTGACCCCTCCTTTACAAGGTAATGCGAAAACTTATTTTCTCACAAACTTTTCACACAATTTCATTAATTAACAACATATAAATATTCGCTATTGTGTCTGACCCACTAATTCAAAGAATTGTAGAATTTCTTTCACTACGATTAAAACCCTTCTGCTTACTCTTCACACACTATGAGTAAAACCTTGCCGCTTACTCTTCACACAAGCATCAGAGAACCTGCTACTCCTTCAGCATTACCCTTTCTAGGTGATATAATACCAAACTTTCACCAGCGAACTCCTAGCTACCAATTATTCTCACTAACATACAAGAAATTACTTCCTAACGTAGTGCTTCGAGTCCTGCGTAACTTTCAGCACTTTCTCGATCCAGACCAATAACCTCACTGCAGTGTGGTTTCCACTTAGCACCCGATATTCAATATTACCGGGAATTTCCAGACAACATAAAACAATACATAACGGGTTTTGGTTAAAACATAAACCATTAATTCAAAATTTCAAATACAATCCTCACCTAACTAACTATACTAACCATGCCTCTGCTACCAAGTAAAACTGATGCAGCAAAGTTTACCAGCTCTACACATTCATACACACAACACTCATTTGGACCCATATACAATCATACACTCAATGAGCTAGTAAATATCCACTGGTCATCAATTTTATTTTACCCTAGGAAACTTTTACACCAGTATTCTTACCATTCCTGGCTCCTGAGTAAATGAACAATTCAAAAGATCTAGTAGTAGATTAGAATAGGGAGGAAATACAAAAATGCATTTAACTTTATTTAAAAGAACCACAGACTCAGAAGAAGTCTTAAAAGTTTATCTGAATAAATAATTTTGTGAGTCAAATCAGAAGACACATGGATATACCAGAATTCTCCATCAGGAAAATAGTACAGTTAGCTTATAATCGGTTGCATCAATTAAATTCTTGCAATGACAGTACCTGAGGAGAGAAAGAATAGAGAGCAAGTACGGAACATTTATCCTTCGGTTATATGTACCTAGTATGGTGTGAGGACACCCCTCTCTGGTGCTACTCTCTCTGGCTGAGGCTCATCTGGACCCCTTCCTAGATGTGCCTCCTTGGTTGTTCCGCAAATTTCCCTAGTGTTGGATTCTTCAGTCAGATTGCAGCAAAATCGGGCAGCATCTCAGCATAGCATCAGCATCTCAGCATCAAGTGTGTCTAACTATCTAGAACTTACCTCTGTTATACCAATTCAAATGTATGATCCACCCCCAAATGTTTCAATTCCATGTTCACCCGCAATTTGATTGGGACAAGCAGAGGGGTGAGGACATCACACCATACTAAGTGTAATATTTTTCTTTAGTCTATTGTCTAACTCCCCGCCCCTTAATTTTAATACCCACAAGCTTTATTCCCACAAGCATTTCATATGTGGATCGATAAGTCTATATTACAATGTTGCGTCCTCTTCCTCTTGTAGGGTCAAGAGTTGGGTTTCCCATGTTCTTGCTGGGCTTAGGTTTTGTCAGTCAGTCAATTACTTCACTTGTTCAGGACAAGCAGACTTTGCGCATGTGTAGAAGCCACAAAGAAACAGAGACGTGGTCACCCTCCAAGGCCCAATTATGAACTATTAATAAAGTCAGAGAAGAACATGTTAGAATACAAAATTAAATGAATTCACTGTATACCACTTACTTCTACTCTAACCCTATTTACTTAATAAATCTTTCGCATTAATGGCTTAGTAAATCTTGCATAAGTTAGTTTTAGCTCAGCATGTGCGTTACTTTAAAGCAGCCATATTAAAAGCTATTGCGCAGCTGCAAAGATTTCCCCCAAGCGACAGAAGACGTCATACTACGTAGATGTAGTAGACGCATGCGCAGAAGAGTTCCTGCGTTTTTGGCGGCCATTTTAGGACACTTGAGTTTTTCATTAGTAAGGTACATAGGAAAGCGTCCCCTGGATACAATATGTAGAATGTGGTGCACTGTTAGTACTAACAGACAGGTTGATTATAATGTTACAGGTTATTCGAGAGGATTGCATACGAGCAAGTTTCTTTTTATGCGAAACCTTGCTCCATCAACATTCACCCCAGTACAGAGATCTGGGCCTAAATCCATCATTTTTTTGCTCACCATGGCATTCCAGTTTTGACCCAGCCATATGCAAATCAGTCTTGACCCTGTGCCCAATGGGAACAGTCCAGCTCGAACTGCCAGGCCAGGTCCTCCCTGGACTGAAAACAAGCATCCTTGGACCAGTTTCGGGGTTTCACCCCTCATCAATTGTGTGTCTTTTGTGTACGTATGGTAGCACAAATTGAAAAAATGCAGATAGACACTCCCATTGCTCTGTGATTTCATTTCAATAGGTGTAAGAATCACAGAAATGTTTGCATTTATGCTTTAGTCTGAGGAAGCACTTATTGATTTTATATTTCATTTGAGACACATGATGGTTTTTTTTGGCTATTCTCCGAGCAATGCTTCTTATTCATCACATTGTTTTAGAGAGGAGAAGTAACATCACTTACTGTCTGATGCAGTTGTGACATTTCAGTAAATGACATCAGATGATCTTTGACCACAAATGTCATCACAGAAATATTATGTCATGCTACCTTTAACGCTTATGGAATCACAGAAATTGACTTCACAATAGTGAATGCAAACAGGGGCTTACTCACAAAGAGGATTCTGGTTCACTGTTGTGGACACCCCTTCAGGCACTCCTGCCTCTGTGGGCTACACAGGCCTGCAGGACGTCTATGTCACATATCACCAGGAATAATGGCTGTTCCTCCAAGAAGGCACTTTGAGTAGAGGAAGACTATTCCCAATACAAGATGGCAGGTGGGGCCTAATGTACCAGCTGTTCTTTTCAAACCCTTTTTTGCGCAGTAACACTTTCAGAAAGTTTTTCTGCGTCACTTTTTTCACAACGCGTTTATTCCAGGTTTTTTCAGGAATCTTGTTTCTAGTCCGCTATCAAGTGCTTTGCGGTCTTTGCCTGCCATCTTCTGCCTCCTCGCTTCCTTCAAGCTACAAGTCCTCTCCATTTTCTACAGTGGTTTTTTACAGACTAGTTTTTATCTCCTTGGGGTTCATTGTTGGAGGTATCTGCTGCTTGGTGCTACCTTATGTCCTCAGCACAGTCGCTGTAACTAACTAACTGTAGCAGTCAAGAACTAAGAAAACCAGACCAATGAGGTGCCATTGTCTTGGACAATCTGACAGACTGGGGAGCTCACACACCTTTAGTACAGAAGAAAATATGGATCCTATGCAAGGAAAACCACTGGATCCATCACAATCTCTAGCCCAGACCATCCAGAAACAGATTCAGGAATGACAACATTTGCGAGATCAAAACCTGACCTTAAGACAGGCTTTAATGTAGAGTCTCAGATCTTCCAGCAGTCTCGTCATCCACCTCTCCCTCTTTAAAATGCATGTATGGAAGGAGTTTTTGGACTCCTGAATGGTTTACTTTGTCTCTCTGCCAGCTCAGTTTGCACAAGAGTGCATCAAGATGAAGTATTTAATTAGTGCCTTGTCTGGACCAGCCTTGCCATGTGCTACACCCTTTGTCACATCAAACAACCCTATTCTTACTTATTGCCATTACTTTTGGTAACATTTAAGAGAATGTTTGAAAGTCCTGATTTCGAATTCTCTTCTGAGGAAGCCCTCTGTGACATACATCAGGGAAACTCTCATGTTCTAACTAATATCACTAGGTAAGGTCAACTTCCTGCTGAAACCACTTGGGTGGAGAGAACCCAGAACTGAAGACTATGTTTCACAGGGGTTTGAAGAAGGAAATTAAGAAGGAGCTAGACTCTTCTCTTCGGCCTTCAACTTTCCCAGAATTAATGGATTTAGTCCTGTTTTTAGAACACCACCTGTGTGAACAAAGGTCTGAAAAATGGAGGTCTATGAGTACTCATGAGGTGGGAAGTTCGAAAACTTTCTCGGAATGTCAGAAAGTGTTCAAAAAGAATCTCTGGCAAGGTTTGGTGAAAATCCACAGTAAATTGTAAAAGCAAAATGAGTTTTCTGGGACAGAAAGAAAGCACTACTGTAAGAATGGGTCTGTTCTTGCCCAATCCACCTCCAGATCCCTTTGAGAAATGCCAAGGTCTATCTTTTTTAAAGGAGAAAGAACAGAAGCACATCAAATCCTCTATTTAGGAACATCCAGAAATTCCCATTCAGTATTGCTTGTGCTTTCTGTCTTGACAAGACTAGCTGAGGGAAGAACTTTTCAAACTTTGGCTCTCTGACATTGTGGGTGACAAGTGGGCCACAGACTAGTATTGCCTGCACTGGCAAAAAGACTCCCAAATAGGACCAGACGGTGGATGGAACGCTGTTCGTTTTAAATCCCTTCATGAAAATGACTAGTCCTTTAATGTTGGTCTTTGTAAACAACATGGAAATGTTGTCTTTTGACATTTGAGCATCCCCAAATTATGCTATCGTTTTGGGAGTACCGTGGTCAGTGCAAAACATCAGATATGTGAATTTGTAACCAGGACAAAATCTTTCACTTCCCAATTCTCTCATGAGAACTGCTATTCTATGGTTTATTGATCTCTGAAACAAACGTCAGGTCTTGGATAGCATCAGAACCACTACTGTCCCAGCATTACTGTGACATTTTTGAGAAAATCTAAAAGCTGTCCTTACTTCTTTACTAGAAATTCGATCTATTCCTTGTCATAAGCCGAACAAGAGGTCTTGAGACAATATTTTCTGGGAAGCTTACAATATGGCTTAATTACACGATCTTCTTGGACATCTATGCTTTTTGTTCCAAAGAAGTACAGCGAACTAAGACCATCTATATTTACTACATGGTTTAAACAAGATTACAATCAGGGATGGTTCCCCCTTATTACAAATATTTTGGAATTTGTAAATGAAGCTGGGTAGTTCATTAAACTAGACCTTCCAGGTGCTTATTTACCTTCTTCAAATTAAGGTCAGCAATAAATGGAAGGCAGCCTTCCAAACCCCCGTAGGTCACTTTGAATACACTGTCATACCAGACGGATTATTCAATGACCCGGGAATATTCCAGAGATTTATGTACCACATATTTACTGATGTCCTCAACTTTTTTGTGGTCATATAATTAATTATATTCTGATCTATTTCAATAATATTTTGAATCCTCAGCATTATGATCAAAATGTGAGCCGATTAGGACATAACCATCTGTACTGTAAACCTGAGAAAAGCCATCTGTACTGTAAACCTGAGAAAAGCATATTCAGCCAGGCCAAGGTCAAAATCGTAGGTTTGCATTTGAATGCCCAAGAAGTATCTATGGCTGGCCAATAGGTTGCAGCAATTCTGGCATGGCTTTCTCCCACCAACATTAAGAAAAGACAGTGCTTCTGTTGGATACTTCTAAACACCTTGTGAATACCCCAAGGAGCCACACTGGATGCAGAGATTATTTTGAGCAATACCAACAAGTGTTGGTAAGTGGTGTCATGCAGCTCTGCATTGGGTCTGTCCCCCTCTGGAAGTGATATCTGGGCCACAATATACCCACCACCTCTGCACCTTGATGTCAGTTCCTTTCTTTCTGTGTCCTCCAACGCAGATCCAGTGCTTGTTCCCTTGATTTCTGTCACTTGACAGAAAATTCTTTCAAACATTTTCCAGCGTGCAAGGGACATGTCTCCCCCTTAAAACAGCAGGGTTTAAATCCTGTAACGATTGCTACAGGCAGATGTGAGTAATGGATACACACGAGGTCTCTCTTTGGTGCCTCAGCTCCTCGCAGGACTCGAAGTTGTGTGACAAATGTGCTCGGATGAATCTGAAGACCATTCAGGATCACAATACCAAACTCTATGCCACCAAGCACAGAGGGAAGGCACGATTGAAGTCAAAGATGCGGACGCATTATCGGTTCTGAGGCCATTCCCAAAACGGATCATCATCCCACTCCAAATCCTCAAGTAAATCCAAAAAGAATAAACAATAGAAGTTCAAATATGATTGCCGACACTCTCTTTAGGAGGCATTGCACAGATGTTCTGATCTTGTTGCCCACACTGGAACTGACCCCTTACGTGTCCCAATCCAGCTCGCATTCCTGGGTCCATCGATGACACTGTAGCAGATTCAAGTCTTGAAAGAGACTATGTTGTGTATTTTAGTGCCCTTTCATAACCCTCTGGTGTGCCTTTGGGCCCCATGGATCCAAGGAGGTCTCCAGTCAGGTTACTGCTGGCGGATCCATCCCTGACTCCAACTGCACCTCGCAGCCGTGCTCTGGGGTCCTCCCCAGCTCCGGGGCCTTGTTGTTCGGCTAAACCCAAACTCATTTCCGACCACCCTGCCAGACAAAGTCAAAACGTAAGGGTTAATTCAGGAAATAGATGTTTTCCCTCCCCAACTTTGGCCTCAGGACTGTAAATTTGAGTGGCCACCTGAGGTGTTACTGTGGTAAATATTCTTTTTACCTTGACTGAATTTCATGCGGAATCTAAAATAAAGTAAAATAGCTCAGAATAACAAGAGGCAGAATCCGTGGTATAAGAGATTTTCTGAATGGGCTTTATTCCAAAATGGCCGACTCGAGTGGCGGCCTTCAGGTTCCGTCACCACGAGGGTTCAGGAAGTGAAGTACAATACTTTATTGACAAGAAGTAACTTTTATAGCTCATACATTACAATGAAATGAATGCAAAAGGCGTAACAATTGATAAGAGAAATGACATATTGGTACGTAATCGAAACTAGGCGTAATAAGGAGCAGAAAGAAACATGATTGGCTCTGATTATCATGCATAGGTGGATCTATAAGATAATACTTAACATAGATGCGCGCGCAGCAGCATGACGTGTGATTGACGTGCAACTAGGGGGTGAAGGGGACTTGACATTTAGCTCTACATGTGGAGACGAGAAGTCTGGGGGGTCAAGTCAACCTAATCCCAAATCATATCTAACATCCTATGTTTAGAGAACTATGTTATCCACAAGAAAAGACTCTCGGACAGAATCTATTCTATACTGACTGTGTGTGCGTGTACAAGCGTCTAAGTGTCTATATGAGATGCGAGGGGCAGAAAACTTTCCATGGCAACAGGGCTATGAATTACTTGCAGGAGGACGGAAAGGCCGAGTCCTTTGCTTGTGAGCTTAGAGGAAATGTTTACCTAAATCACTGGACAGGAATGCATCGGCCGAAGAGCAAAGTAGATAATTCGAAGGTGAAATACAGCTTCTTGGCAGGCAGGCAAAACTGGCCGAGGCAGGCACCGTTAGCTGCACAGGGAGTAGGACAAAGTTCATGGATAGATGCGAGCTCAAGCTGAAGCTGTCAGAGACAGAGAGCAGGGAAGGCTTTAAGGACAGGATCGGGCCTACTTGCCTGAACTGTAAAAATGGAGTAACTTAGCCATATAAAGTCGGTGGCCTTTCATACTTAGGAATCGAATATCCAGCCCATTGATGGCGGATCTGACAGAGAACATGTTGACGGTGGACGCACATATGTTTGCGTTTTGGAAACTGGAACTGGAGGGAACATACATGTACTTGTGACATGCACATAGAACCGTTGGGGTCCAAGATAGGGGACATAACTGATCAGGAAAATCCACACTTCCACATTCCCTCCTTGTCCCCTACTTGCCCTTCAAGAGATATCAATCTTCATCATTCCATCGATTTGCTCATGGAGCATCATTTCTTCTTCCTTCTTCTTCCGGCATTTTGAACGAGAACCTTGATATGGAATGCATGATGTGGCACACAGACCACAAATCGCTGGTCCACATTGCAGGCATAAACAACAACTGAAGAGCATAAGAAGGCCAATACCTAGGAAGGATAGAACTCTCCATCCCCAGGCTGATATCACACTCCAAAACCACCCGGACCACGTCCAAGTGCCTGGATTTTCGTGTATCTGGCTCACAATCTTATGAAGGCGTGTTATAGCTTTATATACAGATGGCGAATTTTCTGGTATGAATATGCAGCAGCTGGATCCGATGACCCTGCAAGCTCCGCCCCTATCGGCCAGGATGACGTCAAGGACAAGACGATTCTGGAGAACAACAATTCTCATTACTGATTGTTCCTCTGTCAGATTGCCTAGGGCGGCTATAGTCTCGTTTACTACAGCTTCGAGAGTCTTGGTTAGTTTACGTATCAGCTTACTATTTGATATTGTACCTATATAGGGAAAGATGCCTTTATTGAAATCTACATACTTGTCCCATGCCGTCTCAGTATAATCGACAACTGGGAGATCTCTTCGCTCTCTATTGTGTACTAAATGAACATTCCGATAATAATCAGGTGGAGCTAGGAAAACAGGTGGCAGAAGGAATGCTATGTAACAGGTACCATCCCAATCTAGAGGCAGACGCATATATGCCGTCTGACCACATATAAAGTAAGAATGGCGAGAAGCTCTAAATGAAGATTTACCTTGATCACTATATTCTACTGTAGTAACGCATTGGCTATGGCCCATATGTATGGAACCAACTTTTCTTACACATAATTCACCCTTAACTGAAAATACTGACATAGTGGGCAGAATTAGTTCAACTTCGGATTTGACATTCAGAATCATAAGATTAGGTGTAAAATTACCTAATTTATACACTTCATTTTCTAGATCAGTTCCTGTTCTACTGGGGCGACCCTCCTTATTAGGATGACAGACTTTGAATAAAACTAGATTCAGATTTCCCCATATCCAATGTTGTTGATAAACTGCTGTGTCTGGGTCTATGGAATTTAGTAAACTAAACCATGCTCCACAGGAGCCATTGTGTGTGAACGGATGTGGAAAGAAAGGCAGAACTCCTTTGTTATTCTGATAGGGAGGGAGTCGGCCACACACCCAACAATTGGTGGCATTACTAGTCTGATGGGAATGATGTAACATACTAATGAAAGTGTTATTGCGCAGCACAAGTCTATAAGATAATTCATGTGGCGGTAGGTCGCTAAAAGAATGTTCAGCAGCAACATTATAAACATGTCTAGAAATAGGATGATATATGTGCAAAATCACACTCGTAATAATTATTAAAACACTCAATAAAAACAAAATTAATAATGTCCTTATACAGTAGCTACGCAGTGATTTACAATACGCCTGTCGTTTCAACATTTCTCGGGTATTTTCTCTACTCAGGTCCAAGGGATACATGTCGGAGACAATTCAACCGCTTCACCTTGGAGAGGACTTAAACAATCAAATTGCTCGACTGTTTGGGCCTAAGCTTTAATTTATAGCACTGAGAGTCATTCTGTTCAACAAAAGGAAGTTTTGAATCAGTCTGTGAGGGAGTGCAGGGCACAGTGTCTATATCCGAGGATAGTCCATGAAATTTCTTAATGTGGCTGGAATGTATCCAGCCCTTACGGCCCTCAACTTTCACGGCTGTTCTTGTGGTCAGCAGGACTAGCTTCGGTGCTTTCCACCTGGGCTCCAACTGGGTCTTCCGATCAAAATTTCTCACAAACACCAGATCCCCCGGAGCAACGTCATGGGGTTTCACCTCAGTGTTGTCAGGAAAAGCTGCAGTTACCTGTGAACGACAAGATTGTAGTGCAGACATCAAGGAAGCCAAGTAATCTGTCAGCATATTACAATTAACATCAGTTATTTTACGTGGTATAGGCGTCCCCCACATATTTGGTGGTCTTCCGAAGATCACCTCATACGGGGATAGCCCTGTTCGAGAGTGTGCTACCATTCTTATGTAAAATAGTGCAACTGGTAATGCTACTATCCAGTCAACACCTTTTTCCTTACATATTTTAGACAATCTGATTTTCAAAATTTGATTATGTCGTTCCACGAGACCTGCTGCCTCGGGGTGTCGGACACAGTGGAATTTCCACTGATATCCCAACAAAAGTGAGACATGTTTCATTAATTCGGATGAGAAAGGCTGGCCGTTATCTGAATATACAACACGTGGTAAACCGTACCGCGGGAAGAATTCTCGAACTAACTGTTTGGCAGTAGTCGGGGCCGTGTAATCTGATACTGGGTACGCCTCAGTCCATCGGGAGAGAGCGCAGACAACTACCAGAACATATTTGAATCCTCGACATCGTTCCATCTGGATATAATCCATTTGGAGCACTTCAAAAGGATGATCAGGAGTCTGGAATCCACCCTGTTCTACGGGAACACTTTTTCCTGGGTTGAACTGACAACATATCATACAGGTACGGACTTTTTGTTTAGCTGCTGCTCGTAAATGTTTGTTGAACCAAATGTGTTGAATGCTATCTAGCATAGCTTTCTCTCCTAAATGCGCTGGGCTGTGAATTGTAGCTATAATGGCCTGGACCATAGAGTCAGGAAGAAACCATACAGATTTCTCCTTCGTCATCCATCCCTGATCTGTCTGGATCCCTCCTAGTTCAGTCCATTTCTTTAATTCCTCTGCAGTAGCATGTGTCTGTATGTCAATTACGTCAAGTGCGGGATCCTTAATTGTCATACACTGTGTTGGTGTCTGAACTATTGGCTTTGTCATGTCTAATGTGCGATTCTGAGCAGTCTGTTTAGCTGTTCTGTCAGCTAAATCATTGCCTTGAGAAATGATATCAGTAACCTTCGTGTGTGCTTTACATTTCATAATCGATATGGCAGTTGGTAGATGTATTGCGTCTAACAAGGCATGAATGAGGGTTCCGTGCTGAATGTGGGCACCATGGGAGGTTAAATAACCTCTCTCTCGCCACAGCACGCCGAAGTCGTGTACAACTCCGAATGCATAACGTGAGTCAGTGTATACATTAACTTTCTTATTTGTGGCTTGAATACAGGCTTGTGTTAGAGCAATAAGTTCTGCTGCTTGGGCTGACAAAGTATCTATACAATTTGTCTCAATAACTTCAGTGTCTGTTGTGACTGCATACGCGGCCACTAAGTCTCCTGTACTTGCTCTCATGCACGATCCATCTACATACAACGTCAGGTCTGGATCTAACAATGGAACGTCTGTCAAGTCTTGTCTAGGTTTCGTCTTTATTTCAATAATTTCAACACAATCATGAGCTAGTGGGTCTGTTCCAATTACAGGTAATAGTGTAGCAGGATTCAATGTATTACACCGTCGGATCTCTATGTGTGGCTGAAACAATGTCAGTTCATAACCGGTAAGTCTTGCTATGGTCAAGTGTTGTGTTTGTGTTCGGTTCACAAGAACTTCTACTGCATGTGGTACTTGTACTGTCAATGGATGTCCTAACACTATGGCATCGCTTTGTCTGATTGCTAAAGCTGTTGCTGCCACTGATTTCAGGCATGCGGGCAAAGCCTGAGCTACGGGATCTAATGTACTGGAAAAATAAGCACATGGCTTGCGTGATCCTGCTTGTTCCTGTGTGAGTACTGACAAAGCAGTACCTTCGCGTTCTGTGACAAAGAGTGTAAAATGTTTGCTATAACATGGTGTTGCTAAAACAGGTGCTTGACATAAAGCTTCCTTTAAGCTTTCAAAAGCTTGTGTATGTTCCTGAGTCCAAGGGAGAACAGTCGATGTGGCTGCCTCCTGTGTGGTTAACTGAATGAGTGGTTTTGCTAGAAATGCGTACTGAGGGATCCACTGCCTACAATATGAAGTGAGGCCTATGAAAGCCCGCACCTCCTTTTGTGTCTGGGGTATTGACATGTTAGCAATTAACTGGATGCGATCTGGTGTAAGCTGCCTTCCCTCCTTGGACAGCGAGTGACCAAGATAAATAACTCGCTGGGCACAGAATTGCAGCTTAGAGGGAGACACTTTGTGCCCCTTGTCGGCTAGAAAATGTAAAACTGTCAGAGAAGCCTTTTCACATTCAGGTTCGCTTCTCGCGGTGATCAGCAGATCATCGACATATTGAAGCAGTGCAGTATTGACTGGCATGTGGATACTGTCAAGTTCTCGTTTCAGTGCTTGGCTGTAGATGCTGGGGCTTTCTGTGAATCCTTGGGGAGCGCGTGAGAATTTAAAGCTGCGCCCATTTAAACTAAATCCGAACAAATATTGGCTTTCCGGATCTATTGGGACGCTAAAAAAGGCATTCTTGAGATCAATTACAGTAAAGAATGTTGCTTCGGAATCAATTGCTGTCAATAATGATGATATATCGGGGACCACAGGAAATTGTGGCACAATGCACTTGTTTAGTTCCCGCAAATCAATAACCAATCGGTATACTGGCGGAGCAGTAGGGTCAGTTCGTTTAAGAATCGGAATTATCGGTGAATTACATACATTGGAGTCTGTTTCTACAACTACTCCTTGGGCAATTAACTCATCAATTATTTTCAGCAAAGCCACTACAGCATCTTGCGGTAACTTGTATTGTCGCATTCGTGGTAATACCACTCCTGCCTTGAGTGTAACTCGGTATGGTGTAATGTTCATGCAACCAACATCAGTAGGGCCTTGTGCCCATAGATGTGCTGGTAAAGTCTGTAGTCGGGGATCCATGTCTCTAGACACATAGTGACCTTTAAAATCACGTAAAAACAACCTTATTCCTCCCGGAGAACAACATATTATGGCTCCTAGGGCTTTCAGAGTTTTAATTCCTAACAAATTTTCTGGGCATGATTTAGTAAGCAATAAATCTGTAGTTCGTGTCAAAGGTCCTATCGTAAGTGGAAGAGGCTGTGATACTTCGTTAACAATAGGTTTTCCTGAAAAACCAAGGGAAACATTTTGAGAGCCTGAGAGGGGTGCCCCTGGAACTTCACTACGTTTTATAGTTGTACGACTTGCCCCTGTATCGAGTAAGAATTTTCTATCTTGACCTAATAATTCACTATGTACATAAGGTCCTTCTTGATCTACAGGAATCTCGATAAGCGGTAAGTCAACTTCCCTCTCTAGGCTGGTTCATGCGTAACGCTGATACTCAGGATATTCATACTGTGCAGTCTGATACATTTGTCGTGTGGTGGTTTGTGTGGCAGTAACAGGCAACGGTGGTGCAGCTGGCACAAACTGTATTGGCTGTTGTGCGGCTGGCATGGCCTGGGAATGTGGCATAGCTCCTTGTTCATTCTGATCTTGTCTGAGTGGCCGTGATCTTTCTTGTGTTTTACCTATGGCGATATTGTGTTTTAAAACTGGACAATCGTGTACGTAATGACCTGGCTTTTTGCAATAATTGCATGTCCCTTTTACAGGTCCTGCTGAATCGGAATGTGTCATACCCTTTTTATGTCCTTCAGCCGGTACTGTCTGAGACACTAGCATTTTCATTTTTGTATCTTTCATACGTCTTTGTTCGTGTTCTTGTTCATCTCTAATTCTATTGTGATGATACTGTAACATTTGTAGCATTTGTGACGGAGTGTTACTTTGCCAGGTACTCTCGAATTTCAATATTCTATTCTTTACTGGAGGTAATGCATTTTCTACTAATTTTGTCACAAATAAATGTGGATACGACTCACTACTTGTTTTTATACCACTATTTATTCCAAAACATTTTTCAAATCGGGCATAATAGTCACTTGTGTCTTCATCATGCTTTTGTTTACAGGCCGTTATTGCACCCCAATCTTCCTTTTTCGTAGTTAACAAACGTGGCAGTACTTGTACTAGTAAACCTGGTAATGCTTTGACTTTATCCCCGAGCCCTGAACCTGCAGCTCGGGCCTTTTCTTCCGTTTCTAATGCTGTCCAATCTATCTTTTGGTCTCCCACTTCCCACTCTTTTTCTTTCAGTTTTTCATAAATACCAGCAGGTAAGAGCACCTTTAATATCGTCATAATATCAGGATAGGTATACTCTCCCATCAGCAACATGTCCTTAATTTCTCGGTGGAAACCCGCTGGGTCTTTGTCATGACTTGGTACTATTTTCTTCATTTCTAACAATTCAATTTTTGATATGGGTGTGTATACAAATACACGGTGAAACTCATTGTCTTCGCCTTTTATTGGGTGTACTTCTCGTAAGGGATTTTGTCTATCCATATAATACGGCGTTCTTTCTCTGCGGGGCAGCGGGAAAGAATCCGGATTTACAAAAAGGACATACTGTTTACGTGACACTAATATTTCTTTAATCAACTTGTTACTAGAACCTCTCCATCTGTTCGTGAGTAGTTCCGTTAATATATCAGGTAAAGGACCAGGGTCAGCATGTTGGCTCTTATATAATATAAGGAGTTGCTGAATCATATAGATTCCAGCTAAACGTTGTTCATCTGCACTAAGGTTAAAAAACGTGTGTGCTACAGTCTCATCACCGTATTTTTCAGGACTGTCAATCCAGTGAACGGCTGATCTGGCCAATTCTTGCTCATCCATGGAATCGAGGAGGTGGTAACCCCTTCGTTCTCGTAGTAGTTTATCTGCGGCTTGGAACAGATGTTCAGGAGACTTTAAATTTATTACAGGCGTCGGATACGTTCTGCTATTATTTGGACATACAGAGTGTATGGGATCAGAAAAGCATCTAGTATTATCACAGGATCTTCCTCTACCTACGTATGCTATGGTTTCTGACTGTCTTGCGGAATTCCCTGATTCGGAGACTTCATCTTGCTCGAACTCGTCTGTTTCCAATCTTTCTTCGTGAATGCGTTCTATTTCTCTACGGATTTTTCGGCACATGGCTATTATACAGTTTTTCTTATCGTGTCTCCCTTCTGATATATTCTGGCTCCATCTTGTAAGAATAAGCATTGTATTCGGGTCTACCCCCGGACGGTCTTGATTTCTGATCACGCAGTTTATGAGGAAACGTAACAGTTCCCCCTGTATCTCTACTTTCTGGAATTCCATAGCTCTGTTAATACATTCTGGGTCTCGCCCTGTTTGGACAAAATGATATATGTTATCTAGATGCGTAGTCATTCCTGGTAACCTCGCTAAATACTCTGCGGCTCGTCTGATACGTAATGATGCCAGGACCATTTCGTCCTCTTTACCGACCACCGGGTCATATCTACAATCTATAAGGAGTTCCTTAAGCGTACGTCCATTTACGAATTTGGGTGTACGTGAATGCGCTGATTCTTGAAAAATAAGTTTATTTATTCTAGGTGGCGTAAAAGTATTGCTTGCACCTCCCGTGGCCCCTTCAGGGGCGTCGGGTGTGAATGGATTCGTCGAACGTGACACAGCAACTATGGGTGTCGATACCACTGTAGAATCGACTGCGGGGATAGATGCGGAAACAGACGTGCTTGCGGGAGCTCGCGTCGGGACTTGCTGTTGCACGGGGACAGATACCTGATCCTGACGTTGAACCCCTCCGCCAGACGGTCTATGTGGTGTGGGGTTAGCATACTCGGGAGCTGCGTCATCTAGATATGAGGAAAGAAAAACATCTTCTGCGGTTCTGGGATGCCCTTTTGGATGTACCTTAATTGGAAATAATGGGGGTGGCAAGTCTTTTGGCATCTCTGGAACAGCCTTAGGTAGTCCTTCGGCTAGGAGGGGATACATACCACTCATAAGAGCGTTTCTTTGTCTATCTACTTGTTCTGATTTTACTCGGATACCTTCCTCAATTAATATATTTTCTTGAACTTCCTTTGAACTCTCTTTACTCCTCTCTTCCTGTCTACGTGCTTTTTCTGTACGTCTATGAGATTCTTTACGCCATAACTCAACAGCGTCTTTCTGTGACTGTCTGACTTTTCTTTTCCATAACTCTTCCTCCACTTTCATGATGCACTCTGCATCCCAGGTTCCCGCTGCGGGCCACCTTTGACTTTCTGGCAATCCCTTGGTATAATCTACCCATAGATCAAGAAACAATATGGCATCTAAGCCATGCTTGTGATACATAAAATGCCCTGGGGTGTCCCTAGGAGGAATAGGAACTGCTTCTTCGAGCACCCCTTTTCTGGTAGTAATCTGTCTTAACTTCGAGAAGAGCGGCATCTCGACAACTGATCTGATACTTACTCTTGAATTCACTTAATACGGAAAACACAATAATGAACGGTGAACAATGAACAATCATTCATACCACAATATGCAAGACATTTGAACACTTTAAACATTTAAACATTAAACATTTTAACCTTTAAAAATGACCAACAATGATGACAGTCTGCATAACTAATCACCAAGCAGAATTCTTGACAATAACTAGATACTTCGGAATACTTGATATACTGCTAAACAGTACATATACACTGCTAAACAGTGCAGACCGGATTTGTGTACCCAAATCCGTCTTGACCGGCACAACCTATGTGCTGTCAACACGCCTCCCCGGCGATGGTACTCACCGAGTAGCTCCTTGAAACGGAAGGCCTCAGAGAATGAACGGGACTCGATGACTGCGGACAGCGGACCCTCTGGACATCGGGATTTCGAAAACCTGGTGGGCCTCTGTATACCTCGGATCTTGCTCTCTCAGCTAGGCTCTGGTCGGGATACTTCGCACTTCTCACCGCCTCGTCTGGGTTGATCGCAGCCTCAGTCGCTCCCGCTTGACCGGAGGGAGCTTACAGGAAATCCTGCTGGTACGCGTTTATGGTCCGTCCAGCTGTGGCAGGAGACCGGGCCTGCAACGCACCGCCGGCGCGTGAGATGAGAAAGTGTCCCTATTCGGGCGCCATTATGTGGTAAATATTCTTTTTACCTTGACTGAATTTCATGCGGAATCTAAAATAAAGTAAAATAGCTCAGAATAACAAGAGGCAGAATCCGTGGTATAAGAGATTTTCTGAATGGGCTTTATTCCAAAATGGCCGACTCGAGTGGCGGCCTTCAGGTTCCGTCACCACGAGGGTTCAGGAAGTGAAGTACAATACTTTATTGACAAGAAGTAACTTTTATAGCTCATACATTACAATGAAATGAATGCAAAAGGCGTAACAATTGATAAGAGAAATGACATATTGGTACGTAATCGAAACTAGGCGTAATAAGGAGCAGAAAGAAACATGATTGGCTCTGATTATCATGCATAGGTGGATCTATAAGATAATACTTAACATAGATGCGCGCGCAGCAGCATGACGTGTGATTGACGTGCAACTAGGGGGTGAAGGGGACTTGACATTTAGCTCTACATGTGGAGACGAGAAGTCTGGGGGGTCAAGTCAACCTAATCCCAAATCATATCTAACATCCTATGTTTAGAGAACTATGTTATCCACAAGAAAAGACTCTCGGACAGAATCTATTCTATACTGACTGTGTGTGCGTGTACAAGCGTCTAAGTGTCTATATGAGATGCGAGGGGCAGAAAACTTTCCATGGCAACAGGGCTATGAATTACTTGCAGGAGGACGGAAAGGCCGAGTCCTTTGCTTGTGAGCTTAGAGGAAATGTTTACCTAAATCACTGGACAGGAATGCATCGGCCGAAGAGCAAAGTAGATAATTCGAAGGTGAAATACAGCTTCTTGGCAGGCAGGCAAAACTGGCCGAGGCAGGCACCGTTAGCTGCACAGGGAGTAGGACAAAGTTCATGGATAGATGCGAGCTCAAGCTGAAGCTGTCAGAGACAGAGAGCAGGGAAGGCTTTAAGGACAGGATCGGGCCTACTTGCCTGAACTGTAAAAATGGAGTAACTTAGCCATATAAAGTCGGTGGCCTTTCATACTTAGGAATCGAATATCCAGCCCATTGATGGCGGATCTGACAGAGAACATGTTGACGGTGGACGCACATATGTTTGCGTTTTGGAAACTGGAACTGGAGGGAACATACATGTACTTGTGACATGCACATAGAACCGTTGGGGTCCAAGATAGGGGACATAACTGATCAGGAAAATCCACACTTCCACATGATGAATTATATCATACCCATAGTCTCTCATGAGCTCTCAATCTGCAGCAGGTCCGGCCTGAGTTACACCAACTGTTTGGGAAGGGCAGTTGGTATGAGTGTTGCACTTTGGCGCCTCTCCTGGAGAATATCTGTGGGCTTGCATCTATGTAACTGCTACTGAATATGTATCCAATTGGGATAGGCACTTCAGTGTTGAAACACTTTGGGAGGAAAGAAAGTGGGCTGAAGAGTGATGTAGATTCCATGGAGTTATTCCATCTTGAGATTTCTGAAATTTTTATCATCTTTTTTCACAGCTGGGGGATACCAGCAAGATGTTTGAGTTTGGTTCCTTGATCACTCGCGTCTCATCTGCCTGAGGTAACTTTCTTTAACCTAGCAGTCAGAGTGATAGGCTGAATCCTCTATTTGCTATCGTATTGAGGAAAGCTTTGAAGATGGTGATCCCCTCTCCTGGTAGGCTTCTTGAAAGGTATAGGACTATAGTCCCCCAAGTTGCATTTAGACCAATTCCGTTTGCTCCATGCCTTCACTCTTTGATCAAGGCATATCAGGAATTTAAATGCTATAGAATTTCTTAACTTTGTCCTTTGCCATCACGAGATGACACCTCGAATGCAGAGGGCTTCACTGTTTCAAAGAGAGGTCGATATATATTCCATATTTCTTCGTTGCTCAATGCCAAGAGGCACAGATACTTGTCTTTTTCAGTGGGGTAACACAACATGATGTGGGCCTACTGCAGAATGTTATGAGGTGTCCTTGAGAGACCCATAACTCTCAGATATTTATTGGTCTTGGGTTGAGTGGGGCCCCTTGAAGGTTTAGAGATCCCACTGCGTCGCAAGGACTACAGGGGCCAGAGTTATGTCCCTATACTGCAGGTGAACAATGACTGTTCCACGCAGGACTTATGTTGTCCCTCCTCAACGGGCCCAAACCATACATGCTCACTTGTACCTTGGAGATGGACTGCAGATCAGCTCCAGTACCAGTGCCATGCCAGTACCATGACCATGCGATTGACACTAGTTTTCGCTGCTCGTTTATTTTGAAATGTCTTTTGTCAGAAGCTGAGGTTGCGCCACTGCACAGGTTTTGCAGTAAAATTATTTGCACAGGATTGCTTGGTACCATAATCAAACCAAAGGGCAAAAGGGGCACTTGTGGGAGTTAGTCCTTCGCTTTATGAACGGGCCAGAGTTCATTTCAACATACAGTAACCACTAGACCAGGGGTCTTCAAACTGTGGGGCGCGACCCCCAGGGGGGCCGTGGAGTGATGCAAAGGGGGTCGCGCCTTCCCAGTCAGCCCGGGCTGCTGCAGTGAAACTTGAGCTGCTGGGGGCTCAGCTGGGCAGTGTCTGGATTCCTATCTCCGGCACCCCCGTGTTTTTTCACAGGTCTTTAAAGACCATTTAACATGCCTTTGTAAACTGCTTACAGAGGCTTAGGTTTTTTTGCTGGTTCCAGTACCCCCTGGATCTCCACTGTGCCTATTCCTTACATTTGGATTTTACATTCACTGCCGTAGTGTGAGAATGCATTTCATGGAAAGGTATACAAAGTTGGCTTCCTGGGGGCGCCGTGAGTGAAAGTTTATTGTGCTTTTGAAGCACCTGCTGCAGCGTTTCTTTCCCCGGCAATTAGCAGGCCTCACATAAATGTCAAGATAACTTGTGTGATTAATTATCTTCCTGGGGAGAGATCAGAATGTTGTATAGTTGAGGTTTTGACTTAGGTGAAGTTAGTGCAGAGGGTTAATATGCCTGCTGCAAAGAACGTGTACCAAGTAGATTACAGAGTGCGTATGATGTGAAGAGATCAGCAGGTTACTGCTTTCAAAAGAGACATCCTTTTGTTACTTGCAATTTATAACTTAAAGTCCTAATAGAGAATAGTGAGCTATTAACTTTCATCCTAGAACAGCATGCACACTACAAAGAATACATTATTAGACCATTGATTAATGTTGCAAAAAGGGTTAATTTGGCTAGAAATCAATTCTTATTATTAAAGGAAACTCCCAACTATGCTGTTTCTTTTTCGACTCTGAGTTTGTGCTTCTCCACACCAAGCACTCTTGAACTATACTGCCTACCAGTATGGATGACATGTGACTCCTATACTTTTAGTCCTTTGGCTTATGTAACCTTTCCTATACACTGATTTACACACTTATGATTGATTGTCTCTGTGTAATGTGTGTGTGATGCAAAGTGCTCGGACACCCTACACTGGTATGAGTGGCACTATATAACTAATTCAATGCATCTGAGAGTGTGGGGTTATGGAGACTTGGTCACTGTTAAAGGGTGCTAGTGAGAGAATCCATGGTGGGGGTGGTCATTGTGGGGGCGCCAACAAACATTGTCGCACAGGGCGCCACCAGCACTAAAGCCGGCCCTGGGAAGTATGCACAGATAAGCGCTGAAAATACCGCTTTAGGTGACTGCTTTTTTTTGTACCGACTGGGCCACCAAAATAATCTGCTGGCAACCCTAACCATAGGACTGGAAGTTTGTTGCAGGATCAGCACATTATTTATTTCCTTCACCCTCGATCCCCGATTAATGCCGCAATAGTTTAACTTAGATATTAAAGTCTACGCCCCCGTCAATAACATGCTGAGTTACTTCATGGGTCTGGGAATGCACCCTGCATTCAGACAACTCATTCCTCATTCTCGCCCTTCATTGTCATGCTCACCCTGCACTCACAGTGATCACAATGCACTCACACTGATCACCATGCACTTGCACCATTCACCCGCTCACCTTGCACTCACAGCGATCACAATGCACTCACACTGATCACCATGCACTTGCACCATTCACCCGCTCACCCTGCACTCACAGCGATCACAATGCACTCACACTGATCACCATGCACTTGCACCATTCACCCGCTCACCTTGCACTCACAGTGATCACAATGCACTCACACTGATCACCATGTACTTGCACCATTCACCCGCTCACCTTGCACTCAGTGATCACTCTGCACTCACAATGCACTTGTCCTGCTCACACTATACCTCAACCTGCAGTCACACGAGTACACTACTCATCCTGCACTCATGTGACACTTCACTCACCTGTCCCCCTCACTACTCAATATGCAACTCACTCAAACAAGCCCATCAGTAATCATACATTCATTCATCCCATTCTGAACTTGCATCCGCACCCAAAATGAGAGAGGACAGCAAGGGAGTGAGAGAATTTGATTGAAGAGGTCAGGGATGAGGAGAAATGTGAATTGCCGAAGAGAAGTGTGGACACGCAAGAAGTGAGTGTGATCCAAAGGTGAGGGCTTCTGTTAGAACAAAGGGGAGATGTGAAAGAGGAATGGGGGACTGGAGAGGTGTAAGATACAAATAGACAAAAATTTGAATGAAGAGACGAGGTGAATGAGAAGTGCTGAGGGGCACGGAAGGTGACAGGGCCAGAGAGGCCATGAGATAAATGTGAGAGACTGTTAGAGATGAGGGCAGTGAAAGGACAGAATGGCAAGAGGTGATTAAAGGTGAAGTGAGAGGTTGAATGGGGAGAGTTCAGAAGTTGTAAAAAGGGGTGAAAGAAAATGACCTGCAAAGTGAGAGAGGGATCCGGGGTTAGGAGAGGAGAGAGGGTTGGAAGGGAGGGGGTGAGAGGAAAGCTGCATGGGTAAAAGGCTTAACTCTACACAAAACCGCCAGGGTTTTAAGGGACCCCTGCTTCTTCCGGTCAGGGCCAGGTGAGCTTCTAATGTGGCAGCACGTATTGCTGCAGAGTGGAAGGCCCTTCACAAAGGTTGACTTGAAATCTTTCTGATGATAATTGCTGTATTTTGGTTATAAATGGGTACTGATTGGGTGAAATCTTTCCTCAGCGTTACTGTGTGTAACAAATATCAAAATAATGAAGCAATGCTATCCCAAAATACGCGGCATCACATAACCTTATTTACATTTTCATCCCACGCAATTTAGTCAACAGGTTTAGACATTTTTCTCAAGAGGGGGTCCTTACGCCTCAAAATGTTGACAGGGGGGTCTCGGCATCCAAAAGTTTGAAGACCTCTGCACTAGACCCACCAGCCTGAATAAGCCAAAACATTGTCTGTGAGGCAAGGAAATAGGTTTGGAAGCAGTCTTGTTTCATAAAAAAAACGTAAGATGTTTGGCAGACGATGAAAAGGTTACTTTGAAATGTTGCCAATGACAGGATACGTTTGTTAAAAAACAGAATTCCTAGAAACTCAGTTGTGTTACTCAGCCTTAAACTGAGCAACATTTAATATGACGAGAAGTCAGCGTGCCAAAAGTGAAACCTACAAACACAGTGCTAAATGTGATAAAAAAGTGACACCTCCATGCCACGAGTATTCTGGCCTTTGCGCGCTGTCAAGTTGACCAGTGCCAAAGGCAATTACCAAAGCGTTTCCTTGGCAGCCTGTTTCTGGCACAGTGTAGATACCGAATCAAGCAAGAATTGTGTAATCAGTCTGCCGTTTCTAGCACATCTGCATCTCTCTACAGTTGAAGTACACCTCACTATACTATGAAGCCTTTGTATGAATGTATATCTTACTCACTGCCTGAGTACCCCTTCCAGCCTCTGTGATTGTTTGATAAAGCCTACTTCATACACTGTAGACAGCGCAAGCTTCCGCCGCTGTCCATCGAACCTTCCCACACCAGTAAGAGGGTACTTCAGAGTCTGTATCACACCTCCCATGTGGACTCAGTCAGTTACTTCACTCAGGCGACCAAGCATGATGCCAGCTGGTATTGAGGTTTTTTCCAAACCTATGTGGCCCTCATTTGAACCAAGAGTATGTCTCTCTGTAAGGCATTCAGTTGGTTTTCCTATTTAGATCTGACCCAGAGACAAAGAGCTGTTTCCCCAGTATAAAGTAGAATATAAAAACCTCCTAGATAAAAAAATATTCATACATAGAGGGGTTTTGGGTTCACCCTCTTCATCCATGGGTCTGTTAATTGAAATGTAGCTTCCATCCACCACAGCAACATTGCAGGGGGCAAAGGGTCAGCCTACTTCAGCTATGCAACGACATTCATCAGATCACATGTGCACATCTGTCTAAAAGTTCACTTATATGTAAGTGTTGGTGAGCCAATACTTTATTGTACCAATTATTCGTTCAATCCATGATTCTATTATGTCCCTTCCTCACCCAGCACAAGAGAGACGTCATCTTCTTTTTGCCTAGGTATTTAAGTGGTACTAGGGGGCTTGAACTGAATCCATTAGAGGCCTTTTTACATCACCTGACTCAAACTTATTGAAGCCTCAAGGTCAGAATGGGAAATCCATGTTAAGGCCACAGATTAAAGCAATTCTAAATGGAAGACACTTAAAAAAATGTTAAGGAAATTGCCTACAATTCTCCTGCAGCGTTGTGTTTCACACCAGGCACATCAGGGCACTTGAGGATATTAGTGTTGACAGGTTCTTGCTAGTGTTTGGCTGGATTCATTTGATACATATAGTTTAGTAGGTCAGTCTTACTTGGGTTTGGATAAAAAATGAATAGTACTACCTAATAGGTAAGCCTCCCAGTGGAAGGTGTGTAGGGTCACACTGGCCTATAGGGCAATCTGGGAGTGCCATGAGAGATGGTCTGACAGTTTGATGTTTTCAGACCTGTGTTGGTAGCACCACTCACTTCTTATATGGCAGGGCCGCTATTAGTAACGGCAGTGGGAATTTCGCCGCCATGTAATGGGTGGCTAGATTGCAGTATGCAAACAATCTAGCATACAAATACAAATATATAGATCTCCACAAGATCTGTTAGAAAGAAACCTGATGAAAGCAATCAGATCATTACGGACACAGGTCTCGTTCTGGACATCATTACCCCTATCAGTGATAGGCAGAACAGCCATCTCTAAAATGGTGATGCTCCCAAGACTTCTGTATTTCTTTACTAATTTGCCGATATTGATCCCAGCCAAAATCTTTAGAACACAGGACACCCTTCTATCGGAACTCATTTGGGGAAAGGGATTAGATTGCAGTATGTTTGGTGGAGACAAAAGACTCCCTTTCCCATGGTCCAAATAAAGGCTTTATTGATGAAATGAGAGAGTATTTTTGTTATACAATGCAAATTTAAGGAATAAATATGATTACAAATAAACTGAGTTTCATACATCAACAATGTGAACTACTCAAATGGAGAGTTCTACCAAAGTGTTAAACAAGTAAGTGGCAAGCAAACAGAATGCCACTGGATATGTCTAACATCTCTGTTCCCATCGCTGTTGTGGTCCTTGGTTTATTCATTCGGTTAAGAGGGAGCTTCTTTCTACCCTAGTGCAAGGACACCCTTCGGGCAATAGTGCGCTCCGTACTTGTATTTCATCACCATACCATCATTCCTACTCCCAATAATGTTACTCCAACTCATTGGAATGGCATCCCCTGCACATAATTCTGTCGACTCCATCCCTTGCAGGAGGGTCAAGAAGAGCTAGCAGCAGGTGACCATAGATGGCATACAAAGGGCAGCATGGACGTCGGTCTTGTTCCTGTGTGAGAAGTACTCAGTAGAGAGAGTGCTTTGCTTTACCGCTTCTGTTCTTAACACAAACTAGTAGAAGTTTGGGTGTTCTCGTGATATGTCCACCCTCTAGGAAAGTGCTGCTGGTGTCACTCCTGGGAAATATTCCTTTTCAGGTTGCAGCATGACCTCTTATTCTCCTGACCTCTCTAAGGCCTGTTGGTTTCAGTTTCCTATCCTGTAATCTGCCCATACCTGTGATTTTCCAGAGATTTTGGAAATCTAATTAGAGATGTGACTTACTCATATCCAAATGAATTTGTTTTCCTTTTGGAATGTTCATCACATTACAGGTTCAGATGTCAATACTTTGAGGTGTTCTAGTACTAGGATGTTTATTGATCCAAAAGAAATTATGTATTTTTTTTTATAACTATGCATAACATAAGCAAGCTATTCTACCTAGCAGCTTGTGTGAGATGAAAGCATCGGTAGAGCAATTCTTACTCCGGGCTTTGTGGCACATATTTAGAATTGAGATGTTGTTTTTGCTTAATCTATTGTGCCACAAGGCACATAGGGCAAATATGTAAACAACTGAGGTTGCCAAATATGTCTAAGTCTTGGGGCCATACTGTGATCGGCTGTTAATGGCCACTAAAAAAGATGGAGTGGCCGAGAGTACGGCTCATATTTTGACTCTAGGTGAGGCTCGACCTTCTGAGGACACATTGTGGCCAGTGGTGAACTTGTCCAGATGTCCGGCATGGGGATCGCATGATCACTACGTGTGCTAGGTCCTGAGTGGCTACGTGTTCCTAAATCATGTGGCATCCGACTTTATGGTGTATTTAGGAGCGCACATACCCCCTCAGGCAATTTGTGCTTTATTGGGGCAACCTCCCTTGACCATTGTAATGTCGCTACGCCTATCTGTGGGATTGATCAAGAGTTGCTTGCCAGCTACGCACCCTCCCACCTGTGACCCATCAATCAGTAATTCCAGGCGTAAGTCTCAGGGCCTGCTTGACTACATATTTGCGAGTTGAGGTAGATTTGGAGGTCAGAATGGGTGATTATATTAATAAGGACAAGATTTAATTTTTATCGATGGTACGCATCGATTTCCATAGTAACATAAGCTCCACTCAGGAATGCTGACATCAGTTCTCTATTTCGATGCTGTACGACTAAACTGTATATCGCCATCCACACGAAATGGGGTCGGTTCCTCTCCATATCACAGGACGTTTCAAAGGTCCTGTGGCTCCATAGCAAATTGCAGTCTTCAAGGAAGCTATGCTGAAGTTCTTTAAAGTGGTTCCAGATTCCTCTGGAATGTTTCTAGGCCCCAAGGCTGCACTGGGCCCCCAGTTGTGCTTCCAATGTTGGTCCCTATACTAGCCAACTGACCACATATGAACTCAGCCACTCCTCCTCTACTCCTTTGCAGCAGTCTCTGACAGTTGTTCCCTTGTTGGCCCACGATTCACGAGGCATTGGACCACATTCCACTCCACTCCAATTTTAGAGCCATAAATGGGTTCAGCTATGGTGCATCCGATGTTGCGCTTTAGAACCAATAAGACCCAGTGGCAATTTGAGGAAAACTCCTTCTATTGCCTTGCCTCAGCGGTAGTATTTCAGGAGAATGGAGGCCCAGTTTACCTCTGATTCTGGAGCTCTTTAAGGCCTTGAGTCTGTTCCCCATAGTGAAGATGAGTAGACGGACCACTTTTTTTACTGCTGATTCTCTGTCTTGATCTCCAAAATGCCAGTGGCTTGAATACTTCACAATAGACAGAACCGACTTTGCATATAGGGCCCCAAACTTTAGAGTTATTATTTTGCAGAGGTGATGTGGAGTGCTGCATAACTACTAGACTGCAACTTCCTACGGTTGAGACAAAAATTTGCAGCCCAGACCTTCAACTTCATAGCCTGTACTGCTATTTAACAGGTCACATCCTGTCTAGCATATCAAAGCCATTTTGGCTTTGTGAGTGTTGGCTATTCAGAGTTGCTCACAGTATGCTGCTTAATGTTCATGTCACTCCTGCATGGATTCAGATAGGTCTTTATCTGTACCAGATGCTTCCCTGAATCTGATAGTTCATTCATCATTGGCTTTAAGGGCTTATTTTTTATTTTTCCTCTTCGTGCATTCCTCGACTTACTTGCTGTGGTATTTTCGGTTGAGTATTTTGACGTAACACCCTTTAACACCCCTGATAACTAATCTCAAACTTTGCTCAGATCTTCACTGTGCCTGGGCCAGGCTTGGGCGTCATACAAAGCTCTCACAACACTTAATGATGATGACCTGCACCCTGATACAGATCATGACATACTATCTGTACAGCTGCACTTTGCTTTCCATGATCCCTTCTGCCTGGCTTTTCTGGTCACCTACAGGTTTCTGCGGTCTTCTGTGGGCGACCTGTATAATATTTTCTCAGGTGGTAATGTCCATATTACTTCAACGGACGCATGAGGAGAAAGCACGGGGCTTATGTAGTCCTCGGTTTCAGCTAAGAATCAATGCGAGCTTCCAGCCCTTTTAAACTGATAAGGAGGCTAGTGGAGACCGCACTGTGAGTATTGAAAACAAGAGCGTCGTCCGATGCTCCGTCAAAAATAACATTTTCCATCAGGAGTCAGATGTGCGCCCCACGCGTTCCCAGCCGCGCTCAGGCTGGCAAACGCCTGGCCTCTGTCCAGCTCCGCAATAAAGCCAGCCCAGATGAAGGCGCGGGGAAAAGTAAACCTGGCTGCTCGGGAATGCATCCCGGACTGTATTTCAGAAACTCGGCCTGACACATCTGTTGTTTGTGTCAAAAGTTGTGTGGGATTCGCGAACGGGTGGTTTGAATGTTTTCTTGCGCTCCATATGTCGGGGCAGGAGAGAAACAGGAAATCGTGCTGATAACTTGAATCGTAACAGGAGATTAGACATAAAAAGGCTTCATATTTCTAGGCTGGAAGATGCCTTTCTTCCCCAGCGAAGAGGGTTGAAATCTGGTTTCGATCATACTTACGTTTGTTTGATGGTCCCGGCCCAGTCCCCAAGGGACGGTTTAACTCGCCAGAAACCCACAACACATGGTGGCACGTTCATGCATGTTTGTGAGAGCGGGCGTGCTCCGGAAAGTCCCCGCGCGAGGATCCGTCGGAGGGGGCGGCGACATGAACTCTGGGAGCGGGGTCGCGGCATCTGCTGCTGACACTGGTAACTTCCAGAGAGTGTCATATTCATAGAATGATTAGTAATCCAATTAATGTCAGTCACTGGAACAGTGATCAAATCACCCATTCAATGTAAATGTGTAATTCATACCATATCTCAACAACCATATGCCTCACTGGGGCTAAGGAAATATCACAGAACCCTAATGTATGCTTTCTCTCGGAGCTCCTAGTGTCTTACTTCATAGAGAGTTAATATATAGAGTAGAATATGGAAATCCCCATCTTTAAAAGAATTGACCTCATTGTGGATTCCCCTCACTATTGACTCTTGAACTGTGAAATGTACAGTGTGTTCTACTTTGCCACTCTTGTCCCCTTCCTTTTCTTAACCCACCCTCAGCCGTTCATTATCTCAGTGCTCTCAAATCTCCCCAAGCTTTCAACGAAGATAAATGTAAAAATCAGGAAAAAGAGAAATAAAGTCTGCATCTCCCTTCTACACCTGTGCCCAAAGGAGTGAGCTGACTTACCGACTGCTACAGTCTCGTTTCAAAGTACACTTACGATTGGTCCTTAGGGCTAATCCCCCACCCTGCCTTCCAATATTTTTGGTGTAACCTGGTGTATAACTGTAATATTTTCTAGCTATTTCAAACAAATGCTAATAATTATAAGGACTCAAAGGGATT
This sequence comes from Triturus cristatus, assembly GCF_964204655.1. Taxonomy (NCBI): domain Eukaryota; kingdom Metazoa; phylum Chordata; class Amphibia; order Caudata; family Salamandridae; genus Triturus; species Triturus cristatus. The sequence goes on from NC_140590.1 coordinate 649,182,214, forward strand.
CCAATTTGTAACAGAGTCGCAAGTTAGATTTGAAATATTTCTTCACAAACAAGAGTCTAAAGGCAGGGCCATACTCTATTTCCATCCATAAATAGAAAACAGGATGATATTTCTTTCACGTTGCAGAAGTAACATCACGTTTTTGCGAATTTAGAACATTATATGCTCAAGTGTTTTATTCAGCAAGCACTTCATGCAGAACTCGGTTAGCATGAACAAAGGCCTAATTGGGTGGTGGTTGGGAAGGCTTCTAATGCTTATTTTAAACAAAACATTACTGCTGCCTTCAGTTCTCAGGCATAACCCCATGGCTTTATCTGTCCACCAGTGAGCAGCCGCCGGGCCTAGGCTATAAGTGTTTATGGGCAGTGTTTTTATTGAACAAGTGTGCTTCTGGTACAAGCTTTTGGTTTCTGTGAACACACTGCCACTTTGTGCCTACTGACTGGATCTTCCCTCCACGCACCATTTATCAACAGTCCTCCGAATATAAAATTGACCATTTTCTATTGTCACTGCATGCAGTGTTTGTGCCTCTAAAGTGCCGTTCTTTGCTTCAAGGTCTGAAGTGCGTTGCGGTTTAAGGCAATGCATGGTTTTCTAATTGACCTCTGAGCTGTTACAGATGACTGGACTTATATGTGCCCTGAGTTCAATAAGCAAAATGAACAGAATCAATTCTGCACATCCCGTACTTCCAACCAGTGACCCCATTCTCAGGCCAGATAGAGGAGCCCCAGTCTACAGTTACCCCCTCCAGAGCTGGAGGGATTTCCAAAAGATTACAGCGAGGAGAAAATTGAAGCACAGGTGCAAGCAAATTCGAAAGCTCCAGACCCAGAACCAAAAAAGCCCAACCACTCTGGTATTTTGAAAGATGGAAACTTTTAAGGACGTGTCAAAAACATACCTGGGAGAGAAACCAGGCTATAATTGCAGAAAAGGCAGAGGAACTGTTACCATCTTGAGTCCATAGTTCCATCTTGTTCTTTAAGAAGGTGCTACAGCCAGGGCTTTAAGTGGGATGAAAAAAGTTGGGGGGGGGGGTGGTCCCTAAAAGGCTTGTGACCTGCACAATTAAGGGTGTGGCTTAAACATGTAAACTAAAATTCCCATAGAGTGCTACCCTACCCACACATTTACAGAGAATCACAAGTGCAACTGGCAGTAGCGGCTGCTACCGACCAGGGGTGGTGGTGAGGTGGTGGGGGGAGGGGGAACGAGATAGGTGAGAATAAGGGGGGGAGGGGGAACAAGGAAAGGAGGAATAAAAAAAAAGAAATGCACTTACCTCTTTACCGCCAGCCACTGCCTCTTCTTTTTCCGCCCTCCTCTCGGCAGGAAGCACGCAGCCTCTCAGAATCTCCTGACCAATCACAACGCTGCCGTGGTTCGGTGCTCAGACAGGGGCTGGCAGGCTGTGCATGTTCTCAACTCAGGCTGTACTATAGCCTGGATGGAGAACATGCAGAGTGCGCATGAACCTTTGGCCGGCCCGAGACGGATGGCCAAAGGGTCATTCGCACTTGAGGTGCTACCGCCACTCCTCCTCCTGTAACGCGGGGAGCCCAGCCCCACCCACCTGGCTTCAGCTGCAAGCTGAAGAGAGAAAGCAAAATGATTATAAAAGACGTTATTATCATTTTTTTTTTTTTGTATTCAGCTTGCAGCTGAAGCAGTGGGGCAACGCTCTTCCGTCTTAGCGAAGGAGCTGCAACTGGCATACATGATCATTGTTCTGTGCGCTCTACTGAGAGACTATTGGATGTCCATGTGTTCTGAACACTTTTTTGACCCAGTGACTGGCATTGAGAGAAGCTTGCTCTGTCTTTTGCAACTACTTCGTGTCCCCTACGCATGCTCTATACAGAAGTAATATGCTGCCTGAGAAAAATACCGTACCATAACATCCTGAAAATAGCTAACACTCTTAGGGACTGCAATATTAAGTAAAGTATGTGAAACATAAACAACATGTTATGTTGATTTGTATAGTGCACTAATCACCCAAGAAGGTATCCAGGCGCTTGAGCAGGTGTGTGGTCTCCAAGAACTAGGTCTTAAACTTCTTGCGGAACTCAGAAGTGAGGAGGAGGCTCTGGTGTGTTATGAGAGGTAGTTCCATTTGTTGGGTGCAAATGTGGGAGAATGAGCTACCACCATATATTAACTCCCGTTCATTTTTCTTCACTTATTGTTCAGAAATTGATCAGTGTTTTTGCCTGTAAAGTTGATGACACGAATACCGGGCCGGAAAGAGATCCTTTTCAATGTCTGTTTTTAAATACTACCATGTCTGAGACCCGAAGAGACCGGGCCCACTAAAAGCCCTGGCAGCAGCCTCTTTGGCTGTGGGTGTGTTGTGCTTTACTCATGCAAACTGTTGATGACCTTAAGCAGTTCTATCTGGCAATTATGGAACTTTCCTCACACACCTACCTTTTGAAAACACCACTGATGATGTCAGTTTCACTTTCTTGGTCATAGTGAGCTCGGCTGTAAATTGACTGGACAATATGGCACCAATAACGCCACAAGAGTGCGACTGTGAGCTCTGTCAGTATCACAGCACGTCCCTCTGAAACCAAAAAGGGGACATTTTGCAAAACTAGAGGAGTCTGCGTCTCACATTACTTTTATGGACGCCACATAGTGGTAAGTGTACTTCCTTCTTACTCCTATCTACATCGTAGGTAGGTGGCTCTTCAGAATATCAATAGCTGGTGTGGAGTAGTGTTTGAACCTAAGCTTCTACTCTGTTACAGTATGGAATGATGTATCAGATATGCGGACACACGCACACACTTTCACTTGAGGAGGGACGTGAGAGTAAGATGATAAATACTACTACTTGAAGGGGTAATGAGTGCTGGAAACTTTCTGCGTTAGCGACTAAAAGAAAACGGGAGAGACTGGCATAGCTGGTTATAGGACGGCCCGTAGGCGACAATTAGCTAGCGTTCCCTACACCTGGAAATGAACCACCCCATATGAATTGATTTTGGAAGTTCAGCTAAATTGCCTTATGGGCAGCAGGTTTTTTTCTGACTTACTCTTATTGCATTTGAGTGCAGGAAGTAAATCAAGGACATAAATATTGGCCTTGAAATACTTCATTGACATCTAAGAAATTGAACTCTTTTTAGGTCAAGCATTCGAGACCTCTTGTATATACTTTAGTATATACTTATATGTGTATGTACTTTGTGGGCTCTGGAGATCAGCCCTAGGACTTGTCTGCTTCCACTAAGGCACTTTTTTTTCTGTTCAACTGCCTTTATTTAACTGCCTTGATAGAAAATGACCAGCAGAGGTCAGTAAAATACCAGAATTGCTTTCTGCTGAGGGACTTTCTTTTTTAATTTTTCTGGCAACTGCCTCTATTTAACTTTCTTGATAGAAAACGACAAGCAGAGGTCAGTAAAGTACCAGAATCACTTTAGCATTCTCTAGATTCCAGTCCATAGAAAATTTTCAAATCTTGTATTTTCAGTGATATGACCACCAAAGGCCCTGATTTTATATTAAAAGCAGAGCTTTGGACTATACCATTTCACGCTGAAAGGCAATATTTCTCTTCATGTGTTCCCATACCTGGCGTGTCACGCAGTTTGGTGCTTACTTTCCCTCCATGTTGAAGCACAGTAGATGTTTCAGCACCCAGGCTAATGTGCTGCATAGCTAAATAAATATAAGGTCCCAAAGGCGAGACCGATTGCATTGCAAATTCTTGTTTACTATAGTTATCATTGTGGACAACATGCAACAAAACTTTGTATCTTTGTATCTTACAATAAAAAGAAGCCGTTATTTAGCCAACACGTTTAATTACTTTCTTGGGACGTGACCTACTCAGGTGTTTTGGTGCACAAGCACATTAATTCCACTGCAAGGAGGCTGTTCCTTGTTGTGTACGCAACAAACAAAAACTCCTTGCTCTCTTGGCTCATATTAAAAGGAAACAATAGCAGATTCTCTCCATGTACATCAATTCACCAAAATCCAGGAGTCGTGGAAGTGACATCACATAACTTGACCCCAAATGACATTACAGGATTGAACACATGCCATCTTTAGACTTGCGCCATAGCTTGTTCTTTGTAAATCCCTCATTTATTAAGTCATTCAACAGCCCACTGTTTGTTGCTGAGGATCTAGTGGAAGGGCAAGCATTGCAAAGTACAGAAAATAAACAGGTCTGTGGGTGCCTTGTTTAATTTCTGTTCCTGCCACTGCCTTCATTACCCTTGAAAACGGTAGAAGCAGAGCCAGGGCCACCAAACGTCAAGCCATGGGTAGCAGCTGCTACCCCTGATTGGCACCCATGATTGTCTCTTGGATAGTAACCAGAATGCCCACCTGTGCAGATTGAAGAGAGCTCCTTTGTTTTCTTTGTCTGATTACACATATTTCTTTTTATGTTTAATAAGACTTTACTTAAAATTAACACATTGAACAGAATGGCGTTCATAAATTAAGTTATGCATAAATCTGCTAAAATGGGAATGGTATTCAGCAAAACAACTAAAGTCTTTTATGATTTTCAAGGGGATACGGGAGGAAGGAGGGCTTATCAAGGAGGAAACAATACTATATAAACGGTAAAAATGTATTCTTGTAATTATATATCCAATACAAAGTAGTTAAAGAAATTATAACATTGAAATAACAATAATAGTAAATGCCTTCCTTAATCCACCAATCTCAACAGACAACCTGCGATCACAAGGCGCTACCCATGACACCTATCCCTCTCCCTCCACTGCCACACAAGAGATGGCAGCGGGAACCACACCGAGACCGCCCACCCTCAATATCCAGGACTTTCCATAGAGATAATTGGGGCAATTCACACACCAAAAGCCAACTCAGAGAGCCCAGCCCACACCCATACCTGACACCCTCATTTACTGACACCACTCACGCAAAGCTCCCAAGATCCAACAGCCTAGCTCTACCATGACCCCCAACACGACTCTGTCTCAGAGACCCAGAAATAAAAGAGCCTCAACACCCTCCCGAGACCCCTCTTCGCTTCCCTACTTAAAGACGAACCAGCGACTGGCCCTGCTCGAAAGCCAGCTAGAAACGGTAATTCTGGGCTTCCCTGAAATATTACGGAACCTCACCACACTCAGAAAACCCGCCTAACATCCACATCCGACATCCCCATCCGCCAACTCTAATCACTCAAGGCCCGAGACCCAACGGCTCAGTTGGAATACAACCCCCCTCCAAAACCAGGCTCAGAGACCCAAAAGAACAAGAGCTACCATGTCCACAAAGGAAGCGGTGGATCTTGCCTCCACATTTGACACAACCACTACTGTCGCCTCTAGCTCCAGGATTCAGGTGATCACAGGTATGGGTAGAGACTGCCCTCCCACTAGACCCTTAAGGCCCCAGCCCTCCTCACCAATATCCCCAGGGCTCCTTTAATGAAGAATCCCAATAACGAGAGATCCAACACCAACTGCATGCTCATTAACTGCAGGTCGACCTCCAAACATGCAACTGAATTGGCAGAGACCATCCTTACACATGACATTGACTTCACGTTCATCACCGAAACTAGGCTAAACGAGTTTTCTCCCCCAATTATGGACATGCTTGTGCCCCCGGGCTTTGCTATCATACACAAAGACAGAAACAACCAGAGGGGTGGAGGCTTAGAAATCATACATAAGAACAGCATCTCCGTAACGGAAACCGACGCCCTCAAATATAACACTTTCGAATGTCTTACTACAACCATTAAGATGAGTGACAACAAATCACTACTTTGTCATCTCCTTTACCATCCGCCAAGAAACACCTCCTCTTTCGGAGAACACCTCTCCGACCTATTAACTCAGTCCTCACTCCAGGACTCAAACAACATAATTCTAGGCGACCTCAACTTAAACTGGAAAGATGAAAACATCGCGCTAATCAAAACCCTAAAGGATCTCCTAAGCAACCTCAATCTCACACAACACTGCACAGAGAAAACCCACATCAAAGGCTCTATCCTTGACGCCATTATTGCTCATGCAGATACTGTCTCCATCGACCTCACCTTGCCAGTGGATTGGTTTGAACACCATATCATTCTGTTCCACCTAAACCAAAGAATCCAAGACCAACCCTGTACTTGGGACCCTCCGCGCTGGGTGAGAAATCTAAGTCAAATTCCACTATAGACCTGGAGGAGAGGGTAAGCTCCCTCCTCCCCATCCACACGGTTGAACTCTCAGTAACAGAACTCACTTCTCAGTACAACACCACTATGACCTCCATTATGGACCAAATAGCTCCCCAGAAACTCTAAAGAGCCAGAAAAATTCCTTCCAGATCATGGTTCAATATAGACTTAAACTCAGAAAGAAGAGAACTAAGAGCGGCAGAAAGACTGTGGCAAAACAACCCGTCCACAATCCTTCGAGATAGACTCAAAGCAGTAAGAGGGAGATACAATAAACACACAAAAAATAAAAAACTTCCTTCTTTTGCAATGCCCTTGACAAAGCAAAGAACAGACCTAAGGAACTATTCAGCCTCATCAGGCAACAAACCTCCAAACCCCCCATGACACAAGCTATGGCCTCCAAAGACCTGTGCAACAACTTCCAATTTCTTCAATGACAAAATCTCCAAGATAGAACTCTCCTTGGACATACAAAGCAGTCCCTATGATAGTAAATTGCCTACTGAGCCAAAAGATATCACTCCCAAGCACCCTCCTAACTTATGGAAATCTTTCAACCCCATCTCCAACACCAAACCCTCAGCACACATTATGGATCACCTACCTGCCCAACTGGCCAACAAGATCAAACTATGCCTAGCCCCGCACTGGACTAAGATTATAAACAGCTCCTTGAGTACTGGAGTCATGCCTGACTGTCTCCAAATCAGCCAAGTTACTCCTCTACTGAAAAAACCTGGCTCTGACACAAACGATCTGAACAACTTCAGACCCGTGTCTAACCTCCCTCTCCTAGCGAAAATTCTGGAAAGATGTGTTCTCCTCCAACTCACTCAATACCTAGACAGCACCAACCTTCTTGATCCTCATCAATCGGGGTTCAGAAAAGGTTACAGTACAGAGTCAGCGATCCAAAATGTAATAGACGATATGCACAAATCTGTGGATAAAGGCCAATGCTGTCTACTCATACTCTTGGATCTATCAGCAGCCTTCGACACGGTTGACCACAAACTACTCATCAAAGCACTTCAAGAAAGGGCAGGAGCAGAGGAGGTGGTCCTACAGAACCGCACCCAAAGTATAAAAATCAAGAACTTCTCGTCTGACCCACTCCCAGTATGTAGTGGTGTCCCCCAAGGATTCAGTACTCTTCCCCACAACTTTTCAACATCTATATGGAGCACCTTACCTCCATACTAAAAAAAAAAAACAACATTCCCTTCCACCTCTATGCAGACGTTACCCAAATTGAGCTGGAAACCTCCTCCATCGAAGACATCCAGAGACTGAACGCCACTCTACGAGAAGTCCAGCACTGGCTCTCACGCAACCACTTAAAACTAAATCAGGACAACGCGGAAATCCTCCTCATCTCCAACAAAGAGGAGAACCCCCAAATCACAGAATGGATAAAAGCCATCGAGGTTCTCAACCACAAACTCACCCTCTCTGATTCTGCAAATCGTTGGGAATCACTCTGGACCCCAAACTAGACATGAACAAACGCATCAAAAACACCGCAAAGAGCGCCTTCCTCAACCTTAAACTACTCAACAAAATAAAACCCTTCATCCCTCCGAGTGACATCAAACAAGCTGCACAATCCCTGGTACTGTCCAGACTGAACTACGGGACTGCAACCCTCACAGGAGCAGCAAAATCCCATCTTGCTCCACTCAAATCAACTATGAACGCAGCAGCCAGAATGGTCACCGGAGTAAAGAAATATGATGGCATTTTGCCTGCACTCAGAGAGCTAAAATGGCTCCCTGTTGAAATGCGTGCCAACTTCAGAACCACCTGCCTCACGCACAAAGTGTTGCACACAGGGAAACCCACCTACCTGGCTGCTAAACTCCAGAAGGCCGGTCAGTCAAGAATCCTAAGGAGCTCAAACACTCTACTCCTTATCCCACCAACATCTTGCAGACAACAAACCGCATCTCGAACCTTCGCAGGAAGTGGGCTGAAAATATGGACCTCCCCTCCAGTCCATATCAAGACTAACCCCTTCTACATAGAATTCAAAAGGCAGCTCAAGGACCTCCTCCTCAACCGATCCCTCCCAAACGGATAGCTACAAACCAGTCGCCGAAGACAAACCATAGTAGCACATGGACACTCTGTCATCAATTACCTCTACCTCACTCTCCGCATGACTACCTCCCGCCCCCCCCCCCCCCTTACTGGTCAAACCCCTCCAGGAGTCACTGGATCCTCTACGACTACATAAGCGAGGCGTCATTTGTTCCCTGTACATTCTACTGGGATAACTTTCATATGTTCCCTGTACATTCTACTGCGATAACTTACTTTACGAGTGACATTTTGCACTCCACGTCGATATTATGCCATGATATTGGGACATTGTATATACTAATTGGCTTAATGTATCCTACGAGTGATTCATGCTGTAAAGCGTTTCGATACCTTCGGGTCTGGCTAGCGCTATATAAAACTCATAAAATAAATAAACAATAATCTGTATAGAGAAGAAACAACACAGAGATAAAATATTCGTGGGGGTTGAAAGTTTTCAGACAATGTACTATTTGTAGATTTCATATAATTAACAGTAGTATTAACAAAGAATGTTAAGGGTAGCTGTGAGACCTGTCATCCTTGGCGTGGTTTCCCCCTGTGTTTTGGCCTCTACCACCTGTATTTTTGAATGTATGCTGGACTTCGTTTTTGCTGTTTTTTTAACTCTGACACTTTACCACTGCTGATCAGAGCTAAAGTGCAAATGCTTCCTGTGTACAGTATGATAGTGATTAGTTAGCCATGATTGGCATATTTGATTTACAAGTAAAACCCTAGTAAAGTGCATTGTGTGTGCCCAGGGCCTGTACATCAAATGCTACTAGTAGGCCTGCAGCACTGATTGTGCCACCCACATGAGTAGCCCTGCAGACATGTTTCAGGCCTGCCACTGCAATGTCTGCAAGTACAGTTTTAAACGGCCATGTCGCCCTGTCAAGTGCACACACTTGCCATGCCCAAACCTTCCCTTTTACTAAAAGTAAGGCACCATTAAGGTAGACACAAGGTCGCCCCATTGGAGGGTGCAGTGTATGTGAAAGGTAGGACATGTCTTGATAATTAAATACTGCTAATTTTGTTTTTCACTATTGCAAGAACTGTCTCTCCCATAGGTTATCATTGCAGCTGCCTTGTAACGCCTCACAACTGTAACTTTCAATTGGGAAGACATAGAGAATTGGAGTTTGGGTTCCCGGAACTCAGGATTTAAGAACACATATTTGTGTTCAGTTGGTTTTTAAATTGTGTGGTTGAAGATGCCACTTTTAGAAAGTGGGGATTTTCTTGCTTTACAATCCTGTTCCTCTGCCTGCCTGTGGAATCCACGTCTGGTTTAGACAGTTCTGCTGTTTGTGCATTCACGCCAGACTGATGGGTCTTCCTGAACTAGAGTGGTGGGAGGAGTTGTCACTGACTCCTGAATAGGGATGTGTCTGTCCTCTCACAATGCTGTCTCTACCCCCCCCCTGTAGGTCAAGGCAGGACCTGTAAACCCACATTGTTAGAACACTTCTGGATCAAAAGGCCAAGAGGAAGAGCTGGAGAAGCTGTAGGAGGGGAACTTCCACTCTGCCTATTGCTGTGCTGTGCTGGCGTGCTGCTTGCTGCTTTTGTCTTGGTCAGAGGAAGGGTTGGACTGGACTTTCTATCCTGCTTATCAAAGTTCTCCAAGGGCTTGTGTGTGTTTGCTTCCTGTTGGACGTCTCAGGGCCATCAAAGACTTATTTATGCCCAGACGTGGGTCTCTTGCTCACTTTGCCACTGGATTCAAGCTAGCCTGGCTGATGAGGGCTGTTAGCCCGAATCCGGTCCCAGGTTGCTTGTTTCCGGTCCAGGGAAGACATGGCTTGGCAGTTCAGGCTGGACTGTTCCCTTGAGGCACAGGGTCAAGACTGGTTTGCTTCTAGCTGTGTCTGAACTGGGGTTGCGAAGTGAGCTAAAGAACGTTGATGGATTCAACCCAGATCTGTGACTGGGGGTGAGTGTCTGAAAGGTTTCAGCGCTCCGTCCATCATCTCCTTGTGTTTGCTTTGTTCGTCCTAAGTTGGCAGGGTATGCCCAGATGTGCGTCCCTGCTCACTTTGCCACTGGATTCAAGCTAGCCTAGCTGATGAGGGCTGTTAGCCCGAAACTGTTCCCAGGATGCCTGTTTCCGGTCCAGGGAAGACATGGCATGGCAGTTCGGGCTGGACTTTTCTCATGAGGCACAGGGACAAGACTGATTTGCATATAGCTGTGTCTGAACTGGGGTGGCAAAGTGAGCTAAATAACGATGATGGATTCAACACAGATCTGTGACTGGGGGTGAGTGTCTGAAAAGTTTCAGCGTTCCCTCCATCATCTCCTTGTGTTTGCTTTGTTCGCCCTAAGTTGGCAGGGTATGCCCAGACGTGGGTCCCTTGCTCACTTTGCCACTGAATTCAAGCTAGCCTGGCTGATGAGGGCTGTTAGCCTGAAACCGGTCCCAGGATGCTTGTTTCCGGGCCGGGGACGACATGGCTTGGCAGTTTGGGCTGGACTGTTCCTATGAGGTACAGCGTCAAGACTGATTTGCTTATAGCTCTGTTTGAACTGGGGTGGCGAAGTGAGCTAAAGAACAACCAGGGATTCAACCCAGATCTGTGACTGGGGGTGAGTGTCTGAAAAGTTTCAGCGCTGTGTCGATCATCTCCTTGTGTTTGCCATCAAAGACTTCACCTGCAGCCCCTGGACTCTTCTGTTGGGAGTTCTGACCTGCAGAGTGGTGCCAATTCCAGTTCTGGGCCCGTGGATGTGGCTTTGCTGCAGAAAGAAAAGAAAATCTATGCAGCGCCCCTCAGCGCCTGTTTTCCCGCCGCAAGCTTGCAGTGCGGTTGAAAAATCAATGCATCGCCGTACTGCAGCGGAAAGACCGACGCAGCGCCTGTTCATGGCTGGGAGAATCAATGCCGCGCTGGTTCACATGTCTCCAAGTTCGCTGCAGACCAAGTCCCAAGCACCATGTCTCTGACGTCCGAGACACCCGCTTTGTCTCCAACACAGGCCCGGCAGTGCGGCTGAAAAACCATTGCATCGCCGTGCTTCAGCCAAAGGATTGACGCAGCGTCTGTTAGCGGCTGGGAGTATCGCCTCCAGCTCGTCTGGATTTTCCATGTTTCGAGCCTGTGCAGCAAGTTTCCGGCGCATCGTCCGTAAAATGACCTGATTTCTGATTTTGACGCATCGCTTCTCCCCGCAGTAAGGAATCAACGCAACACTTCTCCTGCGTGCAGCAGAACGGACGCCTCCATTCCCCTAGGACTCAAGAATTGACACATCGCTGTGTTTTCCAACGCTTCTCCCCTTTGTGGCTGTTTATCGCCTTGGATTTTGACGCATCAAATGTACTTCGTGATAAAATCACCCCATCCTTAGAGTTCTATGGACAGAATTGCTTAAACCTTCAAAAAGTGATCTCTTGAGTTCTGTATGTTGGACTTTTGTCATTTTAGTCTTGTTTCGTTTAGATAAAGAGTATTTGTTTTCTAGACTGGCATGGTGTCCATTTGTAGTGTTTTCACTGTGTTACTGTATGGGCTTTGCACAAATGCTTTACACATTGCCTCAGAGAGAAGCCTGACTGTTCATGCCAAGCTACAGAGGGGGTGAGCAGGGTTTTTTTCGGGTGTGTATCTCCCTTACTCTGACTAGAAGAAAGGGTCCCTACCTTGGACAGAGTTCATGCCACTGCCAACTAGAGACCCCAGTTCTAATAGTAGCCATAGCAATTGAGCATTATAAGAATTAGAGTACTGATGCATATACATAGTATCCAATTTTTAGTGTGAACAAACACAATCCCACCAAGTTTTGTATGATAATTTAGACAAACATTTCCTATTATAAGCAATTTGTTGAAAGGCAATTTCTAAGAAAATATGTAATAATTTACAATCTGAAATGGTAGGAGAAGCTTCATTAGAGTTCCTAAAAATTAATGTAGAATGTTAAAGGAGTGCTATGAATGGAATATTTGTTTAAGTTGTGACCATACTTTGTGCCAAAAGGAAAGCGTATTGGGACACTAAAAAACGTATGCATATTGTTATTGTTTGGAAAAAACACAAGACCAACATTGAGATGATGAAGAGAATTTTAAACACTGAGAGGGTGTAAAACAGAGTCTATGATAAACAAAAATAGGGTTCAAGTAATATTACCTGCTCTAGAGACTTTATAAGTCTGTGACCATATCTTATTCCAAAAAGTAACATCCCAGTCACACCAAGGTCCCTTTCCCAAAGAAGTAATGGTTTGGATTTGGTTTGAGATGGGGCTGAGTATAAAAGAACCCTGTAGATATTTGAAGCTGTAGGCGAAGAAGCAAGAAGGTTGGTTAGGTTTGGCTTAAGTGGCACAGAAAGAGGGTTGTTCTCTAGGGAAAACAGGGTATCCAATACAGTGTTCATAAGTAAAGAAAAGCGGGTATGAAATGATTAAGGGGATTTAAATATTTGTCGAAATTGAGATAAAGAGAAGATCATTGTCAAATAGTTGCGCTATGCCTCTTTTTCTCCATAATCTCAAAAAAATTGATCAGGTGTGAATCTTAATCAGTTTATTATGCCATATAGATATAGTGAGAAAAACAAAAGGAGTCAATATAATGGGAGTAAAAGTAGTAGGTCTTATCAAAGAGTGAGTATGTTTAAGAATTGGGAAAGAAATGATAGAGGATTTAGAAGAGAAAGAAAGAGTTTATTGCGGAAAAAAGGGACGAAGAAGAGCTTTTTCAACCTGTAGTGAGAAAGGTGGGGTAGGATCGGCGATCCACAGGGAAGCTTGACATAAACCAAACGCTATGTGATATATACCAACATTTTGAAAATTAGCACCAACATCAAGTTTTGAATTTTGTAGGAGTGACAGGGAAGCCCTTGCTTTCTTGATTTTTCTCAAGAATTTATAAGCATAGAACTTAGCAGTGGCGGCTGGTCACTTTAGAAAGTGATAGAGGTATCACATGAAAGTATAAAACCGAACAGTAGTCAGGACACATATAAACAAACATACGCTCACATACACACACACTAGCACCAGCTTGCAGGCAGGCACATAAACATAAGCATGCTCTTAGTCATACACATGACGTGGAAACTTACCTGGAATAGTCTTCACGATACAGTTTCCTCTGCACGTCTATTCCCAACTTTTACATCAAGCAAACAAGGCGCAAGAGCAAGGCTCACCCACTAATGCCGAATCAGAAGCTTAGATAGGACGGAAGGCTGTCTTTTTTCCTATATTGTGGCTTCTGATGGGGCATAAGGGCACATGACTGCCAAGCCCCTAATTCACCATTATCTGACATGCTGCACAGCCTGACGCTAGTGCAGCATGTCAGAAATGTATTGCATCTGTGAAAGGACGGGCTGTAACATCCCACACTTGACACATGCGCAATACATCCCAGGGGAGCCCTCTTCTGGTGCAAGGTGATAGTGTAGCTCCTACATGTAAACAAATGATTGGTGAGATCATTTTGTTACATGTAGAAGCTGTTTTACTTTAACAGCTCAATCAATCAATTAGGGTTTTTGAAGTGCACTACTCACCCATGAGGGTCTCAAGGCGTTGGGGGAGGGAGCGCGCAGCTCCGTTGAGGTCATTCGAAGAGCAAGGTCTTGAAGTCCTTCCTGAATTGGCGCACTGTTTGGCTCTGTCGGAGGTGGAGGGGGAGTTTGTTCCAGAACTTGGCTGCGAGGTAGGAGAAGGATCTTCCACCGGCTATGCTCCTGTAAACACGTGGGTCGTGGCTAGGGAGAGGTCGGTCGAGTGAAGGTTTATCTTTCGGTCGGGGTAGGAGATTCCGTTATTGGGGTATTGGGGTCCGGGGTTGTGGAGGGCCTTGTAGGCGTGTGTAAGCGGTTTAAATGTAATCCTTCTATCAATTGGTAGCCAGTGGAGGTCTCGAAGGTGTTGGGTGATATGGCTGTGTCGTGGGATGTTGAGGATTAGTCTGGCTGTGGCGTTCTGGACGGTCTGGAGTTTGCAGAGGAGTTTTTGTTGTTTCCGGCGTAGAGGGTGTGGCCATAGTCCACTCTGCTGGTGAGGAGTGCGTGAGTGACGTTTTTTTTGGAGTTGGGGGGGGGGTCCATTTGAAAGTCTTGCGGAGTATGCGGAGGGTGCTGAAGAATGCGGAAGATACAGCATTGATCTGGTGATTAATGGTGAGCGATGAGTCGAGTATGATGCCGAGGTTACGCGCATGGCCTGAAAAGAGCTATTTCATTAAGTAATGCAGTTTTAAGGAGTTTTCCAGGGAAGAGAAAAAAATAAGAATGCCAACTGCATAGGCTGCTAATTTTAGTTGTTGATCACCATTAAGGAAGCTAGAGATGGAGAGATTTAGGGGAATGCGAGACAGGAAGGGTTCAAGAGCCAGGATAAATAATAACGGGGAAAGAGGACAACATTGTTTAACACCACATTGTAGGGTAACATATGGAGACACTATACCATTAATCAGAACAGATGACCTTGGGATTTGATATAATAAGGGGATAAGAGCAATTATCTTCGAACCAAAACCATGCCAGCCTAAAGATTTTAACATAAAGTTCCAGTTGATCCTTTTTAATGCTTTCTTTGCATCTATTGTTATAACTGTTGACGGAGCTTTAAGGTGAGATGCTGAACTGAGTACATTAAGAAATAATCTAATATTGTCTGATGCTAATCTACCTTTAATAAATCCTGATTGTTCCTTCCCAGTAAGATATGGGAGAAACATTTCCAGAGTGCCAAGAGTTTTGCAGAAGTCTTATAATCTACATTTACTCGGGAGATAGGTCTGTAATTTTTTCAGAAAGTGGGGTCTTTGCCCTCTTTATGTATTAAACATATTGTGGCTTCTTGAAAAGTACCTGTGGCAGATCCTGATTCAATGAAATGATTAAATAAGAATAGTAGACAAGGGAGGAGAATATTTGAGAAATTTAGGAAAAATTCTACAGTAAAGCCTTCCAGAACTGGTGTTTTTCCTTTTTTCACTGAAGCTAGGGCTTGGGAAATCTCATTAGAAGTGATGTTAGTCTCCAAAGAAGCAAAATCTAGTTGAGAAGGGATAGATTTGTGAGTTTGTTGTAAATAAGCCTCAATGAGGGAAGGTTGTACAGGGGTTTTGGAAGTATGTAACGTTTAATAGAAAGTAATAAATTCATTCAAGATATCTTTTTGATTAGTCAAAGAAGCACCCCTCTGAGTTAACTAACGAATCTATCTGAAACCGATGTTTCTTCACTTTAATATAGTTGGCCAGTAGTTTACCGACTTCCACCATATTAACGTGCATTACTCTTTAACAAAATGGAGGAGTGAGAGAGTATTAAATTGTAATTTGGCATTCAGTAAATTTGTTAGATGAACATTAGATTTAGAATAGAAATATTTGCATTCTAAAGTTTTAATGGAGGCTAACAAGGATTTGTATTCTTTATTTCAAATGTTATTTTTCTTGACAACATAATCCATGATAAAACCACGCACAGCTGCTTTGCGCTTATCCCAAATAAGAGGAGGTGAGGTAGTGGGAGAGTTATAACTCAACAAAAATTCAAAAACACATGAGGCAAAAGACGTAAAAAGTGTGGTTCTCTTAACAATGAGTTATTGAATCTCCATCTACAGGATTGAGACTGAAGGGGATCCACATCCATAACCACCATGCCATGAGCCGAAAGTATCGGACTAATGAGGGATTGACCTGATTCACCCGGAGTTCCACGGTGTCTCCCCGTCATCTGAATGTTGACGGGAAGACACAGTGGAACTCCGGCATTGCCCACGCCTTGATCTGGTGGGTCCATTTTCCTTTCATCTCTGAAGCTTTACTCTCTACTCTACTGAGGCGGAGACTTCCTACAAGTTCCTCAATTAGGAGCTTGCTTACATAGGTTGTAGATCCCCCTATCTAGGGAAGTCAGACATTGGTCCACCACTTATGAGGACCCTACAGATCTATTCTTGGTCCTGAAGAAGTGTCGCTTGATTTTGGAGCATTCGAGACACTAAACATGTTGACCACACTCAACTAATGGCTACCTAGATACCTAGAATCATTGCAGTAGCCCCACTGTTTTTACCTAGTCCCAGCCCCAACACCTGAATGAAAATACTCCTAGGGCTGGAGCCTATTTTAATCACTGTTTTGACTGAGAACACACATTAAGATTCACTTAATCTTTGTTCACAAACACCCTTCACATACGGCGATCTCAGATCAAAAGAACTCCCCTAAAGATGCCACCAGGCCCGTTGAACATTGCAGCGCCGGTCTGACGAGGAGCGCACTATGATGAAGCATGACACCCTAACAGGTGTGTGAGGGCATTACGTTCTGGAATATAGATCCCCCTGCGAATAGTAACAGCAGGCAGACAGTGACCTCTAGCACATCTGCCACAAGAGAGTAACTGTCTCCTTTTGATGAATCAGGTGCATACACATAGGAGCATAGGAACAGGACCTCTTTAAATAATTAGCTCTTTTGTCCCCTTGTTGATTACACGTTAATGAGGGATTGAATTATATTTTGTGTCAAGGGTTTGGAAACAAAAATGTGATCCAATCCTGTACAGGTACCATGTGCAGCAGAGTAGAAGGCGTAGTTAATGAGAGGTGGGATTGGAAAGTCTCGAAGAGTCTGTAAAAGAGCTACTGGAAATAATACAGTGGAATTGTTTGTGCATTTTATGAGGGGAAAATTGGATTGAGGATTGCCTATCTAGAACGGGTACATAATTTGACTACAGTCACCACCTAGAATAAAGTAGGGCTCGCTATATTGTGCACATTTTTGAATGACTGTAGGCCAGAAAAGATAATCAAGTTGTTTTGGGGCATAAATGTTCAAAACAGTTAGGGGGATATTATTAATAAAAAGTTTAATAAATAATCCATCTACCCTTGTCATCTTGTTCTTGTGCTACCAAAACAAGATTTTGAGTTTTCTTACAAAGATAACAACACCATTCTTCTTATTAGCAGTCAGAGATACAAATACATAGCCTACCAAGCCATATTTAAGTTTCAGAGCTTCAGACTCAGTGAGGTGAGTTTCTGAAGTAAAAGGAAGTCCAGAGCGGATTTGACTACATGGGATAATACTCTCTGCCGTTTGATAGGATTATCAAATCCTTTGATAATCCATGAAATTACTCTGTATTTTAAAACATTGAGTAAGTATGCAAACTATGAGGACTATCATATAAATAACACATTTGGAACAAGAATATAAAACTGTATAGAGAAAAATAGCAGTATGAAGTATGAGGTGTTAGAAACGATCGAGGAAGGGAGGGAAAAAGAGATGAGAAGGAAAAGAAGAGTAAAAAGAAATATAAAAAAGAGACCGTACATGTCAAGAACTGATGCCTGAATAATTCACAAGAAGGAAATTGGGTTGGTGACAACACAGATGCCGACGGCACAGCCGACAAGAGGGGACACTCACCATATCAGAACGGAATATTAGGAGGGTAAATGAATTAGTGACAAATGTTGTCGATCTGTAAAGAAACAAAAGATATTAACGTAGATGTCATAATAACTAGGGAAACAAGCGAATTAGAGTCACAAGAGGAATAAACAACAGCACACTATAAACATATTAACGTGTAGAGGGGCCAGCTTTAACCATATTGTCCACCGAATGAGAGTTATTTTTACGTTCAACTGGTTGCTCATACAAGGTGGTTTTATTCTGGCAAGTAACCTTAAAAATCACAGATGAAAAAGGCCATATTGAGCACCCAGAATTCACAATGTTGGACGAAGTTTGAGAAATTCCTTTCTTCTGTTGGCCGTTGCATTGGAGCCATTCTGTGAAATAAAAATCTTTCTGCCATGCCATGTGATTTGTCTTTTTGATTTGGCTGCATTTAGAACTTTCTAAAGGTCTGTAAGCTCCAAAAAGAACAGAATAACTGCACGTGGTTTAGTAGATGCTGTTTAAAAGAGACGAGAACCCAGTCTATGCGCACATTGTATATTGAGGTGATTAGAAGGAGGTAGATCCAATAATTGAGGAAGGAGACAGGATTGTCTCCCTCCATACCATCAGGAAGACCATAAATGCGGAGGTTGTTGCACGTGTTCCTGGTTTCTAAGTCTTCTGAGTGCTTCTTTACCTGAAGAACTTACTTTTCCAAAGTTGCAATTTTATTTGTGCTATCCTGTAAGTCTACCAAAGACATTTGAGTTTCCATGAGGGACCATTTATTATCAAGATGCTGGATGCGTTTGTTGGTTTCTTCAACAAATGGACGAAGGGCTCGAATCTACTCCAACAAAATTTCCAATGTTATAGGAGATGGCGGTTTTTCAGGAGAAGGAGAGTCCTTTTTAAGTCTTTTGTTTGTGGAGGAGGGTGATTGCTCCTTCATTGAGGAAAGAGATGTTGATGAGGAGTAACCGAATGAGCCATAGCGTCAGTAGAAATTAAATATTCCACCAAGGAACTTCTAGGTGGAGACTGTTAGTGGACTTTGGCAGTAGACTGAGCCTTGGGGATAATGTTACAATAAGGTTTCTTTAATTTACCCAAATACAGCTTGAATAAGGATTATAGAAGCACACAATATTACTTGAGGTGGAGCTCCCGTCTCAGGCAGCCATCGCAAGTGGTGTCCAACGAACGCCCCTGATTGCACATATTTCTGATCCATTGTTCCTCCTAGATCACAAGCACTGACATTTATTTTCCAGCAGTGGGAATTAGTGTTGAATAATTCCATCCACACCTCCTACATCTCTCCAAAAGAAATCATATTTCATTTTATCATTGTTGTTTTTTTTATAGATTGTTGATGGATTTAACAAAATCACAGGCAGTTAGATTTTGCCTAACACAAATTTTTCCCAACAAAGTCTCCCAAAGTTCATTTATCTAAGTTTATATATAATTTGCGGCCCATGCTTCCCAATCACTGCAACATTGTTTTCATGAGCAGAGCCAAGCAGGTAAGGCTGAAGGATACCTATACACTGTGTACTACAAATATTGTTGTTTTATAGTTTGCTCTTATTTTTTGCTTATGGCCACCTTTTGTTTGCATTGAGTGTCCTCTGGGTATGGACATAACATGAAACCTTAGCTGGAGCGGGGGGAAATGGAGCATAGCCAGGAGTGGCTCCTCCATTTGAGTGGAGGAGCATCGCCCCACAAAGAAAAGCCGCAGGCTAGAGCTGAAAAATAAAATGGTAATAAAGTTTACTTATTACCATTTTATTTTTCAACAATCAACCCGTCCCAAACTGAGCATCAGGACAGTGCGGGTCATTGCTGCTGAGTGGCAGCACGGAGCTGTGCACTTATGTTTAAAGTGGGCATGTTCCATTGGGCGTCCGTCTTGCAATGGCCAGCCAGACATGCACATTTTAAACTTCTCTAATTTAGCTATCTTAGACAGCTGGGTTAGAAAAGGCACAGGCCTCCAGCGCTCAAAAGAGTGCTGAGAGAGGCCGCTCCCTCCAATCTTGACGCTTCTCTCGTGTTGATTAACAGCATTGGAGCAGCGCCAGGATTGGCTTGGGGGTTGGGAGCCTGCCTTGAGGAGAGAAGACAGACCAAGGAGGACGTTGTGCTCACGCAGGAAAGTAAGTGTATTTTATTATATATATTTTTTTCTGTGCCACTCGCCTCACCACCCACGGTACTTGGCAGCCGTCAATGAGCACAACCTAGGGAACCTGGGCATTATCTGGTTAACTGTACACTGTGGTTGAAAAAAAAATGTGGAAGCTCATTAACAGAAATCTCTAGATTGGAAAAATCTCTATGTTATATCAATGCATACATTGGGGGGAAGAGAGTAGAGTTCATTACATGCTACCTAGAAAAAACTTTAGAGCACACACTGACATAGAGATGGAGCACCCCTCTATATCCTCCTGAGTAAGGCTATGTTTGAGGAGAAATGCAAGAGCATATGTTTGCGCATTAGCATTGAATCTGCGAATATTGATTGAAATCTCTTCTAGTCACGTGGTTTGCCTTGTACTTTGGCTGGAGTGGCAGAGTATTTGAGTTCTGGCACATTTGTTAGAATCAAGACATATGGTGTGGAGTCAGGGGGAAGGTTAATACATGGTAAGTCTGAACTGCCCTCTAATGCCACATTTCACAGATCTTGCCCCTCTCTAGTTCTGCACTTTGAACCCAAGTTTTGCATATTTGTTCCCGCTTGGGGTTCTTCTACTGGGGATCTTTGTTGTCTACCAGTCTCCCACCTCTGACTTGATTGCTGACTTTCTAGGCTGGTAATAGTATTAATTGGTTTACTAGATGTATTCATATAAACAACCACATCTTCCCTTTTACTCTGAGCTTGTGGAGTCGGATTACAAGGGGTTTCTAAAACATGGTCATTTCTTAGGTGGGCTGGGCGAGCTAGGGACTTGATCTGTTGGTGGGGATCTTGCTCCCTGGGTCTATAAACATCTAATAGAGATGCAAGATTATCTACCCTAGTGGTCAGAGTGGTCAACTCCTCCTTAATTATATTTCTTATTTCCATATGTAAATCCCTGACCAGATTTGACACCCACTGTGGTTTTTCTGTGCCTTCATTCACCCCCCCTACATTCCCTGGAACCCATCTTCTGCGCGATCCTTAGCTCACTTCTTCCGAGTTTTCCCAGCTTTCTCGGCAGTTTTAGCATTCCCTCTATTTTGAGAGTCCAAAGGAGTATCCCCAGTGTGTAAATCCAGAGTTGGCACTTCATGTACTAGGGCACATGTTCTGGAATGGGCCCTTGAGGGGTCTGGGTTGGTGGTTGACAGAACAGATTGCAGTTCAGTATTGAACATAGGCTGGGCTAAATCTGGTGTTATTGATAAACGTCTTTCGGTCAGTTCAATCTCATTTGAAACCACCCCTATAGCCCTCTGGAGCATCTTGTCGATCGAGGTAGGCTGGTGTCTTGTTGGTGATTGCGCAGATACTACTGCTTTTTTCCCTAAGCAGAAACGCCTCCCCATTTTAGTTGGCCAACGGGAACGTGCTCAACTTTACCAATCTCCTTTTGGATCAATTTGGCTGGTCAATTTGGAGAGGGAACAAAAATTCAGTCACAATATAATATATTCTGCTGAAAGGACCTCACAGGAGGCGAAATTAAAACAAGTTATAAAACTCTAAGTCATTGAGTGGTTTGTTCTGGCAATATGTGGATCAATTGTACAATGAAGACACCCACCTTATGGAACATTTCCTACGCAAGTCCAGAAGCAGCAGGGAAATCACACTGCAAAACCAAGGGGTATGGCCCAGTCCGTTCTCCTTCGGGCTCAGACGGGCCCGTCCTGAGCCCGGGCTTCGCCCGCGTGTGTCCCGCGCTGCGGGAGCTCCGAGATTAATTTATGCGCCTTCCGGGCGCGGGAGATGGTGACAGCAGCAGCGTTTCAGTGGAGGCTGGGAAATGGAGTCTGCACCCCGGCACTTGACCCCGGTATTCCACATAGGTCCAAGGAGCGTCCCGCGCTGCGGGAGGTCCGAGATTAATTTATGCGCCTTCCGGGCACAGGAGATGGGGACAGCAGCAGCGTTGCAGGGGAGGCTGGGAAATGGAGTCTGCACCCCAGCACTCGACCCCGGTATTCCTCACAGGTCCAAGGAGCGTCCCGCGCTTCGGGAGCTCCGAGATTAATTTATGCGCCTTCCGGGCGCGGGAGATGGTGACAGCAGCAGCGGTGCAGGGGAGGCTGAGAAATGGAGTCTGCACCCCGGCACTCGACCCCAGTATTCCTCACAGGTCCAAGGAGCGTCCAGAACTCAAAAAGGGGCAAAGGGAATCGCATTATGGGCAGAGTATTTGACAAGGTGACCCCTTCAAGGCCTATAGCATGCCCACCAAGCCATTGGTTTCTAACCCTCTGAGAGACCGGGGTGAAGCTATCAGTTCTAAGTGGTCTGCAGATGGAGGTGGATGGCGCATTGTGCAGCAAAGCCTGTGCTTTGAACTGAATGTTGGTTGGGAAAAGGAGCCAGTGAAAGGTCGAACGGGCTGGCCATTGGTCTTACTGCTTTAGATTTCGTTTTGGATGGCAGGCAGTTTGTTATGTATCCCATAGAGGCTCTTTTAATACATAAACATGGTAGAATTAGAGTCCTAGATGGAGAATTATGCACTAATGCAAAAATTAGGATGAATCTTCCACCTCCGTATTAAAGGCTAAGAACATAGGGGCTGATCCTACAAAATAGCGTCCTCTACGCACTGGAATTATATTAGTTTTACCTTCAGTGTACAACAACGCACCTTTTCTTCGGGAACCCCCTGAAAAAACACATGGAGCTGAGCTGTTAAAACTACCTTTTGAATGCTCAGTGAAGTCAAGTGACGTAGTCATTGAGGAATTGTGTAGTGTTGACTTTCCAGCTTATTCACTGCTGTCATCATTTGGAATGTGATTATTCATGATGACATATTAGAATGTTGGGTTCTTAGCTCTATTCAGTTGGGAGCTTGGGACTGAGCTGAAAGGTGACAGCTCCTGGTGGGGTTTACCTTGGTTTTATCTTATTCTTATTATCTTAATATTTATGAATTACCACCTTGTACCATCTTACTCAATAAATACCTATTATTACAGGAACCTACGTGAACCTGATCATCGTTTACATCACTACAAATTGCATATGTGGTGGTCTACCCCACTACTTGACTGGTCTCAAACTGCCTCAGTCAATGACTTACAGTAGTTCTTTCCCCCTCACTGTCCCTACCTCAGCACTCTGATTTAAGTCTTCCTATTGTGTCATTTTCATACATCTTTGCCTGCTAGCCCATTTTCTGTTGTTATATAAAAGTGCCCTGAAGAGGTACTCAATATTATATGAAACAAATTCATGCATAAATAAATGTGTACCATTAAAGCAGACTATCAACAATAAACAACTTTAAGTGAAATCTGTCATGGGCTAGGGTGTTAAGGTAACTCTGGCGTGTTCTTAATGTGTGTCGAGCTGCGTGTTAACCCTGTTGTTGTTCTTTTGTTTACCTTGTAAAATCAAAAAAGATATGGAAAGAGAAAAAGTGAAACGTGTCATGATGTTGTGAAACAGATCTCTTTGTCGTGGGATTTTAGGAGTACCATCGGAGACACCTTGGCAGGTGGGTTCAGGGTCTGAGAAGTTGGCATTCCTTTTATGACATAATTAGGTTTACATCCTGCAGCTGGAGCACCTAAAACACCCTAGAAACATGGTTTCCGCAACATTGGTTTTGTTTAGGATCATTTAGGTCATTTAGAGTAATTATTACACTGTGTAATGCAAAATCATGGACTTTTATCCGAAAGTAATGTCTAGTTATAAGAGTTTAATGCCTCAGTGAACTTTTTGTTTCTTCTTATATTGCCTTTGCCAGTTCTGTTTGCGTGCAAGCTATTCCCCATTACAAACATCTGCAACAAAACTGTGAAGGACCCATAGTTGAACACATTTGTATAGAGCATTATTCAGCAACAGCCCTAAGGTGCTGGATCACGCCAGAAGAGTATTGCATGTGGGTGTGAAAGAGGCTTGTGTTTAGATTACAGTGAACGGAGCAGAGATTGGCTATTTGCTGATGGTCTCCTGATATTGACTGAGAGGGCGCCAGTGCTTGTAATCGGTAATAAGCATTGCAGTTACCTGGGGCCGACCAGTGCAAACATCTGAAGGGGAGTGAATCTAAGCCTGAACTGGGATCCAATGCAGGATGTTCTGGCTCTTGGAAATGATCTGACTCCTGAGAATACGAATTCCCTGCGCCTCCATCTTCTGGTTGCGGAGCCTGTTCATGCCTGAACCTACCAGGCTCTTTTAAGTTCAGCGTTTGGAAACTCTTAGATTTCTTTCAATTGTAACCAAGTTAGTAGGCTTTCCTTCCAATATTCACTAACTTTGCAGTTCTTCTCACCCCAAAAAAAGGACGTTTCCTTTATGGTCCTGTGAATTTGGTTTCTTAGAAACTGTAAAACAAACTTTAGACTGGGTCATTTACCTTACTGTTTGTTGTTGCGCACACCGTCATCTGCGATGGTCGTTGTTTACTTACAACTTCACACTGTATCGCTTCATTTGAGTAAACAATCTTGTCGTGACCCCAGTATACATTTCATGCTAAGAGAACCATGTTACCTTATTTACAATTACCACCTCTTTTTGAGCTAAGCAAATGAGAGCTGACCTATGGAATATACAATAAACCTTTTACTCTTCCTTTATAATAGTCATGTGGCCAGATGTTTATTGGTGGGGCTGGCACTACCCCTCAATTCCTCACCCATATTACCCCATTCTAATCATCCCAATGTATTTTTTCATCCAAAATCGATAACATAACATATAGGGGACTACAATGCCCGCTAACGGAGACCGAACTGGAATCAGCTTCGTGCGAAACAGAAGTGAGGGAAAGCTCGCCCTGCAGAATGGAATGCTGCAGCTTTAAGAAGAGGTGGTCTGCGGGGTTTCCTTGCGTCAACACCATCGATTTGGAACAGTCTCCTACTGTTCGCCTTTTTCCCCATTTTGGAGCAGGAAACATTCCCACGCTTAAAAATAGCGCGATATATTCCTAATAAACAGCGGGCTTCTTCTCTTCTTCTCATCTGAAATCCACCAAAACTGAGGCAAAATCCAAGTGACTGCTCTGAGCAGCTGTGTGGCCTGGAGTTCGCTGGGGAAGCGGCTTCCTGCAGCCCCTATTCATCACCTGCTTCAAAGGCAGCCTCGCTGCTCTAGTGTGCAGGCCAGGTAGGGTGCCATTGTGCGCAGCCTGGGAGGATTAGTATCAAAGCTGCGGCGAGCAGGCCTTGGGGCCCGGGCTGCCATTCACTCCTAGCAGGAAGAGGCTAAGACCGGCCAAGGTCACGAGATCCAGTGTGCGGGGGACTGGGAACGGGGCCTGAGAATAGAAAGCGTCTTATGAAATCATGGCACAAGCTTGCAGCCCAGCAGGTGCTCCCGAAACACGGACATCTGTTTTTATTGCTGGACGGAGCCGACAATGAGATAATCGAGCCTTCTTTTTCAAATCATATTTAATGCTGGGGAGGTCACGCGGCCCAAGACAACAGAAGGTTACTGACCACAATATTGTGTTCAATTTAGCTAGCTTCTGTTTGGTAATTAAGGAAGAAATTCGTAAGGTTTGCTTCTTTCCTGCATAAAAAAAGAAGAAAAGAGCCTACTGGTGTGGTTTTCTTTACCATTTCTAATCTCTTCTGCTACCGATGAGCAACTTAATACCTTGAATGCACATGGTGCAACATAAGGAATGATATGTGGGATTGAGGAGACTGGGCAAAGACATTGGTTTCGCAGTTAGCAAATTTTCTTATTTGCTGCACAATTTTTTTGAATTTTGGGGCGAATCCATTCGAGATGTGCGCCGCCTCAAACAGGTGAGGTAACAGTGATGCAAAAATGATGGTTGGTTGGTGAAGGGATATTACGCGCTGCGAACGTTGTCATGACGACAAGGATGAGCAATTGATGAACTGTCTCCTCATTATCCAATCAGATCGTGGAGCTGAAGCTGGAGCATGAGCAGACGGAGGCACACCTATTCCAGCAGCACAACAAGGAGAAGGACTGCCTGGTCCAAGATCATGCACGGGAAATTGAGAAACTGGAGAAGCAGATGGGCGATACCATGCTGGAAAATGAGGAAAAGGCGCAGGAGCAACGAATGCAAGATGCACAGGTAAACCGATCATTGGTATCTTAAAGGCGCTAGCGGGAAAAATTGAAATACATACACATGTGATGGCGCGCACTGTAAAAATATTTATGTTGCTTATGCTCCGCGATTGGTGCGAAATTGTCATGTACATGCAGTGTCTTGCTGATTTCTCTTCCCTTCTGGAACATGGTGCACTCAAGCTTAAAAGTGCAGAAACCACAGGCTGCCAGATTAAAAATCCCATGGTGCGCCATAACTCGGCCTTCTATTTATAATCTCGCCTCGTTTTCTTTCATGATGGATTTCAGGGTCTTTTCCATGGAAAAAAAGAGATCCTGTCACTCCTCCCTCACCAACCCCTCCCTCCCTTACCATTTGCCTCCTTCCTCAGGATGTGCATTCCACCCCTACCCCCCCTTCATCGGCGCTCGGCAGGTAGCCATTGCTATCTGCTTTTTAGAAATGACCAAATTGTATTTTTTTGTTGTCATTTTCCCCTTTAAATTTTCTTTTTTATCAGATTGCATCTGTCTGAGAAAACCATGTTCAGATTGAGACCGTTCCACTTGGGGGTTGTGATTTTCTCTTGCACACATACACAAAGGTGAAGGTTCTTCCTCCCCATCCTGTCTCTGTATAGGCACGGCTGGACGCCATTTGTCAGAATAACCTCCAGCTGTGGCTGCATTTGGCTCTTCAAAGTTCTGGATCAAATCTGCACTGTCAGCATGGAAAGCGATCTTTATTGGGTTACCAACGAAAACATAATCTTTTGTGTGTTTTTACATATTGTTTTTAAAAGCGTTTGATACTTGGGTGTAAGCGCACAAATAAGAGGCCTGCTAACCAGTAAGCGCAAGTCGCTCATAAAAAGAATAATCTTTATCTTTACAAAATGTTGCCATTTTCTTTTAGGTTCTGTAAGCCTTTGTCTTAAAACAAGTAACTTGTTGTTTTTTTCGGCAACAGAAACATTGAAATTTAGCAACATATGAATTATTTATTGCGTACTAGCGGATCTCTCTTTCTTGCATATTATACATCTTTGCAAACCCTAACTGTTGTGGCAGTGTCAACAATGCTCCCATTTTGTTCCAGCCATCCCAAGAAATTATCTATTTACCATATTTTTGTGTGTCTTGGTGAGCATAGAGAAGATGGTAGCATTATATTAAAATCATGCCTTTAACAACATCTATTCGGAATTCGGGTGAGTGCTGGTTTTTGGTAAGAAAGGGCTCAGACATTTGTTACTCAGGTTAACACAGGGTTCTTACTAAGTCAATCTTTGACTCCTCCTACCAGATGAATGCAGCCTTCTATCAATTTTAATACGGAGCATGCTCACACTCGAACAAATCTTTTATTTGACGACAGGGTGAACAAAATCTCCACCTGTATAACTCAATTACGTTCTTAACAAATATAGTCTGCTCTATAGTATGCACAGCAAATGAAAAAATAGGACAGGGTTGTATGACGTGCTGTTATCCTACGAAACATGTTAGTGAATGAAGATATGATTGCTAAATCTGTTGCGCTCATGCTTACAACTTTCCTGTGATTGGACGAGCATTTGGAGCGTCAATAACATTTTTCTTGACTTGTCCTACGAAATCACTACTTTGTTGGTTGATGCAATTTTAGGAGAGCAAATAAAGAAAACTATCCAGCGGTCCTTGTGTAAGTATAGCTAGCTGTCAATTAGTTGCATATTTGTTTTTTTGATAATTACAATTCAGATCAGTTATCACATCTTGCATTCTAAAGTAATTTGGAGTGAGTTCTGTGAAATCCTTGATCATCTACATATGTCTGACAAATTAGAAGTGTGTTATAAAATAAAATGTAACAGGCCTGCTCCATTTATGCGGCTGGAATCTGAAACAATATCCACGTAGCCATCAGAATATGTGACGTTACAACGCGATCATTTAGATCACGGTATGTTACATCGCGGATATTACAACGACTTGCGCTAGAGACCCTGGACTTAGGAATAGTATGATTTACTATTCCAACTCCAGTGTTTGTAACAGTAGAAAAAGGTGTTGGAATAGTAAATCATACGATTCCTTAGTGTAGAGCGCCATCCAGCGCAAGTCGTTGTAATGATCGCGATGTAAATGTATCGCGGTGTAACAATATCGTTGTAAAGGTTGTTCGCCAGCCATCAGGGCAGCCTCAACCGTGCTTCAGTTTAAGCAAGAGCTGAAGACTCGCCTCTTTGAAGAACACAGCATCACAAGAATCCATCAGTTCTCTTCAACTCTCAGACACCAACTTCCCCAGCAACCACTCACTCACTGACTGTACAGTGTTGTATTGCCTTGTGACTAGGTTTGTGCTGCCCAAATATGGCATACATACACACTGCTCTCAGTGCTCATAGTTCTCATTACTTATTCTGCTTATTGTTGTTTATTGCTGCGCCAGTCGTTACCTCATAAATTGTCGTCCTCATTATTGCATACTGTGTTTTTTTCTGAGCTAAAAAGGTGCAATTGCCAATCATTTATGCCAAAAGAAATAGGGCTGCATAGCACACACTCAGCCTCACAAAGATGGTGCCCATGATCAGCAAAGGTTAGCAGACCTGCAGCTGATCCTCATCAGATGGCCCTCAGCAAAATGCTCAGCACAGCGCAGACCACCAGGAAAGGTAAAGAAATTGACCATCCATTTGAAAAAGCACCTAATGCCAATTGATATGATGTGATTTAAGTCAGAGCTACTATATTTTCTACTTCAGCCTTTCAAACATACGCCTACAGCTATTTCAGAGACATTGCAAAAGTCTTTGAACTATATTTGTGAATAAAACAAAACACTCCAGAACCTGAATATTAATTAAAAGTACCTTTAACGGCTTTTACATTTGGGAATGGAGGACAGCACTATAGTTTAAGGCTACAGAAAGCACGTAACTTGCGCAATAGCTGACAAGTTCCAAAGAAGGTAAAATTATCCCATGTTTTCAAAGCCATCCTGATCTCGGCCAACGAAGGATCAATTTCATCCTTGATTCAATGAGTAAAGTTGGGAGCTAACAGCCATTGCCATGGATGCTTGTATCTTGACTTTGAGATTCCTAACGTTGCTGGTGACTGCTTTTCTTCTCTTGCCTGCCCTTAACTTCTGCCTACAGTGGCTTCCAAGTAGGTAGTGTAGAAAGGTTGCCCCGCTTCCATACATTCTTAGGACGTGGTGGTCCTCAAAGCTCTGACTTTGGCCAAAAGCTTTTTCTTAGTCTGCACACAGCTTTGCCTCAATTCCATAACATTTATTTCTAGATTGATGTCTCAAAGATAATATTATCCGTTGCTACTTTTTATGGCACCATCAAGAACTACCTATGACATTATGTGGCCATCCTGGAAAAAGTGCCGCTCTTTAGAGTCATTTTGAAGGTTCTCTCTGACCTTTCTCTTTTCCCCTCCGTACTGTTGTTCCTCTCCCATTCCCTGTTACTCCATTCTCTCTAATTCTTTCAGAATCCTTTTTGATTTACCACTTTCCTTTGATGATCACATTTCTTAGGTATCATTATGCCTTCTTAAACAATATAACGGGTGATGTGTTGAATGTATTTATTTTTATGTTTTTTAAGACAACTTTACTGTACCAAAGGCTTTCAAGGAGCAGACGGTGTACTACACAAATACTACGTGTATTTATATATATATATATATATATAGTGCTTATATATATAGTGTTTCTCTAATTCTGTATACGAAATATTGCTGTTCATTGTGGAGACATTTATGCAATTCAATAATCAGTCTTTTTACAAGGCATTGGCACTACTCTATCGACCTCCTGGAGTAAAGTGCAGAATTTGCAGGGGCAATAATGTTTCAGTTATTTCCTGAATTGGGGGAGAGGTGTAAACACCTATAGTTGCAATAGAAAATAGTTTTAGATTTCAGTTTATGTCATGAGAACTTATGTTTGTGAGTTTTTTTATTTTGGCTCTCTGGTCGATGGAATAGCTGTGGTTTATGTTTTTGGCCACCGGAGTTATAATTTGTTGCCAAATTAGTCTGGGTTTCTTAGATACAACGTGTGGTAAATATTTCACAAAGTCTTCAACTTGATGCAGGTACTGAGGTGGTGCCTGCATCAAGAACTTTTAGGAGAACGTGGTCCAGCGCTTCCGAAAGCGGGATTATAAAATTGTATCAAGAGTTATTACTCCATGCATTGGCAGCTATGAGCTGAACACATGGCAGTCTAATCAATAATCTATATTGATTGGTCAAGTAATGTAGGCCTTAAAAAAAGTAACCAGCATTGTACGCGCACACAAATAAACCACCTTTGCTCGATAACGGTAGGTTACGTGAGTAAACACTCTTTTGAGGCCTTTCAATTTGTAAAAGCCCTATTTAACCAGGCTTGAAATCTGATCGTTCTTTTAGAGAAAAAGAGAAGGGCAGACAGGAGCCCAAAGTTTCTAGACAGATCAGCTGAATATTGGAATGCGAGTATTTTCCAAAAAGTAATATTTATGTCAAGTCTGGATTTAATTTAAGACATCTTATATCCAAAGTGGGTTTAACTTTGTTGAGGGATAACATTGAAAATGTAATCTTGATTTCTTTCTTCAGACCCAGATGTCCACCGCTCGAGCTAAGATATTTATTCTTCCCCAAAATGGTTCTGCCTGAGTTCCTTTGTGTGTCTGGCCTTCCTACGCCATTTCTCCTGTGATATGTCACTGGTGTTGGCTTCCCCGTTCCGCAGTTCTTTCCCCCTATGTCAGGCCTGAATTGGCTTTCTTTGCTTTACAATTTCCAAACCTTTGTATTAGTCAAGCAAATATAGGTTAAATGTCTTATCCTGGTTTTCAGATAAGGGAGAAATTCCAATGAAAAAATGGCACACCACATATACTTTCAGAGTCATGCTAAGGCCTTTTTGACGTGACATGGTAATAGTAATGTGTTCCTGTCAACGTTTTTGCATGAATGATTAGTTGTCTCTGTTCGGGTTTACTTTGTGCTTGTATTCTTGCTCTACTTCACTAGCTAAATATCTGCCTCTGATCAACTGGTCGTTCTCTTAAAGGAAAGAGATCTAATCTATGTGTACTGTACTGTTGCATTTGTAGTGTGCTTTCATGCCCTTTCAAGAGCCCTAAGCACTTTCTGCTTGGTTGATGCATGGTTTGTTGTGCATGATCAAGTTGAGGTGTGTCCATTCAGTAGTATATTTTGGTCTTGTGCATGAGCCTTTGTGATGTGCTCCATACCTGTTGCTATAGAATGTATCAGATTTTAGAAGTGAGGAGGGATGAGAAAGCAGTGTGAGGGAGAGATTTGCAGATTGTGGATTAAGACCTTTATAGGTTTTTAAGTCTTGTTTTGGGGATAACCTGGTCATTGTTCCGTTTCTGATTTCTAGGTGAGAGCTCATGATCCTTATTTTCTCTGGTAGCCTGTTCCAGAGTTTATTTGATATCCTTCTACCATCAAAGACCAGAGAGATGGTCTCCTAATATCGAATCAGTGAATGCATCTTTCATTAAAAGGTCACCAGTGCCAAAAGGGACTGAAAGAAGCCCATCTGGGCATTTCTTTCATGTTTACCAATTTCTTCTGTAAGGAGATTCTGGTTACCTCATGATGCCCAATTACAACAGCGTAACTTTGGTATCATGTTTGACTTTTCATTTGCTGTCTCTATCCACATTTCTTAGTTTCACCATGTCATCCTCTTCTCTCACGAACATCCACCCCAAAAGGCCGTATTTTTATATGCTGCCTAAAATTCACAAGGAGACACAGCCACCACAAGGGAGGCCAATCGTGTCGGGGAACAATTCAATCTTGGAACCTTTATCATAATGTTGTGATTTTTATCTGAAACCACTAGTACAGAAATTACCATCATATTTACAAGATACCCTAGACATCCTGAATTGCTTGAAGGAGATGCCCTTTGACCCCACCAATGAATTTCTTCTGGGTCTGGACATAATGGCGTTATATACAAACATCCCCCAGAGGTAAACCCTCAGGGTATTGGAGGACATCCTTTTTGAGGAAGATTGGGGATACCAGACACCCCAAGATTTTGTGCTGAGTCTAGCGGAACTGGCTTTGACCAGAAACTTCTTTGAATATGAGGGGACACTCTACTTGCAGACCCACAGGACCTCAGTGGGCAGCACCTTTGCCCCGAGCCTGGCGGGTCTGTATGTGGGACCACTGGAGAAAAAGGAGATCTATGACCCAGGATGCATTTGCGATACCAAAGGGGATGATGGACGAAGCGCTTGAGCAAATCAAAGACTCACCCCCAGTCAACTGATCTGGGTTTAATCCATCATCATTCTTTAGCTCACTCCACCACCCCAGTTCAGACATGGCCATATGCAAATCATTCTGACCCTGTGCTTCATGGGAACAGTCCAGCCAGAACTGCAAAACCATGTCTTCCCTGGACCGGAAAAAAGCATCCTGGGACCGGTTTCGGGTTCATAACCCTCATCAGCCAGGCTATCTTGAATCCAGTGGCAAAGTGAGCAAGGAAACATAAGACTGTGGAGACGCTACATCGACGATGTATTGGTGATTTGGAAGGTTGATGAGGAGTCAGTATAACAATTTCTGGTCTGGCTAAATCAAAGGAATCCACTGCTCCATTTTACGTCCACTGTGACCAGAACAGGGCTTCTGTTTTTGGACCTCATCATTAAACCTAAAGAGGGAATACTACCCACCCGAGTCTTCCATAAGCCCACAGACAAGAACGCATTGCTTGCCTTCGATAGCTTCCATCCGAAGTCCTTGAAGGAAAACTTACCCGTGGGCCAATTTTTCCGGTTGCTCCGCAACTGTACAGAGAAAACCACCTTCAAAGAAGAGGCAACTGTTCTTACACAGAAATTGTTCCAACGGAGATACCCAGAACGGACCATCACGAAAGCGCGCAAAAGGGCAATCAACGCGAACAGGGACAACCTTGTGGAAAAAAGACCCAATCCAGAGACGAATAAACCGGTTTGCATGACTACCTTTAATACAGCCTCCCACCAAATTCGGCAGGTGATTCTGAAACACTGGAGTATATTCAATTCCCAGGGACTGAATATTGAGAAACCTCTGTTTTCATTTAAAAGAACTACCAACCTAAAGGACCTACTTATACACACGAGACCAGGAGGAACACCACAAAGAAGAACAGGAGTACAAGGTTTCCTACCACCAATACAAGGACATTCCCGATGCGGATCCTGTAATGTGTGCCACCTAACAGACAACACAAAATCCATCAACATAGGATTAACCTACCCCTGGGAACAAAGAACGCAGACAAATTGCAACACAGATAACGTGATTTATTTAATCACCTGTCCTTGCGGTAAACAGTGTGTGGGAATGACTACCAGGAAAGTGAAAACGCATATCATGGAACATCGAAGTACGATAAGATGTATGAGATCAAACACAAAATTAACAACTCACTACCTGGAGAAACACCATACTCCAGAAGAGATGACCTGGACAGTTATAGAAAAACCAACCCTAGCAGCCTGGATAGGGGTTAAATCAAAGGCTCTTTTCCGTAGAGAGCAGAGATGGGTGTATAGGCTCAAGAGTCATATAACAGGCCTCAACGAAGACATTCCATGGCACTCTCTGAACAGATAAGGGTTGCAGGAGAAGGAAGTCAGCTTACAGGAACAAATCTGAAACTTAGGTTCCATTACTGTACATCCTGATAATACAGACTGGGGTCGAGAGATTTGGTATTAATCACATGGATGCCACCTTGGAATCAGGGGAATTTTTGACAGGAAGTGGCGAATAAAGAGAGGATCGCATTCATGCATACAACTGACCAAAAGTATGGTCTATCCGCACCTACCCCGTGTAAAAATATGACCATTACCTCTCGCAATGAACAAGGTATACTAAAAAGTGTTACATGCACTTGAAAAACTAGGCATAAGAGACACCATGGCGGGTGCAATCGATTTCAAAACTGTTTGGGTGAATAGGTTGGCTAGTCTTCATAACAACGTCTGATGGATGCACAGAGTATGTTTCCGCGTAAATATGACCCCTAGAACCACTAATCCTTTATAAGGTATGCAGGGTTTGACAAAATGCATTGCACTTTAAAATATTGGGCACTTGAGACACCAATGCAGCTGTAATCTGAACCAAGGCAGGAATAATCGATTTCAAACTGTTCTGGTCCAAAGTTTGGCCAGTCTGCACAACCATATCTGATGGATACACAGAGTATGTGTCCGCGTAAATATGACCTCTAGAACCACTAAATTGTTGTAGTGTATATAGGGTTTGACAAAATGTGTTGCATTATAATATTGGGCACATGAGACACCAAGGCGGCTGTAATCAATTTTCAAACTGCTCTGATGCAATTCATAGCGAGTCTCCATGACAACGCATCACAGATACACTGAGTATGTGCTGGCACTTCCCTTACGCCTATTTACGTGCCTTCACGCTCACCCACGTGACCACGCATCACATGTGACGCCCCGTTACGGACCCGGAAGCAATCTGGGAGGTAACGAGAATAAACACGTTTAAAAGGTGCCCATAGCTCGGAACCCCCGCACTTCTACACGGCGGAGGAGGCGAGCATGGAATATGGGGAGGAGTACCACCTTTGATGTAGTAAGGAGTCAAGGGGGGTTGGAGCATACGATAACCAGAGCAACCGGTACAGACCGGGAAAAGGGGCTTGTACCTGCTACTCTGAGGGGCACTGTTACCGCTTGAGCTGACCCAGCACTTGATTCTCATCTGGATCGTAATGGGGTGAATGTAAATTAGATAAAGTGTCAGCACCACAATTATGGCACATGATCCCGCCTGCAATCACCTATCATTATAACATATATGAATGTGCAGGGGTGATCGGTCATGAAGTTATAAGACAATAAAAATATACGACGTCTATCAACGGGCCTTGCGAAGAAGCCATGCTTCTATTTTTAAGATCACAGCGAGGCACGGCCGGATGCATAAGGGGGCTGACAATGAGATCATATCACCCATAATGTTATATTTTCAATGGATTATGTAATTGGAATGAGTGCATTGTTTTTTTTTTCTCCCGTCTTCCTGTAACCTCATAGAGTGTGACTACAAGGGGTCTCTCCTGGCCCACCACCATTTTGAGCTTTACTCAGGTGTAAACTCGGTGAGTATTGTACACCGAAGGGGCATTCTGAGTGAAGAATATAACAAGTATGGGAAATATGATCAGTTTGTGAGTCTCGTTGGGCGAATAAACCAGATATTTCCGCAATTTTGGACAGAAAGAAAACGGAAATAAGAATGTTTTGAACTTAATCAAGGTAACTCTGGGCACGTAAAGAGGTCTCGTAGGGGCCCGGGTTTCTGGAGTAATGTTGTGACACGTGCAGTATAAAAGGTTTTTTCAAGAAACTGTATTGCAATATATACAATACCTTGATATCAATACCAGCCTAACGTTAGGACTACTTACCTTTTATCTTCTTTCTTTGTAGTATATCCCAAGGTGGTAATTCCTCAGAGTAAGATTTAGGATACAATTACCCACAACCTCGATTGGAGGATTGGGTACCACCACAGGCACTGGGACCGGGAGTGTCCTGATGAAGGCCGACATGACCATAAGATTGGGCACATGGTAAAGACCAGAACATGTTGACCACCGGGCAGTAAGGCGCACATTATAACTCCCTAGCACCACCATTCTTTCACTTTTTTAACCCTGACCGGGGGATCCAGGAATAAAATAGATTTAGGGATACCTCTGAGTTAGTTTTAATATCACCACTCTGCACCTTCACCTCCACTGTTCCCAGTCACAATTTGGAAAGACTGATTTCTTCTTTTCCTCATGTTGTGTTTGTCTTCCCCTAACCTATTGCTCCACCCTAGGGGTTGGCTGCCCTATGATGAAGCATGTCACACTTCGGTGTGAGTGAGGGCAGTATTAAAACACATAGCACGTTTCCACATTATATCACAACACCACGTGCCTTCACTCCCTACTCCTCATAGTGTGTTTAATCATCTGCTCTCTACCATCTATAATACCCATTTCATGTACCCTCTGGAGCTATTTAACTCCCTGCTCAGATGCTCCTTTTCCATCCCAGTAGCCATCCATTGCCTTCACCAATCCTTTTGTAAGCGAGAGACACACGATTGAAGCCCTGTTCAAGTATAATACCAATGCAGAAATGCAGTAGCTCACTGTAAAAGAGAATTAAGTAAAAAAAATCAAGGTGCAGGCCATGGTATGAGACCATCCGAGGCCATCCGTTTCCTGCAGGTGCAGCACGGCTTGAACCTTATAGTCTTTGGGCAAGACCCTGAACACCTCAACTGTCTGGTGGCTGAGTGTATCTGGAAACATTTTTCAGCCATTGCTCCCACTCACTAAGAGCTGGCGTCATTGAACTCCTCAACAGCCCTATCCACCTCTAGAAGTGTTGACTTGAAGCAGAATGTAGACTCCTCCCCATGTGCTGATATCAGTCCCCTTTTTTGCAAGCACTTTGACGTTGACTCCCGAACTGTTGTTGGTGTTTCGCGCCAAAACTTTTCTTTTCTACAGTGTGCTAAGAATATATCTCACCCATATCCCATCCCTTATTTTTGGGTTGGTGTTAAAAAAAAGCACCCCACCACCCTCAATTTCAACTTCAGGATGAAAACCATACGCAGCTAAAATGTAGGGTTCACTGGTTGAAGAATAACATTAGTGTAAGTATGTATTACATTATGATATTTTCTGACATATACTTTTCACTGCAGATTTATCACCTTTTAAATATTCCTCAAGCGTCACACTGGATCTGGAAACTTTCAGCAGTACCTCTGCGTTTTGGTGGACGGCATCGTGTGGCTCCACGCCATCAGCGCTCCACTCCAGAAGTTAAACGCCGAACTACATATAGTCAGCACTTGCACATGCTGATGTTGGTTCCTTTCTTTCAGTGTTAACACATGCGATTCCAGAGCTGTCTCTTGTTTTTTTTTTTTTTTTTTAAACCATATTTTATTGGTATTTAAATAGTGTCAATACATACAGTCATTTGTACGTTCGGAACTAGTTTCAGGTGTACACACCGTGTCGGTAATATTCTCTGCTATGCCGTCATCAATAATCCCATAACAACAAACTATTCCCCCTCCCCCTTCAGTTGCATGCTAACAGACAGCTTGTGGTGACCACATGTTATCGGGTGGTCGCGTGCGAGGTCCCTAGGGATTGTGTCCTATCCTGCTATACCTTCTAGCTGTGTGAAGCTGGTTGTCCCTCTTGCCCTCGGTCAGGGTCTTGTTCGGCCTCCCTAAGGAGTGCCCGCCCCTCTAAGAGTGTCTTGGTCAGCCACCACCAGTTCACCTACAAGGTCTTGCCAGGCCCTGGCCCTCTCCATCTTGCCTATTCCCCGGCTGGCCTCTCGAAGTAGCAATCTATCTTCTGCTCCCACCCATCTCTCGAGCTCTCTTCTCCAGGTGATAATCCTCGGCCTTTCCGGTGCTTTCCAGTTCCTGGCTATCTCCCTCTTGGCCAAGACATAGGCAAGATCCTGAAACTTTCCTGTTACTTTATTTTTGGCCGTGTGAGGAAACCACCCTAAGAGGAAGTGTGGGGTCTGTGGAAGCTCTTTGTCAATCAGGTCACCTATTACCTGCCGAATTTCCCCCCAGAAAGTTTGCAATAGTGGGCAGTTTCAGAACATATGGAGTATGTGCGCCTCTCTTTCTCCGCACCTCGGGCAGGCCATGGATTCCGCACCAAAGTACCTCCTGATGCGAACCGGCATTAGATATGCCCTATGCAGCACATAGTAGTTAATTAATTTGAATCGCGCATTCCTAGATGCTTTCGAGGTACGTTCTAGGATTTTCTCCCAGTCCCTCACTGGTATCTGTTTACCTAGGTCTTCCTCTCACTGTGCTCGCAAGTGCTCTAACTGCTTTTGCATATCCCGCCGTATTGCCTTATAGAGGCAGGACACCGTCTTAATTCTTCCTGCTGACAGCGCAACGTACCTGCATCCCGCCAGTGCTCGCGGCTCTGCATCGCCAACCCTCCAATGCATCCTAATGCTGCGCGTGAGAGCCCTATGCCTCAGGAAGTGTCCCCCAGGTAAGTCATACGCTATCTGCAGGTCTTCAAAGGAAAGTAGCGTGGAGTCACGGTATAGGTCCCCCACTTCTCTTAGTCCTGCCTCAACCCAATCCTCCAGTCCTGCCCAATGTTCCCCCTGTGGGAGATAGCGCAGCATCGTGATTGGTATGTCAGGGGAATAGGGAGTTACAGCGCCCACCTTCCTCAAGTATCTAGTGCAACAGCGCACTATCACCCTGGTTGCAGTTGTATCCACAAACGTGTTGCGACGCACTCTCAGGAGGATTTTCGCCAGTGTCGCAGTGTCTGGTGCGGTTGGACATTGCTCTCGGTCCGGGTTTCGATCCGCTGCCAGCCATTGAATCAGCCAGTATAGTTGTGCAGCTAAATAGTAAGCCTCGAGGTCAGGCACCGCCAGCCCACCCTCCGCTGTGGGGCGTCGCAGCGATGTCACTGCCACTCTCCTTCTGCCTGCTCCGCAAATAAATGACGTGATCATTGAGTCGAGCTCCTTGAACATCGCTCGCGGTATCCACACTGGCAGAGTCCCGAGGTAGTATAGTAAGCTTGGTAATGTTACCATTTTCAGGACTGCCACTCTCCCAGCTACGGACAGTGGGAGTGTTCCCCAAAAGTCCATCGCTGTTTTCGCCGACCTCACTGCCCTCCCTACATTTCCGTCCAATAAATCCACCGCTCTGTGATATATTTTAACTCCCAGGTACTGCAGACAGTTAGGTTCCCACCTTAAGTGTTCCAGTGTAAGCGGCGGGGGAGTATCAGGCGCTAGTGGATATAGGCTGGATTTTTGCCAGTTGACCTGGAGGCCAGACACAGTGCCATATCGGGCTAGCATGTTGCGTGCGCCATGTAATTCACCTGCCGTGTTGCGTAGAAATATCAAGAGATCGTCCGCATATAATGCGAAAAAATGCTGCCTCATGCCTCTCTCCACCCTCTGTCTAGGTCAAATGATCCTCCCAGTGCGCACGCGGGCTGTAGGGGACGTGTGTAGGAGCCGCACCCATGTCAGAAATCCCTCTCCCAGCCCCATCCTGGTCAAGACTTCGTATAAATAGTGCCACTCCAAGCTATCAAACGCCTTCTCTATATCTACTGCGAATACTGCAGCATCTTGTTTATCGTACCCTTCACAGTCCATTACTGCCAGGAGCCGTCTGATGTTGATGGCCGTATTCCGCCCCGGGATAAACCCCGCCTGGTCTTCGTGCACCAGGAGGGACATGTGCGGTAGGAGGCGTGTCGCAACAATTTTACTCAGGATTTTATAGCCCATGTTCAGCATGGACAGTGGTCTGTAAGCCGTATAGTCATGAGGTTCCTTCCCTGGCTTGGGTATGGGGACAATAAGGGCCTCTGGCACTTTCGGGCAGCTCTCCTAGCTCTCGGGCCCCTTGGTACATTGTGACCAGATGGGGGGTCAGCTCGTCCACGTATGTTGCATAAAATTCGGCCGTTAGGCCATCTGTGCCCGGGGCATTGTTTCATGCCATGCCCTTGATAGCAACCCATATCTCCCGCTGTGTGATATCAGCCCCCAGTAATTCTGCCACTGCAGGGTTCATGACCGTCAGCGGCAAGTCAGCCAGGTATTCCCTGATTTCTGCCGGTTCACTGGTGCACGTCGTCGTGTAGAGTTTGGCATAGTAGCGTACAAAGACCTTGTTGATCTTGTCTTGTGTGAAATGTCTGGCCCCCCCATTCATCTTCTATCTCCACCAGGGGGGGAACCCCTACTCACCGGGTTCGTCTGCCATGCCAAGAGCGAACCTGACCTGTCCCTCTCATTGTGAATGCGCTCTAAATATTTCTTATAGTCGAAGCTTCTAAGCTTCTCTGTTTGCTTCGCCTCTTCCTCCTTAGCATCCAGGAGTGCTGACTGCAGCTCTGGGAGCCCTGGTCTCCTGCGTTCCACCTCTCTGAGAGCTGACTCTGTCCCTCTACTTCTCGCATAATAACGCGCCTAACACCCGTAGCACGTGTAATACACTGGCCCCTCAAAACTACCTTGAAAGCATCCCACTCTGTGTTCCGCGATGCAGTCGTGCCCGTGTTGGCTTGAAAATAGTGCGCTATTTCTCCTCTAATCTCCTCTCTAAAGACCTGGTCTTCCAGAGTGTCCGAGAAAAGCCGCCACGTAGGGATCACCGTTGGTGGATGTGCCCATTTCAGGAACAGGATCAGCGGATTATGGTCCGAGATGGTGTGCGCAAGGTATTCTGCACCTGTGACATGGTGCTGAGTATCTACTGAGCAGAGGAAGGCGTCCAAACGTGCGTGCACCTCATGGACCGCTGAGAAGTAGTAATAATCCCTTCCTTGTGGGTTTAGGGTTCGCTATGCATCTGTCAGTCCCCAGCTCTGCCGCCACATATTGAATGCCAGGGAGGCGCGCGCTGCCTGGGAGTTTTGCAATGGGGGTTGGGACCTGTCCAAGAGTATGTCATCCATGCTATTAAAGTCACCCCCTACTATAAGCATACCCGCAAAATACTGTGCTAGTCTGTGGCTCAGTGTCGCAAGGACGGCAGGTTGCTCTACGTTGGGGGCATAGACGCTAATCAAGTTAATCTCTTGACCCTCTAGTCTCCCCTTTACGGTCACATATCGACCATCCGAGTCTACCGTTGAACTTACCAGTTGGAACGGGACCCCGGCTTGAACCCATATTAACGCCCCTCAAGCATAGGCCACATAAGTGGTATAAAAGAGCTGCCCTCTCCACAGTCTGTGTAACGCCTGCCCTTCCTGCTGTGTTAGGTGCGTTTCCTGCAGGAGGGCTATATGGGCTCCTGATATATGAGAGGACCTTGTGGCTTTTTGACATGGTATGCATGCCCCTAATGTTCCAAGTCATACATTTATAGTGTTGTTTGTCAGCCATTGTCAGGTGGTACAGTGGTCTGGCCACCTCCCGGGCTGGGTGGCGCCCTCTGCTCGCCCCCTCACTCAATCCTGTGTGATGCGCTGAACAGTGCAACTCAAGGTTTCAACAATAAACATGTTCCCCAACGCCCACTCCCCAGGATAAGTAGGAACCCACCCCCATTCCAAACTAGTTTAAAATGTCTATAAGTGACTGCTTGCAGTTCAATCAGTCAGTCCCAGGAGGTGGCCACTCGTCGATGCTTTCCCAGTCTCTGCGGCCGCCATCCCCCGCTGTAACCTCAGACACCGCCCCACAGCAGTCTCCCCTCATTTACTCCTGTACCTTAATGTAGAAGCAGGAGCGCCCCACGGCAGTTCAGTTATGTTCATTGCGGTCCCCCGCTCCTCACCACTAGATGATGTCTTCTGCCGTCTGTGGAGTGACAGTTGGAAGTGTCACACACTGCGCCTCAGAATCGCTGGACCCAGCCTCGGAGCCGGTGTCCGCCGCAGCCTCACTGCCCTCCGGAGGGTCCTGATTCCTCGCCCCGCCGCTGATCAGGGCCACCACTTGCATCGCGCTCCGCCGTTCTAGTTGCGCCTCCTCCTGTGAAGGTGCCAGAGTCTCTGTCCCGGTCCACCGGTTCCTGGAGCAGGTTCCTCATCGCCTTCCCTTTGTCGGTCCCGTGCTTGCTCTGCTCCTCCATGTCGGTCTATCCAGTCAGATGCCTCCTGAGGGGTTCTGAAGAACTCCGTGCCCCCGGTCATGGTAACTCGCAGCGTGGCCGGGTACTGCGTCACGTATTTGTAGTTAAGTTGTCGCAGTCTCTGTTTCACATCCCGGTACGATCCCCTCCATCGCTGCACTTCTCGTGAAAAGTCCGGGAAAAAGCGCACCGTGGAGTTATGCACTTGGATGTCGCCTTTGAGTCGCGCCTGGGCCACGATGTGATCCCTGTCCTTGTAGTGAAGGAGTTTCGCTATCAGCTCCCATGGTGGTGCACACGGAAGGGGCGGCTTTGCAGGGAAGCGGTGCGCTCGTTCTAGGGCGACGAAATTCGATAAGCCAGTCGGCGCCACTTCTTCTCTGAGCCACTTTTCAAGGTGGTCCGTCATGTTGTGGCCTTCAATTTTCCCTGGCAGGCTCACAATTCTCAGGTTACATCTGTGTGACCAATTTTCAGCGTCTTCAGCCCTGCCCTCCAGCGCCCGCACTTTAGTTTCGAGCATCGTCCTTCGTTGATGCATGTCTTTGATCGCCGGAATTGCTTCAGTCAGGTCCCCCTCATTTGCCTTGACCCGGTCCGCCAGTTTCTTGTGGTCTTCTCGGAGCAAACCCACGTGTAGGCTCAGAGAGTCAATTTTCCCTTCCAGGCGTTCACTGGATGTGGTGATAGCCTGCAAAATATCCTGCAGTGCGGGGTCTACAGGGTGTTCTGTCCTCATTGAGGCCCTCTTGGTCATGTCTGAAGGCCTGCTCGTTGCGAGTTCGTCTGTCCTCCTCTTTAAGGGGCTTCCCCATGGCGTCTTCCCGCCCTGTGATGCTTCTGGTGCTGCGTGTGCTAATGAGGCGCTGCCAGCCACCTCCGCTGGTTGTGCGCTTGACCGTTCCTGCGGGCACCCCTCAGGAGGTCCCGATATCCCGCCAGCCGTTTGGGGCACCAAAGAGTTCATCCCTCAGATCGCCGTGTTCCCCAGGGGGTTCCAGGCCTCCCCGGTGCGTGGGATATGCAGAGTCCGTTTCTTCACTGGCCCCCGATCAGCTGCTGCAGCCCCTCACGCTGCAGCCCTGCACTGGTGGGATTCGCTGTGGGCACGCATCCAGGTCTTCATGCCCAGGCACAAGGCTTCAGTCCCTTCTCCCGCCGGTCGCCACTTCTGTTGACTGCTGCCCCGCACGGGCTCCAGCCCGTGCAATAGTCTTCGTTTCTGGCCGGGCCTGGGCAGGAGCCCCCAGGAGTCCCCAA
Organism: Triturus cristatus; assembly: GCF_964204655.1. Taxonomy (NCBI): domain Eukaryota; kingdom Metazoa; phylum Chordata; class Amphibia; order Caudata; family Salamandridae; genus Triturus; species Triturus cristatus. Next base: position 649,225,117 of record NC_140590.1, read on the forward strand.
GCGCCTCTGCTCTAGAGTGCATGTCCTTTTGGGGCGGCTTAGTACGCGGGGCCCCGTCAATGACCCAGTCCTGTCGCCACTTCCTCCTTCCGAGGCGCCCCAGGGAGCCCCCGGGCACCGCAGGGGTAGGCAATCCAGGCCCCTTTGCACCCTCAAGAGGCGCACGTTGGTACTCCGGTACCTGACGTGGCTCCCACCACGTCCGATGCACCCCGTCCCTTTGTTGCCACCTGGGCATCTAGTTTCGCGTCATTGTGTCTACTAAGGGGGTTCCCAGGCACCGCCGCTGCGCCTCAGTCAATCACAGGAGACACCAGGGCCATAGACCTCTCCGCCCCCCTCCTCAGCTCTTACTTCAAAGGCCACGGAGACCGGACCGTTGTCCAGTGCAGGGGGCTAGAGACGGGTGCTCCAGGCCTTAAGCAGTCCCGCTCCAGCCGCTCCGTCTCAGGCTCAACGATCGCCGAGTAACAGGTGTGCCGCCATTTTGTCCCTGGAGTCTGCTGCATGCGGTGCGTGTGTCCCCGTCACTCAGGATTTCCAGGGTCTCCCAGCCCAGCGCTCTGGCCGGTGTGGGTGGAAGGAAGAGTGACTCATCAGCTCCCTGGCCCTGTGGATTTCTCCCGGAGGCTGGCGTTCGTCCTAGGTCTTTCAACGCTCGCTGGGCGCCGCCATCTTGGTTGAGCGCCCGGCCACGCTCGCAGTGTCCGACTTTTCACGTTTCAGGGCCACTGGAAAGGCTCCCTTCACCTTTAGAGCACTCCCGCTCCTCTCCTAGCTGTGGGGGGCGGGGTGCCGGCAGGCTTCTTGCCCCATGTAGGGCGTCAGGATGCCATGCGATGGCGGCCGGCCGATGGGAGCTCTCGATCAGCGCTGCTCACTCCATCGGTGCCAGGCCACGCCCCCCCAGAGGTGTCTCTTCATGTGAATCTTATCTTATATAAATTATTTGAAAATATCAATGTGCAAGGGAGAGGTCACTTCCAAAGATTGAGTGTTTAAACCTGGTAGGGACTGTCGCAAGTAAATGTCTGTGAGACATCCCCATCAAGTTTTCCTATGGTGCCTGGAAGTCGTTCCCATGGCCGGTCATTGTTACAGTTGAAGTCTATGGATAAGTTGAAGAATAAACAGAAAAAGTCCAAGTAGACCCTTTCTGCCACTCTAAAACTCTAGAGAAGGCAGAAGAGTATCAACATGCCTCTTGGTTTCGCTCTCGAAGCTGTTCCTCTGTGAAGCCAATTCCCAAGCCTGAGTTTCCGGGGCCGTCTGCGATGCTGCAGCAAATAGAACAATTTCTGTGAAGCTAATCTGCGTCTCTTTGGCATATTACGACTCCCTCTGGTGCGCCTTTGGACCCCAAGGAACCGCAAGGGCCTCCACCTGGGACTTTCATCAGCAAGTTTGAAGCTATATTCTGGTAACACCAGCTGCCTCTTTAGGACTTCATCGCTGAAGTCTTACCCGGTGTCCCTGACAACTTGTATCCTGTCCTCACGCAGGCCATCCAGTATGGCAGCAACACAGCTAAGTTTAATATACACTCTTTATTGGACACCCTAAATTGCATAGGCAGGGCAATTGACAACAGTGTAGCTATCAGGAGGCATGCCTGTATGAGATCCAGTGGTTTCTCCAGGAAAGTGTAGTCCATGCTAATGGTCATGCCTTTCGATGGCGCTTTCCTTTTTGGTGAGAAGGTAGATTCACCCCTCGAGCACTTTAAAGGATAGCAGGACCAAGGCATGATCCTTCGGCCTGTCCACCCTGCCACATCAGCTGCACCAACAGTTTTACTCCCTCCTTGGCTATGGTAGGGGCTTCCAAGATAGCCATCAAGTCCAGCAAAGCCAGCTGCTTTTCGTGGCTTAGGCTGCATACCCACAGAACATGTGGAAAACAGGAGTAGCTTGCAGCACAGTATTCCGCCCTTCAGCTGCCGCAGCCTCAAAACCTAGCACATCCTTTGAGGCACACAGCCACCCTTCAGGAGACAGGGTCCATTTTTCTCTGCCATGGTGGCAGGCAATAACATTGGGTAGTTTGGTCCCACAGATTGTCTTAGAGTGTTATTGTTGGACTTGGCCGTTTTTGGCAGGTTCACCCCTAAACTTTGTGCTTTTTTTTTGTGACCTGGTGTTAGATGCTCTGGGCGCTGTGCCACTGCCATTCAGTGCCACAGCGCGAATGCTCCCTATTGTAAAATGACTGTATGAATTGGTATTCCCTATAATCCTAGCTGACCCAAGGCACATTTTTGGAAAGTCGAATTTAGTATCACTGAGCTCAGAATATTAGCGTACATCTTGTAGTGAGGATTATTTTTATATCCTGTGTTTGAAAATACCACTTTTAGAAATCAGGTATTTTCTTGCCTAAGTCTTCCAGTGTGCTCTGCTGTTATGTGTATTGGCTGTCTGGTTTTGGAGGGACAGGGCAGGCTGTGCCCGACTTGGATTGCAGAGAGATCTGCAGTTGGAGTATGGGGAGGGGTGACCCTTTAATCTGAGCATGGCTGTGCCTGGCAAGGGGAATGATGGCTCAACCTCCCACTGTGCGTCTGATGGCAGACCCCCTCTTCCTGAAAGGCAGGATGCCGCCTTGTAAACAAAGTGCTCCAGGACCACACCGAACTGGTTCTGGCTGGGTTCAGTGACTTGTGACTTTTGAGAACAAAGGAATTCTGGGTATAAGTATAGGGGCTGCGACCCCATGAGGTTGTGGAGTCTTGGTTCCTGATTCTTGCCGGGGGGTGCAACTGCTGGGGCCCAGGGGGTCGGGGGTGGGGGGATGAAGGCTTGCCTCTCTGGGCCCTGCATTGCCCCTTCATCTTTGAGGACTTTTTGGGCCCTTCTGCTTTGCCTTGCCTCTTCCAGGACTGTATGTTACTTCTGGATGTCAAGACGAACCTCTGGCCGTGTAACTAGAGGGAAAGGACTTTGAAACTTCTATCCAGCTTGCTGAAGCAACTACCCAAGGGCCTGATTTGAGCTTGCCTCCTGCTGAAGTCTCAGGGACATTAGACTTCACCGATCAGCCATCCGAATTCCTATTGAGGGGGATTCTACTTGCAGGTGAGGCTTCTGTCGAGAATTCCAGAGCCTCTGGGTCTACTGCGGGGAGCGCGGGCTGAGAACCATCGCTATCGCTATTGTGGGCCGCTGCAGCTGAGGAGCTGTGGCCGCTGAGAGCCTGTATCTGTCTGTGCTACGAGAATCAGCGCTATCGCGGGCCGCTGCAGCTGAGGAGCTGTTGCCGCGGAGAGCCCGCATTTGCCTGTGCTACGAGAGTCATCGCTATCGCTGTTGTGGGCCGCCGCAGCTGAGGAGCTGTTGGCGCCAAGAGCCCGTATCTATCTGTGCTACGAGAACCATAGCTATTGCTATTATGGGCCGCCGCAGCTGAGGAGCTGTGCTGCTGAGTGCCCGCCTTTATTCACCGTCTCAGGATCATCGTGAGTGCACGCCGCGGACTGCAGCAGCTGGGAGCTGTGGCCGCTGCGAGTCCGCTTGTCATCATCGCGGCTTCCCCCCTTTAAACTTCAGGTACATTGTGCATCACCGAGTCGCGTAGACCCCGGCCTCAAACTAAGTTTGTTTCACACGCTTTTGAGTGCTTTTGGTGCTTTTTAAGTGAATCTATATTTACCTGCATTGTGGCTTCTTGATTTGGTTGTAGAGGGCCCAGAGGGGCCCGTGCCTGTGGTTGAGCAATCTCAGCTGCCCCGCCTGACAGTGGGCAGCTGCAACATTTTGGGCAGAGTTAATTCGGGAGCCCCATAGCAGGACCTCTGTGGTCATTTCTCAGTTGCGCCGCCGTAGCGGGCAGCTACAACGTTTCTGCCTGTTTGGTCAGAGGGCACATTGGGTGCCCAGGCCTTCCTTTCCTTCACAGCTGCGCAGCACTTAGTGCCAGCTGCCACGTTTAGGCCATCATTCCTCTGGGTGCATTGTGAGAGATAGGAGTGAGATGCAGTCCTCTGCCCCAACGCAATTGTGCACATGGATCCTGCTGCATTGGCAGCGCGCCCTGACATTTTTGACACAGGGCATTTGAGCCCCTTTGAGAAGGCCAGTTGGCCAGGGGGACTGTTAGGTTTGTAGGGCGCCAGGCCCTAATGTGATTTATGTGGTACTAGGAAATGTGATTTATCTGCTATAATTTACGCACCCTGTTTTATGCCTCTAATGTGGTTTTATGATTATGAGGTTGTGCATACTGTGTTTATGTTTGAGTTATCCTATACTGTGATATATGCCTCTAAATATGGTGTAGGTATGAGGTTATTTGCATACTGTGGTTTATGCTAGTGAGATTATTCCCTACTGTGAGGTATACCCCTAATGTGAGTTATGCTTAGGAGGTTATGGTCTAATGCGTTTAGACTTATAAGAAGATTGCATAATGTGTTTATGCTGGTGAGGTTGGCGCAGAATGTATTTCCCGCCTAAATGTGATACTGTGCATAATATGGTTTGTGTTACAGGATGATGCTGAGTACAGTGTTTGCCAGTAATTACTGGTTGTGTTATATGTTTATTATATGTCTACATTTACTATCTTTACTAAGTGATGGTTCTGCAGTGGCCCATGTGGCCCTGTCATGTGTATATAATCCCCTGTAAATATTGCCCAGTGCCAGGTGGCACAGTGTATATTGTGTGATTACTATTCTAATGTGTTTTATGATAATACAAAGGCTATTTTTGATATAACCTTGTGTGGAGTTCCTTTTGTGGTGTGCCTAGTATGTTGTTGCTGTGTGTGTGTTGCGCAAACACTTTACACATTGCCTCTGGGATAAGCCTGACTGCTCGTGCCAAGCTACCAAGGGGGTGATCAGGGGTTATCTTTAGCGTGTAACTCCCTCGCCCTGACTAGAGTGAAGGTTTCTGTCTGGCTTTGGCGCAAGTCTTAGCCAACCAGAAATCCCATTTCTAACAGTTATGCCCTACAATTTCTTTTTCCCCTACCATCTTGTTCCTTCCACCATCCAGGGAATGGTGGACAAAGGACAAATTATCCCTCTAGCAGCAGGAAGTGAAAGCCCTTTCCATAGAGAGGGTGCTGGCACCAGATGTAGGCCTTGGTTGCTACTCATGTTACTTTGTGGTGCAGAAGAAGGATGGAGGTCTTCGTCCTACTTTAGACCTTCACCTTCTCAATACCTTCCTGTGGCAGGACAGATTTAAGATGCTTACCCTGGCCCTAGTCTTGTCTGCCTTTGACCTTGGAGACTGGGTGGTATCATTCTACCCTGCGTAACCACAGGCGCTATCTGTGGTTTACAGTAGGGCAGGAGCATTTCCAGTTCCCTGTGTTCCCCTTTGGCTTCCCCAGTGCACCTTCGGTGTTCTCAAAAGTGATCTTCAGAGGTCAGGTGCTCCATTCTTTCCCCACCTCAATGATTGGCTTTTGATGATGGCCCACACTGGCAGTCCTCAATCTCCTCTAAACTGTGGCGAACTTCCTCATTTCATTGGGGTTCACTATAAACTTGCCGAAGTCACACCTGGTCCTTTACAGACATTCCCATTCATCAGTGCCATTTTTGACATGGTGTAGTTTCCCCCCACCCCACCGATTACATAATCCAGGACATTCTGGCTATAGTACAGATGTTTCAACCTCTGTCCTGGATCTCAGTGAGGATGATTCTGCTGTGGCTGATGGTTTCCTGCATGCTGGTGGTCAAGCACACCAGGTGGCATATGCGGACTCTTCCATGGGATCTGAAGTCACAGTGGGCACAGCATCTGGAAGACCTCTTCGTTTAGGTCTAGATTTTGGAGGAGACTGCAAAGGATCTGCTGTGGTGGATACTGGACTGCAGTAGAGTCAGCGGCTGGTCCCTGTCTGTACCCCATCCGGAGCTGACAGCATTAACCAACTCATAGCTTCTGGGTTGGAGTGGGCATCTGGGAGAGGTGGAGATCAGAAGGTATCTGGTATCTGGCGGAGTTCCGGCTCCACATCAGTCCTCTAGAGCTGTGGGCCATACACTTTGCATTGAAGACCTTCCTACCATCCTTCAAAGGGAAGCTGATGCAGGTGCTTAAACCACACCCATGTGTGGTTTTGCAACAAACAGGGCGAAGTGGGGTCGTGGACCCTGTGCCAGGAAGCACTACACCTGTGGAAATGGCTAGAACACCAGGGTATTTTTCTAGTGGTACACCTCCTAGTGGGATCTCTAAACCAAAGGATACACAAACTCAGTTGCCGACGTCTAGCGGATCATAAACGGCAGTTACATCCGGAGGTGCACAAGGTCTCTTCTGCAAATGGGAAGAACCTTGGCTCAATCTTTTCGGTACTGCTGAGAAAGTGCAGTGTCAACACTTTTGGGAGCTTCCAAAGCGTCTGTCTCTTGAAGATGCCTTCTGCCTAGAATGGAACTAAGCACTCCTGTACAACTTTCCGGTGATAGCTCTTGTGCCCTGAGTTCTGAACGACCGGGCCCAAGTCACCTAGTGGCTTAGGATTAGGCGCAGAGAGTGTGGTATCCAGAACTCATGGGCATGAGCATCTGCTCTCCTATCAGGCTGCTACTTCAGGAGGATCCTGTTTAACATAAGCAGTGCAGAGGTTTGCTCCCAGGCTTGCACAATCTGCATCTCCATGCTTGGAGATTGAGCGTCAATAGCTGACTGTTTTTGATCTCACTTCCAAAGTTGTAGATGCCATCATGGCAGCCAGGCATCCCTTAACAAAATCAGTATACGCCTGTCGCTGGGACAAGTGTGGGGTTTGGTGTGGTACTCCACAGATTGACCCACTTCAAGCCAGGTTATCCAAAGTATTGCTTCTTGTGTTGTCCCTAGCCCAGCAACGACTTGCTTTAGGCAGCTCTTTTTGGCTTTTTTGCTGTTGCTAGATCAGCCCTGATTGTTTAAATGACCTGTTGAGGTACATTTTTTGAAGGGGTTGCAACATGTGCTTCCACCCTCTCCTTTTATCATGCTTCAGTGGGAATTTACGTTGGCTCTCCCATCCTTGATATGTACTCCTTTAAAACTCCTGCACAGCTGTCCACTACAGCTTCTCCCCTCAAGATAGTTTTCTTCATTGCCATAACAGTGGCATGGCAGATTAGTGAGCTGCAAACCCCCTCTATCATCCTGCCATACAGTACTTTCTTCCCAGACAAACTGGTCCTAAAAACCCTTCCTTTCTTACTAAAGTGGTGACTTCTTTTCAACGTTCAGCAAAACATTACCTTACTGATGTTCTTTGCTCTACCTCTCCCCTCATAGGTGGAGGGCAGATTCCAATGGCTGGTTTCTAAAAGGGCTCTTTGCTTTTACATCGATCATACCAGAGAATATTGTGTGGACTTTCAGCTCTTTGTGGGATTCGCTGTCACAAAGAAGGGCAAGGCAGTGCAGTAGAGGACCGTTTCTCGGTGGATCGTGCTCTGCATTAAAATCTACTAGAGAATAGCTAAAAAGCAGCCCCTGGAAGGTTTGCGGGCTCAATCCACCAGTATCAAGGTTGGTATCATGGCGTTGGCACGCAGAATGCCTGTTGTAGACATTTGCTAGGCTGCTACTTATGTGTCACTCCATACTTCTCGAAGCACTACTGTCTGGATAGCCTGGTCCATCGAGGTGGGAATTTTACCTGCTCAGTCCTGCTGGACTTTTTGGGTTGAACCTGTTCACCGACCCACCTCCTGACAGGTACTGCATTGGTATCTTTTCATATGTTAGGCACTCTGCAATTAGAGTTATCTATCAGAAAGACGAGTTACTTACCTTTGGTAATGGTCTTTCTGGTAGATACTATATCTAACCGCAGATTCCGCACTAACTTGCCCATCCTCCTTGTTCTGTGAACTGAACTCTTTTCCTCATGAACGTATACAGATAAGTACACTGGTCAAAGCCAATTTGCAGTTGACCTCTGCTTCTGGGGTTGCGGACAGCATTGAAAGCAACTGATGTCAACACGCAAGTGATCTCTAAATGCGGTTCTGTGGAGCAACGTTATCTTCTTGAACACTGAAGTACTGCTGAAATATTTCTCCATCTAGTCTGACGTCTGGGTAATAGTCAAAAGGTGAGGAATGTGTGGTAGATAGAGCAACTACCAGAAAGAGCGTTACTAAAGGTAATTTGTTTAACATGGTGAGAAGGGTGGGTGGGTAGGTTATTCAGCGAAAGTCCAGTTCAGGTGACTGTGTTATTGTCAGACAACCTACGCTTGTTAGTAATTTGATTGCTCACTTTAGCAAAAATTCAGGTTACCGAACTTCCATACAAGCCGTTTCTGGGGATTTTTCTACAGAGCTTAGTCTGCCAGGGTACTTTGATGCATCCCCTTTAGAGGTAGTCATCTGCATTCTCAAATCAAAGAAGTGTGCCCTATATCCAGCACATTTACTCCCTTGGAATCTATACAAGATTTGGACTGCCATCACCTTCCATTGCTGAGCTTAGGGCACAAACTGAATAGGACAGTTTAACCCAGATAGTCACTCTCGACGATACTTGCTGCTGTTATATAAGAGCACTATACATATTTTCTAGAGCATTGCTGGTCTGGTCGAAGGTTGGTGATAAACAAAATGGCTCTATTAAATACACATTCTCAGATAATTGTTTTAAAAGCTAAATTACAAGTAATTACGCAAAATGTAAATGTCTCATTTAGCGCTATATTTTTGGTGCGAAAGTCACCCTTGCATCAATTTTGATTAGAGGACACATATTGCCATGCATTTGCTGTAATGTTTTACCACGAATGGCATGTCTGCTGTAAATATTTACTGCAAAAGGCATATAATTACATGGATTTGACATAATGCTGTAATTTGGGGAATATGCATGACAAGGGTAACACGAAATTCTAGGAAATTCTTGAATTTGCTGACTTCATCTTGCATTTGGTGGCCTCTAATGTAATCTAGTGGTTATTACATATCTAATAATATTAGTAGCTCAAGATTATTTGCATAGAGCATAAGTAGATCCTATTACAGAAAAGGTTGGAGGTCCCTGGTATATTGACAGCAACGTTTAATGTGTTGTTTTTCACTACAGTAGTCTTTTTTTAATGTTTTGGTCAAGACTCAAAATGCAAGTCAGACCTCTTGGTGCTGCCAATGGTTGTTTATAAGAAGTACCCAGTCTTTTGTTTCAAGGAACCGGGGAGAAGAAACTGAGTGTAGGCAAGTTGTTGCATTTGTTAAAAGTGCATGTCTTCTATTTCGGTCTCTGTGGTCCCTACCTATTCAAAGGCTCGCTCCAGTTCTCGGCTCTCCTTGATGCGCTGGTCGTCAGCCTGCTCCCCTCCGACCCCACTTAATGGAACTCTGCTCTCCTGGTTTTCTGGGTCTTGACCTGGGTGCATCTTGCCATTTTGAGATGGTTTCCATCGATGCCCACGACCCGGGTCCGCCATTTTGTTGATTCTTGTCCATTCCTTTGGTCCATTGGATTCCATCCTGCCTTATCTCTTTCTCCCCCTCAGGTCCCCCTCTCTCCTCTCACCAATCTCAGCCTCCGACTCTTCTCCCCCACCTACCTCTCTCTACCCCTTTTGATTTTTTATTTCTCCGTTCACTCTTTAAATATGTAATATATACTTGTCCAAGCCTAATCGCTGGCAAAATGTTATCCTGAGTAAATCTATTTGTGTGTGTGTGTGTGTGTGTGTGTGTGTGTGTGTGTGTGTATATATATATTTACACTCTAACCACTAGTATATGTAGTAGACCTTTGTACTCACTACCATTCCTATGTGATTCTTAGAGTTCCGCTTGTATCTCTTCCTTGAGTGACTTTACAACTTGTACATTTGCAATTTTTTCTGTTTGTATCTCTTCCTTGTGTGACTTTACAACTTGTACATTTGCAATTTTTTCTGTTTGTATCTAATATGTAACTCATGTAATCCTAAATCCTTATGTATCGCAACTGGTTCTTTTGTAAAGCGCTCTGACACCTTTGGGTAATGTTCGCGCTATATAAAATTGCATTAAATAAAAAAATAAAGAAAGAAGAAAATGTCCTTGTCATAGGTAGGTTTTAATGACCACCTGCCAATCTTCTGGTGGCGCTGGTACAAATCAATCTAAGAAATTACGATATGAGGAGAAAGCCTTTAAGTGCTTGTGGAGAAAGGTGTCAATATGAACAGGGAGAACAGGAGTACATTGAGAGAGGATGGGGTGAGGAATGCATGGAGGTTAAGAGAAGGAGCCATAGAAAGGAAGTGTGAGGTACATGAGTGAGGGAAGTAATCGGAAATAGTTGATGGTATAGTTCAATAGGCTGTTAGCAATGGGGAGTGAGTGACAATGATAGGAAGTGAGCAGAGAAGGATAGAGGGTTTTAGGAAGATTATGTGAGGCAGTGTAGGGGTTAGGAAGGCATTGTGAAATTAGTGTGAGGAGCTGTACGGTGGGAGCGTGATTGGGTGCGAGTGAAGTAGACAGAATATGGATTGGTACAGAATGTATGAGGGTGCGATAAAGAGTGAGGGCATAAACGAGGGAGAAACAGGAGTGAGGGATAGAAAGCTAGGGAGAGAAGGACAGAAGGTCTGCATGTGACGGGGAGAAAGGGGGAGGGGGGATGAGAAATAGCAGGAGAAAGCAAATACCCTGTAGGACTCCCTAAAGAATGGACGCCCAAGTGGAGACCCCATGCTGTAAACAAACTCAGGCTTGTCAAGAATACTGAGAAATCTTACTAACAATTATTGCTTCCTGTTCCCTATTCCAGTTTGTTTCTCGAGACAAAGCCATCAGATTTAGGAAGTGTATCAAGGAGCTACCTTTTACAGTGGTGATGGTAGATGTGGGTACATCAGGAACATTCGAAGTTCAAAATTTGTGACACACACTCATAAGCTGCATTGAATAGGACATGAAGGCCCGCTTTAAATGCTGCCGTTGATGTAGTAAGATGTCTGACTCGTGCAGTGTCTGTGGTCAGTGTCCATAAACACAAACTGTTGATGTTCCCAGGAATCCACCTAAAGCTGATTCTACACCCTGGCCCTACACTTTCCCTTTCAGCAAGAGATATATATGTAGTAAGTGCATCAGAGCATATCCAAAAGTCCCATTGGATCACCTTCATTGAAAATATGTTGCTGCTCTGTTTCTAAATGTATGGACCGTACCAGACTAAGAGGAGGCTCCTCATGTCTTGATCTCACCTTCAACCCTTCAGACAAGGACCTATTGGCATTAATATGTTTTTTCAGCGTCACTGGGGGTACTTTTCACCTGAATTTTCTTTCTAACAGTTCAGCGAATGTCAAAGTTGAACATTCAGTGAAGACCCTATAGCAGGGTGCTACCACTTTGGTGCTCATTCACTGAGCTATCATATGGGTCTGTCAATACTCATTATAGTTTTAATTAGGATTACACAGCACGGTGCAAACTGGGTGGTCTCTTGGCACTTAAATACAGAATTTTACGTTTTTGAGCAGTTGTGTCATTGTCAGCATTTCTTATAGCACATGAAGCTATTTTTGTTTACCATTTCATTGACACTCAGGGCCCTGTTTTGTTTTTGGCAGACGGCCTATCCCCCGCCACAGCCATGGATTCGCCCTGATGGAGGTGCTGCCCGCAAAAATTTTAAAAGTCCGGCAAACATTTCCAGTGGCGTAGCAAGGTCGGGTGGTACCCAGTGCGGAAAATTTCTTGTCACCCCCGGCTTGACAAAATGGCAAAAATATGTGTTTAAAACACGTATTTTTGCCATCTTGTCACCTGTCAGTGATGACATCCAGGGCGGCCCGCACCCACCGTACCCCCCTTCCTACCCCCCTGAACATTCCAAGCATTGACAGGAACCGCTGTTAAGGCCGGATGATAGCCGAGTCTGCCCAACACAAATTCAGCCCTGCCTATGCAGCAGGTTGGTAACCAGTTGAGCTGACAAAAGGTACCTCTTTTTTTCTATTAAAAGACTTTAGCCCTGTGCTGATTTTTCATAGGTGTTTGCGGTGACATTTTACCACTTTTTGGTATATCTCCTAAGGCCATCTTTGTTTCACCTAAAGGTGCAATATTCCTGTGCCATGTGGGAATGGGAACCTAAACAATCAGGATTGTCCGAAATTTGAGAAGCTGGCTTTTGCTAACTTCAGGAAAGTTTTTTTTATTTTAAACTTCGTGTACTTCGTAGTTGGTGAAGTTTCAAAACAATTGGTAGTTGCGGGGGGAACATCTTGCAAAAACTAGGCTTAGCTGGATAAAGTGGATGCAGCCTATTTCTTTATGGGAGAATTCATCCATAACATTGAAACCTAATTTGAAAGTTTGAAACAATCAAACGTCTATTTATTTCTATTATCCCTTATTTCTGCAGTTTTCTTCCCCAAACAGCAATGCATGAAAAGTGGTAACAAATATGCGCCAGATGAAAAACATTTATTTTTCTAAAAAACAACATTTTGAAAATATAAAAGCTGTCATTATGGCAACATATTTATATTTTGACTAGTCAGATTTATAAAACAGTTGATGTCTGTCGCATCCTGAGACCTGGTTTATAATTCTGGATTCGCCACTGGTTTCCCTGTTTCTATTATCACTTTCACTACCTTTCTGTGTAACCATTCTGTAATCAGTTACCTAATGTGCTACCCTGTTCTATGTATAGAGTTTCTGTTAAATTTGCTTTATTTCTAAAGTAGAACACTCCACGCATTGGGCTATCACATTAAACTTATTTAAAACCAGAGTCACACGTTTTAGAGTGTTGGATACCAAAGGAAGCTTTAGAACCTAGATTTGCAGATTCCTGGAAGCCAGCCAAAAGATTCTGACTTTGGTTGACTAGCCCTTCACACTGGCCAGGCCATTTTGCTATTAGATGTATGTTGCTAAACAATAAGATGACGAACCCTCCTCCTCTATTAAAAACGAAGATTTTAAAATATAACTGGAAACAGATCACAGCCCCGGAAGTTGTTGCAAACCCACACCTGCTAGAGGCAGGTAACTACACCAAAAGTACTGCATTATAAACTGGATAAAAACCTCATCAAATGTTTGTATTCCATTGAAATGTATGGCAATCCATCTTGAGAAACTTGCCTCTGGTGTGTGAAATACCTGTACACTAACAGAGGCAAAAAAGAATAAGCATAGAACAGATATAGCACGAGAACGCGCTACCTAGCTGCAGACTGATTGATGTGCCTACACACAGCATACAAGCATTAAACACAACAGGATACAAATTAGAACAAGCATTGGCATAGCCAATAGGTCTTGCCTTTGGGACCTTATAAGTGTTTAGCCATGCAACAGTTGCATAACTAAATACTTATAAGGTCCCAAAAGCGAGACCTATTGGCTATGCCAATGCTTGTTTCTGTTTATTACTGCTCTGTAGTAATGGCGGCACCCGTGCTTTAGCTTAAACATCTTAAGCTAAAGTTGGGTGCCGAGATTGCTTCGAAATTAAAGAATTGTCTGTTTCTTTAATTTTGAAGCAATCTCAGCACCCGACTTTAGCCTAAGATGTTTAAGCTAAAGCATGGGTGCCGCAATTATTACATAGAAGTAATAAACAAATGCTGCCGCCGGCCACAGCTTGCAGTTCATGTGCGCGAGTGGTGTGCGCGCAGCAGTAATCACGCCATATGGTGCCTCTGCTCAAGCCCGCACACATGCACTGCAAGCTGTGGCCGGCGGTAGCATTTTTTGAAGCCCTTACTTTACGTGAATGAAATATTATTTATAATGAATGAAATATTATTTATAATGCGCAGCTATGCCCAGTGGGCGTCAAGGCGCCTAAACCAAAATATATAGCTGATAGCAGACAGAAACAGAACCTACTGGTATGCCTTAATAAAGAGCCAAGTTTTCAAGGACTTCCTAAAGAGGTCAAGGGAAGGAAGTCGTTTGATTTCAAGGGGGAGTGAGTTCCACATGAGAGGTGCCAATATGGAAAAAGCTTTGGACCCCCATCTAGCCTTCTTGGCTCTGGGGATTACCAGTTGGTATTGCTCGCTGGAACGTAAATATCTACTCGGAACATATCTGGTGAGTAATGAACCAAGAGCATCAGCCGAGCCTGCAGTTAGAGCCTTAAATGTAAGGCAAAGAAGTTTCCCCAGACCAGCGGAAGCGCTGGGTCAGGCGAGACCTAAAAAATCTTAGTATATCGCATAGATCCTAAAAGCAGCTTGCACACAGAGGGATACAACTCATAGCGATATTTAACATTCTGGCACCAGAGAAACCTCTCTAGAAATCATGATGCGTCCGACAGGGTTGCCAGAAAAGATTTCGAATGAAAAATGAGGAGAATATACTTCCGGCATTACCCTTCGTTTGAACCAATATCAGAAGGTTTCTGTAAGCTTGTGACGGCAAGCAGCTGTTTGGGTCAGCTTTAGGCGTTTGTCCCCATCGTTCTCTCCAAAACACTTTGCAATATGTTTTAACTAAGTCTGTTAGTTTTTACTAAAGGGAGCAAGCAGTGCCATAGGAGCTCAATAAACTATTGGGATTGTATCTTTTTCCCAAAATAAGTGTTTTTTTGTACCTTTCTTTTTATGGCTGCATATTGCCATGCTTAGGGTTTTCTTAATCTCAGCCGAGCAAAGATGCCCTAAAATGTTCAAATACTTCATAAAAGGCTATAACATAACATGTACTACAATAGTACATCCACGATTGAGGTTACCAATCACTTGGTATTTGTATAGCTTGGCTTTTCACCCCGAGGGGAGGGTGGGGCGCTGGGGATGGTGAGAGTTGGTTGAAGAGCCAGATCTTAAATCCCTTCCTGAAGTCGGCGAGTGAGGGGGATGTACGGAGGTGGAGTGGGAGGTCATTCCCGGATTTGACAGTGAGGTAAGAAAACGGACGGCCTCCACAGTAGCTATGCCGGATACGAGGGCAAGGGAAGCGGATCGGAGTTGTCTGTCGGCTGGTGAAAGGTCAATCGGTAGTTGAAGTCAGAGGGTTCGGCATTGTGAAGGGCTTTGTAGGCATGAATCAGCAGATTGAACTAGCGTCTCTTCTGGACGGGGAGCCAGTGGAAGTTTCTGAGGTGGGAGTGGTGCAGGTCTGTTTGGGGAGGTTGAGGATGAGTCTTTCTGAGGCGTTCTGTATGGTTTGTAGTCGTTTGAGGAGCTGGGAGGTGGTTCCGAAGTAGAGTGTGTTTCTGTAGTCCGGTCAGCTGGTGATGAGGGCCTTTACCACTGTCTTCCTGGTGCTTGTCCACCTGAAAATCTTACGGAGCATCTGTAGGGTGTGGAAGTAGGATAAGGCTACTGCATTGGCCTGGCGCTTCATGGAGAGGTTGCTGCCCAGGATGATGCTGAGGTTCCGGGCATGGTTGGTGGGTGTAGCTGACGGTCCGGTGCCATGGGCCACCATGTGTTCTCCCAGGGGAGAGGTTCTTTGCAAAGGTGAGCACTTCCTTCTTGTCTGTTTTCAGCTTCAGCCATTTGAATGTCATCCAGTCGACGACACTGGTCCTGGCGATCTGCAAGTTGAATCTGGTGGTGGCCGTGTCCGCCATGAGAGAGAGAGGATGAGCTGGGTGTCGTCAGCCTATGAGATAGTGTTGAGTCCATGGGTAAGGGCGATGTTGGCAAATGGAGTCATGTAGGCATTAAAGATGGTGGGGCTGAGGGAGGATCCCTGCGGCAGACTCAGCGTGCGTCGTGTGAGGAAGAAGGTGATCCATTTGAGGGAGTTTCCTCGGTTGTGGTGGAGTCTGGTGATGAGGGTGTGGTGGGATACGGTGTTGAATGCCGCTGAGAGGTCAAGGAGTATCAGAGCTGCTGTCTTGCCCTGGTAGAGGATGGCTTGGATCTTGTCGGTTGCAGCTATCAAGGCTACCTCGATGCTGTGGCTGGAGGAGGGTTTCATCAGGAGGCGTTTCACCTCTGCATGTTTTTAAGCATCAGGGAAGGTGGCCGTGGTGATGATTCAGTTGATGTTGGTGACTGTGCTGCTGATATCTGAAAGAAACACGTTAGTTAGATTCCTCACCTTAGAATATCCCCAGGCGTCAGACTGGATCCGGAAGATTTTTCGTCAGCAATACCCCTTGCGCGTCGCTAGGCGTCGTCTGCGGCTCCGCGTCCGTCGTTGGCGTCGTGCGCCGGAATGACGTCATCGGAGTACTTAGACGCCGCCCTTGCGCGCTGACGTCAGTTCTTTTTTCCGCGCCAGTAAGCGCAGATCCGGGAGAGCTACCCCTTTTAGTCTTTTTTTGACTAAATCTTTTTTGATCACTTTTGATCCTTGTCTGTCGACATCTGGTGCCGGTAGGATGCCTGGGTTCAAGGCTTGCGAGGATTGCCATCGACTGATGTCGGTGACCGATCACCACCGCCGGTGCCTCTACTGTTTAGGCCTCGACCACGACGCGGAGTCGTGCTCCGATTGCCAGGCCCTGACTTCGAAGGCTCGGCGGGAGCGGTCCCGCAAGCTTCTCGAGCTTCGCCACTCGGCTCCGCGTCGTGCGCGATCCCGGTCCAGGAGGAGGTCCAAGGATCGCTCGCGGAGCCCTAGCCGACGCCACCATCGATCGTCGGGCTCCAAGTCGTCGGGTAAGTCCAAACGCTCTAAGAAGTCCAAGAGGCGACATCGCTCTTCGGACTCCCCTCGCCGGTCGCGCGACTCGGCCGAGGGTCCGGGTGGTTCCACCCCCGCGGCTCCGGCTGAGCCGCAGGCGCCGCGCCCGTCCCCATACCCTCCGGTCCCTGGGACTAACGCGACGCCGGCGGAGGTCAGTGCCTTCCTCTCGGCCATGAGGAGCCTGGCCCCGCCGTCGACGCCCGCTGGCGCGCCTTCGGGCCCCGCGGACTCGACTGGGCGACCTTGCCTGCCGGCGGCTTCGGCCCCGGCGCCGTCGACGACTCCGGTCTCGACGCCGCAGGTCCCCGCGGGGCCCATGCCTGGGCCCCCGTCGACGCCGGTTGACCTAACCACTCCTCCACCGGCGCCGGCGAATGAACCACCGACGCCGCCGCCGGCGCAGACGCCTACACCTCCGGCGCCGCCGACACCTTCGGTGCCGACTCCGGACGGCGTCCAACCCCAGTTTAGCCCTATTCCGGACCCGGCGCCGCTTGAGACCTATCATCTCTACAGTCCGGCTCCGATCATTTCTCCTGTTTATCAGGAATCGGAAGACGGGGGCGACTGGGAGGGGTTCGAGGACCCTATGGCTGTTCAGTCGCAGCTTTCACAGGACTGGGCAGATGAACTGGGGGAGGCCAGTGGTCTGGATACCTCGCCAGACACTGGATTCACTTCTCCTCCGACTGTGGCTTCGGAGGAGGGTGCAGCATTTTCTGTGGTGCTGCGCAAGGCGGCCGAAGCCCTTGGGCTCGAGCTGCCTGCCGTGGCTGTGAGGACTAACATCCTCACTGAGGTGCTTCAAACCGCAGCAAGCTCCACTGAGCCTCTGCTGCCGTTCAATGAGGCCCTCACTGACGTTCTGCAGGGCACCTGGTCCAAGCCCTCCACAGTTCCTCCTGTGGATAGGAACGTTGCCAGGCGCCACCGCCCTGCTCCGGGCGACCCCAGTTTCCTGTCCCAACACCCCACCCCCGAGAGTCTGGTTATCCAGGCCTCTACCTCCCAATCCTCCTTCCCGACCGCTCCGCCGGACCGGGATTCCAAGAGACTCGAGCAGTTTGGCAAGAAACTGTTCTCGTCCCTTAGTTTGGGCCTGCGGTCTTTGAACACCGCCTGTCTCTTGGACCGTTATTCCCATTCTCTGTGGGATACGGTGGAGGACGTGCTGCCCCTGTGTCCGGAGGAGGTCCGGACACGTCTTACCCAGGCTTTGGCCGATGGGAGGGATGCAGCGCGGCACGCCATACGATGTGGGCTTGACACCACGGACTCGCTGGGTAGGGCGATTTCCACCACGGTGGCGCTCCGCCGCCACGCCTGGATGCGGTCCACGTCATTTTCCGGGGATGTCCAGAACACCCTCATGGACATGCCCTTTGATGGCACTCGCCTGTTTGGTGAGAAGGCGGACAGTGCGCTGAACCGCTTTAAGGACTCCCGGGCTACGGCCAAGTCCTTGGGCCTCTCGGCTCCGCGGGCGCACACCTCCGCTTTTCGCCCCTTTCGTGGCCAAGGAAGGGGCGCCTCCTCACGTCCGCCAAGCCACCAGCCGCAGAACCAACCTGCGCGCGGTCGCGGACGTGGTTTCCGCCGTGGCGGATCTGGAGGACGACGTGGTCAGCCCACATCCACCCCGGCAGCATCCGCCTCAAAGCCTTCCTAGTCCGAGCTTTCAGGCCCATTCCACGCCAGTGGGCGGCAGAGTTCGCCATCACCTGCTCCACTGGCGGTCCATTACATCGGACAGGTGGGTGCTGCAAATCGTCCGAAGGGGCTACTCCCTCCCCTTCGAGACGACCCCTCCAGCCATGCCACCGCAGCACCACCGTATCTCGGGGGATCATTTGAATCTTCTCCGCGAGGAAGTTTCGGCCCTCTTGGCCAAGGGGGCCGTCGAGCGCGTTCCGAGTCCAGAAGTAGGTCGTGGTTGTTATTCCCACTACTTTCTGGTTCCCAAGAAGGGCAAGGGGGGCCTACGCCCCATCTTGGACCTCCGGAACGTCAATGCCTTCCTCCGAAAGGAAAGGTTCAAGATGTTAACCTTGGCTCAGGTTCTAGCTGCCCTAGACCCCGGAGACTGGATGATAGCGTTGGACTTGCAGGACGCATATTTCCATATCCCCGTCCTGCCGGCCCACCGGCGTTACCTGCGGTTCACGGTGGGCCAAGAGCATTTTCAGTTTACCGTGCTCCCCTTCGGCCTCACCAGTGCCCCTCGGGTGTTCACGAAAGTGATGGCGGTGGTCGCAGCTCATCTGCGCAGATCAGGGGTTCCAGTCTTCCCCTATCTCGACGACTGGTTGTTGAAGGCGGGCTCGCCCCAGGCAGTCATCTCCCACCTCCAGACTACGGCGGATCTCCTGCATTTGCTGGGATTTTCCATCAACGTGCCGAAGTCACACCTGAGTCCCTCTCAGAAGCTCCTCTTCATCGGAGCAGTTCTCGATTCGGCGCAGTTCCGGGTCTATCCACCGGAACAGCGGGTCCAGGATATACAGGCCCTGATTCCCATCTTTCGGCCTCTATCCTGGGTTTCAGTCAGGCTAGTGTTGCGGCTTCTGGGGCTGATGGCCTCCTGCATCCTACTAGTGCATCACGCCAGGCGGCGCATGCGGGCTCTGCAGTGGGACCTGAAGTTTCAGTGGGCCTAGCATCACGGCAACCTGTCCGACCATGTCTTGATCTCGGAGGGCACTGCACAACAGTTGCAGTGGTGGCTCACGGACCGCGATTGGGTCATGGGCAGGAGCCTCTCCCTTCCCCAACCGGAGCATGTCGTAGTGACGGATGCGTCCCTCCTGGGCTGGGGTGGCCATATGGGAGAGGCGGAGATCAGAGGCCTCTGGTCTCCGGCGGAGTCTCGTCTCCACATCAACCTGTTGGAGTTGAGAGCGATCCGACTTGCACTGAAAGCCTTCCTTCCCTCTGTCAGGGGCAGTGTCGTGCAGGTGTTCACGGACAACACCACCGCCATGTGGTATTGCAACAAACAGGGCGGGGTGGGGTCGTGGACCCTTTGTCAGGAGGCTCTGCGCCTCTGGACGTGGCTGGAACACCAGGGCGTCACCCTAGTGGTTCAACATCTGGCGGGCTCTCTGAACGCCAGAGCGGACGAACTCAGCCGCCGGTGCATGATGGATCACGAATGGCGTCTGAACTCCGACGTGGCGCAAGGTCTCTTTCAGCAGTGGGGAGAGCCTTGGTTAGATCTATTCGCCACCGAAGAGAACGCGCAATGTCAGCAGTTCTGCGCGTTGGAATTTCCAAGGCGGCACTCGCTCGGCGACGCTTTTCGTCACGAGTGGAGTTGCGGTCTGTTGTACGCCTTTCCGCCTATACCACTTCTGCCCAGAGTGCTGAAGAAGATCAGGCACGACCGGGCCCAAGTCATCTTGGTGGCTCCGGATTGGGCACGAAGATACTGGTATCCCGAGCTACTCAGTATGTTGAACGATCCCCCGATACGTCTGCCCCTTCGGGAGGATCTTCTGTCGCAGCAGCAGGGGACGGTCCTCCACCCGAACCTGTCCAGCCTCCACCTCCATGCGTGGAGATTGAGCGGCGGCAGTTGATGCCATTTGACTTGCCTCCTGAAGTCTGTGATATCATTCTGGCAGGCAGGCGTCCCTCCACAAAGACGGTATACGCCTGCCGGTGGAACAAATTTGTGGCATGGTGCACAGCAAAGGCTGTGGATCCCCTTTCCGCCCCTCTTTCTGAGGTTCTCCTCTTTCTTCTTTCTCTGGCCCGGCAGGGCTCTGCCCTGGGCACCCTGAAAGGTTATCTTGCTGCCATCTCCGCCTTCTTACGGCTTCCTGATCAGCCTTCTCTTTTCAAGTCCCCTGTGGTTACACGCTTTCTAAAAGGCATTACTCACACGTTCCCTCCTGTCCCTTTTGTAATGCCTCAGTGGGACTTGAATCTGGTCTTGACATTCCTGATGTGCGCTCCCTTCGAGCCTCTTCACAATTGTCCTCTTCGTCTTCTGACTCTTAAGACTGCTTTTCTGGTAGCCATCACCTCGGCTAGACGGGTGAGTGAGCTCCAGGCTTTATCTTCAAAGCCTCCTTTTCTCTCTGTTCATCCGGACAAGGTTGTCCTTCGGCCTCGTCCTTCCTTTCTTCCGAAAGTGGTGACTCCATTTCATCTTGGGCATTCTGTCACCTTGCCCACCTTCTTTCCGCCTCCGCATCCTTCCAAAGAGGAAGAGAGGCTCCACCGTCTGGACCCAAAACGTGCGCTCTCCTTTTATCTGGACCGCACAAAACAGTTCCGGGTGGACGACCAGCTTTTTGTTGGGTACGTGGGCGCTAAGAAGGGGAAAGCTGTGCACAAACGGACCATCTCTCGGTGGGTCGTTTTGTGTATCAAAATTTGCTATTCTTTGGCAAAAAAGGACCCTCCTGTTGGGCTGCGCGCCCATTCTACTCGGGCCACAGCGGCTACTACTGCTTTGGGACGGGGAGTCCCTTTGCAGGACATCTGTCAGGCGGCGACGTGGGCTTCGTTACACACGTTTGCCAGGCATTATTGCCTTGACAGACAAGTCCGGAGGGATGGCTTCTTTGGCCGTTCTGTCCTCCAGGACTTTCTGGTGTGATCTTGGTTCGCAGACCCACCACCGGGGATGGTATTGCTTGGGTATCTATTCTAAGGTGAGGAATCTAACTAACGTGTTTCTTTCAGATGAACAAGTTACTTACCTTCGGTAACGATGTATCTGTAAGAAACATTAGTTAGTTAGATTCCTCACCGACCCACCCATCCTCCCCGTTCTGCGAACTGACATCTAGGGTTAAGGTTGTCCTTTTCAGGCCCCTAGATTTTATTTTTGGCACCAGTGTCGGTCTTTGCATGGCTCTGCGTTCCTGGCGCGGAAAGCTATGTACAAGAACTGACGTCAGCGCGCGAGGGCGGCGTCTAAGTACTCCAACGACGTCATTCCGGCGCACGACGCCGACGACGGACGCGGAGCCGCAGACGACGCCTAGCGACGCGCAAGGGGTATTGCTGACGAAAAATCTTCCGGATCCAGTCTGACGCCTGGGGATATTCTAAGGTGAGGAATCTAACTAACTAATGTTTCTTACAGATACATCGTTACCGAAGGTAAGTAACTTGTTCTTCCTTCTGTCCCAGGTTGAAGGCATGTTGGAGGTAGGGGTCAGTTGGTTCCTCGAAGTGGATGGAGGTCATGATCCTGTTGTATCTGGCATGATGAGCAGTGTCCAATCGGTGGCTGTGGGAGTTGTCGGTGCATGTCAGTAGGTGGCAGAGGCCGGTTGGCTGTGGGTCGAAGTTACCGTTGATATCTGCTATCTTGTTGTGGAAGTAGTCCGCCAGGGAGAGACAAAGGGTTTGGGAAGGACGAATCTGGTGGCCGACGGGCAGGAGAATTGTCTGACGATGCTGAATAGTTCTTTTTTGTGATTTGCGTTGGCCTCAATGCGGGTGGTTAGGGCGTCCTTTTTGACTTCCTTAAAACGGTGGTGGTATTTGCAGGGGGCAGACTTGAAGGTGGTGATATCTGAGGGGTTCTTGCTGGAGCGCCATAGTCTCTCCTGTTGCTTGCACTCACGTTTGAAGACCCGGAGTTCGGGGGTTGACCAGCTGGCATGTTTGCCGGGCATTCTGGTACTGACCGTTTTCATAGGCGCGATAGTGTCTGCGCTATTGGAGATCCAGCCGGAGAAGTGTTGGACTTCTAGCTCAGGGTTGCTGGTGAAGTGAGGGCTGGTGGTGTTGAGGGCGGTAGTTCATTTGGCCTCGCTGATTCTGTTCCATCTGTGGCGAGCAAGGGTGCGAGGCATGTGGGTGGGTCGTGGTAGTCGTGCGATGGCAAAGTGGATGATGCTGTGATCTGTCCAGGCGAGTTCAGTGGCGTGGCTGAATTTTATTCTGTTGCTCGCTGTAAAGATAGCATCCAGGTCATGTCCTGCACAGTGTGTGAGGATGCTGACCAGTTTCGTGAGTCCCATGCTGCTCATACTTTCCAGGAGGTTGGTGGAGTTGGAGTCATTGGGGTCTTTGAGGTCACCGACGAAGATGTAGTGCTTGGAGTCCTTTTCCATGGGAGCAATGAAATCTGGGATGGCGGCGCATAAGCCCAGTTGAGGGCCCAGGGGTGTGTAGGTGGGGATTCCTCTGACAGTTGTGTTTGTGTTGTTTCGGATTTGGAAATGTAGGTGCTCCATGAGTGATGAGGTGTCGTCTTTGGTGGTGGTACATCAGAGGGTCTATTTGTGGATGATATCGATGCCTCCTCCGTGTTTGTTGGCACGGACTCTGTGTATCATCCTGTAACCGTGGGGCGTTGTGGTTGCGATGTTGGGTGCTGAGAATGGTGTTAGCCAGGTCCCAGTGATGAACATCATGTCAGGGCTGGCGGTGGTAACGGAGTCCTAAATCAAGATGCTGTGCTTGCAGAGGGATTGGGCATTGAGTAGCAATCACTGGAGCTGTTCCTAAGGTTTGGAGGTTGGCTGTGTGGGTGCGGCAATGGTTTCGGTGTTGCAGGTGAACCAGCATTGGTGGCAGGCGAAGGGTCCTTCTGTGTGTCTCAGGGAGGTGATGCAACAGTTGTCTTGACGCCGAGACTGATGAGTTTCAACACTGAGGTACTTTGTAATTGAAGAGGTGGTAGCATTATACCATCTGTTCAGATTGTTATGCCATCTGCAGTTCAAATCATTGTAGTGTTAGACACGTTTCCATTCTGCTATACCCATAATCTTGTTACAAAAACAGGTAGAGGCAGCACACAGACTGTTTGCCAACAGTAGGATTACTTACTTTTGCAAAATTAGGGGAGATGGATTAGGAAAGAGAGATGGATTCAGTACTAACAGGTCGATTCAGAAAAGTCTGAATCGGATTAAGTCACAATCCAACCTACCTAATTACTATACATTGTTTAGGTTGCAAATTGAGACTCAATCTGATTGAACACGATCACAAGAAGGGTTGCCTGCAAGGGTCAGCAGACCAGTAAGTAAGTCTTTGATTGACTGTTGTCTACTCTCACTGAAACTTTCTTTTTAATTCAAAAAGGGGAAGGGGCCCAAAAGGGTTATCCCTTCTCTTTTGCTACCCCAAATTGAGAGTCGGTAACTTTTTAATGGTTTGCAATCTGAGTTCCAGTCTCAAACCAATGATAGATTGGTTCCCAATTTGAAAGGGACGCCTACAATACCCCTTTCAAATTGTGAATCAGTATTGGTATCCCCTTCAGGTTTTATTTGACATCCCATTTTGAGAGTCGATAAAAGTTAATCTACACCTAAAATGGGATTCATACATAAAAAAATACTAATTTGCTAATTGTACCGTTTGTAAACACAAAGTTGGTTAGTAGTGGTGTAGTGCATTGTCTCAAAGAGCCCGGTCTTGAGTTATTTGTGCCATAATGGGTGAGATTGATGCTCAATGTTTGTTATTCACAAGTGGTGCATGCAGAAAACATTTAAAAGAACGTCAGAAAATTAACCAGATGACCATGATGTATCTTTGGTGAGGGAAACCCAGGAATCCTGCCCTTCTTTATGACCTGGACCTCTTAGTACTCTTTATATGTTCTACCCATATGCATTGGCTCTCAAGGTGTTGGACCAAGTAAGTGTCCATGGTGGGGATAGCAGAGTGAAGTGGTGATTGGCATGTGATAGTTATGGGGAGTAATGGTGATCAGTCTTGAAATGTGTTCAGTTTCTTGTCATTTCTAGTGCCCCTACAGCGATTTGGCCCCTTGCTTGAACTCATGGTAGATGGCGCACTGTGAGTGCAGCTAAAATAGACTGTGCCAATAGGAGGTGCCAAAATTGCCTCCAAATGAATGCCTCAGTGGAAACAATGAGGAATTGTGGTGATGATGGGGATGAAGGAGTGGCTGTGTAATGAAGTGGTTTACACATAAAATCCCCAAACCACTGAACTGCCTTTGACCTTACATTTAAAAATCTAAAATCCAATGCACTTTTTTCAAAACCCACACAAAACAATTATAATTTCTTTTATATCCTTCATGATACACAGATGTTGCCTGAATTCAGATTATCAACTGAAAAAGAGATTTCAGAAGTACTACTAGGAAGAGGGGCTTATACTCCACACATGTGGATGTTCTTGAGTACACCATTTGATAAAGGATGAAGTTATGTGCTTTAGCTGAAATAGAGTATTTTGATCATACTTTTTGCCTTGTGGGAAAACCTTTGCTAAATACGGTAGGGCTGAGTTGGTTACAGTGCCAATTCAATGATCAACGCTATGCAGCAAAGCCACTAAGACTGGAATATTCTTTTTTTGTGGGGTTTTTAGAACACTTTTTATGGTTTTTTAAAAAAGTTTCAGCAACATGGCACAAGAGCAACATAGAACTCAAGGTTGTTGCAACATCAATGAAGAAGATAGTAGAAAACATTTTGTCAGTGATGCAGTCAAAGCCTGGCATATTCATTGTGAAACACATATTTTAAGACCAACCTGCCTTTATGGGTGTATGGTTATTACAGTGTGTTAAAGCTTGTAGTTTATTGAATTAAATCTCTCAATTATCTTAGTAGGCAAGTGCCTAGCTGCCGGTTACTATCTCTGACAAATGCTGATGGTAGAAGATTTACCATGGGTAGCCCCTCTATTAGGGCAGAGGAGCATCACCCCCCTCTTGCCAGTGTCACAAGGGTGAAAAATAAAATGGGTAATAAATTGAATTTATTACCATTTATTGTTTTCTTACCCCTGCCGGAGCCGAGTTTGGGTCCGGGCCCACTGCTGTTGACTGGCAGCAAGGGAGTGGTGATCTCTCCAGCAGTTTACACTGCGCGTGTCACTTTGGCTGGCCATCTTGTGATGGCCAGCCTGACATGCGCAGTGTAAACCTCTACACCCCGCTGTCTTGGACAGCAGGGTGGATAGCAAGCACAGGCACCTAGTGTCTCACTGAGCGTGCAGACAGCCCATTCCAGCCAGTCCTGATGCTTCTGTCATGCTGCCTGCACAGCATGAGAGCAGCGTCTTGATGTCTGTGCTGGTGGAGCCACTGACGAAGAGACGGAGGAGCACCGAGGGGTGAGGCAGAAGGAATGTGAATCTTTAAGTTATTTTAATTTTAATTTTGACTTACTGATAGACACTGTGGAAAACTCGCAGTGACTTCACCCTAAACTCCAGAGCTCTCATTCATGGCCCTTTATAAACATGGCTTAAAACGGACCACAAATGAGAACTTATGTGTTATTATATTGCTTTTTTCAGCTGTAATTTTCTATATTTGTAATTTTCTAATGGGATGCCCGATAAGTGGCCTTGTGGGAAAGGTGATACTCAGTGTGGTAAACATTAATTGGTTATGTTGGCAAGCCAGTGATTTGGGCCATAGCCCTCATTGGTTCACTGTTAAAAGTTATATCTGATGCCATTAGTCTGATCTGTTTACTATGAAAAGTTATGACAGAGGAAGTAGCCTGGCTGATTTATTTTAAAACTTTTTTTGCAAGATGACTTTAATGTTTATTGTTATTCCCCTGTGACTGCATACAGATAGTGGTTTGCAGTAACTCTCACATATTATTGTTGTAGGCAAGTGTTTTGGCGTTGGTTGTCTGCTTTGACAATGCATTGTGGTTAAAAACAATGTAATGTGCTAATACTTGGTATAGTCTTTTTGAAACAGAGTGCATACTATTTAGCCAACAGTAACCCAAGGGAAAAAAATGGTTGGGACCTGCTTTTCCCTTATCAGAACACTACGGAAAATAATTCCAGTACTACCGATTTCAGCCAGTGCACTTGTAGTGAGAAGTGTCATTTTGAGCGAGTTGGATTATTGCAATACTCTGATACTAGGGGCCCCAAACTTCTTGATTAAGAAACTTCAGAGAATCCAGACAATAGCTGCAAAGCTAGCTTTAAAGAGATCGCTCAGATCATCAGCCTCTCTGTCCCTCAAAGAGCTTCACTGGCTCCCAATGACACTGAGGATACAGTTCAAATCGCTCTGCATTGTAATTAAGGCTTTGCATGGACTTGGTCCCATGCCACTGCAGAGCAAATTTGAATGGTATGTTCCGACCAGAAGCCTGGGTTCCTTATCAGCCAACTTGGTAAGCATGCCCAGGTTCAAAACAACAAGGTTTGGAGGATGAGCATTCAGCTCTGCAGCTGCACGGCTCTGGAATGAACTTCATCTAATCTTAGAGAGATAAAAGATCTCTTACAGTTTAGGGAAAGGCTTAAAACATGGCTCTTTCCAAAGGTGTAACTCAGACCAGCCGTCATCCCCTAGTAATTGATATCTTCATAGTAACATGTGTGAACAGTAGAACTAACGTAATTCAGCAACAGGACACCCGTGGTGTGATAGTGCGCATTATCAGTCTGATTAACATAATATATTGTGCATATTTGTAATTTTGGAGGGAATGCTTGATGGTTGCCAGTTTATGCACAATACAGTAGGCATAGGCAGCTTTTGGAGGTAAGAGATTAATAAAAGTAAGGCTTGATTGGTTCATTGGGAAAAGTTATGTCGGACATCATAGATCTGATTTGTTTAATATGAAAAGGTTCTGACAAAGGCATTGTTATTAATATTACCTTAATGCCACAGGTATTGCTGCTAACACTTGTATATATCACTCACGCAGAGTCATTCCACATCGAGAACGGCTTTTTACATTATTGCTGGCAACCATTCCTGATTAACTGAGATGATTACTGCTGGTAATGTTGCATATGGTGGCCTGTGATGTAATCTTGTCTCATATGGTCAGAATTATAACTCTAATAATATTAGTAGCTCAAGATGCTTTTCATGGAACATGTGTAGCTTTTATTACAGAAAGGTTAGAGACCCCTGCCATATAGCATATGGCAATAGGTCAGCCCACTTCTGTCATTGGCTCTGTTTCCCTGTGAGAGATGGCATTTTCCCTCATTACACTTGCCTGAAACTGTATGCTCTTCAGTGTTGTAGCTGGTGGACTAGACATTTATTTTTCCATTTTCTCTTTCTGTTGTTCACCATTCATTTCTTCTTTATTATTTTTCTTGTTTTTAATTTTCTTACTATTATTTTTACTGTAGTCATCTTTTAGAGCATGCTGTAACTCCCTAAAAGTTATATAGAGCCCCTCACTTGCTGCTTATATAATCTGCAATGCACCTCATTCTGCACAACCACTCCTTTTAAACCAGGCAGCCATCTTGGAATGGTAGTGTCCATTTCATCATTGATTATCATTCTAAGATGTTCAGTATGTTGCTTCTAAACGTGGCTCCTATGTTGAAAGTTTCAAACAACAATACTCTAGGTAAAATATCATTGCAAACCGGTTTACCACTGCTATGTTTATTTTTTTTTACAGCCATCTGCTGTTTAGGCTGCAATATGTTTTCTTAACTCTACTTTTATTCTTAGACGTTATCTTGCATATGTTTGTTGAGCTTTTATATTTGTTTTATTGTTGATGGGTATGTTGGTGAATGCGAGAATGAGTAATTGGATGGATGAATGAATGCAGGATTACAAGACTGAGTGTTGGAGTGCATTTATGATCTGTTATTATGTGCTTAAACTCAGCAGTGACTCAAGCATCACTTTTGGTTATAGGTCAGACCTATTGATTGCTGCATGGAACTGATGCATTATTATAGGTTTTTCTTTTAGTTCTTTTCCATGTTATGACATACCCTTGTTTTTTAGATCTGGCTTGATTTTGCTTTTTCTTTAACCCAGTGTTCTCCAAAGTCGGTCCTGGAGGGCCAGATCCATGCCAGATTTTTGGCATAGCCCCATTTAGATAAATGTAGTTATCCTGAAAATCTGGCATGGATCCAGCTCTCCAGGACCGACTTTGGAGAACCCTGCAACCTTTTATAGGTTTGGCGTGACAGCTCTAACTTTTTCTTTAACTATGTTGGGGTTTTGATTTTAATTTGGCAATCAGTCTGACAATGTGGGAATTCTATGCTGCATCTGAAGAGGAAAGCCCTACTCCTAACTGTTCATGATTGGACCGGTGACGGCCGGCATGGATCGGGTGTGGGGGAGCAAGGAGGCAGGGGGAGGGGTAAATAAAAATCTAATTAAACTTACCTCCTTGCTGCTTCCTCCTCGTCGCGTCTCTCCGGAACACAGAACAGGAAGCATCCAGGCTCCCCTGAGCCAATCACAATGCTGGAATGCAGAGTTGTGATTGGTTTGAGCGTTGTGGTTCGGCGCTCAGACGGGGACTGGGAGCCTAGGCATGTCCTTCACCCAGGCTGTAGTGCAGCTTGGGTGGAGAACATGCTAAGTGCGTATGAATTCATGAACACTTAGGGAGTGAAAACCACTCCTCCCCTCCTCTGTCAGCAGAGCAGTCCCGCCTGGCAAAACTGCCGTGCCTACAACAATAAAAAATAAAATGATAATAACATTGAGTTATTATTATTTGATTTTTCCTTACACTGCTGAAAAGCAGTGGGGCAACTTTCCTCCGTCTTAGCGGAGGGGCCGCCACTCGATTGGACTGCTAGTCATTACCGTAGGGGGACTTAATGTTAGTATACATTTGAAAGGTATTACTTGGCCTTTTGTTTGACTTGTCAGTTGACGTAAGCTGGAGCTGACCATTCAGAATGCAGCTTACTGCCTCATGCGAAGTTAAACACTCCAGAAGCTGTGATGGGCTTTCCCGTGCTTCTACTTTGAAGAATCTCTCCTCCGACTGAAAGAAAATAAGCATGTAGAAAAGCAGCCTTACATCAAAGGATTTTGTTCTTAAGATTGTTTTCTCCTTAAGTGCAAATGGACTCATTCCTGTAACTTTTCAAACAGCTGGAAGCGCCTGTAAAAGCCACCTGCAAATCGATGTTTCGTTTTACATGAAGCAAATTTAAAGTTAGTGTATTTGTCTTTATAATTGGAAGTTCAGAGAATGTTCTGCAATCAAGAGTTACTCACTCGCTAGTTGCCACATTACTTATGCAAAACAAATTGTGGTTGCCATGGAAACCTCAGTACCGTATTGTGTGTGTCTACCTCTGAGATGTGAAGTGCAGTTTTCAAAGAAACTGTCGTCCTCATCAGTATGCCAGGATATCTGTTCTGTATTTTTTCCATTTTTTTTTCGGCTCCGCACATCGTTTTTAACCAGCTTTCCCAAACTTTTATTTTATCAGTCATTGTCACAAAATTTGTATTTATTATTTGAAAGAAAGTCGGAATCCTAGAACGTTGTCGGTTCCCCTCAGACCTTCATCATATTACTTTGGGCACTAAGGTTTTCACATTTTTTTAAAGAAAAGAGTGGGCGTTTTGGCTTGACCTTATTGAGTGGATTATTGTTGTACTGCCAGCTGTAGTAACAGCAGGTTCACTAGATGCCTGATATGTTCCTTTAAGCCCTTGGTCATTTTAGATACTTGGTTTAACGTAATTTCAAATAGCACTTGTTAGAAATGGGATTATTAATTTCGAAGGGGTGTACCCCACCATCTCAAACCCAATCTGGTTAGGTCAAAACACTCTTCTAAGATCATCTCTACTGAACCCTTGGTAGCTGTGGCACTAACAGCAGGCAATCCACAGCAAAAATCCATGCTACATACAAGCTACATACAAGCTGTTAAAAGAGTTTTAAAGTAAACAACACAACACAATAAAATGTCTACAAAATAGAGAAATTAATGAGCATAAAGCATCAAGTGTATTAAAATGTATGAAAAAGGAACTGGATATATGAATGTTGAAACTTTTATGTCAAAAAGCACGTAGGAAAAGTCAAACAGTATGGAAAAGCAATAGTCTGCAGTGGAATGGTACCTAGGTGGGATTTCAGACCGTCTGCAAAGGAGCACAGGTTGGATACACCAAGCGAGTTGTCCCCGTCAAAGATTTTACCTTCAGACGTAGTCTCCAATTGCTCAGAAAGTTTCATGTGGTTAGTCCTGCAACCCCTAGTTCCTCATGGTAGGCAAATGGGTGACTTGTCTCCCTCCATTCTGGTTTAGCAGGGCCTAGTTATCTCTAGTCAGCTCAGCCGTCTTGGAGTCAGGTGTCCTTCTGCTTTTTCACGGAAGTAGGTAAACAGGAGACCAACCACTTGACCACTGGAGCACAGTTCAGTCTCTCTATGCCTTCAGGATTGGAGTCCTTAAGTTTTTGTCAGTCCTATCCTTCCCACAGGAGTGAGAAGTCTGGATCCTTCTTCTAGCAAGGCCATTTTCTTCAGGGGAAGTTCACCAGGTCCAGGAAAATTCTGAGAAAGTGGTGGTTAAGGTGCCACTTGTATCCTGTGTACTAGCCAGTAATGTGAGAAAATCGACCTCAATCCTAATTATTTTCTTGCAGTACCCTTTCTACCTTTGCAGCACATCCTCCTTGCCTTACTGAAAAATGACCCTGTGTCCCCTCTTTCAACATGGCAGGACCCATCTGGTACCTGGCAATCTGTCTTCAGCTTCTAGGTCACTTCCCTAAGTGATGGGATCAAAACTGGTTTTACCTCATACTGTCGCTAGAGCCTGACTGTCTAGGATGGTTCGGGGGTAAACATGAGCAATCCCTCCATGGCATTTCTTGCTCAGAGGACAGTGACTTCCCTATGGGCCCATCAAAAGGCAATTCTTGTTGTCCACTCCAAGATATCTAATCCCTGCTAAGTGGCCAGCAATTAACACCCATCACATTTCCTGAGCCCATAGGGAAGTAATTGTCCTGTGATCCAGAGGTGTTAATTGTCCCAGCCAAGGTTGGGTATTTCAGATCTGGAGTTGTGATGGCAGCACTGTTTTCACACCTACTATGACTGAAGACTGGCTGTCTTGGACAGCCCTGGGAATGAATAGAGTTATCATCTCCAACTCAAGAGGTAGTATTAAAGCTGTCCTGCTAACTGCCCTGTCTACTCCCAGATAACTAATGCATAGTGCACAGAGCTCTAGCGCCAGCAAAAATAGGGTGCAGAAAAAGGTGCACAAATCACAGTTGACCATAAAGAAAAGGCAGATTTGCTCCAGTCCTGATTTGTGGGACTTTTTGACATCAGGAAGGTATTGCATTTTTAAACTGAATGTCCTTTCTGTGTAAAGTTGCATGTTTCATTTTTATCTGCCATTACTTTTGATACGCACAAATATTTTAGTTTATGTATATATTATAGGCCTAACTCGAAGGAGCAGCGGACTGCTTTTATAGATGTGGCTTGTGCACAGTTCAGCCCTCATTTGAATAAGGCAGTTTTCTTACAGTTCTCTTAAGGGGGGGTTCCCCCTCTAGGACTCCAACTCTTGGTCGCCCTGATGCCGGATGCTACTACTTTAGAGCACAGATCAGGATTTGGAAGGGATTTAATGAAGATGTTTTTATGATCTGATATGACTCCAAGGCAGAGCCAAATATATGTATTTATCAGATCAATAACTTCAGTAAAACATGGCACTTTCTTACCTCCAGACAGGTAAAACCAAAGAAACTGCTGTTTAGTTTCAAGAAAGCAAAGGGCAATATGGATAAGGAGGTGAGAGCTAGCCTTAACATGATGGAGGAACTGTATATAAAAGCAGAATTAAGTGTGAGGAAATAGGGTGTATTATATGGTGTGGGTGTGCGACCTCACCATGTAATACACTTTAGGACCATTTGGTTTCGTTGGTTAAACCTTCAGCTCAGCCCTGGGTAGTTCTGTTTCTGAGCAGCAAAGCTTACACAAGTGAACAAGTGTAAAGAATTTGAACAGCACCTAAACAATTGAAGAAGAAATCGACAAGACACCAAAGAAATCCAACACCACTGTATTTTTAGACACCACAGCAAAAATGATCCACTGGAGTGTTCCAGAGATATATGATTTACAAGATATAGTAAATCAAAGCAGTGGCCCTTGGAGTTTCTTGGCTTTGGCTGGACTCTGAAGATTGCTTCTCCTCTAGTAGGACTCAACCACGTACAAGCATTTGCAAACTCAACAAATTGCACACTTAGAACCGTTTTCACCAAAACGTGCGGGCTGGTTGTAAGGTGGTCACTTGGAGTCCCGTTAGGGGACCAACCTTGGTACGGAGCCAGTCAGGGGGACCAGCAAGGCCCTCAGAAACAGATACTTCAACAGGTGAAGCGGTTTTCAGTCAGTTTCAGGCATTTTTATCCTTTGCAAGGCTTTCCAATGCAATGGAAGTGGTCCTGATGTAAGAGTTGAATGAGGCTGAAGATTCCCAAATAATGCTTTAGATGTGATGTGGCTACGACTACTCCTCGGGCCATGAAATGGAGTGAGATGGTCGTGGCCACAGTGTCAACATCCCTTGAAGTCCTCCTGGTGCTATCAGAAGTCGTCGCCACTGGCTTACCAGTCACATAGTATTGCGGTCATGAGCCAATCCTTCCTGAGTTGATAACTTGTCTAGTGGAGGTCCCAGCTGCATGTCAATGACACTCCCAGGTTCACTAAACTCGGGTGCAACTTTATGCCTCTGTTTCTGGTCCCTGGTGCTGCACGATTGGTGTCAGGGTGAAGATTTGGGGCTACCATCTTGCCCCATCAGACTTCTCAGCTGTTGTGTCCTGTGCTCTGAACAGGAAGTCAGCTCAGTGCCCGTTGGAGTCTATTGGCTTTGGCTGGGCTCTGAAAACTACTTCTCCTCTACTAGGACAAAGCAGGCACAGTCCCTCTCCTTTGCTAGCCACCAATTTCAGCAGGGGCAGTCCACGTCGGGGCAGCCTCTCTTTGCCGGTTCCACGGTGCAGCAGGGCAGTCCTTCCTCTGTCCTTCTTGCAGTCCATTCGAGATCTGAGTTCACAATGCCACGGGGCCCTACTTATGCTTAGAAAATGCCCTCAGGGCTTAATGCGGTTGGTAGCCATTGGGCTATCAGCTGACCATTTCCTGCAAAGTGTGACATTTAGGCATCCCAGTATGCACCATTCTTCCCACTTTCAATATGGCAGGAACCCCTCTCAGCATGTGGAGCTCCCTAGCCCAACCCAGAGTGTGGCTACTAAGGCTTCTACGCTGCCCTGGGTAGCAAGTTTGGCAAAAGGTTTCCCCTCCCCTGTCCCTAGTGCCAGTCTGTCTGCCTGAACAATGGAGCAGTCCCTCTCCCAAGTGTTACCAGTTTGTCATTCAAAGGCGGCTTCTCCTTTTAAGCTCACTTTTTGGATCAAGACTGATGTGGATTCCTGCAGGAGGGAGGTGGCCCCTATTGTATCCTTTCCTGGGAGTCACTAGCCTTTCCCCTCAGTAGGGCAGAAAGCTTTCTCAGCGACGTGACTCTGTGTGCAACCGGTACAGACACAAGGGATTAAAGGCAACTAAGTAGCAACTTTGCTAAAGTTGGATACAGCAATGTGCTACATTACTTTCGACCTGAGATTCGAGTCGGGCTTAATGTAACAAGTTATTTGATACCTTCGATGACCTACTTTGGTCGCACCATTCCAGAGCATGCACAGCTGAGGGGTCAGCATGTAACTCTGCACTCACCAATTGGGCGACCAGGCTTTTCCATAGTAAAAACATCAGTTTCACGTTTTTACTATCAGGACATATAAAATTACATGTTCTGCCCGTTGAATTTGTTGCACCCTGCCTTAGGACTCGATAGGCGTGCCTTAGGGGTGACTTACACATATACCTGGATAGTCTGGCTTTGACAATGCTTTAAATGGCAAAGTTGAGCCAGCGGTAAAAAACGCTCTTCCAGCCGCAAGTGGTGGGTTGGGAGTCTTGTTTTACTCATGTCCCACCCAGGGTGGCACAGCCAGTGCTGCAGTCCTTGGGGGGGGGGTGGGGGGGAGCCTCAAACGTACTTGCCCTTGGTACTATTTATTAGGGTCTTAAAGGTAAGTTTGCTTTGGCCAATTGGGTGAAATCCATTTCGACATATCAGTTTAAGGATAAGGGCACATGGAATCTCAGAGTCAAAATATTTGCAGCATCAGTCCAAAAATTTGGGGGTGACTATACAAAAAGAGGCATTTCCTTACAGAACACCATTGTTATCTCACTACCCGGCACATTGTTATACAGAGAACAAAAAGGATTTACAAAAGCGACCCCGGACCAGACAGTAGATCCTTTAGCAACTCTCCGGCAGAAGTAGAAACTCGATCTGGCATGCCCCTGAAGCCGAAGGAATGGGATAGAGCACGTATATATCCATGCATGGTCTCCCGTAATGCACACTTTCAATATATACAGCACAACATCCTACATAGAGCTTATCTAACACCGGCCAAACTACTTAAACTTTACCCCGCAGTACCACCCAACTGCTCTCACTGCCCCACCCCAAAAGCTGACATTTTGCATGTTTTGGGATTGTCCGGTCACACACACTTATTGTGATGAGGTTTGCATGGTTTCTACGAGAACCACGGGCCCCAGAATCTGAATCGGGCAGACTGCTGTCTGCTGGGCCTCTATAAGAGGTGGAGGGCTGGATGTGTAACCAACCGATTTATTGACCTCGCTCTTTTACTGGCTTGACGTGCAACCACAATGAGATGGAAAGCCATGTCCTTCGCAGAAGTTTCACAATGGCTGGATGCTGTAGTCCACTGGGCTGAGGTAGAATCTACGTCATTGCAACAAGAGCAGATATGCAGCCTGCAGAAATGCCCTATAGCGGCAGACTGGGGCAACCTCATTCATACATTTCAGAGGGGCCCAGAGGAGGACACTTGCCCGTCATAGGCAGATGTCCTAACCTTAACACGCACCACTCACAGGCAGATCTCCACCCTTGCATCTTCCCCTCCCCTTGCACTGAGATCACACCAGAGGATCAGATACTGCATACTTAATGCACCTTCTGCAGACACTACACCAATAACTCTGAAACATCCAGGATGTGGGGGTAGGCTCTTAGTTGCTGTTGGTTACCTTTACTTCATGTTTACTCTCTACTATTTTGAATCATCAAGAGTTTGTATTCCAGTATGCTACATATTAACACTACGTACTACCTGTTCGCTTAGGTGCACTGTCAATGATGCACTGTGATGTTACACTGTAATGCTGTTTGACCACTACTGAAAAACTCAGTAATGGTTAAAAAAAAGAACAAATTCTGATGGCAAGTAATGAAAGCAGTAATCATACTAACAAGAGGAGGGGATCTTGAATGCTATCTGAACAGAGTGCTGCTAGAGTGACCGTTTGGACTCCATCAATAATAGCTTAAATATCCAGGAGGAATAGAATATCATTATGAGGGTCTAAACACCTTTAAGAATTTACTTTGTTTAATGTTATTTAATATTCTCTAATTATAACATATTGGTGTCTTAAAACATATGTGAACATGAATATGATGATTTTCTCTGTGATTGTGGATTGCTCTTTCATATTATGTATTATAATAAGCTGCACCCATGTGGGTAGCATTGTCAAAGTGTGATGTCAAGTACTGATGCCATCAATGATGCAGTTTCTGAGTCCCAAAGCAGGGCTTGTGCTTTTTACCAGCCTTATATAGACTTGCTACCTTCCCACTAAGTTACACAGTTGTAGTAGAATATTTCTTAAACACCTTAGCAGTATACACTGTGAATTTTTCTTTCTCTTTGAAAACAAATCTCAAACGTTTTACCCAGTATCATTTTAGCATTGGAGTGGTGCTTTGTGAGGTATTTATACCATCAACGATGCCGTTTTTTAGGTCTCGCCTAGCGATGCAGCGCATGCGCTGCTTGCCTTGGCATACCTATTGTTGTCAGTTTGGTGGGCGAAGGGGGACAGAACATGTGCACGCATGTGGAAGACAGGAGATGTGCACGCGTACGGCTCGCGGTGTTATCACAACTCCTGCTCGCACCATACGGGTGCACATCTCCTGTCCGGCGCAGCGCGCTTACATCAGCTCCCCCATGTGCCACCGCTAACTACAGCTCTCCCGGTGCCCTGCATGGACTGGCAGCCCGGGTCGTCGCCCTGGTGAGTCTGTGTAATCGGCGCGAGGTTACCTCTGTCAGGAATTAGGAGAGCCGCATTTCTATGAGCTGTAGTTATTGTGAAGCAAATCATATCCTGAGAAAATCAATGGGAAAAGGGACGCTCGGCTGTATGTCCTAACTTCCTGTGATTTAATTTAATAGTTTTATAAAGCATGACCAGCCCAGGACGGGACCCCATAAAGCGACTTGAACTCAGTAATCAGAAGACAGACTTTAAGGCTAAAAGACAGATTGAGCTGGTGACTTCCATGTAGGACCCATACACCGACTGTAGAAGTGGGATACAGCATCAATGCTGGGAGGGTGGTATCAATAAAAGACTGTCCCATTCCAGGGAGATGCTTCGGGATTGTGCAGTAGGCGCCAGCGGCCCTCTAGGAAGTAGTGTACACTGGAAGGTCTCTCTCAGGGGGAAGGGACGGCTGTACCATGGTGAGCCATCGGTAAGCGGGAAGATCACACTGGGTGTCAGGAGAACCTGTGGAAACTGGAGCAACCAGGGAAAAGTTCTGCATAGAAGGTCACACTATGCAGTTGGTGTGCTGCTGCACCTCCAGGTCACAGAACACACGGTGGATCATCTTGCCCTGCATAGAAGGTGCACACTATGCAGTTGGTGTGCTGCTGCACCTTCATGTCACAGAACACACGGTGCATGATCTTGCTAACCTTCACTGGGCTCTCTATAAGCAAAAGAACAGCACTTATGGAGTTTCAGATTCAGTATAGCAAAAAAAAAAAGAGGTGGGCCAAAGTTTATGTGATCCTAAATTACTACCTACATTGCACAATGATCTTTCAGGTTGAAGCAGGAGTGCTCTGAGAGATTAAAGGATCTCTAGGTCGGAAACGTAAGTTCTTACATGTGTGGACCCTAGAGTATGGGACATACTCTTGATATTAGAACCATGAATGAGCATCTTCCCTTCAGGACTTCAGGATGAAAGCTTGAGCTCTCCCTCTTTTCAGTAATGACCTCTAGGTTTTCTTTTGATGTGGTAGTCAGCTGTATCTGATGAGCTAGTGCGCAGGCCCGTTGGAGGGAACTTAACCCACAAATAAAATACCTCTGTTTTGTTTGATTTGTGTGCCTGAATCACGAAAACTACTAAGCCACCCTTAGACGATAAACCATTTTCTAACAGTTTCAGGGTGAGACTTGGTACCCAGAGGCAGGCACATCCTTGGGTACCTGGATCCTGTTGCCCACGAGGACACTACCGAATGTGCGAATCCAGAATGCATTATGAACGCGGTTTCGTGGCCGAAGGGGGACAGGACATGTGCATGCGTGTGGAAGACAGGAGATGTGCACGCATACGGCTTGCGGCGTTATCACAACTTCTGCTTGCACCATACGCGTGCACATCTCCTGTCCGGCGCGCTTACGTCAGCTGGACTGAGTAAAAGAACACACGGCGAGATGTGTGCCGGTGCCCCCTGCTGACACCCCCTTGGATCCGCCAGCAGGACCCCATGTGCCACCGCTGACTGTAGCTCTCCCGGTGCCCTGCATGGACTGGCAGCTCGGGTCGCCGCCCTGGTGAGTCTCTGTAATCGGCACTGCCTTCTGCGTTCACATCAGATGGACCAACATGCTGGGTTAATACATTGACATATGGAGCATAATCCAAGAATGGCACGTTTGCTGGTGCTTGGCATAAAACACAGATTAATATTAAAATCAATATCAATATTAAAAAGAATGAACAATAGGCCTGTTAGATTACGTTTGTATTAAACCGCCAGTTTCACAGTGTTTGACCCCAGTGTTAATCCTCCGCCACAGAACCTACAGTTTTGCTGATTGAGAAATGTACAGTAATGGGGGGAAGCATGCATGATTTCACGATGACAGAACTCATTTAGACTGGAAATGTTGCATTAACCTCCCCTCCTAACCCGTTACACCGACTGTGCTTCGGTAATTCCATTTTAAAAGGAGCACAAAGCACCATAATGTTATATAAATACCACTATGAGTAAACACAGCATTTACATCAATAATGCCTGCACTGTTTACCCAGCAGCTGCAACAATTTTCAAGAAAATTAATTCAGAGGTGGAAGGCTAGCGGGGCTCAGGGTTAAGACGAGAAGGCTGAACTGTTGTTTCCAATCAATAAGCCATACGTCCAGAACACGGCGTAAATGATGGAAATGTGCAGGCTGGGACTGGAGTAATAAATGAGCTACAGAGCTGAAAGTGGCACCCCGGGACCTAACAGCGTCAGTGCCTCACTGCTGTAAATAAGGAAAAAAATGTAAATTATTGTGGGCCAAAGGGATGGAACCGCTGCATCGGATACCTGCCAGTATCATTAGCATAGCTTGACATTGATGGAGAACTCAGCTTCGCCCTCCCCACCAGCTGTTTTAAAAACACTATTGAGAAGGACTTTTTGGGATGTATGCTGTTTCTGTGTATACTGACCCAAGTTCTTTCAAGTTACCCAATCTGGTAGTAAGTGGATTTATTTTAAAAGCTGTTGTAATTGATTTTAGTTTTCAGAATGTTTAGTTTTTTGGCAAGTGTTTTTTTTCCGTCAGGCCGGTGTCACTTCCACCCTTTTAAATAACAAACACGTCCTGCTTACTTCTTTTCTAAGCACACTGCAGTCTCATCTTGTTAGCGATATATATAGAGCAATTACAATTACAGTTCACCACATCCAGCCACAACACTCAAAACAAATACACATGGGTAAATGACATTGCCATTTACAACGCTAATAGCTCTAATCTTGCAAATGCGAGACCTATTGTATTGATAATGCTTGTTGATTCCCTTTGCAAAGTTTGAACTTTATTTTTTGAAAGACTTAAAAAAAAATTCATAATATTTCAAAATGAGTAGAGAGCACTATAGTATACCATAGTCATTAATCTCTTTTCTTTAAAAGACAAACTTTGAAAAAATATATTTTATATTTTTTTCATATTTTATTCTACACAAAACAATCAATGTTCTACCACTTTGTATATTTTTTTACTATATTTTGCAAAGTAGTTCACTTTTTTGTTTTTTAAAGAAAACATAATTGTTCTTTAAATAAACTGTTGGCTAACAATCTGCGGCCATATCAGGGATAAAAATGACAGACACCTGCTGCTGGTGTCATTCCCGAACCGACGGATGAAGTGTATTGATGCACTCATGGGATGTCTCATACTCATTTGTGTTTTGCAATAAGTGGATATTTTATACACTTCTTACTTCACCCCCTTTTCATCCTTCCCCACACATTTTAGTGGTTCGATCTCTTTAATGCAGAGCAATGATTTTGTGGCTTCATGTTTGTTTGATAGAGAATCGTTGTGGACTTTGAAATCTATTTGTGCCAATTTCTCAAACCAAGTAAGATCTCCACCGTGCTACTTATTTTTGAAGGCTCAAGAATTTTTATTGTGTATATGATTTGATCTCGTATTTGCCATTGACTTTTGGGGCTCTGTTTCTATTTTTATACCATTTTCTGACCCCAAGATGCCAATTAATGCCTAGTCTAATATTTATGGTTCAATTAGGTAAGACCTTTGTATGTTTGTCCTCTTCGTGAACACTACAGTATTTTACAACAATCATCTCAAGTAAAACAAAATCTGTTGTCTATAACTTTGTAGATGAAATCCTTCTGGACTCGTGTATGCTTATGATTTGCTGTACAGTATTTAACTTTCTTCAAATTATTAACTTTTCTCTTGTATCTAGAGTGAGTTTAGTTATACAATTGTTCTTATTCTGTTTGCGTCGTAGAGATGCAGGTATCCGTACTCTATTCTCCAGATGATGACCTGTGTCCCAATGGGTCAAACCTTTGACTTTCCATAGTGGCCTAATGTGTTATCAATAATTCATTGGAAACATGACTGTAAAGGTTTTGTTGAATCATCAATGTTGCCCCTAGTTGTGAATTGTATCCTTGACCTTTGTCCTTCTTCTCGACGTCTTGTTGC
Source organism: Triturus cristatus (assembly GCF_964204655.1). Lineage (NCBI taxonomy): Eukaryota > Metazoa > Chordata > Amphibia > Caudata > Salamandridae > Triturus > Triturus cristatus. Next base: position 649,265,594 of record NC_140590.1, read on the forward strand.
CATGTTATGTTCAGATGAGCGCTTGAAAACAATGTTGTTCCTTTTAGATATGTATAGTTGTGGGTAATGTATAATGTTTAACAATGTATTGGACTAAATTCACCACTTTAGTCAGTTCATTGATTGATTGGCATACTCATTTGAAGGTGCGTGATAACGTAAATGTTTGCTAGAGGATGTTTCTTTTCCAATGTGAGGGCCCTCAGGGACCAGATACAGAACCGCAGCCTCTAGCCAGAACTACCAACGAAAATGTTTGGAACTTAAATCAAATCTTTTTGTCTTTGACGTTTCTAAAGTAGGTTCTCCAGTGGAAGGTGTTCTCGTGTACACTCACCACCAGCAATGTGTATTTGATTTCAGTTCCCAGAGGCACTCAGTCACATGATAATGACTGCTATGTTGCATAAAGTTTGGCATTGGCTCCATACCAAAAGATCTCCTTAGCTGCATTTAAACAGAATGAAGGATGTGGATTCAGAGAGACTTAATCATACACAGTGCACAACTTAAAAGTATATCCCCACAGCATACTGCTTATAGCATGATGTCTCTCACGGACTAATATACATCTGAGATAGAATTCGAGAATCGGAACCCTTTAATTACCCATAAAGTTAAATTGGATTGTGCTAATTGATTACTTTGCTTAAAAAATACCTAAGTGTCATTGAAGGCACTATACAAAAAACATTATTATTATTAAGTTGTTTTTATCAGTTAGCCAGAAAAACACATGTATGTTTCTCACCTTGTTCGTATTGTAAAAGCAGAAACAAATGTTTTCTGGTTTGGGTTTTGGGCTCCCTGATAAAAAAATAATGAAAGTGTGTCAATAGCAAGGTGTCTGATATTAGAATTTAAAGAATCTGGAAGGTATACCACCCCTCACTTACGGGCAGCGTTCTACTGCCTCCTCTCTATTACCACAGTGATCACTTTGGGAATATTTTCAAACAGTTTCTGATGGATACTTCCTTCTTTGCAGATTTCTGACCTCATGAATACCCATAGACATTAGACTGGGTCTGGAGACTTTTCCTCGAGCAGTAGGTCTCCAGCCGCCTCGCAGCTGTAACCCTCTGAAGTGACAATATGACTTTACATGCCACATCGATTTGCGCACCAGTCTTATTTACTGTTTTTCACACCTAACCAACATGGGTCAAGAGCTCTTCTTCAGTTGTTTACTGAACTACTCAAGCATCCAGCAGCTCTTCCACACTAGATTATATCAGATGTTTCCCCTCTAAGTTCTTGGGGTTCAGGTCCTTTTGATGGTGTTGATTGAAGGTGTTTAGATGGATTCATGTGATAACAAAAGAAGGAAGGCCCCTGTAAAGCAGATAAACAAGCAGGGAATTAGGGGGAATAAAAAAATAAGAGAACAAACAGTGCCCTGCCTGGTGAGTGAATAGAGAACTGTATCTAATCAGTGATTTCAATGCACAGTAAGTCGCTGTACAGCACAAAACAATCTTTTTACAAGCAAAACCAATCTCATAAACCATTATTTGTCAGGTGATTGAGTACATCACATTTTTTCACAATATTCATAACATGTAGAAACATATTTTTTTCATTGTATTCAAATATTCAAACCACGGTAAACAATATATATAACAAAATATATAAATATTCAACCCCCACACAAAACAATCAGACACACAATCACTCAAGCAGACATAACAAGCCGTTCTTACAGTACTCTCATTCTAAAACATAGAACAGAATACAATAAAATCAACAACAATTATTTTTGTAACAGACCAGGGACAACATCCAAAGACAGTATCAAATACCTATTTGGTATATGAATGTACTTGATCCAGAGATTTACTATTAATTGATCCTAGCTTGCTTCATTAATAGGGGCCAGAGTTAATTGAATATCCTGGTCTTGGAGTTCCAAATCCAGTGTGGGCGCTGAAGCGTGTTTCGGTGTAGACCTCACACCAAGGTCAATCCATCTTCAGGGCGCAATGAAGAGAAATCCATAAAAATCATTGGGGGAGAAAACCTGGGGGTGTCCACGTGGGAACAGCAGCTGATACAGCTTAACAGTTCAAGATCTAATCAGGGGCAATTCAAAGTATTGATGGACAATCTAGCCCTGCTACAGTAATGAATAAGGAGTTCCACCAGATGAGGGATTCAGCGAGAAAAGGAAATTTAATCCATTATCATTCGAATACATGCGTCAGTCTCTGTATCCTGAAGGGGTGCAGAGTACAAGGGATAACTCTATTGATATCCAGTATGAAGTGCAGACTAACACGCCAATTGACAAGGGAGCAACCGTCAATTCCGGAGTCGTCCTGTTTTTTTGGTGGATACTTCTAATCGCAGATTTTGCACTTGTGAATACCCTAGGCGCCAGACTGGAGCAGGAGAATTTTTCTTAGCAATACCTTTGGGCTTCAGTAGGTGGTGTCATGTGGCTCTGCGTCAAGTCCATCCCAGTTCGGATGTGACATCAGGGCCCCTACATAGCCGTAAACTCCGTGCCCTGACGTCAGTTCCTTTTTTTCTGCGCCTTCCGATGTGGATCCAGAGCTCACTTCATTGAATTCTGCCAGGTCTGAAACACCTTTTCAGAGCGTTTTTTCCAGTATGCAATGGACATGTCCCTTCCAAAAAAAAAGGTTTTAAACCATGTAACGATTGCCTCAAACAGATGTCAGTGACAGACCCCAACGAGATCTCCCTCTGATGTCTGGACTCCAAACATGATTCAGCGTCAAGGGGCAAGTGCCCATAGATGAACCCAAAGGCCATTTGAGACCGTAAAGCTAAATTCTACATTGCTGACCACTGTCAGAAAACAAACAAGGCCCGTTCTTGGTCAAACTCTATGGCGTGCACACACACTCATTCCCGAGACCTTTCTTGAGATTGTTCATCTTCGAAGCCGAGATCCTCCGGTAAGTTGAAGAAGTCAAAGAAACTAAAAAAGCCAAAGCAAGGCTCCCCTTCGTCCCGCCACTCTCATCACGAGGAGACGCGTGACACCCGTGTATCTCCATGCCGCAACCTTAGTCTCTGTTCTTGAACCCGGATTCAGCTGACATCCCCATCCCAATGCACCCGACTTCACCAGGTGATCAGAATCAAATCAGCAACCCCGCAACATCTCGAATTCAAAGAGGCCACGGACACAATATTTTGTACCTGACTGGTTTACTACCAGCGGATTTGTCCTCACACTGACTATGCCACTCAACCCCTTTTTGGAATCCGTCCTGTCTCTAGGTCTGTTGTATATGTCACCACTACCAACGCCATAACCCCCAGTGTCAATGTCGACTCTACCGATATTTGAACTCAAAGGGTCAGCCACCATAGGCTCAGCCGAAGTTGCAACCACAAAAGCAACATCGCCATTTTTATTCCAAAACATTGCTGCACCAAATGAAGATGCCAGACCCTGATGATGATCAAAACAGCCATATCTATGATGACAAGAACCTATTCTTTGGGTCAGTAGGGGAAACATGGCGGCTGGGAGCTAAACAGCCGCAGGCGAGCTCCCATCCGATGCGTGTCTTGGGAGCATCCACGGATCCTGCGAGTGTTTTTTAGCCGGGTTGTTATGGAAGTTTATTATCTTGTTTCTTAAATTTTAAATTTTGTGTGGTTTATGCCTCTCCTCCCTTTGTGATCGTTTTTTCACTTAGCGATTACTTACGCTCTATTTTTTTTGCACATTTGGTTTTGCCCGCGAATGGTGCTCGATCGAAGGGGCAGCGCTCCTTTGTTGAAGTTCTCCCTGCCGTGAGCCGTAGGCACGGCACAGCTGTGGAGGAGGCGGATTCCTTACCTCCAGAGTAAGCCCCTGTGGTTACGATGAGGGAGACGGAGGGCGGCTGTGTTAGAGAGAGTTTGGGACCTGCCGTAAGGTAGGATAAGGTCGCTTCTCCAGGACTGAGCACGTTCTAGGGTGGGTGCTGGACGAACCACCAGGGGCCTTGAGACCCCATTGGACTGAGTTGGGATTGCTGGGAATATCGGGCTCGGAGGTGGTTCCCCCTGGTGGGGTGATATGTGCTCCTAATGCCCGGTTGAATTTGAATCCGAGTGCTGTTAGAAAGACAGGGCAGACCAGCGTGGGGGCCTCACGGTTGTTTGGATGATAAGGCCAGTGGCTTTCCTTGTAGTGCCCCCTCCATTCTGCAACAAGACTTTAAGACAACAGTGTGCAGGTATACTCTCCGCAATAGGGTTGCTAAATACAGAGCGGATATTGAGTCTGCCCCGCGCATCTCTCCTCCAGTTGTGGAGGTAAAAGTTACACCTAGGCAGCGCAAAGGGAACAACACAACGGACTCAACACCAACGGGGGGGTAAAGGGAAGGGCTAAGAAGGTTCTATCTACAAAAGTCAGAGTAACTCCCTCCCTGGAGACCTTTTATAAGGTAATATCTACTCCTTCTGATAAAGGATTAAATATCAATTCCAGCATGGCCTCTCTTAGTATACAGACTACTTCATTGCAAACTCCATTGGAACATGTTGATAATTCTCCCCCTCTGCCACCTGGGTCTTTACCATCTGAGTCAGGGGCAACGGGGGGAGCGGTACTGGGGAAGAGCCACTGGTGGTTATCCATCCTGCCATAGACGTACCTAATAGGTTTTCGGTCCTTGAGAATGAAGAAAGCCAAGATATTCAAGATAAGGGGTCGGGCGCTCAACTGGATAGGGCTTCAGCAGTGGTGGTTGCCCCCACTCTTTTGGGCCCTTCTGCCGTATTGGGCCTTGCAGATATCCCTGGTACTTCTGCAAAGGATGCATCCTCCACTATGGAGGGTGGGTCCCTGGCGGATATTTTGATGGCCCTAAGAGAAGACATAGGGAAACGGTTTACCATCTCCGAAACTAATCAAGCCGCTATTCAGTCCTCTTGTGAAGTACTGGTTCATAAAATTGAAGAAGTGACCCGGAGAACTGAAGTATTGGAACTTGAAATTCCTATAATTAAAGAAGCTCTGCTCTGTTCTTCGGTGGAAGTGGATAAGATAGTTAATCAGAACAGGGAATTGAAGAATGACATTGAGCGTTTGGAAAACCATGCCCGAAAAAACAATTTAAGAATATTAAATGTGCCAGAGGACCTGAAGGGGGGGGGGGATATTAAAAACTTTGTGATCTTCCTCTTAAAGATACAATCTTAAAGGATACCCAGGAATTGGATCTTGCACTGGACATCCAACGTGTCCATCGGGACCCATATAAAAGGATTTTATGGCAAGGCCCGGAGGCCAATATTATGCATCATACCTTTATTGCTCCTCAAACACAGCAGCAACATCACTTAGAATTAGAATACAATAACACTTTAGAACGCAGAACATGCTTATAATCCCAGAACAGGCAGCCATCTTCCTCTTTTGTTGCTGCTCAAGCACAAGATAAGTACAATCGTATGTATTGTCTTATTATAATTTATTAGAATATTAAGTATAATTGGATGGTATGGGATGATTTATTTATAAAGGAAATTTATCTATATGTATGACTTTACGTTTAATATATAATTTTAAATGTGTTTAAACTCGTTGTTATGAAAAGAAATAATTAAGGTGGGATAAAAGTTAATTTGGTGCGGATGAAATTGATTGAAGGGGCTGAGTTCTGACCGATTTAAGTAAAGTTAGATGTTTGGCAGTTTTAATGCGCGCGTTTTAAAAGTACCGCGTGAGGCTTTACCTTCGGGCAGGGAGGCTGTGACCGGTAGATGAGTATCGTGGGTTGGAGCGCGAGTGCTTGCTTGCATCAGCGCGTGGCAGTCGGTGCTAGAGCGGGTTGCTGAAGCGCTCGAGCTGTCCGTGTTGTAGAATGAAAGAGCTTGTTGTGACACGTAACGATTGGAATTGGAATAAATGAGCTGCCGTACTCACGCAACGTACGGCGGCCATTTTATTAGTTTGGGAATAGTGTGTGTTTGTTGAAAAGGATTCCTTTCGGCCATGTTTTGGGAAAAAGATTATATGAAAGGAAATGTCAGTTTCAGTCAGGATTTGATAGTTTTTTCACGGAGAGGTCAGATTTTGGTCAGGGTGTTCAGTATTGAGTTGTAGTTTGACATTTAGAAAGGTAATATTTACAGTAAGGTAGGATTTAGTGAGTTTGAAAGGAAAGAATTATAATATATTTTTTTAAAGTGTTAGTTTAAGGAATATATTTAATTAAATTGGAAAACAATGAGGCAAGTTTGGAGGAAAAGATGAAATCATATATGGAAAAAATGTTTGGGAATTTATCAGCATCAATTGATAAAATATATTGAAAATACTTTTGAAAAAAATATGAAGAAAAGAGAGAGTAGACAAAAGTCTGGTGAGGAGGAAAGTTTTTGGACTACCGAGGAGGTTGAGGTAGTGGCAGGCGTGTCTGGAGAAGGATTAAAAAAGAAAAAGAAAAGGAGGAATGTTTTAAAAGGAAAACACAAGAAGGAAAATGAACGTAAGGTTCAGAAAGGGATGGCTATAAAGACCAAGGACAGCGCTATAAAGGCGCATAAGAGAAAACATAGTGCGGTGGCATGTGATTCGAGTTCATCCTCAGGAGGTGTAGAGTTGACATGTAGCTCAAGTCTGGAGGACTCAGATGTTGAGGAGGTCTCTATTAAGATGAGGAAAATAGATGAGAAAGAAATTAAGTTGGAGGTTGGTGATTTTGTAGATCCTCAAGGAGAGGATATGTTTGACCTGTTATTGATTCAACATCCATTGTCACCGCAATGGACTACGGCTGATCGTGTAGCCAGATATATAAGATATTGGATACGAAGGGAGATCCCTAAAGATGTGAGAACAAGGCTATGGTCGGAGTGTCCAAGACCTAGTCTGAATAGTAAGGTGGCGTACACACCAGAGCTAGATCAAAAGATGTTAGCATTCCTTAATAAAAGTGGTAAAGACCCAAGAAGAGGTCTGGACAAAGGATTGAAGGTTTGCCAAGACAGGCTATTGAACGTCTTGGGACCGCTAACAAAACATTTTGATATGTGTGAAGAAGCACACAGTAACAATACTGGTGTGGATGTCGTAGAGATGCATCAGTGGATGCAAAGAGCTATATGTCTCCTTGGAAACGCAAATGCGGCTTTGTGCATAGAGAGAAGGAAGAGTATTCTCTTCAAAATTGATCCAAAACTTGCCGAACTGGCTAGTAAGGAATTAGGAGAACAGAGCGAAGGTCTTCTTTTTGGGGATGACTTCGTAAAAGACATGGTTAGATATGTTGGAACCTTTAACAGTTTACAAAAAGTACAAAAAGATATAAAAAAGCTTTTTGGCACGGCCGGGCGAACACGGGGTCTGTTCCCCGGCCGAGGTCAAGGTTTTACCAGAAGCAATTTTGGGAGAGTAATTAGACCCTATGGCGCAAGTTATGGAGGAAGATATGTATTCACAAGATCAGATCAGGGAAGTTCCTTCCCGCAAAGGCAAAGAGGAAGAGCAAGGGGCTCGCGTGCAGAAAGGAGGCCTAGAGGAGTTTCAGGTAAGACCGCTAGCAGACCATTCATTTACTCAAATAAAATTGGGCGGCAGACTAGCCCAGTTTGTTTCGAGATGGGAGGAAATTACAGTATTCCAGTTCAGGAGAAAGTTCCAAAGATTTTAAGGTTCACAAGAGAGATGGAATTATTAGTGACGAAGGAGGTGATAGCTTTGGAGGAGAAAGGTGCAATAGAGGTTGCAAGGGAGGTTCCCGGTTGTTTCATAAGTAATCTGTTTTTAGTGGAGAAGAAAGAAAAAGGAATGCGACCAGTAATAAATCTAAGGGAATTAAACGATTGGGTTGGTTACAATCACTTAAAGATGGAAGGGTTACATATGCTGAGGGATCTGTTGAGGAAAGGAGATTGGATGACGAGGTTAGATTTGAAGGATGCTTATCTGACGATTCCTATGTGTCAGGAGCAAAGGGACTTTCTGCAATTCAGATGGAAGGGAAAGAGATGGAGGTTCAAGAGTCTTCCATTCGGACTAACATCGGCTCCTTGGTGCTTTACAAAAGTGATGAGACCGGCGGTAGCTTGGTTGAGGTCCAGGGGGATTCGTCTGATTGTTTTTCTGGACGATATCCTGATTATGGCAGAGGAGGAAATACTAGCAAAAGAACAAACAGAATTTGCGGTGAAAGTTATAGAGGATCTAGGATTTGAGGTGAACAAGGAGAAGTCTTGTGTAGAACCGAAGCAGGAAATGAAATTTTTAGGCTTTCAGATATTGACATTGGATTGTGTATATAAATTGCCGATGGAGAAAGTCAGGAAGATAAGGAAGGGAGTGAAAAGGGTCAGGAGTGCAGAGTTGATCACACTGAGGCAGTTGGCTCGTTTGCTGGGTCTTCTTTCATCATAGATTCAGGCGAATTCCCGGCACCTCTTCATTATCGTGCTTTACAGAGACTGAAGGCTTTTCATTTAAGGAAAGACGCGAGATATTCACAGAAAGTGAGAATGAATCAGGAAACTCTGGAGGAGTTAGATTGGTGGATGATGAGTTTAGAAGCATGGAATGGAAGGGCGATTTTTGGAGAAATGCTAGAAATGGAGATAGAGTCGGATGCGAGTATGCACGGATGGGGTGCAAGGTGTGGAACGGTTGCAACAGGGGGCAATGGTCGAAAGAAGAGGGAAAGATGCACATACATTTTTTGGAGATCTTGGCAGGGTCGTTTGCGATAAAGAGTTTTGTGAGGAATCAAGTGAAGTGTTGTGTACTTTTGAAAATGGACAATTTATCAGCAGTTCGGTATGTGAACAAGATAGGAGGTGCTCGGTCAAGGGGATTGGCGGAGCTGGCCAAGGAATTTTGGAAGTTTTGCTTGGAAAGGGAGATAAGGGTTCAAGCTCAGTATATACCGGGGTTGAACAACGTACAAGCGGATTGGTATTCAAGATACCTCAGGGATGTGAGCAATTGGAGATTGAAGAGGGAAGTTTTTCTGAGTCTAGAGAGGATGTGGGGTCCATTGAAGGTGGATCTTTTTGCAGACAGACTGAACGCTCAGTTGAAGGATTTTTACAGTTGGAGACCGGATCCAGAGGCGATGGGAGTAGACACATTCCTACAGATGTGGAAGGAGGTGAAGAATTATGCTTTCCCTCCGTTCTCAATGATCCAAAGAGTCCTGAACAAGGTCAGAAGGGAGCAAGCCGAGTTAGTTCTGATAACCCCATTTTGGAGAGCACAGGTATGGTTTCCAGATTTCATTAATCTTTTAGTGGGGGATCCAGTCATTTTGCCGAATTTCAGGGAAATTCTGCTGGATGTTCAAGGGAACGTTCACGATCTAGTGGTGTCAGGTCAGTTAAGGTTAATAGCTTGGTTGATTTCAGGAGAGTATGGCAGATGCATGGATTATCAAAGAAAGCTGAGGAACTCGTGTCTAAATCCTGGTCAAGAGGAACATCTAGGGCTTATGGATCAGCTTGGAGAAAATGGAATGATTTGGTGTTTTGAGAGGGGTTTGGATCCCATATCGGCACCTGTGGTAAAAGTCGAAAATTATTTGTCAGAGCAATTTGATGGGGGTTTGGCGTTTAGTACTGGTTAATTCTTGTAGGTCAGCGATTTCGGCAGGACATGTTTTAGTTGATGGAATTCCAGTTGGTCAACATGCTTTGATTAAAAGATTAGTGAAAAGTGTGCGTATCGTCCTGCCTCCAAGAGCGAAATATAGTTCCCTATGGGATGTTTCAATGGTCTTGAGGGAATTGGAAAGTTGAGGAGTGAATTCAAACTTAGATCTGAAATTGTTATCCTGGAAATTAGCTATGCTTTTGTGTCTAGTTTCTTTTAGGAGGGTTTCGGATATAAGAGCATTAGAAGTAAATTCAAGGTTTTTTCAGCCAGAAGGGGTATGTTTTGAAATAAGGAGAAGGACAAAGACTATGTCTAGGACAATTTTTTAACCAGTTTTTGAGGGTGATAGTGTTTTATGTGTGGTTAGTTGCCTGAAAGAGTATGAGAAAAGGACTTTAGGTTACAGAATGGACAGCTGCACACTATTGTTAATTTCTTATGTGAAACCATATAAAGCAGTTTCAGAGCCCACGTTAGCGAGATGGATAAAGGGTGTTATGATTAAGGTAGGTATTGATGTTAGTGTCTTTGGGGCACACTCAGTAAGAGGAGCAATGGCTAGTAAAGCATTCATGAAAGGCTTTAGTTTGTATGGAATTATGAAAGCTGCAGATTGGTCTAATGATAATACTTTTAGAAGGTTTTATTTTAAACCTGTGGAAAATGTGTTGGAAAGAGTTTTGGGTGAACTTTGAACATGCATAATATTGGCCTCCGGGCCTTGCCATAAAATGCAGATTTTCCACAGTTTTAATGTATAGAAAATCATGATTTTATTAAAGGCACGGAGGCTAATATTATCCCTCCGCTGTACCCACCCATTATTATTAATACATTTGTTTTGTTTTATAGGTTAAAAAGAAGAAGAAGAGAATTGAGGATATATGAAGAAGGAAGAATTTTTGAAGACGGAAGGATGATTTTTATATTGGGACTTGGTTTTTTCGCAGCTACAAAGAGGAAGATGGCTGCCTGTTCTGGGATTATAAGCATGTTCTGCGTTCTAGAGTGTTATTGTACTCTAATTCTAAGTGATGTTGCTGCTGTGTTTGAGGAGCAATAAAGGTATGATGCATAATATTAGCCTCCGTGCCTTTAATAAAATCATGATTTTCTATGCATCAAAACTGTGGAAAATCTGCAATCCTGTTAAATCTAAGCCAATAAAGATCTTGGTTATTTTTTTAACATGCTCCTTAAAAGAAAAGATTCTATCCTCAGCCCTGAAATTAGGCACAATTAAATGTATTTTTTTCTCCAGTCCATTCTCGTTCTCTATTAGGTCTGATATATCTCATATCACCGCCACAAAACAGTGGGAGCTGCGTAAAAGAATGACGATTTTGACTTCACTAGGGGCTATGGTCCAACTAAGGTTTCCGGCATCCCTCCGAATAACGTGGAATAATCACATGCATAATATACGACAGGTTGAGGAGGTAGATGCCTTGATTGAGAAAATCAGAGGTTGGAGTGGGGTATAGATTAGGGAGGGGTGGTATGAAGGCTGTATTGTTTTTTTTGTGTGCAGTAAATGCCATAATGCTTATAATGGTTATCTCGCAGGTTTTATGAAGAGTCCAAGATTAGGGTTGATATAAATTGTTTCTTTTTTCTTAGCATCGATGGACCTCGCCCATAGGGCTTATGCCCGGAGAGTCGGGGGGGTTTCCCAGGGGTTTAAGGGTTATACAAGGGGGTGCGAGGGGCGGGGTGTTGAAGGGGGAGCACGGGTAGAGAAGCAATAGGAAATAAACCCCAAAAAATGTCCTCAATCTCAGATTAGTATCAGAAACTATTCCGTCGATAGAACAATGAATGATGATTTTTTTATATACGACAGATTTTACAGCCCTAATGACTAGTAGAGTTAATATTATATCATGGAACATTAATGGGCTTAGGTGCCCACGTAGGCAAAGATTAGTTTTAAAGTATCTTGAGCAGTCATCTGCACAGATATGTCTTCTACAGGAGACTCATTTGAGTAATAAGGAGAGTAAAACTGTCTTTGGTAAATATCGTTGGATTGAGTCTTTTTGCTCCTCAGAACAGGTAGTGCATAATAGAGGGGTAGCAATATTAATTAAGGTTGGAGCAAAAGGCATTATCATGTCAGTATCCTCGGATTACTCGGGGAGATGGATCGTAGCACAGATTGTAATTGGGGGGGGCCGAATTAACAATAGTCTTGTTTTATGGTCCAAATGTCGATGACCCATCATACATTTATAATATGCAGGCTAAATTATCAGGAAGATCTACCCTGATAATTATCGGGGGGATTTCAATGTCCTTCTTAGCCCCTTACGAGATAGGTCTAATCATAGCCATCATGTGGGCGCCCCTCGCATCCGCCGCGCAATCATCAATATGATCCATGATCTTGTGTTGGCTGATGTCTGGAGGGCCAAAAAGGAAGATAGAACAGGTTTTACCTTCTTTAGTAAAAAATATGGCCATTCTTCGAGAATCGACTACGTCTTAATTGACAGGTTGGGATTAGAGAAGGTCGGGATATTTCCATCTTGCCAAGCATTCTCTCTGATCATGCCCCTATATCTTTTTCTTATTTAAGTGCTAGACAAAACCTTGGAACTAGATGGACCCTGAAGAGGGCAATGCTTTCTGATCCTGATATAATTAGCGCACTTAAAGCTTCCACTACAGACTTTTTTGCCCTTAACATCGGCTTGACTTTGTTAGATTTTGTCTGGGATGCTTTTAAGGCAAACCTTCGAGGGCATCTACATAGCCTGATCTGCTCTAAAAATAAGGCAGAGTTGCTGGAGTTTCGGAAGCTTGAAAAACAGATAGGGATATTAGAGGAAGAGAGGCTTAGTACTCCTCAACCATCGATTGAAGAACTGGTGAGAATTAATACAGATCTAGACTGCCTTCGTCAGGAATACAGGGGAAAACTGGAAGTAAAAATTCAAGCCCAGTGGTCTGTTTATAACATGCAGCACTTTGAATATGGGGAAAAGGCGGGGGCTCTCCTCGCTTGGAAGACTTGGGCTGATCGCGCCAAGAATGATATAAATGAACTAGTTATAAACGAGAATGGAGAAACTTCATGTAAGCATGAAGACATGCAGAAATGTCTTCTTTCTCTATTCTCGGATTTATACAGGGAAGAGATTTCCCCTAGCGTAGAGAACATCCAAAATTGGCTGCGATCTAAAGAACTGCCTGTCCTAACCGAGGGTAGTCAAGCTGCTCTGGATGCCTATATTACAGAGAGCAAAATAATAACTCACATTAAAAAGATCAAGATCAATAAGGCTGCTGGGACTGACGCCCTCCCCGGCGAAATTTAGAAAATCTTACAGGACGAATTGGTATTAAGATTATGTGAACTTTTCAATTACGTCTACAGTGCAGAAGGTAGAGTTCCTAAATCATGGAAGGACACCACGATCGTCCTTATACTTAAGCCTGGAAAAGATCCCCTTAAAGCCGACTCATATAGGCCAGTCTCCCTGCTTAACGCTGATTATAAAATCTTCATGAGCATTCTGGCAGGGAGACTGGTCAAGTTAGTGCCACAGTTGGTTCATATGGACCAAAAGGGATTTATCCCGGGGAGGTTCATTCAAGAACAGACCCTGCAGCTGATTGGTAGTATTGACCTATTTGTGACGCGGTCGATGCCCTTGACTGTTGCAGCATTTGATGCAGCGAAGGCATTCGACCGTGTCTGCTGGGTCTTTCTGTGGGAGGTGCTAAAAATAATGGGTCTGGGGCCAGTCTTTATACGGACATTGATTAATTGTTATCAGGGGGCCTCAGCGGCGATTTTACTGAACGGTAGGTTAACATCAGGTTTTATTATTGCAAGGGGAACGAGGCAGGGTTGTCCCATCTTGCCTTTACTTTTTGATTTATATATAGAGCCTCTTGCCCAAGCAATTAGACTGGATGAATTAATTGTCCCGTTTCATAGGTATAGTAGCAAGTTATCCCTTTACGCGGATGACTTGTTGTTGTACACAGATAATCCTGCTGTGGTCCTCCCTAGAGTAGAAATCCTTCTCGAAGAATTTGGCTCATATTCAGGATACCTTGCGAATTCCTCTAAGACTGATATAATGATTTGGAACGTTGACAATTGGCCGGGAAAAACGAGCACGGACTTCAGCTATTTAGGAATAACAATTGTAAATAATTTAGATGATATCCCTAAGATTAATTTAAAGAGGGTGGCTAAGGAGATTGATCGTCTCTTTTTAAGATGGGCAAATTTGCCTCTTACAATATACGGGAGGGTAAATTTGGTAAAAATTGTTATTCTGCCAAAATTGACCTACCTCTTTAGTACCATTCCCTTAGAGTTTCCGCATAGAGATATAAGCACAATTCAAAGTAAAATTGGAAGTTTTATTTGGTCTAACAAAACGGCCCGGCTTTCCTGGAAGAAATTGAGGCGTAAGCTTCAGAAAGGGGGCCTGCCACTTCCTGATATACTTTGGTATTCTTTTGCTTTTCAGTTCAAAAATATTCGGGCATTACTTTGTATGGCGGGGAGCTCTAATTGGGGGAAGATTTTAAACAAAATGGTTGTTCTTGAGGGAGGTGGTGAGGGCTTTCTCTATAAGTTTGGAGCACCCAGATTCTTCAAAAAGGTCCGCCTGAAAGTTTTAAAAGCAGCCTTGAACTTGTGGTACAGGATCAGGAAAATATGGGGGATAGGCTACTACTCTGATTTTGCTCCCATATGGGATTCACCTGGGTTACCTGTTTGTTTAGAGGATAGCCTAGCATTACCCATTAAGAAGGCCGGTATAAGGGTTTGGTTTGATGTTGCTTCTACAGATGGGATCCATCCTTGGGGGGTATTAAGGTTAAAAATTGGAGAATCCTTCTCGAGATTCAAATATTTACAACTTGCCTCCTGGTATACTGCAGAGAAAGTGCTCAATGGTGGGAACTCGGAAATGGAGAGTCAATGTCAGAACATACATCCTATAAAAAAGAAAGTTGGGACCTGGTATAAGAAGCTGCAGGAAGCAGAAGATAGAGTCCTCCCCCCACAAAATGAAGTCTGGAAGATGACAGCTTTAGAGAACAATGCTGCAGATTTGTCTGAACTTTCTTTCCAGATATTATATAGGGTGGTTAAACCCGCCTCGCTAAAAAAGAACCATTTCTTTGTAATTAATAGGTTATATTATACCCCCAAGAAAATAGCAAAGTTCGCTCCCCTCTCCGCCCCAAAATGCCCTAGATGCGATTCGGCTTTGGCTGACGATCTACATATTTTCTATGAATGTGGGGTCTTGAAGGGGTTTTGGCAAAATGTGGAATGTGCTCTTGGTGCGATTTTCAGGGTCAATTTGAATCTGAATTTATCCATGGTAATATTTGGTGTTGATAATAATCTGACGTCCCTTTGGTCAACATCACAAAAAGGTCTGCTAATGTATTTGATCCTTATTGCCTGGAGGGAAATCTGCAGGCTATGGAAGGATCCATTGCCTCCGCTTTACGAGAACTGGCTGAGGTCCGCCCTGGGTATGGCCCGTTTGGACCTGGGACATTGGAACGATGATGGGCGTAACATCTGGTCACAGCTCTTAGTATGGGGCAAAGAAATGAGATTGATCTAATGCCCCTTAGTCCAATGATTACACCAAGCTTCATACAAAGAAGCCGGCCTGGGTAGGCCTACAGACAACGCAATGGCAGAAACCAAGGGTGTGCAAGATCGATGGGCGGTTTCTTGCTTATATTTGCAGAAGCTATATGGTGAGATGGGGACAAAAAAAAAAGAACCTATTCTTTAACCTTCAAGACACAAGTAGGGTTGCTACACCACCTGAATCTGGACTCCATTCACTCACACTGGCTACTGCTAAAGAGGAATCTGCCTCCTTAATGAGAGCAGCAGAAGTACTAGAATTTACCCTACCAACTACCAAGGTAAAGACCAACATCCTCACAGAGGTCTTTCACCCAGGACAGACATCTCAAGAGTCTCCCCTACCTTTTAATGAAACTCTGATGGATACAATGCTGGGCACCTGGGCAAAGCGAGGCTTTGAACCTCAAGTTAATAGGCAAATTGCAAGGTGGCATAGGCTTGCTCTGGGGGACTCCACCTTCCTCCTCCAGCACTCTACTCTAGAGATTCTTGTGGTGCAGGCCTCCAAAAGTAGATCAAACCCAAAAGTGTTTACGATCACTCTGCCAAACAGAGAATCGAAACGCAAAACAGTTGTTCTCCCTGCCTAACCATGCCCTCGGATCAGTAACTACCACTTGCCTCCTGGGGAGATACTTGCATGCATTATGTGATATGGTGGTAGACATCTTGACTGCTGCCCCAGATGACATTAGGTCCAATCTGTAGCACCTTATTCGGGATGGCCAGTTTGCAGCGAAGTACTCCATACAATCGAGCCTGGACACTATTGACTTCTTGTGTAGGACAGTCTGGACTACTGTGGTGTTTCAGTGCCATGCTTGGGTTGACTATACAAGTTTTTTGAGCGACGTCCAACAGCCACTCATGGACATTCCATTTGATGGCACATGTCTTTCGGAGACAAGGCAGACTCAGCTCTGGAGTGCTTCAAAAAAAACAAATTGACAGCACACTCTCTCGGGTTGGCACCACCTGTATAACCGTTTTCCCAACAGTTTTGACCGATTCGAGTCTTCAGAAAGGGGTCCGCTAGAGGCAGCGTCAGACCTTGCCTCAACATCAAAAGGCCTGCCTAGTCTATCGAGTCAGTCTCGAGACCCGACCACCAGCATCCAGGTCTGCAGATGCAACAAACTACACAACTCCTGTCCCTCCCTCCCCAATTACTGCAAAACCTCTTTAATTTCCCCTCACCAGCTCATGATCACCTGGTAGGAGGTTGCATCGCCTTTTACCTCTCCAGGAGGGGAAGCACCACATCCAACCAATTGGTGCTCCAAGTTGTCCAGAATGTTTCCGACATGCCTCCTACCCTACAACACCTCCCAGAGGACCATATGTCCATACTCCAAGGAGAAGTTTAAGCTCTCTTGGCAAATGGAGCCATAGAGACTGGCTCCTATGTGTTTTTGGTGCCAAAAGGACGGGGGTCTCTGTCCTAGTCTTGACCTTTGCAGCTGAACTTCTTCCTTCAGAAAGACAAATTTAAAATGCTCACCCTGACCCAAGGTTTATCTGCCCTGGTTCAAGGATACTG
This sequence comes from Triturus cristatus, assembly GCF_964204655.1. Classification (NCBI taxonomy): domain Eukaryota; kingdom Metazoa; phylum Chordata; class Amphibia; order Caudata; family Salamandridae; genus Triturus; species Triturus cristatus. The sequence goes on from NC_140590.1 coordinate 649,282,376, forward strand.
GATGGTGCTGTTAGATCTGCAGGATGCCTACTTCTACATTGCTGCCATGTAGTCCCACAGACACTACTTTTGGTTTCCATTAGGCCATGAGCACTTTCAGTACTTGGTGCGCCCCTTCGGCCTTACCATTGCACTATGTATCTTCATGAAAATTATGGTTGTTGTCACTGCTAAGGTTGGTATCCCAGTCTTCCCATACCTCGGTGACTGGCTGCTAAAGGCAGACTCACCTCAAACAATCGTAAACCACCTCCGGATGACGGCCAACCTGTTAACATTGTTGGATATTTCCATCAAAGTGCCGGTCACACCTGGCTCCTTCTCAATGGCGTCCCTTCTTTGGAGCCATTCTGGACACTGTGCTCTTTCAAGCCTCTGCCCCGCCTCACTGAATCTAGGACATTTGGACTATGATCCAGATGTTTCAACCCTTGCCCTGGGTCTCAGTGAGAGCGCGTCTCAGGCTACTTGGACTTCTGGCTATCCTGCATCCTGCTGGTGGACCATGCTAGCAGAAACATGCGGGCTCTGCAGTGGGATCTGTAGTCTCAGTGGGCTCATCGCCAAGGGAATCCTTTGGATTCCATCCAGGTGTTGGAGGAGACTGCAAAAGACCTGCAGTGGTGGCTGCTAGACCGCAGTTGGAATGGTTGGACACCCCTCTCCTTATCCTTACAACTGTCATGGTGGATGCATAGTTGCTGAATTGGGGTGGTCATCTGGGAGAGATGGTGATCAGAGGACGCTGGCCTCTAGTTGAAGTCCTTCTCAACATCCACTAGTTGGAGTTGCAGGCGATACTCTTGGCACTAAAAGCGCTTCTCCCATCCATCAAGGGGAAACGGTGTAGTTTCTCACAGTCAACACTACCGCCATGTGTTACTGCAATAAACCGGAAGGAGTGGGGTCGTGGGTCCTGTGCCAAGTGGCTTTGTGCCTTTGGACGTGGCTGAATCCTCTTGGCATTTCTCTGATTGTACAACACCTGGCAGGATCTTTGAACGCCAGGGCTGAGAAACTCAGCCGACATTTCCCAGTAGATCACGAATGACAGCTGCACTCAGAGATGGCACAGGCTGTCTTCCCACAATGGGGAGAACCCTGGCTAGATTTTTTCTCCACTGCCAAGATCATGCAGTGTCAAAGGTTCCGTGCGTTGAAGTTACCAAGGCAGCTCTCGCTCTGAGATGCCTTTCGCTTAGACCGGAGCTGGGACTCTTGTATGCCTTCCCACCTCTACCTCTCCTGTCCAGAAATCTGAAGAAGATCAGGAAAGATGGGTCCATGTCATCCCAGTGGCCCAGGACTGGGCGAGGACAAAATGATACCAGGAATTTCGGACCATGAGCATCTGTCCTCCAATCTGTCTCTCCTTTAAGAGGACCTCCAGTCATAACAGCGAAGCAGTTTCCTGCACCCCAGCCTGCACAACCTCCCGATGATGACGCGTGCCACTAATAGAGTGGATAAGGATCTATCAAAACAGTTAGGAGAATAGTCTAGGGGGTAATTTCCATTGGTACTTACTGGTTGTGGGGTACCCTTTTGTGTGATTAATGATTTAGGCAAAGAAGACTGTATCCTATATCCTGAAAAATTCTCTTGCCCTTCTCATCTACTGATTCCTTAGTGGCAAAAGTATCTGAGGTTTGTGTGTTTGATCTTCCTTACAAAGTAGTAGGTGTCACCTTTCATATAGGACGCCCTCCACTAAAACAATTCATGCAGGACGCTGGGAGAAGTCTGATGTCTCTACAGGCACAGTTGTTTGACATACTGTTGTTTTGTCTTTCACTTGCCCAGTAAGGCCCTGCTTTGGCAACAGTTAAAGGTTATCGGCCCTTTCCTACTTTCTTCATATAGGATCAACCATCTTCATTCAAATCACCTGTTGTTATAAATTTTTGAATGATTGACCCATATATTTCCGCCAACGCCTTTCGTGGTGCCTCAGTGGGACCTAAATTTGGTTCTAACTTTCCTGCTGTGTGCCCCATTTGAATCAATGCACAGCTTTCCTCTACGTCTACTTATGTTGAAGACAGCATTCCACACAGCAATCTTGTCAGCTGGTCACATGAGTGAATTACAGGCATTGTATATTCAGCAGCTGTACACCACCTTCTTACCGGACACGCTAGTCCTCAGGATGAAAGTGGTGTTTCGCCCAAAGGATGACATGCTTTTTCAAATTGGGCAGTCTATCACCCTGCCAATATTCTCCGCCCGCCTCATTTATCTAAAGAGAAAGAAAGGCTTAATTGGCTTTACCCAAAAAGATCCCTAAGCTTTTACTTTGATCGTACTAAAAAACAGTGGATGGACAATCAGCTCTCTGTATGATTCTCAGGTGCGAAAAAGGGGAAAACTGTCCAGAAAAGAACCATCTCTAGATGGATTGTCTTGTGTATCAAGATCTGTTATGGAGTGGCCAGGAAACAGCCTTCAGAAGGTGTGCATGCTCATTCCACCAGAACAAAGTCCGCAATCACCACATTGGCGCTTGGTGTGCTAATCCTGGACATTTGCCAGGCTGCTATGTGGGCATCAATCCACATGATCATGAAGCACTACTTCCTGGATGAGGGGCATTTTGCCTATTCTATCCTACATGATTTCCTGAATTAAGCCATTCCACAGACCCACAATCTTGCAAGGTACTGCTCTGGTATCCATCCAAAAGGTGAGAAATCTGTGGTTATAATTATCCCTGAGAAGAACAAGTTACCTACCTTTGGTAATGCTCTGTCTGTTAGAAACTCTAACTGCAGACCTACTCAACTCTGTTCTTTGGAATAGACTTAACTAGTTCCTACTTATAATATTCCAACCTAGAGACCTTCACACTGGGTCAATCTGATTATTGAAGTCTCTGCTTCCGATGGCATCGACGGATATCAGAAAGAAACTGATGTCAGTGCGCCAAGGTGGCAGCTCGGTAGGGGCCCCGACATCACATCGGGGTACGACGAACCCGACGAAGAGCCGCACAATGCCACTTACCAACGTGCGAGGAAATTGCAGAGAAATTTCTCTGGATTCAGATGCCTGGGGGTATTCACAAGGTGAGGAATCTGCAGTGAGATTGTCCACCAGAAAGAGCGTTACCAAAGGTAAGTAACTTGTTCATTGGTCAAATCGTCGTGACCTGCAGGTGGCATCAGAGATCTGATCATAATCTCTTGAGATGGCTATACCTAAATGCGTCAGAATGCCATCAAGAAGTGGGAGGTTAAAGTATTTTTGGCCCAAGTCAGTAAGGACGCTCATATGTGGTCCCTTTCTTCTTCCTCAGGTAAGTCTCCTCACGGTGAGGGATCATCAATGGGTTCTCCCATAAAAAACATAAGAAACCAAATCAGAAGAAGCCTTCCTATTCTTTGAGAAAACAGTCCTGCTCTCATGACCATTCAGAGAGTCAGAAGAGCCTCTCATTGATGCTGATCTTTTCCTCATCCACCTAGGAGCTGATGATGTTCTTAAGATTTTCAAACAGGGTTTTCCTGTTCAATCCATTGACCCGTCTCAGTTCAGAGCATTTCGACAGGCCATGATTTATAGCATCTAGGCTACCTCTTATTTATCTAGGCCATTTCTTTTGTATGAGGCAGACAATTTTGGCCCAACAAATCCGTCGGCTCCAACCTCAATGCAACGCAACGCCACACCTCCACACGTTGCTACCTTGGGATCATTCCCTTTTTCATGCTACTGTTTTTTAATTTGATTTTTATATTGATTCACTTTCCAGTTATCCATGCATCTGAACAACGGCGCCTGGCAACAACCACGGGCGATTTTTAGCATGCACAACACGTTCACGAGTCGGCTATCACTATCGACACAGCGGCTATTAGCCACTACTTAGGCATGAATTCTACCGAGTGATGTGTGTTTACAGAATGTTGTATCCTTACACAGGTATTTTACCAGTGCTCAGTTTACTACAACACCCTTCGTGTTTTGAACGCTTAATCTAGGACGTAAAATAGTCGCCCTCAGGGCAGTGGTGGCCGAATTGCTAAAGACACCCACTCCCGCTCCACAGCACGGGATTACCAAATTGATTGATCACTTTATTTCGCTAAATATAGCAAGTAACCAACAGGTCACATGTATATTTTTTATGTGTGTTTTGTCTGTGTTTTTGTTTCTTCCCTCACAGAAATTATTAGCCCTGGAATAACAAGGAGGCTTTTCGGTAGAACCGTGAGTTTTACCGTTCCCATTCCACAGGTTAGGGTGCGCCTTAGCGTGCGCATACCGCTGTGGAATGTCACCTGGTCCTGAAGAATGCTTAGCTTAAATTGGCATTGAAAGCAGAAACGTGTCGACCACCCCCCTTTTCACTAATTTAAACCGGACGTTCTTTGGTTATCTTAACCTACCAGTTCTAGTCCGTCTCACTTGATTTTAACGGTCCTTGGTTTACCTTGATTAAAAATTCTTTTGGTTAAAACCATTTACCTTTTAAATTCACATCCACTTACCCCTCAAGAACCAGCTCCGCTGTAACTCAGGCGTCGCAGCACACCAGGGAGGCACTCGGCCTCCTTGGTGGGAACCCGATGATGAAGCAGGTCACCAACTAGGTTGGTGAGTGAGGGTTCTTTTAAAAAATCCTTTTGGTTTTTGCCCACGCTGTTGTTTTTACCCGTTGTCACTCTTTCGTTGTTTATGAAAAATCATTCCATGAAAGCCAACGCCGGCCAGGGTACCACCCCAGCTATCTTCAATGCTGATTCTGACATTGATCCCATGAGTGACTTGAGCACCACTCCCGGCTCCATTCCAGTTCTTGAAGTCAGAAGACATTATTCTTGTGGGCAGAGAGAGAGAGAGTAAAGGCCTCTATTGAAGAATAGTCACTTGTTGACCCTGTCTCCAGAGCCCAGTCATTTTCACTATTTGGCTTCAGCTAAGATTATCTATAATGTCCCAGTTTTTTACATTAAACGAGTAGAAGACGACTGTTCAGAGGTTGATCAGAGGTTGATTACCTCCACCTTCCAGATGCTGTGCTCCTTATAGATATTCAAAATGCAAGTGGCCTTGATATGTCCCCTGAAGGAAGGATATATTCCTTATCTTTCAGGCCATCCTCCCGGAGAAGTATACACTTTATGGCTAAGTGTCAAGATGCTTTAGTCTTGGAATCCAGATCCATCGGGAGCGATGTGCGCTTCCACACTACTCCGAACCAACTACCAAATATACATTGACAGCATATTGGTTAGAATTAGCCTGGGGAAAGAGGAATGAGACAAGGCAGAGAAACAAAGACACTGTATATCATCATACTTTATGGTTGCACACCAGGGGCTGGTGTGTACTGCAGGAGCATTTGTATCTCAGGGAAAAAGGAGAAGTTTAATGTTCCTATTAGAACTATTCCAATACCTAACGTCTGAAATAATATGATATACCCTCTGACAACCTCTGTATTTCTAACTCTGTGGTTGAATGAAGCGCTCTCTCGTCATAGAGCTGAAACACAACTAGATTCTATATCATATATGCTAATGATACTCTGAGCTGTTATGTGTTTCATACTAAGGATGACTACTTCAAAAGAATGCAATAACATAATAAATGTACATTCACCACCCACAAAGATTGTCTCATCTAAAACAATACCTTATTACCAAAGGTTTCAGAAAGATTATCAAAGTCACTGTAAAATGAATGCTCTCTATTCTCCTCATAAATAAGAAACTACGGCAGACATAAGAGTTTGTAATCCTTAATGGATGACACTTTGTAAAAATAAATATGTGAAAATATAAAGTTCATAAACCTTCAAGGAAGACTCCTGGAAATAGTGTTCAAGCATGAAGTCTATATCCTCAACACAAGTTCTGTGCTAGAATATTCTCTGATTCCATTTCTGACTTTTGTTGAACTTCCAAGCAATACAGTCTGCGATTGTTAGAAATTCTGACAACTAATGGGCTGATTATGATGGCGGTCAGATCCTGACACGAACTGGACCGTTCGACAGGGAGTCGGCAGTGCCGCCAGGGAAATTACGATCCGACCGCTGTGGAGGCAGTCGGAAGCATGCCTCTTAACATTGAGGTTTGTGCTGCTGGCCGAAAAAGGACTGCAGCACAAGCCTCACTGCTAAGAGGCATGATTGTGACCATCCCTGCACCGTGTGGCAGGCACACGGTGCAGGGATGTTTAGGGAGGCACCCCAGATCCCATGCTGGAGGTCCAGGGGCAAGTGGGGGCCCGCTAGGGACCCCCAAAGTCGCTTTCCCCCTGCCTTTTCATGTCAGGTTAACCACCATGAAACGGCTGGTAGAAAGGGACATTGTAATCCCTAGAGCGGTGCCTGAGCAGGCACCACCACTATTGTAGGGATTGCAGTCCCTCTGACAGTCGGATGTGTGGCGGTTGGTCTCTCCGCCATCCCTCCATTTGCCCACCATCATAATGCGGAAGATGGTCCTTCAGGGTCCGTTGGCGGTGGGGCAGCCACCAATGGCCTGACAGTTGCGGTCCCACCGCCATCGTAAGCAGGCCCCTAGTCCCAGCTACAGTAACTGTGTAACACGATTGTCTTGCTAGGATTTTATGGACAATGAAGAACTTCTACTGTAGGGGCCTGATTCACAAAGGTAATTTACGCTTTTAAGTAGATTTACTACTCTTGGATATTCACAAACTCTGAGTGTAACTTGCGACAAAAAAAAGCAAGAAAAAAAAGCAGTTGTAAGTCCTTCACTATACATGGACAACCTGTGGTACTGCAACATCCTCCCACAGAAAATAAAGGTGGCAGGGACATAAAATAAAACCCTATAATACATAATGTTAAATTACATTAGATTATGTAAAATAGTTAAATATATCAATACAATTTATTTTAAAAATATATATAATAATAATAATCCATATTCATTATTTATTTCTAAAATATCACAATATTTTAACAAAAAAGCTTTAAATTCATTTAATTCATTTTTTTCCTGAGTTTTATATAGTGCTAACTTGACCCGAAGGTATCAGAGCGCTTTGCATGAGCACCAGTTGCGTTACACAAGGACACATTTATTTATTTTTCTGTTATCACAGGATGTTGAGCATAGTTGACGAGACTCAAACCAGCTTCCCCAGATTTGAGTTCAACCGCTCTAGCAGTTAAGCCACATCCAAATCTGTTTTAATCATTACTAATGCACATTAAATTTATTTATTTTTTCCTTAGTTGGGAATTAATTTTTGGGTATAAACTTTAAAAAATAATTGTAATTTAATTTTATATATTTCCATTAATTTACATTTTAATTAAACATTAATTTAATAGTGCTGTACCATTTTTTTTATTTGGCTCTGCATTTAAGGTAAATATATACAGTGAATGTAACATAAAATATTTCGAATATTTATTTTCAAGTTAAATAAACTTATTTTATGTTTCCCTGTAATTTACTATGCATAGATCTCCATCCCTACTGCGGACTCTCCCTATGGTAAAGTATAGGGACATTTAAAAAAAAAAAATTACTTCAAAAATAAATATTACAAATATTTTTATGTTAAATATTAATGCAAATTCATTTTATATATTTACTTTAAATATATACCAAAATAAGAACACATTTACAGAACTTTTAAATTAATTTTGAATTACATTTTTAAAGAAAATATATTAAATTTACTTACAAGTGTTTTTCTGTGCTTTAAGCGCTCGTACACCACACACGTTTGTCCACAGAGGTAATAGGGCAGCCAGACACTCCTCAACCTAACCTTAAACCTACCCCCCACCGTTTGAGTGTTACATTATTGCATTAGAGACAGTTGCATAACACACTTAAGGGCATAATGAGGTTAATTTGTGATATGAAGTCACCTTTATTGCTAGTATAGCTGGGCGACTCTTGTTGCAGTGTGTGTGAGTGGGGTGGGGGGGGGGGGAGTCTTTAAGGCCCTGACCTCGGTCAGCCACGTTACGTATGTAACGGAGGGTTTTTAACATACCTGTTTTGTCGGTGCGCAAAAGGGAGGGAGATATGAGAAAACGTGTATCTGCAAGAAATTACTGGGGATGTGCCTGGTGACATCATGAAATGCGCAAATAGTGGCCAAACGGAAGCTTGTTAGGCTGACAGTTCGTCTTCAGTTCGATTCTAATTGGACCCTTCCTGGAGCGCATGATGTGAATGACATTAAAGTGCTGATCTGACACAGTGATAGTCGCTGAAGGCAGTGGGCCACTACCACTTTTGTTTTAAGGGGAAATAATAAAGCTCGAATTCAAATAATCGTATTGGCTGCATGCTTGCATGTAACAATATTAGCGCACTTTTGAAATGTGGCACCGGTAGAGCAGACCTTTCATGTTTTCGGCTCCAAAGAAAATACGGCACTTGGCGTCGTCACAAGTATTTCATTTGGAGCTCTTAAAGGCGCTCTACCCAGCTTGTAATAACAGCCATGATTTAACCGAGAACCTGACACATTGCTTTTTATTTGAAACAGGTTTGAAAATTCCACGCAGCGCAGACTCCCCCTCTTTATTCTGCTCAGGCAGTTCTTTTAAAGCTTTTTCTGACAGCTTGCATTCTTTTGTAGTCTGCACTTTCTGGCACACCGGCATCTGTAAAGCGGATTTCAGAAACGCGCTAAAAGAGGAGCCGGGGAATGGAGGCAGCGCGAGCATGCATGAGTGTATTTTGAAACAGATGGATAGCCTTTGGCCTGCGCATGAAATCGGTTCGGGAATTATTAGGCTCTTCCCGGCCTGGCTGTCGCTCATATTCAAAGGGCGAAATCTGCGTTAACACCCAATAGCATTAATAATGTACAGTAAAAACAAGCACCCTCCCGTTGTTTTCCCAGCAAAATGTGAATCTGTGAAGTTCCAGTACGCTCTCCTAGGCAGACCTACCACACACAAACACGCATGCGCACAGCCACCCGAATGCACACATAGGGTGTTGAATCTAGTGAGCAGTGGCTCAGATTTTGGCAACATCACCGACGTCTCTCAAACAGAATCAAGCACAGTGATAGAACGGAGATCTGTGCTTCTCGCGGCCAGTAGCTGTGCGCAGTGGCCAGTGGGGGGAATTTAGGGGAGACGGGTGATCAAATGGGTGTGTGCGCGGAGATAAAATAAAAACATAAAATAAAATGAAAACACTTACCGGGTCCAGGTGATATGACGTCCTCGCCCCGACCTCTTCTGCTGAGACTGAAGTGCGGACCCCTGCAAACTCCTTGGACCAATCCTGACGCTGCTCACATGCTGTTAACCAGCATGAGAGCAGCGCCCTGGTTGGTGGGAGCGGCGTCTCTCTTCACTCTGCAGCGCACTGGAGGTCTTGCACTTGCTCTTAGCCCAGCTTTTTTTAGTTGCAAGATGGCCGGACAAAGAGACATGCACACTTTAAACAGTGCACAGCCAGCCCTCTGCCCACCACTCCTCCATGCTGCCACTCAGCAAGCCCCACCCGTCCTGACTCTCGGTTCAGGACGGGATGATGAAAAATAAAATGGAAATAAATTACCATTTTATTTTTCATCTCTGGGGCTTGGGGGGGGGGGGGGGCACTTAAGTGGAGCGACGCTCCTCCGCTTCAGTGGAGTAGCAACCCTGCTCGTGGTGGACAAAAAGACACATACACCTAGGTATTTCATCACAAGTCTCTAAATTCTGCTAGGAGAAACACTTTTTACTATGTTGGAGCAATGACTTTGGCCTGATGAGTGATAAGCACTCCTAACTATCTCATGAATGCCTCTAGCAATATGGCTATGGATACATTTAAGGGAACTGCATATTGCTTTGCAGTACATTTGCTAGAATTGATGGTGTAGAAAATCGGTCATTCATTCAGCATCAATGGGCCGTGCCTAGACATAGCCCACCATCAAAAATGGCCTAAATAGATTCCTGAGACTCATGAGTGCATGGCCCACCAATCTACATCCTTTCACAATTTAAGGTATTGGGTCATCGACAGACTAGTCCTCTTCTTTTAGTCACATACGTGGGTGATCTTAGATTTGTATGGCTCAAGGTTGTGGGTAGATCCTTGAATTCTACTTTTTTCATGACCGCTGATCTGTCTTATTTGTGTGGGAAGAAATTACTGAGTTTGGTTTTTGGAACATTACATCAGCCCTAGAAAAGGCAAAGTAACAATATAAGTAATTTAAAATGGATGAATTTGTGCACTGGCTGCCAGTTTAGGGCCTGAAGACCGGGGATATATGATGGAACAGCCTCACTGTCTATCGTTGTTGAATTCTGAAAGGTCTGTAACTGACTGGCCTGTTGTCCGAGGTCCAGATATATTGCATTGCCACTTTCCAGGCTAATAACACAAAGACATGGATGGCCATTACCAAATGATTAAATGACGGGCAAGATTGAATTCTCCTCATATCATTTAGATGGAAAACGTAGACCTGGACCACTGCACTTACCTGGGATACAAGGAGTGGCCAGACTCCAAACTAATGCTAATCATCCTGGCAGAATAACTTAGATGGGGTATTATCTCATTGCTAAAGTCCAAAAGGCACATCCACAACGTAGGTTGACTAGAAGAAGAAAGGTCTTCATTATAGTAGGGTTGTGATATCAACCACCAACCTACAGAGAGCACATATCAGTTCACACCCAACTCACTTTATGTTTTAGGTGGAGCACAAGTTGATTGTCATTAGCACGCATGAAATATCAGACACTAATTTGTAAGGAGAGAGGTGTAAAGATGCCCGGAGCCAAGAAAGCAAAAGCGCAGATGATGGACGAAAGACAGAGCAAATCAAACATGCACCCCCAGTCAAGAGATCTGGGTTAAATCCATCGTTCTTTTGCTCACCATGCCACCCCAATTTGGACCCAGCCATATGCAAATCAGTCTTGACCCTGTTCCTTATGGGAACAGTCCAGCCCAAACTGCTAAGCCAGGTCTTCCCTGGACGGGAAACAAGCATCCTGAGAGCGGTTTTTGGGCATCACCCATCATCAACCAGGCTAGCTTAAATCCAGTGACACAGTGAGCCCTGAGCCAAGAAAGGTCACGATGTTTATTACTAACAAGTGAAGTGTAGAAGTACAGGTGTTCCTTCAACTATCTGCATCCTTTGATGTTCTGTCCCCTCCACTGCCACCAGTCACCCTTCACCAGTGTTCTCATTCTCAACAATATTCTAATCCGGATGTGTGCAAATCAGTGTACAAAATAAGCACAGGAGGATAGGAGAAATATTACCGATTAAATCTGAAATTAAGTTGGGAGGACAGAAGAAAGAGAGAGAGTATTGCAAAATCAATATAAGGCATCACTATAACAGGAGGCAAAAGTCTCATATCGAATTTGAACATACCAGACAAGCAAGTGGAGTCCTGGGAGACGCCCCAATGAACAAGCCTTGGGGACAACTCCCAGAGGGACGAGGCCACTGACTGAATTTGTTGAGTTAAAAAAAAAATCTACTCCAGACCCACTGCTTGACTTGTAGCCTCTGCCAAATGGTGCAATCATGGTGTATAGGCGGTGATGTTGTCAAATAAAGCTTAGAAGTATTTAAAAAATCAGTGCTCCAACACTGCTGCCACCCAACTCCATCGTAGGTAGTTGAGGGCAAAAGTAAAATACTTTCAGTATTCATGCCTGGCCTTGTTATTTGCCTCAGATAATGACGCCTGCTCTGCTCTTACTGTGAGCTCAACCAATGTCCTTTTGAATGAAAGTAAGAAAATGGGAGGCATATTTTCTGATTCTGCGGCACCTGGAGAAGGTTTTACAAAAGCTGATGTGCATTCAACTCGAACATATCCTGTTGCCAAAGATCCATTCATCAGATTTCTAAGTGCCAGGGCTCAGAAAAAGAGTCTGTTATATCGTGGGTTCTTAGTCTAGTCTGAGACAGAAACGATTGCACTCTTGAGGCATGGCAGGAATCCATGAGAGTATCGATTTCTGAAATTGGCTTCAGTAAACGGAGAGGACCTGAAAATTGGGGCTGAGCTTCCACTTCTCTTACTTACCTCTTCTTGATGTAGAATGCTATCCGCAGGTGGAACCAGGTGTGATAGGATAGAGGACTTCTAGGCTTAGCCATCGCTGCCTTTTGGACAACAAATTGACATTCTCATGAATCAAAGGAGTCACAAATCTAGCATCTGTTCTTCACCACTGACCAGAAGAATGTCATTTTCTTTACTAAGTGCTCTAGGTGTATCACATGATATCGCGTGGCAGGCTAATCCTCTTTCTGTGGTATAGCCTACTTTCTGTTTCTGTGAGGAGGCGTTGTGGGCATGAGTGCATAGCATGCAATGCTTATTTTTACAGCTCAAAAGCATCGATGCTTGGCATTCCGCCCCTGGTTTTTATGGCTCAAATCAGCGGAAATGGCGAATGTTGGTAGCCATCTTTGTAATGTAGTGTACAGCAAGCAGCTGGTTGCTGTAAGAAAACGAAGTCAGCCTTTATAGAGGCCTAAAAATAAGGGTGTTGCTGAACAGGGTCTGTCTGTATAGGAGTTTTTGATTGACAACCTTGGTTTTAAAGATGTCGTTTGGAAGGGCTTGAGAAAGGGTGCATTTTAAGGGGCTATATTATCTTTCTGGTGTCTGAATCGTAAACACGTGTAAACAAGAAAAACCCCTGGTGCAGAAGCTCCAAAGCAAAGCTAATGCAGTGATGCTGATGCTGTTGCAGTGTTTGTCCCGAAGCGCACGATGCATTTTGGAAAAGGAGGACATTAGGTTTTTACAGCTTGAGTGTGGGTTCTGAGAGTCTTGTTCTCTGTAGATATGTAACAGTTCGTTTGTTTATTTTTCCCTTTTGATTATTTAGTCTTGGCCTTTGTTGCCCTGTAGTTGGCTGACTTATAGCTAAGAAAAAGTATCATGCACTTAGTAATGCCGTTGTTACATTTGTGTTCCTTTTAGCTTCTGGACGCAGTATGTGTCTCCACTCTTTGAGCGATACAATGTATCACTTAGTTTCATTATAGAAAGTGTTCACCTTAACTGGAGATTTTCCCAGCCACCTTGCATGAAGCTGTACACAATCTCCAGCAACTGTAACAGCCTTGGTTCTTGAATAACCAGTTCACTGTCAGAAAACAGCGTCTTAGCCATAATGCTTGTACATGACTATCTTGCTTTTACATGTCTCATCGAATCTTATATGTCTGCTCATTGCATCAACTTCTTAATGTATTAAAATTCTACTATGAAATACCACTACAGAGTTGCTTTTATAGAAAAAGATGGGCATTATTTATCCAGAAAACACCCATGTCTCTAGTCAAGTCACCTTCATTGTGTTCTGTCTTCCTAGTTCTAAAGCCAGGACTGAATAAAGATGTTATACCTGCCCGAGCGCCAGTTAGTGGGATGTGCCTGACACTGAATCCATCTTAAATGTAGTTGCTGTTTATCTACCTTTGAGAGTGCCAGCTTCAGCTTGCTGCTTCAATCTAGGCTCACAGTGGTCGCTCATCAAACATTCACCCAATTTGCATCCTGCAAATGAGGTACATGAACCTCAATATTTGCTGTCTGAGTCCAGGGTGAAAGAGGAAGGGTTGTAGAAATAGCTCACCCATTGTGGAAACGTGTAATATTTTACTTGTGACTGTGGGGACACACAGATCAGCAGACACATCATTACCGTTTTGGTTGCAACGTACTATGGTTGCGTCGCTTGGGTCGAGATAAAGGGAACTTGCTATAAAGAGACTGTCGACCAATTAATTGTGCGTAAGGTGACTGCACGTAGCAGGACCGTAAATGAAGGTCTTCTGATTAGTTGCACACTACATAGAATGTGGACAGTTGGATTTGATTGTAAACGTGCAACTAACACTTAGAAGCACGTTGCTGACCCATCCCAGGGTTTCGTGGGGTGTACTATCACCATTACAGGGGTTCCCTTACAGATTTCATCAAGCTCTAACAGAAACTAGATGTTTTCAATTTCTGGCGTGTAGATTTCTATGTGATTGCCTTGAAAAAGTCTTAGCAAAAGACGAAACACGTGTTGGCTATTGTGTGCTGGGAATGTTTTATAAAAAAGAATGTTTTCTACAATATGAATAAAGACTGCTGAACTGCATGAAAAATGACCCCTCTGGATCTTTGCTTTGGATCAATATTGTTGTGTCTTGTCCACTCTTAGAATTAGGATTTATACTGTATGTTCCCACAAATTTGATCTCAATTGTCTATAGATCAATAATACACTTAATGGTGTGCTGCCAGAGCCCCAGTTTGTTTATATAATATTTTACTTAGCATAAGCTACAGCCATTTTGACTGTGGTGTCCATTTCGTTTCCTTCGTAATTCTTTTGTACTCTGCTGTTTGCCTTTTCACTCTGCTTGTGTCATCTATTTTAGTTGACCTCCTGACATGGCTAAGCAATGTACGTGCTAGGGGTTTGTAGCTGCCGGTGCACCTGGTCTTAGATGTTATCTGTTGACTGTTTACTGCTGCCATAAGCATTTCTGCTCCCCCTTCCTATTTGCTGACCAAGTGGTTATCTATCTGCCCTTGTTTGCTGATAGCTATTCCTAAACTAGTTCCTTCCATTTCTGTCCACATTCTTACATTGCAGAAAACCAGTATGTAAGGACGATGGTCTGTGAGTTCAGTGTTCTACCTCCTGCAGCACTTGAGAGTGTTGTGTGGACGTGGTCCCACTCATGAGTGATTAATAAACTTGTTATTTTATTTCAACTCCAGTGCCGATCTCTTTTTGTTAGTCTTTGGAACCTGTGGACCAGTGTACCCCTGAAAAGGTACATTTCCGCAGTTGGCGCCAGGCATGTGGGACCCCATCGGAGACGCCGCCGTCCGAAGGAGTGGTCTCGACGGAGGATCAAAATATTACTGAGGATGCGCACTGCATGAGGAGACCCTTGTCTTTGCAGGCCGATGTGACTTTTCCTGTTTTCCCAATTTAACCCTCCAGGTGGTCGCCGGTCTCGACTGGGGGTTTCTTTGGCATACTTTTTGCAGTGACCATTAGGTAGACCAGAGATCGGCAGGCGGGAGTTGGAGACTTTTGTTCGGTAAGGTCGCTAAAGCGGAACTCTTGATTTGCTTGGTTTGTTTTTGTTGTTGTTGGGAATTCATTCTTTGCAAAGACTGAAGACAGGTAATGTGGAGATTTTTCTCCTTTTGAAATATTTGTTTGGAGTAGTAATATTTTACATATACTTGTAGAAACATGCCTGTTCTCAGCACACTCCGTAAGTGGTGTTGCGGCTCTTGAGGTACCAAGAAAAATTTAGAGCGAAGGCAGCCGGCTTCTCCAGAAGGGACGCCCAATAGAGAGATGTATATTAAATACGGTATTTCTCCCATAATGTATGGGTCATTGTGGAACAAATACACAAAAAAAAGTCTGATTCACAATGGCCAGTGAATGGGTAATTCGATTCTAAAAAGGTTCAATATGTTGAGCAGTGTTTATTTAAAAGAAAAAGTAGACAGGATATGTTTGATTTTGTACGAATGTGGGATAAAGAAGTGCGGGAGAGAGCGAAGAAAGCGGAAGCTATAGCAGAGAAAGAGCAGCGAAAAACGATATATCAAAAAGCGGTGGAATTAAAAGACAAAGAAATGGAGGAAAGACTAGAAAAGGAAGATAGAGAACGTCGATTTGAGGTAAATAGACAGTACCCTATTAGACGCCCTATTTATCCGATACTTAACAAGACTCATGATGATTCTCTTTTATTAGATCGACCCCCACCCCCGTATAAATTTCCCACTCGAAGTGCCCCTGAGGATGAGGCTTCTGACGAGGAGCTTTCTTCTTCAGAAGATAAAGATAAAGACAAGCAAAGTGGGTGACAGACCCGCTCTACTCTGACTAAAGCAGAAACAGATACATTAAAAACCACAGCTAGAGAGAAAGCTCGTTGGAGTACCAGTGCATCGATCCTCGTAGCTATGGTTCAACATTGGAAAGATATAGAGCAATTTTATTTTGTAGAAACATTCTATTGGGAGGTAATATATGGTTGGTGGCATATTTCTAATGAAACAGAGCCAGATGATATAAGTACTGATTATAAACAGTTAGTAGATGGGACTTTCCTTTTTTCAAACCTACCCGACATGAAACATTGCGTTTACGGAAGGAGCAAGAATTAGCAAGAAAAAATAAAGTTGTAGAAACAGTTCAATCTCAGACAAAGAAAGTAGATGCTTTGTTGGATGTGAACAAACCCAGTAGTAGTGAAGTTGTTATGAAACCAATGCGTGAAGCTGCACCCCTGTATGTTCCTCCGAAGGGTGCGGGAACAAATGATGATAAAACTTTAAATGATACAAAGGGATTTTTTATATATAATTGGGTTTACACTCCTTGGAGTAGAGCAGATGTTATGGCTCTTAAGGCTGCTTTGCCGGACACCCGGAAAAATCCCGCCGCCTTTTATGAGGAGGTGGAAGGAGCCATCAGCTCCTGCACTATGACCTTGCCAGATATTTATATGTTCTTCTGGTTTATTTTGCCCGCTGATATGTGGAGAACAATGCGTAAAATAGATGATAATGTGCCATATGGTGATACCTGGGAACATTTAGAAGAAATAGATCCAGAAAGGGAGCCTGCGCCGAAACCTTAGAAGGAGATATTAGACCTTGCTAAAGCTATTGTGACTAAGTTGAAGACTCTCATACCCCCTAAGAAAATAGATTGGACTACGTTAGCGCCCTGAAACAGAAAAAGGATGAGTTAGTTTCTGATTTCTTTTCAAGATTTGAAGAGACATTCCATGATTTTAGTGGCCAGTCATTGGCCGATGATACGTGTAAGCAATTGTTTGTCGACAAATTTGTCGCTAATATGTTACCGGAGATAGCTAGTCGCTTAAAGGCTAGCGAGAGTTCATGGACCACATCTTCCCCAGTTTCCCTTTTGACCATGGCCCAATATTACGAGCGACATGAACAGAAAGCAAAAGGCAGGGAGTATAAGAAGGTTAAAGAATTAAAGGCAAAAGTTATGTTGGCCCAAGTATATGGTCCACCGTTTAGGGGAGGTGAAAGAGGCGGACGTGCAATGTATACACCTGGAGTGCCCCCTCTTCCTCGAGCAAATTTGTCCCCTGATCAGTGTGCTTATTGTAAAGAGACTGGGCATTGGCGTACTGAGTGCCCCCTTTTACGAGGTCAGCAGTACCAGCGGGGAAGGGGTAGTATGAGAGGATGCCCAGGGAATTCAGAAAACAGGGGAGGTACAGGAGCTCATCCTAGGTTTGAGGCAGTTGAACAAGGACCAAATTACTCTAATACTTTTGATAGACAAAATCAATACTAAATGTCTGATTATTCTGTTGATGCACTTACAGATTCCGACTACGCATAGGGATGCCTAGGATGGGGTAAGGAACCGGTTGAGGTGCCAGTAGATCAAATAGGTCCTTATGTTGACGCAAATGTCTTGGAATCTACTGATCGGTTTCTGGTTGACACATCGGCTACCCATAGTGCTCTGTCTAAAAAAAATGGTTTCTAGGGCTCCCCTGTCCGGCACAATGATAACATCGATAGGATTCAATGGAACACCTACACCTAGCCCTATTTCTCAGCCACTTGAATTCGGACTTGACATATTCACTGCAGCATGTCCATTTCAGCGTTCCCCTAACATGCGGGACAACATTGTGGGTATCGATATGCTTAAATATTTTCGCGCTACAATAAGTTGTTCTCCGGAAGGTGTGCGTGTTATTTTGAATGACAATTAACCAATGGTTGAGAGATCTTGTCTTATCAATGATGATGTCGCTCTGGCGTCCTTACCTAGTACCTTGTGGGCTAGATCAGATACTGATGTGGGTCAAATGGTTATTCCGCCAGTGCATATCCAAATAAGGGAAGGTGTCTCATTTCCTCGTCTGCCCCAATACAAAATATCCCGAGAAGGTGAAGTAGCATTAGCACACATTGTCCAGGATTTGATTAAAGTAGGGGTAGTGGAAGAAGTCCCCTACAATACTTGCAATAGCCCTATCCTTCCTATTTTGAAAAAAGACACTGATACTAAAATTTACAGATTCATTATTGATTTGCGAGAGGTTAATAAAATTGTAGTGCCCCAATATCCGGTAGTTTCTGATATCACAACCCTTTTCACTATGGTCCCTCCTACTGCCACTACATTTTCGGTGATCGACTTAAAGAATGCATTTTTCTCAATACCCATTCACCCAGACAGCCGTTATCTTTTCAGATTTAAGTTGGAAAATAGATCATTCCGGTTCTGTAGAGCTCCACAGGGCTATACAGAGAGTCCTAGCATCTACAGTCAAGCATTAAAAAGACAAATTGATTCTTTTCCTGTACCAAAAGGGGTGGTCCTTATCCAATATGTCGATGACATCTTGTTAGCTGCAGATACCCCGAGCAGTGTGAAGAAGGAACACTGTTATTGTTATCATTTCTTGCATCACATAATCACAAAGTCTCTAGAAAGAAATTGCCATTTTGTAGACAGCAGGTTACCTATTTAGGTCACCTCCTGTCTAAGGAGGGACGTGCACTCACTCCAGATCACATTCAGACCATTTTAGATACTCCTGTGCCCCGTACTCAGAAGGATGTCCGTATACTGATTGGCCTTACTTCGTCCTGTAGGCAGTGGATCCCCAGTTTTTAGCACATTATTAAACCTTTGTTGGCCCTTTTGACTAAAGACACTCCAATGCCTCTTCCATGGACTACTGAATGTCAGAATGCCTTCCAACAGTTACGCAAAGCCCTTTGCTCTGCACCAGTGTTAGGAACACTAGACTACACTAAGACTTCACACTCTATGTACACGAGAGGGAAGGTTGTGCCCTCTCGGTTTTAACACAGATGTATGGTGATAAACAACGTCCTTGTGCATATTTCTCAGCTGTCCTTGACCCAGTCGCTCACGCGCTGCCTGGATATTTCCGAGCAGTGGCAGCAACGGCTGTATCTATACGTCAGAGTGAAGGAATAGTTTTGTCACACAAACCGCTTGTGTTAGTACCCCATTCAGTTGAAGCTTTGCTAAATCAAACGAAAACACAGTATTTGACTAGTGCTCGCTTGACAGGATATGAATTGACACTTTTGGCCCCTCACATCACATTGAAAAGATATTTGACATTAAACTCTGCTACACTACTACCATTTCCAGCTACTCAGCCTCAGTCACAAGAGTTACATGATTGTATATTCCTCACTGAGAAGCAAACAAAGGGTTGTGTTGACCTACAAGGTACACCTCTCTCTAGTGTTGATGGGGAGTTATGGGTTGATGGCTCATGTCTGAAATTACTCGATGGCACTACATCTGCTGCCTATGCTATTACGACACTTCAGACAGTAGTTGAGACAGCTCGCATCCCACAGAAGTCGGTCGAGCTGATTGCACTGACGAGAGCATGTGAGCTTAGTACAGACATACTTGTCAATATTTTAACCTACAGCCAGTACGCATTCAGGGTGGCACACAATTTTGGTCGCTTTAGGAAAGAAAGGGGCTTCCTCACCTCACATGGGACACAGATAGTGCATGGAGAATTAGTGCATAATCTTCTTACTGCCCTAACCTATCTTAAGAAAGTGGCAATTGTTAAGTGTAGTGCACACAAGAAAGTGACTGACAAAATAGGAGCAGGTAACGCCTTTGCAGATCACACAGTCCGTGAGACCGCAATGCAGCGAAGTACCACATCTAAGTATGTGATGAAGCCACAAGCTCAACGTTGGCATGATGCGAGGCAGGAAGTGTTGGACATGCAACAATCTGCCTCTGCTAATGAACAAGATCAATGGTCTAAGGAGGAGACAGTGGATGATGAGGGCTGTTGGAGGAATAAAGATATGACCAAATGAAAGTTACCCACAGCATACTTATACCCCTTGATTTACATGGCACATGGGCCGGCACATGTTGGTGCATCCTCAATGGCAAAACAACATATGCAAGTTTGGGATCATCTTGATATTGCCGGCACTGCTAAAAAGATAGTCCAGTCTTGTCTGGTCTGTCTCCAGTACAATCCTGGAAAGGGAACGCGAACTCCAACAGAAGGGTTTGCGACACCAACTGCACCTTTTGAGGTCCTGCAAATGGATAACATTCAGTTTGAGCGCTGTAATAATCTAAAATATGTCCTAGTAATGGTTTGTGCCTTCAGCAAATAGGTGGAGGCGTATGCTACGAAGGATAATACAGCTCTCACGACAGCGCAGGCTCTCCTAAAGGAGTTTTTTCCTCGATTCTTCGTTTGTCGGGTCCTATGGAGTGACAACGGACCTCATTTCATTGGGCAAGTTGTAGAATATGTCATGAAAGGGTTGGGGATTAAGCAGAAATTTCATGCCGCTTTTCACTCACAGTCAGCAGGCCTGGTGGAGTGTTATAACTCCACTCTGAAATTGAAATTGGCTAAAATACAGACTTTCACGTCTTTGAAATGGCCTGATGCACTGCCCCTAGCCTTGCTTTCTATTAGATCGATACCACATACACGATCCGGCCTTACGCCACATGAGATCGTCTTTGGGAGGCCCATGAATATTTGGGGGGTCCCCAAGCCTCGCCCTATACATGATGATCCCCACGTATTGATGAGTGTCTATTTGTCCCAGTTAACTGACAGCTTGTCTTCTATTTATCAGCAGGTGCGAGAAGCTCTTCCAGACAGGTCGCAGGGTGATGGACACAATCTGCGTCCTGGTGACTTCATTCTGACAAAAATCTTCCAGCAGACGAACAGCTTGGAACCTCGCTGGTGTGGCCCAGAGCAGGTCCTCCTTGCTACCAGAACTGCAGTGCGAGTGACCGACAGGAAGAACTGGGTCCATGCCAGCCATTGCCGAAAAGTTCAGTTTGCCTTGGTGGAACCTACTGCGCTGAAAGATCTCCGTGACATCCTGGTCACCGAGAGAGGACGAGCTGCGTCACCTGAAGGGCCCGAGTAAGTCTTCCTGGACCACATGATTCCTGGTTCATCTAGATATCTGCTTCGATCCAGGAAGAAAGACATTTCATCGCAAAGGGAGACTGTTTGAGCCACTGTCCTGGGTGGTTTAAGACTGACTACAAAGGGGGGTAGCCTTTTAGTGACTACTCATCTCAACGTTAGTGAAGAAACCAACGCCTGCCCATGACCTTAGGGCATTATCTATTTTGTTGTTTGTCGACAAGATGAATATGTCTGAGGAGAAGAAATCAAATGCTGCAAAGATCTGTATCGGCTGCATAATGTTTATTACTGAACTTACTTTGACTGCTGTCATCATTGCTGTAATAATGTGGGTTGTGGAGGAAGTAACTGCGGCTCGAAATTTACTGTCTGCTACTACTCCTGTCCCCACAGAACATTATTACTTCACTCTTCCCTATCATGAAAAGAAACACCGAATGTCATATCTCAATAACACTTTCATACAAATGTTGCATCATACTCATAATGCTACGAACACTACCAATTGCTGGGTATGTGGAATGATGCCAGCCCATCAGAAGAAGGGAGGAACGCCTTTCATTCCCCTGCCATTCTCGCATAATGGCTCTTGTAGAGCCTGGTTCGCACTGTTGTGGGCCTCTGAAATCAGTAATATTACTCTAGCTGATGTAGGAAGACTTAATGCACAACTAAACAAGATTTGTTACCCCGATGAGGAAGGGGACCCACAAGCCAAAGGAACTGTATGGGAAATTGAGAAGTATCACAAAGGAGATTCCTCCACAAGCTATATTTTCCCCAACACTCGAACGGCCAAGGGTAACGGGCCTCCTGTTATCGCTGTTACTAGAGCCCAAGCAAATCTTTGTGTGAGTAGTTTTGGCAGTATCCCATTGGGAAAAAGTGACTGTACTACAGTATTGAATATTACTGGAACGAACAATAGCAGTTTTCTATCCTCACATAACACTTATTTCATTTGTGGAAGTAAAGGTTACTATCATCTACCAATTGGATGGTCTGGAATATGCTATGTGTCCTAATTGCTTCCTCCTGTGTTCTTAGCACCTGCATATTATCATAAAGATAAAAAATTGTTTAATGAGATTTCCTTGAACCGATTCAAAAGAACTATAAATAATGATGAAGTGGATCAAACTGACACTGCATTACAGCAATATGTTGACTTTAATGTGGGACTCTTTTTTTTTGTTGGTGCGGCTTTAAATAACAGGAAAATAAGACGCTTGACCCGAGTGGTAGAAGCAGTGACTAATCAGACAGCAACGGCTCTTGGAAATATTAGAGAAGAACTCCAAATTACGAGAATTGTGACTTTGCAAAATAGAATGGTTCTAGATGTTATTCTGGCTGATCGAGGTGGAGTATGCCGTATCATCGGATCCAGCACTTGTGTCTTCATACTGGACAATTCACCATTTCCAAAATTCATAAAATAGCCACTGAGATACATCAAGACTCAGGAACATGGGCTTGGACTGGATGGTTCTGGAGCATATTTTCTGTATGGGGTCTGAAAGTTTTGTCGGCCTTGTTCATAATTATTGCAATTCTCTTCTCTTGTTGTTTGTGTATACAATGTGGACCAATGCTCTGCTCCCTCTGTATTTCCACTTGTACTACTTGTGTTCCATCTCAAATGAATGCCCAGAATGCAAATGCCCGTTATGCAATGGAGCGAGAAATCTGTGAAATTATGTTAATTGACATCCATGATGTTTATCGTACCCCTTTAAAAGCATAAGAAAATGTCTTAGCTTATGCTAAAAGGGTTGTCTGTGGAAACGAGTAATATTTTAGTTAGCATAAGCTACTGCCATTTTGACTGTGGTGTCCATTTCGTTTCCTTCGTAATTCTTTCGTACTCTGCTGTTTGCCTTTTCACTCTGCTTGTGTCATCTATTTTAGTTGACCTCCTGACATGGCTAAGCAATGTACGTGCTGGGGGTTTGTTGCTGCCGGTGCACCTGGTCTTAGATGGTATCTGTTGACTGTTTACTGCTGCCATAAGCATTCCTGCTCCCCCTCCCTATTTGCTGACCAAGTGGTTATCTATCTGCCCTTGTTTGCTGATAGCTATTTCTAAACTTGTTCCTTCCATTTCTGTCCACATGCTTACATTGCAGAAAACCAGTATATAAGGATGATGGTATGTGAGTTCAGTGTACTACCTTCTGCAGCACTTGAGAGTGTTGTGTGGACGTGGTCCCACTCATGAGTGATTAATAAACTTGTTATTTTATTTCAACTCCAGTGCCGATCTCTTTTTGTTAGTCTTTGGAACCCGTGGACGAGAGGGTGACCCTGCACCAGTGTACCTCTAAAAAGGTACATTTCCACACCAGGGCACATACTTCAGTCTACTGATGCTCCTTCAGAGCCTACATTAGTGGAAGTGTTTCACTTCTTTTTGATGGCACATGCTTTGCTTCTGGATAGTTACTCATGAATGGTTAAATCACTTCTCAAATGCCACGTTCTCAGATTCAGCCCCTGTCAATTCCTATAAGAACATTAGCCAGTACCATTGGAATTAAGTGTTTCTGCATCCACTGCACTTTAAGCATAATTATGGATTTATCGCTCTTGCTACCAAATCCATCATCTGCTGCACAACTTGCAGGATACAAAAATCTCAGACCGAGGTGAAGTTACTAAAAGAAAGCAGTGCATGTTGTGCTGCGGTGTGGCAGACCATTTGCAAAGTGTAATGGGTAATGCTTCAGTTGCTGGTTGCTGTTTACAGGCGGTAAACTGTGAAACATTTTCCCATACTGTACTAATATGTGTTAAAAAAGAAAACATGATTGAATAACACTGCAACAGAATGGGCCGCATTATGCAACACAATTTGCCTTTTCTTGCTGCATTATTTAATCAGTCCTGCTGCATCATTTGGTCTTGTCTTTTCACATAATTTCAGTGGCTGTGTTTATAATGAAACAGTCATCTATATTCCATGTTACCACTCGCCAGAAAGGGCATGATTGTTTAGAAAATGTTACTTACCCTGGTAGGATGGCTGGGTAAATTTTATAAATGGATAGATAATGAAACTTAAGTTGCACATTATACAGTATTACTTGACTGTACATCCTGCCCTGTTTTGCGAGGAGATGATGCCAAGAGGAGCAACTTTTATTACCTCCTCATCCGTCTACCTGCCTCATTCCTTACATATGAGCAGCTTGTCTGCTCCACATAAATCTATTACCTAGTAGAGGTCAAGTACTTTCCCCATTATGGTGCTACCTACCCGGCATGCACAAAGGGGGAAGTGCGACACCCTGACATCCTGTTCTTTTTTTTCCTGCAAGCTGCAGACTGGTTTGCCTAGTGAGGTCAGGTAAGTTTTACTTTCTTCATTTGTCTTACTTGTGCTTTCATGGCTTGCTTTAGCAGCTGCACTGTTTTTCTTGTTGTGACCTGTCCACCCTACACAACGGGCGGGTGGTGGCACTGAGTGTTCTTTTGCCTGTTTCAGTCCCGCTGTTCCGACTCCTTTCTCCTGCACCGCCCCCCACCTGTGTTGCATTTCTTCTTCCGGGCACTTCCTGCTTTCCGGCGCCTCCCGCGAGAAATCGGGCCGTGAGACTTTGTTTTCTTATAAATAGGTCCGTTGCAGGAAGCGCCTGTGTTCGTGCCTGCAATGATAGATCCTGCTGCTGGTAGCTCTGTGGGTGTTCCTACTGTGGATGCCCTGCGCCTCTTGATAAATGAGGCTGTAGAGGCTGTGTTCAGAGCACGAGAGACTGATGGTCCTCCAGCTAAGGTTCCTAGAACTCAATCCCTAGCAGTTTCAGAGGATTCTGATGAGGAGGAGGGATGGAGGGGTCGCTTTGTGCAGAGAGCTGATTTCTCTGACTTATTTGCCCACGTTAGGGGCAATCTGGGTGTTCCTTTTCCTGTGGTGAATGAGTTGGATGATGATTTTTTTTTTACCTAGGACAACCAGCCTGATCCTGACTCTTTGCCTTTGCACATTGCTGTCCACTGACACATGGCAGAACACTGATAAATCTACGTTTCCTTGCTTTTTGGGAAATCGTAATACCATGGAAGGGATTTTGGAGGTATTCCCACAATCTGTCAAGGTGAATAATTTGATGGCTTGATTTTCTTCCCAGGGCATGGTTCTTTCAGATGATACCCTTCCTTCCGACCTCATCGACAAAATGATTGAGGGTGCTGTGAAGAGGTCTCATGCTGCCTCCAATTTTTCAGTCTGGGCGACAGCATATACCACTTATTTGGTTGTGTCCCTCTCGAAGGATTTCCAGGCTCTTGCTCTGCAGTTGAATGAGGTAGGAGATGCTTCCTCTCTGTAGGCTCTGATGGAGCTCCAGGTTTGCTACTAGTCCAACATCTCCTTCGATAACTTGTGTGCGGCTGCTGCGGCATCTGGGGCTTCCATTGTAGTACAACGCCATTTCTGGATGCGGACTTGGAAGCTGGAGGCCTTGCAGAAGTTTGTCCTTCTCAAATTGCCCTTTGAGGAATCAAAGCTTTTTGGCCTTCAGCTGGAGAAAATGGTCAAGCAGTCAGTTGAGAATCGGAATCTGGTGGCTCCTGTTCACCCTCCCTCTAGGAGTCAGGGTTTTGGTTGTCAATGCGCTTTTGCCTTTCCTCAGGCCAGGGATGCTCACCAGCCCTTTCGTAGCAGAGGTCATGACATGGGAGCCCCTGGAGGTGACAAATCCCGGTCCCAGTCCACTGTTGCCTCCTCCACTCCTTCTCCAAAACAATGACTATCCACCTTTTTCAGTTGGTGGTCCCCTTCACTTCATTTGTCATTGCTGTTAGGGTCTTTCTGATGCCTGGCCGGTTTGGACCGTGACCTCCGGTTACCGGATCGAGTTCTCATCTCGCCCGGCTAAGATTTTCAAAGTGACTCTTCTGCAACGGCATTCCTTGAAGCGGGCGGCTTTGCTGGAGGGGGTGTTCGGCTTCTATTGGAAAAGCAGGCTAACATCGAGTATCCACCCCTGAAACAGTGACTGGGGGATTATTCCATCCTCTTCCAGGTTCCAAAGAGGGACAGCACCAACTTCCACACTGTGTTCGATCAAAAGAGGGTGAATCTGCACATTCCGCCTCACTGTTTTAAGATGGTAACTCTGCATTCAGTCTTTCAGCTGGTGCACCAGGGGTGCTTTCTAGCCTCCCTCGACCTTGTGAACGCCTACCTGCATGTTCCCATCCATTCGAAGGATCAACAATTTCTGCGCTGTGCTTTGGGCTCCCGGCACTTCCAGTTTCAAGTGCTTCCTTTCGGCCTTTCCTCAGCGCCAAGGGTTTTTTCGAAGCTCTTGGCCCCACTGGTGGGTATTCTCCGTTCTAGGGGTATTCAGGTTTATGGTTACTTTGATGATTGGCTGATTATTTCTCCTTCTTTCTCTCAGGCTTCGGAGGATGTTTATCAGGTCTGCCCTCTGCTGGTATCTTTTGGGTTCGTCATCAGCCAAAGGAAGTCCTCCCATTGTTCCTCCCGGTCTCTGAATTTCCTAGAGGCACTCTTTCGGATGGAGTTCCTGTCTCCTGAAAGGCAATTGACTCTGTTCCAACATCTCTTCTGTGTGTTTTCCCATCCTTAGGTGTTGGCCCAGCTCTGGCTCTGCAGTCAAGGGGAGATGGCCTCCAGACGGCATGTCCTTCCCTGGGCACGTCTCTATTTATACCTCCTCCTGCATCACCTTCTGCACCACTGGAATCCGTGGTCTCAGGCCTATGAGGCTCTCATTCTGGTTTCTGCGGAGATTTGAGACTCCCTCCAGTGCTGGTTGTCCCCTCTCAATCTCACCAGGGGTTTCAACCTTCTTGCCCCTCCTTCCTTGGTGGTCTTGTCGACCGACCCCAGTGCCATGGGGTGGGGTGCAGTTCAGGGGGATTCCAAGGCCCGGGGCCGGTGGTCCCGTTTTAAAGGCCCTCCAGTCCTCAAACTGGTGGGTCATTGATGGAAGCTTGGCAGGCCCTCCTTTTGTTCGTCCCTCCTTTGGAACAGGGCTGTTTGCGTTCAGAGTGACAAACAGCTCGTTCGTGCCTACGTAACTGGCAGGGGGGATGCCCTGGTCTCTGTTTCTCCTTTCCCGGAAGATCGGCCTGTGGGCCGAGAGGAATCTCTTTCTCTCTCAGCAGTTTATCTTCCAGGGAAGGAGAATGGGCCTGCGGATTCTCTGTGCAGGGTGTTCCCCTCGTCTTTGACCAAGTATCTGTCTCTTCTTTTTCAGCAGATCCTCTCCAGGTTCGGCCTTCCCTGGCTGGATCTGTTCGCCTCGGAGATGATGGCCCTTCTTCAGTGGTTTAGCAGCTTGTTTCCCTCATGGGTCGATTGATGCTTTCTCCATCCCGTGGTCCCAGGGGTTCCTGTTCACTTTCCCACCCTTTCCATTGTTTCCCCCGGTCCTCAGGAAGATTCAGTCGGATCGGGCAGAGGTTCTTGTGGTTGTTCCAGAGGCCCTGGTTTCCCCTTCTTTGGCGTTTGGCAGTGTGTCCCCATTGGTGGTTTCTCCTGTACCCATCTTCACTGCTTGCTCCCCTTCTCAGCACGTCCTGTCTCCTTTGACTCCAGCTGGGGGTTTGGCACTTGAAAGGTTGACTTTGTCGGGTCAGGGTTGTTCGATTGAGGAGGCTCAGTGCATCCAGTTGTCTCACAGTCCTTCGAGGCCAAAGTCTTACGGACGGCCTTGGAAGAACTTTGACTCCTATAGGCTATCAGGCCGTTGGACTTTCTGAAGGATGGTTTTGTCATGGGTTTCGCTGTTTCCAAAGGTCGTGCCCAATGGGCTGCCATTCTTGCTTTCTCTTTTCCTAGGTTCTGCTGTGGCTTTGGTTTCTCCCTTGGTATCTCGCCTATTGCATTCTGTGCATTCTCCGTTTTTTTCGCGCTTGAGATCTTCCCTTGGTGCTTCAGGCATTGACTGGTACCCGTTTGAACACCTACGAGGCTCTCCGTTGACCTTAAGTTTCTTTCTGCTAAGGTTCTGTTTTTTTGGTGGTGGTTTCTTCTGGTTTTCAGGTTGGAGAGATTGGGGCTTTGCTGACTTCTCCCCCTTTCTTACTTTTATGCTCAGGCAATGTGATTTTGCATCCTATTCAGTTTTTTTCTGCCCAATGTCTTGTCAGGCTTCCACTGTCAGGAAGATATTGTCCTTCCTGTTTTTTTTCCTGATCTGTCTTATCCCGAGGAGGTGATTCTACATTCTCTGGATGTTGCAGGCCTTCGCATCTATCTGGATCGTAGCCGTGGGTTTTTAGAAGGTCGATTCACTTTTTGTTACCTACAGTATCTATGGGAAGGGTCTCAAACCTTCTTTGTCCACTCTGACTCTGTGGGTGAAGTGTGCTGTTCTCTTGTCCTACAAGGCTGCTCACTATCCTCTTCCATCTAGGGGCGGTCCACTCAGGGGGTTTTCTCTTCCTGAGCCATATTTGAGGGTGCCTTTTCATGTGATATTTGTAATGCTGCTACATGGGCCTCTCCCCACACTTTTGTTTCCGACTACCGACTTCAGTTGGGGATTGCAGCTTCCGCTGCTTTTGGCACTCATGCTTTGTCTGCTGTACAGGATTTGTGATCTGTACTGCTTTTCTTTTCTGATTAAATTGACCTGTTAGTTTTGCTGCATCCTTCATGGTCTTTGTGTCTCAAGCTCCTTATGCTTGGTTATGGGCTCATATGTAAGGAGTGGGACTGGAAGACAGACCAGGTCGAAATGCCCAGTTACTCACTGGTAACCTTCATTACTCCGAGTCCTGGTCTTTCCGTTCCATTCCTGAGCACGTCCCTCCCTCCCTGTTTTTGTTTCTTTGGATTGTTTTGTGTGTTCTTTTTCCTGAGTTTCTTTGATATTCTCAGGATGTGATCCCCCTTCATGCATGCCGGGTACGTAGCTCCAAATTGAGGGAAGTATTTGACCTCTGCTAGGTACTAGGTTTCTGTGGAGCAGACAAGCTGCTCATATGTAAGGAATGAAACGGGAAGACCAGAAATCGGAGTAATGAAGATTACTGGTAAATAACCAGGTACTTCAGAATGGAAATCAAAATGCTTCAAAGGACAGCTTGGTTTGTCTTGAACAAGAGGTGACCAATCCTTATGGACTGCTTCATGCTACTGCACAAAAAAGCAGATGCCTTGATTCTAAAGTGATGGTAGTAGAAAAATCCTTCAGGGGTATTAGACTGGAGGTAAAGGTATCTATAATTCGTTTATATTGGCATTTATATTGCATATAAACATTGTTACATTCATATATTGCAACAGCAGCGCAATCCCCTGTTCCCCAATATACCGTATAGTGTCTAGTCGATCTAAACAAATTCAGAATGCTCTATCTAATCTTTTACAAAATGCAAACATATCTAGCCGAGGTAAAGGTATCTAATACTGAAAGCTACATTTTCCAACCAGAGAGAGATTAGCTGATAAGATCTTGGTCATTCACCATTGTAGAAATTCCAGCGCAACTTTTTTTTAAATTAAAGAGATAGAAAATCGAAACCAGTATAGATCAAATATTGTAAGAATCCTGGTTTGGAATGCTTCTATTAAAAGAAAAAGAAGACTTCTAAATCCTGAACTCAGTTAATAAGAAATCTAAAATTGTTATTGTTAAAGGTGCTGCATGCTTTCATATGACATTGTACCAAATAGAGGTCTTGGCTAAGGTTGTTTTATTAACTATCCCAGTGAACAAGAAAAAATATGCTGTAGTAACTTCTGTTATGTTTGTATAATCTCTTCATGTTGTGAGGAGAGTTTCCCACTATGCTGGATTGGTCTATATTAGTATAGATGAATCCTGAGATTCCCCTGCACATTTCTAAATGCCCTAGGTGTCATAGCACTAGTCTAGGTACTTCTTCTACAACGTGTCTTCTTTACTGTGCTCTCAAAACTGGACAGGGGTTTGTGACACATGAAGATTGGATTTATTAGAGGGATATGCCAGGGTTGTGTGCAGTGTTCTATGGAGGCATGGGAAGGTAACAAAATGTTACAGAATACTTTTGGAGTTTACTTGTGAAGCTTAATGTGTAATCTAGATATTTCCCTTCTTCAAATCCCTAATCCTAATCAGAGATGTCATTACACTACCAGTAGCTTAAAATACAATTACAGTATTTCAGCAGTATATATGAGGGCCTGATTCACAAAGGTACTTACACTTTTGAGTAAGTTTACTATTTTTCGGTATTCACAAACTGCATTTTGTAGTACCTCACACTTTTGTAGTATATCCAGCACTATATATGGCCAACCATTGGTAGTGCGCCACCCTCACATAAACAATAATGAAGGTAGGGACTTGAAGTAATACACCATGGGAAATAATGTTAAATTAAATGCTTTAAAATAGTAAAACATATAAATAAATGTTAAGAACATACTAAATATCCTTTATATAACAAATATACTATATATATATATGTGTTAAAATGTCCCCTAATGATGAGGTCTTCCTATAGGTAATTTTAGGAGTAGGTGGTAAATTTTTCTTTAGTGAGTCATCCAGCAATAAGATATTCCAATTCTTTCTGATGATTTTCCTTAGGCACTTATTTTCAACGTTAAAATCCATAATGATCCGAATTGTTTCGTCATTGTCAGTATGATCTCGTTCTCTCAGTAGTTCTGTTCTTGATTTTTCCATGGTTTTGATCTTTGAGTCATTTATGACCTTCAGGGGGTATTCTCTTGCCAGGAATCTAGCACTTGCATCTTCCAGATTTCTCTCTATGTCACAGGTCTCTGAGCAATTCCTCTTAATGCGGAGCATCTCGCCATTCGGGATGCTCCATTTCAGATGTTGTGGGTGTCCACTGTTGGCATGGAGGATGCTGTTTGTCGATGTGGGTTTCCGATGGATTCTGGTGCAGATCTTTTGTTTATGAATGAAAACTTCTACATCCAGGTAGGTTACTTCATTTTTGCTCCAGTTGGATGTGAAGGACAAATTATAATTGTTCTCATTCAGGCTTTGGATGATGTCTTCCAGTGTTGATTCGTCTCCTTCCCACACTATAAACAAATCGTCTATGTACCTCATCCACGTTTTAATATTAAGCCTGTATCTGCTTCTCAGGATGCCATCTTCCCACACTGCCATAAATAGATTGGCATACGTCGGGGCAAAGCAAGTCCCCATTGCTGTGCCTTGTCTCTGAAGGAGTATCTCCCCATTGAAAAGAAAAACATTATGTGTCAGGCAATGATTCAACATGTCTAGGATCATTTGTGAATGTTCCAAATAACTCCGTGATCTTGTATCCAGAAATGTGTTCACTGCTGCCAGACCATCTTTGTGACAGATAGATGTATACAGTGAAGTCACATCTACTGTAATCAGAGTCTGATGTTTGTTCCAATGGATGGTTTCCAATTTATTTAGAAAAGCCGTAGTATCTTTTAGGTATGAGGGCAATTTTGTCACATATTCAATTAGGAACACGTCGATATAATGAGACGTTCTTTCCAAGAGTGAGCCCATAGAGCTGACAATTGGTCTGCCCGGAGGGTCTACAGTTGACTTATGCACTTTTGGAAGAAAGTAAATTGTGGGTGTAATAGGATTGTCGACCTTGAGGTACATAAATTCCTCGAAGTTGATTAGTCCTCTCGCTTTCCAAATTAGTAATTGCTGATGGTATTCTGTAGTCCATTGTATCATAGGATTTTTATCCAATATTTTGTA
Organism: Triturus cristatus; assembly: GCF_964204655.1. NCBI lineage: Eukaryota > Metazoa > Chordata > Amphibia > Caudata > Salamandridae > Triturus > Triturus cristatus. Next base: position 649,314,037 of record NC_140590.1, read on the forward strand.
ATGATCCTGGTTCCTCAGTTGTCTGTGGGCTTCAGCAATGTATTGCTCTCGATTTTGTAGGACAATATTGCCGCCTTTATCGGCGGCTTTTATAATGATGTTATGATTGTCTCTCAGTTCCTTCATTGCTTGCTGTCCCCCCCGTGAGAGGTTCCATGAGGGTTTATTATTCCTCCTATGTTTTCCCATGGTGATTTGATTGATTTCATCTACCACGATCTCATGAAATAGGTCAATTTTATTTCCTGGGAATTTGGACTTAGATTTTAACCCACTTTCACCACCTACATGGGTGGTGATGCCTTCTTCTTGACAGAATTTGAGATCATCTTCAATGCTTGAACCAATGCTGGTACTCTCGTCAAGGTTCGAGCTTCCAAGATTGGATAGTGTCTTTAAAGCTTGTAAATCTTTGCGATTCAGAGGGGAGATGTCTTGAGTTTTAGAGGTTAGGGCCCTTCCTGTTGATGTCAGCTTTTCTTCAAAGTATTTCTTTAATTTGGCTTTGCGGCAAAATTTGTATAGGTCAATGCGCATGTTTGGGATATCTAAAGTTGTGTTTGGACAGAATTTGAGTCCTTTATTGAGCAGGCTGATATGGTCTGTATTTAAAATCATGTTGGAGAGATTGATGACCAGATTTTTATCAAGTGAAGTTCTTTTTACTTTTGCTTTTTCTTTTCTTCTCCTCTTTTTGGCCTTGCCCCTTCTTTTACCACGTCTGATTGGGGTGGGTTTTGACCCCTCCCCCTTCCCCATGCTCTTGGTCGACCTCTTTGTCGCGTTTCCATCTGGGCTAATCTCATCTCCCCACAAAAATCCAACTTAGAAATTTCTATGTCCTCATCTGCCGAGCTCTGATCCGAGCTGTCATACAATCCTAGTGTTTCATGGCTGATACATTTGTCCATTGCCACTCTGTTCCTTAGAGAGTCATATTTTCTGGCAAATGTGTAAATACGCCCATAGGCGTAATCAATACGGTCACGGTTAAATTTACTGGCTTTTCTTTTCTCCACATCAACTTCGTGTTTGGTTATTTTATTCTCCATTGCTTCCATCAGTTCTTTTTTCTCATCATTATTTGGAAGTTTATCCCACTCCGCCTCCAAGGTTTTAATTCTTTCCAAGGTGCCAGCCAATTTGCGCTCTGCGTGTGTAATTAATGTTTTCATTAGTCTCAGGGAACATTCATTTGTGTCCGTTTGCCATTGTTTAATGAGGTCCGCATCCAAATCGTTAAGTGTGGGCATAATCAAAATTCGTAGACCTCTAGGTACTCTTTTAAATTCGATATATTTTTCTAGCGTGGTTTTCTCCCACCACTTATTAATTTCCATGATCTTTGCTTGTTGTAGTTCTCTGATGACAATTTGGACATTTTTGTTCTTCCCCTCTAAAAGAACACTGTTGCGGCGGGATGGATCTGAGGTGGCTGAGTTGTCATCTAAGAGCTCATTGGCTCTTTGTGCCCGGTTAAGGTTTCTATCCGCCATGTGACTGTCTGGTTATCTGATAAGCTCCCTTGATTTTGGTGCTCAGTTCTACAACAATTCACTCAGTTTCGTTGCGTGGGGTTATTCATCATTGTTGTGCAGTTTGGTGCAAAGTGTTAAGGTTTATTACAAATATGAATAAATCGTTCTTTTTCGTTTTCGTTTCCTTGCTGTGCGGTCTTCCTCATAAGCACCTTGCAGCTTAGCAGGTGCGTACTATTTCACTGTATGCCTCAAAAGAATGTTATTTTTCTACTTTCTGGGACGAGAGCGAGACGTCCGGCACAGAGCGGTTTCACTTTCAACCCGCCCGGGACCGCGTCTCTCGCGAGTCGGATGCTGACACGGTTTTCAGGTTAGACAGAGTTGGCTAAGCGTTTACCCCCCCACCATCTCCACAGCGAAGTTAGGATCTCGCTACAGCCCCCACAGCCTTCCCGTACTCACCGAGCAGCTCTCCTTCACTTCGTCTTCGGTGTTCTACGTCGTGGCAGTCTTTGGATAGTCCTTCTTCACTGCTTACGACGTGAGGCAGAGGCGTCAGCTCCAAGAACTCCGTATCACAATTCGGGACTGGTTTCACGGAGAGAGACTGCTTCACCTCAATAGCGGAGTGCCTGTGGTGTGCAGATCAGCCGCTGCACTTCACATTTAGAAAAGAAACTCGGTAGCATCCCCCACCAAGATATCCACGACACCAAGGAAGTCCACAGCACAGCAAGGTCAGTCAATAACGTTTATTTCATCTTCACCAGGTGCACAACAACAGGGACGGTCGACGCGTTTCGGCGAATGCCTTCAACTGGACCATAGAGTCCCAACATCTAGACAGTCTTTTTAAAGTGACAGAGTGCAATAAAAACAAAGAATTCTCCTTGTGTTTTTCAGTAGACTAGAATGTTAACCCACACTCAACGATGGCATACATTAGGCGCCATTTTACATTTCAATTCTTATTTTTTTGTGTATGTCTGTTTATTTATTTATTTTATATATATTATTTATTATTTTTTTATTTTCTTATTTATTTATTTATGTGTTTTGTTGTATATATAGGAAACACTTCCTATTTTGGGTCCTTAAACAGGTGACCAGACAGCGTTGGCGGATTTATTGAGTAAAGTACTCACCGATTATGGAAAACTTATTTATGAGGGCCTTAGAACATCATGTATGCTATGATTATCAAGATCATGCATATATTCACATTCTAAAAGAAGATCCTAAAAAGGTCCTAAAAGATCCTAAAAACATCCTAAGAGATATACAGGGAAAGACTGGATTTTGAGTTTTGACTAATTTTAAGAGAGGACCTCAAAACACAAGGGAATTATCAATAATTCTTAAGATTTACTAAAAATTATTTAAAATTATTATTACAAGCCATGGTCTCAAGTTGATCATCTCCCGAGTTTAAAAGGAAGTTCTTAAAGTTTCTAAGGGGATGATAGAAAAGTGATTTGTGCAATGTGCAAATTGTATCAATAGGGTCAATAACCTGCTAAGATATTTAATAAAGTGCAAGTGTGTCGTGCAAATCTGCAATTATTTTAGGCTTATGAGATCCAAGCTGCCGTAACTGTAATACAGTGCATTTTAGTAAAGTGCAAGTGTATCGTGCAAATTATGCAATTATTTAGGCTCATGAGATCCAAGCTGCCGTAGGAGTTACACAGTGCATTATATATATAAGACCTTTGAAGGCAGGACGATTAAGATCAGGGAACTGATTACTTGTGAAACAGAGTTTGTGGTGTATGATTTGGAATGTGGTTGTGGCCTGCGATATGTGGGCAGCACAATCAATCGGCTAAAATTAAGGATTTTGCAGCACACCAGGGCCATAAAACACCATGATCGTACATACCCCCTGGCTAAACATTTTTGAGAGTAGCATCAAGGAGATATGATCTCTTTTCAGTATTATGGCTTGAAACTTATCAAAGCTCTTCCGGTTAGAGGCAATAGGGAACTGGAAAGGAGTCCGTCCACTTTATGGAATTTGTGCAATATAATGATGATAAGAAGCATCTGAAAGAAACACATTTTGATAGATTCCTTACCTTAGAATTACCCCAAGGCTCCGCGTGCGTCGTCGGCGCCGAGATGACGTCGCTGGAGCTACTTAGACGCGCCCACGAGCGCTGATGTGAGTTCTTTTATTTCCGCGCCAGTAAGCGCAGATCTGGGAAAAGCAAGTACCCCCAGTCACTTTTTGACTGAGTTTTTTCGAAGCCTTTTGTCTCAATTTCTTCGAGTCGATCGACTCCTGGTGTTGTAGGGATGCCTGGCTTTAAGAACTGTGGGGACTGTCACCGCATGATGTCGGTGACGGACCCGCACCGTGTGTGTCTCTACTGCCTGGGGCGCGACCACGACTCCAAGTCGTGCCCGACTGCCGGGCCATGGTGCCGAAGACTTTGCGGGAGCGGTCCCGAAAGTTGCTGGAAGTCCGGCAGTCAGCTATGCGCCGCTCAAGGTCCCGGTCCCGTGGGAGGTGGAGGGACCAGTCGCGGAGCCGTCACCATCGTTCCTCTAGATCTAAGACTTCACACTCGGGGTCAGGTAAGTCGAAGCATTCCAAAAAGAAGTCGTAGATGCGCCATCGCTCCTCGACTTTCCGCCGCCCGTCCCGGCTGAGGGTGCAGGTGGTGCAACTCCCAGGGCTCCGGCGGAGCCTGCAACATCGCCGCAGGCCTACCCACCTTTTCCGGGTCTGTCGGCGACGCCAGCTCAGGTACAAGAGTTTCTTGCTGCCATGGCCCGACTCTTTGGGCCGTTTGCCCCGCCAGTGCGCTTACGGGCCCGACTGGGAGTCCTGTCCTTCCATCGCCGGTAGCACCCACCCCGACGTCGCCGGCTGCTCCGGCGCCGCAGGATCCCCCGGTATCCGGGATCGGACCCTGGTCGAGTTCTCCACCGAACTCGACCCCACCGGCACCACCTCCGATGTCGCTCGTTCCTCGGGACGACGTCGTCCCCAGTTTCAGCCCTGAACCGGACTTGTAACACCTCCACCGAACTCGGCCCCACCGGCACCACGTCCGACATCGCTCGTTCCTCGGGACGACGTCGTCCCCAGTTTCAGCCCTGAACCGGACACGGTGTCGGATCGGCGTCGCCGATGGGGCCATTTTTCCTCCCTATTTTCAACCTGTTTCGCAGACTTTGGAGGAAGGGGAGGACTGGAAGGGGTCTGAGGACCCTCTCACACAGCAGTGTGATTATGATTCGGACCGGGCAGAAGATTTGGGGGATGCCAGAGGTCTTGACACCTCACCTGACCTTGGCATGCTGTCTCCTCCTACCGTGGCTACAGAGGAGGTAGCCAGTTACGCAGTGGTAGGACATAGGGCAGCCGAGGCCCTCCACCTCGAACTCCCAACGGTGGCCATCAGGACTAACCTCCTGACAGGAGTGCTTCAGCCGGCAACAACCTCTTCGGAGCCCTTGCAGCCTTTTAATGACGCATTTTCTGATGTCCTTTTGGGCACTTGATCCAGGCCCAACACAGGGGCTCCCGTGGACAGGAACGTGGCCCGCCGCCATCGCCCGGCTCCGGGTGACCCCCCAATCCCTAGAGCTTGGTTGTCCAAGCCTCTGCTTCCCAGAGTGCATTCCCATCCGCACCTCCGGATAGGGAATCCAAGAAGCTGGAACAGCTTGGCAAGAAGCTGTTTTCATCTGCCAGCTTAGGGCTGCCGTCGGTGAACACTGCATGCCTCTTGGGCCGTTATTCCCACTCTCTGTGGGATACGGTTGCGCAGGTGCTGCCCAACTGTCCAGAGGAGGCACGGACAGTACTCTCCCAAGCTATAGCATCTGGCAGAGACACAGCAAAGTTCACCATTCGTTGTGGGCTTGATACCGCCGACTCCCTGGGCAGGGCAATTTCCACGACGGTGGCGCTTAGGCGCCACGCCTGGCTGAGAACAACTGGCTTCTCAGGGGATGTCCAGAACACCTTGATGGACATGCCCTTTGATGGCATTCGCCTTATTGACAATACGGCGGATAGTTCATTGGAGCGGTTTAAGGACTCACGCGCTATGGCCAAGTCCTTGGGTCTGTCGGCCACTCGCCCTCCTCCACCTTCTGCTTTTCGCTTCTTTCGTGACCACGGAAGGGGAGCCCCAACACGTTTGTTCCAGAGCCACAGGCCTGCGCAGCAACATTCTCAGCGCGGGTGCAGACGTGGGAACCGTCGAGGCGGTTCAGGGGGGCCAGCGGGCGGGTCAGTCCACTTCCACCCCGCAGCATCCACTGCAAAACCTTCCTGGTCCAACCTTTCAGGCCCGTCAAACGCCAGTGGGTGGCAGAATTTGCCATCATCTCCCCTACTGGCGCAACATCACATCGGACAAGTGGGTGCTGCAAATTGTACGTAGGGACTACTCCCTCCCCTTTGAGACCCCCCTCCAGCCATGCCACCTCAATACCACCGCTTGTAGGGGGACCATCTTGCGCTTCTTCAGAAGGACGTCACGGCCCTCTTGGCCAAGGGGGCCATCGAGCGCGTTCCTGGGCCAGAAGTAGGTCGTGGTTGTTATTCCCACTACTTTCTGGTCCCCACGAAGGACAAGGGTCTGCGTCCTATCTTAGACCTTCGGAACGTCAATCGCTTCCTCTGGAAGGAGAAGTTCAAGATGCTCCCACTTGCTCAGGTGTTGATTGGATGGTAGCGTTGGACTTCCAGGACGCTTCCTTTCATATTCCCGTCCTGCCGGCCTGCCGGCGTTACCTGCGTTTCACTGTAGGTCTCGAGCACTTTCAGTTCACCGTGCTCCCTTTTGGCCTTACCAGCGCCCCTCGGGTGTTCACAAAAGTGATGGCGGTGGTCGCAGCTCATTTGCGCAGATCAGGGGTACCAGTCTTCCCCTATCTCGAAGACTGGTTGTTGAAGGTGGGCTCGCCCCAGGCACTCGTCTCCCACCTCCAGACTACGGCCGACTTCCTGCATTTGCTGGGGTCTCCATCAACGTGCCGAAGTCGCACCTGATTCCCTCTCAGAAGCTCCTCCTCATCGGAGTGGTTCTGGATTCGGTGCAGTTTCGGGTTTACCCTCCCGAGCAGCGAGTCCGGGATATTCAGACTATGATTCCGATCTTTCAGCCTTTATCCCGGGTTTCGGTCAGGATGACCCTCCGGCTACTGGGCCTGATGGCCTCCTGCATCCTGTTGGTGGATCATGCCAGATGGCATATGCGGGCTCTGCAGTGGGACCTGAAGTTCCAGTGGGCATAGCATCAGGGCAACCTGTCTGATCACATCCAGATCTCAGAGGGCACTGCACAACAATTGCAGCGGTGGCTCACGAATCGCGATTGGGTCAAAGGCAGATCCCTCTCCCTTCCCCAACCGGAACACACAGTAGTGACGGACGCGTCCCTTCTGGGATGGGGCGGCCACATGGGAGAGGCAGAGATCAGAGGAGTCTGGTCTCCAGCGGAGTCCCGGCTCCATATCAACCTTCTGGAGCTTCTCAGCCGGCGGTGCATGATGGATCACGAATGGCGTCTGCACTCGGACGTGGCACAAGGTCTCATTCAGCAGTAGGGAGAGCCTTGGTTAGATCTATTTGCCACCGAAGAGAACGCGCAATGTCATCTGTTCTGCGTGTTGGAATTTCCAAGGCGGCACTCGCTAGGCGACGCTTTTCATCGCGAGTGGGTTTGCGGTCTACTATACGCCTTTCCGCCTATACCACTGCTACCCAGAGTGCTGAAGAAGATCAAGCGCGACCGGGCCCAAGTCATTCTTGTGGCTACGGACTGGGCTCGAAGAGTATGGTATCCCGAGCTACTCAGAATGGCTATCGATCCCCCGATCCGTCTGCCTCTTCGGGAAGATCTTCTGTCGCAGCAGCAGGGGACTGTCCTCTACCCAAACCTGTCCAGCCTCCACCTCCTTGTGTGGTGATTGAGTGGCGGCAGTTGACGTCTTTTGACCTGCCTCCCTAAGTTTGTGATGTAATCTTGGCAGCCAGGCATCCCTCCACTAAGACTGTATATGCCTGCAGGTGGAATACGTTTGTGGCACGGTGCACAGCAAAGGCTGTGGATCCCCTTTCTGCCCCTCTATTCCTTCTTTCTTTGGCCCAGCAGGGCTCTGCTCTGGGCACTATCAAGGGCTATGTCTCGGCCATTTCAGCCTTTTTACGGCTTCCAGATCAGCCTTCCCTTTTCAAGTCCCCTGTTGTAAATAGATTCTTAAAAGGCATTACTCATCTTTTCCCTCCTGTTCCTTTCATAATGCCTCAGTGGAACTTGAACCTGGTTCTGACGTATCTGATGTGTACTCCTTTTGAGCGACTTCACAACTGTCCTCTTCGTCTTCTCACTTTAAAGACAGCTTTCCTGGTGGCCTTCACCTCTGCCAGAAGAGTGAGTGAGCTCCCGGCTCTTTCGTCTAAACCTCATTTCTCTCTGTCCATCCGGATAAAGCGGTTCTAAGGACTCGTCCATCTTTTCTACCGAAGGTTGTCAATGCCTTTCACATCGGGCAGACCAAAACTTTGCCCACCTTCTTTCCGCCTCCGCATCCCTCAAAAAGGAAGAGAGGCTCCACCTTCTGGACCCAAAACGTGCGCTCTCATTCTACCTAAACCGCACACAACAGTTCCGGGTGGATGATCAGCTCTTTGTTGGCTACGTGGGCGCCAAGAAAGGTCGGCCGTGCACAAGCGGACCATCTCTCGGTGGGTCGTTCTGTGCATAAAGGCTTATTATTCTTTGGCTAAAAAGGAGCCTCTGGTGGGGCTGCGTGCCCATTCTACCAGGGTGACGGCGGCCACTACTGCTTTGGGACGGGAAGTTCCCTTGCATGAAATCTGTCAGGCAACTACGTGGGCCTGCTGCACACGTTTACCAAGCACTACTGCCTGGACAGCCAAGTCCGGAGAGACGGCTTCTTTGGCTGTTCTGTTCTCCAGGACTTTCTGGTGTGATCTTGGTTCGCAGACCCATCACCGGGGTTGGTATTGCTGGGGTATCTATTCTAAGGTAAGGAAGCTATCACTACATGTTTCTTTCAGATGCACAAGTTACATACCTTCGGTAATGATATATCTGTAAGAAACATTAGTAGTGATAGATTCCTTACCGCCCCACCCATCCTCCCTGTTCTGCGAACTGATTTCTAGGGTTAAGGTCATCCCTTTCAGGGCCCTAGTTTCATGGCACCAGTGGTCAGTTTCTTGCATGGCTCTGCGTTCCTAGCGTGGAAAGTCGTGTACAGAACTGACGTCAGCGCGCGTGGGCTCGCCTAAGTTGCTCCAGCGACGTCATCTCGGCGCCAACGACTCACGCGGAGCCGTACGACGACGCCTACCGATGCGCAGGGCTACTGCTGACAAAAACTTTCCGGATCCAGTCTGACGCCTGGGGGTAGTTCTAAGGTAAAGAATCTATCACTACTAATATTTCTTACAGATATATTGTTGCCGAAGGTGAGTAACTTGTGCATCAGCACTTTATATTTATGATAAGTACGTTTGAATGATCTAGGCTTTGCATCATTATATGGTGTCTTTATGAACAAGTGAGCATTATTGGTAAAATGTATGATCAGCAAAGTAATTATGTAATGCTTTGATGGGACATCTGCACAAAATATGTATTTATAATATGTGTATCAACCCTTAATCTCCATTTTGGTTTTAGATCTCTCCTCTGAATATGTATGGTATGATCAATTATTCCAGCATCATAGCAGATTATTTGGGTGTTCTATTTTGCTGTTGTGCAATCACTCCTTTTGGAATTTCAATATGGCCAAACCTCAGTGACAATAGAACTCCATGTACATTCTAGATGTTGCCAACAGGAAGTGCATGATGTGGACAAACGAGTCCCTTGTTGCTTTTTAAACACTGAGAGTGGGGTAGATGGGATAGCCCGATTGAAGGCGTGAGTGGAAACGCATAGGCTTCCAATGTTGGGTGTTGCGGAAGCACTTCAAAATAAAATAAAAATTCATTAAGCACTTGGACCTGGTGCTACGCTGTCTTTTTGTTGGAAGCGGGGGAAAGTGCGGCTGGATTATCGGACTGGAGTGGATGATCGTTGTGGAGAATATATATATATATATATGTGTGTAATATTTATACATGTAATATCTATTTATATTTTTAACTATTTTAAATCATTTAATTCAACATTATTTCCTATAAGATTTTAGTTTAAATCCCTACCTCATTATTTTCTATGGTAGGGTGTTAACAGTAGTAGGCCACGTGTGGTGCTGGACTTATCACCAAAAATGGAAGTTACAACAAAAGTGGAAGTGACTTCAAAAGTGCATTTGGATGAACATCTCTGCTCTTCTGGAGGAAGGTGCCATAGATGGGGCTTTGCATTCACATAGATGGAGGTTTTAATTTGTTGTACTTCCTCAGTCTGAAAAAAGAGAAGAGAGTTTTCCCTCATTATAGGTATTTATTTTATGAACAAGTTCTTGAAAAGGAGAAGTTCAAAATGGTGACTTTAGATAAAGTTCTTCTGGCGTTACTGGAACAGGACTGGATAGTATCCCTGGATTCCAAGATGCTTATTTCCCTATCTCTGTTGTCCACTTGTTCAGGAAGTATCCGAGGCTCACCCTCTGAGATTTCCATGTTGAATTTAAGGAATTTCACTTCAGGCTTTCCTTGGTCCAGAAATCTTACCAAAGGTCATGGCAGACACATTTCACATTTTAACTGTATCTGGATGACTAGTTAGCTGATCCCTGTGAGTACTTCTACTTTCGTGACTAAAAGCTTGTCTGTGACAATCATTCCTTTACAAGAGTTGTTTTTTTTGTGTAAATTGGAAAAAGGCCTTTCTTAACGCCTGCAGAATCGATTCGCTCCTTTGGAAAATTTTGTACACTTGACACACGTGTAACTTTTTAAATTGTAAAGGGTATTCAGCATTCAGGACATAGTTCTCTTGCTCAAAAGGAGTTCTGTTCAAACAGTGAGAAAAACTTTTTGCCTCTAAGGTCTGATGGCTTCATGAATATTTTTTATGCCTGAGGCACATTTGAGAATACGATGCTTTCGGTGGCCTGTGCGCCTTCAATGGAGACAGTTCTTTGAGGACTTGAAGGACTCATCTATCTCATTACTTATTTCAGGGTTTGGGGCTCATCTACAGGACACGGTTTTCAATATGTTATGACGTTTACAGGAGAGGATACTTCACTTCAACAATTTTGAGTTCAGGGTGGCTTCAAAGTTTTTACTTCCCCAGCTTCTGGGGAGACAGGCACACGCTCTGACAGACAGCAGGCCTGCAATATGGCATCTAAACAAGCGGGCTGTTTTGTACTTGTGTTCTGAGGATCTAGAAGGACTTGAAGGACTAATCTATCATTACTTATTTCAGGGTTGGGGACTCATCTACAGGACACAGTTTTCAATATGTTATGAACTTTACAGGAGAGGATACTTCACTTCAACATTTTTGAGTTCAGGGTGGCTTCAAAGTTTTTACTTCCCCAGCTTCTGGGAGACAGGCACATGCTCTGACAGACAGCAGGCCTGCAATATGGCATCTAAACAAGCGGGCTGTTTTGTACTTGTGTTCTGAGGATCTAGAAACCGGAGACACTGTGCTTGTAAAAGTCAGCTGAAACACGTAGGAAAGTAATTCTGGATGTATGAACCATTGCCTGTTCATAGTTCATCCATACTCTTAATCTTAATCTGTTAATCATGACATAGGTACCCATACAAGAAAGAAGACTTACTTTGGGGGGGCTACACATAGTCATTTTAAGAACAAAATGTATCCCTGCTTCTATCCTGATCTAAATCTTTTATCACGAGCTCCTAACTAGTGGTTGAAACCATTTGAGTATCACTAACTTACTCGAATGAGGAAAGGCACCTATGATGAAGCCTGCCACTATTAATCATGGGTGAGAAGTCTTCTAATATTAAAATGTACCAGTGAAATGGTAGGTGATTTCAGAGTAAGGTAATCCCCATTCACAAGCCTATGCACCCTTCTGAGTTTATGTGGTGGGGATAGGAAGATTATTGTACCCCGATGTCAAGGTTCACACTCTTCCATCTTGAGAGATAAGCACTTTCTTCTGATTGCCTCTTGCAGAAGTCTTACTTGTTATTTTGCCTGTTTGTAGGCCACCAATCAGAGTAGCTTGCTTTAGCAGATAGACTAACTTTCCAACTTGGTGTTCAGAATATTCTGTGGATCTTTTGATGGCTTGACCCACTCAAGTTTTCCAATTTGCTGTATCCATGCGGAAATGCATTTTACAGTAGGCACAGTGAAAGGCTATGTGCCACTATTTCATCTTTTGTTTCTGTTCTTTACCAACATTAAACATGTATTGTTCAGAATAATTTTCTCCCAGGTCCTTATTTTTTGTCATTACCTTTTTGACGAGTCCTCCATTCGATCCACTGCATTCTTGTCATGAACGATTCTTTGAACGAAGCCGTTTAAGGGGTTATCCTTTCAGCTATAAGAGACCTGGCTTCAGGCTCTTTCTGCTTCTCATCTTTTTGCATTGTCATACAAGGATAAAGAAGTTCTACAGGTAAAATATGTTTGTGTCAGAGTTCCATGTTTCTCAGATTATTTCTCTTCCAGCCTTCTTTCCTCCTCTTTATCCCTCGAAAAAGGTTGTTAGGCATCAGAGAGGAGATACTATAAAGGCTTTGAATTACTTTTGTCTCTGAACAGTGAGATGTAGAGCTGCTGCAAGAGACTACAGAAGTAAAAAATTGCCCTGATGCATTCTGGTGCCTGGGAAGGGGTTGCAGTAAAAAGTCTGTGGGAGCCATCATATCAAAATGAGAGAATGTTACCGCAGGTAAGAAACGTGTTCATTGAATGCACCAAGCCCCGGCTTCTAGAAACCAGAAGTTTCAACTAAAACAAGTTCTACTTTCAGCAGGTTCTAATCTGTATCACGATCCAATATTAAGTAAACTCTTGCAACTCCTGCCTGCATCCAAAGTAACTGTGATTTGGCAGTACGTTGGCACCAGAGTGGAGCATTTTATATCTAAGTTGGCCGTTAGGAAGTTGTTAACAAATACTGACTGTTCGTTGCAAAGTTACAAGCTATATGTGTTGCTTCGGGATAAGTAGTGGGAATTTTTTTAGTTCACTTACCTTACTACATTCACCGTTCTCTGAATTATATTGCGTTATGTTGTTGTATAGAGCAATTCATACCCTTGAAAATGCTCCCCCATAGCAAAAAGGGAAATGATTACTTTGGCATTAAATCTCCCTCCACGAGCCACCCAGTTTGGTGGGACAGGGTCTTCGTAGTGAGGAGCACCACTAGACAAAGGCTGTGTCTCAAGAGCAGCCAGGTACGGACCTTTGAAAAGGAGGACCCCACCCCAAACCGGTTCTGATGCGTAAGAGAGTGGATGCACTTGCAGTGCGAGTCAAGTCAAAATTCAGTTTTTATGTCATTGAAAGCAGATACTAGTGAAACAACAACGTGGAGGTAGTTTCACACTTCGTTCTGCAAGCCCCGAATAGTGCTCTGGCATATTTTCATTTTCCCAGGCAGAAATCCAAATTCGGAATAGTCACATTTTTGGGGATTAACTTTTTCTAAAGACATTAATTTTCGAGAGAAATCTACCTTGGATATTATTTTCACCGAAATAAAGGCAATATTCTAAAAAGATCTGCACTAGTGCTGGTTTTAGTGGCGATCCCTCCCACAAGTGTGTCAAGCCGAGGAAAGGATATTAAATCAAATAAGTAATGACCTATGCAGGGAGATTCGTCATATGTTGAGTTTCGTGAAAAGCTATTTCCGTACCTCAATATGCAGGCTAACTGGGCGAAATCCAAGTTTATTCAAATGTGAGTTCCTTCATTTGTTTGTTTTTGTAATTTTTTTAATAAATCATTGTATTGCAAAATAAACACTGCATTACGATGACTGCCTTTTTCACAAAATGATGTATGGAAGTAATGGGTGATGAGTCAATTGACAAAACAGTACAAAACGTATTCTGTTTCCCCTTATTCCAGCATTCCCGTCTCACTCATTAGATCTCTTCAGACATCCGTCCTTGTACCTTCTGGTCAACTGGCATGCATATCATTTCCCTATACTCGTTCGAGTTCCATCATTCATTAGATTTTTTTGAGGAGCAGGGGCTTACAGAAAAGACTGTTTACGTTCTTGCATGTGCATATGAAACGAAATTATACCAATGTCATGACATTTGAGTGTTTTTTGGCATGGTTTCCTCTAAAGGGGAAGAGTTGAGTTTGGCCAGTGTGGCACGTCACTAATCTCCAGGTAGTGGTTCGGTGGCTGGATTCCTTGGCTAGTGTGGCACGTCACTAATGCCCAGGTAATTATTTGGTGGTTGGATTTCTTGGCCAGTGTGGGACGTCACTAATGTACAGGTAATGGTTCAGTGGCTGGATTTCTTGGCCAGTGTGGCACGTCACTAATGCCCAGGTAATGGTTCAGTGGCTGGATTTCTTGGCCAGTGTGGGACGTCACTAATGTACAGGTAATGGTTCGGTGGCTGGATTTCTTGGCCAGTGCGGCACGTCACTAATGCCCAGGTAATGATTAGGTGGCTGCATTTCTTGGCCAGTGTGGGACGTCAATAATGTACAGGTAATGGTTCAGTGGCTGGATTTCTTGGCCAGTGTGTCACGTCATTAATGCCCAGGTAATGATTCAATGGCTGGATTTCTTGGCCATTGTGGCGTGTCACTAATGTACAGGTAATGGTGCAGTGTCTGGATTTCTTGGCCAGTGTGGCACGTCACTGATGCCCAGGTGATGATTCGTTGGCTGGATTTCTTGGCCAGTGTGGCACATCACTAATGCCCAGGGAAAGATTTGGTGGCTGGATTTCTTGACCAGTGTGGCACGTCACTAATGCCCAGGTAGTCGTTAGGTGGCTGTATTTCTTGGCCAGTGTGGCACATCACTAATGCCCAGATAGTGGTTCGGTGGCTGGATTTCTTGGCCAGTGTGGCATGTCACTAATGCCCAGGTAATGGTTCGGTGGCTGGATTTCTTGGCCAGTGTGGCATGTCACTAATGCCCAGGTAATGGTTCGGTGGCTGGATTTCTTGGCCAGTGTGTGACGTCACTAATGTACAGGTAATGGATCGGTGGCTGGATTTCTTGGCCAGTGTGGCACGTCACTAATGCCCAGGTAATGATTTGGTGGCTGGATTTCTTGGCCAGTGTGGGACTTCACTAATGTACAGGTAATGGTTCAGTGGCTGGATTTCTTGGCCAGTGTGGCACGTCACTAATGCCCAGGTAATGGTTCAGTGGCTGGATTTCTTGGCCAGTGTGGGACGTCACTAATGTACAGGTAATGGTTCAGTGGCTGGATTTCTTGGCCAGTGCGGCACGTCACTAATGCCCAGGTAATGATTAGGTGGCTGCATTTCTTGGCCAGTGTGGGACGTCAATAATGTACAGGTAATGGTTCAGTGGCTGGATTTCTTGGCCAGTGTGTCACGTCACTAATGCCCAGGTAATGATTCAATGGCTGGATTTCTTGGCCATTGTGGTGTGTCACTAATGTACAGGTAATGGTGCAGTGTCTGGATTTCTTGGCCAGTGTGGCACGTCACTGATGCCCAGGTGATGATTCGTTGGCTGGATTTCTTGGCCAGTGTGGCACATCACTAATGCCCAGGTAAAGATTTGGTGGCTGGATTTCTTGACCAGTGTGGCACGTCACTAATGCCCAGGTAGTCGTTAGGTGGCTGGATTTCCTGGCCAGTGTTGCACATCACTAATGCCCAGATAGTGGTTCGGTGGCTGGATTTCTTGGACAGTGTGGCATGTCACTAATGCCCAGGTAATGGGTCGGTGGCTGGATTTCTTGGCCAGTGTGGCATGTCACTAATGCCCAGGTAATGGTTCGGTGGCTGGATTTCTTGGCCAGTGCGGCACGTCACTAATGCCCAGGTAATAATTAGGTGGCTGCATTTCTTGGCCAGTGTGGGACGTCAATAATGTACAGGTAATGGTTCAGTGGCTGGATTTCTTGGCCAGTGTGTCACGTCACTAATGCCCAGGTAATGATTCAATGGCTGGATTTCTTGGCCATTGTGGCGTGTCACTAATGTACAGGTAATGGTGCAGTGTATGGATTTCTTGGCCAGTGTTGTACGTCACTGATACCCAGGTAATGATTCGTTGGCTGGATTTCTTGGCCAGTGTGGCACGTCACTAATGCCCAGGTAAAGATTTGGTGGCTGGATTTCTTGACCAGTGTGGCACGTCACTAATGCCCAGGTAGTCGTTCGGTGGCTGGATTTCTTGGCCAGTGTGGGACGTCACTAATGTGCAGGTAATGGTTCAGTGGCTGGATTTCTTGGCCAGTGTGGCACGTCACTAATGCCCAGGTAATGATTTGGTGGCTGAATTTCTTGGCCATTGTGGGGCGTCACTAATGTACAGGTAATGGTGCAACGGCTGGATTTCTTGGCCAGTGTGGCACGTCACTGATGCCCAGGTAATGATTTGGTGGCTGGATTTCTTGGCCAGAGTGGCACGTCACTAATGCCCAGGTAATGATACGGTGGCTGGATTTCTTGGCCAGTGTGGCCCGTCACTAATGCCCAGGTAATGATACGGTGGCTGGATTTCTTGGCCAGTGTGGCCCGTCACTAATGCCCAGGTAAAGATTTGGTGGCTGGATTTCTTGACCAGTGTGGCATGTCACTAATGCCCAGGTAGTGGTTCGGTGGCTGGATTTCTTGGCCAGTGTGGCACATCACTAATGCCCAGGTAGTGGTTTGGTGGCTGGATTTCTTGGCCACTGTGGCACGTCACTAATGCCCAGGTAATTATTCGGTGGCTGTATTTCTTGACTAGTGTGGCATGTCACTAATGCCCAGGCAATTATTCGGTGACTGTATTTCTTGACCAGTGTGGCACGTCACTAATGCCCAGGTAGTGGTTCGTTGGCTAAATTTCTTGGCCAGTGTGGCAAGTCACTAATGCCCAGGTAGTGGTTCGGTGGCTGGATTTCTTGGCCAGTGAGGCACGCTGGATTTATTGGCCAGTGTGGCATGTCACTAATGCCCAGGTAATTATTCGGTGGCTGGATTTCTTGACCAGTGTGGCATGTCACTAATGCCCAGGCAGTGGTTCGGTGGCTGGATTTCTTGACCAGTGTGGCACGTCAATAATGCCCAGGTAGTGGTTCGGTGGCTGGATTTCTTGGCCAGTGTGGCATGTCACTAATGCCCATGTAATGATTCGCTGGCTGGATTTCTTGGCCAGTGTGGCACGCTGGATTTCTTGGCCAGTGTGGCACATCACTAATGCCCAGGTGATGATTCAGTGGCTGGATTTCTTGACCAGTGTGGCATGTCACTAATGCCCAGGTAGTGGTTTGTGGCAGGATTTCTTGGCCAGTGTGGCACATCACTAATGCCCAGGTAGTGGTTCGGTGGCTGGATTTCTTGTCCAGTGTGGCACGTCACTAATGCCCAGGTTGTGGTTCGGTGGCTGGATTTCTTGGCCAGTGTGGCACGTCACTAATGCCCAGGTAGTGGTTCGGTGGCAGGATTTCTTGGCCAGTGTGGCACGTCACTAATGCCCAGGCAATGATTTGGTGGCTGGACTAATTGACCAGTGTGGCATGTCACTAATGCCCAGGCAATGATTTGTTGGCTGGATTTCTTGACCAGTTTGGCATGTCACTAATGCCCAGGTAATGATTTGTTGGCTGGATTTCTTGACGAGTGTGGCACTTCAATAATGCCCAGGTAGTGATTCGGTGGCTGGATTTCTTGGCCAGTGTGGCACGTCACTAATGCCCAGGTAATGATTTGGTGGCTAGATTTCTTGGCCAGTGTGGCACATCACTTATGCCCAGGTAATGATTCGGCGGCTGGATTTCGTGACCGGTGGGGCAAGTCACTAATGCCCAGGTAGTGGTTCGTTAGCTGAATTTCTTCCTTCAGCTAGTTGACAGTGTGTGCTGTCCACCTAAGCCTTCTCTCCTCTGCTAATTTTTGTGGCATGTTGCTAGCTTGTAAGAAAGCTCAGCAAGTTGAATACCTGTCCCACAGGCCCATTGGTAATGTCTCCTGTTCAAATCTACCAACTCAGCACTTCCATTGAGCTCGGTCATATGTAATCTAATATTCGAGTACATTTAAACAATGCACTTTTTTTTCTAGGCCATAGAAACAGTGACCATTTCTATTACAGGTCAGGTCAGCGATTCCAGGTGATTTCATCTTTGCAGCATAGACAGACAGTCTCTGTAGAGAGTACACTGGACAATTAATTAATCATATCTTGCTGCTTCATTTTCAACCATATCAATCGGACGACATCATAAGAGGGAAAAATGGTGTAGTATTAGCGGGATCATTTAACTAGGTCTCTTAATATTCACTTGATAACGTGCAGCGCCATGAAACAATTCAAGCCACTTGTAGCGCTGTGCAAAAGCTGATGACACTCACATTAATTGTGTATATTCCGCTACACAAAATCCATGCTAAACATTGCCTCTGGGCCTCAGCTTCTAACACTGGCTAGCCCATGTAAGTATACCGTGTGATTCTGCACAACATTTCCTGTGTCGCGGTTCGTTTATCTGCAAAATTGAGAAACGCTTAGTAGAAAACGTTCCTATTAATACCTATATAAATATAAATAATTGGATGCAGTGATTTGTATCAAAGAGTTTTCACCAGGCCCTCTGTGACTCTGACACGGCTGGACTCACTTTGGATTGCTACTCGATGAAGATGAGACATGGCGAGCAAAAGTAATTTGAGACATATATTTATAGCGCAAATTACTTTTGCCTGGCACGTCTCACCTTCACCCAGGAACAATCCAGAGTAAGTGAAATCCAGCCCTGTTTTCACCTGAAACCAATGTTTCAGCAGGTGTGGTCCTGGTTGCAGTTTCTTTCTATTGATCTCCGTTCTCTGGAAAAAGAAGTAAAGAAAGAGAAACAGAGAGAGAGAGAGATATTGTGTGTGTGCGGGTGCGTGCGTCCAATTCTGTTGTTATTCCGGTATCCAATATCTACTTGGTCTGCTTTAGTTCCTTTATCCAAGATCTATTAATTTCTGCTGTTATTCCATGTTTCTGATGGATACTTGTAACCCCCGATCCTCACCTTCAGAATATCCCCAAGTGGAATCCAAGTGTTTTTGCATGCCACTAGGAGGCACTGTGCAGTTCCGCGTTGATTTCGTTCTGCCCCGGAAGTGACAGAGGGATATGAATATAAGCACCACCCCTGTGCTTTGACGTCAGTTTCTTTTTTTTGCACCTTTGTACATGGATGCCAAGCTCTACCTCAATTTGTGTTGGTTTTCCATGTCTTTTCAAATTCAAATCCAGTGTGCAAGGGAATAATGTCCCCACCTAAAACTATAGAGTTCAAACTATGCCATGGCTGTTGAAAGCAGATGTTGGTGACAGACCCACGCCACATGTGCCTTTTGTGTTGGTGCTTGGAGCATGACTACAAGTTGTATGATGAGTGTGCCCTCATGCACGCAAAAGTGATCCTGGATCGTGAAGTGAAGCTGTACGTCGCCTAACATAAAAGAGATCACAGACCTCACGTAAGTCCTATTCATGCCCCAAGTTGAGAGCTCAGATGTACTCCCGCTCTCCATGTTGATCCCATGACAGATCCTCTTCACAGTCTAAATCGTCAGGTAAGTCGAATTCCAAGTCGAAGAGCTAACACAAGAAACAGGATTGGGCCACAACCCACCACTCTCTATTGAAAGAGAAAGCTCAAGAGCATCATGGTGCAATCGGTCTCCTTCCAATCTCTGCTTGAGGAGCCAATTTTGCAATCGATCCGGATACGTCCAGAGTTTCCTGAGCCATCAGTAATTCCACAACAAGTCAAGGCCTTTAGGAAGGCCAGGTTGCTTATTTTTGTCACTCTTACAGCTCCCTCTTGTGCACCTTTGGGCCCCATGGTTCAGCAAGAGACAGCTAGCAGAACCATCCTCTGTGCCATCTGTGCCCCTCAAACCCACCTCGAGTTCTGACTCTGAGACCTGTGCGGGTCACTCTTCAATGACACAGATGCAGAGTTCACCAACACTGGAGGGAGATCCAGTGCTGATTCCACTGTCTGACCTCAAACCGAATCCCTCTTGACCCCGACCAAGGTCACTCTCAGAATCCACTCCAGCAAAACAGTTCCTGTGCACCCCGATTAAGACATCATACAGCAACTGCCAAGGAGCTGTCCTCAGAAGCTCTGTCATTTTTATGGTTCCATTGAGATAACATTTAACTTCCCAGAGAGTTCAAGTATGATGATTGGGATGATTTACCCCACATTATGATGATACTAACAGCTTATATATGTACCTGCGGGAGGTCAATGGGCTTCATTCTTCCCATGATACAGCTATGTTGTCCCTCATTGGGCCCTAGCAGAAGAGAGTGCTTCCTTTGCTGTGGTAATTCGACATGTAAGTGTGAAACAATGTCTTAATAGGTATTATTTCAAAGAATGCATAAACATTTATACAATACCTATATAATGTATTATTATATGGGCCAAGTCAATTATATGACATAAAATATGTTAAAAAGGGATTTTTTGATCGTTTTATATAATAACATGCAGCATAAATATTCACAGAGTGAGTACTCAATGAGTTAGGAGAAAACATGGTGCTTGAGATGTCGTGTAGGTGACCCAATATGGTGATCACTAAAAAAACACAGGGAAACAGCAAAAAGAATTTACTAATCTTACAATCTGTTTAAGTGATTGTTTCCAAGAGGATAATAGTTCATGATTATTGCTGAACGAAATCCAATCAAAGAAAAATAGTTTCCAGTCGCGGAGCTGTCAGCAGCGTTCCAACTTTTCATAATTTAGCAGGTCATCATCAGGACAATAAAGTATTGAGCACGAAAGTAATAGGAGGCTGAGAGGTCAGTTCAATAGGTCTGAGTGAATCTTGAATCCACCTGGTCAGATCGTTGTGCGGGCTGGAAAGAGTCCCATCTGGGAGCTTCATATAAATCATCCAAAATGTTCAGTGTTATTGGCAGTTGCGATCCTGAAATTAATCTGGAAAGTGTCTTACACAAGGAAGTGAAGTGGGAGGCAAAAGGTCTTCTGTCAGGGGCTGGAGCCAGCTATTCAGTTCCGAGTTAGTCGCATGGTATCAGAACCATTGGTGGTACTTATACAAGCAGTTGATGTCCTGGACCAACAACTGCCTTCTGTTGAAGTTAAAACTAATGTCTTCATGGAAGTCCTGCGGCATGTGTCTGCTTCCTCTGAGCCCTTGCTTCCATTGATCAAAGCCCTCACTTACACTCTGAAGGGTTTCTTATCTTAATCATGCTCTAGTCTGCCAGTGAACAGGCAGTGGGCCAGATGCCACAGACCGGTACCAGGCAACCCTGATTTGTTGACCCAGCATCATGCTTCTAATAGTTAGGTGGGTCAGGCTTCCAAAAACAAGTTGAGCCCAAATTCTTTCTCTACGGCTCCCCCAGACAGGTAATTGAAGAGGATTGCAGCATTCAGGAAGCAAACGGTCTTGTCAGCCAGCCTAACCTTGAGGTCAGTAATGCTAGTTGACTATTGGGCTGACATGCACACACCTTATTGAACATGGCCAATGATATCTTGCCGGAGGTTCTGAAAGAATTTAGGGTCTACCTGGATCAAGCCATTTAGAATGATTAGGATGTGGTCAAAAATGTCATTTGAACTGGACTGGATATGACCAATTGCTTACTGCATGCAGTCAGCACCAGTGTGGGGCACCATCGCCTTACATGGATTCACGCTACAGGATTTTTAGGAGATGTGCAGGCATCCCTTATGGATATACCTTTTTATGGATCCCACCTTTTTGTCGAAAAGGCTGATTTCGCCCTTAAATGCTTTAAGAAAGTAGACCCAGATTCATTCCTTGGACCCTTCCACCTCGGCTAGACACTCCCCACATCAATTTCTGCACTTCCGAGGCTATTCCAGCAGATTGATTTATAGAAAATTCCAGGCTCCCCCATGCCTTGGAACAGCCTCCCCAAACCTTCCATGGCCGAAGATGGTTCGCTCTGTACTCAAGAGACCTTTGGGCTACAAGAAGCTCCAGCATCTCATCCCTCAAAGAACAGTGTCCTCCCTGCATCTCCTGCATCCATCTTTGGTGAGCTGCCTAAGGTCCTCTTGTGACTCCCCTGCCTTCAGTCTGTGAATCCTCTCGAGGGTCTTCTTCTACTTTTGTGGGCTCCCCTGCTTGCTCAGGGCCTTCCTTGACATTCCTGCACGTGTTGAGTCCCTTGGGCCTTGCTGGTCCCAACAATTGCATCATTTTGTCTTCCATGACAGTTGCAGCTACCAAGGCTTGTTGGTGCTTCCGCCAGACAATGACCACCTAGGCACTGACATCCGACG
The DNA here is from genome assembly GCF_964204655.1 of Triturus cristatus. NCBI lineage: Eukaryota > Metazoa > Chordata > Amphibia > Caudata > Salamandridae > Triturus > Triturus cristatus. The sequence continues at coordinate 649,335,940 of NC_140590.1, forward strand.
TGGGAGAGCTCGTATACGGCTTCTGGTCTTCCACAGCTTTGCTGGGTCCCCACAGCTGCAGTGACAAGGACCTTGTGAACTCTTTCGAACTTCCCTTGGAAGGTGGGTATTGTGCTTCTGTGCCTCCTGGTCACCTCCGAGTGGCATAGACTCTGTCTCCTCTGCTTGCAGGTTCCCCTCTTCAAGAACCCCCCTTGGACGTCTTCACAGATTTCTCCAGAGACATTTCTTCACAAGTCGCCTATTGTCGTTTATGAGTGGTTCATATGTCACTGCACCCCTATGCACCGGCTTCCCCGGGCAGGTAACCTGGTTCCTGGGGCCTCCACGGGTGGGCTGGCTCTCCAGTCTTCCATCCTCCAAAGAGTTTCTTCAGGGTCCTCTGGGAAGTGCCCTTTTTTTTTAACTGCAACCGCAACTCCTCCATTGACTTTTATTGAACACGCGGCTGTGTTTCTACTCTGCACACAGCCACCTTGGGTGGTTCCTGGTTCACCAAGCTCCTCTTAGTCCGTTGGTCCAGGTCCCTTTCTCCTTTGCAGTTTGCATTCCACGTATTTAGTATATGGTTTGGTCTCCCCCTGGAGACCAGCGTATATTTGTGCTACTTACCCTATTTCTTTTAAGTACTCCTATGTGTACTATTGATATCTCCAGGTACGAGATATACTAAGTGGCAGTGATTTTGTTGTGTTAACAAATATCCTTATTTTTCATAAACACTGTGTGGTTCCTTCTCATCTAATCTAGACTATTGATTAAATGTGGTAAAACAAGCTGCTTTACACTCCTTCATGATAAGCCTGAAAGCTGCTCTCCACAACTACCTGTTTGAGAGCTTTAAGATTATCAAAGACCACTAAAATCACCATAAGGGTTGCCTGGATTAGTGCAAGGTGTATCACTCCTTTAACTGTGCACCATATGATAAGCCAGCCTCCTACACCACGTCATCCTAGTGGCTCCATATTGAGCAAAAAGAGTGTGGTACCCAGAATTCCAGGCATGAGCATCTGTCCTCTGGTCAGACAACAGATTTGGGAAGATCTTTCCTAAAAGCAGGGCAGGGTTTCACACCGAAACCTGCGCAATCCACACCTCCATGCGTGGACATTGAGCAGCAGCAGTTGATTGCACTTGATCTTCAACATGAGGTTGATGTTATCCTTGCTGCTAAGCATTCCTCAACTAAGTCTATTTATGCTGGGTGCTGGGACAAATTTGTGGCCTGGTATGCCATCCACAACACACATACCTTACAAGCAGTGGCGTAACACAGGCCCCGCAGCCCCTGCAGTGCGGGGGGTCCCAAGCTTCAGGAGGCCCCTTCTGCACAGTACTCTGACCAGAGAGCCCCTGATTGAGTCAGAGGGGGCCCCTCCACGTACTTTGCAGGGGGGCCCCTCAAGTTTTGTTATGCCAGTGCTTACAAGCCAAACTGTTGGACATATTATTGTTTGTTCTGTTTTTGGACCAGCAAGGTCTTGTAGTAGGCACTATTAAAGGTTATTTGCCAGCCCTTTTAGCCTTTATATAGTTGCTGGACCAATCCGTCCCTTCTCAAATGTCCTGTTTTGATGTGGTTTATTAAAGGTTTGGCACACATATTTCCTCCCAAACCGTTTGTGATGCCATAGTTGAAGCTTACCTTGGTCTTGATGTCCCTCATATGCATCCCCTTTGAGCTGATGCATAGCAGCTTATTGCATATTCTGACTCTCAAGACTGTCTTACTTATGCAATCACTTCAGCTCATCACATTAGTGAACTCCGGGACCTGTTAGTCAACTACCCACACCTCCTTTTTTCCAGATAAATTGGTACTGAGGACACGGGTGGCCTTCTTCCTGGGAGTTGTGATTCTTTTGGATGTTAGACAGTCCTGACTGTTCCAGTGTTTTTTGCCCCGCCTCACCCTTCAAAAGAGAAGGAGAAACTCCATTGACTGGACCCCAAAAGAGCTTTAAAGTTTTACATCGCTTGAACTAACAACCATTGGGTGGACGATCTGCTTTTTGTGGGGTTTTTAGGGGAAAAATGGCAAGACAACGTAGAAAAGGACTCTTTGGAAGTGTATAGTCCTTTGTATTACGATCTGCTACGCATGGGCCATAATGCATCCTCTGGAAGGTCTAATGCCCATCATACTAGGGCTAAGGCTGCCCCTTCTGCATGCTTGTCCTAGGCATCTGTCAGGTTGTAATATGGGCGTCCGCCACACATTCACGAGGCACTATTGCCTTGAAAGCCAGGTCCAACTGGAAGGGTATTTTGCCCATTCAGTCCTGCCAGGCATTTTGGTCTAAGCCCACTCCACAGTCCCTCTACCTTGGGAGGTACTGCTTTGGTATTCTAAAGGTGAGGAATCTGCAGTTAGATGTATCCATCAGAAGATCAAGTTCCTTACCGTCAGTAACGCTCTTTCTGTTGGATACTCTTTCTAACCGCAGATTCCTCACTGCCCTCCCACCTCTGTTCTGTGGGGTGGTCTCTTTATACCGTCTAAAAAGGTCACAATTGAGAGATCTGCCATGGGTACCTCCAATTTGTTTTGTGCTCTACGTCCAAGGGCACGGAAAGAGTCAAGCAAGAAACTGACATTGGGGTGCAGTTATGGCGCTTATATGCGGCTTTGCTCTGTCACGTCCAAGGCAGAACAAAGTCAATGCACCACCAAACGGCGCACGAAGAATTACTGTGAACATTTTCAGGTCTAGTCTGGCACCTGTGGATATTCATCAAGTGAGGAACCTGTAGCTAAATAGAGTATCCAGCAGAAAGAGCATTATCAAAGGTAAGAAAGTTGTTCATCCAAAATCTACTTCTGTACAGCACCTTCATTGAATAGTGCAACGCTCCATGGTACCATCTGCCATTAATGTTTCTGTGGATGTTTAGATTGTTGTATTGACTTGCTTCTGCTTGTCTATTGCAGTACTCAGCCGGCACTGTGCATCACCCACAGGTTGGCAGCTAGCTATGCTGTCATTTTGTTTATTTAGATTATTGTACAGATAGCTTTTTTGGTTACTCTCCTTTATGACCTTCCTCCCTGACCCTGAGACACCTGAGGAAGCCTGGTCCATGTGAAAAACACACAAATAAGAGAAAATATGTATTCCCTGAAACTTCAGTTGAAGGAGGATTATATTTGTGAACTAAAACCTAAAATTCATATAAAAGTGCCAAATATGGTGTAGCATGCAACCATAATGGTCCTAATGCAGTGTGCTTGACTTTACACACAACATCATGAAAGCATCTCTAACATTACATAGGACATCATTTGGTAGAGTTGTTGACCTAACTGATTCAGCATCAGACACAACGAAATCAAAGCATGCCTTTCCACCAACAGCCAACAAATGTTCTGCCACGACAATGGACGTCTTCAGTGCAAGTATAATCACAGATGAAATTCATCAGTATTCCTGGTTCAAGAATCACAGACAATATCTATCCTGGTCGTCCTATCAGAGTGCTTATTAGGGCTTATTGGCCCCTTTTCCTTTTTTTCTCCTTGCCGTCATCCCCCCACTTGGGACTCTACCACTGTGGTGTATATTCTCCTTTTTGACCGGGGCGACCAGGATAGACACTGTCTGTGATTCTTGAACAAGGAATACTGTTTCTGTTTCAATCTGTAATTCGACGCTTCTACTTGGCTGAATTTCTTCTCTGATTATACTTGCCCTGAAGAAGTCCATTGTCATGGACTAAGCGGGTTGGCTGTCTTCACTGCACATCTGTGATGCTTTTAAAAGAAAAAGAAAAAGAAAATAAAGACAAGAATCATATTCCTGTTTTGGGTTATTCTTGTGGAGCATCCCTACACTTTACACTGTCATTTGTAACCCGTTTCTGGTTTAGGCACCCTGGCAGCAGGCGCCTATAGTGTGTGCACACATTTGCATATGCTTGTGTTGAACTGTATCTTTGGAACATAGGTCAGGGTCAGTCTCTATGGTCTGCTACTCTTTGCCCTACTAGTATTAGCCAACTAATATTCTCATTGAGGTTACCTGCATGCAAAAGGGCATTGTAGAGTCTGTCACTTGCCCAAAAAGTGCTATGACATCCCCCATGACTGTTGCTACATGTCCTCAATCTGCCCTCATACACATTCCACCATATGGCAGTTGTATGCTCAAGAGAACTGTCACATTCTACAAGTGTCCACATGTTTCCTAAAAGTGCCAACATATACAGAAATGTCACCATATGCTTAGCCTGTACCCTCATGAGTGGAAAAGTGCAACATTTTGCTGCATCCGTGCTGTCATTAATGATATTTTACTGTAATGTCAACAGTGGCAGCGTGTGTAATGTTATCTATGATGTGTGAAGATATGAGCAGTGCATGGGATTGCTTTAGTGGAGCAGTAGCCCAATATGTCTGATTAAGTTAAACAGAATCCCCTGACATTTGACAGTCTCACTAAGGACATCCTAGCCTTGTTACAATGTAGTTATATTTTAAATACAATTGTCATGTTATTTAATACGTGTTATTTACATGATTTACATATACAGAAGTGTGGTGTGAAGTGCTTTTTAGAAAAAAAGGTATTACTGTTGTAACTATCAATTTTCTGTGATGTTTAGTCCCTTCAAATGTTTCCTCTCTATATTGTGGAGGAGTTGTGGCGCCGCGGCCTGGGCGACTGACTCGGTCCTCTGGGGATCACGGTTCGATCCCCGGCGCCGGCGGTTAGACCATGTGCTAGGCAATAGCTTGCTTAATCTTCCCGACGGCCCCCAGCGCCTAGAGACCCTTACAGGTGATTGTTCGCGCTTTACAAATGTGGATTATTATTATTATTATTTCATGCTCCAGATGAGTTTAAAATCTGTAATAAAGCAGATTTGTTATACCTGCGAAAAATGCTGCTTGCCTCATATATGACATAAATCCCATAGTTCTGGTTTGTGCTTTATGTTTTACAAAATGCATAACTTATTTAAAGGATTCGTTTATATGGTAGTCCGTGTATGCCCTCTTTGAGTTCTGGTGACATTTGTGCACTGCTGATGGCATCATAAGTTCATAATCACCGTCACCAGCTGTTCCTCCTCCTGCTTCCAGGCAAAACATGGCCGGATTGCACGTGACCGAGTATCTTTGGTTTCATGCGGATCTGCGTGTAGCATGGGCTATAGCGTGGATATGATGATGTGACAAAAAAGTGGGATCAATCAACTATCTGTAGTGCCTCCATGTGTTGGAGGCCGTGTGCTAGATAGAGATTCTTGGGACGAAGTAGTAAACAGCTTCAAAGAACCAGAACATCTCTGTGTCCGGCATTGAGGTGCACCATTCCCCCACCATTGTGAATGCGGACATGCACTAGGAATTGAACCCAATGTCAACAGATGCCCAGGTCGTATTGTTTCCCTAATCAGAAAATTCTGCGGAAATGCTGGCAAATTAAAAACACAAGGATACATATGCCCGAGAGGTATTTTTCACAAACCGTTAAAAGGCTGCTTCACCTTTCAAAGAACCGTTTAATGACAACATCTTGCTCGCTGCACTGCCACTTTCAAAGGCCCTGACATCTGCCAGCCTTTGAACCACCATTACAAATATCAGCCGCTTTGCATTCTTTTATGCCCCCCTTTTTTTTTTTTTAATTACGGCCCTTCTTTCAAGTTGGCGACCATGTTTGGTTTTAAACGATGCTGTCCTTTCGATTTTTTCTCTGCCGCCCAGCTGCGGTTTGAACACATTGAGTTCAATCAAAGGCAGGACTTTAAAGGGGAGACGTCTGATGGACCTGGACTTCGAACCAGATGAGGCTTTGTGATGAAAAGCGCCTAATCCCAGCCCAGGCTTGGCTCGTATCAGCCGCGCAGTACAAAGTGCCTCAGATATACGGGTTCACCAGCAAATGATCAGTGTTTTTCAACAGCAGAGATCTCTCCAGGACTTGCAAATGTGGCATTAGCTAATATTCCGAGAGGCTGATTTGCCTTTCATCCGCCAGAAGTTTATGATTATAGAACCGTCCGCGCATTGGAAATGAGAGCGGCGACAGAGATTTGAGGCGCGCCGTCTGATTTGTATTCACTCTCCATGTCACTGCGGGACGAGCCGGGCCAGGCCGCGCCGGTTCAGGCGGAGGGAGACGGCATCGCGCCTCATCATCTGAGGGCTTTCCTTTGCGCCGCGAATTTATTCGCCGATTAATTAATTTTTGCCCGACTTCAGTAGGGTGCCGGGGTGCAGGGCAGATCATTATCTTTACACCAGTTCTGTTTGCATACGATTTGTTTAATCGTGTGGCTTAATTGCGTTTAATTAAAATCCTTTAGCACACTTCCCTTGGAAAGTTGTTGATTAAAAATATACTTTGCATTATTCAGGGAAGGTTTTTGCCCTCGTGGTGATTTGCATGAGTTTTATGTTTGGCAGATTGTGCACTTGAGGCGCAGTACATTGTATTGCTTTGAACAGGTCCTTTTATTATAGTGACTGAAAAAACACGCTATTGCCCATAGAAACTATATAGCTGAGAATTGTTTTTAGACACAGAATCCTAACACCATTCCAGGTTCTTTGGCTGTAAGAATAGGGGTTCCAACGTTGTTGCTTAAGTGCATGCCTGTTTTAGGGATAATCACTCTGTAAATGATTCCAATTTCGATACACTGATCTCACGTGTTTTGCAATAAGATTCTGTCATAGCGCCTATTATCAGGGACCTACATTCGATATGCACGATAACTATCCCCATTCTAGAGACTATCTCTGCTAAAATGGTACAGACTATGCTTATGAGGTACATGATTCCTTAATTGCGTGCACATCGAATTAGAGCGGTGTCGAAGCTAGTGGTTCAATGGGCATTGATATCACAGATCGACAGGGCTGCTGCATTTTTGTACCCTAGGTGAAGGCACCATTTGTTTGACCTTCTACCACACCCTGCTGATTTTAGACGCAGTTTAGTCTCCTTTGGTAATGGCCTCGTAAGAGAACTCCTGTTTTTCCCTTAGCCCAGAATGGGCATTTCTTGTGGATGAGGCACGTTTTGTTAATGCAAATACCTCCTGGAGGAGCGTTGCATACAATCAATCAATCAAGACATTTGTAAAGCGCGCTACTCACCCATGAGGGTCTCAAGGCGCTGGGGGTGCTGCTACTGCTCGAACAGCCAGGAGATGCTTTATCTCAGAGAGGGATGATGTATAGCTCTGGGTATTTAGCAGAGGTAGTGGAACCAAGAAATTGAACCTCTCATTGATGTTGAGTGCTTGGAGTTGGCATCTTGAAGAGTTAGCCGATAGATATATTAGGGTTCTACTAGTAGTTGTGGATTTGTGGAGTCCGCTCATGACATAATGGGTGGAAGCCTAAAAAAGGATAATTGGATCATTCTCCTGTCAGAGGACATTCATTCGCTGACCAGGTCTATGTCACATTCTGTAGTGGCAAAATCTAGCTCTGCAAAAATTTAAAGGGCAGTATATGAACAACTGATATCAGGCCAAGGTAAATATATAGATTCATTATTGTAAATCAGAAAGGTATGCTACCAAAATCCTGCATTTTGATTCACTTCTAGGTGTAGATATTTATCTGATGAAGACTTCTAGCCGCAGATTTATTACCATAGCATTATCTCCAGGCATCTGACTGAATCCGCAATTTGTTTTGTGAGCAGTACCCCTGCACGCCGGTAGGTGGCATCAGTCGTCTCCACTTGGAATTGTCGGTGTCCTCCGCGCCAGAAGTGAAGTGCACGGTCCCTATATATGCGCCAACCCACGGCGCTGACTTCAGTTCTTTTCTTTCTGCACCAGTCAACACAGATCCGGAGAGAGCAACCCTTCAGTCACTTTTGGACTGTACTTTTTTTAGGTCTCGCGCCTAGCGTTGCAGTGCGCGGAACTGCTCACACAGCGAGAGACCTCTTATAGGGGGTTTAAAAGTCGAGCCAGGAATCGCACACGCTCGTGCGTGTGCGATTCCTTTTGTGCCACGCTATTGGCCTTTGCGTGCGTCTGTTTATGAAAGACAGCACCAAGTGGCCAAAGGCGGGCACATTGCTCCGCCCATGGCCTATTGGTGTCTATTACCCGCACCAAAGGCCATGTGGTTTCAATTATCGTGCCCAGACACAGGCGCGATAATTGAAAACACATGTTTTGCTGTGGCGCGCGCACCACTCACGGGCGTGTTTGTTTACAATAGTGATCGGTTTCGGGATCGCTTTCACTGCCGCTTGTTGTACTGTATACAAGCAGCCACACTGATGCTGAAATTTACCTGGTACCATAAATTGAATTACAATCCATAAACCCTCGTGGAAAGCACCAGCCACCAAAGACACCTCAGCGCCTTAGGTGCAGAGACATCACAGTCACCTGCACCAAAGTCCGACCAATAGCTCTCCACCACACACAGCTACTCCTTTCTGCCAAGAATGACCTCTGTTGCACTAAAACAGACCTCTAGGCGCCAAACACATCTGCTTGTCCTGACCTGATCGCTGGTGCACATCTACCCCCCGCACCCTGACCACAAAGACTCCATTCAACAATACGAGTGACCTCAGCAGAACCCCGTCATTGCTGACACCCTTTTACCCAGTGATTTTCTGGATGGGGAGGGACTTCCAATAGACACCAACCCGCTCCTGCCATCAACAACCCGCGCTCACCAGGGCAGCCACGGACAGTCGACTGCATGGGTGACCTTTGATGCCAACATTCACCTCTGGAAGAACAGCTGGGGCCTGGCGTGCCCGGACGGACTTTAGCGGCAGTATTTTTCAAGAGTGCAAACACCTGTCCATGCCGGAAGTGGTTGATGCTGGTTAATGGGAGCTGTTGATTGAAGCGGTGTCGAGGTAAACCTCGCACCGCAGAGGAGACACAGCGTTGATGCCTGTGCCCACTCACACATGACCTGCCTCTCTTCCATTCCTCTGTCCTGTGGGCGTCCTTCCCGTGCTATCTCGTCTCTAGGCAGGTGGCCCTCCGTGCCTTCCTCATTGCCTCAAGGCTGGACTCCGGGTTGGTGGTGATGCCTGCTCTGGAGCCAAGCACTCAAGCGCAGGAACTGCAGGCTTGAGCCCTGCTTCTACTCTGGAAGGGAGTGGCTATCGGCCGTACATGTCCTCACCGCCCCCTGGGACCGAACAGAAACATTTCTTCTATGCAGCTGGGGGTGCAACCACTCCCAGGGGCCCCCTACCCAGCTGACGTGGGATTTAGGGTGCAGCCGAGACTCACCATGGCCAATGAACCCGTGATCTTAAACATGTACGACATGGTAAGTGTGACTTCCGGTTCGTGTGTGGACTATGCCATGTTTTTTGTTGTGCTCCTATCACTGCTGGTTGATTCTTTGTAATGCTGTCAGTTCAACCTTCCTTTTAAGCTTCAGACCTTGGCATTCTGAGACATGCAGTTTTCGCTAGCCTATTCTGGCCAGGAACTTCTACTTCCTGGCATGCAATGGGCTGTCAAATCAAAATTAAGGCCCTGGACGGGAGCACTAACTCTTGATTCCAATTGGAACCTCTTTCTTAAACCACCTATCATTTCCTGTCCATTTCTTTCTCTCTTGCATGTTTTCATTGTCTCTCTCTCTCTCTGCTGAGTGACTGCCTATTGTGTCAAGCCTTGAGATGGTTGTGACATAATCTCTTTACGTGCCAGGACTTATCAGCTCATACATATGACACAGAAAGTGAAACAGGGTCACTAGAGCATGGCACTACCGAGCAGTGCTGAATTTTACTTGGTTTAATTAGCTTTTTCTCCACCTCTGAAAGTTGAAAGGCCGTGTTGACCCGGCAGTGATTTGAATCCTCAGGTGTGCAGATTATGTCCACATATTTAGCTCACTGATCTGCAGCTGGTGACTAAGTTTATTAATTTATCCATCCCCGGTGTCTGCGCATGACTTAATAGTAAAAAGTTCAACTCAAATGGTCCTCTCAGCCTTTCATCCTTCTGACATTGATAAAATAAAACATTTGGGCAAAAATAAAGATCTGTAATTCAGCGCCAGGTGAACAACGTCAGGGTAACAATAAACGTCTGTAATTCAGCGCCAAGGTAACATATGGATAATAATACACATCTGTAATTCAGCATCAAGGTGAACAACATTTGGGTAACAACAAACATCTGTTATTCAACACCAAGGTGAATAACATCTAGGTAACAATACACATCTGTAATTCAGCGCCAAGATGAACAACACCAATAGCTCAAACTTTAATAATGTTAGACCTATTGCATTGCAAATGCTTGATGATGTTTTGTTGAAGCTTTTTTGAGAGTACTCCTCCTGGTGTGGCAGGGATGTCCATTAGGTAGACCGGCTTCAAGCCCTGTGGTGCCTGTCATCGACGTCAGTGATGGACCCGCACCTTCTTTGCCTCTGGTCCTCCGAACGCGACGTGAAGACCTGCGCCCATTGCCACACCCAAAGGCCTTGAGGAAGCGATCCCTCTTACTCCTTGCCACCCGATGAGCGACTTTCTGATATTACTTGAGAGGAAGGTCCCAGGATCAGTCGTGGAGTCCATGATCCTCACCCACTCCAAGTCATCGGGCCACTTGGGTAAGTCCCACAAGATGAAACTAAGCAAGAGTTCGGAGAGGTCTTTGAATTTGCCTCCTCCATTGGCCAACGAGATGAGGGAGCATCAACATTCCAGGCCTGGCTTCACAGTTGAGCCAGCGCCGGGGTCGGCTCCTTGCTACCCCAAGTTTCCGGGAGTGACCCTCGCTCAACTCTAGGAGTTTTATGAGGCCATACACCTCATATTTGAGCAGCCCACACCGATCCACGCACCTTCAGGCCTACGGGTTTGGGAGGGGCCCATACTGTTTAACCGGCAGTGGCTCTGGCGCCAGTCGGGCCCCTTGGATCCACAGATGGATCTGGACTGACACCATCTCAACCTTTTCCAACACCAGTCCCGATGCCGACGCTCCCGGCGCCGCCGTCCCCATTCTGATCCCCGACTCCAACATGAGGCAGGGGAGCGGAGTGCAACTCCGACTGTGGCGCTGACTGAAGCCATGCCTTCCAGGCCGAAGCCTGAGCCCTATTCCTATGGGCTAGGACTTGGGAAGTATTGGGAGGGGTCGCTGGACCCTGAGGAATAGCAGCCCTTAGATCTCCGGATGGACTGGTGTGAGGAGTTGGTGGAGGACAGTCGACTGGACACTTTTCCAGATACTGACCTGCTTTCTCCCTCTACCATGGCTACAAAGGAGGTAGCGTCATTTGCAATGCTGGTGAGGAGGGTGGCCGAGGACCTGGACCTTAGCCTGCCCTCCGTGGCACTCAAGACGAACGTCTTGATGGAGGTGCTTCAGCTGGGAATGTCCCCCTCAGAACCTCTTCTCCCTTTTACTGAAGCCCTTACAGCCGTCCTGCTTGGGACCTGGTCCAAGGCCATCACTAGGGCTCTTGTGAACAGGATGATTTCCCTCCATCACCGCCCGCGGGACCTCAACTTCCTCACATAACACCCTACTACGGAGAGCTTGGCGGTTCAAGCCTCCACCTCCTATGGCATATTCCCTACCGCAGTTCCGGATAGGGAATCCAAGAGGCTGGACACCTTAAGGAAGAAGATGTTTTCTTCCACCAGCCTGGCACTACAGTCAGTGTGGGGCCGCTACTCCCACTGTATGTGGGTGTGAGGAGGCGGCCTCCGTAGACACCATGCCCCTCCTGCCTTCTTATCTGAGGCAGAGCCACAATAATCTTCAAAGGCAGGGAGAGAAGGAGTTAATCTCTTACCCTGCCTCTTGCACACAGGGAGGAGTCCTATCAGAGGAATACGGGAACCAATGGGACGACGGGAAGGCAGGATCAGTGGAGTATGAAGGGATCCCGGAACAACAGCAGTTCGTTCTTGAACCGGAAGAAGGAAGAGGACAGCGTAGCGGCGAGGAGAAGAGCAACGCGGAGAAAGAGTGCATCGAGGAGGACAGAGGAAGACCCAGAGAGACAAGCCTGGAAGCCGACCCCGACGTCTTCCACGAGCCAGGAGGAGAAACAGAGTCCTCGAGCAAAGAGTGGTGGACGCCCCCGGAGGATGCTGATGAGCCACCGCAACTCAGGAGGGTTGCGGCTCTCGCGGTACGTGACCCGGGAGGGGGGAGCGAGTAAGGGGTGGTTAGCGGGAGTCCGTATAAATACGGGGCACTGTAGATATTGGATCACTTGTGTATGTGTATGTAAACCACATTAGCACACCACTGCTGAATCACTTGTTCGTATTGTCACCGAGCACTAGTTCGTGTTGTGTCTGAGCACTCGTCACATCCCCCATTGTGTTCACTTACAACCTTTTGCAGTCTCTGAAGGAATCGAAGGCCTGCTCATGTATCCTGATTCTTCCTTTATTTGTTTTCCCTCTTTTATTTTCCTCCGAATCCCTCCTGTCTCCCCACAAACTCATAACATGGTCAGCCGTTGCCGGCCAGACCTTTGTAAAGCACGACGGATGAACCTTGTATTGGTGAAGGCTTCTCATTCCGTAGGGAAGTGAGACCAGACAACTTACCGCCTTTTCTCTCCTTCTCTTTCCGAGGCTACCGGGGTTCCTATCCACATCAAGGACCACCAACCGACCAGGAAGAGCCCTACGATTAACCTGAGAGAGAGAGAGAGAGCCCTCAACGCCATCCCTCGGACTAACCTATGGAATGACTATATTTTGTTATCTTTGAATAAACCCTATCACCATTGGTCCCCGAATTCGGGCTCCTCGCTTTTCCTTTCGCCCATCCCTCTCACAGTGGGATACGGTTGCACAGGGAGTGCCGATGTTTCTGGGAAAACCCATGTTATCCTTTCCCAATCTGTTGCTGATAGGAGAGATGCAACCAAGTTCACCCTCTGATGTGGACTTGAAATCACCTACTAGCTGGGCAGAGCGGTTTAATCCATGGTGGCCTTACAGCACCACGCCTGGCTGAGGACAACTGGGTTTTCTGGGGATGTCCAAGCACCGCTTATGGAAATGCCCTTTGATGGCTCCCGTCTCTTAGGAAACAAAGAGGTTTCAGCGCAGCAGCTCTTTAAGGACAGCAGGGCTATGGCCAGGTCCTAGGGAATTTCCATGTCCCTCGCCACCCCCAGTCTACCTTTCGCTCCTTTTATGGCCAGATAAGCAGCTTACAGCCGCTTCTATACCATCCCAGCCACCGCAGCACACAAGCTTCCCAGCCTCTGCGTGGCTGAGGAAGCAGCACCCAGCGACCTCGTGGGTCGGGTACACATATAGGTTGTTTTTGGTTCAAAAATATATGGAGGTAATGTGTCATGCCCCTTTTGGTACATATAGCATTGCACACATACAACATACACACACTATTGAATGCACACGCTTGTGCACCACAAACACAACACCCACAAACACCACAATAAAAAAAATAGTTTACATTCTGAATGCAGGTGTGTTCATTTTACCTTGATAAGTAGTAAAATTAAAACTAATGCATTACACATGAGAAAAAAATGGAATGTAAGAGCAATGTAAAATTACACGAGGCTAAAGCAAATGTTAACACACAATTCATAGTAAGACAAGTGTCAAATAGCTTAGATTTGATCCCGGCGACAGTGGAGTTGATTAGCGTTGTGGTCAAGTTGTAGCAGTAAAGGAAAGACCCTTTACAATGAGGATCAAGAAGAAAACTGAAGTTTTTACCTCATTTCCTTCAAGTCAAAGTTGAAGGTATTCCTGCCACAGTTTCCTCGACGGAAAGGCTCATCATGATTGGCCTGATGGTAAACTTGGATTCCTGCAGACAGCCACTTCTGCCTATGATGCCATCGACGTGGGTGATTATTCCTGTCGGAGTCGTCAGGACTCAGACAGTCTTTTGTCCATAGACCTTCGAACATCTAAGTAGATTGGGAGGACCACCAAGTAGGTGGGTGGTGAAAATGTCAAAAAAGTGACAGCGGGGCCAGTACTGCCAAGATCTAAATCAGGCCCTCTGTCTTGTTGAGCTGCAGACTCCCATCCTCCCCCCTTTGAACATGGATTTCTAGAGACGGGGCTTTTCCCTTTCAGGGCCCTAGTTTTCCACACCAGTGGTCAGTGGTCTTCATAGCTCCACCTTCCTGGTGAAAAAAGTCACGAAAAGAAACACGTTAGCACGCTGGGGTGGCGCCTATATAGACACCACGCACGTCACATCTGTCATGGATGACGCCACACGGAGCTGATCAACGCTCCTACCAGCGTGCAGGGGTACTGCTGACGAAACAAAATCCTGATCCAGTCTGACGCCTGGGGATAATTCTAAGGTTAGGAATCTACAGCTAGATAGTCTCTCTACCAGATACGGTTTTATGGAAGGTAAGTAACTTGTTCAGCGAGGAGATTCATAATTAGTATCCGAGGCAAGTCTCATTACAGTTTCAACCCATGTATCACTGTTCCTTCTTCCCATGACATCTGCCAGTGAACATCACAGAGTTCTAATACAGAACTAGAATGTTCACATAGCTGACATAATGTGCCTGCACTGGGGTACATGCTATATCCAGATAATTATCTTGCAGTTCACCCAGGCCACTGGATGGTGCTGCAGTGTTGCTCCACAGTAACGCTATATCGCCCTGTAAGTGACAGAGCAGAGCTGCATATAAGCGCCATCCCTTCACCCTTCAGTTCTTTACTTTTTGCCACTTTCCACATATATCCAGAGGTCCGATCCTAACGTAGTAAGTTTTTCTGACAACTCTAAAACCTTTTGCAGTATGCTAGGGAATCATGTCCCAAACGAAAAAATTACAGGATTCAGGGGCGGAGTTTGCTGCCCTAGATGACAGCCGTAACTTTCTGGAGCTTCGTGTTGAGCCCCTTTAATCCTTATCGTCCCTATCCTTAGTTGCTGAAATGTTATGGTTGTACACGCATGACAACCCTCCACTCTCACCCCCTCGGTATCCCTCCACTTTCGAATACTTGATCGAGGTTTGGATTCTGCCGGCTCTTGGAGCTGCACAGCACCTCGGGGAAGAGGGACTTGGAAAACGTGACCGCCAATTATACACAATCTCTTATGACTCCTGTCCACTACTTACCTGAGGAGAATGAGAAACAATTATGTTTTTGAAGCTCGTAGTGCATCAAAATCTCCAGTATGAATAAAGATTGATGAGGGAATTTTTCCAGTACTTAATAAGCTCTGAATAAGTTGTAGTCAGTTGAAACGCAATGGCTACAAACAAGTTTTACCATAAGTGAATAACCAATATAGAAACTGCTAAAAACAACAACTGACCGTCATGCACTTCTGTTCTTTTCAACCGCTAGTATGAATTGTGTCTCGTGTAATTTGGATTCACCTATTTGTATATGGGAATATCTGAGAAAAGCGCTGAGTTTGCAAAATTCACAGTTAAGACAACCTTGTGCTGTCTCGTAGGGAATCGTGGTGGCTCATCCCTTTTTAACGAGTGCACCTCAGATGATACATAAAAACAATTGATAGCTGTAGGTAATAGTGATATGTACGGCTATTTATGAGTGCCTCAGCTGCAAAACTATCATACCCTTATGGCATGTCAGTAGGGTGCTGGGTTTACCCAAATCACTTGGTTCAAAGCTTGGGATGACATTGGGATCTCTAAAGTGGGTGGGGTATGGGAGTTTAATTATATGAAGTCATTTGAGCAGCTTCAGAAAAGATTTCAGTGACACAACTCAGTTTTTCAGATACTTATCACTCTGAAATGCGAAGGATGAGTACAAGGTGGATTTAGTTACAGTTACCGACTTCAACCTCCTTGAGTTGAAACTGGTCTTAAGCAGAATAAAAAATGAGGACATTTCTTGTGTACGGCATTGATGGGAAACACCTTGGATCAGCTT
The DNA here is from genome assembly GCF_964204655.1 of Triturus cristatus. Lineage (NCBI taxonomy): Eukaryota > Metazoa > Chordata > Amphibia > Caudata > Salamandridae > Triturus > Triturus cristatus. Next base: position 649,351,812 of record NC_140590.1, read on the forward strand.
CAATCTCTTAGGGAGAAGTGGGAGTACAACTTGTGTCACTTGGACGATGAAGATTGTGTGAAGGCTAAGATGACACACGACAGAGAGTTATACCAGCCCACCCGCATCTACTACTTTTCAAATACTTCCACAGAACAAACTGTTCACTGGTCAGGTTGTCCAAAATAGGGAAAAGTAAAGATGACCTATGTCTGAGATGCCAGTTGTCCAAGGGCAATTTTTTTGACATAGTATAGAACTTCCCGGTGATCATAACTTACTGGTCATGAATTCACATTTTGCTTACACAATTCAGGGAGAGGTCGCTTTTCCTCAAACCCCACATCACCCTGCTTGGGTTAATTACCAATGAGGATAGCGAGTGGGCTGAGAGGAGAATTGTGTTTACTGGCCTATTACTTGCTAGAAGGGAGGTCCCACCACCACACCTATTGCAGAGTGGTATAAAGGCATGGAAATGTGTGCCATGGTGTGGAAGACAGTGTACAAAGTCAGGGTATGCCCCCAAAAGCATAAAACTATCAAGTGTGGTTGGCTGAACCAGATTCACTCCACCAGCATGGAGTCCTAGGTTTTTGAGGCTGAGCTGTTTGACTGTGAACATGCCCACCCTTCATTGTGCTTGCACGTTGGTATTGTTGTTGTCCTGTGAAATGACCTGTTTTTTTTTTTTTTTTTTTTTACAAACTGAGCAGATGGACCGGAATGTGGCAGGATTTTGTGGTTATGATATATACTTGTGTTATCAATGCTTTTAAAAAAAAACTAATAAAAATATATATTGTTTTTAAAAATGAAAGGATTCAAACAGTGCAGAGTCTACAGGAAGATGTCAGTCATGAATACACATAAGATTTATCTCTCATATCCCACTATCTTTAATTGGGAGGGTCAACTTAATCAAGATGTCGATCCTTCCTAAAATTTCGTTTTTGTTTTGTACCATTCCCTTGCACTTTGATTATTCTTGTTTAGTTAAATTGCAGTCAGACATAACATCTTTTATCTGGAACAATAAACAGGCAAGGATTTCTTGGAAAAAGCTTAGAAGGCGAAGGGACAAAGGGGGCCTGGCAGCCCCGGACTTGAAATTATATGCTTGGGCCTTCCAGTTAACTCATTCCCGTATGTTGTTAAAAACACCTACAGACTACGGGGTGGGTTTAATGTTCTCAGCTATGTTAGAAGGGGAAGAAGCTAGTCAATCAGCCTTTCTATTTAAATTCGGCAACCCCAAGTACTTCAAAAAGATCAAACTTAAGGTACTACAAGGCTTGGCAAAATTATGGGCCGAAGTCACAAGATCGATAAAAGTAAGCTATTTTTGTGAAAGGACGCCGCTATGGGGTCTCCCTGAAAACCCCGTTTGGCTTGAAGACATTCTAGCGGCTCCAATAAGAGACGCAGGCTTAGAGGTTTGGGGAGACCTTTTTTTTGACGGGGAGCTGATCTCATGGGAACATCTTCTGGCTAAGATCGGCCCTAATCTATCAAGACTTAAATACCTTCAAATACATAGTTGGACTCAGGCCTACAAATCTCAAGCCTTAGAAAGAAATAAGTTTCCACTTGGAGGATATAGCCTACTCATAAACAACTTGATGAACAACCCCTTGGGAAAAAAGGAGACCTCACAGTGGTATAATCTCTTGCTGGTGGAAACGGATGGAGTCTTTGATCTGCCTGATTCACTTTGGAGCCCTTCAATCTCTGGCCCAAACTTACAAAATCTTTGGACAGACTCATTCGGCCTGTTGTGCAGTATAGTTAAGCCTTCTTGGTTACGGAGGAACCACTTGCTAACTCTGCATAGGGCATATTATTCTCCTCTTAGACTATCTAAATTTTCCGAGGGTAACTCAATTGCTTGTTCCAGATGTGGGTTTCTGGCGGCACCAGACACCCATATGTTTTTTGACTGCCCCAGTTTAGTGTCATACTGGGCAGCTATCAGTAACTTTCTAACTACTGCATTGGGCGTGAAAGTAAACATTGACTTACCTCTTGTGATCTTCGGGATTTTGGAAGGAGCTCAAGGTGCAGCCAAAAATTTAGTGTTCTATACGATTTTGTTGGCAAGAAGGGAGATCTGCAAGAAATGGAAGGACGTGTCCCCTCCTTCCTTCGGCGAATGGCAGGCCTCCGTCATATATACATCATGTATGGACCTGGCTAGGGCTGGTAATCAGAGTAAAAGAGCTTTTTGGTATTTGTTGCCATGGGTACACTGAACTACCCGGGGTTTTTTTTTTTTTTTTTCTTTTCCCCGGGTCCGATGATTACCCTATTATGGTGTTCTAGCCACTTGTACCATACCTGGTCCTAGCCCAGGCTGACTTGGTTGCCACTTACACCAAGGTGGTTTACATGAAGGGAAATGCCTGGTTCTTCGCCTTCCAAGATTGAAACTGCAATTGCTGAGGGATATTTTCTACTCACTTCCTTGGTCATATATCCCTGCCAGTTCTTTTGAACTGAGACAGCTGACTGTAGGGTAATCTGGTATGGCACTGAAACCATGGTAGCAATGAGGACAAAAAAAAAAAAAGATTTATCTCTGGTGCTTGGGATCAAATGTGCCATGGCGGGGGGCGTGCAGGATTTATAGAGGGTGAGCGGATGCTGTTCATGTTACTTCCATGCTCCGAAGAAGGATGTACTCCTCAGCCCTATTTTGGGATTTTGTCAGATGAACACCTTTCTGAAGAAGGACAGTTTCAAAATTCTTATTCTGGCCAGATCTCGTCAGCTCTGGCCCCAGGAGAGTAGCTGGTGTCCTTGGACTTGCAAGACGCATATTTCCATATACCCATCCTGTAATCCCACAGGTGATAACTGCAGTTTAAGGTGGGACAAGATCATCTCCAATGTATTGTTGCGCCCCTCAGTCACTCTGGGATTCACTTAAGTGATGGCAGTGGATGGTGCCTATCTTCAGAATTTAGGAGTACATATGGTCCCATACCATGATAACTGGCTGCCAAAGGCAGGCTTTCCGCAGGCAGTCGTAGGCCACTTCCGGACAAAAGCTGAACACTTGACTTCATTGGGTTTCATCCTCAATGAGCCAAACGCCTACCAGAGCCTGATGCAAAAACTTCCTTTCACTCGGAAAATCCTGGACACAGTTGAGCTCAGGGCCTTTCCTCTGCTGCTGCGAGTCTGGCACATTAAGGATATGATCCTGATGTTTCAGTATCAGACTTGAGTCTCAGTGAGAATGGCTCTGAGGCTTATTGGTCTCTTGGTCTTGTGCATCCTTCTCATTCTTAGGTGGCACTTGTGGGCTTTGTATTAGGATCTCAGATCACAGTGGGCCCAGCATCTGTGATGCCTCTCTGACTCAATCCAGATCTCGTAGGAGATGATTCAGGATCTTCTGTAGTGGCAGACAAATGTGGCAGTCAACTCCCTATCCATCACCCAGAGCTCATGGTGGTGTCAATGCTGTTGTGAGTGGGGGCATTTGGGAGAGGTGGAGATCAGAGGCCTCTGGTGTTTGACGGAGAGCTGACTCCATATCAGTCTTCTGGAACTTCAGGTGATCCATCTGATCCTGAAAGTCTACCTGCTGTCCACCAAAGGGAGGCTGGTGAAGGTGCTCACGGACAGCACAGCCACCTTGCAGTACTTCAACAAGCAGGGAGGAGTGTGGTCCTAGATCATGTGTTAGGAGACGCCGAGCCGAATGGAGCCACCCGACCATGCGCGCAAGGGGTATTTCTCAGCAAACATTTTCAGAACCAGCCTGATGCCTGGGAAATTGAAAGGTAAGGAACCTGCAGCTAGATATAGTCTCTACCAGATAATGCATCACCGAAGGTAACTAACTTGTCATTTGGTACAATTATGGCTATTTCTGCTACACCTTCAAGCACCATGGGGTCTCCATTCAGACTTCTGATGGAGGCTCCATCCCTGATGATGTCTGCACCCGCAGGGCCAGCTATCTGGCCCATGCTGACTCTGACAATGATTTCTACTCCATTGCTGCAGTCCCCACTGGTTCCTTCAATACCAGCATCAATATCGACTCCACCGGCGCTAATTGATGATCCAATCCCATATCAATCTCGTACCTCAAACCAACATCATTTTTGATTCCGATTCGAACTTGGTGCGAGAGTCACCCAATGACCCTCAAAGCACTAATGATGATGAGGAAGGGTTGTTTCCACCTCATTATGCTGAGGTTTCTTTTTTTGTACATATTTGTATTGCAAGTTTTCAAATATATGCAATAAATAATAATCAGAACCCACACTCCACCCCACCCCAGATGTTAGGTGGAAATATCACAAAAAATACGCATCTCTTTCAATCTGAACTTAGTAACCCCCCTCAAACAATTTAAAGTGTCAAGTGCAATAGCGGTCGAATACCAAATCAAGAGACCATTGGGGCCCCTCTAATTAATGGACTGATCCACCCACTCATCCACCCACTCTGTGAGTGATGCTCAAATTCTCAGTCCCCTTTTCCGATACCAATTACCCTTTCTTGCATAGACTGCCTTCTCTAAATTATACACCGGTAATAACCGAGCCAGCCATTTGCTGAAACATTGGAGGATTAGGATCCAACCAGGCTGAAGCAATACACAATCTTAAGATAGCCATAGAAACACAAAGCAGGGCTCTACTAGCCTCTCCCACCTTGCTTTCTTGCACCCCCAGTAAAATCAGTGTCAGAGTTCTAGACACCTTCAACTTAAATTTGGTATTAAAAAATCTGGCAATTTCATTATTCAAAGGTAAAAAAGCTCCACACGACGCAAACATATGTACTATATCCGCTCCTTGTATCCCCAATCTTTCTTGACATTTTTGGGAATATTTTTCCAGGTCATATTTCATTACTGTGTTCAATAGATGGTATATTGTCCCAATTCTGCATTTGTTTTAGCCTATCAGTCTGTCCACTAAATCAATTTTGAAGTAACCTACTGGTCCTCCCCCCTTGCGTTGCTGGAAATCTCTTATTTGGAGGTATCTAAAAAATCCCTTTAACTGATGTCACACTCACTTTTAAGTTTAAGAGAAAAACAACCCCACTCTATTCAGCCCTGCATTAAACCGGGTTTATTGATACCTAAAAATCTCGGGTAAGTACTTATTGTTCAAAAGGGCGTGTAAAAATGCAATCTACCTATTCCCATCAGTCCTCGAACAACCACCCAAATCTTAAATGCGCTTAAACAACTCTTAAGGTTGACTCTCTTGTAGTAGCTAAATTCAAGCTGCCGCCAAAAACATCCCCATGCCTCCACACCGATTAAGAGTTCAAAGGGAGAAGGAATGTGGTTCTCGACCCCTCCGCCAGGCCGTTGCTGGAATAAAACATTACAATACTGCAAAGTAGTGGGCCAGTATTATATCACTTATGATTAGGTAAGGCCCACCCACCCCTCTCTTTTGGGAGCGAGAGGAATTTGCGTGACCTTCTAGGTCTAGAGTAAGCCCATAAAAAACGTGAAAATATATTGTCAAACTTCTTCAGCCACTGGTTTGAGAACTCCAAAGGGATAGCCCTGAGAAAATACAGAATCTTAGGGGAAAAAGATCATCTTCACAATATGACTTCTACCTACTAGGGAGAGATGCAAGGTATTTAATCTACAGAGCTACTTTTTGGTCTTCCCAATGAGAGGATCAATATTTTATTTAATAATTTCATCTAGACTGCCTGTAATGCGAACACCCAGATAAACAGCAATTTTTACCCACTCGGTTATCCACCAAGAATTTCTTATCGTTAATGAGAATTTGTGTTTAATCATTATTTAAGGAATAGCCGGAGATAGATACTCCCAAAACTTAAGGATTCTTCTTCGACTAACTTGAGAGCCACTGCCGGGTTAGGAGTTACAAGAGCAATATCACCGGCATAAACCATTGCCTTGGCGTCGTATCCTTGTACTTGTATCCGATGAATTGCCATGTTGTTCTCCAATCTGCATATAAATGGATCAATGTAAATTGCAAATAAAAGCAAGGAACATTCACAACCTTGCTGTGACCCCCTTAAGTGTTCCAGTAGTTCTCCGGCTACAAATACACTGGCAACAGGTTTATAATACAGGGCCTTTACTGCCTGGATAAAACCAAATCCAATACCCATTCTTTGGTTAGCAGCCCAAAGATAGTGCCAGGAGACCCTTTCGAAAGCTTTCTCCGCATCTAGCAAAATCAAAGCCAGAGGGTCCCCTGACACTTATGTCACATCAAAGAGTGAAATAACTCTTCTAATATGGTCTGGTGTGCCTTTCCCTGGAATAAACCTCTGTTGCAGATTAGAGATTATCCCATGAATAATTACCTGAGACAGACATGTAGATTAAATCTTGGAATACATTTTTGAGTCCCCATTAATTAAAGTAAACGGGTGGTGGGAGCCAAGTTCCTGTATCGGTTTATCCTTCTTGGGAAATACTATAATTTTGGCAGAGGACCAGGAACTTGGAGAAGGCAATCCTCTGTGAATTTGATGAAACAAGCTCATAATACATTCTTTGAGTTTCCCGGAGAATACTCTAAAATTCAGTGGGAATGCAATCAGTCCCAGCAACTTTCCCAGCTGGTAAACTGGTAAAGGCAAGAAGGATCCCTTCCCAGTGTAAAGACCCCTCTAAAAATGATTGTTCTTCTATGGATAATCTGTCAAGGAATACTGTTTATAGTCTCATTCCGGCAAGTCGAAAGCCACTACAGCGGCTTTGGCGAAAGAGTTGCAACCTGGGCATTAGTACTTGCTGTCATGAAACACCACTGTCTTAACAACCAGGTCAGTAGAAAGAGACACTTTGCCAACTTGGTACTGCAAGACTTCCTAATCTGAGTCCACTCATCAGACCGTCCATTTTGGGAGATATGTATTGAAAGGTGAGGAATCTGTAGTTAGAAACGTCCATCAGAAGAACAAGTTACTTACCTTTGGCAATGCTCTTTCTGGTGGATATTCTAACTCCAGATTCCTCACTGCCCTCCAACCTTCCTATTATGTGGAAACGCCTCTTTATCATCTAAAAAGTTAGAAGTTAGAAATCAAGCTGTCTCTAATAATCTTTTACACGCTCCATGTCTAAGAAGTGGTAGATACCAGAAACTGACAGTGCGCAGTGGTGGTGCTTATATATGGCTCTTCTTTGTCCCTTTCTCTGGATCCCGTCTGGTAACTGGGGCTGTTCTAAAGGTAAGGAATCTGCTGTTAAATATAATTTTTAAATGTTAGATATTTGTCTTATAATTAACTCACAATAAACATTGTTTTGAGATATTCATGCAGGTAGATGCAACTACTGACATGAGGAAGTGGGGAACAATAAAAGAGAACATTATATTTCCAACTAGCAACTCATTGGGTGTGGGGGGTATGTCACTGTCAATTGTATCGCAAATCTCTTAATTTTAAATAGCTTTCTGCACCTATTAAAAATCTATGCATTTACATTAAAGATTAAATCGAAACTTTCATTGTCTACCAAAATGTTGCTGTTTTTAAAATGAGAAGGTATTATGCTTCGTGATGGGTAGTCTGAGTAAACAAATGTGGAAAGAGGATGATGAACGTAGGTAGGGATACCTCATTACCTCTTTCAGCCCCTTTAAAATAAATTGTGCCATAAATTACCAAAAACCCGTACTTCCCCTCTGATGTTTTTTCAACCATCTATTATCTTAGCTGCATTAACACCTCAATAATAATTTACTTCATCCTGTTCCGCAGGATAGGTTTTAACAACTCCTATTCCAGCAAAACGACTTCTGGAGGGCCCAACCTTTGTCTTGAATATAGAAAATTTCCACTCTAGTTGTTTGTCAGAAGTCTGTGGTGAAGCTACATTAGTACGCTGGAGAGTCAACTGGAAGAATGCTACTGGTGTTGGAAGTACACGTTTCACTCAGCATGCCATCATTTTTTTGTGTTGGAAGTACACGTTTCACTTAGCATGCCATATTTCTTTTCGACACATGGATACAGGAGATACTTTTGGATTTATAGAAAATGTCTCCTTATTTTAGCTTTCTCGAGCATTAAATATAATTTCTATATCAGAACGAAACTCCTCATGTTGGTTATTTTCTGCAGTCTCTCAATAGGAAGTGATTTCAAATCTCGAGCTCTTGTTCTGACAACACGGCATTCAAAAGTGCTTCTCTTCGTTGTGAATACAAAAAGTTCACGCTCCAGGGGCCGTATTACGGTTTGCTGCGCATTTTCCTGGTTAAATCTGGGTGCACCTTTCAAAAGGTGTTCCTAGCGCTAACCAGGAAAATGCGCCACATTATTGTAAATGTGCTGCCCCTGGGCAGCGCATTCAGGTGAAAAACGGAGCGGCTGCTTTGAAGCTGCTCTGTGTTTCACAGTGTTGGCAGCAACCCGCCTGCTCTTTTAAAGGGGATTAGAGATCCCCTTGCAGGTCGGTTTAGTGAGAAACTGCACCCGCCTGCAAGGGGATGTCTGGGGGGGTCCATGGGACCCCCCTCCAGAGGGCTGCTATCAGGGTTCACACTGCCAGTGTGCCTCTTGACAGCTTCTTTGCCTTTGTGCCCACGTCTTTAATAGAGCACAGACAAAGTCAAAGGGTTTCCCCCATTAGCATGGAGCCATGACCCATTGCAAATGAGGGATCGCCCTCTGATGGTAGCGCTGGCACTTTATTTGTACTATCGATATCACAGAAGGGGACGCAGAGGCATCTACAGCCCCTTCTGTAATAGCAAAATGCCCCAGGCGCAGTCAAAGCGGGTGCAAACTCCCCTTGCGCCCCAAGGCACTCCGGTAATACGGCCCCAGTTGTTCATTAGAACTCTGTGGTGAGGGTGCAGCAGAACACTGGGTAATAAACTGCTGCTATTGGAAATTTGTTTTATCAACATGTGAAACTTTCATCTCATGTCGATGAGGAAGATATTTATGAATTTATAGAAAATATGCCAATATTTTGGCTTCTGGAACATATTCCATACTTTTCATAAAAAATCATGTTTTATCAAACCCCGATAGAGGATTAGCAGGAATTTACAGGTTAAAATCACCTTGCCACAATTATTCAATGATTAAGATATCGCCAACAAATGATTTATATTGTACCTAAATCTGCTATTGCCGTTTCTGAATGCTCCTTTTTGTGGCCTCTAAGCTAGACATTCACTACGGTACTTTACAGTGGGACAAACAATGGCAGAACCTTATCACCAAAAACAAAAATTCCAGCAGGTCTGCGTCTGTAACCATCCACCTAAATGTTCCCTTTAATATACACCACTAAACAAACAATTTTGGTAATTTTATCCCAAATCCTAAGGATCTGTTTAAAACAGCATTATTATCCAAGGGTGGGCACCCCGAAGTAAGTTATTGATAGGGGTCGAGGTCGGCCTTCGTCTTAACCCTGGGCCCTCGGCCTCCAACCAAGTCAGTATTTACCTGGGAGTGCCCTCCACTTTGGATGTTATTGTTTAATGTTTAACTCCACATCTCTAAATGTGTGCAGTTAAATGTACATTTAGTGAATGTACATGCTTTGTTGAGGCAAATATCTTCAAGGTGCATACATGTAGTACTTAGATGTGCTTTTCGTGATATCCTACAATGATGCAAAGTTCGAAGTTGCTATATTCTTATTTACAACGGAGCTAATGCACAGGACCTAGTCCATCAAAGATAGGACACAATGGGGGCACGTGACTATTTCGTCAACCTTGGACCTCGAATCGTGTCACCTTTCAAAATCCTGCCTAGACATATTCATTTATGTTTGGGTCTACGGCCATTGTTGACAAAGTCGAAAGAGTGGTGCAAAAGAGGATCTTTGAAAGTAGTGAGTGGCAAAACGTGGAATGGGGGTACTCAAACATATTGGCACCTGTTCTAATTATGCTAAATGTACATACGTTGTTGTTCTGTATGGCATTTAATAATTGCTAGTGCTGTATAGTTTTGTTCTATGTAACTAATCTGTACTGTTGACTTTAAGTATTGCTAGTTTTTTGTTTATTAGTATGCCTTTATATATCAGTATCTCAATGCCATCGTATTTGCATTTGGCACTTTAGCCTGTAAATTAAATATGATCAAAACTTTGAAAAGCTCCTGTTGTCGAATATAACTCAACCTGACGAAATATTGTAGAAATGACTTTGAGGGCCATCCGTTGATTGGTATCACAGTAAATCTTAAAACTCCAGCTGACATCATCAAAAACAAAAATTCTAGATTGTCTGTTGGTGGTGGCCTTAGGCAGTGCAGAACCGGGTAATGAGAAATGTTTTTTCTCTGTAAGGGATGGCCCTTTTAATGTCCATCTCTCTGTCTGACATGCACAATCATGACTATGTATCCAGCAGTCCCCTGACCTTTCCATTGGCAGGGTTCATTCCACCTTCACAAACCAAGGAGGAAACTTGTCCTTGATTCAGCAATCCTCACCGTCACCTCGAAGCAGAGATTATGGTAATCCAGCTACCTTGCTGTTCCCATTTGTCGCGGCCCTTCAGGCTCGGACGCTGCTATTAAAATCATAGTTTCAAGTATCTCTTTGGGCTAAACATTCTAATAGCGTGTGGGGGTTTTATTTCATGCTTCGTGGACTTCTTTGCAGTTTCTAAACAGGGAAATCGATAATAACTATTCCTATTTAAACAAGCATTGGCATAGCCAATAGGTCTCGCCTTTGGGACCTTATAAGTGTTTAGCCATGCAACAGTTGCGTAACTAAATACTTATAAGGTCCCGAAAGCGAGACCTATTGGCTATGCCAAGCGGCCTTGCGGCCGCGAAAGTGAAAGTGATCGCGATCGTGATCAACATCAAAGCGGCCTTACGGCCGCGAAAGTGAAAGTAATTGCGGTAAAACGCGGTGCGCGCGCCCGCGCACATGCACTGTAGCTCTATGCTGGCCTGGTAGCACTTTTTGGAGCCCTCTCAATAAGTCTCGCCAGACCAGCGCATGCGCTGGGTCAGGCGAGACCTAAAAAATCATGGGCTGTACTATCGGCTCATGTGCTGAGTTTCATTAATTGGTGAGACTAACCCGCCGTTTGGTTAATTCAGGACACGACTGCAAGGTCTGCGTCATGCCTTATTATTGTGACTGCTATATGCGAGTATTTGCTTATATGTATTTTATATGGGGCATTGTGTTATCGGAATGTCTATGTGTAATTTTTTAGTGGGGGTTCTAGAGGTCTTGTTCTCTGAGGAGCAGTTTGTGCTGTGCAACCAGAGAGTCAAGTCGAGAGTCAAGTCGTGGGTCTGTTTCTGGTATTAAACACATTAATACGTACTACTTTAAGTGTGGCGCATTTTAATTGGATTCAGCATTACAGCATATTTTGGTGCTGAATTTGAGCCTTCACGGACCCACCAACATTGCTTTTAGAGTTTCATGCTACGCTACGGTTTTCTTCTGTTCTTCTGCCAGACACATATATATATATATATATTGCTTCCACTCCTTTCCCTTGCACTCGTTGTCGCTGCAAACAGGAGCCCAGACCACGGTTAAGTGCTTCAAAAGGAATCTTTATTCGTCCGCTCTCAGGTAGTTAGACAGCCATTACGCGTTTCGAGCCCGTGGGCCCTTGATCACATGACGCTGTTATCGCTCACACCTGGGCTTTTTAAACATTTTTTTCAAAAGTGCATTTTTTTCTTTTTAAAGTGACAAGGTGCTTACTAGAGTTACCAATGGGATAGTGCAATATACAGGTAATAGACATAGAAGATATATTCCTATCTTTTGCGTTTGACATACATAAATACCACAATGTTAATATTTAAAATTCACTTCATTGTTGACAATAAATATATAAATAAATATATAAATATAATTTCATATATATACAATTGTGTAAAAAAGGGAAAAAACGCTTTTGATAAAATGTCATCTAAAAGCAGCCACTCATAAATTCTTGTGTAGAGTTTTTTTCCGCTGAAACATGTTGTTATATTCAATAATCATTTTAGTTGTGATGACATAGTGTCTTAGTTTCAGTAGATATTGGCAATTTAGTTTATAACATTGATGTTATTAAAAAACCCAATTATGTCAAACCTAGAGATGTTTTTTGCTAAAACCCATAATGCATGTTGTTTTTTGGTAACATTTGGCGTATGAAAGTGTCAAGTGCTTATTGTGTTTTTTCTACCTTTTCCCTACCCAAAACGTGTGACAGTGATAAAGAACAGAGAGGCAGTTTGCAGATTACTTCTATATAAAATATACTATAGATATTTAGTCATTTGCAATTTATTTTTTAAAAATAGATTAAAAGGGCGCATATTTTGGAAAAGTTAGGTCTAAAGGCAAGTGTATAAGTCCTCTGTGCTGTTTAGGCCTACAGGTTGTTTGCTGTCCAGTTGAAGAATGTATCTAGTTTCCAATAATCTTAGGGCTTTCTCCCTGTTGCCTCCTCTCTTGTTGTGTGGCACATTGTCAATCAAAAAGTATTTTAAACCTTTGGGGTCTCCATTGTGGGTTTCTTCAAAGTGCCGTGCCACAGGGTATGTGTGATCTTTGTTCTTGATGGCTCTCATGTGCTGAAGTATACGTTTGTGGCCTTGGAGAACTGTGCTCCCAACATATTGAAGGCCACAAGGACACTCCAGCACATAGATCACATATTCTGTCTTGCATGTCAGAAATATATATATATATATATATCAATCTCCAAATTAACTCCTTCCCGTTCCGCCAGTCTTCCTCGGGCAAAAGAAAGAGCGTAGACCACCGTTGCTCATCAGCTGTATTTTATTTAAACTCGCCAAATAATGCAGCAGCCATGATGCGTTTCGTCCCTCACAGGGGACTTGATCACATGACTATATATATAATTAAGCTATAATCATCCCACAACCACACAATAGTGGAAGACCTGGGTGACTTAACCACAAACAGCCATATCAAGCACAATACCAACAGTGAGTGATTTACTTACACTCATCCAACAACCACAAAATAGTGGTAGACCTGAGTGACTTAAACACGAGCAGTCAAACTCATTACACAACACTCATCCCAACTCTACAACCTAGAAAATGAGTGACTTAATACATGCACAGTCATCTCGATACAGCAACAGACACCTATACAAAATGGGTGGCTTACCCCCTCATAGTCATCCTAATAAAACATCAACAATCATCTAGATGTGCTTATATTATAGAAAAATATGACAACTATGAGCTGCTCATATAATCAGCATCTCACATGCAACTGACACGCTCAATCCATCCATACATAAAACATAACAGCACACTCAGCAATAAACTGGAAAACCCTGGCAGAAGACCATGGCATACACAGCTCATCATGAAGTAGTAAATGCACCATGCATATAACTAACCCGTAAATACACATTGTAACACCCTGGACAATACAAAATAAAGTAAGCATACTATTAGGCAACAATAAAGCCTATAAATTAATAAGCACAAAATGTTCAATATGGCAAAAAAACATTTGGAAGCAAACCATAATGAACAGATGCGGCAAAAATACTTAAAAGAAAAAAGAAAAATCTTTGGTGAGCGACCCCTCACCCGAAGCACAGCACAGTCCCCGTACCCAACAGCCACACAAAAGTAGTAATGCTGCAAAACTTTGTAAATGCCCTTGCATCACAGAATTGGTTGTGCACGTTGAACTAACTGACCCTGCTTCAGGGGCGGCTGGTGTATAGGGGCAAAAGGGGCGTCGCCCCCCCTGCCATCCAGAGCCTGAGGGGAGACGTAAGAAATTAATTTAAAAAACCAAGCAGCCGAAAAGAAATTTCCACTTGCTGGCTGCTCTATTACTTTTAATGGGGCAGCTGTGATAAACTGCAGACGTCCTGCTGCACATGTGCCTGCCAGGGCGAGGTCATCTTTCGACCTGCAGGCACAAGCTACAGCAGTGACATCATCGTGCTGGTGCCCAGTTAGAATGCCATGGATAAGGCTGCTTATCGGGCGTTTACTAAATGGCCCTGGGAGGAGTTGGAAGAACTTTATTCATTTCAATGGCAGGGGGCGGGGCAGGCTGAGAGGGAGAAGGAATAGTGGGTGGCAACAATTGCCAGTCATCACGAGAGGGGCCGGGCTGTAGGAGGGGTGCAGCTCATTCCTTTCCTCACGTGTTGTCGAGTGTGCTTTCACTTTTGAAAAGCGTTATGCAGCTGAAGCTAAGCCATGTCTTGTTGTGTTTGTTACAACGTAGGCTCAAAAGAATACAGGCTGGTAGGTGCCTATTTTTACTTTAGCTGTTAATATACTTCACTTTTTGTGGATTTTTTATGTGCGCGCAGTTAAGCAGCCATGCGGTGTTCACACAGGAGAGTTTGTAGTTAAACACAACTCAACGGTATTGGCGCGCATTAAAGGAGCACCCGGGATACATTACTCAAGGTCAGATTTTTTAAGGCTTAGTGATTTGCCCAGAATCACAGGATATACTTGGGCCGAGCGCTGAGACTCACACAGCACTTTGTGTGTTTTTTACCTAGAACCCCTGGCTCGCGAGAGCAGCTCTGCTCGTACAGGATGTTTTGTTTGTGCTTAACATGTTCCTTTATTTTAAGGATTCGAGCAATTGAGCTCCGGGGTTTTCTTTCCTGTAGGCGCAAAAATCGCTCCAATGGAACATTTACTAATCAAACACAAAAAGAGCTTTGAAATGTGAGTACAGTATTTGATTGAATGTAATTTTCGGTTGCCAGGACCTCGATATGTATGTGTGCACATGAATGAAAGGGTCAGACACCAACAGAAATTTAAATGAGCACCTCCGCCCGTGCAGGATGTTTTGCTTGTCCTGAACATGTTAGTTTATTTTGACAATATGAGTCATTGCGCTCCGGGGTCTCCCTTGCTGCAATCAATTATCAAATACAAAAGAGCTTTGGAAAATGAGGCAAAAAATAGTACTATATACATGGTGTATTCAGTACACAATGTTATTGTATCACCATTTGATCTGCATATCATTTTCAACACCCGTTCATACTTTTGAAAAATGTTTAAAAATTGCGAGTACAATAGTTGTACGCTTTTTTGGTTGTCAGTATGCACATGTGCCTGTGAACAGCGGTGCCTCAAATGGCGATGGTGACTAAAGGGACAACAACATATTCCCTTTCACATCTCCAAACTCTTCTACCAGGACGTCAGTGGCAGAAACTGAGCCACACACATTCCTGAAACGCACGTGATTTACTCCACATGTTTCCGAAAGGCTAGAGGGGCCACTTGCAATCAGAGACCTGTGTGCGAACACCAGGCCCAATTCAAGTTTCGGCAGAGTCACTGAGCCAGTCATAGCTTTTCATCCTTCAGTTGTCGATAAACAATACTGTTGAATTTGGAAATAATAATGACATATTATCAGTGTTTGAACACAGTGAACTCACCAGGCTGTAATACCTTATATTGAATCTACTAAAAATTATTTTCTCAGATGGTAGAATGAGCCATACACTCTTTGGTCTTGACTGCATTATACGTTTGCATTGTACAATAACATTTAGATAGTGCTTCCCACAACAGGCCAGACGTTGAAGCGCTTGCCCACGTGATGTGTATGATACTCCATGTAGAGAGTGTGTGGTGCTTGGAAAGTGTATTTGGAACACCACTGTGTCTAGTAAGGTTACAACAGTGAAATAGCCTTTTTTTTTTTTAAACACAAGCTTTGTGACAAGCCAGATGAATGTTGTATTATTAGACACGTTTTTGTGAAATGCATGTGAAATATATCATTCAGTGATGTTGCCTTGCCAATTTAAATGCAGATACAGCAGCAATAGTCAATTCCTACACTTATGGCAGCGCTATAAGAATTCACATTCCAGGCCAAATGGCATTCAGAGTGACACTCTGCGGATCAGCTTTTGTTCGGCAGCGCCATGCGAAAGAAACGCTTTTTTTTTATTATTTGTGTAGCTCGATGCATCTTTGAATGTCCCTGTTCATCAAACCACTGCCATTTAAAGGACGGCATTTAGGATCGCGATCTGTTCGCACGTAACAGGGAGCAACACAAACATTTATAAGCAGCACCGCTCGTACAGGATGTTTTGTTTGTGCTGAACAGCTTAATTTGGAAAAGTGACATATATCACCCCTAACTGGTACCAATTGCAGCACCAGGTCACACAGCCGTCTCTCTCCATAGGAAGCTTGATAAAACTGTACAAATGCTTGCAGACTTCCATGTAAATAAATCTCGTTTTACTTTTCACAGTGGACTCAGGCTGTCCTGTTCTCGATTTCCTTTGCCAGCAAAACAGTTCCCATCCCATCTGACTCCTCCTGAGCCCTCAGGTTTGCTGAAAGTAGGCACTTTCAAGCGCAAGCCATTTGTCTGGAAATAAACAAAAAACACAGGGCCTGGTGGTAACAGATTCCATGGGTTGGCACAGACATGTTGCCTTAGGTTGTACTCCTTTCTAGTCTAATCTAATCTTTGAGAATGGAGCTCCCAGGAGATCGCACTTGCCTTTGGTGCACTGTGCTCTTGTGAACAGGCCACTGCACTGAGCTAGCACTGAGCAGGTATGTTAAGAATGGTTATACTGAATAAGCAGCTACCTACGTCATTATCATATGAAATCTATTCTTTGATGTCATAACTACACTTTCACAATGGATTAATTAACCGTCTTGATTTCTCAAATTTGCTTGAAAATGCACCATTTGCCCACTCTTTTTAAAAACAATTGCCTGGGGGAGATCCCCCACCAGGCCTCTCTAAAGGCAGTCGGGCATGGTCTCTTCACTTGCTCTCCACATGGCATTCCTGATGAACTTTTACGCCTCACCACTTTCAGATGTCACCAGCCGCCACTGCCCTGCTTCAAATAGTGAACCTGTCAGGCTAAAAGCTGCGGTTTCCGGCAGCCATTGGAAGACATTGCCGGAGCACACATTAAACTCTTTAACCAGCTACCTCCACGTTCCAGAGGCCGAACACTGAACGCCATCCATAACTGTTCGCAAATAATTTGCCACTGCATAATCTTGGTGCAAAGTCACATGTTGTAGCTTATGCAGTGATCAGCAAAGAAAGGAAACACCGAACAAAACAAAGATGGCAGCTCATACAGAAGATCCATGGTGAGTGGCTCTAGGTGCGTGCATGCCCCAAACGTCCAAGAGCAGCCCACGTCCCTAGACAGCATCGGAGAAGCGCCGCATGTCATCCCGCAGCACCACCTCGTGACCCAAGACCAAGGTAAGAACATGAGTGCTGGCACAGCCACTCGACCCACTCCAATGCCATACAGCGGTGCCGACAAGTGCCTATTCAAAACAAAAGGCAAGGTACTCGCAACACATAGCTCACCAGCAGCGTAGATTCTCTTCATTTGTACTGATGTAACACTGCGAGGCCCTTAGTATTAGACACAACAGCTAAATTTTGTCTCAGCTGCTGTTCTATTCTGTCTCCTCAAAATAGAAGTTTCCTCCTGACATCTGCTGGATATAAACAGCATACAAGCTTCCAACTCTTTGAAATAAAAAGTTAGGGCAGACAGACATACACTCTGCCCATAGGCTGTCTGATGTGGCAAGACGCTTGTGGGGCTGCAGGGCGGTGTGTAACCCTGTAATTCACATCCTGTATAGCTTCATTTTCTTCTGTAGATGTCAACTGTAGTAGTAAATGCTCCTCGCGCCTTGTTTCTAATGAAACTTCTCTTCTTTGTATTCCTGGTTCTTCAGTTTCTCTCAGTAAATGTTCTTCTTCAGCTTACACACATAGGTTCTTGTTTAAAGCCGTCGCTAAAATGTTGTAATAAAGGATGTCCAGTGGTCCAGGTGTAGATTAGTTATAGATGATCTATTATGTAGTATGATGAAGAGCCCAACCAGGAACAGCCTTCCTGCTGCCCAGCCCATACTCCAACTGACTCTGTCAGACATCCAACATTCCATGCATCAACAAGAACCAACATTCCACTCCACACTCACACTGGCTGAGCAGCAGGTTTAACAACTTTCTAACCCCAAGTTCACATACTGTACAAGTGTACAGCTTTTTATTTAAAACTTTGGAACCGCTATATTTTTTGGATCGGCAGGGTTGCAACAGCTACTGTTTGACGCTTATACAAGCATGCTGTGTGGTACTTCTACTTACTTTCATGTGTTGCATTTGAAACTGGGTGTTGTCTTTTAGCATTATTGTTAATGTGAGTAATCTTATTCAGCTACCACCATTTTTGCAGCTACCTGTCAAACCTCCAATATTATGGAACAAATAGATTAGAGTTTTTGAAAATTGTATTGCGGCTATTGATGCGATGAAGTATGACCCTGAACGTTGCATTGCGTTACTGTTTAATCCTCTGGATGATGCAGATGAACAAGCTTTTTGAAAATCTACCACATATGGATGAACCGACATATGATAAATTGTGGGATGTTTATAAGGAGGAACTTGCTCGCATTAGTAAACAATATTCCTGGTCCTACCTAAGTCAGACTCCCATTGAAATTAGGTTAGGTGCTAGTCGATTAGTGCCCATGGGTTCGGTAATATAGAAGGGATCTTGATTCTCTTGTATAAATAACATTTCACTGCTCTCTGTCTCTCCTTATATTGCTTTCAGAAAGATGCTGAAAACATTTTTTGCTTTGCAATTTTAGGTTACCTTTCAGTTTCATTTGTGCTTTGCTGTACTAGTACTTACCACGAACAGAGTTTACCCAGTAAACCCACAGGGGTGCTCCATATACATATTGTTAACAAAAAGCAACTAGTGTTTTAATATGTAATTTAGTTTTTGTTAAATTATTTTAACTACCCACACAGGTGCAATTATATCACAGGATCTCTGTTTTAGGGACAATCAATAAACAAAATAAGCCAAATAACAAGCATATGAACATTTATTTCATGGTTTTGCAAGCAGGTAGAGAGCAGGCTTCAGATAAAAAAACAAGGTATTTACATCTAGCAGTTCATCCATATATAACGAACACATGTATCTGAAAGAAACACGTTAGTTAGATTCCTCACCTTAGAATATCCCCAGGCGTCAGGCTGGATCCGGAAAGATTTTTGTAGCAATACCCCTTGCGCGTCGCTAGGCGTCGTCTGCGTTTCCGCGTCCGTCGTTGGCGTCGTGCACCGGAATGACGTCGTCGGAGTACTTAGACGCCGCCCTCGCTGACGTCAGTTCTTCTTTTTTCCGCACCAGACAGCGCCGATCCGGGAAGAGCTTACCCCTTAGTCAATTTTTGACTAAACTTTTTTGACTCTTTTTGGTCTTCTGTCGACTCGACTCTGGTGCCGGTAGGATGCCTGGGTTTAAAGCCTGTGACTCCTGTCATTGACTGATGTCGGTGACGGACCACCATCGCCGGTGTCTTTACTGCCTGGGGGCCGACCACGACGCGGTGTCGTGCCCCGATTGTCAGGCCTTGACCTCGAAGGCTAGGCGGGAGCGGTCCCGTAAGCTTCTCAAGCTTCGGCACTCGGTCCAGGAGGAGGTCCAAGGACCGGTCGCGGAGCCGCAGTCACCATCATCGCTCGTCGGGCTTGAAGTCTTCGGGTAAGTCGAAGCGATCTAAGAAGTCCAAGAGGCGACACCGCTCTTCGGACTCCCCTCGCCGGTCGCACGACTCGGCCAAGGGTCAGGGTGGTCCCACCCCCGCGGCTCCGACGTTGGAGCCGCAGGAGCCGCGTCCGTCTCCATACCCGCCGGTCCCTGGGACTGACGCGACCCCGGCGGAGGTCAGTGCCTTCCTCTCGGCCATGAGGGGCCTGGCTCTGCCGGCGCGCCTTCGGGCCCCGCGGGCCCGACTGGGCGACCTCGCGTGCCGGTGGCTCTGGCCCCGGCACCGTTGACGACTTCGGTCCCGACGCCGCAGGTCCCCGAGGGATCCCGGCCGGGATCTCTGCCGGTTTAGCCCCTGTCCGGGCCCGGCGCCGGCGCGGCGCCGCTTGACGCCGCACCCGACGCCGATGGATGAGCGTTTCATCTACCACCCGGCTCCGATCATTCCTCCTGTTTATCAGGAATCGGATGACGGGGGCGACTGGGAGGGGTCTGAGGACCCTATGGCCATACAGGGCCAACTTTCACAGGACTGGGCAGACGAACTGGGGGATGCCAGTGGTCTGGACACTTCCCCGGATGCTGGTTTCATCTCTTCTCCGACTGTGGCCTCGGCGGAAGGTGCAGCTTTTTCAGTGGTGCTGCGCAAGGCGGCCGAAGCCCTGGGGCTCAAGTTGCCTGCTGTGGCCGTGAGGACTAACGTCCTCACAGAGGTGCTTCAACCGTCAGCAAGCTGCACAGAGCCTCTGCTGCAGTTCAATGAGGCCCTCATAGACGTTCTGCAGGGCACTTGGTCCAAGCCCTCCACAGTTCCTCCTGTGGATCGGAACGTGGCCCGGCGCCACCGCCCTGCTCCGGGCGACCCCAGTTTCCTGTCCCAACACCCCACCCCGAGTGTCTGGTTATCCAGGCCTCCACTTCCCAATCCTCCTTCCTGTCCGCTCCTCCGGATCGGGAATCCAAGAGGCTGGAACAGATCGGAAAGAAGCTGTTCTCTTCCCTGAGTTTGGGCCTGCGGCCTTTGAACACCGCTTGCCTCTTGGACCGTTTCTCCCACTCTCTGTGGGATACGGTGGAGGACGTGCTGCCCCTGTGTCCGGAGGAGGCCCGGACTCGTCTCTCCCAGGCGCTTGCTGACGGGTGAGATGCAGCACGACATGCCATACGGTGTGGACTAGACACCACGGACTCGCAGGGTAGGGCGATTTCCACCCGCCTGGTGCTCCGGCGCCACGCCTGGCTGCGGACCACGTCTTCTTCGGGGGATGTCCAGAGTACCCTCATCATGCCCTTTGATGGCACTCGCCTTTCGTGGCCAAGGAAGGGGCGCCTCCTCACGTCCGCCTAGCCACCGGCCGCAGAACCAACCTGCACGCGGTCGCGGATTCCACCGTGGCGGTACTGTAGGACAACGTGCCGGTCAGTCCACATCCACCCCGGCAGCATCCGCCTCAAAGCCCTCCTAGTCCGAGCTTTCAGG
The DNA here is from genome assembly GCF_964204655.1 of Triturus cristatus. Lineage (NCBI taxonomy): Eukaryota > Metazoa > Chordata > Amphibia > Caudata > Salamandridae > Triturus > Triturus cristatus. Next base: position 649,372,836 of record NC_140590.1, read on the forward strand.
CCCATTCCACGCCAGTGGGCGGCAGAGTTCACCATCACCTGCTCCACTGGCGATCCATCACTTCGGACAGGTGGGTGCTGCTAATCGTCCAAAGGGGCTACTCCCTCCCCTTCGAGACGACCCCTCCAGCCATGCCACCGCAGTGCCACCGTATATCGGCGGATCACTTGAATCTTCTGCGGGAGGAAGTTACGGCCCTCTTGGCCAAAGAGGCCGTCGAGCGCATTCCTGGTCCAGAAGTAGGCTGTGGTTGCTATTCCCACTACTTCCTGGTTCCCAAGAAGGGCAAAGGGGGCCTACGCCCTATCTTGGACCTCAGGAGCGTCAACGCCTTCCTCCGGAAGGAACGGTTCAAGATGCTAACTTTAGCTCAGGTTCTGGCTGCCCTCGACCCTGGAGACTGGATGGTAGCGTTGGACTTGCAGGACGCCTATTTTCACATCCCCGTCCTGCCGGCCCACCGGCGTTAACTGCGGTTCACGGTGGGTCAGGAGCACTTTCAGTTCACCGTGCTCCCCTTCGGCCTCACCAGTGCCCCTCGGGTGTTCACGAAAGTGATGGCGGTGGTCGTAGCTCATCTGCGCAGATCGGGGGTTCCAGTCTTCCCATATCTCGACGACTGGCTGTTGAAGGCGGGCTCGCCCCAGAAAGTCGTCTCCCACCTCCAGACTACGGCCGACCGCCTGCATTTGCTTGGGTTCTCCATCAACGTGACGAAGTCACACCTGAGGCCCTCCCAGAAGCTCCTCTTCATCTGAGCAGTTCTCGATTCGGCACAGTTCTGGGTTTATCCTCCAGAACAGCGGGTCCGGGATATTCAGGCTCTGATTCCCATCTTTCGGCCTCTATCCTGGGTTTTGGTCAGGTTGCTGCTGCGGCTTCTGGGGCTGATGGCCTCCTGCATCCTGTTGGTGCATTACGCCAGGTGGCGAATGCGGGCTCTGCAGTGGGACCTGAAGTTTCAGTGGGCCCAGCATCGAGGCAACCTGTCCGACCATGTCTTGATCTCGGAGGGCACTGCGAAACAGTTGCAGTGGTGGCTCACGGACCGCGATTGGGTCAGGGGCAGATGCCTCTCCCTACCCCAACCTAAGCACGTAGTAGTGACGGACGCGTCCCTCCAGGGATGGGGGGGGCCATATGGGAGAGACGGAGATCAGAGGCCTCTGGTCTCCGGCGGAGTCTCAACTCCATATCAACTTGTTGGAGCTGAGAGCGATCCGGCTTGCACTGAAAGCCTTCTTTCCCTCTGTCCGGGGAAGTGTCGTGCAGGTGTTCACGGACAACACCACCGCCATGTGGTATTGTAACAAACAGGGCGGGGTGGGGTCGTGGACACTTTGTCAGGAGGCTCTGCGCCTCTGGACATGGCTGGAACACCAGGGCATCATCCTGGTGGTTCAACATCTGGCGGGCTCTCTGAACGCCAGAGCAGACGAACTCAGCCGCCGGTGCATGATGGATCACGAATGGCGTCTGAACTCGGACGTGGCGCAAGGTCTCTTTCTGCAGTGGGGAGAGCCTTGTTAAGATCTATTCGCCACCGAAGAGAACGCGCAATGTCAGCAGTTCTGCACGTTGGAATTTCCAAGGCGGCACTCGCTCGGAGACGCTTTTCGTCGCAAGTGGAGTTGCGGTCTGTTGTACGCCTTTTCGCCTATACCACTTCTGCCCAGAATGCTGAAGAAGATCAGGCGCGACCGGGCCCAAGTCATCTTAGTGGCTCTGGATTGGGCACGAAGGTACTGGTATTCCGAGCTGCTCAGTATGTCAATCGATCCTCCGATACGACTGCCTCTTCAGGAGGACCTTCTGTCGCAGCAGTAGGGGACGGTCCTCCACCCGAACCTGACCAGTCTCCACCTCCATGCGTGGAGATTGAGCGGCGACAGTTGATGCCATTTGACTTGCCTCCTGAAGTGTGTGATGTGATTCTGGCAGCCAGGCGTCCCACCACAAAATCGGTATACGCCTGCAGGTGGAACAAATTTGTGGCATGGTGCACAGCAAAGGATGTGGATCCCCTTTCCGCCCCTCTTTCTGAGGTTATCCTCTTTCTTCTTTCTTTGGCCCAGCAGGGCTCTGCTCTGGGCATCTTGAAAGGTTATCTGTCTGCAATCTCTGCGTTCTTACGGCTTCCTGATCAGCCTTCTCTTTTCAAGTCCCCTGTTGTTTCGTGTTTTCTTAAAGGCATTACTCACATGTTTCCTCCTGTCCCCTTCGTAATGCCTCAGTGGGATTTGAATCTTGTCTTGACCTTTCTGATGTGCGCTCCCTTTGAGCCCCTTCACAATTGTCCACTTCGTCTTCTGACTCTTAAGACTGCTATCCTGGTAGCTATCACCTCGGCTAGACGGGTGAGTGAGCTCCAGGCTCTGTCATCTAAGCCTCCCTTTCTTTCTGTTCATCCGGACAAGGTTGTCCTCCGGACTCGTCCTTCTTTTCTTCCGAAAGTGGTGACCCCCTTTCACATTGGGCAATCGGTCACTTTGCCCACCTTCTTTCCGCCTCCGCATCCTTCGAAAGAGGAAGAGAGGCTCCACCGTCTGGACCCCAAACGTGCGCTGTCCTTTTATTTGGACCGCACCAGACAGTTCCGGGTGGACGACCAACTTTTTGTTGGATATGTAGGTGCTAAGAAGGGGAGAACCGTACACAAGTGGACCATCTCACGGTGGGTCGTCTTGTGTATAAAGGTTTGTTACTCCTTGGCGAAAAATGACCCCCCTGTTGGGCTGAGAGCCCATTCCACCCGGGCCACGGCGGCGACTACTGCCCTGGGACGGGGAGTTCCCTTGCAGGACATCTGTCAGGCGGCGACGTGGGCCTCACTGCACACGTTCGCGAAGCACTATTGCCTGGACAGCCAAGTCCGGAGAGATGGCTTCTTTGGCCGTTCTGTTCTCCAGGACTTTCTGGTGTGATCTTGGTTCGCAGATCCTCCACCGGGGTTGGTATTGCTGGGGTATCTATTCTAAGGTGAGGAATCTAACTAACGTGTTTCTTTCAGATGAACAAGTTACTTACCTTCGGTAACGATGTATCTGTAAGAAACATTAGTTAGTTCGATTCCTCACCGACCCACCAATCCTCCCCGCTCTGCGAACCGACATCTAGGGTTAAGGTCATCCTGTTCAGGGCCCTAGACTTTTTGGCACCAGTGTCGGTCTCTTGCATGGCTCTGCGTTCCTGGCGCGGAAAGCTATGTACAAGAACTGACGTCAGTGCGCGAGGGCAGCGTCTAAGTACTCCGACTACGTCATTCCGGCGCACAACGCCAACGATGGACGCGGAGCCGCAGACGACGCCTAGCGACGCGCAAGGGGTATTGCTACAAAAATCTTTCCGGATCCAGCCTGACGCCTGGGGATATTCTAAGGTGAGGAATCTAACTAACTAATGTTTCTTACAGATACATCGTTACCGAAGGTAAGTAACTTGTTCATCAAAACATAATTGGATCCTTCAACACAACTCAGAAACAATGAGAAAACCTAAGATGATTCAGATAATTTGATCCAGTCAATGAAAAGTTGACATTTCGGTCTCCTTAGCAGGTGACAAGGACCATCATCAGGGCTGTAGTGTTAAAGATGCTTCATGCAACACCCCCACAAGAATTAGAGCGGCAGACCATTTTTTCTTGATTGTCTGTCTCCCTATATTTAATTATTAAGTCACATTTATCACTTTGCATGGTCCAACTGTACCTGCAGATCTTTGCAAGTGGCCAGCTACCCACCTTTGATGTAGAAGTCGCTTTATCTTTCTACTTTGCATTTGATGCAATTACATTTTTTTTTTTTCAAACAAACTTTATTGGGTTTTTCAATTTTCAATATTCTTCAACATTATTCCGCTATGAAACATCAAGTATCGATCATGTGAGTTCTGCATGCATACAATATGAACACTCGTTTTGGTCATTCCAAACCAGGACCACAAATATGTTACACTTTAGTGCACGAAATTGTATCAGGAGAACCTCGTTCTGAACCAGATGATCGCGCAAGTACGGGTGCACACTATCACCCCCTGAAGAAGTCCGATTGTGGACGAAACGCGTTGGCGGTTGCAAAAAAAGTATATATGTGAATAAAAGATGAAATTCCAAACCAACAGAACATATCGACTCCTTTTTGAGCAAGCAATTGTGCTATAGACGCATTTTATTGTGGATTGTTCATATCTAATACTTACAAGTGTGCCAAGCTATTTCTTGTTGAAATTGTATCAACAGTATGTATGACAATAATTTAACTTTGACCCATTAAACTGCCCTCCCCTCCCTTTTCCCTCCCTCCACCAGGCTCTGTTTACATAAGCTCATAAGTCCTATTTATGTCCCTTCCTAACATCCTGACCAAGGCCTAGCCTTGATCCGTGTAGAGGGTCCGTCCCCCGTTATCATACTGCATTCCCACTTGCCCATACCTTGTTTCCGTTCACTGTGAAGGTGGAACATCCGGTATGATGTCTTGGTTTCTTCCTTTAAGGGCCTCTAGTGTTGTGTCCCAGGGCTGCGCTTTCTGCCCCCGCCCATCTGATCAGTTCACTGTGCCATGTATGCAGTGAAGGAGCTTTGGCAGATTTCCAGCGCATGGTGATGGATCTTTTCGCTACCAATAGTGCCAAATCTAGGAATCGCAACTGGACCTTTTGCACTGTTCTGCACTTACGGAGACCCAATAGGCACTCTAGAGCCGCACCTTCTATGGTAAGATGGGTAACTGCTCAAGTGTTTGTGTCACCACTCCCCAGAACTCTCCTAGTCCCGGCCATGCCCACAGCATATGGAGCTAGTCAGCCCCCAGTAGCTTACATCTGGGGCATTGATGGGCAGCAGACGGATACATCCTCTGCAGCCTGTGTGGGGTTAGATAGGCTCTGTGTATAATCATGCATTGTATAAATTTGAACTTTGCATTTCGCTCTATCTTCCTCGGGTATTCTAAGATATCTACCCACTCTCTGTCCGTGAACTCCCGTCCTATGTCCACCACCCACTGCGCCCGGAGAGCGTCAAGGGGGAGCCTCACGTGTGATGTAATTCAAAATTTTAATAGCATTTTTTTAAAATCAGGATTGTTGTGTTATCCCAAGCAGTTTTGGTCTTACTGTTAGAAAAACAGAGACACGCCATTTTTATTTTTCCTAATCATACAATTAGAAGTTTAAAGAAAGTTTTTTGGGTTTATATTAAATCACAAAAACAACGTTGACAACATAGACTATATACAGAATGTTAATGGCCTAATTCATAAATAAAACAAGGATTACCAAAATCAATCACCTCAGTTCCTAAAAAACACATTCAATACAAGCTAATGATATAACATATGACACACGATTGCAAGATATCACAACATATAAATACATTTTTAGGTGTCTGAAGGCAAAAGGCTTTTGTGGACCGTATCAAAAAGTTACATTTGCCCACCTATTGCTTTCCTTTGTTTGGCTTTACGGTCACTCTAATATTCTTGCTTCCTATTTGATGACATGTCTTTCTCTTCCTTTGCTTGTTCCTCCCTGGGGGCACATTGCCTTTGCCATCTTTTTTGATTGGCCTGCCACTGCTCCCCTTTAGGTAACTATGTTTTACTTTTTTCATTCAGTACTCCATGAGAGTGCATGTGGTTTCTTGCTCTTTGCCTCGTATCCATCATCTACACTCTGTGTTGATACCCACTCCATTCCAGCTTGTCTGTAAAAGCATAATTACAGGTATATTTTTGGCAGGATTTGATTATAGAGTAGACTTTAAGGGGTGCATATTGCACACAAGCTCAGGCCTTAGCACATAAAGACTTTATGATGCTACGGAAGGGGGCTGCTGCTGCACCCTCTCAGCTGGTGTTTGAGGTAGATATTGTGATTGCCATGACTGAAAATTAGATGTTTCTTCACCTGGAGGCCCATATATCTGCTCCCTGTGCTACTGCGGAGGACCAAATGACTATGGAAAGAAAAAAAGTGGTCTTGGCAAGCATTTTCCTATAACCATCCTTATTCTTTACGAATTATGTTTAGTGTTTCCTTAGCAGAAAATATTTGAATAATAAACCACACCTTTTATATATATTGCAGCTATTGAATGCTGTTTACAGTTGTGAGATACCTTTTAATATGTGGTACTTTCCCCCCAGTTTTTTTATATGTTTTCTTTTACTGTTTGTTAACAGTACTTTACAAAGAAACACTGACAAAACCAATAGCTTGACACGCTCACTGTAAAGTTTCGACTATTGGCTTTGTCAATGCGTGTTTAATATTGTTTTATGTGGATGAATTGTCAGATGTCAAACGGTCTTATGCTTTTATGTGTAGCCTGTCTTTACTTACTCTCAATTTAACTGTACTTGTGTAGGTAGTTAACAAAATTTAGCAATATCTAGCCAGCATATACAAAACCTTCGAGGGTGGTTTTTGTTGGCAATATTCCTGTACTAGTATTCTGACTGCCAGGAAAACTACACCAGTAACAGAGCACTCTATAAAAAATACAAACAATCCATCAATTAATATAAAACTATTGTCCCTACAGGGCAAGCAACAAAAGTTGCTTTTGCTTAGGGGGGCACAGTTTTTCCCCCAAAGTTGACCAAAGGAGTATAAACCGGGAGTTCTGCATAGTGTGTCTGAGCCCTTTCTTGGGTCAGTGTTATCTTGAAAGTCTTATTTCGAGTTGCCTCCTTATTACTGTTCCATTGTAGGATTTGTCACCGACCATTAGCAGGAGCTTTGATGTTGAGGACTTTGCAAAGTACAGTCTGTTCTTTTTTGGGCAGCAGCTGCATGTTTTGCTCAGATGTGGATATTTATGCCTGGGGGAATGTAATGTTTTCTTTTCCATCTCATTCTCCCGCTGGAAAGAGAGTTGCTTCTGTGCCTTGCATATATAAATCCGTGACCATTTCCAGGGCGGGAGTGGGTTGTAGAGAAAGTTGTGAATACCCACAAACTTTGTACTTTGTGGATGTGCACGAACATTAAAGACATTCCTGCCCTGGAACACCCACTCCACGCCCCTCTCCGCCCCTATAAGTAGATTTAGAATTACTCCTATGAAAATCTTGGTGCTAATGCATATTTTAAAAAGTGTAAACTTGCATATCGTGAATTACAAAAGTAGTTCTACAGTTGTAAAAAGGCTATTTGCACATGTAAGCTAATCATAATCAAACAGCTTTCTGATTGGAAGTCTTGACTGTTGACTAATAGACCTTTGATTTCAACTGTGTTAGATGCAAAGTGTACCCTGATACCTGAAATATAGTGTTACACTTGTAATATATATATATATATTTTTTATGACAAACTTTATTGAGTTTTCCATGACATCAAAACAGCACCGAAACCAATCAGCATGCCTCCGGCTTCCCTCCCATCGCCATATACATCATAAGTTTATGCATATTCAGAAGGTTAAAAGAAAATTGAGAGCCCGTCACAAGCCGCCGTTTTCCCTTAGCAATCCAGAATACACTCCACAAGTTCCTCATATCTCCGCATGCTTGTGAAAGTAGCCCTAGACACTGTATATCGACTCTTCCATTTTGGTACACAAATTCATAGCTGACCACCAGTCAAGCCTAGGCGGAAGCTGAGTTTCCACCAACGCATTATGTCCCTTTTTGCCCGAAGCATAGCCAGTCCGACCAATGTGCGCTGACCCCGCTTGCCACCCATGTTCTCCAGTCTCCAGAAGTGCACAGTTCTGGGGGTCTGGTTGAGGGGCATCTTGAGGACCTCAAACAGTTCTTGTTCAATGGACTGCCAGTATGGCTCAATATCAGGGCTTGCCCAAACCATGTGATAAACGTCAGCTTCCGGTGCTGCACAACAGAAGCAGGGAACGGGAAGTGGCATAAAGAAACTTGAGGGGCTCCCCCTGCAAAGTCCATACAGGGTCCCACCCTCCGGACTCACTCAGGACCTCTCAGACCAGAGTTCTGTGCTGAGGAAGGCCCCTGGAGCTCGAGGGCCCCCACACAATGGGGTGGCCTTCGTTACGCCACTGGAGACGAGAGATTGCCCACGTGCCAGAGCCTGTCTGGCGTATAGTATATGGTGCGTAGGTAAGTCAATTGTATCAGTTGCAGCTACGACAGGATGCTAAGAGTGCGCGGGGCCATTAGGGCGTCCCTCCACTCTGCATCATATACTGTGCCCACCCACTCCTCCCATTTGTGTTTGAGGGGAGAAAATGTATTAGGGGTCTGAAGGATTAATGTTTTGTAGATTTAAGAGATCGCACCCTTTTCCAGTGCGCCCATCAGGAGTTTGACCACCAGGGGTCCGAACTTTTGAAGATCATGCAGAAGTTGAGAATGAGCTACAAGAGCATATCTGAGTTGGAGGTATTTGTGGAATTGTGTGGTGGATAGAGAATAACATGACTGCAGATTGCTGACCCGTACCAGACATCGCCAAGCTGGGTAATCTCAATCCTAACACACTTAGCGCACCCTTCCAATTGGGCGGACTGGTGGAGCCTGTTACCCCTCCAGAGTTCTGTAAGCTTTGTGAGTTTGCATTCCCAATGTGTCATTTGGGTTACCCCCTTCCATTTCTGGAGGAAAACCCTCATAGGGGTTGGGACATCACATAAAATCGGCCCTTCATATAGCAAGTGAAGAACATTATTCGAACCTAGGAGCGACAATTCGGCCTCATAGGCTTACATAGCCCGATATTGGCCATGCCGAAGCCCCACCATCTTATGTTGTCTGGTTGCATCTATCCAGTGCAATATGGGGAAGGTGCCCAGTCCACAAAAGGGAATAAAGAGCTTTGGTACATAACAGAACAAACAACATTTTGTAAAAAAGAATTCACGGTGGTGACAACCCAATCCATGTCATAGATTAGTCCTGATGTTTAGATGATCTTAATTTATTCCTTAAAAAAACAGAATGTTGGCTTGGCTACCTAGGTGGGGATCAGGTACTTTTCAGAATGTCACCATTTACTTGACAGACTTACTTCCGTGTTTGAGAAATGTGAAGTTAATGTGGAAGATTGGGGCTGACTTGGTCAGGTGTCCCTGGTGGCTGTGTAGTAAGGAGATCAACGGCAGAAGGCGTTGCACATTGTGCAAAGTGCTTTCAAGTTAATCTTCTCTTTCTGTGTTAGTCAATGCATTGACACAAGGCCAGGCTTCATGTGATTGTGCTTTTTCAAGTTGGAATTCATTGTGGTGGCCGGAACATGATTTTGCACAAACTAAAGATTAGGGCTTCTCAGATACTCAAAAGAATAGCAATGGTAAAGACCAGCCACTGTTAGCAACTTTGCAAGCCCGGCTATGTGTGCTCTTTTCACTACCATTTTTATTTACTTGAGGGAATATAGAGATATCTCGGTGAAACCTAAACCTCGAAATCCCCATTGTCTGGACCAGTTTGTAGCAAGCAGAATGTCTTTGGAGATTGTCCCTATTTGTAACACCTCAGTCCTGATACCGTTACCACCTGCGAAACCCTACTATGTTCACTTCTTCCTGTAGTCAGGATAGGGTGACTTAGCTTGGTTCCCAACTAGTGTGTGTTGTCACCTGGATATATAGTGATTGGGAGTGAAAGTGAATACACAAACTTCTCTTTTTCATATTTATATATAATTGTAATAATTTGTTGGCTTATATTGGAGAGAAAGAACTGAATCAAACATTTTAAGAAAGCATCTAATTTAAGTGTTATTGCCTGCACCTGCATTTATTCATTATTTTTTGGGGGAAGAAACACTCTAGGCATTGCCCCCCCCATTTCAGCACCCAATAGACTTTAGGCTCCTTCTGCGGGGTGCATAGGGTATGCACCCACAGTCTGCCAGCCCTCCAGGGGGCAGACAGCCCACTTGACACCAGAAAGCACATTGTATTGCAGGAATATACATTTTTATATAAAATAATGGGGTGGGTCTGGCCAATTCTAACATCAGGCTTCTCCCTCACTCCTAAATCCTCAACAGCCTTTCTGCTTCCCTGCAGACTAAAGCATCCCAACAGCAAGTGAGAGGACATTTGATTATTTTGTGTGTTTTTTTTACATATGAGCCAGGAGTGTGTGACTAACTCCCAATATCGTCCCAATTGTAATGGTGAATGACTGCACTTTTTGGGGCTAGGTAGGCTGCCACTGCTCTTTAAACCTAATGCTTTTTAAACTTTAATGCTTGGAAAATGTATTTTTACCACTGACCTGCTAATCCATTACACAATACTGATTGAAGGTGGGGTTCCCGGGTCCGTTACGGCATGCAGCGGGCACGTCAAAAGTCAGCCTGTCTGCGCCCGGACGCTGACAGCTGGCAGAAACTCTACTTTCTCCCCATAACTGGTAAGAGAATGACGCTTATATCATACACCAGTGCACATTTAAAGGAGATAAGGAGTTGAACCCACAGTCCATCATGCCCCGAGGGATTACCCCTAGACCAGGACAACCCCCTACGTGTAAACATTGCAGCTTTAGGGGCTCCCTAGCCTCCTCTCAAGACAGGCATATACTTTTATCTAACAACAAAATTGAGCAGAAAACCATCTCTCAGGACAGGCATATACTTCTGTCTAATAACGAAATTGAGCAGAAGGTTTAGATACAAAATAGAGCCACAAACACTGGGGCCCCCTGCCTCAAGGCTGCACTGCCTTTACTTGAACTCTCACTCCATCCCCAAACATACAATGGAACTATGGGACCTTCTGGACACAGAAAGACCTGACCTAGGCTGGCTCCACCCTGCAGCCCTTCCATGTATCTCAATAGCATTTCCTTCGGAATATAGTCTACTCAGACTTGATAGGTAATCCAGAGTAGGTGGGGGTGTGGCAATCGCCTTTCGTAGTACTATAAAAGTGGAGCTACTGGAATCATGTAGTGCAGACTGGGCAGAGGTGCTCAAATTTAAACTGGAGGCTCTGTCAAAGTCTGCCTCGGGAGGGGCATTGGGCTATCGCCCACCAGGTGCAAAGAAAGAATTCAGCATTAGACTGACTGATTGGCTACCACCCCATGTCCTTGCATTAGAAAATGTAATGCTGTGTGGTGACTTCAACCACCACTCTGAGTTCAGTTCGGATCTAGACACTATAGAACTATTTTCGGATCTCAACTCGCTGGGTCTTTCCCAAAAGGTGTTAGGCTCTACACTCATTGCAGGACACTTGCTAGACCACATTTTCACTAAATCAACCTTCCTACAGGCAGATACCCCCATTCTGCTGATCTGGACTGACCATCATACTATCAATTTCTATCTGGACACTGTGAAATCTGATGTCTTGAATGTAAGAGCCCCTAGACTGAAATGATCCTGGAGGAAGGTTGTACCCTCTCTCTTCACTGCAACCTTCTCTCCCCCTACCTTGAGGGACTATGATGATATCAATCTAGCTTTAAACAATTTCGAGGGAGCTCTCACCCAGACCTTAGACACCAGTGCTCCACTTAGACTCAGTAGGAATAAGAAGAACACAGTTTCTCCCTGGTACTCTAAAACCCAAGAAAGGGAGAAAACAGACTTTAGGAAATTAGAACGCAGGCGGAGAACTACCAAAATCACCGAAGACAAAGCCAACTACAGAACTGCATTAGGAAAATATCATTCAAATATTAAAGAAGCCAGAAAAGCTCATATAATAGACAGGATTACTAATGCAGGCAATTTATCAAGAGAACTCTACAGAATAGTGAAAGAATTCACTAATCTATAAGTTGTGCTTCACCAATTCCAGCCTCGGAGGTTCTCTGCGATAATGTCGCTAACTTCTTTGAGGAAAAAACCTCCAAGATCTACAAGTCCTTTCCTGTTGGTAGGAACCTGCCTAGATTAACTCCGACCAATCTTTCAAATACAACTGATCTTTATCTCTTGGATACCTTTAATCAGTTTACCCCTGAACAAATACTGATCTTGAGGAATAGAATTAAATGGGGGATCCTCAGATGACCCCGCTCCGCCACACAATATGGCTGGTCTGGCCTCTGATCTTCTCCCCTCGGTTACCGGTCTGCTCAACCTCTCCTTGAATTTGGTATATTTTCCACCTAAGTTGAAAAGCGCCTGTCTCGTTGCAATTTTGAAAAAGACTACCCTGACCCTCAAGAGCTGGCCAACTATAGACTTATATCATTGCTCCCCTTTCTGGGTAAGGTTTTGGAGACCTTAGTTAACCAACAAATTATAACTTTTTTAGAAACTCATTCTTTGTTAGACCCTTCCCAGTCAGGATTCCAAGCATCTTACCATACAGAAACAGCACTAACGGAGGCGCTGATTCTATCAAACTTACTCTGTATGTGGGTAACTCTGCCATGCTGATTTTACTTGACTTGTCTGCAGCATTCGATGCCATCTCCCATGCAACCTTAGCTCAAAGATTGAGGGGGGTTGGAATTGGGGCAAGGCATTAGGTTGGTTGGAAAGTTTCATGGACGATCAAACCCAGTTAATACAGTTGGACTAGTTCAATTCCAGAACGATGGTATTGGACAAGAGTATGCCACAGGGCTCACCTCTGAGCCAGACTCTTTTCAACATTTATATGCCCCCCCTTAGCCACAGTGATAAGATCGTGTGGCTTTGGGGTCATCTCATATTCAGATGATTCGCAGTTTGTTATCACCATGAGCCCAATGCTGAATCTAGAAAATTAAGATTCAGGGAATGTATGACTATGATTGCCATATGGATGTCTGCTAATCAACTTCAAATGAACACCGGCAAGACAAAAATACTGGTTTTTGGGAAAGCTCATTCCTTTTGGTCCAATGACTGATGGCCTAGGGATCTGGGCATCACTCCCACTCCAATAAAAGTAGTAAAAACCTTAGGTGTTATAATTGATGAAAATCTGTCCATGAAAAAAACACGTGAACTCTATCTCCAGAACCTGTTTTTGTCTAATTTGTTTGCTCAAAACAACTTTTAAGTAGCTACCCATGCAGAGTAGGAAATCACTTATCCAGGCACTCATTGTGAGCCGCCTGGATTACGGAAATTCGTTAATGGTTGCAATGAATGAAGGTCTCTTTTCTAAGCTTCAGATGATACAAAACACAGCAGCATGGTTGGTTTGTAACCTACCATCTCGTTATCCGTTGGAACCCACTCTCAGATCCCTCAACTGGTTGCCCGTAGGAAAGCGTGCCCTCTTGAAACTTCTGTGTTTGGCCCATAGGTCTGTTCATGTAAAAGCCAGGGCCTCGTTTCCTACAAAATAGGGTGCAACCATACATTCCTATCTGGAATTTGAGATCCAGGGATCAACTGCTACTACGCCCCCGGCACATCCGTATGGTCAGGTATGGGGGTGCGTGCGCTCTCCTTTTTGGCCCCACATCACTTTTATCAGCTGCCACTAAACCCTTGCCTCTGTGCCAATTTAGCTCTATTTAAACAAGCATTTGCTATGCAATCGGTCTCGCCTTTGGGACCTTGTTTGTATTTAGCTATGCAGCACATTAGCCTGGGTGCTGAAACATCTACTGTTCTTTAACATGGAGGGAAAGTAAGCTCCAAACTGCGTATCACGCCGGGTATGGGTACACATGGAGAGAAATATTGCCTTTCAGCGGGAAATGGTATAGTCCAAAGCTCTGTTTTTAATATAAAATCAGGGCCTTCGGTGGTCATGTCACAAAAAATCCAAGATTTGGAAAAAAAATGTTTGTCTACGGGCGCTCGTGGAAGACAATTTCCATGGACTGGAATTTAGAGAATGCTAAAGTGACTCTGGTATTTTACAGACCTCTGCTGCTCGTTTTCTATCAAGAAAATTAAATAGAGGTAGTTGCCAGAAAAATAGAAAAAAGAAAGTCCCTCAGCAGAAAGCAATTCTGGTATTTTATTGACCTCTACTGGTCATTTTCTATCAAGGCAGTTAAATAGAGGCAGTTGAACAGAAAGAAAAGCCCCTAAGCGGAAGCAGACAAGTCCTAGGGGTGATCTCCAGAAGCCACAAAGTACATACACATATAAGTATATACTAAAAGTATATACAAGAGGTCTTGAATGCTTGACCTAAAAACTACTGAAAACTTGGCTATTTAATCTGTAAATCTCAATCAACTGAATCTATGCAGTGCAATAACATAACACTTGGAAAAACCTGTTATGCAAGCTAGACATCCAGGGGATTACAGGGTGGTGTGCTTCATATGGATCCCACACCATTTTCTTACCCAAGCAGTGCAAACCTCAAACTTTGACTAAGAACACACATTTTCCTCATATTCCTTTGAGGAAAACTTCTGGAATCTGCAGGAAGCCACACATTTCCTGCCACACAGCATTCCCCCAAGTCTGCTGATAAAAATGGTACCTCACTTGTGTGGGTGGACCAAGAGATCTTGACACAAAAGGCTCAAAAGTGCTACTTGGAGAGATCTGCAATAGGGGCAGCTGTAGGATTTGGATCAGTGCTCAGCCACCACCAATGGCAACCTACCAACCACAGATGTTTTTAAAACTAGACAACCAGGGAGGTTTTCTTACCCACAATGCCCTGCAAACCTCAAACTTTGCTTTAAATCACACATTTCCCTTACATTTCTATGATAGAAGTTACAAAATTCACAAAATTCCTACCACTCAGCGTTGACCCACTTGTGGCGATAAAAATGCTCCACCACTTGTGTGGCTGGGCCTAGTGGCCGAGACAGGAACGGATCAAACCGAGGTCAGTGGGAGTTGTGTTGTGGTCTCATGACCCACCCACACAAGTGGGGTACTGTTCCTATCAGTGGACCTGTGGGAACTCAGGATGGTGAGATATTTGTGGCTCACTGCAAATTCCATAACTCTCATCACAGAAATGTAAGGAAAATTAGTTTTTATTTTACCAAAGTTTGAAAGGGCTTCTGGGTAAAATAAAGCAGTTAGAGGCACACAAGCCACGCACCCCTGAACTCCCCTAGTTGTCTAGTTTTAAATATTGTACAGGTTTGACAGGTTTCTCTAGGTGTCACGTGAGCTAGGACCCAAAACCCACAGCTACCCACAATGCAAAAAAAGGTCAGTTTTCAGTGCAAAAATGTGATGTTTCCATGTTTCTTTTCGGGCCTTTCCTGTTGCGGGCACTGGGCCTACCCACAAAGTGAGGTACCATTTTTATCGGGAGGCTTGGGGGACTCTGGATGGAATGAAGTTTGTAGCTCCCTGCAGATCCCAGAACTTTCTATCACAGAAATGTGAGGACAATGTATTTTTTTAGTCACAGTTTGAGGTTTGCAAAGGACTCTGCGTAAAGAAACCTGGCGAGAGCCATGCAAGTCACCCCTTCCTGGATTACCCCAGGTGTCTAGTTTTAACAAATGTGCAGGTTTGCTAAGTTTTCCTAGGTGCCAATTGAGCTCCGGCCTCCAAGCCACAGCTACATACTTCGGGGGGAAAAAAAAGGGTCAGTTTTGAGGGGGAAAATGTGATGTAACCATGTTGCGTTTTGGGCCGTTTCTTGTCGAAGAGAGAAAAAAAAAAAGAGAGAGAGAGGAAAAAAAAAAACTCTTGAGGGATCTGCACATATGACACCTTGCTGAATTCAGTATTTTGTCTACTTTTCAGAAATCTATCACTCTTCTGGATCACCCATGGGTGTCACACTGGTTTCCACCACAAACTGAAAGCACAAATATTAGGAACATTTGGATTCCTCTGCTAAAACTGTGGCAATAAATTAGGTTTTTTGATTCAGCTCTGCATGTTCCTGAAAGGTGGGAAGATGGTTTCCTTAGCAAACGTTTTGTTGATGTCATTGGTAAGAAAAAAACAAACACTTATGTAGAGCACTTTTTTCCTATTTTTCCCAAAAATCTCACAATTTAGCTATATTTTGGCCATTTTCTCGCTAGATCCTGCATGTCTCTCTGGAGCGCTGCCAGTATACTCCCCGTTTTTACCACTAGCAGGCCTCCCTAAAGGACGCGGACACTACGCGACCAGAGACTTATGAGTGTGGACAGAACACGCACTAACCGAGGTGGAAGCCCTGTTCACGGAAGGTCAGCTGTCCTCGTTTGAGGGCCTGATGGAGGAAAGTGGGCTTCCCGCAGGACAGTTCCTTATTCACAGGCAACTGGTGGCTAACTGTAGGAAACGTGAGATATGACGGCAAGTGAACCCAAAACACATCCGGTATTGCACACGATATTACATATGGGGACAGGGAGACATCTTATCACCTGGAGATATAAATCTATCATGGATCTTACACGTACACCACTAGGGATATTTAGGTGAAGTAAACAGCGTAAGGTGGAAACCAGATTCGCGATACTAGCCATCCTTTTGGCAAAGCGAAGCATAACACTACACTGGCGCTCACCAGATGGTCCCCAGATAGCAGCATGGAGGGGGGCAGTCAAAAAATCGGGTGCAGCGGAGGAAGATACAATCAGACAGGAGGAGGCGCGCGGAACAAGGCGGCGCCCCATATCCATGGAGTGGTCGATGCTCCAGCATAGCTTCAAGCAGGTATTAGATACCCCCACAGAAACCCCGGCCGCTACCCAAACGGCGCTTAGCCCCGTTATTCCCCGCACCACACAAGCCTCTTCTGGGCGGGTCCCTCTCCCCACTACCCTAGGTGGCACACAGTCCTCGGCCCAGTGAGAGAGAGCAATGCATGGAATTAGTAGATCAGCGAAGAACACTGCCCCTACTCCTAACCCCACCTCCCCCAGTTATGTCTCCCCAGTTTGGTTGTCTGAATGAATTTTTTCTACCCAATGACGTACACACATGCAATGAGAGAGTACCAGCCAAACGCAAGAGTTACGCAGTTTAATATGAAACTCATCGTGTTTAAGCAGACACACAGACCCACATACCACATGCACTGAGACTAACAACTAGTCTGATGAGGATATTATGGCGAGATAATGCATGTAATATATGTCCAATAATGTCCAACAATGGCGTAAGATGTATAATCTATATGAAAGATGCAAAATTCAATAAAAAGGTTTATCAAAAAAAGAAGAAATCGGGCCATTTTCTCAATCCCCTCCTGATAATCCACAAACCCTAGTTACGTTTAGAATCCTTAGGATGTTGAAACAAAAGGATGTCAATTTGTCGTGGATACATTATGTGGAAAAAAAGTTATAGAGCCCTAAGCGTGATCTGCTGTAAATAGCTAAAAAACAAAAAAGGGCTCAGCAGTAGGGCCGCAAAGCCCCAGCAGTTAATGAGTTTAAAAAAAAACAACAAAAAACTCCCAACCGCAGTTTGACTTTTCTAAAAGGAACATCACTTCAGAGTTACTGATTAGACCTTATTAGTTGACAAGAAAGCTTCACACAACGCAGGTCCCAGCGCAGAAGATCTAATGGAAATTTTTGGCAACTGTAAAGAGAGAAAATAGGAGTGATATGAATAATGCAAAATAAATAACATTGCACATGCTCTATTTCTTCATTGATGCCTTTGTTTCTCCAAGCAGGATGAATGGAGTTTTAGCGGGTGGTGTAAGAACCCTTTCACTTCTGATGAGTACTTCATTGTGCAGTGGTCTCTATGCAGTCCGTCTCACAAGAGTACCGGTGCCATTGGGCCTGCTGCTCAGTTAATAACTACACTCTGGGTGTGGGCAGTACAGAGAAGTGTCCCACCAGTACCTCTCATGAGCACTATGTGCATTCATTAAAAAAAGCATACATGTGTTTGTGTGGTTTTGTGTATGGAGGCTTTCTCTCCGCCCAAATACAACTCATCAAAAGATTCATACATTTCGTAGTGTGGTTTTGTGTATAGATTGGAGAATACAGAGAAGTTATCTCTTCTCTCCAGTTCCGCTCATGAGCTCAATGTGCACTCATTAAAAGATATTCACAGATCTTGTTGCCGTTTTGTTTAGTGTGAGGAGAATACAAAGATGTGTGCTCCATTGAGTCTCTCTCCTGATCAGTATTTACATTCATTAAATGGCATATGTATGCCTTGGTGTTTTTCAGTCCAATTTGTGAAAAGTGTTCTCTAGCTAATATCTCTCATGGATGTTACATGCACTCATTAAAAGATACCCATATGCCCTGCTGTTTTTTTTGTGTATAGTGTGGGAAATATAGGGAAGTTTCTCTCTCCAATACCTCTCCTGATCACTCCATGCATTCAGTACAAGACTCATAGTTTCCTTAGTGTTTATATATCTTTAGTGTGGAGAATACAGAGAAGTGTACAACCTCTATTCAGTCCCTCTTTTGAACACTATGTGCATTAATTTAAAGATATCAGTGTGGTTCAGTCCACTGTGTGGAAAAAACAAAGAAGTGGTCTGTATTCAATCCATCTTTTCAGCACTCATTAAATCATATACGTACGCCTTGGTTTTCTGCATTCCAATTTGAAGTTCTCCATCTAATATTCCTCATTGCGAACTGCAACTTGTGTCAAAGGAATGGTGGGATGCTAGGGAACAGACTGGGAGGGGCGTTGGTCCATATATATGTTATGGTGGTTGCCCTTGTCCTAATCTTGGCCTAATAGTTGATTGGCATGATGGAATTTTGCCCAATTCCACGTGACAGATAATTTCTTCATCTGTGAAGTGACATGTTGCTTGTTTCCTTCTCTTGAAGGTGGTTCTTCTTTTCTAGGACTTAAATAAGGAGAAGAATTCAGATGTACGCTATGCCATATTTTTCATTTGGATCGACTTGACTTTTCTAATATTGCGGTCCCTAGGTACACCTTTTTTCAGGAATCAGCTTTTTGTGGAGCCCTCTGGGTTTCCCTGGACTTGTCCTGCTGTAGTGTAGTCCCTATTTCCCTTATAGGCTCTGCGGATTGGAATAATATACACTATAGTTTTTGCACAGGACTACGGTCAGTATGCTCCTATCGAGTACATTAAACTTAATTACTTTGTGTGCCAGCTAACACAGAGATCACTAGAAACTTCTCGAATAAACAAGAAGGGATTAATTTCTGACAACCGCATAAACATGACAACTTTGTTTCCCTTAGAATCGGAACGCGTCTCAGAATCGTGGAAACAATAGATAACAGTTTCACTCAGTCAATCATGCATGCTTAGTTACACAGAAATAGATAGACAGGCGTTTCAATAAAAAAGGATTTAATGGACAGTCTTGTTTCTCGTGTAAGAGATATGAGCTGTTACAATCATTAGACAGTAAGCAAGATATAATACGCACAGGGTAAGCAATAAGAAGAAATAATACTGCAATAGCATTGTCTTTTAGCTATGACATATATTGATATATACATACATAAATAACACAGGCTAAAAAGTGAATACTCGTCTGATGCTTCTAAATAGTTCTACCCCAGTGTACCTAACCTAGGTGTAGTGTGAGGTAAGAAGTAGGTGCCGGCTTTGCACTTAAATCATTGAATAAGCATATGCGATCTTTGATGCCTGCATGCTGCTTGACAATTTTTAAAATAATATATTACGGAACGAAAACGTCATTGAATTTGTTTTTAAATTGTGTATTGTGTATTAAGGTGGGGGAACACTGGGTATTCTTGTCTGGCGAGCGGTGAGAGCGCTCAGGGGGAGTTGGGGGCACGAATTTGAAGGGTTAGCGGTCTAGATGTTGACGCTAGCTCACGTCACTTCGGCCACGTTAAATTGGCCCGTGACGTGGCCGCGCAACGGCGCCGGCTTTGAACTTAAATCATTGAATAAGCATATGCGATCTTTGATGCCTGCATGCTGCTTGACGATTTAAAAAAATATATATTACGGAACTAAAACGACATTGAATTTGTTTTTAAATTGTGTACTGTGTATTAAGTTGGGGGAACACTGGGTATTCTTTCCTGGCGCGCGGTGAGAGCGCTCAGGGGGAGTTGAGGGCGCGAATTTGAAGGGTTAGCGGTCTAGCTGTTGACGCTAGCTCACGTCACCTCGCCCACGTTAAATTGACTTGTGATGCGGCCGCAAATTATGCTATTCAGAGGCTTGATCGCCGCTTAGGATGAGGTGGAGGCTTGGCCATAATACATAAATCTGACCTGGTTTGTAGGGTTATAGCCCACCCTCACCCCGACTGTGAAAGTCTTTCTTTTATGATCGATTTAGCGCCCACTTTTACTTTCTCAGGGCTTCTTGTTTACCGGCCGCCTGGCCCGTTTGGAGGCTTTAAGCAAAGCTTACCAGAAATAGCGGCAAACCTGGCTGCTTCTACTTCTAATTTCACAATTTTGGGCGATTTTAATGCACATTTTGACGATCACTCCTCAGCCTGCACCTAAGAATTAGTTGAAGAATTAGCAATGTTTCAACTTTTATTGAAAGGAAATAGTCCAACTCATATTAAAGGTCATATGCTTTACCCTATATTTACCAACATAGATCAGATGTGGGTAGAGGACGTGGTCCCTATTCCGTGGTCGGACCATTTTTTTACTTCCCTTTAGTTTTAGGTTAGCTATGGTAAACACACGAACTGTGCGAACGACAAAAATGATACGGCAATGGACAAAACTCCAATTAGATAATTTTATTAGTAAACTGAATGACACAATTCCTCTGTCCCATTCTAATCCCACGCTGGCAAATGAAAATTTCAACAAGTGGATAGAACGGGTACTTAATGCTGTTCTTCCGAAAGTTAAAATGTCAGAAAAAGTGGGAGTTAAACAAAACCTATGGTATTCTCAAAAATGGCGTCAGCTTAAGCAAATTTGCAAAAAACAAGAGAGACTCTGGAGGAAGGACTTCTCAGCAACAAGTAAACTCAAATATCGCGAAGCTATTAAAATATATAAAAAGGAAATTAAAACTGCCCAAACACTCTACTTTCAGGGAAAGATTCTCTCGGCTAATTCCCCTCGGGAGATATTTAAAATCGCAAATAATCTGCTCACGCCACCTTCTGTTGTTATTAATACTGACAATGTGCATCAGTGATGCGATCAAATTGCGGACTTTTTCGCAGAAAAAATTCGGAGTATTTATCACTCCTTTTCATCAGCTGATAGGATACAGGGAGAAGGAGGTAGTAGAGCTGATCTCTTCCCCCCTGTTCCGCTACTGGAGGAATTTCCCCCACTGGTCCTCCAGACCTTGCAAAAACTGCTGAAGGAGCTAAAATCAGGTTCTCCCTTGGATGCTGCTCCTCCTAGGATTCTTCAAAAAGTAGTTGAGGTAGTGTCCCCGGTCCTATTGGACTGTATAAATTCCTTGCTTTCGACTGGGATGGTGCCTGCCCAATGGAAACTTGCGAGAGTCAAGGCCCTCCTATAAAAGCCCAATCTTGACCGAGGGAACAGGGGAAACTATCGCCCTATTTCCCTGTTGCCAGGGGTTAGTAAATTAGCGGAGAAATATACTAATGGGATTTTGTCTGCTTTCTTAGAAAATAACAGTCGGCTGCATGTTACCCAGACGGGTTTTAGGCCTCAACAGGGAACAGAAACGGCCATACTGGCAGCGACAGAGGAGATTAGGAAAACTCTTGACAGTGGAGGCTGCGCGGCGCTTATCCTTCTGGACCTCAGCGCAGCCTTCGACACTGTCAACCATCTTCTTATGGGTCACAGATTAAGGGCTACGGGAGTGACAGGGTTGGCTCTTAGGTGGCTTCAGTCATTTCTTCAAGACAGAGTTTTCTCTGTATTTGAAGGAGAATGCTCATCAAAGGCTATTCCGGTGACTTGTGGGGTGCCTCAGGGATCTTCCCTTAGCCCCACTATGTTTAACGTCTATATGAGTTCGCTGGCTGAGGCCATCCTCCCTTTTGGGATACAGGTGGTCTCTTATGCCGACGATACTCAACTGATCGTTTCTCTGAATCAGCTAAATCACCCAGACCCCAATCTTGCAGCCTGTCTTCAGGTTGTTTTTGATTGGAATAGCAGCTCTTTCCTGAAGTTGAATGGCTCTAAAACTGAGCGAATGCTCTTCGGGAAAGCGGCTCCGGCTGACATTTCTCATCTTTGGCCTAGTTGCCTGGGCTCCCCCCCAGTCCCAAAGGACTGCGTCAAGAGCTTGGGGGTTTGGATGGATAATAACTTGGACTTTAAGGTACAATCGCGTAAAGTAGCAGCGAATTGCTACGGACTGCTTAGGAGATTCAGAAAGGTACTGCCATTGCTGCCTTTTCCGGCAAAATGTCTGCTTGTACAAGCTATTGTATTGTCCCGGCTGGATTATGCTAACGCGATTTACCTTGGAGCCCCTTTGGCGGCAATAAAAAGACTCCAAATTGTACAGAATTGTGCAGCCCGGATGCTGTTGAACATCCCGAAACGGTCCTCGGCTAAGCCAGCACTTGATTCTCTTCACTGGCTTCCTGTCCAGCAAAGAGTACAATTCAAGGCACTCTGTATTATCCACAAATCCTTGGCAGGAAAGGGTCCCCCCCTGATCCGCGCCTGGAATCAGCGATATGCCCCTAATCGTAGTCTTAGGTCAGGGAGTAAAGGCCTACTGGTTTTACCGAAGATCAAACGTGCGCGTACTGGTGGCCGAAGGTTTTCATACAATGGTGCCAAACTATGGAACAGTATTCCACTGCATCTACTCTCTGAACCAGATCACCTTAGGTTCAGAAAACTGGCGAAAACCTTTCTTTTTCAGTGATCCTTTTATTTCCCTGCCGAGTGTCTGCCAGCGCGGGGATGCCTCCGGGTAACCATGCGCTCTATAAATACTCTTTCATTTCATTTAATTTCATTTCATATACTAAGTTAGTATGCCAAGAGTCCCTCTAGGTTCTAGCCAGCTCCATACCTTTAGAATGAGAGAGGTGGGAATCTCTTTCCGAGTCTCAAACTCTAACACCCCACGAAGGGAGTCAGAACACTGGAAGCTGGATTCTCTGCGAGCAGGGATGACAGTGTCTGGTCAGTTAGTCAGGCCGGGATATGGTCTCTTCCGAACTTGCCGTGGCGAACCGTGCAGTCAAGTTGTGTCGAGCCGTGCCGTGCCGTGGTTTGCCATGGTAAGGGAAGGTATATTTATACCTGGAAGGTGTTTAGGAATGCTAGCATTGACGTAAAGTCGGGCAGCGGAAGATGTCATGAATGAACCTCTAAGGAATAGTAGTTCATGCATAATAGATGAGTTCTTGGAGAAATCAATAATCCTGGCTAGGGAAAGTCCCGTCGGCTTAAGGGTCTGTTTTCAAAGAACTCGTTGTGACGTGAGATGGACGGATGTAGGTGACCATGCCTGTATTTGGATTGCATGGCTAATGCCTAAAAAAGCACTGGGATTCTATGCCTAAATAAGGGCAATACGGATTGTGCCTATGTAAGGACATGGTTCAGGGAAACCTATGTACAGGCATCTAAATCGAAACACAGCACTGCTTTGATTAAGGCCTTACCTCAGACAAGATAGTCCTAGGCATTTGGAACACCCCTTATTCCCTGTACTTGATATTAACAAGTCCAAAAGGTCTGGTATTGTATTCATATTGTGAACATATCTGACTGTGATGGGCCTGGCGATTTCTACGCTGCATTTTCCTGGGACAGGTACTGCAGTGGCAGCCAACTATATCTGTATTCATGAAGGCAGCATATGTGTGTATCTCTAACAACTGTTGTCCATTGATATCTAAGAGCTGTTTTCTATAAAATATTTTTGTCTCTTCCTGTTGGTGTGCCACAGTGTAACCACAACTGTGACAAATTATATGCTCAGCCTTTGAATGGAGTGTAAACAATAAAGCTTTTTCTGCCGAGTTTTATTTACAAGACAAGGTGTGATTAAGGACACTGTTCATACCACGCATACACACACACATGCACACCCACGGTTTAGGAGGTTTCTCATAAAACTAAAGCAATAAAAGATTTCATATATGTCTTTGTGTGTGTGTATATTTATATATATATTCTCTGAAAAACCAAATGTTAATGAGATGTTTTAGTTAGGAATTGTGAAAATATCTTACTTTAGATGAAAAGAGAACCTTAGAAATTCCCTGAAAAAAACAAAGGTTGAAGGGATGTTATAGTTAGGTCAAATGTCAGTTAAAACGTACAGTTTTAAACAAACAAATTCACCAGTTAAACGTTTCTCAAGTAGCTATATCTTGTGCCCTAAAGTTCTATATCTTGTGCCCCAAGGCCCCCACTGCCCCTGCCGGTTCCCAAGCCAGCAACTATTCTGGGAGCAGGAAGGAGTCAGCTCCATTACTTTGCTCCCTCCCAAGTAGTAGTAGTTTGTTTCTGTGCTCCTACCCTGGTAGGCCCAAAGTTGTGTTCGCTGCCGGGGAGAGTGGGGAAGGGAATAAAGTTTATTCCCTCAGTGTCCTTCGGAATGGGGTTCCTAGGACACTGCAGCTGTTATCTCAGTCCCCAGAATGTAAGCCTTGGCCCTGAGGGATGTGGTCACCCATTACCTCACCCCTGACGCCCGGAAACAAGTCTCGGTTGCCCTCCTATCTTCGCGCTTGGACTACTGCAACGCCCTTTATCTTGGGATGAGCAACAAACTGGTTCATCGGCTGCAAGTGGTCCAGAACGCGGCAGCAAGGTTTGTCGTTAATGCCCCTAGACGCTTCTCAGGAACTGCGATCAGGAAACATCTTCATTGGCTCCCGGTGCATGCCAGAATAAAATTTAAAACCCTGATTATCATCCACCGGGCTCTTCATGACGCAGGGGCCGAGGGCATTAGGTCTCTGCTGTCGTACTACACCCCAGGTAGGGCCCTGCGATCCGCCAGTCAGAAGTTGCTAACCGTCCCACGCGTTGCGAAAGCAAGGTGTGGAGGCAGGGCCTTCTTCTCTCTTGCCCCCAGACTTTGGAACGAGCTTCCACTTGATCTCAGGAATCAGGAATCTCTTACTCTGTTTCGCAGAGGCCTTAAAACTTTGCTTTTCTCTGAAGCTTACCCTTAATGCTTCTTCCTCTCCTTATCTTGGATCTGGCTGATTGCTTTCCATCAGTTGCGCCTTGACGCCTTCGGGCAAAGTAGTGCATTATAAATTCCCTATCAATCAATCAATTCTCTGATGCTGGGGTAGGGGGGTTTTGAACTTAAATAATCCCTGGTGGATCGGGTCCACTGGGCCTTCTTAAGGCTGGGGAGTGGGGTCTTACGCCCCTACACTAAATATGTATATGTTCCTGAGGCATGGGGTGATTGGGCCCTCCATAATGTTTAGAGATTAGGCTGCACGCCCCCAATAATGAATTGTGTGATACTCCTCTGCCCCACTGGCTCTGGCCCACCTTGGGGGACTTATTTTTATAAGCACAGGAGTCTGCGCTTTTTTGTTGAAACAAGACAGCTGATTTGTGGTCACATTTAACTTAAAAAAAAAAAGATATCTGACAGAGACATGTAGCCGCAGATTTCTTACCTTCGAATTCTTCCCAGGCGTCACATTGGATCTGGAAAACTTTTCCAGCAGAACCTCTGCGTGTCGGTTAAAGGGTGTTGTGCGACTCCATAGCAACGTCATCCACCGAATGTGACATCGACGGAATCCATATAAGCCCTTCCCTGACGCGCTGACGTCAGTTTCTTCTTTTCTGTGATACAACGCGCATCCGGAGAATTAGTTCCTATGGCTGTTTTTTGGCCTTCTGCGACGGATTTTTGTCTGGAACTGTGTGCCTTTTTTCTATGCCTTCTGGTTTTAAACCTTGTGAGTCATGTGCTCGACTGATGTCCGGCATTTTCCCTCATTCAGTCTATGTGGTGCTTGGGCGAGCACCACGACTCCGAGTAGTACAATGCCTCTCAACCTTCTGAAGCCAAAGGCGTTGCGGGAGCGATGGATGAAGCTCCTGATGGCACGGTTGTCAAAATCCCCTCAATCTCGCCAATCTCGGGCTCCTTCCTGATCAAGGGTCCCTTCACAGAGCCGTTCCAGTAGAAGTTGCTCGCCGTCGACGTCTGGCGGTAAGTTGCGCCGCAAACTGTCAAAGTCGGTGCATCCCCTGGCTTTGTTGTCTCACGACATGGTTTCCCAAAGCTTCTCACACCCACAAGCTGAGGACCCTGTGCAAGAGTCTCTCCTCTGCCTTCCTGCCTTTCCTGGAGCCAGAGCGACTTTAACCCAAATGAGAAATTATTATTTTGCTCTCCAAGCCATCTTTCGATCTTCACCTTCTCCTTATACACATCAATGTCGGTGCACAGCCTTTCGGGGTTCACACCTGCGGCGTTGATCAACTCCGACTCTTCGGGGCTCTCTTCTGGGACGTCGGCCTCCCCTTGCCTCATTCTGTCCATGGTGCAGTCGAAGGTCCTTCCACTGTCTTCTCTTGATGTCGGTTCGATGCTGGATTGGCTTCGATCGAAGTCAGGTGCAAAGCCAATGCATCAGGGTTCGGTGGAACAACTTTTGGAAGAAAATAAGGAAGGTGTTGGGCCTGTGAAGCCAATGCCTGCAGAATCTCCTATGGTGGATAGTTGGATTGCTGATTTGGGTGAAGCAAGCAATCGGGTTAGAGTCTTCCCCTGCTTCTGGCCCTCTTTCTCCTCCTGGCCATGGAGGACAGCTCTTCTTTGGGAGGCATGTTGGAAAGGGTGGCTGAAGCTTTAGATTTGTCTCTTCCTCCAGTGGCAAAGTCTACGGACCTTCTCATTGGAGTTCTTCACCCAGGCCAATCAGGTGTTGAGCCGTTATTGCCCTTTTGTGAGGCGCTGCATGAGGTTTTTTTGGGGGTCTGATCAAATCCAGATACTGGTGCTCCTGTGGACCATTTTATTGCCCACAACCACCCCGCCCCCCACCGACACAGATTGTCTCCTCTGCCACCCGAAGCACCCAATTTTCATGGTGCAGGTTGCTACAGCGTCTCATGATTTTGATTATCTACCTCATATTCCGCTTGACTGAGATTCCCAGAGACAGGATTCTTTTGGAAAGCATATTTTCTCTTCCAGCAGTGCTGCTTTACATTCCATTAATGCATATTGCGCCCTCTGACGTTTTTCTCATGCTTTATGGGATTTGTTGGCATGGCCATTGCCATCACTCCCGTATGCTAATCGGAACGATATGGCCCAGTTGATTTAGGATGGGCAATAGTCTGCACAATTAATCATTCGGTGTGGGATGCACACCACCGATTCGGTTGGCCATGCCATGGCTTCTGTGGCGTTGCACCGGCAACCTTGGCTTCGTACCACTGGGTTTTCGGAGGCAGTCCAATCCACTTTAGTTGACATGTCTTTTGATGACCTCCATTTATTTGGCACCCATGCCGGCTCCTCTTTGTGCCGTTTCAAGAAGGTCAGGGTTGTGCAGACACTCTGTTTCCCTTCTCTCAACTTTCATTGTTATTCTACTGCTGAGTTGTTCATGTTCAGCTTGTTATTCTGTGTTGTGTTACTGACTCATATCTGTGTTCTGTTATGCTTTTTGAAGAGCCTCTATGTGGGGCGGCTCCACATAGCACTTCATCCTGAGGTGTGTTCCTGCTTTTGCGGGTCTTATTCTTTTTTGTATTTACACTGTTGACGACAGGTTGTCTTTCTTTGTGACCCTATATGGGCCTGCTACCTATTGAATATGTTTTTCTGTTATCTCTACTGAAGGGCTCCTCGCTCAAGAGATCTTTTTTCAGTGGTATTTCTTTCTCAAATGAGATTGTTTACCTGTGTTACCTGCTCTTAAGGGCAATTGCGTTAGGCATATTGCCATTCTTTTTACTAATTTGCTCTCCTTTATGGGATCCTTTGGCTTGTTTTCCCCTTGGGGAAGGTTGTTTACAGTTTGTTGGGATGCCACTTCTGGTGAATCGTTGGTCTCTCTTGATTTTCCCTTGGAGCACCCTTTATGTTAAAGGATTTTCCACTGGAGCAGTGGAACGTCTGGTAGGGTCTCTGCTCGGCAATCTATGTTCTGGGCCTGACCAGTGATTTCCGTTGGGACCTCTTTTTCTCTTGTGTACACATTTTCCTTCGGTGACATTTCTCGCCTTTCTTCAGCGGGTTATGGAGTGTTATTTCTTTTATTCTGCTTTGCCCTCCTGATCTCTCTTATTGGTGGTCTATTCCACATTCTTTATTTGTGTGGTCGTGCATGAGAGTCTCAGATTCTTTATCTCTTTTTACGACCAGCCTCGTGTCCTTGTTCTGACTCTTTCTGTCAGGTACTGAGTATATTTGTTGCATATATGCAACATGGTTTTCCTTGCTGCCTCTATTTTGCATGGTATCAAGATGTTTACATTTCTCTTCTCTGGCCATGCTCCTACTGTAGGTTAATGGCTTCATCCATCTGCATTTGGATTTATACTACTGGTTGGTAACCAATGGTTCCATCTTTGTGCTTCCTTTCCTGTATGCTGGTTGTTCTTTCATAGGCGGTTCTGTTCGGTTGTGCTATACTGTGTGTATAGCCTTGTCTCCAGGAATCTGTTATTGCCACCGGTGTCACTTTTGGGGTTTCTTTCGTCATTAGGTAATTTTTTCCCACTTTATGATGATTTCTCCTCTTCTTACTACAGTTGCATCAATTCTTTGGCTACACTACGTTTAGCATATTATGCGCAGGACTCGGTCCTGGCACTTGTATTTCCTTTTATTCAGGGTTAACACTCGTCTGCCTTTCTCTTTCTTTCAATTTTGATATTTCCTGCTTTTGTGGAACTTCTGTCCCTCAAATAAATATATATTATTTTTATTTCTCTTGCCTCTCCCTTCGATTGGCTTTTTCATTGTTTGTTTAACATTTTGGACCTTATGCTTTATGCAGCTTCTTTTCCATATAGGACTGTGTTCTTTTACTTTTTCATCGGTTTCTGCTTTGTCTGACAGCCTTCACCGTTCCAACAGTCTTGGCCTTCCAATAGTTGGCCTTTACTCACCATGGCCTATATTAGGCCAGTTCGCCCTTGTATTCTTTATCACAAGGTTCCTTCTCCTGAAGCTTTTTTTCAGGATGTGTCTCTTACCAATCTTTTCAGGCTTCAATTCAGCTAGCTTAATACTTTAATGCTTCGCAAGTTTTTCTTTAGTTTAGGGGTGTGATTCCCACTCTTTCCTTTATTCTTTTTTGATATTATGTTGCTGATTGCTCAGCTCCAACCTACTTATGTTCGTGTCTGTATGTGTGGTGCTGCTTTCGTTCGGTGCTGCTTTCGTTCTTTCATCATGATTTTTTTATATATCACTGTATTATCTACTATCGGTATGGCAATGCTGTATGGACATTTGTATGTCTTCGAGATAGGTATATATATCTGTATCTCTATGTTTATATTTCTATATGTCTTTTCATAACACAGCCTCCATGTCACCTTTTCAAGATAGTTTTTGTAATTGTTTTATATGCTTTGACTTTCTTCTCCACCTATCTGTGGTTCTCCCAGTTGGGTGTTTCTGGTGGTGTTCCTCTGTCTAGACTTTTCACAGGACAAGACTTGTTTTTTGTTTTGTAGTGGAAGCACACCTTGTGCTTCCTCCACTGTACATTTTTTCGAGATTTCTTCTCATTGTTTTCACCCCAGATAGTCTCAATTGCTGTTAGTAAGTGGAGCTTGGCTCTGTTATGTTTCCTGTAGCCCTGATCTTCTGGGCTTTAGCTATTCATGGTTCCAGTTCCCACCTTGTGTCTGGGTAATATGTCAAATAATATTGATCAGTGTCTATTGACACATTATTTTTCCATTGCTATGTGTTCTGTTTACCCCTGCTTCCCCATCTTTCTTAATTCCATGTTGATTTTGGTGAGGTGTATCATCCTTCTCACCTGACTTTCTCACCCCACTTGTCTTTACTGTCTTTCAGTATACCCGTTGGTTCTATGTGCGTATTTTTTGGTAAGGTAATCTCGCAGACCCATCTCCAGGGGTGGTGTTGACAAGGTATTTAATTCTAAGGAAAGGAATCTGCGGCTAGATGTGTCTATCAGATGGACAAATTACTTACCTTCAGTAACGCCTTATCTGGTAGAGACATAGTCTAGCAGCTGATTCCTTACTGACGCACCCATCCTCCTAGTTCTACAAAATGTTTTCTTTTTACCTACAACATGCGTTTCTTGAAATTATTTTACAGTAAATTGCCACTTGTGATGGTTGATTCATTATCTAGTACGTTACCACTTGTATTGGTTAATTTGAAGATGTATCTATCTTTTTGGCATACTGTTTCCATAGCCAGTTTCTATGGTGGCTCAGTGTTTTGGTGCAGAAATTAGTCAGAGAAAAAAACTGACGTCAGTGCATCAGGGAAGGGCTTCTATGGACTCTGTCGACTTCATATCCAGTGGAAGACATCGTTACGAAGTCGCATGATGCCCTTAACAGATGCACAGAGGTTCTGCTGGAAAAAAAAGTCTGGATCCAGTGTGTCACTTGGTGAGAATTCTAAGGTAAGGAATCTGCGGCTAGACTATGTGTCTTCCAGATAAGACATTACTGAAAGTAAGTAACTTCTCCTTTTTGCCCCAGGGGTATTCTCTTTGGGGCCCCCACCTCCCACTAGGCCATGGGGGTAGGGTGTCCCTACATTTACAATATTATTTAAGGAATATCACAAGTTATGGAGATCCTTTGCAAAAGCCTACACGTATGGAATGCAGTGCCGCTTACTGAGTACTCTTGCATGCCAGAGTCTTGGCTGATTTTTGCTCAATCCACAGTGAGCACTACGTCTTCAGCCCATGATCTGGATTAGCTCTACACTTTACCTGACACTGTAAGACAAGTTATTGAACATACCTTGTTCTGGCAGGGCTAGAAAACCTTTCTTTTCTATAAATCTTTTGTCTGTACACAATCCCTTTAGTTATTACTTTGTGTGTGTTTCTTTATTTCTTTTCCTCTACAGCCATCAAATTGAAGCTTCTTACTGTGGGCATATTTCACTTTGCAACCAATGAACAACCTTCGCGTTTGCTACTCATGGTTTCCCAGTCTCTGATGATAATATCGGAATCCATTCTCTCCTCAATGTGAGCCTAGCTTTTGGTTACTCGATGCTCAAAGCAATTGACCGGCATACCTCTTTTCTTAATAAGATGCACTCTTGCCTGAGAAAGTATGGTTAAAATCCTATGTCACACCTTGTTCCTACCTTCGGTCAGAACCATGCTGTTTTTCGCACTCTGAAAACTGCACCTTCCTTTTGTCCTTCCTGTGTAATTAGTCGACAGTCGCATATATTTGCTCCACATCTACTAAGCCTTGTAACCTGTGGACTAGTGCGCAGGATGCCTCATGTGGGTCGATTTCAAATAATCAGAACTTGTTCCAGTTAGCCCTTGTTAAGTGTTATATTAAGAAGGTGCAACTGTTACTGTTTTAGTTATGTGCCCTCATTTGATGGACCTCTACAGATGAAGGACTAAAGTGGCTTTGCCGGAATTCAAACTCATGATCAGCAGATCACACACAATGGCGGCATCAGTCATTTCTTCCTGAACCCTCTTGATGCAAGCTGATACTTGCTTGAAAG
The DNA here is from genome assembly GCF_964204655.1 of Triturus cristatus. Taxonomy (NCBI): domain Eukaryota; kingdom Metazoa; phylum Chordata; class Amphibia; order Caudata; family Salamandridae; genus Triturus; species Triturus cristatus. Next base: position 649,404,187 of record NC_140590.1, read on the forward strand.
TCAACCACTGCGCTCTCAAGGTCTGTTCAATGTTGCTAAATAGCACGACTTTGCCAGAAATTGGTCTTGCAAATGTAACATATAGAGGTCATGTCATCGGTCTACTTCTGCACTAATAGTGGCTGCTTAATCCCTCTGCTCCAACATTCCGATGCTTGTCTTTCTGCTTGTCCCTTTTTAGGTCTCGCCTGACCCAGCGCATGCGCTGGTCTGGCGAGACATTTAGTAGGTGGGTTTCGAAAGTGCTACCCACATTTTTGTGCAGGCTACAAGCGTCAGTGCACGATGGCGTGCACGCGCACAGCTGCTCCCCGCATTCCCACCTCCCTTCTCGCCCAGCCATCTGCCTTTCCTGTGCGCGCATCCCTAGCGTGCGTCATCGCGATCACTTTCGCTTTTGTGATTGGGTGGCAGTGCCCTCATCGCAATCGCAATCAATGGACGAAAACAAACCCTGTTATACTGCCCACGCGATTCACACTCTCTCTCGGATACATCTTGTGTTATTCGTATCTGGGCTGCCGGGACACCAGAAAGGCTTCTTTTCACATGCAAATGAGCTACATGGGAAACACTAATTCCGGCGCTTGCTTTCATCCTGACCCAGTTCACACTGAAGTCACGTGACCCGGCTGATCAATAGCCACCCGCCATTCAGCGGGATTCCCAACATGCTGTGGGGCTGATTGTATTAGGGTAACCTAAGTCTAAGTGTAGCTTTCTCTTCAATAATGTACCGAGGGTCCAGAAAATTTACAGGTGAAGAATACCCGTAATTCATTTGTTACATAGCAATTTACCCCCATTTCCGTTTCCCCTAAGTGCAACCGAGTACTGTATGATGAATAACAGACCGTTGTTTGTTATCTGATCTGGGGAGTCAGATGGGATTGAATTTTTTTTTATTGCAGCAGATGAAACCTTTTAAAATGTCACCGGTATTGTCATTACACATCTAACTAACCCTGCATGCTTGAAGACCCCTGCAAAACTGAAGAATGTAATTTATTTCGAAGTACTAATATGAAGCAAGCGCGCCACCTAGTGTCGACCAACTTCAAGTTTATTATGATCGTAAGAATTACATCTGTCTTTTACTGCCTATACTGTTCTGCGTTATTTATTAGGTGTGGCCTCGAGGCCGTTTTAGCTGTGTCGTCATTCTACTGTAATAAAAAAAATCATGCATACAAAAATAAATCTTTACTCTGGGCCAGTCCTCTTTACCATTTGGTGTGTTCGACTGTCATTCACATTTTGCTTTTGACCGTAGAGGCACGGGCAATTAATGTATAAACCCATTCCAGCCTCTCCTGTAACATGAGCGATGGCAATTTCGTAATCACCTTTACATCTGGCTCAAAACAAGAACACGTTATTCCTAGGGTTGGTGAGACAACAGTGTACTTTGCCATTGCTTTTCGCGCTGCATTCTTTCATAGGGTTGTACGACGGTACAACGCAGGGAAATACATTGCATGCCTTTATAATGTCAACTCCTATGGACACGCTTCCGTGTAGAATAAAAGTTCTTCAAATGTAGGTAAGTAGAGGGAGGCAAGTAATGTCTCTTAACGTCTTTTCTTTGTCTTTATTCAAGAAAACAACACAAAGTCCAGCCAACACCTGTGTTGTCGTTAGGGAATTAACCCTCGACTTCTTCAGGGCTGTAACATTTTATATAAGGAATTCAACACCTAACTGCCTGTTATAATTCCAACCCAGCTGGTCATTAATCATTCCAGTATCACAAATCAAATAATTCTGTGCCGTAAATCTAGACGAGTAACAACTTTAAAGTAATAACATCCGACGTGTATTCTTTAACAACCACACACACAACCACGTACACACACACAACCACATACACAACCACACACACACAACCACACACACATACACAACCACACAGACAACATATACACACACTCACACACAACATATACACACACTCACACACAACACATACACACCAACACACACAGACACAACATATATACACACACACAACACATACACACACAACCACACACACAACCACACACAACCACACACGCACACCACACACACAAGCCACCCACACACAACCAACCACAACCAACCACACACACACTCAACTCTCACACACACAACACATACACACACAACACATACACACACAACCACACACACACAGCCACGCACACAAGCACACACACACAAGCACACACACACAACCACACACACAACCACAACCACACACACAAACACAACCACACCCACAACCACACACACACACACACACAACCACACACACAACCACACCCACAACCACACACAACCACACAACCACACACACAACCACACACACAACCACAACCACACACACAAAGGGAGGAGACCACTGCAGCAGGACCTTCGGCTCGATCAGGACAGCAGAACCACCGGAAAAGGAACCCCTCAGTACAACCTGGGCAGCAAGAAGTTGTCACTGGAGACATCGTGATCCTATGAAAAATAGTGTCATCAATGATCTAATCCAAACTGTAAACTGTGACAAATAACATCCCTATATATTGCAGTACCACAAAAACAGCAACAAGCATTGGCATAGCCAATAGGTCTCGCCTTTGGGACCTTATAAGTGTTTTGCCATGCAACAGTTGTTGTTGCACCAAGGATATTGTGCTGCATAACAAAATACTTCTAAGGTCCCAAAAGCGAGATCTATTGGCTATGCCAATGCTCGTTAATTTAGACTATGCTACCCTCAGCGGGTGGAATGTTCTAATAGGTTTATAATAAGCCTTTGTACCTCGGGCTATACTGCTGTTATTGACCCTCGCCCTTATTATAGGCCCGAGCTGCAGGACCAGAGCTTTAACAACCGGTATAGCACTTGAATAAAAGACCATGTTAGATCATTAAATTTCCTGTTACTTATTGACAATATTCTTTGTTTATGTTGACTTCAATGCAATTGAACCGGGAAATATACATTACAGTATTTTAGGAAGTCAGCCCCCACTAAGTCCCCACATTGACCTGAGAACTCTCTAATACATATAACACTTCAAATAGTTTTCTCAACGCATTCTGCTTTTGTAAATTACACCTTGTGGGAACTGCTTGCCAGTTATTTATCTTTGCCTCACTTGCGGTCTAACGAGTAGCCTGGATATAGTTTGTCCCACAAAGTTACATTTTTCTCGAACTGGAATGATCCAGTGAATCCGTGCGTTGCTCGCCTCGATAATGACATGCATTTGCAGTTATGCCAGTCACGTGTAGACCTGTCTTTGTGAATCTGGAGCCTTTCTACTGCACAGACGTAAAAAGCGAAGCGCCTAACTGCTGCAGAGGGAATTTCTTTGAGAGCAGGGCTTTAGAAAATGACACATTCAAGGTTGCCTCTTTCAAATGAGGATTGAAGCAAACCTAAGGGGTCATTTCTCCAGAAAGCGCACAGAGAATTAACCCATTACTACAGTTGTATAGATCGTGTTATCAGTATTCTGTGCATTGTGCTCGATGATTCAATGTCCTGCCTCCAGGGGTTGGAATAAATGTTATTATTTATAATAATCATTCATATTGCTAATTCTGAGATGCAATTGGGAATCCGCGGCACAAAGAAGGAGACACGACTTCCTAAAGGACATTTGTTGAAGGCCAATTACAGAGCATATAATAATCGTTGTGCTGAACCTCCGTATTAAGTGAAAGTCCCTTTCTGTCAATTATAATAATGTGACCATTTTTATTTGAGCTTCACCTGGGGGATTCCGTGTTCTTTGCTACTGTGATGACATTTTCTAAGATGATATTGTACATATTAAACTAAAACGCGGCCCATCAAGTGACACAAACCCATGGAAAGTATAATCCAATGTCTGTTTCATTAATAAAAATGTAATAAAATTGCTTTTTCATGAAGTCCACCTTGACTTGAGGGCTCTTGGCTTACTTTTGAGAACTTAATCGTTCAGCAAATCGCTCTTTGCAGCTGTACTTTTTAATTTACTGAACGTATGCAGTGGTTCATTTTTGTATTCCTGGATACATTACCTTAGAGTTTAACAGGATCCCTAAATGGTGACAAGATCAGCAGTAGCCCTGCGGACTCGGTACACTTCACCCGAGGACAATGGCTGCTAGAGAAAATGAGAAATTAGAAATTGGACTGGAATGACCTTTTACATCAGTAATTACTCTCTTCTCATGGGAACCTCCAGCCTCCACGTCTAATCCCGATAACGTTTTAGAATTACTGGTAACAGAGTATCAATAATTCTAGGGGTTGGACTTACCCAGGGCAGACGCCGCGCACTTCGCAATTAGCCCTTATGCACAATTATTGTTTTCTCATACACCCACATCGGTATGAGGAAGATTATTGCAAAGTCATTTCGTTACATACAAGCAAAATTCCTCAGTTCCTCTGCATTCAAAACATTGAAAAAAGGTATGTTTTTTTTGTAAATTGCTCTTTAAAAGCATTTATGCGCTCCATATCCCTCTGAAGCTATGCAGAAAAAAGTAACACACTTTATAACAACATGTTCTTAACTTTTTTCTTAGATTTTCATACATATTGAATTCAAAGGATGATTTAACCTTTGCCACCAGGATGTGTAATAGTGGGAATCAGAACTGGTTTATAATGATATGTTCACTAACATTCTAACCCTTATGTGCTATTATTATTGGAAAATAAAGCATATGTTAGGATTTGATTACGGCAATCTCCAAAATTGACCTCTCCATGATCCTTCGGTGCCATCCTTCTTGGTGTCAGTTAACAATGATTACAGATAGAAATGACAATGGCAATGTTTAAAGTGGTCAGATGTGAGCCTCCAATTTCCGTGAAATGGGACTAGCCACGGGGCTACAATCCTTATTGGGAAGCTCACCTCAGTTGTATGGGAAAGGGTCACATCAATCAAAACCCAATCGGGTTTGCCCCATCTATTTCCAACATGAGGATGGATATCCAATGAATGGAAACACAGGTTTCTACTGCAGCTAGACAACTTGAGGAATGCTCTATTTTATTTCTTATTATATTAGAGCAGGGCCTTTTTGAGTAGTGTTGTAGTCCAGTATATGTAACATTTTAACTTAGGAAGTGGGACAGAAGCAATAGGGTTTAGGTTGCAGCAGGAATTTGAATGAAAGTTTCTGAATGGGCAAGTCTGTAGTGCTGTAGAGAAGAAATGTAATGATGGTGAGTATCTGTTGTCTTCTGGCAGAGTATTCACAATATACTTAGAATAGGCTTTGTGTCCCTGTGCGCTCCTTGTTCCCCCACCTGTCTCACCCCTTCTTATTTTTCCACCTGCCCCACCCCTTCTCATGGTCCCACCTCATCTGACTGCCCCACCGAAACTATTTCACTGCTCCACTGCCAGGATGGGGTATTTTTTTTTTTTTTTTAGGTCTCGCATAGGCAGCGCTTGCGCTCTCTCTTCAAGACATGCCGAATTCAGATATGGACTTTTAGGTCTGCCCATTTTCAGCCCATTTTTCAATTGGCTTCACTTACTGTCCTTTGTAAATGGTGGCTTTTCGTTTGTGAATAGGCTTATTAGTCCCTCCTTAGTACCCCCTCTCTCTTCTGTTGTTACCTACCATAAGGACAGCCCCACTTACATGTGTCCTTACCCTCTAGCTTTCATTAACAGTTGGTAAGCACTATTTAGTTAATGTCTTGCTGAAGCAGGAACAACATGCCTGGCTCGCTTAACACTTTTTTTTTTTTTACCATTGTAGGCTTTTGTAAGCAGCATGCCACACCACGCTTTATCTTCAAGGATGGCGGCCGCGTGCATTCCCTGGTCTCAATGCACATGTATAATTAGTAGCATTTGTTTGTTTGACAAATGCATTAGGAGAGCGCCTGCTCCATACAAATGCAATGCGGCCTTTAAGGGCTTCTCTGACTGCCTGAACGCTTGTAGAATGGTGACAGCGCGCCATCCACGACTGCATTGCAACTTCTGCACTTTATCTTTAACATTGATGGGCGAGTCTTTTTTTGCTAAGCGCGGCTTGCCAAACTTTTTTTTTTTTCATTTGTATGCTTTTTTAAACAGCGCAGCAACCACTTTCATCTGTTGTGTGTATTCCCTGACTGCATTGCATGTGAATAATTATTAGCATTTGTTTGTTTAACAAACGCGTTAGGAGGGCGCCAGCTCCGTGCAAATGCGATGCAGTCTTTAAGGGCTTCTCCGACTGCCTGAACACACTGTGCAACAAAATGGCCAACTAACCACAGAACCTGGACAGTCACCGGAACGTAAAACCATCTGGTTCTAAGTCAGCTTTCTTTTTAGCAATGTTCCCTTTCCCTCCACTCCCTTGTACCCATGTATCCTTCAGTCCACCGGCTGCTGTGCACCACCCCGGACTGTAGAGGCGGAGTTGGCCGGGCGGTGTGTGGGGCACATGTATGCTGTGGCGTTTCAAACCTTCCAATTAAGGCTTAAATTCAGTGGTAAAATGAACACTCCAGTGATATGTCAACAAATGCACATTTTATGTTGTCACATTAACTTTGGGTGTATTTTTTTCATTCATTCCATCTTTAGGTCGAGCTTGGGCAGCACATGCGCGCTACTCTGCAAGGCTTGCTGTAAACTGATAAAGACATCTAGCCCCAGATTCCTTAACGTAGAATATCCCCAGGCGTCAGACTGGATCCGGAAAACTTTCTGCAGCAGCACCTCTGCGTGTCGGGGGTGGAGCCGCACGGCTCGCCCTGACGTCGTCCACGGACATGACGTCAGCGGAGCCATATATGCCCCTCCCGGCACACTGACATCAGTTTTCTTCTTTTCAGCGTCCCAACGCGGATCCTGGAAAACCAGCGGTTCTTTGGCCTGTTTTTCGGGCCTTCTCAACGCCTTCGGCGTCACGGAACAGCGTGCAACGCCTTTGGGCTTTAAGGCGTGTGAAACCTGTGCGCGTCAGATGTCTGTCACGGACCCGCACGCCATCTGTATGTGGTGCCTAGGAGTGCACCACGACTCCAAAGAGTGCGATGCCTGTCAACAAATGAAACCCAAGTCCTTGAGGGAGCGTCATATGAAATTGCTGGCCGCACGGCTGTCCGGTCCTGCACCTTCGCGTCGCCGCTGTCCCTCTCTGGATCGGGCCCATTCCCGAGGTCGTTCCCGCGGACGTCGTTCAGCGGCGGGAAAGCACAAGCATAAGTCGTGGTGGTCTTCCTCCCAAACGCATGCCGTTGGCGCCCATTCCTCTCGCTCCCTGCCAGGCACGGGCGTCCGGCAGTTGTCTCCTCCGTACCCTCCCTTTCTGGGAGTTGGAGCGACGCAGGCCCAAATGGAGGCTTATTCCAAAGCACTACACTCTAACTTTGGGTCGCCACCTCTCCCTGGTGCGCCTTCGGGTCCCACAGAGGTGGAAGGCACTCATGTGGGGTCCTCGCCGACGGATTCGTCCTTGGCGCCGGCTGTGTGCATCGACTCCAGTTCCGATATGACGCCGACGGGACACAGCCCAGAGGGCCCTCCCAGTCGCCTGTCCAATTCAGTCACCACATAGCCCTGCGCGGCTTCCTGCGCTGACGTCAGAGGCGGCGCCGGGCTCAATGCCCTGTCGCCGTCTTTCCTCCCTGCATATTGCGGTGGGATCGATGTCGGAAGGCGCCCAGGCCGAGTCCCCTCTGGAGGTCGTCGACGTCGAGACGACTCCAACTCGACGTCAGTCAACGTCCACGCCTCTTCTTTTGCATGAGGTTGGTGTTCCTCCCGACTCCTCGGATGTTGATGCGACTCCCACACGGTGTCGGTCGACGCCGGTGTCGGCGCCTACGCCTCCTCTTTTGCAAGAGGTTGAAGTTTCTCTGGACTCCCCAGATCTGAGGTCGTTTCAGTCCATGGTGCAGGTACCTAGTGTTGCGTGGCCTTCGGGTCAGCCTCCAGCTCCTCCACTTTTGCTGTCTAGTGGACGTTTATTGTTGCCTCCCCGGATGGCAACCGCGGCTAGTGCTGCCTATGCATGGGCTATTCACAGGGCGGCAGCTATTCTTCGATTTCAGCCCCCTGTGGTTTCCCAGCCTTCTGATCCTTTACTGGATCTTCTCCACATGGAGCCTATTGAGGTGGAGCATTTGCTGCCCCTTGGGGGATCTTTATTTGACATCATGCTTGGCACATGGGCGAGGCCCTCTTCTGATGACCCTGTTGATCGGGCCATTGCTCGTCGACACCGGCCTGCTCCGGGTGATCCACTCTGCCTGTCCCTTCACCCTAGAGCTGAGGGCCTAGTTGTTCAAGCGGCTTTTGACTTGCAGTCTTCCTCCACCTTGCCATTGTTACCTCCCACCAAGGAGTCTAGGTGGTTGGACACATGTGGTCATCAGCTTTTCGCCTCTGCTGGCATCCGCGCATTAAATACGGCTTGCGTGTTCACACGCGCATCCTCTGCCCTTTGGGACTTGGTCGAGAACCTTCTTCCTTCTATTTCAGAAGGGCCGCGGGCAGAATTATTTCGCCTTCTGCTTGATGGCAGGGGAATGGTGCAGTTTTCCCTCCGATCTTCCCTTGAGGCAACTGCCTCGGTGGGGCGGGCTCTTGCTCAGTCTGTCGCTTTGTGCTGCCTTGCATGGCTGCGCGACAGTCATCTCCCAGACTATGTTCGGGATGCTCTTAGAGATCTGCCATTCAATGGCGTGGACCTTTTTGAGCGCCATGCGGATTCGGCGGTCTCCCGCTTCTTGTCTGGGCTACTGTAAATCTTGCGGCACAACTTTCTGCCTTGTGATATGTTTTTCTCCTGCATAGGCGATGTTGCCTTGTTGGTTTCATTCCCCCCCCCCCCCCTCCCCCCCCCCCCCCAAAAAAAACAGGTTCTTGCATAGTGCTCGGATAGTGTAAGCGGTTGTTCCGCCATTTCAGTATTCATTCAGTGCGGCCGGATGGCTGGTTCTGTCTTCCTTCCAGTCCTCTGAATGTGTGTTTTGCCCAAGAGGACGCCCTCGCAGGGGTTGAGTCTTACCCTATGTGAGGTATTTGCTGGCTATTGGGTAACTGCCTTAGCATTGGTACGCTCCTATGGAGTCTTCCTCACGGACATCCTTCTGGGAGTCAGGCTGTCCTATTTTTCTGCTGCGATCCTAACGTTAGCATCGCTCTATTGCATTTCGGTTGCAATTGGCTCCAGTTGTCTGTAGTGCTTTTAGGCCTCGGCATGGGTTACTTGCCGTGCGGCCTCTACCTCGCCTGCCTTGACGAGGTCTTTTTGTTTGTTCAGCGTTTCAGTGATCCTCTTGTCTATAATGGCTGCTCTTCTTTGACGGCCACTGTCTTTCAGGGCCCTTGTTCTCTTCAGTTCAGGTGCAGTTCTTTCACGGCTGACGCCCTGTCCTTGTTTTGCGCCAGGGACAAAAGCCGCTGTGCAGCACGCTTATTTCTATTGGTGCGAACTTGGTTGCACCCTGGTATGTCTGCTATCATATGGTGTTTGCTTTGTTGCTTCTATGGTCAGCCTTTGCTGGGCTTGTCTTTCCAGGTAGTCGATTTACCATGTACATCTCTGCTGTACATTGTCTTATGGCCTCGTTTTCTGGCCACTTTCCCATCAGGAATTTTGCCATATTCCCTGTTGCTTCCACTCAGGTGTTTTCCACGCTTTTGCTTTAGGTTCATACTGTAACACTCTCAAGGGGAGTGTTCTCTTCAGGATACTCGTTTCTTGGGTTCCGGGACCTTTAGGTTGGTCCTGACTGTTTCCACTATTGTGCCTAGCTCCATCTCCTCATCTGTCTTGAGGGGACCGTTGCTCCTCCCGGGCGAGGGGCGGATGTCGCTTGCGGCCCTGGGCATTGTCCTGTTCCACATGACTGTTGGTACTTTTCACGTACCCTAGTCTATTATAGTGTTACGCTTCATTTTTAAGCGTATTTCTTCTTACTCTATGTCTGCTCTGTGCTCTTACACAGTGGAATCGTGCAGGCATCGTTCCTTCAGGCGGTGTCCGTGGTCCTTGACCCGGTCTGCTTGTACTACGAGCTCTTATGTGAGTGTCTGGCTTGCCTGGTGCCCTTTTTGCCGGTTGCCTTCTTGCTGTTGCGTCTCTCGCATCTGGGCTGCTCCCGCTACCCTACAGGAGGGTTTTTGCTATACTTCGTGTGGTTCTAGCATCCACACGGTATGCTTGTGTACCTTCCAGTCTTCTGCTTGTCTATCGCTCTTAATGTAGTCCTGTTTTGGGCGCTTCTGCTGGTTGCCATCGGCCCTTTCCCATGTATGTACTGGCGTGTCTTCTGTTTCTGGTACTACCGGCACATTCTGGCCATGGGTTTGCACCCTGCTAATGCTGTCACACGTATTTTAGCTGGTGCAAGTTTCAACAGTGCTTCTTTCAGCAGTTGTGCATACTAGACCGGTATGCGCTGACTCTGTCATACCAGTTCCATCTCTCTGGGTTTTATTTGCGGTCGGCACGCCGCATCTTGCGGATCTATCAAACCCTAGGTTCAGTTCCACTTCTTTGCGAAGTCATGAACTTTCCTTTTCACACCAACATATCTAGTATGTGTTTTCTTTATCTCACCCGGTATACATACGGGGCTTTCATGCTGTTCTTGGACGGCTTGTGGTGCCTTTGCCTCCCAATATTTTTCCGCTCTTTTCTGAGCTTCATGGTCTGGTGTGGCTGCGCTGGCTTGCGGTCCCCACCGTGTTTCGTCACCTTGTTAACGACTACGTTCCCTCAGGAACTTGATGGGGCTCAGTCGCAGACCCGCCTCCTCTATGGGTATGGCTTTGGTATCTATTCTAAGTTAAGGAATCTGCAGCTAGATGTCTCGATCAGATGAACGAGTTACTTACCTTCGGTAACGATGTATCTGGTAGAGACACAGTCTAGCCGCAGATTCCTTAACGCCTACCCGACCTCCCCGTTCTACGAGGACCTTTTCAGGTTGGGCTTTCTATACTCGCCTCCCTCCGGGTGGCTTAACCCTTCTGCAGGGTGACATTTTCTCTTCACTCCGACACAGAGTGCTTCTTTCTGTTTTCATTGCTGTACTCCGCCCATACTCGGGATTGGGCGGTATGCTCATATGTCATGTGTCCTTTCCAACCCTATGCCTGGATTGTACGGTGTGAAATCTATTCATGTTTTTCCCACCCCCGCTCTCCCCTTCTCCATCGCCTTGAAGTCTTTTACCACCCCTGCAACCCATTGGTTCAAATCTATTGGCTCCGCCACATTCTATAGGTCCATTATTGGGGTTACGACGTCTCTTTCTGGTGACGTCTTGTGGTGGATTGTCCTTGATCCTGTGTTCCAGACTTGTTGTCCTTCATGGTTACACGTTATGGTTGCGGACTTTCTGTCATCTGCCATGCTGTTTTTTCACATCCTCATCTACCCCCGAAGGTGGTTTGGCCTTCACTTTTGCGGGGTTGCTTCTCAGAGCGGTGCTCTGCTCATTCCTTTTTCTACTTTTCAAAATACAGTGCCTGGCACTGTCCTTTAATGGTGCTGTTTTTCACCTTTCAATTTCTTTCCCTTTTTTCATCATTTTGCACACTGTTCCCATATTCTCACAGTTTTTGGTGGTGGCTCCACGTTGTGACGTGGAAAAGTTTCTCCGACGAAAACTGACGTCAACGTGACGGATGGGGCATATATGGCTCCGCAGACGTCATGTCCGTGGACGACGTCTTTTCACATAGTACCTTTAAAGATAGTCTTTAGTCGCTCAGTTTTTATTTTCCACACATGGCAGTTATATATCCGAGCTTACCAGAACAGAGCCTAAAAAAGTATTCAATTTTACCTGAGGAGTTAGTGTGTTCTATGACAGCTAAACTGAGCCGTTGCAATGTTGCTATCAAAAAATGTTCACTTTGAAATTAGACTGGGGACAGTATATCTTGCAACTTTTGCCCTTGTGTGTGAAAACATTGTGCCAGCCACTGCTGCCAACAACAAATTCCACATTGAAAAGTTGTAAATAAGCAAACTGTTGCAGTGTTACCCTTTGTAGAAACATTGAGTAGAATCACCCCTTATAAGGGAAATGGGAAATAGAAAACAAATTTCCCGTGAGCACAAAGTGTCCAATAAATGTCAGCAGGTAAGCATGTTTGTAGTATATATAAGCAAAAAATGTTTAGGATGTGTCAGCAATTCTGCGCGTTGGAATTTCCAAGGCGGCACTCGCTAGGCGATGCTTTTCGATGCGATTGGAGTTGCAGTCTGTTGTACGCCTTTCCGCCTATACAACTTCTGCCCAGAGTTCTGAAGGAGATCAGGCGCAACTGGTCCCAAGTCATCCTTGTGGCTCCGCATTGGGCACGAAGAGTCTGGTATCCCAAGCTGATCAACATGACCATCGATCCTCCGACCCGTCTGCCTCTTCGGGAGGATCTTCTGTCGAAGAAACAGGGGACGGTCCTCCACTCGAACCTGTCCAACCTCCACCTCCTTGCGTTGAGATTAAGCAGCGGCAGTTGACGTCTTTTGACCTGCCTCCCGAAGTTTGTGATGTAAGCTTGGCAGCCAGGCGTCCCTCCACTAAGATGGTGTACGCCTGCCGGTGGACCAAGTTTGTGGCATGGTGCACAGCCTTTGCTGTGGATCCCCTGTCTGCCCCTCATTCTGAGGTTCTCTTGTTTCTCCTTTCTTTAGCCCAGCAGGGCTCTGATCTGGACACTATCAAGGGCTATCTCCCGACCATCTCTGCCTTCCTTCGGCTTCCAGATCAGCCTTCTCTTTTCAAGTCCCCGGTTGTTAATCGTTTCTTGAAAGGCATAACTCATCTCTTTCCTCCTATTCCCTTCGTTATGCCTCAGTGGAACTTAAATCTAGTCTTAACCTATTAAATGTGCACTCCCTTTGAGCCGCTTCACAACTGTCCTTTGAGGCTTCTGATGCCTAAAACTGCATTCCTGGTAGCCATCACATCTGCCAAAAGAGTGAGTGAGCTCTAGGCTCTTTACTCCAAGCCTCCTTTCCTGTCTGTCTATCCAGACAAGGTGGTTTTCAGGACTCGTTCATCCTTCCTTCCCAAGGTTGTCACTGCCTTTCACATCGGGCAGACCATCACTTTAGTCACCTTCTTTCCACCTCCGCATCCTTCGAAAGAGGAAGAGAGGCTCCACCGTCTGGACCCAAAACGTGCACTTGCCTTTTATTTGGATCGCACCAAACAGTTCTGGGTGGATGACCAGCTCTTTCTTGGCTACGTGAGCGCCAAGAAAGGTCGGGCCGTACACAAGCGGACTATCTTCCGATGGGTCGTTTTGTGTATCAAAGCCTGTTATTCTGTGGCAAAGAAGGAGCCTCCAGTGAGGCTGCACGCCCTTTCCACTTGGGCGACGGCAGCAACTACTGCTTTGGGACGAGGAGTTCCTCTAAATGACATCTGTCAGGCAGCTATGTGGGCTTCGTTATACACATTTACGAAATACTACTGCCTTCACAGTCCAGTCCAGAGAGACGGCTTATTTGGCCATTCTGTTCTCCAGGACTTTCTGGTGTGTTCTTGGTTCGCAGACCCACCTCCGGGGTTGGTATTGCTGGGGTATCTATGATAAGGTAAGGAATCTATAACTAACATGTTTCTTTCAAATGAACAAGTTACTTACCTTCGGTAACAATATATCTGTAAGAAACATAGGTTAGTTATAGATTCCTTACTGCCCCTCCCATCCTCCCCATTCTGCGAACTGATTTCTAGGGTTAAGGACATCCTTTCAGGGCCCTAGTTTTGTGCACCAGTGGTCAGTGTCTTGCATGGCTCAGCGTTTCTGGTGCGGAAAGTCATGTACAGAACTGATGTCAGCGGCGAGGGCGGCGTCTAAGTAGCTACCGCGGCATCATCCTGGTGACCACGACGCCATCGACGGACGCGGAGCCAACCGAGGCCACCTTTCAACACGCAGAGGTACTGCTGACGATAAAAACTTTCCGGGTCCAGTCTGACGCCTAGGGGTAATTCTAAGGTAAGGAATCTATAACTAACATATGTTTCTTACAGATATATCGTTACCGAAGGTAAGTAACTTGTTCTTTTATTGTGAATAACTAGAATGGAAAATTAATTTATGAGACTAAATTAAATATTACTAAGGTCTGTGGCATCGAAAGTAGTTTTCGGAGTGTCTCAGTCACTCCTGTTCTCCCCTTCACACCAGTTTCCTCTGCAGTCTCTCCGTTAGACAATTACACCCTTGTTTTACCCCCACATCTTTCTGAAATCGTCTATCTGCAAATTTCACACATCATGTCTTTCATCTTCAGCCCCCTTTTTTCACTTTTTCTTGCATGTATTTCCTTACATTTCCTTCACTTCACTCTCTACACAACGCACCCACTTACCTGTAAACAATGCATTTTCTTCTATTTTCGCTCTGTCAGTATTTCAGCAGTAATGAAACTACTTCACACAATTTCCTATAGAATCACAATTACAATTGGCACACGCGTCCATTGCGCTGTATGCTCTGCAAACAGGCCAAGGATTGGACAAACATTTACTTACACATTATCCCTCTCTGAAATTGCTGCTGCTAATCTCAAATCTCTCCCTTTTAGGAGAGTCTAATTTACATTTTGATGAGCTAATGAACCCCCAAGTTTCTATCCAACTTCAAGATTTAGCAGCCATTCAGCTCACACAAAAGGTGGTAGGTCTCACCCATGATAAAGGGCACCTACTTGACCCTATATTTTCCCACGATAAAAAATTAAGAGTTCTGATCCCTATTCTTGTAATCTGGTCAGATCATTTTCTGATCCCAGTCACTTGAGAAAATGAGGCTCTAACTTCCCCCCTCAAAACTGTTAGCAGTGAAGAATGCAATTGGTTCAGACTGCCGATGGAACAATGGAAACAAATTGTTAGAGACTCTAAGCCTACCTTGGACACAAACCTAACTCTAGCTAATGAAAGATTCACTCATTGGATTGAATCGTCACTAGATCAAGTTATCCCCAAGAAAATCTGTACTATGCGAGCCAAAGAGAAAATCTCACATTGGTACACCCCTAACCGCCGTAAGTTGAAACAGAATTGTAAAAGAGGAGAAAGAAGATGGAGGAAAGATTATGGGGATTTAAGTAAACAGAAATATAGAGACCGAAATCAAAATAGCACAAGCACTTCATTTTGAAGAAAAAATTAATCACGCCACTAATTCCCCACGCAAAATCTTCTGAATTGTCTTGAACGACCCTCTCCAGGTACACTAGTAGAAGCGACACCATTACGTTGCAATGAACTAGCCAGATTCTTTCCTAGAAAAATTCAAGATATTTATGACAGATTTCACTTTCCCTCCTCTACTTATTGGCCCTCAATAATAATTATTCACCCTATTCAGAAAACATGCTGGAGGAGTTTCCCATTATGAATTCAAACAAGCTTATAGAAATGCCATCTCCAGTAAAGTCAGGCTTCCCAAACTAACAGGCCTCCCCGCGCTTTTTAATTAAAGTGGCATATTTGGTGCTTCCAACCTTGCTCAAGCAGATAACCTCTCCATTACTACAGGACAAGTCCCTGTGCCATGGAAACGGGCCATGGCTAAAGCTTTACTAAAAAAGCTCAATCTGGATCCCTCGATGTTAGGCAACGGCCCTCCTATCTCCTTTCTCCCAGCTAATCAGCTTCTCCCCTGCAGAACAAGCTTAAAACCTGGCTGTTCCAGAACATCTCATTCTAACAAGAATCCTTATCTCAATCAAATACTTCTGTGATACATTGTCAGCGCAGGGATGCCTTTGGGTAGCCATGCTCTCAATAAGTGCTTCGTCATTCATTCATTCATATGGAATAAAGTACTCCCTGCCACACATAATAAAGATATTACAAGTCACTGAGGAGTTCCATGACCACATAGAGTAACAAGGCTCAAGGCCAGCTTTGCTTTATAAGGTTATGGAACTCCAAGGTTACTTGCAGTAGGCTTATCATGTATGGCAGGGGGTTCTCTATCCTATATAAAACATGGTCACACCATCACCTTTCCCACAAACCACCTAAATCCTTGGTGTGTAGCTCTTTGAAATGAAACAGAGAGCATGCTTGCAAACATGAAGAATACAAATAAAATCTCTGGTACAAAATTAAACAACTCAAAAAAGCTGTTAAATTTTTGTTGCAAGGGGGCGCTAGAGGGCGCCTGGCAAAATGGCCCCACACTAGTGCAGCTCTGCCTGGCTGATCTTTTATCCGCCCAGAATCTGCTGCATACTGGGGCATACAAGCATGCAAACTGCCACCCTGCATGGAGTGTCACCCCTGCTATATTTAGTGGCAATTGGTGTGACCGGAGAGGCTTTGAACTGAGACTATTTGGCGAGAGCTGCCTCGAGGCCAAGATGACGGCAAGTGCGCGCTGAGCTCCGGCTGGGGCTCTAAGGTGTCCAGAGCGTGCTGTGCCGCATCCTCTACCCCCCTGCAGGATGTGCGGTCGGCGGCTGGTGTCACCTACCTCGCCTCTTGTGACGGACTGAACTGGCCTCCTGCTCCGACAGACCTACATGACCAGCTCCGGTACTGGCAACTTGAAGGATCGGAGGCGGGAATCCGTACATTGGGACGAGTCCGGAGTCCATCTGCAGCTGAGGAGCCTCATCATCGCCCACCGTGGGCTGCGGTAGGTGGGGTCGGTCCAGGCCCTGGCCCGTGACTGCGGAGGTGGCTGCGGGTCCGAGTTGTGGTCCGGGATGTGGGCTGCGGCCTGCTGCTGCGGGCTGCATGTGTGGCACGCGCAGACCTGATTGTCGCGGCCTAACCCGCTGGCGCTGGATGCGTGGGAGAGAGAGACTGCCCGAGTGTCATCGCACTCTGGAGGCCCTGGAATTTTTGGATTGGCCCCATGTTGCTCCCCGGGCCTGTGTAATGGCGGAGGGGCTGCTTGGGGGCTTGCTGTGCAGCTACTAGTGGTTGCGATGCTCCCCCCTTGCTGGGATAAGCGGGAGACAATTGAACTGGTGCTAACTCCCCGAAGCGCTGCTCACTTCTCTGCCTGCGCTGGGTGTCCTTGTGTGGCCTGAGGGAGGGCCGACTGCGGGACTACACTTTGCCTCCTGGAGGGGGGTTTCTGACGCCCCTGTGAGAGGTCGTATTGGCCCGGCGGTATCCTTCAGTGGCCTGTGGTGAGGCCTGACTGCATGCCCCTGGTCCCCCCTCTCAACTGATAGGACCTGGTCTGACTCTCTTTGTGGAAGCAGCGGGCTGCATACTGGCTGAGTGGGACTTACTGGTGGGAGCACCACAGGGATTGTTTCAGTGCAGCAGCCTTTTCTGTGATTTTGGGCACCTTGGAAGTGTCAATTACGCAAGTCCTAATCTCTGTTGTTCCACATATTGTCAGGACAGCCTGCTGTACTATTTAGAGTGGCCCATTGCGCTTCTTGTCGGGCACAGTGCCTGGAGGAAGCTTCTATATTGCAGGGGGGGTGCAGTACCCACACTGTTCGTCACTAACCATGGGGAAGCCTGACAAGTTACAGTCCCGTCTCACTTTTGAGGCGCGCAAGTCAGGCAGGGCCCACCAAAAAGCGGCTTCTGACTCCGAGGCTGATGGACAGGGAGAGGGCCACACTGATGGCAATGCAAAAGAGTCTCCAGGCTCTTGAGGGCAGTATGGCTACTATTAATCACAGGCTGAACCATATGTCTTCGCAATTGGAGAAGCAGAATACCAGGATGGGGGAAGTAGAGCAGAGAGTTTCTAATACGGAAGATGGGCGCAACGATGTCGCTAGCAAAACCCTCAACATGGAAAAGGTACTCACCCTCATACAGGCCAAGAACGAAGACTTGGAGGCCAGATCCAAACAGAATAACATCCGAATTACAGGTCTTCCTGAGTCCACAAACAAATGCAAAATGGAGCACTTCAATGAGTCTCTTAATAAGGAAATATTTGGCCCCAAGCAACTGTCCTCTATGTTCGTAGTGGAGCAGGCCCATCGCTGCCGGGCAGCGCGACCGGTCGCTGCATACTGGCTGAGTGGGACTTACTGGTGGGAGCACCACAGGGATTGTTTCAGTGCAGCAGCCTTTTCTGTGATTTTGAGCACATTGGGAGTGTCAATTACGCGAGTCCTATTCTCTGTTGTTTCCCATATTGTCAGGACAGCCTGCTGTACTATTTAGAGTGGCCCATTGCGCTTCTTGTTGGGCACAGTGCCTGGAGGAAGCTTCTATTTTGCAAGGGGAGTGTGCAGTACCCACACAGTAAGTCACAAACCATGGGGAAGCCTGACAAGTTACAGTCCCGTCTCACTTTTGAGGCGCGCAAGTCGGGCAGAGCCCACCAAAAAGCAGCTTCTGACTCCGAGGCTGATGGACAAGGAGAGGGCCCGCCTAATCTGGAGTTCACACTGATGGCAATGCAAAAGAGTCTACAGGCTATTGAGGGCAGTATGGCTACTATTAATCACAGGCTGGACCATATTTCTTCGCAACTGGAGAAGCAGAATACCAGGATGGGGGAAGTAGAGCAGAGAGTTTCTAATACGGAAGATGGGCTCAACGATGTCACTAGCAAAACCCTCAACATGGAAAAGGTACTTGCCCACATACAGGCCAAGAACGAAGACTTGGAGGCCAGATCCAGACGGAATAACATCCGAATTACAGGTCTTCCTGAGTCCACAAACACAGGCAAAATGGAGCACTTCATTGAGTCTCTTATTAAGGAAATATTTGGCCCCGAGCAACTGTCCTCAATGTTCGTAGTGGAGCGGGCCCATCGCTCCCTGGCAGCGCGACCGGTCCTTGGGGCTTCGCCTTGTCCGATTATAGCTCGACTATTAAACTACCGGGACCGGGATGTTATCTTGCGGCTGGCCAGGGAAAAGGGCAACATAAGTCATCAGGGGAACACATTGTCATTTTTCCCGGACATTACTGTTGCGGTTCAAACTGCGTGGCGTGAGTTCGCGGCAGTGAAAAAATTCCTCCAGTCTGAAAACATACCTTACGCCATGTTATATCCTGGGTGCCTTCGTGTGGGAGCGGAGGGGAATTGCTAAATTTTCTCTACCCCTAAGGCGGCGATGGAGCATGCGAAGCAGCTGAAGAGACACAGGTGTGTGTCTGGCATTGACCAGGGGGAGGAGGACTGATGATGTTCAGGGAATGTTGGGAATGGGTTTGCTAATAGTGCCCTCATGTGAAAGAACGTTATGGCCCGCCGGGGGCTCTCTGCTACCTGTTTATTATTTACATGCTCAGGGCAAATGTTTCTATGTCTTATGCATATTTGATTGGATGCCTTCAATTTAGTATTTGCATTTAGATTGTAACACAGGTACTAGACCTGATCAGCCACCTCCTACGAAGTGGGAGGATAGTAGCACTCTGACGCCCCATATATGGGTGTTCCCCACACATTGCTATTGGTTTGTTGTGTTCTTTGGGGTCTGATCAGTTTTGACAGGGATGGCTTTGGCAAGTTGGGGGTGCCAATGTGGGTGGGGGGTCTATGGTGGGGGGTGGCGGCACTTGTGCAATATATTATATGTACGCCCAGCCGGCATGGTATAGGGGATGGATCTTATTTTGCTAATGCATGGCTGGCCCGCATGCAACATGGGGGGTGAGTTCCGATTTGTAACCTGGAATGTGCGAGGCCTAAACAACCCTAAGAAAATCTGCACTGTCTTAGCGGCTCTGGATAGGTGGAATGTTCAAGTGGCCCTATTACAGGAGACGCACCTGGCCTCTCTTAACTGAGAAAAATGTAGGCACCCGGTGGGCTGAAGTTTGAATGATGTCTTCATACTCATCGTATTCCCGGGGGGTGATGACTATTGTCCGAAAGGGCACACAATTTCTGGTACACGGCATGGACAGGGATGAACAGGGACGTCTGGCGATTGTACACGGCACGCTTGGGGGTACAAGTGTTCTTTTGGTGAACGTGTATGGTCCGAATGGGGATAATACCTCCTTTTTCGCCGATTTCTGGCGTAGGATAACTAAATTTCCCAGTGCTGAGATTATTTGGGGAGGGGATTTCAAAACATGCTTAAATATTCACGAGGACAGAGAGGGGAGCGGGGCCCCGCAACACAGACAGTCCACAGATACCCTGATGGGGCTAATGGATGCTGGCTATGTGCGTGATGTCTGGCGCTTGCGTCAACCTGGGTTCAGGGAGAGTACTTTTGTTTCTACTGTACATGGGTCTTGGTCTCGTTTGGACTATTGGCTGGTGTCGGAGGTGGTCTGTACGCGGGCGGTGGACATTAGACATCTGGCCAAAACGCTCTCAGATCACTCACCAGTGCTGTTGGCTTTGCAGGTCCCGGTAGGTGATAAGCCCCAATTTGCATGGAGGCTGCAGCCCTCATCTTTGTTGACCCGGTATTTAGGCAAACGATTGGAGAAGCCATTAATAATTACTTCCAGGAAAATGTGGGCACGGTGGACAGCGTGGGTGTCCTTTGGGAGGCCTTCAAGGTGACTATCTGGGGGGTGTGTATCGGGGCGCAGGCCGGGGTTCTAAAAGATCTGCGCCGTAGAATTAGGAAACTAGCGGAGGACATAGCTGCTCTGGAGCGGGACTATGATAGCTGCCCAGCCACTGCCAAATTGGCCGCAATTCGGGAGCTAGTGACTGAGCACAATGAGACAGTCGACCAAGAAATGTGGCATAGATTGCGACGATGCACAGCTCGCTATTACGGGGAGGGAGGGCGACCTAGCCGTTCACTTGCTCAGAGGTTAGCAGCGCCTCGCAGTCAGGCCTACATCACTGAGCTGGTGGACGAGACGGGTGAGGTGCACTTCGGCAACGCGGATATCAGTCGGGTGGTCTTGGATTTCTACTCTCACCTGTATGGGGAACGTGTTCAGCCATCTCCTTCTGAGATACATGATTATCTCGATGATGTTGCATTAGGCTGGTTATCCCTCAATCAATGGGAGTATCTCACTTTGCCCTTCGATGTGGAAGACGTGAAACAGGCAATTATGTCCCTACCAGTGTGCAGGGCAGCAGGCCTTGATGGCCTGCCTAGCGAGTTTTATGAGGCCTATGCCGAGGTTCTGGCACCGCAGCTGTTGGAGGTATTTGCTGAAGCGTACGATTCTGGCAAGTTGCCTCCATCCCTTACGGAAGCCTTAATTGTGATGCTCCTAAAGCCCGATAAAGTGGCGAATGCATGTGATTCTTATCGACCCCTTTCTATTATTAATATAGACGCCAAAATATTGGCAAAAACGATCGCCACTAGGTTGCAACCCTTGTTCCCCAAACTGGTCCTTCCGGATCAGTCAGGCTTTGTGCCTTCTAGATCCACGACGCACAACCTCCGTACTATTTTCTCTACTTTGCACAACTTTGACCGGAATTATCAGGCGGTGGCCGTACTGCTTGATGCAGCAAAGGCATTCGACTCCCTCCAGTGGGAGTACATGTTTCTGGTCCTGCTGCGCATGGGCATGCCTCCATTCTTCCTAAAATGGATACGCCTTCTATATGATGCACCGATGGCGCACATCTGGGTCATGGATGGGTCTCTGAAGCATTTCCCATTAAACACGGTACGCGACAGCGATGCCCGCTGTCGCCAATGCATTGGAGCTGTTAGCCTGCAAGCTGCTGCAGCTGCACGCCCCGATGCCGCTGCGGTTTCGCCAGCGACCCCTAATGGTGTCATTATATGCTGACGACATGATGTTAAACGTGCGCGAGCCCTCCACATATTTGCCGGAACTTTTAAGAGAATATGTCCGGTTCGAGCGTTTCTCTGGGCTGAGCATTAAATGGGCTAAATCCACTGTGTTTCCTCTCACAGCCAGTACACGGGAGATAGAGATGGAATTTCCCTTGAAATAGTCAGATGACCCAATGAAATATCTGGGCATCTGGCTACATAGAGACCCTGCGGTGGTCATTTCCACTAATTACGGTCGCGCCGTTGATAAGATTACGGACCAGGCTGCGCGGTGGGCTAAGATGCCTCTCACAGGCGGATCGCATTGCGGTAATCAAAATGACATTTCTTCCCAAGCTGTAGTATTTGTTTATAAACATCCCTATACGATTAAATGTTGCGTTATTTAGTATGCTGCAGTCGGTTCTGCTTGCGTTCCTCTGGGGGGGGTGGAAAACCCCAGTGCAGCTGGAAGGTTCTGACTTCGCCATTTGAGCCGGGTGGCTTCAAGGCCCCTGATTTCCGTTTATATTATTTATGTGCTCAGACGCAGCACGCACACTTCTGGTACTTCCCGCAACGGTTTCAGCCACACACCGCAATCGAGGCGGACTCGATACTCCCGATACTTCTGGCTGCAGCAGCCCTGATAGGTGGTGGGGGTGGTTCCCGAGGTGAAATTAGCCCAGAACATTGTACAGCATGGGCGTGGCATGCACTAGCAAAAAGGGCGGAGGTCTCCTATCTATATGCCCCCAGGGTGCCGATCGCGGCACATCCGGACATATCGGCTGCACGAGAGCCGGCTGCCTTGCAAGCGCTGGGCAGGGTGGGGATCAAATGCCTAGGTGATTTGTACACTCAGGGTCAGTTTTGGAAACTTTCGGAGCTACAGAGCCGTCATGGTGCAGGCCTGATGCTGGGGTTTACCTATGTACAATTGCGACAAGCAATCCGTGATATTTATCCAGATTTCACGTCGAGCCGCGTACTCTGCGGGCACTGTAGGTGGTGCTGGCAGGGGAGAAGCGGGGGGTCCTGATCACAAAATTATACAACGCCTCTCTTCGGAGACTGAGCTAGCGGAGTCCCCCTCATATCTTCGATGGGCGGCAGTAGTGGGGACCTCTATGAATGGAAATTCTGTTGTGAATTGACAGGACGGCTAACAGCGAACTGTAATCTCTGAATCCTTCATTTCAAATATTTGCACCAACTCTATTATACCCCGCTTCAGCTACAACGTTTTGGGCTTAGAGACAGTGCGCGATGTGTGCGTTGTGGGCATGATGATGCAGATTTTCTACACTTAGCTTTGCGATGCGCTGGAGTTGCTGAATTCTGAACAGGGGTCACACATGTGCTTACGGAGGTAGTGTTGGAACATGTGGCATGTTTGCCTGCTGTGTGCCTGCTGGGGTGGGTACGGAAGCTTAACAGGAGACTAGTTGCCATCTCCACACTATTCGCGAAACGAGCAGTTGCGCAGAAGTGGGGGGGCTAGGGCTGTTCCCACAGTGAAACAATGGATACCTGACTTGTACTGTAGGGACCAGCTGGACACCTATGCGGAGGAACTGCCGGAGGCATCTCATCCCAAGGATTTCTGGGCTCCCCTAACGGGATATTTACTGGGAAGTCCAGACCTATGTTAAGTTACTATACATAATATCAGGATGCATATGGAGGGTGCACGGCCTGTTAGTAGTTATGATATCTGTTCGGATGTACAGATCCTCAGGAATTCTTAAAATGCTATGCCAAGTGCCAAGGGAGGGGGGAGTGGTGTTGGGAGGGGGGCTGTTTTATGTTGCTTTGTGTTTGATAACAGGGAAAACGGCTTGTATTGATATCCTTGAAGGGTGAAATGATACTGCACTGCTACAGCTCATGTCGGGATTCCCTAAATTGTGTTTCTTACAAGCTGAACAACAAAGAAATTAAAAAGAAATTAAATATATATTTGTTGCAAAAAATATTAGAATGAGTTTAATACAAGTCAGTTTGAAAAACAACACAGGCTGCAGTAGCTCAGAATGTGTAGAAACACGTAGAAAGATTCTAACTTTTCTATAATAACCCAAGAAGTGCAAAAAATTAACGTGTTGCCATAAATATCTCCTTGTCACTGTAAGCTAGAAAAATTGCACAGAAGAAGGAAAAGCGCCCTTCTATTTTTCTTTCAATGGCTGCTTGAATTATCCTTCCTGAATTGATTTTCCCCTTAGCTGCTGGCTTTGACAGCAGGCATTATGATGTCAGAACTCAACTGTAATAAGTTATTACAGTTGAATTATGATGTAATTTTTTTTATAATAGGTGAATAGGTGCGTCACAAGCTGCTTGATATAAAGAAATCCGAGACTGTTTTTATACAGGAATTGTAGGATCCCATGTATTAAGCAAGAGTAACATACTGCATGAAAAGAAACTATGGAAATACAACATCCTGGAAAAAGCAAACCCTCTTAGGCAATGCAAAATTAAGTAAAATGTGAAATGGAAACGGGCAGGTCATCGCTGACATTGATTGTGTTGTGATCTTCCTGTCACCGAGGCGCGCGCCGCCACGGTGACAGGAAGATCCCAACAGATTGCCTTAACATTTTTTACATTTATTATTTAGAAATCCTTCAGGGTTTTTACCTGTAAAGTTAAGGACATGGATATAGGCCCTGAAAGGGACACCTTGCGTTGTCCATTCTTAATTACCTCCGGGCATGAGAGACAAGAGGGTGAACGGGGTGGGGGTGTTTCAGCGCCACTTAAAGCCTTGCTATAACGTATATTCTTTGTATAAGGAATGCTGGAGATAAAAGGACAATGGAAAGTCCAGCTAACACTACCAGTGTTTAGAGGTGTGAGAGAAAATATTCCAACATGTTTAAGACTAAAAATTGAGAGCGAATGTGACCACCAGCTGCAAAATTTGGTCTGCACCGCAACACATATAGAGAAAGAGTAAGCTCTGGAGAAATAAAGCTCACCAATTGTTTTAGAGCTATGTAAACGCCCAACAAGAAATATCTCTGATTACATTTATGCTTTAAAAACCTGATTGTTTTTGCTGTGTTTTGACAACTCCTTTTTTTAAAAAAAGTCAAATGTTTGAGTTACCTTTTTTAGTAGCTTACGTACAAAAATGCATAACAAAACCCCAAAATATTCTTAGCAATAGCTTAAAAATAGATTTTACACTCATTAGATAGAATACTATACTTAGGATCTGGATATATATATATATATATCTATATATATCTGCTGGGCCTTTATTGCAGTATTGACCTGTATCTTTCTATCAAGTGATTCTGAAGAATTCATTCTTCTATTGAAGTCAATTAAGAAAGGCCTATATGGTTAGTGGTGCATAATAAATAGACATATTTTTATAAATACATTGTGTGGTTCTTTTTAATTTAATCTCCACTACATCCTGATTAGCTCTGGTAAAACAAGCTGCTTAACACTCCTTGGCTAAGCCTCTCCACAGCTACCACTTAGAGAACTTTCTATGGTTGTCTAAGACCACTAAAATCACCTTGAGGGTTGTCTGGATTAGTGCCGGGTGCTTCAGTGTGTCTCTACAGTTAAATAAGTGTGCACCTTATACTATGCCAGCCTCCTATATTGGTGTGCAATGGTTGGGATTTAAGCCTGCACTGTTTAACCAGCTAATCAAGGTGTGGTTAGATGAAAAACCATCACTAGCATTAGGCACATACAAAAAGTATTTTATATTATAGTACGTTCTACTTAACTTTTTGGATTGCTAGTTGAGGGTCTAGCACAACCCTTTCTACAATCCTTATCTGAAAGAGACTATTAGCTATGGATTCCTTACCTTAGAATTTCCCCCAGGCGTCAGACTGGATCTTCAGCTGTACCCCTGTGTGTCGGTAGGTTGCGTCGGTCGACTCCGTGTTCATCGTTGGCGTCGTGATCGCTAGAATGACGTCCCGGTATCTACTTAGACGCCGCCCCTGCGTGCTTATGTCAGTTCTTTCTTTTTCTGTGCCAGCCAGTGCAGATCCGGAGAGAGCAGTACCCTTAGTCCTTTTTGACTAGAGTTTTTAGACTTTTTGTCGTGCTCCGACTGTCGGGCCATGAACCCGAAGTCTTTGCGGGAGCAGTCCCGAAAGCTTCTTAAAGGCCCGGCAGTCAGCTCCACGCTGCTAGAGGTCCCGGGCGAGAGGGAGGTTGCGGGACCCGTCACGGAGTCACCACCATCACTCCTCTTCATCGGAGCAGTTCTGGACACAGCCCGGTTTCGGGCCTATCCTCCTGAACAGCGAGTCCAGGATATTCGGGCTATGATACCGATGTTCCAGCCTCTATCCCGGATTTTGGTGAGAATGAGAATGACCCTGAAGCTGCGGGTCTCATGGCCTCCAGCTGGTGGATCATGCCAGGTGGTGTATGCGGGCTCTGCAGTGGGACCTGAAGTTCCAGTGGTCGCAGCATCAGGGGAATCTGTACAATTTTGTCCAGATCTCAGCAGGGACTGCACATCAGTTTCAGTGGTGGTTCACGAACCAGGATTGGGTCAATGGCAGATCCCTTTCCCTTCCCCAACCAAATTTCACAGTGGTGATAGATGCGTCACTCATGGGATGGGACGGCCACATGGGAGAGGTGGACCTTCTGGAGCTCCGGGCGATTCGTCAAGCACTGACGGTATTCCTCCCTTCAGTCAAAGGTAGAGTAGTGCAGGTGTTCACAGACAACACTTCCACCATGTAGTATTGCAACAAACAGGGCGGAGTGGGGTCGTGGACCCTCTGTCAGGAGGCCCTTCGTCTCTGGAAGTGGCTGGAAAATCAGGGCATGTCCCTGGTGGTTCAAAACCTGGCAGGTTCCCTGAACGCCAGGGCAGACAAACTCAGCCACCGGTGCTTGATGGATCACTAATGGCGTCTTCACTCGGAGGTGGTGCAAGGTCTCTTTCAGCAGTTGGTAGAGCCTTGGTTAGATCTTTTCGCCACCGAAGAGAACATGCAATGTCAGCTGTTCTGCGCGTTGGAATTTCCAAGGCGGCACTCGCTAGCCGACGCTTTTTGTTCGCGAGTGGAGTTGCGGTCTTCTATACGCCTTGCCACCTATACCACTTCTGCCCAGAGTGCTGAAGAAGATCAAGCGTGACCGGCCCAAGTAATTCTTGTGGCTCTGGACTGGGCAGAAAGAGTCTGGTATCCGGAGCTGTTGAACATGGCCATCGATCCTCCGCTCAAACTGCCCCTTCGGGAGAATTTTCTGTCGCAGCAGCGGGGGACGGTCCCCCACCCAAACCTGTCCAGCCTCCACCTCCTTGCGTGGAGATTGAGCGGCGACAGTTGACAGCCTTCGACCTTCATCCTGAAGTCTATAATGTTATCTTGGCAGCCAGGCATCCCTCTACTAAAACAGTATGCACCTGTAGATGCAAGAAATTTGTGGCATGGTGCGCAGCACAGGCTGTGGATCCCCTTTCTGAGGTTCTCCTCTTCCTACTTTCTTTGACCCAGCAGGGCTCTGCTCGAGGGCACCCTCAAGGACTATCTTTTGGCCATTTCAGCCTTTCTTCGCATACGCGATCAGCCTTCTCTTTTCAAGTCCCCTATTGTAAATCGTTTCCTTAACAGAATCTCACCTGTTTCCTCTTATTCCTTTCGTAATGCCCAAGTGGGATTTGAACTTTGTTCTGTCTTACCTTATGTGCACTTCCTTCGAGCCGCTACATAATTGTCCTCTCAGACTCTTGACCTTGAAGACTGATTTTCTGGTTGCCATCAGCTCTGCTCGCAAGGGGAGTGAGCTTCAGGCTCTTTCTTCTAAGCCTCCTTTCCTTGCTATTCATCCGGACAAGGTTGTCCTTGAAACTCGACCTTCTTTTCTTCCCAAAGTGGTTACCTCTTTCCACATAGGACAGACCATCACTTTGCCCACCTTCTTCCTGCCCCCGCATTCTTCTAAAGAGGAGGAGAGGCTCCACCGTCTGGATTCAAAACGTGCGCTCTTATTTTATCTGGATCGCACAAAACAATTCCCGGTGGATGATCAGCTCTTTGTTGGCCATGTGGG
This sequence comes from Triturus cristatus, assembly GCF_964204655.1. Lineage (NCBI taxonomy): Eukaryota > Metazoa > Chordata > Amphibia > Caudata > Salamandridae > Triturus > Triturus cristatus. Next base: position 649,431,889 of record NC_140590.1, read on the forward strand.
CACCAAGAAAGGTCAGGCCGTGCAAAAACAAACCATCTCTCAATGGGTCTTTCTTTGCATTAAAATTTGTTATTCCTTGGCGAAAAAGGAACCTCCAGTCGGGTTGCGCGCCCATTCCACCAGGGAGCCGGCAGCCACTACTGCTTTGGCACGTGGAGTCCCCCTTCTTGACAACTGCCAGGCAGCCATGTGGGCTTCATTGCACACGTTCACTCAACATTACTGCTTTGACAGCCAAGTCTGGAGAGACGGCTTCTTTGGCCGCTCTGTTCTTCAGGACTTCCTGGTGTGAACTTGGTTCGCAGACCCAACCCCGGGGTTGGTATTGCTTGGGTATCTATTCTAAGGTAAGTAATCCTTAACTCATAATCTCTTTCAGATGAACAAGTTACTTACCTTTGGTAACAATATATCTGTACAAGACATATATTAGTTATGGATTCGTTATCACCCCACCCATCCTCCCCGTTCTGCGAACTGACTTCTAGAGTAAGGGACTCCCTTTTCAGAGCCCTAGTTTTATGCACCATTGGTCATTGTTTTGCATGGATCTGCACTTCTGGCGTGGAATGTCATGTAAAGAACTGACGTCAGAGTGCAGGTGTGGTGTCTAAGTAGATACTGCGACGACATTCCGGCGATCACGACTCCAACGACGAACGCGGAGTCGACCGACACCACCTACCGATGCGCAGGGGTGCTGCTGAAGAAAAATTCGCCGGATCCTGTCTGACACCTGGGGATAATTCTAAGGTAAGTAATCCATAACTAATATATGTCTCTTACAGATATATCGTTACCGAAGGTAAGTAACATGTTCTTTAAGTTTTGTTTCCACTAGGGTAGGTAGGTGCAACACCACACTACACCTAATGTTACCGTGTTTGTAGTTAAGGAATCCGGTGCGTCCCAGTCTTCTAGATACCTGTGGTCTTAAGTTCCAGGAACGTAGGACACTCGCTGCATCCTGGAAGTTAACCACAGGTAGTAACCCTAACACAACTCTAAGAGCTGCTACTGCATTGTGACCACCTGAAAGCTGGTCGGTCAGATGGGCAGGACAATGAGGGTGTGGTGGCTCCGGAAGATGGGTCAGGGGGGTTCGCCCTAGGGACACAAATTCAGAGCTTGAGCAGGAGGAGTCTGATGACTCCACTTTGGTGTACTCTGATCCCCCAGTGAATAGTACAGATAATGTCCCTAGAAGTAGGTTTCCCTTTCTTCCTTCTGGGAGGGTGCAGAGAATTCAGGTGAGGTCTAGCTCCTCCTATGCTAATTTCAATGCCTCTAACAACTCCATAGGGACCTCCATCTGTAGTATTAGGGAGGACTCATTAGAAAGGGAATACCACCTGCTTAAGCTTGAGAGAGCCAAGCTCAGAATCAAGCAAGAGCAGCGGGCGCCTGCTTGAAGGTACAGAAGTCTAGGCAGTATTTGTGACTAGAGTCCCTTGGTGGCAGCACTAGTGTTCCTAGGTTCAGGGAGCAATCTTTTGATGTTAGGAACCTGAGAATGATAGTCCCTCCTTACAAGGAGCGGGAGGATAATGATAAATGGATCAATGCTTTGGCGAGGGCCTGTAAGGTAGAGAAGGTCTCTTAAGGGCAGTGGGCAGCAATCTTGTGGCTCTCCTTTGCTAGCAAAGGCAGAGACAAACTCCTCACTGTCAAGGAGGAAGATGCTGATAACTTCACAGTCTTGACGAGTGCCCTCATAGATGGGTTTGGTTTGACCACTAAACAGTTCAGGGTCAAATTTAGGGGCACACTGAAGGCACACACCCAAGACTGGATTGACTTTGTAGACAGTGCTATTAAGGCTCTGGAAAGCTGACTTCATGAAAGTAATGTGCATGATTATGAGGGATTGTACAATGTATTGATGAGGGAGCACATCCTTAATAACTTAATAACAGCAGCTCCAACCGTACCAGGTGGGCTCTGATCTGACCTCTCCCCAAGAATTGTGTAAGAAGGCAGACATTTGGGTCTGCACCAGGGTAGGTGGAGGTGACCAGAAGAAGCAAGATTCTTCTAAGGCCCAGGAAAAGGTTGTGGACAAGGGTAAAGACAAAAAGGATTCTTCACAAGGTCCCCAAAAATCTACCTCTGGGGGTGAGTCCCAAAACTCTTCAGGCATGAAACCTTGGTGTTACCTATGTAAGGAAAAAGGCCACAGAGCAAGGGATGCCAATTGCTCTAAAGCTAACACTTAATAAACTATTACTACTGCCCCTAAGGCAACTAACACCCCTAGCACCAGTACAAGTAAGAGTAGTGCCACCAAGGGATTAGTAGGGTTAACATTGGGTTCTGAAGTGGGTTCTGGCCTAGTCAGAACTCCCACTCAGGCTGTCCATGTCTGTGACAGTAGTATGGAACTTGCCACTTTACTTGTAAGTCCCACTAACTTGGGCAAGTGCAGACAACAGCCACTGATTAATGGTCAGGAAGCTGTGGCATACAGGGACACAGGGGCCAGTGTCACCATGGTGACAGAGAATCATGTATCTCCTGACCAAATCATACTTGGTCAACTTTACAAAGTAAACAATGCAAGCAGTGTCAGGACGGATCATTCCTTGGCGGTTGTAAATCTCAGCTGGGGAGGGATAACATGCTGTAAAAGAGTGAGATTTCCCCAGACCTACCCGTGGACTGTCTGTTGGGCAATGATGTAGCAACTTCAGCCTGGTCTGAAGTGGAGTCCAGGACACATGTAGAGATGATGGGAGTCTGTGCCAGTGTATTTGCTATTACTAGGGCCCAGGCCAAACAGTTAGGCCCTAAGGTAGCTCTGGATCCTGGAAAAATGGACCAGCTAGCTCCTAAGAGAGGGGAAGCAGGAAGGGTAAGGAAGTATCCTCCTCCCAGACTCCCACTGAGGACCAGTCTCCTGAGGGAGTTGATCCTCGCCCCTGTGAAGGAACTGTCCTAGAGGAACTTGGGCCTGACACAGCAGAGTTCTTGAGGAAAGGTGGGCCTTCCAGGGCGGACTTGAGTCTGGAACAGATATCCTGCCCCTCTTTTGAACAGCTCAGACAGCAAGCTGCTGCTGAGGAGACAGGGAATGTCAGTGGGTCCTGTAGGATCAATTGGGAAGATGGGCTTCTGTTTTCTGAGAGTAGAGCCTACAAGCTTAGCTTGGTGCCACCAGGAGGTTGGTTATACCTCAGAAGTACAGGGGTTTTCTTCTGTCCCTAGCACATAACATTACCCTTGCAGGACAGCTTGGGCAAAGCAAGACTTGGGATAGTCTTTGTCCCTCATTTTCACTGGCCGCACATGTCTGAAGACACCACGGAGTGCTTCGCTCCAGTGTCACTTGCCAAGCCCTTGGTAAGCCAGGTGGCACTACAAAGGCCCCCTTAATTCCACTTCCAGTGGTTGGAGTTCCCTTTGATTGGGTGGGAAAGACACTGTTGCTCCCTTAAATCCTCCAACAGCATCTGGACACAGTTACATCCTAGTGGGGGTGGACCATGCCACTAGGTATTTATTTGTTTAACAGAGTTTTATATTGCGCAAACTTGACCCAAATCGGGTATCAGAGCGCTTTACATAGCACCAGTTGCATTACATGAGGACACATTCCTTTTTTTTTGTTTTGTTAGGCACGGGGAGATTAAGTGATTGGCCCAGAATCACAGGATGTTCAACGTCATTGCCGAATTTTGAACCCAGTTCCCCAGATTCGAGGTCGACCGCCCTAGCCGTTAGGCCAACTCCTCTCCCCATTATCCCCAGGTACCCAGAAGCTATTCCGTTTAGGACCACTACTGCTCCTGTAGTGGCTAGGGCCCTCCTGGGAGTCTTTTCCAGAGTGGGGCTTACTAAGGAGGTCTTGTTGACAGAGGAACAAACTTCATGTCTAGCTACATAACTGCAATAATGAAAGAGTGTGGTGTAAACTACAAGTTTACTACACCCTACCCTCCACAGTGCAGTGGGCTTGTTGAAAGGTTCAGCAAGACCCTGAAGGGTATGATTATGGAACTCCCAGAAAAGCTTAGGCAGAAATGGGATGTCTTACTACGCTGCCTTCTCTTTGCCTACATAGAGATTCCTCAGAAGGGGGTGAGCTACAGCCCATTTGAACTTCTGTTTGGACATACAGTTGGGGTCCATTGTATCTGGTTAAGGAGGGCTGGGAGCAGCCTCTCAAACCTCCTAAACAAGACATCGTGGACTATGTCTTTGGCCTGCGTTCATGTATGGCTGAGTACATGTATAAGGCCAGTAAAATCCTTGAGGCCAGCCAGGAGCTTCAGAAAGCTTGGCATGACCAAAAGACTGTGCTGACTGTTTACCAGCCAGGACAGAAAGTCTGGGTGTTGGAGCCTGTGGCCCCAGCAGCTCTCCAAGACAAGTGGAGTGGCACCCATACCATCCTTTAGAAAAAAGGTGAGGTCACCTACTTGGTGGGCCTAGGCACTCCCAGAAGTCCTCACAGAGTTCTTCATTTGAACAGCCTAAAGCCTTTTGTTGACAGGGCTGACAGGAGCTTGCTAATGGCACCTGATGAGGGACAGGAGGAAGAGAGTGATCCTCTCCGTGATCTCCTCTCTCATGACCCTGTTGATGGGTCAGTTGATGAAGTAGTTTTGGCAGGCAAGTCCTCAATCAGTTCCCACACTTGTTCTCTCTGACTCCAAGCCAAACCACCTGGTGTACCCATGAAGTGGACACAGGTGACAGTATGTCTGTAAAGAGTAAAATCTACAGACAGCCTAAACATGTCAGAGACTGTATCAGGACTGAGGTCTAATAGATACTGGAGATGGGGGTCATTGAACCTTCGGATAGCCCTTGGGCTAGTCCAGTAGTCCTTGTGCCAAAACCTCACACCCAGGATAATAAGAGAGATGAGGTTTTCTGTAGACCACAGAGGCCTCAATGCAGTCACTAGGACTGATGCCCATTCAATTCCCAGGGCAAATGAGCTAATTGATACTCTGTCCTCAGCCAAGTATCTTAGTACATTTGACCTGACTGCTGGCTACTGGCAATTCAGACTCTCTGAGGATGCCAAGAACAAAAATAGCATTTTCAACCCCTAGTGGGCATTAACAATTTATTGTAATGCCTTTTGGCTTGAAGAATGCACCAGCCACTTTTCAGAGGTTTGTGAACAAAGTTCTCACAGTTCTGGAAGCCAACAGGGCAGCATATCTACATTATATTGCTTTTTTTAGTTCCACCTGGGGGAATCACCTGGTCCACCTCAGGAATGTTCTGGAGGCCCTGCAAATAGCAGGCCTCGCTATCAAGGCCACAAAGCTGTGGCTGATGAGGGACAGGAGGAAGAGAGTGATCCTCTCCGTGATCTCCTCTCTCATGACCCTGTTGATGGGTCAGTTGATGAAGTAGTTTTGGCAGGCAAGTCCTCAATCAGTTCCCACACTTGTTCTCTCTGACTCCAAGCCAAACCACCTGGTGTACCCATGAAGTGGACACAGGTGACAGTCTGTCTGTAAAGAGTAAAATCTACAGACAGCCTAAACATGTCAGAGACTGTATCAGGACTGAGGTCTAATAGATGCTGGAGATGGGGGTCATTGAACCTTCGGATAGCCCTTGGGCTAGTCCAGTAGTCCTTGTGCCAAAACCTCACACCCAGGATAATAAGAGAGATTAGGTTTTCTGTAGACTACAGAGGCCTCAATGCAGTCACTAGGACTGATGCCCATTCAATTCCCAGGGCAAATGAGCTAATTGATACTCTGTCCTCAGCCAAGTATCTTAGTACATTTGACCTGACTGCTGGCTACTGGCAATTCAGACTCTCTGAGGATGCCAAGCCAAAAATAGCATTTTCAACCCCTAGTGGGCATTAACAATTTATTGTAATGCCTTTTGGCTTGAAGAATGCACCAGCCACTTTTCAGAGGTTTGTGAACAAAGTTCTCACAGTTCTGGAAGCCAACAGGGCAGCATATCTACATTATATTGCTTTTTTTAGTTCCACCTGGGAGAATCACCTGGTCCACCTCAGGAATGTTCTGGAGGCCCTGCAAATAGCAGGCCTCGCTATCAAGGCCACAAAGTCACAGATAGGGCAGAGCAAGGTTGTATACTTGGGCCACCTTATAGGTGGAGGTCAGGCTCACCATTGGAGAGTAAAATCCAGACCATAATGGACTGGGTTGCTCCCATTACCCAGACTCCGGGTAATGGGAGCCTGACAGGAGACTTGGGCCTGACAGGAGACTACAGGAGGTTTGTTAAGGCCTATGGGTCCATAGTGACTCCCCTTAATGATCTCAGCTTCAAGAGAATGCCTAAAAAGGTTCAGTGGACAGTTAGCTGTCAAAAGTCATTTGATGACGCGAAGCATGCCATGTGCACTGCTCCCATCCTGCAAAGTCCTGATTTCTCCAAAATCTTCATTGTCTAAACAGATGCTTCTGAAATAGGGGTAGGGGAAGTATTATCACAACATAATGCAGATGGCCAGGACCAACCAGTAGTTTTTATTAGCAGAAGATTGACCCCCAGGGAGAAGCGTTGGTCAGCTATTAAGTGGGAGGCATTTGCTGTGATCTCAGCCTTGAAGAAGTTCAGGCCATACCTGTTTGGTGCTCACTTCATTGTTCAGACAGACCATAATCCCCTCTTTTAGCTAAAACAAATGAAGGATGAAAATCCCAAACTTTTGAGGTGGTCTATTTCCCTTCAGGGGATGGACTTTTCTGTGGAAAATAGACCTGGGTGTAACCATGCCAACGTAGATGGACTCTCCAGATATTTCTACTTAGAAAATGAAGACTCATCTGGGCAAGGTTAGTCTCATCCTCTTTTGTTTGGGGGGGGGGGGTGTTGTTATGTTTTTTTTACTAGTCTGTCTGGTATACTGCTGATCAGGACCCAAGCCACTGTGCTTCCTCCCTAAATTTGTCATGGTGAGTACTTCGGTACCTCCACAATTGGCTACTGGTGTACTCATGTAAGTACCTATTATATGGTACTAAGGTACCCAGGGCATAGGTACACCACGGTTCTCCCATGGGTTGCAGCATGTATTTTGCCACCCATGAGAGACCACTCAAACTGTGACTAAAGCCCTACCATTGCAGTATGGGGAAGCTGGTGCTAGCACAACTTACAACAAATATAAGTTTCCTTATATCTGAGGTCACTGCACTTAAAATCTATACGTAACCCAAAAAGCAGGCTTTTCAATCCTGAAGGCAGTGTGCTAGGTTATAAGGTTGAGGACACCCACCACAAACCCTGAAGTCAATTATCCAGGCTTTATAAGTGTAATCAGCCATTTTTGATACATATAGTGGTCATGCGTCATTACGTGATGGCTATCTATATATTGACTGTGCCACACTTGTGCATTTTTGGTATTAAACATGTTGGAATCATACCCCAATACCATTACCGGTGTTGGAGGTATGATTCCATGCACTGGGGGGCTCCTCCGGGAAGCCCCCAGTACTCCTGGTAACAGCCTTCCAGGGTCTGCCAGCAAGCTTGTGCTACTGCTGACCCTAGACATGATTCTGCCCTCCTGCTGCTAAGCTGAGCTTGAGCTAGGGAAGGTAGAACAAGAGGTTTCCTGTCACAGGGAAGTGTGACCACATCCCAGACAGGACTTAATGTATTGGGCTGGGGTGGGGGCGCTTGCCAGCGCCACCAGACTGCTTTGAATGGCACGATTGGTGCCCTTCTTGCATACTCTATTTAGAACCTGTTCTAGGAACCCTTGGCTCCCTCTCTGGCGTGAAACTGGACAAAGGACATGGGAGTATCCTCCCCTCTGTCCTGCCCCTTAGTCTTCCTAACCCCTTTCTTAGGGTATAAAAGGGCTTACCTGTGGGTGAGTCCTTAGATTCGTCATGGGACAAGACTCAAGACTGAAACAGCATCACTCTTCGACCGTCTGGAGACTTGGACTTCGCCTGGAACTCTAATTATCCTCATGAGCTAGTTGCATATTCTACAGAAAAGTATTATCATGTAGTGATTCTTGGTAGTAGTGCAAGCTAAAACATTTTTCTTAATGTGAAAAGAAGTTGTTCAGTGTAACATAATGGCACATACTGCCCGCAATGCAGAACACCCACTTGCTCTGACAAACAGATTCTAAAAACTGATTTATTTTTCATCAGCAATTGCTTTTGTGGAAAAATAAATTTGTTTGTGCCAAAAAATATGTTCCTGTGAATAATCATAGTGATTCTCAAAAACAAATCTGGTGAAACTCCTAATCTGCAGTGTGGTTAATCGAACAGTTTGGCTATTCTTAGACAAAAGGCACAGCTATATTATATCAATAAATATATCTCATCCTTTTTGTCTGGTAGACAAATCCTAGTTTTTCTGCAGTGCATGACATGAGGACAAAGCTATTAGAGTTTGGTCTGCTGCTTCGCCCACAGTGGGTCACTGAACACATACGGTGTGATTGTTTTGTTTAACTTAAACAAACACAGCTATTTGTAGGTCCATTGTGTCAGATCTCTGCAGTTGGCATATCTTATGTATGAGGTTCTGTAGCTGATGCTTCTGAAGAATAAGAGTTATTTTGAAGTTTTGAGGAAATTTGTTTTTCTAAGTAATGTTTTTTGGTCTCTCACAACTGCCCTGCTGAGAATGTTGTATCTGATGTCCCTGTCCAGCTGATCTCCAGATGGATGCCATTTCAAAAGCTCTTTGTGCATTTTAAATTAATAAGAGTGTATTCTGTTTACTTGGTTTCCCATCTTCTGTAGTTAGTGGGAGACGCTGCAGCTCACCAAATTAGGATTGACTTTCTGTGTGGCAGGGGATTCAACACAGCGAAGAGCAGGGACCAATAGTACATAAATTACTGTTATGCAGCAGAGTTAGCTAAATTAAGCAGCATGAAAGGGCGAATTATAAGGCATATTCTCGGTCAGTATTTTTATTTAAACTACAAATTTAATTTTTGTTGCAGTCTACAAATTATGCATCTGGTGTGAAAAAACCCTAATCATGCTATAAACACCACAGCCACAGAAGCCCATAATTCCACTGGTCCTGACCGTTAGCCATTATTTTATCAACAAACTTTTCATGAAAAGCCAGCAAACCTTAAACATTCTAATATCAGTCAATGGCCATTGTTAGCTGTACGTTGAAGAGAAAAGGATCAACGATGAAAGAAGCCAGTATTGCATTTAAGCATCTTTGATAAGACCATGTTTAACTGTATCCAGTCTTATGATCCATTTGCTTTCTCTGTAGTGTAATTGAAATTGAAGGAGCCTCAGGGATGTTTTGTGGATTTTCTCAGTAGCAAAGAAAGTGAACTAATTTGTTGTTCATGCTTCTTAAGAAAGTGTTCCACTAGTGGCAACTTACAGATTGATTTATCAATATGCCAGTAATGTTCTTGGATCCTTGTTTTTAGTGAACCGGCGGTTTTAATCAACAGTTCAGTTTGCAATTACACATTATTAAATATATGACATGACTTGAATTTCTCCATTCAGTTACAGTGTACTGCTTCGATTCTCTCTCTGTGAATTTCTTGGTTCTGTTTACTACTAGTTGTATGCAGAACAGTTTTGGCAGGTGTACTTAGAAAGAGTTCCAGATATGACAGAATTTAATAAATATTTTGTACTTAGACTCTCAAGGAATATTTCCTCATTATAGCTCATGACTACTGGGATCACATTACATTTATATCCCCAGATATTACACATAATCAGCATCCTGACTGCAGATAATGCACTAGTATTTCTATCCTGTTGTATTCACATTTGCTATGCTTCATTGTGAGAAAAAATATTTACACCTTTAAACTTTCTGATCAAAATCGAAAGCTCTGCTCAGTAGGACATTTCTGATGGATAACTCTAACCTCAGATTCTTTACCTTGTGAATATCTCTAGGTTCCAAACTAGATCTAGAGAATTTTCTCAGCAATTTACTTGTGTGGCTTTAGGTGACGTATTGCGGCTCTGCAGCAGATCTGTCCTGCCACGGAATGTGAAATGTATTCCCTTACATAATTGCCAACCCCTCTGCGCACTAACATCAGTTTATTTCATTGTGTACATTCGAATGCGGATCCGGGGTTCGCACCTTTGATTTCTGTCAGGCTTGGCAGACTCATTTTTCGATACGTTTTTTCAGTGTATGAGGGTCATGTCTAGGCCTGGGCTGAGTTTGTGGAGTTCCGGTACGTGGAACTCCACAAAGTGACATAAAAACTCTGCTAAGTTCCTCAAGCGGCAGAGTGCGGCACAATCTGCTGTTCGCGCTGATCTTCCTGCCGCTAAGCTAGAAATTCTACCCGAGCAGCAGCTCATGCTTGCCAACTTACCATTGGCGAGCGCAAGCAGGGAAAAAACTCCACTGCACTACGCAGAGTGGAGTTTTCTGCACTCTGAGCTGCGTGAAGGGAGCAGAGTTCACCGCCCAGGCCTAGTCATGTCTTCCCCTAAAACGACCGGATTTGAACACTGTAAGGATTGCCACAAACAAATGTGACAGATCCTCAACATCTGTCTCTGGTGTTTAGGCTCCTCACACAATGCGGCATTGTGAGACAAATGTGCTGAGATGAATCCGAATGCCACCCGGTACTGTCACAGAGCATTGCCGAGAGGCTCAAAAGGCCCGGTCCTGCTCGAAGTCGAGTATGCGGATACATTCTTGTTCGTGAAGTTGATCCCAGCAAACGCTCTTGTTGCAGATCAAAGTCATTAGGTAAGTCAAAGAAGAAGAAATATAAGAAGTCAAAGGACAGTTTTCCCTCGTCCAGTCACTCCCATCACATCATGAGGAGTTGCGCGGCTGAAAGGGACCTCCAAGTTGCAGTCTCAATCTCTGACCTTGGAACTGATCCAGCCTCTGATCCTCATTCAACTTGAGTTTTCCAGGTCCATCGGCGATGCTGCACCAGGTCCTAGCCTATCGGGTTTCTTTGGTGCACCTTTGGGCCCTATGTATCCGAAGAAGCCTCCCCCCGGGTACTACTGGCATAACGGTCCGCGAAGCTGACTGTGCCTTTCAGCCCCATCCTCAGGTCAGCTCCTACTCTGGGGCCGATGCCGACCATAACCCTACATTCAGTGCTATGACAGATGCTATGTGACTGATCCGCAGCAGGAGCTGATGGTCCTTTCAGACTCTAGAGCGAATCCGCATCGACACTGATCGCACCACCCTTAGCTTATTCTGTTTTAGAGAAACGTCTTTCATATTATAGGTTCCCTGGTGAAAATGGTGATGCCAATGACCCCTCCCAACTATCCAGCGACAAAAACCTGTTTTTGGATTTACTGGTGGTCTTTACACTTCACTGGACACTGGTTTCCTCCTGCACCTGTCACCAGCTTCTCTCCTGCATCATCCAAAACCAAAGAACCTGATAGTTCAAGCCCCCACCAGCAGGCTCAACCCTAATGCGTTCCGAATCACCCCGCCAGACAAAGAGTCGAAATGCATGGAGAGTTTGACAAACACATGTTTTCCTCAACCAGCCTTGCTCTCAGGTCGATTAACTGTAGGAGCCTCCAGGGGCGCTATTTGCATGAGATGTGGGACATGGAGGCTATCATCTTGCCAGTGGTCTTGGGTGACCTTTGGACCAACCTGCCACAGATGATCCTCATTCAACTTGAGTTCCCAGGTTCATCGGCGATGCTGCACCAGGTCCTAGCCTATCAGGTTTCTTTGGTGCACCTTTGGGCCCTATGTATCCGAAGAAGCCTCCACCCGGGTACCACTGGCATAACGGTGCCCGAAGCTGACTGTGCCTTTCAACCCCCATCCTCAGGTCAGCTCCTACTCTGGGGCTGATGCCGACCATAACCCTACATTCAGTGCCACGACAGATGCTATGCCACTGACTCCGCAGCTGGAGCTGATAGTCCTTGCGGACTCAGGAGCGAATCCGCATCAACACTGATCGCACCACCCTTAGCTTATTCTGTTTTAGAGACACTTCTTTCATTTTATAGGTTCCCTGGTGAAAATGGTGATGCCAATGACTCCTCCCAACTATCCAGTGACAAAAACTTGTTTTTGGATTTACTGGTGGTCTTTACACTTCACTGGACACTGGTTTCCTCCTGCACCCGTCACCAGCTTCTCTCCTGCATTATCCAACACCGAAGAACCTGATAGTTCAAGCCCCCACCAGCATGCTCCACCCTAAAGCGTTCCGAATCCCCCCGCCAGACAAAGAGTCGAAATGCATGGAGAGTTTGCCAAACACATGTTTTCCTCAACCAGCCTTGCTCTCAGGTCGATTAACTGTAGGAGTCTCCAGGGGCGCTATTTGCATGAGTTGTGGGACATGGAGGCCGTCATCTTGCCAGTGGTCCTAGGTGACCTTCGGACCAACCTGCAACAGATTATATAGGGTTATCAGGACACAGGAAAATGTGTCATCCGGTCAGGTCTGGACACTGCTGACTGAGTGGATTGGTACCAGCTTTGGTGCATGCTTGGATTCACTCTACTGGCTTTCCCAGTGATGTCCATCAATCCATAATGGATATTCCATTCAGTGGCACCCATCTCTTCTGAGCCTTCGAGCGCTTTAAGGAGAGCAAAGCAACAGTGTGATCACTCAGACTGGCACTGTGTAAGCAGCAGTTTCCCCAGGAATTTCACCCTTTTTCAGGCTTCTGAAGACCTCCCAAGCCTTTCGAGACAGAGGATTGGGATCCATCCACAAGCGCCCAGCCCCTCAGGGTCAACAAATACCTAATCCCTTGCCTCCTTTCCCGCCACAAAAATGACTTTAAATTGCCTTCAGCAGCGCAAAATCTCGTGGTAGGAGTTGGATCACTTATTACCTCCATGAGTGGCTAAGCATCACATCAGACAGATGGATACTCCAAATAGCTCAAAATGGATTTGCCCTCCCTTTCCTCTCCACCCCTCCAAATATACCTCTCACAGTCAACAACTTCCAGAGGACCACTTGTCTGGTCTGTGAGGGGAGGTTCACGCTCTCTTGAACCAAGGAGCCATAGACAGGGTGCTGGCCTCGGAGGTCGGGACTGGTTGTTACTCCTGTTACTTTCTGGTGCTAAAGAAGGACGCGGCCTCCGCCCGATCTTCCGTCTTTACCCTCTGAACTTCCTCTGCAGGAAGCACAAGTGCAAAATGCTCACCCTGGGCCAAGTTCTGTGTGCCCTGGAACCAGGAGACTGGATGGGGGACTTGGATCTGCAGGACACCTATTTACACAGCCCCATCCTACAGTCTCATGGGCACTATCTCTGGTTTCAGGTAAACCACAAGCACTTTCAGTTCTCATTCTCACCTTTGGCCTTACCAGTGTGCATTGCGTGTTTACGAAAGTAATGGTGGTGGTCGCTGCCCTTCTTTGGTGGTTGGAAATACTAGTTGTCCCTTACCTATACGACTAATTACTGAATACAGGCTTGCTTCAGACGGTTGTAGATCACCTCCAGATGATGGCCAACCTAATGATATCACTGGAATTTTACATCATCCTGCCAAAGTCACACCTTACTCCTTTGCATAGAGTCCCCTTTAATAGAGCTGTCCTGGATATTGTGCTATTACAAGCGTTCCCTGTCCCTTAACAATTCCAGGACATTTGGGCAATGTTATGTTATGTTATACAGGTTTTTTTGTATAGCGTGCGGCTACTCGAAAGAGTGTCCCGACGCTTTGAATTGCACACTAATCTCAAAACACAACAGGAAAAATGAACAAAAACAAAAAAAAGAGGAAACCGGATAGGACCTGAAACTAAGAAGTGAAAAGCCAAGTTTTAAGCCCCTTCCTAAAGGCCAACAGGTTAGGGGTGCTGCGCAGGGACACAGGCAATTTGTTCCACAGCTGAGGCGCTAATAATTTAAAGGAGCGGCCACCGATGCGAGCTCTCTTCACGCGGGGCACTGCAGCAAGAAACAAGGCTTCAGACCTAAGCGATCTGGCAGGACGGTAAAAGGACAGCCTTTTCTGAAGATATTTTGCTCCAGATGTGTGCAAGGCTTTGTGTGCCAGGGTGAGAGTTTTAAAAACTATCCGCTTCCGGACAGGAAGCCAGTGCAGAGCCTCCAAAAGGCCCGAGGCTCTGGCACGGCGAGAGAGTCCAAAAATAGCACGTGCTGCCGAATTCTGAACAACCTGTAATCGTTGAAGCAGGTATTCTGGCAGGCCGAGATAGAGGACGTTGGAATAGTCTATTCTCGAGCCTATCATCGCCTGCACCGTGATCTTCCTGTGTTCCTCCGATAACAACGGAAGGAACTTGCGAAGCATCCGGAGTAAGCCAAAGCAGGTGCTTGTGGGCAATCCACCCAATGTTTCAAGCCTAGACCTGGGTCTGTCTCAATGCGTGCATCTCTGAGGCTTCTTGGCCTACTGGCCTCCTGCATCTTGTTTGTGGACCATACTAGATGGCACATGCAGGCTCTGCAGTAAGTTCTGAAGTCTCAGTGGGCTCAAAATAAACCTTTTGGATTCCATCCAGGTGTTGTAGGAGATTGCAAAAGATCTGCAGTGGTGGACCGCAGTTGGACAAGTGGCAGACTGTTCTCCCTACTCCGCCCACGGCTAATGTTATGACAGATTCATTGTTGCTGGGTTGGGGAGGTCATCTGATCTCTGGGGGAAACCTGCCTCCACATCAACCTGTTGGAGCGGCAGGTGATTCGCTTGGCTCTGAAAGCCTTCCTCCCACCCACCAAAGTGGGAACGGGTGCATGTTCTCACAGACAATACAACAGCCATGTGGTACTGCAATAAGCATGGGATGTGGGGTTGTGATTCCAGTGCCCGTGAGGCCATGCAGCTCTGGAACTGGCTGAATCATCAGAGGCATCTCTATGGTCATGCAGTATGTGGCAGAAACTATAAATGTCAGAGCGGCTGAACTCAGCTGACGTTGCCTATTGGATCACGATTGGCAGCTGCTCTCAGAGGTGGCACATGACATCTTCCAGCAATAGAGAGAACCCTGGCTCGAGCTTTTCGCCACTGCAGAGAATGCTCATTATCAAAGCTTTTGCATGTTTGAGAACCCAAGGCATTTCTAGCTCAGAGGCACCTTTTGCCTGGATTAGAACTTGGGAATCCTGTATCCCTTCCAACCTCTACCTCTCCTGCTCAAAGTTCTGAAGAAGATCAGGATCAACCAGGCTCAAGCCATCCTCATAGAAACATATTTTGAGGAGAGTGTGGTGCCCAGAAATTCTGACCATGAGCATTTGTCCTCAGATCCAGCTGACTTTTCAGCAGGATCTCCCGTAGCAGCTTATGGTAGGGCCCTTCTTCTGAGCCTGCACAACTTACACCACTATACTTGGAAATTCAACTGCAACTGTTGGCGGCCTTTGATCTCCCTTCAGAAGTATTGAGTTTAATTTTGGCAGTCTGTCGATTCTCCACTAAGACCATCTATATAAGACACTGAGAGAAGTTTATTGTTTGATGTTCTCCCCGACATATCCAACTTTTTAAAACTCAGTTGTCTGATATATTACTGTTTTGTTTATACTTAGCCTAGCAAGACCTTGCTGTGGTAACAGTTGAAGGTTATTTGTCGGCTCTATTGGTCTTTCTCCTATCACCTGTTCAGCTAGCCTTATTCAAATGACCTGTCGTGATGCGTTTTCTTAAAAGAGCTGGCTCATATGTTCCCGCCAGCAGTGTTTGTGATGCCCCAGTGAGACCTCAATCTGGTTCTCAGGTTCCTGATGTCCACTCCAATGAAGCCAATACACAGCTGCCCTCTTTGATTGCTTACTTTGAATACAGTATTCTTCATAGCAATAACATCAGCTTTTCGCATGAGTGAGTTATAAGCACTCTCTATCACGCAACCATATGCATCCTTCTTCCCAGACAAACTGTTGCTAAGAACCATACAACGTTCCTTTTGAAAGTTGTCATACCTTTCGAAAGTTGCCATATCTTTCCATATAGGACAATCTATTAACCTTGAACTAGGCTGAAGGCTTCATGGATCAAAAAAAAATTTGGGGGAGATATCGCCTCAGCCACAACTCATAGTGGCATGCTTCATGATAGGTGATATTCCACACCACGGTAGATGAATACCAACATGACGGACTCAACCATTGCTGGGAATTCTTAGATAAATGGGTATTGGTTAATCGCAGGGATCCAATGTAGAATACAAATATCTTGAGATATACAGTTGGTTCTACCTTTATTGTGGGTATCTCAGATAAGATTTAAAAAACTGTTATGGATATTGGATGAGATATGATGCCTCATCCACCCATGTAGCTACGCCAACATGTTTTGGCCATTCAAAAAACTCATTTAGGCCTTCGTCAGGGCCACTAGAATCCTACCTAACTACACATGCATTCCATGCCTTCAAATGAGGCCTAATGCTCTCACCTTTCACAATCTCCTCTATAATAGAAAGACCTGTGGGATAAAACAATTCAACACAGGGAGAGAAAAGAAGTTGTGAGTGACTTATTTATTCTTTTTAGAGGTAGAACACTCATCCAAGCTGCATAGGTACTGCAGTAAACTTTTGTTGCATAAAAACTGTAGTGCACCCCAGTCCTATTTCTGTGGAACCAACCTATGTTAGATGTTGAAACAAGTCCGTAAATCAATACAAACACACATTTAAAACTCATGCACCCAGTGGTGTTAAGCACTCTAACCCTAAGCTCAGGGTGGTCCTAACTAATTCTTGTCAGAACAGGGTGGCACTCCCTTGTCACAATTTGGAGAACGATAGCAGGAAGAGAAGTAAACTATCATCTGAAAGAGACTGTTCGTTATAGATTCCTTACCGTCGAATTACCCCCAGGCGTCAGACTGGATCTGGAGTTTTTTTCTTAGCAGTACCCCTGCACGTCAGTAGGTGGCGTCTGTCAACTCCGCGTTCTGCGTTGTGTTCGCTGGGCTGACATCGCGGTATCTATTGTTGTATTCCGCTTTAGGTGTCCGTATATAGGTTTTCCTTATACATGTCCATATATAGGCACAATTCGCATTGCCCTTATATAGGCATAAGATCAAAGACCTTATTTAGGCATTAGCCATGCCATCCAAATACAGGCATGGTCACCTACATCTGTCCACCCCAACGTCACAACGAGTTCTTAGAAACCAGATCCTTAAGCTCTTGGGAGCCCTAGCACAGGATTATTGATTTCTCCAAGAACTCATTTATTATGCATGAACCGCTATTCCTTAAGTGTTCATTCCTGACGTCTTCCTCTGCCCAACTTTAAGTCAATGCTTACATTCCAAGGCACTTACCAGGTATACATATACTTTCCCTTGTCGAAGCAAGTAGGAGGAGACCTTGACTTTAGAGGAGCCCTTGTCCCAGCCTGACACACTGACAACAGACACTGTCATCCCTGCTCGCAGAGAATCCAGCTTCCAGTGTTCTGACTCCCTTCCCGGGGTGTTAGAGTTTGAGACCCGGAAAGAGATTCCCACCTCTCTCATTCTCAGGGTATGGAGCTGACTAGAACCTAGAGGGACTCTTGGCATACCAGGCTTGGCATACCAGACTATAGCATACCATACTATAGAATACATCACCTACTTCTTACCTTGCACTACACTTAGGTTAGGTACACTGGGGTAGAACTAGTTAGAGAAGCATCTTATGAGTACTCGCATTTTTAGCTTATGTTATTTATGTATATGAATATATGTGTCATAGCTAAAAGATAATGCCAGCGCAGTATTATTTCTTTCTACTGCTTATGCTGTACATAATATATCTCGCATAATGTCTTACGATTTTAACAGCTCATATCTGCTACACGAGAAACAAGACTGTTTAATAAATCCTTTTATTGAAACACCCGTCTATTCTTTCTGTGTAACTCTGAAGAAACTAAGCATGCACGATTAGCTGAGTGAAACTGTTATCTGTTGTTTCCACGATTCTGAGAGTGCTCCGATTCTAAAGGGAAACAGAGTTGTCATGTTTATGTGGTTGCCAGAAACTACTCCCTTCTTGTTTACAAGGAGTTTCTAGTGGTGTCTGAGTTAGCTGGCACAAAGTAAATAAGTTTAATATACTCGATAGGGGCATACTGACCTCAGTCCTATGCCAAATCTATAGGGTATATTATTTCAATGCCAAGAGCCTATTAGGGAAATAGGAACTACACTAAATGGCGCCCAACATTTGGTAAGGCACTAATTTAACGCTAGATACTGAGTGACTCAGTCGTGCTTTTCTCAGAGACCCCTACTCACATGCTCCACAAGAAGTTTGGAGTGGGTAGGGTTAAGTATCCGCTAAAGCTGAATAGGACAAAAATCCTATATATTAGCCGTTTGGTTTGTTCAACGTTGAAGGATACAGTGTTCCAAAATATTGTGCACCTTATCTTTGTTTCCTTGAAACTTGTTCTACATTTTTCAAAAACAATGCCCCTTAACGGGGATACTAACACCAAGAACGGTGTAGCTGCGGCTGACCCAGTCGTAACAGCTTTTAATTTTACAGGTTTAAATGAAACCGATGAGGGTGTTATAAACATCCCTCCAAACTTAAACAAATTTCTATTCATTTTACAAAAGAAATGCACCAGCCAATCCGCACCATATTGCAATAATCGAGGATTACAATGACAATTTCTCGATACCCAACGTACAGACATTAATATGGCAAAAATTAGATGGAAACAGTCAAACCCCTCACAGTTAAACCCCCCCCCCCAACCATTTCCCCCAGATTCTGCTGTATTTCTTGGGGCAACCACGTGCTGCATACATAACTTTCTCCTGTGTGGCGCACCAGTCCACCCCATTCCGCCAACACCCCACACTTGGGGGTTCAGGGCATTTCCAGGAGGCCGCAATGTCTCCTTTAGCTACCACCATAGCTATAGTAAACAACAGTTTTTCATTGCATGACCCATCCAGCCCGTCAGTGATGCCCAGGATTGTGTGCTTAGGGTTGTGTGGAACCCCCCACCCTAGAACCTCAGAGAGTTCCTATTCAATGCCCTTCCAAAATACCGCCAAGAGGGGACAGGCCCAAACCATGTGGAGTAAGTCAGCGGGGTCATATCCACACCTGGTACAGGCTGAGGACGGAGTAAACCCTGCACGATGAAGGCGTACAGGGGTGAGATATGCGGCATGCAGATAATAGAGCTGCACCAAGCGCAGCCTAGCGGAGGCGGTGACCGTTCTAGGGGCCATAAGAGCATCACGCCAGTCTTCTTTCTCCAAGGGGCCCACCCAGTCCTCCCATTGCATCCGCAGTCGGTCCAAGGAAGTCGGGGTATTGTTAATCAGTGTACGGTAAATGCGGGAAATGCTACCTTTCCCCAGGTCCCCAAACATAATCTGGGCTTCAGGCGGGCTATGATCTGGCAACCGCGTGCCTGTTGTGAGGTTTGAGTGTAGGGCGTGTCATAGCTGGAGGTAGCGAAAGAATTGCGACTGGTGCAGTGAGTACGTGGTTTGGAGATCTTCGAAGGAGCACATATGATCCCCCACCCAAACGTCCCTAAGCTGCGTGATGCCTATGAGGTCCCAAGCTTCGAAGCCCCGAAGCCCGGTCACTTCCCTGAGTCAGGTCCCGTGCCACAAGGGTGTATATTGGGTCAGTGTGTGTGTCCAGTTGGTGTGTTGCAATGCTGCCCGCCAGGCCAGTAACACCGAGCGCGTCACCTCTGAAAGATGGGAAGGAATCGGGGTCTCATATAGAAAGGATTGGATTCTAGCGAGGCCCAGTTCCCCTAGTTCAAGCCTATAGGCCGGGTCAGACCACCCCCGTTGAACCAGTCATGTATGGAAAGAAGTCACGTGGCTAAAAAGTATAGGTGAAGGTGAGTCATCCCCAAACCCCCGTCGAACGAGGGGATCCTGCAAGTTCTGAGCGCTAGCCTGGACCTACCCTTTCCCCATAAGAACTTGCTGGCTAAGCAGTCAAGTTCATTGAACTAGGCCCTGGGAAAGCATATGGGGGTGTTCTGAAGCATATAAAGGAAGCAGGGGAGCACCATCATCTTAAAAAGGGCCACCCTCCCCATGGGGTTGAGGGGCAGCGACTGCCACCGCTGGAGGTCCGCCTTGGCCCGCTTCACCAGTGGAGTGACATTGAGGGCCCAGCTGAGCTCAGGCAGCAAGGTCACCCAGATCCCCAGGTATTTGAATGATTGATGACGTAGAGGTATTTCGGACTGCCAATCAAAGCATTCCCAGGAGAGATGAAAGGGAACCAGGACCGATTTGTTGGGATTCAAACGGAGGCCTGAGGCCTGTTCGAAGGACTGCAAGATACGAAGACAATGGGGGCCGGACCGGGCAGGATCTGCCAGGTAGACGAGGACGTCGTCCGCGTATAGGGCGATTTTATCCCCATCCCTGCATCCGACCGCAAGACCGCATCAAGGACGCCAAAGGCTCCATCACTAAGGCAAAAGCAGGGGAGAAAGGGGACAGCCCTGCCACGTCCCTCTACAGACTGAGAAGGGCTCCGACAGGACTCCGTTTACTAGAACACGAGCCCTCAGGAGGGCGTACAGAACCTTGACCATGGCCCGAAAGCGGGGACCAAGTCCCATCATGTCGAGGCCATCGTGAAGGAAGCCCCAGTCCACCGAGTCAAAGGCCTTCTCGAAGTCTACCGGGAGAAGCACTAGGTATGGGGTGAGGAGGTGGCGATGGGCCAAGGCGGAGTGCAGTCTGTGAAGACAGTGTCGGGTGCCGCGAGAGGGCATAAACCCACATTGGTTGGGGTGGACCAATGTAGACAGATGGGGTTTGAGGCGCTGGGCAAGGAGGGTGGTGAACAGTTTGACCTCAGTGTTAATGAGGGAAATGGGGCGGTAATCCGCGCACTGTGGTGAGGGGGGCTTGGATTTCGGAAGGACCACAATGGTGGCTATGTCCGTTTCCTGAGGGAAGGAGCCCTTCTCCACAGCTTCGCGAAACAGTGCGTCCAGATGGGGAATGAGAACATCATGGTATTGGGCATAGTATTCTTGAGGAAGGCCATCTGGGCCCGGTGTCTTGCCAGATGACACGAGCGATTGCGTCTCCAATTTCCTCACGGGAAATAGGGCGATCCAGATCGGCTTGAGCGGCGGCATCTACACATGGAAGGCGGCCACCCTCCATGTCCATTAGGTCCGTAAGGGACAGTGTTGGGGCTCGGGCCTCGTACAGCTTGCGGTAGTAGGCGGCAAAGGCTTGCGCCATTTCCATTGGGGCACGGCACAGTGACCCGTCTGGTGCCGCTATTTCTGGGATTATACGGTTCGCCCTTGGGTACGTAGCCAGGCGGTGAAGGAGCGAGCCATTCTTGTCGCCCCATCCATACACCCTGGCCACGGAGGAGTGCCAAAGGAGTTTTGCCGCGTCCAGCGACAGCTGCTTGATCTCCGACCGGAGCCGGGTCAGAAGTCTTGTGTCGGAAGCATCTGGGGATCGGGCCGAGGCACGTTTGAGGCGCAGGGTCTGCGCCTCCCACGAGGTAATCTGTTCCAGTTGGGCTTGTCGCTGAAGCTTGAGTTGACCCTTGGTGACCCCCCTAATCGTGGCCTTGCCCGCCTCCCAAAGGGTGCCTGGGGAGGACACGGAACCCTCGTTAGAGAGAAAGTACTGTGTTAGCTCCTGCTTCACCACCTTCCTGAAACCCTTGTCTTGAAGAAACCAGGCATTGAACCTCTAAATTTGCCAGGCAGAGGTGGGGGGGGACCTCTGCGGATCATCACTAGCGAGTGGTCAGAGATACCTCTCGGGAGAAGCGAGACGTCCTGAATCAAAAGACAGTCTGTCAAAGGAACGAAGATGGCGTCAATGCGTGCCTGTGTGTGGTGTGCCGCTGAGGTGTGTGTGAATTGTTTAGAGTGAGGGTGCCATAATTGCCAGGCATCGCATAAACCCAGTGATGCGGACCAAGACCTCAGCTGCTTGGCCTGTGCGATTCTATCAGGGGATGGAGGGCCTGTCGTGTCAAGGTCAGGTGATGAGACTGCGTTAAAGTCGCCCCCAAGGAATGTGGGACCAGGGGGCAGAGACGCCAGGAGGTCAACAAACTTAGCTAGGATCGTCATCAGCATCAAAGGGGGAGAATAAAGGGACACCAGGTTAAGCGGGTTGCCATTTAGTGTGCCACCGAGGGCCACAAAAGTGTCCTGGGCATCAAGAGTCGTTTGGACAGTCACCAGAGGAAGGGAGCGTCTCACCAGGATCGCCACCCCTCGGGAACCCCTTGTAAATCCCAAGTGCCACACTCTGTCATAGCCGTACCGCGTTAAGAAGGGGCAGCGATTTCCCAGCAGGTGGGTTTCTTATAAGAGTAAGATGTCCGCCCCTAAGCGCTGCGCGTATCTGAGGACAGCCATGCGTTTAAAGTGGTCCAGGAGGCCATTAACGTTCCACGACATGATGCGCAGGGGGGCGTTTATCAATGGTGTGCCAGACATGGTGCTGGGGTTGGCAGTGGGACTACAAGTCTGAAAGGGGAGGCCCAGCCTGTCTGTCCTAACGGGTGTACGTCAGGGTGCTTCGTGATTGCTGGTGTGGTAAAACTAAACAACCCAAAACACAAAAACAGTTCCATCGGAGCATCCGAAGGGAGATCTGCGTGGCTTACGGGGAGCAAATCAGGATGTCATATGAAAGCTGGTGTGGCGAAGCAAAAAAAAAGAGAAAAAAACAAAAATACAACTGAAACACGGGACAACGGTCCCACCCCTCCAACCCCTCTCCCACCCCCCACCCTACACTTCAGGAACAGAACCATCTGTCGCCCTAACAATAAACCAGTGAGTAAACAACCAAACTAAAACGTTTGGGAATGGGAAAGCGTGAAGGATCCCTCCTCGTGTCCGGATGTGTGTATACGAATCCATAGGGAAAGTAAGAAATGTTCTGGGTTAGAGCACCATTTACGGCCGCGGAGCTAGGCCCGGCGGGCAGAGACCAGTTCAAGCAGGGTCGTTCAGGAGCATCGGGCTACGGGAGAGGTCCGATTCTGGAAGGTCGATTGCCGAGGGCCCGGGCGAAGCACCCCCGCCATCCAGGCAGCCGGAGCACCTCCCAGTCGAGGGTCCCCCGGAGAGCGACACCGGTTGCTGTGAGTGACTTGGCGGGGAGGCCGAGCGGGCCCTTCTCTGCCCACGGCATCTACGGGAGCGATTACGCTGAGGTTGAGGAGCGAAGGGAGCGGGAAGGTCGAGCCAGGACAATGTCGTCGTCTTTGAAATTGAGAATCCGCATGATGAATGGGCGGGGGGCCGCACCCGGTGCCGGTCTTGGAGCCAAGGACAGGTGAGCCCGCTCAATCGCAGACTATGGGGAGAGAGAGCCCTCCGGGACTCATGACCGCAACCACTTCTCCAGGAAATCCGCCGCTCTGCCCCGCTCCACCCCCTCCGGAAAGCCCACCAGGCGGAGGTTATTGCGTCAAGATCTGTTTTCGGCATCCTCTGCCCGACGGTGCAACTCCTGAGTGTGCGACTGAAGACGGGCCACCTGCCCCTTAAGTTGTTGAACGTCATCTTCAACAGTGGAGATGCGGGTTTCAGTCTCTGTAATCTGGACAGTGGTGTTACGGAGGTCCTGCCGAATGAGAGTCATGTCGACTCGCACTTCTGCGATTTTGCCATCCACCGAGGTCTGGGATGCGTGGATGGCCTGGAGGATGGCTGCCAAGTCCGCGGACGGAGGGGCCTCCTGTTCAGCCACGCCCCCAGCAGCCCCCGCTTCCAAGGTGGTAAAGCGATCCATCTTCGTCTGGGTGGCAGGGGTCTTCGCCGATCTGTCCGTTCTGCCCATGGCGGCTCTTTGGAGTCAAGGATTCCTCACGTCCCCACAAGCAGACCCCACAGTGGGAAGTTGACAAGCTAATGCAGGCGAGCAATGGGTCAGCAGGGACAAGCAGCTAACGTAAGGACTCGGCACGGGGCAAACTGCCATCGCCCGAAATGTGCGGCCGGAGTCGGGAAGGAGGGAAGGAGAAGGACCACGATCCAGGGCCAAACAGGGGTCCCCCCGCCAGGGCCACAGAACGATCTGCCGGCGGCTACACACAATGTCTGCAGGGGTCCGTGGTAGTAGCGGGTCCAGGACTGATGCGGGCAGGTGACCCCGGGAGCGCAGTAATGGTCAGGGACCCAGGACAGGTCAAAGGAGAGGAACAGGCGGCCACATAAGTCCTACCACACGGAACTATGGTCGAGGCCCCCAGGGAGCTGCCAGATCCCACGTCTGGTTCGGGGACGCACTCCAGAGGGCCACCGCAGCCCGAAACGGTCGCAGAGCAGTCTCGTCCACACCCCAGGCCCAGAGAGGAGAGGCCCAGCAGGGTCAGTTCACCTCATCCGCAGGTCGCAGGAGGCGCGTCGGGAGTGAGGGAGAGGGGGAGGAGGCGGGGTGGAGGAAAAGTGAGCCGTGCTAACCAGGGCCCCACGCACCCGCCTGCTGCCCGAGCGGCCGAATCCTCAACCCAAACCCAGATGCCTCAGCACCCCCACTCCTTACCTCCAGTCCAAGGTGCAGGAGCTTGCCACCCGCCGCAGAGCTCCCACCGACCGCTAGTGGTGCCCACAACAGCGGTTCAGGCCTCGGGTTCAGCAGGGGCAATCAGGAAGCATGCAGGCCTCTCCCACGTAGACTCCGTAGGCTCTCCACTCCCAGGGATGTTTGTGTGGGCCCAGGGGGTGGCGGGGGGGAGCACCGCTCACAGCAGGCCACCCAGCGGGTGGCAGCCCGCGGCTCCGGCGATATCTTCCCGTGGGAAACCACAGCCCCAGTATATCGTGCAGCAGGCGGAGGCCCACGACGCCGGTGGAATCCGCTCAGGCCCGGGAGGGGGGGTAATGATGGAGCGCCGCTTCAGCAGTCCACACAGCGAGCGGAGGCTCGGGGTTCCGTCAGGTGTCTACCTTGCCTAACCAAACTTGCATCCGTGGTGTGATGGGGGCCCGCGACGCCAATGTTTCAATCCGGGACCTGGGGGACGTCGGGTACAGCCCAACTAATCCCGCAGCCACGGCGCGATGGGGCCTGCGGCATCAATGTTTCCAGTCCGGGCCCCGGGGGATAGCAGGGGTGGCCCTACAAGTCCTGCAGCTGTGATGCGGTGGGGGCCCGCGACTCCAACGCCCGCAGTCCGCAAGCACCAGTCCCCAGCGGGTGCCGTGCCGGGCCAGGCCTCGGCCCCGGGAGCAACAAAGAAGGCTCCGGCATCCCCAGGCTCACTTCACAGGCTCACCAGGATCACTGAATGTGGGTACAAGGGCCCCCACAGAGCCGAGCCACAGCAGGCGGAACCGGGCCCACCCCGGAGGAGCAGGCAAGCCCTGGGCAGGAGCGCCGCAGACCGCCAGGCACTGTCAGTCTTCAGTCCACTGCCGCCCGCCCGACGGCCGATGTCAGCGCTGTCTCTTGCCGGCCATCCAGTATGCCAGCGCTCGGTGCAACCAGGTCTCGCAGGGGGGGAGACCGGCCAATTTCAGCAAAACGGGGGGGCGCCAGCTACAACAGGGGCCCCACCGCACAGGCGAATGAGGTCAATCCAGGGTCGTGGGCAGGTAACGGGCCCGGGATCTTCGCGGCAGCGGCCGCCATTTTAAAGGTGCCGCGCGGCGGGTCCAGGAGACCGGGTCCGCTCACACTGTTCCAAATCACCAACCACTGTCCCATACGGAGCTCCCGAGGCCCCCAGGCAGCAAGGCGCTCGTTGCAGGGTGTCAGGAAGTCCCGATGATAGCGGATGGCCGAGCAGATGAGGGAGGGGTCCGGAGCACACCTAAGGTGCGACCGCCATCTTGACGCTCATAGCCACGCCTCACATCCCGTCCAAACTTAAGGAGAGCCATCATTCTAAAACTTATAAAACACAGCCTAACACCAAGAGGTGGTAGGGCAGTTATTGTGATAGAGGCACACAAATCCTTTCAGACAGAGGTATTCTATTCATGGATTGTATTCCCAGAATCAAATCCAGTATCAAAAGTATTTCACTTCTTTAAAGAAGATGAATTGAAATTCCACTCACATACCAGGAGCATAATCTCTGGTTTAAAGGCGCTCTAAAACATCACAAAAACATTACTAGGCTCGGTCCACTAGGTAGACCAGGAGCAACATGGCCGATTCTAGCCGGCTATACACCTCATCCTGACATCGAAGAGATATCAGACAAGGAATTACTCACTCAACTACAAGAAATAATAAAAATTTACAGACAATTAGTCCAATATGTCATGCGGACTTTCATAGTCCAACCACCAATGACCATTCCAAATCAAACCCCTCAACAGGGGTATACACTAAAAATTACTCCACTTTACATGCAGTCATGGGTAAAATGCCCACAAAACGTGAACAGATTCCATTCTGGATAGCTCAAAATATTACTCAAATCGAAGCAGTATTTCCAAATACTAGCCCTTATGAGAAACACAGAATCCTAACAATCTGTTTACCAATGGGGATCACACCACAACTGGAAGTCTGCACCACTTGGGGCACAGTCTTTGCTGCCATCTATACTAAAACACATGGTGTTCCGTCAATTGCAGTAATACCAGATGTCCAGAAGCAAATTCAAAACTAATACGGGGCAGAGCCTGCTCTGAATTTAGGTATGAAATTATTGAAAAACTTCGACCAGGTCTCAACAATAATATTCTTTAATATTAAAGGGGAGGCAGCATCTGTGGCGATCCGCCAACGCTTAAGGGAATTTGATGTAACAGAACATCAACATGAACTACCCAGAATAATGGAAAAATCTTATGCAGAATTAGGCAGAGACAGTTTGGGTGGAAAATCTTTGAAGCCAAAACTGTCTGAAGGTCCTGAGAAAGACTCTATTAAACAAAATCCTACTTCTTCTAAAAAGAAGTGGGAAACTAATAAACAAAATTAAAAAAAGAAACGTTCTCAATCCCGAGGTAAGTCTCCTCAAAAGGAGCCCTCTGAAAGGAGATATAACCTCAGGAATAGGGATAATTTAAGAAAACCTGACAGGTATCAGGATACTGATACACGTTCCTCTCGTACCTTTCAGATATCGTCACAGACATCAGAAAGAAGAGGACGGTCAGATCACAAAGAAGAACGCGTGAAGTCCAAAGACGATCTAACACATTCAGAAAAATAAATCAAAACCTCAATTCATCAAAAAGAAGGTAGCGGGTCTGAAGATCAGACATGCCGAGAATACTGAGAACACAGCTCAAGAACGGAGAATGGGCTCAGACAATGCTGGACAGTGCAGCAGAAGTAACAATAGCTCGCCCGAACCTGAAGGAACTTATGGAGATAGTGGACTTGAATAAGTACATCACAGTAGAGACTGTAGACACCAGGGTTAGTACTCCACAAACGTTATATGAAATAACACTCCGGATGGAGGGAGACATACCAAGAAAAGTGAAAGCACTCTTTTGGGAGAAACTTTCAAGGGGTTATGATACACTTCTAGCAGAACAGAACTGGCCACCAAAATTTGTCAAGGAGTGCCCACATGGCGAGGACATCATTATGCCAGCTTTCTCCAACAATATTCCAATTCACCTAAAATATACTTATGCCAGGAAATGGGCAGTAGCCCAGGCCCCAGCATTATACAAAACTCATGTAGGATGAGATGAGGACTCACCTCACCACAAAATACAGCTACAAAATCAACCTACTGCGCAAAGGCAGTACCCAATAAAGCAAGAAGCTAAAGCACAGGTCAGGGAGATCTTAGATCAACTTGAATACCAAGGAGTGATTGAAACATGCACCTCCTCAATGAACAATCCTCTGTTTCCTGTATCCAAACCAGACAACACATATCGTCCAGTTTTGGATTATAGACATTTGAACACTTGTTCCAAAACATTTGCTGTACAAAATGCACATAGTACAGCATTAATGAATAACATTGTGCGTATAAATTATAAGACCACATTGGACATTTCAAATGGTTTCTTTTGTCAAAACATAGCACCTGAAAGCAGGTACTTAACAGCTTTCTCAATAATGGGGACACAGAGTCGATTTTGTCGACTCCCACAAGGGTTCAAAAACAACCCGGGGTTATTCTCAGCAAGGGTAACAGAGTTACTACAAATTTATGATGACGAGGCATTGTCATATGTTGATGACATCTATCTGACAGAAGATGACCTAGATAGGCACTTGAACAGGGTGAGTACCATTATACTGGGCTTCGCCTCTGAGGGCTATAAATTCAACTTTAAAAAATCCAGAATTGCTCATCTCAATGTCCTTTTCCTAGGATATGAGCTTTCAAGTGAAAGCAAAAGCCTGGCAGCTAACTTTTTAGAAAGGTGTGCGCTGCTCCAACCTCCAAAAACGCTGAAAAATTTACAATCCATCTTGGGTTTCCTAAATTTTGGAAGAACTTACATTCTAAATTACGCAGAAAGGGTTAAACCTCTCTATGAATTAATCAAACCTGATTTTTCAACAAAACATTGGACACAGGAACGCACAGACATCCTGCGTTCACTCCAAGCTAACATGTTAGCAACAAATCACTTACAAACACGCGTAAATAAACACAATTTAGTGATCGAATAATTTCGGGTCAATGCGTACTCACCTATATAACATTTAATGAGGGTGAAAAAGTACTAATAGCATACAAATCACATTTGTATACACAAGCAGAAATGCGCTTCACTTTAACAGAAAAAAATACTGACAGCAGTTCAAACCGCTGTAGCAAAAGAAAGAGCACTAGCTCAGGGAAAACGCATTATTGTCGTGACTCCAGTACCAGCCTTAGAGGCGGTTACAAAAGTGAGCGTTCCAAATGCAAAAGCTTTACATCCTAGATGGATAAAATGGATTAATTCTCTTGCTGCAACAGATGTTGAATATGTTTTTGATCCTGATTTAAAAACACAAGCGTTCCTGCAATATGAACATGAATGTACTCTGCCCACTGAAATTCTGCTTCTCGATCAGTACGAGTTTATAATTTATACTGACGGATCAGCACAACCCGCTACAGGGTGTAAGCAAGCTTACAGTGCAGCGTGCGCAATCGTTAAAGGTCGCATGTGCGATGGTAACTTCCGACCAATGGTCACTAAAGCGCAATCTCTAGGAGATTGTATAGCTCAGCGAGCTGAACTACAAGCATTCAAACTGGCACTTGAAAGTACAGATCGCGAATTCCCCACACTTATAGTGTGCGATTTCTTTTACTGTGTTCAGTCATATAATGAATATTTACAGAATTGACTTCAAAACCGATTCAAAGATGTAAAAGGTGGCACAATAAAGCATAAAATACTTTGGGAACAAGTAGTTCAGTTGAGAAACGAACTACCAAAAGCTCACGTGATACACACGCTGAGTCATCAATGTCATGGCGTTCACGTTGCAGGGAATTCATTGGCTGGTGAAGCCGCAAAGGGGGCTGTTCAGAAGGCTTCCATAGCTGCGATCACTCGTTCAAAAACTAGAATACACAGTGAGATATTGTTGGCTGTCAATGTTTCAAGCAAAGGCAGTGGTGCAGAGTTACCAAAGAAATTTCCACTCCAGTACTCTTATTTAATTGATGCAAACAACTTTCCTTTTGCTCGAATCCCTGGAGTGGGGGATAGGGTAATTCCAAACATGGAACGTAGATTAGGACTGATCTTAACAGCACATGAAGGGATAGCCTCTGCCCATGCAGGTGTTTTTGCAACAGTATCTTTACTAAAAAAAAGCTATTGGTGGCCTGGCATTAGGAAACAGACCAAAAACTATGTTTTGGAATGTGAAATATGCCTACAGGTGAAAGTCTCCACAGTGAAACGTCCTGCGCAGACACCCCTGTTGATTTCAGACAAACCATTAGCTTGTGTTTACCTGGACCACTGCGGTCACTTCCAAAGGGACAGTAACTATAAATATATAATGGTCGCAGTAGATTCGTGCTCAAGGTTCCTATGGATGTGGCCTCAGCGCTCGGCTGACGCTCAAACTGTTATAAAAGATTTGCGAGTCTTTATCGGCACATACACAATTGGCACACTACATTCTGACCAGGGCTCTGCGTTTAGCTCTCGGGCTTACATAGAAGCCATCGCCAGTTTGGGTGTAGCATTGCGGTACTCCTCTCCGTTTCATCCTGAGCAAAATTCTGTTGTGGAAAGGAAAAACCAGGACATAAAGTAGTCTAAAACAGCCAGAGTATTAGGTTCGGGTGATGGGTGGGTCAAACATCTTTATGGGGCCCAACGCTCATTAAATCATTTGCCATGAAGTTCTCTAGGGGGTTACTCCATATGCGGTCCTATTTGGGACAAGAATGTGGGTTCCTGATCTCGAATGTAATGGCACAGTGATGGAAAATAAACCCTTTGATATCAAAGATCGCTTGGCTGTTTTACAGGATCTAAATGAACTAAGATCGAAACAAAGCAACGTGTTCCTGAAATCAACCACCACTGGGGATAAGCCGACAGTCCCAGCAAGGCCTGTCTGGATCCCAAAAGTTGGGGATCTAGTCAGAGAGAAGATTGCGGACAAGAAGGAATTTAGAACCTTCTTACAGACAACCAGTACCTGTCGTAGCCGTCCACGGAACAAGAACAGTGCTTCTGCCGTCCCTTGCTGGAAAAAAGGAGAAAAGATTTTTGTCAATTGACCTCATCAAACCACACTATGTGGCCGATACTAAATAGTAGGCCTTGTGGACTCCGACCTAGTAGCAGACGCCCTCCTCTCGTCCAGATACACCTGTCTACACCAACGTAACACGTGATCAACTGGTTCCAGCGATTTGGACGAATCCTGATGCAATTCCAACAATTGACCGAACTGCTTCTGGCTACTTCATTAACTTTGATACGTTTTCTGAGGATCCAGGTGAGCCTGAAATGACGCCAGCACTAAAAACTTTCAAACAACAAGTACAAGACTTTTTTCATTTTCTGAAAGACACTTATCTAGTTTCACCATGGATTGAACTATGGATTATTTCGGGAATATTTTTCGTTCTGCTTTGGCTAGCTTTGGTAATTACTCTTAGCGTGCTTATGAGTGGCAGATACATTCGTTTGGACACTGAAAGTAAAAATGTGAACGTACTTTTAAATCCACACACATCTTCCCATCGTGAAGCAAGAGACTTGTCAGCAGCGAACATCACAGCAGTTCCTTTACAGGATGGTATAGTTTGGGACAAAACCGATTTCGACATATTCGGCCCGACAGAGCTTTTGAAGATTCCACATTTATTTAAAATTTCATTAAGTGACTTTATTACCTCTAGTACCTATTCTGATGATTGGGACTTTGAGATTGTTAATAACATGATGTCTGATGTAGAAATTTCTGCTGCGTTCTCTAACAATGAAAACTTAAGAGGGTTCATCAGACTACGAACAGCTTTATTGTTACAACCACTATGGTCATCATTTCTTGCATAAATCTTCAACACCTAGAAATGTGTTTATGTTTAACCAATGGGAGCATTGTCCTACACAAAGGGTAGTTCAAAAACGTTTGTAAATACGTTTCCATATTTTTCAGGGTACAATACATCTGATCCAGAACATTTTTTCTATAGAAATGTAAACATAACAGGACAGAAAAATATGTTAACTAATACAAAACAGATTTATTCTGCAGCCTTTATTGCCCAACTGGCGAGACAAGGGTTTGACTTTTGGAAAGACAGAATCGACACAAAATCTGTCTGGGGTTCTAAAGATTGGCAAATGCAGGGGATAGAAGCTTTGTTTAGAGCCTGTATCATCCCACAGCAAATAGTGTTTTTGAATGACACTGTGCAACAAACGTCTTGCCTCGGATTAGCCAAGATCAAAGACATGAACACATCTTCTGTACCAACACCTGCAAGTAATAGCACTACACAGGGAGCGGTCACAGTAGACAGAATACTACAAAAGAACAGATCAGATCCTGATTGGAAAAAATGGTTTGTCTGGCCCACAGACACAAACATCTGTCAAGAAAGATTCCTGAATTGAATACAGGGCTTTACTATCCATAGGCCAGACCCACGTTATGTTCAACGACAGCGCCCGGGGGTAGTAACAACATACAGTGTAGGAAAATTGTGCCTCGACTGGTTACAAAAATCTACTCTCAAGGATGTGAAACAACACTTATCTTTACTTAAAGAAGACGCAGACCTTAGGGATTTCTTGCTAGGACCAAGAAAACCGCGCCGAAATGGTTTCATATCTGCTGGCATTTATACTGCTTATAATGAAATATGGAAGGTTTCACAGGCAGAGGCCGCAGAAAGAATACGTGAGCTTGATCGTATTAACTTAGAGAAATCTCTCACTGTGGTCGACAATGGGTTAACAACTTTGTCATCCAGAATATATTCACTGGACAACATTGTATCCTCTGCTATTGACGTACGGGAACAAGATTTAGCCATGTTACAACAAGGCCAATCTCAGTTACGTTCTATTATGTTATTAGGCTGGACGCTGCAGTCCTTGCGTGCAGGCTATGTGCTTTGGCGTTTTATCAACACGTCGTCTCTGTTTTCAGAATACAATCTCACAGATAAACGGATCGAACTGGCACAAAGGGGAGCAAAGTATACAGTGCTGAGCATTGAAAAACTGGAATAATTACCATTTACGGTAGCAGAAAAAACAGCTACAGAATGGCTTATCCGTGGTAAAATAACTCTGCCTGTCACTACTTTTCATTTTCAGTATTGCCTGAAACAAATGCAAGCAGGCAAATATGAAAGGTTGGGTAAGGAATACATTAAGACATCCCGGGATTTACCTTACGAATACAGTTGTTGGAGTGGGGGTCGTGAAGTGTTTCTAAGCGGTACAAACTGTGAAAATGCACTGAGCGGATCACTCGTATCTCAAGACATTTCTTTATACAGGGCTTGTAATGGTTCTGTGGCAAACTTGTCCTGCCACCTGCAGGGTACACCAGCTGCTGTGATTTATCCAATGTTTGGCCAACTTTCTAACGGGAGTTACATCATGTTGAATTATCAAAGTTGGCTGTGTCCCATATCTGGTAACGGTTAGCTCCAGGGTTACTTGTTGTACGCAAGTAGTATTCCCCCAAATAGACACAGTCAGGGAGTCGCCTCTATGGCCTTCATTGAATGTTTCTTTTATACGTTTTGATACTTTAAGCAGAATGAAAGCCATGCTTTTGCAACAAACCGTGCTTTGGACCTCGGCCAAAGAAACCTAAGTTCTACAAATTGCAAGGACTTCGGCTGAGATACAGGCTGTAATTCGTACAAACTGCCCTATACATTTCGTAGAAATGATGGGACGTATCTTAAACATGTCTGATATGAGCGGGATTGTACATGTATTTAAGACCATATGTTGAGGACTGTTGACACCTTTTCAGGCAGTTCTCGGAATCATTCCAAACTTCGTGCATTCGGTTTTTGGTGGTGTGCCATTAGTTCTAGCACTCATTGCGGGAATCCTGTTTCTATTCCTACTGCTACGCTATAGCAAGCCTATCCACCGGCGTCACTCCCAGCAACTTGGAGAAAGCTCTCCTAGAACGGAAGTGCCGTGAGCGCATAGTGCAACTTTTGGGCATACCCCGTCTACGGAACTTAATACAACATTTTGACCAATCTGGCAAGATTGCATCTTACCTGTTCTACGCTGCCTGCTTTGCGGTGAAGAATGCGTGCTAGACATCTGTCTAACACTCCCATCAGTCATGCCAACGGATATCGATACTCTGCTGGACCCGATAACGGCCCATGCTCTGTGTTGTCCCCAGAGGCTACCAATCTGGCTGACGGCATTCGTTGAGATCTCATAGACGCTTCCTGTTGCTGCTGAGGTACGAGATGGATCAACTGGCACACAGGTAACAACGGATGCGAAAATTGTGCGGCATCCCATGCTGAAGGCGATGCTTCACATCTCTGTGCAGTTATCCTTCTAAACAAGGTGTTCCAACTGTCACCGACATCGGTAGACGATCTTTTGTCTACAGGAGTAGATGATTTCATGTTTACACCAGACCCATATACTGACTTTTGATTCGGCTCACAGTGTACCGAGGAAACTATGAATTTGGCCTCCATATTTTCAAAACAGAACAAAACTTGGAACTCTTCCTAAAATTGACCTTTTTTTTCTAAATTTGAAAATACATGCCAATTCAATCTGCTTACAGTAGAACTATTCATATAGAACTGACTTTTTTGAATACTTCCAGGGACACATTGTCACCTTATTTACAACTATTTCATTTAGTACCATGTTATGAAATGGCTTTGGTTTTTGAATAATTGTCAACCATTTCGTCATATGTATATATTTCTATTAATTCATATTGAATTTATTTCTGATATATGCTTAGAATGAAAAACTGCTTTAAAATGTACAGTACCTTTGCATTACATGTTTAGCAAAAGTAAGAAAAAAACAAATCTTTTAGTATGCTTTTACAAATGTTTTTTTTTTTTACAACATGTGGTACTCTGTTTAATGTTGAGCATTTAGTGTTTAGCATTTAGTATTATCATTCATTCGAAAGTGGAGTGGGTGTGGTATTCCACTTTAGGTGTCCGTATATAGGTTTTCCTGATACATGTCCTTATATAGACACAATTCGCATTGCCCTTATATAGGCATAAGATCCCAGTCCTTATTTAGGCATTAGCCATGCTTTCCAAATACAGGCATGGTCACCTACATCCGTCCACCCCAACGTCACAACGAGTTCTTAGAAACAGACCCTTAAGCTCTTGGGAGTTCCCCTAGCACAGAATTATTGATTTCGCCAAGAACTCATTTATTATGCATGAACCGCTATTCCTTAAAGGTTCATTCCTGACGTCTTCCTCTGCCCGACTTTACGTCAATGCTAATATTCCAAGGAACGTACCACGTATAAATATACCTTTCCTTGCTCAAGAAAGTAGGAGAAGATCTAGACTTTAGAGGAGCCCGTTTTCCAGCCTGATGTACTGACAAGAGACGCTGTCATCCCTGCTCGCAGAGAATCCAGCTTCCAGTGTTCTGACTCTCTTCGCGGGGTGTTAGAGTTCGAGACCCGGAAAGAGATTCCCACCTCTCTCATTCTCAAGGTATGGAGCTGACTAGAACCTAGGACTCTTGGCATACCTGACTTGGCATACCAGACTATAGCATACCATACTATAGAATACATCACCTACTTCTTACCTTGCACTACACTTAGGTTAGGTACACTGGGGTAGAACTAGTTAGAGAAGCATCTTATGAGTACTCGCATGTTTAGCTTGTTATTTATGTATTTGAATATATGTGTCATAGCTAAAATATAATGCTAGCGCAGTATTATTTCTTTCTACTGCTTATGCTGTACATAATATATCTTGCATACTGTCTTACGATTGTAATAGCTCATATGTCTTACACAAGAAACAAGACTGTTCAATAATCCTTTTATTAAAACGCCCGTCTATTTTTTCTGTGTAACTCTGAAGAAACTAATCATGCACGATTAGCTGAGTGAAACTGTTATCTGTTGTTTCCAAGATTCTGAGAGTGTTCCGATTCTAAAAGGAAAATAAGTTGTCATGTTTATGCGGTTGCCAGAAACTACTCCCTTCTTGTTTACAAGGAGTTTCTAGTGGCCTCTGAGTTAGCTGGCACAAAGTAATTAAGTTTAATATACTCGATAGGGGCATACTGACCTCAGTCCTATGCCAAATCTATAGGGTATATTATTCCAATGCGCAGAGCCTATTGGGGAAATAGGAACTACACTACACTATTTAGACACCGCCCCTGCGGGCTGACGTCAGTTCTTTCTTTTTCTGCACCAGCCTAACACAGATCTGGAGCGAGCTACCCCTTTAGTCACATTTTGACTAAGCTTTTATCGACTTTTGTCGACTTCTTTTTTGAGTCTTTGGCTTCTGGTGCGCGAGGGATGACCCATCTTTGGACCAGTTTTAAGCCCTGTACGGCCTGATGTCTGTGTCGGACAAGCACTTTGTGTGCCTCTGGTGCCTGGAGCGCGACCACGACCCAAAGTCGTGCTCCGACTGTCGGGCCATGAATCCTAAGCCTTTGCGGGGGCGGTTCCGAAAGCTTTTGGAGGCCCGACAGTCGGCTCCGTGTCATTTCCGGTCCCGCTCGAGCGCCTTCGGGCCCTGCGGAGCTGGTCGAGGGTTCTGGGCCTTCGAAGCCGGGGACTGCCGAGGATCCAGACCTGAATCGGGATCAATGCCGGTCGACCTTACCCGACCTTCCCTGGTGCCGATACGAGCGACGAAGCCCCTGGCGCCAGCCTTGCCCCGCCCGATGCCATCCCCATACTCATCCCCGAGCTGAATCGACATTGGCCAACAGCCAAATCTGACGCCTGAGGTGACTTTTGTTCCCCTGTTCATCCCTTGTGTTCCCTATTGGCCAGAATTTGGTGATGAGGATTGGGAGGGTCTTCTGACCCTTTAGCAGACCAGCTAGAAGAGGTGGTCTGGAGAGAGGACCTGGGTGGCACCAGTCGTCTGGATTTTCTTTTAGATTTAAAAATAAAGTTATTGGAGAGAAAATTTGTTACTACACAGCAAAGATAGAAAATGCTAGTGGTTCTAGTAAAGAACTATTTCGCACTGTTAAAAATTTAACCACTACCAAAAAAGATGGTTCCACTAATTTTAATCAAGAATTTTGTGATGCTTTAGCTCTCTCCTTTAGAACAAAGATAGACCGAATTTATGATCAATTTACTCATTCTTCACTAAAAGATAATAAATTTGAACAAGAAATCAGTGAAAATCCTTCTTTGCTTAACTTCTCTCTGACTTCTACTTTGCAAATCACTAAATTAATCTCCATGGCTAAATCAGGTTCTCTGGAAGACCCTTGCCCTCCTAAAATTTTACAAAATATCTGCCATCTTGTTGGACTCCATCTATCAAAGATATTTAACCAGATGGTAGAACAAGGATCTTTTCCCACTGTGGGTAAGCAGGCTTGTATCCTGCCTCTTCTTTAAAATAATTTGGATGCATCTGATACAGCTAACTATCGCCTATCTCGAGAATTCCACTTCCGGCCAAGATAATTGAGAAGACCATGAATGCGGAACTCTCCAGTTTTATTGCAACCAATCAAATTTTAGACCACAGCCAGTTTGGCTTTAGAGCTAACCACAGTACAGAATCAGCTCTAATTAAGACCACAGAAGAAATCTGCACCTCGCTAGACAGCGGTGAGTCAGCAGCCTTGGTGCTGCTTGACCTATCGGTTGCATTTGATACGGTAGATCATATTCTATTGGTTCATCGCCTACAAGAAGCTGGGATAGGAGGTAAAGTCCTCTCCTTGTTGACATCGTTCTTAGGAGAGAGCACCCAATCAGTCCATTTGGGCAAATTTAAGTCGGCACCTTTTTCTCTCCCATGTGGTGTTCCGCAGGGCTCGTCGTTGAGCCCTACACTTTTTAATATCTATGTAGCGGAATTAGCACCACTGATAAGTTTTAATCTGATCCCAACAACCTATGCCGACGACACCCAGCTGGTGATCTCGACAGTGGATAAGGACATTAATCACTCATTAAAACTTCATGATTAAATGCTCTCCTTAAGTCACTGGATGAGCACTCATTGCTTGAAATTAAACTCACGCAAACCTGAGGTGATTATGTTCGGTAATCTCTTTCCTCCTTGGTCCCCAGCTTGGTGGCCAGATAATCATGGCCCTCCCCCTACCCCGGTAGACAAAGCAAAAAATCTTGGGGTCATTACAGATGAAAAGCTCAGTTTTAAAGCTCAAGTCTCTAAGGTTGTGTCTTCTTTGTTCTGTATGATTAAGACCATTAGGAAAACTCTGCCTTTTATTCCCAAACTATGCAGAAAGTCAGTAGTAACTTACTTAGTCTTGTTTAAACTTGACTATTGTAATGGACTGTACACTAAGGTGCAATCCACCCTTCTTAGGAAGTTACAGGCAGTGCAAAACGCCGCCCCAAGACTGATTTTGGATATCCCAAAATATCAGTCGGTCAGATCAGCATTGCGAGAACTCCAGTGTCTGCCAGTCTGCCAGCGGATAAAGTTTAAGACTCTCTGCATGGCCTATAAGGCATTACATAAAGAAGAACCGACATTTTTAGAGGACCTGTTTAAATGGTACTCACCAAACAGAACTCTGCGTTCAGCTAATGCATATTTGAAGCAGTCAATCAAGATCAAAAAGATGAACTGGGGGGGGGGGGGGGGAGTTTTACCTGCAACAGTATCAAGGAATGGAACTCCCTTCCTTTACATTTTAGAAAAATTCCCTCCTTTCTGGAATTCAGGAAACAGTTCAAGACCTGGCTTTTTCAACAATAGTAGCACTTAGCACAGTATGTTGCACTGGAAGCGCCAAGACACCCGAGGGTATTCGTGCGCTGTACACATTTTATTAACATGACTTAACATATCTCTCCTGACCTTGGAATGCTTCCCCTCCTACTGTGGCTATGGAGGAGGGAGCGTCTTATGCTGTGGAGGTGATAAGGGCAGCTGAGGCCCTGGGCCTGGAGCTCCCATCGGTGGCAGTCAGGACTAATCTGACAGAGGTGCTTCAACCGGCGACAACCTAATCTGAGCCCCTTTTGTCGTTCAACGAAGCCCTCACTGACGTCCTTCTGGGCACCTAGTCCAAGCCATGCACAGGGGCTCCTGTGGAACGAACAATCGCCCACCGCCCGGCTCCGGGCGAGCCAGTTTTCCTCACCCAACACCCTTCCCCAGAGAGCTTGGTAGTCCAATCCTCTTCCTCTAAGGGCTCATTCCCTTCTGCTTCCCCAGATAGGGAATCCAAGAAGATGGATCATCTTGGGAAGCGCATGTTCTCTACCTCCAGCTTGGAATTGCGGTCCGTGAATACCGCATGCCTCTTGGGCTGATACTCCCATACTGTCGGAGATACGGTTACGCAGGTGCTGCCTCAGTTTCCGGAGGTGGCTCGGGCCGTTCTCTCTGAGTCAGTGGCAGATGGGAGATATGCAGCCAAATTCACGATTTGATGTGGACTGGATACCACCGACTCACTGAGCAGAAAGATTGCCACATCAGTAGCCCTTCGGCGCTACGCCTGGTTGAGGACGTCTGGCTTTTCCAGGGATGTCCAGGCAACCTTGCAGGACATGCCCTTTGATGGGCGTTGCCTTTTTGGTGACAAGGTAGACTCGACGCTGGAGTGCTTTAAGGATTCTTCAGCTACGGCCAGATCCTTGGGCCTCGCAGCGGCGACTCGCCACCTCAAGTCTACTTTTTGCCCCTTTCGTGGCTATGGAATGGGCACCTCAACAAATCCAGCCCAAACCAGCCACAGGTTCATGCAAGCTACCCATTCTCAGCGTGGCCGTGGACATGGGACCCAGCGTCGCGGGTTTTGGGCCAGCGGGCGGGCCAGTCCACCCTTCCCATCCCTGCAGATGCCTCCAAACCTTCCTAGTCCGACCTTTCAGGGCCATCAAAAGCCATCACCTCCCCCCACTGGCACACCATCACGTTGGACAGGTGGGTTTTACAGATAGTCCGAAGGGGCTCCCTTCCCTTCGAGACTGCCCCTCCCTCAATGCCAACGTCTTTCGATCGCATGTCTGAGGATCATTTGGCACTTATCTGCCAGGAAGTTTCAGCTGTCTTGGCCAAGGAAGCTATAGAAAGGGTTCCAGCACCAGAAGTAGGTCATGGTTGCTGTTTCCGCTACTTTCTGGTGCACAAGAAGGACAAAGGCCTGCGTCCTATTCTAGACCTCAGGGCCCTCAACCGCTTCCTCCGGAAGGAGAAGTTCAAAATGCTAACCTTGGCTCAGGTCCTCTCTGCCCTCGACCCTGGAGACTGGATGGTGGCGCTGGACTTGCAAGATGCCTATTTTCACATCCCCGTCCTGCCAGCCCACAGACGTTACCTGCGGTTCACGTTAGGCCACGAGCATTTGCAGTTCATCGTGCTCCCGTTTGGTCTTACCAGCGCCCCTCGGTGTCACGAAAGTGATGGCGGTGGACGCAGCTCATCTGCACAGATTAGGGGTACCAGTCTTCCCCTATCTCGACGACTGGCTGTTGAAGGTGGACTTGCGCCAGGCTGTTGTCTCCCACCTCCAGACTACGGCGGACCTCCTGCATTCACTGGGGTTCACTATCAACGTGCCGAAGTCACACCTGACTTCCTCTCAGATGCTCTCTTTCATCTGAGCTGTTCTGGACACAGTGCAGTTTCGGACCTATCCTCCCGAGCAGCGAATCAGGGATATTTGGGCTAGGATACTGATGTTGCGGCCTCTATCCCGGATATCGGTGAGAATGACCCTGAGTCTTTTTGGCCTCATGGACTCCTGCATCCTGCTGGTGGATCATGCCAGATGGCATATGCAGGCTATGCAGTGGGAAATTAAGTTCCACTGGGTGCAGCATCAGGGGAATCTTTACGACTATGGCTAGATCTCGGAGTGGACTGCGCAACAACTGCAGTGGTGGCTCATGAACCACGCTTAGATCAGAGGCAGGTCCTTCTCCCTTCCCCATCCAGACCTCATAGTGGTGACAGATGTGTCACTCCTGGGATGGGGCGGTTATCTGGGGGAGGCGGAGATCAGCGGCATCTGGTCTCCGGTGGAGTCCGCTCCATATCAACCTGCTGGAGTTCCGGGAGATTTGTCTGGCACTGAAGCCATTCCTTCCCTTTCTCAAAGGGAAAGTTGTGCAGGTGTTCACAGACAACACCGCCGCCATGTGGTACTGCAAAAAACAGGACGGGGTAGGGTTGTGGACCCTATGTCAAGAGGCTCTTCATCTCTGGAGATGGCTGGAACATCAGGGCATGACCTTGGTGGTTCAAAACCTGGCAGGTTTTCTGAATGCCAGGTCGGATGAACTCTGCTGCCGGTGCCTAGTGGATCACGAATGGCATCTTCACTAGGAAGTGGTGCAAGGTCTCTTTCAGCTGTGGAGAGAGCCTTGGTTAGATCTGTTCACTACCGAAGAGAACGCGCAAGGTCATCAGCAATTCTGCACATTGGAATTTCCAAGGCGGCACTCTCTTGGCTACGCTTTTCATTGCGAGTAGAACTGCGGCCTCCTGTACGCTTCTCCGCCAATACACTTCTGCCCAGAGTGCTGAAGAAGATCAAGCACGACCGGGCCCAAATCATTCTTGTGGCTCTGGACTGGGCAGAGTCTGTTACCCAGAGCTCCTGAGCATGGCCATCGATCTCCACTCAGACTGCCTCTTCGGGATGATCTTCTGTCACAGCAGCAGGGGAGGGTGCTTCACCCGAACCTGTCCAGCTTCCACCTCCTTGCGTGGAGATTAAGCGGCGGCAGTTGACAGCTTTTGACTTTCCTCCTGAAGTCTGTAACATCATCTTGGCAGCCAGGCATCCCTCTGTAAAGATGGTATACGCCTATAGATGGAACAAGTTTGTACATGGTGCACAACAAAGGCTGTGGATCCCCTTTCTACCACTCTTTCAGAGGCCCTGTTGTATATACTTTCTTTGACCCATCAGGACTCTGCCCTGGGCAGTCTTAAAGGCTATCTTGTGGCCATCTCTCCTTTCCTTCCGCTATCAGATCAGCCATCTTTGTTCAAGTCCCCTATTGAAAATTGATTCTTTAAGGGCATTACTCATCTCTTTCCTCTTCCCTCGTAATGCCCCGGTGGAACTTGAACCTGGTCTTAACCTATCTTATGTGTGCTCCCTTCGAGCCTCTTCACAACTGTCCTCTCAGGCTTCTCACTCTGAAGACAGCATTCCTTGTTGCCACCACCTCTGCTCGCAGGGGGAGTGAGCTCCAAGCTCTTTCTTCTAAGCCACTTTTCTTCTCTGTGCATCCGGACAAAGTGGTGCTAAGGACAAGGCCTTCGTTTTGTCCAAAGTGGTTACACCTTTTCACACTGAGCAAACAATTACTTTGACCACCTTTTTCCCACCTCCGCACCCTTCCAAGGAGGAGAGACTCCACCTTCTGAACCCCAGGTGTGTGCTGTCTTTCTACCTTGACCGCACAAAAGATTTCCTGGTGGACGACCAACTCTTCGTTGGCTATGTGGGTGCCAAGCAAGGTTGGGCAGTTCAAAAACGGACCATCTCTAGATCGTTTGTCCTTTGTACTAAAATATGCTACGCTTTGGCGAAGAAGGAGCCTCCAGTGGGGCTCCATGCTCATTCTACCAGAGCTACGGCAGCTACCACTGCTCTTACTCGCAGAGTTCCACTCCTTGGCATCTGGCAGGCGGCCACGTGTGTATCTTTGCACACGTTCACCAGACATTATTGCCTGGACAGCCAAGTCCAGAGGGACGGCTATTTTGCCCTTTCTGTCCTCCAGGACTTTCTGGTGTGAACTTAGTTTGCAGGCCCTCCTCCGGGGTTGGTATTGCTGGGGTAGCTATTCTAAGTTATGGAATCTATAACTAACAGTCTCTCTCAGATGAACAAGTTACTTACCTTCGGTAACGATGTATCTGTAAGAGACATATGTTAGTTATAGATTCCTTACCGCCTCACCCATCCTCCCTGCTCCTCAAATTAACTTCTAGGGCCAGGGACTCCATAGCAGGGTCCTAGTTTTGCACACCATTGGTCAGTGTCGTGCATGGCTCTGTGCTTCCGGCGTGGAAAGTCGTTTCAGAACTGACGTCAGCGCGCAGGGGCGGCCTCTAAATAGACACCGCAATGTCATCCCGGCAAACACGTTGCCATCGACGGACGTGGAGTCGACTGGCGCCACCTACCGATGCGCAGGAGAACTCCTAAGAAAAAAGTCTCCGGATCCAGTCTGACGCCTGGGGGTAATTCTAAGGTAAGGAATCTATAACTAGCATATGTCTCTTACATCGTTACCGAAGGTAAGTAACTTGTTCATAAGAGGCAAATGATATGATGACACTGGTATATACTGGGTTATAGATGTAGATCGTGATTGTTTTTTTAAAGAAGTTTGGAGATACTGCCTGGTTTATTCAGTGTTTCTTGAATCCACTGCACACTATAGATATTCAACACTGTCATGAAATACAAGCGTTGGACCTGGGCAGAGCATATCACTCGCATTATCTGCATGTTGCAACTGGAAAAGACAGCCCTGGTGAGTGATTTTAGGAACATCAGTTCACCCTTAGAATAAGTTACACTCAAAAACAAACAGAGACGCCTCCCCCACCCACTCACTTTGTGAAGGAGCTGTGCCGGTGTGCACACCTACGTTATGTCCTGTCTGCTGGTCGATGAACGACTAGAGTGTTCCGATGGCTGAACTTTAAAGACCCCCATTTCATCGCTCCTCTGATTGTTTGCATCATTGCATCACGTTACACAAGCGCTTCCACATTAGATTGACGCTAGAGGCTGATGGGAAATGTAGTTCGCCACTATTGCCGGGCACACTAAGGGCCTTAACTACATGGAAGGTAGCGTCATAGCGCTACTTTGACAGAGGAAGAACGAGGGCAAACAATGAATCTGATTAAAACGTTGTCAGAGTCTGATGGAAGAACTTGC
The DNA here is from genome assembly GCF_964204655.1 of Triturus cristatus. Classification (NCBI taxonomy): domain Eukaryota; kingdom Metazoa; phylum Chordata; class Amphibia; order Caudata; family Salamandridae; genus Triturus; species Triturus cristatus. The sequence continues at coordinate 649,475,298 of NC_140590.1, forward strand.
TTTATCTTTTAATAATGGGCTTGCTAAGGACTAATATTTAGCTCTTATTGCTATATGTCTAGAACTTTTCTCATATTAGTTAATTTGTTTAATTTTATCATTTCTATTTTCTTATAAGAGATAGTTGTGTTGAATTTACAGCCTACATCTATGCTCGATGGCAAGATGTGGTATCTTTTTATTTAGTACAAACACCTAACTCATTGTTCTCTAAATTATATTCACTTAGATATCTTAGCTCATCTCAAATACTTATATGGCTGATGATATTCATATGCTGATCGAAATCAAAATGCTGATATATGTGCCACTGTGTTCTTCTCGATAAAATTTCATGCAAAACGCAAATATACTACCGGACTAATAGTCTTCTCTGGATCCATTTAGCTAATACACGAGGAGGATTGTTTAAAAGTAGAGGCTTTCAAGAAACACGGAATAAACTGTAAAGTATCTCTGAACTTCTTTAAAAAAACAATCAAGAGCTACATCTATGAACTGGAGTATAGCGGTGTCATGATCTCATGTGTCTCTAATGATAGCTTACTCTCCTTCCTTCTATCGTTCGCCAGAGTGTGATTGCAGGGGAGTGCCACCCTATTCTGACCAGGATTAGTTTGGACCACCCTGAGCTTAGGGTAAGTGTGCATGAGTTTTTACACCTAAGTATTCTCACGGATGGAGTGCGTTTTGAGAGTGTGTTTGCAGTGATTTGTGCACTTGTTTCATCATTTCACATAGCTTGGTTCCACAGAGATTGGATTGGGGTGCTCTATGGTTTTTGTGAAATAAGTAGGAACGGTTTAGTGGCTCTTAATGGGCTTTTTGAATGACCGAAGCTTTTGGAGTAGCTACATGGGTGGATGAGGCATCATTCTCAGCCAATCTCAGCAAAAAATGTAATCATATCTGAGATACCCACAATAAAGGTAGAACCACTGCGTATATCTCAAGATATTTTTATTCTAAATTGGATCACTGCAATTAACCAATATCCATTTATCTAAGAACTTCCGCAATGGTGTTCACCTACTGTAATGTGGAATATCGCCTATGATGAAGCATGCCACCATGAGTTGTGTGTGAGGCGACATCTCCAAAAATCTTTTTTTTAATCAGGTACATTTCACCTTGCATTAATGTTGCTGTGACCTGGCCACTTGTACTGTGATTATATATAGGTGTTGAGGATGTAACCAGGTTTTGTTCCTCTGTCTCTCCCTTTGTGTATACTCAATCTATTAACCTGGCAACTTTCATAAAAGAGAGAGAAAGACTTCATCGCCTAGATGCAAAGAGAGCTCTGAGCTTTTACATTGATCGTACCAAGAGCTACAGGGTGGACGATCAACTCCATACGGCAGTGAAGAAGGAAATGCTGTGCAGAAACAGACCATTCCCTTTATGGACTGTCTTGTGCATCAAAAATTCTGCTATGGATTAGCCAAGAAACAGCCGCCAGAAGTGCTCCTTCTACACAGTGTGCAAATCTTGGATTTCTGCCAGGCTGCAACATGGGCATCAGCCCATATGTTCACAAAGCACAAGTGCCAGGTCCAGCAGGATGGGCATTTTGCCCGTTCTGTCCTGCAGGAGTTTCTGGGATGAGTCATTCCACAGACCCACCAACCGGGGAGTACTGTTTTGTTATCTATTCAGAAGATCAGGAATCTGCGATTAGAAGTATACATAACAAGAACAAGTTATTTACCTTCGGTAACACTTGTTCTGGTGGATAATCTATCTAACTCAGATTCCTCACGACCTACCCTCCTCCCTGTAATGTGGAATGAACTCTGCTGGTCCATGTTCATAAGATTCCATTTTGGAGATCTGAACCCCGTCACAATCTGATTACTAAGGCACCATGACCGGTGGCACGGACAGATATCGGAAAGAATCTGACATCAGCATACAGAGGTGGCGGTTTACTAAGGGCCCTGACTTGACCTGACGAGTCAGAACTGCTCGATGCCAGGTACCGATGCGTGAGGGAATTACTGGGAAAATTCTGTGGATACAGCCTGGCGCCTGAGGTATTCACAAGGTTCGGAATCTGATGTTAGATAGAATATTTACCAGCTAGAGCATTAACAAAGGTAAGTAACTTGTTCATCTGTGCTAAATGTATCACATTAAAATTCGTTTTGGCTTGCACTGGCACTTAGAGAATGCATGTAGTGAAGAGGAAAGTGTGCTGAACTTTATTTAACCCAGAATCGACTTGCTAATGTGGTAAAGTAGAATGATGCTTCACCCTGGCAAACTGTGGTAAGGCGCCCCTACTTATTAACCTGGGTTTGATGCCTTGGGCGACAGAGGCTTCAAAAAGTATTTGCAAGCTACTGGCCACTTGCTCCTGTATCTGAAGCAGTTATAGCTGCTGTGGCAGGCCAGCACACTCAGGCCTCTCATTCCGTGGGTTCAGTAATTCCTGATACTGCTGGAAACCAATGTTCTTCCTGATTTGGAAATTACAAGCGATGTAGGACTACTGCAGACTGGATTCCCCCACCCGCCTTGACATTTCACTGTTTAAAAGCTGATGAAATGTCTGGGTGGGTGATAGACGAAAACGTAGAAATTGCCTCTGCGAACTATGACTGATTCTCTTGGTGCGTTCCTATTTCTGAGGGCACTTCAATGTCCCCCTGGAGCACACAAATGTTGTTGCATCGCAAAATTATCAATGCATGCATTATCGCTAATTTGGGCCCTGCAATACAGACTCGCTATGCTGGCACGCTTGTAAAGACCACAGTGTGACCTGTTTTATGTCAAATGAACATGGGACCTCTTATAGCTGCGTAACGTCCCTCAACCCTTTGTGATCCCAACCAAGCTGGATTCTTATGACACTTACCTGCACTCAATCACAGATTTCTCCGGTTAGCACAAAAGTGAGATGTCCTACACTGCTGCACGGTTCATCGAGACCAACGGCCTTAGGGTGTCTCGTGGCCTTATTATATCTATTCTTTGACAGCTCTGATGCTGATGGGGCGTTTACGACATTACAGCATGCTGACAGAAGCGAGGAAAGGCGAGTAAACAATTGTCAAGTTGAACCTCAAACCCTATTGACAGGTAAGCTTATTACACCTTTACTTGATGACAGATTGGGAAATTAAAGGAACAAAAATATTCCCTTTGCTTGCTCGGATATCGGGAACTTTACTGGCACATGTCACATTTTACTTGCAGCAAAAAACTGATACAGAAACCTTCATGGAAATCTGTTGTCAAAGGATTCTTTCAAAGCAACAAAGAGAAGGCTTCAACTCTTCGTTTTTTACATATCATTATCTTCATCCGTTTTGTTCTTTGCTTCCAAGGAGACGAGCAGTTATTCTTCTGAAGGCTCCCTCCTCACCTGACATCCGAAAGTATTTCGAGATGAGGGAATGCGCCATGAGTTCCTCGGGGGATGCCTTTTATGAAAAGGATTCATGATTACCAAAAAAGGAAGGCTCTACAACTGGGCTGTCAGTCTCGACAGAACGAGTATTAATCTCCGGACATTATCTATGGTTTGGCAAATTTCCTATCAGTGGAAGTGAGAGTTCCCAGGCCGCGCTGCCTTCTCACCGTTAAGTGCCATTTCTAAGTGCTTATGAGCCCGCCCCCGTGTGTATGACTTCGTGCTCGGCCCTTGACTCTTCATGTGCTCTGTTGGTACTCACAAGTAGGCCTGGGCGGTAAATTCCGTTCCGCTCGGAATTCGGGTAATTTCGCGTTCTGCGGAGAATGCGGAATTGCCAAAAATTCCATGATGCACGGCTTCGCAGAATTATTTGCTTGTTTACGCTTTCAAAATGCGTGTTCGCGAGAGATTTCCTCCCGAGCACGCAAGAAGCGTTCGCGATCAGGAAAAAAGCATCGCGAACGGGCGGAACAAGCAATTCTGCGTGTTCGCAGAACTCTGCGTGCTCGCGGAGATTTTTTACCGTTTCGCGGAGCTTTGCTTAGCGCTACTACGCAAATTGCGCTCACCCCTGCTCACAAGCACTCTTCCTCCTTGTCTGTCTGGGAGTTTCTTTTACAGCTCTTAAACGTGTACGGCTTGGCGCTCCCCCTTTTCGTTTCATTTAAGTGTCCATATCCAGTCCCCAAGGACCGCAGTCACAGTCGGTTTTTGGATAACCACGACATTGAAATGATTACCATTGAGATTCCTTGTATGCACATTTATCTTTGGGAGTATCCGGAAGCGTGGCATTATTTCTAGTCTAGAGTGCAGAAAACGAACACCCTAAAGCACTATTCATGACGATTTTATGTCTGGTGTTAGATAAAATCTTTTGTTTTAATAAAATGATATGTCTCTATAAACTTTCCTGTAAGGTCTTTCAGTTGGCCCTCTTTATCCATTGGTCTGTTGTGGTGTAATTCCTATTGTTCTTCAAGTCACTACAGCAAAGATCTTTGGGCAATGGGTCAGCCCACTTAAGCAATGGCTTCCTTTCTAAGAGTGTTTCGGCATTCTACCGAAGCACAAGTCATCACCCACATCAAAACAAACCCTTTCAGTGTCACGGCCAGTGTGTCCTTTTTTAATTTTATTTGTGGGTGCTTTTTTAACTACATTTTTAAGCTTTTCCCAGACATTGCTACTGGACCCTCACTGCCACTTGCTGTACGCCACTTCCATCCTGGCACTGCAAGCAATGCCCATCTTCAAATTGGCTTTAATGCCATTCGGTGATTGCCGCTCGTGCGTGCACATGTGCACCCAGGGTTGTTAATCTTTATTTTTTTAATGCAGATTTATATAGCGCGAACTCGACCCAAAGGTATTGGAGCGCTTTACATGAGCACCGGTTACGTTACACAACCACAAGGACACATTCAGGCACATGGAGATTAAGTGATTTGCCCAGAATCACAGGATGTGGACGCGACCCCGAGGCTCGTACCTTGGTTTCCAGCACCAAAGTCGTCAATCTAGCCGTCAGACCACATGTTTATCTTTGAAATCCTCGAATGGGCTTTTTAAAACCATTGAACTGCGGCTGCCATTCATGCGCAAACATGGGCAGCCATCTTTCAATGTTTACTTTCAAACATTCAAAGGGAACCACCCATGTGAGTGCATGTACTCACAGAACCAGCTACTTTTGAGAGGTTTTTGCCAAACTTTATAGCAAAAACCATTTCAAAATAGTCGCCCCTAAGGACGCTGCCATGTGCATGCATGAGTGGCTGTTTTTTAATGGTTTTTGTAATACAATTTTACAAAAACCATTTCAACACTAAAGAAGCATTTTCATGGGTCTGAACTTGATTTGCTTGTGCTGAGCAACTTCCTGGGGAGAATTTTAATAATAACTGTTCTGCTGAATATCCCTCTCTTTTCTCCCCTTTCTTCAGCTCTGGTAGCTCAAGCTGCACCACCCCACATTTAAGCGATCCGTTTCGTGCTGCTGGTCGTTTGCAGCAGCTGAGGCGCAATAGCTTCTCCGTTTCCTATTTGAGAAATAGTCCCTTGGTGTATGCCTGGTCTTTGTGTGCATCATCAGAGAGAGGTCGCTGTAGAATTGTCTGACTAACATGCTCTCAAAAAAATAATCAACATGTGGGAATAGGAAACCTAAGCTCAGATATAGTACAAAGCCCCTTTGTTTCAATGAAGCAACGTGGCACCTAATACTGGGTCTCCAGAACCCCTATGTGGAGTTCACCCACAGTGGCCTTAGACTAATGGTGCAAGTAACCCTGAGAGGGTGAAAGGGCCCAATACCTGACAACATGTTTGATTAACATCTACTGTAAAGGTCAATTCTAGGGTTACCAAATGCCTGGGGATCAGTCACTCAATGTTTATTGAGAATTACCACTTCTAATCCTCATCCAAGCACACAGCCCTAGAGCTTTTGTACAGTCCGATCATGCAAGTCTTTTCTTCTGGGTGCTCTACTGCTGATTCTTTGCACAGAGAGGTAAAGCAAGCCTTCCTTCATGAGTGTAAATTAGGGAACAGATACTTAGACCGTGTTGGTGTATCTAGAGTAATGTAAAAGGGAGAAGAGCCTAGTTTCACCTGCCTGGCAGGCCCATCCAGCTCCAGACTCTGGGGTTGAGTCTTGACTGTGTCTCAGTGCAGGAAACAGTGAAGGTTAATATGGTCTCGATCAGATGAAATTAGATGGTCTCTCGGGCAAGGTGGCACTGCCACTGTCATTTTCCTTGACTAAAATGAAGCTTCGAAAGGATGTCCCACAACTCCAGCAACTGTTGGGCTGTGTGATCTGCAACTCAGCCTTAAAATAGCTTGCCTCATTTTTGAAGGATCGCTGTTTTCAGGTCTCTAGAAAAACCTTTCTTCTCATGTAGCCTGACTTTTTTTTGGTGATCGTCCCTTACCTGACCCTTTTCAATATTTCTGTACCACCCTTCCAGACATTGTGGTTTCTTTGGTCTGCCCTTGGTCACATTCCCGGATGACACACAGCTTGTCATCATGCTGTCTGCCCAGATGACAGCTAGAGTTCTGGGCAAATGAGGAACTGCTTGTCAGCATATCCAGTTGGATGGGACTCAGCTGTTTAAAGTTGAATGTCAGGAAGATGGGGGTGATGATTGTGGGCAACCAGCCCCATCTTTGGACTCTAGATTGGTGGCCTGGTACTTTAGGTCCACTTCCTGTCCCAAACCAACAATCAAAAACGTAAGTGTTTGTTTGATGAGAACCTGAAGATGGATCAGCATGTCAGGAAACTGTCAGCACGCTTCTACGGCCTCTATAGAAGCCAAAAATGTGGTCAGTGCCCTGCCTCGCCACACCCCAAAAAACATGGTCTAGGCAATCATTACTTCTCCCTGGACTATTAAAATGTGTTATATTTGGGCAGCATGGCACAGAATTTAAAGAAGCGACTACAAACCATCCAGAACGCAGTTTGCACTTGTTCTTGCGTATTCCCAGACATCAATCAGTCTCTTCCCATTTAAGGGCTCTTTACTGGCTTTTAGTGGATCAAGTTATAAAATTCAAAACTCTTTATTTTGTGTTCCGTGTATTCCACAACACAGTAAGTTGATTCAGCCTCACGCTCCGTCAAGACCTCTAAGATTGGCCAACCTAAGGCTTGCATGTGTGCCCTGGATCAAAAGAGCACAAGGGGTATGGGCTCGGTCTGGCTTCTAGCAGCTAACTATAGAACTCCCCGCCACTCCGACTGTGTTTAAGTACAACTGAGCAAGCTTATAAGAAACAGCTCAACTCTTGCTTTTCTGATTCAATATCGGGTCCGTTATTAAATTCAGCAGGTTTATTCAGAGATGGGAAACCCTAGTTGGGCCACACCGTGAACTATCCCTAAGTTTCCAAAGTCCCAGTACCTGAACTGGTGAATTCCAGGACATTTGATGTATTGTAACATCAGTATCCCTCTATGGAGTGTATTAGTGTAAAAGGTTTTGTAATAATGTGCCTTTGTTTGGGTTTAGAATACTTTGATATAATTTTGTGAGTATGAAAGAGAATTGCTGATAAAAGGTATCTCGAAAAGACGTTAAAAATACCTCAGACTGCTGAATGAGATTTCACTTTTTTTATACAAAACGCAAATGATGAAATCAAACACGATGAACATTTATTTAGATGTTTTGTGCAAGCTAGCTTTTAAAACTCACCATGGAGATTTAACAGTATATCACATTGCCACTTCCCACTGGTTTAACTCATCTCCGCCAACCCTGATAATCAGTGCTTAATTTGTAAAATATTAAGTGCAGGTGCTCACATTTTTGGGGGGAGGCCACACCCACTTTCTCGGGTACGCCCACTTCTCCAAGAGGCGGCACCCACTTCCTTTTTTGGTTCCACCCACATCCACAAGCCTCAACACATCATACCCACCTCCTCACATCTTGAGTTCCGCAAGAAGCTGAAGACCTGGCTCTTCACATAAGCACCTCTGGGACCTCACACCTGCCCAAGTGCCTGGATACCCTCTCGGGTGATTAGTGTGATGTACAAATCAATATATCATAACATAATATAACACATGGGAAGCCTATGAGAACAACTTAAAATTGAGCTCAAATTAGAGAACGTGTGTAATTCTCAAAATGCAGCTTTAGGAAAGGTCATTGGAGTACTTGAGGCAGCTTTGCAAACTAAAGAGAATGTGCTTGTACTGTGATGTTTAAAAGATAGGAAAGGGTGAAGGAAGGAATACATTAAAGAAGGCAGCAACAAATGCTGGTAGGAAGGGGAGTACTGGAGTGAGGACATATATAAGTAACGGATGAAAGGAGAAGGAAATAAGAAAAGAATGTGAAAGGAACAAATGAAGGAATAGAGGGAGAAAGGAAGTAAATGATGTGTGATGGATGAATAGAAAGAAGAAATGAAAGGAGCAAGAGCAGCATAAGGAAGGGTTGATGATAAGAAAGGAGGACATTAAAGAAGAGGTGAAGGAAGGAGCAGGAAAAAAGAAAGTAAGGAAAGAATGTAGGAAGAGGAATAAATGCACCAGGGGAGGAAGGATGGGGAATGAATGAGGGTGTAAGGAAGAAAGCAAGAATGGAATGAGGGTGTAAGGAAGCAACAGGGGAAAGGAGGCATGGCTGGAAGTGCTGAGGAAGAGAAAAAGGGAAAAGAAAAAGATGTGACGAAGAAAAAAAAGGAGGTCAGGGGAAAGGATACAAGTATGAAAGGTACTGGGTCAAGTAGGGACAGAGAGAATAATGACAGTGTAATATTGCAAAGAAATTGAAAAACAAAAGATTAAAATACATTTGTGTGCTTACCATACCATGTATGTTTGTAAAGCACATATTCACCAAAGGGGGCCTTGACACAGAATTTAAAATGTTATCCAGCTTATAGGCACAAATTCTATCGACCTCAGAAAGATGAAAGGCTGAGTTGCATACCAAGATTAAAATTTTTGATCCTGAGAACAAAAACTGATTCCTGGAGTGGATATAAAGAAATGTGCAAGAAGGAAAAATACAAAAGGGAGAGTGAGGAAGGAGAGGTCTGAAGGCAAAGATAGATACGGTAGACAAAGAATGTGAAGAGAAGTGAGGAAAGCAAAGATAGGGAGTGGAAGACTGGATTGGACCATGATGAGAAAGAAAAAAGGAAAGAGGAGAAAGGGAAGAAGAGCAGACAGAAGTGAGGTGCATGAAAAGAGAGTGCAAGGGAAAGATGAGAAGGTGCAAACTGATAAGCAGTTAATGAGGGGAGGTGGTGATTAAGAGGAAACTGGACGTAGGGCAGACAGTGAAAGAAGAATGGAAAGAAGGGAAGCAGTAAGGTGTGAAGGGTAGGAAGAAAAGCAGATGGCGAGGAACAGCAAGAAAATAGTACACCTCTGCTTTATTAAAAATAGAGTAATTAATTATGTAAAGTTGTGAGGTGACAGGGCTGCATCGTTCCTGGCCAGCCTCATGAATGCATAGCTGTGCTGTCCAAAACACACAATAGCGATTTGGACACCCTATCACTGAGTGGCTAGCTTAGGGGCGTGCCATTTGCGCATGCACTGTGAGAGCACAAGCCATTGTTAGTTCTAAGGCCTAGTTCTTTCAGAGTGAACACAGTGTTCCCCCATTCTGGCAGACCAGACCCTGCCACCGATTTAAGGCATAATCTGTCTATTGCTTCTTGGCCAGAGCAACCAGTCCCTGGAAGGACGACTCTAGGAGAGCCAACATCGAGGCCAAGCTCACAAAGGCTTCAGATTCGGGGTCTCAAACCCCATGTGCGAAACACTATCGACTTCTGCCAACCAGGGGCTGGTAAAGTTAACAGGCTTGTGATCTTGACTGTGCAGCTGCAGAAAATGCAGGGCAAGCAAGGGCGGTAGGCGAAGCACCCGATTAACAGTAAGTGATGAGCCAAACCAAACTTTGCGGATTGAGGCACTAAAGCCAAGCTTGTCCAAACAACGAGAAAAAGCGAGCCCGCAAGTGATGTGCAGACGCAAACTTTGAGCAAATGATGGGCTGAGGCATGCACTGCCTAAAGAGCTGAAACAAACTTTAAGCACATGACTGGGAACTTCAAGAGAACTTTGAGAGATTATGAGTCAAAGTGAACTTTGTGCATGCAATAAATGTGCTAACGTCAACAACTTTGAACTTGAATGAATTTGTCTTGACCTAGGAGCGCAGAGCGGTTCTCGGGAGCACAAAGGATGCTTTATTTCACAATTTACATAAGTTAAATGTCAACAGTGTCAGTGCGCCTCTGGAGAGTGTTAATAATAAAATGTGTCTTATGTTTTAGCGCTTGCTGCTAAGTACTTGAAATATCACAGCTTTTTGGCTCACTGATCTGCTGCACTATGTGTGTGCGTGTCTCTCAACCTCTTGCCCCCCAATAAATGCCTGGTGCTCTCTGCCGCCCTGGATGTTAGTCTGTGTTTTTAGAGTGTGTGGCCTCATTAACGCAACTCAGCTGTCCTGCTGGTTGCGCCGGGGCTGGGCATGTAGCGGTACGCCGAACGGGCCGGAAATCACTTACTCCGGGGTAACTCTTTTAGGGATAACTACCTGCTTTTTAAATAATATTGCAAAAGCAGGGGTTGCAAAGAGCCAGGCTACCCTACCAACTTTCCCCCCACACCCTAGGCAATCACCAACGTCTCCTGAACCACAAAATCATAGGGTTCTCTGTGAAACGTCTCCCAAGATCGTTTCTCCATCCTCTACTGCAGGAACGCATCTGGTGAGTCTGGGTGCAGAGTGATTCTCGGGAGCATAAAGGATGCTTTATTTCGAATTGTCCTTTCTTTTCATGTCTTCGTGGCGCTCCCCGCCTGCCAGCGCGTACATAAAATAATGGAATGCCGTTTCGGGCTCTTGTTCCTTTTATGAAGCAAGTAAATCAAATGTATACAAATTATACCTGATTGCCGGCGCTCGTATATATTCACTTCTGCTGGACATTGTACAATGTTTATTGGCAGTCCTGCATACTTCCAGCCTGCCACGCCCCAGCTCAGACGAAAGCCCGCCTTCAGCCATTCCTCAATGGAAATGAAACAATGTTCCGTGAAAGGCAGGCACGATCTGCTGCAAGTGTCATCACTAACGTGATGACGCCACGCATTTTCAGTATGCCTGGGCCAGGGTGTACTTCCTATGAGGACATACCAGGCAGCAGCCACAGAAGGAGAGCAGGCATTTATTTAAATAATTACCGGGCCATCGATCTGCCGGAGGAGAACAATTGTATAGACCCGGCCCGGTGAAATAAGTGCCGGTGCTGAGCACCGGAAAGCACCGGCACAAATTAAGCCCTGCTGATAATACATTCCAAATGACCCCAAAATGACACTGTAAAACTTGGTCTAAGGTTTGCATTTATTTGCAAACAAGTTGTGACGTTTAGCAGGGGTTAACTGGAATAAAACTTCCTACTGACCTTTAGTAAGTTAATTATTTTGTCAATTACGAATCTTCTAGGATTGGTTTGTGCTGAGCTGATATTCCTTCTAGTCATTTTAGGTTCTTCTCCACATGTAGGTTTCCTCACTCTCCACAAGTTGCAGTTATTCAGTAATAAATACAACCAGTTCTGGAATCTGATAAATAGAATTACCTTATCAGACAACCAGATATTGATAGTGACATACACTGGGCATTCCCACGTGCAGGCTGCTCTGTAAGGCAACTACCGATTGTGCTGAACAGCTGTGTGCTTATATGTATTATCATCCGACTGATCTGGGTTTCTTTAATCTACATTATAGCACCTCAGACAAATCTTTCCACACTGGATACATATTACCTTTATTATTTATGTTTGATTCTCCTTTCGATTCTGTGATGGAAATTTGTAGTCGACACTGGTTTGTTCCTTCAGGATATGTAACTTAACACATTTTAATAAAATAATACCTTCCAACTGATAGATTTGTTACTCTACCATTTGTAAACCACCACGTGCAAACAAATAAATTCACATGTTAAAATTGCAATCCTTTTTATACACGACTTTGTTGGTTTGTGCTCTAGTGCGCTGATTGTACACACTTCCAGATATATTCATGCTTTTACACCTGTTAAAAGTATGTGCTACGTAAAGGGCGGGCATGCGCAGGTGCAAGGGCCTTTTTCACCCGACTTACAGCCTTTGACATCATATTGTTGTCATGTGTATACTAGCTCATGTTACTATTTGTGAGAAAAACCTGTTGTTTCACCTCTGCTGGCAGATCGCATGCTGAATCACTAGTGCTCTGCAGTCACTTGGGTAATCTCAAAGCAATACCTTTATTGCAGTGGCCCAGAATATGTGGAAATCACTTGTACAGTTGAAATATTGACAGATAATGTCTAGTTTGTTGATACAGTGGCTGTCTCAAGGGAGTAGTTTATATCTTCTACAGACTAGTTACTGCTGTTCCACATATTGGCATGTGAACCTGTGTGCTAGTGTCATCTTGGATCGATGCACACTGCTGGCTGTGCTATTTTATTTCCATGGACACAGTTGTGGTGGAAACTCAGCCAGCGATATAGTGGTGCAACGCAGTAGTCCACTTATTTAATTTTTCTTATGTGGCCTAGCAACTTGTTAAGAGAATGTACTCCATGAAAACAGCGCACAATTGTAGATGGCTTGTATGTCATCTATTATCCAAGTATGGAGCGCGCTATACTTGTTGCATCTCAGGTCCCAACTTACTATTAGATCGTTATCGAATCCTGAGGTTCGAACGAGGACGAGCACACATCTAAGCATAGAACTAAACAAACCGTCTTAGAATTGAAATACAAACACAACATTTTCTTTTTTTCCGTAAAAAACAAAACAACCAAAAAAAGACTCCTAAAGTATATTGTCCATAACTATATGAATTACAGTTAAAAGTGAAAATTAAAAATTATACTTCAAACTCACATAAATATAGTGGCATTCTAGAAGCCCATCCACAACGAGTGATAACGCATTCACTTCCCAATTGGCATTCAAATCATTGCCCTCCCTTCACTGATTGCAGACACAGTCTGCTCCACAGTGCTTCTAGACATGTTCTGTCCTGTGAGCTCTCATTTACTGCATCATTCATTACAATGTCACAAACACAATCATGCATCGGCTGATCTGTTCTTTGCAACTTATTATCAAATATTTTCCCCTGCACTTCATCCACCAATATGAGGTTATATTTAGACCACCGCCTAGCATTCTCTAGCTTGTCAGAACTATTAGCAACATAAACCACTTTGAAGGATCCTACAAACTTAAAGTTGAACTTGGACTTCCTGTGCCGCATATCGTTCAACATAACCCAACCTACTTTCAACTCTTTCGACCACACAAGCAAAATAACCCTTCATTTTATTTTGTTTTTGTTTTACTCTGGAAGCAATTTTTTCCAACAACACATTCACCACCATACTACCACTCTTCCGTTCTAGCCTCCTTTCCCCTCATTAAATAAAAAGGAGATGCTCCTGTGACAATGTGCGGTGCGTTATGATACATCCAAATCTTGTTCCTTAAGAACTCTTCAACATCTACAGTACATGTCAAAGCAGTTTGGATGCCCTCTTTAAGAATTCTGTTACAGCGCTCCACAGCTCCATTACATTGTGGACTATATAAAGCCACAGTACAGTGTTTTATGTTTCTTAGTTCAAGAACGTTATCCTTTTTGTCTGAAAGCACTTGTATCCCATTATCAGTAACCAACACCAGAGGATTCCCTTTTTTGACAAATAATTTAGCTAAAAAATGTAAGGTAACCTCTGTGCTCATGTTCTCCATAAATTCATAGTATGTAAATGTCGAAAAGTAGTCAGTAAATACAATCACATGACACATACTTGGGGGCAACTGACACAAAGGTTCTACAAAATCATACATCAACTTTTCCCAAGCACATTCAGGATACGGAACAGGCTGCAAGTGCGTTTCTTTCAAAAGCCAATGCTTATTGGACAACACACAAACTTTACTCTTACCCACCATATAATCCACTAATTGATCCATGGCAGGCCACCAAAAGGATTTTCTCAGCATTTTTTTTAGTTGAAGTCGTTACTAAATGGCCGGAGTGGCCATGGTTCACAATTCTTTGACGCAACCTGGCAGGAGGAACACATTTCCTATTCCATAAAAAAACGCAATTTTTCACAATTAATTCACTACATGAATTCTTAACTGTTGCCCACCCTGAACACATATATTGCTGGGTCTAAATAATGAAAGTGTCCTCCTCACTTTCACTTAGCCATTCATCCTCTGAAATACACCCTTGACAGGACTTTACTACATACACAACAGCAATAGCACATTCTTTGTCAAAGAAAAAAACTGTGTCACCTTCACAAACCAGAGGCAACCTAGATAAACAGTCAGCTCGCCCATTGGTCCCGTCCGCAAGGTACTGTACCTCAAAGTCGAATTCCTGCAACTTCGACAAGATTGGTATCAACCTGGAGGAGGCATTTCCAGTGCCTTTACCTCCTAACAGATGCATTAGTGGTTTGTGATCCATACACAAGATAAACTTTGTTCCCTATCATTCAGAGTTCTTGACACAAATGCAACAGTATTCTCATACTTGCCCACTCTTTGACACAGCACTGCCCCAATACCCTGACCACTCACATCAACAGTAACGGTTCACTGATGTCCTGATATGAATGTCTTTAATGCGTCCATTACTACTGATAATGGCATTACTCCTAGTCCTACTCCCTCGTCTTCCTTCTTAACGTGTGAGGCCCCCGCCTCCCCCAGATCCAAACCCAGCCTATAAAAACTCTGCCCGCCCCCACCGCCTCCTGTATGCAAACAAGCCGAGCTAGCACTCAGTTGGATTGCACCGAGAGGGTGGGAGGGTCCTAGAAGGAAGGCGAGGGAGTAGGACTAGGAGTAATATCATTATCACTAGTAATGGATGCATTACCTCCCGTCCCTCCCTCACCTTCCTTCTTAACGTGTGAGAACATAGCAAGCAAAAAAACAGAGACGGACAACTGAGTGATAAAGAACACCAATTTAATAACGTGCCCCAATCACAGTACAAAAACACCTCTATTCCCTCATAGAGGACAAGACCCTGTGGCACAGAATATTGTCCAAACGTTCCAGACCAGCAATCCGATAGTGGCGGGCAAAAGTGGACTAGGAAGACCAGGTCTCAGCCCTACAGGTCTCCACCACCGCGGTATCCTGCAATTCAGCAACCGTAGTCGCCATACTGCGAGTAGAACGGCCCTGAACACCCATAGGAGGATCCACCCTCTTAATTTTGCAAGCCAACAAGACCGTAGACCAAATACAACGACTCAACATAGCCAGGGAAGGCTTTACACCCTTCTTAGTAGGACCAAAGTTCACAAACAAAGCATCCCCTTTACTGAAGGACTCCACCACCTGCAGATTGCACAGCAACGTCCGCTGCACATTCAGACAGTGCAAACGACACTCCTCAGCGGAGGAAGGATCAGGACAACACTCAGGCAAAATCACCTCCTGACTGAAGTGAAAAGCCAAATTTACATTAGGGACAAAGGATGGTACCGGCACCAAAACCACCCGGTCAGCAAAGAGCTTGCAAAAGTCATCCTTACAGGACAAAACCCCCAAATCACCCAAGCGCCGCGCCGAAGTGATAGCGACCAGAAAACAAGCTTTAAAAGTCAAGAGTTTCAACTCAAGACCCACAAGGGGCTCAAAAGGAGAGCCCGGCAGGACATCCAAGACAAGCTGCGGATTCGAAGAAGGAAAAGAAGGGACCGGCCGCGGAAAAAGGTTTAACAGACCCTGAAAAAACTGTGGCATCAGACCCCCGTCATCCTGCAAATTACGCCTGGAGCCCTGAAAAGCCTGAATGGCCGCCCACTGCCCCGCAGAGAAGCCACCAACAACCCCAAATGAGCCCCATCCTGCAGAAACTGCATCATCAGAAAGAGGTCATCCACTGTGGGATCAATCTACTTAGCAGCACACCAGGTCAAAGAGGCCCGCCAATGTCTAGCATAAAAGAGAAGCGTAGAGGACCTACGAGAAGCCTGCAATGTAACAGCCAAATGGTTAGACACCCCCAACCCAGCTAAGACCCGCCGTTCAACCGCCAGGCCGTCAAGTGTAACTTCCTTAACCCCTTCCCCGCTCATGACGGAACCGCTCCGTCATGAGCCACGGTTGCCGTGTGCTCATGACGGAGCGGTTCCGTCATGCCACGCCCGTTGGCGGCCGCTCCGCCCACGCGGCGCTGTTTCCCCGCCTGTGCGGGGGGACAACGCAACTGGGCGGAGTCATGACGGAACCGCTCCGTCATGAGCACAGCTCAACCGTGGCTCATGACGGAGTGGCTCCGTCATGAGCACAGCGCCACCGCGCTGCCCCCCCGCACCCCCCAGCGCTGCGGCGGAATTCCCGCCGCAGCGAAGGGGTTAAGGTGCCCAGGGGAAGAGCAGTAAAACTCAATGGAGACGGAACCACAGAGAGGACCCACTCCAGGTCGCAACACAACCGAGCCAGGAGAGGAAACCAATTTGCCCGAGGCCAAAGGGACACAATCAACACCACCTGAGCACGGTCCCTCCGGACACAAACCAGAAAGGCCCGGAGTAGTGGAAAAGGAGGGAAGGCATACAGAAGACCGCCGAGGCCATGGACAAGTCAAGCCATCGACTCCCAGGGCCCCGGGACACCGACCCAGATAACAAAACAGGCCCACCTTGGCATTTCCCGGGTCCGCAAACAGATCCACCACTAGGAGGCCCCACCGATCCACCAACTGATCGAACAAACTGGAAAGAGGGAGAAATCTTTTGGCGAGGGAATGTCCCTGCTTAAGCGATCAGCACAAACATTCTCCACCCCGAATGTAGAGAGCAGACAGAACCAGCACCCAGACCTGAACCCACAGAAAAATGTCACTGGCAATCAAGTTCAAGGACCTGGACCTGGTCCCCCCTGTCTGTTGACATAAGACTTTGCCACCAGATTATCTGTCTGAACCACATCTGGCCCCGCAGAGAGACTTAACGGTGAATCAGGGCTAGCCGAATCGCCCGCAACTCCCTCCAGTTTGAGGACGTCCAGGGGTACCACAGGGACCAGCAGCCTCGAACCTGCTCTGACCTCAGCCAAGCCTCTCACCTGGACAGGCTGGCATCTGAAGTCAGCACAAGTGGAGCCAGGGGAGACAAGGAGATTCCGTTCAGAAGATGGCGCCAGCAAAGCCACCAGGAGAGACCCTCCCGGATCCGAACAGTCATTGGCAGGGGAGACAATAGACTCTGAGCCCATGGAGACCAACCCAACAGGATCCAGTTGGCGAGGCGAAGAAGTTAAAAACAGACCCAGGGTACCAGAAACACAACAGAAGTCAAATGACCCTGCACCCTTAGCCACTCCACCGCCGGAAAAGCCTCCTGGAACATCAAGGACAGAACCTGTGACTGGAGGGAGGCCAGGGACCTGTGGGATAGAGTACCATGGCCGAGCAGAGTTTGAAAACCATGTCCTGAGAGGGGCACAAAGAAGATTTTTCCCAGTTCACCAAAAATCGGTGCCCTTGAAGAACCTCCAAGGCCCTTCGACCTGAGTGAGTAAAAGAGATTCTTTGGCAGCATGCAGTAACAGGTCATCCAAATAGGGATGAATGAACACCCCTTCTGCATGAAGGAGAGCCATGAGAGGCACCAGGACCTTCGTGAAGACCCTCGGAGAGGACCTGAGACTGAAGGGGAGAACACAAAACTGAAAATGGTCATCTCCTAACGCGAACCATAGGAAATGCTGAGAAGAGGTGACGACAGGGACGTGGAGATAGGTGTCCTTGTGATCCAAGAAGGCCAAAAACTCGCCCGGCTGAACCAGGAGAATAATCGCTTGAATGGTCACTGTGAATACCAAATGAGCTGGTGTGCGTGTCACCTCTCTAACTAATGTAATCAGGTATGGCAGTTATTTGAAAGACAGTCGCACAAGTTAAATAAATATATGCAGTTCTTACACATCCCCTAGTGATAACATTAAATAGAAATTATCAGCGCACTAAACCACCAGCACGTGCGGGCGCCGTTTGATGTCTCAGATATTTCCAACATCAGTTGACACCAAAAAATGGCCGCCGATGTGACGTGAATATATCATCACGCATGTCACACGAAGACCACTTCAAAATGGCTGCGTGCCTGACGTTGACATAGCGCAACAGGCCAATTTAGATCTCTTCCTCACGAATCTCTGCCCTTGAGGCACCACAGCACTACTCCACCAGCTTCTGCATGACTGGAAAGGAAGACTCCCACAGGGCAGTGCCACATGCTCCGCTCGAAGCAATGACTTAATCCCATCTGACAACAACAAACAAAATGCTGGCTACTGGAAATGCTCAAAGTAAGCTTTTCCTCGTCGCCATTGTGTTATGATAATGTACTCCACAAAAACAGCACTCAATTGTAAAAAGTTTTGTATGTCATTTATTTCCCATGTATGGAGCCCGCTATCCTTCGTCGCATCTCAGGTTCCAATTGACTACTAGAGTTGTTATCGGATCCTTAGGTCCGAACGAGATAGCAACCACTAGGACAAGCTCAAGCACACATCTAAGCGTAGAACTATACATACATTCTTACCATTGAAATACAAATACAACATGACCATTCAGTTTATCCAGCAGTATGCTGTATTGTTGTTGCTTTCCCATTCAGTGTGGAGCCACCTTCACGTTTTTTTGTGTGTGAATTTACACTGGTAATTTCTCTGTATCATGATTCTCAACCCCGTGTTTGTTCTCGCACTGAATTATCCATTATTATTTCTTTTTTATTTAGCACAAGATAATGCACTGTGATTTTTACCTGTGAGCTTACCCCATTTTAAGTGCTTTGCCTCAGTTTGCTCACCATGCCCTTTCTTCTTTAACCTGCACCACTGATTTGCTTTCTGCCTATGACCATTGTGCATATTTCTCTACCCCAAAACCCAGACTGCACTTTTACCTCTTCCTCAACAGCCTTTGTTTGTAGCCAACATGTTTTTCAGCAGTAGTGGTTCAAATTTTATTTCAGGAGACACTCTTCTCCGTCTCTGCCTCCCTTCTTCAACATTTTCACGGGTTTGTCTTCCCCACAACCCTTCCTCAACACCGCAGTTAAATCTCTGCAGTACTCCTTTATTTTCCTTCTATGCCTAATTGCGAGTGAGGTGGTGGGACTGAGTTTCCAGTGTAACTTCCCCACATGAGACAGGCTGTCGTGCCTAGGTACATAATCTTTCTCTGAAAAATCTTGTGGTCATTCAAACAGCAGAATAAATGTCGTCAAAGAAATTGATGTTTTTGATCATGCAGATCTTGTGTAACATGGGTGGAGTGGTGCTCATCTACAGTGACACTTGTCAAAATGATGAAATAACCAGTGGCTGCCGGCATGACTCGCGGTTGACGGGTGGGGCAGAGGGGAGGTTTAACAATGTAAAAGAAAAATATACATTTATTACACACTTACCTTGCCGCCGGTCCCGCATCCCTGCTCCTTGCTCCTGCTTTCCTTGTGGGACAGGAAGCCAGGAACAGCCGGGCTTCCCTGACCTATCACAACGCTGCAATGCAGCATTGTGATTAGTAGGCACCCAGGCTCATCTGACCAATTACAACGCAGCGTTGTGATTGGTTTTGAGTATCCTGGTTTGACGTTCAACCAGGGAATGGGGGCCTGTGCTTGTTCTCCACGCAGGCTATAATGCAGCCTCCATGGAGAGGGGGGAAAGTGCGCATGACTGGTTTGGGCGGCCTGAAAGTGCCGGCCAAACAGTCATTGCGCACTTAGTATTGGGCAAACCACTCCTCCCTGCTCCGTGAGAAGAGCAGAGCAGCGAGTCAAAGGAAGGAAAAATCGGACTATTATTTATCCAGGTCCAGCATACAGGTCCGTTGATAGAATTATAACAAGGATGGTATGCAGTTCCTAATGTGAATGAAGGCGAACGTGTGTTGAGAAATAGGCTCTACTTAAGAGTAAGTAGTTGCGCAAGAAGGGGAGAAGAAACTTCTCCTTGTTGGAAAAAGACCCTCACACACCCAGCCAGCTAGGTGTTTTGCTTCATCATCGGGTCTGCTCCTTATCGGGGCGGCGCTGCAATCCCCGATTGGCACCCAAGATGGGGCCTTCCTGGCAGAGATCTTTATTCCAAAAGCTGGTGGGTGAAGTGCGTGTGAGGGCCCTAAATTGTGTAGGTGATAATGATGTGTAGGGAAAAGTAAAATAGGGGAGAAGGTCCACTCAGAAAATTTTAATGAACGTGGCCCCTACCCTAATTAAAAATGAGACAAAAACCGCTAATCCCCACTCTAAGGATGTGGGGTTTATGCGTCTGTCAAGCGGTCAACATGTTTCTTGCCCTTAAGTCTATTTGATGGCAATTTGTCAGGACCAAAGGATCTACCTACACTTAAATGGTGGTGGTCTATAGTACAGTATAGAGGTGACCACCCTTACAGCACCCAAAGAAAGTGTGGTACCTGTAATTCTAAAAACACAGCCTGCAAGGTAAAAGACAAGATTACAATATTAGAAATTCAAGTCACAGTATAAAGGATTTGTAATGACAATACATGCAACATGATGATGCAAACCGCATGCTGAACAAGGTTGCTAGTGGCATGCGTTATGACGTGTCTGCCATACAAATTTGAAACAGTGAGATGAGACAATAAAACGGAGGAACGAAGGCAGCAGAAGGAGCACACAACAAAAAGTAACTCACCCCATTAGGGTCATGGATGTGTGGTATCAGATCCGGCTAGTGGAGACACTAAGGTGTAGTGTCCTAATGTAAAATAAAAAACAAAACGAAGAAAACAAGAGAGACATAGTTGATGCATGAGGAACTGCACAGCAAGTCCCGGGCTCATGCGCCCAGGGTCGAGGAGGTCACACAGTGAATCTGGGTGTCCAGTAGGTAAACACTGGGTTCATTGTAAACTGCAGTGGTGCCAGGCCTCC
This sequence comes from Triturus cristatus, assembly GCF_964204655.1. Classification (NCBI taxonomy): domain Eukaryota; kingdom Metazoa; phylum Chordata; class Amphibia; order Caudata; family Salamandridae; genus Triturus; species Triturus cristatus. Next base: position 649,496,238 of record NC_140590.1, read on the forward strand.
AGGTAAGGAGCACAAAGTAAAATCGAGTGCTGGTGTCCCAGGGGGGCGTAGCGCGAGACCCCGGCATGGTGCCGGTCAACAAACCCCACACTCACCGAGGTGAGGCCAGGTGTGCAATCAGTACGCACATAGGGGCCCCGCGCGGGGTTGCTTAACCTTGGACTGCACAAGAAAAAACACCGTGTTGAACGATGGGAGCATGGTAACCACGCGGACAATGCCGGGAGCAGTCAGCAATTCAGCGAGGATGCTGAAGGAGGGAGGTGGGGAGGGGTGGATGGGGGGGGAAAAGGAGAAAAGGGGAAAAGGAAGAGGGAAGGAAGAAGGAGGGAAGGGGAAAAGGAGGGGGAGGAAAGGGAGGGGGAAAGAAGGGGAGGGGGTGGAAAGAGGGAAGGAAAGGACGAAGGGTGGGTCCGGGAGCAACGCTGGTCGTAGCCTCAACGCCCCCCTGGGACACCAGCACTTGATTTTACTTTGTGCTCCTTACCTGGAGGCCTGGCACCACTGCAGTTTACAATGAACCCAGTGTTTACCTACTGGACACCCAGATTCACTGTGTGACCTCCTCGACCCTGGGCGCATGAGCCCGGGACTTGCTGTGCAGTTCCTCATGCATCAACTATGTCTCTCTTGTTTTCTTCGTTTTTGTTTTTTATTTTACATTAGGACACTACACCTTAGTGTCTCCACTAGCCGGATCTGATACCACACATCCATGACCCTAATGGGGTGAGTTACTTTTTGTTGTGTGCTCCTCCTGCTGCCTTCGTTCCTCCGTTTTATTGTCTCATCTCACTGTTTCAAATTTGTATGACAGACACGTCATAACGCATGCCACTAGCAACCTTGTTCAGCATGTGGTTTGCATCATCATGTTGCATGTATTGTCATTACAAATCCTTTATACTGTGACTTGAATTTCTAATATTGTAATCTTGTCTTTTACCTTGCAGGCTGTGTTTTTAGAATTACAGGTACCACACTTTCTTTGGGTGCTGTAAGGGTGGTCACCTGTATACTTTACTATAGACCACCACCATTTAAGTGTAGGTAGATCCTTTGGTCCTGACGAATTGCCATCAAATAGACTTAAGGGCAAGAAACATGTTGACCGCTTGACAGACGCATAAACCCCACTTCCTTAGAGTGTGGATTAGCGTTTTTTGTCTCATTTCTAATTAGGGTAGGGGCCACGTTCATTAAAATTTTCTGAGTGGACCTTCTCCCCTATTTTACTTTTCCCTACACATCATTATCACCTACACAATTTAGGGCCCTCACACGCACTTCACCCACCGGCTTTTGGAAAAAAGATCTCCGCCAGGAAGGCCCCATCTTGGGTGCCGATCGGGGATTGCAGCGCCGCCCCGATAAGGGGCAGACTCGATGATGAAGCAAGACACCTAGCTGGCTGGGTGTGTGAAGGTCTTTTTCCAACAAGGAGAAGTTTCTTCTCCTCTTCTTGCGCAACTACTTACTCTTAAGTAGAGCCCATTTCTCAACACACGTTCGCCTGCATTCACATTAGGAACTGCATACCATCCTTGTTATAGTAAGAGCAGAGCAGCCCCACCCACTCGCAAGGGAAACATAAAATTATAATAACTAAAAGTTATTATCATTTAATATTTCCTTTCCATTCCATTGCTTGAAAGCAGTGCAGCAACGCTCCTCTTCCATAGTGGAGGGGCCGCCACTGGAAATAACGCACAACCAGAGTGCATGTTAACAACCGCGGCCCGTGCAGATAAGAGAGGTGGGGCCAGGTGAGGGGGGATTTCGATAGATGATAACGAGGAAAAATTAAATAAATAATTAATTTTCCCTCGTCATTGTTTGTCGAAATCCCCCCCAACCCAGCCCTCCACTCTAAACTGCACGGGCCGCGGCTGCTTGTTAATAGATATTAGAACACCTAAGTGGGATCTGGGGCATAATCGGACTATTTCACTGAATAAGAAAATTGCACACCCTTGGAGTGACCTGAAGAAGGAAACACGCTGGCAGTACAAAGGTGTCGAATAGTTGAGAAGGGGTACAGGTAAAACAAGTACTGAAGCTGTCACCGTGGGTCGGGGCAGTTAGGGGAGGAACTGAGCTGCAGGTAGGAGACGGGGTGGTAGTGCTTACTCTTCAGCATTGGTCCACCGTTTAAGTGGTTACCATGTATTGTAAGGGTGTAGTGGAGAGACACTAGCTGTGTTCATTCAGCAGAAAATAAGGACAATTCTGAGAAGTTACTCACGCCTATAAAATGTCAGAAAATAAAACAGCCATCTGTTTAGTTTCTGCCACTCTCCCATCTCGTCATTGGCAGCTGTTTCCCACTATGTACAGTGCCTACGCATTCTTCTTCTTAGAAGTTATAATTTGTTTGACTTTAAACGTAACCAGATGTATATACTAGGTACAGCACTTCATCCTTTTTCAAGATCGAAGAAATGCATGAAGTGTTATCATATCTGCTCAATCTGTACATTTAGTAGAATTTGTATTTTGCTGTCGTTGTGTTTTCTGTTCATCTTTAGTTCCACCATTGCTTGCATTCTGTATAGCTTACTGTGGTTCCCTTACTCTTGGCAGCCAAACTGTACTTTACTTGCGGTATAAAATAGAATAGTTTCACAAAAATGTTTGTGAGATCCAAGCACACCTCCAGACTAAAATACTTTTAGTCACAAGTATGGCTGGATAACCTTATTAATAAGCAGGCACTTTGGTGAAGTGTGCATTGGTATTCCAGTCAGTTACCGATTTGCAGGCCTGAGTATGTGCTGTGTTGAGAGGATTCCTGAACTGAATCAAGAAGGGCTAGCCCAGTATACCTGGGAACGTGGGTGCCAATGTATACAAACAGACAGTGGTTGCTTCAGTTCGTTTAAACACAAACTAGTTATTTAGGGATTGAGGGGTGGAAATGAATTGCACATTACAAGACCACATTTAAAAAAAAACAGTAATATTTGTATGTATGTTTTGGTATTTCTAAACCGCAAACCTAGGTGGCTAACAACGGAGCGCTGTACAGGTGGGCATGGTCCGTTGGGGATACTTGTGGGGTAGGGGGCAGAGGGAGGTGGTAGAGCTCTTCAGGGGTTGAAATGTCCTATCTGAGGTAATTTTCCTAACAGAAGTCAGTTTTCAGCTTCTTCCTGACTTGTAGGAGGCTTGGGGCTGGCTGTGAAGGTTTGTTTTCTCCTTTCTTCACTGTTGTCAGTGTTCAGTAATATCGAATATGGTAATGTTGGAGCTCATTGTCTGGGGTTGACCCCCAGATATTGCTAGTTTCTTAGCTAGGTAGAGTCAGGTCTTGGTGTGGAAGACCTTGTAAGTGTTGAACTGGACGTTTTTCTTTGATATCTTAATGAGCTGTGCTGCTGTCTGAAAAATGACTTTCGAGGGAGGAAGGATGGTTATTCCGTTGAACAGGGTGTTGCCTTCATCTAAATTGATGAGGACTAGTGCTTGAGTTGTTGTACTGAAATGTTCTTCAAGTCTTCAACTTTTGTAGGAGTGAAAGGACTGGAACTAGGCTGATTTGACCTTTTTGGCAGTATGTTCTTTGAGTGAGATGTTCGAGTCATAGCTGAATCTGAGGGATTTAGCATGTTCAGTCAGTTGGGGTCTGAAGCTCATTAGGTTTAATTTACCTAAAGACTTGCAGATTCAAAGAATGATTGACATTGTTGGCAAGCAGGAGGAATTAATCCTTGTGAAGTTTAGAACTATGTAGTTTGTTGGCAGCCAGATTTGGATGAGTTCAGGGCAGGCTTTGAGTCTCTGTATGTCACTGGTCGAGGAGATTTTGAGATAGATTTTATTGTCATAAGTATAGTAGTGGATCTTGATGTTCTCTGCCAATATGACTCCTAAGGGTGCCATTAAAATATTGCAAATGATAGGTGACAGGATGGAGCCTGGGGGACACCTTAGGTGACAGGGAGAGTCTGTGATCGGGTTGTTCCTATCTGAATGAGTTGCTGTCAGTTGGTTAGGTAGGATGTAAACTATTGTAAGACTGTGCCAGTGAAGCCTATGTGGGTTTACACAGTATGGCTGCTTGCTGGATGGGCGATGGTGTCAAACGCTGTGGAAAGGTTTGTTAAGATCGGTAAGCAAGGGTTGTTTTTGGCATTTTGAAAGTGTATGCCATCAAGCTCTTGGAGCATGGCTGTTTTAAGTACGATGCTGTGGTTTGAACCCCAGTTGATTGTCTTGAAGTTGGTAAGTTGACATGGTCAGCTGAATCTTGTGTAGGCTTTTTCAGTAGGGGGAGGCTTTGGAATTGAAACTTCATCATACGCCTACGACACGCAGCTAATCTTGTTGGATAAAGCATCCATCGGCTCTGAGCGCAACTGTTTAAAAAACTGCTTTGCGGAAGTTATCCGATTGATTCAATCCAATCATTTAAAATGTAACACTGTCAGCTGTCATTTTTAGATGCAATCTACCTAACACTAAGGATCAGAGCTTACTGTTGGGGTTTAAGAGAACTTAAAACAGTGGCATGCTACTGGTGGTATATAGGCTCAGCTATGATAACGTAACTTCCTTGTTTACCTATCCATAATGTCCCTAATGCTGCTGCAAGATACTCCACAGTGGTTAGTTATCACTGGAGGTGAGGCAGCTGAAGCATTCCTGAAGGATCAGCCCCCTCTGTGTGACAAGAGTTGCCAGTTGTGAAATTTAGTGACACTCTTTCCTCACGCTTATGAGGTTGCAGATGGGATAACAGGAAAGCCAACATTGCTGGTGCAAGCAATGCAGGAGGATAGGCAAACCGTTTAATCAAAGTATTGATTTAATTTTCACATTTGCGGCTTACTCAGAAGTCATAATTACCTGTTATAAGACAAAACTTACATCCATATATTGGTATTTTGCACTGTTCAATAATTAAAAAGTTACCAAATGGTTTTAAGTCTGCTGGTAATTTGTATTTATTATTCACTGTGTTTGATGTTGTATTTATTTATCGAGTTTTTTATGGAGCGACCATGACCTTTTCGGATATCAGAGCGCTGTACAACATGGTGGCAAACAGATAAAGATACAAGTGACCCTTTCGGGACACAAAGCACTGTACATCAAGAAAAGGAAACACATCTGTTACAAAACTGGTGCTCAGGTTAAGCGCTCTGATACCTGATATCTTCGGGTTGAGTTTGCGCTATATAAAACATAGGAATATACAATTGCGTTAGAACAGCAAAAGTGAGTGCAAGGACAGACGTAGGTTGACAAATGTAGATTCTTGATTCACAATGGTCATTGTAAAATATGTAGAGTGTCATCAAAGAAAGTAACTAAGGGTATGTAATGCCTCCCAATAGTCTTGTAAGAGCAGGAGGAGGAAAGGTAACATCTTCATTGAGGAAAAAATCTGATCATTAGTAGTTGTTTTAATCTTCGTTTTATAAAACAAAATCAGAACAATTTGGCTGTAGCCCTGAGATCTGAGGTAACATAATTTCTAGGTCAAATTATATAGATGAGGGTCTCAGAGAAACAATTGTTTCTGCTTATAAGTCTGAGAAAGTCTGTAAAGCAATTTACAAACAATATAAAATCTAACATTCCACAGTGAGAAAAGCAATTTCCAAACAGACAGAGTTAATGACAGCAACCTATCTCCCCAGGAGAGGGTGTCCTTGTAAATTCACTCCAAAGGCTCTTTGAGATCACAAAGAACTCCAAAGCTACATCCAGGGACCAACATATCTATAATTAGGTAAATGTTTCATTTCATTATTCTACAATATCAGCTACACATCTGATTAGTGGGCTGGGAAACGTTATGCCAGATGCCATAGGTCTGACCTGTTTGTTATGAAAAGTTACAACAAAGGCAGTAAGCCAGATGTATTCACTGAGGAACACATTTGATAAATAACACACGGGTGCCTATAGGATAGTCCTAAAAGGAACTACAGAAGTTTTCTCAAGCCTAAATGAATGAGTGAACAGATGTCTGTTAAAATTCGAAAGCCCTCATCCACCCAGAGGTGGCATGCTTCATCATATGGCCTCTTCTCACCCTGAGAGACAGATTCTACCAGTGAAGAGCTACAACCCTTGTATTATGTGGTTGACTGGGAGGAGGGGTGCATAGCAGAGTTGCCTGCTCTTCCTTTCCAGTGTTAAACAGACATGTTAAAGCCAATAGACCTTTAAGGGGTGGATTGCTTTTTACACTCTACTTCTATCCATAGGAGTGTACTGCATGCGGAAATAGAAATATGGATACGTGCAGATCAGTCACTGGCTTACTTGCCCTGGTGCATTTTCTGCTCACATGTGCACCGCCTCCTGAAAAGGAGTGTGCTTCAGTGTTAGGGCCGCTTGGCCAGTACTTTAGTTTTCAGATGCCTCCTTTTATAGTTCTCCTTTCAATTCTTTACTTCTCTTCTTTTCATTTTTCGTAATTGGACCCTACAAATTACCAGGCAGTACTAATGTGCTGCTTGCTTTTCACTCATTTCATCCACAGTGTGCCACATCCCGTATGGCCACTTCCTCTACTCAGGCAACCAGTATGGAATGCTATTGCCCATAATGTAGAATTGTTTTACCATTTGAAGATAGCCAACACTTTGGTTCTAAACTTTATTTTACGTAATTTGCATAAAAGCACTTTGCCATTCTTTGTTCAAAATATTGTATTGAATTTTATAAAACATCAAGATGACAGTCACAGAAACAATTGCCAAATAAATAATAATCCTCATTTACTAATCTTACATTTTATAATTTCTGTTGTATACTTCTAACTACAGATTCCTCACTTTGTTATTATGCCCAAGTGTCAGGCTAGGTCTGGAGATTTTCCTCAGCAATTCACTCATATGTAAATAGGTGCCGTTGTAGGGCTCCACATTGGGTCTGTCCCGCCCCGGAAGTAATGTCGGGGCACCATATAGCCTACTTCTCTGCGCGTTACTGTCAGTTCTTTTCTTTCATTGCCTTCTAATGCAGATCTGGATCTCGCTCCCTCAGATTCTGTAACTTGACAGAATACTTTTCCAAAATTGTTTCCAGTGTGTAAGGGACATGTCGCCTCCCAAAATGACAGGTTTTAAACCCTGAAAGTATTGCCACAAACAGATCTCCGTGATGGACCCCAACATGGGGTATCTCTGGTATTTAGGCTCCTCACATGATTTATAATTGTGTGGCGTTCTCATTCCTGAGAGAAGTCATCCTTCCAATTCACATCTTCAGGTAAGTCAAAACTGAAGGAAAAGCATAAGAAGTTGAAGCTCTACTTCCCTTCTTCATGCCACTCTCATCAAGAGAAGTCTAATGGATGTCAGTGATGAATACTGGCCCCAGCTAGGCCCGCAAATACAAGGGTTCGCCCTTCTGTAACGAAAGCTAGAAGGAAGTTGGCACGGAAACTGCAAATACAAAGACAGAGTTTATTAACCCTTAAGGGTGGTCCTACAACCCATACAACACTCTTCAGTATTGCATAGAGTAGCACAAAGAACTTGCATACACAGTCCCCTTTTATACACAACAGAGGGGCTCATAAGTGGGTGGATACAACATGAGGCAAAGAGTATTACCTTTTATGGACATTTTCGATACAGAATCAATATGTGGGCGGAGTCAACACACTCCTAAGCCCGCGAAAACATGGTCAAGCAAGGACTAACTGATAACAGATGTGGTCAAGTGTGGGCATGCGCCAGACGGACAAAGGAGCTATTTATAGACTGTTACTAGGCAGATTATGAGAGCAACTGACACGAAGATAGGACTCTTCTCGTGCTAAGCACGTGGAGACACGACAATACAAAATGGAATCCAGACATTAGTCAACATAAGGAGAGAAACTTGGTCCAAGTAAGGGGAATTCATGTATTTAGTGAATGCTTAATCATATCGCTGTTTTAATTTTCAACAGACGACCCTTTCAGCATTTACTGAAGACATCCGGCTTATTAGGATAATCATCATATATGTCAATTTTCATCATCTCTTCTACCTCTTTAGTTAAATGTTTCTGATAGGTGACATTGTCAATAGCTTTCTTATCAGGAATACAAAATGACACACATAAAGAACAGAGTAAAGGACCACACTGGACACAAATGCAGCAGGAAAACAGAATTGCCACAATAATGCAGAGACCAGTTAAAACCTTCCATCCCCATGTAGTGATCAATGCCCAAAACCATCCAGAAAAGGTCCAAGTGCCATTTTCTGTATGGATTTCGGCTGCGATTTTATGCAATTTATTAATAGCATTATAAACTGATGGCGTATGGTCAGGAATAAACACACAACAACTACTTCCAATAATTTTACATGCTCCACCTCGGTCGGCTAACATAACATCTAATACCATACGATTCTGTAATGCAACAATTCTAGTAATTTGTAATTCTTCCGTAAGATTCCCAAGAGCAGCAGCGGTCTGATTTGTCACAGCCTCTACAACTCTTGTTAATCTTCGAACCTTCCTACTATTTAGGGCAGCTCCAACAAAGAAAAACAATCCTAAGTTAAAATCAATATACTGCTGCAAACTAGTATCAGTTTGATCAACATCATCAATAGATAGAGTACGTTTATACCTATTTACAGTCACATTATTCAACAACTTCAAATCTTTATGATAAGATGCAGGTGCCAAAAATACAGGAGGTAATAGGAATGCTACATAGCATACTCCGGACCAGCCGGCTGGCAAACGATAATAACCCTTATTCCCACATACAAAGTATGTGTTGTGGGAGGCTAAGAAAGTACTATTATTTAGACCGTCTATATTCAAAACAATAATACAGTCACTAACACCAACTGGAATATAACCCACACTCTGGACACATAGGTCTGCTTGAGCTTGTGCCACTTGAATCACAAATTGTTCATTCCTTGTAGTGTCTCTGGTGTTCGTGAAAATGTAGGGAATCGATTCATTATCTGGTCGATATTCTTCCCATTCCCATATTGTCCCATTCGCTTGTGGATAGCCATCTTTATCCTGATGACATTCCTTATTAAGTCTGAAGAGTAATCGTCCCACTGTAGGTTTCCGTGTGGCAAAAAGCAAAGTATACCATGCTCTACACGAGCCATTGTGAGAGAAAGGAAGAGGTATGAATGGCGTTCCTCCTTTCTTCTGATGAGCTGGCATCATACCACATATCCAACAATTCGTAGCATTCGTAGCAACATGGGTATGATGCAACATCTGGATGAAGGTGTTATTCAAATAAGACTGACGATGCTTCAATTCTTGATACGGGAGGGTATAAAAGTAGTGCTCCTCAGGCACTGGAGTGGTCAAAACAAGCAACTCACGGGCAGGAGTCACATCTTCAACAAACCATGTGGTTATACCAACAATAGCCACAATGATGATAAAGCTTGTCACACAAAAAATCTTCTTCTTCTCCATCTTGTAGTAAGAAATCACTATCTTCCTGAAACTAAAAGGTTGTCAGAACTCTTCCCCTTAGGCAGCCGTTGATTTCTTCACCAGCGGGCCAAGACGGGTGTCACTACACTAATGCAGGGCTGATCCCCCCCCCTTGCCACATTGGCTCTCCGTTTCACTAACCTAAGGGCCGTTCTGACAACTTTGGATACAGCAATCACTTCCTTGGTCTAAGGTGATATCTTCTTCCTCCAGGAATCGCTTGGTCCGGGAAAAGCTCCTCAGTGTCGTTTGGTTCCACAGCACGGCCTTTCTCCGCAGTCAGGATTTCTCGATGGTCGGTCAACACAGCAGGCTCCACCGATCCAGGCGGCACTTTACGACAGTGCAAGGAGTGGATCCAGTTCTTCCGGTTGGAAACCCGCACAGCTGTCCTCGTTGCGAGCAAGACTTGCTCAGGACCAACCCATCTCGGCTCCAGACTGTTCGTCCTTTCGAACACCTTGATCATGACAAGATCCCCAGGCCGGAGGTTATGTCCTTCACCTGTGGACCGATCAGGGAGCGCTTCTCGAACCTGTTGGTGAATAGAAACCAAATTATCCGTTAACTGTGCCAGATAATCATTCATCATTACACAAGGTACATCATACACTAACCTCGGTTTTGGTGGACCCCAAATATTCATTGGGCGTCCAAATACAATCTCGTAGGGTGTGAGACCGGTCCGAGAATGCGGTATCGATCTAATTGACAATAATGCCAGCGGTAAAGCGTCTGGCCAAGTCAAAGAAGTCGAAGCTTGAATCTTAGCGATCTTAAGCTTCAAAGTACCGTTATATTTCTCAACCAATCCCGCAGACTGAGGGTGGAATACTGCATGAAACTTCTGGGTAATGCCTAGGCCTTTCAGGACATACTTGATAACGTCCGCTATAAAATGAGGTCCGTTATCACTCCACAACAATCTGCAAACACCATATCGAGGGAAGAACTCCTTCAATAGCATCTTGGCTGTAGTCATTGCAGTATTGTCTTTTGTAGGGTATGCCTCAACCCATTTACTGAAGGCACAAACCACTACTAAAACATACTTCAGATTGTTAGAGCGCTCAAGCTGAATGTAATCCATCTGCAAAACCTCAAAGGGTGCAGTAGGTGTCGCAAATCCTCCTGCTGGAGTTCGGGTACCCTTTCCCGGGTTATACCTCAGGCAAATCATGCAGGTGTGCACTACCCTCTTTGCCGCACTAGCGATCTCCGGATGCTCCCAAACTCGTGTGAGTAATTTAACAATTGCGGAAGCTCCGACATGCGCTAGTCCATGTGCCATCTGAACCATAGGTTGTACGAAGGCAGTGGGTAACTTCCACTTATCCATCTGCTTACTTCTCCAGCACCCTTCATCATCTAATTCTCCATCGTTGGACCATTGCTCCCGTTCCTTATCGGAAGCGGTCCTCTGTATTTCCAGCACTTCTCTCCTTGCATCGTGCCATCTTTCTGCCTGTGACTTCACAACATACATTGCAGTAGCACCAGGCTGCACCGCAGTCTCTCGTGCCACCCGGTCTGCTAAAGCATTCCCTTCTCCAACTTTATCAACCACTTTCTTATGGGCACTACATTTAACTATAGCAATCTTCTTTGGATATGTTAATGCAGTCAAAAGGTTGTGAACTAACTCCCCATACATTATCTGTGCTCCATGTGACGTTAGAAAGCCTCTCTCCTTCCAGAGTAGGCCGAAATCGTGCGCTACTCCGAAGGCATAGCGGCTATCTTTATAAACATTCACACACAATCCTGCACTGAGCTCACATGCTCGTGTTAATGCTATCAGTTCCGCTGCTTGAGCTGATTTCTCCACTATTGTTTGTAATGTGGTAATTGCATACGCTGCTGAAGTCGTACCATCTGGTAGCCTCAGGCATGATCCGTCCACCCACAGTTCTCCATCTACATCTGTAAAGGGCGTATCCTGGAGATCAATACGACCCTTTGTCTGTTCCTCAGTCACAAGAATACAATCATGTGCTTTTCGTGCTTCAGACTGAGTTTCCGGGAACGGCAACAATGTGGCTGGATTTAACGTTGCACACCTCTTTAACGTAATATGAGGAGCCAAAAGCGTCAACTCATATCCCGTTAAACGGGCACTGGTCAAATGTTGCGTCTTTGTCTGATTAAGCAGGGCATCAACAGCATGGGGAACTAATACCAACAGCTTATGAGATAACACAATTCCCTCGCTTTGGCGTATTGACACAGCTGTCGCCGCAACCGAGCGAAAACAACCAGGCAACGCTCGGGCAACAGGATTAAGTACAGCCGAAAAATATGCACAAGGGCGCTGCTTGTCGCCGTGCATCTGCACTAAAACTGATAATGCACATCCATCTTTCTCATGCACATACAGTGAAAAGGGCTTCGTGTAATCAGGGGTACCTAACACTGGTGCTGAACAAAGGGCTTGTCGTAATTGCTGAAAGGCAATTTCACACTCATTTGACCAGGGAAGAGGGATCGGTGTGTCTTTTGTCAAAAGTGCTAACAATGGCTTAGCTATGTGTGAAAACCCCAATATCCATTGCCTACAGAAAGAAGCAAGACCCAAAAATGCACGCACATCCTTCTGTGTGGAAGGTACTGGCGTGTCCAAAATTGCTTGAATACAATCTGGTGTGAGTGCACGCCCCTCCTTAGACAAAAGGTGACCCAAATAAATCACCTTTGGTCTACAAAATTGCAATTTCTTCCTCGACACTTTGTGATTGTGAGATGCCAAAAAGGAAAGCAAGGATAACGTACACTGCTCACACAACTCAGGAGTGTCGGCCGCCAACAAGATGTCATCGACATATTGTATAAGGGCGACACCCTCAGGCAGAACAAAGGAATCCAATTGCCTTTTCAATGCTTGACTATAAATACTAGGGCTCTCTGTATAACCCTGAGGGATTCTACAAAATCTATAAGACCTATTATCCAAAGTGAAACCGAAAAGATATCGGCTATCAGGGTGGATAGGAATGGAAAAGAAAGCATTTTTCAAATCAATAACTGAAAACGTGGTCGCCGTTGGCGGGACCAGAGTAAGTAACGTCGTGATATCAGAAACCACTGGATACTGGGGTATCACAATCTTGTTCACTTCCCTTAAGTCAATAATAAAACGATAAACCCTGGCATCGGTATCTTTCTTCAAAATGGGTAAAATGGGACTGTTGCAGACATTATAGGGAACTTCCTCCACTACTCCCACCTTAATCAAATCCTGCACAATCAGTATGAGTGCCTCCTCCCCCTCCTGGGAAATACGATACTGAGGGAGGCGCGGTAACACCGCACCCTCCTGGACACTAATGTGGACAGGCGGAATCACCATCTGTCCCATGTCGGTATCCGAAGTGGCCCACAAAGAATGAGGGAGGGAAGCTAATGCAGTATCCTCCGCAACCACACACATCCGTTCTGTCATGGGGTGATTATCATTTAAGATCACACGTACTCCAGTAGGGGAGCAGCGGATCGTTGCTCTGAAGTACTTGAGCATATCAAGACCCATAATGTTGTCAGGCGTGTTCGGGGCAAGCAGAAACGGACAGGACGCGGAAAGGTTGTCAACATGGAATGCCAGGGGTCGGGAAAGAGGGCTTCGAGAGAGTGTACCATCAAACCCTACCGATGTAACCATTAAGCCAGATGGGGGAGCCCTCGGAACCAATTGTTTGGACAGTGCACTGCGAGTAGCTCCTGTATCAACTAGGAACCGATCAGTAGAACCCAAAACATTTGCTGAAACATAAGGACCCTTGTGATCAACCGGCACTTCGACTGATTCAAACCCCCATCCAACGCAATCCTACGCATGCTGTGAGTCATGATACCCAGAACGGTCGTTCCCAGACATTTGATACTGGTGTTGCCTATCAAACACATTAGGCCTATCCCGTTGCTGTACGCTAGACTCAAATCGAGTACGATCATTAGAGTTCCCTCTATAATTCGAAAAGCCCCCTCTACCTCTCGGTGGTCCCTGACCACGTCCCTGACGAGATGCATACAACACCGGACAATCTCTGGCCCAATGACCCGACTGTTTACAATACGCACATTGATTTTTATTTACATCTGACCGACCCGAAGGGGGACCATAGAATCCTCCCCTACCTCGTTCTATCACCTTAGTTTTCAAATCTTTCGATTTCTTCTCCTCATTCCCCTTCGCTTCTTGTTCCTGACGCTCATAATACTGGGCCATAGTCAGAAGGGATGCCGGAGACGAGGTGGACCAAGAACTTTCAGTCGCTTTTAAACGAGCTGCTATTCCCGGTCATAAATTCGCCACATATTTATCCACAAAAAGATGCCGGCCCGTATCATCCGTAAGCGACTGACCACTGAAATCATGAAATGTCTCCTCAAAGCGTGTAAAGAAATCTGAAACTGATTCATCAACCTTCTGTTTACACGAGGCTAACATATTCCAATCAATCTTTTTAGGGGGAATAATCGTCTTCAACTTGGTCAAGATAGCAGCAGGAAGATCTAAAATAATCCGCGTTGGTTTTTGCGCGGGTTTTCTCTCCCTATCCTCATCCTCAATCTCGGACCACCTAGCCTTAAAAGCGGGAACATCATCCACCTTCCGCACAGATCTCCACATATCCGGTGGTAATATGAGCCCAAAGAACAAATCTATATCTGCTAAAGTCATAGTACAAGAATTCAAGGCCCCTTCGACCTCTTCATAAAAGGCCGCTGGATTCTTGCGGGGGTCAGGCAATGCATTCTTTAATGCCATAACATCAGCCCTATGCCAGGGAGTATAAACCCAATTATACACAAAATATCCCTTAGCATCGGCGGAAGTAATATCTGAACTAGTTCCCGCTCCTTTAGGAGGAACATACAAAGGTGCCGCCTCTCGCATCGGTTTAGCATGCACTAGTTCGTTCTTATCTGAGTAGGAGGTAGATGATTGGTCGCCGCCGTTACGTGAATCCGATTGCTCCTCCTCCCCTGTCTTTAGGCGCGCTCTCTCTTTAAGTTCACTCGCCACGTCCCGCAATGCAAACAGTCGCCGGACCGCATCAGGTGCCTTAGAGGGAGAAAAAACACCGTTACGTAATGCTTTAGCATCTAATACTACATCATCAGGCTCAAAAACTTCTGAATATTTCCGAAAGGCAGTAATCACTTCATCAGAAAAGGTTTCAAGAAAATACAACTTCTCTCTATCCCGCCACTGTTCCAAAGAGTCCAACAATTCAGAAAGGGATAACTTGCCCTTAAGTGCACGAAGAGAAAGTTTCCGAAGCTCACCCATACGCTCAGTTGATAACATGGACCGCGTGTCTACCTTATCCGAAACCGATCCAGAAGCCTGTGACCTCGGGGCAGACGCGCCAACATAAGGGGGCGGAGAGCGATCTAATAAATAAAAATCATCTTCAAGATTAGTAAGGACAGGATAAAGTGGCTGGCGGACAGCATATTGACCCGAGACTTGCAGCCTACGCTCTTTCTCTTGCCTCTCCGCCAGTTCTCTTTCTTTCCGACGCTTCGCTTCCTGCGCTCTCACATGATCATTTTTCCCTTGCTCTTTATCAAACAGCGCTTTCTCACGTTTCTCTCGCTCACGCACTTCCTTCACCCATAACCGTACACATTCAAACATGTCTTGGCGAGCACACCGTTTACACATACACTGCTCCACATACTCAATCTTTCGCATATCAAACGATCCATACAAAGGCCATCGTAACTCAGGATCCTTTTTGGTGTATTTCCTCCACACTGTGCTGTACATTATAGAGGAGGGACCATGCTTCACATACATATCCCTATTAGGAGTCCCCTCTGGGGGGGCTGGAGCAGATTCCTCGAGGTTTAACCGGTTTCCAAAGCAGCAGCACCACTTATGGAGTGCGCTAAAAGCAGGCATGCTCAAAAATAATGCAAAATATGCAGTATTATCAAAAATGGCACTTAAACTTTGCGCCGTTCAAATTTACACAGCTCCGGAGAAAAATCTCCACATTACCTGCCTATATGTGTTGCAACGCATATATTCTCACAATAATCAATACAAAATATGACCGGTCATCACAAATCAAACTCAAATAGCCAACCCAGGCTTCACAACTCGGAGCAAGTACCGTACAACGGTTCTTACCAATCGAGAGTGTCCAGGTTCCAACTGCCAAGTTCCAAAATTCGCCCAAACGGCTGTCGCGGCAAACCGACAGAAGAGGTCTCAGTCGAGGACCGGCGCCACCCAGAAGGTCAGTTCGGAAGGGAAGGAAGAAAACCTCGGGATGCCAGGACTAAAACGCCACTGGCAGTGATCACATCCCCGGCCAAATTCCTCACCTTCGTCACGACCAGTCCTTCGAGCATCCGAGTCGCCGATGAGCCCCACGTGACTGGCGCCAATTGATGAATACTGGCCCCAGCTAGGCCCGCAAATACAAGGGTTCGCCCTTCTGTAACGAAAGCTAGAAGGAAGTTGGCACGGAAACTGCAAATACAAAGACAGAGTTTATTAACCCTTAAGGGTGGTCCTACAACCCATACAACACTCTTCAGTATTGCATAGAGTAGCACAAAGAACTTGCATACACAGTCCCCTTTTATACACAACAGAGGGGCTCATAAGTGGGTGGATACAACATGAGGCAAAGAGTATTACCTTTTATGGACATTTTCGATACAGAATCAATATGTGGGCGGAGTCAACACACTCCTAAGCCCGCGAAAACATGGTCAAGCAAGGACTAACTGATAACAGATGTGGTCAAGTGTGGGCATGCGCCATACGGACAAAGGAGCTATTTATAGACTGCTACTAGGCAGATTATGAGAGCAACTGACACGAAGATAGGACTCTTCTCGTGCTAAGCACGTGGAGACACGACAATACAAAATGGAATCCAGACATTAGTCAACATAAGGAGAGAAACTTGGTCCAAGTAAGGGGAATTCATGTCTTTAGTGAATGCTTAATCATATCGCTGTTTTAATTTTCAACATCAGGGTCTCAGTCTTGATCTCTGACCATGGGTCTGATTCACAAGCTAGTCCAGATTCAGCCTGAGTTTCTAGGCCATCTGCGACGTCGCAACAGATACAGGCCTTCAAAGAGGACATGTTGTAGATTTTTGGTACCATACCGGTTTCTTCTGGTGTGCCTTCAGGCCCCATGGATCCGTGGAGGCCTCCAGTCGACTTATCAACTGTGGATCTGTCCCCAACAGTGCATCTAGAACCCAATCCAGAGTCTGCCCTGACACCAGAGCCACCACCAACTCCTTAGGCATCGCGGAGACTTGCAATAGGCCTTTGTACATCAACACCAGCACTTACGTTGGAGAAAGAGGCATAATCATGTCAGACTCTGAAGTGAATTCCACGTGACCTCAACTGAATTCGCATGCATCTCGCCCTCAGTCGAGACGAATTGTAGCTTTATGATGAAGAGATTTTATTTTTGCGTCTCCGGGAGGCCAGTGGCCTGGACAATTCTTCTGAAACTGGCCTATCCACTGGGTACTTCCACAGAGGAATCAGCATCCCTTTGCTGTGGTTGTCAGGCGTGCAGCAGAAGTCCTTGTTCCCTTCAGTGAACATAAAACCCAGTGTCCTCATGGAGGTCCTGCAATCAAAGCAGACGTCCTCAGAGCCACCACTCCCATGTAATGATGGTCAATCCAAGTGTCTCAAATGCAAAATGTGTATCAAACGGTAATTGGTTAAAGAGAAGGCAACTTTAGGAAAATATTTGTGTGTATGCAAGAATGGTATTATTTTCTACCGGGCCTAACTCAGGCACATGACAAGAGTGTGCCGGCATCAATCTCATGGACTGGCTGGTTTTGTTCGTTTATGGTGCTGAAGAAGGAAGGTGGACTTCATCCTAGTTTAGACCTTCGCCCTCTGAACTTATTCCTCAAAAAACGCAAGTTCAAAATGCTCAATCTGTCCCTAATTCTCTCTGCCTTGTATCCAGGTGACTGCGTGGTAGTGTTGGATTTTTAGGATGCCTATTTTCACATTCCTTTTCTGCAGTCCCACAGGAACTGCAGTCCCTGCGATTTCAGGTAGGTAGAAAGAACTTTCAGTTCTCAGAACTCACTCCCCTTCAACCCTCTCGGTGCATCTCGGGAGTTCATGAAAGTGATGGTGGTAGCAGCTGCTCATCAATGGAGGTTGGGAAAACCAGTCTTCCCATACCCAGAGGACTGCCTGCTAGAGGCGGGCTCACCTCAAAGAGTCGCCAGCCACCTCCAGACAAGAGCCAACCTTTTAACATCTCTGGGATTCTCCATCAATGTGCTGAAGACACAGATGACTCCTTTGAACACTCTCCCCTTCATTGGAGTTGTTACGGATACAGTGCTGTTCTGAGCTTTCTCTCCACCTCAAGTGAGTCAAGGAAATTAAGGCTATGATCATGATGTTACAATCTTTGACCTAATCTCAGTGACAGTGGCTCTGAGGCTTATTAGCCGCTTGGCCTCCTACATCCTGGTAGTGAACCATCTCAGACGGCATATGCAGACTCTGCAGTTGGTTCTAAAGTCTCTGTGGGCTTATCATGAAGGGAAGCACTCAGATTCCTCCAGGTGTCAAAGAAAGATCTACAGTGGAGGCTGCTACACCGCAAATGTAATGTGATATACCCCTCTCACTTCCACATCTAGAACTAATGGTTGAATCTGATGGAGACCTGTAGCTGCAGATTCCTTACCTTTGAATTTTCAAGGCTTCAGACTGGATCCAAAAGATTTGTCTTCAAGAAATACCCCTGTGCGCCAGTAGGTGGTGTTGGTTTGACCCGCGTGACATCATCAGCGATCTCTGCACCATAGTGACATCTACATGACCCACATAGGCGCCACCTGGGCACACTGACGTCCATTTCTTTTCTTTCCGTGCCTGTCAAGCACTGATCCATGAAGAGAGCTACCCTCTGTCACTTTTTGAGAGGCTTTTTTCGACGATTCCTCGACCCCTTTTTTTCCATCTGAACCTACACCTAGGTTGGCTCTGCAGTGCCCTACTTTTCAGGGAGCAGGCGCGACCCCTGCCCCAACCTAAAGAATTCTATGATGCCATGTGCCTCATATTTGGGTGCCCTGACCATACCGGTTTGCCTTCAGGCCCCACAGGGTCATAGGCGGTTCCATCAGGTTCTGTGACGGTGGCTCCGGCCCTGCGCCTATGAACCCCCCCCCCCCGCCCCGAATCTGGCCGTAGATCCAGACCGATGCTGGTCATGCCATTGCTGGTCGTACCTTCCCCAGCCCCGACACCGAGGAGCCCGGCGCCCCTGACCCGCCCCCAGGCCATGCCAGCCCCATTCTAATTCCCAACAACCAGGAGCGGCCCCAACAGACACCGGTGTCAGTGCAGATAGATCCTACAGGTCTTAGGTTATTTCCTCAGCCTTATTCTGAACGGCTAGGAATGGATGAAGATTGAGAGGGGTCGCTGGACCCTTTAGAAGACCAGCCATATCACCACACGGACTGGTATGAGAAATTGAGTGCGGCCAGCAGACTGGATATTGCTTCAGATTGTGGCCTGCTTTCTCCCACTACCGTGGCTATGGATGAGGGAGCAACTTATGGTGGTGCAAAGGGCACCTGAGGTCCTGGACCTCCAGCTCTCGTCAGTGGCAGTCAAGAGTAATATCTTGACAGAGGTCCTACAGACAGGTGTCACCTCTTTGGTACCCTTGGCCTTACAGATGTCCTACTGGGAACCTGGTCCAAGCCCAGCACAGGGTCTCCTGTGAGTAGGACATTTGCCCGCCGCCATAGCCCTGCTCTAGGCAACCCAAACTTCCTTACAACCCACTCTACACCGGAGGGCTTAATAGTCCTCTACCTCCCATGGTGTTTTCCCTTTCGCTCTCCCAGACAGAGAATCTAAGAGGCTGGACAGTTGGGGTAAGAAACATTTTTCTTCCACCAGCATTGCATTGCGATCGATGAACACCGCATGCTTATTGGGCCGTTATTCCCACACTCTGTGGGAAACAGTCACATAAGTTCTGCCATTGGTCCCAGAGGAGGCCATCCTCTCTCAAGCAGTATCAGACGGGAGAGACGCAGCAAAGTTCGCCATCTGTTGTGGCCTCGACACGACGAGTCGCTGGGCAGAGTGATTTTATCAACAGTGGCTGTTTGATGCCACTCCTGGTTTAGGATTTCTGACTTTTCGGGGGATGTCCAGGCCTCTCTCATGGACATGCCCTTTGATGGCATCCGTCTCTTTGGATACAAGGTAGACATGGCACTGGAGTGCTTTAAGGTCTCACGGGCTACGTCGAAGTCCTTGGGCCTCTCAGTGGCCTCTCGTCCCCAGTCTGCCTTTTGCCTTTTTGTGGCTGCGGAAGGGGCTTGCAGCTGCGCCAGCCCTAGCTCTACCACAAGACCGCGCAGGTTCAGCAACATCAGCATGGCCGACGGTGCGGCTCATTCCGACCCAGTGCGTCGGCTACCAGAAGTCAGGTCAGTTCACCCCTCCCCCTGCAGCCTCAGCATCCAAGCCCTCCTAGTCTTGCCCTTCAAGATCATGGGCGTCCAGTTGATGGCAGGATACGCCCTCACCTTCACTGCTTGCTTGATATCATATTGGATAGGTGGGTCCTCCAGATAGTCTGTAGGGGCTACTCCCTCCCATTCAAGACTACCTTTTCCCCGTGCCGCAATCTTACGACCGGCTGATGGAGTATCATCTTATTTTGCTTCAACAAGAAGTCATGAATCTTGACCAAGGGAGCCTCAGAGAGGGTTCTAGTGCCAGAAGTAGGCTGTTGTTGTTATTCCCGCTTCTTTGTGGTCCCAAAAAAGGACAGGGGCCTTCCTCCTATTTTAGATCTACGATCCCTCAACTACTTCCTCAAAAAGGGAAAGTTCAGGATGCTCACACTGGCTCAGGTGCTGTCTGCCCTGGACCCGGGAGACTGGATGGTAGTGTTGGGACTTGCAGGACACCTATTTCCCTATTCCTATCCTGCCTGCTCATCGGCACTACTTGCAGTTTACGGTAGGCCACGCGCATTCTCAGTTCACTGTGCTCCCCTTTGGTCTTACCAGCACCCCTTGGGTGTTCATCAAGGTGATGGTGGTGGTAGCAGCTCTTCTGTGCCAATCAGGGTTGTCAGTCTCCCCTTATCTCGACGATTGGCTGTTGAACGGGGGCCCCCCCCAGGCTCTCATCTCCCACCTCCACACTATGGCGGACCTTCTGCATTCGCTGGGGTTCACTATCAACGTGCCAAAGTCACAGTTGACACACTCTCGGATGCTCCCTTTTATCAGAGCTGTTCTGGACACAGTGCAGTTTCAGGACTATTCTCCCGTGTTGCGAGTCCAGGAAATTCAGGCTATGATTCCAATGTTTCAGCCTCTATCTTGGATTTCGGTGAGAATGACTCTGAGGCTGTTGGGCCTCATGGCCTCCTGCATCCTGCTAGTGACACTTGCTAGATGGCATAAGCAGGCTCTGCAGTGTGACCTGAAGTTCCAGTGGGCACAGCATCAGGGGATCTCCTCCAACATGGTCCAGATCTCGGACGGAACTGCACCGGATTTGCAGTAGTGGCTGACAAACCGCGATTAAGTCTCAGGCAGGCCCCTCTCCCTTACCCAACCAGATCTCACAATAGTGACAGCTTCGTCACTGCTGGGAGGGTGCAGCCACCTGGGCGAGGTGGCGATCAGAGGACTATGGTACTGCAACAAACAGGGCGGGGTGGGGTCATTGTCCCATTTTTAAGAGACTCTGCATCTCTGGACTTGGCTGAAACACCAGAGCATATCCCTGGTGGTTCAACACCTGGCAGGTTTACTGAATGTCAAATCGGAAAAACTCAGCCATCGATGCCTATGCAGGATCGGGAGTGGCATCTCCATCCGTAGATGGGGACAGCTTTCGTTAGATATGTTCGCCTCTGCAAAGAACGGGCAATGTCAGCAAATTTGCGAGCTGGCGTTTCCAAGGCGGCTTTCGCTCGGGGATGCTTTTCATCTCAAGTGGAGCTCAGGCCTCCTGTTCCCCATACCACACCTGCTTAGAGTTCTCAGGAAGATCAGGGCCGACTGGACCCAAGTCATCCTTGTGGACCCACACTGGGCACGGAGAGTCTGGTATCCTGGGCTTCTCCAACTGATCATCGATCTTACGTTCAGGCTGCTCCTTTGAGTAATCTTCTGTCACAGCAGCAGGAAGGTTTCTCCACCCAAACCTGTCAACTCTATGCCTTCTTGCTTCCGCCCGAAGTCTGTTATTTAGGCAGCCAGGCGTCCCTCTACCAAGCCAGTACACTACTACCAATGGAACATGTTTGTAGTATACCGTACAGAAAAGTCTATTGACCCTCTTTCTGCTTCCCTATCTAAAATTGGACTTTTGATTTTAACCCTTGCCAAGAAGAGCTCTGCTCTTGGCACTCTAAAAGGGTACCTTTTAGCTCTGTCTGCCTTTCTGCAGGGCCTCACCAACCCTCTTTAATTAAATTTCCCATTGTAAATAAATCACTCAAAGGCTTTGTACATATGGTCCCACCTTCTCCTTTCATTATGCCTCAGTGGGATCTTAGTTTGGTTCTCACCTTCCTAATGTGCGCTCTATTTGAACCTCTGCACAACTGCCCCCTCTGGCTGCTTACCATAAAGACAACCTTTTTAGTGGCAATCACATTCGCCAGGAGGGTTAGCGAATTTTAGGTTTTGTCATCCAAGCCTCCTTACCAGGCAATATTCCCTGACAAGTTAGTGCTTCGCACTAGGGCCTCTTTCCTACCGTAAGTGGTAACACCCTTCCATGTGGGACAATCTGTCACCTTGCCCACTTTTTACGCTCCTCCGCCTCCCTCTAAAAAAGAGGGGAGACTCCAATGTCTGTATCAAAATTAGCATTTTCATTCTACCTTGACCGCACTAAAGATTTCCAGGTGGGCGACCAACTCTTCGTGGGGTACGTGAGAGCTAAGAAACATTGTGCGGTGCAGAAGAGGACTCTCTCATGATGAGACGTCCTCTGCATCAAGACTTGCTATGCTTTGGTGAAAAAGTAGCCGGCTGAAGAGCTCATTCCGCCAGAGCCAAGGCTGCTACCACGGCATTGTAACCTAGAGTTCCAGTCCTCGGCCTTTGTCAGGCAGCAACGTGGGCATCTTAGCACACATTTCCCAGGCACTAGTGTCTGGAAAGTCAAGTTCGCAAAGACAGCCTTTTTGGCTGCTCTGTCCTGCCCGACTTCCTGGTCTAGACTTATCCGCAGTCCCTCCTGGGATGGTATTACTTGGGTATCTGTCGAAAGATAAGGAGTCTGGGGCTTTATGTGTCTATCAGTTGGGCAAGTTACTTACCTTAGGTAACGCCTTATCTGGTAGATACATGATCTGGCTGAAGATTCCTTACCGACCCACCCATCCTCCTCGCTCTGCGAACAGGTTTTTAGGGTCAGGACCGATTTTTTTCAGGGGCCTAGTTGTTCACAACACTTCATGGCTCCGTGCTTCTGGCATGGAAAGTCGTGAAAAGTAACTGGCGTCAGCGCGCTGAGGTGGTGCCTATATGGGTGACATGGATGTCACTACGGCGCAGACAACGTCACATGGAGCCGACCGACACCACCTACCGGCCGGCAAGGGTATTGCTCGAAGAAAAATCTTCTGGATCCAGTCTGACAGCTGGGAAATTCATTGGTAAGGAATTCGCGGCTAGATCATATCTCTACCAGGTAAGGCATTACCGAAGGTAAGTAACTTGTCTGACAGGTGCATTGTTACTGGGTTGGGGCAGTCATATGGGAGAGGTGGAAATCAGAAGACTCTAGTCTCCAGTAGAAACCTGCCTCCACATCATCCTTGGGCAATTCGTGTGCCACTGAAAGCCTTTCCCCGTCCATCAAGGGGAAACGGGTGCAGTTCTCATGGAAAATACCATAGCCATGTCACACTGGACCAAGTAGGGTGGAGTGGAGTCATGGGACCTGTGCCAGCGGCCCTTCACCCTTGGAACTGGCTAAATCTTCGGGGCATCTCCCTGGTCGGGCAGCACCTGGCAAGATCTTAGATCCAGGTGTAAAAATTCAGCTGGCATTACCTGGTGGTTCACAAATGGCTGCAACACTCCGAGGTGGTACAGTGAATCTTCTAGTAATGGTGAGAACCGTTGCTCTATCTTTTTCTTACCTTTGAGAAGGAGCAATGTCAAAATGTTTACGCACTAGAGTTCCGAAGATAATTCTCCCTCAGGGATGCTTTTCCATCCCTGAGGGATACCTTTGCCTCACTTCTGCAGACGTGGCCCACATCATCCTAGTGGCTGCAGATTAAGCCACGAGAGTGTTGTACCCGGAACGTCTGGCCATGATCATCTGTCCCCCTATCTGGCTGCCTCTTTGGGAGGACCTTCTGTGTCAGCTGCAGGACAGGGTCATACTCCAGAGCTTACACTACTTACACCTCATGCTTGGAGATCGAGCATCAACAGTTAATTGCCTTTGATCTTCCTCCAGAGGTAGTAAATGTCATTCTGACAGCCAGCTGTCCTGCCACCAAATGCGGGAAATTGGGAAAAGTGTGTTGTGTGGTGTTCCTCTAGTCATATCCAGCCCCTGCAAGCGCAGTTATCTGAACTCCTTTTTTTCTCCCTATTATTAGCCCAGAAAGACCTTGTCGTGGCCACAGTTAGAGGTTATTTGTCGGCCTTATCAGTCTTTTCACAGTTTTCTGATCAGCCATTGCTGATTTCTTACCGACACACACGCCTCCCAGTTCTGTGGAACTGACTCTTTTATTTTCTCCATCTTAAAAAGGCCACAGCTATAGATCTGTAATCTGTAAAATTTGATTAATGAACGTTCCGCGTCCGATGGTGTGGACGGATCTCGATGGGTGGAGTTGGAGGTTAGATGTGGCCCCGACACCATTACGGGGACGCATGGACCCGATGCGTAGCGGCATGACTCCGCGACGGAATGCTGAAAAAAATCTCTGGCTCCATTCCTCCGCCTTTAGGTATTCACAACGTGAGGAATATGCAGTTAGAGTAGCCACCATAAAGAGTGTTACCAAAGGTAAATAGCTTTTTCATCACTGAAACAGCCTGGTTCTAAGAAAATAATAAAAAAGAAAAGAAAAAATTAGCTGCATAATATATAATTAAACGCTTGCATATAAATAATATATTTGATGGCAAAAATTAAACCAATTGCAGTAAGGCATATTAGTGTCAACAGTATATAGTATCTATCAATAGGTTTTCAGTATACACATCTACAGTTTCCCATAACAATTGGTAAGTTAGAGATGATTTATGATGTTCATTTAGAGAAAGACTAGCACCTTTACATGTGGATGTAATCCAGGCCCACCAAAAATGCTCATAAAATGCTTTAGCCCCTTTCGAGTTATACTTGCGATTGTTTTGATTGCAGCGGACACCAGAAAATCAAAAAACCTCATTGAATGTTTTGGAAATGGGACAGATAGAACATATGATTTAAAAATAATTAAGTTATAGGAAATACTATCAGCAATATTTTCGATTTTTAATATTATTTCACATAGTTTAATTCAGAATTCAGAGACAAAGTCGACAGTCATTTAACATCTGCTTTAGTAGGCCGTCTGAAATATAATAAAATGAGCTACCGGGTTGATTTGCATTATTAATTTGTGAGGCTTCCAAAGGCAATAAAGCATTTGATCATTCTTGCGCACAACTTAAATCCTCACTTAAGTTTGATACCTTTGCCCCTTCTTAGTGCTTCCCACAATGTTTTAATTCTCCCCAGTTTGTGTGATCTAATCTTAAAACCGAAACTCACTTTTTAAAGAACAGAAATCTAAGAGCCTTCAAAGGGCATAAATACTTCCTTTGTTTTGTGAAGGGATATCCTTTGAACTATGCAAGATCAATATTGTCATTCGGTCAGAGAGAAGGAAACAATGCTTCAAAACCACTTAACTAACAGTTGAAAGTGTTATCAACAAAAACATTTACATCACAGATAATGAGACTTTTTGTGATTGTAATGTGCTTTTTCAGAAATTGCTCAGAATACCTTCTCATCCCAAGCAAAGGAAGGAAAAAGAGTTGTGTGCCTCTTTATTCCCTGTTAAAAAGTTGTTTTAAAAAAAAAAAAAAAAAATTACTCAGAACGGTACATTTTAAAGGAAAAAATATCGACGATGTGGCTTTGATGATATCATTCAAAAAATGAACTTGGATATTGTCACATCAAATTGTAGTATTCACTCCTTGAGTCTCATAAGTTTGTAATATAACTATTTATGTTTAAATACAGGTTTATATCGCCGTTTGTTTACTATGACAATTATTAACCTGAAAATGCCCTTGCGAATTCTAAGTAATCTACACTGTTATCGCATTCACCACACCCACCATAGCAACCACGGTAGGGTGAAAGAGTGGGCGACAAGACCGAGATTGGGAGCACAACAGATTTCATTTGCTTGAGCCTTGTAGTAACCGCACTAATCACTTAATACACCTTTTTCAGCTAAGTAAGGCATCTCAGACTCTCCCTGTACATTTAATGTGAAAAATGTGCTTTTGCCCACAACACTGGTCTGTAAGTTTCCAGATGCACAGTGGGAATGTTACTTTAAGACCATATTCTCTTTTCTCTTTTCCTGAAGACGATCTGTGGCCTGGAAGCACAAGTCCATAAATTGCGAGAAGAACTGGTCCAGGTGAACACCCAACGCAAACAGCAGCTGATGGAGCTGGGGCAGATGCGAGAGGAGGAGAAGCAAAAGGCGGCCCGGGATCATGAGAACGTGGTCTGCAAACTTCGGAACGACTTGGAGAAGATGAAATTAGACTTGCAGAGGGTTCATACGTCTGACATGGAAACGATCTGCGAGAAGGTAGAGAGCCAAGGAGTCTCTGGTCATGTTCGGGTTTATGGGTACTATATTTAGAAGGGAGCTTGTTGGCAAAAGGGGTGTGTGAAAGGAATCCAGTAGGAGTTGGGCGGAGGTACATAGACATTACTATTTTGTAGTTTGTTTTGTAAATTGTATTGCTCGTTAGAGATGCGTTGGAACCAAGGTTTTACTGATCTTTTTTAGCACTGTCCAAGACTGGACCCAGATTCCTTTCAGGTTTCCAGTGTAATCAGCGAGTGTTTTAATATATATTCTTATTATGATTAATTTGTGTAAGTTTACCTGGATAGCCTAAAAGTCTGGTCTCATTGCAGCCCATGTGAGTATGGTTTGGACATCCTTGTCCTCAAGATTTGCTAACGTATCAATTTTGCAGGCAATGGAGCCAATCAATTGAAGGGTAGAATGGCAGTAGCATTGATTGCTTTGCTAATGTTCTTTCGGCTTTTAATGCAGATGGCTTACAGCGGCAATTGGAACTTTATGATGCATATTCAGATAGTCCATGCTCGACGCAAAGATAGCCTCTGAAAAACAGTACAACGCAGTTGTTTTCACTGTTGAGTAGGTACCTCAACTTGACCACTTCGTGAACCAGTGGGCCCATACCGTTTAAACGGGTAATTAAGGTAGTTTGTGGATTAGTGCCCACGTTATATACCGGAAACATAACCATGACCACAATAGGTTTTTTAATTGGGAGCCGATGCAATGAGGCCAGCAGGCATAAAATGCAGGCTCTCTTTAATAGACCAATGACCATGAGTGTTGCTGGATTATGTATCATTTGTAGCTGATGCAAAGAACTTTCCTGCCGGTCTAAACACAGTGTGTAGGAAGCTAGCTCTATATACTGTACCAAAAAGAGGTATAGTATGCAAAGTGGATCTCCAGAGGCTTTAGAGAGGCTAAAGTCAATAATGCTAATGTTCTCCTTTGTGGTAGTGTGGGCGAGCATCTTCGGCTTATCAGAGAACAGTGCTAAGCATTTTTTTGTACACACAGTGGCACCAATTTATAAAAATAATGCTTGGTCATGTTTATTGTGCAGAACCACAGAATGTTGTCACTGGTAAATACTTTTTGTAATAGAAATACTTTTCAATATCAAAAATGGACACTTAGTGCAATTCTTGAGTCTCTCAATGGTAATCTGTGGGATGAAGAAAACATTTAGCATACCAACAGGTAACATCGACGTACAGAACCAGTCTTCGAGAGTTAAGGACAGTATTGGGCAGGGTTCAAAGCAGCACCAATACTACACCACTAGTGTCACAGGGGCTGCTGGGCGCAAATTCAAGGTGGGCGCGCAGCGGCTTGGGGACCAGTCTTCGGGAGTTGAAGCAAGCACTGGGCAGGTTCCAAGGCAGCACCAGCACTTCACCACCAGCGGCTCAGGGGCTGCCGGATGCATGGTGACAACACAGCATTGGGTGCCCGGTTAAGTAAAGGAGATAGACCAAATTGGGAAAAGGTTGCAGGCTCGGGCCAGAAGGCCAGTCAGAGGTAACCACCATATGGAGAGGTATGTTGCGATGCTTGGGGACATAGGGACACCTTTGGTCCTCTTCACCAAGGCGAATGGGTGCAGGGGTGCCTTTTGGTGTCGGCAGCGGCTTATTAGAGCAGGTTGCGGGGTCTCTGTAGGGGGCTGACTCAGTAGATAGTGTCCACCTATGGTGAGGCACTATGCACTGAGTCTAGGCAACCCTTAGTGATAGTGTTTAGATCCCTGAAAAACAAAGTTCTCAAAGGGTAGCTGTGGAGAGCAGCTAAGGCTTATTCAGGAGGGTGTAAAGCGGGTGCATTTACCACTATAATCAGCCAGTACGTTTTTCACACAAGAAAGACCCACAGAAGTGTTTTAAAAAATACAATAGTATTTATCATCACATCACCAATACCTTACTTGATATATCTCCTTCTCGGAGATATCAAATACACACAAGAAATACTTCAGAAACAGTTAAGTAGCAGAGAAAAACACATGGGGCCCTACTGGGGGGCCAAACCCTATACTAAGAAAGTGGTATGTGAGGTAAGTACCAAAACGTAACCTTAGCCAAGGATGGAAAAGCACATGGGAAGCAAGGAACCATCAGAGGTGAGTAGCTAGGGACCCCAAAGCGCCCGGGTGCAGAGTGGTTACACTGGGTCAAACATCCATGGAAGACCCCTGGTGTACCAATGCCCTGCTTACCTAAGTACCTTAAACTAGGTACTTATAGGGGTACACCAGTAGCCAGTTGTGGTGGTACAAAAGTGCTTACCAAGTCAAATTTAGGGAGAAAGCACATTGACTGGGGTGCTGATTGGCAGGATTCCACTCAGACTAGTCAAAAGCACCCTGACACCAGGAAAAAAGTGGGGTTAACCATGCTAGAAGAATAATACCTTCCTACATTGCGTTGTTTCAGGACCATTCCCAAAGGACCTTGAAGACACCAGTTGGATCAAGGGAGGTTGGAAAGTCACCCCACCGAAGGATTCCCTGAGAACCAGGATACCTACATCAGGGAGCCCAGGTGCATAAGGGTGAAGTGGTGTCGGAACCACCAGAATGAGCCAATCGGGGATCTTGGAAGTCCGGTGACTACAGTGACTCGTGGACACGGATGGTGAAACCCAAACATGGATTCTGGATGAGAAGTACCTGAAAGCAGGGGGTAGAGAGTCCACACCACCCAGAGGTGTCCAGGAGGAGCAGAAGCACATTGCCACCCCTTGTCAGAGGTACTTGCTGTAGCAAGACGGTATTGAAGAAGCAGCTGTGGAGCCCAAGCAATGATGCAGCAGCACAGGAGCCGTCCACGAGCTGTTCCAGGACAGATGAGGAATGCAGGAAGGTGAGTGGCTGGCAGGACCACCAACTAGCCTTGGCAGCCGCAACAGTCGGGTTGAAGCAAAAAATGCTTGGATGCAGACCAGCAAGTTCTGTGGGACTAACCCAGCAAGGGTAAGTCAGGGTCGGCCTTCAGCACGCAGAAGAGCGAGCAGAAATAATTGAAGCCCCCTTGAGGACCCTCTGGCAGCAGTCATAGGACGTTGCAGGAAAGCCTCAGCAGCACACAGAAGATAGAGCCCCATGGTGCAAGGACGCAGGCAGGTCCTTATTCTTGGAGCTGTGCAATGCTGGAGGCTCGGGCTTCTTGGAGTTTGAAGATCTTCCATGAAAAAAGCCAACAAGCCTAGACAACAGCAAACAGACACGGTGCACAGAGAGGCGGTTCACGTTGGCTGGAGAGGGATTACAGTCAGCCAAGTTGCAGGGAAAACTGGTCAGGCCTGTGGAGAGCCAACAAACAACCACCTGTGTTGCAGAGCCAGGGCAATATCCATGGGACAACAGGATCCGCAAACCGGTCGTCGATGTACAGGTGCCTGTGGATGCAGGGAAGTGACTCCTTCACTCCAAGGGCGATCCCTTCTTTCTTGGATACAGGCAGAATCTTTGCTGACTCAGGGAATGCACGGCCACAGAGTTGCAAAAACTTGGAGTGTGGAGAAAAAGTTGCAGCAGGAGTCTTCCTGCCGAGAGCAGTCTTGTCCTTAGTCCTGGCTCGAAGAAACAGCAGAGTTCCAGTGTTCACCAACAGAAGATTATTTAGACGACTTTAGGAAGACAGGCAGTCTGTCCTTAAAGATGTTGTCCAAATGAATCTAAGGAAAGAACCTCAGGGGAGGCCTTAAGTAACCTAGAAAGGGGGAAGGACATCATCTGTGGTGACCCACCTGTCTAGGGAGGTCAGGATGCTACTTAGCTGGCCTAGCCAGTCAGATGCTCCCAAGGGCCAAGATTCAACATGGCATGCCTGGAGGAGCTCGGGGCACCTCCCTTGGGAGCAGCTGGACAGAGGGATAGACACTTCCCGGTCCTTTGTGTAGTTTCACGCAGGAGCCAATGGCTTCTGGTAGGAGGCTGGCTTAGTATTTGGTGCACACTTATTTAAGTGGGGCACCTTTCATTAATCCAGACAACCTTAGAGGTCTTTGATGACCATTGAAAGCTCTCAAAGTGTTAAATGTGGAGAGTAGCTTTCAGGTTTATCTTGTAGGAGTGTTAAGCAGCATGTTTAACCAGTCTAATCATATAGTGTAGGCTAAATGAAAAAGAACCACACAGTGTTTATACAAAAAATACTAGTATTTGTTACACAACACTCACTAACACATTGGTATATCTCCTACCCGGAGATATCAACACAAGAAATATTTCAAATGCAATCATGTAATAAGCACAAAATACAGCAGTAGTCTCCAGGGGGAGATCAAACCATATACTAAGAAAGTGAAATGTGAACTGCAAAAGAGGACCAGAAGACCCAGAGGAGCCAGGGCATAAGGAACCACCCAAAGTAAATCCCAGAAACCCCACGGAGTCTGTGTGCAGATTAAAAACAGAGCTGTGTGCCCAATGCAAGTCAATGGAGAAGTTGTGGTTGCAGTTTTGCAGAAGGACCCTTCCTAGAGAACCCGGAAGAATTCCCTTTGAGGACGGAACGTTGGAGAGCCACTCCACCTGTGGATGCCCCGGAAACCAAGTTAACTACACCAAGGAAGCCAGATGCATAGGGTTGAAGAGATGTCGGAAACCTCCGTAGACGACAATGGAAGACTTCAGAATTGCAGAGAGGACATGTCAGGTCTCGAGGGAGTTGCAGAATCACCACTTAGCCTCGGGAAGTCCGTGGGACATCAGAAGCAGCAGACTGGTCAGCTTCATTGCGGTGCCTGCAGATGCAGTGGAGTGACTCCTTCACTCCAAGGGAGATTACTTCAGATGTGCCTGAATGCCCACAGGTCTGGTAACGATCCTGTCAGAAGCACAGATATAGACGACAAAGAAGACTTGCAGAACAGAGAGACCAGGAGCAGCATGAGTCTTGGTGCAATCTCAGTTCCAGTTCAAGTGTCCAGACGGTTGAAGAGTGATGTGGGTTCAGGCTTGAGTCTTGTCTCACGACAAATCTAAGGAACCACCCAGAGGTAAGCTCTTAACTACCATAGGGAAAGGGTTGGAACAATTCAGGGGTACCTTCCAGAGGAGGGGCTGGACAGAGGGGAGCATACTCCCATGTTCTTTGGCCAGTTCTGCGCCAGAGCTGGATCCAAGTGCTTCCTGAACTGGCTCAAACTGGAGTATGCAAGGAGGGCACCAAATGTCCCCTTTAAAGCAGTCTGGTAGCTCTGGCAAGCGTCCCACACCTCAGGCCACCTCAGGCCAATACACTATGTCCTGTGTGGGAGGTGGTCACACCTCCCTGTGACAGGAAACCTATTATTCTATCTTCCCCTACTCGAGCTTGGCTCAGCAGCAGGAGGGTAGAATTGTGTCTGGTTGGCAGCAACACTAGCTTGGTGTCAGACCCTGAAACGCAGTTACCGCTAGTACAGGGGGGTATCCCAGGTGAGCCCCTCAGTACATGGGATCATACTTCTAACACTGGAATTGGTGTAGGGTTATGATTCCAACATGTTTGATACCAAACATGACCTGGTTCCATGCAGCCACTATATAGTTAGACATCTCGTACGGACAAATGTCCACTATATGTAATGAAATGAATGCCCACATGTAGAAAGCCTGGATAATCGACTCCGGGGTTTGTAGGGGTGTCCTGCTCATGTAGGGGCACCCTCACATTTATAACCAAGCACCCTGCCCTCAGGACTGAAGAGCCTGCCATAGGGAAGACTTACAGGTTTTAAGTGCTGTGACCTCAGACATAAGGAAACTTAATTCTGTTGTGAGAGGTGCAAGCACCAACTCACACAGGCTGCAATGACAGGCCTGTAGTCACCGTTTAAGTGGACTCCCATGGGTGGCACAATACATGCTGCGGCCCATGGGAGACCCCTGGTGTATCTATGCCCTGAGTACTTTAGTACCATACTCTAGGGGCTCACAATGGTACACCAGTAGCCAATTGTGGATGTACAAGAGTACTTACCATGGTCAGTTTAGGGAGAAAGCACAGTGATTGGGGTCCTGGTTAGCAGGATCCCAGTCAGACTAGGTCAAAAACATACTGACACCAACTAAAAAGTAGGGGTAACCATGCTAAAAAGTTCCTACCTTCCGACAGTTATACACAATGATTAACTGTTCGTGGCAAGTTCGCAAGGGGACAGAAGTGCTGAAATCGTTTCACCATGCAGTAGAGCTTCGGGAACTCCTGTTACCATTTAACGGTCTGGGCACATGCTCCTCCGAGTCTTTGCAGCATGGAAATTCCAGGGGAATCGATGGCTGCAACATGATCTGAAAAAGACACTTATTCTTTGTGAGTAACACTCACATCAGACTCTATTTTTTAATTTACTAACTACCAATTCCACCCTCTTCCCTCTCACTACCCCTGTTCTCTGGCTACAGCCCCCCAAATTTCACAGCATTCCTAAGCACTCATGCAATTTTCTTAAGCTCGCTAAGCACTCTTTGTCAATTATTTCCATTCTTCCCAAGTTTTTCTTGTAGTTATTTTCCAGTTTTTAGATAAACTTCCTTTGCACTATGGTTCATGTTGTAGTATACCTCCAATTTATTTTTGTAGCTTTTCTTTTACACACACATTCTCACAATTGCAGAGTGCCAAGTAAAGATGCAAGCTCTGCATATCC
This sequence comes from Triturus cristatus, assembly GCF_964204655.1. Taxonomy (NCBI): domain Eukaryota; kingdom Metazoa; phylum Chordata; class Amphibia; order Caudata; family Salamandridae; genus Triturus; species Triturus cristatus. Next base: position 649,529,198 of record NC_140590.1, read on the forward strand.
ATCCTGGATTCTTTTTTGAATAAGACTTTCATTATTTTATAATGCCATAAGGAGTTTGCCCAGTGGTATTCTGTTCGGCGATATAATGTGCCCATATTGATTTTATAATGTCAAATATCAGATCTCTCTTGCGACTCACATACAATTGCAATGTTCCTTTAAGCACATAATTTACCCATTTACTAGCCCCAGTGCCACCAACATGATACAGAAGAGTCAACCTATGATTTATATCTGAATGCTTTAGGTGATCTAAGATTTCCTTTAGCCTAAACTGAACACAGTTAGATCTTTTCTCCAAAACAAAATCATCAAGAAACTCTATTACAGTCCTAGTTTCCTCCCTTTCCACGTCCTTTACTTTGATCCGTTTAGAGAATAAGTCCACAATCACATTTGAATACTTGTTCGCGATTGTCCCAGCAAACATGTGCCATACTATCCATGGTAAGTTGTTCCCAGGGCATAGTGGAACACTACAGAAGCAGAAAGGGGGTCTGAAGTTCTTTTGGGTTTCATCAGTTTTTTTCGCAAGACTCATGTTCCCTAATTGTTCTATTTCAAGGTCAGAATCAGGCCGCCAACAGTTCTTGAAATATTTCTCAGCGTTTGCGATCCCTTAGTAATCTTCATGACTGAGATATGAATTTACTTTTCAGACTCAGAGGAGGGATAAAACTCAGAAAAATTGCTCACAATCATTCAATTCGTTTTTAACCTCAAATAACACATTCATTTCTAATTTTCAACTCTTTTACTTTCATTCAGTCCTCACTCTGCTTGTACCTTCGTTCATTGCCTCACCATATTTGTATACACTGACCCATTCCCCTTCTGATATTGCATTGCAATTATCCTGCACATTCATTATACAATCAATACTGTAGGCATTCCACATATTTGCAATTTTTGTCATTGATATTAATATTTGGTTCTAGAAATCAGCTGTCATAATCTTAGTTCCTGGTACATTCTTAATTCCTGCATAGGAAGTCTTGCAAGCACATTAATAAATGGCTATTCTGACAGAGGAACTATTCGGCCTTTCAGGGGTAAGTAATTTAGTAAAGTTTTCTGTTCACACCCAGGACCAAATCTTTTTGTAATGTATTTCCTTAAAATGATCAGGAGTCCATGAAAACGCGAGATCTCCTCTCTCTCTGTCACTGAGTATTTTGTAACAGTGAGATCTATCTATATAAGTACTACCCCAAGTCCTTAGCTGTTACTAATTTGTCAGCCTCAAGATCAAACCCTTGTAGACTCTGGGCTCTACAAAGCACATTTTAAATCTCCTTAAAACTCTGTTGACAATCACCAGATCACTTGAATGTGGATTTATGCTTTAGTACTGTGTACGTGAGGAGTTTTATCTGAGAAATGTATCAACATTTTGAGTAAACCTCTGATATACCATAGAAAGATAGGAAGTTCTATTTGATCTGAGGTGCCTGGCGATTTCTAACTGCTGCCAATGTTTCCTTTTGCTTTATTATTACTGACCTAATGACCCAGATACGTGACCTTATGTTCTTCAGATTTGCATTTACTGATTTCTGCTGTCAACCCTCTTCTCTCCAGTATCTCCAGCACCTTGCATAAATGTTCATCATGTTCTTTTTTTTTTTATATTTCCCTCCCCAGTATGTCGTCTTGAAAGCAGGTGACATTTATTAAGTCCTTGGGAGGGGAAACTGTTCAATCACAGTGTTATTACTCAGACTTTTGAGGTCCACTTGAACATTTATTTTAACATTGACATTTAGTGCCACGACCAATGGCGAAATCCAGTCAGAAGAGTATATTGGCTCACTAATTGCCACCTCATGTAACCTCAAGTTCTACTTTTATCTCGACTCTAAAGATTAGTGGTATGTTCCTTACTGTATGAATCTTTGGAGTGGCTTTAGATTTCAAAACAATACTGTGTGCAGTCCCCTTTAATTTTACCAACCCCTTTCTTAAACTTGTTTGGGAACTTTTTAACAACCCACAAACTAGTATCTTCGCTGTCATATGCTGCTAGAACTTGATCATTACCTATAAGTAATGAGCAAGTGCTAGTACAATATTCAAGGATCATTGGTCCCTCTAGCCCAACCTGAAGGACCTTCCTTGGCAATATGAAGCTTACAGGTAGCTTTTCTGTTTTTGAATTTGAAAACTAAAGGTCTAAAACCCAGAATTTCAATGGAGTCACTCCCGTGTAACTCTTTGGATTGATGTCAGAAGATTCTAATATACTACCAGTTTCACAGATAAAGTTGTCTTCCGAAAGCATTGTACAATAATCATTTACGGTTTACCGGATTCTTCTGCAGCTCACAGTGGGATGCCCCAAACGGTATCCAACACAGTAACATTGTTTTTATTGTCCCCATTACCGTTCCTTAAGTCGTTATCACTCTCTGCTGTTTTGAGTTGTCCTCAGTGATGCACAACTCTTTGTATTTCTTTTTCTAGCATACTCCAGCAATATGCATTATAAAGCTACATTGTAGACACTTACGGCATCATTAGGATGGCGGGCGGACTTAGTCCGCCTGCCTTCCCGACGTGAAGAGGGACCCCCCGCCATAAGGGCGGGGGTCCCGTGGGGGCAATTAGGAGGCACCCGCCACAGTGGCGGGTGCATCCCGCATATTTAATATAGCGGCGGGCGGTGCTGAAAGCACCGCCCGCCGCAGTGCTAAAAATGCATGTCGCACATTCCAATGCACAACGTGACAGGCACCGCACGGTGCCTGCCACATTGTCTATTGAAATGCAGGGGGGTACCATAGGTACCCCCCATGTGCATCCCCCAGAGTACCTGAGGGCCCGCAACGGGCCCCGCAAGCAATTCCCGCATGCCTTTCCGTGGCGGCAGGCATGTTTCCGCGCCCATAGTAATATGGCTGGCGGTGTCTCAAAGACACCGCCACCATATTAAACTCTTTTCTGCCCGGTCGACTTGTTGACCGGGCGGAAAAGCGGCGGATGGTCTTTCCGTCCGCCGCGGTCCCCCCGCCATAGCAATATGGCGGGGGGCATGGGTGGCGGGCGGGGACGGATCTCGGGCGGATCGCCACCGCCCGAGATCCTAATGGGCCTCAAAGTTGTATGAGCAAGACACTGGAAAACTGAGCTGTGAGCTGCAGACCCCCCACGGCAGTAACAGGACTAGCTAAGACTCTCTGCTTGTTGGAAGACTTTCCTTCATTTTTCCTCCTTCTCTTCTCTTTCAGGAGTTTGTACGCATAGACCTTCACTGCTTTATTCTCTTTATGTAAGATAGCCCTTGCATGCCTTTCAGACAGTTCAGCATTTTTAAGATTGCTATAGCACCATTAAAAGCCACAAACGTGTCTCTGCAGCATTGGGCTATATGTCCTTTTAGATATCAGTGTGTTTATCACCTCAAGTAGCCAACCATTCAGTCTCATTGCTTGCATTTCGAAGCAGTATATAGTTTATAATTTTGCAGATTATTTTTGTCTTTACCTTCTTGGGTATATTTTCAGTCTTTACGTTATCACAAAGAGGACGTGTGCATCACCTGACCCTGTGATGGCCACACATCGGGTCTCCATGAAGAGGGTGCCTGACTCAAAATGGCCATGCATCTCTTTTGTTCTCCTCCGAAATGTGCTTCAACTGAACAGGATGTTTCAGGCAGGGGCCAGGGCGTATGATGGCTGCTCGTAGTTTTGCAAGTGCGTGCAGGATAGGCAGTAGGCTCTCCTGGCCACAGTGCAGGCACAGGTAGTAGGGTACACCACTGAGATGCATGACATGGACAGCAAGTTCATGTGGCGGCATCATCTGGTGGACCTCACACCACCCTGGCATCTCACAGAATTGAGGTGGGATTACTGACTGTGAGTGTTCGCCGGGGTGTGGGGGGAGGGTGTTTCAGTGAGATATCTGCGTCTGTTGTGGTGTCTCAGCAGACTGAGGCATCCACTATGGAAATCTGCGTTTGACCTCATGGCCACAGGTTCATGTCTCAGTGTCTCCACTCACCCTTTCATCATTCTATGGTGGATACAATGAGTTCTATTGATTTGGGTCACAATAATCAGGTTATTCATCGCCAGGATGACCCAAGGAACGATCGTGTGCTTTACAAATATATTTAATATGTTATGATATGCTTTAAGATATAACATCCACCAAAATGAGTGTTACAGAAGGTAAGTGCCGTCTTATTCTGGGCGAATTCTCTTCATTTTAGCTTCTGTACCTACCTGTCCAAGTAGAATGAGCTCTTCTCTGAGTTATAAAAAAGTGTTTTTTAATCCTTTACCTAAGAAACGTGTAATTTCTTTGGCGATATACATCTATTCATCTTTTATTGTCATCACTCAAAAAAACATCCCTGAGCAGCGGCCGGCAGTGCTCTCTGTGGATATCGAGAAGGCTTTCGATAGCCTCGAATGGGGGTACCTCGATGCGGTGCTCGAGAAGTCCGGCCTGGGGGAGGGGTTTGGACGTTGGACACGGGTCCTTTATTCCTCTGCTAGGGCTAGGGTGCGGCTGGGAGCGGTCATATCCTCAGCTTATCCGGTGCGCAGGGGTACACGGCAGGGTTGCTTGTTGTCTCCCCTGTTGTTCGCCTTGGCGATGGAACCTTTGGCGGCACAAGCACGAACAGGAGCGGGGTTCGCTGTGGGGAGGAGAGGCATCATATTTCCCTGTACGCGGATGACCTCCTGCTGTACCTGGAGGACACCGGTGACGCCTTGGAGGGGGCTGTGGGGATGCTGTCGCGCTTCGGCGGGCTCTCGGGCCTCAAGGTCAATTGGACCAAAACCTGTGTTTTCCCGCTGCGGGCAGATGTCCCATATTGCCCTCCCACTCGGGATGTGGTGTGGGAGGCTACGTGCTTTACTTACTTGGGGGTCCGGATAGACCACGATGTCGTGAATCTCTTGGACGGTAATATAGGGCGTTGTATAAGGGCCCTGAAGGGGTGCATGGCCTTCTGGGCTGCCCTCCCGCTATCGGTGCTGGGCCGGGTTGCGTTGCTGAAGATGGTGGCTCTGCCCCGACTGCTCTATTATTTCCGCACACTCCCAATATGGATCCCGCAGAGGATCTTCAAAGAATTGAAGTCGCAGGTCATCGGCTTCCTATGGGGGACGGGACGGCGAAGGGTAGCCCTGACAGCTCTGATGCGGCCTAAATTAGAGGGGGGACTAGCGGTCCCCGATTTTGAATTATACTACCTGGCGGCACAGCTACAAGTGCTGACACAGAATATTGCTAGAGTGTTCAGAGGCCCGGAGCAGGGACGGGGGACTGGCATCCAGAGGCATGTCCTGTCCTACATAGTCATGCAACAGAAACTGGACCTGAGAGATTTATCCATCGAAGAGCGAACTCTCCGGTTATGCTGGCAGAGGGGTATGAAGAGTGCGACCTTATGCACCGGAGATCCCGCTGGGGATGTTGACGGCACTGCTGCATGGAGGCGACTGGTCCCCGCTGGCGGAGTGGGAAGAGCTGGGGCTGCAGATGGTGGGGGACCTCTACATAGACGGGGCGCTGGCCCCCTTCGGGGTTTTGCAGGAGCAGTTTGGCCTCCCGGACGGGAGTTATCTCCTGCACGCGGCTGTTAGCGCGGCGATACAAAAACACTGGAGGGCGGGGCTGGCAGAACCCACTGCGGCCCTGACCTGCCAGTACGTGGTGATGGCGACGGGAACGATTAAGGCGGTGACCTGCCTCCAGGCTAGATTGCTGCAGGAGGGGCTGGAGCCGCTCGCGGCATTGAAGGAGCGGTGGGAGGAAAGCATAGGCAAACCCATTCCGGACACGATCTGGAGCCACATCCTGCGGAGGACATGGAAGGGTAGTGGGAATGCCCGCTTTCAGCAGGTGCATTTCTTCATCCTCCATAGGGCATATTTGACCCCGGGAAAGATTAGTCGATACTTTCAGGTGCGGGATGCCGCTTGCCCGCGATGCTTCACACTGGGAGCTGAACTAGACCATATGCTGTGGGGGTGCCCGAAGCTTGGGTCGTACTGGGCTGAGGTGGGGGAGATCTTGAATGCAATAACTGACCGGGAGGTGGAGTTTGACATGGGGGCGTGTTTGTTGCTTTGGTTCCCTCACACAGCAAAGACGAAAGTGACGAGCAAATTCATTGACTTGGGGCTCATGTTGGCTCAGAGAGAAATCACATGGCACTGGAAGTCCCGGGAGGGCCCGTCAGTCGGGCGGTGGATATCCGAGTTGTTAAAATGGTCTAGGTGCGAGAGTGAGATTAGACGGCGGCAGGCGACTAAGGCGGATAACGAAAAGGGGTTAGAGTGGGTGAGGGCTTGGGAGATGATCGGGCAGGCTCTGCAGGATAGCCGCCTGGAGCGGGCGGAACGAGAGCGCGAGGAGAGCGGGGTTCCTTGAGGCTGGGGAAAATAGACGTAATCCCCGACGACTGGCACGAATTAGAGTTAGGGACCACTGGAGGGGCCTACATCAGCGGCAGTTGGGGGGTGGGGTGGGCGGGGGGGGAGTTCATGAGGTAGGAGGGTAGTGTTATAACGAGTTGGATTTGGGGAGAGAATCTGATTGGACAGAAAGCAGAGGCTCTCATGGGGCATGGACCGGGCATCGCTATGAGGCGATAGTGGTGTTAATTTGCTTAACTGTCTAAATATGCCGCCCGGCCCCCGGGATGTGAGCTAAATGGCTGTGTGCATTGCTAAACCGCAGGGTGTGATCGGAGATTGTACGTGGGTGCCGGTTGCCCCGATGGTTGTTTTGCTTAAAATGCTGCAATAAAAACATGTTTAATAAAAAAATCACTCAAAAAAACAGATTCAGATACTTGCAATCTCTGAATGTACACAGTGTTCTAAATCACATGCTCATATGCTTAAATCACGAAATGGCGGAATTAAATATATCCCATATTACAAAATATTTTGTTCTTCTATCGGATAACAGGGAAATAGGAAACTTAAACACAAAACAGGCAAAGACAAAAGTTTCTCTAATTTTCTTAGCAGTTTTTTCAGTTGTAAAAGCTTTGCACTTGGTTGATATAGAAATGCTCACAAATAAACTGCTAAGTGCGTTGTTGATAGTGTGAGTATTGTCCCAGATCTAAGCACATCTTTTGCACAGACAATAAAACACTAACAATAAATATGAATGCCAACAAAACGAGCAAGGTATCAGAAACTGGAGGGTTTTGCAATGAAGGAGGCTTCCCTAAAAATGTAAAGTTAAATTTAGTTGCTAAATTAACTCGTTAAATTGGGCGCTCGTTGCTGTGGTGACGGTATACGTATGTATAAGTGTTTTGCGGGGCCGTTTCCAGATCACTCGGTTGTTTCTTAAAGGTTGCAAAATCAGTTAGCCATTAGTCCTTTGCTCTTCTTGAGGAAATGGCTCCTGATTGCGTGGTATAAACGTACTCACAGTCATCGTTAACAAGGGATTTCAAGATTGATTGCAAAGACGTTGCTATTGCCTGGCTTCAGTGTCAGCATGTGCACCAACAGTGAGTGTCTTTTCCTAGCCCCCGTCACCGGTGTCTGTTTGGGACGTCGGAAGATACATACCAAGCCAGTTTATCAGAGCACGTGGAAGAGGTTTGTGTCTGGGACCAGGATGTAGGGACTAGACCAGAATCCTGTGAGATGCTGTATGATCTAACGCCATCAGTATGGCGCGACCAGCCCGAAACACCATCTGGCTGCCATGCTACCCGGATCCCAGTCGCATAGCTTGGCACAGATGTACTCCAGAGAATCCTCACCTCTCCGCTCATTCTGTTGCCTGTTGAGTCACAGCTCAATTCCCATTTCTGACACCACCCACTAATCCTATAGTTCCTAATAACTTGGAATCCTGCGGTATGAAATAAGCATACCTCTAGTGGACACAGCCTCTAGAGTCACAGAGCTGGAGTGGGCAAATACAACCCATAATGTGATGCACACCCAGCCCCTGAACACTCGTTTAAGGGAGCTCTTAGATGTTGAATTATTGGAACAAAAAGCAATTTGGGGTAACAAAGTACCCAAACCCAGACAGTCTCGAGCCACAGCCTGTTTATCTTGACCTTCCACATTGCAAGATTTTCGTACAAGGCAAATTGTAAAGCGCACCTTTACTTTCCTTCCCTAGCCATCAACAGCATCCTCTCGCCAACCTGACTTGAGATGTAAGAAAGGTGTCGGTAGGCAAATGCCTTAATGGCTTCATCAACAGCCAATTCGCACCATAATCCATTCACTCGCGACCACAAAGCAGATAACTTCGCAATGACCAAAACTATGACTTTTCCACTTGTAAGCTTTATCTGTATTACATTTCTATATTACAAAATATGGATTATTTTCGATTTTACTCATAATAATTGCTTAACGTAGTATATAGAAATTGGCCTGTAATAATTATTTTTTCTTTCCTGAGAACAACTATTAAGTGTGCTTTATGCACACCTAATATTAAAAACCATTGTTTAACCAACTTTTTCTAATTAGACCAGAATGATCCTAAGCGAGTGATGAATGTCCACTGGGCTATATTGTCTGCACTGAATATTGATTCTAAAACGCATACAATGAAGCGGATAATCTAAATAATTAACTACCTGCATTACGCTGTATAGAAATTACATGTGCAAATGATGTTTGCCTACCAAACTTCTTTCTCTTCTACAAAACTGTCTTTAGGCCCCCAGGAAGTATTCCCAGTATTACTAAATCTAAATGTATAAATCATCTCAGGGAATACCTTGTTTTTTTTGGTTTCATCTACACAGTGCTTGTGCCATGCTTGCGAAATCTCTTGTAACGAAAAAAATGTTAAAAGGCTTCGATCCCACCCAATACATACCTTACTTACCATTGACTGGCTCCCACGTAACTATTGTTTCCTTTCTCCCTGTTGGTCAGCGTCTCCTCCAGCTTCCTGCTCAGCTTCACTTATTCGTCCTTGCTGTAGAGCTTGGACCAAGTACTGCTTCCTGTGGGCAGTGCCCTTTCACTGGCTGCACACTTGGAACATACATTTTTTTTTACTTTCCAGGATCCGCATTCTGTTTGTTGCTGGCCTGTCCATCCCACTACCTCGCTCCTGTCACTGCATCCCATTCTTTAGCCTTTTGCTAGTTGCCTCCTTCCTATCTCCATCGTAGCTTGTTGTTTTATATAGCTTGAAATCCACTGGAAAGGACTAGGAGCGCATTACATGAGCTCCACTTGCATTACACTAAGACACATTAATTTGTACTGGCTCGGGGAGATTAAGTGGTTTGCCCAGGTTCACAGGATGTTGAACCCGCGCTGAGACTCAAACCAGGTTCCCCAGCTCCAAAGTCAGCAGCTCTGGCTGTCACGCCACAGCCTTTCCATACTCAGTGTTCCAGTTAGCTACACTTTGAAACACTGGTAATTGCAATGTACATTTGTTCAAGGATATCAACTGCATATTAAGTATACGGAAAATATTTTTTTTTACTCGTTTGTACATGCATACCATAAAGTAAACAAGCATTGAAAGTGCTGAATAGGTCTCGCCTTTGATTAAGTTAAAGCCATTTGCTTTGCTAATGGTATTGTATAGCAAAGCAAATGGCTTTAACTTAATCAAAGGCGAGACCTATTGCATTGTTAATGCTTGTTTTCTTGTCTTTTCTTTCGCTTCTGCCTTTCTTGCAGTCAACTGCTGGGTGCACCCCCATCAGCAGGTTGAGCACACATGACTGAACTTACAGGACGGGCCCCAGGTGCACTTGTCCCTGTCATATTTGTAACATATTGCAGTGGAGCTTTTCCTGATGCCTCTCCATTCCAACCAGAAAAGTGCTTCTGCTTATAGTAGGACTTCTGTCTCTCCAGGTGACCCTTGAAATGGCCCTTCTAAAAGAGCTGGTCTTGCCTCCCAGGCTCTGCTCTGGCCTCCCTGGTTACCATCATCTTGTGCATGTAGGTAGAAACGTCTTCTTCATCCCACTCCATGTCTGGGTGTGCTGGAATTTGTGGTGAAGTGTTTTAAGGGACAGCTATATAAAAAAATGCATTACATACAGTCTGGGTATTACTCAAATCAATATTTTAGAAGTACTGTTTCATCGCAAGCCTTTTTTCAAATTTTGTAGCAGTCTATCTTACACTGTGTGTAATGGAAGTTTAAAAGAATGACTAAAGTATTTACAGTGCTTTCTGTCACAGGATGTGGCTTCATAACACTAAAATTGCACATTTAACGCTGTGGTTCTCTGGTTGCACACAGACCTCTGCGGTGTATTAACTAATAGAGGTTTCATAATGCACTTTAGTGTATTTGCCACTGATTATCTTCACTTTTTACATGTCTCTCGTTTAAGCTGTGCGCTATTTTATATGTAGTTACCTTAAGATGAAGATCAAAAAAAGTACAGATTTTTTTTAACCACACCTTGGATCCCGCCGCCACGCTCACTGACCCCACCCACCTTGCATGAAGCATCACAGTTCCCATACTCTTTTTAATGCACTTCGACCACTGCCCATAAGTAAGAATATTTTGCATATAATAATAGTAAAACCAATAGGTCTTGACTAATGACAGGCTAACAGATAACCCTGTCAAAGGCTTCAGATCTTCGCTCTCCGGCTCCCTGGGTGGGATATTCCGTCAACACATTTGTAAAGCACCCAGCTTTGGGTTCATCCAACTGACCCCGCCCCCTTTCAGTGACGTGAAACCCTCTTTGGATCCCCTTGCTTCCATTACAGCAAGACCTTCCTTCTAGTGAGTCTGGTGACAGCTGTGCCCATGCAGACATGGAATGTACTGAGGCCGGTGTGGGCATCGGGTGGCAGGACAAGGGAGACATGACGCGGGTTGTGCACTTCAAACGCCTCCTTGAAGAGAGGCTCGCGTGCCTCACACACATGGACACACACACCCTATTGCGCTCTCTCTTAAGCAGCACACATACAGTCAAACAACACACAGGCAGACACACATCGACAGGCAGAGAGACGGACGCCCACTCAGAGAGAGGGGTGCAAGCAATCACGTATGCATCAATAACGCAGCGGCAGGAATCTGTGCACGCACTACCTCACACTTTCACACACACCGACCACAAACTCACAGGCACAAACACACACAGGTCAAAAGGCACAAATCCTCGTTCACACATTTGGTGCTTTACATAGGAAAGATAAGGACAGGCGCTCACCCAAGCGAGTCACGGAGTTTGGAGTTAAGATGCAAGCATTTTTTTCCAGATCGGCGGTTGGGAAATTGAGTACCATGAAAACTGTACAAGCAGCATTGGTTATTTACAGTGCTTAAACACTGAAGCATGAATGTAAGCGCTAAAAATAAAGTGTATCCTGCCAGTGAGGATTAGGCCACAAGTGTCTCATATCACACTTGTTGTGACCTGCCATTTATATTGCAATAGAAGAAATGCATTGATAATGGGGAATGATTGTCCGACATATTTAGTTAAAAGTGACTACATCTATTTACATTATTTAAAAGTGCACATGATAATGTGTCTTATTAGAAACTGCCTTTTGTGAAAGGTTGGTGTCTGCGCAGTCTGGAGCAGGGCTTAGAGAGCAGGGCTTGGGGGGTGTGTGGGGGTCTTGGCAGCATTTTGATATCGATGAGAACTGGCCACAGAAGCACACAGGCACACACAGTGCAGGCACTCACACACTTGCGCACAACGCTGGTGACATCAAATGAACACGCACATCGTTTGAAAGGTAATCTAGGACAGAGTACTTAAGGCTGCACACATCTCTCCCGTTCTGCTCGCTACAGGTCTCTCTCCCTGTGTCCAGGGTCACACAGAGAGCTGAAAAGCCCTGTTCTATCCTGATCCGTTGGGGTATGAGCGGTCCTCTTCCAGTGCAGGTCAGACAGAGCCTGTTCCTCGGGTCTTGTGAAACCCGAGAAGTGGCCATGCGCAGTGCACACCGACCTGGGCCGACAAGACACTTCACTTCACCGGCACCGCTTGTGCTTGACTTCGCAGGACTAGATTGGCCCCTGCTGTCGGTCACGGTGTGACAGGGGCCCTCTCCACCCCTGTGAGGCCGAGACAGCCCTGGTGAACTTCAGAGGAGCGCTGCTGGATTCTCATCAGTAACTCCACATTGGGGTGCACAGAGGCTCGATGTGCCTAGAAACCCCTCGGGAGCAGAGAGGCGCCTGTGCTGCGCTGGTAGTCATACCTAACCTGAGTCTGCCAAGCTACATATGTAGATATGTCGCATTGCAATTCAATGGCTACGACTCTCGGAATGTCTCATGTAGGACTGACAGATCGTTCCTGCAAAACAAACACGATGCATCTGGTATAGAGCTTTCCTTTTACAAATCGTGGTCATTAAAGTCCAAGTGGGCCCAAAAAATAAAATAAAGACTGCAACTCCCAGAGCGCACTTTAAACAAAAATTAGGTGGTGGAAAGACTACCTGAGGCGATTCCGGCAAATAGGCGTTCACATGTTACTTCAAGCAGAGAAGTAATCAGAGGCCACATAACGAGAATCCAAGTCAGATAGAGGAGGGAGAAAGACGACTTAAACAAGCACGGTCCGCTTTCACTTTCGTCCGGAGCAAAACGATTTCTTGTCTTTATGGGGCCATGTGTTTTGAAACACATGGCCCCATAAAGATAAGAAAGCTTTTACTTCAGCCGGAAAGCAGACAAGCCCGTCCAAGTGGGACGGCTCAAAAAGCCAAAAGTGAACGTCACAAAGAGCTCTTTCCCAATGGCTAGCCACCGTTTAGCATAAACGGTGACGCCGGCCAATGGAAAAGATTGGCGGGGTTTAAAGCCCTTTACAGAAAATACCCAAAAACATTACATCTCGCCAGCGAGACTGCGCATGTGCGCAACCCACGCCAGCCGAGACCTAAAAAAGGCGCTATGACACAGTCTGACCATGTTATATTGCTTTTTTTTTCAACTTTAGGCTGTGTACCACACAGTAGCTTGCACCGCTGTGCAACATTTAAAAAAACATTGACAAAGCTAATAGAGCTCGCATAGGCGAAATCTGTTGGCTTTTCCAATGCTTGTCTTTCACTACTGTAGCTGCAAAAAAAAACAAGCTTTGGCAAAGCCAATAGTTTTCACCTAAATAAGAGCTATTGGCTTTTCCAATGTGTTCTTTTTGCCATGTTTTACACCAGTGTGGGTGCTATTCAGCATGGCTAAAAGTTTGTGGCATAGAGGAGAGTGGCGTGGAGTGAAGTGGCATCGAGTGGAGTGTGGTGGTTTAGAGTGGAGTGCAATAGTGTAGCGTGGTTGGGGATAGAAAAGAGGCACATAGAGTGAATCAGTGGAGGCACATAAAGTGGAGGGGCCTAGAGTGGAGTATAGGTGCATAGAGTGTTGTATCATATAGTGGAGTAGAGTGGAGCTTATACTGAAAAATTGCACCCGCCCGGTGCCATCCTCTGGGCTCTACACTGGTTGGCATCTTTAGCGGCATCTCTTTGTCCATGTCAATGGTTCAGTTTCTTGCCGACAGCTTCAGGCATAGGTTTGCAGGCGGGGCTAGTAAGAGCTGATCTTCTGGAAATGAGACCTCTCAGCTAAGCCTCCCTAGCATGTACCGCCTCCAGGTCATAGCATATTTCCTGCTTCAGGCGGTGACTGGTCCAACATTGTTCTTCTGCATGCTGCCAGCAGAAGCAAAAGTCCTCTTACCGTAGAAGTACCAGTTTTCACCGGGCTGTGCATTTACCCTTCTTTGTCCAGTTCACTATGCTTTGGGAGGTCAGAGGACCTCTTGTACCACTCACTATCCTGGCGATGCTCCCACAGGACAGTCTGCTTCTTCTGGGTGTCCAATACATTGGCTGCACAGCTCGACTTTTCCTCCTGGACAGTCTTTTCTCCTGCAGGCCCAGGCACTCTCAGTGCTTAATTTGTAAAACAGCAAGTGTCAGGGCCATTGTCAGAAGGCCAGTGCAGCTTGCACCACCCATTGCCCGCAATAGCGCTGCCAATGATAGTAACATCACGACTATCACACTCCTACAAGTGTGAAAATTCAGACTGTAAATATACATTAACAAGCATTTACAATGCAACGGTCTCGGCAGTGTTAAAGTTAGAGCTATTGGCATTGCTCATGACAATGCCGTTTCTTTAAATGTTTTGAAAACAAAAACATAAACAAAAATGTCATGAGCAATGCCAATAGCTCTAACTTTACCAATGCCGAGACCATTGCATTGTAAATGCTTGTTTTTAGATCCTCATGGTAGAAATTCTCCGGCTTTCAGAGGGAGTGCACGAAGGTCAAGAGGTTAAGAACCGCTGCCCTAGGCAATGCTGTCTTCCTTTAATTCCCGCCCTCTCCGTTCCCCCGAGTCTGTCTTCTAGCTCTACACCTCCCCTTCTCTCTTCTATGCCTCCATCTTCTCCCTCGCCATCCTCTGGAGCAACCTCTTCTTTTTACAGTCATATGTATCTTCCCCCTCAGTCGACCGCTTTATCCACACCCGTATGCTCTGTATCTTCCCTCGCTTGTACTTGTCTTTCTCCCTTAAGTCAGTCAGGCTGCTTTCTGCTACTCTCTGGCTGCCTTCCTCACTTCTCCTCCGTCCTCTATATGTTCGGTCACTTCTCCCTCCATCACTCCCCCTCAAGCCCCCTCCTTTGTCTCACCCCTCGGTCTTTGTCGCACTCTTGGGAGCTGTTACAGCTGCTGCTGCTGCAGCAGGTTTCTCAACACTTCTCCCAGCCCCGGGAGCTCTTTACAAGTCTGTGTGTGGGGTGGGGAGAGGGTGTAACGAAGGGGGGGGGGGGGGTAAGCTAGAGTTACGGGGAGAGGGGAAGACACGAGAATAAATTACAGTGGAGTTGGTGGGAAGAGAAAAGACAAGGGAAGGAAAACAGATTGTAAAATGAGGAAACAATTTAACGAAAAGAGTAGAACAAAAGGATTGTAAAATAAGGAAACAATTTAACGAAGAGAGTAGGAGAACAAAATGAGGGGCGGCCAGGGAAACCGGAGAGAGAGGGAAGGGGCAGGCGGGCGGATGGGCTGAGACGCAGAGGTCCAGTGTCGTAATGGAAAAGTATTTTCTGTCCTTTAATATTTGTTTACCCCCGTAATATTCACACAGATTGGGTTAAAGCGACGCATAGACCCTTGGACCCACCCCCAAGACAGGGGGTGCACCACCGTGAGGGGTGGAGACTTAGGAGAGGCGCGTGAAAGAGACACGCCGAGAAGGAAGGGGGGGTGGGGGGAGTCCAAAATAGACAAGTACGTGGATAACGGTAAAGGAGGGGATGGGGACGGAAGGTTTCTGAGGAGAGAGAACCACCAAAGGGGGTAAAGGCGAATCGTTTTTGACAAGAAAGAGCGAGAGAATAGAGGCGGAAGGGATAACTGGCAATGACGTAATACATAAGGATGCCCCCTCCCCACACCCTTCCGCGGAATGCAAGGAGGGGCCTTCGAGTCTTCGACGTATTGATTGCCCTTCGGCGGCAGTACAGGGGGCTCACTTGAAGGATGGGGCCCGGGGGGGGGGTGTTGGCGGCCCCCTGCAAAGAAGGGGCCCATGTCACTTCCCTGACAACGGTAGGTAGAGGATGGCGAGAGGCAGTTAGAAATAATGATGGATACAGGAGGGAAACAAAGGCAGACAGAAATAGAGAATGGAAAAAGTGAAGATGAGTGAACGAACGGGAAGAGAGAAGTAAAAGGAGAGGGTGGAGAAACATGGGAGGGAAAAAGATGAGTCTAGCGAAGAATTAGGTGAAGAGAGGATACGTTAACGAAAAAAAGCTGCTGAGAAGGCGAGAAGACAGGCAGATATTAAAGGCATGGGAACGGGGAGAGAGCGTAGAGGCGATGAACTAGAGACGGACAGGGGCTAGAAACAAAGAACGAGGAGGAAAAGAAAACAAGCACGCCACTGCCTTTCTCCGAGGTGAAAGCAGAAATGCAGCTCCGAGGAGAAAGGCAGCTGCATTTTCGGATTCGGGGGCGTGTTTTGCTGTTGTCTCCTCCCTGAGACTTTTCGCAAAAAACACGCCCCCCGATCCGAAAAGGACGGGGCATGATTGGAGTGACGGGACCTCTTCTCCAATGGCTGGCCAGCATTTACTAGGCCAGCCAATGGAGAACAGGGCAGAAGAGGGGCGGGTTCAAGCCCCTCTTCTCCCAAGTCATTAAATCTCTGGACTTCCGGTCTGCCGACCGGATGGTCCCGAGACCTAAAAATGACTAACACATGCCGCCTAAGCTATTCTTATAGCATTGGGTGGCAGGTATAGTAATTTTAATGTATATTTAATTATTAAACAAATGATGTTGTGCTTGTCACAAAATCAGATAATCTGCGCCACCAGGTGGCGGGCTGTTATAAGAGCTGGTGTTGACAATAAAGTGCTGGTGCCGAGCACCAGAAAAAAACAGCTCAAATTATCACTGAGCACTCTCCTTCACTCTCTGAGAAGGTAGGCAGACCCACAGATTCATACTTCAAAAAACAAGGGAAGGTAGAGGGAAAGAAAGAGAACAAGAGGACCCATCCTCCACAAGTAAATCTATATCAATCAAGAAGAGTCCATCTGTTTGGTTAGAATAATAAACAAATTATTTTTCTTTCCCAGCTAGATTGTGATGAGGTTTTTATTTATATAAAGGGAAAACACAGTGTTTTCCTTAAATAACCCTCATCCACTAGGGTTGCCCTTTGGTGGCATGCTTCATCATCGGGTTCTTCCCGTCCCGCTGCGGAATGGGGCGTGCTGCGACCTACAAAGATGTGGGAGCACTTTTAGTTTGTACTATGTGTGGATGAAGTATGGAGGTCTGAGTGGAGGGGAAAAGGTTAAAAATACCTAGACAGTAGAAAAAAATCTTTATTGTTACCCCTGTCCGATATAATGATAATGTGGGGAGGTGGGAACTTTGCTCTAGCAATGTGCCTAGGTTCCACTGGTCAACAGGTTTCAAGCCCTACCCCAAGGCTGTTCTTAAGGACCAAAGTTGAAGAATTCCCTGGTACTACTCTATTATTTGTAATCAATGTAAAAGGATGAATGAATGTATACAGCACCCATTAGTGTTGAAATCATCATGGATTCAATATATTCAATTATTGTTGCCTCTTAATTTCAACATGAGGCCAAAACGGGGGGAAGGGACGCCTGTAGTCACACTAGCCTCCAGGCTACTCCCTCCCTTCAAGGTGAGTGCCGTGGGAAGAACCCGATGATGAAGCATGCCACCAAAGGGCAACCCTGGTGGGTGACGATTATTTAAGGTAAACAAAGTGTTTTTCCTTGTATATAAATAAAAACATCATCACAATCTAGCTGGGAAAGAAAAATAATGTATTTATCATTCTAACCAGAGGGGCTCTTCTTGATTCTTATAGACCCACAGATTCACCAGCACGCTGCGCACTCCTGGTGATGATCCCTCCCCTCTGGGAGACTGACTGTTAAGTAGGCACCAGCCGGGTCTCACAGCAGCTCTTTTAGTATTTGTGAAACACTCCCTTTCTTGGTGAAGAAGAACTTGGAACTAGAACATAGTGGGATGATTTAGGTCCCTCATTTATACTAATTTTCCAGTCCACACAGGAGATGGCAGTCCCCAGTCCAAGCTCCTGAAATCAGTTTGATGAGGTTCCATTTCAATATAATGTTCCTGTTGGAGGGTGAACACAGTCTTTGTATAAGGTGACGGATCAAGAAAGCTGGTAGTGATGATGCTTGTTCCAACAATCCAAAACATGGGGACAATGAAGAACTTTGCACTTGGTACTCATCTGCCTTCCGGAAGTAGCAATTAGGGACAGAAAAAAAGTGAAGGCCCTGTCTAGGAACTCCCTCACCTTTAATGGTAGAATCTGCTGACTCACCCCAGTTCTCCCACCATCTACCACATGGCAGTGCACAGGAAAATCTAATCAGCAATCCTGTGGTAGAAAGTCCTCAAGGGTAGCAATGTCCCAATTCCATATCACTTCAGAGTCTGAGACTCCACCCTTTAGTTCAGGAATATAAGCAATATTGTTACACTGTCTGCAGGAAGCTGTATCCGTCCCACATCTTGTGCCATGCTGAACGAGGGTCCATCCAAAATGGAACTCAGTGGTTTCAGTAAACATATTCCACATTGCCCATGATCTATCATGTGTGTCACACATGCACATTGCATACAAGCACTCGACCCGCAAGCACTCGACACACACAATAGATGTCAGTGCAAGGGTGAGGACACTACATTGGAGCGGAACTTTTAATTGAGTGGGGCCAGTGGGCTACACTCTTTTCTGACACAGAAAAAGGTCTGGTCAATGCCATTCTCAAAAACTGGTGTGATGCCATCACCGCTTCATCTCAACAACCCTAGACAAGGATAGCAGTCCCATGTCAATAAAAAAGAGCACACTTGATGAACCCCTCCAGCATGCAGAACCCTTTCTGGACCTTGGCATTACCAGGAACAGCGCATACACTTGCTTAGTGTTATAACTGGGGCAGTAAATATCAGAATACCAGATTTGTGTGCAGTTGGGTTATTCGAGCCAGGAGTGCGTGCTCCGGATAGTGTGCAGGGGACATATGGCCAGGTACTACCTACACCCCCTCCTCCCCACTCAAGACCCAGCAAGGGACAGGAGAGAAGTTTTGGATGCGGAGGGCGTAACACCCCCCGGCCGTATTTATTAAACAAAGATTAATAAACATTTATCATAATTACAATATTTACATAATGCAGCAGAAAATATACTTTACATTGATTACAATTGATAAGTACAGATGTCAGATGGCTAACCTTAACTTAACTCTAATACAAAGGTTTCCTATCCATATCTAACATATCTTTAATAATCAATACATTATCTATTTTCTGCGTACTTTAATAGAGCCTACGGCAAGGTCACTAACTGGTGTCAGATCCTTATCAATTTTTTACCACGCCCTCCAGCCGGAGTGCGCATGTGCACAGGGCATGTTCAACGTGAGGGAACTTCGCCCCTCCCCCGGTTACCCCCGTACGCTCTTTACCTGATCTCCATAAAGGGGCCCTTGCAGCTGTGTGCCATTTACTGGCACCGTTGTGCACGTGCGGGATGGCCAACGAGCCTAGAGAAAGCGTGACTCCCTCCTCCCCCGCACCCAACTGCCCCTGGAGTTCTAGGAGAGACCACTTGTCCCTCCCACTTGGGCGACCCCATTCAAGAATGGCGCCGCCCTCTAAGTACCTTAAATTTACTGCTCACCAATCATGACCTTACCGCCTGACCAAGATTAATCATAAATACGACGATTGAAGACCTGTGGATGAACAAATTAGTATTTCTACACAACCTTGAAAATTATCTCATCATCCAAATACTACTAACATTCTAATATTCCCTAGTTGATACTCTGAACAACCTACTTGCTTTTAGGGGATGGTGGGTGGGAAAACAAAAGTTAAAGCCTCCTAGCGAGGCTTGGGGGCAAGCTGGGGAGCACGGAGCGAAGAGACAGACTCCTGTGCTCCCCAGCCCTTTATACCCCTTGGTGGCCCGGCCAGGGCTACTGGCCGGACGTTGCCCTTTTGCGCGACCCGGAAGTGATTCTAATCACTTCTGGGTCACGCCTCCGGGCCAGGACCTATGGGGAGGAGGCGCGCCTGTCGCGTCACTAATGTACGCAACAGGCCCGCCTCCTGTTCTGGAGGGGGCCGGCCGCGATACCTTTGGCGTGGCCGATGCCGGCCCGCCGTTCTATATGGCCAGGTACTACCTACACCCCCTCCTCCCCACTCAAGACCCAGCAAGGGACATGAGAGAAGTTTTGGATGCGGAGGGCGTAACACCCCCGGCCGTATTTATTAAACAAAGATTAATAAACATTTATCATAATTACAATATTTACATAATGCAGCAGAAAATATACTTTACATTGATTACAATTGATAAGTACAGATGTCAGTTGGCTAACCTTAACATAACTCTAATACAAAGGATTCCTATCCATATCTAACATATCTTTAATAATCAATACATTATCTATTTTCTGCGTACTTTAATAGAGCCTGCGGCAAGGTCACTAACTGGTGTCAGATCATTATCAGTTTTTAACCACGCCCTCCAGCCGGAGTGCGCATGCGCAGAGGGCCCGTTCACCGTGAGGGTACTTCCCCCCCCCCCCCCGGTTACCCCTGTACGCTCTTTACCTGTTCTCCATAAAGGGGCCCTTGCAGCTGTGTGCCATTTACTGGCGCCGTTGTGCACGTGCGGGATGGCCAACCAGCCTAGTGAAAGCGTGACTCCCTCCTCCCCCGCACCAAACTGCCCCTGGAGTTCTAGGAGAGACCACTTGTCCCTCCCACTTGGGCGACCCCATTCAAGAATGGCGCCGCCCTCTAAAGACCTTAAATTTACTGCTCACCTATCATGATCTTACCGCCACAGGCTAGCATAGTTGACTGACTATCTAGCCCCTCCCCTGCGCTCACTAGAAGGTCATCCCCTGCGACTAAGGCCACCCAACCACGCCAATATATTCTCTAGGAAAACCTCATTGCCTACTTTGGACAGGTGCACACCGTCTTTTAGGAAGCATGGCTCACCCCTAATGCACCCATGGGCGATGGTCGGTAAGTGGGGAGCCTTGAAAAGTTTCTCAATTATATTATTTATTCTCCTCGTGGAGTGATTCAAAGCCTTTACAGAGTCCCCACCCCTCCATTGGAATCGGGGTAACATCTGAGACCTCCCGATAGTGCAACCCTGGATTGTCTTAGCTAACCAGCCTATTTCTGTGACTATAGTTTCTACCAACCCTCTTCTCCCCAGCTTTGCCAAATCGTTCCCCCCCAAGTGTAGCACGATAATATTGGGAGGAGACCCCCCCTTCCTTAATAGGTCCAGTATGACACCCCTGAACTGACTGAAGCGGAGCCCCCCTTTTCCATGGCGTTATTTCAAAAACCTGCCTGCCGTGTCCTGTCCCTATAATTTCCTATAAAGAAAAAATTAGACAGACGCCTTACATATGAATGGCCAACAATCCAAACAATCTGTGGTCTTTCCTTTGGTGCTGATGGTCCTTGCGTTGTCCAATGCTGCTGCCGTGGTGTCCCCAGTTTCCCCCCTGCGTGACAGGTTTGAGAAACTATAATGAAAGCAGAGAAAGACACATGCATCAGCGTTTTGTGAACTATCCCACTCACAGCATATGCAATCGCACATAGCGTTTATAACAATTGGAGGACCATCTCCCAATCCTTTGTACATTGTTGCTATGCCGACCCCTGGCTGTCGCTTCAGTGGCAGCCCCTATCCTAAAAGAGTGGGTTCCAAAACTGCCTGGGTTCAAACCTGCCCTTTGGATTGCCATGTCCAGTACTCTTGAATTGAAAACGTGTCAGTGGGACCCCATCCGCATGTATCAGCAAAGGCCCCCCTTTGTCACAGGGTCTAACCTGCAGGTAACTCTCCACATGTGAAAGAGGACAGCACGGGTTACCGTGTGCCCGGTGGAATACCACCCCATCACCTCGCGCCTCCTGATCCGTCTTGGACAACCTAATCAATATTAGTAATGTGTCACCCTTCACCCTAATGCGGTCAAACTGTAGGCCGCCTTGTACATCAAGTTTGTTTTGGGCCACTAATTCCCCAATCCTGAATGCTCCGTAAAAGGCCAATGAAAATGCTGCAGTGAACAACCGTACTTCCCCTGAGGTGTTGCAAATTGTGGGGAGGGTCCCTAGTAATGACGTCAGGAGCTCCACCCTGATTGGCTGCCTTGTGTCTGAGGTCGACCCTTGGAGGCGTTGCCACCCTTTCAGAGCCTTCCTAACCATAAAACTGTTAGTGGGATCCCCTTTGTCGCTGATCTGGGCAAAGAAGCAAATCGCCGCCACATGCTGCTTAGATGCTGCAGCGGAACGCCCATCACCTTGTAAAAAAACCCAGGTACTGAAGGAGCGCCCCAGTGTCGTGCCAACTCTCAGCCCACCCCGTTCCCAAGAATGAACAATATTGCCAGAACGCCCCTTCGTATGCTTTCCTGGTCCTGGGTGCTAGGCTGGCTGCCACGAGGTCCGGTAGGTGGGGCGCCAATCTGACAGTCGTTCTGGGAAGGGGGTGGCGTGGACTGCCGCTGTTGGGAGGTGGGCCCTCAAAACCTACATCTTAAAGCGAGAAAGTGCATTAGCAGCATGATTAAGGACACCAGGCATGTGTTTAGCTCTAACTTGTATATTCAGCTTCATGCATCTGAGAACAATCTCCTTCAAAAGGCGGAGAATCATCTTACACCGGGCTGCTTGCTGGTTGATGCATTCGACGACGGTCATGTCTGACCAGAAAACCACTGACTGATTACGCAGTTGTTCTGGCCATACAGTCAATGCCACCCAGATGGGGAAGAGCTCCAGGAAACCAATGTTACCCGTCAAGCCGCTCTCCACCCACCATGCGGGCCACCGTTGTGCCACCCACTCTGTACCGAGTATGGCACCAAATCCCTCACTGCCCGCGGTGTCAGTCATTAAACCCAACTCCGCAGAGGCAGTGGGCGGACCGGGCCACACTACTCTGCCGTTGAAGTCCTGCAGGAATGCCTTCCAAATGTGCATGTCCTGCCGAACCTCAGCTGACAGCCTTGTGTGGTGATGTTTCTCCCTGAGCCCAGCCATGGCCTGTGAGATGGATCGGGAGAAAGGTCTTGCCATCGGAATAACCCTTAAAGCAAAGTTTAGTTGCCCTACTGTCTGCCGCAGCTGGTTGAGTGTGACCTTCTCTTTGCTCAAACATAGCTGTAAAGCAGCTCTGAACTTGGTGACTTTGTCTATGGGCAACCTAAAGCACCTCTGAATGGAATCTAACTCAATGCCCAGGGACTCTATCGTTGATGCTGGCCCAACTGTCTTCCCCGGGGCCAAAGGAACCCCAAAAGCCTGCATGAGCGCGTACAATTCCTGCAGTGCCCACCGACAATCCGGGGAGCCCTGTGCCCCCAAGATAAGTAAGTTATCTAGGTAATGCATGACCCACTGATGCCCTGTCTTCTGTCTGAAAACCCATTCCAAGAATGAACTGAATCTTTCAAAATATGCGCATGACACAGAGAAGCCCATTGGCATACACATATCCATACAAAAACTTCCCTGAAATTTAAAACCAAGCAGATGGTAATCGTCCGGATGTACTGGGAGTAACCGAAAAGCTGATTATATGTCTGATTTCGACAACAACGCTCCAGGGCCCAAACCCCTGAGCATCTCCAACGCTTGGTCAAAAGAAGCGTATTTTACACTGCAAAACTCATCATCAATTGCATCATTCAGTGAATTTCCCTTGGGGGCTGACAGGTTGTGTATAAGTCTGAATTCTCCCTCTACCTTTTTGGGCACTACACCCAACGGGGAGCAGACAAAATTCTCAACAGGTACAGACTGAAATGGGCCCGCTACTCTACCCAGGCGCAGTTCCTTGGCAATTTTTGTGGAGACTATACCTGGATTGGCCCGTGCAGAGAGTTGGTTTTGGCACTCTGGTGATCTCACACAATTTAGAGCTGGTATCCTAAAACCGTCCCTGAAACCCTCCAACAGAGTTCTTGCAGTAAGGTGGCAGGGATACTTGTTGAGCCATGGTGTCAATACCGTTACACCAACGGGAGACCGCGCTTTGAGCGGGGTCACCGCTTCACTCCTGCTTTTTCCTACCCTTATCTTTTGATTTTTTGAGGCATTTGGATTCGGGGTGGGATGGGTTGGCACAAATGGAACATGCATGTTTGAACCTGCACTGACTCTGTGGTCTGGTGCAAGTCCGTCTGTTGAAATCCCAGCACGTCCCCTTCCTCCCCCCAGTGCTGTTTGAATTAGTGGTGTAACTTGTGTTACCCTGTGACCGAAAGGAATGAAAGGGCGCCGAGACGCCCATGGGTAATTGTTAGCGCTCTATAAATGTCAAAAAATAAATAAATAAATAAAGGGCTGAGAGGACTGAGGGGATTGGCTCTTTGTGTTACTATGTCCCTTGCCCCAAAAAGACCCAACCATGATATTGTCTCGATTCGGTCCCATGACAGCGATAGATCGGATGCCTTAGCCTCCCTGAAATTCTTGAGATATATTCTAACCACCCTCCCCCTGCAAATTTATCATGGGCCAGATCTATCCTGTTTTGGTAGGAAGCCATCTGCGCCTGCAAATTTGGGAAACGCTCAGCTGTGACTGCCATAAATATGGAAAAGGCTCTGATCCAGTTGAGTAAGTTCTCTTCCACCCTGTATTTCAACATCTGACTATCCCATTCCCTGGGAAGCATATAATCTTTGTTCTTTCTTGCCTCCTCTCTTTCTCTTTCGCAGATCAGCAATGAAAACATATTGATCTATTCACCAGCCCAAATTCTATTCTTCAACTCCAGAGAAACATGCCTGCCTAAGAATTCACGCTCAGAGCGGGATTCACCAACGTCCAACATTGGCAATGTTGGCAGCTTACCTGCTGCAGTGGTCCCAGGTGCCTCCTGCTGTATCCCTGCTGCCGCACTGGGAACTGACAATCCTTTGTTCTCCAGTGTGCCGGTACTACCCCCTGAAATGATAGGTAATGGTGCAGCTGGCCCTTCAACAATTTTTTTCCCCAGGCTGTGCATTAAATTGAGACAAAATTTGCTTTGCTTTTGCCAAAGCATTGGTACCTAACTCCTTAGCCCCCACAGTTGGAGCGAGGATGCCTGCCCTCCCCAACCATGGATTGCCACCAAATGTGACACTATGTCTTGTGGGACCAACGCCCCCCCGGTGGTGTCTCCCCCGTGGGCGTGGGCTGTACAACAGGGACCGGGACCGGGACTCCTGTGGGACCGGGACTCCTGTGGGGGCGGGTGGGGGCACAGTAGGCACAGGGAGAGCCGGCAGTGGTGTTGGGGCGTGTGGCACCCCTTGAGGCGCCAGTATTGGCCCTGGAATCACAGGGAGAACTGGTAGTGGTGTTGGAGTATGCGGCGCTACTGGAGACGCAAGTATAGGTACCAAGACGGGTGGCGTTATTGGTGGAGCTGGTGCTGGGACCGGTGCTAACGGAGTCTCTGGTACTGGGACCGGGGTGGGTGCCGGAATATGAGGGACCTCATCCTGAGGCCAACAGTGTTAACGCAATGCCCTTTGTGTTTATATTGCCACCAGTTTGATCTCACACACGAAAATAGTGTAAACCCACAAGCAACCGTACTGTGACAGGGCTTCAAATGTCCCTGGTAAACCTTTACATGCACTGCCTATCACTCCATAAACATTTACTTTCGTTGACTGAGACCCCAAAGCAAGAGAACAAACCAGTCACGGTTTAGCAGTGTTATACATGCAATGCAAATAAATGACCCCTCGAAACCGATCAGACTTTGCTTATCAATTTAAGAAAACAGGCGTGCTATTGACACCAAACTGTTGAAACGATCACAGTGTTATACATGCAATGCAGATAAGAATGCCCACCAAAAACCGATCAGCCTCAATGTAAAACAAAACGGTTGCTGTATTTTCACCGCGCGCGCTAAAACCGACAAACAGCTGACGCGCGGTGAGCAAATCTCCCCCTCGAGCCTTAACACAGGTAATCCCCGGGTCCGAGAAACTTAAGCTGGAAGCCTTCGCCACGCACAGCTGACGTGCGGTGAGCAATATCCCCCGCAACACTTAAAGTGGGCAATACCTGGGTTGGAGGGAAAAGGTATGGCTGCGCACACGAGATTTAAACCAGGGGGGCAGTACCCGAGACAGGGGGAAAATTGCAGTGAAGCTCTACTCCGCGCACGCTGAAGCGCAGTGAGCGATTTCCCCAAACGCGGGCAATACCCGGGGCAATCCGCTCTGCACACGAGAGGCTGCTCTAACTACCGGAGGGGTGAGCGCTCATGGACGGGCCCTGAGCCACCCCGCCGGATACTTGCACCGAAATTGGGACGTCCGACCCGATGCTGGCCCGACCGCACTCTCGTCTCCAGCGCCGATGTCACGGTCTTCTTTTCCTGCGAACCTCTCCTCGAAACCAGACACTCGAACACGGATGCTACCGGCCACGCAATCGCCTTCTTGTCACCGATGCGAAAAACCGGATACCACCCGATGACCACGATCGACGGGGATGTCTGCACAGGTGAAAGCGCCAACAACCTGTAAAATACAGAAAAACAAAAGTTAAAGCCTCCTAGCGAGGCTTGGGGGCAAGCTGGGGAAAAAGGAGCGAAGAGACAGACTCCTGTGCTCCCCAGCCCTTTATACCCCTTGGTGTCCCGGCCAGCGCTACTGGCCGGACGTTGCCCTTTCGCGCGACCTGGAAGTGATTATAATCACTTCCGGGTCATGCCTCCGGGCCAGGACCTATGGGGAGGAGGTGTGCCTGTCGCGTCACTAATGTTTGCGATAGGCCCGCCTCCTGTTCTGGAGGAGGCCGGTTCGACTGCCATACCGTTGGCGTGGCCGATGCCGGCCCCGCCGTTCTATTCCCATCCCGATAATCCTCTATCAAGTCACTGACTTTTATGTTCATGATCCCTCCCCATTACAATTAAAGGGTTGGAATCCCAAATGGGAATACACAATCTGAGTTTGACTTTTCACGGATTCTAGCCCCAGGAACTCTCTTGGTACTTGAGTTTCTGTCGGCAAAGGTTGACCCCTGGCCGGGCGTAGGCTGATATGGAATCGGCGGGCCCTTCCCATGCAGAGAGCCCAGTCTTTGTGCAGAGACAGAGCGGGCCTTGTCCTCTGAAGTCCAGGCATAATCCTTAATATCTTTTGCCAGCTTGCAGCCACATGGGGCCGGCAGCAGACATATACAGTGCGGTGTTCACGCAGAGGACAGCTCTGTTTGAACAGATCCCACCGCCGACGAGCTGAGATGGAACCCGTCGGCGCGCCGCGCCCCCTGGATGTCTAGAAAGGCTGTGTTGACCTCCTTCAATGCCGTATTAATCACATCCCGCGGCCTTTATTCTTCGCCAGTACACTCCGCATGGCGTCAGTAAATTAGATGCGCTTGCTCCAACGGATGCTTCCGCGAAACTTTACTCAACTCCGGAACTATGAGGGAAGGGCTCCGAGGGTGCGACCTAACCTGCTCAGAGCTGCGCGGAAACTGCTCGGAGTTTAAAATACACCATGTGCACCGGAGCACCCTAACATTGTTTAAATATTTAGATAGTTATGACTGTTGTAAATTCCATCTTCTACGGCCCGGTCCGTGTCCAGAAAGAGTGGGGGCTTGGAGAGAGGTAGAAAATAAATAAGAGATTCCCTGACAGCGCGCACTTGCTCTTGGAACAGCTTTGAGGGAAACTTGGCGCGGGCCCTCCACCTGCTTCAGGTTCTAGGGCAGAGCTTTCCAAGGATCACCCTGGAATCCTGCCAGCCTGCAGACATCACTGGCTGCCATCACCAAGACACCGTCGTTTGAACTCGGAGAAAGGCTCTGTTAGGCATCATTATTTAAAGCTCGGGTCACGGAAAGCACTTAGACCTCTGGAAGTTCTAATTAAGGGATTAACATTAACTCTGGGAGGACGATGTCATTTTTTGCTTTTTTTTTGTTAAATAAACGCTCAGACCCTCGATTTCCACTGCTTTGATTTCGTTTACCCTGATGGCAAAACAGTGATAAAGCAAAAATAGATACATCCTTTTTTACATCGCCAACCATAGTTACAAATCCTTACAACCCCTCCAGAAACGACAGTGTCTTCTTTTTCTTTCAGACTTGAGCTGACCGATAGCAAAACCGTGTTTTTGGTAAGAAGGGGTTTTTGTTCCAATCCATATAAAGTGTGGGTTACTTTGTAGAAATAGTGGTGGTGCGGCCTCAATCTTGTTAGAGCGCAGCTAAAGCTGGAGACTAAGTACATTCTATGGTGCATACACCACGCAGAGACATTAAAAGGTTAGATCAGTCTTGATGGTCCACATGGGCTGTGATCATTTCAGTCACTTGCTTGTGCTCATCTTCACCAGAAGAAGTTTACTTTGACTCACTGACCTCGCTCTTTAAGAAATTAGTAAATTCTTTCCAGGCTGAACCTGGAAATGTGCACGGGTTTTAATTTCTCAGACATATTCCTTTTTGTATGGTAAAAGTATTGGAACAAATGCACTGTTCATTCTTTTGTTTCTTCACAGGGAAAATAAATTCCCTTTGGCGTAACCACTTTTCTTACACCCCTTTCCAGTTTTTGGGAGACCGTCTTTGCTTTTCCACCCTGCAATGGGATTTACTCTTACCCTTGGCGAGAATACATTTACGACCATCAATGCATCTCCTACCATTTCCTCCACGTCCTGTATTTATCACATTACTTAACCTATGAGCATTTCCTGCTCCCGAAACAGTGATCTAGTGTACCATATTAGACCATATTGTAGCCATGGTTCAGATGCAATAAGTTTGTTTGCTAGTCCTTGTTTTGCATTTACCAATAGTGCAAGAGGGTTATCCCGAGCCCCAATGTCCAAATCAAAAGTCTTTAAAATATATTGATGTCAATGTGCTATCTCCACTTCATTTTCCAATCTTCTAATATGTCCCATAGAAGTCCAGGACAGTCAACACGAAAACTTAGTCAACACGTGTTTTGTCTATGGTAGGTATACCACTGACTTCCTCAGGGCTAACGATACTGTCACAAATGACCAAATCCAATGAATATAATTAATAGTTATTGTTGCATACCATCCTTATATGTGGTCGCCAAACTATATCACAGGCAATTATGTCAGTCAGAATTCGTCGTATTGGTCCGTAATATTCAAACGATCATAGGAGAGTGCTCCATCAGAAATTCGGCATGCCACCGAATATTATAAAGCAATACGACAAATTTTGACTGACATAATCGCCTGTGATATAGGGAGTAGAGTGGAGCAGGGTTTATGAGAGAGAGTAAATTCCTCTGGGAGTTGTTAATGCAAAAGCAGATGTTTGACAGAGAACTGTTGAACACAATTTGGTTGACTACAAGCTTATAATTAAAATTTTGGGGTCAAGATTTAATTTCTAAAAACAAATGTGGGATGTTATTAAAAACAATTGCTATAACAGCGCATAACATTACATAAGCGTATTACTATTATTTTTTTCTATTGTCTCAAACAAAGAACCAGAATAATCCTTTGTGTGGAGTTGGTGGGCACAGACCCAGAGTAGTGACAACAGAATACATTTTAAATCTCATTGACTGTACTCCTCTGGGGTTGTGACGCCTACCTGTGTTCACTGAGTGTCTATCCAGTATTGGGGTATCTTTCATAGATTCACATGCCTGAATCATTCCCCGTCGTCGTAGTGGGAGTCCCACAGTACAAATAACATAGCAGTAAATAGTAAAAAACCATAGGCCTAATGAATGCAAACATGCATTGCATAGCCTATTAGTCTCCTTTTGTACACAAGACCAAACTAAAAAACATAACCAATCAGCTACCAGCACCCTGTAGAACCTTCCCAAAAGAGGCTGAGTCCCTCAGATTTTCACCGCAATTCGTTGTGTAAGGGAGTCTCCCTTGGCTTGGCTCAGTTCTACAGCTTCAGATAAGTGTATATCTTATACTTTATCAGGATTGTCGGATTCTAAAGGTTTATTCAGTCCTTGCCAGTCCTGTGGGAAGAAAAATGTTCACGTTGATGATGCCCACAAAGACTGTATTTATTGCCGTTACCCAAAGCATGAAGCAAGGCACTGTAAGATATGCAGCACTTTCCCATCTAAAACTCTAAAGGATAGAGAGGGGCGGCTTTTATTATGGCTAAAAAAGAAGAATGAAGCTACTTCAGATGCGTAAAGTGATACTTCCTCCAGGTCTCATAAGAGGCAGAGGTCATCAGTGGGTCAGCCTGAGGAGAAAAGGAAACAACCTAAAACCTCTCTCATGGCAAAAGAATCCCTTAATCGGAGAAAAATATAAAGTCTCCTCAGGGATTTCATCCCCTCAGACAGCAGGAACTTCTATGAAATCTGGAAAGAAAACCACCTTAACCTGGCCTGTTACCTCTTCAACTGTCACAATGACGACGATGACGTCTTCTAAGCCTTTAGCAACTATCACCTCGTCGACGGCAAGTCTCAAGGAATCTATTACATTGACATTACCTTGATCGTCGACGACACTTCCGTCGTCGAAAGCTTATAAATCGAGGGCTTCGACGTCGACTGCGCTATCGACGAGCCATTCGTCGTCGAGAAAACCATCGCAGACGACGGGATCATTACCATTGACGACACCATCTTCGACGGCAGCGTCGACGATGTCACCGTCGTCATCGTCGACGGCAGCAATACCACCGTCGACGATGAATCCGTCGACGACCAGAATTTTACCAGCAGTGATATATACTGGTTTTTCGACGCCGGTATTGCAGAGGGCGCGCATGGAGTTTAAAACCCCAAAGATTTCACCTTTGCCGCCCAGTAATCTTCTAGATGTGGAAGATACAGATGATGAGGAGGGTCAATTTGGAGCAGCTTATAGCCCCTCACAACTTAATGTTAAATGTCAGGAGGACGATGACTATGCCGAAGAGGAACACTATTACCAACAGTATGAAGCCCCTCATCCTCATTACCAGCAATATAGATACTTTGAGCAGCCTGTGCAACTACCTGCCCAATTTCCACCAGCATTACTGTTAGACCTCCAAAGTATGCTGCAGGATTATAGAAAAAGATTTCCTCCTCAAGAATAGGAAGTTATAGTTCCTCCACCACCACAGCCAGCAGTTTTACCACCACTGCCGCCTCCTGTTATATCAAATCCTACTATCCCGATGCCTCCAAAGGAGGACCTTGCTGCCTCTGACGAAGAGCCGGAAGAGGGTGAGATTCCTGATCCTACGACACCCGCAGATGACTGGGATGATTACGTGATACCAACACCATCACAGCCACCTCCCCGCCCTTCGGATTCACCTCCTGAGGACATAGGGGGTTCCACAATATTATGGAGAGGGCTGCTAGTAGGTTCCACTTGCCAACTGTCGTACATCAAGAAGACTGCTTTTTGTATGACTTTAAAGAGCAATCCAGGAAAAGTGTGAGGTCCATACCTATCATTGATCACATTTGACAGGAGGGGGAGAAAGTGATGAAGACACCAGCCTCTGTAGTCCCTGTGCTACCGAGACTTGACAAAAAGTATAGAGCCCCTGAGGATTCTCCTGCCTATCTAACTGGTCATCCCAAGACGGACTCAGTAATTTCTCAGGCGGCTCAAAGGTGCTCCAAAAATCCGTCTGCTCCTGTTACCTCTCCTCCGGATAAAGATGGTAGGCGTCTCGTCTCGATGCAATCAGAAAGAAATGTTCATCTATGGCAGCGATTTCTTTAAGAGCGGCAAATGCTCTAGCAATCTTGAGCAGATATGATCAACAGCTATGGTCTGATGTAGGGGAGATGAAATCCTTCCTCCCAGAAGCAAATAAAGAGGAGTTTGTTAAGATCATCGCTGAAGGTGAAAGAGCAGTGTCTGAGATGATTGACATTGCTATGGACATTGCCACTACCAGTTTTAGGCAGTTAGCGGGAGCTGCTGTCCTACGACGTCAAGGTTAGCTGAAAGCAACCAGTTTTCGGCCTGAAGTGCAGTCAAAAATTAATGACATGGCCTTTGATGGGGATAGCCTTTTTGGTAGTCACATTGATGAGGCTTTAACTACAATCAAAAAAGATTCGGAAACTGCCAGGGCTTTGGGTACCCTCCAGTACCGCAAGGTTCCCTTCCGAGGCGCTCGAGGCTGAGGTTTTTCAAAGTACAGGGGCAATTACCAGCGTTCTCAGACCTACCAGTCTTAGCAACCGCAGTATCGACAGGGATACCAACAGCAATATAACCGTCAACCTACTACGGCTGGTTTCTCTCGTCAGGGCTCAAGACGGAAACCAGCATCCCAAGGCCGTGACTCTGGCCGCAAGCAATGAGTTCAGTTGGGTACCAGCGAGTTCTCCTTTCCCCTTAAAAGGTGCAAAACTCTCCAAGCATTTTCAACAGTGGTGCAACATTACCTCAGACAAGTGGGTCCTAGATCTCGTATCCCACGGCCACACCTTGGAGTTTAACCAGATACCACCCAATACCCCCCCCCCCCCCAGGGTATCGCACCCCCCTCGTCTGCATCGTCTCAAAAAAGAAGTGAAGATCATGTTTCAAAAAGGAGCGTTAGAGAAGGTCCCTTTTTCGCAGAGGAGGAAGGGTTTCAACTCCCGTTTTTTCCTCATTCGCAAGAAATCAGGAGAGTGTAGACCTATCCTAGACCTCGGAAAGTTAAACAAATTCTTAAAGTCGCAAACATTCAGGATGGTCACTCTAGCAGACATCTTGCGCCGCCTCAACAGTGGCGACTTCATGACTTCTTTGGACCTCGAAGATGCGTATTTCCATATCGCTATTCACCCAAAGCACAGGAAGTTTCTCAGGTTCACAGTGGCTGGTCCCCACTACCAAATCCGAGTCCTTCCCTTTGGCCTAAAATCGGCTCCGCGAACTTTCACAAAATTCATGGCGCCAGTAGCAGCTGCATTAAGGGACAGTGGTCATCAGGTATTCCCATACCTTGACGATTGGCTACTGAAAGCGCCATCAGTTTGTCTAGTGAAAGCGGCAACAAGAGATTGCATTTCTCTGTTTCAGCGATTAGGCCTGTCATTAAATTATCAAAAATCTTCACTCATTCCAAGCCAGAGATTGGGTTTTTTGGGATCAATTCTGGACACAATTCAGAACAAGGCCTTCCTTTCTCAGGAAAGACAACAACGATTACAGAGGCTTGCCCTAAAACTGTCCAGAAAAAAGTGTGTTTCTGTGAGGGTGCTAAGTATCTGCTGGGAATGCTTTCATCGGCAATAGACCTGATGCTAATGACTCGGCTACATATGAGACCTCTTCAGGAGGAACTGCAATACCAGTGGATACAGATCAAAGGCTCGTTCGACGACGTGGTAGATATCACTCCACTGATGAAACAATCTTTCCTTTGGTGGGCTCAACACACAAATCTATTGAAGGGGCTCTCTTTCCTCCCAGTGATTCCAGACTACGTTGTTACAACAGACGCTTCCATGGAAGGTTGGGGAGGACACTTGCAGGACCTTCAAGTTCAAGGGAAGTGGTCCTCATCTCAACGCAAGATGCATATAAACAGATTGGAGTTGAAGGCAATATCTCTTTCACTCCAGGCTTTTCTCCCACGAATTCAGGGATCCTCGGTTCTAGTTCGCACGGACAACACCACAAGCATGTTCTATATCAACAAGCAGGGAGGAACCAAGTCCATGTCCCTGTCTCAGGATGTCCAACAACTTTGGGATTGGTTAACGCTCCACAAGATCTCTTTAAGAGCGGAACATGTTCCAGGGTTAAAAATTACTCTAGCGGATGCCCTGAGCAGAGTAAACGACGGCTGTCACGAGTGGGAGCTGGAACAATCCCAACTAGACAGGATATTTGCGATATGGGGAAAGCCAGTGCTGGATCTCTTTGCAACCCAGGCCAATTCCAGATGCCGATTCTTCTCAAGCAGATTCCCTCTCCCGGGGTCTCGGGGGAATGCGCTTTCGATGCGCTGGTCAGGGATCTATGCGTATGCTTTTCCCCCATACCACTAATTCCCAGAGTCCTCACGAAAATCAAGTGGGAACGCTGTCGCATTCTGCTCATAGCCCCCAGATGGCCCAGACAGCATTGGTATTCAGAACTTCTCCTGTTGTCAGAAGCGATTCCCATTCGCCTCCTCCCGACGCCAACTCTATTGACCAAGAGCAAGGGCCAAGTGTGTCACCCGGAACCAGCTTCACTGCAGTTACATGCTTGGCTCCTAAATTCTTTGAATTTAAAGATCTGAAAATTGCACAAGATTGTAAAGAAGTCATAGCTAAATCAAGAGCTGACAGCACCATCAGAACATACAAACTCAAGTGGAAGCGTTTCTGTATATGGTGCAGACGTAAGGGCTTAAGTCCTTTTAACTCTGCTGCTGAGGAAATACTACCCTATTTGCTTTTCTTGGCGAAATCTGGTCTCACACACTCTTTGGTTAGGGTTCACCTTGCTGCTATTTCGAGATACAGGCGATTGCCTAACTGCCCATCGTTATGGTCATCAACATTGGTGAAAGATATCATGAAAGGCCTGTTTCGAACTTTTCCACAAGTCAAGGCTCCTCCTCCTGAGTGGCAACTGAATGTAGTACTGTCTCAATTGATGAGGAGACCATTTGAACCTATTCACAAGGCGGAATTAAAATTCTTAACCTGGAAGGTCGCCCTTCTCGTGTCTCTCACCTCTGCAAGCAAGGTTAGTGAAATACAAGCGTTCAGTATATCTCACCCTTTCCTGCATTTTTCCAATGATGCAGTAGTGTTAAGAACAAACCCTAAGTTCATCCCAAAGGTGCCTTCTCAGTTCCATTTGTATGAACCAGTGATCCTCAGGACTTTTTTCCCTAACCCTGCCACGCCGGCTGAAAAAACTTTACACACTCTGGACATAAAAAGATGTCTCAATTTCTACTTGCAACGGACAAAACAAACACACAAATCAAAACAGTTGTTTGTAGCTTACAGCCAAAACTGCCATGGAAATGCAGTCACCAGAGCTACCATAGCTAGATGGGTAGCAAATGCGATACAATTTTGCCATGACAAGGCTGGCAAGCCTTTATCACGAACTATACGAGCGCATTCCACTAGAGCAGTCTTAGCCTCGGCTGCTCTCTTTGCAGGAGTGCCACTGGAAAAGATCTGTAGAGCGGCAACGTGGAAGACAATACACACGTTCGCACAGCATTACTGCCTGGAGTCTGCGCACAGAGCGGACGCAGCTGTTGGACAGGCAGTACTACGAAGCCTGTTTCACTAAGGTAGAGACCGCTTTTGTTTTTTACTTTGTACTGGTGAATGTTGTTATTTGCACTAATATGACCATGTCTAGGTTTACTATGGTATATGTAGCATCTTTGAATTTTTTTCTCTTGGTAATGGAATATGTTTGCTTTGCACTCTATCTTCTTTCATGTTTGGAAGGTTACTAAGCGATACTTTAGCACTACCCACCATCCACTATAGTGCTTACCAACTAATACGTGTGTGTATATATATGGATAAGTGGCCATTATCCATATGCACACTGCTTGCTATTCTGATTCAGGCATGTGAATCTATGAAAGATACCCCAATACTGGATAAGAAATAAGTTACTTACCTGTAACTGCAGTTATCCAGTATTGGTATCTTTCATAGATTCACATGCACCCCCCCTCTTCCCCGGAGTGGTTGCTTCTAGACTATGGTACTTACATCACTTGTGCTGGAATATCTGAGGGACTCTTTTACAAAAGGAGACTAATAGGCTATGCAATGCATGTTTGCATTCATTAGGCCTATGTTTTTTTTACTATTTATTGCTATGTTATTTGTACCGCGGGATTCCCACTACGACGAAGGGGAATGATTCAGGCATGTGAATCTATGAAAGATACCAATACTGGATAACTGCAATTACAGGTAAGTAACTTATTTCTTATTAATATCCAATATAGTCTGAAGTTTCACTTTTGGGCACTACTAGGTTTTATACAGGGCCTAATCCCATAATGCCCTCATATCGGTTTGTGAGGTCCGAGCAAGAACAAGGGCACATGACGTCTTGATAAATAAATGGAATGTTCATTATATGTAGTTAATCATTTAATTGTGTTGAGATGTTCTCAACACAGAGAAAGTAGTGGTACAGGTGTAAACTGTATAGTTCTCTGTGGTCTGCTTTATATTGATCGATGCATTCATTTAATTAATAATCATCAGTTAATCAGTTTTCAAACTACTCCAAATGTCTATTCCAAGCCTATTGCAAAATATGTAGGTAATTCCCTGAAGCAGCCATTACGTGACTCTGCAACATTGCCCCTAAGTTGACCACTAAAGGAAAATAACTTGCTATTAAATAGTTCATGTAAAGATTTGCAGATTTTTTTCTGATAGTTACAAGCCATACAAACTCTGTGCTTGACATTAAATTATCACTTCACTCTACTTAGAAACTGACAGCCAAATTGTGTGGTGAGCCAACATCCACACAGTTTTGCACTACAGTTTATTGCTACAGCAGGGAAATAGCATAGACATTTCCAGCTAGCTCCAAAGGTATTTTTAAGTAATGTGCCATGCTCAAGCAGGATTTCTAACTTCCGCTGACAGACATGTGTCCCTTCTGTGAATTGATCTTATGAGTCAGAATGGTAGCGTTCCCTTATGAACCTGTACCGTATGTTTGTGCACAGTTACAAGCTGCATAATACCATGATTACTAACCAGTAATCCGCGTTACAATGAATCATACTCTTTCTTGCCAGTCCTCGATTTTTAAGGATGTCCCACTATTTGGCACAGGAACTTAGCTGACCAGCAATAATAACATAAACAAGCATTGGCAAACTCGGTAGGACACACCTTCCTAATGCAAGTGCTAAGTTGTGTGTGAGTGGTGTTGCCAATGCTTGTTTCTAAAGCACTGCTAGACATTGCTAGAAAATAAAAGAAAATGTCAAAATGCTCAAGGAAATGCAAACACATACTTTAAGGTATCTTGACACTGAACATTGAAATCAGTGTACTATATCTTCATAAACTTCATGGTTTATTTTTCAAATTTTGTACTTGGAACAGAACGGAAAATAAAACGTCGTTTGGATGTGATCAAACTTAAAAATAACTCTGATGTCTATTTGCAGATACTTAATAGAACATAACATCAGTTTGAGAAATTGTCAGAATTTAAAGAAACACACGTGCCATTTAGTTTCTGTATGACTAGGGATGCGAACAAATGCTCAAGCCCTTTAGTCCTCTGCAGCAGCCGGGGGAGCAGATTAGTGGCAATCTGGTAGAAGAGGCATCTTTCCAGTCACTCTTCTGCTTCAAACACAGGCTAAGTGGTGAGTTTACCTGCATACCACTCCCCAAGGGCCATATATACTGCCATTATATACTAAACCCTGGGTTTTCATGCAGCATGTGGAAAACAGGGCATAAAAGAAATTCAACCAGATTAAGTCTGCTCTTTAGTCCAACTTTCCAAAAATATACTTGTCCTTATGCATTTATGCACAGGCTGGGAGGTTGTGGGGTGCAACATAGAGAGTGCAAGTGAGCAGGAATGTAAGGTGGTAACAGCATGTGATGAAGCGTAAGAAAACATATGGGGTGTCCAATGAAGAAGTAGAAAATAGTTCCCAAATGTGAGCTGTGGAAGAATAGAAGCCATACAATTGAATAGATGGTAAAGAAGCTATGCTTAAGGGGATGGATTCACAAAAGGAGAGGAAGAAAAGCCATTGGATAAGATGCAAGCAATTGAGAGCATATAGAAAGCCAAAAAATAAAAAGTAGTGGGCTGACTCAAAGACCTTAAAGGGTTTACTCCTACCACCTTAAAGAGTGGATAGGAGTAGCCCTGCTGAGAATAAACACTTGTGGAGTCTTCCCAAGCAGTAGGAAAAAAGGAAAACATTGTAATCAACACCTCATATCATGATCAATAGATCTACAATCCTTTAATATAGGCGAGGAAGTGAATTAGAGTGAGGAAGAGTAGGACACACATTATAATGTGGGTTATGGGAATGTAATCAGGGCATTCCGGCTTTCTTCCTCTTTCTTGTCCCAGTTCCTAATTCATGAGGAAAGGAATAGCAGCAACGTCAATTGATCGTAAGAGTTTAACAAAAAGATATCTAACAGGCCCTTGATGCATCACCTACACTCAGACCTACTGCTCCAAATAGACCGTGTTCTGAACCCACATTACATTTTAATAACTGATAAAAGTGTCTGGGGAGAACTGGTAGCAGCTCAGTAAGAGTTCCACATAGATTTGCAGCTGTTGCCCCGGAAGTTGTTTCCCCCAATTTAAACTTCTCTGGTTCAAGTCAGAATAATTAGTGATATGTCTGAATCATCCACTAACTCCAGGTAGCTGTGGAAGGGTTTTGTCATCTGCAGACTGGGTGATGGGTTTACTAAAGAATCTTGTGTGATTCAGGTAAACCCTGACTGCCTTGCCCTTGCTCAGCAACAGGGTGGAACCTGTATCCCTGTTGGAGGCGTACTGTCAATGGACAGGAGAACAAAGCCTGTATAGAGGTGGAAGTCAAGGCAGACTTTTAAGTGTATGGCAGTGGAAAAGCCATACACTCAAGAATGAACTTCAGAGTAGGAAAATTGCACAAAAGCGCATCACGCTCAACTGTGTGGATAGCAGAGGAGATAAAAACGTTGGCAAGAAGTAACTTGAAGTCCATTTCATCAAGGGGCTAAAATGGTTGACACGTGGATTGGCTTAAGGACCATGAGATAATCTCACAGTGAGCCTGGTAATAAGATGCCTGGAGAGCACAAGCCATAATCAAAGAAAAGGTGAGAGACATAGGGCTTAGTAGACTTCATCTGGTCCAAGGGTTCACCTGGCTTATAGATGGACTGACAGACATGGTGTGTCACAAAACAGACACATTATGTAGAAAATCAAAAAAAAATCAGTAGTCCCATGACAGGGGTGCAAGATCTTGACCTATGCACTAGGTGCACATAAAGTTCCATTGATGATGAGAATACCTGAGTAGCAGAACTGCTGTGCAGCCCTGGCCAC
The DNA here is from genome assembly GCF_964204655.1 of Triturus cristatus. Classification (NCBI taxonomy): domain Eukaryota; kingdom Metazoa; phylum Chordata; class Amphibia; order Caudata; family Salamandridae; genus Triturus; species Triturus cristatus. The sequence goes on from NC_140590.1 coordinate 649,567,838, forward strand.
CTGCACTGATAAACCGCTCATCTGTAGCTTAAGCCGTTGCGATTTCATACTGTAAAAATTCTTCATAGATTCTTTAATGACTTGTCTGTATTCTCCTTGCTTATCGTAGAGCGTTATTTAGTGCAGACCAGGACCATATAAGACTAGAGCAATTTACATGAAGTTGTCAATAAGTCAGAGAATCTTAGGTTTGTGGATTGCAGTACAGTTGCATTAAAGACTGGACCCCGGAAGACAAATGGCAAAAAAGAAGAGTACAATGGAAGGTGAAGGAATGAAACAAGTACATACATTTTACAAGAACGAAGGTCCAAGAATCTACTGGTGGGGTGCCCGGAGGTGCCGGATGGATAGCATCTGGTCAGTCCAAGGTGTGGTAGTACTAGAGTAGAAACAGGGTCGCTGAGGTGAGTTCAATGCAAGAATTAAGAGAGGAATCTGCCCATTAGAAAGGTTTCGGCTTCCTTTTTAAAACGTGCCACAGACAGAATTCTTCTAATGACGGGCGGGAATGAGTTCCATATTCTTGGTGCGGCTCCAGAGAATACACGATTGTACGTTTTTTCTTTTCAAAAGCGCGGAGGCTGGAGCAAGAGATCTCTGGAGGACCGAGAGTTTCTGGCTCCTCAGGATACCATGTGTTTCAGGGCGAGAAATGCAGGGGATTTAGTGTATAGAGCCTTGTGAGTGATACATGCCAGTTTAGTTGGATTCTGGCCTCAAGAGGAAGCCACTTCAGAGCTTTCAGATGTGGTGAGATGTGGTCGAATTTTTTAGAACCTGTTAGGAGTCTGGCGGCAGCGTTTAGGCAGGCTTTTAAGGGGGCCAGGGAGATCTTGTGTAGGCCAGAAAGGGTAGGGCATCCATATTCGAGACTGGAGATAACTAGTGCCTGGACTGCCATTTTTAGGTCAGTAGTGTCAAGGAAACGTTTTGGTTTTCTTAGATAGCTCAGGTGAAACTTGGCGGTTTTGGCCATCGAGTTGATGTGGCCACGCATATTCAAGCTGCTGTTCACGGTTATTCCAAGGGATTTGGCAGAGTCCACTATGGTCGTTGGGCAGTTTAGGGTTGTGATCGACTCAGTCCATTCCCGAATGTCAGGGTAGGTTTTAGGTGGGGAGATTAGAAGAAATTCTGTTTTTTGTACCTTTAGTTTGAGCTGGTTAGAGGTGAGCCATTGGACAGTCAACTTCAAGGCCTCATTCAGATAAAAACTCCCCTCAGGAGAAGAGATTTTGATGAGATTTGGGTGTCATCGGCATTCATGTGGCAGGAGATATTGGCGGTGCGTAGTACTTCTGCTAGTTGTTAGAGTTAAAGATTGAAGAGGGTAGGGGACAGGGTTGATCCTTGGGGAACTCCGACCGTAACAGAGAGGGAGCGGAAAGGTTACCGTTGATTAAGAATCTCTGGGAGCGGGTCTGGAGGAAGGACCTAAACCATTCAAGCACGAAGCCATCCAGTCCCATGCTGAGTTTGAGGCGTTTGAGAATTTTTTCGTGGTTGACCGTATTGAAAGCCAAGGATAGACCTAAAAGGATTAGGAGACAAGTTTTGCCTTGGTCAAGGGCTTGGAGGGCATCATCCACAATATGGAGAATGGTGGTTTTAGTGCTGTGCCCAGGCCTGAACCCGGATTGGAAATCGTCTTGTAGATTGAAGTTGGTGACGTGTTGGCTCAATTGCAGTTGCACACATTTCTACAGAACTTTAGCTACTCTTCCAGGCTGGGTACCTTCATCTCTACTCCTCATGTCCCATATCTGCCAAAAATTTGAAGCAATTCAAAATATACTGAACAACTAGTAATGAACACCATGTAAACAGTAAACAGATTCATTTTTTAAATATGGCAAATTCTAGTATATGGAACCCATACATCAAAAAGCACATTTGTTTTAAAGTTCTTGTTTAATAGTCTTGATTTCTGTGAAAAGTTAGGTGGTGACCTATTGACAATCGTGACGTGTAGTAATGTTGTGGGTTTGTGTCTGGGGTGGTCAGAGACAGCAAAGAGGGATGTGGACTAAATATTTGTCATCTTGTTTTGCCAAGTTCGAATGATTTGATGGCAGGATCGAACACCAATCTAGCATCGTGGAATAACATACCAGAGAAAATGTTTTAGCCTAACTTGAGATCTCAGACATTGACATCCACAGACATATATGTACAAGATTTTATGCGAGGTTGCCATGCGCCACAGGCTTCTCTCCAGTTGCTTTTTTTGTTTGTATTTTCTCAAATAATGCAGAAAATAGTTATTTGGGGGTGGGAGATGGTTGCCTTTCCATCTGCGTGTTCAGAGCATCTCATTTGCTTCTTTTTGTATTGTGCACTGCTTGTGCCCTGCAAGGAACTGATTGAACTGCGCTGAAAATGTAATGCCTTTGGGCACGTGACACGCAGTGCAAATGTTGTTAAGTGTTTGTCGGATCCTCACATCAGATCGTCCTGTGAAGGATAGAAAGCCGTGTGTTTCCTGGCAATCCTTATCATCAAGCGAGCAGATGGAGCCTTGCAAACCACAGCTCGCAGAGCACAAACAAACTCGTTTTTGTCGAAAAATACCTCTGGGAAGCGTCCACAATTGTGGCCTGGCCCTACCCGCTCCGTTGCGTTGAATATTGTGCACTCCTGTTTTCTGTGACGGTGAATATAAAGTTGAATGAACATAGTTGTACGAAATAGATTAGGAATGTAGGAATTCTTCCTTTTTCATATTTTGAAGGATGCCGTTTACCACATGATGGCATGGCCTTCTAGGTTTTGGTTGTACCCTCACTCGGTCCCTCATCTCTGGTCACATCTCCCCAGTTCTGGTTCTGCGGTCCACCTCACTTTCACAGCACAGTGGTGACAGAAGTGCTTAATTTATTTAGAAGATGGAAGGACCCAGAGTTTTTCATTGAAGCCTACATCCGACACAGCAAATGCTAAGGCCTGGTGTCGCTGAATACCAAAGCTGCTTAGTCTTGATCACGCCTCATGCCTCAGTCTTCCTCCACCCTACACTTCCTAGTCCTATATCTCACTCTGGTAGGTTTTTTTTATCCCGCTTCCTCAATTCATCACTCCCCCCCCCCTTCCTCTTCCCTCCTCCTCTTTCCATTTTTCTCCTTTGTCACTTTTCACGGTCTAAGTTTCATGATGAAATGTCGGGAGTCGCAGTGCCCTCCCACTACAATCATTGGTACAAATTAAGCATTGGGTGACACAGCTCTCCATAATACTTTTAAGCTACTTGGGGATGAGGACTTGTGGTGCACTTGGTACCCCTTGGCACTTACCTGTTGTTCACATTATGAAGTCTGGATCAGAATGTGGTGCTTACCAGTATTTTCTGCTCTCACTGTCCTTTTGCCTACAATTTTTCTGCTCAAGCTCACATCAGTCTAGGGGCCGGCACTCATTTGAGTTGTGCATCAGATTTATGCTGTTGAGATGTATTTGCATCAGTTGACTTGTCAGACACTTTTTAATGCCTGGGATTTACTGCATGCATTCTCCTTTAACTTTCACCACATTCATAGGTGAGTCCCTCCTACTGATGCTAGATTAACAGCTAGCGTGTGCCTGGCCTCCTCAGCAGTGGTGGCTGGCACAGATCTGGGGTGGCGGGCGGAGAAAGAAAAATACACTTACCTCCTCGCCGCTCTCACCCACATCGTCTCCTCTATAGGCCGAACAGGAAGTAGCCAGGTTCCCCTGAGCCAGTCACAACACCCCAATGCAGCATTTTGATTGGCTCCCCCGAGCCAATCACAACGCAGCAATGTAGCATTGTGATTGGTCTGAGCGCCGTAGTTCAGTGCTCAGATGAGGACTGGGGGCCTGGGCAAGTTCTCCACTCTGGCTGTAATGCAGCCTGGGTGGAGAACATGCTAAGTGCTAATGACTGTTTGGCCGGCCCAAGATGGCTGACCAAAACGTCATGCGCACTTCAGTGTGCCTACCAGTCCTCCCCTGCCCTGCCCTATGAGCAGAGCAGCCCCGCCCCCATCCTTGCTGCCACAGCAGGAACAAATACAATTATAATAAAATCAAGTTATTATCATTTTATTTTTCCTTCCATTCAGTGCTGCAATGCAGTGGGATTACGCTCCTACGGCTTAGCGGAGGAGCCGCCACTGCTCCTCAGTCACACCCACTGGGACTCTATCAACTATATCCATATTTTATTCTTCCCAGATACCTCCCTTCCTCTATTTTATGTAACCTGCTTTGTTTTTTCCAATCTCATGCACAATTCCTATTCAAACCTCCTTTAGTGTTGTGGAATAGGGATGTATGTCAGAACCACGCATGCCTTTACAACGTGGGCACTACACTGAACGTGTAGTTACCACACATTTCTTGAGCATGCAAGTCATTACAAGGACTTGCCTTAAGAAAGCGCTGGACCATAGAATAGTATAATTTATTATTCCAACTTCAGTCTGTGTAACAGTAGAGAAGATGTTGGACTTAAAATCCAACATCAGTCCAACAACGCGTTCCCTAAAGCAAATCGTTGTATCGACTTGCATGCTAAAGGAACGTGTGATGCTAAAGGAACGTGTGGTAATGCCACGTTTGTTGCACTGCCCGTGTTGTAAAGGCACTGCGTGGTTTAGACTGCGTTGTAAAGGGTGTTTCTAGTGGAATAGCACACAATGGAGACCTGCATTCTTACATATAGCGTCCACAGCTGAAAGAATGTTCTCCAGCTTTTTAAAATGATTTTCTTGCACGAGGTCCTGTTTGCTCCCTTGGCTATGTACATTTATTTACACCCTGGAGTGCACACTTTATGGGAGGCGGAGCTCAACAGTGAGATGATTCATGACCTTGTGCAAACCCTGCTTTATCGTCAATCGCTAACTTTCTATCAGAACCCTGATATCCCTGATCTTCCTCTACACACTACCTGGGGTTGTATTATTCAATGCAGCGCATTTTCCTTGTTAACGCTGGGCGCTAACAAGGAGAGTGTGCCATATTACAGTGAATGCGCTGCCCCGGGGCTGCCGCGAAGTTGTGCTGCCCTGGGAGCAGTGCATTGAAGTGAAATATTGAGCGACTGCTCCAAAGCCATTCCATGTTTCAATGTGCAGGCGGCAAACTACTTGCACTTTTAAGGGGGATTAGATCCCCTTGCGGGCTGGTGCAGTGAGTGACTGCACCCGCCTGCAAGGGGATGTCTGGGGGGTCCAGAGGACCCACTTTCCCCCTTCCAGTGGGCTGCTATCAGGGATCACACTGACATTGCGCCACCTGACAGCTTCTTTGCCTCGTGCAGTTTGTATTTCCAGTACGGAACTCTGAGCTCCATGGCCACTTCGCCCTCTTTTTTAAGTACGGTGAATGTTGTCTCTTTTCTTATGCAGACAACCTTTGGGCTTATGGCATGCTTGTTTTTCTCTTTTATTTATGAGTATATTGTCAAACTTGCAAAATACAGTGCTATGGCGCCTAGCTGTGACGTCCATAACTATTTGATAGATGTGGCTTGTGGCAAAGTCTTTTGCTAGGGAACCGCGAAACGTGGATTCCAATCGCGGCTTTGCCCCTTGTGCACATTGAGCGATTTTTTGCCTAATTGCCTTGCCTCGCCACACCTCACTTTTAAGAATGGGGAGTTGCTAGAAATATGGCAGGTCATCGGTATTGAGCGGTACATAAATAATGAACGTTTTAATTTAAAACTGCATAATGCTCTTTAAAGCCTTGCTAAAACCTGCAAACACTGCTCTCAAAACAGATGAAATTGCTAATGGTTTTTCTGCCATGAAGAAGTGATAATGTGTTGTCGGAGGCAGCAGTCCAAGACTGATTTTATTGTCTTTCCCAATCATCGTAAGCACCATTTTTTGTTTTATATTAGCTGGCAGCTCCTCGGTGTTACAAATGCACAGAGCTCAGAAACAGTGCTTTGATGTGTGTCACGTTACCCCGATAAGTGAGTAATAATATTATACCGCCCTCTAACAATACCTTTAAATGTGATGCTTTCATTGCTCCTTCCCTTGGCTCCAGGCGCCCTGGGCACCTGCCTGCAGTTGTCTTGCTATAGCTGTGACAAACATTGTACACAACCCTATTGATTGCTCAAGTTTTTAAAACACGTTTGTAATCGGACAGAAGAAAACCCTTCCCGGGAACAATTGGCCTGTTCAAGATTAACTTAAAGAGAGGGGTAATGTGTGAGAAAATGGAGCCGTGCAGTAATCTTAAGGAAGAGCGATGAGAGGCGGGTGGTTGTGGCCATCATATTTACAAAGATGGGATAACAAATGTTATTGATGTCACTATTTATGGCGTTACAAAACGTCCACCAGCTGCGAGATTCCACACATTGTTTCTGCACAAGCCTCTGCAGGCCAGAAGTCCCTTTGTGTGGGACAGAAGTGGAGGTGTGCCTGGTTACATACAGGCAGATGCGAAACATGGCCAGCACTTCTGTGTGTGCATCTCTGATCATGCACTGTCTGCTTCTAGCCCGTGAAAGTTCCGACCCCAGCAGAGCTCAATTCTGTCCAATAAGGCTTGGAAGGAAGCTTGGAACATCCCAGGAAGCATCTTGGAATCGCCTATACCCACATGCAAAGAGTCCATGGTCGGTCAGTCCTTTCCCAGCTGCACGAATCACATTCTATATCATTTTCAACCATTTCTGATCTGATGATTCTTTTTAGCAGTGCCATCCTTAAGAAAGAAAAAGACAAACAAAATGGAAAGCAAGTAGCAACAGGGAGTTTCTTCGGCCCCTGCTTTGAGCTTGGGCTCAACAGTGATGTATATTAATCCTCCAGAGGCCATGTTTTCAGGTGAAGCAACCACAAGTGTCATTTGATCCAGTCCAGCTTTGTTAGGCAGGGGCCTGCGGTATGCACCGAGAGCTCAGGGCCGGTCTTTGACGTCTGTCATCTCGAGGAGCTGAAAGTGATCGCTTCCCATCGCCCTGGTGTTTGCTTCTGAAACACCTGGCTCCGTATCCGAATCACCCTCGCAGATGTCCTCCGGAAGCAGGGGCTTGGCTCTCTTTTTGGTGGTGAACTGTGGCCTATTCCTCCCCACCTACGCCGGGCAGGGTGCCCTGTGACAGGATTTGTAGCGCGCTAACATGTCGCTTCGAATTGTTGCGAGTTAATAAACATTTTAAGAGGTAGTTATAATTGATACTTTGTATTTTATACCAAATATTATTCAGTCACACTCTTTTTTTTTTTTTTTTTTTTTTTATAAAATTTTATTGAACAATAAATCAATTACAAGCATGGGCCTACAACCACCAGGGCCGGCCGCTAGATTCAGAAAGGATCATACAGTTGTTAAGGCAATAGTCGGCTCCCGGGGCCCAGCCCCGTACATGGCTCCGGATAGTCCTAGGGAAGCAGGATACATAGGATTAACTTAAATAACAAGTAAAAACAAAAGGCGAGGCATACGGGCAAAAAGTGTGGGTAAGGCTACATCCGGGGGACTCTACTTCAGACCTTAAAATAGCTATCAAGAGGGAGGAGTACTAATAGGTCGGGGGGGGGTCACGGGAGAGGAGCGTCTATATTCGGTTGTTCCAAAAGTCGCAAGGAACCATCAAGGGTCAGGGGGGACAAAGCAATATCGGTGTCCACTAGGGGGGGGGAGTACAGATACCCCCACGATACGCGTTCCATTGCCCCCAGATTCTACCCCATGCCCCCGGTTTACCACGAGCCACATATACAGTCTTCTCCCTGAACATGCACCAGTCCATGTTCTCCTTCCATACGGACACGGTGGGAGGCCGCTGGGAACCCCAAAGCTGCGCTATATCTCTCTTGGCAATCATGTTCCCCAGGGCCGCCCACCGAGTCTGAGCCGCGTTATAATCATTGGGCTCCCACACATTCAGGACACAGCGACGCACCTCCGGCAGAAGCGCCACCCCGGTGACCCGGCCCATGACCACATGAACCCGGCGCCAGTATTCCGCCACCTCGCGGCACTCCCAGAGGATATGGGGAAAGGTGGCACTGAGCCCACATCCCCGCTTACAGAGCCCGTCTTCAGAGAATCCCATCGAGACCAAACGGGGACCCGTCACATACACCCGGTGGAGAATCTTTAGCTGGACCAGGCGGAGACGGGCTGGAATGGCCACTTCCTTTGGGGACGACAGTGCGGACTGCCAGTCCTCGTCGTCCAGTTCCACCCCATCCCCTGTCCACGCCTCCCGAAGGCGCACCAAGAGGTCAGCCCGATTATTGATAAGTTTTTTATAAATTAAAGAGATAGTACTGTCGGGGACATGACCATCGAGTATGCGGTCCTCGAGAGGCGAAGAATCCGGGATCTTGGTCCCCTCTCCAAAAACCGAGAGCAGGGCATGCCGAACCTGGGCGTAGCGAAAGAACTCCCTTCCCGTAAGTTCGTATTCGCTCTGGAGCGCCGCAAATGTTTTAACCGCACCCTTAATCCATAGGTCTCCCACTCTACTAATACCAATCGTGTCCCAACGGTCAAACCCCTTCGTTGTCCAGAGGCTTCCCAGTCGATCGGAGGCAAACAGAGGAGTAGCACACGTTAATCGCCCACTCCAGCCCATGGCTACATTGGCCGCCTTCCAGATCCGTACCGCAATCTTAGTAGGGCCCGTAAGGGTCCGTCCAGCCGATCTGGAGTAAAGCGCCCTGTTATAATTTCCGCCGGGAAGCAGGAATTTATCCATCCCATACGCCGGATTCAAGCCGGGCGCATACGTGGCATGGTTAATGGCCGATAGCTGTGAGGCCCAATAATACCTGCGAATGTCGGGAAGCGCGATGCCCCCGTCGTACCAGGGGAGAGTAAGCTTTGCCAGAGCGATACGCGCCCGTCCGTCCCACACCAGTCTCCTCTGCAGGCTCTCCACCTCCCGAAAGTAGGACACAGGAATGACATCGAAGGAGTTCTGAAGCGCATAGAGGAATCTGGGAAGGGACAGCATTTTAAACAGTGCTGCCCGACCCAGCGGGGACAAGGGCAGCTTACACCACCGAGCCGTGTCCTCCCTCAAACGCCGAAGTGGAAGCAGGAGATTCTGCTCATAGCGAGCCACCGGGTTCAACGAGACGTATATCCCCAGGTATTTGAAGCCGGACAGTGATAATTGGATCGGAAGCCGAGGCGGCAAGAGAGGAGGGTCACCGGAGATAGGATAGACACAGGATTTAGACCAGTTGATAGTTAGACCCGAATTTCTCCCAAAGGAAGTCAGAACATCAAAGAGAACATTAAGCGACCGCCGCGGCGAGGTGAGATACAGGAGAATATCGTCCGCATACAACGAGACCCGATCCTCGAAGCAGGGGCCCACCGGATCCCTCTGATCGAGGGCTCCCAGCGGAGCCAAGCAGCGAGCGGCTCCAGGGCAAGAGCAAAGAGCAGAGGGGACAACGGGCACCCCTGCCTCGTACCCCTACCGAGAGCGAAGGGCCGAGAGACCCGCCCATTAACCACCACCTGAGCCATGGGTCCCGTGTAAAGAAGCTTCACCCAGCCAAGAAAACCTTCCCCAAAGCCGAATTTGGTCAAGACAGCCCAAAGGAATGGCCACTCGATGGTGTCAAAGGCCATCGTGGCGTCTAAAGAAACCAGCACGGCTGGTTCGGAGAGGTACTCCGCCCTGGCGAGGGCGCCGTGAAGACGCCGCAAGTTAAGGGCGGTGTTACGATGAGGGATGAAGCCGCATTGATCAGGATGAATCAGATCGCAGATGACGCTCAACAAACGATTGGCAAGGACTTTAGCCAGGATTTTAGGCTCTGCGTTTAGCAGTGAAATAGGCCTGTAGGAGGCACAGCGGTCTCGTGGCTTACCGTCCTTGGGGATCACGACTATCGTAGCCAGACGCTGGTCGTCAGGAAGGGAACCTGCCTCAAGGGACTCTTGAAACATACGACGGAGGAAGGGCGCGAGTTTATCCGGGCGCAACTTATATAATTCTATAGGCAGACCGTTGGGACCCATCGCCTTGCCCGAACGAAGGGACCGAATCGCAGTTGCTATTTCATCTACAGACAAGGGGGCGTCCAGCCGCTCACGGTCGTCGACGGACAGGCAAGGCAAAGCAATATCCCTCAGCAGAAGGCGAGAGTCTTCTTCATCCCTATCCGTCACCGGGGAGTACACGGCCCGGAGGTGGTCAGCGAAACATTCCACAATCTCACCAGGCTCAGTCACACACACTCCATCCGAGACACGCAGCTCCGGGACCACGCGATTAACTCTCTCCTTCTTATCCAGCCACGCAATCAACTTTCCCGCCTTGTCTCCGGCATCATACAATCGACCCTGCTGCTCCCTATACATCGTTTTGGCAGCGTCAGTGACAAGAGACCTGTATTCAAACTGTTTCAGGCTGAGGGCATGTAGCCCGTCCGGAGTGACACCAGTCTCCAAGGCCGACTCCAGCCCCGAGATGTCAGTCTCCAGCTTCACCACTGCCTCACTCTTGAGCTTCTTAGCCACCACTATCTGGGAGAGGGCGTGTCCGCGGATTACGGTTTTAAAGGCTTCCCACAGGGACATTGCGGACGACACCGACCCCTCGTTTTCAAGGAAGTATTGGTCCATAGCCTTAACCAGGCTGTCGCGAGTCGTAGGGTCTCGCAGGTACCACGGGTTGATGGGAGCGATCCGCCCTGCAGACCGCGCCTCGGTGTCAAAGAGCAGCCACAACGGGGAATGGTCGGAGATACCCCGCGCCAGGTGCCTAACCTCTCGAATCCGACCAGTCTGCGCCGCGGGCATAAGGAAATAGTCTAACCTAGAAAGACTCCCATGCGCCCCAGAGTGAAAGGTGTACTGACATTGGGTCGGATGCATTAATCTCCAACTATCTACCAGGCCGAAGGTCTCCAACAGTCCACCAAGCCATGCCTGGGCAGCGGGGAGGGCCCTGGGTGGGTGACGATCCAGGTCACCCGAAACCACCGAATTAAAGTCCCCGCCCATAATCAAAAGACTCTCCGGAAGTTCAAGCAGCATTCGACCCAGGTCCGCGAAGGTGGAGTTCTGGAGGCCCGGGGGGACGTAAACTGAGACCAGGGAAAGGGGCCGCCCCTCCCACCTCCCAGTCAGACACACATAGCGCCCTCTGTCATCCGAGACTACCTTAGTGATATCCAACGGAAGTGAGGATCGCAGGAGAATGCCCACCCCCCTGGAACCAGTTGTGTAACCAGAATGGGCCACGAGGCGGTATCCCCCCCTGTTCATTGCATGACAAACATTACCAACCAGATGCGTCTCCTGGATAAACACCACATCAGGAGTCAGACGACGCAAATACTGCAGTACTACACCCCGTTTGATACGGTCCCCCAACCCATTGACGTTCCATGACATCAGTCTCAACCCGTCCCCCCCCATCCCCTCCAATAGGTCAAAGGCCCCCCAGTCAGCAGCACAGTTCCCGAATCTGGACAAAAATCAATACCTCGCCCTGCAAACAAAAAACACACAACAAAACAACCCCTCCTTCCCCCCAACCCCCCCCCAAATCCAACTCCCCCCACCCTGCACCCCTGCGGGCCAAAAAACCCCCCCAACGTGCAGTGTGCCTGTCGCCCTACTAACCCCATTCTACGAAAAGACCCCGGAGGAGGAAAGGGACCCGTCCCCGCCCGCCCCCCACACAGGTCCTAGTGAGACAAAATAAACAAAAGAAGTAAAACCCAGCTGAACAGTGCAAAATGGCAAAACCAAGGACCAAAAGTCACTCCAAAGGGGACCCGTCACCTTCGGTGCCTGCAGAGGGCCCGGGACGGCCACCCCTGTCCGGCAGCGAGTCCAGCCAGTCACTCACGGCCACAGGAGAGTCAAAAAAGGCAGTCCAATCCTCATGTTCCACTCGGAGTTTTGCAGGGTAGAGCATAGAGTACTTGAGGCCCAGTTCACGGAGACGACGCTTCACCCCCTGGAATCCCATCCGCTGTTTCTGGACAAGTTGGGTAAAGTCCGGATAAAAGTTAATGGATGAGTTCTCATGACGAACCGGGCCGTGGACCCGTGAGGCCTGCAGAATCGCATCTCGGTCTCTATAGTGGAACAGTTTGGCCACAATAGGCCTCGGGGGGGCCCCCGGCCGTGGCCGACCGCCCGGAACTCGATGGGCCCGCTCCACGGCAAAGAACTTACTTAGGCCTGCAGGGGTCAACTGTTGGAGGATGAGTTCCTCGACCAGGAGGTCAACCGGGCGGTTGTCGGAGGACTCCGGTACGCCTATGACACGGATGTTGTTGCATCGGGCCCGTCCCTCGAAGTCCTCCAGCCGCCGGGCCATCTGATCGTTGACCGCCTTGATGTCACCCAGCGCGGCCTGCAGGTCCGACACATCCGCACCAAGGGTGGAGGTCCGCGCATCAAGAGCCTGAACCCTCTCGTTAGTTTTGGAGAGATCTGCCCGGATTAAGGTGACATCGATTGCCACCGTGTCGATTTTACGGGCCAGGGCCTCGTATTGCGTGGCGATGGTTTCCCTGATGCCGTCAATGGCGCCCATGATGTCCTGCAGGGAAAGCTCCGGAGAGACGGTCGTGCCACCACCGGCGGCGTCCGGGGGGGGGGGGCCGGTCGCTCCAGGGGACCCTCTGCCCTGAGTGTAGCGGTCCATGTTGTTGGCCTGGACCGGTCCCCCGCGGAGGGAGGCCTTAGTCTTACGCCCCTCGGGGCCCCCTTTGCCCCCCATGTGGTCACGGACACCGAAGAAGACCGCCGACCAAGAATCGTAGGGGCAACGGCACCGCAAACCAGCGCCGCACCAGAGACCACAATATAGCGGTGCGGGGGGACCCAAGGCGATGGGCACACTAGTGGCAGGTGGAGACAAAGCCTCGCGCAGAGGCCAAGGAAGCACCCCGCCACATCAAGTGCGTTCGCCGGCCAGCCCCCTGAAGTCCGAAAGTGAAACCGAAAGTGGTAGAGCGGCCGCTGGCACCGCACTGCAGCCGCTGTTGTTCAATTACGACACGGCTCCACGGATCACCTTCGCCCCGGGCACCTCCGTCAGGTGGGTCCCAGAAGTTTGAACAACGACAAATCAGGATTCCCAGGTCCGATTCGAGTTCTGAAAAGAGATATGTGCTCAGCCGGTCTTCATCTGCCAGATTCCATAAACCACATCAGGATATTCTCAGGATAAATTCCGAGGAGCAGCAAGGGTCCGGGGAGCCCTGTGCTCACGCGACCATCTTGGATGCGCGCTAGGCTCCTCCCCCCAGTCACACTCTTGAGACTGTTTAGTCGAAGGTCAGTCCACAGTTCCCTTAGTGGTATTTGGAATGCCTGAGCCTTGGATCATTAAAATGTCACGGGCACCGGAAGTGACATCACACGCCCTTTAACCCCGGAACTGAGCTCCAGGGGGCACACCAGTTACTATTAATAATCAGCGAATGTGCTGTTGTTAATCCGGATGATTTTTATATCGTTGTAGTCAAAGTTCGCCTTTCTTGAATGCTGGAGTTTGTATTTGTTTTAGTTATTAATATTAATTTTATTTTCTTGAAGTGTGATATAGAACTAACTACAGAAACAATAGAGGCAAGAGCCCTGGGAAAGGGGAGCTTCCCAGAATAGTATCAACCAGTAAATAAAGCACCAGCAATCCTGCTCATTAATATCATTAAGATTGTCATTAAAAGCCGAATGGGAACCACATAAATTTTCCCAGATGTATATTCAAAGCCAGCGGTTACAATAATCTTTAACATGCAGCCCTCAGTCCTTTTACAGAGTTTTTCACTTATTAACATCCTCTTTTTGCTTTGACATCCAAGAAATCTATTAGCTGCTACAATGCACTTTTTTTCCTGACTAATGCCCATTTTATTATGTTAAAAAGTTTTAGTCAAGACCTAAATGCTCTAAAGTTAATGTCGCTTTACTCATGGCTTCATCAGTCAAAGGCAACTTACTCAAAAATGCTTACCAATCTACCCAATGCGAATGACAAAACATGGTCTCTGCTGATTTGGCATTGCCAGAACTCAAAGGTTCAATTTGTCTCGCTGGAGCTCCCTTCACCCAAAATAATTTCCAAATTTGGCAGCTGCATTTCCAAATCGGTTCCACCAGTGAATACATCAGAGAGTCAAACTTGTCGGAACCTTATTCAAATTATTGTATTAGCTCTAATTTTGTACTGTTGGGTGGGTCTTCTTAGCCTGAGAGATGCCCATAAAGAGCTTTGAACATTAGACAGGCCTCTCATTTTATGGGTACAGTGAAATAATTTTCCAAACTGTAGAAGGCACTGAACAGAACGCTGCAGGAAACTGATCTCCCATTGGCCCCTGAGCATGGTGGGATCTAGGAGCAGTATTTGACTGAAAAGCACAAAGATTAATTTTTTCACTTCCGCAAAAGCATTTATGAGTATGGAAATTAGTACTATCGGACTAGTCCATTACATCCTCTTATATGCCTTTGAGAATCACACCTGTAATCTCCAACTCTCTATTAGTAAAAGTACAACGAGGACACACTCCTTTTTATTTGTACTAGTATTTATTTGTTTAATCCTGGACGGCATACAAATAGTTCAAATCGATCAAAGTTAAAAATAAGGAAGCCACTTTTTCCAGTTGGACCTTACAGAGTCTTCAAGGCTCTAGCATTAGCACCAGTTTAATAGTGGCAGTTGGTTGTGGTTGATTTCCATGTCCGGGTGGTCTAAAGAGCCATCTTCTTAAACGAGGGTTCTGAGTCAGTCCGTAGGCAGAATGGCAGTCCCTCGCTGCACCTCCTTATGTTGTGGGCTACAAACAGTGGCCGAAGGATCTGCATTCACACCCACAGGTTGTGTGAATATAAAAGTATGAAGGGTAAAACAGACTTTTGACCTCCAAGCTTATACATACATTGGTCAGTGCTGATTGTGTGGTTTGACCATTTTTGTTGTATAAGTCAACACTGGCAAGGTTCTGAGCCTAAATTTCAAGTAAAGAATTAGTTTTTCCTCCTGAAATAAAATACTTGGATAAGAGGCATAGGTGATTAAGGAGTTATTGACCAAATAGTACTGTAGTAGATGACCCCACATCTGTGCTCACTGGACTTTGATACGGACCAACTGGAGCTTCTTGATGGTCTTAGCGCTATGCATAGACATAGTACTAGGGCTATTCTTATTCAGACATTAGTGCATCCTGTATTTTTTAGGGTCGTAGCAACGTGGTCCAGTCAGGGGTGCTTTGTCGGGCCTTGAATTGCAAGAATATTCAAGAGGGCTGCACAGTAACTGGTCACGCACTTGTTGGTCCACAGCCTGGCTAAGTATAGAAAAGGATGGATGGAGATTAAGGTTTCAGTAACCAAGAGCCCCAGCTCGGCCTTTAGAGCTACCACTGTGGTGCCAAGGCATGGATGTAACATGTGCTGCAGGAATTTATTCTCCACCACTTGCATGTTCCTGGCTGTCCTATCGCCCCATATTTCAGCCCCACAGGAACCAACCAACATTGCATTGACTTTGTCTGACTCGAGAGGTCTTCTGCCAAAGTTGTTGGCGAAACAAATAATCGTGCCAGTGCTTTGGCTCATTAATGCCTCGCTTTTGGACGATTGGGTTGCCCAGGACAGTTTGTCATAAAATCTTATGCCCAGATAATCAAAGTTTTTGACACTTTCTAGATTCGCTCCATATATTTTAAAGGTTGATTTTAGCTTTCTTGGAAGTCTTAGTGTCATCAATTTTGGTTTGTTGGTGTTGACAATCAGATTTTGTATTGCAGTAGTATCTCTCCAAGCCGTGGAGGATGTGATGCAATACTTCTTGTATCTGGGATAAGATTACTGCCTCGTCAGTGAAAAGTACAAGCGAGAATTAACATTCTCCTTAATTGTGGACATTTACGTCCAGATCAAAGAATGTTTTTCCTTTGTCATTTATGAAGAGGCTGAAGAGGAGGGCTGCAAGCACACAGCATTCTCGCACTCCTTGTTTGCAGTTTATCTTGGGGTGCACGCGCCTAACATGCCATAGCAAACCGTGGATGTGTTCATCTTGATTAGGTTTTGAGGGGCTGATGTTAATTTTCCAGGTTTGCCCTGTTTTCTTAAGGTGGCCCATAAAAGTGGCCTATCTGCTGAGTCAAATGCTGCTTTCTGCTAGAGACTTTTAGTTGCATGTTACCCACCTTTTCAATATTCCCCAGAAAGCAGACTGGATTTTGAAGATCTTTCAGCAGTACCTGGGCACGTTTAAAGGTGTCATCGTGCAACACCACACCAATGCCTTTCTGCTCTGGAAATGATGTGGGGATCCTATAGAGGCGCCACCTCTGCAAGCTGACGTCTGTTCCCTTCTTTCCATGCCACCAAACGCAGATCCGGAGCTCCTATTCTCTCGGAGACTTACCTCCATTTTTCCCAAATGTCTCAGTGTACAAGGGAGTTCACTCCCTAAAACATCAGGTTTCAAGCCTGTAGGGACTATCACAAACAAATGTCTGTGACAGATCCACATCAGGTGTGCCTGTGGTGCTTGGGGTTGAGTCACGACTCCAAGGCCTGTGGAGACTGCGCATCGATTTACCCAAAGGCTATCAGGTAATACAATGCCAAACTTTACGTTGCCAAGCACAAGAAAACTCCTCGTCGGTACTGTTCCAAGTCGCACTCCGCGTCCAAGGTTCCTCCTCCGCCCTCTGCTGTTCCCTGAGTCGACAGAGCTGCTGCAGAGGTTGGTCTTTATTGCGCCCCATGTCTTCAGGTAAGAATACAAAATATAAGTTCATGCGGAGCTCTGCTCTCTCATGCCACACCAGAGTTTCACGCAGCCATGCTCTTGCTCTTTGGATCCCTGCCGACTCCTTCTGGTGTACCTTCGGGCCCCAAGGAGCTGCGAGGGCTTCCACATGGGATTCTGCCGATGGATTCGCACTCAGTGCCAGCTGGACCTTTCAAGCCCACCTTACCTTCGGCTTATCTTCCAACCCTGCTTCCAGCATCATAACCCACGCCGGGCACTTCTACGATGATGTCGACTTCACCACCTGAGGAGGCGGATCCGAGTGTTCTTTCCGACGCTGAGTCTGCGCCAGTATGACTTAATTTGAAGCTGTACACGAATCCAGCCAAGGTTCCATACCCCCCTTGATCTTTTGCCCCTTGAGCATCCGCAGGGTCATCAACACTCTCTGTAGTCCCTTTTGGAGACCAATTCAGATAATGATTTTGACCATGTGATGAGTTCGCTCAGTCCTATCAAGATGACCATTGCTTTGAAGACTTGCAAGAAGTTAGTGGCCTTGGTACCTCCCCGGAGATGGCACTGTTTTTCCCTCCTGGGCCAGCCATACAAGAATCTGCTTCCTATGCCATGGTAATACGTAGGCTAGTAGAAGTTCTCGCCCTACAGCTTCCTACCCTAGAGGTCAAGACCAGCATTTTAACCTAAGTCCTCTAGCTTGGGCAGACACCCTCAGAACCTCTCCTGGCCTTCAATAACCAGCTGACAAATACCTTATTAGGGTGTTGGATCTAACTGTGTTTTGGCTCACCGGTCAAGTGTCAGGTTGCCAGGTGCCACCGTCCTGCTCCTGGCGACCTGATTTTCCTTTCTCAGCACCTCTCACCTGACATCCTCATGGTGCAGACCACCACAAGTTGTTCCAACCCAAATACCTTTCTGTCCACTCCCCCTGACAGGGAATCTAAGAGAGTGGAAATGTTTGGAAAACGTGTCTTCTCTTCCACTAGCCTGGTCGTCTGTTCGCTTAATGGCAGCTGCTTTTCAGGCCATTATATCCATGCCGTTTGGGACTTCGTGGCATAAGTCCTTCCTGGTGTGCCTGACTACCTCCATCCTATCCTGCCTCTGTTAACTGAAGGTAGTCGTGATGCAGCCAAGTTCACAATCTTTGTGGCTTGGACGCCACTGATTACATTGGGTGGGCTACTGGCACCAGTGTTGCCATTCGCTACCATGCATGGCTGCGCCCCACCAGGTTCTCCAGTGATGTTCGTTCCTTCCTGATGGTCATGCCCCTTGACAGGACTCACGTTTTCGGGGACAAGTCTGACTCTGACCATAAGTGGTTTGAAGAGAGTAGAGCTGTGACTTGCCTCCTCTCTTTCATAGCTTTAGCTGAGGCTACCCATACTGCCAGCCTGCCCAACCACCACAGGAGACCCAGCAGTTTAGCATCGCGGACAAGGTGCCCACCGCCCTACGCTACCAAAGTCAGTGGGCCGCACAGTCCATCGCCCCCCTGCAGTCCATGCTGAGAAGCCTTTTTAACGTATCCTTCCAAGAGCACAGCAACCCTTTTCTACCCAAATTGGCAGGCCATCAGTTCAGGCAGCTGGAATCTGTAGATTGTCCACAAAGGATAAACACTTCACTTCATCTCTTCCCTGCCACACCTTCCACCCAATGATTGACTGAGATTATCTTTTAATTTTGCTGCAGAAAATGCAAGCCTTTTGGCAAAAGGGGTAGCGAGATCGTTCTAGCGCCAGAAGTGGGAAGCAGTTTTTATTCCTGCTACTTTGTGCACAAAAAGAATAAAGGCATTTCATCCAATTTTAGACCTGTACCCTCTGAATGCCTTCCTCCTGGAGGAGAAATTCAAAATGCTCACCCCAGCCCAGGTCTCATCTATCTTCGACCCTAGAGACTGGATGGCACCACTCCGGTGTTCACGAAAGTAATGGCGGTAGTGTCAGCGCACCTTCAGCGGTCAGTGGTGGCAGTTTTATCTATCTCAATGACTAGCTGTCAAAGGCGGGCTTGCCCCAGGCAGTCATCAATCACCTCAAGACTACTGCAAACCTATGGTCATCGTTGGGATTCACTATCAACGGTGCGGAAGTCACTCTAGACTCTTTCTTAAAGCTCCCCTTCATCGAAGCCTGTCTGGACATGGTTCAGTTTTGCGCCTTTCCCTCAAGAAAAAGAGTCCAGGACATTCAGGCTATGATTCTGATCTTTCAGCCTCGATCCGGAATTCCAGTGAGGTAGACTCTGAGGCTGCCGGAACTGCTCTCCACCTGCATCCTGCTGGTCGAGCATGCAGAGTGCCAGGTGGCATATGCAGGATCTGTAGTGGGATCTAAAGTCCCAGTGGGCCCAACAGAAAGGAGACGTCTCCGACCACGTTCAGATTTCAGAGGAGATTACACAAGATCTCAAGTGGTGCTTTTTGGATTGTGATTGGGTCAGCGGCAGACCCCTCTCCTTCCCCCATCTAGAGCTGCCACTGGTGACCTTTATATAGTTTATTGGTTGGCATAGCCATTTGGTAGAGGTGGAGATCAGAGGCCTCTAGTCTTCCTCAAAGTCTCATCTCAACATAGTCCTCCTGGAGCTGAAGGTTATCTTCTTAGCGTTGAAAGGCTTCCTTCTATCCATCAAAAGGAGGCTGGTACAGTTGATCCCGGGCATCACCACCTCCATTTGGTACTGCAACACATAGGGTGGGGTGGGGTCACGGACCCCTGGAAATGGCTGGATCACTTAGGAATTTTCCTGGTGGAGGTGTACCTGGCAGGGTCCTAGAATGCCAGGGTGGACGAGCTCAGCAATCCGCACCTAGCGAATCATGAATGGCAGTTACAGCCCGAGGTCGCGCAAGGTCTCCTCCATGAATGGGTAGAACCTTAGCTCTATCTGTTCGCCACCTCCAAGAGCGTACAATGTCAGAACTTCTGCATGTTTGAGTTTCCGAGGCGTCTCTCAATACGACACGCATTCCATCTCAAGTGGAACTTGGGACTCCTGTAAGCCTTTCTGCTGATACCACTCCTGCCTGAGTTCTCACAAAGGTCAGGACCGACTGGGCCTAAGTCATCCCAGTGGCTTCAGATTGGGCACAGACAGTGTGGTATCCAGAACTCCTCGGTTTGAGCATATGTCCTCCAATCAGGTTGTTCCTCTAGGAGTACCTGCAGTCACAGCCACAGGGTAGCATTCTTCACCCGGGCCTTCTCAATCTCCACCTTCATGCTTGGCTATTGAGTGGCGACAGCTGAACACCTTTGACCTTCCTTCTGAAGTGGTTGATGTAATTTGCCATACAGACCTCCCTTGGCAAAAACTGTAAATTCCTGTCGTTGGGACAGATTTGTGACTTGGTATCGCACATGCAAGATTGACCCCCTCCAAGCCAAGTCACCTGACATTCTGGTATTTTTTCTATCTCTTGCACGACAAGGCTTTCCTTTGGGCATAGTTCAGCCCAACTTGCTTAAGCACCAGTTATGATGTGATTTGGGAAAGGACTGCAACACATTTTACATGTCCCTTCTTCTTTTGCCAAGCCCCAATGGGAACCTAATTTGGTCCTGACTTATCTGATGTGCACTCTGTTTGAGTCAGTTCACAGCTTTTGTTTACGGCTCTTTTCTATCAAGATGGTGTTCCACATCTCCATCACCTCAGGACGGTGTGTGAGTGAGCTTCAGGCTCTCAGTGCTAATCCATCATACACCTTCTTTTTCCCAGAGAAGCTGGTGCTGAGGACTTGGGCCACATTTCTGCCAAAAGTTGTGCCGCCGTTCCACGTCAGTCAAACGATCACTGTTGGTATTCTTTGCTCCATCTCCAACAGACCACACAGTTTTAACATTGATTGTGAACGTTCAGCACTTTGTGGGGTTCTTTGGAGCGAGTAAAGGCAAGGCGGTGCAGAAGTGAACCATTTACAGCTGGACTGTGCTCTGCATAAAGATCTGCTATGCTTTGGCCAAGAAGCAGCCTCCATAAGGACTGCGTGCTCATTCCCCCAGGGCCAAAGCTTTTGCCACGGCATTAGCACATGGGATCCCTGTCCTAAATATCTGCAGGAAGCTATGTGGGTGTCTCTCCATAAATTCTCTAGGCACTATTGTCTGGATGGTCAGTTTTGCCGGGAGGGACATTTTGTCTGCTCAGTCCTTCAGGACTTTGACAGACCGACCTCCAAATTGGTACTCCTTTGGTATTTATTCGAAAGGTGAGGAATCTGCAGCTAGACGTCTCTATCAGAAGAATAAAATACTTACTTTCAGTAATGTTCTTTCTTGTAGAGACCTCTACCTAGCTGCATATCACTCACCTATCTTCCCATCTTCCCCTTTCTGTGATAGGACTCCACATGTTAATATCCAAAGTCTAGGAATCTGTACACTGTTTTTGATTAGTGTCATTCTTGGGGCTCTGTGTCTGGGGGCCTGGACAGCCTCGAAAGCAACTGAACTCGGCGCAGAATGGTGATATCTATATGGGCTCCACTTGTCATTTCTGAGGCGGAACATCGTCGGTGAGGAGCTTCACGGTGCCACCTATCTGCTCACCGAGGTACTGCTGAAATACTTATGAATCCTAAAATCGAAGCATAGGGCCTGAGTTAGATTTAGGCAGACGGGTTACTCCATCACTACGGTGACGGCTATCCCGTCCGCTGAAATATAAATCCATAATATCCCCTGAGATTTATATTTCAGCGGATGGGATATCTGTCACCGTTGTGACGGAGTAACCTGTCCACTGAAATCTAAATCAGGCCCAAAGTCACAGTGATGATCACATATATATATATATGTCCATTCTGTTTCTCAGAGGGATATCCATCTCACACCCAAGAACCACACAGACATACTAGCGACCTGAGTATGAAAGCAAGCATCCATATACCAGTGTTCATTTACCAATTTTTCTTTAAAAAGTTTCTTCACACGAGGATCGGCATGAGCCGACACACTCCCAAGGGCTAAGTACACACCAACTCATTCGAGCTACTAACGCCAAGTATAATAGTAATCTTGTTTGTCCCAAATCACCCTTCATGGTTGCAAGAAAATGGCAATCCAAAGGCAGCCCCCACAGCAAACACACCACAGACAATCGAGCTCATGGCTCAACTTTGATGCCGGCAGTCGATGGCTGAATAAACGCTCTGTCCGGCATTGCTCCAGGAAAAATGAAGCAGTTCACTTGCACCATGTGCTAACGCGATCATACACTAGACCGTAGCCCATGTGCGGCACCATCTTGGAAGTTGAAGAAACTAAGATGACATCCCTCAAAGTAAACGCAACGTGGACTGTGTGTGACATGGGGGTTGCATTTTTTTCTGAAGGATCTGGCCGTAGGCCCAAATTTACACTAGTATTTTATCTACGCAAACAAAACCTTTAGAGAGTTTGTCCATTTGGAACTATAGGTCATTATTTTTTCTCACAGATTATTAATGTTTCAATCATTACCTGGAATTTCATCTCTCTTGATTTAAGAATTTTTACATTTATGTCAGGCGTTTACTGTCGATTTACCCGGCAGGAATACCTAAAATGTTATGCAGTATTTTTTTAAATCCCATTATCTGAATACTTCTCTTTCAAAGCCTGATATTTCTCTCTAGCTTCTGAAAAGTTAACATTTCCTAGACCCACCTCTCCTCTTAAGTTTCACTTTGTTTTATAAAATGTTTAGTTCCACTAAAACTGTCAGTGTCCTGTGTTTAAGTTGCTGTTTTTGATTTGGGTTCAAACATTTCTTAAATTACTGCATAGAGGCTCGACCTGTGCTACCACAACAGACGAATTACATCAAATAAATAGACAGAATCTTCTAGAATTGTTTTAGGGCATTCTAATTGAATGCAGTGAATCTTAGGCAGCTCACGCATAGCTTAGTCTCCAGTGATGTATGTTCACCTGTGCCCTTGATCCTGTCATGGAAGCTTCATGGAAGAGATTCCATGAGTTATGTAAATGAAAGGAGTGAATGTCACTTTTCTACTTCAGACTGTTTAGCATGGATTTTCCTACTTTATTTTTACTAGTCATAGCATTGAAAGTGGCCTAACAAACTGTTTTCCACCTCACTGTCTGTACCCTAGCCTTCAGGGGCATACCACAAAGCATTGTCCGAGGTTAAGTTAGACTCATTCCTGAAACTAGATATAGTGCACATCAGCATCGCCTCATCCGCTATGGCGAAGGAGTGTCGCCCCACCTGCCAGCAGCCGAAAAAATATTAATTAAACGATAACAAACTCTCTCTTGTTTATTATCATTTTATTTTTCTGTCTGAGCTGAGGCTTGGTAATGGGGCCAAAGTGGTGACAGGCTGGAGGGGGAATGTTGGGCACTGCCTTCACTGTGCATGTGGTTTGGCGGCTGTCTCATGCCGACCAAACCCACATGCGCATTGCTTGGTTGAAGCGAGCAGGCACATTCTGCGTGGGAGCACAAATCATCAGTGCTCAGGCCAATCCTGCCTCAGACCAGCATGAAAGCAGCGTCCGGATCGGCTGCAATGCACTCTGGAGGCCTGTGCCTGGAGAAGTGAGGAGCACGATGTGGCGAGCAGGTAAGTGGTTTATTCTTAATTTTTAGGTCTCGCCTGACCCAGCGCATGCGCTGGTCTGGCGAGACTTATTGAGAGGGCTCCAAAAAGTGCTACCAGGCCAGCCTAGAGCTACAGTGCATGTGCGCGGGCGCGCGCGCTGCTCTTTACCGTGATTACTTTCACTTTCGCGCCCGCAGGGCCGCTTTGATGTGTGATCGCGATCACTTTCGCGGCCGCACGGCCGCTTTGCATAGCCAATAGGTCTCGCTTTTGGAACCTTATAAGTATTTAGTTATGCAACTGTTACATGGCTAAACACTTATAAGGTCCCAAAAGCGAGACCTATTGGCTATGCCAATGCTTGTTAAATTTGTTTCCCCTGTCCCTGTATACCCACCCCCCTCATCCCCGTGCCCCAACTCCTTTCGTCCCTGTCTTCCTCTCGTCCCCGTCCCCTTATCCCACCTCCTCCCGTCCCCGTCCCCCACCTCCCCTCGTCCCCTTCTCCCACCTACCCTCGTCCCCGTCTCCTCTCGTCCCCGTCTCCCACCTCCTCTCGTCCCCGTCTCCCACCTCCTCTCGTCCCCGTCTCCCACCTCCCCTCGTCCCCCACTTCCTCTCGTCCCCGTCTCCCACCTCCACTCGTCCCCGTCCTCCACCACCCCTCTCGCAACTCACCGACCGCTACTGGTGTACGTATACGTACATAGGACGAGTCACAAACCAAAGAGTAGGTAAAGTGTATGCACATGAGTTTTTTTGCAAATGTGTGTAATGAACAGTACATGTGTGCGCGTAAGAGACGCGTGAGAGGAGTGGCAGGGGGCATTTGGTGAACACCCACAAAAGTTACAGAGAATCTGACACATCCAAATGAACTAGGCAGGGGTTGGGAATGTATTGAGTAAAGGAAAGGTGTACCAGGTATTTTAGAAATCAGGAGCTGTGTACAAGAAGAGAGGGCAAAAGAGTAAAAATGATATCGTAGGGAAGAAGAGCTTAATTTTAAAAAGATGAATAGCCCTCCTTTTTTCACCATCAACTCGTATAATGTGTGTGTTGCATGCATTATACATGTTTATAATAAGGAAAATTATCACAGAGAACCTGTGTGTGAACCCATCATGCATATGTATGTATGAACGTGTAGCTTACTCGAAGCCTCACTTACGCACGAACCTCAGGGGGAATGTAGGTGACTGTCAAAAAATAAAGGCCACCTCTAAGTCTATACTTTTGCTGCTCCCCCTTAATTAGAATTATTCTCAGGTTTTGGAATCTGACCTAAATATTTGTGATTCCTCTTCGAAACTGTGTACAACTTCTGCTTAGAATCTGGGGTGAAATCCCTTAAAAGAAAACAAAGCTGTGGGCTGTGTCTGCTTTGTCGATTATTCAGTTTTTAAATCCATATTTTGAATTGACCTTGTCTTTACTGTATTCATTTCCTTTATTGCCTTGCACTCTTCCTTTGTAAATGTTTTCGATTCACATCGACGAGGCAGAGGCACCTCGTTGTATTACTGAAATATAACTAAGCAGCAAATGGATAAAGAAACGGCTTTAAATAAAAACTGTTTAATTTTGTGCTTCTTTTATCCTAAGAAAAGCACGTAATTTGAAGCCAGTCTGCATATAATAACTATGCGTGGTCCTCAAATCCATCAAGGGATTGATTAGCTGTCAGCTCTTATTTTTAGTAACTGGCTCCTTTTAAATCGCCAATTCTGACTACCTGATTCAGAAAATACCACCATCTTCTTATTTCGTATGAAGATTTCAGAGCGCCCCCTAATGATCATGTTTAGTGGTACACATTTCCTCCTGACTTGACATTGGAGCCTCTCTGCTCCGCCCAGTGATGTTCTTGGCCAGTGCTTAATTTGAGACGGTGGTTGCCGGTGGGGGCACTGGCACTTATTTTCAGGGATTTATATTTCCCACATCAGATATTTACCGGGATAAAGGGGCAAGGAGTGTCTGGTGGTGAATTTAAGAGGCATGAGGTGGATTTAAGTCTACCAGCCTTGATATCAGATGTAGTGACATTTAATTGCACCAGCCGCGGTCTTCTGAGCAGAGCTTTTGCACCGACATTCATTTTACAAACTAAGCACTGTCTCAGCTGCCTCTTCCCTGAACTCAGCAGAGGATTGGTCCAATGAAAAGTAATCCAATATAGTTATTTGATTCCTTTTAACTGGTACATAATTGGTATTTTTTTACATCATAAATGTGAAAACCCTAGAAAAAGGGCTGTTTGATGACAGATCCCGCATGACTGCACAGTTATCGTGCAAATAGACAAGAAATTATGTTCTGGTGTATTGCAACATAGGTGTAAAGTGGGCACAGAGTGGATGTGGGTAAGACAGCAGGTTTCATTTTTTTTTAGCTTATGGTCTTAAAAACTACTTTGTAGCAGATCTCAGAGCATTTCTAATAAGTACTAATTGAGAATTTGGTTTTGAGAAGCATTAGGCTCCATTACACGGACATAGTGGTTAGTTCTAAAAGGAATGACTTCACCAAACAGAACCTATAGGGATGTCTCCCGGACGTGTGTAAGTCTTCGAGTTGGAAACCTAATGTACAGCTCTGACCTGTATCTATGGCTATGTTACGACAACAGTAGAAAGGAAGCACCCCCCCAAGTATGTATGTATGTGTGTATGTATTTTGTATTTGAATAGCGCGAGGCTAGCTAGAGGGCTGTGTTGAAGGAAAAGATACAACCTGATATGATAATATGCAAATCATACATCAATGATTTGCAGACCAATATTAAGGGACACATTAAAGCTGCAAGTACACATACTTTTATGATGTGTTCGTTTTTTTAGTTACCGTTATCCCAACCAAGCAGAAAAACGATGCGTAAGTTAAGTAACCTAACTGCCAAAGTCATTTTACATATGCCTTTAAGTGGCAAATACATACATCTCTCAGAGGTGTTCAGCAATCAAAGCCTCGGATGGTATTATCCTTTGTTTCGGGCTCGTCAGAAATCCAGAAACTGTAAGATAATGGACGCGTTGCAGCTGATTCTCCATTTGTTATACTCACCAAAATGGTTGCAGTCAGGGTACAAGTCGGGGGTACAAGCAGGTACACAGTCCACCCACTATTTTCACAGGGTGAATGCCGTGCCCCCTGCCAAGAACTTGTCCCCCACAGAAATATGCTGAACTTGTCCCAGTGTCATTTACAGACACAGGACACTTTCAGCAGCTCCTGTACGTTGTCTGCTTTCATTCCCAGCAGCAACGTGCAGGCTGGAGCTGGCTTTTTTTCAAGTCGAGCCTGGCGGCAGTGCGCATGCACTGCTCGCTCTGCGAGGCATGCTGTACTAGGGTATGTTATTGAAGCGTCTCCCACTCTCCGTCCATATTTGTCATTGGCTTTGTGTCATTGCCCTTCTTAAAGGGTGCTTCTGATTCGTAAATGGGCTTGTTAGCCCCGCCTTGGTACCGCCCTGTCTTCATTTGTACGGCCCATAATGACTGGACCTTTTACTTGGCTGGTTACACGGCCTGCTTTATCTAGGGGTTGAGCACTATATTTGTTATTGGCACTGATGGTGACAGTGGCAGCTGCTTTTTGGGGAATTTGCATAATGATCACGGCGCCCTCTTTAGGGACACCGCAGTCATTTTCAATTTTAATTGTGTTCATTTTTCATGTTGAGCGCAGCGTTCACTTTGGGACACCGCTCTCTGTTTAGTTGTATTTCTTCAACTTTCATAGTGAGCACGGTGCCTGCTTCAGGGACACCGCACTCTGTTTATTTACATTTTTTTACTTTGAAACTGAGTGCGGCGCCGCTGCAAGAACACTGCGCTTGGTTTCTTTCTTTCTTTTTTTACTTTAACACTCAGGGGCCGATTACGATCCGGGTCTGAAGGGCACCAAACGCGATCCGGCCAGAAAAACTACAAGCCGTACACGTGTTTTCCGGCCAACTCGTACAGCTGTACAAGCGAGCAAGTACGATGCAAGCTACGTGAAATTCACCGACCGAGCCGTTTCCGGGTCCAAACCGCTCCGTACGGCTCGGTCGGAAGCTAACCGTGGCGTGCAATGGATGCGATTTACGACCGAGCCTGTACGATGCACGCTTCGGACAGCCTGTGCGAGCTGCAGTGTCCGGCTTGCAAAACGTCCGGGTGGTTGCGTTTGGGGGTCCGCGTCGGACCCCCTGACACCCGCAGCCCTACGACTCAGACACAGGGGGAGACCCAAGAGCCCCCCCAACACAGGCATGTACGATGCGGATGGCAACAACGCGTACCCACTGTAGGGGGTGCCCTTGTGCGAAACATACCCATTCAGTCAATGGGAGCCCATGTACGCGTCGTACGACCGACTCCCATTCACTTCTATGGGAGTACGACCGAACCGAGTCCGGCAGCATACGGCCGCATCGTACTCGCTCGGTCGGACTGCAGGCCTCCGGCTCCGTCGGAAAACACTCCGGATCCGGCTCGGTCAGAGTGCTTTCCGACCCGGATCGGAATCGGCACCTCAGTGCGGCGCCTGCTTCAAGGACACCACACTCAGTGTTAAAGTAAAAAAAAAAAAGAAACTAAGCGCGGTGTCCTTCCAGCGACGTCACGCTCAGTTTTAGAGTTAAACACACATTTGCAATGCAATAGATCTCGCATTTACGCGAGTTTAAGCTATTGGCATTGTCATTTACAATGCCAATAGCTTGAACTCGCGTAAATGCGAGACCTATTGCATTACAAATGCTTGTTTTACCTCCAGATGGGCCGAAGTTAAGGGACCATCAGGCCTTCTTTTATCTGAATATCCTGACTGAAGGCAGCTTGGAACCTTACACTTAAATGTAAATGCCAAGGATGGGTAACAAAGGCACGCAGCTTGGTATCTCTTCACAGGTACTTAAGAGAGGCATGTTTTTGCCTTAGTTCAGTCCTTATATATAAGAGATGCATGCACTGTAAGAATGTCAGGAGTGTTGGTCTGTCCCACTATTTACACGAATAACAATTTCAATAGCACTATTTTATTTCTTCTATAGCTCTACGCAACCTAATGTAGGGTGTCAGAGCTCTTTACGTAACATACACATTGACAATAAATCATGTACATGTGTAAATCAATGTACAAGGTGAGTTACATGACACAGGTTTACAAGGTGTGGGAGTCATATGTCTTTCATAGCTCACTGTGCTACATTAGAAGGATTACAATTTATGAACTGCAGGTAACAAGCAGTAACCCACTTCACCATCTACATAAAATAAAAGTCTGTCATCTGATGATACATGATGTGCTTTGCAGGAGACGCATGAACCTACAATGCTACTTTGATTCAAATCTGAGACTTCACAAAACAAAGATCTCACCAACAAACACATTCACCTCCAGAGTTATCTCACCATTTTTACTATTCCCTGAGATTTACTGGCCACCTTTATAGTATTTGTCACCCCGAGTGGGACGGATATTACCAGATCTGGGTCCCGTGCGCTCCATGCCACTAGAGTCAAGCTAGCCTGGCTGATGAGGGGTGAAACTGGTCCTAGAATGCATGTTTCCTGTTCAGGGATGACCTGACTTGGCAGTTCGGGCTGGACTGTTCCGTGAGGAGCGGGGTCAAGACTAATTTGCATATGGCTGGGTCCAAACTGGAATGGCATGGGAGCAATAAAAACGATGGATTTAGGGCCAGATCTCTGTACTGGGTGAATGTATGACATTGTTCAGCATTCTGTCCATCAATTGTTCTTTCTATCTTTACAGCAGACGCTTTAACCCACAAAATATTTTAAAATGCAGACTTTGCAACCAATTAAGCAGAACAGACCTACTGCCATGCTTCTACTTGTTGCCAATTTCTTTGTGATAGTGTTTAAATAAAGAAATATATTATTAGAGACCCAGATATTGTGTTGGGGTTGCTCCACTTTTTTGGCACAACACCAGCGCCAAATCTCATTTTTTAAATCTCAGAATGTGCTGAAATGTATGTGTGATATACCTGATAACATGCATGAGATCTTAATATCTGATGTCACTTCTTGTGCTGTCACATCCAGTGAGGTCACTTCCTGCTATGTCACGTGCAATGTCACACGTCGTGACATCATGCGCTGTGATGGCACACGTCATGATTTCACTTGGATGGTGCCTAACCTGGTTGGTCCCCCCACTTCTTTTTTTAGGACTTGTGCCCTGGTTGCAGTGGTCTTGTGGAACTATCAGAGGCACTGTCTGATTCAAGTGCCAGTGAGAGGACCCCGCAGGTGCTTGCTCATCGTATACAGAGAGGCAGTGGGATTCTGTCCTGCTGCTGTATCTAGTCACCATGAGCGGGGTTCTGTAATTCATGACTGACAGAGGGAGGGAGAGGTGTATTATGTAGAAGCTGAGAGCCTCGGTGAGAAATGCCTATTTACACACAGAATCCCTCAAACGCCAAGGTCGCCTCAGACAAGACGCAAGTAATGGTGGCTGATTTCTGAATAAAGTGCGCAATCCGTTGACCTTGAAGGGGGCTCAGAAATCCGACATTCAGAGAAATAACAAGATTTTTGTGCACGGACATAATGGAGATGGTCAAAGGAACATATGAAAACATGTAAGCATAAAAAAGCATATTCTGGGTTTTTACTACTTTGCTTTCCTCTGCAGTTGATTGTGTGAAGGAGAATGAACTAAAGGTAGCATGATTAGTCAAGGAAAGGAGCGTAAAATTAGACTGCAATAGAATTACAAATTCCAGTTTGTGATTGTTTTTTGTATTTCTGAAATAGCCATTTGCCTGTTGCATTGATCTACAATTCTCATTCTGTTAATTCAATATTTTAGAGATATATCTTCTATCTCGGGGCTCATACATTATACTCTTATCTGGGATGCTTGGTTAACAACAAAATGTTTCCAAGATGCCTTTTAAGGTAAAAGGTGCGATGATATAACCTCCTGTCATGTTAGTTTCATAAAATGCTGCCCCTGGGCCATATTTGACTTCACATCTTTGTTGATCGTTTGGCCATTTGAAGTGGGATTACCTGGCGCTGCTATAGCATGTTCAATAGTTATATGAACACTAGCCAATCAGAATACAAAATGCTTTCTGCCTAATTGTACACTCCTTTTTATAAACAACAAGGCAACCTGTTGGTTGCCATTCTAGTAGTTACGCGAGACTTGGGCTTGGGCCACACACGTGTCACCACATTGTGTGCTTCCAGGATTGCCCTGCAGTTGGTTTTTGGCACTTTATAGATGTTTGCTTCTGTCAGTTCTCCATCTCCTGTGCAGCAAAGATGGTACAGTACATGTACAAGGAAGGACGTTCCTTTCAGGTGGCTGTAGGCAGATTATGGAATTCACTGCCTCTTTCCCTCAGACTTGAATCTGAACTCCTTCGTTTTAGACGCCAACTTAAGACCTGGCTGTTCCATCAATTATTTATGTCGGGCAGGACTGGAAGCTTTTAGAATCTCTCTTCTCAAGGGGTACCTCTTTAGCGCCGGGGAACTCTTCTGAGTAGCCGTGCCCTTTACAAATCCCCCATAACATAACATGTCTGAATTCTTAGACCGGCACTTCTACGGGTAAGTACCATATCTGAAAGAAACACGTTAGTTAGATTCCTCACCTTAGAATATCCCCAGGCGTCAGACTGGATCCGGAAGATTTTTCGTCAGCAATACCCCTTGCGCGTCGCTAGGCGTCGTCTGCGGCTCCGCGTCCGTCGTCGTGCGCCGGGATGACGTCGTCGGAGTACTTAGACGCCGCCCTCGCGCGCTGACGTCAGTTCTTCTTTTTTCCGCGCCAGTAAGCGCAGATCCGGGAGAGCTACCCCTTTTAGTCTTTTTTGACTAAATCTTTTTTGATCATTTTTGATCCTTGTCTGTCGACATCTGGTGCCGGTAGGATGCCTGGGTTCAAGGCTTGCGAGGATTGCCATCGACTGATGTCGGTGACCGATCACCACCGCCGGTGCCTCTACTGCTTAGGCCCCGACCACGACGCGGAGTCGTGCAACGACTGCCAGGCCCTGACTTCGAAGGCTAGGCGGGAGCGGTCCCGCAAGCTTCTCGAGCTTCGCCACTCGGCTCCGCGTCGTGCGCGATCCCGGTCCAGGAGGAGGTCCAAGGATCGCTCGCGGAGCCCTAGCCGACGCCATCGATCGTCCGGCTCCAAGTCGTCGGGAAAGTCCAAACGCTCAAAGAAGTCCAAGAGGCGACACCGCTCTTCGGACTCCCCTCGCCGGTCGCGCGACTCGGCCGAGGGTCAGGGTGGTTCCACCCCCGCGGCTCCGGCGGAGCCGCAGGTGCCGCGTCCGCCCCCATACCTTCCGGTCCCTGGGACTGACGCGGCGCCGGCGGAGATCAGTGCCTTCCTCTCGGCCATGAGGAGCCTGGCCCCGCCGTCGACGCCCGCTGGCGCGCCTTCGGGCCCCGCGGACTCGACTGGGCGAACTTGCCTGCCGGCGGCTCCGGCCCCGGCGCCGTCGACGACTCCGGTCTCGACGCCGCAGGTCCCCGCGGGGCCCATGCCTGGGCCCCAGTCGACGCCGGTTGACCTAGTCACTCCTCCACCGGCGCCGGCGACTGAACCACCGACGCCGTCACCGGCGCCGCCGGCGCACACGCCTACACCTCCGGCGCCGCCGACGCCTTTGGCGCCGACACCGCCCCAGTTTAGCCCTCATCCGGACCCGGCGCCGCAGCGGCGTCGACCGACGCCGCATCCGACGCCGCTTGAGTCCTACCATCTCTACAGTCCGGTTCCGATCATTCCTCCTGTTTATCAGGAATCGGAAGAAGGGGGCGACTGGGAGGGGTTCGAGGACCCTATGGCTGTTCAGTCACAGCTTTCTCAGGACTGGGCAGATGAACTGGGGGAGGCCAGTGGGCTGGACACCTCGCCAGACACTGGATTCACTTCTCCTCCGACCGTGGCTTCGGAGGAGGGTGCCGCATTTTCTGTGGTGCTGCGCAAGGCGGCCGAGGCCCTTGGGCTCGAGTTGCCTGCCGTGGCTGTGAGGACTAACATCCTCACTGAGGTGCTTCAAACCTCAGCAAGCTCCACAGAGCCTCTGCTGCCGTTCAACGAGGCCCTCACTGACGTTCTGCAGGGCACCTGGTCCAAGCCCTCCACAGTTCCTCCTGTGGATAGGAACGTTGCCAGGCGCCACCGCCCTGCTCCGGGCGACCCCAGTTTCCTGTCCCAACACCCCACCCCCGAGAGTCTGGTTATCCAGGCCTCTACCTCCCAATCCTCCTTCCCGACCGCTCCGCCGGACCGGGATTCCAAGAGACTCGAGCAGTTTGGCAAGAAACTGTTCTCGTCCCTTAGTTTGGGCCTGCGGTCCTTAAATACCGCCTGTCTCTTGGACCGTTATTCCCATTCCCTGTGGGATACGGTGGAGGACGTGCTGCCCCTGTGTCCGGAGGAGGTCCGGACGCGTCTTAACCAGGCTTTGGCCGATGGGAGGGATGCAGCACGGCACGCCATACGATGTGGGCTTGACACCACGGACTCGCTGGGTCGGGCGATTTCCACCACGGTGGCGCTCCGCCGCCACGCCTGGATGCGGTCCACGTCATTTTCCGGGGATGTCCAGACCACCCTCATGGACATGCCCTTTGATGGCACTCGCCTGTTTGGTGAGAAGGCGGACAGTGCGCTGAACCGCTTTAAGGACTCCCGGGCTATGGCCAAGTCCTTGGGCCTCTCGGCTCCGCGGGCGCACAACTCCGCTTTTCGCCCCTTTCGTGGCCAAGGAAGGGGCGCCTCCTCACGTCCGCAAAGCCACCAGCCGCAGAACCAACCTGCGCGCGGTCGCGGACGTGGCTTCCGCCGTGGCGGAAATGGAGGCCGACGTGGTCAGCCCACTTCCACCCCGGCAGCATCCGCCTCAAAGCCCTCCTAGTCCGAGCTTTCAGGCCCATACCACGCCAGTGGGCGGCAGAGTTCGCCATCACCTGCTCCACTGGCGGTCCATAACATCGGACAGGTGGGTGCTGCAAATCGTCCGAAGGGGCTACTCCCTCCCCTTCGAGACGACCCCTCCAGCCATGCCACCGCAGCACCACCGTATCTCGGGGGATCATTTAAATCTTCTCCGCGAGGAAGTTTCGGCTCTCTTGGCCAAGGGGGCCGTCGAGCGCGTTCCGAGTCCAGAAGTAGGTCGTGGTTGTTATTCCCACTACTTTCTGGTTCCCAAGAAGGGCAAGGGGGGCCTACGCCCTATCTTGGACCTCCGGAACGTCAATGCCTTCCTCCGAAAGGAAAGGTTCAAGATGCTAACGTTGGCTCAGGTTTTAGCTGCCCTAGACCCTGGAGACTGGATGGTAGCGTTGGACTTGCAGGACGCATATTTCCATATCCCCGTCCTGCCGGCCCACCGGCGTTACCTGCGGTTCACGGTGGGCCAAGAGCACTTTCAGTTTACCGTGCTCCCCTTCGGCCTCACCAGTGCCCCTCGGGTGTTCACGAAAGTGATGGCGGTGGTCGCAGCTCATCTGCGCAGATCAGGGGTTCCAGTCTTCCCCTATCTCGACGACTGGTTGCTGAAGGCGGGCTCGCCCCAGGCAGTCGTCTCCCACCTCCAGACTACGGCGGATCTCCTGCATTTGCTGGGGTTTTCCATCAACGTGCCGAAGTCGCACCTGAGTCCCTCTCAGAAGCTCCTCTTCATCGGAGCGGTTCTCGATTCGGCGCAGTTCCGGGTCCATCCACCGGAACAGCGGGTCCGGGATATACAGGCCCTGATTCCCATCTTTCGGCCTCTATCCCGGGTTTCGGTCAGGCTAGTGTTGCGGCTTCTGGGGCTGATGGCCTCCTGCATCCTACTAGTGCATCACGCCAGGCGGCGCATGCGGGCTCTGCAGTGGGACCTGAAGTTTCAGTGGGCCCAGCATCACGGCAACCTGTCCGACCATGTCTTGATCTCGGAGGGCACTGCACAGCAGTTGCAGTGGTGGCTCACGGACCGCGAGTGGGTCAAGGGCAAGAGCCTCTCCCTTCCCCAACCGGAGCATGTCGTAGTGACGGATGCGTCCCTCCTGGGTTGGGGTGGCCATATGGGAGAGGCGGAGATCAGAGGCCTCTGGTCTCCGGCGGAGTCTCGTCTCCACATCAACCTGTTGGAGTTGAGAGCGATCCGGCTTGCACTGAAAGCCTTCCTTCCCTCTGTCAGGGGAAGTGTCGTGCAGGTGTTCACGGACAACACCACCGCCATGTGGTATTGCAACAAACAGGGCGGGGTGGGGTCGTGGACCCTTTGTCAGGAGGCTCTGCGCCTCTGGACATGGCTGGAACACCAGGGCGTCACCCTAGTGGTTCAACATCTGGCGGGCTCTCTGAACGCCAGAGCAGACGAACTCAGCCGCCGGTGCATGATGGATCACGAATGGCGTCTGAGCTCCGAAGTGGCGCAAGGTCTCTTTCAGCAGTGGGGAGAGCCTTGGTTAGATCTATTCGCCACCGAAGAGAACGCGCAATGTCAGCAGTTCTGCGCGTTGGAATTTCCAAGGCGGCACTCGCTCGGCGACGCTTTTCGTCACGAGTGGAGTTGCAGTCTGTTGTACGCCTTTCCGCCTATACCACTTCTGCCCAGAGTGCTGAAGAAGATCAGGCACGACCGGGCCCAAGTCATCTTGGTGGCTCCGGATTGGGCACGAAGATACTGGTATCCCGAGCTACTCAGTATGTTGACCGATCCTCCGATACGTCTGCCCCTTCGGGAGGATCTTCTGTCGCAGCAGCAGGGGACGGTCCTCCACCCGAACCTGTCCAGCCTCCACCTCCATGCGTGGAGATTGAGCGGCGGCAGTTGATGCCATTTGACTTGCCTCCTGAAGTCTGTGATATCATTCTGGCAGCCAGGCGTCCCTCCACAAAGTCGGTATACGCCTGCCGGTGGAACAAATTTGTGGCATGGTGCACAGCAAAGGCTGTGGATCCCCTTTCCGCCCCTCTTTCTGAGGTTCTCCTCTTCCTTCTTTCTCTGGCCCGGCAGGGCTCTGCCCTGGGCACCCTGAAAGGTTATCTTGCTGCCATCTCCGCCTTCTTGCGGCTTCCTGATCAGCCTTCTCTTTTCAAGTCCCCTGTGGTTACACGCTTTCTCAAAGGCATTACACACACGTTCCCTCCTGTCCCTTTTGTAATGCCTCAGTGGGACTTGAATCTGGTATTGACATTCCTGATGTGCGCTCCCTTCGAGCCTCTTCACAATTGTCCTCTTCGTCTTCTGACTCTTAAGACTGCTTTTCTGGTGGCCATCACCTCGGCTAGACGGGTGAGTGAGCTCCAGGCTTTATCTTCAAAGCCTCCTTTTCTATCTGTTCATCCGGACAAGGTTGTCCTTCGGCCTCGTCCCTCCTTTCTTCCTAAAGTGGTGACTCCATTTCACCTTGGGGAGTCTGTCACCTTGCCCACCTTCTTTCCGCCTCCGCATCCTTCCAAAGAGGAAGAGAGGCTCCACCGTCTGGACCCAAAACGTGCGCTCTCCTTTTATCTGGATCGCACTAAACAGTTCCGGGTGGACGACCAGCTTTTTGTTGGGTACGTGGGCGCTAAGAAGGGGAAAGCTGTGCACAAACGGACCATCTCTCGGTGGGTCGTTTTGTGTATAAAGATTTGCTATTCCTTGGCTAAAAAGGACCCTCCTGTTGGGCTGCGCGCCCATTCTACTCGGGCCACTGCGGCTACTACTGCTTTGGGACGGGGTGTCCCTTTGCAGGACATCTGTCAGGCGGCGACGTGGGCTTCGCTACACACGTTTGCCAGGCATTATTGCCTTGACAGCCAAGTCCGGAGGGATGGCTTCTTTGGCCGTTCTGTCCTCCAGGACTTTCTGGTGTGATCTTGGTTCGCAGACCCACCACCGGGGATGGTATTGCTTGGGTATCTATTCTAAGGTGAGGAATCTAACTAACGTGTTTCTTTCAGATGAGCAAGTTACTTACCTTCGGTAACGATGTATCTGTAAGAAACATTAGTTAGTTAGATTCCTCACCGACCCACCCATCCTCCCCGTTCTGCGAACTGACTTCTAGGGTTAAGGTTGTCCTTTCAGGCCCCTAGATTTTATTTTTGGCCCCAGTGTCGGTCTTTGCATGGCTCTGCGTTCCTGGCGCGGAAGGCTATGTACAAGAACTGACGTCAGCGCGCGAGGGCGGCGTCTAAGTACTCCGACGACGTCATCCCGGCGCACGACGACGACGACGGACGCGGAGCCGCAGACGACGCCTAGCGACGCGCAAGGGGTATTGCTGACGAAAAATCTTCCGGATCCAGTCTGACGCCTGGGGATATTCTAAGGTGAGGAATCTAACTAACTAATGTTTCTTACAGATACATCGTTACCGAAGGTAAGTAACTTGTTCATCATGGTCGATGCTCTGGGCACTGACCACATTATGTGTGACTTCAGACCGGAGACATTTATCTCAGAGGGTCTTGGATTTTCTCGCCTTAAATATGTAAAGTACTCTACTTATTATTCCAAATGCAGATTGGCCTATTCAGCCTAGTGCTGACTCACCCAGCCCCTCTGGGGCCATTGCACCTCCCCAGCCCCTGTCACTCCAGAACCAGACATGCAATACACAACAAGAAGGCACAAAGACACATAGCACACAGAAATGCCCACTTCTAAAAGTGGCATTTTTAAAATAGTGATAATTAATCTGCGAACACCATTGCTCAGCATTTATTACCACTATTCCAAACATATCAAACTTGATCAGGCTACTTCTCTCCTACCCGAAGTTACCACTGAAACACATTTCAGGGAATCCCCAATGCATTCCTATGAGAGGGCAGCCTCACGGTAGTGACAAACCAAAATGGCTGTTTGTCACTGCCAGGACTTGCCACACAGTTAAGGCACATGTCCTACCTTTTACCTATAACGCACCCTGCCCATAGGTCTAGCTAGGGCCTACATAGGGGTGACTGATATGTAGTAAAAGGGGAGTCACAGACGTGGCACCCACTTTATGTGCCACGTCACAGCGTCAGTAAACTGCAATGGCAGAGGCCTGAGACAGGTTGGAACGGCTACTTTGGTCAGTAGCGCAAGCAGCGCTGCAAGCCCACCAGTAGCATTTAATTTACTGGCCCCGGGTATATTAGATACCACTTTACAAGGGAGTGAGAGGTAAATTAAATATGCCAAACAGATGTAGACCAATCTTACCACATTTAGCATAGCGAGCACATGCACTTTACGACAGCAGTGATAAACTGCTCAGAGTCCTAAAACCACCAACACCAGGCCAGAAAAAATACTAGGAGGAAGGCAAAAGGTTCAGGGATGACCCTGCAAAAAGGGCCAAGGCGAACACTGGAGATGTAAGAAGATGCAACAATGCTCTTTCTCTAGCAAAAGGTAAATTGAATGGATTTGAAAGCTTGTGTTAAAAGTCATGTGCGTATCCTGAATTGGGAAGAATATGTGTGGGTTAGATTTAAAAAGTGCCTGCATTGAGCATATATCAGGAGTCTGCAAGATATCTCGATTTATTGTTGCCTATACATGTCTCTATACTGTGCTGTGGCTAAAATGGATTGACCTAAAGCATTATTTAATACTTTTGTCTATTCTTCAACGCTTTGGAAGGTCAAGTAAATAGGATCTAGAATACTAGATGGAAAGCATGATCTTTAGCGTTTCTAAATTCTTGCTAAACATTGGGATTTGTAAACTGCTGCATGTACCTGGTTTCTGATGTTAGAGGCAAATGCTTCCACCAAGACTGTTACCCCTGCACCTTTGACAGGAGGACAATATTACACCAAGTGCTGGTATTGGGCATACAACCGCCATCACCACAGCAGCGTTGCTATAATTTGCTATTATGGCATGTTGCATGCTTCATACAGGGAGTGGAAACATGAAATT
Source organism: Triturus cristatus (assembly GCF_964204655.1). Lineage (NCBI taxonomy): Eukaryota > Metazoa > Chordata > Amphibia > Caudata > Salamandridae > Triturus > Triturus cristatus. The sequence goes on from NC_140590.1 coordinate 649,606,021, forward strand.
CCTGTCCCGTCATACAGCAATGCAGTGATTAGCAGCAATAATACCACATACTGATATCAATGTTTACCAGTGGTGGTGGTGGTAAGGCTAATATCACCATCAATGGTTATCACCCTTGCCACCAACATATATCCCATCTGCCACTCAGACAGATCTATCACCTTGATTTTAAGGATGCTGTTGCCATGGCTCCAGTTCTGCCTCCCAAAGTAAATCAGTTTCTGATAGAGACCTCTAACCACAGCTCACCTACAAACCTCCTGGACCTTGCCCCAACTTCTGCCATCCCGCTTTCATCGCACCACTCACAATCAACTCCAAGTACTACATCTTCCTCAGAGATCTCAATTTCCACCTCAATGACCCCGACGATACCAACGCCGCCAACCTCCTCGAAAACATGTACACCACCTGCCTCACCCAACTAGTCACCGACCCCATGCACATCGCAGGACACACACTCAACCCCATCTTCATGACCAGCGACAAAGTCAAGTACAGCCATGTCACTGAACTCACCCGGACAGACCATACCGTTGTACACTTCACTATCTCAGGCCCCCTGGAACCACCACCAAACCACCTGGCACCTCTCACCAAAGATGGAACAAAATATCATTGAGCCAATGGACCAATGTCCTCAACTCCTCCTACCCGGACACCTGACCCAACCTAGAACAGGCTCTCAAGAACTTCTCCACTTGGATCACCAATTGTGCTGACAGAGTTGCCCCCATCAAGACTACAAAACCCAAGAGACCCTCCAAACAGGCAAGCTGGTACATCATGGAACTAAAAACGCAACTGCAAGCAACTTGAAAGAAGATAGCATATCAGAAGAGACACCACAGACTTAACATCCTACAAAACATCTGTCAACCAATACCACCCACTCCTGAGAAGGATGAAAAGGAGTGCTCCCGCCATCTGCATTGAGGCCAGTGCTAACCACAGCAAAGAGTTATTCAACATCGTCATATTTTTGTCCAACTCTCCCAGGAACTCTGTTACACCCTGGCAAACTTCTTCCACGTCAAGATCCCCAAGAGCTGCCAAAGCTTTGAGACCCAACCTACTGCTGCTGACATTCTCAGCCTCATAATTCCCACAGTGGCAAGCCCCAACCACCTGCTAACCAAATTGGACCTGCTCACCACTCAAAAGACCACAGCCATCATGAAGTCCATCCACTCTGGAGCACCGATGAACCCCTGCTCCTACCACATCTTTAACCACGAGATCCAGATGATCAGCATAGAAATCACCACCATCCTCACCACATGTATTGCCATGGCCACCTTCCCCGATGAATGGAAATACGCTGAAGTCAAACCCCTCCTCAAGAAACTGCCCTCCAACCCTAGCAAACTCAAGAACTACCGTCCCATCTCTCAGCTCCCTTTTCCCTCCATGGTCCTCGAAAATTCCATCAATCGCCAACTCACTGAACATCTTGACAACAACGACCTGCTGGACATCTCCCAGTCTAGATTCCGTGCCATTCACTGCACCGAAACTGCCCTAATCGCTGCCACTGACAGCATCAGAGAGCTCCTTGACCGAGGAGAAACAGCAGCCCTGATCATCCCCGATCTCTCAGCAGCTCTCAACACCGTATCCCCCCACACCCTTATCAAAACTCCACCACATTGGAATCCAAGGATATGCCCTCAGATGGTCTCCTCCTTACTCACCAATAGAACCAAGAGAATCCATCTGCCTTTCTACACCTGCGAACACAAGACCATCATCTGTGGCGTCCCTCAAGGCTCATCCCCGGCCCCACCCTGTTCAACACCTACATGATCCCCCTGGCCGACATCATCAAAACTCCCGGACTAAACAACATATCCTACTCCGACAACACCCAACTCATCCTCTCGCTATCAGAAGAGCCCTCCACCACGAGGGCCAACTTCCACAGGTGTATGATGAGCATCGCAGATTGGATGAAAGACAACTGCCTGCAACTCAACACAAATAAAACAAAAGTACTGATCTTAGGGAATAACATCTCCACGTGGAATGACTCCAGTTCGCCTTACGAACTAGGATCCTCACCCACACCAACAGACCGCAACCTCAGCATCATTCTGGACAGCAAAGTCACCATGAGAAACCAGATTAACGCAGTCTCCTCTGCCTGTTTCCTCACTCTTTGCATGCTCCCCAAGATATTCAAATGGCTCCCGGTCAACACCAGACATCCAAGACCTTATCATCAGCCGATTGAACTACGGCAACACACTTTACGAACGAATCAACTCATACCTCCTGAAGAGACTACAGACCATACAGAATTCTGCTGCCAGACTCATCCTCAACCTCCCCAAGAGGACCCACATCTTCCCCCACCTTAGGAAGCTCTACTGGCCCCCCCATTCAGCAAGGTCCATAGTACCTGGATATGCTCACGGGTGATTAGCCACGCTTTCTAAGTCATGATTGATTGATTGACAGATTCCTCACCTTAGAATATTCCCTAGGCGTCAGATTAGATTCAGAAAACTTTGCAGCAGTACCTCTGCACACCAGAAGGTGGTAGCTGAGACTCTGCGTCAATGTCGTCCACATTGGATGTGATGTGCGTGGGTCTATATAGGCACCACCCAGGCGATCTGACTTCAATTTAATTCTTTCTGTGCCATCAGATGCAGATCCGGAGCTATCCCTGGTCTCTTGGGACAATTTGTTTGACAAAACGTTTGCCAGTTTGGAAGGGATATGTATCCCAACATATCAACAGGGCATAAGCCTTGTGGGGAATGTCACAGACATTCTGTAACTGATCCCCTGTTGTTCTGCCTGTGGTGCCCGGGGTCGTCACACGAGTGATCAACTTGCCTTAAGGAGCCGCTCCTTTAGCCGTTCCACAGAGCCTGTTCCTGACCACAGCCCATGCGAGCCTGAGTTTCCTGGGCCCGGGGTGACTGTTAGAAATCAAAGAGGTTTAGGAGAAAATGATGTGCTCAATTGGCCAACCTACTCTCTTTGGAGCACCTTTGGGCCCATGGAGCCGAGAGGGCTCCCAACTGGACTCCCGCTGTCGGTACGTGACTTTGTGCCAGTTGGTCACTCTGAATCTGCTCCTGGCTTCTTACCGACTCTGGTAGTAAGCATGTAGATTCTGCTCTTGAGCGCTTCATAGATAGCAGGGCCACATACCACTCTTGAATTGTCAGCCCCTCCCGGCCAGACATTTTCCCACTTTTATATCTTCTGTGGCGCTGGTAGGTAATGCTACCGGCTCAGCAGACATCCCAGCCTTTTTGTGGCCGGTGTTCCCATAAATCACATAGACAACAGGGGCATGGTGCAGTACCCCTCTAGCTGGTGCAGCCCCAAGACTCTTTGACTTGTCCTGAGTGACACACAGCCACCCTGTTGGCAGCTGGATCCAGCTCTTTCTGCTAGGTTGGCAGATCATCCCCTCAGACAAGTGGGTTGTTACACATAGTTCAATGGGGTTATCCCCTTCCATTTCTGACTCTCCCATCACCCTTGCCAACATCCCAAGATTTGCCGACGGAGGACCATCTTTCCCTTTTAAGACAGAAAATGCAGTCTCTTTTGGTAAAAGGAGCCAAAGAGATGATTGCGGTGTCAGAAGAAGGAAGCGGTTGTTATTTCCGCTACATTCTGATACCAAAAAAGGATGGAGGCCTCCGTCCCATAATGGATTATTTGCTCTGTCAATTCCATCCTGAGGAAAGAAAAATTCAAGATGCTCACCTTTGCCCAGGTTATGTCTTCCTCTGACCCTGGAGACTCGATGGTAGTGCTTGACCTGCAGGATGATTATTTACAATTTCCCTTCCTGCGGCCCACAGATGCTATCTGCAGTTCACTGTAGGTCAGGAACATTCACAGTTTGTTGTGCTCCCTTTTGGCCTCACAAGCATCCTTCGTGTGTTTAATAAGGTGATGGCAGTGGTCGCAGCTAAGCTTTGGAGGTCTGTGGTCCCAGTATTCTCCTACCTTGACAGCTGGCTGCCGATTGTGGGCTCGCCCCAGGCAGTCATCAACCACCTCCAGACTACAGCACACCTCTTAATATTGTTGGGGTTCAGTATAAACGTGCCTAAATCACACCTGACTCCTTCACAGATGCTCCACTTCATAAGAGCCCTTTTGGATATGGTGTAAGTTTGCACGTTTGCCCTGGAACGGAGAGTCCAGGACATTTGGGCTATGATTCCGTTGTTTCAGCCTCAGTCCTGGATTTTAGTGAGGATGACGCTGAGGCTTTTTGGAAAGGTGGCCTCCTGCAATCCTGCTGGTCAAGCACGCCATATAGCATATGTAGGCTCTGCAGTGAGTTCTGATCCCAGTGAGCACAGCACCTGGGGTATCTTTCCAAGCTAGTCTAGATTTTGGAAGAGACGGAAGATCTGCAGTGGCGGCTACTGGACCGCAATTGGGTCAGTGGCCTAACCCTCCATTTCCCACCAAGAGTTGACAGTAGTAACCTATTCATCACTGATAGGATGAGTAGGTCACATGAGAGAGGTGGAGATCAGAGGTATCTGGTCCACGGCGGAGGCCCAGCTCCACATCAACCTGTTGGAGCTACATGTCACCCTTTTGGCATTGAAAGCCTTTCTGACATCCATCAAAAGTAAGCTAGTTCATGTGTTCACAGACAACACAACCTCCATGTGGTACGGCAACATGCATGTTGGTGTTTCAAAAACAGCTCCAGCTCGAAGATGCATTCTACTTAGCGTGCATCTCGGGATTCCTGTAGGCCTTCCTTCTTATACACCTTTCTTGCCTAAGTCCTGAAGAAGATTAGGACCACCCAGGGTCAAGTGGACCTATTGGCTCGGGATTGGGCACAAAGAGCATGTTGTCCAGAACTCCTGATCAGGCTGCCTCTCAGGGAGGGCCTCCTACTGCTGCAAAAGGGTAGGGGCCTGCACCTCAACCTGTGCACAGTCCACCTGCATGCTTGCAGATTGAGTAGTGGCAGTTGAGCTCCTTTGACCTTCTGCCTGAGGTCATAATTCTGGCAGCTAGGTGCCCCTCAACTTAAGTCTGTATACGCCTGCCGTTGGGACAAGTTTGTGGCCTGGTGTGCGTACATGCAGGTAGACCCACTCCATGCAAAGCTGTCCGATGATTTGTTGTTTTTGCTGTCCCTAGTCTAGGAAGGCCTTGAATGGAGAACTGTTGAAGAGCACATATCGGCTATTTCGGCCTTTTTACGTTTGCCTCACCTGCCTTCTTTTTTAAAGTCGCAGGTTGTGATGAGGTTTTTTAAATGGCTACAGCATTTGTTTCCACCGATGCCCCAGTGGGACTTGAATTTAGTTTTGACTTTTCTTATGCGTTCTTCATTGGATCCTATGCACAGGTGCCCTCTTAGGTTGCTTACCCTCAATACAGCCTTCCTAGCTGCCGTTACTTCGGCATGGAGAGTGGATGAACTGCAGACTCTTTCAGTTAACATCCCCTTACACTACATTTTACTGAGATAAACTGGTTCTTTGGACTCTTACCTCCTTTTTGCCAAAGATAGTGACTCCTTTTCACATTGGACAGACTGTCACCTTTCTGGCTTTCTTTGCACCACCTCATCCCTCTAAGGAGGAGGAGAGCCTACATCAGCTTGATCCAAAAAGTTCTCTCAGCTTCTACATCGATCCTTACCAAAGACCACCGAGTGGACGATCAACTCATCTTTGGATTTTTTGAAGCTAAGAAAGACAAGGCAGTGCAGAAAAGGCCATCTCAAACTAGATCATGCTCTGTGTTAAGATCTGCTACGCTATGGCCAAAAGGCTTGAAGGCACATTCCTCCAAAGCCAAGGCTGTTACCACTGTGTAGGCATGTGGACTGTATGTCCTGGGCATTTGCCAGCTAGCCACGTAGGAGTCTCTCCAGACTTTCAAGAAGCACTATTGTCTGGACAATTAGGTCCACCGAGATGGCTATTTTGCCTGTTCGGTCCTGCAAAACCTATTGTTTTGCGCCAGTACACAGACTCACCAGCTGGGAGGTATTGCTGGGGTATCTATTCCAAGGTGAGGGATCAGTGGCTAAAAGTCTCTGTCATAAGAACAAATTATGTACCTACTATAATGCACTTTCTGGTAAAGACCCAATTTAACCACAGATTCTTCACCGACACTCCAATTCTCCCTGTTTTGTGAACTGGACTCTTTCCCCTGAAAAGATCTCAATTAAAGAATCTGCACACTGGTCGCACACTGGTCACAAACATCTTGATTTTTGGCTACACGTTTACTGGTGCAGAAGAGTCAAGAAAGCAACTGATGTCTGCGAGCATGGGTAGCGCCTAATATAGACCCGCACAAGTCACATCTGGTGCGTGTGTTGTCAGTGTGGTCTCACAGGCATCACCTTCCTGTGCGCATCAGTACTGCTATAAAGTTTTCTGATCCAGTCCGGCGCCTGTGGAACATTCTAAGGAGAGAAATCTGCAGTTAAATAGAGTCTCTACCAGACAGAGCATTACCGAAGGTAAGTAACTTGTTCTATAATGCTAATTTCTGCCTTGATTCTCGTGCACCTATTTGATGACTTGTTCGGTCGGGTTATACTATAAAACCTTTTGCATCGAATCATATCCACTTTACTGTATCTAATAAATTGTCAATAATTCTGAGGAGTAGGGATGCTGGTAAGCTGGAAATCTGTGATGAGAAGAAAACGTGGGTCCAGGTCACCTATCTTTTTTACATGGATCACAATTGCTGGCTTAGCACTGCATGAAAGAAATTTGGTATGTAATGTAAGTTTAGTTGTAGCTGCTGTGGTGGTCTAGCACCCGAGTCGGTTTACCATAGAGAGGAGCGTCCCGTTGGATCTATAAGGAGAACAGTGGCACGAAGAGCCCCTAAGGACCCTGGCTCTCCAGTATACCCACGGAGTGCTGATTAAGTCCACGACGGTGTAGCTATTATTCCTTCGGAGCTAAAGCATCCACTCATAAAATATCAAACATCATTGTGATAATTTGCAACAGACACTGAGGACTCTGTTAGCCTTGGATCTATGTGACCTTTTAAAAGTCTCCAATGTACGCAGCAACGCATCCACGGCTAGTCTATACTCCAAAGACTAAACGACATAGTGGAATCGGCACATGATCGTTTCTTGTACCTTCCCATATCCAGATATGGCCATTATCAGACACCTATGTTTTCTGGTATAGACGGTCCCCTGATGAAGGCAGTAGTGCCGAAACGCGCGCAGTGTTGCCATCTACCGCTTACCCTCATCAAAATTGTCAAGTATTTGAGATAAATCGACCATTGTTTGTACTATTCTGATGAAAATGTTTTTCTTTGTCAATGTATATAATAGATGTATTTATTTATTTATCTTGTACTAATTAACGTCAATTCAATTTGAAAATATTAAATAAGTAAAACAACAAAAACCAACTAGAAAATTATATATTTTTCATTAATAAGTGTATTTTGTCTACGTTAGCAAACAGGGTGGTTACCCCTTGTTCGTATCACTCCTAGAGTATTTAACTTTGGCTATCATAAAGCTTGCTGTAGTTTTCTTACTTACATAGTTTGTCCCTGCGATTAGCAAGCACATTGTATTGTAGGGGCCCCCTTCTTCTAAAAATCTAGCACCCGAGTCGAGCATAAGAATGCACTTATAGTGTCACTGTTCTGGCCGGCTGCAAACAACGCGAGAGGTCTGACTTGGTGAAAAATCATCAATAAATCATTTGACTTTGATTGCATATGTTGTATAGTGCTCAAACCATGAAATATAATTATTCTGGTAAGCATTTTCTGATAAAAATAATCTGCTGCACAAAAGACTGAAGTGGGTAATCGTGTTCACGCTTACTTTATGTTACATTAAATAATTTAAAACAGAATGTGCTACCAGTACCTCAAATGATTCTCCGCTCCCGGATCCCGCCTCCATCATTCCCAGTAGATCGCCTATCTCTGGATAGGAGGGAGCTGAGGTTTTTTCCCTAAAATTATTGGCACAAAGTATTAACGCACAGGCCTCTTAAACGTCCCCATTCCATGTTGGGGATGTGACTGGGGCAATTTTTGTGGAGTGTATGTCAAGTCTCACATTATTGCCGAGCAGAAACTAAAATAATAAAAAATGTGTGAGGGAAGCCTAGTGCCACCTCCTTTATATGCCACATAACCTTTGCAAACATCTTTACATAGTGATGGCTCAACACTGCCCTCCTTTGACACCCGAGGTACACGCCGCCCTTCCTCACCTGCTCTCTTCCCTGAGCCACGACAGGAAACTCCCAGACACGTACGTGTGTGTGTGTGTGTGTGTGTGTGTGTGTGTGTGTGTGTGTGTGTGTGTGTGTGTGTGTGTGTGTGTGTGTGTGTGTGTGTGTGTGTGTGTGTGTGTGTGTGTGTGTGTGTGTGTGTGTGTGTGTGTGTGTGTGTGTGTGTGTGTGTGTGTGTGTGTGTGTGTGTGTGTGTGTGTGTGTGTGTGTGTGTGTGTGTGTGTGTGTGTGTGTGTGTGTGTGTGTGTGTGTGTGAGCGCGAGCTCCCACATGGCTATCTCATCACGGATCCAGCGATATCAATGGGATCGAGTTCTCCGGCCCTTGTTCCCAATTTAGACTTGAGTGCCATACGTTAAGTCTTAAGCTTACCATACATCCAGCAGCGTCATGGAAGGTCAAGCAGTGAGTGACTGTTCACACCGCTTGTTAGGGAGGTCCCAGCAAACCACAACATTTTAGCTGATCTCTAACGCCTCTCTGCTGTATCTACTTTCATTAACAAATACCCCAGTGAAATATCTCTAACTTCTGGCCTTGAAAGCAAAATTGAATTTTTAGTGCAAGTTACTGCCTTTCAGCCATCGATCTTTATATAGGCTAGCCCTCTGACACTTGAGCTCTGCAACGCTGTGGGAGCGGGACTTTAAAAAGTCGTTAAAAGCATATCTTTGCCCTGGCCGCATTCAAGGTTAGCACACCTGCTGGGAATTATACATTTTTAGGCAAGTGGCAACTGTTAGCCATTCAGGAGGCACAAGCATAATCGTATTAAGCCACACAGCGGGTTGAACTACGCCATAGAAAAGACAGAAATGAAACACTTCAAAATCAAATTAATTTTAGCACATAGCAATTTTGCTTCTTGCAGTGCTGCCACTCTTGTTATATGTATTATTAATATCCTTATTACTTGAAAATGTGCATACTCGCCTGCTCATCATCAGAAGTGAGCAAACCTACCCAAAAAATGCCCACCACACCACATTTAAATAATTAAGACTATCCCTTTGCAAAAAGCAAAACTCTAAGACGAACGGCGCCTTAATGGTTTACTTAAACATGTAGGATCACAGGATAGTTTTGAACAAAAGGTTGTTTTTATAATAATACCATAATTTGAGAAGCGCCCGAAGTGTTAATTTTGTATAAAATAGACATATAGCTCATTCAAGAATTAAAAAAAATGTTTCTAGGGTGGAATTTCTCGATAATTGTAATTGCAATGGGGCTCTTCAATGTATAAATTCTTCAGAGGAATACCATTTCTACTGCTCAGTCACGATTTAAAGAAAATATTTTATTACATTTTATAAGCAACAGTTACATCGACAGTACGCTCTTTGTATAACCCCTTTTCAAACAGTAGCTATCATCTATATGATACATTTAGAGAATCAACTTTTATGCACGCATGGGTTCAAGCGGTTACATTTCAATGACATGCATAAGAATCAATAATTTAAAAAAATAAAACTTGTAACTAATACAACTTAGAGCTTCATGTTTTGCCTCATTTTACTAAATGAATATGTCTATGTTTGACTCTCCTAGGTGTGGAAATGTTCAACCCCATCTATTCTCCTCCAGCGCTACAGATGATTTAAGTCCATGTGGGGTGGGATGGTGTAGCCATCTGGAAAGGCAATGCTCCCAGCATTTCCTTCCCTATGCCAGCTAGCCAGATACAGTCGGATATCAGTACGCAAGTACGATCCACAGGACCAATATTGTAATCCACCTTTAGGCTTAGCGGCTCCCACACAGATTTGATTCTAACTCACTCAGTGGATGTTCACTCCATCCTTTCTTCCTGCATTTGGTTCTCAAACTTTAGTAGGGGTATATCCTAGACCTTGACTAATGGCTCCTCCCTAAACCCCCAACCCCTCTACGTAGTGCAGCACTTTCCAGGCCATCCCATCTCACCACTCTGTCAGGCATTGTCAGGTGCGCTGGGTGACTTCCAACTCATTGCTTTTTTTCTTATTGACAAACAGTAGCGTGAGATCTACAAATTTACCGGTAGCCTTCTTCTACTGTGAGCATGGCATCAGGCCTAGCAGGCATGTTTCAGTTTTAGTCTGATTTGTTTTTTTGTCACATCTGTGAGGATTCTTGTAACTCTCCCCAATGTAACCCAATGGTCAGTTATGCCGTAGCGTGTGATAAAAAAATCAGCTTCTGGGCCCTCACACAAAGGGCTAGTCACTATCAACAGAGACTATACTTTGCTCACTCATTTTACAGTAAAGTATATTCTGTGTTGATTGCTAAATTGGAGTAACTTGATACAGGCGTTGCTAAACCCATTTGGGTTATGATCAGTGCCTGCCAGAATCCCTGGACTAGCTCTCCCTTTAGTTATTTAGATCACGTGTTGTCAATCCCCTTAGAGTAGACCCTTACATAGCTGTGTCCCCTCCTTTTTCCTGGTCCCCAGCATAAGCAGCATGTTGAGCAGACTTTGTACCCCACAGCCTATGTACCGCCCTTAATAATAGCAGTATTCTTCAATAACTGCCCTAGTGAACTGCCCATCGTCCTGTGTCAGTTGAGGCAATTGTTCGAGTACCCCGCGTCGTGCATGTGTCCCACCGTGGTCACTCCCGACAATGTCCAGGTTGTCAATCTGGGTGGCCCTCCAAGACCCCAAGCCAGGTAAAATCTGGATCTGGACAATCAGAGCATATATTGCTCTCGAGCCTATTCTTTTCAAGCAGCTACCATCAGCAAACTTTTTTTATTTATTTTTTATTGAAATACATTGACAACATTGCTGATAGCACATGACATTTGCAAATCTCGCAGCGTACAGTTTACAAGGTAGCTCGTTGGGTGGTACAAGGTACAGATATGGTTTGTCTCCCAGCTTCCCAGACACCAGTTTTACAATTTCGGATCCTAGGCTGCTTATGTGACTCTGTGATACTTTACGTGAGTTAGCCGCTTAGGTCTGGGTCAGATTCCTCAGCTGGGGGTGTGCAAATATTGCCTCGGAATGCATTCCACTTGCCCCACACCCACGCCCACTTTCGGGTACATTCTCTGTCAATGAATACTGCCTTCTCTGCCACCATTGCCTTATCTAAGTCGTGACACCAGTGTTGACGCAGGGGGCTGTATGCGCTTCCCAGCGCTGTGCGATATTCCTCTTAGCCAGTGTGATCCCTAGAGTCGCCCAAGCCTGCGCTGCGTGGTTAAGGTCGGTCGGCTCCCAAATATTAAGGAGGCATCTCCGGGGTTCTGGGGGGACTTCAGCTCTAGAGACCCGGGTGATCGTAGCCATGACCGTCTCCCAGTATTGTGCTATGTTGGGACAGTCCCATAATGTGTGGAAAAATGTGCCTGGGAGCCCACACCCCCGCAAACACAAAGGTGTCTCAGCCCGCCCGATCCTGTGAAGTGTCGTCCTAGTGTAATATGTTCTGTGCAGTATTTTCAATTGCACGAGTTGTAGACGGGACGGAATTGCCACCACCCGCGGGGATGCCAAGGCCTCCTGCCAGTCCTGTTCGTCCATGTCTCCCAACTCTGCCCGCCACCTCTCTCTCAGGGTGTGTGTGGGGTCTTTTTGATTATTTACCAGTTTACGATATGTAAGAGAGATTGCTTTTTTAGTGAGGTGGTCTGTCAGGAGGCGGTCTTCGAGTGGTGATGACTCAGCGAGATCGTCACCTCTGGGTATGGCTTTGGTGAGTGCGTGTTTGATTTGCAGATATCGGAACTGCTCTGAGTCAGCCATTTGGTATGTTGTGCGCAACTGGGCAAACGTCACAATCTCTCCCCTCTTCCACAAGTCCCCTACCCTAGAAATCCCAATAAGGTCCCAGCGAGCAAATCCCTTACTGTTGCGAAGCATACCCAGTTTTGGAGTGTCCCAGAGTGGCGTGTGTTGGGTGAGAGTTCCCTCCCAGCCAAGTGCTCGCTGTGCTGTGAACCAAGTGTGCACTGTGTGTGCTGTGGGGCCGATCAGGTTGTGTATCTTGGCCTTGCTGTAGAGTGAACCCAAGAGTCCGTCCGTGCCAAGGGTGTGTCTGTCAAGTCGTAGGGCCGGTTCCTCCTGCGGGGGGGAAGCCATTGGTTCACTACTATAAGTTGAGAGGCCCAATAGTATAGTTATACATTAGGCAAGGCAATTCCGCCATCGTACCAGCCCCTAGTGAGTTTGGACATTGCTATGCGGGGAGGTCTACCGTCCCAGAGAAGGGGGCGCACCTCTGCCTCTATGGATTTGAAATAGGAGTTGGGGACTGGGGTTGGCGTGTTTTGGAGGGCGTACAAATAGTCGAAAGGACTGTCCCGTTCCTGTGGTAGATCATCATTGCAGTTGAAGTCTTTGGGTAAGTAAAAAAAAGTACAAGGAATCCAAGCTGGAGTCTGCCTTTTTCCGCCACTCTTGATGTCCAGAGTGGGCAAGAGTGCATCAATGTTCCTTGCAGTCTCTCTCTCAATCTCCATCTGAGCCAATTCCGAGTGTGGTCCAGATGCACCCTGAATTTCCAGGTCCATTGGTGACGTTGCAGAAAGTACAGGCCTTCTAGGAGTCCATGCTGCTCAAAATTGGCACTTTACCAGCACTGTCTAGCACACCTTGTGGCCCCAAGGATTCACAGTGGCCACCAGTTGGATTTCCAATGACTGGTTCGCCCTTGACGCCATCTGTGCCCCTTGAACCTGCTTCAGGCTGAGCACTGGCTTCATTGCAGACTCTGATCCTGGCGGCATCCCCTGTGCTGGTTCTTCTTGGATCAATGATAAAACCTTTCAAGCCGGATGACTAATACAGCTAATTGTGCTATCCGAATCTAAACTGAATCCAGCATGACCCTGACAAAAGTTGCACCCGGCGGGCAGCCACTCAGCAACACTTCAGACTCTGATACTTTGCCCTTAGCAAAAGGTAAGGCCCAAACTTTAAGCAGTCTTTTTGGGAGGGTTTCAAATAATTATGATGACAGGGGCAACTATACCTCCCAATATGATGAGGAAAACGAATATGAAGAGCTTCAGGATGCCAGTGGGGTTGATCACTTCACCTGATACTGGCTTGTGTCCCTACTAGGTCCTGCAAAAAAGGAGAGCACCTCCTTTACTATCATATGTGTTGAGCGGCAGAGGTTTAGATTTTCAACTACCAAACATGGAAGTGAAAACTAATGTACTGCCAGAAGTCTTGCAACCTCGTCAGGCACCAACACGACCAGCATACGAAGGCCCTTTTGGGCACATGGTACAAGCATTGTTCAGGCCTGCCTTTTAACTGGCAGGTTGCTCATCGCTCTGCACCTGGTGATCCTGAGTTTTTTACACAACATCCACCAGAAGAGAATCTTGTGGTAAAGGTGTCCACCAGCAAACTCAGTCTCAATGCCTTCCCTACCTCTCTGCCTCATCATTAGTCAAAACTAAAAGAAACATTAGCAAAATGTTTTTTTTCCACTAGTGTTGCTCTGAGATCAGTGAATGCCAGGTGTCTCCTCTGGCACAACTCCCAGGCCCTTTCGGACACTGTCTCACAATTTATACCAGCTGTACCAGATGACCTTACCCAAGCCATCCAGGATTACCTTGATGTGGTAAAATTTGTAATCAGATCTGGACTCAACACAGCTGATTGCTTGGGATGCACCATGGGTACCAGCGTGGCCCTTCTGCACCATGCCTGAATGGGGTCTACGGAGCAGCGTCTCCTCTGCTATGGTGGAGGAGTGTCCCCCCTCCTCCTTCCAGCAGCCCAAAGAAAAGAAAAATAAACCATGGTTTATTATCGTTTTATTTTGTGTCCCGGAGTCTAAGGGGCAGGGCCAGGGGAGTGGTATGCCCTGTTATCAGTGCATATGACAGTTTGGCCGGCCGTCTTCGGCCGGCCAAACCATCTTGCTCACTTTGCATGTTCTCCATGCAGGCTGCATTACAGCCTGGGTGGAGAACATGCCCAGGCTCCCAGTCCTTGGCTGAGGGCCAAACCACGGCGGTCAGACCAATCACAACCCTGCACTCCAGCGCTGTGATTGGCTCAGGAGAGCCTTGGTGCTTTCGGCTTCCAGCTGGAGCAGAGCTAGGACAGGAGGGACAAAGAGACGCGGTGGCAAGGACGTAAGTTTAATTTGTTTTTTTACTACCCGCTATCCCCCCAACCGATACGTGCCAGCCACCACTGGCCCACGAGCTTTGGGTCTACGAGCTTCTCTGGGGATGTCCAGGCATCCTTAATGGACATGTCATTTAACGGCTCTCACCTTTCTGGCGACAAACAAGACTTAGCCTTTGATCGTTTCATGGAAAGCAAAGCAACAGCGCGTTCCTCGGGCCTTTCTGCTCCACTAGGCAACTCCTTCAGCAATTTCACCCTCTCCGTGGCTACGGTAGAAGCTTCTCATTTTGCCAGCGCCAGCCCCAGTCCCCTCTGCCAGCCCAGAAGGCCTTTCATCCCATTAGTTGTATAGGCCACAGTTCTCAGAGAGAACGAAGACAGCAGGGACAACATGCAGCTCAATGCTCTGCCCCTCCTGAAGCAGCAAACTCAAAACTGCTTTATTGTGTCTGTGACATCATGACAGACAAGTGGGTCTTCCATATTATCCATTGGGGCTATGCTCTTCCTTTCTACCCCACCACCTTCCACAACCTTCAAAGCAGACCATCTGTCCATCTTATTGCAGGACGTGGAGGCCCTTTGGCCAAAGGGACCATAGAGCGGTTTCTTGCCTTGGAAGTAGGAAATAGGTGTTCCTCCTATTACTTCCTTGTGCCGAACAAGGACAGAGGACTCGTCCTATTTTAGATCTTCGCCCTCTTTTCAAATTCCTACAGGAGAATAAATTCAATATGCCCACGGTAGCCCAGGTCTTGTCTGTGCTAGACTGTGGCGAATGAATGGTGGTGGTGTCCTTGCACATATTTGTCCCACAAGTCCACAGGCGCTACCTGCGATTCAAGGTGGGCCAGGAACCATTTAGATTTCACAGTGCTCCCCTTTGACTTTACCATTGACCCTCTGCCGTTCATGAAAGTGATGGTTGTGGTTGCAGTATACCTTCAGAGGTCGTGGGTGCCAGTCTTCCCTTACCTTGACGACCGACTGCTGAAGACGGGCTCACTGTATGCTGCCATCTTCTACTTCCAGATGACGGTAAACATTCTAACATCTTTGGGGTTCGCTATCAGCATGCCGAAGTCACACCTAACTCCTTCAAAGACTCTCCCATTCATCGGAGCCGTACTGTATATAGCACGGTTTTGTGCCTTTCCCTCTGAGTGGATAGTCCAGGGCATTTGGGCTATGATCCCAATGTTTTAAGCTCTGCAACTGGATCTCAGTATGGAAGACTCTGAGGCTCTTGGGGTTGTTGACTTTCTGCATGCTGCTAGCCAAACACACATGGGACATGAGGAATCTGCAGTGGGACCTCAAATCCCAGTGTACACAACATCAGAGAAATCTGTAGAAATGTATCATATCTCAGAAGAGACCGCAAAAGATTTGCAGTGGTGGCCACTGGACTGCAATTGGGCAAGTGTCGAGCCCCTTTCTTTATCCCACCCAGAACTGACTGTGGTCACTGCAGGATTGGGGAGGCCATCTGGGAGAGGTGGAGGTTAGATTCTTCTGGTATCTGGCAGATATCCAATACCACATCAGTTTGTTGGAGTTGCGGGCAATTCACTTGGCATTGAAGGCCTTCCGGCCCTCCATCAAAAAAAGATTAGTGCAAGTGCTCATGGACAATACAACTGCCATGTGGTCCTGCAGCAAGCAGGGTGGGGTGGGGTCCTGAGCCCTATGTTTAAAGGCCCTGTGCCTCTGGAAGTGTTTGGACTGCCACGAGATTTCTCTGCTGGTGAACCACCTGGTGGGATTTTTAACGCCAATGTGGACAAAATCAGCCACAGGTGGCTAGCGGATGATGAATGGCAACTGCACCTAAAGGCCATCTTCCAGCTACTAGGAGAACCCTGGCTCTATCTTTTCCCCATCACTTAGAATGCGCAATATCAGCATGTTTGCACTCTGGATGTTCCAAACCAGCTCTCTCCTTGAAACACCTTCCGTATAGAATAGAGCTTGAGACTCCTATATGCTTTCCTGCCACTGTCTCTCCTGCCCTGAGGTTTAAAGAAGATCAGAAATGACCAATCCTAAGTCATCCTAGTGTCACCGGATTGGGCCAGGGGAATGTTGTACTTGGAACACCTGGGCATGAGCATCTGTCCTCCAATCAAGCTACCTCTTCGGGGGATCTTGTATTGCAGGAGCAAGGCACGGTCTTGCACAATTTCCATCTCCCTAATTTGAGATTGAGTGGCGACAGTTAAACTCCTTCGACCTTCCCCACCGATTTACCCAATGTGCATCTCCAGTCGGCCTGACCATGCAGCAGCTCTTGCTACGTTCTTGTCAGCAGCTGCAAATCCAGTTTAGTGACTCCTTGCAGAAGGGGGTATCAGGCACTCTAGAGTCCTCATCAGCTACAGTATGCTGCTTCGTCCTGCTGGAGATTTTCAACTTCCATAAAAGAGATTAAGTCTGAATGTAGAAATTGTCACTGTAACTTTGTCCAGTGGCTCCCCAGCGACGACGCCTCCTCCTCTCACAGCGCCGGCTTCCTTGCCCTGCTGAACTTTACCTTTTTTGGACATTTTTCTTCAAAATTTCTTCTAGAAGTAACGTGAATCCAGGCCCAATCCACTTTGTGTATCTGAACTGCACTTAATCGCGGTCGGCCATAACTTTCAACTTTGCCCTGGTCTAACGGGACCACATGTCCATGGTTGGCACTTTGATCTTTTAGACACTATTTTTCACTTTCAACTTTAAGCATACATAACTCTGGTTTTACTGATTGGAGTTTTGTCCAGGGGTCTGCCTAAAACATCTGAATGTGAATAGCATAAGCAGCACTCTTCCCCCTTTGCAACTTGCCTTTACTCTCCTCCCTCCCACATGCCCCCTTTCACTCCCATGCCTGGGACATTGATGTCTGCTTGGGCACAAAACAACGAATAAGACAGTAAATAAGAGACAAGCATATGACATCAACTGAAAAATATATGTTGATGATATATACAGATGATATGAACAAGTGCAAAATACAAACTGAGGTTCCTCAGTAAGTGAAAAATGTAGTCTGATGGCATTGGCAAGTACAAAACAGACACTTGATCTAAACATGTGCACAATACAGCCTCATTATATGTACAAAACACAGACTGATGATCTAGGGGAGTGCAAAATACAGTCCGATACAATTGACCAGCACAAAGCACAGACTGGTAATCTAGACGTATACAAAATGCAAGCTGATGCTAACAGCTAGAGTATAAACATGCAGAAGATATCAGCTAGAGTAAAATACAATCTGTAGACATCATCGAGTACAAAATACAAGCTTCTGACATTAGCAAGTGCAAAACATAGGCAAAAGCCATTAACATTCGCATAACTCAATGAATTACAGAGTGCAATGTATTTCTAAAACGTAAACCTTGCTGGGGAGCAAAGAGGCGTTGTATAGCCAATGGTAAACAATTGAACAGGTTTAAAAATGAATGTAGGTGATGCACACGTTTTTAAAGTGTTTATGTTCAGCCAATAATTAAGAGTCCTTAAAGCGTTCTGAAATTGCCCCCATCTTATACACGAACTAGTTCTGAATCTCCAGAGCACTGCCAGTCTCCGATTGGCTGCATGAGAACAACATAAGGGCTCTCTCCACTGCCAGCTCCCTAAGGATCCTAAATAGTTCTCTAGGGAAGTTAGCAGGCTCCTTGATGCCTTAGCTAAAGTAAGAAGATTTAGCAGCCTCAACTTTTCTATTGGTGTTAGACTTTACGACACACTCCTCTACCCACTGGTGGGGGTTGAGACTTAATGAACTCTACCAGCAAAGGTTGGATAGCTAGAGGGATAGTTACATGATTTTCATAAGACCCCAGACAGGATAGCCGCTTGACCTCATAACTCATCTGGCAGGACGCAAGTGCATGGTAATTCGAAGTTTGAGGCAAAATCTGAATATCAAAAGGGTTAAGATTAGCTGTTTAAGGAAACCACTCTGAAATGTGATGTAAGCCATGTCGTGGGTGGGCATATTAATCCACTTATTACCTCCATTGCTTCCTGTTGCTTCAAAAAGCTCAATTGTCTTGATTATCTTTCTGATCTCCCTACAAATTAAAATCCTCCATCATGACTATGAGCCTGATTTTCAGTTCAGCGGACGGTTACTCCATCACAAATGTGAGGGATATTCCTTATTACAAGTGCATGATATCCTATGGCACATACATTATGGTGGGCGCGGTATTTTTCACCTTTGTGATGGGGTAACCCGTTCACCAAACTCTAAATAAGGCCCACAGTTCTGACTA
This sequence comes from Triturus cristatus, assembly GCF_964204655.1. Lineage (NCBI taxonomy): Eukaryota > Metazoa > Chordata > Amphibia > Caudata > Salamandridae > Triturus > Triturus cristatus. Next base: position 649,624,653 of record NC_140590.1, read on the forward strand.
GGACTACACGGAGACACAACAGTGCCAGAAAGTCTTCCTTAAATATGATCCTACCCCTTGGTGGTCTTTAAGTACTAATGTTTATCACTGTGAGATTAGAAGTCAGGCATATTTTGCTTGCCAACGTAAGTAGTTCAGCCTTCTCCTAATCTAGTCCACTATAGCTGGTCTTTTCCCCTCTACTAGGTTTACTTCATCTCAGGATGATGATGAGATTAACAGTGATGATGGTGTTTAACCAAGAAATTTAATAAGCATGTGTATTCAAGGCGGTGTTGCTGGCAATTGATTGTAGTCCAATTGAGTTGACATTTTCATGGTGGCACAGGTATAAAAACTGTGCAAGCAGAAAGTTAATCTTGGGTGGACTTTGAGCAGGACTCTGTGGTTTTCAACATTTTTCAGCATGCGAAACGTTCATGTTTAACATAAAACAACAAACACTAGTTACATTTTATCCTAATTAGCAATCAATTTTTCAACTTTGGACTTTAAAATTACATGTGGTGTATGTTTGGATATGGATCAGCTGTAGGCCAGTAAGTTGTGTACCTATTCCAAATATCACTGGGCAGCATGCAGGGCCAACTTTGACCTTTCATCCTTCAGAGAGTAATGAATATTAACAATATTAACAGAGATCATGACCGTGCCAGGAGACACCACCCTTAGAGGTGCATGTTACATAATCTTTTAAAAGGCTCACACATATTTAACTTGCACATTTTGTGTTTTAACCTGTGCGTTTGGAAAAGTCATACATTTTACCCAATTTCACAAGTGCTCTTAATGTATTGTGTTCAGAATGCAATCTCAGTTTGATTCAGGCAATTACTTTCCAATGATTCAATTAACTGGGTTCACTTAATCTCGTTGGGCCTGCATGGGATACAACCTACAATTTGTGTAGATTCGTACATTTTTAGAGATCTAGCTAATCCCATTGAGTACGTGTGGATACCTACACAAATTGTAGATTTACATGCATACTCGTGGCCCACAATGAGTACTTAGCTTGTGTGCCTATTGGATAATTCCAAGTGTTCAGAGTAGAATTTAGGGAGTGTCTTTTTTTATTTTTTCTTCACTGGTAAACAACTTTCCCACTGTCGAAGCCTCTTCCTTCTACACCTCCATGAAATATGGAAATGTATGTGTTTTTTCAAACCCTAGAAAGGGGGTTAATCCAGCAAAAAAAAAAAAAAAATTAAAGTTCTTTTTATTAAACAAGTGTCAGCATCCACGTACATTAATACAGATACTGGTTAAAATACAAGTTTCTCATTAACTTTTTCAATTTATGGCTCACAGACATGCTGGAATAATCAGAATACAATCGGTTTCCCTCCTATAGACTACTTACCTCCCACCACCCCCTCCCCTCTTAACTTCCAAGTACCCCCCCATACCCTCTAATATCTTCCCACCGCTGCCAAACTTTCTCCCAGTTCTTGGGGCATCCCCGGCTCTCATAAATTGCCTTTTCCGCAGCACAACACCAATCTATATCTCTCTTCCATTGTTACACTTTTGGCGGCTGACGTGCCCCCCAGGCCCCTGCAATATTTCTCTTGGCCATCATCGCAGCCACCTGTAGCCAAAAATGTTGATATTTAGGCCAATTCTGTTACCCAGAGATGCATAACACGTGCCACCTGACATCCAGGGGGACCTCCTGCTCTATCACCTCTGACATAATCCTAGCCACCTTCTTCCAATATTTTTGTATTATTGGGCAGTCCCAGAGGATATGAAAGAAAGTGCCCTTCTCAGTACACCCCCTCTGACACTCTTCTGTTAATATGCGTCCCAGCTTGAACATAAGTGTGCTGGTGTAATAGGACCTATGTAGTATCCTCAGCTGAACCAGCCTAAATCGTGCCCAGATTGTCACCTCCCTAGGACTCTGTACCGCCTCTGCCCAATCATCATCCTCTAACTAGCCCATCTCGGATTCCCATGCCTTCCGCAGTTTTAGGAGTAAGTCCGGGGAATTGTGTATTATCTTCTTGTATGTGCATGATAGTGCCTTCTCCGGAATTGGGTCTAACATTAATCTATCCTCAACTGGACTATATTCGGGGATCTGATCCCCTACTTTGAGGTGCTTGCCCAGCGCATGCTTCAGTTGCAGATATCGGAATTGCTCCGTGGGCGCCAGGTGGTATTCTGTCTGGAGCTCCGAAAATGAAAGCACCGCCTGTCTCTTCCACACATCTCCTAGGTGTACAATATCTATACGTTTCCATTTGGTGAAGCCCCGTGGCCGACCCACCTCCCGGAGCATCTCGCAGTTCCACAGAGGAATCTGCTCTGTCAGCCGGTTGTCCCAGCCCAGAAACCGATTGGCCTTTGACCACACTGTCAGCACTATCTGAGTATGTGGGGGTATATTACTCTGTCTTGCACGGCCATACAGTGCCCCTAGATACCCATTAGCCCCCATCGCCCAATGATCCACCCTATATGCCAGGCATTCCTATCCGCAAATACCCAATAATTAATGACCATTAGGTGAGAGGCCCAGTAGTACTTTTGAAGATCTGGGATGGCCAGACCTCCCTCATGTACACCCTTTTGTAGTTCGGCCAATGCTATCCGTGCTCCTCCGCCATCCCACAGCAGCATTCTCAGCTCACTAACTACATCCTTAAAGAATTTGTCTGGTATTTGGCAGGGAGTATCCAGCAACATTTTTGACTACTTAAAGACTTACACATTTGTGTTTTTTCACCAACCTTTTGCTAGGCAAATGCCCTGGTTCTGGTTAGAAATCTTCTCCAATAGACAGTTTACACGGTGGTGGCTCCGCAATGGCGGCAGAGCGTCGCCCCACTGCCTGGCTCAGAGCCAGCAAATGTAAAATAAAACGATGTTCTTGCATCGCTTTATTTTACAATTGCCGGCTCTTAGCCAGCGGTGTTGGGAGGGATGGGGCCAAAGCATGAGAGGGGGGAGGAGGAGTGCTAGTGTACTCCCTAAGTGCTCATGTGTGTTTGTCCGGATGTCTCAGGCTGACCAAAACACACATGCGCACTTAGGTTTTCTCCAGCCCAGCTGCATTGAGCAGCCGGGTGGGAGAAACCGCTCAGAATCCCTGGTCTGAGCAGTGCGTCTTTCTTGCCCGCTGAGACCAATCCTGATTGGACAGGGAGTCTGTCCCAGGGGCTGCTGAGTACCAGAAAGAAGAGTCGAGGCGGCACGACGAGACGCGGTGCTATGATGGAGACAGGCGGTGGCACTGTGCGACGCCTCCCGCCCCACCACCCTTTGTTTATGGCAGCCACCGCTGGGTTTACAAAACGTGTGCATTATAGACCGGAGTGAACTTGAGCTACAGTTAGAATTGTCCTCCGATACCGTTTCTGTAAATTAAGTTCCCATACACTGGCAGATCAGTTGTTTACACACTTGGAGGTGGTCGAGCAACTGAGGGTTAGAGCTAGGGTCCAACCAGATCTCTATCTCTGGCTCAGCTTATGGTCCACTTGGACCCTTGAGCCCAAAACAAGCTAAGCTTTCTTATGGCTTGTGCTTGCCAGCTACGCTCAAACCTCATGTGCCAGGGATTAAAGACAAAACATTAACTTTTGAAGTAAAACAGAAGAGAAGAATAAATATCCATTTAGTGTGTGAATTGGGCAATGTGAAACCAGAAAGCCTGGTTCGATCCCGCCTTCCCTGCTTGACCTAATTGTATGATTCTATTTATTTTACTGCGCCTCCTATTTTTCATTATTGCAAATGAGAGCACTTTGAAATACGTGCACTCAGAAGTTGAATTGGACAGAAACCTCTCCTAGACTCAGTGCGGAATTTCAGTCGGTGGTTGCAGGTGGGACGCACTGGAACTTGTTTTTGGAGACAGGTACTTCTTTTTTCTTATAAGACTTTCACCCAGAGCAAGAGAGAAAAACACAGCAGGGGAAAGAAAGAGGAAGAGAGCGGCGGAAAGACAGTGACAAAGCCTGAGAGCAGGGATGAAAAGAACCTTCTAGTGTGAGATAAAGCAGCAGAGAGTGCCTGGTAGTGGATTAACGAGGAATCAAGACTACACAGCCTTGGTATTCAGCACCCCTGGTATTTATAGCGCCGGCCGCGAGCTTCTGGGCAAGATCTGGGGCCTCGTCACTTATTGTTTTACAAATTAAGCAGTGAGCAAATGATAATATTGCTACATGTATCATAATAATAATCTAGGCCTATATAATGATTTGCTGCTGGATGGAAGAGGCATGAACGTTTTTAAGTTCATAATTGAGAAGAGTAATTTAAAAAAAAATCTAAATGCGGTGGTATAATCTGATGTAAGTAAATGAAACACTTCCCCATATTAAAGAAATAAACTTTTTGGAATTTTGAAACGACTTTATCTTAATTGTATATGATTTGTTGCATGACTCACATACCAACCAGCTCTTGAAGCCAAGCCAACAATTGGCTCAGGTCGCCCTGTTAATTTGCTGCCTCGCTCAGTTGTAGCTTAATTTATGTGAACAGTAAAAGAGGACCCTTTGAGCTGGGCTGTTGTTCATGTTTAATGGTGTAGCTAGTGTTTGAGCCTTTTCAGGCACAAGCAAAAACACCGTATTTTGCATCTTTAAATTGTTTAAAGCTGACAGTAACTTTCTAGCGCAAGTGCCGATTGAATGTACACATTCTAGTATATTTTATATATTAAACATTCTAAACAAATATTATTAGTCATAATTGCATTTATTGAGTATTAGATGAGCCCGCATTGCACGGAATTAATTGTTTCTTGCTGCCTGTTTGGGTCTGAGGTTGTTATGCCCATGCTGGGTGGTGCTCCTTTTATCTTCGTGAATACTGGGCTGTCCTGCCTACGACCTAACTTATTATTATCCTTTTTTAGGTCGAGCCTGAGCCAGTGCGCATGCGCTGCTCTGGCGATCTGCTGTAGTGAAGTAGGGGATAGAAGCCCCATCCACTCTCCGCCCCTATTTGCCATTGGCTTTTATCATTGTCCGTCCTAAATGCTGGCTTCTGATTCGTAAATAGGCTTATGAGTCCCTCCTTAGTATCCCCTCCTCTTCATTTGTCACCTCCCATGGCGACTGGCCCCTTTACTGCAGTTTTTACACAGTACGTGTTATTTAGACTGTGAGCACTATTTTCTTTATCCAGTTTCTCTTACTGCAGGCACAACGTGCTTTGGTACCTTCTTTATGACAACACCCTCCCTCCCGTTATCCATGCAGTTGTGCTTTCTTTTTTACCCCCGCCCTCCCTCCCGTTGTCCGTTCCCACCCCCCTCCTAAATGCGCTGTGATGTGCATCAGGTCACACAGAGCCTCAGAAGCCTTGGGGTGGAGCATTAGAGTCACCCCGACTCTGGTTGACAGGGAGATTGTGCAGGGGTTAGTCAGTCACCCTGGTCTCCAGGAACCAGGATATGATGAAGAGGTAGGGAGTTTTCCAAAAACTTAAATCAGTTTCAGGAGCGCACTCTTCACCATTGGGAATGAAATCTCACAGCAAGGATGTTGATGTAACAGCACGACTAGAACTTCAAACCGATTTCACTCCCACCCAGACCGAACTCGGTGAGATAGCTCAGTGAGTTCAGCGCTAGCTGCTTGCGCCTGTCGAGCCATCAGTCACAACTTGAAATCCTAGCGCCAGCTCAGCCTTTCCTCACTCAAGATGAGCTTAAACTGAGCACCATCGAGCAGAAGCCTAATAACACATCTTATCTATAGCGGTTCGAATCGGGCGACCTGTAGGAGAAAGCGCTATCAAGCCATGTATTATTATATGTACTATTAGTATTTCTATTCTGTGCTATGACAAATAAATCACTTTTATTTTGCTTCTTACCAAGGGCCCTAACATGGGCGGGCAAAGCTGGGCTCGCTTTTCACTTGTCTAGACACGGACTCATTTATTTGTATTCTTCTGTTTGTGTAGGGGGTACTGCGTAACCTAATGGCTTCCAGGCGCTTGATAGAACCGCTCCGGGCCTGGGGTCATGATAGGGAATCTTGATCTGCCAGTGCCTCGCAGTACTGAAGGAGTTGTGGGTTTTGTAAAGCCCCAGTAAGGGCCCGACGGCGTCTGGGCGCTGTAGGGAGCTTGGGAATCAGCCATGGAAGCCCAACTAGAGAAACAGAGCCAGGTCACACAGGGCAGAGAAGTACTTTTTAACGTTTATTAAACAGCAAGGGTTACTTTTTAATGAAGGCAAGTTAGGATGCTTGTTTATGTGATTGTTAGATGTTTTTACAGATGTTGTCTAATTATGTTTTATGGAGATTTGTCTTAATAAATGTATTACTACTGCAACCAGAAGAGACTAGACTAGATAGCAGGCACTACACGCCTTCAAGGCACACGCTTCTGAGCTGCAGGATCGGATCCTGAAACGCAACGACTTCACTCATTCAGAGTGCACAGTGGGGCAAAGTGATCCGGGAGGGAACTCTTGAACTCACTCTTCACGTGTTTTTGATGGCTGAACGGGATCCTGCTACCTCTTGAGAGATAATTAACCAAAGATAAGCATTTTGTAAGTGTCTGCCCTCATGCAGCGCAAAACGGGGAAGATTGTAACATGCGTTTATGAAGCGCTTCATACTGTTGTCTGTGCCTTCTGTACCCCCCACACTCCCTCCCGTTGTTGTGCCTTCTCTACCGCCCCGCCCTCCCTCCCGTTGTCTGTGCCTTCTACATACCCCCACTCTTCCTCCCTCCCGTTGTCTGAGAGCCCTACCGTTTGCAATAGGCCTCGCATTTACGCGAGTTTGAGCTATTGACATTGTAAATGACAATACCTTTTATTTATGTTTTGGGTTTTAAAGCATAAATAAAACGCATTGTCATTTACAATGCCAATAGCTCAAACTCGCGTAAATGCGAGACCTATTGCATTTGCAAATGTTTATTTTAAGCTTTCAGCTCCACAGCTCCACTCCTAGATCTGATTCATCTTTGGTTCATAGATAGACAGTTTTCAATATGCCTCAATAAATGGTTTTGAGGTATAAAAAAGCAATAAAGAGGATGTTGCAGTAGTCGTGTGTCTCGAAGTGACACCGTGTAAATGGTTTTTGGACTGCTAGTCGGATTTCACTGGAGATAAACGCTGTTTACATACATTTGTATTGTAATATATGTTTATACTCCGTAAATTCCAGATGCAGGAAGTTGTTGTGGGTGCCATTTCTTGTTTTATGTAGGTGTTCGGACAAATAATTAACTGTATTAAAAAGGAAACATATAAACTGAAATAGAAGGTGCTCATTATTAAAAGTCCTTGAGGTTTGTAGTTGAGGTGTAGCTCACATTGTAACTATAGCTTGTTAAATTTCAGAGTCTTGTGGTAAATTACCAGGATTCCGATGTAGCGTTTCACGGTCTTTTACAAGTCCAGCTCAGCTTCAGAACATCAAGCTCTTGGAAGTTGATGGGAACACCACTCTGCCCTACATCCAACCACCTCCACAAAGCAGTAAAAGCCAAGCATTCTCCAAGAACCATACTAGGTGCCTCCTTGGTCCTAGAACCACGGAGACGGAGCAGCAGAATACTTAGCAGTAAATGAGTGCTAGGTGAGCCTAGGCCTTCATGTAATGTGCTCGTCAGTATTCCGTAAGTCTGGAATCAGTGTTGTTGAGCCCCACCAGCTCAGCCACATTTATATGACCTGAGATCACGGGATAGAAAAACAGTTGTGTGTGGAGAATTGTGGATTTATGAGGGATGTCATAATGATGAGATTTTTTAATTCAAATGATCTGCTTTTCAGTGCTGTGTCTAAAGTCCACTTGATCCGTAGCGAGTAGCTAAGATAGTGATACCACTAGTGCTTGAAATGTAACAATAGGAGTGCAAGTACTCTGTGCCAGAGTACCTGCTTGTTTCTGAGAAGTGCCAGTACTCTCCAATTAAAAGTATTATGTCTCTCTTGAGAAGTACTCTCCCTCTCAAAATAAAAAAGTGCCGGTACTCTGTAAGGGGCAGTACCTGCCCATTTAAAGCACTGGATACCACAATAGGCTGAACAATTCAAAGTTACAAAAAATGTGTCACAATCAGGTGCCCATTACCCATTTAACCAAACAACCAACTACTTTTGCTACTTTTGAATTCTACAGTCATACACCGTCTACCACACTACTGACCTCTTCCAGTCATTAGGCCTCTTGTTCTGCAAGTGTTTTTTTTAATCAACCTATATGTCTTTTGCCCCTAGTGCTGTTCATCAAATTCATCATTGGTAAATATACCCCTATTGAATGATGGCACTTTCCTCGGTGGCTGTCTAAAAATGAAGTATCCCGCAAAACTGGCAGTGCTTGTGGTCTTGAACAAATGAATGAGCATGTGTTTTTATTGTTCGTTGGTCTGTATAAAGTGTATCTTTTTGCGTGACGTGTTGGCACTGAGTACTGTCTGGCGAGTGCGGTGTTTTGCAGGAAGTGTGCAGGGTGCCCTGGCATCCCTACTGACACCTAACGATATGAGGAAGGTGGTTTTAAAAAGGCCCGGATGTTTTGTTACAGTGTGTGTAATAGAGGAATCTGCTTTGATGTGGCAGCCTCTATCAGTTGTATACGGTAAACGAGGACTTTAAACTGCATTCCTTAAATGGGCGCGGGGAGAGGGTGACTGTTTTGAAGTTCCCGTGATCAGCTTGCATATGCTTCCTTGTAATGTGATACTGAAGTGCCTCTTTCTGATTTGTATATGTTGGTGCCAGAAGGCGTCTTTTCTTTCTTCCTTGTGCTGAATAAGGTTTTATCAGCAGCTGGGCTGTCAAACAGAGATCCAGTAAATCACATTACATTTTGTCATGGATTACACAGAGCCATAAATGTTGGGGAAGAGATCAAAGCGGTTTCACAATCGCATTTGAGTGTGGGAGGGGTGCATAGCTTGTGGAAGATCTGATTTAAGAAAACTGTCTCCAGTGCTGAGTGAATTTGAAACGAACTTGGGCGTAAAATGAATGAGCCACAATTACCAGAAAGTGCTTTCTCTTTTTTGCTTTCTTACACCACCATACATTAGTGCAGTAGAGGATAGAAAATATGTTTGACTGTGCGATTTCAGACCACCCCAAAAATGTGGGATAAGAGTCTGACAAAACGGATCAAGTTGCGTTGGTGATGCATGAGATATTGACTAATTTGTATACCTGTATTAGTTGACCCATGTCAGTTTCATTAGTGTTGATCTTGTATTTAATATATCTTATTAGTTTTCACCTGCACAGCACTTGCACTGTGCTTGTGAAATCTCTTGTATTCAATATATCTTCAAAGTGGGCTCTTATCAGTTCCCAATGCCGAATTACTATGTTCATTTGATTTTGCGTGGAACTTTTTTTTTAACTTCCCATGGCTGCACGCATTTATGATACTTCTTCTAAAGCTGTTCACACGGTTTAAACCCCATTCACTGTCAAGATAAGCTCTCTTCCCCCGCAAAAGGCAGATGGCTTCTAACTGTATACTGGAATGCTTGCTTTTTTTAACTTAGTTGTGTAAAGCAGATGCTTTAGCCTTAGAACGTGTGTGGCATTTCCTATTCATGCCTCATTACCTTTCTTTATACTTTGTAAGCATTATCTGATTGATTTTATCAATTTAACCTATTTGGTCATTATGATCAAATTCTTAAATGTTGTAATAAACATTGTGTGTTAAAAATATAGTTAATATACAAGAGCTATGCCATATTTTACTACTAAACAGGTAGCCAGAAGTGCTGTTACCTTGCATACAACAGGGTCTTGATTTGAATGGCGCAGAAGGTTTAGTAGCACTGGGCCCAAAAGTTGTCAGAACTCCTCTAAACCCCTATTATTGCTATATATGGCTTCTAAACAGGCAGTCACAATTGTTGTTTGCTTGCAGTTAGAAGGGGCTTTTGATTAAAATGAAGTAGAAGGTGCAGTGTTACAACAAACAAATGATGGACGGAATGCTGACAATGCATACATTCTCCCCCAGTCAAGAGATCTGGGTTAAATCCATCGTTCTTTTGCCCACTACACCACCCCAGTTTAGACATGGCCATATGCAAATCAGTCTTGACCCTGTGCCTCATGGGAACAGTCCAGCCCGAACTGCCAAGCCATGTCTTCCCTGGACCGGAATCAAGCATCCTAGGACCGGTTTCTGGCTATCAGCCGTCATCAGCCAGGATAGCTTGACTCCAGTGGCGTAGTGAGCACGGGTCCCACGTCTGGGAATACCCATCCCACTTAGGGCGAAAAGCGTTACAACAAACAAATGATGGACGGAATGCTGACAATGCATACATTCTCCCCCAGTCAAGAGATCTGGGTTAAATCCATCGTTCTTTTGCCCACTACACCACCCCAGTTTAGGCATGGCCATATGCAAATCAGTCTTGACCCTGTGCCTCATGGGAACAGTCCAGCCCGAACTGCCAAGCCATGTCTTCCCTGGACCGGAATCAAGCATCCTAGGACCGGTTTCTGGCTATCAGCCGTCATCAGCCAGGATAGCTTGACTCCAGTGGCGTAGTGAGCACGGGTCCCACGTCTGGGAATACCCATCCCACTTAGGGCGAAAAGCGTTACAACAAACAAATGATGCAGTGACAATAGGGCCAAAAGTTGTTAAAACACCACTAAGCACAAAATATTGCTATATTTTACTACTAAATAGGCAGTCACAATTGCAGTTATCTAGCAAGCGCTAGGGTCATGATTTCAATAGTGTAGCAGGTGCAGTAGCACTGGGACCAAAAGCCCAGACACCCAACTAAACACCGATTATTGCTATGTTATACAACTAAACAGGTAGTCACAAGTGCAGTTATCTTCCAGGCACTATGTTTGAATGGTGCAGCAGGTGCAGTGGCACTGGGCCAAAAAGTTGCCTGAACTCCTCTAAACACCTAATATTGCTATATTTTGCTACTAAACAGGCAGTGGCAATTGCAGTTACCTTGCGGGCAACAGGTTAATTATTTGAATGGTGCAACAGGTACAGTGGCACCGGGTTCAAAAGTTGTCAGAACTCCTCTAAGCACCAAATACTTTACATACATATATTTTACAACTAATCAGCCAGTCATAAATGCAGTGACCTAGCAAGCACTAGAGTCATGATTTCAATAGTGCAGTGGCACCGGGACCAAATGCTTCAGGCACCCCATTAAACACCTAATATTGCTATATTTTATTCCTAAACAGGCAACCAGAAGTGCAGTTACCTTGCAGACAATAGAGTCATGATTTGAATGGTGCAGCAGGTGCAGTAGCACCGGGCCCAACAGTTGTTTGTTTACTACTAAACAGGCAGTCACAATTGCAGTTACCTTGCAGTTAAAAGGGACTTAATTTGAATGGTGCAGCAGGTGCAGTGGCTCTGGGGCCAAAGCTCTTGGGACCCCACTAAACCCAGATTATTGCTAAATTTTACTCCTAAACAAGACAGTGCATGAGTGCAATTTATCTAGCAGGCAATAGGTTTATGATCTGAATGGTGCAGCAGGTGCAGTAGCTCACGGACCAAAAGCTCTAGTCACCCCACGAAACACCGATTATTGCTATATTTTAACTACTAAACAGGCAGTCACAAGTGCAGTTACCTTGCAGACATCAGGGTCATGATTTGAATAGTGCAGTGGTACCGGCCCCAAAAGTTGTCAGAACTCCTCTAAACACCTAATATTGCTTAATTTTACTACTAAACAGGCAGACACAATTGCAGTTATCTTGCAGTTAATAGGGGCTTGGTTTGAATGGTGCAGCAGATAAAGTGGCACCGTGGCCAGAAGCTCTAGGGACCCTACAAATTGCAGAATATTGCTACATTTTACTACTAAACAAGTACATTTATCGAGCAGGCACAAAGGCTGTGATTTCAGTGGTGCTGCAATAGTAGTGGCACCGGGACCAAAAGTTGCCAGGACTCCTCTAAATGTCCAAATATTGCTATATTTAACTACTGAATAAGCAGTCACAAGTGCAGTTACCTGGCAGGCACTAGGGTCATGATTTGAATGGTGCAGCAGGTGCAGTGACACTGGGGCCCAAAGCTTCAGGAACCCCTCTAAACACCAAATGCTGCAATATTTTACTACTAAACAGGCATCACAAGTGCGCGTACTTTGCAGGCAATAGGGTCATGATTTGAATGGTGCAGCAGGTGCTGTGGCACCAGGCCTAAATTTGTCAGAACTCCTCTAAACACATAATATTGCTATTGCATCAATCAATGCTATTATTTCCCTCTTTCATTTTTCAAAATGTTGCTATTACTTTCCCGCACTATACCACTAATAACAGCACAACATATTAACTTTTTGTAGATAAACAAGTCATAACATTTTAACAAACTTTCTGTAACTTAAATTGTCCAACTACTCAGCAAGCTACAACTTACAACAAAAAACTGCTTATTATTAATCACATAGGCGAAACCTAATGCATTTACCAATGATTGTTATTAGATAGTGTGGGGTCCAGTTCACAACAAAACCTACTCACATAGGTTTCTCCTTACATTGGGAATTTTGTGGAATTCATGTGATCAAAAGGGATCTTTTGAAGCTGCAACTGTTGCACATTCCCAGCAGTACCTCTGAAAAATCTTTGTGAATTGCGGTTTATTCTGAACTGGAAGCATTCCTACATTTGTAAATATACATGATGTACCTCTGTCTGGAGAATATCCCCTAGTGCTGCAATAACATATGTTCACTTTTTTTTTGTTTGAATATCTTTTATTAATACATTTTCCTGCATAGTTTTCTGTTACAGCATGGTTATTATCTAGCATCAACAAGCAACACTTTCCATATAACATTACTTGGTCTCTGACTCTGTAAAAATAAGGCGTCAGCGTACATATCTTTTGCATAAACTTAGTGTCACCTTTAACCAATGTCCGTGGAATAACATTTGTTCTCTTATATAGGTTTTTTCTCAATAACCGACATATTTCTCCTTGAGGAGAAACTCCTTTTCCTGACCCTAAGAATTAAGATTGTGTTTTCTTCACATTTCCAACCATGCCAGAGTCATGAGTTAATCTCTGTCCTAGGAAGGGAATTCACAAAACATTTCTGGATACCCATAGACAGGTGGAGATTTTCCAAACTTTCATGAAATTCACCTCCTGGAATGCAATGACCCTGGAAAAAGTATGCAGAAGTACATTCTTTTTAACAGTGCTAAATCCACGTTTCTGATGGATACTTCTAACTGCAGATTGCTCACCTTTAGAATGTCCCGAGGTGGCACACTGGATCAGGAAGATTCTCTAGCATAGCTGCTATGCGTCAGTAGGTGGCTGCATGTCAACCTCGCACCGCCCCAGAAGTAACGTCTGGTGACGCATATAGGCGCCACAAAGGGCGCTAATGGCAGTACATTTCATTCTCCTACTTTGTACTGGGATCTGGGATTAGCTCCTAACTTTTTCTCGTCAGTTGACAAGTTTGTTTTGACAACATTCTTGCCAGTGTGCCAGGGAACATGTCCAGAGTTTAAGCCTTATAGGGGCTGTCGCAAGCAGATGTCTGTTTCATCCCCAGAAGGTATGTCTCTGGTGTTTGGATTCAGACCATCCAGGTCGTGTGAGGAGTGCTCCCTTACAGACTTGAAGGTGATTTGGGGTCGCAAAGCTAAGCTGTTTGTCGCCGAACACTATAGAAAGTTGCGTAAGTCCCGTTCCCAATCCAGGTCGCGAGCGCTTACCCATTCCTGCTAATGAGGCTGCTCCAGTGACAGGTCTTCATTCACAAAAAAACTGTAAAAAGTCCAGATGCGCCTTTTCCTCGCCTCGCCTTTCCTTGCTTGCTCTGAGAGAAGCCAATTCTGCAGCTGATCTCGCTGTACCCTGAATTTCTGGGGCTGTCAGTGACACTGCAACATTTGAGGCATTAGTGGTAGCCATATTGCAAATCATAAGCACCCAGCCTGCTCCCTCTTGCATGCCTTCAGTCTCCACGGAGGCCTCCAGTCACATTACTGCTCCCTTGGTGCCGTCTGTGCCTCCTGGGTTCAGCTCTGACTCCAGAACTGACTCCACATTCAACACTATGATCCGCGCCAATTCCTTCCACATCGATGCCATTACCAGTGCCACAAGAGGATGTCTATTCTGTTGTCCTGTTCAGCTCCAAACCAAATTCATCTTGACTGTGACTGAGGTCTCATCTTAGAACAGTCCGGACATGACCACATTGTGTTTACTTTGAATCAGACAAAACAGCTTCTTTACCTAGGAGCCACCTTCCATCGATCCAAGAACTTTTCGGATTGGAATTGGACCACAGCCAGCCAGTCATTGGCGACAATCAAAATTATAAGGATGAGTTCCCTCCACAATATGATAACAACAATTTCTAACTGGACCTACAAGAGGCCAGAGGACTAGGCACTTCCCCTGACATTGGGCTGGGTACTCACCCAGCTTCCTCAACTGAAAAGACAGACTTATTTGCTGTGGCCTTCAGATGGGCAGATAAGTCCTGGACTTAAAGTTGCCATATGTTGAAGAGAAACCCAAAGTCCTCACTGAATTTTTTGCGCCTGGCCAAACCTTGCCTGAGCTTTTGCTGCCATTCAGTGAAGCCCTGACTGACACCCTCATAGGCATCTGGGATAAACCTAACTCCTATCCCTGTAAATAGACAGGTAGCACAACACCAGAGACCTGCTCAGGGTGACCCTGATTTTTTGATGCAGCACCCTACTTCAGAGGGTATACAGCTTTTACAATGCTGTGTTTACCAGTGGTACCCTTATCAGTCAGTCTTTATACTTATTTACCTTTTGTGTACATACCTTTATAAAACGTTTTTTTCACAAATTGCCTTTACCACTTATTTGAGTACGTACCTAGGCATGTATGCGAAATGTCATTTTGGGTTGTATGTGGGTTATTTTCTTTTTTTAAATACATTGAGGAGTGTTTAAAAATATGAAACGTTATTTAGAGTGTGGGTAATTTTCTTTTAGGGTGTGGGTAGATTTTATTTTAAATAATTTGGAATAATTGAAATGATATGTATAAAATATATGTATACATTTATTTATTTAAGACCTGGAGGATGATTTACAGGGGATAAGGCTGGGGAGTGATTAAAAAAATAGCAAAATAATTTTGGGGTGTGGTTATTAAATATTCTAGTTGTAATTGATACATGGGGGTATTTATTTATTTATGATGGGGATAACACCGGCAGTGTTTAAGTAACTGGTCAATTATTTTTGCGCTTTGGATAATTATTTTTTGGTATGTGGGTATTTAATATTCGTATTCTAATTAATGTATGGACCATTTATTTATTTTCTATTCTAAAGGAGTTTTAGGGGATGGGGGTTACTCCTATATCAAAAAGGAGAAAATAGATACATATAATTTAGTTGAGTAGGTTAATATGAGAGTTTCTTCCCCCTTAAAGCAAGAAAAAAAAACTGCTATTTATTTTTTTGAGGGTTAGCGTTGTAAAAGTAGTGGTTTTAAAGGGAAGTTGGGCGGGGTTTCTCTCTCACAAAAGTACAAACTAAGCCAATAAGGTATTAATTATTTATTAATTTTAATATGGGGAGTTGTGGCTGTAGATGTGGTGGTTTTAAAGGGGCTGTTTTCCCCGTCTCTTCAAATAAATGTAGAAATAAAGTAAATATATTTTAAGTAAGTCGTGAATTTGGGGGGCTTATTTTTATACAGTGTACAAACCATCGTGAGATGGTCTTTTTCTTTAAGGCCTGTCCTTTCTTTGTTCCTATTTACCCCATGAAGAGTTGTCTGTCTAACCAAAACTCTTGTGTGCGGTCAAGGTAGAGCGATAACGATCTTTTTAGGTCCAGACGGAGCCGCTCCTCTTCTTTGAAGGGATGCCGAGGAGCGTTACAAGTATGCAAGGTGAAGGATTGGCCTACATGAAATGGCCACCAGCGGTACTGCTCACGAAAAAATGTATGGATACAGTCTGACTCTGGGGGGTAATTCAAATGAAAGGAATCTGTGGCTAGATAGAGTTTCTATCAGATAGGCGTTTCCAAAGGTAAGTAACTTTTTCTGGACCACCAAACACATACAACAAAAATATATAAATTAATTATAATATGTTTTTAATATACGGACAGTGTTAAAATAATAATACAAAATAATGCTAAATAATTTGATTACTTTTGAATAATCAGTGGTATGGGTGATGTTTATTTGGGGCATGGGTGCTAATTATTCTTCTTTGTTTTAGCAAAATAAGTACTTAATTAACATATAATGTATTTTTTTTTTAATTAGGAGCCAGATATTTGGGCTATAGGGGATCAGGGTGGAAATTATATTATTTTATGGGTATTTAGTTTTAATGTTTATGCATTTATTTTGGGGATGTAAGCATTAAATTAGTACATTATTCATTTTTTGCAAATTAGTTTTTTTTTAAAGTGAGGGTTTAACTGGAAAAGGGTGAGTATGCACTTCAAATCCTCAGTTTCCGCCAACCTTTAGGCGGCGGTCTGACTGCTGGGAAGCTATCTCGTAATATGGACGGCAGTGGTTGGCAGTGTGCTGGCAGTCCAGCCACGGTCTCGCAAAGGCAGTTTGCCCTACTCATAATACGGCAGACGGCTCAGCACCATCGGACAGCCACCACTGGGACGGCGGTCCACGGACCGCAGAACTCATAATAAGCCCCATAATATTCAACACAACATTCAAAAATATTTAAATAGTTACAAACACTTGTATTTTTTAAATAGTTACTAAATATCAAATATTTTATTAAACTTTATTGTTATTAAAAAGAATTATAGAACATTTTCTTTAGTACTTTATTTTTCAAATAATTTTGACAACACTTTAATATTTTACCCATGCTTTTCCACTTATTATAATAGAATCGTCTTTAATTGATTTTTACCATGGCCATTTTTAGGTCTCGCCTAGGCAGTGCTTGCGCGGTCTTTGCGAGACATGCTGTATTCAGGATATGGGCTTTAAAAGCTCTGCCCATTTTCAAGGACTGCCCCTGTTACATGTGTAACAGGGGCACTCGAGACCAGTGGTCGTGGTTTATAGAGCTCTGTTGTAAACAGGGCTGTAATCTTGCCAAATTTGCTGTGCATTCAAAGACCGAGGTCTGTTTTGCCTGCAGTTGCCTCCTCCTCCATTCTGTTTTGAAACGTACGGCCTGGCATCACGGTTCCAGCTGTCCTATGGCTTCTGCTGCCTCCGTCTCAGCGCTCAGCAAGCATTTGCAATGGAATAGGTCTCGCATTTGCGAGAGTGTGAGCTTTTGGCATTGCAAATGACAATGCCTTTATTTATGTGTTTTGAAAACCGGCAAGCGGTGTGTAAACACGCACTTTGTACTTATAGTCGTTGCTTACGAGAAGCAAGGCTGGCAGCAGCTGTGCCTGTTTTACTTGTGACTCTCAATATCTCAAAATCGATTATTATTTCCTAGGACATTTGTTTATTTTTTCTTTCTTTTATTACTGATAAAAATTCAGTGTACGTTGAAGGGTGCTTGTCTGGCAGCAAAGCATAAATTAGAGGTACTGTAGTGTTACTTATATTACTGTGACCAGTGTAAATCTCTGCTTAAGGATTGCAAGTTGTCTTGAGCCCCCCATGTTCTCTAATGTTACAGTATTGTGTAAAGTTGCAAATATTATCATTCTCTTTTGAGGGTCTTTGTTATCAAAGAGAAGAAAAGGTTCATGGTTGTAGGATTCAGTTAGTTTTGGGTGAATGTTAATATCACTATATGTTTTGGTTGTGTTAGCTGCACATTATTCACCTGTTTTTTCCCTGCTAATCATTCTTTTTTAATTTGGAATAGAGGGCATATCACTTGCAACATGCAAAGGAATATTTTTATGTACCTCCCTTACTTAGCCCTGAACCACACTTCTCATTTGAGGTTGCTCCAAAGATTTAAGTTGCTGGATATTTTCCCCTACCTTTAACTCTGTTGCAGAGGAACGGCAGTTATGCTCAGTTGTTCTTAATACAATTACAGAGAGTGACACCCCCCGTCTTTGAAATAAGTTGAAAAGTAGTCCATACTTCTCCAGTGAGCCCTAGGTTTAGTGTGTTTCTCCTTATAGTACAGTTATAGGGGACAATGTAAAAAGAATTTCTCTTGGGTGATAGATTACCAATGTCAAACTGTACTACATTCAACCATGCACAATCCCAAACACACTCAAATGTATACAAATATTTACGCTACATGAGAGACAAAAAGCAAGTGTCATATATGCCTATTAAAAGACAAAAATAACCAAAATTAATCTTGAAGTCTTATATGTTGTTGATGTATGTTATACTATGTTATTTGATATATTACATTTTTTCGTTATTTTTGTCTTTTAATAGGCAATATGACATTGTGCCAAAACTAGGAGAGACAATAATAATTAATGTCTTGAAGAAGGTAGTTTATTACCAGTTTGAGACCACCGAAAGGCATTGACTCCCCTTTTTACATGGTTAAATTCGAGGAACATTTAAGTCTAATCATATGAGTTCTGGTAGACTCCAAAAGAATTGATTCAATCGAACTAACCGAACCATGATGTTTTTTTAATGTTTCACTTGCTTTTTGTCTCTCGTGTAGCGTAAATATTTGTTTGTTGTATGTATAAATTTGTTGATATATACGTTTTTTAACTGGTCTAAATTTGATTGTATGAATTTGAGACTTTGATAAAAGAAATTTCTGTAATTGTTGAATTAGTTTTCGTCTATGTGTTTATAATTGATTTATGGGCCCTGATATTTAAATATATTTAATAAGTTGAGTGTGTTTAGGGATTGTGTATGGTTGAATGTAGTACAGTTTGACATTGGTAATCTATCACCCAAGAGAAATTCTTTTTATATTGATTGTATTTGGTACCCTGTCTCTTGGAGAGTGGGGCCACTCCCTTCTTGTTTTACAACTCCCTTCTTGTTTTACAGTTATAGGGGACAGACACATCACTGTTAAGTTAGCGAGGTCACCTGGGAGAGATGGAGATCAGAGGTCTCTGGTCTCCGATGGAGACCCGTCTCCACATGAACTTGTTGCGGGCCAATCGCTTGGCTTTGAAAGACTGCTTGCTGTCCATTGAAGGAAGGCTGGTTCAGGTATCACAGACAACATCACACCCATGTGGTATTGCAGCAAGCTGGCTGGGATGAGGTCCTTGGCCTTTTGTCTCTAGGCCCTGCGTCAGGGCATCGTCGGGGCTTTCCATTGATTGTATCTCAGGCCGGCTCGTCCTGAGGTGACAGGCCTTCACCCCTCATCCCGGTTCACTGTCTTTGACCGGCCCAGTCATTTCTTGATGAGCATATCTGTGGCAATCTTCTTGATTTACTCCGAGCATATAGGCAAGTGACCTAATTAGATCTATATAAATATATATTTTTTTAAATTGTAAAAAAGGTAGTACCTTGCAGGGTTATTCAGTTTCTTATATGCTTTTTCTTTAACTTCCTTTAGATTCAGAGCGCTCATGCTCAAGTCCTGATGATAAACTCAGACTAACGGAGGATGTGACGCCGTCGGCAACCAGACTTATTTAGACTACTTTTATACAGTTAAAATCAACCATGACAGGAGTCATATGTCTTTTTAATAGTGGTGCACTGGCTTCTATTCTTTCTATCACACCTCACTGCACCTTTCCTTCACTGAATAGCATGAGTACATGTTCTTGTTCATTCTAGTAAATATTATTTAAAGGGTATTCTATGCATTACATTTGTTTATCTACTACTGATCCATGTATCGTTGACCATGTGTGTATTAACTGCCTAGATATAAATAGATAATTTTGAGCGTGCATTTTGTGTTTCCCCGATGGTGAAACTCTAAAGATCATCCATCTCCTGGCAGAATCTTTAAACACCATGGCAGATAAACTCAGCCAGTGATACCTAGCAGATAGGCCTGGTGGTTCCACAGGACATTTTTCAGCAATTGGGAGAACTCTTGTTCGATCTGTTTGCCACATCCAAGAACGTGCAATGTCAACACTTTTGTGTGCTAGAGTTCCTACGAAAGCTCTACTGGAGAGACATTCCGCCAAGAATGGAATGCAAGACTCCTATTTCCTTCCCCATCTCTACCTCTGCTTTCCAAAGTTCTGAAGAAGATGAAGAAGGACTGGGCACAAGTCATACTCCTGGCCTGGAATTGGAAGAGGAAAATATGGTACCCACAACTTCTGAGCATGAGAATCTGTCCTCTGATCAGGTTGCAGCTTTGGAAGGATCTTTTGGCATAGCAGTAGGGTAGGGTGTTGCACACGCGCCTGCACAATCTACAACTCCATGCATGGAGATTGGTTGGCGGCAGTTGAAAACATTCGAGCTTCCTCTTGAAGAAGTGGATGCCATCCTTGCTGCTAGGTGTTCTTCTCAAAGTTTGTTTACTCTGGTACAAGTTTGTGACTTGGTCTGCCACCCGTAATACGGAACGGTTGCCAACAAAACTGTTGTATGTCTTGGTACAATAGGCATGGTTAATTGTTGGCCCTTCAACCATTTTGTGTTTACCTGATCAACCGTTCTTGTACAAATCACTTGTTGTGATCGAATTTCTTAAAGGTTTACTCCACATGTTTCCTCCTAAATCCTTCCTTATGCAACAGTTGGACCTTAATTTGGGTCTTACTTTTCTTATGTGGACCCCTTTTGAGCACAGATGTCCTCTATGTCTCCTCACCTTGTAGATGGCCTTTCTCATCACAATAACCTCAGCTCGTCACATGAGTGAGCTTCAAGCTCTGTCAGTCCAGCTTCCCTACACCACCTTCTTTCCGGACCAACTGATGCTGAGGACAAGAGCGACATTTCTAAATACATTGTTACAACTTTTCATGTTGAACAATCCATCACACTTCCAATTTTCTTTGACCTACCTCACCCTTACAAAGAGGAGGAGATACTCCCATCATTTGTCCCTAGAAGAGCGATGAGCTTTTACATTCACCGTATCCAAGACCTTTGTGTGCACTATCATCTCTTTGGGGTATTCTGTGGGACAAAGAAAGACAAAGCAGTGCATAAGGGGACTTTATCAAGGTAGTCCTCTTCATTAAGATTTGTTATCCATTGGCTACAAAGCATCCTCCAGATAGATTCAGAGCCGATTCCACCTGGTCCAAGGCTGCTACTGCTGTGCTGGCACGCAGGGTATTTGTCCTGGATATTTGTCTGGCTGTGACATGGGCATCAGTGCACACATCGATGATGCATTATTGCCTTGACAACCAGGTCTGAGGGAAATGGCATTTTGGTTGTTCGTCTTGTTAGACTTTTTGGTCAGAATTTTTCCACAGACTGGAGGCAAATGGTTGATTTCCAGCTCACTCTTGTTACACAAAAATAAATTCTGAACTACAGTACAAAATCTTGTAATGCACATATCCACTAGAGTCATACCCCACTGACAGCCTGTCAAACACCCATTTGTGTTCTCCAGCTGTTTGAGCCTCAGCAGTAACCCAGGGAGCAGATTTATTGGTCTTGAAAGAGAAGAGACAACTCTTCAGTTATACCAGTTAAACCTTCTGTCTCAAATGCCAACTTCTTGTTCTGTTTTGTATGTTCGACCTAAGTGGCCCGGGGTATACCCAGACGTGGGTCTGTTGCTCGCTGTGCCACTTGATTCAAGCTAGCCTGGCTGATGAGGGGTGATACCCCAAAACCGGTCCAGGGATGCTTGTTTCCAGTCCAGTGAGGACATAGACTGTTCCCATGAGGAGCAAGGTCAAGATTCATTTGCGTATGGTTTAGTCCAAACTGGGGTGGCATAGTGAGCAAAAGAACAAAATATATCTTGACTGGGGGTGAGTGGTTGAAAAGTTTTATCACTCCGTCCATCATCTTGTTTTGTGCACATTTGAGTGAGTGTAGCAGCAGGTCCTTCCCCCAGTTCCATAATTCCGTTTTATGCCAAAGCCTGAGCGATTGTGCAATATGTGAAATGCAGGAGATAAAACAAAACAACCCTAACGTCTGCTTTTTAGTCATACCCTGCAAAAAAATAGCTTTTGCTATTATTTTACAGATAAACTGAGTAGCATTACAGAGCGGGTATTTGAAGGGTAGAAGTGTCACAAAAGGGAGAGAGAAAGACTGCATATGCTCTCTCATGGGCTGCTGAATGAATGAGAAAAAAGTAGTTCCTGAAATCTAAGCAATGAAATGATACAACTCGTTCAGTCGAAAGGACGATAAAGAGGCTGTACTCCAGGGGAGGGACAAGTACAAAGAGAAGTCATCAAATAAAAAGCCAGCGAATGAGAGTGACGATAAAGCTAACCAGTAGTAAGTAGTGGGTGAACTATAAGCCTGCTGTAAGGTTTAGGTATGGTACGGAGGAGAGATTTTACTCTAGAGACACAGCTGAGAAAGAAAGGCAAAACCTAAAAAGCTCTATCTGCTTTTTTGCGACTGCTAGACCAACCCTCTCCTTAGGTCTCGATTGTAAATAGATTTCTGAGAGGCCTGGCTCATTTGTTTCCACCCCCGCCCTTTGTTATGCCGCAGTGGGACATTAATTTGGTCCTCACTTATCTTATATGTGCTCTATTTGAGCTTTTTCACAACTGTCCCCTCCGGCTGCTTACCATCAAGACAGCCTTTCTAGTGGCTATAACATCTGCCCGGAGGGTGAGTGAGTTGCAGGCACTATCTTGTACGCCTCCCTACATGATGTCTTTTCCAGACAAAGTGTTGCTTCATTTTTGCCAAAGGTTATGACCTCATTCCATCTGGATCAATCCATTACCCTGTCCACCTTCTTTGCTACACCGCATTACTCTAAGGAAGAGGAGCGTCTACACCGTCTGGACCTAAAAAGAGCATTGTTGTTCTACCTTGACCGCACTAAAGAGTTTCGGGTGGACGACCAACTCTTTGTGAAGCACGTAGGAGCTAAGAAGGGGCAGACAGTGCAGAAAAGGACCACCTCTAGCTGGGTTGTTCTCTGCATTAGGATCTGCTATGCCATGGCTAAGAAGCAGCCCCCTGAGGGATTAAGGACCCATTCCACCAACAGAAAGGCTCCGACTACGGCCTTGGTTTGAGGTGATATCTGGCAGGCAGCAACATGGGCATCTTTGTACACGTTTGCCAAGCACTACTGCCTGGACAGTCAGGTCCGCAGGGACTGGCATTTTGCCTGTGCGGAACTTGTAAGGTATTGATCTGCAACTCACCGCTGGCATGGTGTGGCTTGGGTGTCTAATTCAAAGTTAAGGAATATGCAGCTAGAAGTCTCTATCAGATTAACAAGTTACTTACCTTTAGGTAACGCATTATCTGGTACGGACTCTAGTTGCAGATTCCTTACAGCCACACCCATGCCTCCCCGCTTTGCGGACTGGGTTTGCTAGGGCTAGGGTTACTCCCCTTTTCAGGGCCCTAGTTTTGCCCACAACTATGTTAAGTTACTTCGTTGCTCTGCGCTTCTGGCTTGGAATAAACAAAAAGTACTGACATCCGCACGCCTGGGTGGCGCCTATGTAGGGAACCGCGATGTAATAACCGACGCTGCTGACGACATCACGCGGAGCCGAATGGAGCCACTCGACGGCACACGCAAGGGGTATTGCTCAGTAAAAGTTTTCGGATCCAGCATGACTTCTGGGAACTTCAAAGGTAAGGAATCTGCAGCTAGATAGAGTCTCTACCAGATAATGCGTTACCGAAGGTAAGTAACTTGTTCATCAGTTACTGACCAGATTCTAAAACTGAACTTACACAGATGTTCTACTAAGCTTTTAAGTGATGAGGGGTTTCACCCCTAAGCATGAAGCCCTCTTTAATATTTCTGCATGTTTCATTTCGAGCATAGGTTACCTTTTTTCACAGATATTGATCAAAATGGTATGCAAAGTAGAAACAAGGGTGTGTTTCAATTACATTTGGAAATGTTGTGTAGTTATTTTAGCAAGCACCGTGTTTTGCATTTCTGCACTAGTTGTTTAATGTGATTTTCCATAACCATTTGTGGTTAAAATATGTATTTTTTGCACAAGAATATGTAGTATTGTGAAGTGGCTTCTTTTACAGCCATTATTATACAAAACAAATACATAAATAAATACGTTTTTATTGTTATTGTTGTTACAAGTAGTGCTTTGTTAAGGTCCTGCCTAGACAGCGCTGGTGCTGTCTCTTTGAGACATGCTGTATTCAGGATATGAAAATATGAAAATTAGGGGAAGATTCAGTATGGTATGACAGAGGCTGGAATCTGGACAAACTTTTTACAACATACGTATTACCTCTGACACCATTGATCACAATTTGTTTTATCAGCTAGTCTATTTAATGACTGCGATTTGAAAACAATTTTTTCACTTACTTATTGCTTTTAGACTGAACGAACATTACTCCATTTTGCAATGCACAAGTTATATACAAAAAACAGTGACGAGTATTTACATATATACAGTGACTTCATATCATATCAAAATCACACTATAATGAATTTGAAAACAATCAAGAAACAAATTATGGCATAACAATAATCGTATGTCCGATGTTGTTTATCTTTAGGAGCTTGAACTGATTGGCTCCTTTTTTAGACAGAGGCAACAGCCGGCCGAGAGGCCGTCCACGAGCAAACAGATGGTACAATCCCCAATCGAACCAACATCAAGGAGAGATCACAACCAGGAGGAATGTATACCGCTGGTAACGGAAGAAATAGGCTCCATATACAATCTATCGAATGAAGCCCTTCTACCAGCAGAAATCCAAGCACTCCAAAAAGGCCTATCATTCATCCCCACGGCAAGACCAGACCTCACCCAAATGAAAATGGAAATAATCCAACTCTTCAGAAAAATGAGACTAAAAATATTCTTCCAAGATAGAGAAGAAACTACATCTCGAAATTTCTCCGGCTTGAAAAATCCATCGTCCTTTTTTCCAAACACACAAAATATGCCCGTAGAACTCTTAACATTTGAGAAAAATGTCTTAAGAGATCTAGACAACCTAGACAGAAAGAAACCATTTATAAAATGGAACCTGTCCAAAAAAGAAACGGAGGCCTTGGACCACCTGTCACACAACAAGAATCTTATAATCAAACCGGCAGATAAGGGAGGAGGAATCGTCATCTGGCCGAGGGAAAAATACAAAGCAGAAGTTCAACGTCAACTAGTGGACAAGAAATACTACAGAAAAACCAATGAAGATTGGAACATGAAAATCAAAGGAAAACTCTTGCCCATTATTACCACAGGCAAAGAAGAAGGATGGCTGACAACAAAGGAATCACACTTCTTGATCAATGATAACCCCAGGACACCCATCATGTATGTCCTCCCAAAAGTGCACAAAGATTCCAGGAACCCACCAGGGAGACCCATAATTTCGGGAGTAAACTCGATACTGGAGAGGCCAGCAAAATACGTGGACACATTTTTAAAACCACTAATCAAAGACACTCCAAGTTATGTCAAAGACACAATGCAGGCTATTACCATGCTAGAAAATTTTCCCTTTGATGGAGATAATGAAATCCTTGTGACTCTGGACATTGTCAGCCTATATTCGAACATCCCACAAGAAGAGGGCCTAGAAGCAATACAGGTGTTCCTTGACAAAAGAGCTCGACCACACAATGTACCAACAAACTATCTCGTCCAACTAGCAGAAATTTGTTTGAAACACAATTTCTTTTCCTTCAACGACACCCAATATCTGCAAGTCACGGGAACCGCGATGGGATGTCCCTTCGCCCCAGAAATGGCCATAATGTTTATGGCCTTATATGAAGAAAAATGGGTGTACAACAACAACCCATACGACGGCCACATAAAAATGTGGCGTCGTTACATCGATGATGTTTTCATGCTGTGGAGAGGCGAGATACAAGTCTTAGAAACGTTTGTGACATGGCTGAACAACAGGAACCCAAATATCCAATTCACTATGAATTACAACAAAAGAGAAATGAACTTTCTGGATCTCCTAATCAGACACGAAGAGGGTCACCTCTACACAACACTGTACACCAAAAAAACTGACAGAAACACTTTTCTCCATTTCTCAAGCTTCCACCAACGAAATTTACGCGAAAATCTTCCATAAAGTCAGTTCCTGAGAATAAGGAGAAACTGCTCTAAAAAAGAAGATTACTTCGAAAATGCCTACCAACTAATGGAGAATCTGCTAAAAAGGAATTACCCCAAAAAACTGCTCAAGAGGGCATTAAAAAGGGCTTGGTACACGCCCAGAGATTCTCTTCTATCCTCAAGACCCGAGAAAACAAGCTCAAAACTGGTATGCGTCACGACTTTTTCAAGCAGAACAACCGAGATGCAAAAGATCATACGTAAAAATTGGGATACAGTAAAAGGCATTCCATCTTTCACACAGATACCAATTTTTGCTCTAAAAAAAAACACCAGCATACGAGAAAAATTGGACCGTGCAAATACAACCTACAAACAACCAGCAGTTTCATTGAGGTCTATGCTCTCATTACCTCCAATAAAAGGCCACAAAAAATGCGGCACATGCGTATCCTGCGATAGTACAGTGGAAGGTACAAAGTTTGAGTACGGGCAGAAATACATAATCCATGAGAACTTTACCAACTGCAACACACATAACGTCATCTACTGTGTTTTATGTCCATGCCCACTGGCCTACATCGGGAAAACCACACAACCCGTGAAAAATCGAATTTCTCAACATCGTTCAAGGATCAAATGCAAAATTCAGAATGCACCAATGGTATCCCACTGCATCGAGAAAAATCATAGCCCCAACGATCTTAGGTGGACAGTTCTACGCCACATTCAAGGTAAAAACGTTGACGCAATCCTATCAAAAACTGAAGCAAAAACCATCATGTTCCTAGGTACTATAGAAAACGGACTTAATGAAATGACGGAAATATCACATACTACAAAATAGGGGCCAGACATGTTTCCTCCTCGAGAAGTCAACAATCGCAGCACAACCACAAGTGGACACATCAACTGAGTCACACCACAAGCTAAGCGCGCGAGATACGTCCAACGTTTCTTGCACCCACTCAAATCTTTGATGCATCCACACATACATAATTCAGCTCATCAAACAAGAAAAAACCATCCCCTCATGCCGTGCCTCACAAAAACACGGTGTTTCCTTCAACGAAGAGACAAGATTGAATAATCGATCGTTATCGAAAGACAAGCCATGTTCAAGTTCTCTGCGACAACAACCACGATTGCGAAACAAGACGAGTGGAACGTTGATGAACCAATACAAATATGAGGTACATAACACAGATCAAACACGTCATTGCCCCTAAGAAAAAAAGAATAAAAGAAGAAGAAAAAAAGACAAAATCGAACACATCAGTTAGTAAGCGGGGATCGCACACAGCTCTGCCGCCCCAGGTGGGACAAAGAGGAATCTAACGCAGATCCCACAAGTAAGCTTAATCCAAACCAGTAACGTTTCACCCTTCCATATTTTTCAAAAGCAACATAAGTCAACAAGCCGTAGTGATACAATAAAGTTTTATTCAAATCTCCGCTACCCGACGTGACAACAACTCCGTTACCATGACCACGTCCAACGTAATCGCGCCGGAACCGTCATATGAACCATCCAATCCACAAGAGCGTTTCCTAGAAATTGGAGAAATGCCGGAAACGTGAGAACAGCCAAAGACGGGAACAAGAGACCACGTATCCTCCAGCAAGACGAACAAAAAAGGTACGAAACAGCGAGCCCAACCACGGGCAATTCGGTTAACACAAAGAGAGACGCGTCATGCGAAAAAAACGTCACAGCGCAAGATTAGAAACCTTTAAATGCATGCGCTTCAAACATTGTCCAAGCGGCCAAGTCAGGCTTTTAAAGCCCAAGTAGCACCTCTTATGGCACCCACAATCACTGAACGTCACGAGGAATCAGTACCATGTAAGACGACAAACCACAGCGCTCCAGCAGTTATATCTTTAATCTGGACACAGAACACGTGTGCCTCGTCCCTCCAACGCAGAAATAATTATAGATACAAACTAGCGATTAACCCAATGCAGTTATTCCGACACCAACGTTCCAATGGCACTAAACGCCACTGTTAGGGTGAAGATACCAATGTTTTCACTTTTTGTCCCCCAGAGAGAAACCAGCCAGACCTGAAAGGACAAGTTACTCCCTGTGAGCCGGCATTTTTCATACAGAACGGCAAGGTAGGACAAGCATCAACAAAAACACCAAACCACTACCAGATAACCCCCAGGCCATAAGTGTAACCACACTCACAATGTACCCATTTATTTTAGACAAAGAAGAAAAGCCATCATTTTTCGAAATGAGCGTAAGTTAAAACAACACCTTTGCTTCCACAAAAACCCAGTTTAGCATAAAAACTAAAATAGACATTTTTTGTCCTTACAGAATTAGACGTCCGATTCCAACCACACATCAGCCCTGAAGACGACCTTATAAATAGAACACAGGTCCCCTATGAGAAAGGTCGAAACGCGTTGGCGAATAAGCAGAGATCGAGAATTTTCCGGGAGAGATCAATCTAGACATCAGAACTCCCACACGAGCCCACAGATAAAACCAATAAATCCTGGTCGCTCGTTCTAATCCATTAAGCCATAATCATTTGACTCTGCCTAGGACCGCAATAATACCTGGATTATTGTTATGCCATAATTTGTTTCTTGATTGTTTTCAAATTCATTATAGTGTGATTTTGATATGATATGAAGTCACTGTATATATGTAAATACTCGTCACTGTTTTTTGTATATAACTTGTGCATTGCAAAATGGAGTAATGTTCGTTCAGTCTAAAAGCAATAAGTAAGTGAAAAAATTGTTTTCAAATCGCAGTCATTAAATAGACTAGCTGATAAAACAAATTGTGATCAATGGTGTCAGAGGTAATACGTATGTTGTAAAAAGTATTCAGGATATGGGCATGAAGCTCTGCCCGCTTTCCGCCCATTTTTTAATTGGCTCAGGTCACTGTGTTTTGTAAATGGTGGCTTTTCATTGGTCAATAGCTTAGTAGTCCCTTCTTAGTACTGCCTTTTCCCTTCTTGTAACCTCCCAGGAGGACACCCCCTGTTGCATGTCTTGTTACTCAGTATGTTTTAATTACAGACTCAAAGCACTCTTTTCTTAAATAGCTTTGTCCTGCCTGCTGTTACAGGCAGGACACTCTCTTCCGCAATGCTTTTCTTAAAATTTAACCAGAGCATCACACGTTGGCTGGAATAATGGCAGCTGTGCCTTTCTTTTTGTTAGTTGCAATAGCTTTTTCCCGCAGGCAGGACACGCTCTCCAGCCATGCTTTTTGTATATGTATTTATCCAGCACGGCACGCCTTGGCTGGAATAATGGTGGCCGCGCCTTTCTTTTGGTTAGTAAAGATCCGAATCATCCGTATACCTTTTTTCTCTTTATTTGCTTTGGTTACAATGGTGGCACCTTCGCTTTAGCTTTAAACATCTTAAGCTAAAGCTTCGGTGCCACGATTGCTACAAAAGTAAACTAATAGAAAAAAAATGTTTTGTCTATTTCTTTTCTTTTGTAGCAATCGTGGCACCTGTGCTTTAGCTTAAGATACTTACAGCTAAAGCGCAAGTGCCGCGGTTGCTTTACAATGCAATTGCTCTTGCATTACTGAAAGTTTGAGCTATTGGCGTTATCATTATTATTAGCAACACCACTAGCTCAAACTTTCAGCAACGTGAGACCTATTGCATTGCTAACGCTTGTTATTTTTTAAATTTGTACATGGGCCATCAATTTTGTTAAAAATTTCAAGAAAAGCTAAGAAAACATAGTAATGCAAACATTTTTGTGTAAAAAGAACTAATATATATATATATTGAGGCGAACTCTTGTTGATGGATATTAGAGGCTTGCTCAGCCGCGGAAGAGCCACATTGCGGCAGCGGTACCGTGGTGATTCTAAAAAGAGTCATCAGTTTCACGGGTGGTAATGCCTGATGTAATGCGCAAATGGGCAGCGCATTTGGAGCGGGACTGTGTTTTGCCCACTGTGGTTTTAAACTTTCATTTTTAACATGCAAATTCCTGGCAAGCTCACTGAAGTAATAATTTTTGAGTGCGAACTACGTGAACCAGAAGGCCACAGGAGTGGCCACACCCACTGGGGTAGGTTCAGGGTTTTGCCATGAAATTTGCTCGTAGGTACGCCAATGAAGAAGGGTAAATCCGAAACGCGTCTAGTGAAGGAATCAATAAAGCAAGTTGACTGCCAAATTTGATTGCTGCATTTCATCAAAATAGTTGCAATATGAACTTACCAGGTGGTTCTTCCATTGGGGCGAGCTCTTGTTGATGGATATATATATATATATATATATATATATCAAATGCAAATAGGAATTTGACATCTGACTGTCAAATATTGGAATCTTCACTTCTTGAATTAACACCATCAGATCTACCTGTTCTTCACACAATGCAGGATCTAGTAAATGAAAGCATTACTGGGATACCGTATGATGGGCCTACGGCGACACAAGTTGAAAAGCACAAATGGACAACGCCATTTAAACCTCGTTCCAACTTTACTCCCGTAAGCATTCGGGATTCTATCGATGTATTCAGTGAACAAATTATCACCGGTATAAAGAAAATACATTGTACAAACAATGTCAACACTAGAAAGAAGCACAATACACAAGAAATACAATATCATCAGTTAATGGGCAAACTGAAAGAAAACAAAAATGTCATCATTCGCAATGCAGACAAAGGCGGTAACTTGGTACTTTGGGACAGGTCTGCTTACATTGAAGAAGCCATGTCTCAATTAAAAGATAAAGATTGCTATCATCGGGTTGACCAACAAAATCTGAAAACCATGTACAGTAGCTTCAACATGAAATTGGTAGCATGGTTAAATGCGGGCCTGTTAACAAACGATGAATACAAATACTTGAAAACTGAATATCCGGTAACACCAGTAATGTACTTCATCCCTAAGGTCCACAAGAACCCGACAAAGCCGCCAGGAAGGCCCATTATTTCGGCCTGCAATAGCAAACTAGAACATACTTCTATCTATGTTGATTATTTCCTTCAACAGTATGTAAAAGACCTACCATCATTTGTGAGGGACACGGGTGACTTCCTAGGCAAAATCAGGAATCTGACTTGGCAAGATGACTATCTTTTAATAACACTTGATGTCACCTCTCTATATACTTCAATCAGACACTCTGATGGCCTTAGGGCATTAGGCCATTACCTTTTCCGTAGAGGCCCTGATTTTGCAATGCACAATACAATGTTGATCAACATGGTGGAATTTTGTTTGTACAATAACCTCTTCATATTCGAAAATGTCATTTATCAACAGCAACGCGGGGTGGCGATGGGGGCCAGTTTCTCACCGAGCTATGCCTGCCTCCACATGGGGTGGTGGGAGGAACTGGTCCTCATCAAAGAATTCCCAATTATTATGAATGTCAATGTTGTAAAATGGTTACGATACATCGATGACCTCTTTGTGATCTGGCACGGTACAATTGACGAGGCTGAAATGTTTGTCCATAGTCTAAATATTAACTCCTTAAATCTCCAATTCACTGCCTCTATTAGCACCACAATGGTTAGTTTTCTGGACGTGGAGGTGTATATTTGCAACAATCAGTTACACACCACATTACACAGAAAACCAACTGCGGGCAACTCTGTGCTACATGCCAGTAGTGCCCACCCCGATCATCTTATCCACAGTATTCAATATGGAGAAATGATCCGGTTAAAAAGAATATGCAGCAATAAAAAAGATTTGGAGATAGCTCAGGCGTCCAGCAAAGCGAGATTTGTAGCTAGGGGTTATTCCCCCAAAAGTATCAACATTGCTATAGACAAGAGCAATCAGACCAATCGAGATACACTTCTCAATGAGCAAAGCAGGTCTGCAACTAAAAAGAAAGATAATGATGGGGCTTTTAGATTCATCTTTGGGTATAATAAACAAAGCAAAAAAATCAACAAAATTATCAACAGAAATTGGCCCATCCTGCTGGGAGATCCGGTAATAGGACATATATTACCCAAAAAGGCCTCCTTAACATATAGCAGATCTCCCTCCATGAAGGATACCCTGGTATGCAATGACTTAGAAGTTCTTAATAAAGGTACTTGGCTGAGTCAACGTTGCGGGTTTTTCAAATGCAAGACGTGTAAGGCGTGCCAACATGGCGTTAATACTACTGCCTACAAAACTCCTTTTAGCAATGTTGAAATCCCTATCAAGAAATCCCTGAATTGCAAAACAACTCATGTGGTCTATGTGTTGAAGTGTCCGTGTGACCTACGCTATGTGGGAAGTACGATCTTACAAGGCCACAAACGCATACTCCAACATATAAGGGCAATTAAGAATCAGGATCAATCATATCCAGTGGCACGGCATTTTGCTGAATACCACAAGTCTGATCCTACACTAATGAGATATTTTCTTATTGATTGCATCCAGAATAAAAAGAGAGGGGGAGATCGAGTACGTGTATTGCGCCAGTTAGAGACTAGATATATTTTGAATCTCGACAGTAAACATCCTGGGGGTTTAAATCAAACTGAAGATCTGTATACCTATCTATAGTATTTTATTAGATCAATTATTCAATACTGTTTCAGCATTAACATCTTGACGATAATAATAACGGTTTCGCATCAACATATACTTGAAGTTCATCAACCTTAATAACAAGTTAGAACTTCAATTTATTTATTTCTATTTTAAGCATCGGACTTTTCTGCTTGCAGTCTCCCAAACATTCCCTTGTTTTACTATTTAACTTTCCACTTGGTGGTTTTTAAGGCTTTTTAGAGGATTTTATGGTATTTTAGGTTTTAGATTAACACACTGCACTTTGCACTTTTTGTTATTTAAAATGCACTTTAGGCAACCAGAAGCCAATTAATACCAGATTGTTGTTGTCCACATAATGCACTATTGACCGCATATAAGTCGTTCATTTACAAAACATGCCTTGGGATTTAAACCTGGACCTTTTACAAAATCTAAAATTTTATGCTATTTATAAAGTTTTATAATTGGAAAGTCAAACGTGTTTTAGGAATAGAGAGAAAAAATGTCATGGAAAAATATATTTTTTCTTCTATGTGCTTATAATTTTAGCAAATACACACGTGCGTAAAAATTGGCAGCTATAACATAATCCAATGTAATATATTTTAGAAACAAAGATGAACTATTTTAATGTGTGGGGGCGTGGCCAAGCTGCAGGCTGAGATGGCCGCGCGGCGTTGAAGCTCCGCCGCCAGCCCAGCACTAACCTCTCTGTTCCCGACGCCCTGATGCGGGCGCTGGCTGTCCGACCCCGGCGTTGAATCCCCGGGGGCCCCGGAGTGCTCCGATACGCAAGTCTGGCCCTGCCGGCGCCCGGGATGACCAGTAGACGACGACGAGGGCTTCTGGCCTGGAGGCCCAAGATGGCGTCTTGAGTCAGCGGCCGGGATCGGGAGTTCGGTGGTGGCGGCTGGCTGGAGGACAGGTACCCGGGGGGGACTGGGGGGGGGTGTTGAGCACCGGGGTTCGGGCCGGTGGGGGCCCGCCCTACTACGCGCGTCGCTGCGGGCCGGGGTCCGGCCGAGCGCTGGGGTCTGGGCTCGGCGCCGCGGTCGTGCCCTTTCCCTGGTTGCCCTCCCGGGGGCCCCGGGCATCTCTTGTCGGGGGGCCTTGGGGGGAGCGGCGGGGTGGCTTGTTGGTGGCGCGGGTGGGTTGGGGTGGGCCCCGCGCCGGGCCGGGTGCCCGGCTTCTATCCGCCCCTTGCCTCGGGCCCTCGCCTGTTTGATCCTGCTCTCGGTGACCGGTGAGGCCTGCCCTCCGTTTCCCCCGCGCCGGACTGCCCGGCCACATCGGCCGCTGCCCTGCTGGACGGCCCCTGCCTGCTCTGGGCCCTGCGCTACGGGAGGACGCACCCTGGGCCTGGGGGCGAGGGCCTTGCCCTGCGGCTGGACATCACTTCGTGGGCCCCCCTTGGGCTGCTTTAACACGGCTGGATCCCGTGGAGGTGGCTGCGTCGCCCGTGGCGAGGGCTGGATGGAGTGCTGACCGACCTGTCCTTTGGAGCCGCCTCTTTGTCGTCCTTGGGCCTCCTTCCTACCGCGACGCGGTCCGACCAAGAGAGGGCATGGGTCGCAAGGACCCAAAGCAGAAAACGCTGCCCTTCGAAAAGTTGCCCGAACAACCGGCGGACCATCGCTCAGAAATGCAGGCCCCTGCTGAGGGCCCGCCTGGTGCCTCGGCGGCCCGGGCCTCGTCCCCAGACTGGCTACAGGAGATGCGTGCTGGGTTCCGGGCCCTAGATGGGCGCTTTGATACCCTGGATCAAAAGCTGGAAACGATGGGGGCTAAAATTCAGGCCCATGACAAGCGCTTGGTGGAGGCCGAGGCCCGGATCTCCGCGGTGGAGGATGGCGCAGGGCACGAAGCTAAACGCCTGGATCGGCTGGAGCGAATCCTAAAGGAGGTAGCCATCAAGAACGAGGACTTAGAAGCGCGCAGTCGGCGCAATAACGTGCGCATTACTGGGGTTCCGGAGTCCACGGCTACGGGCAGACTGGATGTGTTTGTGGAACAGCTCATGTCGGACATTTTTGGGAGAGAAGCCTTCACGCCTGGCTTTGTGGTTGAGAGGGCGCATCGTTCCCTGGGTCCGCGGCCTAACCCGGGGCTCCCGCCGCGCCCGCTGGTGGCCCGTATTATGAACTTCCGAGATCGCGACACGGCTCTGCGGCTGGCTAGGGAGAAGGGTGAGATTACTTGGCAGGGTTCGAGACTTTCATTCTACCCGGATTTCACGGCCATGGTCCAGGAGGCGCGACGCAAATACGTGGGGGCTAAGGCGGCGCTCCGCAACCTAGGCCTCAAATATGGTATGCTCTACCCTGCTCGGCTGCGAGTGGACATTGAGGGCCGAGTTCGGATCTTCGACAATCCTACAGCGGTGCAGGAGTTCTGTCGGACATATAAGCGGCGTGGGGACCCACCGGGGGATGATGATGATCGACGGTCTCCCCCACGTAGTGGGCTGGCGACCAGTCAGGACCTGTTTTCTGGCTCTGGGGTCGGCTGAGTCGGTACCTGCGGCCTAACTTTGGACTTGTTTCAATGATTGCTACAGGGAACTTTGGAACACTTGGTTATACAACTGACTTGCAGTGCTGGGTGGGTGGCGGGTCGTTGCCATACCCCTTTGGTTGACACCGCTGGTAATGCTGTTGGCTCTAATGCTATTTTTTTTCTGCTTAGTCGCTTTCACTTGGTGTTGTTATTTGGAGCTCTGTTTTTCTTCCACAGGATGGGGTTT
Source organism: Triturus cristatus (assembly GCF_964204655.1). NCBI lineage: Eukaryota > Metazoa > Chordata > Amphibia > Caudata > Salamandridae > Triturus > Triturus cristatus. The sequence goes on from NC_140590.1 coordinate 649,659,981, forward strand.
GCCTCACGTTTGCGTGATATGGCTGGGTGGGGGGAGGGGGGATGGGCTTGGTTGGTTTGAGTTATTTGACATGGCTGGTATTGAGTTACTTATGCAGATACGCGGCGGCGCGATAGCTTCCATGCCCACGTGGCTGATTGCATGCTTCGTGGGGTGCTCATAGGTACTTCTCCAACTTTAGTAATTACGCCAGGGGCGCAGCTGTACTGATCCATAAGAGAGTCCCGTTTCACTGCCAATCTTTCCTTGGGGATGGGGAGGGGTGCTACTGTATAGTACAGGGGGTGTTGATGGGTCATGCGGTTGTTCTGGTCTGTGTGTATGCTCCCAACACTGATTCCCCGGAATTTTTTCAGCAGCTTGCTTCCCACCTTGCTACTTTGGCGCCTGCAGGCCTCATAATTGGGGGCGACTTCAATTTATTGATGGACGAGTGCTTGGACAGTACTTCGGGGTCTGCTCACACCAAGCCTAGAGCGCGGCGCGCACTACTTGACCTTTGCCACCAGTTCTCTTTGACAGACATTTGGCGCAGGCGCAACCCGCACGACACTGCTTACACCCACTTCTCAGGACAACACAACACTTGGACCAGAATTGACTACTGGCTCCTGTCCCCGGGCCTGGCCCCCTGGTTCCGAACGATGCAGACTTTTCCCAGAACATACTTGGATCACTCCCTGTGCTTTGACGTCCCGCGGTCGGAGGGTTTTGAGCGGCAATGGCGATTCCCTGGGAGGGCGCTTCTGGACGACGTATTTGTTCATGAAATTTATGAGGCGATCGAGGACTATTTCACGCTTAACACCGGATCAGTGGGCTCGTGGGCCGTGCTTTGGGAGGGGTTCAAGGCCTACATTCGGGGGATTTGTATAACTAAACATGCCGGAGTCCTGAAGGCGCTGCGCGTTACGATTAAGCAATTGGAGACACAGTTGGAGGCGATTGACGCCGCGGCGCGGCGTGAGCCTGATGGCGACGTGTCTGCTGAGCGGCTCCGCCTCCTTGCTGACTTTCGGGACGCGGCGGACAGAGAGATTTTGTACCTTGGGAAGTACCAGACGGCGCGTAGATACGGGGAGGGGGATAGGCCGGGTCGCACACTAGCGCAGGCTCTGCGACCGCCGTACAGTAAATCTCTGATAGTTGAGGTGCGGGGCGCAGATGGTTCGCTCCGCACGGGGCCCACCGAGATAAGGGACGAATTCCTGGCCTACTACTCTGACCTCTACAAGACTAAGTTGGACGACTCCTCGACTTCACGTGAGGCATATTTGTCCGAAATCGCGCTCGTATTCCTCGATAGGGGGATGCAGGAGTTTATGGCTGAGCCCATAACGGTGGCGGAGGTCCGGGGGGCGATCAAAGTGCTTCTTGGTTCCACCGCCCCCGGCCTCGATGGCTTCTCGGGGGATTTTTACAAGGCCTTTTCGGAACTCCTGGCGCCACGGCTTATCGAAGTATACGCGGAGGCGCTGGAACGTGGGTCCCTCCCGGCGACCCTCAGCGAAGCGGTTATAGTTCTGCTCCCTAAACCAAACAAGGACCCGCAGCTATGTGGGTCGTATAGGCCCCTCTCTCTGTTGAACCTTGATTACAAGATCCTGGCCAAAATTGTGGCCAACAGACTGTCTCAATTGATGGAATTCATCATATCGCCCATGCAATCGGGCTTTGTCCCGCGTCGTTCTACGTCTTTCAATCTGCGGACGCTGTTCACGGTACTCCACAGAATCAATCCGGCCACGCCGGCCGCGGCAATCCTTCTAGACACTGAAAAGGCCTTCGATTCGCTAGAATGGCCTTTCTTTCTGGCGGTCATGCAACGCATGGGCATGCCGGAGAACTTCCTCGCCACCACGCGGCTTTTGTATAGCCGCCCCACAGCCCGCTTGCGCATCAACGGCATGCTGTCTCGCCCCTTCTCTCTTACGAGAGGCACACGGCAGGGATGCCCGCTTTCTCCGTTATTGTTTATCTTGGCCATGGACCCCTTAATTCGGCATTTTCAGGAGAGGCATCTGCATAGGGGCCTCCAGTTTCGGACTGGTCCCTTATTAGCTTCCCTCTATGCGGACGACACAATACTGTATGTCAGAGAGCCTCAGGTTAACCTGGCTCCCCTGATACGGGAGATTCTACGCTTCGGTGCCCACTCGGGATTGGGCATCAACTGGCACAAATCCATAATTTTTCCGTTGACTAGTGGCACGGCCCCGTGGCAGTTTGAGTTCCCGTTGGAGTGGTGCGATACTTGGGCGTGCAGATTCATCTTAACACGGACGAAATTATACGCCTCAATTATGGCCGCGCGATTACCAGGCTGGAGACGCAGGTGGAGAGGTGGCTGCGGCTTCCTCTCTCCATGTCGGCCAGAATCGCCATTATAAAAATGATCGTACTACCCAGGTTTTTGTACCTTTTTAATAATATTCCGATTCCTCTTACTAGGGCTTTCTTCTCCACTCTGCGGGCCCATTTGATTCGGCTGGTTTGGGGTGGGAAACACCCCCGAATCAGCTGGAGGACTCTCACGCTCCCCCATGATAGGGGCGGCTTCGGCGTCCCGGATATGTATCTCTACTATTTGGTCGCCCAGTGTGCGCACGCTTATGCCTGGTATCATCCCGATGCGCGGATCCCGTTTCTTCGGCCGGAGGCGGATTTCGTTCTCCCGGGTCGACTGTCGGCGGTGTTGCCTAAGGGGGTTCCCCGGAGCCCAGTGGATATCCAAACGGTGTCCACCACCAGCTGGGCCTGGGGTCGCCTGGCTCGTTATTTGGCCCGGCCTCTTCTTTATTCTTCCTCGCTCCCGCTCCCTAACCCTGGGTTGTTACCCGGTACGGGTGAGCTCATTGTTCAACGTACTCTCACTAAGTTCAATCTTGTTAAGATCGGAGATCTATATCCTGGAGGGCATATATTTTCGTCGGAGGAGGAGCGCTTCGGCGAGGCCTCATTCATGGACAAGTTTGTATTGCGTCGGCTTTATTGTGCGGCGCGGGCGAGCATCACGGGATTCCCTCTCGAACCGGAGTCCTTTGAGCCTCTCACCCTCCTTATTGATAAGGACACTGGCGCGCACATGGTTTCCACACTGTATAAGTCGTGCGCGGCTCTGGTTCCTTTTGTAGATGACCGTCTGCGGGCGGCCTGGGAGACGGACTTGGGTAGGCCCATCACGGATGAGCAATGGACGGTCTGTTGCAAGGTTACTAATACGGTCTCGCTCAACAGTCGCCATAAGCTCCTTCATTACAAATTCCTTCGCCGTTACTATGTGACCCCTGCTAGACTCCACGCCATTGATCCCACACGGCCTCACGCTTGCTGGAAATGCGCTGCACCACACGCTGATTTCGCTCATCTGTCATGGACATGCCCCAAGCTGCAATCATACTGGACACAAGTGCATGAGATCCTGGGCGCTATGCTGGGGTTTGCGTTGGTCCCCACTCCTGAGGTGGCGTTGCTAGGCTACACGGTAAACTTCCCTAAGTCTGTCCGACGGCTTGCCTCTTTGGGCCTCCTGCTTGCTAAGCGTGAGGTTGCGAAGCGATGGGGCGCTAGAGCGGCTCCCACGGCGAGTGCGTGGCTTACTTCCATGGCTTTCTGCATTACCAATAGCGAGATCTACTCCAGTCTCCTTCCCACGGTGGCGCGTCCCAAAGATACCTGGGGTCCGTATAAGTCATATATAGCTACCCTACCGAGCTCTTCCCCGCCACACACCAGCTCCGGCATCGTACCTACGGGAGTGGGGTAGTTTACACAGCACCAAGGATGAGCCTATAGAGGGGTGACGTATGCAGATAAGACACATTGGATCCTCCTTGTTGTTCGCTTGGGCAGCTGTTCTCCTCGAGCACGACCTGGTGGAGGGATGCGGGGCGACCACGTGAGTCGTCATGGCAACTGGTGTGCAGGCCTGGGATGTGGGGTTGGTGTGATGGTACTAGGGCAGAGGGGTGGGGTGACCTGCCTGCAGGGGGTCTCTGAGCGGATTTCTTTATCACCTGCTATTATTGATGTTTGTGCCATGAATGTCGTAGTGTATCTTTGCACCGATTCTTTATTGACCATACAGCCATTGTCTTTGTATTATTTTGTTTTTTTGAAACTAAATAAAGTTAAAAAAAAAAAAAAAGTATTTTAATGTGTTATTTTAACATTATATTGGTTTTAATTCTTTGATTGTCTATTTATACATTGTGATGTATATGGTATGTCTACTATGTCTATGGTTGCAATTTTAAGGTGTATTCTGCATCTGTCACTTTAAGAAACACAAAAAAAGAAAAAAATGTAACATCCTATTTAAGCCTATCAAACGATGTAAAGCGCGTCATGTGATCAAGATCCCCAGCTGATCGAAACGCGTCAGGCGAGTGTGAGGGTGCAAGGAGAAGCATCTACTCAAAGTAAACTTTGCACGTACCTGTGGTCCGTCCTCCAGTGGTGTCACAACGCCGATACAGCTTTGGAGTTCAGGATATATATATATATATATATATATATATATATATCACAGTTCGCCATTACGCGTTTCAGCCTCAGATATATATATATCTTTAATTCAGTCTTGTCTTTTTTTACTTTGTGTTCACTGCACTCTCACCAAACTAACTATGTGCCTAAAGATAAAGGCTGCACCCCAAGGTTAGTGTGGTCAATGGAAGGCTGATCAGGTGCCCACAATGTGGCAGAATCTATTCCGATTTAAGAATTAAATCCATGCTCTGTTGAAAAGTTCTCCCTTATCTTCATTATTACTTTGTAGTTTTCTTACGTGCAAGCCAGACCCACACAAGTGTTGCTTCAGTTTTTGAGAAATATAATATAGGTTTTCTTCGATAAAATGATCATAGAGAGTATAGGATTGTGGTTGGGATTGCTCATTAAACAAACATTCACATTTCAGTAAATAACATTTATGGAGTATGTCCAGATTAAAAAAAGTATTAACAGAGGTTTAAACATTTGCTTACAGAGATAAAGGTGTTTAGAGCTATACAATTTAACATTTGGGTACAGAGGTATAAATAACCATTAATAGTCAGTTACATATGTGGGTTGTGGCAGCACAATCAGGGATGCAAACAATAGGGTATGTGAAAGCGAAAACATTAATCATTAAACTAGCATTTATCAAAGTCTATACTGCTTAGAACATTTCTGTATGGTCGTAGACTATTCATCAAGGTAGGTATGTATACATCACTCAATTGGATTCATTTTAGTGGGAACGTCCTTCAAAAAGTGATCTTTTTTTGTTGTTGAATCCAATATTATTTTCCCCAATGATGTGTGCTGCTGGTGTGGATCAGCACGCAGTTGGATACCACTCAGTGGTAAGCAGTATTTCATAATCAGAGCGAGGCAACATTTGCTTTAGTGTAAATTTTAAGTCAATTCCTCATTCACTACTACAGCATACACGTCGCTTACTCTTTTATTGCCCTCCAGCTTTCTTTTTCGAGGCACTACCTTCTAAGCTTTTAAGCCCCAGGTTTTAAGCTCGTCTATTAGCTTAAAACCTGCAGTCCTTTAATTCATTTATTTTTCCTTTGTACTGTATTTTTCTCAAGGTTCGTCTTTCTTGTGACCAGACCTGAACATACTATTCAAAACATATTTTCCATTACAACGTCTGAAGTGGAATACCTAAATTGGGATCACGTACTACATTTAACTTGTTCCTTCTGTCTTGAGCTGACACTATCCAAACGTACTGTATTTTTCAACAATGAAAGGTGTTGCCAATGAACTATCCAAACTTCGTTGCTGATGTCGCCTACCCAACGGGAGCGGCTCTTCCGTTGAAGCGAAGGAGCGTTGGCCCACTTAGATGCCCCCGAGATGACAAATAAAATAGTAATTCATCATTTACAATATATTTTTCATCCTGACATCCTCCAGTCCTGAGCGAGCATCAGGACAGGGATGGGGCCACTGCTGAATGACAGCAACAGGGACTGGGAGGAGGGTGGATTGTATGTGCATGTCTTTTTGGCCCTCTGTCTTGCGACAGCCAGCCAGACTTACGCCCTTTGAAACTTCTAACCCAGCTGTCTTAACACAGCTGGGTTAGAGCAACTGCAAGCCTCCATAGCGCTGTGGAGTGCAGAGGCAGGCTGCTCCCTCATCAGGGCGCTGCTCTCATGCTTGTGACAGCAGCACCCTGATTGGTCAAGGGACTTTCCCGGTGGCCGGGCTTCAGCGTGACGAGCTCTGGAGCAGGAGGTCCTGGAGTCAGGTAAGTGTTTCTTTTAATACATTCTGAGTTTATATATGCGCGCTCCCGTTTAGTCTGATATTTTTTTTATTTATATTTGAATGCGTGCGCCCGCCTCCTCTCCTTCCCTTTGATGCCAGCAGCCACTGCTTTCCAAGTATTTAGAAAGAAATTAATTATGGAGATGGATTCATCACAATTATAATTCAAACCTATCAGAATTAAATCATGTAAGCAATTCGGACCATTAATCTATTTATGCCTCATAAAACAGTGTTATTATATGTTCCCCATTAAGACTGACTAGTAATTTTGGGGAAGTACTCAAAGTACCTTCCTTAGCTTTAATACTATAAAGACAAATCCTTATTATGCTTCACTGCTCTTTGTTGGTGATTATAAAGAAATTGACTTTGCTAACAGGATACAATTGGAAACCTCCGAAGATTTTAGAGTACGAGAACATTTTATTAGCTGATGTACCTAGCAGATGCTTTGTAAGTGATCCAATGCAGGAATCTGTCAAAATGTGTAAGAATGAACCTACTCTTCAAAAGTGAGGATTATAGTTGAAAAAAGAACTTTCAGAAAAATAACTAATATCATAACATATCCATCCTGCAGATGGTAGTCTTCACTAGTTATTGGTTACCAGCGTGGGATGGGATGACTCCTGGTGGCCCCCCGCCCTAGGCAGCACTCCCCAACCCACCGACCACGCGCGCAACCTCGGCTTCATCCTGGACTCTTCCCTCACCATGACCAGACAGGTGAACTCGGTGACCTCGGCATGTTTCAACACCCTCCGCATGCTCCGCAAGATTTTCCGCTGGATCCCCACCGACACCAGGAAGACCGTCACCCACGCCCTCGTCACCAGCCGCTTGGACTACGGGAACACCCTGTACGCCGGCATCACCACCAAGCTGCAGAGGAAACTCCAACGGATCCAGAACGCTGCCGCAAGACTCTTCCTGGACATCCCTCGCCACCACCACATCTCCGGACACCTGAAAAAACTCCATTGGCTACCCGTCAACAAGCGGATCACCTTCCGACTACTCACCCACGCACACAAAGCCCTTCACAACCTCTGACCCAAACTCATCAACAACCGCGTCTCCTTCTACACTCCCCCGCGCACTCTGCGCTCCACCGGACAGGCCCTGGCAGCCGTACCCCGCATCCGCAAAGCCACCGCCGGAGGAAGATCCTTCTCTTTTCTAGCAGCGAAGACCTGGAACTCTCTGCCCAGCCACCTTCGCGCCATACCTGACCACCTCTCCTTCAGAAGGCAGCTCAAGACCTGGCTCTTCGAGCACTGACCCCCCCCCCCCTCCCAGCGCCTTGAGACCCTTGATGGGTGAGTAGCGCGCTTTATAAATGCGATTGATTGATTGATTGAGCGTAAATCCACATCAGAATTGTTTGCATAACCCACATGGAGTTTTTAAAAAGGAAGACCCAGAGGTAAATATTAGGACACAACATTGAGATCTGACAAAATCTTCTCTTCTGGATGGCCTACTGTGACTTCAAACTTGGCATGTTCCTGTGAATGGTGTAAATAATAGCTGATGGCTTGACTGCCACAGCCTTTCAGTTTACACCCTGCTTCAGCGAAGGTGGTATGTAGCATGCTATAGAATGCAATACTTGGAAACACTTTTCTTTGCCAGAACATCTTAAAGCCAACACTAAAAAACTGTAGGTCCTGCAAAATTTGGCAGCAAGTTCAGTCTTCAACCCACCAAAAATTGCAAATCTTGCAAACCCCGGAGAAATGCTATTGTCTGTTTGTTGGATCCTGTCTTAAATTAAAAATCCTTGACATTGTTATGTAAAGCTGTCAATGGCAGCACACTGAACAACCTAGCACAGCAATTTGTTTCTTACGTGTCTAGTAGGACTCTGAGATCTTCGGATAAGAGGTTCCTTATGCCACATAAAAGTGTGGGAAATAAAACCAGCAAAAGCATACCTGGATCAGATTATGCTTCTAGAATGTGAGGCATCAACAAACTAATTTTATTTTGGAGAACATAGAAGAATCTGTTGTTCAGAGACCTTATTCTGACTACCAGCGCTTTGTTGCCATGCTTTACTTTAGCACTATAAAAAGTTCATGACTTATTGAACACTAACTTAGCATCATTATCTAATTAAGTTTAAATGTGGCTCAATACTAACTGTTGCTCAGGTTAACATCGATTGAAGTTTATAGTTTAGATACTTTATATAATGCAAACACTGTGTCTTATGTCTGGCTAGTGCTTAATAACTTCTCTCTGTTTGAGTTAGTTATCGGAATTAGCTTTTTAGCACAAAAGTTTAAAATTTAATTAGAAGATCAATGACATTTGTAGTAATTGACTCTGGAACAGTTGAAGTGAAGTAGATTTATTTGATAGGACTACACAGCTCTTGAACTGCCAACCACCTTCATCTTCAGCCAGTCTGCTAAACAACACATCACATTCCACCTGTGACATCAGCTTATGACATCACATACACATTCAGCTGGCTGAAGATGAAACTTAAGACAATTATCATTGAGCATAGAATACAACATACCTCCTTTTCTCCTAAGAAAGGGAACAATATCATAACAACAACTTCCTACATTACAGACTAAGACCTATAACTAAAAATTACAAAGCATTTAACAATATGTCATGACAAATAATGTCACATACCTCCTAAACTCCAAAACACATTAGCAACAATATTATATAATAGCATGCATAGTGACATATCTTCAATCACGAAACCTGTGGGGAACAACACGAACCCTCGAACTTTTCCTACTCAGATCCACAGACAGCTTGGAAGAACTGTCCTCTCCATTTGTAGAATTTGATGTTGGACGAGATCTTGTTTTGATCAACCTGGATAAATTCCACCAATAACCCCCTTCAACCTGGGCAGCATTATTATAAATGCGAGTGACTCTGACAGGATTTCCAAATTTACAATGCCCCTTCTTAGTGTGCACTGGATTCTTGATGCGTACAAAATCCCCAACAGACAGAGCAACAAATTTCACACCCCTTTTCCTGTCAAACCATGATTTTTCTTTACTCTGAGCCATATCAGAGTTGATTTTGACCGTTTCCATGATGCCCTCCACATTACACAAAGATTCTACCCATTTACTCATCCACCCTGGTCTGAAACTGGTATTTGCCTTCCTACCCCTAAGTATCTCAAAAGGAGAAACTTTTGTCGAAGAATGAGGCGTGGTCCTATAAAACCATAACATACTCTCAAGGGACTTATATACATCGTGATTACCACTCACAGCCCATTTGATACACTCACCCACAACCCTGTTCATTCTCTCCACAAGACCATTCGTTTGCGGGTGATAGAGTGAGCTCCTGAGATGTTTAATAGAGCTGAGCTTTAGAAAAGACTGAAATTCATCACTAAGAAATTGCGTCCCATTATCAGACACAAGATACTGTGGAAACTCTTCCCTTAAAAATATTTCCTTTAGGAACTTGACAACACTAGAAGAGGTAGCATCTCTGACTACTTTGATTTCTGGCCATTTTGAAGTATAGTCCATGACTACCAAAATGTCCTTCAACCCTAAAGGAAGTATTTCATAAGGACCCATAATGTCAATCCCTATTTTAACCCAAGGCCCAGACGGACACTCAATAGGGTGCAAAGGAGGTGTGATGACTTTCATAGTTTTCTCCGATGTACGACACACGACACAGCTTTCAACCGATGTTGAAATTTCAACATCCATACTGGGCCACCAAAAATCCTGACGTATACGTCTTTTAGTGAGAGTGATTCCTAGATGTCCCTCATGCGCTTCTTTGATAATCTTGGGCCTCAAAGAATGTGGTGGAATAAGTTTGTCGCCTCTCATCAACAAGCCATCTTCCACAGATATCTCTGATTCAACCTTCCAATAAGCTTGAAGATTTGTGGGCAAAGATTTTTCCTTGGGCCACCCAACTCTTGAAAGTCTGCATACCTCTTGCAGAATAGAATCCTCTAACAAAGCACTCCTCCAATCAGATTCGGAACCAACAGCCAGAACCGGAATATCTAATGAAGCTACAAAACAGTCTTCCTTATCTTCATCATTCAAATCTAGAAAACTGGTTCCTACACTATTTCCACTACTCTGAGGAAAACGAGACAAAAAGTCTGCCCTGGTGTTTTTTCCCCCCAGAAATGTGGAAAACTTCAAATTGATACTGCAGAAGTTTGCTAACCATTCTAGTAATCCTAGGAGTACAGCACTTACTCGGACCTGAAGACAAAATAGAAACTAATGGCTTGTGATCTGTAAAAAGGTAGAAACGCCTTCCCCAAACATATGGTCGATATTTGTCTATAGCCCACAAACAGGCCAACAATTCCTTCTCGATAACAGAATACTGTGTTTCAGCACTTCTGAGCACTCTAGAAGCAAACGCCACAGTATTTTCCACACAACCATCCTGTTGAGTAAGTATTGCCCCTAACCCTGCCAAACTGGCATCTACAGTTATGCAGCTAGGAAGATTAGGATCAAAAGGAGTAAGAGCCTCACTGTTTTTCAAAATATTCTTAACTTCCTTAAACGCCTGGTCACATTCTGTACACCACAAAAACTTTCTCGACCCCATAAGTAGACTACTAATAGGCCTGACTATAGACGCATAGTTCGGAATGAATCTCGAATAGTACTCTAGAAGACCTAACAAAGACTTGACACCAGTTTTGTCCTTAGGAACAGGCGCTTCCAAAATTGCATCAATCAAACCTTGTCTGGGCTTAACACCCTCATGAGATAACATATGTCCCAGATATTCTATTTCCTTACACGAAAATTTACACTTCTCAGACTTCAATACAACACCACGCTCCTTGAATATTTCAAGAACCCGTCTGACAATCACATCATGTGATTCGTTGTCCTTGGCATAGATAAGAACATCGTCCTGGAACACAATGACGCCTTCGACATCTTTTAACATATTTTGCATAACCCTCTGGAAGACTGACGCCGCAGAGGCCAGACCAAATGGCATCCTTCGATACTGAAACGTACCCAGAGGAGACACAAAAGCTGTTAGCGCACAAGAATCAGGGTGCAACTCTATTTGATGATAGGCGCTAGCCAAGTCTAATTTCGAAAATACAGCAGCCCCTTTGATGGATGTGAACAAATCTGATATTCTAGGCAAAGGATGGGAATCAACCCAGATCTCTTTGTTGAGAGACCTGAGGTCCACACACACATGCAACTGTCCATCCCTTTTCCTTGCAACCACCAAAGGTGACAACCAGAGAGAAGACTCTGTGGGTTCAATGATTCCTTTATCACATAGAGATTTAAGTTCTTTGTTAAGATCTTCTCGTATACTAAACGGAACACCTCTGAGCTTGTGTTTGATCGGAATAGCTCCATCTTTTACAATTATTTTGTGTTTGAATCCAGTAATTTTACCCAGGTCGTTACAGAACACAGCAGGGAAATCATTTTTCCACTTAGAGCATTCCTCTTCACAGGTGACTAACATGACCTGTTCTTTCGTTCCTGGTCTCAGAATCATACCAAAAAGACCCTGGTGAAACCACCCCAAGATGTTCAAACCCTTGACAGCTACATAGATTTTTCCTCTGATCTTCCTTCCCTCGAAGCTTAAAAAATCCTCCATAAAGCCTAACAATTCGATTTTCCGTCCTTCATAAGAAACTGGAGAGCGATCAGGGGGAAACAATTCCCTACTACCCCAAGTCTCATGAAATAGCTTCTGAGTTATCATGGTGATTCTGGCACCAGAATCCACCAAAAGATTGATTTTCTTATCTCCTACAACTATTTCCACCACAGGATCGACACAACATGAGGGATCACCAGTGAGGGGAATAGATGTTTCTTCACCAGAACCTACCTGATGAACAACAGACACAACTTCTCCTTCAGATTCATCAGCAGATTCTACCACACAAGCTACAGGTTTCTTCTGAAATTTTTTCTTTAGACACACAGTCGCAAAATGTCCCACTTTCTTACAAAAATTACAAACAGAATTAACAGCTGGACAATTTCCCCCTTTGGCATGTGACGCATAACCACAACGCAAACAAACATTGCTTGGTATAGGTACATTAGGTTTGCTATTAGAAAATTTCTTATTGAGACTTTTACTAAATTTGCTCTTGTCTTTCTTCATCCCCCCCACAAAATTTATAGTGTCAGGAGGTTTGTCCTCAAGTTCTTTTAACGAAACTTGGGAAGTCTCAATACTCTTCGCCACCTTTATCGTTTCATCAAGTGTAGGATTGTCCATTGACAGTAATTTTTGTCTAATCTGTTTATCTTTCCCATGGCACACAAACTGATCACGAATGAGTTGTTCAGTAAAATTCTCAAATACACACACTGCAGCTAACTTTCTAAGAACAGAAATATAAGCATCAACATCCTCATTTTCCGCTTGCTTTCTCTTGAAGAACTTGTGCCTAAGTACAATCAAACTGGGTTGTTTGTCAAAACGAATCTTAAGTTTTGATACAGTTATTTGGTACTCATCTAATTCTACACCATTGTCTGCCAAGTCAGGTAGATGCTTAAAGATTGACCTACCCTCGTACCCAAGAGAATGTAAAAGGAGATATTTTTTCCTTTCTGGACGGTATCTAAGTGCCCCGATAGCACCCAAATAGGTTTCGAAAGCGTCAAACCAAACATCCCACTTAACAGGAGGATCCCCTGGACTTTCTAAAAATGCAGGAGGTGCATTAATTGACTGCATGGATGACATGACTAGAACTAGGAAGAAACAATCGAAATAAAACAAATGTGAAATAAATAATGTGAAAAATCACAATGTTGTATAACCCTTTGAACAAAGTGTAAAATGCTCCACAAAGATATCTCTAATGCAAACAAAATTGTTTGAAAATTAAACACACACAAAAAAAAAAAAAAAAACAATCCACAGCTTTGAAGATAGCAAAATCCTCCTCTGAGCCAAAAGATTGGTTGAAGAACTTCTGGTTAATAAACCTCTTTATAAATCAGTTTTAGATCAAAATTGTCTATAACTAACCCTTCCTAAATAAAATCGATATTACCCAAAGTGCTATATTGTTATTGCAACGAAAATCTGCTGGTTGGCAAAAGAGAAAAAAATACGTGGTTGGCAAAACTCTTCCTGCTTCGTAGATCTTGACAGCCGAAGTCGAACAAGAATGGTTTCCACGGAAACAGAGCACTCGTTGAGCAGGAAATCCTTTAGAATCACTGACGAGAAATGCGGATGACGTAGCTGCCGTGACAATGGAAATCGTGCTCATGTTCCATACCGAGACACTACTTGACGCACATGTGCATTCACGCGTGTGTGCGAGTGCTAGGATACGCATGCGCGGATGCAACAGAATGGCGATCCTCGAGAAGACGCAGAGCCAGTTTTGAATCCCATCCTCGTCGCCAAAAATCTGTAGTAATTGACTCTGGAACAGTTGAAGTGAAGTAGATTTATTTGATAGGACTACACAGCTCTTGAACTGCCAACCACCTTCATCTTCAGCCAGTCTGCTAAACAACACATCACATTCCACCTGTGACATCAGCTTATGACATCACATACACATTCAGCTGGCTGAAGATGAAACTTAAGACAATTATCATTGAGCATAGAATACAACAACATTCTTATTTTTTCCTATTTTCGAGTCAATGGTTTCAGATATTCCTACCCATCTGAAGTACACTTTATTATGCTGCCCGATCGCTCATAGCGGTACAAAAGGGGGTGGTGATGGACGGAGCATCAGAACCAATCAAACACTCACACCCAGTCAACAGATCTTGCTTGTTTCCGGTCCAGGGAAGGCATGGCTTGGCAGTTTGAGCTGGACTGTCCCCATGAGGCACAGGGTCAGACTGATTTGCATATGGCCATGTCTGAACTGAGGTGGCAGAGTGGGCTAAAGAACGGTGATGGATCAAACCCGGATCGTTGACTGGGTGTGAGTGTTTGATTGGTTCTGATGCTCCGTCCATCACCATCCCCTTTTGTACCGCCCGATCGCTCATGACACTGTTCCCGAGTTTGAGTTAAAATTACAGCAGTCCTCGTTTAGTAACAGACCAGCTCTGTATATTTTAGCTAGTATCTGAAATTATTATTTTTATTTTATTTTTGAAACATCCTTTTATATATGTCGTTGACCAGCTCTTACTCTATATGCAGGTCTCTAAATTAACTACTCCAAAGACTTGTGCAGTAACACCTAAAACCTTAAATTGAAGGAATGCTTTTCTGGGGTTAATAACTTTGGCCCCTTTGACCAGTTTCACAAACCGTTCCAAAAAATGTTTTCACACACACGTTTGATCAGTTGATCATTTGTTGGAAAACCATCTCTTGATTTACATTTTTTTTTAAATCCTGAGAGAAGTCCTGGAAGACCATGCTCTGTGTGCAGTGCCAATACATGACCATACTGGCGAACGACTTTTAGAACGCGGTTGTTACACCGCGGTACATTTACATCGCGGTCATTACAATGCAAGTCGTTACGACGACTTGCGCTGGATGGCGCTATACACTAAGGAATAGTGTGATTTACTATTCGAACACCTTCCCTACTGTTACGTAGGCTGGAGTTGGAATAGTAAATCATACTATTCCTCAGTTCAGCACCCTCCAGTGCAAGTCGTTGTAATGACTTGCGTAGTAATAACTGTGATGTAACGTACAGCGGAGTAACAACCGCGTTGTAAGGTCACATATTCCACCATGCCCTATGGGATATTGTGGACAGATGTTCTTTTAAAGAGTATGACAAGCTCACACAGTTGCTGAAAATATCGATTGAACAGATTTTTGGTTGGAGTGCCAAACCTCAAGAACCCTCAAGTTTGTCTTTATGGTTGGATCAACATCAATAATTTGCCAGATTCTGAAAGCCTTATAGTGCCTGTTGGGTGGAAGAAAGGCCCTATACAAATGCAGAAAACATAACGTACCTCCCCAGTGTGCTGCTCAGGACCTTGAAGGTCTTCACAATTTACATTAGTGTAGATGGTACTGACAACATCATGGATGACATCAACCAGGCCGTAGGCCATACCTGTTCCCATGTACTTAGCATATTCAAGGTATGAAGGCAGTCTATACCAAAACTGTGGACACTTGGTGACATGCTTAGCAACAGCGTAGGGCTATATGTGCAACTAGGATGACTGAATAGGTTAAATATGCGCACTGAGATCCTGTGATCTGCTGTGAAAGTGGATCCCAGCAAGACAGGCTCAGCCTTCTACCCATGTCAAATAAATATAAAAAATACCCATAGGAGTTGGTCAGTTCAGTGCCATCACATCTGACAAATATGACATCTGTTATATGTGATGCTTAAAAATAACAGAAATGCAGGATGATTCTCTATACAGAAAAATAGTTATTAAGCTACATTAAACACGGCAAACATACGTGTGCACGATTTTCACAGCATACTGTTTCCATGACTAATTTAATGATAGAACATTTCCAAAGCGAGGCCTTGGACTAACTTTGCATGTAGCTACTGGGTCATTTTTAGGGAAACTGTTTGACAACCATATGCATTGTAAGTCTAAAGATCTGTAAACCAATGAGCAGCGATTAGATACAGCATTTTTGGTCAAACCTAGACACCGCCTGAGTTTATTTGCTTGCCTCATGCACTGAAGAATCCTTATATAAAATATAGATTCGGATCTTTGGTTCAGCCACCTTCATTCATTGGTCTGTTTAGCTGTCATTCACATTTTGTTTCCGCACACCACAATATGCAACATAGGAGAGTGGGTCAGGCCACTTCATCCATTGGCTCTATTGCACTTTGAGTGGTGGCATTTGTTCCTTATCGCGTATGTGAAGCTGCATAAACAAAAGTGAACTTAAGTTCAAAGGCTGGTGAGCTAATAGTTTACTGTGCTAATGTGTTTTTCTTTCCAATGGTTTTTCATTTCTGTTGGACATCCCAGTGTGTTTAAACAATGTATTCAATAATTCAAATCTAGTATAATTTTCTTTGTACTAAAAAGAATTAGATTTTCCTAGGATGAGCATTAAAACAAAAAGTAGTTGCTATACCTGGTCTAGGCACACTTGCCTTCTAGATAGCACTCATACTTTTCTCATGAAATTATAAATTTTTTGTTTAATTTTTATATTGCTGCCACATTTAGGTGGTGACATGTTATTTTCCTTGTATTTATATTTCCGGCATATTCTTTTAATAAAAAATTAAGCAAAATGTACCATCACTCCAGCTTGTCAAGACTAGGCTCATTGGCTATGCCAATGCTCGTTTTTAGACTGTAGCCAAACAGTAGGATTTCTAAAGATTATTATCAGTGGTTTTATACACCAATAGCAGCTTTAACGGAATATTGAGTCAGACATGTTTGTTAGAGAGGGCCTGACATTCCTTTTCCTGTCACACAGCGCAGCCCTCTATAGGTTGCTAAGTAGGTTTGCATGTTTTATTTACCAATGTAAATACAGCAGTTATAGTAGGATATTTTTTGATTTGAGTTTATTTTGGGAAATGTGTAGGAACATTCCAGCAATGTACGACCTTTACCCTTCACGTTTTTTGGGAAATGTTCACTTCCAACTTATTTGCAAAATGCCTCACTAAGGAAAGCTGCTTTTATTGCAGAGGGAAATGTGCTTCTGATTTAAACAGCTTCTCAATGGCTTCTAAGAAAAAGTGGGAAATATATTTTTTTAAATTGAATAGTTTTTGCCTTTACTATCCTACATGTTTTCTGATCACCTGGAAACAATAATGTGTGTAGAGAAAGAACAGACTTGGTGTTCCAAATGTTTCTTTCAGTGGCAACCCCTGCAATGGTGCAATTGAGCTTTCTCCAATGCTAAACTGTTTACTTACAGAGCACGCAAGCATTTGTTCGTAGAGGAACACATTCCTCAGAAGAGCAGAGCAATTCTTGACCAAATCTGCGATTCTGAACTTTTATCTCCGGTGCAACGTAATCCATAGACTTTGTAATTGGGTTCCACTGAAATATATTCAACATAGATGCCTCGCCCCTAGATATCTGGGATGGCTCTATCTATATTGAACACCAGTGTCCTCGGAGGAAAGAGGTCAAACAACTATTATTTGGAAGCGAATGTAAAGCGTCTCTTAGTTCCAATGTGGAGCATAGGCGGTTTGCAGCTCTCCTGGCAATAGCAGCTCTCATGATTTTCTGGTTGTGAACAGGAAATGCAAATATGCAGCTTTTTCTACCAAATCTTTTGTGTCCAACTTATCATTTGCAAACACAAGGAGATGATGGATGGAGCGCTGAAACTTTTCAGACACTCACCCCCAGTCACAGATTTGGGTTGAATCCATCATCGTTCTTTAGCTCATTTCGCCACCCCAGTTCAGACTCAGCGATATGCAAATCAGTCTTGACCCTGTTCCTCATGGAAACAGTCCAGCCCGAAATGCCAAGCCAGGTCTTTACCTGGACCGTAAACCAGCATCTTGGGACCGGTTTCAGGGTAATACCCCTAGTCAGCCAGGCTAGCTTGAATCCAGTGGCAAAGTGAGCAAGGGACCCATGTCTGGGCATACCCTTCCAACTTAGACAAGAGACATGCACATTTTAAAGGGCCCAGCCCATCACTCCTCTCTGCTGCTGACTGTCAGCTGCGACCCCACCCCCGTCCGGAGACTTGGCTCGGGACGTGAGTTTGCTGAGTCAATGTAGAATAAAATGGTAGTAATTTCTATTACCATTTTATTTTTCATCTGGGGGCATTTAAACTAGTTGAGCGACGCTTCTTCGCCTTAACAGAGGTTCTGCCCCAGGGCACCAATGTAAATCACGAAAAATGGCCAGTCACGCACCAGTCACTTTAATTAGCAGGCATCACTTATAAGGCACTATGGGCAGGGACCTTGAACTGTCTAACCTAGAATTTAGTCGTCTAAGGCTGCCAGTGCCACCTGGCTATTACGACAATACCACATTTGAACTATTTAAAAAGAAGCTGTAAAATATGTTATTTCAGCGATTCTTCTCCCAATAAATGCAAGGTGCTTCATTGTCAGGCAATGCCGATATTCCTACCACTCCTAAAAAAACCTCTGCTACCATTTTTAGAGTATTGTGTATTTTAAAATATTTAGGCATGCGATTATCTCCTCCTCTATACTGAATTATTACTCTTTGTAACCAGGACTTATGAGGTTTCCATTTTTTTCAAACGTATTATGTCTGATTACTACTTCTGCCTGTATCTGTTTAATGAGGAGAGTAAAATATCCGCCTGTTCGTCATCTTCAAGAGTAAAACTCTGAAGGCCCTGGACAGTGACTGAATGTGATCCAAATAAAATGTCTAGCCTCTGGTAGTACTGGCATTGAGGTAGTAGTAATTCCTGGGAGTCCTTCCAGACTAGCGGCTGCGCCTTAGTTGTTTCATAATGAAACATTGGCCGAGCTCTAACTGAAGTAGTCTCCGGATCCTGAACAGGCATCAGGATTGGGTACTAAGAAGGCATCTCCAGAACAGTGACTGATGTCAGAGTGGACTGTTCCTCAGTGACTTTTGGCGCAGGTGTGGGGGTATTGGCCAGCTGGGTGCCAGGTACAGGCCCAAAGGTGTCAGTCAGGGTTGACGTAATTCCTCTGGAGGCTCCTGGCAGATCAAGGGGCCTAACGGTGCTCCAGAGACAAAAAGTTGAACAGCAGAGCGCAGAATCTGCAACAAACTGTGTTGATAGAAAGGAACTGACATCAGCACGCAGGGATGACGCCTATATATGACTCCTTGACAGCACTTCTGGAGGCGGTGCAAAGCTGATAGCACCACCTACCGGCGCCCTGCACACTTTCTCAATGCCACCAGGTTTCTTTTCTTTCTGCTCCATTTGACTACTTACCCAGGTGTCAGACTGCAACCGGAACATTTTCAGAAGTACCCCAATGCACCGGCAGTGGTGTCGAATACTCGACATCTATGTAGTTACGTGCCGGATGTGATGTGTGTGTGTGGACCTAATATGCACTACCCTTTCGCACTGACATCAGCTCCTTTCTTTCAGTGTCAACAGACGCTTATCTGAAGTTACCACTCATCTAATCGAGGCTCTAAATTGTTCTTTATTTCAGTGTGCATGGGACTTATGCCACCTCCCAAGTCTACAGGTTTTAAACCCTGTGGCTTGCCTGTGGTGCCTAGGTTGAGATCATGACTCTAAGGCTTGCAGTGATTGTGCCTTGATGCACTAGGCCATTTGAGATCGAGAAACTCTCCATGATCATTCGAAGACTAAAGGTAAGTCCTGATTCTGCTCCAGGGGTCATTCTTCTGATGAGTCTTCTTCATGTTTTAAGTCCTCAGGAAAACTCAAAAAGACTGGCAAGAAGCCCAAACAGGACTCGGCCCTGTTCCACCACTTTCTGTCCACCACCAAGGCATAAAGACATCATAGCACCTTGAGACCCTCATGGGTGAGTAGTGCGCTTTACCAACCCCTGATTGATTGATTGAGTGTCTCCAGGTTGCGCTCCCAAAGTTGGTCAATTTCTAAGTCAATGCCATCCCTAGTTCCTCAGCAATCAGAATTTCTGGGCCGGTCGCCGATACCGCAGAAGATTGAGGACTTTCACACTGCCATACTGCACCTTTTTGTGTTTTTCACACATTACTCACTCCCTCTGGTGTGCATGCTGGTCCCAAGGAGACGAGAGGGCCCCCATCTGGGCTTCCGCTGGCGGGCCCATCCTCTGCACCTGTTGGGCTCTCTGGATCCACTCAGGGCCTTCATCCAGTAGAAGACCAGCGCCGTCTCAATGCCTTTCTGAAAGGACGAGTTCAAGATGCTCACCCTTGCCCAAGTCTTGTCTGCCATCGACACTGGAGACGATGGTGGCACTGGACCTGCAGCATGCTTATTTTCACTTCCCCGTCTTACAGGCCCACAGGTGTTAACTGCAGTTCACTGTAGGCCATGAGCATTTTCAGTTCACTGTGCTCCCGTTTGGCCTTGTCAGCATCCCTTGAGCACTTACGAAAGCGATGGCACTGGTTGCCACACACCTTTAGAAATCTGGGGTCCCAGTCTTCTCGTTCCAGGCAAATACTGTCAACCTGCCGAACTGACACCTGACTCCTTTGTAGATGCTCTTTTTCAGTGGAGCCATTCTGGACACTGTGCACCTTCACACCTATTCCCCAGAGGGGAGAACCCAGGACATTCGGGCTATGATGCCTATATTTTAACTGCTGTCTTGGATCTTAGTGAGGATGACTCTGCGGCTGCCGAACTGATGGCCTCCTGTATCCTACTGGTCAAGTACTCAAGGTGGCATTTGTGGACTGTTCAGTGGGATCTGAAGTCCCAGTGGGCCCAGCACAGGGGGACCTTTCCGATCTGGTCCAGATTTAGGAGGATAGTGTAAAAGATCTGCAGTGTCAACTCCGGGACCAGGTTTGGGTGAGCGGGAGACCCTCTCCTTACCGCGTACAGAGCTCACAGTGGTGGCCGACGCATTGCTTCTGGGTTAGGGTGGACATCTGTGAAAGGTGAAGATCTGAGGCATCTGGTCTCCAGCAGATGCCTGACTGCATATCAACCTCTCGGAGCTGAGAGCCATCTGCATGGCATTGAAAGCCTTCCTGCGGTCCATCAAAGGGAAGCTTATGTAGCTGCTTAGGAACAACACCACCTCCCTGTGTTACAACAACAAGTAGGACGAGGTGGGATAGTGGACCATGCATCAGGATGATTTGCATCACTGGATGTGGCCAGACCGTCAAGGGATTTTTCTGGTGACACATGAACTGGTGGGTTCCCTGAACGCCAGAGCGGACGAGCGAATCTGTTGATGCCTTGTGGGTTACGAATGGCAGTTGCATCTGGAGGCGATGCAGGGTATTTTCCGCGAGTGGAAGAACCCTGGCTCGACCTTTTCACAAACGTCGAACGCGCAATGTCAATACTCTATCTCATTGGATTTTCCAAGGTATCTCTCACTCTGAGACACGTTTGGCATCAAGTGGACCTCAGGACTCCTTTATACCTTTCTGCCGATACCGCTCCTGCCCCGAGTTCTGAATAAGATCAGGATTGACTGGGCCAAAGTCATCCTAGTGACTCTGAATTGGGCACAGAGTGTATGGTACCCCAAATGCCTGAGCATTTAACCTCCGATCAAGCTGCCCTTTTAGGAGGATCGCCTGTCACAGCAGCAGAGCAAGGTCCTGCACCCAGGCCTTTGCAACCTCAGCCTCCGTGCTTGGAGATTAAGCGCCAACAGGTTAGTGCTTTTGACCTTCCCCCTGAAGTGATATATATCATCATGGCAGTCAGGCCTATCTCAACCAAATGTGTATACACCTCCTGTTGTGATAAGTATGTGACCCACTCAATGCCAAGCTGTCCAAAGTTTTGTTGTTTGTGTTGTACTTATCCCAGCAAGGCCTTGCTTTGGGTACTGGTAACGGGTACTTGTCGGCTCTTTCGTCTTTTTTACAGTTGCCAGACCACCCCTCATTATTTTAATCTGCTGTAATGCGGTTCCACAAAGGCTTACAACATATGTTTCCGACTTCTCCTTTTGTTATGCCCCAATTGGGTTTAATTTTTGTTGTCACATTCCTCTTGTGTACAACGTATGATTCCCTCTACATTTGTTCTCTCAGACTCCTTACCCTCATGACAGTCTTTCTTATCGCTATAACATAAGCGCGACGGGTCAGCAAGCTGCAGGCCCTTTCTGTTAGCCTGCCATATACCATGTTCTCCCTAGAAAAGCTGGTCCTTCAGACTTGAGCTTCCTTCCTGCTGAAAGTGGTCAGAACATCACTCTTCAGGCATTCTGAGAGGATCTCACCCGACTAAGGATGAGGAAAGGCTTCAACGTTGGATCCGAAAAGATCCCTCAGATTCTATATTGATCATAACAAAGACCACTGGGTGGAGGATCAGCGCTTTATCAGATTCACTGGTATGAAGAAAAAGCTGTGCAGAAAAAGACTATCTTGTGCTGGATCTTACTTTGCATTAAGATCTCCTGCGCACTGGCCAGAAAGCAGTCCCCGAGGATTTGTGGGCTTATTGTACCAGAGTCAAGGCTGCTAACATTGTGTTGGCTTGGAGGGGAGGGGGGCCCGTTCTAGACATTTCTCCAATCCTCCCTGTTCTGAGATTGGGCTTTATCCATTAATAGGATCCCAAGACTAGGAATCTGCACACTCTCTACCAATTTGCCTTTGGGACTCTGCGTCTGTGGGTATGGAGAGTCGCAAAAGCAAGTGACGTCATTGCGGGGGAGTGTGCCTATATAGGCCCCGCACATCATTTGTGGAGTGGAATGGTTTCATTGCGAAGCCGCAAGGTGTCACTTTTTGGTACAGTCTGATGCCTGGGGAATATTCAAAAGGTGAGGTATCTGCGGCTAGATAGAGTCTCTACCAGAAAGAGTGTTACCAAAGGTAGATAACTTGTTCATTTCAACCAAATAGAATATGGTTTGTACTTACAGTATTGAAGCCACTAATCTCCTGTTGCAACTGAAGATACATTTGGATACCTATCTACCTATAAAAGGCAGATGGTAAGCTCTTTCGGAGCAGACGCTATAACAAATTAATGAGAAAGAATTCAAGTGAAATGTAAAATACAATCTAACCCAGAGATCCTGCTCATGAGCTGGCACACAGCACTAGTCATGCCCTCCACATGCTGGCTCCCCTCAAATCCTCCAGCAAGCGGTTTACCAAAACACCAACCCTGGTGTAAGTAACTTTATGGGGAGGATAATTCATGCTGTAATGAACAAAAAAGAGGCCATTATTATATCACATCTACCAACGTATCCACAAGGCACCAAATAAATCTAAAGACATCTTCAACATGTATTAGGAAATGATTAACCCATAAACCTTAAAGATCCTTCCCTGTGCTTCACAGGAACAATGCAAGGACCTACACTTAACTTGGGCATTGATTCCACAAGCAATTGGTATGCTCTTTGCATTGCATTTCTGCCGCGCACATTTCTTTTTAGGTCTCGCCTACGCAACGCGCATGCGCTGCATAGGAGGAGACCTCTTGAAATCGATTCGCTTTTTCGCCCAAAAACTTGCACGCTTTGCATTGCTTTCAATGGCAACGCGTGCACGGTTGGCGATTCCCTTGCGGGAGCGAGCTTTGGCGACATCTGTGTGTAATTAACTTTCAAACAGATGGTTCCCCTGCTCGCTCCCGCAAGGGAAACGCTGTTTGTGCTCTCGGCCACACTCCCCCCACCCCTCCCACTTGCTTACCGAGCGTCACAGCCCAGGCGCGCAGGGCCCATATGTTCTTTCGAAGCCGCGGCGCTTGTGTTTCAGCGCTTGTTTAATTCTGGAATTTTACTTTAGTGATAATGCAGGACTGGCTACTTAGATATTGAGTAGTTATGCTTTTCACCGGCTGCCTGCCTCCTTTAAAAAGTTGTGCTTTCATGGAGAGGCTCCAACTTTTTGCTACACTTTCGTCTCCTGTGCTCCCTGAGTGCTTACTGTATCTGCTCACCTTAAACTTCACTCTTTCGGCCCATTGAGGTGTTCGGCTGTTCTCCTCGGGGGTAATCAGATTGAAAGCGATCAATATTTACTCAGTCTGAAAGGGCGGTTGAAAAGGCCGCTAACAACAAACTGTTCGTCAGCGAAGCCCCCGTCTAACCTCAGGTTCACGCAGAGTTCACGCCAAGTGACGCTGGTGACCCCCGCGGCACGTGCCCAGTCCCGGGCTGAGAGCTGCCGTCCCAGGCGCGCACTTTTCTCACACTCTGCAGCATGCTTCTGTAAACACGCGGCCCGGGGATTTCTGCAGAAGGGAAAATATGTGCTCACTGTACTCTTTCTGTTGTGTGACCTCTCCTCTGCCTTTCACTTTTAGCAGAATTCCCAAAACATATGTTTTTTTCGTTCTAATAATTATGCGCTCTTTGCTGTTGATGAAAATAAATTGGGGATGGCACTATATAAGCAGAAGGTAACTGACTTTGATAAAAGATTTACAACTTTCCTGTTCAGGTGATCCGTCTATCTGCTTTCGCACTATGCAAGTTGTTCTCTAGTAGCGCCAAGAAGCATCAAATGGCGGTAAAGAGCTCTACAACACTTGCTAACACGAACATTAATTAACAAGGCGCTAGAAGTCTGCTTTGGCTGCATATAGTATGTGTAATTCAAGGTTTGCCTCAGTTTTTTTTTTTTTGCACACTTATATAGCGCAAACTCAACCCGAAAGTATCTGTTCCCTGCATTCTCTTCATTCATTTATGATTCCTACATAATGGAAAGATAAGAGGTGGGGGTGCCATGTGCGTGTTGAGCACTTCGACTAGATCTCGCCAGCGCAACCCTCTGTATAAAGCAGAGCTGAATTTGTCTAGCACTTAGAGGCTTCGTGCTGACCCGCTCGTAGGTCTGGTATGCTTTGTGGTTATAAGTCTGTCTGTCCTGGCACTCCTTGTAACCACGTGATCAGGTTTCCCCGTGTGCATATGTGTGTGTGGAAAAAACTCATTTCGAGACCAACTTGCCCCTGACCAGCTAAAAGAAAGCGATAACTCAGTGGGTTAATGCGCTGCCACATTAAACCGTATGGCCATGGAATTCATTGATTCATAAACCGCAAGCGTGCTGGCCGACTCAAGGCGCTTTCGGCAGACGAGGGGGCAGTCATGGGTTGTAAAAAAGGCATGTCTCAGGCACTCTTTGCTGTTGGAAATGAGAGGATGTGACATAACGGTCAGAGCTGGTACTTTGGACCTGGGGAACTAGGTTCCAGTCTCGGCGTTGGCTCAACATCCTGTGATCCTTGGCAAATCACTCACTTGCCCCATTCCTGTATATATGTGGCTTTGTGTATAGTAACTGGTGCTCATGTAAAGCGCTGCAATACCTTCGGGTCGAGTTTGCGCTACATGAAAAATGCAACAATAAATTCTAGTCGAAACTGAACTGGCTAAACACTAATAAAGTCCCAAAGGCGAGACCTATTGGCTATGCCAATGCTTGTTTATTTTAAAGCGAGCAGTGTTTTTCAAGTTCTCTGCTTTGATCCTAATTAAAGTAGGTATTGTGGTTCAATTAAAACTGTGATGACAAATTTTAAACTACGCTTTTAAAGTTTATATTGAGTTGCTGAGCTATAAGTTTTACCTAGACTTTGCTTTGGATTTTCGTGCTAAAGGCGCTTCTGTAATCTGTCTTCTCTTTCCATTTTTGGCAGCTATCTTGGTTTTCCACAGTGGACGATATTACTATCGCGGTCTAGTCCTACATGTACCAACAAATATGTTACTATTTAAATCAGGCAGACACACTGACTTGACGCAAAATTTTGGCATTGAGACCTCAAGCAGCTAGAATGCTGTATGCATGCTCACTTTGCTGCACTGTGTATTCTTTTTTGTTTTTACCATGAGCACTGTTTTTAAATCTCCTTGTTGCCCTCTTTGAACAAAATTGAACAATTTTTTGTGGTTAATTTAAAACTGTGATGACAGGTTTTAAACTGCAGTGTTAAAATTTACATCGCATTGGCATTCTTTTTGTTTTTTACCTAGACCTTGCTTTAGTTTTCTCTGCCCTAGTCCCTAACTTAAGTCTGCCTTCTGTCTTCTCTTTCATTTCTCTGTCCATCTTCGGTTTCCCCAGTGGTCGATTTTACTGTTGGCAATCTAGTCCTACATTTTCATACATGTTTAAATCAGGCCAATACGAGATCACACCAGCGGCGTGCCAGAAGTAAACCCGTCAGCATCTGGCCATGTCCAGTGGCCCCCACACTGCCCAAATGGGTCCTCACAATGTTTCTAGTGTCTCTGCAAAAGTTCACCTTATTATACTTGCTTCAGGTCCTACTTGGAATTTTACATAATGCATTCCTGCTTGGTAGCAGAATTACAACTTAAAAAAAGGAAAATCTATGTTCTCATCACCCAAATGTCTCGATCTTTGATAAAGCCCAATTAAAACAAACACCCATGCTAAGTTAAAAATCGTATGGGTTATGTGAGATCTGCAATAGGTCACAGTCACCACATCACAAACCTCTTTGAACAAATGGAGGCTAATATATTGTGCATGACCTAAACATGGCCCTCTGAGCAAAACAATCCCCTGTTGGAAAAATTGTTTCCCCTTAACTGTAGTATTGCTACACGAGAGTGTTTTAATAAATCATAAGGAGGAATTGGTATTATTACTCACTCTGACACTGCTATTAATACTGAATCATTACACTATCTATCCTTTTCCTACAAAATATCTAATATTTCTCTTTACTTTAAAAAAAAATGTATTATCCTCCTCATTGTCCATCTTGTTGACTGAGTTAGCTAAACTAACAGGCCAACATGCACATGCTAACTCAACTTGACTTTTTTGAGTGGCTTAAAACTTCGGTTTTATTTTCCTCAAGGGGCCACTCTTCTTACCATCATATAGAATTCTTATCTCACTCACATTACAGGTCATCTGCTTGACCCGGTCTTCTCAAAACTCAACTCAACTGAAGTGGATAAACCTGCTACTCTTTCTTGTACTGACAGTAATGCTTTCACCTTTGGCACCCCTGAACCCTCCAGACCAAATAGGACTATGCAACATCAAGTCACCCCCAAACTAGCTTCTGCATTTAGTGCCAGATTTTAAGGGCTATTGAATTGTGATTCTGAGATTGTACTAACTATTTTAATGTCCAACTAATACTCTGGACAATAGTATTCCCAGGGTATTATCTATGTTCCAAATTCCACATGAACACCACTTCTGTTTTTCCACTGCGTTAAGCAAGCCTAAACTTCTAGCGTGCCAGCTGGAGCACAAATGGCACCAGTTGTATGATCATGCATTAAGAATTAAATATGTTGAAGATCAACGCTGCCACAGAGAATAGTTTTCAAACCAAATTGCTAATGCTTCTAGTATATCAAAGGAACTTTTCAACAATATTAATTCACTTCAGTCTTTTCAGTCTGTGAGATCTTGCATCATCCACTCTGATAAACTCTCCAAGGATCTTTCAATATTGCACAAGATCAAAATCTTAAAAATAGTAGCAGAAATATTATCTGAATTGTAAGAAATTCGATTATTTTTTAGGGTGAATGAATATCCGCTTCAAGAAATAATCACAACCTCTGTCATAGTGAACTCTTAAAGTCACTGAATTTACCGAGTTCAACCCACTGGTAGCAGTGGCACAGAGCAAACAAGCTTAACTTTAGCAATGTGTAAAGTATTAATTAGTACCAAAACATTAATAAAGGCAGAATGCACATAATAAAAATCTAAAAAGTAGAGGAACGTTTCATGAACAGAATGACACCAAAATGACAAATATCCACTTAGGGGAATTGAAGATTTGAAGTTTTAAATAGAAATAGCGCCTAAATATGAAAGGACTCAATGATAGTCAATGGTCGTGGCAGATGGGGACCTAGGAACAATATCTTCCGACTTAGGGCCCGATTCCGATCTCGTTCGGAAAGCATTCCTACTAAATTGGTTCGGGAATGCTGTCTGGACGACTCGGACCGGGGGAGTCTGACGGAGCGATTTGGATGTACCCGGATGCTTCCGGATACGATTCGGTCAGACTCCCATTGACTTCAATGGGAGTCTGTGATCCGAACGAGAACACATGCTCCCATTGAAGAAAGTGGTGGCTGGGGAAAAGCATGTACCCTGTGGCAGGCAACCCATGGTGCCTGCCACACTGTGCTTGGTGGGGGAGAGGGAACCCATGGGTGCCCCCACAGGTCCGATCTGGAGGGCACTGGGTGAAGTGAGGCCTGCTATGGGCCCCCAAAGACCGATTCTGGCAGCAGATTTGTTCCGGTGTAACCGATTCGGAACGGCTGTACGAACCGGTCATCGTACTTGCTCGCTCAGAAAACCGAGTCCATAGAGCTGTATGATTTGGCTCCGAAAGACACAACCTGCCCGAATGCCTTTTTGAACCGATTCGGACAGCCCTAACGGTTTCCAGGCATCGGAATCAGTCGTTGGGAAGTGTGTCCGATTTGGTCGGAAACTAGGGTTCCGGATCGGATTCGGCAAACCCGAACCCGATTCACAGCCCTTCCCAACAACATCAGAATCGACCCCTTAGCCTTTTTTTTTTTTGGGAGTAAACAGTCCTTTATTTCAGTGGCAAATTAAAAAAATAAAGACAAAATTGTTCATATTTCAGTTTAGTATCAAAAATACCTAATTAGATTTCGATTCAAATCACATTGTTTCAGTTCTTGCCACAAAAATACCTCCAGGCAAGAAGAACCTAGCTGATGGGCATGCAACCCCAATTGTTTATCAACACTTTCACCTCGCACACAAAAAGGGGATTTTTTTTTTTTGTAATGGCCCAACCCATAAACCTTGGCAGCGATGTGCATTTCTGAAAAGGATCAGCCATAGGGTGTTTTCAGACTGATCCTTAAACAAAAAAAGAGAAAAAAATGAATGTAAAACACTGCTCCAAATGCAAAATCCTAGTAAGGGACAATTGGAAAATCATGAAACACCGGCCATTTGGCATGGATGCAAATGTGGCTTGTGAATGGCAATAGAGGGCCAAAAGTGAGGGATGGGTAGTAAAGCAGCACTTGCCACTTAATATGCCAACATGCTGCAATGCAAAGAAAGCAACAACAAAAAAAAAACGACCAGTGTCCTACGATAAGACTGGCATTTATGTAATCAGTAACAACAATCTCTACCAACAAAAGTGCGAAATTAGAGCAGAGGGGAGAATTTGTGCTTCTTGGACTTAGCTAGCTACATCATGGTCGCTGAGAGGTACTGCATGATTCACTTTGTTTTCATAGGAGAATTTCCCCCTGTACTTGCAAACGAGTTAGCCATACAAGATGCATACAATGGAAATACGTGCGCAATAAAAAGTGAAGCATTTTGGCAGGTTTTGGTAGCCTAGTAGGTGTTATTGTCATTTAACCACCCCCGCCCCCTAACTAAATTAACAAATAAAGGTTTATATATTTTAATTATTGGCAAATACACCCATGAAAGATATGTCACCCGGATATTGCTGTAATAGTGCAAAGAGGGGGCAATGATTTCTAGTGACCCAGGTTTCCCAAAGGGCCGAACAACTGCAGCGGGAGACCGAGGAGAAGCGACGGGCCCTCGAACAGGCTGAGGCAGAGGTGGCTTCCTTGAACCGTCGCATCCAGTTGGTGGAGGAGGAATTGGACCGAGCTCAGGAACGCCTAGCGACTGCTCTTCAGAAGCTCGAGGAAGCAGAGAAAGTTGCTGAGGAGAGTGAAAGAGGGATGAAAGTCATTGAGAATCGCACTCTGAAGGATGAAGAGAAGATGGAACTGCAGGAGATCCAATTAAAGGAAGCTAAGTACATTGCTGAAGAGGCAGACCGGAAGTACAAGGAAGTTGCTCGTAAATTGGTCATAATTGAAGGGGATCTTGAACGCACAGAGGAGCGAGCTGAGATCTCAGAGTCCTGTGCCCGTCAGCTGGAGGAGCAGATCAGGCTGTTGGACCAGAACTTGAAGTGCCTCAATGCTTCAGATGAAAAGTACTCCCAGAAGGAGGATAAATATGAGTAAGAAATCAAGATCCTGACAGATAAGCTGAAGGAGACCGAGACCCGAGCGGAATTTGCGGAAAGATCAGTGGCAAAACTAGAGAAGAGCATTGATGACTTAGAAGATAAGCTGAGAGCCACCAAAGAGGAGATCAGCAAGATGCAGCGGATGCTGAATGACACCTTGCACGAGCTGCACAGCTTACAAAGGCACAGCCCGCCCATCGCCACGCCCTAGGGAGCCACCCAGCCCAACTCTCCTTCCACCCAATGGTTACAAAGTTGCCTTTTTACGTTGCCAAAACTCTCTGCCTGTCAATTCTTACTTTTTCCTGCCACAAGGTTGGAGGATGCAGAGTTTGGCATGGGAAATCTTCGGGGTCATTTCTAAGGAAAGAAGAAGAACAGACATGAATGAAACACAATGTTTTAAAAGCATGTATGTCGTTGACATTCTGTCATTATTTGTGAAAAAATAATGTAAACCTTGCAGGCGCCGGAGGCCGACCTAGGAGCTGCGTGTTTGACACAAACCCTGTTCACACTGACCCCTTAGTCTTTTATGTCCCAACTAACCACAGGAGTACACTTCTAAGGTCCCTAGGACCTCCGGGGAGACACTTAGAGATTCGCAGGTTGTTGAGCAGAAACCAATAGCAGGGTCCAGTCCAGGTCCAGTTGCCACTGATGAGCTGGGTGCTTCCAGGACTCTTGCAGTTTGTTGTCACCCTGTAGCCATACAGGAGGCCTACCAGCTGACACGTGGAGTCCACTTCTTTATCCTGGCTAAAAGAGTAAGCAGCTCCAGTACTTCAGGGCTCCTCTCAGGTCATAGACAGCAGGCTCAGCCCTCTTCTGCTCTTAAGCAGGTCAAACAGTTGTTCTGAAGAGGATGCCTGGGTATGCCACAACATCAACTAATGGGTCGGGTGACTGCTGGCGCCTCCATAACCAATGGGGTAAAACTTCCCAGGTGTGGCCTTATCCACTTTTGCAGCAGTGTCTGTTTGCCTTACTGCAACTTTGCCCCAAATATCATGTGTCAAGGCATTTTCAAAATGACTAAAGTCTTTGACCACACTAAGCTTGGGTGCCTCGAGTTTTTGTTTTTGGAGGGGTGTACTATGGTAATCCTAGGGTCTTCCCAAATCTAACTCTAAAATCAAGTTTGAAGCAGCGACACCAAAGGGCTCGATACAGAAACTCATGCAGCACGATGTGAGAAAGAGCTACAACCTCCCTATAACTTGGTAGACGTCAATGACCTCACGGATTACTACAATAATACAATGACGAGTAGAATAGAGAGCATAGCTCCATTAAAACTCAAAAGGGTCCCAGACAAACATAAGCACCTTTGGTTTAACGGATCCCTCAACAAAGAAAGACAGTCACTCAGTCTCACAGAGTGGAAATGGCGACAACACCCTTCCTCACCCCATTTAATACAGCTAAGACAGGCCAGAAAGGTCTACCATAAAAGCATTCTAAACTCAAAAAATACATTTTTAGGAAAGAACTAGATAATGCAAAAAACAAACCAAGGAAACTCTTTGAACTACTGAAGGATCAATCTAATAAAAGGCCAAATCTGCACCAACAGCTACAAAATCGAAAATAAGCAGTGAAGAATTCTCCACCTTCTTTACAGCCAAAGCTATTGCGATGGAGGAGGAGCTCAAAAGGGCAGCGGATTGCCCCGCAAGCAAAAGTAACACCCCAGCCAAGCCTCGACATCAACTAGCCCTGGAATTACCTAAAAATAATGCTGTATGGTCAGAATTCAAGACTGTCATTGACGCAGATATTATAAAGATTATCTCGACCATAAAACCAAACAATCACTTCAACGATCCACTACCTACAGATTGTTGGTCTACAATAAACCACCTGCTCATCCCCTCATGGACAAAGATCATTAGCGCTTTGCTATCGCAAGGATCAATACCGGTTTGCCTAAAAATAGGGCAAGTAACCCCAATCTTAAAATAACCAACAGAACCCTGTGGACCTGAACAACTTCAGACCGGTAACAAACATTCCCATGCAAGCCAAAGTCCTGGAAAAATTAGTACAACAACAACTGAGCCAACACATCTCTGAATTCAATTTGCTGAATAACTTCCAATCAGGATTTAGACCAAACCACAGCACTGAAACAGCAATTCTACACATCGTCGACGATGCTCTACTTGCCCTAGACTGCAACGAAACCTGTCTCCTAAACCTGCTTGACCTCTCGGCGGCATTCGACATGGTAAACCATACCAAAATACTAGACCGCCTGGAAAAAAGGTTGGGCGTAGCGGGTACAGTCCTAAAGTGGTTTAGTTCATTCTGAGAAGAAAGATTGCAAAAATTCTGAGTGAACCAAACACTATCTGCTTCATCCAGTAACTTTATTGGTGTTCCACAGGGCTCAACACTATCACCAGCGCTATTCAACTT
This sequence comes from Triturus cristatus, assembly GCF_964204655.1. Lineage (NCBI taxonomy): Eukaryota > Metazoa > Chordata > Amphibia > Caudata > Salamandridae > Triturus > Triturus cristatus. Next base: position 649,692,270 of record NC_140590.1, read on the forward strand.
GTACTTATAACCACTCACAGAAATCTTACAGCATGCAAACATCTCCTTCCACATGTACGCTGATGACACACAGCTTTACATCAAGATCACATCGATAGAAGAGATCGGTATCAAGAACCAAGCACTAAAGAGAACAGTCCATCGGCTAACAAGTAATCACCTCAAGCTTAACCCACAGAAAACTGAATTCCTGCTGATTTCCCCCCAAAAAAGCGCTATGAATATCGTGGAATGGACCAAACTAATCACTGCACTAAACTGCATTCTGAGGATAGTAGGCTAAACCAAATCCCTGGCATTATGCTAGATAAAAATCTAACCATGCTCGCACATATCACCATGATGGCAAAAAACACCCGCTTTCATCTCAGCTACAACAGAAAACTGAAACCGTTCATAAATAACTCAGACCTTAAAACAGCAGTCCAGGCATTAGTTGCACAACACTAGCCGGTCTTCCTAAGATTTCAACAACACCACTAAAAGCCTGACTCAATGCGGCCACAAGACTTATAACTGGGTCCATAAAATTCAACCAAATCTCCCCTCATCAAATGGCTCCCCTTCGAAGCAAGAATACAACTAAATATGGCATGTATCACTCACAAAGGGATACACTATAATACACCAAGGTACCTAGCCCAGAAAATCACGCTATCAGGAGGATGCTGGATTTCCCGGAGTCACAGAGTTTTATTACTGAAACCGGCACTCTTCTGCAAGAAGAGAACTTATGACCAAGCTTTCTTTGGCGCCGCACCAAGAATTTGGAACGCTCTCCCCCCTAACATTAGAAAAATCTCGTCCATCGCTGCTTTAAAAAATGCAGCCAAATCCTTTTTTATGAGCAAACTCCTTCCATAAATCCAGCAGACTTGACATTATCTGAAGACCCTCTTGTTCTATACACACGCTACCATACTTCGTCCACTAACATCGTTCTGGTCTTGTAAATAAGATAGTCAAGCACAAATGTCTCTCTCACAAATCAACGTACAATCAATTTATGACTTTGTAACATAACTGTTTGTAGTAACTTGCTGTACACTGATCAGGTCTAGTGAAATTGCATGATGCCTAGGTTGATCTTAGGTGAAAGATATGCAAATGTAAAGCGCTTTGAAACACCAAATAAATAAATAAAGGTACTGTATCCACAACAAACCTGCAGATGTCTGGTAGGACAAAATCAGGGTTTTTCAGCAACCAGACAGGGATCCACAAGAATTGCACTGGCCTCCTGTTCTCTCCTGCCCCAAGTATTCCATGTGACTCTATAGCAGGTTTTGACATGGAGGTGTCACAGGGCGCTCACAGCTCCCACTCTGAATATTCTGTGGAGTTCAGATGAGTCATCTTTGCCCATTCAGGTAAGCTTATTGTTCGCTCCTGGAAGGCATTTCACACCTATTTCACACCTGTTAAAAGCTGAGCACAGGCTGGGAGCTGGTAGAGACTTATGCTTATTAGCCTTCTGAAGGTTCAGGCAGATGAAAGATGACTTTCAGAAAACTACTTTCCCTTGATATTAATTAAAAATCCTACCTCACCATTTAATTGTATATTTAATAGCTAATACAAATAGCTGTTGAATTATTTTCTAGCTGGTCCCATTCCCAAGATACAGTTTTAGTATCTAAATGTGTTCTCTGGTTTTCTACATAGGGCAGCTAGGCCTGTTGCAGCAAAAATAGCTTTTTGGGCCTTGTTACTGTAGGAACATGTTATCGTTAATTTTCTTCATGTCACACTTTTAAATACCATGCACTCCTGGGATGCAATGCCTACATAGGGGTGATTTATTAATATTCAAAAGAAAGGTTTCCTCATGTCACCATATTTTTTTTTGCTAGGTAGCGGGGCAGGATTTACACTGCTACAGTCAGGCTTCACAGTGTGGCCTTGAAGTCAATCTTGCACTGCCAGTATAGTGGATGTCACAAATAGTGCTGCAGTCCATTAGTAGCATTTATGGGAATAAGCGAATTTAACCATGGTTATAGGGGTAGCACAGGTAGTAGTCAAATCTACAGAGTTTTAAATCCAGCAAAAATATAGGGTCCAGCAAAAAATATGACAAATCCAGAGTGGCCATGCAGAAAAAGCAGATTTCCTACACAAATCCATTTCAAAACCTTCTTTTTTCCAGTTAGACATTGTAGGCAATTTCCCTACTCTTTCTTTTAACCAAATTAATTTTAGTTACATTTGACTCTGTCTTGAAAGTTCTACATTCCATGCAACCCTCGGGATCCCTTGATGATATTGCACCTGCCAAATCGATGAAAGCTTTCATTTTTGTCACTCTGAATACTTTTACTACCATCTTCAGTACCTCACTCTAAAACAGGAAGCTGAGCCCCTCTTGAAAAGCCTTCTTTACACTCCAGAGACATGAGTCATTTTAATCATAAACAGCAGCTACAACACAATGAAAACACTGCAACTCGTCTTTCATACCTTGACTACCAACAAAAGCTATTCGCACACTCGCCAAACTTGATTATGCCAGTAGCCTTATTTACCTTGCTTCCCCCAGTTGTATCATACTTAAAATACAACTAATCCAAAATCCTTCTGCAAGTCTCCTTCTCTGTCTATACTCAATAGAATGCATCTCTCCAGTCCTGCAATTAGTCCACTGGCTACCTGTAGCTAGACAAACAATGTTCAAGCCACTGTGCAGCATCCACAGGTACTCCCAAGGAAAATGACAACTGTACCTACAAGCTGAATTCAAGCAAATAAAACAGTTTTATCTGGCTGGCCCCTAGGATCATCAAAGAGCCTTTCTAAAAAAAAACAATACATGGGAAGAACTATTTTCCCAGTACAATCTGTAAAGCTCTGGAATTCTCTGCCCGCCAAGGATCAATGCATTCAAGAACATTTACACTTCAGAGAAGAAAACATAGCTATTTCCAAGAAATCTACTTAATCTGTTTACGTTTACATAGAACCTAGAGTAATAATTGCTCCTACCTATTGTGAGGAAATGTTTCAATTCTGTTAAGTACATTGGGGTGAGGATTATGCCTTCTTTCTTCACTTTTATTAACACAAAAGCCAAACATTTCTTTTCACAATAATCACTGGGGGAAAACTGTAGTTTTATAATAGCTAATACCAGTTCATATCCATATATGAAGTCCTGCTTTCTATCTCTTTCTGTGATTTCAGCCACCTCTCTCAAGTCTGTCTTTATTCCTGTTTCTGCTCTCTACCTGTTGCACAAAATAAGGAACCCTTGAGCTCTAGCACTGATCTCCTTTACATAACTCAGGGCCTTATGTAGGTGGGGTGGCATTTACCACTTCATAAATACCGAATCATACCGATTCGGTATTTATGAAGTGGTAACTGCTATGTAGGTAATTGGTCGGTAAATATTACCGATTCGGAATAATTCGGTAATTACCGAATCGGTATTTACCGATTCGGTAATGAGGCATACCTTCCCATTGATGGGAAGGTATGCCTCATTACCGAATCGGTAAATACCGATTCGGTAATGGGGGAGCACATGCAAGGGTGGCAGGGTGTCACATTGACACCCTGTTGCACCCCTGATTCGGCCATGTGTGCACATGTAGGGCATGTATGTCTGCCACATTGCACACTTCTAAGCGCTATAACATGCTTTTACACATCCATACTTTATTTACCACCAACTATTAGTTGGTGGTAAATACCGACTCCAAACAACACCCACACAGTCCCCCTACATCTGATTTCTGTATTCGGAATTTACCGAATCGGTAAATTTACCGAATCGGTAATTTTACCGATTCGGTAAATTCCGAATACAGAAATTCTCCCCCTACATACCAAAAGCCAAAATACCGGTCGGTAACGGTATAATTACCGAAAATCGGCCGTTACCGACCGGTATTTGGCTACCTACATGAGGCCCTCAGTGTTTAACAATTTCCACAAATACTTCTAATAATCAAACATATTACAGTTTCAATACATACAATCTTGCTCACTCATTACGATTTGATGGGTTGGGTCATCCAATTAGGATATGTGATCCTTCATATATCTCTAATGGGATAATCCTGGCCTCTGTGTCCTTAAAAGATATGAAACTTTCCTTCGTGGTAGCTAGGAAATTGTATATTCTGTGTCAGGACAAGAGGTGATGATTATACTAATTCAAAGCTTGCTCATCACCAACGAAACCGCACCACCCACCGGCTTGAAGTAGAAGTGTGGTAAGGTCAAATCAAAGATGGAAAACTTAACCCCATGAGGGGTTAGCAATCCCGAGCCCTCACTTCAGAGATTCTCTTACAGGATACGAAGCAAAGAGTCATATCAACTTACCTGCTTACTCCTGCTTACTACTTCCTTCCTTGGAATGGTATTGGATACTAAACTATCCATGACATTACAGGTCAATTCAGTAGCCTCCAAATCTAGCTACATCCTGAGAATGTTGAGGAAGATTCTGTTCCTGCTTCCTCAGGAGCATCGACAGACTGTGGTAAGGGCCCTGATAACTTCAAGACTGGATTACTGTAACAGTCTATACCTCAACATCCAGGAAGGCTTACTATATAGACTACAGCTGCTGCAGAATGCCGCGGCCAGACTCCTAACAGGCCTCCCTAAATCTGCCCACATCTCTAAGGCCATTCAGGACCTACACTGGCTCCCTATTAAGAGCAGGGTCCAGTTTAAGTCATTATGTCTGGTTTTTAAGGCTTTACACGGAGTAGGCTCAGACTTCATGATCAATAGGTTCAGGAGGTATATACCTGCCCGACATCTTCGATCATCCGATGCAAATCTGATCAAGGTCCCCCCAACAAAGAAAGTTAAATGTGGTGGCCGCAGTTTTTCATATGGTGCGGCAAGGCTGCGGAACGGTCTGCCTCCTCATATGCGCACCATGGAAAATCTATTTCAATTCAGGAAAGCATTGAAGACCTGGCTATTTGTCAAATAATTCTGGAGTAAGCCTAATTGGAGTAGTGGACAGCGCCAGGACACCTCTTCTGGTAATCGCGCGCTATACAAATCACGTAAAATAAAAATAGGAATTAATGTTGTTGCAAGTACAGGAACAATTTCAAAACTAGGTTTAAATCCCAAAGTCCCAAACAATTGGGCTCTGTGGGAACAGTTAGGGTAATGCCCCTGAACAATTTACACATCATAGAATGTTCCACAACTGCTAATCCATCCACAGTGGCATGCCCCGCCAAAATGGCCAATCTAAAGGCATTTACTTACCTGTAAATTCGACCTTCAGAATTCAGATTCAATATAAAATAAATTCGGGCCATATACAAGGTCATACCCCAATGGATTCAAACTCGATTCCACATACCAACATGTTCATCTGTTCCAAGCTGACCTAACTTCCTTGATTGTGCTGTCGGCCCAGGCTTTGCTGATGAGGTTCTCCACATCTCTCGAAATGCCTCAGATTGTCCAGTGTGCCTTGTAATCCTCCATGCCATCAGATGTAGTGATCACTTTAACACGAGGTGGTAGCAAGTTCCCTGTAGATCCAATAGAATGTTTTGATTGATGGGAAGACAGATCGGTAAATCCAAGAGAGTTCCATAAGAACTGTGAGCCACACTGGCGAACTCAAGATCAGCGTGACAAAAACCAGATTTACATAATGTCTCCTGGCCTGGGCTTACACCCTCTCGATCATGGCAAACAGTAGGAAGGCATAGTTGTCCTCCTTTGATCACAGCTTAAGGAGAGCTTTGGTGTCATCCGCTTCTGGGCCCACTCTCAAGCTGAAATACCTGGTTAATGCTGTAGTTGAGATGCAAGCAGATCAAGCTGACAAGCCCCCACTTTTCCATGAGAGCATGGAAGAATTCTGGGTATAACTTTAAAGTCCTGAGGTCCAAGTCCTAGAGTCCTGAAAGTACAATGAGTGCCAATCCACTGCCACATACAGGCATCCTAGGAGATACTGTGCCATCATTGCTGTTTGGCTCTCCTCACAGAAGTGCCAAACATCCTTGGCTAACTCTGTGAGCTTCTTCAAGCTGCTCCCCAACCCCAAGAGATTTATGTAGTGAACTTCTGTAATACACAAAATTTCACCCCATTCTTCATCCAGCACTTCACCGCAAACAGAGGCTCTAGGAATTCTAGAGAGTTGTTATGTCGTGTTAGTTTTTTTTTCTGATCATATTTCTTCTGCATACAAATCCCTGCATCTGGTTCCCCAGCTTGACCTGCTTGCATCCAACTCTATCATAGTATCTGGCATTGATTGAGAGATGGCCTTGCCATTCGTAACCTCCATGTGCTGTAGCCACCATAGTATTTCCCCCTGGCCTCACATCTGAGAGTCACCTCCTCCGAGTATATAAACTTCTTCTGCAATGTGACTCTCTTATCTGCTGCAGAACCCGATAGTGTAGCAGTCCCAGAAATATAGCTTGGATAGATGAAGCCAATAGTCCTCCAACTTGAGTAATCTGATGTAGCAAGGCCATGGACTTTAGAAGGGTGAGCCTCATCTCTTTCTTGATGTTCATGTTATTTGACTGGGTAGGACTCAGAGTTGCCTGCACTGTGCCTGTGGAAATCCCCCAAAATATGATGCTTTGGGTGGCAGCCAACACTGATTTCTCAGCGTTAATTACAAATCCCAAGATCTGTACTGTGTAGATAGCTAACCCCAGATGTTGCATGAGATCAGGATGTCATCAGTATACACATACACATTCAACTGTGCCCCTCCCCCGCTAGCTTAAAGAAATTCCATGACTGGTCTGAGTACCTTCGTTACTAGGGTGCCGCTGAGAGTCCAAAGGCAGAGTGCAGTGCTCAACTCGTACACCTGGTGTCTTATTTGAAACTGCAAGAACTGGTGATGATGAGGAAAATTGTTATCGTCAAATAGGCATCCTTCAGATCCAGCCAGACCATCCAGTCATCGGTCCTACCAATGTCCATTAGAGGATGGATTCTCCTGAGCTCCCTTAAATTTATGACTGTGCGGTGCCCTTTGTCCTTCTTTTGTATTCAGAAAATGTTGCTCATAAATCCCCTGGGATGGGCTACAGTAGATACAATGTTTTAGGCTGTCCAGCTTGAGTTTGTCCCTCCTGCAGAGCATATGTTCGCTTTCTGTTAATAGGCCTTTAAATCTTGTTCTTATCTTGACACATTTGCTGTGCATGCTAAGACAAAGGTCCGGTGTCAGGCTCTGTCTTCAGACTGTCGTCTGACTTCAAAGTGAGAGGATTTATGTGACATTCGTGCTTTGAAAGCAAAGGTTTTTTTCTAGCACTTGAATGTCTGTAAATGAACTGTGCAGATATTTCATAATATATCAGAATTAGGAAAGCACAAATGAAGCCCTTTTTTTGTAATTCTGAAGTATGCTGGAATATTTTAATATGATCAAAACAAATCCATACACTCGGTGAAGACATTTTGTTTGTGCACTGTATACGTTTATCAGTAAAACTGGAGGGATATGCCCCTCCACTCTAAGCCACGTCGATCTACGCAATGGCACTCTACACATGACACTCTACGACCCTCTTTGACACTTTACTCCACTCTACAACAGTTTACTACACTCTACGATACTCCATTCTGCGCCGTCCTACTCCACTCTGACACTCCACAACACTCTACTCCATTGTATGCTTCTCTACTCCGCTCTACAACACTTTATGTAACTCCATCTATGCCACTCCATGCCACCTTACTCAAGTCTTTCACACTACACCACTCTACTTCACTTTGCCACTCTATGCTGCTCCTCTTTAAGCCACTCAATTCTGCTCCTCTCTAGGCCACTCTACTCTATGACACTCCATTCTACGATACACTGCAACCCTCTAATCCACTGTATGCTACTCCACTCCATGACACACCATTCTACGATACTCCATGACCATATACTTGGTGACACTCCACTCTACTTCACTCTATGCCTCTCCACTCTACGACAATCTACTAACTCTACATCACTCTACTCCACTCTGCTCAACTCCCTGTAAGCCACTTTACTCCACTATGTGCCACTCTATTCAACGACACTCTGCTCCATGCTACTCCACTCTGTGCCTTTCTTTGCCACTCTACTCCACTCTACTACCTGCATAAACACTTTATGCCACTCCTTTCTACTCTACAACACTCTTCCTCCACTCTACAACACTCAATGACACTCTATGCCCCTCCACTCTACAACACTCCACTGTATGACACTCTACTCCACTCCACCCCCTTCCACTGCACTCCACTCCCTCCACGACACTCTTTGCCACTCCATTCTATGCCACTGTACGATGCTCCATTCTATGCCACTTCACGCCACTCTACACCACTGTGCCACTCTATGACATTCTACGCCACTCCACAACAGTCTGCACCACTCCATGCCTCTCTACTCTACTCCATGCCTCTCTACTCTACTCCATGCCACTCTACTCCACGCCACTCTACTCCACTCCACGATACTCTCTTCTACTTTACTCCCCTCTACGCCACTGCAGTACACTCTAAGCCACTCCACAACACCCTATGCCACTCCATTCTATGATACTCTACTCCACTCTATGCCACTCCACTCTACTGCACTCTATGCCCCTCCATCTATGCCATTCCACTCTACTCCAGTCCACCCTACTCCCTCCAGGACACCACACAACACTGTATTCCACTCTACACCACTCCACTGTACGCCACTCCACGACACTCTACACTCTACAACACTCCACTCTGCGCCACTCCACTCTGGGCACTCCACTCCAGTCTGACACTCCACTCCATGCTACTCTCCTTTACACCACTAACTTTCAGTCATGCTAAACAGCAGCCACACTTGTGTACAACATGGCTAAAACACGCTGGCAAAGCCAATAGCTTTTGTCATTGGTGCGACCTATTGGCTTTGCCAGTACTTGTTGCTCTCTGGTCCCTTGTTTTTCAGCTGCTCAAATAGTGTGTTTTTTTTGTTTTGCTATCCAGTGATATTAAGAACTTTATAAAGGACATTTGTTCGATCTAGAGACTTTGAATAACACCACTTATTTCAAGATTAGTCTCCGTGTATATTCATGCTACATGTTTTTATGTTCAACATCCTGATAAAAATATGTTTTAAAAGCGTTTGATGACTCCAACAGCATGAGTGAGTTGAAAAGATTATCAGTTGTGATGTCGCCTCGGATGGCTACTAAATGGTCGCCTGAAGCGAGGGCAGAAGGCTCGCTGACAACTGTGAGGGACGAGTCAACATTCCATGAAGCGTTGGGATAGAGAGGACACCTTTCCCTCATACCTTGGGGAGCAGTTTTGGTGGTTGACTCTGCTATCACGGTCAGCCGTTTAGTTTGGGGCCGAAAGCCAACATTTGATTGCATGTCTTTATATCCGTGCTGTTGGATGATTTTTGTTATGGGGACAGCATATATGCAGTACATTGGCATAACAATAGGCCCTCACAAACTGTACACGGGCGGCAGACCTCTTGCCTGAGAGCTCCTGACTGGGTCCGGGGGTTGGGGCCCCCCTCCATGTACTTTGCAGGGGGCCCCCCACAACTTTCGTCACGCCCCTGATTTGTCTGACTGCTTCTGGCCAGCCGGGTCCATTGTGCGGACCCTGGAAAAGAGTGAGCACTTTTGTGATGAGCTGTGCCCATTCTAAGCCTTCTGTGAGGACGAAGGGCTTCACTCACTCATGCCTCTTCATCCTACAGCTTTCTCTTGACGCAGCGCGCTTGGTTGCGTGCCCCGCGTTAGGCATTTTGACATTTTAAATTGAAGCTTCAAATCAAAGCTTTCACTCACCTCCTCACATCACTTCTCTCCAAAGTCGGCCTGTATCCAAGAAAATTATTCTGGCCTAAATTGTGCTCTCTCTGATAATTGTTAAAGTTTAACAAGGCAAAGCCCCATCCCCTATACCAAACATCAGGAAAGTTCGGATTTGAGCAATTATTGCCGTCATTTCCCTCGGCGTACTTATGGCATACGATGTTGCGTTAAACTCTGGAATAAAATGTAGCATTAGCAACAAAATCAAACGGCGATGCTAAAAGGATGGAAAATTCTGAGTAAATGGCCACATTTACATGAGCTCTTTGATGTTAAACTCTGCCACACATCAGAGAACTGTTGCCTCTTCCCTGCAGCAAATTAAATATACTTTCTTTGTACTTATTCTATACTCCTGGCCAGCTAATTAGAGCACATCAGTCACTGTGAGTTGTTGTCTGGTAGACTTGACTTGCTGCGATTAGCGCTTCAAGCTCTTAGCCGCCTTGTGGAACTGTTTAATGTGCCGAATCTCTCAAGAGTGAGACCTGCTGACTGCACTGTACATAAACAGTGTGATTGTCTGTTAATTTCCTTTTGAGGGCATCATGAAAGCGAGAGACCGATCTTACTTATAAGTTATGGTTCCGGTCAATAAGGATGTGGCATGTTGACTGTTGTGTGACGAGACTTAGGGGCACCTCTTGTGATGGACCAGAGGTTGTGGATGCGAGTATCTTTAATAGATGTTCTCCATTTAAGTGCATGGATGAACCTGAACCCAAATTGCCAGTATCCTTTAAATCCTTCAAGAATACCATCTGATAGAGACTTCTAGCTGCAGATTCCATACCTAAGAATTCTCTCCAATAGTCAGACTGGATCTGGATTTTTTTTTTGAGATCAGCACCCCTGTGCGCTGGTAGGTGACATCGATCGGCTCCACATGGCGTCTTCTCTGGGAGTGACATGTGTGGTGCCTTTGAAGGCACTACCCCAGCACGCTGACGTCAGTTCTTTTCATTTCGCCACCAATCAGCGCAGATGCGGAGAGTTAGCCCCAGTCAATTTTTGACTGACCTTTTTTGACTTTTAGTCGAAGTCTTTATGAGATTTTTCTCCTGATGCGGCAGGATGTCCTCTAAGAAGGCTGGCTTCAAGCCCTGCAGCGCCTGTCATCAGCAGATGTCAGTGACGGACCCGCATACTGTTTTCCTGTAGTGCCTCGAGCACGACCACGATGCAATGGCATGCTTCTTGAGAGAGTTCTCCCTTAAGCTCCTTGCCACCGTACGTGCAGTGCCACGACAGTCTCGATCCCGGTCTAGAGAAAGGTCCTGGGATCGGTTGCAGAGCCTAAGGTCCTTGTCGCAATCAATCAGTCAATTTAGATTTTTCACAGCCTGGTGGGCAGAAAATCTGGATTTTATTAAGGACACGAAGGCTAAGATTATTCAAATCTCCTTTATTGCCACAGCTCAGCAGTAACAATAAAGAGAATATAGAACTTTAAACAACATTCCATATAGTATATAGAACATGATCACACATCCATCTTCCTTCTTTGTCTTAGTACGGTGCTGCGAAACATAACTTTGAAGTGACGTGGAGGACTTTCTTTAAATAATAGTAATCCATAGGTGACTTATTCTGGAAGAAAAAGAGGCACAATAGGTCAAAAGGAAGAAACCCAGGGAGGGTTAACAAGTAGTGGGATAATCTTAGCCTCCGTGTCCTTAATAAAATCCAGATTTTCTGCCCACCAGGCAGTGACAAATCTAAATTTTATGGCATGACACGGAGGCCAACATTATGCAAGTTTAAAGTGAATTAAGCACATTGTCAATCACATTATTGATTGGTCTAAAATAACATTTTTTAAACATACTTTCATTTGACCAGTCAGCGGCTCTAAAAATATCTTGGAGTCCTCCTCCTAACATAAAAGTTTTAGAAGCCGATGCGCCTCTGAGGGAGTGTGCACCAAAGATAGACACATCAACACCACTCTCGCTCATCACTTCTTTCACCCATCTTTCAAGCGTGGGAGAAGAAACTGCTTTATGCGGGGGATCTATGAGAGATCAGTAGTTGAGTTCCAACACCTCTCAAAGAGGCAGTTCTCTCTTCATACTCTTTTAGGCATTTGACAACACGCAAACTTTCATTCAAAGAAAGGGTAGAAAATTGAAGATGACATAGTTTTTGTCCTATTTCTAAGATAAAAACAAACTTCCTCAGATTGATAAGCTCTGCTAGAAACATCCAAAGCCTTGACATCAGAGGTTCGTCTAAAAGAAATTAAGCAAAGCACTACAGTAAGCTTGTAAGAGATACGTTTAAGAGAAAGGTTAACATTGTCTCCCCAAGAGGATGTAAGTTGTAAAACATTTCTTACGGCCCATAAGGCCGTATATTTAGGGGTTGGAGGATTAAGAACCCGCATGCTTCTCATAATTTTCTTTGTTAAAAGGTTTTGTCCCACCGAGACGCCATCAACTAAGTAATGACCTGCAGCTATTGCTGATCTATAGACATTAACCGTTCTGTAAGATAGGCCGGAAGCAAACAGTTTGGTATGTCAACAAGCTGGGTGGACCCTATTCCAAAGGTCTATCGGATCTGGCGAAGGGTTTCTGGGGATACTGCTTGAACAAAGGAATATCAGTTATAGCGGAACACCACTAAATATACAGCTCTATGGGATGTTAGGGATGTGTTACGAACCCTAACATCCTGGGGCGAGAATTCCGCACTTTCCTTAAAACGCTTTTCATATAAACTTACTGTTTTATTATATCTAGTATCGTTCAGAAGAACTTCAGATGTCAAAGCAGTAGATATTTCTAGCACGGCTTTCCAACCAGAAGGTGTTTGCTTTTACCTCAAGAAGAGAACCAAAGCTATGTCTTCTTATATCTTTCACCCCTTCTTTCCTCAGAATGAAAGACTCTGTGTGGTTAAATGCCTGAAAGAGTACGAAAAGAGAACTAAAAGTCTCAGAATGAATGAGAGTCTATTATTAATTTCTCACAGATCTCCTCATGAGGAAGTTTCTTCACCAACGTTGCCAAGATGCGTGAAGGAAGTGATGTATGAAAGCGGTGTTGATGACTCTATTTTTGGAACACACTCCCTCAGAGGTGCATCGGCATCTAAAGCCTTTATTCTTGGAGGGGGGCTGCAAGAAATCCTTAGGGCAGCAGACTGGTTGAACGATAGTATGTTCAAAAGTTGTTATTTCAAACCAATCTCTAATGTGATTGATAATGTTCTTAATGCACTTTAAACTTGCATAATGTTGGTCTCCGTGTCAAGCCATAATATTTAGAATTTTCACAGCCTGCTGGGCAGATTATCTGTATTTTATTAAAGACACGGAGGCTAATATTATCCCTCCACTTTTGTACAAGGAACCCACCCTGATGTTTAGGATATTATTTGAGATATACAGTATCTTTCTGAGCTCTTTCCGAAGTTTCTTTATCTTTTCCCTTGGTAATTTCAGTTCTGCATTCAGTGTGTTGACCATGAAACCCAGAAATTGAGTTTCTTGGCTTGATATTACACATGACTTTTTTGTGTTTATTACGAAGCCTAAATGTTGAAGTAGGCGGATAGTAAGATCCGTGTGATGAGTTACTGTCGATTTGGACTGACCCATTATGAGGATATCGTCCAGATAAATAATTACCCTTACACCCCTTTCCCTTAGCCATGCTACTAACGGGCGTAATACCTTGGTGAAACTCCAAGGGGCTAAGGAAAGCCCGAAGGGGAGGGTGCAAAATTCCCAAAGTTTTCCTTCCCATGTGAATTGGAGGAATTTCCTGTGTGGGTGCCAAATCGGGATAGTCAGATAGGCATCCTTTAAGTCTCGACGTGTTAACCAGTCTTCCTTTCTCAAAACATCCCTTAGGAGATGTATTCCCTCCATTTTGAAGTGGTGGTACGTTACCTATTAGTTTAAGCTTTTCAAATTTATGACAGGTCTCTGCCCTTTGTTTTTCTTTTCCACTAGGAAAATGTTGCTCACAAAACCTGTTTGGGAACTCTCTTTTATTGCCCCTTTGGCTAACAGATCTTTTACTTCTTGAGAGACTAATTTCCTCTGTTCCTGAGAGAAGTTTATTTCTCGAGGTCTTTTTGTTTGAATGGGGGTATCGATGAACTCTACTTTGTAACCCTTGAGTGTATCTAGAACCCACGGGTCTTGCTTTATCATAGTCAAATTCCTAGAGAAAAGGGCTAGTCTCCCTCCCACCTTTATAGGGGTATCTGGAGGGTCTTTCAAGGTTCTTACCTGTGGAGAAACCTCTGTTCCTTCTCTCTCCCCGGAAAGGTCTTGTACGGTTTCTCTGTGTTTGCGGGAAGAAAGATTGGCCTCCATAAAAGGATGTGTGTTGGAATCTTGAGCCTCGTCCCAGAAAGGGTCTAGAGGATGATTGTCCACGGCCGGGGAACTGACCCCGCATTCGCCCGGCCCTCCCTAAAATGTTGTCTTAAAAAAATACTTTTTTGATGTCACGTTGTGACTTCTGAATAGAGCTAAAGGCCCCAACATATTTAGCCATGTCGCGAATAAACTCTTCTCCAAAGAGGAGTCCTTGAGAAGAGGGTCCTCCTTCTTTATTCGCTAGCTCAATTAGTTTTGGGTACATTTTCAGGAGAAATTCCTTTTCTCCGTTCATTAGAAATAGCAGTATTAGCGTTGCCAATCAGGCAGATTGTCCTTGGGACCCACTGGCGTAATTCTTTAGGGTCTATAGGTGTCCCTTCAACATAGGCATTTTCGGCTAGTTCAAAAATGTTGGTTATTGGGCCAATTGTGTCCAAGAGGCGGTCTTGACACGATCTTAGGCTCTTGTCAATCCCTTTCCTATGGTCTTTGGCACCCTTGGCTATAAAAGTCACGACCTTAGAGTCAAGTTCAGAGGTCATAGCAATTTTATCAGGAAGGGATGTGGCTCAATAATTAGAGCGGCAGACCCTGATGCAGAGGTCTAGCCCGGGACCAGGGTTCAATTCCTCGCCTCGGCGGGTCTTGGGCTCAAAAATTCCACGGACCTGATAATTCTCGCCTCGGTGCCTATTCCAATCATGGAGTCCCACTCTGCAACTCTGGGCAATAGCTTGCTTAATCTCCACAACGGCCCCCACAACGCTAAGGATGCCTGGCCTCCACCTTGGGGGTGCCCAGAAGTGGACGCCTCACAGGGAAAGCCAGGATGGGTTCCACAGCAGTATTCGTACAAGCGCCTTGAGACCCTTGCGGGTGAGTAGTGCTCTATACAAGTATCAAATTTACATTTTTATGGGCACGGGCACTCAGACCTCAGTCGTGATCTGACTTCCTTAGGGATTCCTTTCCTGAGCCAGAAGGTAATGTAGTCCGCTACATGTTGAGAAGGGAACCATTCTGGGGATAAAGGGTGTTTGTTTCGCAAGGGATCAAACATATTCTCCCCGAAGGGGTCGGTAATACCCATTTTTGAGCCTGAGGCCTTACTTGCCTCTTCAGAGCCTTCCGGTGTTTTGTCTCCTATGATCTCATCATCCGAGTCAAAGTTTGATGAACAGGAGAGATCTATCTCTGCTTCATCCTGCTTGTCGCTGTCAATGTGTATAGGGGCTTCAGAGTTTGTCTGACGCCCTTCTGTGATGCCCGGGGCATCGTTCTTGTCACCGCCTGAGAAGCGTGAATCATGTGTTTTCCTTGTTCTCTTAGTCTTTTTAGCAGTATCAACAGGGTGTTCTGTTGCGGCTCTTTTCTTTGGGGCCTTAACGGCCCCTTCTTTTATGGCTGAAAAATGCGCAGTACTGGTGGAGGGCCATGCCCTTGACAGCAATTGAAATTTTTTATTAATTGTTTCATTAAAAGAGTCCATGGTTTTATCGACCATTGATTCCAGCCTACCGTCAAGGTTAGAATCTGTATTAAGAGACATTGTGGGGGAAATATATAATTGGTATACTAAATCAGGTATAATGATCTTGCTTTGTCTCTTTTTTTTTTTTTAGAATCCAGAATAAGGGGTTAATGTAGAGTAAATAGGTTATCAGCTCCCCTTTTTTAAAAAAAAATGTTAAGGCCGGGGGGTGGAAAGGGTTAATTTTCTAATTATAGTCGAGGAAGCGGTAAAAATCTCTGTGTAAAGTGTAAGCCGGTTGCGTTAAAAGCAGCAACTGCCAAATATTGCTTGCTGTAGTTATGGGAACCACGCACGTCTCCTGCTTGCATGGTTGTTGCCTATGTCGATTCTTTTAATTTTCCCCTCCCCGCGATGCGCGATTGAAATGAGCATCGCAGTGGGGAAGGAAGACTGCTGGCGTGCTGCGGGGAGCCGGGAGAGCAGCCGGGAGGACATGGAGACATTTAAATTAAGGCCGGGGCCGTCGCAAAGAGAACACGGTATGCGGCAGGGCTCGGGGCGATGGAGGCAGGACGCTCCGCCTCAGTTGACATGCCTGGCTCGCACTTAAAGCGCTGCCAGGCAACGCCAAGCGATCGCGTCTATTTTTTCAAGCACGCATGGTGGAAAGTGAGCGGTAAAGCTCAGTGATAATATATCGGTGCGGCGTATACGTGAACAAAGGCAGAATTTGAAGGGTCTAAAAGAGTCAGGGGAAAAGTGAAAGAAAGGAAAGTGATGAAAAAATACACACAACTGTAATGTAATGTCTAAATTAAGAAAGTCTTCAAAAGAGACATTTATAGAAAAGAGATATCTCATAGTAGGGTCAATAGGACCCAGTTATATGATAAACAAACACAAGCTGGTAAACATATGAATAGTATAAGCACAAATAAAGTGAGGGTAGTTATCTTGTTGAGCAGCAGCAACAAAGAAGGAAGATGGATGTGTGCTCATGCTATATATACTATATGGAATGTTTTTTAAAGTTCTATATTCTCTTCATTGTTACTGCTGAGCTATGGCAATAAAGGAGATTTGCATAATGTTGGCCTCCGTCTCATGCCATTCAATCAACATTTGATAAAGCGCACAGCTGCTTCAAGTGGAAGCATCCGGCACTCAGAACAGACATTGAAAGCTAGACGTGATATCTTAAGACACTAGACAGTATCAAGCAGCTAGGCTTTGAGTTTCCTTTTTAAAGTGGTCAGAGACTTAGACATTAGATGGCAAGCTATTCCATTATTTAGCTGAAAGAACAGTGAAGAAGCTTCCTCATTGGCGTGTCTTCAAGTATTTTGGAATCCGTAGCAAGCAGTTGTTAGACCTCTCTCTTGAGTTTGCGGGGTCGAGTAGTTTAGAAAAGAGGTTACCAACAAATGGACTACAGTTTTTTGGGTCTCCTCAGGGACCAAATGGAGGAACTTCTTTAAGATTTTCATTTTCATGAAGCAGACGGATGAGATTCATTCGATATGAGTGGCGAAAGGGAGAGTAAAGTTAAAAATGATGCAGAGGTTTCTAGTAGGAGTCAGTGTTGGAGGAGGATTAAATTCAACAGGCCACGAGAGGGTGGACGGCGGCGGCTTTCACTTTTGACTGAAAACCATAGCTTCTGTTTTATCGGAATTTAGTTTCAGGCAATTTGCCTCCATCCAGGTCGCGACTCCTTTGAAGCATTCTTTAAAGTTTCAAAAGGCTCCCTTCTCATTGTCTTGGAAGGAAAAGAGCAGTTGAGTGTCATCGGCGTACAACACTACCTTTACACAACAGATTACCATCAAATCTGCAAGGGGAGAGATAGAGGTTGAACAAGAACAGACTCAGGGCTGATCCCTGCGGGACTCCACCCAGCAGCGGTTTGGGCGATGAAGAAAAAGGGTGTAGATACACCAGTTGGGATCTTCCCTCCAGGAAAGATTTGACATAAGAAAGAGGCTTGCCCTGAATGCCTAGGTGACTAAATCTGTTGAACAAGAAGCAATGTGACACTGTTTCTAAGGCCGCCAACAGATCAAAAAGCATCACCATAACAGGTGTGCTCTTATCAAGATTCTCTCTAACAAACTCCGCAACTTCCAGGAGAGCCATCTCCGTGCTATAGCCTGCACGCAAACTCGACCTAGAGCCATGAAGGATGGAATTGGCTTCCACAAAAGTGGACAATTGTTGATTAACCAATTTCTCCAGAATTGTGGCAGGGGCCAGAACAAGAGATAAAGGCGTGTAATTACTCAAAACACCAGAATCTGCATTCTGCTTTTTAAGGAGCAGCAAAAGCGATGCCTGTCTTCAACGCATTTGAAAAACACCGGAAGTCAGCGAGGCATTCCAGATTTTATTAAGAAAAAGGTTGAAGTGCTGGGCCATAGGCTGAGAATGTGCAGGGGCAGGCGTCATCAGGTTAGCCAGACTTTCACTTTTTTAGCTCATTTAGGGAGATTTAGGGGGCAAATTCTGAGAAAGATGATTTGGGACAAGGGGGGGTGCGCTGGGGAAAGAATTCCCCACATAAACCAGACTAAAAACTATATCCCCATTAGGTTTCTCCCGGAAAGTAGGGTGAAGATTTTGAATCTTCTCGTCAGGGAAGACCGAGAGTTTTTCACAAACTTTGGCTGACGAAGTGATGGCAGGTTTCGCCCCTTTGGGGCAAACAAAGATTCTCAATTTTAAACACTTCCTTAGATGATTTAGCCGCCGACTCAATATGATGTGCAAAGTATTGCATTGCACGTTTTCTTGCGGAAGCTTCTAAGCGCTGCCTTACAGAGAATCTTAGCATTGGAGTTATAAGAATTCCCTCAATTGCACTCAAATTTTTTGCATAGGTTCTTCTCAGCCCTGAGGGCAGGAGAAAACCAGGGAGCAGAAGGCCTGCATCTTTTTGCCACTTATTTTTTCAAAGGTGCAAGATGGTCTAGGGAGTTAATGATACATTTTATCAAACAGAGAAATATCAGAGTCGACTATCCCTTGAAGAATCGGTGGGGAAGACCTGAGAGACTGAGCAAAAAATTCTTCTGACAGATTGTGCCATTTCCTTTTCATCTCCAGGGGGCAGGTGGAGGATCATAATAGGTGGTGAGGTTCCCTGAAACGTTTTGGGTAAGTCCACCCAGAGCAAGAAGAGTAAGAAGTCATAGAGGTCTTCGACTTCGCTCGTCCATTGAAGTCATAAGACGAGACGAGGAAGTGTTGTCATTCAAAGCCTGGCTCCGCGGTTGAGCCTGTGTCTGGACCTACCTGAGTTTTGGAGCCAAAGTGACACCCGCCCAACTCCATGAGTTCTGTAAGGCCATGCACCTCATATTTGGGTGGCCCGTCCCTGCTGGCGTACCTTCGGTCTGCGGGTTCGGGAGGGACCCCTACTGATTCTCTGCCGGTGTCTCAGCCCCCAGCTCCAGTCGGGCCCCTTGGATCCAAGGATGGATCCGGACTGGTGTCAGTTGTACCACTTCGACCTTCCCCAGTGCTGGTCCCGATGCCAACACTCCCGGCGTCCCCATTCTCATCCCCGAATCTGACATGGAGCTGGAGGGGTGGAATCCTACGCCGACTAGAGCCTTGCCTTCCAGGCTGGAGCCTGAACCCTATTCTTATGGGCTGAGGTTTGGGGAGGATTGGAAGGGGTCATTGGACCCTGAAGAATACCAGGCCCTACACCCCAACATGGACTTGTGTGAGGAATTGGCGGATGCCAGCGAACTGGACACCTCTCTAGATGCTGGAATGCTCTATCCACCTACCGTGGCTACAGAGGAAGGGGCTTCTTTTGCTATGGTCCTGGAACTTAGCATACCCTCAGTGGCAGTCAAGACTAACGTCTTGATGGCGGTGCTTCAGATGGGAATGACCCCCTCCGAACCGCTTTTCCCATTCAGTGAAGCCCCCATGGGCGTCCTGCTGGGGACTTGGTCTAAACCCTGCACAGTGATGGCCCTCTTGTCCAAGGGAGCCATACAGAGGGTGCTGACGCCAGAAGTAGGTTGTGGTTGCTAATCCTGCTAGTAGGATGGAAGCCTTCGTTCTATCCTAGACCTGCGCCCTCTCAATCTCTTCCTCAAGAAGGAGAAATTCAAAATGCTCATGCTCACTCTGCCCAGACCTGGGAGACTGGATGATAGCATTGGACTTGCAGGATGCATACTTCCACATTCCCTTCCTGTTTGCCCACAGGAGTCACCTGATGTTCATGATGTGGTGGGCTGCTCGCTGTGCTCCCTTTTGGCCTTACCAGCGCCCCCTGGAGTGTTCACCAAGGTGATGGCGGTGGTTGCAGCTCATCTGCGGAGATCAGGGGTGCCAGTCTTCCCCTATCTCGACGACTGGCTGTTGGAAGCAGGCTCGCCCCCAGGCTGTCATCTCCCACCTCCAAGCTGCAGCAGACCTTCTGCACCCTCTGGGGTTCACTATCAACTTGCCAAAGTCACACCTGACTCCCTCTAAGACGCTTCCTTTCATAGGAGCTGATCTGGTCACCGTGCAGTTTTGGGCATATCCTCCGGAACCGTGAGCCTAGGATATTCACGCTACGATACCGATGTTTCAGCCTCTATCCTTGATTTCAGTGAGGCTGATTCTGATGCTGCTGGGCAGCCTCCTGCATCCGCACATGACACATACCCTCTGGTCTGGCTAATGTGGCCTCCTCAGTGGGACCTGCAGTTACAGTGGGTGCAGCATCAGGAAAATCTCTCCAAAATGGTCCAGATCTCGGAGGGAACTACAAAAGATGTGCAGTGATGGTTAATGAACCGCGATTGGGTCAGCGCGGCAGATCCCTCTCCCTCTCCCTCCTCCAGCCAGATGTGACAGTGGTGACAGATGATTCATTCCTGGGATGGTGCGACTATCTAAGAGAGGTGTAGGTAGGAGGCCTCTGGTCTATGGCAGAATTCGGATTCCTCATCATACTACTGGAGCTCCAATTGATCCGGCTGGCATTAAAAGCCTTTCTGCCCTCTATCAAAGTACGGCTAGTGCAAGTGTTGACGGACAACGCCACCACCCGGTGGTACTGCAACAGGGGTCGTGCATCCTCTATCAAGAGGCTCTGCATTTCTGGACACGGCTGGAACGTCAGGGCATTTCCCTGGTGGTTCAACACCTGGTGAGCCCTCTGAACGCCTGGGCCGAGGAACTCAGCCGAAGATGCCTAGCGAATCACGAATGATATCTCCATCCAAAGGTGGTGCAAGGTCTCTATCAGCTGTGGGGAGAGCCTTGGTTAGATCTGTTCGCTACCGCCAAGCTAAGGCCTTCTGTACGGCTTGCCCAGAGTTCTCAAGAAGATCAGGAACGACCAGGCTCAAGTCATCTTTGTGCCTCCGGACTGAGCTCGAAACGTTTGGTATCCTGAGCTGTTGAGCATGGCCATCGGTTCTCTGATCGAGCTGCCTCTTCAGTATGGTCTTCTGTTGCAGCAACAGGGAAGGGTTCTCCACCTGAACCTGTCAATCCTTCGCCTTCTTGCGTGGAGATTGGGAGGCGACAGTTGACATCTTTTGATCTTCCACCCGAAATCTGCACTGTTATCTTGACAGCCAGGCTCCCTCCACCAAGACTGTATACGCCTGCCATTGGGGTAAGTTTGTGCCAAGGTGTGCAGAAAAACACTGTTGACCCTTTTTCTGCTCCCCTCTCTCAGGTCCTTCTCTTTATTCTTTCTTTTGCCAGCAGGGCTCTGCTCTGGCACCTTAAAGAACTTTCTTTCTGTCATCTCAGCCTTTCTGCTGTTGGCCCTTCATCCTGCCTCAGTAGGACCTTAATCCGTTCTTAACTTTTCTGATGTGTGCTCCCTTTGAGCCATTGAACAATTGTCCTCTCAGGCTTCTTACCATCAAGACTAACTTCCTGATGACAATAACATCTGCCCGGAGGGTCAGTTTGCTTTGGTGCCGCTCGTAGGCTTTGGACTTTGCTTTCTACCGGCTGGGCTGTCACTGAGGAGCGGAT
Organism: Triturus cristatus; assembly: GCF_964204655.1. Classification (NCBI taxonomy): domain Eukaryota; kingdom Metazoa; phylum Chordata; class Amphibia; order Caudata; family Salamandridae; genus Triturus; species Triturus cristatus. The sequence continues at coordinate 649,713,907 of NC_140590.1, forward strand.
CGGCAGCTTCTGAGGACGATACCCTGATTTTAGAGGAGGCGGTGTTTTATTGTGAACCTTTTTACATTCGGGACTGCGAGGACCAGGGTGCCTTGCCTAATACTAACCTGCTGCACCTGGTTCCTCTTCCCGACTCCTCCCCCGCCAACTACTTTACGCCTCGCGGCCCCCGCTTCGCGGGCGCCGCTCGTAGGCTTTGGACTTTGCTTTCTACCGGCTGGGCTGTCACTGAGGAGCGGATCGGCAGCTTCTGAGGACGATACCCTGATTTTAGAGGAGGCGGTGTTTTATTGTGAACCTTTTTACATTCGGGACTGCGAGGACCAGGGTGCCTTGCCTAATACTAACCTGCTGCACCTGGTTCCTCTTCCCGACTCTTCCCCCGCCAACTACTTTACGCCTCGCGGCCCCCGCTTCGCGGGCGCCGCTCGTAGGCTTTGGACTTTGCTTTCTACCGGCTGGGCTGTCACTGAGGAGCGGATCGGCAGCTTCTGAGGACGATACCCTGATTTTAGAGGAGGCGGTGTTTTATTGTGAACCTTTTTACATTCGGGACTGCGAGGACCAGGGTGCCTTGCCTAATACTAACCTGCTGCACCTGGTTCCTCTTCCCGACTCCTCCCCCGCCAACTACTTTACGCCTCGCGGCCCCTGCTTCGCGGGTGCCGCTCGTAGGCTTTGGACTTTGCTTTCTACCGGCTGGGCTGTCACTGAGGAGCGGATCTGCAGCTTCTGAGGACGATACCCTGATTTTAGAGGAGGCGGTGTTTTATTGTGAACCTTTTTTACATTCGGGACTGCGAGGACCAGGGTGCCTTGCCTAATACTAACCTGCTGCACCTGGTTCCTCTTCCCGACTCCTCCCTCCGCCTATTCAGCCCACACGTGGTCTCGCGTATGCGGGACGCGTGCGGGGCGTAGTCCGGGGCGAAGCACGGGCAAAGGGCGGGCCCTCTTAGGCCCTCCGAGGCCGAGTGAGGCCAGGCTGGGCTTATTCCCTTAATTTTAATCTATACCTTTTGTTAGCATTATTGCTATGGCCCAGAGTCTGAATAATGTCATTCTTGAAAAGCCGGGGGGGTCGTTAAATGGTACCCTGGACTGTTATTTTACAAGGGTTCCTACCGACCTTGATAGGGAATCAATACTCGAAGAGCGTAGGGTGGAGCGCCGTCGCTCGGTCGAATGTCTGAAAAATAGGGCTCCAATAGACCTTATGCTCCATGCCCTTCCCTCCAGTGGAGGAAGTTCTAGTGGTATCGACGACCTTACATCTTTAGAGAGTGTTCCACTCCTACTACGTGATTGTGCACCTATAGTTAGTCCTTCCATTGAACAGCCCTTGAGTCATACTCCCCTTCCTAGTTCCAGTAGTACAACTGCCAATTTGGCTAACCTGACCATTAGTAGGGGAAAATCTGCCCGAACTAAGATAAACAAATTAATGCCGGCTAAGGCATTTGGCCCTCCACCAGGTAAAAGAAGACATAAAGGGGGTGAACAGAAAAAATCCAATATTAGTTACACTGACTTTGGTAGGCCCTCCAAGCCGGCCACTAGAACAGATCAGGCGTTAGTAGCCGCTCCAGCCAAGTTGCTTAACTTGGAAGTCCCCCTTAAGTCCACACTCATAGACAGGGAAGTTAGTACCATGGTACCTACTGCCATTTCTGCTGAACCCGTACGGGAAGCAACACTTTCCATCGTCCCTCCAGACAGTATGGAACAATTAATCAGGTCTCTTATTTCACCAATTATTGAGGGGTTAATGAGGGTGGAGAAACGACTAGCGGCCATCGAGTCTGCTTTTAGTAGTAAGGACGGTGCAATTAGGGCCATAGCGAGTACGGTTGTGCCACCTATAACTTTGGTTGCACAACTAACAAGCTCAGCCTCTAAAGTTTTACTCCAACCCACCAAAGTAATATCACAACTTCCTAATTTGGTAAAATCTAATGAACTAAGGGTACACCCCCCCTTTGCATGTAAACAAATTAGCTGCAATTCCTGTTAGCGAACCCACGAGGGGAATGGAAAAGGTTCTTGTTGGAAAAACGCGGGAGGAGGAGGGAAGTACCAGACACGTAAGGGCACCAATTAATAAAGGTCCATTAGTCGAACTTCCCCCCGAGGCTGTACCCTACGTGGTTGTTTTGACGGGGGTCCCCACACTGATAGACAACAAAAGGGTAGGGTTTGCCGAGCTAAAAAATAAAATCATGCATTGGTTCAGTATATACAGACCAATCACAAATAACATCAATGGTGAAATAGTGCATGTTCGGCTCCTCCCATGGCTTGGTGGTAGACGTAAAGACATTGAGGGAGATGTAGTTGTAGTTAATTTTAGAGATCCTTGTGTGGTCAATCACATATTAAATTGGCCCACGGGCAATGGTAATAACCGCATCATCCCTCGTGCTCTGACATACTTCTATCCCAGATCACTTGTGTTCCCTCCAACTTACATAAGTGGCCAAGTACCTATCTATGCAAATTCCCTAGTACCATGTAATACTGGGCATTTTGTTCAAGCACAATACCCAAGACCTGCTGCTGATCCCTTTGGGTGGAATACTGTACCCCCTAGATTTAATACAACCACTCACAGGAGAATGGATTATTTGAGACCTTTTACACCCTTGGAGTCAGTAAATAGGTTTGATGTGTTCACTGGCATGGATGAGTGCGATTGAAGATCACAGCTCTCGTGGGGCGGGTGGGTCCGCCCGATAGGGGGTGTTACCCACACGATGGTACATTCTACTGAAACCCCTAGCTTCCAAGTAGTTCAGTCTGCCCCCCTCACTGAAAGTAATTCCATTCTTGGTCATGAAATCATTTGTAGGGAAGAGGTCTTGATGGTTGGTGAGACTTGCTCTGTAGTCGAAAAAGGCCTAACTATAACCTCTAATGTGCCATCGCCTCTGTCTGTCCCAGTTAGGCATGCCCCAAACGAAGATGGGGAAGGGGCAGGAAGTTTAATGTCATGGAATATTGCGGGCTTGCGGTACAAACAGGAGTCCCAAGACTGGGTTGCCTTTGTCAATGGTTTCGATATATGTTTATTCCAAGAGACATGGATGTGTGAACCCTTGTTCCTTCAGGGTTATTTGAATTACTCTGTACCAGCTACTAAGGGCAAAAAGGGTCGACCCATGGGAGGTTTGACGATTTGGGTTCGGCAAAATCTGTGCCCTAACATAAGAGTGATTGAGACAGGGAGCAAGGACATCCAACTCATAATTCTTGATTTGGGACCGCTAGGGCGCCTTGATCTATATAATGTATATGCTAGGGGTAGCAAGGGTGGGAAGTCAGAAGTTTTAGCTTCTTTGGCGGTTCTCTTAGAGACCCACTCCTTGGTTAATAACACCATAATTGCTGTTGATTTTAACCGTACATTTGAACCACTAGATATAGGTGATGACTGTATTGGGACAGAAGAGGATAGGCATTGGGGTGTCCCTCCATTAGATTTAGACCCGATAAAACGATGGTCTGATGATGTCATTTGCCTAAACGCTATTTGTCTAGAGAGAGGCCTCCGTGCGTTGAACGGGAGAACCAAGAGTGATAGGATGGGGGCTTGTACTTTTGATAATGGTCAGAGTAGGAGCAGGATAGACTATGTCATGTGCAGTTTGGAAATATGGAAGCTGATTAATGATATGGAGGTTATGCACAGGTTGGAAAGCGATCATGACCCTCTGTGTATTTGTCACAGATGGTGGACCTCGCCTAGTGGGAATGTTCGAATAGAGTGGGAAGGTCTCCCTTTACCAGTTCCTTCCAATGACACACGTCGGTTAAAATGGCCCCGTGTTCTGGCCAATCAAGATTCTATGGCTAGTATAAATATGGAGGTGGATAGTGCTATTGAGGCCTTGGAGCAGGCTGCTACTGTTACTCAGGGGTCGCAGGATGCGACTATAATTCACGATACTCTTTTCCTAACCATCAAGTCACATTTCCAGAAGGTAGGTAGGAATACTAGTAGGGCCCCTATCAAGACTGCGAAGTGGTACAATGCACAGTGCAGGATGGCAAGGCTAGCTCTGGGCAGTGCCATAAAAACTAGGGATCTGGCGGAAATTCGTGGTGCCAGAAGTATTTATAAACATTGCATAGTCGCAGCAAAAAAGGAGTGGGACGAGAGGCACTGGAGAGAGTTATTGGAAGCCTGTGGCTCCAATGACTCTAGGCTTTTCTGGAGTATTGTTAAATGGGGGAGGGGTGGTGAGCCTGACTGCCCTGATAATAATGTTCAGGAGGAGGATTGGGTTAAATATTTTAAACCCCAATATGCCGAACCTAATCCTGGCAGGGAGATGGATGGGTTCAAGGCTGTCTATTGCAATGAGCCATTTTTTAGTCTTAAAGAGGTCCTGCTGGCACTAAGTGTAGCATCGTCGGGTAGAGCACCTGGAATGGATGGGGTTCCGGTAGACCTTTTTACTAACGATAAGGAACGATGGGGTAGATACATCCTTCTCCTTGCTAATGCGGTTGCTCAAGGAGCACCGGTACGGAAGAGTTGGAGGGGTGCAATTATTATTCCCATATTTAAGAAGGGTGATAGGGGGTCGCCTGGGAACTACCGGCCAATCAGCTTGATAGCGACCATACAAAAGGTTGTAGGGAAGATGTTGGTAAACAGGCTTATGGAATGGGTTGATGAGCACAACGCACTTTCACCCTACCAAGCAGGGTTTCGGAGGGCTACCAGTACGATGGACCAGGTGTTTAGATTCACTAGGTTCAGTGGCGGACTGTGGTACTTGGCGGAGGCAGCTTGTATGCTGCTTTTGTAGATTTGCGGGCTGCCTTCGACCTGGTGCCTAGGTCCAAGCTGTGGTTTGAATTAAGAAGCCTGGGTCTGCCTGACGATTTACTGACTATGGCTATGCGATTACATGAGGCAAATTTCGCCAGGCTACAGTGGGGTAGGCCGGGTGAGACTACTGTTGATTTTCCGGTAGAACGGGGTGTACGACAAGGGTGTGCGATGGCCCCGCTGCTCTTTTCGTTATTTATTAATGGGGTAGTTGCTAGAATGCTATCTGTGAATTTGGACGCACCCTCGTTGGCGGGCATCAAGATACCGATCTTGATGTTCGCCGATGATACGCTGATCCTGTCAAAGACCCCTAGCGGTCTGCAAAGGGCCCTCTGTATTTTTGCAGGACTAATGGTTTAGAAGTCAATGTGACAAAGACTAAACTCATGTTTTTTAACCCTCACCGTAGTACTAGTCCCAAGTTGTATTTGAGCCAATGCCCCCTAGATGTAGTCAGAGCCTTTACTTACCTGGGCATCTACATAACTGAGGATGCAAGATGGGCTCAGCACATCGACCTGGCTACTTTAAAGCATAGGCAAGTGGCTGGAGTCCTTGGGCTTGAGCATAGGAAATCACAGTCGAAACCTATTGCACCAGTTTTGCAGGTGTATGAAGCAAATCCCTGGGATCTGCACTGTATGGTGCAGAATTGTGGGGTTTTGGAAACCTAAATTCGATGCAGGTGTCTGAGAACAAGTTTTTTAGGTCATTAATAGGTCTCCCCAAAAGTACCCCCCTGATCCCCCTCAGATATGATTTGGGAAGGAAGGCAGTTGGTGACTTGGCAAGGCTACGCCCGATTTTGTACTGGAGGAGGCTCTGGACTACACCAGAACTCAAGCACTATGCTGAGGGTTTTGTAGCAGTGATTAAGGCCGATGTCTTTCACAAGATCCCTTGGTTGAGCAAACTTAGAACATGGTTATGTGTGCTTGGGTTAAAGATGCTATGGGATACCCCACTAGAATCATCTTTTCCTAGCAAACAAACAATCAAGGAGCTATATTGGGCCTATGTGTATGAACAGGCTTGGGGAAAAACTGATGCAGGTTCTATGTCTGGTCGATTTTTGGAGGTCAAGCCCCTCCCTACACTAGAATTAATCTGGGACACTATAACTAATCCAAGGGATAGAAAACTTTTCTTCCAATTGAGGATAGGTGCCCTCCCCTTAAGGTCCCTAACTGGGAGGTGGAGGGGTCTTACCGACACTACCTGCCCTGCCTGTGGTATTACAAAAGAGTCCATTGGGCACTTTTTGTTTTCCTGCAAAGCCTATGCAGCCCCACGGCGTATTTGGTTTGCACCGGCCTGTAAAAACTTAGGCGTCCCCAGTAGCTCTGTAGCTATGAGAATTATTTGCACTAGTTCCTGTCTCCATTTGACTGTAGCAACTGCTAAATTTTTGGGGTGGGCGTGGTCCATTAGGCAGAGTGCCATGGCCTAGTAGCTATTTAATTAAAAAAAAAAAATGTAATTTTGGATGCTCTGCTAATGCATTGTGCTTACATCTACCCTCCTGAATTTTGATTGTTGTACATTTTACGATGTATGATTTTACTTAAAAAATGTACTGCTTTTATGAGAATTTCTCGACTAAAGCTTTCTTGATTGATTGATTGCTTTGTCATCCAAGCCTCCATACCGGAATATCAACCTAGACAAGTTGGTTCTTTGCACTAGAGCTTCCTTTCTGCCGAAAGGTGTCACTCTCTTTCGTGTAGGCCAGTCCATCACCCTGCCTACTTTTTATGTTCTGTCACATCCCTCCAAGAAAGAAGAGCGACTTCACCGTCTGGACCCCCAAAAACTGCGTTGTCGTCATACCTTGACCGCACAAAAGAGTTCCTGGTGAACAACTAACTCTTTATGAGGTATGTCAGAGCAAAGAAGGGAAAAGCTGTGCAGAAATGGACCATCTTCCAGTGGATCGTGCTCTGCATTAAAATCTGCTACACTCTGGCCAAGAAGCAACCCACTGAAGGCCTGCATGCTCGTTCCACCAGATCCAAGGCTGCGAGCACTGTATTAGCATGTGAAGTTCCAGTGCAGAATCTCTGCTAGGCAGCAACGTGGGCCTCTCTGCACACGTCCACAGAACACTACGTTATTTATTTGAGTTCTATATAGTGCTGGCTAGACCCGGAGGTATCCGAGCGCTTTACATAAGGAAACAGCGTGACAATTTACAAAAAGTTTCACAATTAATTACAGAATGATTACATATTCAATACAGGAGTTATTAGCGAACACAAAAATCAAGATCCAAAAAGGCCAGGGAGAGCAGGGAGTCCACATGAAGGAGACAGCAGCGGAGAAAGACACGAGACATATGTCCGAAGTCCGGCTGGGTAGGTGACGGTCATAGCGGTGTGCCAGACCCAGTCTCATCTATAGCTGGCGGAGCAGCTCCACCGGCAATCGGTCTTGCGGTTCAGACTCCTCCGGATAAGAATGAGGATCAGGAAGAGACTGAAAGTCTTGAGTTCAGAGACGGGCGAGTGGAGATGGCAAGGGTGGCAGGATAGGAAATGGTGTGTAGCTTGGCTCCATCTTGTAGTCAGGCAAGTCGGGTCAGTTGATTTCCATGATTCTGAAGCTGGGATGGTCTCTGGGTCTTTGGTTTGTTTGTTTACTCAGCTGTGTCAATTATCCTAGTAATGCGAGTTTTACTTTAAGGCAGTTTGCGTATCCAGAGCTGCATCACGTGCAAAGTCTTAGTTTTCGCCTGAGGTAAAGTAAAGAGCACTTGTTGAAGCTCATGTTTTACTTTTGCTGCATATAATCCTTATATAATAGGTGCTTTTCATAGTCTTTAATTATGCAACATGAAAGCCAACGCATGTTTTGATCTGGGTATTATCCCCAGTAGCTTTCTCAAGGTTAAAACGTCGCTGCACTGTTTTGTTTTGCCTGTGCTTGGGTCAGATTGAATAATATTGTGAATGCTATGGGGTCTGGATTTAATACGTCTGTGGAAGCATGTTAACATCCATGCATATATGTTTGAGCCATGCTGGTTTCCAGTACCTGTGAGCGCGAAGGTCCAGGAGAGGCGAATCCACGCTAGATTTCCATCCTCTTGAGATACATAAACAGTAGATCCTAGTCAACTCATTTACATAGCAGTTTTCTGAAATTCTGGCATGAAGTCAGCCCTCCAGGGTCTAAACTAGACACCCTTGCTCCAGGCGACATGGAACATTGGTGTGGGAGTGCAGACTCTCAATAGTAGCTGTACGTTTACTCTATCTAACAAACACAGGCCAAACAAATTAATCTGAAAAAGCCAACACTAATCTATAACAATTTGTAAGGAATAACAATCTGCTCGATAAGTTGAAGCCTGAGCTTAGGGTGACCAAAGAACTGAGACAACTGTCCCCAAAATCATCGATGATATTGTTGGACAAGGGGACGCCTGCTAATCATTCTTAACCTTTTCAGCATTTTTAGATACAGAGAATCATGACATGCTGTCTCCCACCCTAAAAGTCGCATGAGCTTTAGAAGAAACGTGCTGGATTGGTTCATATCAGACCTAGCCAACCTCTTGCAATTAATTTCATGGGTTCACATGATGTCAAACCTCACAACTGCCTTTCATTCGTATCCCAAGGGTCTTTTGTAGACCCCTCCCTATTTAATCTTTACCTTGAGCCGCTGGGTGATACCTTAAAAGAATCCAGCATACCTTATCACCAAAATGATGATGTTACCTAGCTGTACTTGATAGTTCTATCTCCTGCTGATGTATCCGACTGGTCTCAACCCTGAATAATATACAGACGTGGAAGACAATACACCATCTCAAGTTCAACCCACAAAATGGAGTTCCTTCTCATTTCACCTTAGGCATCATGTGGGTCAATACAAGAATGGCTTGACTCCACAAGCATTCTGCACTTCTTCCACTCTATCATTGTCCGCACAAAATTGCTAGGCTTCGGTTTGGGAAATAAATTGATTTTCACAAACATATTAATTCCATGGCAGGAAACACAAATTCTCATCTTAACCTCATATAGGGGATCAATAAATTTTATTCGAACAAGACCTACAACTAGTCATTTAAGTGATGTTCTTACCATGACTAGACTATGGAAATGCAGTCCTGTCAGAGACTTCCAAAATTCATCCTGCACCTATTAAAACCTTGTAACATACTGCTGCTCATCTGACCTTAGGAGCTGACCGCTTTAATCATATCTGCCCTATCCTTAGTTTCTTGGTTTGGCACCCAGTAAGGGGATGTGGGAATCCACGCTCAAACTCCCCTGCATAATTTAGCAACATATCTACTTGGATCAATTTCACTATCTCGCTGAGAAACTGATGCTTTTTTGTGGCTGCCATCAGCTTTGTATAATGGACGCTCTACTACTTGAAATGCCAGTTTTCAAGAAAAATTTGACCTCAAAACAATCCTTCTCAGGCTGTGCACACCAAACACTATCCCCTTAGAAAGTCAGACTCTAACATCCTTGCCAGCTTTTAAGAAACAACTTAAAGATTTTCTGCTCAGCAAATATTTCTCAACCTCCTATCTTGTACATAACTGGCTTCCTCATCGGTCAGTTGAATGCCTTTTGGATACCACTCAGTTCCACTTAATACAAGTGTTGATTGTTCTTATGACTTGGCCTATTGTTGCCTTAAATCACAATATCAAACATGAAATAATCACACTATCGAAACTGTTGACAATTTAATACAGTGATTACTAATTCCATTTGTTTTCTTATGAATTGCTTACTTGTGTGGTCCAGGAGCTCCTTGCTTCTTGAAGCTCTGTACATATACATTATACACTGATGCACTAGTTACGAAGCATCAGTGTAGGGCTAGTATGACTAGTTAGTTTTAGTGTCTGAATTTGTAATTCTGCTGCCCTTCATATCTTTCACAAAAGTCTTAGTTTTTCTAATTTTACAGAATTTCCACACGCATTTAGTTTTATGGTTAAAGCACAGAGATGCTGTAGGGCTTAGTATGCCCTTTATAAAAAACGAAATAAATAAAATAAAATAAGTACATCACATACAAACACATGTATGTGTTTTTATGCACATTATGCACATTAAAGACAGAACCATTAAGTTTGCCAATGCTGGTGATGGAGGTTTTGGTATTGGTGGTGTGATACAAGTTGTGCTATGTGTGGTGGAATTGGTATTGTATCGTATTGTGGTATTGATGGTGTAGTGTATAGGTGTTCGTATTGTCAGTGTTATTGATGGTATGGTGTATGATATTGTTGGTGATGGTAGTATTGGAACTGATGATCTGTCTTTTTGGTAGTGGTGTGATACTGGTTGTGTTCTTGTTGGTGGTAGTGATGGTGGTGGCATTGTGCTCTTGGAATTATGAATTCGAGGAGATATTGGTGGTAGTGGTGCTACTGGTGATGTGATTTTGGTGTTGCCAGAATATGTAGTGTTGGGGATATTGATGGTAGTATTGGTTGTGGTGATGATATTGATGGTGGTATAGGTGGTGCTGGGGTTAATGGTTTTCATTGTGGTGGATGGCTTTCTGTATAAAGTGCACGTACAAGATAAAGAACTTAATATTGCAAAAAGTGTGATTGTTGAGGGTACTATTTAGATGTAAACTAGTCTTTTGTGCATTGTAATTTAAGCACCACATTAGGAGGTAGAATGATACACCAAACAGCCAATAGCCTGAAAGTAGGCAGTAGGTGAATGAATGAGGAGTTTCTTGTATCGCGCGTACTTAGCCCAGTGGGCGTCAAGGCGCCTAGATTAAATACAGCAACTTAAGACCCTACTTAGTCCTATTTAATCATGAGTAGGCCTTCTTAAAGAAATACGTTTTTAGAGCCTTTTTGAAAGAGTCGATGGAAGGGAGAGTTTTTATCTCCATGGGGAGGGAGTTCCACAATTGCGGAGCGACGACGGAAAAGGCTCTGGCTCCCCATCTGACAAATTTGATGCGGGGGACAGCTAGTTGACAGAGTCCCGCAGAGCGCAGGTTTCTTGAGGGGACATAGCGCGAGAGAAGAGAGCCAATGGCACTGGCAGGACCATCCATCAATGCTCTGTGGGTGAGACAGAGGATTTTGAAGGCGATTCTGTGCTGTACCGGAAGCCAATGAAGCTCTTTCCTGGCTAAGGTGGCAGAGGAGGCTTTGGGGAGATTCAAAACAAAGCGTGCTGCAGAGTTCTGAAGAGTCTGCAAACGGTGGATCAGCCCTTTATTGACTTCCATATAGAGGGAGTTGCAGTAATCCAGTCTCGAACCCACCAGGGCGACTGCAACCTGTTTACGCGCCTGGGGGGAAAGGTACCCACGGATTTTGTTGAGTACCCGGATCACACCACAGCAGGTAGCAACGGTCCTGTTGACTTGCAGGGACATAGAGAGTGAGGTGTCAAATATCACTCCCAGATTTCTGGCAGATAGGGAGGGGGTGGGGCAGATGCCAAGAGAAGAGGGCCACCACTCGCTCGACCACAGATTCTGGTTCTTCCCAAATATCAACACCTCGGTTTTTTCACCATTCAGCTTCAGGGAATTTATAGTCATCCAGTCTGCCACATACTGCATGCAAACCCTGAAGCTGGCGGCAGATGTGCTAACCGAGGTGTGAGCAAGAGAGACCATAATCTGCGTGTCGTCTGCATAGGATACCACCTCCATCCCCTGAGATTTAATAAGTCTTGCAAGGGGGGCCACATAGATGTTAAAAAGGGTCGGACTTAAGGCCGACCCTTGTGGCACCCCACATTGCAGAGACTTGGCAGGGGAGAGGTGGTTCCCAAGCATCACTCTCTGTTCCCTTTCGGTCAGGAAGGAATTTAGGAGACTCAAGGCCGATCCAGTGACACCCGTCTCCCTTAGCCGAGATGACAAGATGGCGGGGGAGAGGGTGTCGAAAGCGGCCGTGAGGTCCAACAGAACTAGGACCGTGGTTTGGCCAGAGTCCACCTTGCGTCGGATGTTATCGACCACATAGGTAAGGGCGGACTCTGTGCTGTGGTGTTTTCTGAAACCGTGCTGAGTGTTATCCAGGTATTCAGAAGATTCGAGAAAGGCAGATAGATGGAAATTCAAATGCGACTCAAGCAACTTCGCGGGTGCAGGAAGAAGCGAAATGGGCCGAAAATTTTTCAGCATGGCCGGGTCCAAAGTCGGCTTCTTAAGTAGCGGTTTGACTATTGCCTTCTTCCAAATAGAAGGGAAAGAGCCTTGAGCGATGGCCTTATTTAAGACGTTAAGCAGAAGAGGAGAGAGGTGGATTCTACACTCTTTCAGTTTCTTAAGGGGTATCGGATCAAGGGGGGAGGCCGATTTAATTTTGTCAAGAAGTGAATTCAGAGATTCAAGGGATAGGGAGGGAAAGGTTGTGAGTAGGCAAGGAGGGTCCTTGCCTAGTGCATCAAGATTGGATATGAGAGGGGGAGTGTTATAGTCAAGAGCAAGACGGTGGGATTCGAGAGAGACGTGAATGTCATGTATTTTGTTGTGAAAGAAGTCTGAAATATCGTTACAGAGTTGTTGGGAGCTGACTACTGGATCGGGAAGTTGCAGGGAACATAAAGAGTCAGCGATTTTGAAGAGATCTCTTGAAGAAGAGAGAGAGCTGGTCAGATTTGAAAAATATTCCTGTTTCTTGATTATCACTTGGTATTTGTAGGCACGTAGTGCGGATTTATGAGCCTCTCTATCTTTTAAGTCCCAGGATTTCCTCCACTTCCTTTCACTACTCCTGCAGCCCTGTCTCATACGTCTGAGCTGGTCAGAGAACCAGGGTGCAGTAGGTTTGAGGCGTGCTACATAGCACAGGGATGAGGGGGCGAGATTTTCAACTGCTTTGGAGATGGAGTCAGTCAGAGACTGGGCTGCCTCTGAAGCATCCGTGACATCTAGAAGTTCGGAAGTGGAGATCAGAGGGGCAATAGTGTCATCTGAGATATTCCTTAAGTTTCTCCTGAGAATAAAGGGAGTGGTATTGTGATTGGAGGAACAGGTGCCGGGGATGTCAAGATCAAATGGTACAGCAAAATGATCGGACCAGGCCACCTGTAGAGGAGCGCCAGTGGAAAGCCTGTCGTCGTTGGAGAATAAACCATCAAGAATATGTCCTGCCTTATGTGTAGGACTATTTACGTGCTGGATGAAGTCACACGCTTTGAGGGTTTCAACGAGAGAGATAGTGTCTTTAGAGTTGGTCTCATCTAAGTGAAAATTAAAATCACCCAAGATGGTAAAGGCTGTTTTTCCGATATACGGTTCAAGAATGGTCATAAGTTCAGAAGGAAAGCTGGCCCTGGTGCCAGGAGGTCTGTAAATAAGGATCCCAGAGAAAGAAATTGAGGGAGATGGGGTGATGCAAAAATAGAGTGCTTCCACACGAGATAGGGGTAGAGGTATAGGTTTGATCACACAGAGAGAGGGAGTTTTAACAAGAATGGCGATGCCACCCCCTCTGCATAGTTGTCTGTCCTGCCTGTGAAGGGCATAGCCGTCAGGTATAGCCATAAGTAAATCATGTCCGGAAGAGTCAGAGGCCCAGGTCTCCGTAATGGTCTTGTGGAGACCTGTGAAGTAAACCCAGATCTAAAAAGGGCTGGGCTCAGATTGATCTTAGATGTAACCGTAGGTTTACTATATAAAAAAAGTGCAGGGTACAGATTCATCTTGGCTATTACAACCGCATGTGAGGAAGTTCTAAATGCTTTCTGAAGATGTATGTTGGTGCATGTACGCAGTATTGTATGGACTAGATTAGTTTCCTTTCAACGTACCGTAAGACCACCACGTACCTGACTAGGTTGGTGGCTGTAATCACTTTCCCATATGTTTTGAAATCAAAGACTCATACATCATGCTCGGATGATAACGCAGCTCCAGGCCCCTTCAAGTTGTAAAACACAACTGTCATTTTGTAAAATAACCGTCTCTAAGTCACCTGGCGTTCTTGACTAACCATTTCTGTGTAGATTCCAGCTGTGCTTCCAGGGCCAGCAGTTCTTGTGTTAATGCAAACAACATTTAGGCTCTATTCTTGTTTTCTAAGATACCAGTGTGAAGAAAAGTAATACCCGTTTTTCTAATGTCAAATTTGTTGAAAGAAATTGGATAAGTAAGGAGCTACATGTGAACGGTAGATTTTTGTCACATCATTACTGTGCATCGTGCTGGGCTGGGTCTCCAGTACTGATAGCTATGATGATGGAAGTTGCTGGGATTAGTAGCATGGGGTGGCTTCACTTTGAAATCTTGTGGATATTTAAGATATTACTTATGTTTTATCACTTACGAGGTATACCAACATGTCTGACTCTCACTCACTCTTAAATCTTTGTTCCCCCACCTCTCCCTCCCACCTCAAGTCCCTTTGTCTGTCTAGGGTATGAAAATGAGAACATTGGCTTGTAATCCTATTACCCTTCATCTCAAGTACAAGTACATAACTATGCACCAACACCTCTTTGAAGGCCATCCTGCTGCTTTGCTTGGGGTGGATTTTGTGTTTTGGAACCAGGACAGCACCAAGCGAGAACACACCATAAAGTACCGAGACCACAACAAAGAGCCATTTTGCAGCAAGTTCAGTGAAAGCTATAGGGCTACAACGTTTACATTGAGTATATTTTGTTGATTCATTAGAGCCATGCATGTCCTTGATACTTTACAAGAGTGGTGGATTGCACAAAACATGTGTGTATCACCTTGAATGTCTAGTACTCAAGTATCGATGTCCATGGAAGGGCTGAAACACAATAGACATTCCTTGTAGTTTCTATGAAATCCTATCTTAAGTTGCACCTTTCTGGACAGGTTAGTGTGTGTTTTTATACGTATAAAAATTTTTTTTGTATTATTGATAAAATGGAGAATGCATACATTTCATTTCAGTATCTAAACACTGAATATGTGAGAGAATTGGCTTTTCAGTTGATACTTCACCTTCAAATGTTCAGTTCCCCCTTCCCTTTGTATTTGGACACCATCTCCATGGTACTTTTTTTCCTCAAGCCAAGGACTTTGGCTTGATATTTGATTCCACTGTATGTTTCCTCAGAAGCCTACCTGCCTCTTCTACAGTGCTTATGTAGGAGACAATAAGGTGGATGAGAATTCCTTTTATGGGATCACATCTCTGGAACAGGGTAAAGATTTTAAGAAATTGACATAAGGCTTGAAGAATCAGTTGATGAAATAAAGAAGGACATTCAAAGAATCCATAGGGATCCCGTTAGGAGGCATCCCAATCGGACAAAACCGAGGACATTTTTAATTAATTTTATGACTTTTTTCTGAAAGAGAAACTATTAACAACTGCTCTTAAACTGAAAACATTAAAATCAGGCGATTCCTCTTTCTCCTTTGAAATAAGGTCGGACCTCTCACGTACTACTTTAGATAGACAGTGGGAGTTGGGTAAAAGAATGGAGGATTTCAAGAGACTGGGAGCAACTGTCCAACTAAAATTCCCTGCATAGTTGAAAATTATGTTTATTAATAAAATGTACTTTGCCAAATCTGTGCAGGAAGTCGACGATCTCCTAGAGAATTTAAAATGATTTTCTTAGTTTCCCCTCGAATGTCAAATGAAATAAAAAAAAAAAAAAAAAAAAAAAAAAATGGGAGAAAAGGGGGGAAAAAAATAAAAATATATATATGTACACTAGTAATTTGTTTATATCTACACCTATAGGTTTTTCTCCTAAAGATGATCTAGGAAAATAGGAAGACGATGCATACAGCTTTGAAAAAATAGTTAAAGAATAAAACTGGAGCGGTTAGAGTTTACCGGCCGGTAGAACCTGGATTTTTCCAGGCAAATGGGGGGTAGGGTTCTCCAGGGGAGGGTGGGGTGTGTCAGGGGAGGGGAAGGGGGAGCACGGGTGTGGGGGCAGGGGGTTGAAAAAAGAGAAACTTGTTCGCCTTTTATCTCAGTTGGATGGGGTAAAGTCAAAACCCAGTATTTTCGTCCCCCATGAGGACTTTACAATGTCTATCGTGGAACGCGAACGGTTTGCGAGTCAAAAACAGGAGGGAGAAAATCTTCCAGTATTTAAGAGATTCACCTGCACAAATATTCATCTTACAAGAAACGCACCTCCTAAAAAAAGAGATTAGCGAGTTCTGTACGAAGCTTAGGTGGGTGGATCACTGTGTCTCCTCATGCCAGACGGCTAGCATCAGAGGTGTGGCTATCTTAATAAAAAAACAAGTGAACGCTACCCTTCAGGAAGTTAGAACAGATACAAGTGGCAGGTGGGTCATAGCTAAGATCATGATAGAAAATATACTTATTACGGTAGTAGGTTACTACGGCCCCAACCAGGATGATCCGTCAACATTAAAAACTATCTTTTGGAATTTCCTGATACAATCATTCTTGCAGGAGATTTCAATATAGTATTGAATCCAAAATTGGATAAATCATCAAAAAGTAGGGCCAACACCCCTTCTAAATCCAGGACATATTTAAAAACAATGATGAAGCAATGCGCCATATGCGACATATGGAGGGAGAGATCTGGCTCTCAGTTGGGAGTATCATTTTATAATAAAAAATACAGACATAAATCACAAATAGATTATGTTCTAATTAGTAGTAATCTACGAGGAAATATTAAGAAGATCGACTATTTGACACCCCATTTATCAGACCATGCGGCAGTTTGGGTAGATTTGGACCTGTTGGGGAAGGAACAACAGAAGGTATTTACCTTTGACCGTACTCTCCTTCTAGATGGCGCCGTAACTGCATTTTTAATCCAGGAGACGACATCTTTCTTGGATATTAATATAGGTTCGGCAAATATTATGGTTGTTTGGGATGCCCTGAAGTCTTTTCTGAGAGGCCTAATTACAAACAAAACTGTTTTTAAGAATAGACAATATAGGGAGGAGATCGCATCCATTGAGCGCCAATTGAAGTTGCAGGAGGAGAAGATTAATAAAGTAACTGACCAGGAACAGGAACTTCGTCAGACATTAGTGGCAGATCTGGAATCCTTGAAAATCTCTCTGGATACTATAATCCAGACCAGGATTTCCAATAGGTGTGAGGTGAGTAAACTCGCTCACTTTGAATATGGAGAGGGGGCTGGGAGATCATTGGCCTGGAAGGCTAAATCGGATAGAGTCAGAAATTACATCAAAGAAATTGAGAATATGCACACTAGATTGCTAATAAGCAAGGAAGATGAAATAGGAGAGGCCTTTCACGCCTACTTTAAAGAATTGTATGACGTGGAAATACATCCAGATGGAACATATATCCAAGATTGGCTAAAACCAAAACATTAGGAGTAACTCAACGCGACAATTTAGAGGCCGAAATAACATCTCAAGAAGTGAGGAAGGCACTTTTAGAGTGTAAAAAGGGTAAAGCCGCTAGGCCGGACGGTCTTCCCGTCGAACTCTATAAAAAACTAGGGGACGTAATAATTCCTGTAATGTTAGAGGTCTTTAACCAAATTCTAATTGACGGAGTCCAACCACCCACCACATGGGGAGAAGCAAATATCACCTTAATTTTGAAAGCTGATAAACCCCCTACAAAATGTGGGTCATATAGACCCATTTCCTTGTTAAATTCAGACTACAAGGTATTTTCAAAAATGTTGGCAGATAGATTGGGGGCAGTGGTGGGGAATTTACTGCATACTTATCAAAAGGGTTTTGTAAAAGGCAAAAACCTCTTTGACCTTACACATGACTTCATTGGTGCAATAGATCTGGCCTCTAACTTCTCTCTTCCTCTGGCAGCAATGACGCTGGATGCAACCAAGGCGTTTGACAGAGTCAATTGGAAATATCTTATGGCAGTCCTTGAGAAATTTAATCTCGGGCCTAGATTCTGTCAAACCATTCGTCTCATATATAGCGAGCCTTCAGCAAAATTGGTTGTGAATGGTAGAGTGACCAGGCCATTTAAAATCAAAAGAGGAACCAGACAGGGCTGCCCCCTCTCCCCTCTTCTTTTTGACCTATACATAGAGTCGTTTGCTCAGCGTCTCAGAGATGAGGCAGCTATTTCATCATTTAAGAGCGGTTCATGGGAGAGGAAAGTAGCCTTGTATGCCGATTATATTCTTGTCCTCTCTTCAGATCTAGAATCTTCTTTTCCCCGGGTCATTGATCTAGCGCGAGACTTCGGCCTTGTCTCTGGTTATGAGATTAATGCAGATAAAACTGAATTAATGACCTAGAATCTGCCGGAGTGCCGATACCAAACCAAGAGTGAGTTGCGTTACATAGGGGTCAAAATAGTCCCAGAGATAGATAAGATAGCTGCAGTAAATCTTGGGAATATTTTAAAAGAGAGTCAAAAACTCATGAAGGGTTGGGTCCATCTTCCATTGTCTACATTGTCTATTTTGGGAAGAGTAAATCTAATAAAAATGATAATTTTACCAAAAATAACCTTTTTATTTAATACGATTCCGTTAAATTTTGAGAAACCATTGATAGATAAGTTCCAGCAAGCTATCAACAGGTTCGTATGGGCTTATAAATCCACCAGAATATCGTGGAAAAAATTAAGACGTAGAAGGGAGAAAGGAGGTCTCACTCTTCCCGATATACAGTACTATGCTTGGGCCTTTCAGCTAGTGCACTCTAGAATGTTGCTAAAATCTCCAGACTCTTCGGATAGAGGTAAAATGTTTTTAGCTATGTTACAACAATCAGGGCTTCCATAGGAAGGTTTTTTATTTAAATATGGGGACAAATTGTTTTTCCAAAAGGTTAGACTAAAAGTCCTAGGTGGTGCAGCTCAGATTTGGGCCAGAATTAAAAAACTAACGGGCCTCGAATACTACTCAAGGCTAGCTCCTTTGTGGGATGGTCCAGGAACTCCTAACTGTCTTCAAGACTTGTTGGCTGTCCCACTAAAAACAGCTGGACTATCATTATGGGGAGACTTAGCGGAAAATGGAACACTTTTATCTTGGACCGAATTAAATGAGAAACTGGAAGACGGTATGTCTAGATTTAAATACTTGCAGTTAAAAAGCTGGTCACAGGATTTTAAAAAAACGATAGGGTTAGGGAACCCTTTGGAAGAACATCTGGCTAATAGACTAGCAGGGAAGAAAGAGATTTTGTTCTTTTATTGGGCAATTGAAGAAGCTATTGATGGGGAGTTTGAGCTAGCCGGAGAGTTGTGGGGGCGATCCTTCCCGGGGACAGATTTGGTGGACTTGTGGCAATGTTCCTATAACACTCATTTCTCAGCTGTTAAACCAGCTTGGCTGAGGAGGAACCACTATTTTACTACACATAGAGCCTATCTATCCCCAGCAAGGCTCTCTAAAATGTCCAAAGCTTCACCTGCTAGATGTAAAAAATGTAATCTGGAGAGTGCCCCTGATGTACATATGTTTTGGGAGTGCCCATCTCTTTCTGTATTTTGGAAGGGGGTTGAAGTCTCTCTAACATCTATTTTGGGCCACCCAATACAGATTTCCCTTAAACTTATTATCTTTGGTATACTAAGTGACATCACTGGCTGTAACAGGCTTCTTGTTTTTTGCTATATTATTAGCCAGACGGGAAATATGTAAGAGATGGGTTGAGATTACACCCCCCACACATTCGGATTGGCTATCTGCCCTGTATAAAACATCATAGATAGACCTGGCCAGATTGAAGAACTCTAAGAAGAGAACTATTTGGGACTGCCTGATAGGCTGGACTTCAGTCTGACCTTTTTTTTTTTTGTCACCAACTTTTTTGTCCTATGATTAAGCCTCAGGGAAGCTCTTAAACTATGCTGGCTTGTGTTACTATCCTGGGAGTCCTAGTTGTCAATCAACAGTGGGCAACCAGCACTAGTCGTCGGTCTTAAGGATCCTGTAGAGCATGACCATCCTCTCAATAACAACGGGAGGTCAGCAACTAGAGGGAAGTCGGTGTGCCACTGGTAAGTGGGGGACAGGAAGGGTGTGAAGGATTACCCCAAAGCTTACTCCTCTCAATTTGAGTGACAGTGGCGACCTTCTGACCTCAAGTCAGCTGGGGTCGGAGGCGAATGAATAGATAAATAAATAAATAAATAAATAAATAAGGCTTGCCATGAGTAACTCTAGCTTCATATTTACAGTCAGTCCACTTTTCTCTTTCAGCATGGTCTCTGGTAACTGAGCACCCTTGAACTGAAGTTATCCCCTAGCACCCCTCAGAGAAGACGATTTATGTGCCTGGCCCCAGGCAGGTCTAGTGTGCACTTGAAGATGGTCTCAAAACGCTGCACAGCCTGTGGCCCTCCAGAGCCACTCTCTGAAAGTTGTGTTGCAGGCTGTACTCCTACATCGTTGAATCTGGTCTGGAACGCCTTCCTGGCTGAGATCAGGCTGGCTTTCTTCTTGCTATATCTTTACTTTATCTTCTGCTATGTGTGTTCCCACCCTCTCTTTCTATGGTAAAGTCTATACGGCCCTTTTGAGTGCTAGTGAATCTGTACTGTACTAATGCCAATGAACATGGTGCCATTGCCTTGAAACAAACACAAAACTCAAATGTCACAGTTGTGGTGGTGCTACCTCAAACATGCATTCTTCCATGGCACACAAAATGTTTAACGATCATATTTATTTATTTGTGTTTTATAGAGCGCAAACATGACCCGTTAGGGTATCAGAGAGCTTTTCAGGGATAACAAGCTGTATACAAATAAGAAGTAGGTAGGGGGTGGAACATTCGGATCAAAGCAAGTGCCATAAAGCCCTAGCTAGACACGTTGCAAATGATTCTCTTTTTCCTCTGGTAGTCATACATACATTCACCAGTTTCCATCGGAGCCTCTGTGTTCCTTTCAGTGTGTGAGTTTTCTGTTTTTACTCGGGTGAAGTCATCGGGATACACTTCGGTGTTTTTTCATCTGCAGAGCCTTTATGTTTTTCTAATAATTGGCAGCAGAGGTAGCATTCTTCCTGCCAGCCCCTCTACCCCGCCTTCTAAGTGATGAATAGTTGGCCGCAGATCAAAGCCGAGCCCTTGTGCTTTTCTGGCTGCCACAAAAGGGCGTTTAAGTTGGCAGCGCGCCCAGCCGCGCTTAGAGATAGGCATGTAAATGAGGTGCCAAGGAGAGGGGTCAGTGGCAAAGTGTCTGTACACGTTCTTCATCCGAGCTAATCTCCTTTCTCTTTGTGTGTCTGTGTTGTGTGTCTTTCAGGCCAACATCAAGTTGAAGCAGTCTGAGAAGGAATACTCGCAGAAGCTTGCCAAGTCCTCGCAGGTGAGCCACGTGACCGAAAACAGAACAGTCTGGTATGGTGGCGCACATAGTAGAGTAAAAAAGCTGGAGGTTCCCACAGGCGGAGCCAGTTCTTGTTTCCGACGGGCAGCCTTCGAGGCAACAGTGTCAGTTATCTTAAATTATTTAATGCTACCTTCAAGAAGAGCCTTCCCTAGTGAGGTAGTGTGAGAACACTGAAAACCATGGGCGACCTTATGGGGGCATGGGGGCAGAGATGGGCAGATCACGGGAAACCGAGGGAATGAGTGGGACTGAAGATCATAAGAGTCTGATGAAGGGGTCTGCTAGAGGTGTGGAAATAAAACCAGAGAGGATTAGATGGGCGCAGGGATGTGTCACCACAAACACACTCATCCTCAGCGTGGCTAACTTCAGCAAACTCCTCTTACATCAAACATACACTTCCTTTCTTGCGTGCAATAATGGACAAAAAGTGTAACGATGGATACAGTAATATGTCATTTGGAAAAGCGCAATCTTAAACTATACTTAGGACACTGCTGTACGAATGTATGACGTTACAACGCATACATTTGCAACGCATGCCTGTACAATGCAGTTTTTACATCGCAACATCCTTTACATTGCATACATTTACATCGGATGCCACTACAACAAATTTTTTAAAACAACATTTACAACGCATTCCATTACATCGCATTATACCTTTACAACGCATACCATTACAACGCATACCATTACATTAACATTTAAGGGAAGTGTTGGATAGTGTAGGGGTAAAAATTACTATTCTAACTCCAGGGGGTGCAACAGTAGGGTAAGTGTTGGATAGTGTAGGGGTAAAAATTACTATTCTAACTCCCGGGGGTGCAACAGTAGGGTAAGTGTTGGATAGTGTATGGGTAAAAATTTCTATTCTAACTCCAGGTTGTGCAACAGTAGGGTAAGTGTTGGATAGTGTAGGGGTACTATGCGTTGTAATGGTATGCGTTGTAATGACATGCGATGTAATGGCTGCATTGTAGTGACATGCATTGTAGTGTCATGCGTTGTAGTGACATGCAATTAAATGGCTGCGTTGTAGTGACATGCTTTGTAAAGGATGTTGTGATGTAATGACTGCATTGTAAATGTAGTGCGATGTAATGACTGTGTTGTAAAGGTTGTTTCCCCTGCTGTTCACCTTAATGCCATTTTAGCATAACAGTTTGTAAAGGCTTTCCATGTCAAAGAAAATTTTTTAATTATAAGATGGAGCTAAATTCCTTAAACAACAATAAATACATGGACACTATACACAAAAGGAATGTGAAATCCATAACTAGAGGGGTACATCTCAGTAGAAATCTGAAGTATATAATGATATTGTTTGAGTTTAATAATGCAGGTTAAGGCAAATTGCATAACTGTATGAAATTCACAAATAGGACTAAAATTCATGCAAATATGCTTAGCACACATGTCTTTTTTAAGGAAAGTCTATGTTGCGCCTGGTAAATACACATCTTTCAGCGTGTCTGATTTCTTTAGGTCTTGCCTACCAGACAGTGCAAGCATTCTGGTTCTGAAAAATCATATTGTCAGCTTACAGTTGGCTTAGATGTGTTATTCGACAAGACTACCGTCCTCACAAATTTCAACCTGCATCAGACGCAGGCACCCAACCACTATACCAGTCCTCGGAACACTCAAAGAGCAACATTTCTTGCTCCTGACCATTGGAACGAATGCATTGTACAGACCTTGCTCATTCGCATTATAGAATGAAGCATCACACATATGTATATAGCCCTGATGAAGTCTGCTGTTACGCCTACACTGTATAAACAAAACACGTGTTAGCAAGTGGAAAGTTTAAGTATAAGGGCGGAACGGAATATTGTATTAAAGAACTGTTGATACCATGACTTCGACGCCTAACCTATTTGTGTGCTCGGATAGCATAACAATTCGGTTTGGATTTCCTCCGGTAGAGGAAGATTAGGTGGCTCGTCCTCCTCCAGAGCACCAAATGAGATATGGACTCTTGTTGTACGGACTGAACTGTTTATCTACTTCTCATACTGATTAAGTTGTGGGTGCCCACATTCCCAGCCACCATTTATGCTTTGTTACAGTGGGCTTAAAGCCTACCAGTTGCTTACCATTGGATGGCTTTATTGTCACTTTCATTTGTTTGCTTTTGTATTTGTTATCTTGTGTGGTCTTTCCTTCCACTTCTTATGTTTGTCCCTCACCTGGAGCATAGCCTCATTACTTATGTCTTTCCACTGCTTATTTTCAGGCCCTACTTTTTCTTTCTGGCTAAGCACTCCGTGAGATTGCTTTTGTTTTCCAGTTGTGTCCTTCGTGTCTTTTTCTTTTCTCCTTGTTTTACTTTGTGTTGATCTCTGTTGCCCATGTGCTTCTCTTCTGCCACCTGTGTGTTGCACTTGTCCTTGCGTGTATCCCCCCGCACATCCCCCCTGCGTTGCTTTGTCGCTGGTGTGCTTCTCCCTTAAGTAATGTTGTATTTATTTACCAATCAATCTCAGACTCTCAGACTGGTGAATGCAAAAATAAAAACATGGCACACTTGTTGTTTTGTAGGTGTGCATGCGTAATAGATCATACAAAATAACACAGCCACGTTCTCAAGGTTTAAAAAAATATATATATTTTAGACCTGTTGTAGAGCATTTTGCCAATGCCTTGCAGCATGACTAAAAGGCATTTACAACGTAAATAGGTCCCAAAGGTGAAACCTATTGGCTTTTCCAATGCTTTGTATTGTGTTGTAGTCAGTTATGTAATCACATCCTAGTAACCTTCATCATGTATTTTGGTACAAATAGTTTTTAATACTGAAGAGAATGGCACACGTTTTAAAATATTCTGCTCAAGGGCATCCTCATATAAGCTTTGGATTGACTATTGAGTCATAAACTTTCTCCTTTCAAAATGTGTTTTTTTGCAACTGCTCAGTTTACAGCAATTTCAGACTGTGTTTTAAGTCTCCAGCTTTCTTTGGGCGTTTTCAGCTAGACTCTTTTTGGTAAGGGTCAAAACTGATCTGACCTTAAATATCTTCTCCAATTCCAGAACTGGAATATCTGTTGAAAATGTTTAAATACAGTAGCAAATGGACACATATCAACGGAATTTATGCTGGGGCGAAGGACTAGACAGAGCTGCCCACTGTCGCCTCTCCTATTTGCGCTGGTCCCGGAGCCCCTGGCTGCGTGTGTTAGACGTGACCCAGCCATCCAAGGCTTAAGATGGCGGAAGGGATGGGAGGACCGGATATCCCTCTACGCAGATGGTGTTCTGATATACATAGCTTCTCCTGTGTGGTCTCTCAATGTACTACTTGATATTTGCCGGGTGTTTGGATCGGTGTCGGGATACACGATTAACTGGGAGAAATCGGTTCTTTACGACCTGTATGGCCCACCTCCTAAACTGCCACGGGGTTGTATGGTCAAGATGGTAATGGATAGCTTTAAGCACCTTGCAATACATGTGACGTCAGCCCCCGACGAGTTCTGGGCGCTCAATCTCCAACCACCACTACACAGGCTGAGACGTGAAATTCGACACTGGAAGACGTTGCCGCTCACCTTACTGGGTAAGGCGGCTCTTTTTAAAATGATGGCTTTGCCTCGATTCTTATATGCACTTCACAACACGCCATACTGTGTGCCTGACTCCTATTTCAAGGCAATCAACTCAGAAAGTTACCAATCTCCTTTGGGACAATAAACCTGCGAGGATAGCCATGTGTAAACTCGTTAGGAGCTGGTACGATGGCGGCATTGCTCTGCCTGATATCTGGGCATTCTATTGGGCCTCGCAACTGACGACAATCAATCAATGGCTCCATGTGCCGGATAAAGATCTAGCATTTCGCTTAG
This sequence comes from Triturus cristatus, assembly GCF_964204655.1. Classification (NCBI taxonomy): domain Eukaryota; kingdom Metazoa; phylum Chordata; class Amphibia; order Caudata; family Salamandridae; genus Triturus; species Triturus cristatus. Next base: position 649,738,850 of record NC_140590.1, read on the forward strand.
ACAAGGTGGCCTTGGGACCTGGAGGAATGAATAGGATGCTATATAATAAGAGGAAAACGAAAGGGATTCCTGGGCCGACTGCACACATGCTTCATGTCTGGCACACAGCGACACAACACCTCGGATGGGCCGATAAACTTACGCAACACACCCCACTGTGGGACACTGGTAGACTGGGCAGCCTGGGAAATAGTAAAGGGTTTCAGGAATGGGACTTGATAGGAATTTCCAGGATAGAGGACCTATGGAAGGGGGGCAAGGTAGTCACCTTTACTTACCTGCAGGAGCACTATGAGATGGCCCCTGGGGAGCGGTTTCGATACTTGCAGGTGAAACACGCACTAGAAACATCACTTCCAGTGACAGATACACTCCCTGAATCATCGCCCCTTAGAAGACCGACTCCTGACCGACTTTTTGCATAAAAAAGCAATTTCCCTCACGTTCCCGAAACTCATCAATAACCAGACAGACCCCCTGACACGACTACGAGTGACTTGGCAGGCGGAGGTCAGAGAGGCAGGATGCCATAGCATCACCGCGGGAGGTAGCGATCGCCTCAAAACTACGACTTATACTGTGGTAAATAAAATAAATATTACCGGACTGAATTTCATGCGGAATCTTAAATTAAAGTAAATAGCTCAAAATAACAAGAGGCAGAATCCGTGGTATAAGAGGTTTTCTAATGGGCTTTATTCCATTCAAAATGGCCGACTCGAGTGGCGGCCTTCAGGTTCCGTCACCACGAGGGTTCAGGAAGTGAAGTACAATAACTTATTAACAGACATACATTTTTATAATAAGTGCATTACAATGAAACGAATGTAGAAGGCGTAACATTTGATAAGAAAAATGACGTAACAGTGACATAATCGAAACTAGGCGTAATAAGGAATAAAAGAAACATAATTGGCTTGCATTATCAGACATAGGTGGATCTATAAGATAATACTTGGCATAGATGCGCGCGCAGCAGCATGACGTGTAATTGACGTGTAACTAGGGGGTGAAGGGGACTTGACATTTAGCTCTACATGTGGAGACGAGAAGTCTGGGGTCAAGTCATCCTAATCCCAAATCATATCTAACATCCTATGTTTAAAGAACTATGTTATCCACAAGGAAGAGACTCTCGGACAGAATCTATTCTATACTGACTATGTGCGTGTACAAGCGTCTAAGTGTCTATATGAGATGCGAGGGGCAGAAAACTTTCCATAGCAACAGGGCTATGAATCACTTGCATGAAGACAGAGAAGCCTGGCCTTTTGCTTGGTAACTGGAGGAATGTTTACTTAAACTACTAGGCAAGAATGCATCGGCTGAAGAGCAAAATAGATAATTCGAAGGTGAAATACAACTTCTTGGCAGACAGGCGAAAACTGGCCGAGGCAGGCACCGTTAGCTGCACAGAGAGTAGGACAAAGTTCATGGATACAGATGCGAGCTCAAGCTGAAGCTGTCAGAGACAGAGAGCAGGGAAAGGCTTTGAGGACAGAATCGGGCCTACTCGCCTGAACTGTAAAAATGGAGTAACTTGGCCATATAAAGTCGGTGGCCTTTTATACTTAGGAATCGAATATCCAGCCCATTGATGGCGGATCTGACAGAGAACATGTTGACGGTAGACACACATATGTTTGCGTCTTAGAAACTGGAACTGGAGGGAACATACATGTACTTGTAACATGCATATAGAACCGTTGGGGTCCAAGATAGGGGACATAACTGACCAGGAAAATCCACATTTCCACATTCCCTCCTTGTCCCCTTCTTGCCCTTCACGAGACATCAATCTTCATCATTCCATCGATTTGCTCATGGAGCATCATTTCTTCTTCCTTCTTCTTCCGGGATCTTGAGCGAAAACCTTGATGTGGAATACACGATGTGGCACACAGACCACAAATCGCTGGTCCACATTGCAAACATATGCAACAACTGAAAAGCATAAGAAGGCCAATACCTAGGAAGGATAGAACTCTCCATCCCCAGGCTGATATCACACTCCAAAACCACCCGGACCACGTCCAAGTGCCTGGATTCTCGTGTATCTGGCTTACAATTTTATGAAGGCGTGTTATAGCTTTATATACAGATGGCGAATTTTCTGGTATGAAAATGCAGCAGCTGGATCCGATGACCCTGCAAGCTCCGCCCCTATCGGCCAGGATGACGTCAAGGACAAGACGATTCTGGAGAACAACAATTCTCATCACTGATTGTTCCTCTGTCAGATTGCCTAGGGCGGCTATAGTCTCGTTTACTACAGCTTCAAGAGTCTTGGTGAGTCTGCGTATCAGCTTACTATTTGATATTGTACCTATATAGGGAAAGATACCTTTATTGAAATCTACATACTTGTCCCATGCCGTCTCAGTATAATCGACAACTGGGAGATCTCTTCGCTCTCTATTGTGTACTAAATGAACATTTCGATAATAATCAGGAGGAGCTAGGAAAACAGGTGGCAGAAGGAATGCTATGTAACAGGTACCATCCCAATCTAGAGGCAGACGCATATATGCCGTCTGACCACATATAAAGTAAGAATGGCGAGAAGCTCTAAATGAAGATTTGCCTTGATCACTATATTCTACTGTAGTAACGCATTGGCTATGGCCCATATGTATGGAACCAACTTTTCTCACACATAATTCACCCTTTACTGGAAATACTGACATAGTGGGCAGAATTAGTTCAACTTCGGATTTGACATTCAAAATCATAAGATTAGGCGTAAAATTACCTAATTTATACACTTCATTTTCTAAATCAGTTCCTGTTCTACTGGGGTGACCCTCCTTATTAGGGTGACAGACTTTGAATAAAACTAGATTTAAATTTCCCCATATCCAATGTTGTTGATAAACTGCTGTGTCTGGGTCTATGGAATTTAATAAACTAAACCATGCTCCACAGGAGCCATTGCGTGTAAATGGATGTGGAAAGAAAGGCAGAACTCCTTTGTTATTCTGATAGGGAGGGAGTCGGCCACACACCCAACAATTGGTCGCATTACTAGTCTGATGGGAATGATGTAACATACTAATGAATGTGTTATTGCGCAGCGCAAGTCTATAGGACAACTCATGTGGCGGTAGGTCACTAAAAGAATGTTCATCAGTTATATTGAAAACACGTTTAGAAACAGGATGATATATGTGCAAAATCATACTCGTAATAATTACTAAAATACTCAATAAAAACAAAATTAATAATGTCACAATACAGTGGTTACGCAGTAATTTACAATAAGCATGTCGTTTCATTATGATTCTGGACTCTGCATCATTCAGACCTAAGGGATACATGTCGGGACAGATTCAACCGCTTCACCTTGGAGAGGACTTAAACAATCAAATCGTCCGACAGTTTAGATCTGGACCTGAGTTTCTGTTTATAGCACTGAGAGTCATTTTGTTCAACAAAAGGAAGTTTTGAATCAGTCTGTGAGGGAGTGTAGGGCACAGTGTCTATATCTGAAGGTAGTCCATGAAATTTTTTTATATGGGTGGAATGCACCCATCCTTTCCGTCCTTCGATCTTCACAGCTGTTCTGGTCGTCAGCAGGACCTGCTTAGGCAACTTCCACCTAGGATCCAATTGGCTTTTCCTATCAAAATTCCGAACCAGGACAAAGTCCCCGGGGACCACGTCATGGGGTTTCACCTCAGTGTTGTCAGGAAAAGCTGCGACCACCTGTGAACGAGAAGATTGTAGTGCAGACATCAAGGAAGCCAGGTAATCTGTCAGCATATTACAGTCAACATCAGTTATTTTACGGGGTATAGGCGTCCCCCACATATTCGGTGGTCTACCAAAGATCACCTCATACGGGGATAGCCCTGTTCGAGAGTGTGCTACCATTCTCATGTAGAATAGCGCAACTGGTAAGGCTACTATCCAGTCCACACCTTTTTCCTGACATATTTTGGACAATCTGATTTTTAAAAGTTGATTATGTCGTTCCACGAGACCTGCTGCCTCGGGGTGTCGGACACAGTGGAATTTCCACTGATATCCCAACAAAAGTGAGACATGTTTCATTAATTCGGATGAGAAAGGCTGGCCGTTATCTGAATATACAACACGTGGTAAACCGTACCGTGGGAAGAATTCTCGAACTAGCTGCTTGGCAGTAGTCGGGGCAGTGTAATCTGATACGGGATACGCCTCTGTCCAACGGGAGAGAGCGCAGACAACTACGAGGACATATTTGAATCCTCGACAACGTTCCATCTGAATATAATCCATCTGGAGGACTTCAAAAGGATGGTCAGGAGGCTGAAATCCACCCTGCTCTACGGGAACACTCTTTCCTGGATTAAACTGACAACATATCATACAGGTACGAACTTTTTGTTTAGCTGCTGCTCGTAAATGTTTGTTGAACCAAATGTGCTGAATGCTGTCTAGCATAGCCTTCTCTCCTAAATGTGCTGGACTGTGAACTGTAGCTATAATGGCTTGAACCATGGAATCAGGGAGAAACCATACAGATTTCTCTTTCGTCATCCATCCTTGATCTGTCTGGATCCCTCCTAGTTCAGTCCATTTCTTTATTTCTTCTGCTGTGGCATGTGTCTGTATGTCAATTACGTCAAGTGTGGGATCCTTAATTGTCATACACTGTGTTGGTGTCTGAACTATTGGCTTTGTCATGTCTAATGTGCGATTCTGAGCAGTCTGTTTAGCTGTTCTGTCAGCTAAATCATTGCCTTGAGAAATGGTATCAGTAACCTTCGTGTGTGCTTTACATTTCATAATCGATATAGCAGTGGGTAGATGTATTGCGTCTAACAAGAGCATGAATGAGGGACCCGTGTTGAATATGTGTTCCATGAGAAGTTAAATAACCCCTCTCCCGCCAAAGCACTCCGAAGTCATGTACGACTCCAAATGCATAACGTGAATCAGTATATATGTTGACTTTCTTGTCCGTGGCTTGAATACAGGCTTGTGTTAGAGCAACAAGTTCTGCTGCTTGGGCTGACAAAGTATCTATACAATTTGTCTCAATAACTTCAGTGTCTGTTGTGACTGCATATGCGGCAACTAAATTTCCTGTACTTGTCCTCATACACGAACCATCTACATATAACGTCAGGTCTGGATCTAGCAATGGAACGTCTGTCAAGTCTTGTCTAGGTTTCGTCTTTATTTCAATGATTTCAACACAATCATGAGCTAGTGGGTCTGTTCCAATTACAGGTAATAGTGTAGCAGGATTCAATGTATTACACCGTCGGATCTCTATGTGTGGTTGAAACAATGTCAGTTCATAACCAGTAAGTCTTGCTATGGTCAAGTGTTGTGTTTGTGTTCGGTTCACAAGAACCTCTACTGCATGTGGTACTTGTACTGTCAATGGGTGTCCTAATACTATGGCATCGCTTTGTCTAATTGCTAAAGCTGTCGCTGCCACTGGTTTCAGGCATGCAGGCAAAGCCTGAGCTACGGGATCTAATGTACTGGAAAAATAAGCACATGGCTTGCGTGATCCTGCTTGATCCTGAGTGAGTACTGATAAGGCAGTACCTTCGCGTTCTGTAACAAAGAGTGTAAAATGTTTGCTATAACATGGTGTTGCTAAAACAGGTGCTTGACATAAAGCTTCCTTTAGGCTTTCAAAAGCTTGTGTATGTTCCTGAGTCCAAGGGAGAACAGTCGATGTGGCTGCCTCCTGTGTGGTTAACTGAATGAGTGGTTTTGCTAGAAATGCGTACTGAGGGATCCACTGTCTACAATATGAAGTGAGGCCTATAAAAGCCCGCACCTCCTTTTGTGTCTGGGGTATTGACATGTTAGCAATTAACTGGATGCGATCTGGTGTAAGCTGCCTTCCCTCCTTGGACAGCGAGTGACCAAGATAAATAACTCGCTGAACACAGAATTGAATCTTAGAAGGGGACACCTTGTGCCCCTTGTCGGCTAGGAAATGTAAAACTGTCAGAGAAGCTTTTTCACATTCTGGCTCGCTTCTCGCGGTGATCAGCAGATCATCGACATATTGAAGCAGTGCTGTATTGACTGGCATGTGGATACTGTCAAGTTCTCGTTTCAGTGCTTGGCTGTAGATGCTGGGGCTTTCTGTAAATCCTTGGGGAGCGCGTGAGAATTTAAAGCTGCGCCCATTTAAACTGAATCCGAACAAGTATTGGCTTTCCGGATCTATTGGGACGCTGAAAAAGGCATTCTTGAGATCAATTACAGTAAAGAATGTTGCTTCGGAATCAATTGCTGTCAATAACGATGATATATCAGGGACCACAGGGAATTGTGGTACAATACACTTGTTTAGTTCACGCAAATCAATAACCAATCGGTACACTGGTGGAGCAGTAGGATCAGTTCGTTTAAGAATCGGAATTATCGGTGAATTACATACATTGGAGTCTGTTTCTACAACTACTCCCTGGGCAATTAGCTCATCAATGATTTTCAGCAAAGCCACTACAGCATCATGCGGTAACTTGTATTGTCGCATTCGTGGTAGTACCACTCCTGCTTTCAGTGTGACTCGATAGGGTGTAATGTTCATGCAGCCAACATCCGTAGGGCCTTGTGCCCATAGATGTACTGGTAAAGTCTGTAGTCGGGGATCCATGTCTCTAGACACATAGTGACCTTTAAAATCACGTAAAAACAACCTTACTCCTTCCGGAGAACAACATATTATGGCTCCTAGTGCTTTCAGAGTTTTAATTCCTAACAGATTTTCTGGGCATGATTTAGTAAGCAATAAATCTGTAGTTCGTGTCAAAGGTCCTATCGTAAGTGGTAGAGGCTTTGATACTTCATTAACAATAGGTTTTCCTGAAAAACCAAGGGAAACATTTTGAGAGCCTGAGAGGGGTGCCCCTGGAACTTCACTACGTTTTATAGTTGTTCGACTTGCCCCTGTATCGAGTAAGAATTTTCTATCTTGACCTAATAATTCACTATGTACATAAGGTCCTTCTTGATCTACAGGAATCTCGATAAGTGGTAAGTCAACTTCCCTCTCTAGGCTGGTTCATGCGTAACGCTGGTATTCAGGGTATTCATACTGTGCAGTCTGATACAGTTGTCGTGTTGCGGTTTGTGTGGCAGTAGCAGGCAACGGTGGTGCAGCTGGCACAAACTGTATGGGTTGCTGTGAGGCTGGCATGGACTGTTGCTGAACTGGCACGGACTGTCCATGCAGCATAGCTCCTTGTTCATTCTGATCTTGTCTAACTAATCGTGGTCTCTCCTTTGTAATGCCTGTAGCTATATTACGTTTCAGGACTGGACAATCGTGTACATGATGGCCCAGTTGTTTACAGTAATTGCAGGTTCCTTTTACAGGAACTGCAGAATCACCAGAATGTGTCACACTCTTTTTGTGACCATCTGCTGGTACTGTCTGAGAAACTAGCATTTTCATTTTTGTATCCTTCATGCGTCTATGCTCGTGTTCTTGTTCATCCCTAATTCTATTGTGATGATACTGTAACATTTGTAGCATTTGCGACGGAGTGTTACTTTGCCAGGTACTCTCGAATTTCAATATTCTATTCTTTACTGGAGGTAATGCATTTTCCACTAATTTTGTCACAAATAAATGTGGATATGAGTCACTACTTGCTTTTATACCACTATTTATACCAAAACATTTTTCAAATCGAGCATAATAATCGCTTGTGTCTTCATCTTGCTTTTGTTTGCAGGCTGTGATTGCACCCCAATCTTCCTTTTTTGTAGTTAATAAACGTGGCAGTACCTGTACTAGTAAACCTGGTAATAGTTTAACTTTATCCCCGAGCCCCGAACCTGCAGTTCGGCCCCTTTCTTCCTCTGCTAATGCTGTCCAGTCTATCTTTTGGTCTCCCACTTCCCACTCTTTTTCTTTCAGTTTTTCATAAATGCCAGCAGGCAAAAGCACCTTTAATATCGTCATAATATCAGGAAAGGTGTACTCTCCCATCAGTAACATGTCTTTAATTTCTCGGTGGAAACCCGCTGGGTCTTTATCATGGCTAGGTACTACTTTCTTCATTTCTAATAATTCCATTTTTGATATGGGTGTGTAAACAAATACACGGTGAAACTCATTGTCTTCGCCTTTTATTGGGTGCACTTCTCGTAAAGGATTTTGTCTATCCATATAGTACGGCGTTCTTTCTCTATGGGGCAGCGAGAGAGAATCCGGACTTACAAAAAGGACATACTGTTTACGTGACACTAATATCTCTTTAATTAACTTGTTACTAGAACCTCTCCATCTGTTCGTGAGTAGTTCCGTTAATATATCAGGTAAAGGACCAGGATCAGCATGTTGGCTCTTATATAATATGAGGAGTTGCTGAATCATATAGATTCCAGCTAAACGTTGTTCATCTGTACTGAGATTGAGAAACGTGTGTGCTACGGTCTCATCACCATATTTTTCAGGACTAACGATCCAGTGAACGGCTGATCTGGCTAATTCTTGCTCATCCATGGAATCGAGGAGGTGGTAACCCCTTCGTTCTCGTAGTATTTTATCTGCGGCTTGAAACGAATGTTCAGGAGACTTCAGATTTATTACAGGCGTTGGATACGTTCTGCTATTATTTGGACATACAGAATGTATGGGATCAGAAAAACATCTAGTATTTTCACAGGATCTTCCTCTGCCTACATAGGCTATGGTCTCTGACTGTCTTGCAGAGTCCCCTGATTCGGACACTTCATCTTGCTCAAACTCGTCTGTTCCCAATCTTTCTGCATGAATACGTTCTATTTCTTTACGGATTTTTCGGCACATGGCTATTATACAATTTTGCTTATCGTGTCTCCCTTCTGATATATTCTGACTCCATCTTGTAAGAGTAAGCATTACGTTCATGTCTACCCCCGGACGATCTTGATTTCTGATCACACAGTTTATGAGGAAACGTAACAGTTCCCCCTGTATTTCTACTTTCTGGAATTCCATAGCTCTGTTAATACATCCTGGATCTCGTCCTGTTTGAACAAAATGATATATGTTATCCAGATGCGTAGTCATCCCTGGTAACCTTGCTAAATACTCTGCGGCTCGCCTAATACGTAATGATGCCAGGACCATTTCATCCTCTTTACCAACCACCGGGTCATATCTACAATTTACAAGGAGTTCCTTAAGCGCACGTTCACTTACGAACTTAGGTGTACGTGAATGTGCTGACTCTTGAAAGACAAGTTTATTTATTCTAGGTGGTGTAAAAGTACTGCTAGCACCTCCCGTGGCCCCATCTGGGGCGTCGGGTGTGAAAGGGTTCGTTGAACGTGACACAGCAACTATGGGTGTCGATACCCCTGTAGAGTCGACTGCGGAAACAGATGCGGAAACAGATGTGCTTGCCGAAACTTGCGTCGGGACTTGCTGTTGCACGGGGACAGATACCTGATCCTGACGTTGAACCCCTCCGCCAGACGGTCTATGTGGTGTGGCGTTAGCATACTCGGGGGCTGCATCATCTAGATATGAGGAAAGGAAAACGTCTTCTGCGGTTCTGGGACGCCCTTTTGGATGTACCTTAATTGGAAATAATGGGGGTGGCAAGTCTTTTGGTATCTCTGGAGCAGCCTTAGGTAATCCTTCGGCTAGAAGGGGATACATACCATTCATAAGAGCATTACTTTGTCTATTTACTTGTTCTGATTTCACTCGGATACCTTCCTCAATTAATAGATTTTCTTGAACTTTATTTGAACTTTCTTTACTCCTCTCTTCTTGTCTACGTGCTTTTTCTGTTCGTCTATGAGATTCTTTACGCCATAACTCGATAGCGTCTTTCTGTGACTGTCTGACCTTTCTTTTCCATAACTCTTCCTCCACTTTCATGATGCACTCTGCATCCCAGGTTCCCGCTATGGGCCACCTTTGACTTTCCGGTAATCCCTTGGTATAATCTACCCATAGATCAAGAAACAATATGGCATCTATGCCATGTTTATGGTACATGAAATGTCCTGGAGTGTCTCTAGGAGGAATAGGAACTGCTTCTTCAAGCACCCCTTTTCTGGTGGTAATCTGTCTTAACTTCGAGAAGAGCGGCATATTAACAACTGATCTGATACTTACTCTTGAACTTACTTAATACGAGAAACACAATAATGAACAGTGAACAATGAACAGTCATTCATACCACAATATGCAAGACATTTTCTGAATACTTTAAACATTAAACATTAAACATTTAATAATGGTCGACAATGATGACAGTCTGCTTAACTAATCACCACGCTGAATTCTTGACAATAACTGAATACTTCGGAATACTTGATATACTGCTAAACAGTACATATACACTGCTAAACAGTGCAGACCGGATTTGTGTACCCAAATCCGTCTTGACCGGCACAACCTATGTGCACGTCAACATGCCTCCCCGGCGATGGTACTCACCGAGTAGCTCCTTGAAACGGAAGGCCTCAGAGAATGGACAGGACTCGATAACTGCGGACATCGGACCCTCTGGACGTCGGAATTTCGGAAAACCTGGTGGGCCTCTGTATACCTCGGATCTTGCTCTCTCAGCTAGGCTCTGGTCGGGATACTTCGCACTTCTCACCGCCTCGTCTGGGTTGATCGCAGCCTCAGTCGCCCCCGCTTGACCGGAGGGAGCTTACAGGAAATCCTGCTGGTACGCGTTTATGGTCCGTCCAGCTGTGGCAGGAGACCGGGCCTGCAACGCACCGCCGGCGCGTGAGATGAGAAAGTGTCCCTGTTCGGGCGCCATTATGTGGTAAATAAAATAAATATTACCGGACTGAATTTCATGCGGAATCTTAAATTAAAGTAAATAGCTCAAAATAACAAGAGGCAGAATCCGTGGTATAAGAGGTTTTCTAATGGGCTTTATTCCATTCAAAATGGCCGACTCGAGTGGCGGCCTTCAGGTTCCGTCACCACGAGGGTTCAGGAAGTGAAGTACAATAACTTATTAACAGACATACATTTTTATAATAAGTGCATTACAATGAAACGAATGTAGAAGGCGTAACATTTGATAAGAAAAATGACGTAACAGTGACATAATCGAAACTAGGCGTAATAAGGAATAAAAGAAACATAATTGGCTTGCATTATCAGACATAGGTGGATCTATAAGATAATACTTGGCATAGATGCGCGCGCAGCAGCATGACGTGTAATTGACGTGTAACTAGGGGGTGAAGGGGACTTGACATTTAGCTCTACATGTGGAGACGAGAAGTCTGGGGTCAAGTCATCCTAATCCCAAATCATATCTAACATCCTATGTTTAAAGAACTATGTTATCCACAAGGAAGAGACTCTCGGACAGAATCTATTCTATACTGACTATGTGCGTGTACAAGCGTCTAAGTGTCTATATGAGATGCGAGGGGCAGAAAACTTTCCATAGCAACAGGGCTATGAATCACTTGCATGAAGACAGAGAAGCCTGGCCTTTTGCTTGGTAACTGGAGGAATGTTTACTTAAACTACTAGGCAAGAATGCATCGGCTGAAGAGCAAAATAGATAATTCGAAGGTGAAATACAACTTCTTGGCAGACAGGCGAAAACTGGCCGAGGCAGGCACCGTTAGCTGCACAGAGAGTAGGACAAAGTTCATGGATACAGATGCGAGCTCAAGCTGAAGCTGTCAGAGACAGAGAGCAGGGAAAGGCTTTGAGGACAGAATCGGGCCTACTCGCCTGAACTGTAAAAATGGAGTAACTTGGCCATATAAAGTCGGTGGCCTTTTATACTTAGGAATCGAATATCCAGCCCATTGATGGCGGATCTGACAGAGAACATGTTGACGGTAGACACACATATGTTTGCGTCTTAGAAACTGGAACTGGAGGGAACATACATGTACTTGTAACATGCATATAGAACCGTTGGGGTCCAAGATAGGGGACATAACTGACCAGGAAAATCCACATTTCCACAATACAACTAAAAATATTACATAGGACCTACTATACAAGAGTGACTCTACATAAGATTGGTAGGGCCTCGGACCAGTATTGCTTACGTAACTGTGCAGAGGTGGGTACATTCTATCACATTTTCTGGGAGTGCCAGGGGATCACATCGTATTTCAAAAACAGTAATGGACATCATCACTGAAGTCAGTGGAAGTACAGTTCCGCTCTCTCCCAAGTGCTGCCTTCTGAATCTACAGACCTCAACCATGTAGACAGACCATGGGCAATAACGGGGATGATGGTAGCAAAACGAAACATAGCTAGATACTGTGGAGCAACGCAGGCCCCAACTGTGACTGGCTGGTGTAACAACATGGATCTGATCATGTTTGCTGAAAAAGCTACGTATGTCCATAGGGAGTGTCCCAGGAAATGGGGGAAAGTGTGGAGCAAATGGAATGTGTACTATAGAGGTTATATATGTACTCCTCCAATCATAGACCATGAATCAGACGATGAGATGTAGTAATTGCGAATGTGTAATCGGTCCATCACTGTACACTGTAATGCCCAATGAGAAGTTTTCAGCGTATCCATATCTATATGTGGAATGTTTTGCAGACTTTGTGCTAAATACAATAAAATATATATATAAAAAAAAAAGAAAATGTGTAAATACAAAATGAGATGAGCTCTGGGAAAGACAGACCAGCAAAAATGATAACCTCTGACCCTATTCCACACTTCTTTACCCTTATGGTGTACAGCTTTCAGGTAGTCTCCAGTTAACCAATAGAGTCCTGATCTGTTCCTGTAATCTCCTAAACAGCTCAAAGTGGTTGATGGAAATGTTTGTATCAACATGAACCACTGGCATTACTTTTGGCACAGTATATGCCATTCTGTCTGTGAGGCCTAATAATTGTATTTGGAGTTGCGTATGTTCTCACAGGTAATGTGACATAGAAGTTTCAGCCAGACAGTCTCTTTTTGGGTAGGGCCAAGGTTGATTTGTTCATGGCTGGTCGCTGTCCTGACAAAGCGGAGCTAAATAATGATTTAATGGAATGCTCTTATGATAATTACCAGTGTGTCAGAATACCTCAAGCTTTTCCACCCATCACCTGTGTACAGTTTATGTAACCATACACTGGCCCTGCCTTCAGGAGTCTGGGTGGAGACTTATGACACTTACCTGGAACAATTTTTGCCCATTGAAGCAGCCATCTCACTCATCTAATCGAAGAATGCCTAATTTGTCCTGGGGCAAGCAACAGACAGAAGAAAAAGCTGCATTTCTTGCACTATTTTGGCTTCAAGCTTTTAACTATGTTTGAGATTTGAAGGAGGACGATTTGGCCTGGATGCAGGGCCGAACTGGCCATAGCGGGCACCAGGCATTTCCCCAGTGGGCCGGAGAGGTAGGGGGGCGGTTTTGTCCCTGTGGGACGGTTTTGCAGCACTGCTGCAATATTTACAAAAGCGTGAGCTGTGCTTCTTCCCAGCATTGCCACACCACCCTTGCTCCCAGGGCAGGTAGAGCAGCAATCTGCCAGGGCTGGTTGTTGTTCCCAGTCCAGCCCTGAGACCCTTGCTTACACCACCATTGTTTTTGTCTCCTATGTCTGTTATCTGAAGAATGGCCATCAAAGGAACTACATAGTATGCTCTCAGAATTCCGCAATCCAGAATGCACCTCCACCAAAATATCACATAAGCACGTCTTCTGTGAAGCAATTGCCAAAGAGTTTGTCTCCAGAAGACAGACAACTTGAAGACTACCTCAGGAGCATGATTAACAGCACCCACTCTGCAAAGAACTTGAATATCAAAAGAAATGTTAAAAACAGACAAATATCACAGACTCATATGTGATGCCAAATTCAAGAAACAGATATAGAGAAGCAGGCTTTCTGGCTCTCCCTGAGACACTGTGCTGACACAAGTCCCCAAATACATTTTACGACATCTGTTATCTTGTCGGTGAACTGCATACTTCCTATTACACTAGATTCAGGGCCTTTCCCTTCTGAACTCAAGACCTCCTTCATCAAACCACTCATCAAAAAAAGAGCAACAAACTATCAAAGCGAGTGAACTACAGGTTGAATTCTAATGCCCTTGTTCTGGAAAATTGAGTTGAAGTAACTGCCTTCTCCCTGATGCCCAAATTCTTTGAGAGAACAGTGTACTCTCAGACTAGCAATTTAGTTTCTTCCCAGGCAAAGGCAGTGATTCTTTCTTGAAATTCATTTGAGATGATCTGAAACTGATAGTGGGCAAGAAATGGAATAGATGCACTATGAATGCTCATCCTATTGTCAAATGTTGGTGCTGTCTGAGCTTAGCATACAAAGAAATATGCTAAACTGAATATACTCCTATTTACGATGCAGGCCAAGTATAGTCTCACCCTGTTCAATTCATCTCCTCTAACTGCACATTGTGCATTCCTCCATGGGCTCTTTAAATTTCCTTTCACTCTCTACCTCACTTCCTTACCTACATTTTATTAGTTCCTACTGCCTAATTTTCTTTAATTACGCTGATGTTACACAGATACATTTAAAACTGGAAATCCCCAAAGACCTGGAGTAGTCTAGATATGACAAGTGTCTCCGTGCTGATGGTGTATGGCTGCTGTTCAACCATCTTAAATTCAGTTTCTCCAAAACTGAGATTATGACACTGAATTAATGCCAACCTACAACCATTTGTCCCCTAGAGAGTACACCATTGACATCAAAGTTTGTAAGAAATATCTAAGTAATTACTAAATCCAAGCTTCCCTTCATCCCTCATGGAAGTGAAGTCACAAAAAGTACCTTCTACACAATATGAAAACTATGTTGCATCTTCTCAACCCTAGAATACTCAGAGAAACTACTTTTGATTTAGGTTATTTATGGAAATTTGTCTTGGCCCAGAAGTGCACCTCTTCCTGCTTCACAAATTGCAAAAGATTTAAAACAGTTAAGCAAGATTACTCAATGGAAACACATTGCACCAGTGCTTAAAGCATTTCACTGGCTACTTTAAGTAGATACTCTGCCTTCAGGGCTCCCAGCATCATTCACGGGACTATCCAAGGGAAAGGTCAGTTGTTCTTTCAAGCTAAATATCGGAGATATTTCCAGAGTAGAGCATTCTATTGTAGACAAGCCCCTCGCTTATCTAACCACTCCTACAAGAAGAAAAACATTGATGAACATAGTACAGACACCACAATTTTGGAATGTCTTACTAGCTAGGATACAAAATGCTCAAGAGCTTCTGAAGTTTAAGAAAGAAGTGAAGATGTGACCTTTCCCAAAATAAAGTGCAGAACGACTCTGGCGGGTAGGCACATCATAAACAGAGCATTCTCTTGAGACCAGTCCCAAGTTGGACAAGAAAGTTACAAGAAAGACTCAAATAAGTCACTTACTCTGGCTGACCATAACCAGTGGAATCCATAGATGATGAAAATGGGGCTCATGGGTTGTTCCGAAAAGTCATTTATCGCAACTGCCTTTAACCAATCTAGCATAAATGTTGATCCTTTGTTGCTCATGAGCTGATCCCTAACCAGTGCATGCCATTTAAACCGTCCTTGAGCACATGTAGTCACTCTTCAGTGATTCAGAAATATTCGTAAATTATTGGAAGGCAAAATTTATCCAGCACATGAAAAGAACTGATGCCTATCGCCCTGATTGAACACACAAACTGTCTCGTTAGAGTATTTATGATAGCTACCTGTATATTGAGGGCACCATGAGATACCCCTTCTGTTCACTGATGGGACAAAATAGGGTATTAATGCTGGCTGCCTGTAACTAGTACTTGACATATATTGCTCCTCTGCCCCCAGAAGGCCAATTGTCTCTAGTTCTCGTGGCCTCAAAGTACTCAGAAGCTCTTAATCTGGCTACCCGTAATCAGTGTAGACCTACACCTCACTTCATGTATCACTGCTGAGTAGTACCTAAAGAACTTTCTGCATTATGATTATACTTCTTCTTGAAGACCTGCCTCCTGAAGGTACCCCTCGTTCCTCATGTGTCGCTTGTTCAGGGACTTTTTGGCGTATTGGTTTTGACTGCGGTATCAAGTACAGGTTGGGGGATGCTCAGCCATCCAGTGGATGCTATAGAAACCTGCAGAATATTAGATTGATTGTTGCAAAGTGTGTGCATGCTATCTCTTGCACTTCTTTCTACTATTAAGCTCTGAAGCCTAACCCTGGATAGGAGCACCACTCTGGTCGCTCACGGACAACACCACAATATTTCCTAAATAAAGCACATTGCAATTCATCACCCTTCCAACTAAACACTCCCCACAGTGTAGCTGCTACTTGTTAACTAAGGCACAGCCACACCTTCTGAGGGATATGAGGCACTATACAAAAGCATCTGCACTATCTTACTATGGTGGGATCAGAACCTGACACACATCACTTTATCTTCATGGGATCCCTCCTCTGCAGATTTTAAATTACCTACCACTTTTCCTCAGTCACTGCCATATATACCCCTAAGGTTGTAGTCCCTTCCAGGCAGTGGGCCCTGCACAACACCTTCATCCTTAAGTCACATTTCCAAGCATGGAAACCTTTAATGGCCCCAGAAGAAATAGAATCTGCAGACGAAACCAGAACCAGTCTGGCAAAGTCTCTTGTCAGTCGTGACTAAGAATATACTCAAAGAAAATAACATTTTCCTGGAGAGGCCCAATGTTTCCTGTTTCACTAAAAAGCGAAGTTAAAGAGGTTTTGGATGCTGATCAGAGCAGATTAGAAAGCGTCTTCCCCCAGGCATAGGACAAGATCATGTGCAGCAGTCAGGGCCAGCATCCTCAGCTTTTAGGCCTCCAAGGAGTTGGCGTTGTGCAGGCTGAGCACGTGGCTCGACATTGGGAGGGTTAGGGAAGTTTGAAATGTGTTCCCAGGGACCTTTGTCGGTGCCCTAATGCTTTACAACCTTTCTTCAATTCCAGCTCGGCAAATTGCATCACTGCCTCCCTGACCTCCATCATGAGATCGTTTAATAATGAATGAAGAGCTTTCTTTGTAGTAAGCGTGTGTTATTGTGCTTTGGGCAGATAACAAAAGTTTTTTTCAATCAGAGATGTATGCTGTGACCTTTGGAGTTTTTCAGCCGGATTTCAGCTGTCTAATTTAATGGGACATGATTTCAAGATGTGTATATATTTGAAATGATCACCCTTTGGTCAAAGTGCTGCACAGTAGATCACGTTGCGCATAAGAAAAGCGAAAGGTAGGCTGGTCAACTACCGGTATTTGAGTAATTGAACGTAGGCATGGATATTGCAATTCGAGATGTTTGCTGCCAATATTTACATATATTATTATTCCATTGAGCATGAATGTGATTAAAGGCCGAGGACCTTTGCTGCTTTGTGTGGGTATTTCCCTGGACTTCATCTGCAGACAGTACCTTGATGATGTTAATTGTTAAATCCGAAAAACGAATGTCATCAGTAGTGGCACAGGATTTGTAAGCTTCCTAATTCTAATGGGTGCTTGCTCCTGCAGTTTCCCTTCCCAGACTGGATCCAGAATGTTCTTGTGTTTCATCAGGTTACAAACAAGAAGTGGTGCTGAAGCGATATGGATAGAGAGGCAGCAGGGACACCTGGTACAATGTTTGTCTGGATATATAAGGTACCACGATGCTGCTGACGTTAGCTCATTTCTTTCTGTGCTTTCATCTACACAGGACTAAAAGCCCAACCAGTTAATCAGTTATTTCTTCAATGCTTCTCGACTTTTAAAAAAGTTTCTCTTTCAAAATCTTCCATATTTAAGCCATGGATATCTGGTAGGAAGCAGATGTCAATGAGAGATCCATACAATGCCTGTTTCTGTTGACTGGGGAAATCACATGACACCACATTGTGCAATATATGTACTTTTATAAACTAAAGACTACCAGGGAATGAGAGGGAAATGTGATGATGGTCTCTCTCAAGGAATCAAGCTCCAAGTCATCCAGGTCAAGACCGGCACGATGATGTTGCAGTGTCCATTCAAGGAGTCTGTCTCCTCATAAAAAACACAAGAGGGAGCACCATTCTTCACTCATTTAGCAAAGCAGTTCCATTGAAAGTACATCATCCACTTCCAAACCGATTCTCTTACTTCAGAAAGTCCCCCAAGTTCAGATGGAGCCTTTCAATATTTGCAGAGCCATCACCCTTGGAGCCATCAAGGTGACATAGACATCATCGACTTCATTTAACGGCGTACTGATGGCGATTACAGTTTCAGCTCCAGTGACTACCTCTGCCCCTATGAATCCACTTCTGAAGTCAGTGGTGGTACCAGCTCCACAGTTGGTGCTAAAGTTGATGCTGTTACTGGCGTTGGCTCCTAAGGTTGTTTGCCCTGGGCATTTAGATGCAGAGATTTTGCACATGGCTAAAACTAAAACTGACTCACACTTGAAGGCGGCTAAATACCTTTAAATTCCAGCCTTGACCCAAGAGAAATGTCACTGATTTCATCTCAGACTGTGATGCTCCGAATTTCCCAAATTTTATTTAACCTGAGGATAAAGACGACTCAGGTGACACATTGTTGCCTCAGGGCTATGCTTCCTCACATTTACTGATGGATTTACTAAACGCCTGTGTTCCAGACACTCCTCCAGAATCTGCTCTTACTTTTCTGGGTTGTCCTCCTTTTGTAGATTGGTTAAAGTACGAGCAACTGGAATACTCACAAGCCTGCTACATACCAAACAAAGCCTTCCTTTTTACTGGCATTCTGGAAGAGTAGCTGGTGTATTTTTTCCCTTCAGTGATGGCTTGCCAGCTGGGTAAAGGGCTCCCTCGGATACATTTTAGTCCATAACTTCATTTCCTTGCTCTGCTTTTGTGTAGAATTCTATGCTCCATCTTAAGACCCCACCTACCTCTCTGCCCATCCTTCGCCAGAGAATTCATTAGTTCAGCCTGATGTGGGAATCAAATGGCTTGATGCATTGGGAAATCAATATTTTTACATGGGTAGTTTGGCTGTAAATACTTTGCAGATTAGCTGTTTGTTTTCCAAATATACCCACCCTCTGTGGGAGTTGGTATTTATAGCCACACCCAATTTGCCTGACGCATACTGTCAGCCATTTCAAGAGCTGTTAATGGTGGTCTGGCAGCTTCAAATCTTATGATGCAAGCTGGCTTAGAAACCTGGCCAGGTCAGTGAGTACCTGTGTTATCTGACACCCATTTGGATGAGAACTACCCCCTTTTCAGAAGATGTACAAGCTCAGCACAGAGATTAGCCTTTTGGTGGGCAGAGATATTTTTGGAAGAAAGCTGATTTCTCCCTTCGAAAGATTTCAGCAAATTAAGGCTGCTACTAGGGCTCTAGTATTAGGAGCACCATCCCATAAATGTAATAATGGGTATTAAAATACAAAAGTTTGTTATACAAAGTCAACTTCCAGTGCAAAAGGCTCAGTAAAAACCATTTGAATTTGATCTCTGCAGGGATTGGGGATGCAGATATGGTAAACACCATCCTCATCTTCCCCGTCTTCCACCTCCACAATACACAAACATCTCTGACATGTAAGGTATCTGTAGGAACAAGCATCCAAGATGATACTTGGCAGCATGATGATTTTTGTGTCATGAGACGAGTATCAAGCTTGTATCACAGGTGGGTAGACATATCACAGTACCAGCTGCTCATTTGCATATTAAGTAAAGTTTAGTCTTTTCTATTTTTGGAAAGCTCCCACCCAGCCCCTTTAACTATTGTCCCCTTTCCCTCTCGTCACAAACACAAATATCTTGATGAAGGAGGGTGAAGCTCCCCTGGTGAAAGGTGCCTATGAGGTTGAGCCCCTGCTGTAGAAGGGTAGGGGTTTTAATTCAGGTATTGTTTGGTCCCCATAAATGGAAGGTGGCCTTTGTCCTATTTTGGATCTAAGATTTATGAACACGCTTCTTAAGATTGAATAATTAAAGATACTGCCAATACAACAAGTAAACCAAATACTGGAGTAGCAGGGCTGGCTAGTCTTGCAAGAACCATCTCCAAACAGGACAGGCAGTGCTTGGCGTTTGTCGTCTGGACTGAGCATTACCAGTTAGCTGTCCTTCCTTTTGGGATGAAGTGATCTCCCATGGTGTTTGTAATTTCATTGTTACAAGCTAGTAGATTCATCTCCAACAGATGTTTTGTCCATTCTTTGCTGAGTTGGCTGCAGCATCTGCTTTGTAAAGATTAGTTCCAGTTCAAATCTGCGAAGCCACTTGGCCCTCTGTGGTTTCGTTCACTGGACATTGCTGTTAGTAACTGTTTGACAGGGAGCAAACTACATTTGGCAGAGCAGTCTTTCAGCCTTTTTATCTAAATTGGTGAATAGATATCTTCATTCCTCAGCTCTCATCCTGGAAGGATACTCTGGGAATAGCTCATGTAATGAATCTGTGGGAGCAAGCATCCACTATAAGAACAAGTTATTTACCTTTGTTAACGTGCTTTCTGATGGATGGTTCAGTGCCCGCATATTTCTAACCATCCTCCCGCCTCACCTCTTGAAGATAACCAGTTCTATTAGTTTTTGCCTCTAAGTTTGTCTTCTGCATGCTAGCCTTGTTCGGGGTGCACAATAAAAGAATGAAAGTGATGTAACATATATCCAGGCTGACGTTACATCCAGTGTCCTTGCAGCCTCCTCTGTTTATGTTATGACAGCAGCGCCATCCTGCGCCTGTAACCTGCTGAGACAGAATCATTTTCTTGACCCAGTACCACATCTGGGAATGGTTTGTGTAAGCAATCTGCAGGCGCTGTGCCATCTATCAGAAAGAATATTACTTTATTCTGTTGCTAGCTAGTTTTCAGGGTCTCTGCATTTTTCTTTCCCCAGATACCCTGCAAATGGGTTCAATTTATAACCCTTACATATGTATTCTTACTATTGCTCAATTTATCCCTGATATTCGTAACAAAGAATTCACTTGCCTGGCTTTTCGGGTTTATCATGATAGTGGCATAAAGCTGGATTGAAGTTATACCAGTTAATTCAATATCTTGGGTCTATACTTATTTCACATAAAATATATGACATAAAATGTATCACATAGAAGCTACTTACCATTTTGATTCGACAACCTTTTCCCTAAAATCTCACCATAATTTTTGTTATAATTAGCAAGTTTCTCAAAAACATTATAGAAGATCAAGCCTTGTAAATAAAAACATTTACTATCTTTTCAATGAATATGGCCCCAGACTGCAACTGCTGCTATTCTGTGCAAGATTATGAAGACCATAGACGTTCCAGCATATTTTACCAAACAATCTCTGGTATCATCTGATGGTCCGAGGCTTATGACCAAATGAAGGAATTTTAAAAAGACCTTTCGTTGCCGTTTTAACAGACGGTGGAAATTACCACATTGGGTTCTCAGAGATTGATCTTGTGGGCACGCTGTGTAGTTGTTCTAATACATACATCGTAAAGTACCTTTTTTAGGGAATTGGAATGGTCAAACTCTTAATGGGACATGTTTAATGAAATCTCATCCTTTCTTGGCAGTAGATCCTTAAGTTCCCTATACCCATGATTCACCAAAGACGCTCATATAAAATTATTACATTTGTGGCAAATATGTAAAAATATGAAGATGTGGTGTTGGACGGGAACTCTGTTAATATAAGAAGTTCTTCCAATTTGAATGAAATTACTCTCCCCAGGTTCAATTTACGCACGACAATTTTGTGAGAGGAAGAAGAAAAAAATATACCGATCTTTGGCTTGGAAATGTGGGAGGCAAAAACGCACATTTTGCCACTCATGACATCATCTCCAATTGTTGAATGCACAAAATGACATTGTAACATATCTGGCAGAAAATGGAATTGTGTAAAGAAGAAAACTGACAAAAGAGAGCAAAAGATGCATTTACGGAAGGCCATTGTAAACCTACAGACTAAGTAAGAATACCACATGCCTCTGTAGGCCTGGTCCCCTTGATTTCTAGTTTAACATGCCTAGTGTATCTTGCTGGATGGTTGAGCACTAGAGTCAGTTTGCTTACAGTGGAAATTCTTCAGAGAGCCACATCCTCATTGGAGGCTCAGCCGTGGTTAACAAGGTGCCAAGGACCTTGGTACAAGCAAGGACAACGAGCAGTGTGGCTGGATATCTATTTAGTGTGCATCGCACCAATAACCGGACTGGCCCAATTCCCACCAGGAAGACATCATGGGCAGAGGAGCAGAAAGGAGTGAGCTCTTACCAAGAGAGGTTCACACAAGCTGTCTGGGAATGCCACAAAAAAGACACCACTGACCTTCCTCAACCCACACACGGTCTTTTACCAGCTGTTTTTTTGTTTGTTATAGTTTTATATAGCGCAAGCTCAACCCGAAGGTATTAGAGTGCTTTACAAGAGCACCAGTTACGTTATAAAAGGGCACATTCATTTATTTTAGGTCACAACCTACCAGTCAGCGCAGTAGTGTGGTATGTGAAAGACATCTTGTAGAGTTTCAGAAAGTTAACCTGGGAATGCATTCTGCCCGTCGCTTGCCGTTTGTTTTTTCGTATTTTACTCACGTTTTTTTGCTTCCCATTTGCTGGCTTTATTTGCTGTAGGCCGTCAGGCTTGAGTTCGTATCTCCTCATGTGAAAGTCGTATTTACAGTATTCGTCCACAAACTTGTTTTCTGTAATAAACAGGTCTGCAAATCTTGTTCTTATCTCATCACATTTGCTGGACATTCAAAGTCCGAGGTCAAATGTCAGGCGCTGTCTTCCGAGGGCGCTTGCTTTTCTTGTTACTGAAACCTACCCTTCTCCTTTGAATTTTTTAGTACAGTGTATGCCTATTTACGGTTTTATTTTGCCACAGAAGCATAGGAAATTCAGCAGTTTATGTTCATGCTATGTTCGGTTTCATTGCATAGTTTGAAAACTTTTTTTCACATTGTTTAATTTAAAATGTACGTTTATATTGGAGTGTATGCCAAGATTGCGGTATTTTTTTTAAGTAGGGTTTCTCCATTTGGTGCTTTGCGAGAGCAGAAAATACAGATATACTTATATGCTGTACATTCAAAGAGATGGTGGCATAATGGCAAACTAGTCAGCCTATCAACCAGGTTGGTGCCTCTGAAAGGCCGATAGGGGTCCTTTGTCAGACTCATTACATATAACTGACTCACTCCAGCCTCTATGGCCTTTCCACAAATCACAGATCAGTTTATGTGCCAGTCTGGCTGTGAGTATGCAGACTGCTGCTGAACTACTGGGTTTCAGCATGATGGTGGAGCATACCACAGAAAGCTGTCTTAAAGTAGCACATCTGTGACTCCATGAAATGTGTTCCTTGCCATAAAGGAGTTCATTGAGAGACAGTTTGAGGGCTGTCCACAGAGAAACCTTAATTCACCCATTTCCTTCTAGCCTCCTTGCAGTTACGAAGCTACCTTGCTCTTGGCAACCTCCATCACATGTGTCCTAGAGCTCTCACATTTCAGCAAAGGGGTGGAGGGTGGGGGACTCATACAGATTACCAGATTGTTTTTTAGATCAATGCAGATGTGCAGGAACCCCAAAAGGAATCCTGCAGAGTTGTATGCAGTAGGCTGTGATTAAAAGGCATCTTTGGTAACATGTAAATTATGTGCCTTTATTTATTTATCTGAACAGAGCTTTGCATTCTGAAGGAAAGTGTCACCCCGCCGATACGTACCTGTTAAGGACGGCCCTTTCTATATTATGTATATAGCCAACCAGTAACACTCGAAAGATTTGTTAGAACAATTCAGAGATCAGCCTCTAATGCTTTTTTGAGCCAAGAACCCAGCAAAAACCTACCAATGCCTGCTTTTCTAAGATCTATTAGTTCACATATTGGTAGCCTGTTCAATGGCATGGATGCGCTAGCTCAATAAAAACAAGCATTGGCATTGGCATTGGTTGTTATTCCCACTACTTTCTGGTTCCCAAGAAGGGCAAAGGGGGCCTACGCCCTATCTTGGACCTCCGGAACGTCAATACCTTCCTCCGGAAGGAACGGTTCAAAATGTTAACTTTGGCTCAGGTTCTAGCTGCCCTAGACCCTGGAGACTGGATGGTAGCGTTGGACTTGCAGGACGCATATTTCCACATCCCCGTCCTGCCGGCCCACCGGCGTTACCTGCGGTTCACGGTGGGTCAAGAGCACTTTCAGTTTACCGTGCTCCCCTTCGGCCTTACCAGTGCCCCTCGGGTGTTCACGAAAGTGATGGCGGTGGTCGCAGCTCATCTGCGCAGATCAGGGGTTCCAGTCTTCCCCTATCTCGACGACTGGTTGTTGAAGGCGGGCTCGCCGCAGGCAGTCGTCTCCCACCTCCAGACTACGGCGGATCTCCTGCATTTGCTGGGGTTTTCCATCAACGTGCCGAAGTCACACCTGAGTCCCTCTCAGAAGCTCCTCTTCATCGGAGCGGTTCTCGATTCGGCGCAGTTCCGGGTCTATCCGCCGGAACAGCGGGTCCGGGATATTCAGGCCCTGATTCCCATCTTTCAGCCTCTATCCTGGGTTTCGGTCAGGCTAGTGTTGCGGCTTCTGGGTCTGATGGCCTCCTGCATCCTACTAGTGCATCACGCCAGGCGGCGCATGCGGGCTCTGCAGTGGGACCTGAAGTTTCAGTGGGCCCAGCATCACGGCAACCTCTCCGACCATGTCTTGATCTCGGAGGGCACTGCACAGCAGTTGCAGTGGTGGCTCACGGACCGCGATTGGGTCACGGGCAAGAGCCTCTGCCTTCCCCAACCGGAGCATGTCGTAGTGACGGATGCGTCCCTCCTAGGATGGGGTGGCCATGTGGGAGAGGCGGAGATCAGAGGCCTCTGGTCTCCGGCGGAGTCTCGCCTCCACATCAACCTGTTGGAGTTGAGAGCGATCCGACTTGCACTGAAAGCCTTCCTTCCCTCTGTCAGGGGAAGTGTCGTGCAGGTGTTCACGGACAACACCACCGCCATGTGGTATTGCAACAAACAGGGCGGGGTGGGGTCGTGGACCCTTTGTCAGGAGGCTCTGCGCCTCTGGACGTGGCTGGAACACCAGGGCGTCACCCTAGTGGTTCAACATCTGGCGGGCTCTCTGAACGCCAGAGCAGACGAACTCAGCCGCCGGTGCATGATGGATCACGAATGGCGTCTGAACTCCGAAGTGGCGCAAGGTCTCTTTCAGCAGTGGGGAGAGCCTTGGTTAGATCTATTCGCCACCGAAGAGAACGCACAATGTCAGCAGTTCTGCACTTTGGAATTTCCAAGGCGGCACTCCCTCGGCGACGCTTTTCGTCACGAGTGGAGTTGCGGTCTGTTGTACGCCTTTCCCCCTATACCACTTCTGCCCAGAGTGCTGAAGATCAGGCACAACCGGGCACAAGTCATCTTGGTGGCTCTGGATTGGGCACGAAGGTACTGGTATCCCGAGCTACTCAGTATGTTGACCGATCCTCCGATACGTCTGCCCCTTCGGGAGGATCATCTGTCGCAGCAGCAGGGGACGGTCCTCCACCCGAACCTGTCCAGCCTCCACCTCCATGCGTGGAGATTGAGCGGCGGCAGTTGATGCCATTTGACTTGCCTCCTGAAGTCTGTGATATCATTCTGGCAGCCAGGCAAAGGCTGTGGATCCCCTTTCCGCCCCTCTTTCTGAGGTTCTCCTCTTTCTTCTTTCTTTGGCCCGGCAGGGCTCTGCCCTGGGCACCTTGAAAGGTTAACTTGCTGCCATCTCTGCCTTCTTGCGGCTTCCTGATCAGCCTTCTCTTTTCAAGTCCCCTGTAGTTACACGCTTTCTAAAAGGCATTACTCACACGTTCCCTCCTGTCCCTTTTGTAATGCCTCAGTGGGACTTGAATCTTGTTCTCACATTTCTAATGTGTGCTCCCTTTGAGCCTCTTCATAATTGTCCTCTTCGTCTGCTGACGCTTAAGACTGCTTTTCTGGTAGCCATCACCTCGGCTAGACGGGTGAGTGAGCTCCAGGCTTTATCATCAAAGCCTCCTTTTCTCTCTGTTCATCCGGACAAGGTTGTCCTTCGGCCTCGTCCCTGCTTTCTTCCGAAAGTGGTGACTCCATTTCATCTTGGGCAGTCTGTCACCTTGCCCACCTTCTTTCCGCCTCCGCATCCTTCCAAAGAGGAAGAGAGGCTCCACCGTCTGGACCCAAAACATGCGCTCTCCTTTTATCTGCACCGCACAAAGCAGTTCCGGGTGGACGACCAACTTTTTGTTGGATACGTGGGTGCTAAGAAGGGGAAAGCTGTGCACAAACGGACCATCTCTCGGTGGGTCGTTTTGTGCATCAAAATTTGTTATTCCTTGGCAAAAAAGGACCCTCCTGTAGGGCTGCGCGCCCATTCTACTCGGGCCACAGCGGCTACTACTGCTTTGGGACGGGGTGTCCCTTTGCAGGACATCTGTCAGGCGGCGACGTGGGCTTCGCTACACACGTTTGCCAGGCATTATTGCCTTGACAGCCAAGTCCGGAGGGATGGCTTCTTTGGCCGTTCTGTCCTCCAGGACTTTCTGGTGTGATCTTGGTTCGCAGACCCACCACCGGGGATGGTATTGCTTGGGTATCTATTCTAAGGTGAGGAATCTAACTAACGTGTTTCTTTCAGATGAACAAGTTACTTACCTTCGGTAACGATGTATCTGTAAGAAACATTAGTTAGTTAGATTCCTCACCGACCCACCCATCCTCCCCGTTCTGCGAACTGACATCTAGGGTTAAGGTTATCCTTTTCAGGCCCCTAGATTTTATTTTTGGCACCAGTGTCGGTCTTTTGCATGGCTCTGCGTTCCTGGCGCGGAAAGCTATGTACAAGAACTGACGTCAGCGTGCGAGGTCGGCGTCTAAGTACTCCGACGACGTCATTCCGGCGCACGACGCCGACGACGGACGCGGAGCCGCAGACGACGCCTAGCGACGCGCAAGGGGTATTGCTGACGAAAAATCTTCCGGATCCAGTCTGACGCCTGGGGATATTCTAAGGTGAGGAATCTAACTAACTAATGTTTCTTACAGATACATCGTTACCGAAGGTAAGTAACTTGTTCATTGCAATGCTCTTTTCATAAATATACAGAAAAGGTTCTTAAGCAGACTACAGATTCCTCAGATTGCGGCAGCCCGCCTGCTTTTGAGAATTTCCAAGCACAAGTCTGGCCTCACAAGCCTTGACTCTTCTCCACTGGCTTCCTGTCAAGAAGCATATAGACTTTAAGGCCCTATGGATTACTGTTAAAGCCTTGCACAACTCTAGACCTGAATATCTGATACGGTTCTTTCAACGCTATATCCCATCTTGACCGCTTTGTTCTTGGTCAAACTTTAATCTAGAGGCCAGGGAATTCAGAACAAGCCCTAAAGGAGGAGCATACTATAGACACACACCAACCCACGAAGAGAAGTGGGACCAGCCAGAAGAGAAGAGACACGGAGGACAGACCGAAGCCGTCAACCAGAACACAAGAAAGCCAGGGGAACCCGAGCCCCCCTGGAACAACAGACGGAGGATCAGACCGAAACGCCAGACATGAAAGCGGAAACACCACAACATGACACCGTAGACAGCATGCCAGACTGGTCGAGCGATGTAGCGAACACCGAGAATGACAGAACCTGGAGCAGCGCAAGCTGCGCCCGTATAAGACAAAAGAGACCGTCCCAGCGGTAAACATTGATACCAGGAAAGGCAGGGAACCCGAAAAGGGGCGGCCATACTATCCCAGTGCAAGACAAAGCTATGCAATAGATACAAGTATCCCACATAGGGTATGATACGTCCCAAGAAAACATGGGAATACCTCGTAGGGAAAAGTCCTGCAGCAGAGGACAAGAACATAAGGTCAAGATATGAAACGTCCCAAGGAAACATGGGAGCACCTCTTAGGGAAAAATCCCACAGCAGAGGACAAGAACATAAAGGACCTGCAGATAGAACCACAGACGGCTTGCCAATCAGCCAAACAAGACAAACATACAGAAGGCCCAACCCGAGGACACACACGGGTAGCAAAGAACCACAAAAGCTAAAAGGGCCGTACCAGCAGCCAACAGCACACAAAGGGGTCAACCTAAGGACCCCGAAGGCACGCCAACCCACAAAGAAGACACAGACGGTCCAACTGAACCACTAGACCCCCGAAAAAAGGGTGGGATAACGTCCCCCATAAAACAGCAGGAGACCGACCAGCCCGACTACGGAGGGGGAGGAGGACGGAGCCCCGCAAGGAGCCGCTGAATGGCGTGATCCGCATGAGTGTTAAACAAAAGCACTGCATCAAAGGGCAGATCAACCAGACGCTCCCTAACGTTCTCATGGAAAACATTATCCCTCAGCCAAGCATGGCGACGGAGAGCTATGAACTAGCCATAGTGCAGCCGAGAACATCAGAAACATCCAGGGCTGAACGAAGAATAAACGCGGCCAACTCCCGGCCATCCATCACATGGCGCCGCAGATCAGCGCAGACACCTTCCTGAGAGGCAGAAGACAGAATGGACTGCACGGAATCCCACAAGCTGGAAGTAGCCCTGGCCAACACACAAAGCGTGTTAAGCACTCGCAAAGCAGCACGAGAGGCAGCGAAGAGGTTACGCCCCCATGAATCCAACCACCGGGCCTCCCGCGATGGAGGAAACAACACCAAAGGTAAGGAAGGGAAAGCAGTCTGCAAAAGAGGGCCCTGGGTAGAAGGGTGGAAAGAAAGGCAGACTGGATCATGCGGAGCAGGATGGTGGCGGTGGAGGAGTGACTGGGGCACCAGATCCCCCGTGGCAGGACGCCCCCAGAAAAGAATTTTGGAGCAGGGAAGAAGCAGCTCCCGTCCACCAGAGCCCTAATGAAGAACCTCAAAGAAATGGTCCATAGGGAAGGGGGAGGCGGGGTCACCCATGTGCAAAATGCTAGCAGCCGTGGAAATGGCCCGGGCAAAGGCTGCACTCTCCTCCGTAGGGCGTCATGGGGCGTAAAGCAATTCCTCTGTGGGTGTCGGCTGTAAACTAAGCCGGCCATCCCCGAGTCCAGCCGGAGGAAGAAACGGCCAGCCCCGGAACGGTGGAGGATGCACGGACTAGTGGGGGACCGGAGGTGCTCTGGGGAAGGCTGTGGTCGCGGGGACGGCGAAGAGCCCTCCCTGGAAGACGCCGGGGGGAAAGGCCACGATGCGGCGACCCGTGTCCGGGGAAGAAGAGACAAAAAGTTGATGAACTTCAAGAGAAGAGGGGGCCTCAGCAGACGACCCGGCGCCGGCACGGTGCAGTGGAGTCCGCCACCGGAGGGGACACCGAGACGACCTCCTTCCCCACTTGCGCCCCAGGAGAATGGGGCGGGGCCAGCTCCGGGTCGGCGAAAGAACGGCGCCAAAAAGGCACTGACTCGACCTCCGACGAAGCAGCAGCCTACGTGGAGAGACGAGAGAGACACGCCCGGCCCCTAGTCAGCACCCGTGGCGTCGCCAGAGCTGACAGCCGTCGGCGCCTGAGCGGCATCGGCTCGGCTTCAGGCTAGGCCGCCACCTGCCCAGAAGACCGAGGGGAACTTGGGGACGAGCCCCTTGTCCCGGCGACCTCCTTCGACACCACAGGGACCCCCTCTGGGGTTTGCATCGAGGCAGAGGCGCCGTGGGCCGAAGAGGGGAACCCCGTAGGGCCGCACCCCGATGACACCACACCTCCAACACCTGAAGCCAAACCCATCTGCGCCAGGGCCGAGTCGCCGCGGAAGGCCCCGCACGTGGCAAGGGATCCGCAGACGTCCCAGGAAGAGGAGTAGGGGCCAAGGAAGCCTGCAGAGCCGCAGCATAGGCCTCCATTTGGGCCCTAGTCGCCCCGGCGCTGGGAAACGGCGGGTAGGGTGGCGACGAATGAGGCCGCATGTCCCGCGGAGAACCCGCGCCCTCCGCAGAGCGGGGACCAGGCCTCGGGGACAAGCTGTAAGACTTACCGACAGGTGAGCAATGCCCTAGGGGCCTCGTTGACGGGCGATGTCGGAAGCGAAAACGGCGATTCTTGGACCCTTCCACGGGGGATGGACGTGGAGATGACAACCGTCCCGAAAGGAGCTTCATCCGGCGCTCCCGCCGGGACTTAGGCTTCAGATGCTGGAAAGCGTCACAGTCCGTGGAATCGTGGTGCAAACACCACATGCAAATAGGATGAGGGTCCGTCACCGACATCTGACGCGTGCAAGCCGAGCACGCCTTAAAGCCCGAAGGCATTCACACACTGTCACACAACGCAAAGCATGAAAAAGAAGGCCTGAAAACATCAGGGATATGATCCGGATCCGCGTTGCACGCGGAAAAGAAGGAAACTGATGTCAGCGCGCCGTGGTGGGGCTTATGTGACCTCGCTGACGTCACGCCCTCGGACGACATCAGGGCAGAGTCGCGTGGTACCGCCCCCGGGGCGCAGAGATGCTGGGGCAGAGAAAGTTTTCTGGGTCCAGTTTCACGCCTGGGGATAATTCTACGTTAAGGAATCTGCGGCTAGTAGTCTCTATCAGATGCTCAGATACAGATAGGACAGACATAACACACAGTAATGGTAATGCACAGTCAGTGCTATTTCTTTTAGAAAAGAAGTAAGACCTTTATTGATATTGAGTTCAATAATTCAATAATGAAATTAAAATACAGGAGCAGCACAGGTAAACATTTCAACTCCAAATTTGGTGTTTCTCTAGGTTCCAGTGTCTGTGCACGGAAAAGTGGGAAGATGCTGTAACTTTCGTGGTTGGGCTGGTAGAAGGTGGCCAGTCAATGTGAATATTGCCCCTAAACCAATGACTGCTAAAAAGGCCATCAGTAGCAAGGGAGGACCTGCACCTAAGGCAACACACAGGAAGCAGTGGTTTAGGCAGAAGGTTCTGAAGCTCTTCCCTCCCACTTTGCTGAGTTCGGGTCACAACACAAGGGAGGTCTTTCTTAGGGAACAGTGTAAAGAGAACTCAGTGATGAATGCAGTTATGATGTGCTTCGTCAGAGAGTGGCAGTGACTTTAGCAGTTCTTTAGAAGATCTTAATTTGACTCTTAGCCCATATCAAGAGACAGGTGGTTTTGTGCCACTGGCCAATCATTTTAAATGTCACTCTTAACATTTTGGAGGAATCCAGCCAATGCTTAGTGCACATTCTTTCTATTACATTTCAGTCCTATGAATACAAGTATCTCCTACTATGAACAAGATCACTGGTTCCGAGGGGCGTGGCCAGCAGTATGGCCGGATAGCAGCGTTTTCCACGAGCTCCTCCCGCCCAATGAATATCCTGTAATTATCCTGATCCTCCTCACCTTTCGTGCCCGCATTTCGGACCTGAGAAGCAAGATCGCAGAGGGGTGCACCTGGGGGTGACATTGCTGCCGTCCTTCGGCTATATCCGAGGCCGTCCCGGCGCACGGTCTCCCAAGATGGCGGGCGCGACGGACTATGCGAGGCCGTAAGCCTAGACAGCCGAGCCCTTGATTGGCAGGCTGGTGGCATCTGGCATCAGGGGGCAGTGAAGGAGCCGGCTACTGCAGCGCGCCCTGCTTCTTTCCTCCCCGGTGCGGGACAGACACCGGTGAGTGCTCTGGATGGCTCCGTCGCGGGCCAGGCTGTGTAGAGGCTGGCGGGGAGAGACGGGAGGTCAGTGCCGGCACCCTTGGAGCCCCGGTGAACTTGCAGCTGTGTTGGAGGCACCGGGGAGGGGCGGAAGACCGGCGGCGACGCCCCCAGATGCCGGAGATAAGTGGAGCCCGCTACGACATCTTGTAGTCGCTGGATGTAGCGGAGTGGGTGCCCCAGAGTAATGAAGCCGGACAGTTGGTTTTCCCCAGCGGTTGCGGTGTACTGAGCGCCGCTTGGGGCTTCGCGGTTGCGACGAGTGTCCCAACGTGGGTGCGCTCCCTAACCTTCGGCGGGCACCATCTGCAGGTGAGGCTGCCAAATACCACAGAAGGTTTGTTGATATATTTTACTGTCTCACGTCTGGTGCAGTTTCATTGCACTGGAAGAAAGCGCAGGTGGCCGGAGGAGCGAGTGAGAGCAGGCCCCAGCAGCAGTTTGCAGTTTGAAGGGATGTAACGCTTGCCTAAGATGCTCCAGGGTACTCCACACCCTGAGGAGTGTGGGGGACAGAGAGGGTGCCCCATCTAGATGCGTGGGGTACCATAACTGAGCTTGAAGATATAATCGGACTGGACCATAAGAGACCTTGTGAGCTACGTCATGGGTGCCATTCTCTGAGCCCTGGTCCCCGGGGTGATGGCTGATAATTCCTCTTCCACCACAAGAGAAACCCTACCGGAAAGGAGCAGGGTGGGCTATTCTCTCCTGGCCACCCTGCCGGGTGACTCGGCGCAACACTGCTGAATCTTATCTTGGTCGAGTGGATGGAGTGACAGGGGGCCCTAACCGACCCCACGGAAAGGACAAGACGTGGAAAGAGTCAAGCCAAGACGCTGAGACGAGTGGACATGACAGCACAACCAACACTATCAGATAACACCCTGCCCGGGACTCCGTTATCATGGTGAGGGACAAGGAGCCTAAGTCGTCAAAGCAGGGAAAATTGGACCATTTCACTAAAACAATGCCGCCGCCTTCTGGGGCTGAAGGGGACATGGCTCCCTGACAAGGCAGAGGTGCCATCTTACAGGCCATCCATGCCTCTCGTGAAAGCCTGGAAGGTAAGCTGGCGGAGGTGCGGACGGAGGTTTCTTTTCTATGCCAAGATTTGAGGAAGTTGTCCGACAGAGTTACTGAGATAGAACAGCGAGTATCTGAGCTGGAAGACACCTCCCGAATCACAAGTAAAGAAGTGAGAGGGCTCCTGGCGTCAGTGAAATAGGTGGCCTGGAGAGTCGACGATGCCGAAAATAGGGCTCATAGGAATAACCTCCGCTTTATAGGTTTTCCAGAAAATGTGGAAAGCTCTGATCCGGGACGTTTTCTGTTGACATTTCTTAAAGACTCTGCCAGAGACCCAATTCTCACTCTGCTTTGTTATAGAGAGAGCGCACAGGATGCCGGGGACCCGTCCACAACCGGGGGGCCCTCCTAGACCATTGATTGCCCGGATCTTAAACTTCCAGGTCAGAGACATTATACTCAGAGAACTTAGGAAAAAAGGTGAGATCAAATTTGAAAACACCTGGGTGATGTTGTTTCCTGACTGTTCACGAGATATCCAGAAGTTGAGGCGCACCTTTGACTCTGTCAAAGTGAAACTTCGAGTGCTGGGGATCCAATATATGCTACTGTTCCCCGCAATACTTAAAATCATCTACCGTGATAAAACACATTTCTTCCAAACACCGGAGGAGGCCTGGGTCTGGATTGAGGAGCGGCCCCAACTGGGCCAAAGGTCGCCATCTGCGGTGCCTGTCCTGTTCAGTAGGATACCGAGCTCCGCACGGGAACTACCTAAAGAGGGACGTCAAAGAAGAGTTCAGAAACGAGGGACCGCCAGAGGTTCCACACCGGCGAAAACATTAGGGAGGAGTGAACGGTCTATGCAGGTCTCCGATGTGGATGATGACATGGCACTGGATTGCGAATCCAATACTTCTCGGAGATCAAACGATAACATAGACTCAGATCAATCATAGGAACAGGACGTGATGGAGACCGATGCTGAGCACCCTCTACTGAAGAGCATCCAACAAATGGAGGCATCTGGTCTGGATCCTGTGAAGATTGGCCTTCCGCCGCGGCAGCTTCATCACAGTGCTGAGGAGGAATGATGATTCGGGGCCGGACGCCCGTACAGAGACCCTGTAGAACCTCAGTGGTTTGGCAGACACTTTGGACACTGGCCAGACAAAGGGGGAAGTATACAGTGGGTCGTTATTCTTACAATAGGTTTTTGGTTGCGTGAATAAAGGGAGGTGGGTGGGGTACAGACCTCTGAATGGTTTCCTACACCAGTATTGTCATGTTGACGACATTGGGGGTGGTGGGGGCGCCTGCAGAGTGTGGGGGGGTGCGAAGAACACTGCAATTTGTTCTCTGATATGTCTGTTAGGGGGGGAGGAGGGTAGGTTGGTTTGGTTTGTTGACATGAATACTGATATGTCTAGAAATGCTACAGTCTGGGTAATGTTTTGGACCGGCATGGCGATAGATGTCTTAGCAATGGATGATGTACAACGCACATGCATACAATTGGATCAGGAAAAATATGGAGATCCCGCTCCTTTGGGAGCGAGGTGGTCATTACTTAGGTTACACTTGCCTCTTACATGGCTAGAGAAGACTACACAATATTGACTTGGAACGTTATTGGGTTAGGGAATAAAATCAAACGTGGGCTTGTGTCCAACTATCTCAAATGACTTAAGCCGGTCTTTGTACTACTGCAGGAAACGCACCTCATGGGTCCACATTGCTCGTTTCTTGGCAGGGGACAATACACCACACTGGCACATGCAGGATTTACCCAGTGTTCTAGAGGAGTGGTGATTTTCGCATGCAAATCGCCCCCTTTCAAGGTTACAAAAAAATTTGAGGATCCGGAGGGTACCTATGTAGCGGTCCAGGGGGTTTGGAATCATGCCTCATGGTTACTAGTCAGTGTGTACGCCCCCCACGTCTCCAACAACACACGTTAGATATGTTAGCTGAAATCCTTTTACAAGCAGGCCCTGCCACACATATTATTGGAGGCGATTTCAACGACGTATGCACTCCTACCTTAGATCGCACGCATGTGTGGGCGGAGTCAAGCAAGGTCACTACACTAGAAAATTTTCAGGAGACTCTTGGGTTAATTGACATATGGAGGAGTCGCCACCCGTCCAGCTCTCATACTCTCCTCCATTATCTATATGGCAGTAAGGGCAGTAGTCATTTACTTCCGCCGACCCAGAGATCGCTGGAGGCGTGGAAAAATGCAGAAAGGCAAATTCAGTGGGACAAGAAACTCACCAGGAAGACCCCATTATGGGAAGGCCACAGACTGCCTGAGATTGTGAAGCTGCGTGGTTTTAAAAGATGGGACCCAATAGGCATTTCCAAGGTAGGAGACCTCTTAGAGAGGGTAGAACTGGCTGTAGGAGAGTAGGGTCTGCAATCCTATGATCACCCAGATTTTTTGCTTTTGCTTCATTGGTTTACGACTTTCCCCGGCTGCGGGCCTGCCAATCAGACCCACAGCCTAGCTGTTCTCTCTCGAAATTAACACACATGTACATTAGGTGCATCCACTAATTGGAACTGGGTCGCCTTATCAGTCCCTGTATCAGCATACCACAGGTATCCAGGGCATCGGTGTACCCAGGGCCTACCAGGGGCTGCAGCATGTATTATGCCACCCCTGGATGGCCGCCCAAATCTGACACAACTGGCTGCACGACAGCTGGGGCAAGGTGGTGTAATCACCCGTTGCTGTAGGTGTAGTATTCCTATACCTAACCCTAAAATGGACGCATGGATTCCTGTCAGTCACTCCTATGGCAGGCCTTATCAATCCTGAAGGCAGAGTGCTGGGAATCATGTGAGATGGTGCTCTGGCGCGAGCTGAGCCCGTCGACGGCTTGCGGAACCAAATCCTAATAGCCGTTCCATGGTGACACGGGCCAACTACCTTAAAGTGCATTATAATCCTCGCGGTTATTTGCTAACTTTGGCATCGCATCACCCAAACATGTCGAGTAAGGTGTCATACGAATTGGAATACGAACCCCTCGCCAGTTCTGGCGACGGGGTTAGCATTCCACCCTTCTAGAGGGACACGACATGGAAGTAACCTTGAACCCCGGTTAAAGTTGACTCAAGCCTCAGCATCACAAAATGGATGCTGCCACCAGACACAAGTCTGACCTCCTGCTGCTGGGAGACCTTCCAGCGAGGGGAGCTTGGACAAAGGGTTTCCTGTCGAGGGCGGTGTTAGCACCATCCCAGACAGGGTTTGTGTATCCCAGGTAGGCAGGGCTGAAAGGAAGGTGATTGCAAGTGGCACCCCGGTGCTCACTGTGCATAGCCCGGCTCAAACCAGTTTCGGGGGCACACCAGCCCCTGAGCTGGGGCGAAGCCGGACAAAGGATAGGGGTTTAACCACCCCCCTCCTGGTCCCACCCATAGGTAGGACCTAGTCACGGGCCAGCCCCTTTTTCCTAGAATAAAGGTGGGAGCGGGTCCCCTTCCCAAATTGGATAATTCTGAATCTTGAACTACTTTCCACGAAAGGAACTCTTGACTATTTCTGAAGACTCTCCCTTGTGGCTAAGGAGTAGCCACCCTGCACCAGCAGGCACCACCTAAGCGCTTGCGGTTTGCTGTACGTCTCTCCCACGGATCAAGACTGCCCAGCTCGACGAGACCCGGGTTCCCTGCCATCTCTGACCTCTACCTACATCATCAGCCCAGCTGAGATTCGTAGGTGTGACGAGACCTGCGGGACCGGCCACCTTCAGAACCTGCACGACGCTTATCTAGCACGCCCACCGAGGGACCCTCGAGTGAGTGCGCCTAGGGTTTGAGAAGCCCTAACCCTGAGCGGCTCCAGCACCGAAGTCTGCCTCCCCAGCATCCACGAGATCTGCGTGGGGGCCCTTCTGCTCCTTGTTGCTCACCGCATTGTCCGGCCACTCGCCGACCGGCTTGTGGCCCTCTTCACGACGCACCACGACAGACTTTCATCACTGGTCTGGTTGCTCCAGACTGGCTCTTGCTCCCCTTCAACAGAGGAGTACCTCGGACCCTCCTGGTCCACTCCCGACGCCATCTTGACTCCACCGCGTGGGTTTGCCACTGCCAAGACCTGCTGCCCCATTCCTGGGCCCAGCATCATCGACAGCAGACACCTTCGTGGGACAGCTCGCCCTTCATCCTGGTCGCCGCCGCGCCTCCTGGTCCGAGGAACAGCCGAGTCCGACGTCATCCACTCACCTGGTCGAGGTGACTTCAGCCGGTACCTTCCTGGTACCCACACGATCGCTGGCTAGCGGTTGAGAACTGAGTCCCCTCTGCTTTCAGGTTTTCTTCATCACCGATCCAGGCTTGGATCTCTCTGAACATCAACACTGGTCGCCTGCCAGCAACTTCTTCTTTCAGGCTCCTGAGACTACAACGAGGACTCCCGACATCTTGCTGAACCCCACGCAGCCGCAGCCTCTGGGCTAGGTAACTCGAGCATCTCGGTGCTCCATCGTAGGTTCACTCTACAAGTGTCCAGTTCCTTTTTCGTTTAGTCCCACTGATCGGATTCCTCCGGAATCAGTAACTTTAAACTATCTAACCTTTCCCATTCCACTTGCAGTGTAAATGGTTTCGTGCCCTTCGGGCATTTGTGTAAATTGTGCAACCAGAAGTATTTTCATAAGAGTTTTGTAGTGTGCTTAGCTCCCTGACTCATAAAGAGCCAGGGTAGTCTTGTTATAAATAAATATCCTTTATTTTCATAACAACTTGTGTGGTGTCCTTTCACTTGGCGTTCAAGGGGTATATGTGATGGTAAACAGCTGGCTTAACACGCCCTCTAGAGTTTAGCCTGAAGACTGCTCTTGTCCACGCTACTAGGATAGCTGGTCTATAAGGTTGACTTACAACCAATCATCAATAAGGGTCGTTTGGAATGATACACAGTGATCACTAGAATAGTGAGCACTACATATCAGGCCAACTTCTCACATTGGTGAGCAGCGGTTGGGATTTGAGCTTGCTGTTGTTTTACCACACACGTATCCTAAGAATATCAAGTTGAAAGATCACATAAGTACCCAGGTACATATAACTTAACTTAGAATACTCTGAGTTCTACTGAACCAGCTGTTATAGTGAAACAGGGACTAGCACACCCTGACTATAACTCTTAGCAAGGGATCAGTAGAGAAACACATAGTGTAGGTAGGTGCATCACTTACACCTCACTAGAAAGCATGTCGGTCCACGGAGAGTCTGCAGAGACTCCCTTAGTGGTCATCGACCCTCCACAGGTCGTGTCACGATATGCAGCTCTTAGCTTCACGGAGATGAGACAGCTGTGTGCCTCCAGGAAGCTAAACCAGGGTTCTAACCCTACCATCGCATTTCTGATAGGTCTCTTAGAGACTTACGACGCTAGGAGGTCCTCTAACACAGGCCCCCCTAATGCTGATGGGAACATGCCTCCCTTAGAGGGAACCCTTGGTGACCCTGACCTCGACCTCAATGGTGAGGAGGAAGAGGAAGAAGAGTTAGAAGGGGACGAGGCAGACGGAGGTCCCGTAGTAGTCAGTAGGCTCACAAGGACCAACTTAAGCAGGCATGAGAATGGAACTGGGGGAGCCCCGGGCCCACGCTTAAGCAGGCTTAACCTTGGGAACGGACGAGTTAGGTCTCTCTCGAGAGGCTCTAACAGATCTGTTCGAACACATGTTTCTCAGGCATCTTCTCAGAGAGGGATGACGTCCCCTCAGAGAAGGGAGCACGAAGCGAAGATGAGGGAAGTCAGTCTGAGGATCGAGCGGGAAGAACTTGCCCTCGCCCAAGAAAGACTTGCCTTGGCCCGAGAGCAGAAATTGAGTGGGTTAGATCCCACTGGTGGCAGCATTCTCATTAGAGAGAAAGACAGGGGTATAGACACTAGACACCTGAGTAAAATAGTGCCCCCCTTTAAGCAAGGGGACGACATCCACAAGTGGATAACTGCCTTGGAGAGGGCTTGCACTGTCCAGTGCGTCCCCCCAAGTCAGTGGGCAGCTATACTGTGGCTCTCCTTTGAAGGTAAAGGACGAGACAAGCTCCTCACTACGAGAGCTGAGGATGCCAACAACTACCAAGTCCTGAAGAATACACTGATTGATGGGTTCGGCTTAACCACCGAGCAGTACCGGGTGCTGTTCAGGGACACCCAGAAAATTCAGTCTCAGGATTGGGCTGACTTTGTCGATTGTGCCACTAAGGCTTTAGAAGGTTGGTTGCTGGGTAGCAAGGTTACTGATTACACAGGATTGTACAATCTTATCATGAGAGAACAGATTTTAAACAACTGTCA
The DNA here is from genome assembly GCF_964204655.1 of Triturus cristatus. NCBI lineage: Eukaryota > Metazoa > Chordata > Amphibia > Caudata > Salamandridae > Triturus > Triturus cristatus. The sequence continues at coordinate 649,777,732 of NC_140590.1, forward strand.
GAACCAATTGTTGCATCAGCACCTTGTCGACTCTGAGCTGACCTCTCCCCAAGAATTGGGAAAGAAGGCAGACAGATGGGTCAGAACAAGGGTCCAGCAGAACCAGACTCAGAACCAGGGTGGTCAGAAGAAAGCAGACCAAAAGGGTAGTAACAAGAACGAACAAAATGACCAGAAGTCTTCGACAGGCCCCCAACAAACCAAAGAGGGTGGGGGTCAGGCTTCACAGCAGAAAAAGAAGACTCCAGAAGGCCAGTCAAAAAGGTGGTGCCAATACTGTAAAAGTAAGACTCACTGGTTTAGTGAGTGCACCAAGAAAGGAGGGCAAACTCCTGCCACTGCAGCCCCTAAGGCACCTGCACCCCCTAGTACAGTCAGCAGTGGTAGTGCGCCTCCCAAGGCATTAGTTGGGTTAACCTTGGGAACTGAGGGGAGTGACGACTTAGTTGGCACGCTCACTCAGGCCGTCCTTGTCTGTACAGGGGATATGGATATGTCCCCTGATGCCAGTCCCAATACTTTGGGCAAATACAGGCAGACGCCTTTGATCAATGGAAAAGTGGCTCAGGCCTACAGGGACACTTGTGCCAGTGTCACCATGGTGACGCCTAACTTTGTGGACCCTGGACAGATCATGCTAGGTACCGATTACCTAGTGACCAATGCCAGCAATGTCACTACCAATCACAGTATGGCAGTTGTTGATTTCTCCTGGGGAGGGGTAAGTGGCCCGAAGAAAGTTGTGGTTAGTTCAGACCTCCCCGTAGAATGTCTGTTGGGCAATGATTTGGAAACGTCACAATGGTCAGAAGTGGAGCAGAGGACTCACATGGAAATGTTAGGCTTGCCAGCACATGTCCTGGCTGTGACCAGGTCACAGGCCAAAAGATGCCCCACTGAACAGGTGCTGGATCCTGGAAGAACGGACCAGACACCATCCAAGAAAAGGAGCAGTAAGGGTAAAGCCTCGCCTTCCCCCTTGCCCCAGGTCGTGGATCAAGTCTCTGAGGAGGCTGACCTTAAGGAACTGAGGGAAACTGAGCCACAAGAGCTTGAACCTGGTCAGGTTGAGTTTCTGGGCTCAGGGGGACCCTCTAGGGAAGACCTGGGGAAGGCACAGTTAGACTGCCCCTCACTTGAACCCCTCAGACAGCAGGCTGCTGCTGAGGCTGCAGGGAACGCCACAGGTACCCACAAAGTGTACTGGGACGATGGACTCCTGTACTCCGAGGCAAGAGACCCCAAGCCTGGCGCGACCAGGAGGCTGGTCGTCCCCTTGTCTCTGAGAGGTTTCCTCCTTACCTTGGCCCACGAGATTCCCCTTGCAGGTCACTTAGGCCAGAATAAGACTTGGGACAGAATTGTTCCACACTTTCACTGGCCCCACATGTCCGAAGATACGAAGGAGTTTTGCCGCTCCTGTGTCACTTGCCAAGCCAGTGGTAAGTCAGGTGGCACGACAAAGGCCCCCCTCATACCACTGCCGGTGGTGGGGGTACCCTTTGAACGAGTGGGGATCGACATTGTCGGACCAATGGAACCTCAGACAGCATCAGGGCACAAGTTTATACTGGTGGTGGTGGACCACGCCACCAGGTATCCTGAAGCTATTCCCCTTAGGACCACTACAGCACCTGTTGTGGCACGAGCCCTAGTTGGAGTGTTCTCCAGAGTGGGCTTCCCTAAGGAGGTCGTCTCCGACAGAGGTGCAAACTTCATGTCGGGATATCTGACTGCTATGTGGAAGGAGTGCGGTGTCAACTACAAATTCACCACACCCTATCACCCACAATGCAATGGGCTTGTTGAGAGATTCAACAGGACCCTAAAAGGGATGATTCATGGACTACCTGAAAAGCTTCGGCGGAGATGGGATGTCCTGATACCCTGCCTCTTGTTCGCCTACAGAGAGGTCCCGCAGAAGGGGGTTGGCTACAGCCCTTTTGAACTTCTGTTCGGACATCCTGTAAGGGGACCCCTTTGTTTGGTAAAGGAAGGATGGGAGAGACCTCTCAAAAAGCCGGCATCAAACATTGTGGACTATGTGCTCGGTCTCCGCTCGCGGATGGCTGAGTACATGGAAAAGGCATCTAAAAACCTTGAGGCGAGCCAAGAATTACAAAAAGCTTGGCACGACCAAAAGGCTGTCCTGACTGTGTATCAGCCTGGACAGAAGGTGTGGGTGCTGGAGCCAGTGGCCCCAGCAGCACTCAAAGACAAATGGTCTGGGCCCCACACGATCATTGAGCAAAAGGGAGAGGTCACCTACTTGGTAGACCTGGGAACTCCCCGGAGCCCCCACCGGGTGCTCCATGTAAACAGGCTCAAGGCATATGTCGACAGGGAGGGCATGGGCTTGCTCATGGCCACAGATGAGGGACAGGAGGAGGAGAGTGACCCTCTCCCGGACCTGCTCTCTCAGAACCCTGACGATGGGTCAGTAGATGGTGTTGTCTTTTGTGGCAGCCTCTCTGGACATCAACAACAGGATTGTAAACAGGTTCTTCAATCCTTCCGACATATGTTCTCTCTGACACCCAGTCAGACCAATTGGTGTACCCATGAGGTCGACACTGGGGACAGTCTGCCCGTAAAGAGTAAAATCTATCGACAGCCTGATCATGTCAGAGACTGCATCAAGACAGAGGTGCAGAAAATGTTGGAGCCCTCGGACAGCCCCTGGGCTAGTCCAGTAGTTCTCGTACCAAAACCTCACACCGAGGGCGGTAAGAAAGAGATGAGGTTTTGCGTGGACTACAGAGGCCTCAATGCAGTCACTAAGACTGACGCCCACCCGATACCAAGAGCAGATGAACTTATAGACCGGTTGGCTTCGGCCAACTACTTAAGTACATTTGACCTGACAGCTGGGTATTGGCAAATCAGGTTAGCTGAGGAGGCCAAGCCCAAAACAGCATTTTCTACCCCGGGTGGGCATTATCAGTTTGTGGTAATGCCCTTTGGTTTGAAAAATGCACCTGCCACCTTCCAAAGGCTGGTGAATCAAGTTCTCACTGGGTTGGACGACTTCTGCGCGGCGTATCTGGACGATATCGCGGTCTTTAGCTCCACCTGGGAGGATCACCTGGTCCACCTGAGGAAAGTGTTAGAGGCTCTGCAGAAGGCAGGCCTCACTATCAAGGCCACTAAGTGCCAGATAGGGCAGACACAGGTTGTATACCTGGGCCACCTTGTAGGTGGAGGCCAGGTTCAGCCATTGGAGAGCAAAATACAGGCCATCCAGGACTGGGCTCCTCCAACCACCCAGACTCAGGTTCGAGCTTTCTTGGGCCTGACTGGGTATTACCGGAAATTTGTCAGGAATTATGGATCCATTGTGACCCCGCTAAACGATCTGACAAGTAAGAAGATGCCAAAAAAAGTTCAGTGGACAGCCAGCTGTCAAAAGGCATTCGATGACCTAAAGCAGGCCATGTGCACAGCACCTATCCTAAAGAGTCCAGACTACTCCAAAACATTCATTGTCCAAACAGACGCTTCGGAGTTGGGTGTGGGAGCTGTTCTATCTCAGCTGAATTTTGATGGTCATGACCAGCCCATAGCTTTCATTAGCAGGAGGCTGACCCCCAGAGAGAAGAATTGGTCAGCTATTGAGAGGGAGGCCTTTGCTGTGGTTTGGGCCCTGAAGAAGTTGAGGCCATACTTGTTTGGCACTCACTTCAAGATTCAGACCGACCATAAGCCCCTCTTGTGGCTAAATCAAATGAAGGGTGAAAACCCCAAACTACTTAGGTGGTCCATTTCCCTACAGGGGATGGACTTCACAGTGGAGCATGTAGGAGAGTAGGGTCTGCAATCCTATGATCACCCAGATTTTTTGCTTTTGCTTCATTGGTTTACGACTTTCCCCGGCTGCGGGCTTGCCAATCAGACCCACAGCCTAGCTGTTCTCTCTCGAAATTAACACACATGTACATTAGGTGCATCCACTAATTGGAACTGGGCCGCCTTATCAGTCCCTGTATCAGCATACCACAGGTATCCAGGGCATCGGTGTACCCAGGGCCTACCAGGGGGTGCAGCATGTATTATGCCACCCCTGGATGGCCTCCCAAATCTGACACAACTGGCTGCACGACAGCTGGGGCAAGGTGGTGTAATCACCCGTTGCTGTAGGTGTAGTATTCCTATACCTAACCCTAAAATGGACGCATGGATTCCTGTCAGTCACTCCTATGGCAGGCCTTATCAATCCTGAAGGCAGAGTGCTGGGAATCATGTGAGATGGTGCTCTGGCGCGAGCTGAGCCCGTCGACGGCTTGCGGAACCAAATCCTAATAGCCGTTCCATGGTGACGCGGGCCAACTACCTTAAAGTGCATTATAATCCTCGCGGTTATTTGCTAACTTTGGCATCGCATCACCCAAACATGTCGAGTAAGGTGTCATACGAATTGGAATACGAACCCCTCGCCAGTTCTGGCGACGGGGTTAGCATTCCACCCTTCTAGAGGGACACCACATGGAAGTAACCTTGAACCCCGGTTAAAGTTGACTCAAGCCTCAGCATCACAAAATGGATGCTGCCACCAGACACAAGTCTGACCTCCTGCTGCTGGGAGACCTTCCAGCGAGGGGAGCTTGGACAAAGGGTTTCCTGTCGAGGGCGGTGTTAGCACCATCCCAGACAGGGTTTGTGTATCCCAGGTAGGCAGGGCTGAAAGGAAGGTGATTGCAAGTGGCACCCCGGTGCTCACTGTGCATAGCCCGGCTCAAACCAGTTTCGGGGGCACACCAGCCCCTGAGCTGGGGCGAAGCCGGACAAAGGATAGGGGTGTAACCACCCCCCTCCTGGTCGCACCCATAGGTAGGACCTAGTCACGGGCCAGCCCCTTTTTCCTAGAATAAAGGTGGGAGCGGGTCCCCTTCCCAAATTGGATAATTCTGAATCTTGAACTACTTTCCACGAAAGGAACTCTTGACTATTTCTGAAGACTCTCCCTTGTGGCTAAGGAGTAGCCACCCTGCACCAGCAGGCACCACCTAAGCGCTTGCGGTTTGCTGTACGTCTCTCCCACGGATCAAGACTGCCCAGCTCGACGAGACCCGGGTTCCCTGCCATCTCTGACCTCTACCTACATCATCAGCCCAGCTGAGATTCGTAGGTGTGACGAGACCTGCGGGACCGGCCACCTTCAGAACCTGCACGACGCTTATCTAGCACGCCCACCGAGGGACCCTCGAGTGAGTGCGCCTAGGGTTTGAGAAGCCCTAACCCTGAGCGGCTCCAGCACCGAAGTCTGCCTCCCCAGCATCCACGAGATCTGCGTGGGGGCCCTTCTGCTCCTTGTTGCTCACCGCGTTGTCCGGCCACTCGCCGACCGGCTTGTGGCCCTCTTCACGACGCACCACGACAGACTTTCATCACTGGTCTGGTTGCTCCAGACTGGCTCTTGCTCCCCTTCAACAGAGGAGTACCTCGGACCCTCCTGGTCCACTCCCGACGCCATCTTGACTCCACCGCGTGGGTTTGCCACTGCCAAGACCTGCTGCCCCATTCCTGGGCCCAGCATCATCGACAGCAGACACCTTCGTGGGACAGCTCGCCCTCCATCCTGGTCGCCGCCGCGCCTCCTGGTCCGAGGAACAGCCGAGTCCGACGTCATCCACTCACCTGGTCGAGGTGACTTCAGCCGGTACCTTCCTGGTACCCACACGATCGCTGGCTAGCGGTTGAGAACTGAGTCCCCTCTGCTTTCAGGTTTTCTTCATCACCGATCCAGGCTTGGATCTCTCTGAACATCGACACTGGTCGCCTGCCAGCAACTTCTTCTTTCAGGCTCCTGAGACTACAACAAGGACTCCCGACATCTTGCTGAACCCCACGCAGCCGCAGCCTCTGGGCTAGGTAACTCGAGCATCTCGGTGCTCCATCGTAGGTTCACTCTACAAGTGTCCAGTTCCTTTTTCGTTTAGTCCCACTGATCGGATTCCTCCGGAATCAGTAACTTTAAACTATCTAACCTTTCCCATTCCACTTGCAGTGTAAATGGTTTCGTGCCCTTCGGGCATTTGTGTAAATTGTGCAACCAGAAGTATTTTCATAAGAGTTTTGTAGTGTGCTTAGCTCCCTGACTCATAAAGAGCCAGGTAGTCTTGTTATAAATAAATATCCTTTATGTTCATAACCACTTGTGTGGTGTCCTTTCACTTGGCGTTCAAGGGGTATATGTGATGGTAAACAGCTGGCTTAACACGCCCTCTAGAGTTTAGCCTGAAGACTGCTCTTGTCCACGCTACTAGGATAGCTGGTCTATAAGGTTGACTTACAACCAATCATCAATAAGGGTCGTTTGGAATGATACACAGTGATTACTAGAATAGTGAGCACTACATATCAGGCCAACTTCTCACACTGGCCTCATTTGAAACGCTCAAAGATAGGTACCAACTCCATGATACACAAGTCTATGCATACCTCCGTTTGAAACATGCCTGGATAGCAGAGGGATTGGAAGGGGAGACACTACCAGACTATGCCCCGTTAGAAGGTCGCCTCTTGCAGGAGGAGATCCCAGCTAAAGCTGTTTCATATACTTACAAAACACTACTCAATAATATGCCGGACAAGCTTGGTCCGCTGCGACTGAAGTGGGAAAAGACCACGGGAGTATTGAAAGATATAGACTGGGAGGCCACCCTCATGCATCCACGAGAGGTGGCGATCAAACTAAGGCTATGCCTCATCCAATTCAAAATTCTGCATCGAACATACTTCAATAGAGTCTGACTTCATAAAATAGGGAGGGCGGAAAATCCAAACTGCCTTAGATGTCACGGGGTGGATTGCACTTTTATCCATACTTTATGGGAATGCATAGGAATCCAGGTATACTGGGGAAAGATTGTGGGTGAGCTCAATAATATCCTTGGCATTCAACTTGAAATGGAGCCGAAATATCTTCTACTAGGTATCGCAACGGACGTAGACATCCCACGAAGAAAGTTCATTCTGGCTAACTTAGGATTGGTGGTGGCCAAGCGTGATATAGCGAAGCACTGAGGGGGCGCAACAAGTACCCGCACTCAGAGAATGGAGGGCAAGCCTAGACTTATATATGGTGGGAGAACGAGTGACATATAAAGCTTGGGGCTGCCCTCGGAAATTTAAGAAAATATGGGCACCGTGTATGAAGTATTATGGCTTAGAATTGGACGGGGGAATGGAGGGAGGGGGAGCACAGCTACAAAGGGGGTTGGAAGACTCTTTTTTTTTTTTTAGTCCTCATATGCCACTTCCCACCCTTTCTCTCTCTATAGCGCCCTAGGGTGATTTTCGTCTCATATATGAGAAGTTATTGCTTACTTGGAGGCGGAGGGGGTACCATACCATGACCAAGGCTACCAAAAGCAAATTTCCTCCAAGAGATTTCGAAGCAGCTTAATCATAGGACCATTTTTTTTCTCTTTTCAATGACCCCGGTTTAAACATCTTATATCCCTGCCCTTCACCCATAGTGTTTCAAGAATAAAGTCCAAAATCTGTACTTCTTTTTATATTGACCCGCCATGTCCAATTTACCTATGCCTCTCATAGCTCTAATCCAGGTCAAATCTGTCGGAGGATCTGGCGAAATCCACATTCTGCAAATTTCCCTCCGGGCCAACAACATAGCATAGAACACCACCTTAATTTTATCATCAAGGCCCTTACCTTGTAAGTCCAGTCTTCCTGTAATAATCATTTCGGGGCTTACCTTGATACTTTGCTCCAGCACCACTGATAGGCAATTACTCACAGCGCCCCAAAAGTCCTTGATCGCCGGGCATGTGGCAAACATATGAATGTCATCCTCATTTGGGCTATTGCATTTAGGGCACCGCACGTTTCCACCATCCTTAAATTTGGCCAACCTCTTTGGAGTCCAATACGCCCTGTGGAGAGTGAACAGATGGTTCCTTCTTAAATTCGCAGGCTTTACCACCTTATATAGAATCAACATAGTAATTTGCCATTGTTCTTCTGTAGCAATCCTCGGCAAGCACTCTCCCCACAGGGTCTCCGGCAGTAGAAAAGGGCCATCCTCCATATCCACAATAGCCCAATACCACATCGCCACTTCTTTTTTAATACGAACATCCGATGCCAGCTTTTCTTCAAAGTCATTATGCCGCCCGATGAGATGTTCTTTCCTGGCTACCCAGCTTTGAATCTGAACATATTTGAATTTAGAAAACTTACGACCCCAGTGCAACTCACAAACAGACCACGGCAATAAACTTCGGTCTACAAATAACTCACCCCATTTCTGAGGACCTTCTATTTTTAATGCCTTTGCCAATGCATCTTCTGTCCAGCTTGGGGCGCCCGGAGTTTCCCAGATTGGTGCTCCAGCACTAAAATATGGAATTTTTGTGGCCCTCCTGACCCGATACCAGACCGTAGCCAAATCTCTTAGGACCTTCAGTCTTACTTTTTTTAAATACTTTGGGTCCGAAAATATATACATAAAACCAGCCTGTTTGATCTTCTCAACTCTCAACAAAGCAGAACGTAATTCCCCTATATCCGAGTACCCAGAAGCATTCTACAATTCTTGAGCAGAAAGGCCCAAGAATATATCTGAAAATCCGGGGCTGCCAGACCTCCCTTCACACACTTCCTCCTAATTTTTTTCTATGATAATCGTGATCCCTTAGATGACCAGATGAATGACCCAATCTCACTCTGCAACTTTGCCAACCCCTCCTTCTCAAACATAAGAGGAATAGAATCAAATAAAAAAGTTATCTTCGGCAACACCATCATCTTAACCAAGTTAACACGTCCGAAGATGGTTAATGGAAGATGTCTCCAGCCCCTCATTAGCATGGAAATATCCTTCATGGCTTTAACAAAATTAGTTGTGGAGAGATGCTTTATGTCCTGAGTAATTTGGATCCCCAAATATCTGATCTGCTTTTTAGAAGTTACAGCCTCCGTTGCCAGGTTCCAGGACATGATTTCAGGTTTATCACTATTTAAGCAATACCCTGAGACTTCGCCAAAGTTCTTTGTAATGGTGTCTATTGTGGCCAATGTTTGTTTCAAGTCAGACGTTAAGATAACTATATCGTCCGCGTAAAGGCCGATCTTTCTAGTCCATCCCTGAAACTTAAAAGGAGGGATACTATCAACCTCCCTGATCTTACAAGCCAGCGGTTCAATATAAAGATCAAACAAAAGAGGGGATAGGGGGGATCCCCGCCTAGTACCCCTCATTACCTTTATGGGCTTTGTTAATACTCCATTGACTAATACTCTAGAGGTAGGTGACTGATAGAGACGTACTAAAGCTTGACCAAAGTTTTCTCCCAACCGTAAGTGCATTATTAAGGCCTTCAGAAAGACCCAATTTACGCGGTTGAACGCCTTGGCGGCATCAAGAGCAACAACCGCCAAGGGAAGCTTCTGTTCTACAGCAACATCAATGCTTCCTATCAGAGAGAACGTTAGTTCCTTTAAATACCTACCCTTGATAAACCCCTTTTGATCTTCATGAATAATATATGGAATCACCTTACCCAGCCTATCTGCCATGATCTTTGCGAACAGTTTATAGTCACTATTTAAAAGTGAGATAGGCCTGTACGACTCCATATATTTTGGTGATTTCCCAGGTTTTGGAATAACAATTATGTTTGCCTGATTCCAAGATGCAGGAAGCTCTGTGCTACCAAGAAAAACCTCGTTGAACACCTTAGTTAATAGCGATATCAAACTCCCAGATAAACTCTTATACACTTCTGCCGGAAGGCCGTCTGGGCCAGGTGCCTTGCCTTTCTTAGCTTGTCTAATGGCCTCCTCTACTTCTCCCTGACTTATCTCCTGGTTCAAGAAATTCTGGAAATCTTCAGTTAAAGGCTTTAGAACTTTTACCAAGTCCTCTATCCGCTGCCTGTCCGGAATCAAATCTTCCCTATACACCTCCTCAAAATATTTATGAAAAGCCTCCACGATATCCTTTGTTTCTGTAGCCATACCCCCTGCTTCACCTGCTTTCACTTCTTTAATCATATTCCTTATCCGGTCTTTCCTAGCTTTCCAGGCTAATAATTTACTTGTACCCTCTCCATATTCGAAATGGGCCAGTCTGCTGGCCTCCCATTTTTCTTTTACCCTATTATTCACCACAATGGCTAGATCCTCTTTCAGTTCTACCAGTTTTTGAACAATCTCTTCCTTCGGGGCTCTCCCCCAGTTTACAATAACTGCTTCACCCTGCCGGATTTCAAGTTCCAGGCGTTCTACTTCATAGAAATAAGCTCTTCTTCTACTTGCCCCCGTAGCACCCAACCTACCCCGAAGAAAAGCCTTAGCCGTCTCCCATACACTGTGTAACCTAGCCGATCCCACATTATGTTCAATAAATGCTTCAACTTCCTGCTGAAGGCACTGCATTGCCTCCTGGTCATACAAAACTGTACGATCCAACCTCCAGGCTGAATCCAAATTGTGAGTCCCTATCGCAAGTTCTAAAGTAACCGCTGAATGATCAGATAGGTGTACTCCTACATGCATGATTTGTTTTACCTTATCCACTAATCTTGCGTCTATTAGAAAATAATCAATTCTAGATCTGTGGCTATCCTTTTTATTATAGAAGGTGTAGCCTAAATTCTCCCCTGCCCTCTGTCTCCACACATCACACAGTCCAAACTGATCAATCAAGCCCCTTAATCTAGATGCCATTTTACTATTTGTCTGGGCTCTACTATTCGCCGATCTATCTAGCTTAGCGTCCAACACTGTATTAAAATCCCCAGCAAAAATTATAAAACCTGTAAGGCCCATCATCTCTTTAGCTAATTCGTCCAACGGACCAACATAGTCTTGATTTGGCCCGTAATATCCTATAACATTATACATAAGGCCACCTATCTTCAAGTTTACTATCAGCCACCTGCCTTTAGTATCTGCCATCTTACCCTCAACCTGGCAATCTAATCCTTTTATAACCAGCAAAGCAATACCTTTAGTTACCGCCGTCTGTGGCGTGTAAAAAGCATGTTTTAACCACCGAAGTGAACCCATAAATTTCTTGCTTTCTTCCTCTGTTAAATGGGACTCTTGAAGAATCATAATATTTGCTGGGACATCTCTCAAATATTTCATAATCCTATCCCTCCTGGCTTTAACCCTTAGGCCATTTAAATTCCATGACATCCAAGTCACCACCGCTATCCTACCCTCCACCATCACACACCCACTTCCATCTCTTTAACACCCAGGTGAAAAGTAGCTCATGAGAACCTTTATTAAGTTTTTTTCCCCACCTCCCTCCCCCACCAACCCCCCCCCCCACCTCCCCTCCCTTTCCTACCGCTCTGCCCCTCAACCCCCCACCCCCCTCCCGGGAAAACCCAACCGATATCCCTAGGCCCAGGCCTAGGTTGGGCCTAAGGGGGTTGGAAGACTCTTGAATGATGTAATCTATGTACCTACTGACACCACACAGAATGTTCGTAATTTTATTCTATGCTCCATACCACACTGGTTCATTTGTGTCATTCAATGTGATGCCTTGCAATGGACATTTGCTGTGAACAGATACCAGACGAAACTACAATGGACTATTCAATATTATATGTCAAGTATTCATGCGTTGGTTTTTATGTTATTTTTTTGTTATAACAAAATAATAAAAATATTTTTTTTTTAAAAGATCTCTGGTTCCATGTTGACGGCGCATTCCACATTTTACTTTTGGGTGGGATTGGAGACTGCAATTGGAGACTGGGTCAGCGGCACATGCCAGGCCAGGATGGACAGGAACCCCACCTCCCATGTTAGGCATTAGTCATTCCCAATGGCCTTAGGTTTTTTTGTCAAGTGTTACTTCCTAGCAGGAACCAGCTTTATCCAAGGAACACAATATGTTTTCTGCTCCATTGAGTTTTATGTGAATTTATACATAGATAAACAACTCTTTGTTTGAATTGCGGTGCAAGGAGGAAGAGAGGCAATGGCAGTACGGAGGGACTTGCAATGAAGATGCACATCCCTGTGCAGCACCCCTTCAGCTCAGCTCAAATATTATTTATTCAATTAAAAGAAATAACCATAAAAAGTAAATAAAATCAGTTAGAATCCAAAACAGCAAATATAGTACAATAATTTCTGTTAGAGACTTCTAACTGCAGATTTTTCACCTTTTGAATATTTGAATATTTACCAGGTTTCAGGCTGGATCTGGAAAATTTTGAGCAGTACCCCCCCCCCTGTAGGTCGCGTCATAATGCTTCAATGTCGGTTCGCCCCTGAAGTGACCCGCAGGTTCTATATAGGCACCACCAATGGACACTGAAATCTGTTATTTTCTCTCTGATGGATATGTCTTCTTGCAGATTCCTCACCTGTAGAACAACTCTCTAGGTATCAGACGTGATCCAGAATACTTCAAAACTCTCAAGTCATCAGTAGGGGGACAATGGCTTCATTAGGACACACATCAGATGCCGTCACTAGAGCCATATTATGCTAGCCCCTGCTCAACGATGTCCGTTTCCTTCCATTTTTTCCAAGCGAGGTGAATGGATGGACTGACAAAGTAGTGCAGCACCAAAAACAAACTGGGATTTGATTAACTTTCTCAATAGCACATATATCAATAGGGAGGTAGGCAAGTTGGTGAGGATTCTGCAGGTAGCTAGAATATCCACCAGAAATATAATGGCAGCAGGTAAGTACGTACGTTTTTCTTCTAATGAATACTTCTACCTACAGATTCCTCACCTGTAAAACAAATTACCAAAAACTCAGAGCAATACCTTGATCCTGGAGGAGGTTTGATAGATGATGGCAACAAGGAAATCCTGCAAAACCGATCTAGCAAAGTGGTCGTTTCTGCGTACTTTGGAATCCAGGCAGTGATGCTTGGTGAAGCTGTGTAGGGATGCCCATGTCGCCACCCTGCAGATCTCCACAATGGGAACGCTTTAGCATGGTGGAATGGGCTCTGACCCCCTCCGGATGTGCCTTTTTGGTCAAAATATAGCAGGTCTTTATACAGAGGATGATCCAGATTGAAAGGGTTAATTTCTGCAATGCTTTGCCTTTTTTTTGGCACCACAGTATCTGATGAAGAGCTGGTCATCCAGTCTTATGTCCTCGGTCTAAATAGTAGTTGACTGATTGCCTAGGATCCAGTCCGTGCAGCCGCTCCTCCCCCTTAGTGGGATGAGTCAGGCGGTAAAAAGTTGGAAGGGTGATGTACTACCCGGGCGGAAAGGGGTCACCACTTTTGGCAGGAAAGCAGCTCTGATTCGCGATACCAATTAGTCCTGGTAAGAAGAGGTAAAAGGGTGACGGGAACTAAGAGCCTGCAACTCACTCACCCATCTGGCTAAAGTGATAACCATGAAAAATACAGTTTGTAAAGTCAACAACTGTAAGGGACAACTATGCTAGGGCTTTAACCGAGTACCCATAAGAAAAGTCCAAACCAAATTAAGACCCCATTTGGGCACAACAAATGGGGTTTCAGGCTACATGTTCATAAATTAATGTTAAAAAATAGGATATTTTTTATTGTTAATTTATATTTATTTCTGTTTTTGACTATTTTAAATATTTTAATTTATTTTAAACATTGTTTTCTATGGGAGAGTATTGTCGTACCAGTGGTTGGCCTCATGTACTACTGTATTTATTACAAAAGTGTAATTTACTGCAAAAGTGTTAAGTTACTCAAAAAGTAAAGTTTGTGAATTGCGAAAAGTAATAAACCTACTTAAAAGTAAAAACGTACTCAAAGGTGTGGTTTGTAGAGTAAACGTCAGGAAAAGTGGCCTCTCATATATCAGGGGGAACCAAAATTTCCAGTCCAGTAGAATCCTTAAAAAAGGAAAAATTGATGCTTTGCCAATATGCACGATTGTCCTTCAAGGTACTTGCAGATAACATTGATTCCCAGGCACTATCTCTAATTGATTTTTTCCTCAGTCCCAGAGTCTTCACGTAGGCCATCCTGCACATTGTTTTTTTTTTATAAATCTTTTTATTAAACATACATCGGTTTCAATAAACAATACAGAGGTATCAATCAAATTATACATTGTAGAGAGGCACAGGAGGAGACATGTAGTATCATTGCATTGCATAGGAGGGGAATGCTACAGGGTCAGGGGGTCATCTTGTTCAGCACAGCGGGGCGGCAAACAAATCTCTCCACGGTATGTATTCCAGAGACTCCATATACGGGACCACTTTTTGGGGCATCCCCTGGCAGAGTACACCATTTTCTCTCTATATACAAACACCAATCAAGGTCTCATTCCCAGGCTTCAAGTGTGGGTGATTGGCTGCTCCCCATAATTGTGCAATATTCCTTTTAGCAAGCATTAACCCTAGTGCAGCCCACTGAGTCTGATGAGTGTTCATATCCATGGGTTCCCATGTATTCAAGAGGCACCTATGCACCTCTGGGCGAAGATGGACATGTAACACCGCGTTGATTATGTCATGGACCTTGCTCCAGTAGGAGCTGATATATTTGCACTCCCAGATGATATGCATGAATGTCCCCATATGGCGACAGCGCCGCTTACATTCTCCATTATCGGATCTTCCCATATGTACCAGACGGGGCACAGGCACAGTGATATAGATTCTATTGAGGATTTTAAGCTGCACTAATCTAAGGCGCGCTAGAATGGCAACCATTCTAGGGGAGGACAGTGCCTCTTGCCAGTCCTCATCATCTAATTCAACACCTCCATTTCTCCCGCAGTGATTGGAGGGGATCCGCCGGGTTATTAATTAGTTTCTTGTATATTAAGGATATTGTTTTTCGGGCAGGTGACCATCTAAAATTCTGTCCTCTAAGCGTGAGGCTTCATGAAGTGGGGTCCCCTTAGGAAGATGAGACTGGAGTGAATGTAAGATCTGTGCATATCGGAAACATTCGGTGCCTGCCAGTTCGTATTCAAGTTTGCACATTGTTCATGTTTCAAGGTATCTTATTTAAGATGGACATTAGGACACAACGTGCATGAAAGCAATTTGGGTTGAACCATGTGACCATTCTTGTCTTGCAATGTTGTTGGAGGACAGTCATCATTTCCCTAATCGCCTGCACATACTACCATAGGTTTTAACAGGATCCTCACCCTCTGCATACACATCTAGATATCACATGAGGTCGGCCAAGTTTCCATACAATTACAGCCTAATTACCCATTTTTTACGCACAGATCGTAATTACAAGGTAAAGGTTTTGTATCGTATCTGATAATTATCAGATGCGTTAAATACCTAAAAAATAATTACATTTTAGTAAGTCAAACCTGTCGAAATTTAATGGAAAATGTATACGGTATTTACCGTACCATGCAGATATTGGTGCATTAAACACCAAATATGCATTTTATTCCCCACAAGCTTGTAATTGCCGTTATTTATTGCACCCGATAAATAACGTACCCCGTAGTATCTTTATTTATCAGGTGCGCTAAATAGCACCCACACTCGTAATCAGGGCCTAACCGGATATGAGGTCTTGCTTGTCAACATTTTCCCCTTTAATTAAAACTCCCTTGTTTTTTACAGCCACTAGCGGGACTAATTTAGCATATGTTTGCACAGCAAAACAACCCCAGTGAGACATATTTGACAGCAAATTATGATTGCTAAATACTTTGTCAAGCACAATGAATTCATAGATGTAACCATTAATATCAGTTGAAAAAACTATAAAATCTATAATACTAACATGGTCCTTCCCAGTAAAAGTTGGCCTTTGGGAGAAAACACGAGAAGTAATATCAAAGGCAAAATGCAAATAATGTTTAGAGAGAAGATGATTTAAAGCTTCTCCATAGCCAACGTGAGAAAAACGAGTCTGCAACGATAGATTAAAAAAGCCATATGATCTGTTTAAGGATGAATGACAAAGACAGATGTTAAAACCGCCAACCCAAACTACTGGAACATCACAATTTTGACTATCGACGTTAGTAACTTTCGATCTCACGACTCAGGGAATGAATAGTATCGGTGTTTATTGGTATTGTTATAAAATTGATCTATGAAAATGTTATAGTTTTCCTCTAAACTCGGAAGAATTGATAATGAAGGTTCATAGAGAAGGTGAAACCAAGTGATTTTCCCTGAAAGAGTAACTGAAACCAAAGTGAACAATTCCCCCCCCAGCGGTCCCGAGTTTGTTGCAATAGCGAGAGTGTGGTACGAGGTATAGTCATCAATGCCGAGGGCCCAGGTTTCTTGAAGGGAAGTTAACTCTAGCCCTTTTAAATACTGTACCCAATTAGCATTATTGGCATTTAACCCAGCTTCCTTCCATGTATCAAGTTTAAAGGCTTTGCCAAATGGTTCTGCCTCAGGATCCTTCCTTGGAACTGGCGATAAGCAAGTGATGCATGCAGCAGCATCGATAGTAAGAGATGCGGGGACGGATCAGTGTATGAGATTGACAATTTGCAGGGTCAGACTGCCTTCAGTATGTTTTAAAGGAAGTAAACACCTTAACGGCACAATGCCAGCGCGTCAGTCATGGAATCTCGCTGGCCCAGGGGGCATGCATATTTGCAACAAATACAAACTTATAAACTGGGAAATTCAGCAGCTTCAAATACCTTAGGAGTTTGCCATTTACTAGCACGGGTGTAACGCAGACCCTACAGGTCTTGGGGGGCACCCAAAGCTTCAGGAAGGCCACCCCCCAGTACTTCAGGGAGCCTCCTTTCAGCCCAAGAATAATGAATATCTGTGAAATATGGGAGACTCGGAGGACCCTCATCTCATTCTGCTGAGGGAGCCATTACTTTGCGTTAAGCCACTGGTAACTAGATTTGAAAAGTACCCCAAGCGAAGCGCCTTTAGTTTGCTACAACTTAAGAGGGAATATTAAGCCCCCTCAGAAGGATGCCTGTGATGTGCTCTTCTGAAGTTAATCATGATGCCATCATTTGTGTCAGTGTTGTGCCCAATTCCAATCCAGGGAACTATCTGGTCATAATCATTTCATCGTACAAAGGGCTCGAGTCACCAAGTCTCTCATTAGCCCAATAAACACATTTGTTTATCAGTTGACCTCATTCTTCACTCTGTGATGGCCGTAAAGATGGAACATCTTTGAGTACAATAACAAAAGAAGTTGCTTCCGGTGGTCAAACAGGGGGAGTCAAGGTTTTCTCCAGTGTCAAAGGCACATTGTCAGAGATGCCATTGGAATTAGATAAAGGGGTACAATGTAGGACTTGTTGTGACGTAGTCTTCTGGAATAAGTGCGATCTATTAAACCGCAGGCGTCAAAGCGAGAGCCAGGAAGTTGCAAGTCACATGGAGTAGAAGTGGAGACATCTTTGATGTGATCTGTCTTTGGTTAATGATCAGTATTGTGTCTTTCAAAGCTAGTTTTCTCGATAATGTTTAGTCTCCCCTTCCAAAAGAGTCAAATCTCTTTACAACCTGGCTCTCCAATCTAGCCAACTGAGTGACAAGCATTGAGGATTCAATCCCCCCAGGTGTTCCTTTATTGTCAGGACTATTGGCAATGGGAGTGGTGTTACCCATGGCTTTATCTGTTGGCTGCACATAACCTACTGAGTCCTTTTTTAGGTCTCGCTAGCGTCGCAACGCATGCGCTGCTCGCTTGCGAGACTATTGTCGTCGGTTTGCCTTTGGAAGCGGGGTGGAAGCTCCACCCATGCTTCTCATTGGCGCGCATCAAAAATGCGCCCTTTACCTTGGAAGGGAGTCATGTTGGTTCCCTCCCTGTCTCTTGTATGCCGTGCCTGCCCGGACAGGAGAAGTGCACGAGCACGGCGTCTCTACGGCGTCTTTTATTTCTCTGCATCTCGCAACTGACGTTGTTACACATGCCGTGCAGCCCTTTGTTTGCTACTTTCTTTATTGTGTGCCAGATAAGGTCTAAATGTTATCTACAAAAGCAACATGTTTTCTAGCAGAGAAGGGTTAGAAGGCTTGTACTGGTATGCAAGAGCTGATGTGGGGAGAAGTTGTCAGAGGGCGAGTGCTGGCGCGAGGAAAAACACTTGGGTGTTGGGTTACCGGTGAGTTATTAAACACATGGGGGCTGAGGATTAACACCGGGGTAAACGCTTTGTTGATGGAGACATCCTGCGAAGCAGCGCCCGGTCACGGTTTCCGCATAGACTGCAGCCTCCGTCCAGTCAACAGTTAATGCAGGGACTGGTTTTTATGGCTGTTACCATTATTCTACCACATTGCTAGCAGTGTAGGGTGGCTCGGTGAGCTGAACACTCGCCACTGACAAAAGTTCTGCTCTGGAAGTCATGAGACCGAAACCAACAGGGCACACTTAGATCTTCATCTTTCCGTAAATTCAGTACTATAAACAGATTAATAAGAAGAGTTGCTATTTATAGTGCTTCAAAACGCGAGTAGAGTTCTATGACCCTACATTATCATCAAGTTAGCATTCACGTCCAGACTATTATTTGATCACTTCCTCGGGCCCCCCTCTCTGCCACCTCGTTCACACGTCATCAGCCTAATCTCAAATCTCCGCTTCAGCAACCAGCCCTAGTAAAAGATGCTTAAAGAGGGATGGTACACAATGAAGAACTCGGACTGGAGACATCCTGCGAAGCAGCGCCCGGTCACGGTTTCAGCACGGACTGCAGCCTCCGTCCAGTCAACAGTTAAAGGTTTCGCATAGATCTTTTAACAACACATAGCCTTTCCTCCACAGAGTTGATATGATGGTTTGTGTCCCACATACCACTTAAGAGACAATAGAGCACATTGATTCCTTACCACCTGTAACCTTTGATTATCTTTTGCCCATGTCATCCGCTTAGAAGTACAATTGAATTACAGACGTCAAGGTGGTGGACCAGCCTGGCCTCTTTTGGGCTCTGACAGGTGCAGAGAGTCCCGGTACATGCCCACGCAACACCCGTTCAAATGTAAAGTATATAAATGCAAGGGAAGCCCCATACTGGTGAGCTTTACTCCTCGTGTACACAAGCACTCCTCAAACACCTCTTAGACCATGGGGAAAGTTATGGGGGTCCAATACATGTCACCCTTTATGGATTTACTAGGCAGAGCTTGTAGAAAATATGCCAGCTTGGGGTGCATGTAAAAATACCTATACCCCACAACTATTAGCTGCCACCTAGTGTGAGGTATGTCATGGCCAGGACATGTAGATGGCAGTCACCCACGTTAGAAGGACATATACCTTGAGTGGACCACTTCTTTTCAAGAAGGGCATAGAACAACAAAAACACCAGATTAGGTCAAGTTATTGGGAACTGCAGAATGTTGGAAGGGGGATCGGGGTGGAACACAGGGCGGAACTGGCCATAGCGGGAATTGGGTATTTCCCCAGGAGGCTGGAAGAATGGGGGACCGGTTTTGCAGAGGTGGCGGGCCGGTGCTGCAATATTGGCGCCCAGTAACAAAAGCAACAGTGCTTAACACTTGCAATCCCCCTGCCCCGTGTTAGGGATTGCCCACCTTACACTAGAATTTACTGCAGACTGAGATTTCGTTTTGATAACATGGTGCAGCTAGTGTTACTTAGAAGCCCATGAGTGAATTTCAGCAAGATTAAAATGCAATTCCCCTTTTAGCGAATAGGAGGGCCAGGGATGAGAAACGTGCAGCGCTTTAATATGCCCAAAGAGCTGGCATCCCAGGTGGCAAGGTCTGGGAGCCCTGTTACTTCATGTAGTGTGTTATGAATTGTGTTCCAGTATGTGTGGATTATCATGCAGTCCCAGAATATGTGAAAGAAATTCGCATTGGGGGTGTGGCACCTAGGGCGTTCAAATTGCATGTTCGGATAATATCGTTGCAGATGCCAGGGTGTCAAGTATGCACGGTGCAGGATGAAAACTTTTATATTTTTAAAACGGGAGTTACGGGACACTTTCTTTGGGTATTCCAATGCTTGTTCTCACACTCTGTCATGCAGTGGACTCTGAAGCTCCTCTTCCTATTTTTCCCACGGGGGTGAGGAATACTGCTTTTAGGTCTCGAATGGCCTTGTAGATCCAATCACTATATGATGTCCAGGACCCATCTGCAGAATGGTATGGAGGTCCGGATGCGTTGCGGGTTCTCTGTCAATTGTTTGCCAGGTTTGACGGCAGTCTGCCACCAGTTGCTCATAAAGAAAGAACTGGCCTCTGGGGAGGTCCGTCACGTCTACCAACTCATCAAAGGGAAGTAGGTGACCATCTGCACACGGTGAGCCTATCTCTGTGACTGACTGGTCTGTCCAGATATGGAGGGCTCACGCAGGATAGTGTTCCCGGTCTGGAGGGAGGCCTGCTAATGGTAGCAATTGGCTATAAAGCGGAGTCTCAAGTGACATTCGGTGAATGAGTTGCATGCAGGTACGCGCCTCTGTCACCAGCAATGGGCGAGTTGCTCTTGGTCTGGTTCCTAGCAGTAACACACACCAAAGTGCTGGAATGAATATTGGTCCTGCGTCTGTATTTGTCTCCGCTAACAAGCGTCGCGCTGTCCAACTCGAAATCAACTGAAGCTGGGCTGCCAGAAAGTGTGCCTCGAAGGACGGGGCTCCAAGGCCTCCTCGATCTATTGGCAGCTGCATTTTGGTCAGGGCTACTCTCCTGCGCCCGCTGTCCCAAGTTAGGGTGCACAAGGGAGCGTCCAGCTCTTGGGAAAAAGGGGCGAGGAGGGATTACCGGGAGATTGGCAAAGTGATAGAGCAAATGCGAGACTAGCACCATTTTAGCCACCGCTATTTTACCTATGGGGGACAGGGGCAGGGACCTCCAGAAATTTACCGAGCACCGGGCACCTGCTAACTCTTTACGATGATTGCCCTCGTATATGTCCCGAGGGAAGCTGTATAAGCACACGCCTAGATAACGTGGAGCACATGCGCTCCGTGCAAGAGTGACTCCTCTGATGTGCACCTCGTGCGGAGGGAGATCGGCAAAAAGTGGGTATATAGCAGATTTTGCCCAATTAACTCTGAGGCCAGCCTCTTTATCAAACTCTGCCAGTGCCGCAGAGATGGGGCTGAGGTCAGATGTGATGTCTTGCACATAGAGTAGCAGATCATCTGCATATAGTGATATGCTATGAATGGTTCCCGCCAGCTGAATACCCTATTGCCTGCCCTCTTCCCTTAGACGAATCGCCAGTGGCTCCATCGCTAAAGCAAAGAGCAAAGGGTAGAGTGGTCAGCCTTGCCATTGTCACGGCGCTAGCAGCTTGCAACCTAGGATAGCCACTAACCTCGGTAGATCATCAGCGGGAACGAGGATTGAAGAACAAACCCCCAAATTCCCCAGGGCGCTGCACCACACAGGGATATAATAATAAACTCCTCTATGGGAACTGCCCTCTCGGGAAGAAACGGAAATAAGGGGGATAAACAATAAACACCACCGCGTCTCTCCTGTCTTCTAGGTCTCCTGATAGTCCGGCCAGGCCAACGAGGGAAACTGTGCAGAGGAAGAGATAGAAGGGCTAATGAGAATATGGTAAGCAAACCCTCCCCCGTTCTTCCCCTCCGATGCTGACACTGTCTTGCTAATATCCGTACCTGCGAGACTATCAAGGTGTACGAGGACTGGAGCAGGTGCTAGGAGAATGGACCCGTATTCCTACTGCAATCAGGGAGTCGTAGGAGGGTAACGCCGGGGACGGGTAATGTACCCAAGTCATGAACTGGCAAGATGTGGAAGTCAACGCTCTCAAAATCAGCAATAGGCAAAGCGCAGGCGCCAGAAGTAACCCACGTGGCAGTGGCCCGTGAATACTTGAAAACAAAACAAAACAACAAGCAACTAAATCAAAATCAGCAAGGATCAGCTGACAACAAAGAGCAAGCCCCAGGGGGTTCAGGACTGCTTTGATACCTGACCGTGGCTTGCCCGTCGAGCTGAGTGGGATTCCGATTCCTTCCGGTTGCTTCACCGAAGGAACGCGATGTCTGCAGAGGAAGGAGGGAACGCGTCTGCAACCGCTTCCCAGGATCAGGAGTTCGTGGCGTGATTGAGACTCGGTCGTCCTGCGGGGACAACACCTTCCGCCGACCGAGTCTCGCAGGGGAATGTCTACTCTCCAAAAGGCTCGTCGAGGGGGAAATCCGCAAAGAAGGCTGAAGAAGCGCCGCTCTCACCAGTTGCGGCTTCCAAGGAACAGCTCTCCGATCCGGAGCTTCGTAATTGACAAGCCCCCTCCTGCGGGCGCGGCGACCCTTTGTAGTTCCGGAGGGCCAGGACGTGTTCCTGTTTCCGGTAGGAAGGGGTGTTGGGGCTTCTGGGTATTGTAGTGCGATACTGCGGCCGTGGGCCGACGATCGCGACAGAACCCCCCCCTTACGGACCGCCGTCTCGGCGGTTGTCCTGGTTTACCGGGGTGTGTCATGTGGAACCGTCTCAATAGTTGAGGGCAATGTAAGTTGCTGGCGGGTTCCCAGGTACGTTCCTCAACCCCAAAACCCTCCCAGTCTATGAGATACTGTACTCTTCCTTGTAGGAGACGAGAATCCAGTATGGCCAGGACTTCATATTCTTCCTGTCCGTCTATCTCCAGTGCTCCAGGTGTGCCAGGTAACCTCGTTTTCCCAGGGCATGGTCGCAGCAAGGAAACATGAAACACTGGGTGAATTCACCATGTGGGGGGTAAGGTGAGGCGCACTGCTACAGGGTTTATGATTGCCTCAATCCCGTAGGGCCCAATGTATTTCGGCGCTAGCTTTCCCGCCCCTTTTAGATGGAGGTTCTTAGTGGATAGCCACACCTTATCCCCAACTTGATATGATGGTTCGGGTCTTCGCTTGGTGTCTGCGGCCTGTTTCTGTGTGGTTTGGGCGTGAGCTAAATGCTGTTTGGCGTCGATGAGCACCGCTCGCAAGTGCGCGTGGTGTTCCTGTATCGACGGGTGCTTGGACTCCACTGGCCAGTCGAAAGGTAGCATGTTCGGGTGAAACCCGTGTAAACAGAAGAAGGGGGAGCACCCTAACGTGGAGTGTTCTGCGTTGTTGTACGCAAATTCGGCTGTCCAGATCAAGGAATACCAGTCCGCACTGTTTTGGAGGGTGAAACATCTCAAGTACTGTTCTAGCGTTTGATTGAGGCGCTCGGTTTTCCCATCTGTCTGGGGATGGTAACTGGTGGATAACCGGGCGTCAAGGTCCATGGTAGTACACAGTGCCCTCCAAAACCGGGAAGTAAACTGGGATCCCCGGTCGGTGATGAGAATCCGGGGGATCCCATGTGCTCTCACAATATGTTGTAGGAAGATCAAGGCCAATTCAGCTGAAGAGGGCAGTCTTTTAAGGGGGATGAAACGTCCCATCTTTGTTAGATGATCCACCACCACAAGAATGGTAGTGTATCCGTCACTGGGGGGCATTTCTACCACAAAGTCCATGGAGACCGTGTGCCAGGGAGCAGGAGGGATAGGTATGGGCCGTAACAGCCCTACAGGTTTGGAATTACTGGTTTTTCCCTGCGCACACACTGCACATTGTTTTACGTACTCTCTTGTGTCTTTGCGCAGCGTAGGCCACCAGAATGACCTCTCAATGTTCGCTATGGTTTTGTTTTCCCCCAAATGGCCCCCCAACTTGGAGTCGTGAGCCCAGTTTAACACTTGTTGTTGTAGTGTTGCATTAGGGATGTACAGAGCTTGTTGATGGTATAACAAGTCCCCGTTAGTGGTTCTGTGTTCTGGTACTTCCTGCAACCAGGTTTGGCTGTCTATGTTGGTTACTGCGTTTTTCACGTCTTCAATGAAATCTTGGGACATCACTAAGGCGAGAATTGTATCTTGGAACGCTGCCGCCGGGATTATGGGAGGAGGTTTGTGGTTTTCTTCCGGGGACACACTTGTTTCGTCTTCTTGCCGTGACAGGGCATCAGCTTTCCCATTCTGGGGTCCGGGTTTGTATTTAATCAGGAAATCATAATCGGAAAAGAACAGTGACCATCTCAGCTGGCGGGGAGTTAGGGCTCGTGCGGTTTTCAAAAAAAGGAGGTTACGGTGGTCAGTGTAGATTTCCACAGTATGTCGCGCACCTAGTAAGTAATGCCTCCACTCCTCACAGGCCCGTTTGATGGCGAGTAATTCTTTATCAGACACCGAATAGTTGATCTCACTAGGGGCTAGTTTTTTGGAAAAGTATGCGACCGGATGGAGCTGTCCCGTCTCGGGGTGTCTTTGGGATAAGATACCCCCCAAGGCGTACTGTGATGCGTCCGTTTCTACCACAAAGGGCAGAGAAGTATCTGGATGCCTGAGGATGGGGGCCTGGGTGAATCGCTTTTTCAATGTTTCGAAGGCTTGGTTGGCTTCGGCGTTCCACTGGAACAGGACGTTCTTCCTTAGGAGACTGGAGATGGGGTGAATGACTTTAGAGAAGTCTTTAATAAAGCGCCTGTAGTAATTTGCGAACCCCAGAAAGCTTTGCACTGCCTTTACGGTTCGGGGTGGTTTCCATCCAGTTATAGCCTCTACCTTCCCAGCGTCCATTTGAAAGCCTTGAGAATTAACGACATACCCCAAAAAGGTGACCTCTTCGACATGGAACAAGCATTTTTCGAGCTTGGCGTACAAGGAGTGAGCACGGAGTCTGTCTAGTACTTTCTTGACGTGGATTATGTGTTCCGGAAGGTTATCCGAGTATACCAAAATATCGTCGATGTATACTATGCAGTGAGTGTCCAAGAGGCCGCGTAAGACGTCATCCATAAAGTATTGGAACGCTGCAGGGGCATTACACAATCCGAAAGGCATCACCTGGTACTCGTAAAGGCCGTATTTGGTACGAAAAGCGGTTTTCCACTCGTCTCCTGCCTTTACTCGCACCAGGTGATAGGCCCCCCGCAGGTCCAGTTTGGTGACGACACGAGCCCCTCGTAGTTGGTCCAGCAGGACAGGAATCAGAGGTAACGGGTATCGATTTTTTATCGTTACCTTGTTAAGCGCCCGATAATCTATGCAAGTTCGGAGCTCGTCGCAGTCCTTCTTCGAAATGAAGAAGAGGGGAGAAGAAGCCGGTGACGTTGAATGGCGTATGAATCCTGAAGCGAGAAGTTCTTTCAGGTACTCCTGGAGGTATTGTGTCTCTGGTTCAGTGAGAGCGTACACTCTACTGCAGGGGATGTCTGCTCCGGGAACGAGGTCGATGCGGCAATCGTAGGATCGATGGGGCGGCAACTGCGTGGCTTTCTGTTTGTCAAACACCTCTCCGTATTCCTGGTAGTCTTCGGGCAAGACGGTCGGACAGGGGTCTCCTGTACTGCTGCAACTCGTCGCCAGCAACTCAGCTTGCGTGGTGATCTGTAGTTCTGGCATGACCTGTTGTTGGGTACAATGTTCCAGGCAAAACGTGGAAGTAAGAGAGATGCCCATCGGATGACTGGGTCGTGTAACGTCAGCCAAGGCATCCCCAAGATGAGGCGAAAATGAGGAGCATCTATCAGGTCGAAACGTATGATTTCGAAGTGCTCTGTCCCGATCTGTAAGATAAGGGGCAGGGTATGCTGTGTGACAGGGCCGGAGGTCAAGGCCTTTCCGTCGACTGCTTTCACCGCTTCTGGGGTCTTTTTGCGTTCGCAGGGTACTCCGATTTGTTTTGCGTACTGCTGGTCTATGTCGTTTCCTGTAGCCCCTGAATCCAGCAGAGCGGTGGTACTGAGGGAAGCGGCGCTTGTGACCCATAACTCGATATTCACGGTGATATGGGCTACGGCCGGTTGGATGGTGTTGGCCAGTCGCGCTGGGACCGTAGAAGAACCCAAACCCAAGGTGTCGGTCCCGTCTATCCTTGGGTTCTTTAGTTTTCCGACTCCTGTAGGGTCGTAGCCTGTGTTTTTGGGAAGTTGCCTCTGTCGGGACCTCTCTCCCGTGCTCGGCATTCCCTAATGAAATGTCCTCCTTTCCCACAATACAAACATAGTTTTTGTTGTCGTCTTTTTTCCCTCTCGTCGGCCGTCAAGGGTCCTCTAATTCCTCCGATCTGCATAGGTTCTGGCCTGTCGGAGGTCTTGAGTGCTTCTCCCTGTGCGGGTCTTGGTCGTATAGGGATGGGGCGTATGTCGCCTCGGCTTCTGTCCCCTTTTCGCTCTTGCACTCGATGGTCCAACTGCACTGTGAGCTCGATCAATTCCTCACAGGTCTGGGGAAGTTGTACCACTTGGGAAAGGACGTCCTTAAGTTCACTCCGGAGCCCTTGGTAGAACAGCGTCGGTCTCTTCTCGGGGGGCCAGTTGGTTTCCACCACCAAACGATTAAACGCTGTTATATATGATAACAGGTCCTGTGATCCTTGACGGAGTGTCAGGAGTTCCTTGTCCAATGTTAACATGTGCGTTTTCCTGTCGAAGAGTTTTCTCATCTCTAGACAAAAGGCCGTGAAATCGTGCAGGACGGGATCATTCCGCTCCATTAGTGGGATTGTCCAGTTAGCCGCATTTCCACCCATATAGGACATCATAAAGGAAGTCTTCGCAGCATCGTCCTGAAAGATGGCGGGTTTACAGAGGAAATGGAGACGACTTTGATTCAAGAAGGACTCGGATTTCTTTGGTTCCCCATAGAACCGTTCTGGGGGGGCCAACGGTATGCATGGGTTATGTATCACCTGTACTGTGGGAGTAGCCCCTACGGTAGGAGGACTGAGGGTGTGTGTGGAAAAGAATCCCTGGGTCTGGGCACCCGCCCCCATAGAGGTGGTCGGTGGGGGCAATGTCCAGTCTTTGATGTAAGGACTTTTCCCTGTTGCCGGGGTTTTTCCACTTCGGGAGATACCTGCGACTTCTCTGCGCAGGGTCCCAATTTCGGCTCTCAGGTCTTGGGATTCCTGTCTAGAGGTGTGAACCTCCTGCTGTAAGGCAGCCAGGCTCTCCACCAAGGAGGCTAACACGGTGTTAGTATCCATCGCTCAGGCTGATGGTGAACGTGGGCTTGTCAATCTGTCACGGCGCTAGCAGCTTGCAACCTAGGATAGCCACTAACCTCGGTAGATCATCAGCGGGAACGAGGATTGAAGAACAAACCCCCAAATTCCCCAGGGCGCAGCACCACACAGGGATATAATAATAAACTCCTCTATGGGAACTGCCCTCTCGGGAAGAAACGGAAATAAGGGGGATAAACAATAAACACCACCGCGTCTCTCCTGTCTTCTAGGTCTCCTGATAGTCCGTCCAGGCCAACGAGGGAAACTGTGCAGAGGAAGAGATAGAAGGGCTAATGAGAATATGGTAAGCAAACCCTCCCCCGTTCTTCCCCTCCGATGCTGACACTGTCTTGCTAATATCCGTACCTGCGAGACTATCAAGGTGTACGAGGACTGGAGCAGGTGCTAGGAGAATGGACCCGTATTCCTACTGCAATCAGGGAGTCGTAGGAGGGTAACGCCGGGGACGGGTAATGTACCCAAGTCATGAACTGGCAAGATGTGGAAGTCAACGCTCTCAAAATCAGCAATAGGCAAAGCGCAGGCGCCAGAAGTAACCCACGTGGCAGTGGCCCGTGAATACTTGAAAACAAAACAAAACAACAAGCAACTAAATCAAAATCAGCAAGGATCAGCTGACAACAAAGAGCAAGCCCCAGGGGGTTCAGGACTGCTTTGATACCTGACCGTGGCTTGCCCGTCGAGCTGAGTGGGATTCCGATTCCTTCCGGTTGCTTCACCGAAGGAACGCGATGTCTGCAGAGGAAGGAGGGAACGCGTCTGCAACCGCTTCCCAGGATCAGGAGTTCGTGGCGTGATTGAGACTCGGTCGTCCTGCGGGGACAACACCTTCCGCCGACCGAGTCTCGCAGGGGAATGTCTACTCTCCAAAAGGCTCGTCGAGGGGGAAATCCGCAAAGAAGGCTGAAGAAGCGCCGCTCTCACCAGTTGCGGCTTCCAAGGAACAGCTCTCCGATCCGGAGCTTCGTAATTGACAAGCCCCCTCCTGCGGGCGCGGCGACCCTTTGTAGTTCCGGAGGGCCAGGACGTGTTCCTGTTTCCGGTAGGAAGGGGTGTTGGGGCTTCTGGGTATTGTAGTGCGATACTGCGGCCGTGGGCCGACGATCGCGACAGAACCCCCCCTTACGGACCGCCGTCTCGGCGGTTGTCCTGGTTTACCGGGGTGTGTCATGTGGAACCGTCTCAATAGTTGAGGGCAATGTAAGTTGCTGGCGGGTTCCCAGGTACGTTCCTCAACCCCAAAACCCTCCCAGTCTATGAGATACTGTACTCTTCCTTGTAGGAGACGAGAATCCAGTATGGCCCGGACTTCATATTCTTCCTGTCCGTCTATCTCCAGTGCTCCAGGTGTGCCAGGTAACCTCGTTTTCCCAGGGCATGGTCGCAGCAAGGAAACCTGAAACACTGGGTGAATTCACCATGTGGGGGGTAAGGTGAGGCGCACTGCTACAGGGTTTATGATTGCCTCAATCCCGTAGGGCCCAATGTATTTCGGCGCTAGCTTTCCCGCCCCTTTTAGATGGAGGTTCTTAGTGGATAGCCACACCTTATCCCCAACTTGAAATGATGGTTCGGGTCTTCGCTTGGTGTCTGCGGCCTGTTTCTGTGTGGTTTGGGCGTGAGCTAAATGCTGTTTGGCGTCGATGAGCACCGCTCGCAAGTGCGCGTGGTGTTCCTGTATCGACGGGTGCTTGGACTCCACTGGCCAGTCGAAAGGTAGCATGTTCGGGTGAAACCCGTGTAAACAGAAGAAGGGGGAGCACCCTAACGTGGAGTGTTCTGCGTTGTTGTACGCAAATTCGGCTGTCCAGATCAAGGAATACCAGTCCGCACTGTTTTGGAGGGTGAAACATTTCAAGTACTGTTCTAGCGTTTGATTGAGGCGCTCGGTTTTCCCATCTGTCTGGGGATGGTAACTGGTGGATAACCGGGCGTCAAGGTCCATGGTAGTACACAGTGCCCTCCAAAACCGGGAAGTAAACTGGGATCCCCGGTCGGTGATGAGAATCCGGGGGATCCCATGTGCTCTCACAATATGTTGTAGGAAGATCAAGGCCAATTCAGCTGAAGAGGGCAGTCTTTTAAGGGGGATGAAACGTCCCATCTTTGTTAGATGATCCACCACCACAAGAATGGTAGTGTATCCGTCACTGGGGGGCATTTCTACCACAAAGTCCATGGAGACCGTGTGCCAGGGAGCAGGAGGGAAAGGTATGGGCCGTAACAGCCCTACAGGTTTGGAATTACTGGTTTTTCCCTGCGCACACACTGCACATTGTTTTACGTACTCTCTTGTGTCTTTGCGCAGCGTAGGCCACCAGAATGACCTCTCAATGTTCGCTATGGTTTTGTTTTCCCCCAAATGGCCCCCCAACTTGGAGTCGTGAGCCCAGTTTAACACTTGTTGTTGTAGTGTTGCATTAGGGATGTACAGAGCTTGTTGATGGTATAACAAGTCCCCGTTAGTGGTTCTGTGTTCTGGTACTTCCTGCAACCAGGTTTGGCTGTCTATGTTGGTTACTGCGTTTTTCACGTCTTCAATGAAATCTTGGGACATCACTAAGGCGAGAATTGTATCTTGGAACGCTGCCGCCGGGATTATGGGAGGAGGTTTGTGGTTTTCTTCCGGGGACACACTTGTTTCGTCTTCTTGCCGTGACAGGGCATCAGCTTTCCCATTCTGGGGTCCGGGTTTGTATTTAATCAGGAAATCATAATCGGAAAAGAACAGTGACCATCTCAGCTGGCGGGGAGTTAGGGCTCGTGCGGTTTTCAAAAAAAGGAGGTTACGGTGGTCAGTGTAGATTTCCACAGTATGTCGCGCACCTAGTAAGTAATGCCTCCACTCCTCACAGGCCCGTTTGATGGCGAGTAATTCTTTATCAGACACCGAATAGTTGATCTCACTAGGGGCTAGTTTTTTGGAAAAGTATGCGACCGGATGGAGCTGTCCCGTCTCGGGGTGTCTTTGGGATAAGATACCCCCCAAGGCGTACTGTGATGCGTCCGTTTCTACCACAAAGGGCAGAGAAGTATCTGGATGCCTGAGGATGGGGGCCTGGGTGAATCGCTTTTTCAATGTTTCGAAGGCTTGGTTGGCTTCGGCGTTCCACTGGAACAGGACGTTCTTCCTTAGGAGACTGGAGATGGGGTGAATGACTTTAGAGAAGTCTTTAATAAAGCGCCTGTAGTAATTTGCGAACCCCAGAAAGCTTTGCACTGCCTTTACGGTTCGGGGTGGTTTCCATCCAGTTATAGCCTCTACCTTCCCAGCGTCCATTTGAAAGCCTTGAGAATTAACGACATACCCCAAAAAGGTGACCTCTTCGACATGGAACAAGCATTTTTCGAGCTTGGCGTACAAGGAGTGAGCACGGAGTCTGTCTAGTACTTTCTTGACGTGGATTATGTGTTCCGGAAGGTTATCCGAGTATACCAAAATATCGTCGATGTATACTATGCAGTGAGTGTCCAAGAGGCCGCGTAAGACGTCATCCATAAAGTATTGGAACGCTGCAGGGGCATTACACAATCCGAAAAGCATCACCTGGTACTCGTAAAGGCCGTATTTGGTACGAAAAGCGGTTTTCCACTCGTCTCCTGCCTTTACTCGCACCAGGTGATAGGCCCCCCGCAGGTCCAGTTTGGTGACGACACGAGCCCCTCGTAGTTGGTCCAGCAGGACAGGAATCAGAGGTAACGGGTATCGATTTTTTATCGTTACCTTGTTAAGCGCCCGATAATCTATGCAAGTTCGGAGCTCGTCGCAGTCCTTCTTCGAAATGAAGAAGAGGGGAGAAGAAGCCGGTGACGTTGAATGGCGTATGAATCCTGAAGCGAGAAGTTCTTTCAGGTACTCCTGGAGGTATTGTGTCTCTGGTTCAGTGAGAGCGTACACTCTACTGCAGGGGATGTCTGCTCCGGGAACGAGGTCGATGCGGCAATCGTAGGATCGATGGGGCGGCAACTGCGTGGCTTTCTGTTTGTCAAACACCTCTCCGTATTCCTGGTAGTCTTCGGGCAAGACGGTCGGACAGGGGTCTCCTGTACTGCTGCAACTCGTCGCCAGCAACTCAGCTTGCGTGGTGATCTGTAGTTCTGGCATGACCTGTTGTTGGGTACAATGTTCCAGGCAAAACGTGGAAGTAAGAGAGATGCCCATCGGATGACTGGGTCGTGTAACGTCAGCCAAGGCATCCCCAAGATGAGGCGAAAATGAGGAGCATCTATCAGGTCGAAACGTATGATTTCGAAGTGCTCTGTCCCGATCTGTAAGATAAGGGGCAGGGTATGCTGTGTGACAGGGCCGGAGGTCAAGGCCTTTCCGTCGACTGCTTTCACCGCTTCTGGGGTCTTTTTGCGTTCGCAGGGTACTCCGATTTGTTTTGCGTACTGCTGGTCTATGTCGTTTCCTGTAGCCCCTGAATCCAGCAGAGCGGTGGTACTGAGGGAAGCGGCGCTTGTGACCCATAACTCGATATTCACGGTGATATGGGCTACGGCCGGTTGGATGGTGTTGGCCAGTCGCGCTGGGACCGTAGAAGAACCCAAACCCAAGGTGTCGGTCCCGTCTATCCTTGGGTTCTTTAGTTTTCCGACTCCTGTAGGGTCGTAGCCTGTGTTTTTGGGAAGTTGCCTCTGTCGGGACCTCTCTCCCGTGCTCGGCATTCCCTAATGAAATGTCCTCCTTTCCCACAATACAAACATAGTTTTTGTTGTCGTCTTTTTTTCCCTCTCGTCGGCCGTCAAGGGTCCTCTAATTCCTCCGATCTGCATAGGTTCTGGCCTGTCGGAGGTCTTGAGTGCTTCTCCCTGTGCGGGTCTTGGTCGTATAGGGATGGGGCGTATGTCGCCTCGGCTTCTGTCCCCTTTTCGCTCTTGCACTCGATGGTCCAACTGCACTGTGAGCTCGATCAATTCCTCACAGGTCTGGGGAAGTTGTACCACTTGGGAAAGGACGTCCTTAAGTTCACTCCGGAGCCCTTGGTAGAACAGCGTCGGTCTCTTCTCGGGGGGCCAGTTGGTTTCCACCACCAAACGATTAAACGCTGTTATATATGATAACAGGTCCTGTGATCCTTGACGGAGTGTCAGGAGTTCCTTGTCCAATGTTAACATGTGCGTTTTCCTGTCGAAGAGTTTTCTCATCTCTAGACAAAAGGCCGTGAAATCGTGCAGGACGGGATCATTCCGCTCCATTAGTGGGATTGTCCAGTTAGCCGCATTTCCACCCATATAGGACATCATAAAGGAAGTCTTCGCAGCATCGTCCTGAAAGATGGCGGGTTTACAGAGGAAATGGAGACGACTTTGATTCAAGAAGGACTCGGATTTCTTTGGTTCCCCATAGAACCGTTCTGGGGGGGCCAACGGTATGCATGGGTTATGTATCACCTGTACTGTGGGAGTAGCCCCTACGGTAGGAGGACTGAGGGTGTGTGTGGAAAAGAATCCCTGGGTCTGGGCACCCGCCCCCATAGAGGTGGTCGGTGGGGGCAATGTCCAGTCTTTGATGTAAGGACTTTTCCCTGTTGCCGGGGTTTTTCCACTTCGGGAGATACCTGCGACTTCTCTGCGCAGGGTCCCAATTTCGGCTCTCAGGTCTTGGGATTCCTGTCTAGAGGTGTGAACCTCCTGCTGTAAGGCAGCCAGGCTCTCCACCAAGGAGGCTAACACGGTGTTAGTATCCATCGCTCAGGCTGATGGTGAACGTGGGCTTGTCAATCTGTCACGGCGCTAGCAGCTTGCAACCTAGGATAGCCACTAACCTCGGTAGATCATCAGCGGGAACGAGGATTGAAGAACAAACCCCCAAATTCCCCAGGGCGCAGCACCACACAGGGATATAATAATAAACTCCTCTATGGGAACTGCCCTCTCGGGAAGAAACGGAAATAAGGGGGATAAACAATAAACACCACCGCGTCTCTCCTGTCTTCTAGGTCTCCTGATAGTCCGTCCAGGCCAACGAGGGAAACTGTGCAGAGGAAGAGATAGAAGGGCTAATGAGAATATGGTAAGCAAACCCTCCCCCGTTCTTCCCCTCCGATGCTGACACTGTCTTGCTAATATCCGTACCTGCGAGACTATCAAGGTGTACGAGGACTGGAGCAGGTGCTAGGAGAATGGACCCGTATTCCTACTGCAATCAGGGAGTCGTAGGAGGGTAACGCCGGGGACGGGTAATGTACCCAAGTCATGAACTGGCAAGATGTGGAAGTCAACGCTCTCAAAATCAGCAATAGGCAAAGCGCAGGCGCCAGAAGTAACCCACGTGGCAGTGGCCCGTGAATACTTGAAAACAAAACAAAACAACAAGCAACTAAATCAAAATCAGCAAGGATCAGCTGACAACAAAGAGCAAGCCCCAGGGGGTTCAGGACTGCTTTGATACCTGACCGTGGCTTGCCCGTCGAGCTGAGTGGGATTCCGATT
Organism: Triturus cristatus; assembly: GCF_964204655.1. Classification (NCBI taxonomy): domain Eukaryota; kingdom Metazoa; phylum Chordata; class Amphibia; order Caudata; family Salamandridae; genus Triturus; species Triturus cristatus. The sequence goes on from NC_140590.1 coordinate 649,811,093, forward strand.
CCTTCCGGTTGCTTCACCGAAGGAACGCGATGTCTGCAGAGGAAGGAGGGAACGCGTCTGCAACCGCTTCCCAGGATCAGGAGTTCGTGGCGTGATTGAGACTCGGTCGTCCTGCGGGGACAACACCTTCCGCCGACCGAGTCTCGCAGGGGAATGTCTACTCTCCAAAAGGCTCGTCGAGGGGGAAATCCGCAAAGAAGGCTGAAGAAGCGCCGCTCTCACCAGTTGCGGCTTCCAAGGAACAGCTCTCCGATCCGGAGCTTCGTAATTGACAAGCCCCCTCCTGCGGGCGCGGCGACCCTTTGTAGTTCCGGAGGGCCAGGACGTGTTCCTGTTTCCGGTAGGAAGGGGTGTTGGGGCTTCTGGGTATTGTAGTGCGATACTGCGGCCGTGGGCCGACGATCGCGACAGAACCCCCCCTTACGGACCGCCGTCTCGGCGGTTGTCCTGGTTTACCGGGGTGTGTCATGTGGAACCGTCTCAATAGTTGAGGGCAATGTAAGTTGCTGGCGGGTTCCCAGGTACGTTCCTCAACCCCAAAACCCTCCCAGTCTATGAGATACTGTACTCTTCCTTGTAGGAGACGAGAATCCAGTATGGCCCGGACTTCATATTCTTCCTGTCCGTCTATCTCCAGTGCTCCAGGTGTGCCAGGTAACCTCGTTTTCCCAGGGCATGGTCGCAGCAAGGAAACATGAAACACTGGGTGAATTCACCATGTGGGGGGTAAGGTGAGGCGCACTGCTACAGGGTTTATGATTGCCTCAATCCCGTAGGGCCCAATGTATTTCGGCGCTAGCTTTCCCGCCCCTTTTAGATGGAGGTTCTTAGTGGATAGCCACACCTTATCCCCAACTTGATATGATGGTTCGGGTCTTCGCTTGGTGTCTGCGGCCTGTTTCTGTGTGGTTTGGGCGTGAGCTAAATGCTGTTTGGCGTCGATGAGCACCGCTCGCAAGTGCGCGTGGTGTTCCTGTATCGACGGGTGCTTGGACTCCACTGGCCAGTCGAAAGGTAGCATGTTCGGGTGAAACCCGTGTAAACAGAAGAAGGGGGAGCACCCTAACGTGGAGTGTTCTGCGTTGTTGTACGCAAATTCGGCTGTCCAGATCAAGGAATACCAGTCCGCACTGTTTTGGAGGGTGAAACATCTCAAGTACTGTTCTAGCGTTTGATTGAGGCGCTCGGTTTTCCCATCTGTCTGGGGATGGTAACTGGTGGATAACCGGGCGTCAAGGTCCATGGTAGTACACAGTGCCCTCCAAAACCGGGAAGTAAACTGGGATCCCCGGTCGGTGATGAGAATCCGGGGGATCCCATGTGCTCTCACAATATGTTGTAGGAAGATCAAGGCCAATTCAGCTGAAGAGGGCAGTCTTTTAAGGGGGATGAAACGTCCCATCTTTGTTAGATGATCCACCACCACAAGAATGGTAGTGTATCCGTCACTGGGGGGCATTTCTACCACAAAGTCCATGGAGACCGTGTGCCAGGGAGCAGGAGGGAAAGGTATGGGCCGTAACAGCCCTACAGGTTTGGAATTACTGGTTTTTCCCTGCGCACACACTGCACATTGTTTTACGTACTCTCTTGTGTCTTTGCGCAGCGTAGGCCACCAGAATGACCTCTCAATGTTCGCTATGGTTTTGTTTTCCCCCAAATGGCCCCCCAACTTGGAGTCGTGAGCCCAGTTTAACACTTGTTGTTGTAGTGTTGCATTAGGGATGTACAGAGCTTGTTGATGGTATAACAAGTCCCCGTTAGTGGTTCTGTGTTCTGGTACTTCCTGCAACCAGGTTTGGCTGTCTATGTTGGTTACTGCGTTTTTCACGTCTTCAATGAAATCTTGGGACATCACTAAGGCGAGAATTGTATCTTGGAACGCTGCCGCCGGGATTATGGGAGGAGGTTTGTGGTTTTCTTCCGGGGACACACTTGTTTCGTCTTCTTGCCGTGACAGGGCATCAGCTTTCCCATTCTGGGGTCCGGGTTTGTATTTAATCAGGAAATCATAATCGGAAAAGAACAGTGACCATCTCAGCTGGCGGGGAGTTAGGGCTCGTGCGGTTTTCAAAAAAAGGAGGTTACGGTGGTCAGTGTAGATTTCCACAGTATGTCGCGCACCTAGTAAGTAATGCCTCCACTCCTCACAGGCCCGTTTGATGGCGAGTAATTCTTTATCAGACACCGAATAGTTGATCTCACTAGGGGCTAGTTTTTTGGAAAAGTATGCGACCGGATGGAGCTGTCCCGTCTCGGGGTGTCTTTGGGATAAGATACCCCCCAAGGCGTACTGTGATGCGTCCGTTTCTACCACAAAGGGCAGAGAAGTATCTGGATGCCTGAGGATGGGGGCCTGGGTGAATCGCTTTTTCAATGTTTCGAAGGCTTGGTTGGCTTCGGCGTTCCACTGGAACAGGACGTTCTTCCTTAGGAGACTGGAGATGGGGTGAATGACTTTAGAGAAGTCTTTAATAAAGCGCCTGTAGTAATTTGCGAACCCCAGAAAGCTTTGCACTGCCTTTACGGTTCGGGGTGGTTTCCATCCAGTTATAGCCTCTACCTTCCCAGCGTCCATTTGAAAGCCTTGAGAATTAACGACATACCCCAAAAAGGTGACCTCTTCGACATGGAACAAGCATTTTTCGAGCTTGGCGTACAAGGAGTGAGCACGGAGTCTGTCTAGTACTTTCTTGACGTGGATTATGTGTTCCGGAAGGTTATCCGAGTATACCAAAATATCGTCGATGTATACTATGCAGTGAGTGTCCAAGAGGCCGCGTAAGACGTCATCCATAAAGTATTGGAACGCTGCAGGGGCATTACACAATCCGAAAGGCATCACCTGGTACTCGTAAAGGCCGTATTTGGTACGAAAAGCGGTTTTCCACTCGTCTCCTGCCTTTACTCGCACCAGGTGATAGGCCCCCCGCAGGTCCAGTTTGGTGACGACACGAGCCCCTCGTAGTTGGTCCAGCAGGACAGGAATCAGAGGTAACGGGTATCGATTTTTTATCGTTACCTTGTTAAGCGCCCGATAATCTATGCAAGTTCGGAGCTCGTCGCAGTCCTTCTTCGAAATGAAGAAGAGGGGAGAAGAAGCCGGTGACGTTGAATGGCGTATGAATCCTGAAGCGAGAAGTTCTTTCAGGTACTCCTGGAGGTATTGTGTCTCTGGTTCAGTGAGAGCGTACACTCTACTGCAGGGGATGTCTGCTCCGGGAACGAGGTCGATGCGGCAATCGTAGGATCGATGGGGCGGCAACTGCGTGGCTTTCTGTTTGTCAAACACCTCTCCGTATTCCTGGTAGTCTTCGGGCAAGACGGTCGGACAGGGGTCTCCTGTACTGCTGCAACTCGTCGCCAGCAACTCAGCTTGCGTGGTGATCTGTAGTTCTGGCATGACCTGTTGTTGGGTACAATGTTCCAGGCAAAACGTGGAAGTAAGAGAGATGCCCATCGGATGACTGGGTCGTGTAACGTCAGCCAAGGCATCCCCAAGATGAGGCGAAAATGAGGAGCATCTATCAGGTCGAAACGTATGATTTCGAAGTGCTCTGTCCCGATCTGTAAGATAAGGGGCAGGGTATGCTGTGTGACAGGGCCGGAGGTCAAGGCCTTTCCGTCGACTGCTTTCACCGCTTCTGGGGTCTTTTTGCGTTCGCAGGGTACTCCGATTTGTTTTGCGTACTGCTGGTCTATGTCGTTTCCTGTAGCCCCTGAATCCAGCAGAGCGGTGGTACTGAGGGAAGCGGCGCTTGTGACCCATAACTCGATATTCACGGTGATATGGGCTACGGCCGGTTGGATGGTGTTGGCCAGTCGCGCTGGGACCGTAGAAGAACCCAAACCCAAGGTGTCGGTCCCGTCTATCCTTGGGTTCTTTAGTTTTCCGACTCCTGTAGGGTCGTAGCCTGTGTTTTTGGGAAGTTGCCTCTGTCGGGACCTCTCTCCCGTGCTCGGCATTCCCTAATGAAATGTCCTCCTTTCCCACAATACAAACATAGTTTTTGTTGTCGTCTTTTTTCCCTCTCGTCGGCCGTCAAGGGTCCTCTAATTCCTCCGATCTGCATAGGTTCTGGCCTGTCGGAGGTCTTGAGTGCTTCTCCCTGTGCGGGTCTTGGTCGTATAGGGATGGGGCGTATGTCGCCTCGGCTTCTGTCCCCTTTTCGCTCTTGCACTCGATGGTCCAACTGCACTGTGAGCTCGATCAATTCCTCACAGGTCTGGGGAAGTTGTACCACTTGGGAAAGGACGTCCTTAAGTTCACTCCGGAGCCCTTGGTAGAACAGCGTCGGTCTCTTCTCGGGGGGCCAGTTGGTTTCCACCACCAAACGATTAAACGCTGTTATATATGATAACAGGTCCTGTGATCCTTGACGGAGCGTCAGGAGTTCCTTGTCCAATGTTAACATGTGCGTTTTCCTGTCGAAGAGTTTTCTCATCTCTAGACAAAAGGCCGTGAAATCGTGCAGGACGGGATCATTCCGCTCCATTAGTGGGATTGTCCAGTTAGCCGCATTTCCACCCATATAGGACATCATAAAGGAAGTCTTCGCAGCATCGTCCTGAAAGATGGCGGGTTTACAGAGGAAATGGAGACGACTTTGATTCAAGAAGGACTCGGATTTCTTTGGTTCCCCATAGAACCGTTCTGGGGGGGCCAACGGTATGCATGGGTTATGTATCACCTGTACTGTGGGAGTAGCCCCTACGGTAGGAGGACTGAGGGTGTGTGTGGAAAAGAATCCCTGGGTCTGGGCACCCGCCCCCATAGAGGTGGTCGGTGGGGGCAATGTCCAGTCTTTGATGTAAGGACTTTTCCCTGTTGCCGGGGTTTTTCCACTTCGGGAGATACCTGCGACTTCTCTGCGCAGGGTCCCAATTTCGGCTCTCAGGTCTTGGGATTCCTGTCTAGAGGTGTGAACCTCCTGCTGTAAGGCAGCCAGGCTCTCCACCAAGGAGGCTAACACGGTGTTAGTATCCATCGCTCAGGCTGATGGTGAACGTGGGCTTGTCAATCTGTCACGGCGCTAGCAGCTTGCAACCTAGGATAGCCACTAACCTCGGTAGATCATCAGCGGGAACGAGGATTGAAGAACAAACCCCCAAATTCCCCAGGGCGCAGCACCACACAGGGATATAATAATAAACTCCTCTATGGGAACTGCCCTCTCGGGAAGAAACGGAAATAAGGGGGATAAACAATAAACACCACCGCGTCTCTCCTGTCTTCTAGGTCTCCTGATAGTCCGTCCAGGCCAACGAGGGAAACTGTGCAGAGGAAGAGATAGAAGGGCTAATGAGAATATGGTAAGCAAACCCTCCCCCGTTCTTCCCCTCCGATGCTGACACTGTCTTGCTAATATCCGTACCTGCGAGACTATCAAGGTGTACGAGGACTGGAGCAGGTGCTAGGAGAATGGACCCGTATTCCTACTGCAATCAGGGAGTCGTAGGAGGGTAACGCCGGGGACGGGTAATGTACCCAAGTCATGAACTGGCAAGATGTGGAAGTCAACGCTCTCAAAATCAGCAATAGGCAAAGCGCAGGCGCCAGAAGTAACCCACGTGGCAGTGGCCCGTGAATACTTGAAAACAAAACAAAACAACAAGCAACTAAATCAAAATCAGCAAGGATCAGCTGACAACAAAGAGCAAGCCCCAGGGGGTTCAGGACTGCTTTGATACCTGACCGTGGCTTGCCCGTCGAGCTGAGTGGGATTCCGATTCCTTCCGGTTGCTTCACCGAAGGAACGCGATGTCTGCAGAGGAAGGAGGGAACGCGTCTGCAACCGCTTCCCAGGATCAGGAGTTCGTGGCGTGATTGAGACTCGGTCGTCCTGCGGGGACAACACCTTCCGCCGACCGAGTCTCGCAGGGGAATGTCTACTCTCCAAAAGGCTCGTCGAGGGGGAAATCCGCAAAGAAGGCTGAAGAAGCGCCGCTCTCACCAGTTGCGGCTTCCAAGGAACAGCTCTCCGATCCGGAGCTTCGTAATTGACAAGCCCCCTCCTGCGGGCGCGGCGACCCTTTGTAGTTCCGGAGGGCCAGGACGTGTTCCTGTTTCCGGTAGGAAGGGGTGTTGGGGCTTCTGGGTATTGTAGTGCGATACTGCGGCCGTGGGCCGACGATCGCGACAGAACCCCCCCTTACGGACCGCCGTCTCGGCGGTTGTCCTGGTTTACCGGGGTGTGTCATGTGGAACCGTCTCAATAGTTGAGGGCAATGTAAGTTGCTGGCGGGTTCCCAGGTACGTTCCTCAACCCCAAAACCCTCCCAGTCTATGAGATACTGTACTCTTCCTTGTAGGAGACGAGAATCCAGTATGGCCCGGACTTCATATTCTTCCTGTCCGTCTATCTCCAGTGCTCCAGGTGTGCCAGGTAACCTCGTTTTCCCAGGGCATGGTCGCAGCAAGGAAACCTGAAACACTGGGTGAATTCACCATGTGGGGGGTAAGGTGAGGCGCACTGCTACAGGGTTTATGATTGCCTCAATCCCGTAGGGCCCAATGTATTTCGGCGCTAGCTTTCCCGCCCCTTTTAGATGGAGGTTCTTAGTGGATAGCCACACCTTATCCCCAACTTGATATGATGGTTCGGGTCTTCGCTTGGTGTCTGCGGCCTGTTTCTGTGTGGTTTGGGCGTGAGCTAAATGCTGTTTGGCGTCGATGAGCACCGCTCGCAAGTGCGCGTGGTGTTCCTGTATCGATGGGTGCTTGGACTCCACTGGCCAGTCGAAAGGTAGCATGTTCGGGTGAAACCCGTGTAAACAGAAGAAGGGGGAGCACCCTAACGTGGAGTGTTCTGCGTTGTTGTACGCAAATTCGGCTGTCCAGATCAAGGAATACCAGTCCGCACTGTTTTGGAGGGTGAAACATTTCAAGTACTGTTCTAGCGTTTGATTGAGGCGCTCGGTTTTCCCATCTGTCTGGGGATGGTAACTGGTGGATAACCGGGCGTCAAGGTCCATGGTAGTACACAGTGCCCTCCAAAACCGGGAAGTAAACTGGGATCCCCGGTCGGTGATGAGAATCCGGGGGATCCCATGTGCTCTCACAATATGTTGTAGGAAGATCAAGGCCAATTCAGCTGAAGAGGGCAGTCTTTTAAGGGGGATGAAACGTCCCATCTTTGTTAGATGATCCACCACCACAAGAATGGTAGTGTATCCGTCACTGGGGGGCATTTCTACCACAAAGTCCATGGAGACCGTGTGCCAGGGAGCAGGAGGGAAAGGTATGGGCCGTAACAGCCCTACAGGTTTGGAATTACTGGTTTTTCCCTGCGCACACACTGCACATTGTTTTACGTACTCTCTTGTGTCTTTGCGCAGCGTAGGCCACCAGAATGACCTCTCAATGTTCGCTATGGTTTTGTTTTCCCCCAAATGGCCCCCCAACTTGGAGTCGTGAGCCCAGTTTAACACTTGTTGTTGTAGTGTTGCATTAGGGATGTACAGAGCTTGTTGATGGTATAACAAGTCCCCGTTAGTGGTTCTGTGTTCTGGTACTTCCTGCAACCAGGTTTGGCTGTCTATGTTGGTTACTGCGTTTTTCACGTCTTCAATGAAATCTTGGGACATCACTAAGGCGAGAATTGTATCTTGGAACGCTGCCGCCGGGATTATGGGAGGAGGTTTGTGGTTTTCTTCCGGGGACACACTTGTTTCGTCTTCTTGCCGTGACAGGGCATCAGCTTTCCCATTCTGGGGTCCGGGTTTGTATTTAATCAGGAAATCATAATCGGAAAAGAACAGTGACCATCTCAGCTGGCGGGGAGTTAGGGCTCGTGCGGTTTTCAAAAAAAGGAGGTTACGGTGGTCAGTGTAGATTTCCACAGTATGTCGCGCACCTAGTAAGTAATGCCTCCACTCCTCACAGGCCCGTTTGATGGCGAGTAATTCTTTATCAGACACCGAATAGTTGATCTCACTAGGGGCTAGTTTTTTGGAAAAGTATGCGACCGGATGGAGCTGTCCCGTCTCGGGGTGTCTTTGGGATAAGATACCCCCCAAGGCGTACTGTGATGCGTCCGTTTCTACCACAAAGGGCAGAGAAGTATCTGGATGCCTGAGGATGGGGGCCTGGGTGAATCGCTTTTTCAATGTTTCGAAGGCTTGGTTGGCTTCGGCGTTCCACTGGAACAGGACGTTCTTCCTTAGGAGACTGGAGATGGGGTGAATGACTTTAGAGAAGTCTTTAATAAAGCGCCTGTAGTAATTTGCGAACCCCAGAAAGCTTTGCACTGCCTTTACGGTTCGGGGTGGTTTCCATCCAGTTATAGCCTCTACCTTCCCAGCGTCCATTTGAAAGCCTTGAGAATTAACGACATACCCCAAAAAGGTGACCTCTTCGACATGGAACAAGCATTTTTCGAGCTTGGCGTACAAGGAGTGAGCACGGAGTCTGTCTAGTACTTTCTTGACGTGGATTATGTGTTCCGGAAGGTTATCCGAGTATACCAAAATATCGTCGATGTATACTATGCAGTGAGTGTCCAAGAGGCCGCGTAAGACGTCATCCATAAAGTATTGGAACGCTGCAGGGGCATTACACAATCCGAAAAGCATCACCTGGTACTCGTAAAGGCCGTATTTGGTACGAAAAGCGGTTTTCCACTCGTCTCCTGCCTTTACTCGCACCAGGTGATAGGCCCCCCGCAGGTCCAGTTTGGTGACGACACGAGCCCCTCGTAGTTGGTCCAGCAGGACAGGAATCAGAGGTAACGGGTATCGATTTTTTATCGTTACCTTGTTAAGCGCCCGATAATCTATGCAAGTTCGGAGCTCGTCGCAGTCCTTCTTCGAAATGAAGAAGAGGGGAGAAGAAGCCGGTGACGTTGAATGGCGTATGAATCCTGAAGCGAGAAGTTCTTTCAGGTACTCCTGGAGGTATTGTGTCTCTGGTTCAGTGAGAGCGTACACTCTACTGCAGGGGATGTCTGCTCCGGGAACGAGGTCGATGCGGCAATCGTAGGATCGATGGGGCGGCAACTGCGTGGCTTTCTGTTTGTCAAACACCTCTCCGTATTCCTGGTAGTCTTCGGGCAAGACGGTCGGACAGGGGTCTCCTGTACTGCTGCAACTCGTCGCCAGCAACTCAGCTTGCGTGGTGATCTGTAGTTCTGGCATGACCTGTTGTTGGGTACAATGTTCCAGGCAAAACGTGGAAGTAAGAGAGATGCCCATCGGATGACTGGGTCGTGTAACGTCAGCCAAGGCATCCCCAAGATGAGGCGAAAATGAGGAGCATCTATCAGGTCGAAACGTATGATTTCGAAGTGCTCTGTCCCGATCTGTAAGATAAGGGGCAGGGTATGCTGTGTGACAGGGCCGGAGGTCAAGGCCTTTCCGTCGACTGCTTTCACCGCTTCTGGGGTCTTTTTGCGTTCGCAGGGTACTCCGATTTGTTTTGCGTACTGCTGGTCTATGTCGTTTCCTGTAGCCCCTGAATCCAGCAGAGCGGTGGTACTGAGGGAAGCGGCGCTTGTGACCCATAACTCGATATTCACGGTGATATGGGCTACGGCCGGTTGGATGGTGTTGGCCAGTCGCGCTGGGACCGTAGAAGAACCCAAACCCAAGGTGTCGGTCCCGTCTATCCTTGGGTTCTTTAGTTTTCCGACTCCTGTAGGGTCGTAGCCTGTGTTTTTGGGAAGTTGCCTCTGTCGGGACCTCTCTCCCGTGCTCGGCATTCCCTAATGAAATGTCCTCCTTTCCCACAATACAAACATAGTTTTTGTTGTCGTCTTTTTTCCCTCTCGTCGGCCGTCAAGGGTCCTCTAATTCCTCCGATCTGCATAGGTTCTGGCCTGTCGGAGGTCTTGAGTGCTTCTCCCTGTGCGGGTCTTGGTCGTATAGGGATGGGGCGTATGTCGCCTCGGCTTCTGTCCCCTTTTCGCTCTTGCACTCGATGGTCCAACTGCACTGTGAGCTCGATCAATTCCTCACAGGTCTGGGGAAGTTGTACCACTTGGGAAAGGACGTCCTTAAGTTCACTCCGGAGCCCTTGGTAGAACAGCGTCGGTCTCTTCTCGGGGGGCCAGTTGGTTTCCACCACCAAACGATTAAACGCTGTTATATATGATAACAGGTCCTGTGATCCTTGACGGACATCATAAAGGAAGTCTTCGCAGCATCGTCCTGAAAGATGGCGGGTTTACAGAGGAAATGGAGACGACTTTGATTCAAGAAGGACTCGGATTTCTTTGGTTCCCCATAGAACCGTTCTGGGGGGGCCAATGGTATGCATGGGTTATGTATCACCTGTACTGTGGGAGTAGCCCCTACGGTAGGAGGACTGAGGGTGTGTGTGGAAAAGAATCCCTGGGTCTGGGCACCCGCCCCCATAGAGGTGGTCGGTGGGGGCAATGTCCAGTCTTTGATGTAAGGACTTTTCCCTGTTGCCGGGGTTTTTCCACTTCGGGAGATACCTGCGACTTCTCTGCGCAGGGTCCCAATTTCGGCTCTCAGGTCTTGGGATTCCTGTCTAGAGGTGTGAACCTCCTGCTGTAAGGCAGCCAGGCTCTCCACCAAGGAGGCTAACACGGTGTTAGTATCCATCGCTCAGGCTGATGGTGAACGTGGGCTTGTCAATCTGTCACGGCGCTAGCAGCTTGCAACCTAGGATAGCCACTAACCTCGGTAGATCATCAGCGGGAACGAGGATTGAAGAACAAACCCCCAAATTCCCCAGGGCGCAGCACCACACAGGGATATAATAATAAACTCCTCTATGGGAACTGCCCTCTCGGGAAGAAACGGAAATAAGGGGGATAAACAATAAACACCACCGCGTCTCTCCTGTCTTCTAGGTCTCCTGATAGTCCGTCCAGGCCAACGAGGGAAACTGTGCAGAGGAAGAGATAGAAGGGCTAATGAGAATATGGTAAGCAAACCCTCCCCCGTTCTTCCCCTCCGATGCTGACACTGTCTTGCTAATATCCGTACCTGCGAGACTATCAAGGTGTACGAGGACTGGAGCAGGTGCTAGGAGAATGGACCCGTATTCCTACTGCAATCAGGGAGTCGTAGGAGGGTAACGCCGGGGACGGGTAATGTACCCAAGTCATGAACTGGCAAGATGTGGAAGTCAACGCTCTCAAAATCAGCAATAGGCAAAGCACAGGCGCCAGAAGTAACCCACGTGGCAGTGGCCCGTGAATACTTGAAAACAAAACAAAACAACAAGCAACTAAATCAAAATCAGCAAGGATCAGCTGACAACAAAGAGCAAGCCCCAGGGGGTTCAGGACTGCTTTGATACCTGACCGTGGCTTGCCCGTCGAGCTGAGTGGGATTCCGATTCCTTCCGGTTGCTTCACCGAAGGAACGCGATGTCTGCAGAGGAGGGAGGGAACGCGTCTGCAACCGCTTCCCAGGATCAGGAGTTCGTGGCGTGATTGAGACTCGGTCGTCCTGCCGGGACAACACCTTCCGCCGACCGAGTCTCGCAGGGGAATGTCTACTCTCCAAAAGGCTCGTCGAGGGGGAAATCCACAAAGAAGGCTGAAGAAGCGCCGCTCTCACCAGTTGCGGCTTCCAAGGAACAGCTCTCCGATCCGGAGCTTCGTAATTGACAAGCCCCCTCCTGCGGGCGCGGCGACCCTTTGTAGTTCCGGAGGGCCGGGACGTGTTCCTGTTTCCGGTAGGAAGGGGTGTTGGGGCTTCTGGGTATTGTAGTGCGATACTGCGGCCGTGGGCCGACGATCGCGACATCCATGTACTCCTCAACACTGCAAAGGGGGATGATACATGTCGGCCCAGTCTGATCCTGGAGGTGGGTTTTGTATACAATAGTTTAGTATATGCTCGTAGCCGTGGGCCCACTCCCATCCTCTGAAGCACTGCGAAGAGATATGGCCATGACACGTATCAAAGGCCTTTTCCAGGTCCAGGATCATGCAAGCGGCATGGGGATGTCTATCTTGGACCTGGTCCTGAACCTGGAACAGCCATCGAATGTTGTGGGAGATGCATCTCCCAGGCACGAACCAGCATTGGTCCGGGTGCACTAGCATTGGGATAACCAACACATACCCTTCTGCCAATATCTTGCCAAAACATTTGTAGTCTGCAGAGAGCAGGGCAGTGGGCCCGTAGGATTCCAGGCGGCATGGATCGCGGTCTGGTTTTAAGAAGAATGCTATCAGTGAATCTCTCAGAGAATACAGGAGCTCCCCCTCCTCCAGCGCCGCTTCGAACAGTTCCACCAAATTCGGCACTAGCAGTGAAGAGAATGTTTGGTAAAATTCTAGTGGTAGGCCATCAAGACCCGCGGCCTAGTTTTTATCTAGGGTTTGTATTGCATGTGTCACATCTCACGTGATAGCTGTATCAAGGGCGGCTTTGTCGGCTGTCGCTATTCATGATAACGGGTGACGATCTAGGAATTTGTCCATCGCTTCCGGATCTGTCCGACTAGGGGCAGTGTATAAGCCTGAAATAATAACTGTAGAATGCGTGCATAATCTCCATTTGGAAGTGGACGGTTGTGTCCTATACTTCGGTTATAGGCCGCGAGGCAGTGTCCTGCCATATCACCCAAGCTAGCAATGAGCCTGCTCTGTCTCCTTACCTGTGTCTCTTAGCTGCGTACGCTTTAAAATTGTATCACCTGAGGTGCGCAAGCATCTCTGCGTATGCAGTTTTAGCATCCGCTAACTAAGCCACTGTCTCCCCATTATTGTCCGCCACTTGTGACAATGTTGCCAACCTCCTCTGTTCCTCTACTATACGTCATTCTAGAGTCTTATGTACTCCCGAGATTTGTCGGAAACATGCCTCCCTTATTACGACCTTAACTGCGTCCCATTCCAAATCACTGAAGAACAACTACAGACCAGCCTCGCACTCAACCCTCCGACGAACCCCACCAACCCGGATGATGGTGCGCTCTCCCTCGAACGCTGGATGAACGACTGCGCCAACACCATCGCGCCGCTAAAAATCCCCACCAACAGAGGCACCAGCAGAAGAGTCAGCTGGTTCACCCCGGAACTCCTCGACTCCAAACGCATCTGCCGGAAACTGAAAAACACACGGAACAGCAACAAGAAGCCAGACAGCCACACTGCCTACAAAGACGCCATCCGCAACCACCACCACCTCATTAGGACCGCTAAAAGGACCTCCTTCACAGACCGCCTTGACAACAACGCACACAACAGCAAGGAGCTCTTCACCATCGTGAAGGAACTTTCCAACCCCAGCTCCAACGCCAACGACATCCCACCATCACAAGCTCTGTGCGACTCACTCACCACCTTCTTTCACCGGAAAATCACCGACATCCATGACAGCTTCAGACTCCGGATGACCCCTGCCGACCACAGCGCAACGAACCCACCGCACCCCACCACCCACGACACCCTGATAACCTGGGCCAACGTGAGCATCGAGGACACAATCAATACCATGGGATCAATCCACTCCGGTTCCCCATCCAACCCCCTCCCACACCACATCTTCAACAAAGCTAGCAAGTCCATCGCACCCCACCTGCACAAAATCATCAACCTCTCCTTCGAGACCGCCACCTTCCCTGAGAACTGGAAGCACGCAGAGATCAACGCCCTACTGAAGAAACTCAAAGCAGACCCGAGTGACCTCAAGAACTTCCGGCCCATCTCCTTGTCCCGTTCCCAGCTGAGGTCATCGAGAAGATCGTAAACACCCAGCTCACGCGACACCTCGAAGACAACAACATCCTAGACCCATCACAATCAGGATTCCGCAGCAACCACAGCACCGAGACCGCCCTAATCGCCGCCACAGACGACATCAGGATCCTGCTAGACAATGGCCAGACAGCGGCCCTCATCCTCCTAGACCCCTCCTCCGCCTTCGACACTGTCTGCCACCACACACTACGCACGCGCCTCCACGAGGCAAGGATCCGAAACAAGGTCCTGGACTGGACCACCTCCTTCCTCTCCGGCAGAACTCAGAGACTCCGCCTCCCCCGTTCTGCTCCGAGGCCTTCAAGATCATCTGCGGCAGGCCACAGGGATCCTCCATCAGCCCGACGCTGTTCAACGTCTACATGGCACCACTAGCACGCATCGCACAACCTCATCATAATCTCCAACGCCGACGACACTCAGCTGATCCTCTCCCTCACCAAGGACCCCCTCACCGCCAAATCCAACCTCCACCAGGGAATGAAGGCCGTCGCCGACTGGATGGTGGACAGCTGCCTCAAACTGAACACAGACAAAACGGAAATCCTCATTCTCGGGTCCAACCCCTCCGCTTGGCCCACATCACTGGGGTCCCCCCCGGCCCCCACCGACCACGCACGCAACCTGGGAGTCATCCTCGACTCGAAACTCTCCATGACCAAACAAGTCAACGCAGTCTCCTCCACCTGTTTCAACACCCTCCGCATGCTCCGCAAGATCTTCAGATGGATCCCGACAAACACGAGGAAAACAGTCACCCAGGCCCTGGTCAGCAGCAGGCTCGACTACGGAAACGCCCTCTACGCCGGAACCTCGTCCAAGCTCATCAGCAGACTACAGAGAATACAGAATGCCTCTGCATGCCTGATCCTCGACGTCCCGCGCCGCGACCACATCACACCCCACCTGAAGAACCTGCACTGGCTCCCCGTCGACAAAAGAATCTCCTTCAAGCTCCTGATCCACGCATACAAGGCACTCCACAAAACCGGCCCAGCCTATCTCAACAGCCGACTCTCCTTCTACGTACCCAACAGAAAACTCCGCTCCGCTGACCACGCCCTGGCCACGGTCCCACGCATCCGGAGAACTACTTCCGGAGGCAGATCCTTCTCCCATCGCGCTGCCAAGACCTGGACACCCACCACCTACGTCAAACCGAAGAACTGCTGACCTTCAGGAGACAACTCAAGACCTGGCTCTTCGACCACTAACAGCTCCCCCCCACCCCCCCAGCGCCTTGAAACCCGCCCGGGTATTAAGTGCGCTTTACAAGTTACATGATTGATTGATTGATTGATTCTTGTGGTTGCTGTCTCGGTTTTTACCCGAAAATAATTCTGAATGTGTGTTTGTTGTTCATGTCTGAATATCTGATCCTCTAGGCATCCGCGAGGTAGTCACGAGGTGGGCACCAGAGGCGGTAGCGAAATTAGAGTGAGCGTGTGTACGTCATGGTCGGACAGGATTCATCCTAGATAGTCTTCGTCTTGGACCATGGGGATTATGTTTTACGTGCATAAGAATTGGTCTAGACGAACCCTGAGATTGTGTGGGGTAGAGTGGAATGAGTATAGTTTGGTTGTGGGGTACTTACTACGTCATGCATCTTCTATAGTTCAATGTTCAATCCAGGCGTTAAATCATTTTGCTTGTGCAGTGGCCGGGGATGCTGGGTGTGGTGGATGTGATCTGTCCAGACTTAAGTCCTGTACACAAATATAGTCTACCCCTAATATCCTAGGTGACATAGTATACTGGGCCGGAGTGTGGGATAGGGAGTCCCAGTGTTTCCCTTGTTCCGTATTTGGCGCATAAATACTGATTATCAACTGTCTACTAGTCCCACCAGGAGGGCATAGCGACCTTCCCTATAAATTGTTCTACGCAGCTCTTGGAACAGGGTCCCTGGTTGTAGCCAGATAAGTGCTCCCCATGCAAATGCTGAGTATGTGGTTGCACAAACTGTGCCCCGCCATCTTTTACGCAGTTTGTTAAGCTCTTCTGCTGTTAAATGTGTTTCTTGGAGCAGTGCTATCTGTGCATTCTGTCTTTTAAGCATATACTGCATCTCTAGCGGGCCGTGTGCATGCCACGCACATTAATTGTGAGGACGCTGATATCGCCTTTATGTGCCATTAGGGATTATGAGGGGTGCGACCTGAACGTCACCTGAGAGGGGGTGAGAGCAGACACCTCCCCTTGCCTGTCTAAGGAGCCACGCATGGAGATACTACGCTCTTCCACCTGATAGTATACATTCAGTGTGCGGGTGAATGACAAATGTGGGAATTGTAACTGGGGTGGGAAATCTTCCCAATACTTTGGACTTACCACAACGAGTGGTGCATCTAAACTGTGCATGTCTCTTATACTCTAATGTATTCCGGGCCTGGCCAAATGCAAGCCTAGGTCTCTCCAGCGAGTGGCTTTTGCAGGATCTGTGTATGCAGAGGGGTCTAGTATCTAGCTATCATATTCTGCTTGTGATATGAATATGTTCAGCTCTCAGTTGCGTTTATATAAAAATGTGGTGCAAGCATATGTCCAGTAGTGGGCACAGTTCATATAAGTGTGTCTGCAGTTTTGCAGTGGGGTCACTGAGCCCGGTCAGAATTCGGATGCGTTGCTGTCTTCTTCCGAGGTGAAGATGTGTGGGCCTCTATCTTCGTCTGTTGCCATAGATGTCCATCCGGGTTCCGCTGCTTCCTGTAGAGCTTTCCTACGCTCAGCTATGGGGATCCCACAATCTGGGTGCCAGTTCTGGGCTGGAGGTGCTTGCTGAGTTTCTTGGGACAGCTGCGTCTGCTTTTCGGTATTTGGGATTGTTCACTATATTTTGGAGTTGGGTGTGAATGGTTTTGGCAGTTTTGTATCATCCAGTCATAGGCTGCCGCAGAATCTGTGAAAAACTTTGTGGACCCATCATGCATGAAGTTGAGTCGAGCTGGAAATAACAGCAAATATTGGATACCTTCCTGGTGGAGTTGCCGCTTGACTTTTAGGAACTACGATCGTTGGCATGGTACTGTCCGAGAATAGTCTGGGAAAATCATGACCAGCTTATCCTTAATTCGGATGGGCCCATGTTGTCTGGCGGCTCGAAGCACTGCGTCTCTGTCCCGGTAATGAAGAATTTTTGCTAATAATCGGCGGGGTGGAGATCCCAGGGGTGGGCGACGAGCTGTCATCCCGTGCGCTCTCTCTATTGAGAAGAAGGGTGTGACGTCCGCAGATGATGTAAAGGTGCGGACCCAGGTTTCTATGTAGGTTATGGGGTACGTTCCCTTCACACCTTCTGGCAGGCCCAGGACGTGAATATTGCACCTTCTCGAGCGGCCTTCAAGCTCATCTGCACATTCCTCCACGGCCGCCACTCGAGTTTGCAGTGTTTGTAACATTTCTTGTTGCGTTTTTGCAATGGGCTGCAGGGCGGCAATCATCTTCTCTCTGTCCGCTGTGTCTGCCTGTGTACGGTGGTCATCACGTAATATGCTGAGGTCTATAGCGCGGGTACCGAACCATTCTTCCATTGTGACCCGGAAATGTTCGATGGCCGCCAGTACCTTATCCAATTTTTCTGACATGTTTAGGATAGATGATGCCTCTACGTCTTTGTGTTAAGTCTTAGCCGTATTGCTCTGAGTTGTAGACGGCTTCTTGGAGCCTTTGTGTGTCCGGAGCTTCCCCATACTTGCACTGCACTGGTCGTCCCTTAACGTTTAAGTCTGAAACTATCCTTTGGACCTGCTCGTAGCTAGTCCGTGATGGCTGCATCTGTCATGGGCGCCAGGCTACAATACAAGTGTGTGGGTGTAGCCTGTGGGCCATCGAATGTTCCTCCACCAAATACTTCTGGATAAGTCTTAGTAGCGGAGGGTCACAGAATAAACTTTACTGGTGCTACTTCACTAGGCCGCACCTCGATGATGGTCCCTTTTGTGTGTTTGCGCTCCCTTAAGCTTCCTTTGCACGCTGGACCCTTTTACGCCTTAGACAGCAGTGGACCATGTACGCATCTGTGGGCTCACTACTCAGATGATGTCTCTTAGTCCTCTGACAGCGCAGGGAGTGATTATGTTGAGTGGGGCTTCTGGGAGTCCACTTGGGACTTCCAGGCCTCAGGACATTGGCTTCACAGCTGAGATCCCTGTACACAAGGCCTCTGGCAAGGATCTCCGGTCAGGAAAACGGGGGTGGCAACTATTTGTTCCTTTCAGAGGCAGTTACCACCGTCTGCCCGCTAGTGCTGGCCACTCTGTATGTGAATGCCACACTGGCCTACTACTCAGTTAAGGCCTCGAGCATGCGTTGGAGTTGCCAGGGGAGGAGTGTGGGTTTTGGCTCTACACCTGACAGCTGCTGCTGGCTGGTTTCCACTCACACGGGCCGGGCAACCCTCCCTGCTTCACTCACCTGGTGTATCCCTGTCATTCTGTCTGCGAGGGGGCTGTTTGGACCTGTCCACTCTGGCATTTCCTCTGTCGCACCTCCATTCCCGTCACGGCACTGACCGGCCACCTGCACCACCATTGCAGCGGGGGTCATAGTTTATGCTCGAGTCTGTTCTTCTATTTTCCCAATCTGGGGGTAGGTCACTAAACACGCCGCCGAGGAGGGGGTCAACCTCATCTGGGAAAAGGAGTGCAGGGGGGGGCTGCAGTAGACCGCAGTCTCCCCCAGCATAAAGAAGAACAGTCCACCCCTAAGTTTCACGGGGCATCTGAAAGAATAACCCCTCAAGGGCTCAGCAGAAGGGCTGAGTTGGGGATGTCTGGAGAAGGGCATCCCCTGGAGGTGAAGTGGTGTAATTGCACCGAAATGCATTTACTATTGGTTATTTCTTTTTAGGTGGACTGAAAGTCACATGTGTAAAGTGAAGTACCTGTGTAAGGTGATGTTAAGCTAAATGGAGTTATGTTGCTGGACCTTCCTGCTAAGGGGTCTGGCTGTATTTACGTAATCCCATGCTTTTACCTGTGATTCCTTTTAAAGTGAAGAGACACTGCAGGAGAAGTGTAGTTGCCAGGAGTACTTCTTTTGAAGGGACTGTAAGTCACATGTGTAAGGAGATGTCATAAGCCAAGTGGGGCTATGTTGCCAGACAGTCCTGCTAGGGTGTCTGGCTGTATATGCGCAATCCTGTGATTTCATCTGTGATGCCTTTAGGGGCTGTAATTGCCATGCATTCAAATGATCAACCAAGGTGATGAGTACTGTCATTCTAAAGTGTGCGTAAACATGGATTCTTGCTGCTGCGCTTAGGTGAAGACCCCAGACTGCTAGCCCTTAAGATATAGAGGTGCATACTGTATGGACAGTAGGAGATGCTCAGTCAGGGTCATGTGTCACCAAGGCAGGTTTACCCCTTTTTAATGCTTGTTGAGGTAATGGGGTGGGTCGCCACTGGGATGGTGCCAGTGCGCCGTACAATGCCAGTGTCGGCAGGCTCTCTGCTTCCTCTGACCAGCACGCTTCACCAGTGCGGGCGCATCCCACAGTATTTCGGCTAGAATCACTGCTGTATGTGACGGGCTGGGTTGCCGCTATCACTGCCCAACTAGGCAGCCTGTTAACCGCTCCTTAAAGGCATGGCACAGACCGGGTATTCCGCAGCGCTGATCTTTCGAGGTCTGGGAGCCAGTTCGTTGGTGCCTCCGCCGCAGTCCTGGGCCCAATATCGCCAGTGAGGAACCCCTCCAGCGTGAATTAAGGGCGCGATTGAGGCTGGGTAGAACAACTTCAGACAGGCACAACCACCATCTTGGCTGGCTTGGCCACGCCCCGGGTTTCTTCATCATAATAACAGCCTCAAACCATTCGGCGGAGCCAGTAGGATCATGTAGCAATAAAGAACCAACTTATGCAGCAAGGTTATCAAAATTACCCGGCAAGAAAAGGGCAATTGTGGAGCATTATTCAACACATTCTTTGGCACTATTATTTTGAGTCATTTGAGCTAGGAACATCTGAATATTATGTGGCAAATGCATGCCTTCATAATGATGCAGTAAATGCAGCAGCCAGAGAACAATCTAAGTCTACTAGTACTAACTTTTGTCGTACTTATCTATTCATGAAAGGTAAACAAAACCTAAACTTTCATATTCCAATCAGTGCCTACTTTTATCTGTATCTTTCTATCACATTATAGGCTGCAAACAATATGTTGGTTTCTCTGTATTTATGTCTTATTGTGTTGCCCAACCTCATTTTACATTAACCGTCTAGAAGGTATCATAATGTGAAAATTCCCTGCTGCTTAATTTATGCATCCCAAGCGAAGACACTGTTGCATATCAAGGCCAAAAACTTCAATGAAAATGCCCTCTGCTATGTTCACTGCTGATAATAGAACACTCACTGTTATCAGCAAAGATTTGGAAAATTCTTTCTGTTTTTTGTTTTGAAATATCTGGGTGCTTTTGCATAATGAATTTGCAAAGTATTGTCAACTTGGAGAGTAATAGTTTCCTCGAAAGAACTATACCACAGCAGAAAATATTGTGAGGGGCATTCTGATTGGCTGGGGGAGCATTATTTCATCTCAAGCTTCGGATCTGTGGAAAGCAAACCACATCTTCCAAGCAGGTTGATTAGCATGTCGAGCATGAATATTCCATAGACATTTGAACCTGTTGTTTCTTTCCTCCCCATCAGGTCATCGCTGAGCTGCAATCCACTGTTGCCACCTTGAGAGAGGAGAGCAGCCGGCAGCAGCTGTGTTCAGAAAGACGTCTCCAAGACACCATTAACAAGTTTGAAGAGGAGAAGAGGAAGCTCATTAGAGATAATGAAAGCACAGTCAAGGTAACTTAAAAAGTTTGCTCAAGGCTTAAAGCTGCCTTTTCATGAAAGATTGTGATCAGATCTTATTAAAGAAAATCGCTACCAAGCTATTTTGCGAAATCAGTACCCAAACTTTGACATGCTCCTTATTTGAGTGCCATTTTTGTATCTGGGAAACAAACTAGACAATGCCTCCCTCTGCTGTCTCATGCTACTAAATCACTCCATAGCCTATACACAGTGGGCCACATCAGCTATGGACTGTAGCCAACATCTCAGGCCATATGCTAAGTTTCAGTTAGTCATTTCTGCCCATCCATCCATTTATTAATACAGAGCATAAAACTAAGATACATCTCTCCAACTTCAGTCCCACTATTCAGCGTGTCAGATCCCTTTTGAGCCTACACACTTACACTAGCTGCACCTCCACAGAGACACTATAAGAATGTGCTTGCATGTCACAACCCATCAGAGCCGGTACTTGACCTATGTTGGGGCTTTGAGAAGACCAAGACCAGAATCAGGCAGTACCGCCCCAAATTAAGTGGGTTTAAACAATAAATCCTAGTTATAGGCTTACCATCTTTTTCATATTAGTTTTTTGGCAGTTTAAGGTGAAAATCATACATTATTCATTCTACGTTTCATAACCCTATCTTGCTATGTTCCTGTTCTTCAGTGGACTTAAACTAACTCTGTGTTCATCTATCAGCATTTTGTAAAATATTTTTATGGTACACCTGTGGAAAATCTTCACTTTCTGGGCCAGGAGTGCCCTTCCCCATCACCAACTGTCATCATTATTTAGAGAGAAACAGATCTGCTCTTTCTATGGACAGAAGACAATCTACACATGAGCAGAGTGTTTATTGACCTTATCCAGTACACGAGGCTACATGTGGCACTATTTGTAAATCCATTGCTTCCTAGACTCTGAAGGACAGGAAGCAGAGGTGGACACTGTACTTCCTGGGAAAAAAGATATGTCCGGCTTCTAAAGGGGTTGGCATCTCTTCTGGGAATAATTTTGTGAAAAGTGCTCCACCAAGCACTTCTATGAAGGTAGAACAAAAAGAGAAACATGGTGTTTTGAGAGCTAGATTTATTATCTGAATCACCTGTAGCCACCTCCGCATAGGACAAAACTTGAGTTTCCGCGGGAAAACAGTCCAGAAAAGGTGAAGATCAGCCTGTGCAAACACTTACATGAAAAACCAGCTGACTTGAAGCCCTCACAGAACTACCATCCCTTCTGCTGATGGCACAGTCGTCAACTTGATGTCGAAGAAGGAAACTCATCATCGAGGACCTTGCCGTTGATGACATCTGCATTAAAACCTATGTTATAGGCCGTGACAAAATCCTCATCAGTGACTAAGACCTCGTCTTACGACAATGACGCCTTAAACATCAAGGCCATCGTCGATGACAACACTGTCAACAACCACACCAAAGATGTCCCTCACCCCACCATCGACAGCCCTGTTGATGATGAAACCGTCAAACCTCTGTTTACTTTCAACAGCAAGACCAGTACTGATGTCTAACTCCTCATCGAGGACACTGTCGATGACCTCATCAATGACACCTTCAACAACAAAAATTGATATTCCAGACTTTTTTTCACCATTAAAAGTGACAGCAAATTTGCCAACTCAGATTTGCAATCTGATATTGAGGTGGAGGTTAGTGACACGGAGATTGCCTTGAATGTGGCTTGTAACGCTAAGCAATAACGTGCATTATGTGCTCAAATTTAAAGAATACGCTTTTGAGGAAGAATACTAGGGATGCGAATAGCCCCTGTAGACTCTTACAGCTGAAACCCTCCACCGTTGTATGTTCTCAACTTTATACTATACTACAGTGCAACAGATTATGAACACCTTTCAGAGATTACTTCCTCAACAGCCCATTGGACAGCCATCAGCTGTCCCACTTTTGGCACCACCCACATCTCCGCCATCACCACCGCTAGTAACTACTCCACCTCGACATCCAATAAAACAGATATTAAACAAGAAAGAATTCCATCATTGTGGAAGCAGCACAAATGCAGTTGAAAAACTGGATCATGCTAGCTTCAGCAACTCGTGACAGAGACAGTGGATGAGTAGATAACCTAAGATTTTGAGTTTGTTTTATCAAAGCCACAAATGCTTTGGCAATCCTGGGCCATTAAACCCATCAGATGTGGTATGCCATTTTTCACTGAGCGATCTCATTTCGAAGGACAAGAGAGAAGAAAACAAAACAATACTGTAAGAAGGAACAAATACTTCTGCAACCATAATTGATGAAGCAAAGTATGTTTTTAATGCAGGTTTCTGCCAATTGGCGGGAGCAGCCGTGCTGCGAAGGCAAGGATGGCTGCTTTCCATTGCCTTCTGCCCAGAAGTACAAGCCAAAAAGTTTTAATATGCCTTTTGCCCGACTGACACTGTTCCATAAACACATAGATGATGCCTGCAATATATGAAAGTGGTCATGTACACTACAAAATCCTTCAGGGTTTTGAAGTATATACGCCCTGGCTCAACTAATTTTCTTGGCTCAAGATGATCACAAAAATACAGGGGAGGCTACTTCAATGAATATGGAGGCCAAAGATAACCATATTAACCCAGAGCAGGGTGGATATAACCCAGGTGGGTAAAAGCCAAAGACAAGGCTCTGACAGATCTCCGGAAGACTTAAGAGCACTACCCAGTCATGCATCCAGGACAACCAAATAAGCACTTGACTCTTCACAACTGCCCCCTCAATCCCAAAATCATCAGATGGATGGGGATAATTAACCTTTTTGTCCCCGTATGGTAGTCAATAACATCAGACGGATGGATGCGATAGATTGTACATTCAGTACACACACTCAAATTTGCATAGAAACTACCAGTTGACCCAACCAAAAAGGATCAGCATCACTACTTGGGGAGCTACAATAGGAAATTCTGCTCCTCCTTCTCCTAAAGGGAGGAATAGAGGATGTCCCACATTTCCGGAAAAACCAGGTGGTCTATTCCAGATTCTTCTTAATAAAGAAGAAAATAGGACAATGAAGGCCTATTCTGGACCTCAAGGAATTGGACAAGTTTCTGAAGAAACAGTTGTTTTGTATAGTAACACTTCAAGAAGTCCTCTTGATACTTCAGGAAGGAGACCACCATACCTTCCTGGATCAACCAGGATGCCTATTTTTACATACCTATACACCAACACTACAGGCAATACTGATGCTTCACAGTGATGGGGCAGCACTGTCACTTCAAAGCACTTCACTGTGGTCTCAAGTCTTCACCTGTTGCTGCCTACCTGAGACCTCAAGGTCACTGAGTATACCCATTCTTGGGCGACTAGCTGGGAAGAGGCAACAACTTCTATAGCTGGCTGCATCACCATGTTTCACAAAGTAGGTTTGACACCAAAAATCGAAAGATCTTCAATCGAGTCAGTAACAAAATTCCAGTTCTTGGGAGAAATCCTGGGCTTGCATCTGGGAAACACCTTTCCTTCCTCAGTAAGAGAACTGAAGCTCCAGGCCAGGGCAAAACCTTTTCATCCAAGCGAACTATGATGGTCAGACTATACAAATATGTTCTAGGTCTGATGTCATCCTGGATAGGGTTAATACATGTTTGCTAGCTCAGAATGAGATAGCAAGAACTGTACAATCAATGCAATCAGCTAGACAGCTTTTGGGATGACATAATGCAGGTTAGAAGAAGGATCAAGCAGACGCTGCTGTTATAGAGGTTTCCATCATATCAAAATGCAGGTCTCTCATTTCAATCTTCATCATACAAAGTGGTATTTTCTATGGATGTTTCAATGGAGGGCTGGAGAGCCCACATACGGGAGCTAACAACCAGAGGGCTCTGGTCAGACACAGAAATAACATTTCACATAAACTTCCTAGAGCTACAGGCCATAGACTGGACCAACATTTCTTCCTTCTGAGACTAGCCAGACTAGCAGTTCTCATTAAGTCAAACAACATGAATTTGATGTATTACAATGCAAGGCAAGGATAAAACAAGGCCCCATTCACTGTCAGAAAAGGCACAGATACTGTGGGACTGGGCCATCTCCATCCAAGTGGACATCACTGTGGAACTTCTCTCAGGATGCCAAAACAATCAGGCAGACATGCTTAGTTGAGCTCTATCAGACTGCCAAGAATTGTAGCACCACCAAAACTATTTGAATTATATATTCTGCAAATGGGGCTGTCTCACACTTAACCTGTTTGCGACCATAGAGAACAAAAAATGTCAGCACTGTGCCAGCAGGTCTGGCAACTGGGAACCTAGGGCAGTGCCTTTTCTATCAAATGGTCAAATGCCTTTGCATACGCCTTTCCTCCAGTTTGCCCAATCCCTACAGAACTGATAAATAAAAATTACTGCTCTCTAATTCTCATTGCCCAGCTTTGCCACACCAGTACGCATACAGCAGACTTTTGCGGCTTCCTCATATCCAGCAGTGGCACTTCTCATCTCCAGCCACAACAGAGTGATCCTCTACCACAATCTCAAGTCACTGAGCTTGACAGCCTGGTACCTGGCCGCCTAAAGTTCACCAATTTAGACATTCCAAAAGACTGCAGGAATATCCTGGTGCAGGTACACATCGACAACAACAAAGGCTTAAAATGTACATTGAGAGTGTTTCTGTGCATGGAATAACGACAAGGGCTTCCATCCAGTTTCTGTGCAGACCTTCAGATTTCTTACATACTTGCCGGATTTAGCCCATAGTTGCCTTAAGTTTTCTTCAATGAGAGTCCATCTGGTCCATCCGGTGGTCATATCAAGATTTAGATGAACAGAAGACACTTTATTATAACTGCTTTTGCAAAGAATCGAAACAGATTTTAAAGGGATTTGTTACGGCATTTTCTCCTTTATAGCACTCTCCTACAAATTGGGATCGGAACACAGTATTAAACCAACTCCACTGCCTCCCTTTGTAGCCATCCTTGAGTGCATCTGAAGTTCATCTCTTGGAAGACAGTGCTTGCTTGCTTGCCCTCACATCATCAAGTAGAGAAGGGTGGGGGAGTGTAGGCATTCACCATAAAGGATCATTTTTTCTATGGTTTGCTAAAGATAAAGTATTTCTATGAATAAATCCAAGGCTCATGCCCAAAGTACTTACAGGCTTTCACCTAACTGAGCTAGTCATTCTACATTCCTTTTTGCCATATCCTTTGTACTCCAGATGGACAAACGTGAATTCGATTGTACAAGTACAAGACAAAAGAGTTACACACTTCTGACCAACTGTTTGAGTCTTTTGGCCACCCAGGAAGAGGCTGACCCCATGTTCAAGCAGAATATAGCACGTTAGCTGTCAGCTGCATCACCTTTTGCCACAATAAGACAAATCACCCACTCCAGGGTAGAGTGAGGATCCATTCCCGCAGAAGCATGGCAACAACTGCTGCATTCTGTGCTGTGGTGCCTCTGCAAGACATATCTCGTGCAGCCAATGTGGACGAGCAGTCACAGGTTCACCAAGCACTGCTGCCTGGATGTGGGTGCAGCAGCCGATTCGGCAGCCGGGCAGGAAATCCTCTGCAACCTGTTTCATTGAAGGTGAGCATGTATCCTTCTTTATTTCTGTTTTGTTACATACAGCTTGCTATTCTGACTCAAGCATGTGACTATATGGCTGATTCAATTCTAGAGAAGAAATTAGTTCGTTATAACTCCAGTTCTGTAGTGTTGATATCTTTTGCATAGTCACATGCGACCCCCCATTTTCTCTATAAGAGTCTCATGAATCTGCTTGTCCTGAGGCCACCTGACTTCCACTCATCCTCATTGTTTGTTCTTAAGCCTAAATAAGGGGCCGAACACTGCTTGTCAGTGAGCGTTAAATATTCCAATTGAGCTACTACAAAGAATTGGACTGTATAGCAACGTGACTAATGACTATTGATATGTACCTACATGATCCTAATTGATCTATTATTATTCTTTTTCCCCACCACACAAAGCACTTTGATGTTGCTTAGCACAGGCAAGCATCCCTTCTAAAAGGAGAATAAGAATGCATGTTCTAAGTCGCCCATATCATGTATGTTTTTTAAAGTGTAACATGACTTAGTAGGTCCCCCCTTTGGCTTGATTGTTTTTGTGTGTTTTTAACCTTGTTTCATTTGATAGAGTCTACCATGTAACTGCTCAATTTTCCAAGTTCAGTCTTCCCTGTAGCAAATTAAACTGCTTGAAAAGAAAAATCTGCTCCTCTCGCCCTACAAAAACCACCCTTTGGTTTTTAGCATAGCAAGGAATTCCTCTCTGTAACAGCTTCAAAGACCTATTTAAAAAAATTCAAACCAGTGAAGATTACACTGGACCCCTGTGGTTGGCACACTTTCCTTTAAGACCTCCTTTCTGGCCTATGTAGAAGGTTCTGACACAGCTACCTTAAAGTTAAGAATACAATTCACTGCCCTACCAGCGTTCTGTTGTCACAGGATGGTAACCTATTGGTACTGTCCCGAATAAGGTGCTAAGGCAGACTGCCTGACGTTTTCCTTGATTTCTCCATGTCTCAGGAATGACCCATTTATAGGCATCCACAAAGCCCCCGCCTCATGCAATTCAGGATCAACATCTTAACACTTCTCTTCTGCATTTGTTGTCCAATGTAAAACAGCCCAGCAGGCTTATGCAACCTAGTAATCAGAAACACAAGGCTGTTATGCAAACAGGTGCTTGGGTTTCTGCCTGTATAATGCACTAATGATCAGTGCTTGCATTACTGTGTCATTTTAGTTCAACTACGAACTTTAGCTTTCTGTTGATTTCAATTGCAAGTTGCTAATGGGCTTAGTAGCAAAGGGTGCTGAACGATAGAAGACATAGGCCTTGAAAATTTTCGTGAAACACTAGAGCTTTTTGTTGGATCTTTGTTCCAGTTGGTAGGGATTCCGGAAATTTACACCAGGAGGTTAGAGGCAACTGTCTCCTTTTTTGGAGAACAGGATAGCTTGATGAAGGTTGGCTTTTCCCGTGTAGATAGGCTGTGAATTGGTCATTTGTGCAGCTCTGTAGGATGCATAATATTTTAAATATTAGTAGCCGTTCTTTGAGTATCAGAGATATGTCTTCCCAGCGATACTTGTTATCAACAATTGAGAATTTAATTTTTTTTGCAGGGGGTAAGCACATTCGTGTGGTAGGGTGAGCACGAGTATGTCCAATCAGCTACTTCTGAAAACAAAGGATACTATTTTCTTTAGTATTTTGCGCAAGAATTTTTATGGTTTTACAACATGGTCTATTTTTTTTCAAGAGTAAGGGATTCATCGAGGTGCTGCATATATTTGTAGCTCCGGGTGCTTTCAAATATATGAGCTAAGATTGGTGTGAGTGGACAAGGAGGCAAATTCTAGAGGCCTTTTTTCAACTGGAGGTAAAACAACTGTTTTGGCTGCTTTAAGTTTTAAGAAACTTTGGGAAACCTAATGTCACATTTTCCTTGCATATGTGGATAATCGGATGAGCAGCATCCATACATTTCAGTGTTACTTGGGTAGAGCTGGTTAACACTCAATAATATTGGATGAGGTAAAGTAGAGGTCTGGTGTAGCTAGGACAGATGAACAAAGAGCCTTGAGTTCCATAAACGTGAGTGTGATCGTACTCTTAAAAAATCTTTATCACCTGATAGATATTACTAGATGTCCTGGGCTGATGGCAGTCATAGATTGGTATCCCTCCAAAGTACGTTATGCCATCATAAAATTAAGAAGATCGCCCTCTTTGGAAACCCATTTCACATTCTTAAACACTTGACTGCTTTCATTTTAATCCAATGACCTGCTGAATATTCTGACTTCAATTTATGGGAACGGCGAAATCTCTCTGTCGATCCATTGCCAACTGACAGCTGCCACACAACTACACCCAGTCACCTCACCTACTGGCATCTGTGCCACATCCCACCAGCATCTGGATGCACAGACTCCTGCACCACTTATGTGCCCAGGACTGTGACCCCGCCTCTCACGCCCCACTCCCATCTGCACCACACCTCTGGCACCCCCACCCACCTGCACCACACCTGTGCACAATGACATCTACAGACACCTTCAGATTCATCACTCCATTAGCACTTGCACCCACTGCCTCTCTGTGGTAGCTGCACCCACTGGCACCTGCGCCCAATGCTTCAGGTGGCACTCCCACACACAGGTGTTGCACCTCAGTGGTATGAAGTAGCACCTGTACAAGACTTGCAACTATTGTCAGCTTCTCTGCATGGCATTGGTCCTGAAGCTGCCCCGCACGTGCGCCTATCATTCGCTGTTCTCACTTGCAGCTGCAGAGTACCCGCAGTGACACAATACTCAGATGTTGGGACCGGGAGACATCAGGACACTGAGGGATAGCACAGTGGGAAGTGAAGACTTGGGGAACGTGGGCTGAGAGCCTGAGGGAGGGATGTAGGATTCAAGTGCACGGCTCAAAGGAACACCGCAACAGGTGAGCACAGTCAGAGGTACGGGCTCTGGGGAAGACCTCCTCACTAGTAAGATTTGCATACTAGTACCACTCGCACTCTGTAGCTACTCACTCTTGTGCGACTCATACCTGAGCAAGCTGCACACACAAATTAGACACTACTCACGGACGTTAAGGAAAACAATTGCAGGCGTGGAAAACATGCAAGAACTGAGGCACTGAAAGTGGAAAGATGAGGATAATGGGGAAACGTGAGTACACATACATGAGGCGAAACAGACAGAAAGACAAAACGTTGACATAGGGGAGACATTGAAAGACGCACATGCTGAGATATGAAAACACTGGCAAACGCGGCCTCAGGAAGGACCTGAACATGCAGGAAGGTGGACACAGACCCAATGGGAGCAAGGACAGTTAGGCATGGGCATGAACTTGGACCTTGACCTGGGGAATCAGGCACAGCCTTTGGAGACACAGAAGGGGAACCCATACACACAAGGATGAGCACAATTGTGATGAACCACAGACACACGTGAGAGAGCCATTCCGGCGATTCCGGCCGATTCCGGCGCCTCAGCCGCCGCAGGGCCGCCCGCCAAGCCCGCACTGGTTTTCCCGCCGCTGCCTGCCTGCGGCCCCGCCCCCCCGCCAGCCGATTGGCTGCCACGCTCCCGCCTCCCAGCGGACCCTCCCTCACCGCTCCCTTCTTATGACGCCCCCAGAGCGACCGCGCAGCGGACGCGCGCAGCGGGAGCACCGATTGAGCGCCGAAGGTGCGCCAAAGGTAAGCCCGTCTGCGCCCGTCCGCGCCTGGACCGCGCCCAGAGCCAGGACCCCTGGCGCCCGCAGACACCAGCCCACCCGCCGGACCTACGACGCTACCGAACTCTACGCACTCAACGCCAGCAGAATCCCGGGCTGCTATCGAGCCACCCCGAGACGCACCCACGGACCCTTCTACTGCCTCTCCTGCAAGTTCGCCTGCATTCGGACCTGCACCACTCCAGCACCGACCAAGCCGAACTCCAGCAGCAACCACCTCAAGTGCATCCTGCTCAACACCCGCTCCGTCCACAGACACGCCGTCGAGCTCTGGAACCTGCTCGACACCACAGCCCCAGACGTCGCCTTCCTCACGGAAACCTGGATGAACGCCTCCTCTGCACCCGACATCGCCATCCCGGATGGCTACAAGATTATCCGGAGGGACCGCGTCAACCAGACAGGAGGAGGCATCGCCATCATCCACAGGAACTCCATCCGCGTCACGACCAACACCGACGACACCCTCGCACCCGCCGAACACCTGCACTTCCAGATCCTCATCAACCCCAAGACCACCCTCAGAGGCACCCTCATCTACAGACCCCCGGGACCACGCACCCAATTCAGCGAAGACATCGCCGACTTCATCAGCCCGCACGCCCTCCCCTCCGCTGACTACATCCTCCTCGGGGACCTCAACTTCCACCTGGAGAACAACAACGACCGCAACACCACCACCCTACTGGACAACCTCGCCAACCTTGGTCTCAAGCAGCTGATGACCACCCCCACCCACTACGCTGGACACACACTCGACCCCGTCTTCTCATCTAGCAAGGACGTCGCCTTCAGCCACGCCACCGGACTCCACTGGACGGACCACAGCTGCGTCCACTTCAGCTTCAGAAGGACCACGATCCACCACCACCAGCAACAGGCTGCATGCAGAAGCTGGAACAAGATCACAGCCGAACAGCTCGCGACTTCCCTGAACATGAACCCTCCCACCAGCGCAACGAACCCAAGCCAGGCGGCCACCAACCTCGCAAAGTGGATCAGCAACTGCGCAGACGACCTCGCCCCCCTGAAGACCCCGCCTAGCAGACCCGGCAGCAAGAAAGCCCCATGGTTCACCGACGAACTGAAGAGCTCCAAGAAGAACTGCCGAGCCCTCGAGAAAGCCTTGCGCAGAGACCCAACACCGAACAACATGACTGCCCTCAAGCTCGCCACCCGAAAACACCACCAACTGATCCACGTCACCAAGAAAACTGCCTTCAAGGAACGACTGGACAACAACGCCCACAACAGCAAGGAACTCTTCAACATCGTTAAAGAGCTCTCCAACCCCAATGCCGGAAACAACAACATCACCCTTTCGCAAGACCTCTGCAACTCCCTCGCCTCCTACTTCCACAACAAGATCGCGGACATACACAACAGCTTCAGCCCTCAACCGACGCACGCCACGACTGAACCACCACCCTCCTCCACCATCCTCCGCGCCTGGACCCCGATCAGCACCGAAGACACCGTCCGCACGATGAACTCCATCCACTCCGGATCTCCGACCGACCCCTGCCCTCACCACGTCTTCAACAAGGCCGACACTGTCATCGCACCCCACCTGCGGGACATCATCAACACCTCCTTCGACACCGCCACCTTCCTGGAGAGCTGGAAGCACGCCGAACTCAGCGCCCTACTAAAGAAGCCATCAGCCGACCCCACCGACCTCAAGAACTACCGCCCTATCTCGCTGCTCCCGTTTCCTGCAAAAGTCATCGAGAAGACGGTCAACAAGCAGCTGGCCGCCTTCCTCGAGACGAACGGATCCCTCGACCTCTCGCAGTCTGGCTTCCGGGCCAACCACAGCACCGAGACCGCCCTGATCGCAGCTACCGATGACATCCGAGCCCTGCTCGACAACAGAGAAACAGCGGCCCTCATCCTCCTAGACCTCTCCGCGGCCTTCGACACAGTCTGCCACCGAACCCTAGTGCAGCGCCTCAGCAACGTCGGAATCCAGGAGAAGGCACTGGAATGGATCACCTCGTTCCTCGCCGGAAGGACACAGAGAGTCCGCCTCCCCCCGTTCAGATCAGAAGCCACCGAAGTCATCTGCGGCGTTCCTCAAGGCTCCTCGCTCAGCCCAACCCTCTTCAACGTCTACATGAGCCCCCTCGCAGCCATCGCACGCCAACACAACATCATCTCCTACGCCGACGACACCCAGCTGATCCTCTCCCTCACCAACGACCCCGCCACCGCCAGAGCCAACCTACACGAAGGGATGACAGACGTAGCCAAGTGGATGATGAGCAGCCGCCTGAAACTGAACTCGGACAAGACGGAAGTCCTCATCCTGGGATCTTCACCCTCCGCCTGGGACGACTCCTGGTGGCCCCCCGCCCTGGGCAGCGCACCCAAACCAACAGACCACGCACGCAACCTGGGCTTCATCCTAGACTCCTCCCTCTCCATGACCAGACAAGTCAACGCCGTCTCCTCGTCATGCTTCAACATCCTGCGCATGCTACGCAAGATCTTCCGGTGGATCCCCAACGAGACTAGGAAGACGGTCACCCAGGCCCTCGTCACCAGCCGTCTGGACTACGGCAACTCTCTCTACGCCGGAACCACCGCCAAACTCCAGAAGAGACTCCAGCGGATCCAGAACGCCTCAGCACGACTCATCCTGGACATCCCCCGTCGCAGCCACATCTCCAGACACCTGAGAGATCTGCACTGGCTCCCGGTCAACAAGAGAATCACCTTCCGCCTCCTCACCCACGCACACAAGGCCCTACACAACCAAGGCCCAGGATACCTCAACAGCCGCCTCAACTTCTACGCTCCCTCACGCCAACTTCGATCGACCGACCACGCCCTCGCCGCCGTCCCCCGGATCCGAAGAGCCACCACAGGAGGAAGGTCCTTCTCCTACCTGGCCGCCAAGACCTGGAACTCCCTCCCGACCCACCTCCGCCTGACCCAGGACCACCTCGCCTTCAGGAAGCAGCTCAAGACCTGGCTGTTCGAGCAGTAGCGGACCCCCCTCCCCCAGCGCCTTGAGACCCTCCGGGTGAGTAGTGCGCTATATAAATGCTGTGATTGATTGATTGATGTATACTTTCCCGATTGTGTAAAATGACAGGGCAGATATCCTGGTAGTGTTCCATTGCATAGGACAAGGCCTGAGATCTCACTTTGTGCACTGTGTCAATCTCTGGATGATATGTCTCACACAAAGCTGTAGAAAGGGTGGTGGATTTCAGTGGTGAGCCAGAAACAATGTTCACACTAGAAATCTCACGAGGAAGGATGCACGCAACTCACTCGTGTGCCCTAGAGGTGGGAGATTGATTATACTATGGACAAAATTAAACACTATTGGACTATAAATGTGTGGGAGACCGCTGCCTTTTTCTGATCTAGCATGGGCAGAGCGCGAAACATAAGTGGCTATTTCGAATCACTTTTATTTCTTGCCACCATACTATGATTTGAATTCGAACATACTTTTACTTTTGCCTTCAGACCACCATTGCTGCCTTGAAAGAGGAGAACTGCCGACAGCAACTTGCTGGAGAAAGACGTCTCCAAGACACCATTCAGAGGTCTGAAGATGAGAAGAGGCAGCTGATCAGAGACCATGACAGTGCAATCAAGGTAACATAGACCGATAGGAGACAATTCATTAAATCAACAACACTGCAAAGTATATTTTCCAGAGACTCCCTTGATGGTGATAACCGAAAAATTCAGCATCATCCTTCCATTAATAGACTTCTCTAACTGTGGAGCAGAGAAATACATCTTCTGAAGGCATTTTATATGAAATATAATTTTTAAGGGCATCTTACCTGCATTAAAGTGGCTGACTAAGATTAATTCTTGCATTCCTTCCATCAATCTGTTGTATGTTGGATCTTACATTCATACCGGTTGCCTCTTATTAACCAGAGTAGGATTGGGACTGTAAATAGACCAGGGCACCAAATTAAAACTAGCCATCATTAGCAAATCAGATAGCTAAAGCACAGACCCCCATTTGAAAATCAGTGTAGTTTTCAACTTTTAAGGATAAGCTATAATAAGCTATATGGGTGTTTTATTTAGAAATCTGTTTATTGAGTTTTAGATGATATACATCATATCATGAAACAGAATAATGTGCAGCTACATTTAACTCATAGCGAAATATTCATACTGGCGTACAAATAACTGCAAGAATGGGTGTATCACTCGATTCCTTATGGCAATGAAGGCCCCCGCGACAGTGACTTCAACTATTGAACCGTTATACATCCTGAAGCCTGACCCCATAAGGGGTGACCCTAAGGCAAAAGTATTACTGTTGCACCCACTTTCCCCTAGTATTTCTCCATAAACAGATAACAAATTTATTTATCAATAACAGAGACTAAGCAGTTGGGTAACTATCGCCCCTGCAAAACAACAACAATGATAACAGCAGCAGTGCCCGGCGTTTGTCCAAGTATCATCTTCCCAACACCCCTTGGCCCACCTCCTCTCCAGCCCCGCACCCCCTGTTCAAGTCCCTGTACAGACTGTGCTGCGTTTGTTCCTATGCCTCGCCACTCTGACTAAATCTACGTTGCCTTGCGCCATGGCACTCTGCCGGACAGGCCAGCTCCCCACCACCCAGAGCGGCTCCCTCAGCGTGTCCCCTACCGTCCTCTGTGGCAGCCGCCCCCAACTGCAGCATGGACTGCAACAACGCCTCCCACTGGGCCGCTATGGGTGTCATCCTGAGCCCAAATGTTTCCTCCCTCCTGAGGGCCACGCCCTCCGCCTTCGCCCAGACCAGGAAGGAGCCGCGCCATGCCTTCGCGTGTGGAGGGGCATCCGCCTTCCAGCGTTTGGTAAGAAGCCGCTTCGCCACCACACTCCCCAGGTCTATGAATCTAGAGGTGACTTTTGTGGAGGGTGTTCTGTGGAAAAGGTGCAATAAGTAGGCTGACCACTCGCATGGAATATCACGACCTGTGCACTCGCAGAGCGCCTCCCGTATTGCCTACCAGTAGGCGCTCAGCACAGGGCAGCTCCACAGCATATGGATCAGGCCAGCATCCAGTTCCGCACAGCGGGGGCAGCATGCATCCGTACGGTGGAAGTATCTATTAATAGAGGCGGGCGTGAGATATGCTCTGTGTAAGATGAAGAACTGTATTTGGCGGAAGCGCATGTTCCTGGGAAGTCTCTTCGGGCCCTGCAGTACCCCATCCCATTCTTTGTCGGTCATGGGACGATCCAAATCTGCCTCCCACTTACCACGTAGTGGCACCAAACTCATCGCCGTGTGTGCTCGCAGAGACGCTGCAAACCATTTAACCAGGTGTCTCCCCCGCCCCATAACATGAAGGTATTTTACCATTAAATGTTGTTCTGGCTCCTCCCTTAGGTCTCCCCAGTAGCCCGCTAGCGTCGCCACCAGAGCCCGGTGGCGGAGAAAGTGGCCCGGAGCTAGTCCCGTCTCCTCCGCCAGGGTGGTATATGAAAGAAGGGTCCCATCTCGGTAGAGGTCCCCTAAGGTGTGAACGTCGGCCGCGTTCCAATCCTCTAGTTCTGAAGCACTAAGCACCCCCTGCCCACTAGGGGAGCCCTCGAGTGGTATAGACGGGGCATAAGGGATCCTAGATCGGGTAAGACGGAGACACCGGCAATAGCATTTATAGGCCACCGCTAGTAACAACGGCTCAGGCCTCGCCACCCCCACAGCCGGATGAAAGAGCCCAAGGAGGTCAGCCAGTGAAAGGGGGGTCACCGCAGTCGCGGTGTCCTCGCGGCCTCTGCCTGCCAGCCAGCGGGCTATCCACTGAAGCTGCGCTGCCAGGTAGTAGTGTTCAAAACACGGCATTGCAAGTCCCCCCTGGCCAGTGGGGAGGTACAGTTTGAGCAACGCGACCCTGTGTCGCGTGGCACCCCACAAGAAGTCCCGGAGGGATCATGCCAATCCTGCGAAGAAGGACGCCGGGACATAAACGGGCAGGTTGGCGAAATAGTACAGAAGACGGGGCAAAATCACCATCTTAACTAATGCTATTTGGCCGGTGACCGAAAGAAGAAGTGTAGTCCAGAACTTCATCTGAGCCCGGACTGCAGATACGGCTCTACCCAGGTTGCCCTCCAGAAGATCCGCCGGTTGGAGGTATATCTGGATACCAAGATAGCGAAAGGTGTCCGGTCGCCACCCGAAGACCCGAGAGGACGTCGAATTACAGCAGGATGCGCTCCAGGTCGACAGGAATGTGAGACACGTCCCTGACAAAGACCAACAGGTCGTCCGCGTAGAGGGACACCTGGTGTGTCGCATCGCCTAGTGGTATGCCGTCAGCCAGCTCCCTGCGAAGTGTAGCCGCCAGCGGCTCCATCGCGAGCGCAAACAGGAGGGGCGAAAGCGGACAACCCTGCCTGGTGCCGCGGCCAATAGGGATGGCGTCAGAGATGTAAGGCCCAGTTCTCACTCTCACTGTGGGATCCTTGTATAGAAGGGCTGCGAGCTGAAGGAAGCCGAGGTCCAACCCGAAGTGTGACAATGCCGCCACCAAATATCCCCACTTCAGACAGTCAAAGGCCTTTTCAAGGTCTAAAACTAGGCAGCCCGCCCTGGGCCACTGCTGGACACTGTCTGTCACCACACGAAAAAAGTGCCGCAGGTTAAGAGAAGTACTGCGCTTAGGTACAAAGCCATTTTGGTCTACATGCACCAGCGCCGGTACCACCGGCGCCAGACGCTCCGCTAACACCTTCGCCAGGATTTTATAATCCGTATTAAGTAGGGCGAGGGGGCGGTAAGACCCCAGTTGGGTGGGATCCCGCCCGGGCTTGAGCAGGGAAACCAGATAGGCCTCTCGCATTGAACCGGGTAGGGCACACTCCTCAAGGGCGGCCAGATAAAGAGTATGAAGTTTGGGTATCAGTGTTTCCCAGTAGGTTTTATAATACTCCGCCGGGAGCCCGTCGGGCCCGGTGCCTTCCCGGTGGCCAGAGAGGTAACCGCATCCCTGATCTCGTCTGCAGTGAGGGGGCTCTCAAGTGACTCCTGGTGCTCATCTGGAACCGTGGGCAGGCCAGCAGCCTCCAAGAACTGGTCTAGGTCATGTGCCTGCCGGCATCCCGTCAACCGATACAGAGATGCGTAATGCGCCGTCATTGCCTGGTGGATCTCCCACTGCGTGTACACCAACGACCCGTCAGGCCCGCGTATAGCGCCGATCGGGGTGTGAGCAGTTTCCTGCTCGAGCAGCCAGGCCAGTAGCCTCCCCGCCCTATCTGACGTGGCATGAACTCAAGCCGAATGGGCCGCATAGTTGTGGCCACACAGGCATTCCAGCAGTTCGGCATGGCACGCCCGAAGTCCCAGAAGTTGGTCTGAATCCCGACCGCTGCCCTCCCCAAGTCGTTCGCACGAGAGTAGGCGAGATTCCAAGGCAGCAAGTGACACCGCAAGTTGCTTGCGGATGTTCCACTTCTCGCCCAAGCAATGCCCCTGATGCTGGCCTTGTGGGCGTCCCACTCTATCAGTTCGCTGCTCGTGGTGCCCTTGCTGAGGTAAAAAAACTGTTCTATCGCGGTGCCTAAAGAGGCTCGAAATTCCCTATCCTCCAGAGCCACTGACTGGAGGCGCCACGTGGGGACCGCGGAAACGTCAGGGCTCCACCGAAGACACAACCTGAGGGGGTTGTGGTCAGAGTGTGTCCGACCTAGATATTCAGCCTGATCTAACAGGGGAAGTAAAGGGTAGGAGCTCACCACCCTGTCAAGACGCACATGGAGGTTGTGTACTGCCGAATAGTATGAGTAGACGCGGTCTTCGGGTGTAGATTGCGCCACACATCGAGCAAAGCCCCGCGTGACATCCAGTCTGTCAGAGCCTGTGCGTTCGAGCCTACCTGTGTACCACGGAGGGGCGGGAAGGACCGATCAAGGTGCACGTCGAGGACCGAGTTGAAATCCCCGCCCAGCAGCCAAGGGAGACCCGCGTACGGCGCTAACACTGTGGACAAGCGGGCAAGGAATGATGGCTGCTCAACATTCGAGGCGTACAATGAGCCTAGTAATACATGCTGCCCATTAACCCCTTCCATGCTGCGCAGATTCCGCCGCTGTGCTGACGGAATCTTGCGCGGGCGTGGTCATGACGGAACGGTTCCGTCATGAGCACAGCTCAACCGTGGCTCATGACGGAACCGTTCCGTCATGAGCACCGAAGGGGTTAAGTCGCCCGTGCACTAATGTGTATCTCCCGGCCGAGTCGACCAGTACCTCCATACATGTGAACGGAGTGCCCGCCCGCACCCAGACCAATGTACCCCTGGCGCGCCCTGAATGAGTGGTGCCGAATACCTGACCCCTCCAGCGGGTGCGCAACCGGTCTATTTCTACCTGTGTCATGTGAGTCTCCTGAAGGAGGGCTATGGCCGCCTTGTGTCTCTGCAGATAAGCGAAAATTGAATATCTACGCGCTGGCGTGTGCATGCCCCGAACATTCCATGTGATTATATTGGTGGTGGCCATTTGGAACAATCATATTCTGTATAGGTGGCAGGACCGGGGTTCACCCAACCAACATGGGGCCCAGGATCCCTATATGTCAATCCGGAACGCTGCATTAAAGAACAACAAAACCAAGAAACACTCACGTGGTGCCATGCACGCGAACTTTACAACAAGGCCAATATAACTGTCAGGGCAAACCCCCGTGCGGGCATTCGTCCAAACTGTAAGCTAACGCTTATGGAGTAGAACTAAGCCAAGTAATGGCTAACGGGGGTTTATCGTGGCTTTGGCTGCCGCAAGCTGCTCCTCTACCGCGGAGCCTTCGCGCGCGCGCTGCGGATGTGTCCTGTGGCATGGGCTCGGACAGGTATAGGCGGGGGACTTAACCTCTGCTGCCTGCGCCTCCAGGTGCAGATTCCGCTTGGCATGCCATCCCTCCCTCCCAGGGCGGGCCCCCCGGACTTTCCATCCCCCCTCCGCCGCACAGCTGCCAGCCAGACACCTCACCACCATCACACAGCACTTCTCACTTTGTACATTAGGGTCTCTAAGCAGCGATCTCCGGATCCCATCGTCTGTCTCTTGAAGACGTGCGCGGCAGTGGATGCTGTCTCTACATCACTTCCAGCTCACATGATCTGCTCAGAGGTCTGGGGGTCACCAGTGGCATTAACTGGTCCTCGGAGAGCGTGGTGCATGGAGAGGACGAGCCGCTGGTCTCAGGATCGCTATGTCTGTGAGCGTCCGCCTCTCCCTGACCACCAGGAGATCCGAGGGTTGCCACCGCCGCCAGCGCTCCCTGGCGCTCCAGGCGTATCCGCTCCGGGCTAGGAGCCACCCCAGGCCCATTCCCACATCTCTACGGGACCCTCTCCTCCTCCTTCGCCGAGGCCTCTTCCCTCGATTATTGCCAGGCTCCGAATCCGGCGGTCTCTGCCCACCACTTCGCCCGGTCTCCTCCAGCCAGTCCCAGACCTCCGACGGGGCATCGAAGAAGCGGGTCCCCTCCTTTGTGACCACTCTGAGGCGTGACGGAAATAGCAGGGAGTATGAGATCTCCAGGTCGCGCAGTCGGCGCTTCACCGCCAGGTAGTTGCTCCGACGCTTTTGTACCACCACCGTGTAGTCCGGGAAGAACAGCACCTGTCCACTTCCCACTGTGATTGCGCCCAGCTTCCTGGTTTCGCGGAGCACCACATCTCTGTCCCGGTAGTTGAGAAGTTTAAACAAGAAGGGACGGGGCCGAGCCCCCGGTCTGGGCCATTGCGCTGGGATCCTGTGGGCCCGCTCCACCACAAACTGCGGAGAGAGCACCCCCTGGGCCGAGTAGATCTCGAAGCCATCCCTCGACATATTGCTCCCGCTGTCGTCCCTCCTCGCCCTCCAGCAGTCCTACCACCCTGATATTACTGCGTCGGGAGCACCCTTCGGCATCCTCGGCCCGATCCTCCAGAGTGTGGACGCGATCTATTAAGTCCTGTAGGGTGACAGTGTGGTTGTTCACTACTGGCTGGACATCTTGAAGGGTCTGGCGCTGTTGAGACACCGCGTCCGCCAATTTGCGGTGGTCCGCATGAAGGAGGGTGAAGTCCACGTGACCTTGTCGATGCGGGACTCTAGGGAGGCTTTCGTCTGCTCCAGCGTGGAGCCGATCCGCTCCACCGCGGCGAGCACCGTGTCCAATTTTGCCGCTAGCGCCGCCGCCTAGGGCTCCACGCCCTCCCCACGGTTCTCCGCCATGTGGCCCGAGCTCGCCGTCAGCATCTGGCCTTCCTTTGACGCGTTCCGTAGCCGGCCCATGACCAGATGCTGAGCTGTAGGCACCTGCTGGGGGCCGTGACGCCAGGCGGGCGGTCCGGGCCCAAAACCTCGGTTCACCACCACGGTAGGGGGCCGACACTGTAGGCTTCCTGCACCGCTGTGGGAGTGGGGAACAGAGAGGGAAAGCCAAAGTCCTCCCCACGGAGGTCGCTGTCACACACCGGGAGACGCCAGTCCCCCGCTACTCGCTGATGCCACGGGACCACGTCAGCTGTCGCTTGCCACTCCTCCGCTGTGCCCGGATCTCTTTTTGGTCACCCCTCCTCCGTCTAAGCATCAGTATCTCCTGGTAATTGGGGCTGGCTTGTACCCGTCGCCGCGCTCCTTAGCGGTTGCTCCTGTGCTCTCGCCCGCTTCTGGGCACCACTGCGACGCCGCAGTCGCGGTATCGGTGTCGACACACCCCAAACGGCTTCCCGGCGCCAGCAATGCCAAGGCCTCACGTGAAATGGCCGTCGTCTCCAAGTCCCATGGCGCCTTACTGCGTGCAGGGGTCTTGGCGCCGCCACCACGCGCCAGTACCTGTGGTGTGCGATCGAGATCCAGACGCTCCCCTGTGTCAGTGCCAGCCGGACACCCCTTCCTCCGCCACTGCTCCTTGCACTGTCCGGCACCAGTGCATCTACCGACCACCCATCAATCTTCAGGACCCCAGGCCCCGGCGCCGGTACAGCAGGCCACTGCGCAGTCTGCCCCAGCGAGAGCCATCCCCGTCTCCAGCGCCAGGTCCCCCACTCCGCAACTGTACGTGGGGAGGTCCACTTTTAGCTCTTCGACCGCCTCACCGCCTCTGACTGCTCTGCGGGGTCCCCCGGAGGGAATCGCCTCCCGGCGCTCTGCCCGTCCACTCACCGAGTCACTCCTGGCACCTGGACCGGGTCTCTGCAGCGCCTTGGGAGTCCGCAGGAGGGTCCACACCACGAGGCCGCCCGCCCTGCAGCGCCACCAGCAGGCCACAGCCACCTCCGCTCCTCAGCTGCTAGCTGAACCGTTCTTCGGGGGACTCACGACGCCAGGGTAGCCCCGGCTATGCGCCTCATGTCCAGCTCCACTTCCGCTGCTGTCTCTGGTCCGGGGCACCACACACAGGGGTGCCGGCGGCTCCCCGCCTCTTCTTTCGCCGGCGCTTCAGTCTCTGCGGCCTGGGGCCCTCGTGGCATGCCGTGGGCTAAATTTGCTGATGCGGCCGGCCGCGGCACACGCCCACCGCACTGCGTCTGCCGGCCGCGATTCTTATGCAGCGAAACCGGAGCTCCCGGCAGCCGCGCCCGCCAGTGCGTGCACCGTGGTGTCGGGGGGGGGACCCGGACTTCACCCCCGCCAGCGCCCAGAGGCCGAGAGGAGCCCAGCCAGCAGAAAGTGCCAGGATAACGGCACCAGGGGGCTGGAGCTTCACTCACTTGCGGCCATCATGTCAGCGCGCCTAGCCACGCCCCCCAGCTATATGGGTGTTTTGCAAGGAATGCAAAAACCGCATGCGTTTGTGTTTGCTTTGGACAATATTTATATCAGAGAAATCAACAGTAAAAACAGGCCCACCAGACCATAAACGGCCCAAAAACAACCTATACACTGTCCTGTCAGACCAGCCCTTCAGGCACTGCAATATTACCATAATAGGCCAATCCGACCCTGCTATTTTATTTGTTTTATGCTATTGTCAGCGTAACCAACTTATTCCCTGTGTAGATTTCAATGTGGTCGCCCTGTTAAGAAGATGCATCATCTCTTAAATGACTTCTTGCCTCAGCAGTCTTTAAATGGGTTGCCTTACCAGGAAATCTTCATTAGTATCTTGCTCATTGCTTTTCATTCGTATGCTAGTTAGGCCCCTCTCTCCCTCATTTCCTGTGCTCTGTGGTGTCTCTCTTAGGGATTTTTAGGGAGGAGGATGTGGCCTAACGGCTAGAGCGGTCGTCCTCGAAGCTGGGGAACCGGGTTCAAGTCTGGGCAGGGAAGCTCAACATCCTGTGATTCTGGGCAATCACTTAATCTCCTGTACCTACCAAAAATGAATGTGTCCGTCTGTAACGTAAGTGGTGCTCATGTAAAGCGTTCTGATTCCTTCGGGTCGAGTTCATGCTATATAAAACTCTTTAAAAAAAAAAATGTTGTGTAAAGTAATCAGTGCCTGCACCACTCCTTTTCCCTTTTTTAACCGCCTCAGTCACGTTGTTGATCACATTTGTCTTCCTGTCATTGATAAGCGGTTATTAGCAGGTTTGCCTCTCCTTTGTTTATGGAACCAACATAAGTATTGATCTGAATGTCTCTGATATCCAGCTCTTAACGTCCTCCAAGTTCTTTCAACCCCAGGCTCTCCTTAATAGATTTTCGTTTCTGTTGTGCTCGTCATCTCTGTCTTTCTCAGTCCATCCCTTTTATCCTATTCCACCCTATTTTACATATCACCACCTATGATCAAGGCTTTGCCTTTAATTTGTCTTGAGCGTAGCCACCTACATCTCTTCTGAGTTTTCTGTCTTTCGCTTTGTTTTTCAGTATCTGTAAGATTTTCTCTTTCATCTCTTAATAAGCACAAACAACTTATTTTCCCGCCAAGGCTAGTACTTGTCTCTTCGTTGTACGTCCTGTGTATGCCCTAATTTCCAATCAGCTTGAAATGTTGTTGTTTGTCCAATATTCCATCTACCATCTCCTATCCGGCTGCTTCCTCTCTCTTTTTGCTTTAAATCTCACTTTATGCACTGTGTTTTTTTATATCCTTGCTTTTGGCCATGTTTCTCTTCCCTCTGTCCTTCATACATCCAATCCCACACTTCCTGTGGTTCAGAACTGTGGAAATTTGTTTTATTGTTTTGATCCCCGTCCTTTCCATTGAAACACACATGAAAGCAGTGTATCTTTCCTATGTTATGTTATGTTATGTTATACAGGTTTTTTGTATAGCGTGCGGCTACTCGAAAGAGTGTCCCGACGCTTTAACTAGCACGCTAATCGCAAAACACAACAGGAAAAATGAACAGAAACAGAAAAGAAGAGACCTGATAGAACCTGAAACTAAGAAGTGAAAAGCCAAGTTTTAAGCCCCTTCCTAAAGGCCAACAGGTTAGGGGTGCTGCGCAGGGACACAGGCAATTTATTCCACAGCTGAGGCGCTAAAAATTTAAAGGAGCGGCCACCGATGCGAGCTCTCTTCACGCGGGGCACTACCGCAAAAAACAAGGCTTCAGACCTAAGCGATCTGGCAGGACGATAAAGGGACAGCCTTTCCTGAAGATATTTTGCTCCGGATGTGTGCAAGGCTTTGTGTGCCAGGGTGAGAGATTTAAAAACTATCCGCTTCCGGACAGGAAGCCAGTGCAGAGCCTCTAAAAGGCCCGAGGCTCTGGCACGGCGAGATAGTCCAAAAATAGCACGTGCTGCCGAATTCTGAACAACCTGTAATCGTTGAAGCAGGTATTCAGGCAGGCCGAGATAGAGAACGTTGGAATAGTCTATTCTCGAGCCTATCATCGCCTGCACCGTGATCTTCCTATGTTCCTCCGATAACAAGGGGAGGAACTTGCGAAGCATCCGGAGTAAGCCAAAGCAGGTCCCTGTGAGACCGATTACCTGCGAGCGTAGTGTGAGGCCATTGTCGATCTTAATCCCAAGGTTTTTCGCTACCTGGGACGAACTTGCTGGTGGAAACATGTTCTCAGGCCACCACACTTTCCAATCCGGGTCCGAGCTGCACCCAAAGAAGAGGACCTCGGATTTATCAGAGTTGCACTTGAGGCTGTTATGATGGAACCACTGGAACACAGCCTCAAGACAACCCTGGATCCTACCTCCATCGAAGTCCGCACCCCTCTCACAGGTGAAGAGGAGCTGGGTGTCATCAGCATAAGAAATGATCTGGGCCCCGAAAGACGCCGCCAGAGGGGTCATGAAGATATTAAATAGAGTAGGGCTCAGGACAGAGCCCTGAGGAACTCCGACACCCAAAGGCGACATCTCGGCGGAGTAAGCAGAAGCCCAGACCGATTGTCGACGGCCTGCTAGGAAAGATCGAAACCACTGGAGCACCGTCCCTCGAAGACCAATCTCTGAGAGTCTAGCAAGCAGACCCTCATGAGGGACGGTGTCAAAGGCCGCCGACAGGTCTAACATCACCAGCATCGCTCTCCCACCCGAATCCAACACCTCCTTTATCGCCTCCGAGACTTCCAGGAGGGCTGTTTCGGTGCTAAGATTGGCGCGAAAACCCGACTGGGTAGGGTGCAGCAGGTCGTGGGCCTCCAAGTAATCGGCAAGCACCTTATGCACGTGCTTTTCAATGACCTTCGCCAAAGCCGGCAGAAGCGAGATAGGTCTATAATTCGCTAACACCTCCACATCCAGACCAGGCTTTTTTAGCAGGGGAATAATCATTGCCTGCTTCCAGGACTGGGGAACCACACCCTGTGCAAGAGAACAGTTCAACAGGGGGTTCACAAGTGGATTAATGACAGCTGCCATTTTAGCCAGGAATTTTGCGGGGCAGGCATCCCGAGGGGAACCTGACTTCAGTCCCACCATCAGGTCAAATGAAGCTGTCAGCGAGAGAAGAGGGAAAGCTGCCAAGGCCACACCGGCGTTCAGTCGGGTAGCAACGGCATTCTCCGCCCGACCTGATACCTCAAGATCCAGCACAAGGAAGGAGTCATGAATCCGCTGGATCTTAGAGGT
This sequence comes from Triturus cristatus, assembly GCF_964204655.1. Lineage (NCBI taxonomy): Eukaryota > Metazoa > Chordata > Amphibia > Caudata > Salamandridae > Triturus > Triturus cristatus. The sequence continues at coordinate 649,855,836 of NC_140590.1, forward strand.
GAAAAAGTCCGCAATCGCCCTGACCCAGGACGCAGGAGGGGGGGTCTGGGCGGGCGCTGCGCGAGAGGCTGTAAACTCCCGCACAATGGCGAAAAGCTCCTTACAGGAGTTGGAAGCGGCTTCAATTTTTCTAGCAAAATAAGCCTTCTTCTCCGCGAGGATGTTCCGATGGTACGCTTTCGCCAGAGACCTGTAGGTGAGTTTCGCCATCGCGTCGTATTTCACGCGCCAAGCTCTTTCCGCTACCTTGCATTGCCGACGAGAGGCCGCCAATGCTTCCGTAAACCAAGGGGCAGAAGCACCTTTTCCGGGTTTGCGGAGGGGTCTCCGTGGAGCAAGCTCATTGAGCCTCTCTGAGAGCCAGACCTGCAAACGCTCCACATCCTCCTCTAAGTTCCCGGTTAAGGCACAGGGGTGATCAGCGCAGGACTGTGCCAACAATTCCGGGGTAATCCGGTGAAGTGGCCTGAATCCCACTGAAGTCTGCCGGGGGACACCGGCAGGCTTCCCAGCATCTGAGAGATAAAATCTCACCAGCCTGTGGTCAGACCAAAGCACCTGGGTGGGGGCCAACATCTCTATAGGGATCGTAGAGAAGGTCAAATCCAGGGTATGTCCCTTCTCATGGGTCGGCCCAACATGATAGGGAACCAGGCCCATAGGGGCTGTGACCTCCAACATTTTCATCGCATCGGGATCCGTTTCCACGTCCATATGGACGTTGAAGTCCCCGGCGACAATGCAATGTTCTGATGTAAGTAACAAAGAAGAGGTCACCGACTGGAACTCTTCAAAAAAAGAGCCCAAGGGCCCTGGCGGCCGATAAACTAGAAGACCCTTCATCGATTGGTGTGGTGAAAGAACAATGGCAAAGGCAAGGGATTCGCAATCCTTGATCGCGTCCGATGGAATAATGGTGCAAGTGACCATTTTGTTAACTATTAATGCCACGCCACCTCCACGCCCCTTCGGCCTATCCTGCCTGAAGATGTTATACTCGGGCGGGATAGCAGTGGCAATATCTGGGTTGGACGCCTCGCCGAGCCACGTCTCGGTGAGCATTAGAAACAGGGGTTTTTCTGACTCTAGTAAATCAAAAACATCCAGAGCGTGCCGGCCCAGAGATCGAGTGTTGAGCAGTAGGCCCAGATGTTTAGCGCAGACCGCCGCCTTCTGTGGCGCATCGCCAAGATGTTTCTGCGGGCGCCAGCCACACTCCGGGCAGCAATGCTTGCCCTTATGGCGAGCAGGAAAAACCGTCCGGCAGAAACCATTTGTGTACTGCCAAGACCGAAGTTCCGGACCCGAGTAGTGTAGCATGGTGCTCAATAAGCAAGCTAACTCGAGCTGGATGGTCGCGTCCTGCCCGTCGCCTCAAACGCCTCCGGAACGTTGACGGGCGCAGACGGGCAGGACTCCGGCACGACTCAGGCTAAGCGAGGGCTACCACCTGCGCGTACCGCTGCGCGGAGAAGGCGACTTTAAATAGGCTCTCCCGTCACCCTATGCGCGCGAGACCGCTCCAAGATGGCGTCCGCCGCTGAGAATGATGCCCCAAGCCAAAATGGCACCCAAGATCGATCCCCGGATCCCGGACCCACCAAAGTGGTGGTGCTTAGAGGCGCTAGGAGCGCTTTTTTAAATGCAGTAAGGGGCCAGAGGGCACGCGCTACAAACAGGCAGCAGCTCGAGGTAATGCAATTAAAAGCAGGGGTAAGTGCAGCAACAAAATACAAACCCAAGATACAAAACGGGACAGTAGTTAAAAACACAGCGCTAGTGCAGCGCTATGCCTTTCCTTCCCTCCCACCTCATTATCCTTGAGCTCTTCATTACTTTCACCATTCGGATATGATGCGTCATTATCTCATTCCTAGACACCTCTGTACAAATGCCAAATATTATACAGTACAATACACAGTCTTGCAGAAATCCTGCTCAAACTTAAATTAGTAAATAAATAGGTTCATATCAATAGACTTCATCTGACTTGTTTCTTCAAAAATCTGTATGAAACCTTTTGTCCGTAGACACTAATGCAAGCACTCCTTTCACAACAGGCTTCACCATCATCGCAGTGTTGAACCAATGAGACATTTGCTGTAACAGGTCTCATCTTCTTCTGTCCCTTTCTCGTCAGGGTCTCAAAGCACTCTAAAGTATGCGCAAGAAGCCATTCAGGTGCTGTATGATTCCCAAAATACGACAACAAATTAAAAATGCCACCGAAGCAGGCACTACACCCCGCTGCAAGCGACTCTACTTTACAGACGCTGCATTAAGATCAGCAACATGTAGAATCCTACATATGAATTCACAAGTCCTTGAAGAGGGACTATTAGAGACAGACCTGTCGTCAGAAAGGAATCCTTGCATTCTAGAAGTAAGGTGGTGACTGGAAGCAGTGAAAAGGGTACAAAAGGGCATAACAAGCAAGCAAGAAGGGCACCAAAATATATATCACTCAGGACCATGATTCTAAAGGCGTTTAATCAAATGACCGCAGAATGTGACATGGCAGTGCAGAGTGTCATGGAATATTAATTGACTTGGGGTGCACAGACAAGATGCGTCCACTACAGAACAAAAGGTGGTTATGGTACCATTGCTTTGTTTTTCTTTCTCATGCAGGTTGCTAAATGATTGCTTCAGAGCGCTGAGGAAGTCATGGCGAGGCAAGGGATCAGATAAACATGCAGGGCAAAGAACAAGCAAGTTCAGAAATGTGGGCTATATAAGTGCGGCAGAACAGATGGGTCTTCACCACTGTGTACATCATTGCTGAGGCCTGTCTTAGAGAATTCCATCTGTTTCTTCAGGCCAAGCTCCCAGAGGCTAGAATAAAGACAGTCTACAATGAATTAAAGTGCATGATCGTGTACATTACACCGTTGTTGGCATGGTACTAAGACACATCTTTGTGCAGCAATGCAGTAATACCACAGATCTGAAAGAAACACGTTAGTTAGATTCCTCACCTTAGAATATCCCCAGGCGTCAGGCTGGATTCGGAAAGATTTTTCGTCAGCAATACCCTTGCGCGTCGCTAGGCGTCGTCTGCGGCTCCGCATCCGTCGTCGGCGTCGTGATCGCCGGGATGACGTCGTCTGAGTACTTAGACGCCGCCCTCGCGCGCTGAAGTCAGTTCTTCTTTTTTCCGCGCCAGTAAGCGCCGATCCGGGAAGAGCATACCCTTTTAGTCACTTTTTGACTAAACTTTTTTGAACTCTTTTGGTTCCATTTTCAGTCGACCTCGACTCTGGTGCCGATAGGGATGTCTGGCTTCACAGCTTGTGACGCCTGTCGGTTACGGATCACCACCGCCGGTGCCTCTATTGCCTTCGTGCCGACCACGATGCCGAGTCGTGCCCTGACTGCCAGGCTTTGACTTCGAAGGCTAGGCGGGAGCGGTCCCGCAAGCTGCTCGAGGTCCAGCAGTCGGCTCCGCACCGCTCAAGGTCCCGGTCGAGGAGGAGGTCGAATGACCGGTCGCGGAGCCGCAGTCATCACCGCTCGTCGGGGTCAAAGACTTCGCGCTCCGGTAAGCCGAAGCACAGCAAGAAGTCGAAGAGGCGACATCGCTCTTCTGGCTCCCCTCGCCGGTCGCGCGACTCGGCTGAGGGCTTGGGTGGCACCACCCGCGCGGCTCCTTCGGAGCCGCAGGAGTCCCGTCCGACCCCATACCCTCCGGTCCCTGGGTCTGACGCGACTCCGGCGGAGATCAGGGACTTCCTCGTGGTCATGAGGAGCCTGGCTCCGCCGTCAACGCCTGCCAGGGCGCCTTCGGGCCCCGCAGGCTCGACTGGGAGGCCTAGCGAGCCGGCGGCTGCGGCCCCTGCGCCGTCGTCGACTCTGGTCCCGACGCCGCAGGCCCCTGCGGGATCCAGGGCTGGATCCCGGTCGACGCCGGTCGGTCTTACCACCCCTCCGCCGGCGCCGACCCCTCCGGTGCCGCCCCCTGCGCCGCCTTTGAACAACGCCGTTCCCCGGTTTAGTCCTGGTCTGGGCCGCCGCATCCGACGCCGATGGGTGACAGGTTCATCTTCCGCCCGGCTCCGATCCTTCCACCTGTGTACCAGGAATCGGATGACGGAGAGGACTGGGAGGGGTCTGAGGACCCTCTGGCACGGCAGGGCCAGTTATCTCAGGACTGGGCAGACGAACTGGGGGATGCCAGTGGTCTTGATACCTCCCTGACACTGGCTTCATCTCTCCTCCATCCGTGGCTTCGGAGGAAAGTGCTACATTCTCTGTGGTGCTGTGCAAGGCGGCCGAAGCCCTTGGGCTGGAGCTGCCTGCTGTGGCCGTGAGGACTAATCTCCTCACCGAAGTGCTTCAACCGTCAGCAAGCTCCTCGGAGCCTCTGCTGCAGTTCAATGAGGCACTGATTGACGTTCTGAAGGGCACCTGGTCCAAGCCCTCCACAGTTCCTCCTGTGGACCGGAACATGGCCCAGCGCCACCGCCCTGCACTGGGCGACCCCAGTTTTCTGTTGATGCACCCCATGCCCAAGAGCCTGGTTATCCAGGCCTCTACCTCCCAGACCTCCTTCCCGTCCGCTCCCCCAGATCGGGAATCCAAAAGGTTGGAACAGTTTGGGAAGAAACTGTTCTCTCTTAGTTTGGGGTTGCGGTCTATCAACACCGCGTGCCTTTTGGACCTTTACTCCCACTCCCTGTGGGATACGGTGGAGGACGTGCTGCCCCAGTGTCCAGAGGAGGCCCGGACACGGCTCGCCCAGGCTCTTGCCGAGGGGTGGGATGAGGCACGGCATGCAATCCGATATGGGCTGGACACAACAGACTACCTAGGCAGGGCAATGGCGACCACGGTGGTGATTCATCGCCACGCCTGGCTGAGGTCGACGAGTTTCTCCGGGAATGTCCAGAGCACCCTCATGGACATGCCCTTCGATGGCAGTTGCCTTTTTGGCAACAAAGCGAACAGTGCGCTGGAGCGCTTTAAGGACTCCAGGGCTACGGCTAAGTCCTTGGGCCTCTCGGCCCGCGCCCGCAGACTTCCGCTTTTCGTCCCTTTTGTGGCCAAGGAAGGGGCGGCCCCTCACGTCCATCTAGCCACAGGCCGCAGAACCAGCTTTAACGCGGACGTGGAATCCGCCGAGGCAGAGCAGGGAGACAACGAGCCGGTCCGTCCACATCTACCCCGGCAGCATCCACCTCAAAGCCCTCCTAGTCAGAGCTTTCAGGCCCATTCCACGCCACTGGGAGGCAGAGTTCGCCATCACCTGCTCCACTGGCGTACCATCACATCGGACAGGTGGGTGCTGCAAATCGTCCGAAGGGGCTACTCCCTCCCCTTCGAGGCGACCCCTCCTGCCATGCCACAGCATGTCGCGGGATCACTTGAAACTTCTGCAGGAGGAAGTTACGGCCCTCTTGGCCAAGGGGGCCATCGAGCACGTTCCTGGCCCAGAAGTAGGTCAGGGTTGTTATTCCCACTACTTTCTGGTTCCCAAGAAGGGCAAAGGGGGCTAAGCCCTATCTTGGCCCTCAGGAGCGTCAACGCCTTCCTCCAGAAGGAGAGGTTCAAGATGCTCACCTTAGCTCACGTTCTGGCTGCCCTAGACCCTGGAGACTGGATGGTAGCGTTGGACTTGCAGGATGCTTATTTCCACATCCCCACCGGCGTTACCTGCGGTTCACGGTTGGCCACGAGCATTTTCAGTTTACCGTGCTCCCTTTCGGCCTCACCAGTGCCCCTCGGGTGTTCATGAAAGTGATGGCCGTGGTCGCAGCTCACCTGCGCAGATTAGGGGTTCCAGTTCCCCTATCTCGACAACTGGTTGTTGAAGGCGGGCTCGCCCCAGGCAGTCGTCTCCCCCTCCAGACTACGGCTGACCTCTTGCATTTGCTGGGGTTCTCCATCAATGTGCCGAAGTCGCATCTGAGTCCCTCCCAGAAGCTCCTCTTCATTGGAGCGGTTCTGGACTCGGCGCAGTTCCGGGTCTATCCTCCAGAACAGCGGGTCAGGCTCTGATTCCCATCTTTCGGCCTCTATCCCGGGTTTCGGTCAGGTTGGTGCTGCGGCTTCTGGGTCTGATGGCCTTCTGCATCCTGTTGGTGCATCACGCCAGATGGCGGATGCGGACTCTGCAGTGGGACCTGAAGTTTTAGTAGGCCCAGCATCGGGGCAACCTGTCCGACCATGTCTTGATCTCGGAGGGCACTGCAAGACACTTGCAGTGGTGGCTCACGGACCGTGATTGGGTCAGTGGCAGATCCCTCTCCCTACCCCAACCGGAGCACGTAGTGGTGACGGATGCGTCCCTCCTGGGATGGGGGGGCCACATGGGAGAGGCGGAGATCAGAGGCCTCTGGTCTCCGGCAAAGTCCCGGCTCCATATCAACCTTCTGGAGCTGAGGGCGTTCCGGCTTGCACTTAAGGCATTCCTTCCCTCTGTCCGGGGAAGTGTAGTGCAGGTGTTCACGGACAACACCACCGCCATGTGGTATTGCAAAAAACAGGGCGGGTGGGGTCGTGGACCCTTTGTCAAGAGTCTCTACGCCTCTGGACATGGCTGGAACATCAGGGCATCACCCTGGTGGTTCAACATTTGGCGGGCTCTCTGAACGCCAGAGCAGACTAACTCATCCGCCGGTGCATGATGGATCACGAATGGCGTCTAAACTCGGACGTGGCGCAAGGCCTCTTTCGGCAGTGTGGAGAGCCTTGGTTAGATCTATTTGTCACCGAAGAGAACGCGCAATGTCAGCAGTTCTGCGCGTTGGAGTTTCCAAGGCGGCACTCGCTCGGAGACGCTTTTCATCGCGAGTGGAGTTGCGGTCTGTTGTACGCCTTTCCACCAATACCACTTCTGCCCAGAGTGCTGAAGATGATCAGGCGCGACCGGGCCCAAGTCATATTGGTGGCTCCGGAATGGGCACGAAGATACTGGTATCCCGAGCTACTCAGTCTATCGTTCGATCCCCCGATCTGACTGCCTCTTCAGGAGGACCATCTGTCGCAGCAGCAGGGGATGGTCCTCCACCCGAACCTGTCCAGCCTCCACCTCCATGCATGGAGATTGAGTGGCGGCAGTTGATGCCATTTGACTTGCCTCCTGAAGTCTGTAATGTTATTCTGGCAGCCAGGCGTGCCTCCACAAAATCGGTATACGCCTGCAGGTGGAACAAATTTGTGGCATGGTGCATAGCAAAGGCTGTGGATCCCCTTTCCACCCCTCTTTTTGAGGTTCTCCTCTTTCTTTTTTCCCTGGCCCGTCAGGGCTCTGCTCTGGGCACCCTCAGGGGATATCTTTCAGCTATTTCTGCTTTCTTACGGCTTCCTGATCAGCCTTCTCTTTTCAAATCCCCTGTTGTTTCTCTATTCTTTAAGGGCATCACTCACATGTTTCCTCCTGTCCCTTTCGTAATGCCTCAGTGGGATTTGAATCTAGTATTGACCATTTCATAATTGACCCCTTTGTCTTCTGACTCTTAAGACTGCTTTCCTGGTTGCCATCACCTCTGCTAGAAGGGTGAGTGAGCTCCAGACTCTCTCTTCTAAGCCTCCTTTCCTTTCTGTCCATCCGGACAAATTTGTTCTCAGGACTCGTCCTTCCTTTCTCCGTAAGGTGGTAACTGCCTTTCACATCGGACAGTCTGTTACACTGCCCACCTTCTTTCCGCCTCCGCATCCCTCGAAAGAGGAAGAGCTGCTCCACCGTCTGGACCCAAAACGGGCGCTGTCCTTCTATTTGGACCGCACCAAAAAGTTCCGGGTGGACGACCAACTCTTTGTTGGCTACGTGGGCGCTAAGAAGGGGCGTGCGGTGCACAAGCGAAGCATCTCTCGGTGGGTTGTTTTGTGTATCGGGCCACAGCGGCGACCACTGCCCTGAGCCGGGGAGTCCCCTTGCAGGACATTTGTCAGGCAGCAACGTGGGCCTCGCTGCACACGTTTGCCAAACATTATTGCCTGGACAGCCAAGTCCGGAGAGACGGCTTCTTTGGCCGTTCTGTACTCCAGGACTTTCTGGTGTGATCTTGGTTCGCAGACCCACCACCGGGGTTGGTATTGCTGGGGTATCTATTCTAAGGTGAGGAATCTAACTAAAGTGTTTATTTCAGATGAACAAGTTATTTACCTTCGGTAACGATATATTTGTAAGAAACAATAGTTAGTTAGATTCCTCACCGCCCCACCCCTCCTCCCCGTTCTGCGAACCGAAATCTAGGGTTTAGGTCATCCCTTTCAGGGCCCTAGAATTTTTGGCACCCGTGTCGGTCTCTTGCATGGCTCTGCGTTCCTGGCGCGGAAAGCTATGTACAAGAACTGACGCCAGCATGCGAGGGCGGCGTCTAAGTACTCCGACGACGTCATCCAGACGATCACAACACCAACGACGGACGCGGAGCCACAGACGACGCCTAGCGACGCGCAAGGATATTGCTGATGAAAAATCTTTCCGGATCCAGCCTGACGCCTGGGGATATTCTAAGGTGAGGAATCTAACTAACTAATGTTTCTTACAGATATATCGTTACCGAAGGTAAGTAACTTGCACCGGCAAGAGACTGATGGAAACCAAAATCAAGTGCATGCAAAAAACATACTGCGATTTATTTATTTATTTACTTTTGCAAATGTTTGGCATGTCTTTCTGCAAAACTCTTCTGGTTTCATACAGAGCAGTACACTTGTTAAAGCGTAATGCTTTTATCTTAGATTTAGCATGGACCTTTGAGCAAGGCCATGATGGGATGCAACATCCACAGACCTACTGGATGGTGGTTGTATGGTCGAAAGACCAGTCGATGTGACTTTATAAGAGGTTTGCACCTCTTTTTTTGGCTCAGGCAAACCGCGTATGTTTTTTTGTTCAAAAATCCATGCCAGGATTCATCTGACGAGGGCTTTTTATGAATATGGCATGTTGCTCATCAACAGAGTCCCAGACTCTTTTGGGAGATCGGGATACACCCTGATTGGCATTCCATTTACCTTTGGTAACTTCCCATGACCACTCATTGACACTACTAAATGTTTGTGTCAGCAGATTATAGTAATGCGATTTGAGTCTTTTTATCTGGCCTTCAGTGGGGAACTGCATAAAGGACTTTGCTTGGCAATCCCAGTAGTATGTCGAGGCTGGTTCACCTCATTCCATCTGAATGTATGAAGTGTGCGAGAGAGAGTTTGGTTACATGTGAGGTGGGATAACCATGTTGCCCCCCCACCCCCAGATGTATGTTTCCCTTAAGGTTATAGGATGCACAACAGAGTTTAGTGATAGTAAGTTTGTGTTATCTCCTGCCTCTCTTGCTTGTCCCCTTGCTCTGCTCCCTGGATTTCATCTGCTTCAAGAATTTATTTGGGAAGCCGAGTGCATATGTCTGGCTTTGAACACATAAAAAGTGAATGAGGTAGGGTGTTTTTTTGCTGCACTGGGCCTGATGCCAAATCTGGTCCAGCAGCTTGTTACCAGGCCAAACTAACACTTGAACCAAGAAATTACAAAAAGGCATGGCGAAACATGTACAGTACTTACAGTGAAGATGAGCTGCCTGCCCTACCTTCACATTAAATGCTTTGTGTGCCTGTCTGGAAAACAACATTCTAACAAAACAGGAGGATAATTTCATCTCAAACTGATTGCCATTGGCCTATTGAAAGGGATCATGTACTTTACAGTGGTTAGTTTCCCCCACATTCTGGGGTTACTATTGAATTTAATTGGACAGTTCTAATGACCCAACTGCCCAGGGACAGGGAATAGGATACCCCCTGCAAGATATCCCCTTTTAACTCAAGGAGCTCTGACATGTGTGTGGAGAAAGGCAAAGACCAGAGGCGGCATTCTTGGCTTCCATCCTTCATGGGATAAGGACTGTACCAACAGGACTTGGAGCAACATGAACTGCTTCTGAAGGAATCCCGCAGGTGCACCTCCCTGCACGTAGAGTATCTTCCCTTTTCAGACCGAATCTGAGTTCAGCATTCAGAATCTTGCCATGAGAAAGTGGGAAAAACTGTGCCCAACTGCTGCTCAGCTCAACATACATCTTCTCTTCTCGTGCCTAGTGCCCATCTGCTAGACGCTGCGTGAGAACTGAGAAGAATGGTGTTGATGATTTTGTGATGCCGATGTGCGTGCACCCTGCACTTCCATGCTTCTGTCCTCTATGTGGTGCGTATGATGATATCTGAAAGAAACAGTTAGTTATAGATTCCTTACCTTAGAATTACCCCCAGGCGTTTTTCGTCAGCAGTACCTCTGCGCTTCGGAAGGTGGTGTTGGTCGGCTCCGCATCTGTCGTGGTCGCCGGGATGATGTCGCGGTAGATACTTAGACGCAGCCCTTTTGCGCTGACATCAGTTCTTCCTTTTTCCGCGCCAGCCAGCGCAGATCCAGAGAGAGCGGTACCTCCAGTCACTTTTTGAGCGACTTTCGTTGACGTCTTTTTTGAGTCCTACCAACTCCTAGTTCATGTAGAGATGCCTGGCTTCAAGGCTTGCGGTTTCTGTACCCGACTGATGTCGGTGACGGATCCGCACCGCTCATGCCTCTTTTGCCTGGAGCGCGACCATGACCCCAAGTCACGCTCTGACTGCCGGACCATGGCTCCGAAGTCTTTGCGGGAGCAGTCCCGAAAGCTTCATGAGCGCGGCAGTCGGCTCCGCGCCGTTCGAGTTCCCGATTGCGAGGAAGGTCGAGGGACCGGTCGCAGAGCCATCACCACTCGTCATCCAAGTCTTTGCACTCGGGGTCAGGTAAGTCGAAGCACAAGAAGAAGTCAAAGAAGCATCGTCGCTCTTCGACTTATCCCGTCGGTCGGCTGACGCGACAAGGGGTGCGGGCGGTGCCCCTCCTGCAGCTCCGAGTACTGGGCCTGAAGGGTCGACTCTGAGTTTCCCTCCCTTCCCGGGACCCGGAGCGACCCCTGCCCAGCTTCATCAGTTTTACAAGGCGATGATGCCATCTTTGGGCAGCCCGACTCCGCCGGCGCACCTTTGAGCCATGCGGACTCGGTTGAGGGTCCTAGGCTTTCCCTGTCAGCGGCTCTGGCCCCGGCGCCTCTGGGCCCCTATGGATCCAGGCCTGGATCCGGATCGGCGCCGGTCGACCTTACTACGCCTTCTCCGGAACCGCTTCCTTCAGCACCGCAACCCCACTCGACGCCGGTTGTGCCACCAGCCGGCGTCAACCCCGGCCTCCATCCTGATGTGGACACGGAGCCGGACGGGCATCGCCCAACACCGGATCCGGTGCCGAGTGGTGTCTTTGCGCCCCGTTCACTCCTGGGGTCCCTTCCAGGCCAGATTGGCACCCAGAGGATGAGGAGGAGGACTGAGAGGGGTCAGGTGACCCTCTGACCGACCAGTTGGATTATGATCCGGACTGGAGAGAGGACCTGGGGGATGCCAGTGGTCTCGATACCTCCCCAGACCTTGGCATGTTGTCTTCTCCTACCGTGGCTACAGAGGAGGGAGCTTCCTATGCAGTGGTGTTTCGTAGGGCGGCCGAGGCTCTCCACCTTGAGCTCCCTACAGTGGCGATCAGGACTAACCTCCTGACAGAGGTGCATCAACCGCAAGCGAGCTCTTCGGAGCCCCTGCTTCCGTTTAAGGAAGCCCTAACCGACATCCTTTTGGGCACCTGGTCCAGGCCCAACACGGGGGCTCCCGTGGATAGAATGATTACCCGATGCCACCGCCCGACCCCGGGCGACCTCACTTTCCTCTCCCAACACCTCACCCCTGAGAGCTTGGTGGTCCAAGCCTCTACTTCCAAAAGGCAGTCCCTAATGCTCCACCAGATAGGGAATCCAAGAAGCTGGATCATCTTGGGAAGAAGATTTTTTCTTCCGCCAGCTTGGGACTGCAGTCAGTAAACACCACATATCTATTGGCCCGTTATTCCCACTCTGTGTGGGACACGGTTGCGCAAGTGCTACCTCAGTGTCTGGAGGAGGCCCGGACTGTACTCTCCCAGGCTGTTGCTGCAGGAAGGGACGCAGCAAAGTTTACCATCTGCTGGGGGCTGGATACTGCCATTCCCATGTCGGTAGCCCTTCGACGCTACGTCTGGATGAGATCAACTTGCTTTTCTGGGGATGTCCATGGCACCCTTATGGACATGCCTTTTGATGGCCGTCGCCTTTTTGGCGACAAAGCCGACAACGCTCTAGAGCGTTTCAAGGACTCACAGGCTACAGCCACGTCCTTGTACCTCTCCAACCACCCTGCGCAATCTGCTTTTCGCCCCTTTTGTGGCTATGGAAGGGGTTGCCCCACTACGTCCAGCCCAAAGCAAGTTCCACAACCTTCGCGCGGCCGGGGCACGTGGGAACCACTGCCGTGGTTCAGGGGACCAGCGAGCAGGCCAGTCCACTAATCCCCCCTCTGCTTCCGCCTCCAAACCTACCTAGTCTGACCTTTCAGGCCTATTGAACCCCAGTGGGTGCCAGGATCCGCCATCACCTCCCCCACTGGCGCACCATCACGTCGGACAGGTGGGATTTGCAGGTAGTCCGAAGGGGCTACTCCCTCCCTTTGAGGCTACCCCCGAGCCATGCCGCCTCAGTACCATCGTGTGTCAGAGGATCATCTGGCCCTTCTCCAACAGGAAGTTACTGCTCTCTTGGCCAAGGGAGCCATCAAGCTTGTTCCTGCCGCAGAAGTAGGTCGTCATTGCTATTCCCACTACTTTCTGGAACCCAAGAAGGACAAGGGCCTGCGTCCTGTCTTGGATCTCAGGAACGTCAACCGCTTCCTCCGGAAGGAGAAGTTCAAGATTTTGACGCTCGCTCAGGTCTTGTCTGCCCTAGACCCTGGAGACTGGATGGTAGCATTGGACTTGCAGGACACTTAAACTTCCACATCCCCGTCCTGCCGGCCCACCGGCGTTACCTGCGGTTCACGGTAGGTCACGAGCACTTTCAGTTTACCAACCTCCCCTTTGGCCTTACCAGCGCGCCTCGGGTGTTCACAAAAGTGATGGCAGTGGTCTCAGCTCATCTGCGCAGATCAGGGATTCCATTCTTCCCGTATGTCGACAACTGGCTGTTGAAGGCAGGCTCGCCCCAGGCTGTGGTCTCCCACCTCCAGGCTACGGCCGACCTCCTGCATTCGCTGGGGTTCTCCATCAATGTTCTGAAGTCACACCTGACCCCTCTCAGAAGCTCCTCTTTATCGGAGCAGCTCTGGACACGACATAGTTGCGGGGTTATCCTCCCGAACAGTGAGTCCGGGATATTCGGCTATGATTCCGATCTTTCAGCCTCTATCCCGGATTTCGGTCAGGATGACCCTGAAGCTGCTGGGACTCATTGCCTCCTGCATCCTGCTGGTCGATCATGCCAGGTGGCATATGCGGGCTCTGCAGTGGGACCTGAAGTTCCAGTGGGCGCAGCATATGGGGAATCTGTACGATTGCATCCGGATCTCGAAGGGCACTGCACTGCAATTGCAGTAGCGGCTCACAAACCAGGATTGGGTCAACGGCAGATCCCTCTCCCTTCCCCAACTAGAACACACAGTGTTGACAGACGCATCCCTTCTGGGATAAGCGGCCACATGGCAGAGGCGGAGATCAGAGGCCTCTAGTCTCCGGCGGAGACCGGGCTCCACATCAACCTTCTGGAGCTTCAGGCGATCCATCTTGCACTCAAAGCCTTCCTTCCCTCTGTTCGGGGCAGAGTAGTGCAAGTGTTCACGGACAACATCACCGCCATGTGGTACTGCAACAAACAAGGTGGGGTGGGGTCATGGACCCTATGTCAGGAGGCCCTCCGCCTCTGGACATTGCTGGAACATCAGGGCATATCCCTGGTGGTTCAACACCTAGCAGGTTCACTGAATGCCAGGGCGGACGAACTCAGCTGCAGGTGCATGGTGGATCACAAATGGCGTCTTCACTCGGAGGTGGGTCAAAGTCTCTTTCAGCAGTGGGGAGAGCCTTGTTTAGATCTATTCGCCACCGAAGAGAACAATGTCAGCAATTCTGCACGTTGGAATTTCCAAGGCTGCACTCGCTAGGCGACGCTTCTCGTCGCGAGTGGAGTTGCGGTCTTCTATGTGCTTTTCCGCCTATATCACTTCTGCCCAGAGTGCTGATGAAGATCAAGCGCGACCGGGCCCCAAGTAATTCTCGTGGCTCCGGATTGGGCACGAAGAGTCTGGTATCCCGAGCTGCTCAACATCGTCATCGATCCTCAGACTGCCTCTTTGGGAGGATCTTCTGTCGCAGCAGCAGGGGACGGTCCTCCACCCAAACCTGTCCAGCCTCCACCTCCTTGCGTGGAGATTGAGCGGCAGCAGTTGACATTATTCGACTTGCCTCCCGAAGTCTATGATGTAATCTTGGCAGCCAGGCGTCCCTCCACTAAGACGGTATACGCCTGCCGATGGAACAAATTTGTGGCATGGTGCGCAGCAAAGGCTGTGGATCACTTTTCTGCAACTCTTTCTTTGGCCCAGCAGGGCTCGGCTCTGAGCTCTATCAAGGGGTATCTCTCGGTCATTTCTGCCTTTCTTAGGCTTCCTGATCAGCCTTCTCTCTTCAAGTCCCGGGTTTTAAATAGTTTCTTGAAAGGCATTACTCATCTCTTTCCTCCTATTCCTTTCATAATGCCTCAGTGGGACTTGAATTTGGTCTTGACCTATTTGATGTGCGCTCCCTTTGAGCCTCTTCACAACTGTCCTCTCAGACTCTTAACTCTTAAAACTGCATTCCTGGTAGCCATCACATGTACCAGAAGAGTGAGTGAGCTCCAGGCTCTTTCATCCAAGCCTCCTTTTCTGGCTATACATCCGGACAAGGTTGTCCTAAGAACTCCTCCATCCTTCCTTCCCAAGGTGGTCACCTCCATTCATATTGGGCAAACCATCACTTTGCCCACCTTCTTTCCACCTCCGCATCCTTCTAAAGAGGAAGAGAGGCTCCACCGTCTGGACCCAAAATGTGCGCTTTCATTCTATTAAGATCGCACAAAACAGTTCCGGGTGGATGACCAGCTCTTTGTTGGCTACGTAGGCCCCAAGAAAGGTCGGGCCGTACAGAAGCGGATGATCTCCAGATGGGTCGTTTTGTGTATTAAAGCCTGCTATTCTCTAGCAAAAAAGGAGCCTCCAGTGGGCCTACGCGCCCATTCCACCAGGGCGACGGCAGCCACTACTGCTTTGGGAAGAGGAGTCCCTCTGAATGACATCTGTCAGGCAGCTATGTGGGCATCGCTGCACATGTTTACAAAACACTACTGCCTGGACAGCCAAGTCCTGAAAGACGGCTTCTTTGGCCGTTCTGTTCTCCAGGACTTTCTGGTGAGAACTTGGTTGACAGACCCACCCCCGGGGTTGGTATTGCTGGGGTATCTATTCTAAGGTAAGGAATCTATAACTAACTGTTTCTTTCAGATGAACAAGGTACTTACCTTCGGTAACGATATATCTGTAAGAAACATAGATTAGTTATAGATTCCTTACCACCCCACCCATCCTCCCCGTTCTACGAACTGATTTCTAGGGTTAAGGACATCCTTTCAGGACCCTAGTTTGTGCACCAGTGGTCAGTGTCTTGCATGGCTCTGCGTTTCTGGTGCAGAAAGTCGTGTACAGAACTGATGTCAGCGCGTAAGGGCGGCGTCTAAGTAGCTAGTGTGACGTCAGCCCGGCTACCTCAACGCCAACGACGGACGCGGAGCCGACCGGCGCCACTTTCCGACGAGCAGAGGTACTGCTGACGAAAAACTTTCTGGATCCAGTCTGACGCCTCAGGGTAATTCTAAGGTAAGGAGAATCTACAACTATCCTATGTTTCTTACAGATATATTGTTACTGAAGGTAAGTATCTTGTTCGTCCTGCTGCATGCCTGCACCCTCTATTGTTGTGCACTTTGGCTCCATGAAGCGCCGGTGATAGGGTGAGGTTCCTGAGCATGCACTGCAGTGCTCTTTCTGCAGCAGTGATGACTGATTGAGCAGTGGCTGCCGGCATGGTTTGCGGGTGGCGGGGTGGGTGCCGGTGTGCAGGAGGGGTCACAGCAGGTGGAACGGTGGTCAATTAAAAAAAATATATATAATAAAAATAAAAAAATTGCCTTGCCGCGCCGGGTCCCGTGTCTTCTCTCCTTGTCAGACAGGCACAGGAAGAGTACAGCCAGGCTTGCCTGGCCAATCACAACGCTCCAATGCAGCAGTGTGATTGGTGAGCACCCAGGCTCCCCTGACCAATCACAACGCTGCAGTGCAGCATTGTAATTGGTTTTGAGTGTCCTGGTTCAATGCTCACACATGGAATGGGGCCTTGGGGTTGTTCTCCACGCAAGCTGTAATGCAGCCTGCATGGAGAACGGGTAGTGCTCATGACTGGTTTGGGCAGCCCGAGAGGGCAGACCCAACAGTCATTGCGCACTTAGAGGTGAGCAAACCACTCCTGCCCGGCTCCGAGAGCAGAGTAGCCCCGACCACCTGCATGCACGCCCGCAAAGAGACAGGAAACATAAAATGATAACAACTCTAAGTTATTATCATTTTATGTTTCTTATTCCTCCCACTGCTAATAAGCAGTGGGGTGACGCTCCTCCGCCATAGCAGAGGAGCTGCCCCTGTGTGTGAGAGCCAACCCTGACCACTCTGCATCTGTGTACGTCTTTTCTTGAAGTGACGTTGATGACACGTGGGGCACGTTTCCTTCTTCCTGTATCATGCACCTTTTGTTCATGAGAGGTAGATGCCCGTGTGCGGCCTGAGTCCTCCACCACTTGTACTCTAGTTGTAAACCTCTCCCTTACTGAACAGTCGTTGGTGCCTTGTGCCACTGCCTGCTGCTGCTGCATCCTGAGGATGCTTCTCTTCCTCCCAGGAACCCGTATCCTTAGTAAAACTTAGGATTTGTCTTGTTAAGTGACCCCCGATAACTGTGCAACAGTAGTAGACAGAGGGAAGGTGCAGAGGTACCATGGGTGTACACCGGTAAGGGGGGCAAGTGTGAGCACTTGAGGCAAAGGTGGGCATTTGCCTTGCACCCCTACCCCCTGCCCTGGATTTTCCATTTGCCCTTCAATGACTATGCTCCAGCCCTTTGACAATGTCAAAAAGGGTCGGAGGATGGATGACGTTAAAATTAAGCTTCCCCTTCCCCCCACCACCAGAAAAAAAATTCCTTTTGGATGCCCATGAGAGGTATTGCTTTCAAGAAGTGTTTTTAATTACATAAAATGCACTAAACAGTGGCAGCTGTTCCCGGGAAGCAGTAGTGCAGTAGTGGGGTGGGGAAGGGAATTAAAAAAAATTATAACTTACATGCCGGCCGGCGCCGCCTCTCCTCCATCCTCTTCCTGGCTTCTGTGCGGGCAGGAAGCAGCCAGGCTCCCTATAGCCAGTCACAACGTTGTGTTGTGATTGGTCCAAGTGCCATGGTTCGACGCTCAGGCAGGGAATGGGAGCTTGGGCATGTTCTTCACCCAGGCTTTTATACATCCTAGGTGGAGAACATGCAAAGTGCGCATGACTGTTTGGCCAGCCATAGACGGCTGGCCAAACAGTCATGAGCACTTAGAGAGCGCCACCACTCCTCACCCCTGCGTTGCCCAGCCCCGCCCCGCAAAACTGTCTCAGCACTGCAAAATAAAATGATAATAACCTCGTGTTATAATTTTATTTGTCCTTTTTTGCAGTGCTGAAATGCAGTGGGCCGATGCTCCTCCACCTTAGCGGAGTAGCCGCCCCTGGCACTGAAGTTCTTCAGTAGCTCCTTAATAATAATACATTTGTTGCATCTGGAGCAGTAGAAAGAATAACACTGCTTGCATGTTATATTTATTTCATGAGATACATGTGCTGCTTGATCTATTGCTTCTGCCCCACAATAACCCTCCCAGAGGAAGCCTCGACTGTTTGACTTCAGTATTCCCTGGGCCTAAAGGCCATTGATCTGTGCAGGTTCTGGTCCACGGTCCTGGAGAACTCACCCGACGGTTTGACTTCGGTGTATTTTGGCAGAAACTGTGACGAGACCGGAAGGAGACGCTGTTTAATTAATTGAGGAGTGGAAAAAAAACAGCAGGATAGTGGGCAAACGGGGGTAGCGTCGAGGAGGGTGATGGGGATACAGTTATTGCAGTAGAGGTGTGTTTTAAGAACAAGGGGTCATCGTGGCATACGTCTTGACTGATGGAGGCGCGGAAGTAACATAAGAAAGCTGTTTTTAGGGTTTGTTGTCAAACATTATAAACAAAAAACAAAACCTTGGCAGAAGCAAGAGTCTGTTAGTAGTGTGAGAGCAAGGACCGAAATAAGAGCCTGCCTGTCTGTCCTCTTTGTTATTATCTAGGAGCGTCGGCACTTTCAAAGTGTGACGTCATGTGGTAGCAGTGCTCCTTAGCCGTGCGCGTGGTGCCAGAAGGGCCGCCGCCAAGGCCACGGGCTCCGGTACCTACAGGCACACTAGCCTCGCGCACACAGAGCTCATTCAGCTCCAACAGTGGGCCTCGCCTTTGATGTGTACGGTGACTCATGCTGACTTCTCTCCAACACAAATCCGACGCCTGCCTTAAAAAAATGTTTTGGCAAGACGTATCAATTCACTTTGGCCAGATATTCGGAAATGCTTTGTTCTTTTTCCCGTGGCCTACTTTTCAAATTTTCTAGTAAAAAAAAATATCTTGGTTTCATTTTTTTCAATAAGCATATTTGTCAGTGAAATTCCATATTTTTTTTAATTTTAATGTTCGGATTCCAGGATTAATCTTTCCCTCTGACTGAGTTGCTGCACGTTCAACACGGTCATAAAAAGAGGCCCATGTTATTCCTGTCAAATAAAATGTTTTTTAGCAAGAGGTCTTTGGGATTTGGAGGGGATTGGAGGGTGGAGTTTATGCAATGAAATCCCAGCTCCACAGCTGATATCCTGATTTGTCCAAGACTATCCCATAAGGTAGCATAGATGGTTGAGCGATAGCTGCTTAGATCATAGCTACTTAGATCTGTGTTTTCCCGAAAATCACAGTTGTGAACCTTTGTGAGGCTGACTCAGACTTTTATTCTTGTAAGTCCATCCACTAACCTGAATAACAACCCCTGTTACTTAAGCGCCAAGAGGTATTTCAGGCTTAGTGTACGCTACATATTTTGTCAATATTGGTATCACCGTATGCAAGAGTGTTTATGCCACAGGTAAACTTCAAGGGGTTCTTCATTTTCGCATACAAAGGAGTGCATGCTTTGTCGTTGGTGCTTTTCGTAATACCCCTGTGAATAACCTCTTTGCACTTTTTTCAGTGCAACGCTCAATCCAACAGTGACAAACACATCCCTCCACATTCAAGTTCCTCTGTTTTTGGCATTCTGCTTTTGTGGTGGTGGCTTCATTCTGTAAAACACCTTCAAATGAGATCCGTTGCTACAGTCCTTCTCTGTGGTGCCCCAGTGCACGACTTTCTTTTCAGTATTTTCATAATCACCTTCTTCTAATCCTTTGGCTGGGAATCCTGGTAAATTAGGCTTCTTGGCAATGCGTTGATGCAGAAATGTTTCACAACGTAGCGGGCAAATAAATAGGTCTTCAATGTTTTTCTATATCTAAGGTGGTTTACAGGGTCTCAATAAATGGGCTAGCACTGAGGAGAAACTGCAGTATATGCTGATCTAGCAAAATTCTGATGTTCATGGGCGCAACATCTAACTGGCCTATAGGGCAATCCGGCAGAGCTCGGTAGACTGCTTTGACAGATCAGTGTGTGGGCCTTTTTTTAGCTGCTGTTGTCCATTTTCTACTGTTGATTTCCCTACCATTACCACTTTTAGCTATCTGCTTCCCTAATAGGGGCCACTTTTATTTTGCTGCCTAGGCCTATTTTCTGTCCCAGTCCAACCCTGCATGGGTGGATGAAGGCATTAACGAATGTGCTGGGTCACAGTCCATGCTCTGTTCTATCAAGAATGAGGGACCCGTAATGTTCATAGCATAGTCAACTACACCCAGGATCTTGAACCTAATACATTAGCTATGGGCATCCAGTGAAGCTCCCTGAGATTCCAAGATTCCTCTGGTGGTCGCATTTTAGGGGCATTTTAGACTTTGCTCCAGGGATTGTGTGAAACTAGGGTAGAATCTGATTGAATATGGATAGACACTTATTAAATAGTCCAAACTAGAGTCAACCAGTGCTAACTTGTTTTGAATCTGTAAGTGGTCTTGGTTGGGAGAAAAAAAGCTTTTGCAGCAAATTCAGATACAAAAAAACAATTTACAAGGCCATGAAGAGAGTGGCATCAGCGCAAACCCTCAAATTCTTAGCCCTGGCAGTAGATGTCAGTGGAGTACCCAATAGCAGATGTCACATGTGACCAATTTTCCTAATGGTGCTTTCATCCACCATAGAATCTCCTTCCCATCCACTCATCCAGTGGACACAGGGCAAGTGAGAGCCAGTGTAGTGATTGATAAAGAAGAATCAAAATGAGCAGATCAGCTTGAGCAAAGTGTGCAGCTATCAATGAAGATGATGTAGGAAACTGCTGACCCTTGAAGGATTCCATAGCACAAAGAACTGAAAAGGATTGAACACGAGGATGATAATGGAATAAATCCTCTAAAGAGGCTCTTAATACTTAGATCTTTGAGCTTTCAGAGGAGAACTATGTCGTTGATGAAATTGAATGCTGCTGTCAGATCTAAAGTCAATGACACTGGCATTATCCATCTATCAAGTAATGCCTTCAGCAGCACTTCTGTTTTCTTCAGAATAGAGGACACTACTTTATGTGTTAGAGATACAGCCATATTTTTCTGTGTTTGACTGTCTTAGCAAATTTACTTGCATGTTTTCTTATTGAGTGAGAAGCTAAGAGTATATAAGATACAACTCGACCCAGTAACTAACCGTGCATTTGTGCCAGAGTGTTAAGTCACTTTGGCCATTTTTAAGTCTGTACCAGGCTTGTGATTTATCTAGTAGATCCCTTTACATTTTTTTGATAGGACGGAACATTAAGAAGGTGTCATAGAAACGTTTTGAACTTAATAATAGTACTTGACAGTCCTATCAGTTATCATCTTGGGGTTTGTATTCCAAAAAGTAAATTGCTAATGTTATCAACCCTCCGAATTTCCATTTTAGTTTAAGGATTTGCCTGTGACGTTTCCGAGTTGTCTGTGTTGATTAGGTCAAATGAAATAACTAAGTGATCAGGCTACAGGCGAGGGAGAAGTAAAACATCTTAATCAACTACTCTAGAATAAACACAAAATCTAATGTGTGAGTAAATGTGGGTAGAGCCAATTATGGTTTGAGGCAGTTTCCGTAATTTAAGGTTATCAACTAGAAAATGCACTGATCAATAAATCAATAAATGTACTTCGGGATCATTTATGTTGAATCAGTAAATGAAAGAAAAGTATTTGGGCTGCATCTGCCAAATATTTTGCGACATTTGGGTGAATCTTTGAAGGGGAGCTGGTGTTAAGAAAAAAGTGACAATTCCACAAAGAATAAACAATGTCTCACAGCGCACATGTAGCTGCAGAGAATATTAGCTGATTATCTAGGAATATTTTTAAATGTGAAAGTAACATAACTGTTAGCAGGATTTAATCCTCTGTCAAAATATGTGATTTTGTTATTAGCAGATCGTACAGTTCCAGGTCCAACAATCTCTCCCTAGGTAGATTTTCGAAAGCACAGGGCTTTTGAGGAAGCTGAAACAGAAGAAAGTTCCGGATTAGTAAGTGGAAACTTACTGGTAGTAGCATCATCTTTACATCAAATTAGATATTTTCACTTCATCACAAATGCAAAGGTTACTGTCCCAAAATGTCCTACTTAAACCTATCCTAATATGTACACCCTAGGATCTGTGTAGATGGATATTCTTCCATCTGAAAGAGACAGTTAGTTATAGATTCCTTACCTTGGAATTACCCCCGGGAGTCAGACTGGATCCAGAGAATTGTTTCACAGCAGTACCCCTGCGCAACGGTAGGCGGCGTCGGTCAATTCCGCATCCGTTGTCTGCGTCGTGGTCGCCGGGATAACGTCGCGGTGCCTACTTAGACACCGCTCCTGCGCGCTGACGTCAGTTCTTTCAGAGGTTCTCTTGTTCATCCTTTCTTTGGTCCAGCAGGGCTTTGCTCTGGGCCCTATAAAAGGCTATCTTGTGGCAATTTCTGCTTTCCTTCCGCTACCAGATCAGCCCTCTTTATTCAAGTCCCCTATTGTAAACAGATTCTTTAAGGGCATTATTCATCTCTTTCCTCCATGTCCTTTCATAAAGCCCCAGTGGGACTTGAACCTTGCCTTAACTTACCTCATGTGTGCTCCTTTCAAGCCTCTTCACAACTGTACTCTTAGGCTCCTCACTCTGAAGACTGTCTTTCTTGTCGCCATCACCTCTGCTCGCAGGGTGAGTGAGCTTCAGGCTCTTTCTTCTAAGTCCCCATCTTTTCCTTGCATCCGGGCAAAGTGGTGCTTAGGACGAGACCCTCGTTCCATCCTAAAGTAGTTGCACCTTTTCACATAGGACAAACTATCACTCTACTAACCTTTTTCCCACCTCCGCACCCTTCCAAGGGGGAGGAGAGACTCCCCCGTCTGGACCCAAAAGGTGCACTGTCCTTTTACCTTGACCGCACAAAAGATTTCCACGTGGATGATAAACTCTTCGTTGGCTATGTGGGTGCCTAGACAGCTCGGGCTGTCCAAAAGCGTCCTATCTCTCGAAGGGTTGTCCTTTGCATAAAAATCTGTTACGCTTTAGCGAAGAAGGAACCTCCAGTGGGGCTGCGTGCTCATTCCACTCATTCCTCATTCTGGCTATTGCACCAACTACTGTATTGTCACGTGGAGTCCCACTTCTTGACATCTGCCAGGCGGCAACATGAGCATCTATACACACGTTCACCAGACATTACTGCCTGGACAGTCAAGTCCGGAGGGACGGCTATTTTACCCGTTCTGTGTGAACTTGGTTCGCAGACCCTGTTCCGGGATTGGTATTGCTGCGGTATCTATTCTTAGGAAAGGAATCTATAACTAACAATCTCTTTCAGATGAACAAGGTACTTACCTTAGGTAACGAAGTATCTGTAAGACACCCAGGTTAGTTATAGACTCCTTACCACTTCACCCATCCTCCCCACTATGCAAACTGACTTCTAGGGATAGGGAATCTCTTACAGGGCCCTAGCTGTGGTGCACTGGTGATCAGTGTCTTTCATGGCTCTGCGCTTCTGGCGGGGAAAGTTGTGTCAGAACTGACATAAGCCTTTCAGAGACGGCATCTAAGTAGGCACCGCAACGTCATCCCGGGGACCACGACTCCGACGACGGATGCGGAGTCGACCGACGCCACCTACCGACGCGCAGTGGTACTGCTGAGAAAAAATTCTCTTGATCCAGTCTGACGCCTGGGGATAATTCTAAGGTAAGGAATCCATAACTAACCTATGTCACTTACCGAAGGTAAGTAACTTGTTCTTCAGTCCTACATAGTGACCTGTATCTTTATTGGTCTTATCTACCTGATCATTATATCAAATTTAACAATTGTCTGAATGCTACAAAAATAGATAGCCTTCGGCAGTTCCTAGTTTTAGGAAGATCTCCATTTTCTATCCCTCTGTCAGATGCCTGTAGCCTCAGTTCACTTTCTTAAAAACTAGTTACGAGTCCAGAGTTTGCCTTTGATCTAGAAATATCCATCAGATATGCAGATAAGCACCTAGCTATTATACACTGCATTACTGACTGATTTATTGATTCTCTTCCTTCTTGGATTCTCAGAAATGAATGTTTTAGGGATTTCAGTATCTGTTGGGGGGAGTTGTTTTAATATTAATTAGAATCTGAATGTGTGTTTTAATTTTTACAATACCGATAGCCGTTCACCTTTTGGCTCCTAACACTCTTTGAGACCCTCACTGTTAAACGGGCTGGCCAACGTCAATACGGGGTACTCCAGGTATCGCGCATTTGACCCCTTCTCTTCTGTGTGATACGCCGACCGGAAGAGCGGCCATTTTGTAGGTAATCGCTCTAGCGGTTGACAGGCACAAGCTATTTAATGTGCCCACCACTGCACAAGCCCGTCTGCGCCTGTCCGCGTCCGAAACGCAGGAAGCACCAGGAATGCTGCCCAATTTGAACTAGGTATGCATTTGACAAAGGAGTATTTACCCTCTTTTAACAATTGTCACCATAATTGTTGTTTTTATGTGAATCTTGATCAATGAGCAGGTCCCATTTCCTGCACTAAATGTAGATTATCACTGAGTAGTTCACTAAGATGTTGAAGCTAACGTGGTCCAATCAAATTTGATGTTGGGTGGCTGATTAATGCTCGCTCTTTGAACAAGCATGCTCATAACCTCTTTGATCTGATCCCGGAATCCCATTTAAGTTTCCTTTTTATCACTGAAACATGGTTTAAAGACTGGTGTAATCCAGATATTGTACAGGCTCTCCCTCTGGGTTATCTAATACACAGATAGGATCGGATGGAATCACGGGGAGGAGTTTTGGCTATAATCTATCACAATACGCTTAAATGTTCTCTGTTTGAGCTCCCTGACCTTAAAGGAACAGAAAGCTTTGGATTATGCTTCCAAATTGAAGGCATTGGTTTATCGCCCACCAGGCCCAATCTCTTCATTTTATGAAACTTTGGGGGATACCTTAGGCTCCCTAACGGCTAGGGTGGTCGACCTCCAATCTGGGGAACTGGGTTCGAGTCTCGGTAATGACACTGAACATCGTGTGATTCTGGGCAAATCACTTAGTCTCCCCGTGCCTATCAAAAAATTAATGTGTCCTCATGTAATGCAACTGGTGCTATGTAAAGCGCTCTGATACCCAATTCGGGTCAAGTTTGCGCTATATAAACATCTGTAAAAAAAGACATTTCAAATTTTACCTTATTGTGAGATTTTACCCTCCATTTAGAATGTAATAAGGAACTTGGAGTTAGACATTTTTTGGACTCCATTGAGACTTTGGGCTTTGAACAGATGGTGTTTGCCCCCACACATTGTGCCGTACACATCCTTGATGGAATTTGCTCTAATCTATGTTCATTAACCGTTAACTCCCCGAATCTGTTACCTCGGTCAGACCATACATTTATTCAGTTTGGATTCACATGGCCTCATGTTAATCCCCAATGGTCACTAACCACTAGTACCTCCAAGACAGTGTGCAAATGGTGCACCTTGTTAAAGCATCAGGATCTATCTAATCGTGCATTAGGACTTAGACCTACCTTATCAGGCAACACCTCCCAAGACAACCAGAGTTTTAACCATTGGATGACCACTCTTAGCAATATATTTGCCCCCCTATACCTTTGAAAATGAAATCTACCACTAAAGT
Organism: Triturus cristatus; assembly: GCF_964204655.1. Taxonomy (NCBI): domain Eukaryota; kingdom Metazoa; phylum Chordata; class Amphibia; order Caudata; family Salamandridae; genus Triturus; species Triturus cristatus. Next base: position 649,881,164 of record NC_140590.1, read on the forward strand.
ATCAGCTCCCTAGTATACTCAAAAACTAGTTGAGTGACATCTTCAATGTAGACAAATTGAGCATAGATGGCAGAAAGATACAACTCAGAAGACCTCAGTTCAAAAGGGCTCTGAAAACATATCATAAACAAATTATAGTGGAAAAAAGCGTAATTATACAAAATTAATAAGAGCTGAATCAGATCAAAAATGTATTTCTAAAATCATGAAATCTTTCACCCATCCTAAAATATTGAATCAAGACATCCCGCCCCTTCACAAACATTATGTAACAATATTGTCAACTTTTTTAAACAAAAATTTCAAAAGCTACAAAGATTTTAACATGGGATATGCCCATCCTATAGATGTACCTTCAGAAGGCCAGTTCCAATCTTCAAAACTTCCATACCATCAGTCTAGAACAGTCACTCCAAGCCATCCTTTCCTGCAAATCCGGCTCGCCATTCGACACACGTCTGCTAAAAGTGCTTCACGCTATCATTGATTTTGTTATTCCGGCTATCAATTAAATAATCAATTCTTCCCTTTTTACTGTAGATGTTCCCAGTGATTGGAAAGTTGCTGCTGTAAAGCCCCTTCAAAAAAAGCAACTAACAGATCCTACAACTCTTTCCAATCCACGGCCCATCTTTATGTTACCTTGCCTAAGTAAGATCATTGAGAAATTGGTCAATAGCAATTGACCACCTTGGAAAAGGGCGATATTCGGCACCCTCGCCAGCCTGGTTTTTGACCTAACCATTCTACTGACACCGCACTTCTAGAAATTCCAGAGACCCTCAAATTTGCTTAAGACTTTGGGAAAAATGCAGTACTGATCCTATTAGATCTATCAGCTGCATTTGATACCATGTCCCACGATATTCTATTGCATCGTCTGAAGACTTGTGGCATTTCCCATCTAGCCTTGGCCTGGTTAAAGTCTTTCATTACCGACTATAGGCAAGTGGTTATGCTTTTCATTATCAGTCAAATGATAAACCACTCAGATCTGGCATTCCGCAGGGATCCGTTCTCAGCCCAGTTTTATTCAATGCATTTATGGCCCCCTTATAGAACTAATATCCTCCTTCAAAATTAAAACCACTTCATATGCTGATGATACTCAGTTGATCCTAGTGCTGGGCAAAAAGTTTACCACTGCAGAAGAGCAATTTCAACTATGTCTTACAGACGTCATTCGTTGACTGCAACCATCTTAAATGTAATACAGAGAAAACTGAGATCATGTTATTAGGAAAGGCCAACCATTTTACTCCCAGCTTATAGTGTCTAAAAATATCGGGTACAGTGGAGGTGGTAAAGAATCTGAGTAAAATTTGATACCTTAATTTCCTTTCATCCACAGGTACTTACAATGGCTGAGAAGTGTTTCCATTTGATGAAAACTTTAAAAAAAAGGTTTAACCTACTACATTTCACGGCAAGAAAAACAGTAGCCATTGCCCTTATTACCTTGTGATTGGACTACTGGAATAGCCTGTATATGATGTACAAGGAGACCTTAGACCTAGAATACTGCACTTGTTACACTGTAGTGATAATATCCGAGTGGTGCAAAGATCAGGAGAAAATGCCTCCTATTCCCCAAAGTGTGACGCGAACGCAAAGACGGCGCACGTAGACTGACTATGCCCATTGACTAACTTAAATACTGGGTGCGGTGGCCGACATTGGTCTGAATTTATTCCCAACGAATTACACTGCAACCATGGATTGGTAATCAACACTTATACCATTAAGATTAAAATCCCATGACCTGATCTATGGAAGACACAGCGCATGGTAAATAAGGATATCAATATATAAGATCAAGCCCTGAAGAAGTCCCAAGACGGGACGAAACGTGTTGGCTACTTTTGGAGGAATTAATCTGTGTAAACAATTTCAGAAATTACAAAAACATCTCCATTGATCTAATTGCGACCTACTAAATGTTATATCTTAACTTTGATACATTATTGAAATCACTCGAGAATAGTGGGTGCTAATCATTTTCTTGCTTTTACTGCAATAGCCTGTATGCAGGGACCAATAGGACAATTAAAAAAAAAAACTGCAGACAGTACAACATGCTGCAGCTCGCCTGGTGTTAAAGCTACCTAGTTGATCATCTGCTTCAGCATTTCTCAAGTCACTACATTGGCTGCCAATTCATAAAAGAGTGCTATTTAAGATCTTGCTTATCACCTTCAGAGCGAACATAGCATCAGGTTCACTCCATACATCACTTCTCGTCTGCTTAGATCTTTATTTGCAAATCTCCTCACCCTGCCCCTTTCAGATGTAAAACTACGGGTGGGAAATTGGTAGCTGTCCACGGAGATAAAACCTGGAACATTCTTATTCAGGACCCGTCTTTAGTAAACTGCTGAAGACATCGATCTTTGCAGCCCCGGACTCCTTGTGCCTCTAATCTGATCCCTGTATAACTTCACAGTAGCTTGGAGCCTCCTCTGTTCTCATTTTCGTACAGCGCCAAGATGCTCCTTTGAAGAGATAGTGTCCTTTATCCATTTTGTATACATACATATAGATGTATGCTGTTGTAAATATAGTTTCCCAACTCAAGATGGTCCTTTGTAGTTTACTTTTACATCCTAAATCCGACTGGACTCCATTAATGGGTGTTATAATGAATTCTACAATGACTTTCACTGGTTCTTCGAATCTGGGTCTTATGTGCCAGTTCCATTGTCAAACTGCAAGATTATCACAAAATGCAGCCATGAGATACGATTTTTAGCTTTTGTAGTGCTCTTTGTTGAGTTCCAGTTATAGTACGAATCACATGTGCATTATAGACTCACTTCCACAAAAGTGTTGAAAGGAAGAGGGCCTTGCTTCACTCTAGTGGCAAGTACAGTTCTTACACCTCTTCTGTTGTCTTAAGCCAAATTCCCGGAGTCGGCTAAGCCAATGATCGTCGGGAGTCTCTGCTTTTAGAGCCTTTCCACACATCAGATAAGATCCCCAAGCAGGTTAACTTCTTGAAGTGAATATGCCACTTTAACAGCACCTTGGGGCATCCTATTGCAGTGTAGTGTGCATTTACCCATGCTCCACTACCCTGGAGTTGTCTTGGTTAGCTCTGCATGGAGGCTACCTGCAATGATTACTCCAACCCATCTGCTTTTTACTTGCATTACTGTCTGTCCTACCTCTTCTCCTGGACCTCTTTTTGTGGACCAGGGCCTCTTAGGAATTACTTTACTGGGATTTTTATTTATTTATTTATTTAATGCATTTTTTTTTATATAGCGCAGACTTTACCCTAAGGTGTCAGAGCGCTTCACAATAGGAACAGTAATGATACATGAGGAGAAAATTACAAGTGAGCATGTTACAAAAGCAAACGTTACGTTACATGAGGCAATAGTGACAATTGTGCATGTATCAAGAGCAAACAAAATACAAGAGGTAGCAAACGATACGTTACAAGAGGAAAAAGTGACGTGTGCATGTTACAAAAGCGTACAAAGTACAAGTAGAGGTATAATACTGCAATAAATGGCAGACACTCAAAACACAAGAACAAACGTTACGTTACATGAGGCAATGGTGACAATTGTGCATGTATCAAAAGCAAACAAAATACAAGAGGTAGCAAACGATACCATACAAGAGGAAAAGTGACGTGTGCATGTTACAAAAGAGTACAAAATACAAATAGAAGTATAATACTGCAATAAATGGCCGACACTCAAACCACAAGAACACACTGGGACGGCACTTCAATAGTCATGGAGAACCGAATTTTCTATAATGGAAGGACTTCCTTCAGATAATAGAGAGGGCGTGAAATTTAGTTTGGAAGTGTCTTTGAAGGAGGAGAACTTTGAGGTCAGTTTTGAAGGCCTGGGAAGAGGTGGTGGTCCGGAGCTGAGGCGGAAGTGAGTTCCAGATTCTCACCGCGTTGCCTGAAAAGGATTGGGCCATCGATCTTTCCTTCTTGAAAGTGGGAGGTTCAAGCAATACATTTTCCGCATTACGTGATGGTCTAGAGCCTCCAGAGAGTTTCAGTTTATTCGCCAGGTAGCGAGGAGACGAGGAGTGCAACGCTTTGTGGGTGATACAGGCAGTCTTGTTGATAGCTCTTGCCTCGATGGGAATCCAACGGAGGGTGGATAAAATGGGTGTGATGTGGTCGCTTCTTTTTGCCCCATATATGAAACGAGCTGCTGAATGGAGAACAGATTTAAGGGGGGACAGGTGGGATTTGGGGAGGCCAGTAAGAAGAGAAGTGCAGTAGTCCAGTCTGGAGAGAACCAGCGATTGGACCAGGGTTTTAAGGTCTTGCTCCGGGAAGAAGCGACGAATCCCCCAAAGAAGGCGCAGTTGGTATTGAGCAGACTTTGCAGTGGAATTGATGTGGGAGAGTAGATTGAGTTTTCTGTTGAGTATGACACCAAGGTATGACTACCCTGTCCGCAAACATCCAGGAAGGAAAAAATGTATGCATCAGAATCCGCAGACTTAAAAAAAGTGGAGGCGCTGAGCAATTTGGAGGAGATATTGGTTACAGAGGGACTTCAATCTGGGAGTGTTTAACTCAGTATCCCAAACTAGCTTTACTTAATAGTGCCACCTAAGTAATGGCCCCTTTGTGACTCATCTTGCAAATCATGGCTCTCATCTTAACTGGGAGCACAGGAAAATGTGTTATAAAGTAAAACCAAAGTGGAAGAAAATAAGACTGACAGTGGATATACATGTGTGTAGAAAAGAACACACTAGAGTACGAGAACTAATTTGAAAGAGCAAAACAACTATTTTGCAGATGTTTAAATCGAGACAGGATGATAATACTTCAGAAATATTCAAGCTGTTCAGAAAGCTAACCCAGCCGGCCTGCATGTGCAGAGCATGTGCAGCATGGCAGACAAGCTCATTCATTTCTTTCATTGCATTGCAATTGCACGCTTCTTTATTCCTCGGATCACTAGAGACCTATCTGTATTACCTTTTGGAAACATCAGAAGAGCATGGAATGTTCTGCTGGATAAAAAATAATGTTGTGCCTCTCATCTTAACTTCTGGATAGCATCGGACATGAAAAGGCTGGTGCCGGTGGTGACAAGAAATAAACAAGGTAAATAATCAGCCTTACAGGAGGACACCTGAGAATCCCCTCTGCGTTAACTGTGGTGGTCACACCTCTCTAAAAGAAGGTGAATTTCTTACAGAAGAATCAACCAATGTAAGCTTGTTTCCATTATCGGCCAAAGCAGTTTTGACCTGTGGATCAGGCCAAGCAGGAAACCATCAGAAATGCAAAGAACTGCAGGATGCCAATAAGAAGAGGCAGGGATTTTACCTTTTTCAGCCTGATAGATTTGGCTTTGGTGGACAATGGAACAAGCTTTCATGGGTAAGAGATCTGGGATATTGAGTAGTACTCATTTTGTTGGATGTGTCAGCTGTCTTTGATACAGTAGGCCAGAAGATGGTAGTGGGTAGGCCGAAAGAGTGATTGGTTTGGAAAGTTAAGGCCTGGTGGCTTCCGTCTTTGAAGCTAGGTTATAACAGTAGAATATGGGTTTTGTTCTCTTGGCCATTGGCATTAAGTTGCAGGAATCTAAGGGTTACCTTTGTTCTCCCTACTCTTTAATGGATACTTGTTATCTTTGGCTGGGGTCATCAGAGCGGATAACCTACATTTCAGATGCATGTCAATAATATCCAACTATTTTGCACTTTTAGAGGAAAAAGAAGCGGAACCAGTAACAGGGTTATTTTCATCTGGGTCAAGAAGAGTAAGCTGACCGAAATGGGTCCAAGACTAAATTTCTTCATTTGGGAACCGCCATTGTTCTGGTTAGTGGCAATGAGTGAGGTCCCACAGGCTTCACAGATAATAGGTCAATTGTTTGCATTTTATTTGTTGTTGGAACAGGAAGTCCAACTATGAATTACATCCATCTCTAGTAACCATTGATGCGTGCCTCCATGCCTAATGTGGAGCCCTTTCCTATGGCTAGTCATCTTGAGGCTTTCTGCTAAAACACTGAGTTAGGGTTGGTTGTGAAGTTTGTACTACTGTTTTTGAATGGAGGTATTCCCCTTTCACCTTCAATCTTTCGTCATAGTTTCCTGTATGTGCGGCCTCTTGACATGGGCCCTCTATTTTTTATCTTACCTCCCTACTGGCCCATCACTGGCCTTGTAACCGAATCCATTTTCTCTTATTGGTCTTCACATCTGCATCTTCCTTTGTTCTGCCATCGTAAAAATATTCCTGGACCACATGCACTGTTAAATTCTCTGGTCAGTGCCTACCTCTGATCTGGATTTTTTTTCACCAGTTGAGTACCTTTAAATAGGCTAATAACTTTGGTTATTAACATCACTTCGAAATGCCAGAAGTATTGTGTAATACGTCCTTCCTATCATCTGTGTGTTCCTTCTGTCCCAACCTTGTATCCATCCCTCTTCTCCTATCAATGCTATGGTCCTGTTGTCTATCACATTTTCTCTGGCCTCTCCTCTACCTTTTTCTTTTCATACCTTTTCCGTTTTTCTTACCAGAGAGGTGGAAAATGAATGAAATCCCTGCCACTTTTTATCAATAGTCCTTTTTCTGTCTCAGTGTCCTTTTTTCCAACTTAAAAAATCAGCAAGTAGCAAAATATACCTTTAAACTTAGTGCTTTCGATGGAGGTAAAATCACTACTGATTTGAGTGCATTCTCAGTTCTTAAGTCAGTGTTTAGGTTTCTGATAGACACTTCTAACCGTTGATTCCTTACCATGGAATATTCCCCAGGCATCAAATTGGATCTGTAAAATCTTGAACAGTGCCTCCTCGTACTTGTAGGGGTCGTCGTACGGCTCCGCATCAGCGTCATCAGCGACATCACAATGCCCCTATAAGCTCCCCTCTGGCACGCTGACATCAGTTCCTCTGTTTCTGCACCAACAACGCAGATCCGGAGAGCGACCGTGGTCATTTGTGACCAAATTATTTTGACTTCTTTCCGATGTTTTTGAGCTTAACGCTCCCTGTGTGCTAAGGACATGTCCTCTGCTAAACCTTCAGAGTTTGTCACAGGCAAATGTCTGTGTCTGATCTTCACTTGGTCAGTCTATGGTGCTTGGGATGGGTACACGACCCCACAGCATGTGCTGACGCGGGCACTGAAGCGCCTTGTGGTGCGGCAAAAGAAGACTCCTCACTTTTCCCAGTCCAATTCCCACTACCCACTCCCATGTAAGATTTCAGGGCATATATGATAATGACAGGCACAGATTTCTAATTAGAACAATGGTCGAACAAAGAATTGACACAGAAGAAAGACTAATGTAGCATTATAAACAGTATATCAGAGAAGCAGTTACAAAATAATGAGCGCAGAGTACCAGTGGTACTGCTCAGTTGCTGGGCCATCGGAAATAATGTGAAAAAGTAAATAAACCTCCTGCAGATGGCAGTGATAAGCGATAGGCGGGCAGGGAATGAAGGGAGGCATGGTTGAAACAAAGGATGAGTGTGGTAGTCCTCCAAATAATAATATTTTTTTAAAAGCAAGGCATTGATTCCAGTGTGAATGTGGAATCTTAAATTAGCCCACATCATAAAAATGCTGTGGACTGAGACCAATGCTGCTGGATAGCCTTATCAGCCAGTGCCAACAGCCAGCTGAATCACAGCAGCCAATAGCAATTGGCTCTTCAAAGGGACTGTCCGATAGCCTATTTATCGATCTGTCTTTATTTATGTATCTGTTCTGTAGTGTGTGCTGTAGGCAAGACCTAAAGCGAAGGTTCCTGATACCAAATTGGCATAATATCCGCTTCTTTAAAAAAAATGAAGCACTTCCCTGTTCACTCAGCATAATAAAATTGAGCATAGCGCTGTGAAATATATTAGTCTTCTTCCAGTGTTTGCTTTCAACTTGGAAAGGAGTGCATTTTTAAATGTTACTTGTTCCATAAGTTAGACATGTAACAACATGCAGTCTTTCTTTAAACATCCACTGGGATTGCTTCAACACAAGCAAGAGGTCATAAGGACAGTTCCAGGGGTACCAATGACAATCCAGGGGTAGCAGTGGCTACCTTTGGCGACCCTTAATGAACGTCGATTAGGAAATGTGATCGCTATACCTACTCCCACCAACTTTCGGCAAATGTCCGCCCTACCGTACCGGCACTTACTCCCCCTTTACCCGCCCCCAGATCCTCTACCATTCGTCTGTTTACAGTTGTTTCTCCGCTGTCCGGCCCCCAGGAGTAATTACTCGCGGGAATTCGGCCGTCTTCCTTGACCAGTACGGACCTACAAGTATTTTGTCCTAATTCCCAGGTAATTATCACCCTACCTTACCACCGGCCCCTTTGCTAGCTTCCATCACGCCAACTACCGGCACTCACTCCCCCCCTTTTCCGCCTCCAGATCGGCTGCCAACGATTGAGTTTCCGCCGTCCGGCGCCACGTATAGAGTGCTCGTATAGATCACTCGCGAACACTCCACCATCATCCATAACCATGACGGTTCTTTAAGACTATTGATACTATTCCCAGGTAATTATTACCCTCGTTTTCCTGCCGGCCCCCATGCGGCCCTGCGACATTCCATCCCCTTCACTCCCCCTACCTTTACCATCTCGCCCACAGATATTTTCCGCAGGACAGTGGACCCTTTTCGCTCCTTCCTACCAGAACTGCAATCTGCCTACGCGCGCAGATACGTGCAACTCACGGTCTTGCTGATTTTGACCACCTTGTCCGAACGAAGCGGCTCTCGCTCAACTTTTCCTTTTCTGCTGTCCATTTCACAGTAAGTTCTTCCTTCTCTCTCTCTCCGACCAACCTCCATTCTTCCTTTCCCCCTAAGGCACTACCCACTCCCCTTTCACATCTCATTCTCTCTACCCATTCCCTCTTCCTTAATTCTCCTATACTTGTCCCCTAATTTATGGAATTTTTCCTCACCTTTGTGCTCCCTCACCCTCTATTTTTCTTACCATAGATCCTCTTTCTACCCCACCCCCTCTCACCCCTCCTGCAATTTGTATCCCTAGCATGCTCACTGCTTTCCCTCTCCAGCGCATCTTTATCCTGGAATTGCCCAATGCGCCCTGCAGTGCAATCGCCTTTAATTTTTCCTTTCTAATTTAATAATCCTTTCCCTCTTTTCTTTTCCTTCCCGTTTTTTCCCCCCCCTTCTTCCCTTACCTACCCAGGCATACTTTCCCAGGCATTCCATCAATCGGTTAGTCCTGAAGAGATCCCACCACTTCTTTAGGGATCGAAACGTCGTCGACTTACATCTCTAATCTCTTGATGATACATTGTAATTTTTTATTTGAGCACGAGATGTTGATTCATTGTGACTTTCAATAATCTTTATTTCACAAACACAAAAAGTCACATTTTTAGTCACTTGCCTGCAGTTAGGAAATCGGCTGATTTCCTTTTACAACTCACGGGCTGCTCACTTATTTCACCACATATATTTTTGTTTCGTAGTAATTGCATTATATCTAAATCATTTTTTAAATAAAACATATAATCCAATTTTTGATTGGAAAATTGTGATATTATACCTATCCTTAATTGAATGGGACCTTGTTTCTTATAAATAGCCTTTAGGTGTGTGGTATTCACACCTCGCGGTATCCCCTCTCAAGAATGAGAAATTGTGGATTAGTGAGCTGGGCCAGGAAGAAGCAGCTTTGAAAAAGCACTAACGTTGGGTAAACTGCACCGACAGATCGGCTCCACCTCCCACCGCCATCTGTTGCTTTGGGCAGTGTCGTTCGAGAAAGTGTCAGAATCGGACAGAGATCACAGGACAGAAGTGTGACGAATCAGTGTACACGAACATCAAACACTTTTATCCATCAAACGCTTCCTGATGAAAAAGCATGAGTGTGTTTGTTATGAAACTTCTTGAAGCAAAGCTAAATGAAGTCTTTATTTTATGAACATTTCGCAACCTAGCTGCCCTATGATCAAGTTCCATGGGATTTTTGGTTTGGAAGTGGAGTCAGTGCGGCTCTTAACTCATTAGGGTATCTTGAAGTATTAAAACCAAAGCTAATGGAAGGGATGCATCAGAAAATACATAAATAGTGTTTTAATATACAAGTCATCATCAGTCTAATAATCTGCAGGTTTTACCTCGAAAATGGTATCTAGCACCATTTTTAATCTGCTTTATTAACATTTTCACAAGTTAATACATCATTCAATGGAACAATTTGATGTAATTGAAACATGCATGCAGCATAAATGGACTTGAAAATTGAACAGTATGCTGCGCAGTTTGATTGGGCAGTTATAAATCTGACTCTTTGAGACTGAGTTACACACTTAGGGTCGATGACGACTATAGTACTGGGGCAACTGTGTCGCTTTGCACGGGGGAAAGGGAAGTGAAATGAGGGGCGGAGTAAACTCCATTAAGTTTCACAGAGCTTCCATTGTGCTATGTCGTCAGCCCGTCCGTGAACAGATGCCTGGACTGTAGTTCCTATGTTCAGGGAGTATTGTATGTAGGATTTATTCCCTCAGGGTGTGCACTCTATTTCAGGAGCTCTCCTTTCTCCTGAGTCTTACAATATTTTAGTGTAATTCTGGTCTGGCATTAATGAAAGTTGTAGTTCTTCCCATTTCGGTGCAGTTGGTCTACTTCTTAGATTCCTTAGGTTTGTGGGTTTTGGATGTGGTCTCCTTGCCTGTGTTTGTGCCTCTAGTTGTGTGTTATGCAGTTCTTTCTGTCTCCTTTACTCCTCTTATTGTGACTTTCTCTCATGTGTTGCCCATTAGTTTCTGTTTTGTTGAATTCCACAAGAAACTAAAGGCCTGCCTTTTCAATTAACTCCCTGCCCTAGGCACGGCTAGACACATGCCTCCTCAGCACCAGGATACCTTTAAGGGTTATAGTGTACTTTACAGATACTCATAACATGGAAACTACCCAACAAACATCCCTCACAGGTGTAGAGTTCCTTTTTCCCTGTAGAGGCTTCTAGCTGATCTGTTATCCCATCCCAGTATCAGCCTATCTTGAGGGCGCTCCTCACCATATGGTAGAAATCAGCGTTGTCACATAATCATAGAGGCACGTCTGGTGCAGATTCATACATCTTGTGTAACTTTGTGTGGGTCAGGTATACCATGTGTAGAAAGTTGAACTATGTGTGTTTGAAGCAAATGTTTCTTGATACTTTGTACATGTAAGTGACTATCTTCCTCCACTCTGTCACCTGATTCCATCTTCTGGTCAGCCTACCATTTAGTTTTTAATTCATGCAGGCCTACTTTTGCCATGTTTAGGTATGCCGTACAGAACCAGGTTACCAGTCTCCTGCCATACCCTATTGTTTTGTAATACTTCATGCGAATGGCGTTCGTCATTCAGCATTTTAATTTTCTATGAAATATGCTTTGGATTACTTCATATTGTAGGCACTTTCCATCAACCTCAATCAGATCTTGTTACAGTCTCAGGGTTAATGAGTCATAGCATCCCCCCACTGTTGTCAAATCCACCACAGTCAAGGTGCTCAACTGGGCAGCCATGTGGTAGCCCTGTCTTCTTGGAAGCCCAGCTAGTGGAAGGGCCAGAGCATAGACCAAAATGGGCCAGTTTCTGTAGATGAAACTATTTCAACACCTCAGAGCAGTTGGCAGTCATCTAGATCACTCCTTATCAAGCAGTTGACTTTCTACTAAAAGATAAGTTATATTCCCATCCTGTGCACTCTCTTCAGAGAGTCCTTTTTCTGCCCCATGAGCCCCGTCAAGTCATCGTTCTATCTATTGCAGCTGAGCAGGTTGTCAGTAAAGTGCACAGTAAAATAACCATAATTGGGTTTAGTTGCCCCCACACCCCGAGGACCTGGTGCTACTGCACCTGCAGCAACAATGATACCCGAGGCAGGCTGCCTCCTCTGACCACTTCAGTTTGCCATCACTCCTAGGCCCGAGGCCCAAAGCAGGGTGTCCGCCCTAATGTGCAAAAATGCAAAAATAGGGAACACCCTCAGTCCTGTCTGTGCCTCCTGAAACCATCCTGGATTCCGCTCCAACATCAGTGCCGACTTCCAATCTGACGCCAAAGTCCACGCAGGTCCCTTTCACATCGAAGTCAGCCTCGATGCCGCCGACAGACCTTGAAGGCCACAACTACTGTCTTAGTTTGGGGCGTTCAAGTTTTGTACATCTGCCAGGCAGCCACATGTGCTTGTGTCCATACCTTCAGCAGCTGCTATTGCATCAGTTTGGTAATCTGCACAGACAGTCAATTTGCCTGCTCGGTCATGCAGGAATTTGTGGTGTAAAGTCCACTCCCTAGACCCACCTATTTGGAGAGTACATTGCTTTAATATTGATTTAACAAGTGCGGAATTGTGGTCAGAAATATCTGTTCGAAGAATACTTTATTTGGCCTTCAGGTAAGTACTACTTCTAACCACTGATTCTTCACAGCCCAACCACCTCCTCATACCTTGAAATGTACTTTGTGGTATTAATGAGATCCTAAGTTACCTGTCGCACACTGCAAGTGAAAGATCAATTCTGTTATCTCTTCTCTGCTCTCTTGGGCACAGAATGCCTAATGATTAAACAGACTTAACATACATATCTACAGTATTTGATAGCGGATCAGAGCCATTAAGAAACTCTGATTGGCCTGTTAATTAGCCACATTGATGCACAGCCACATCATGCCCCCAGTGCTTTAACCTTGCTCCCCTCGGCCAGATGTGGCACCTTTATGCTGCTCCACATTATCATGTATGGCGATGGAGCATTAAAAGAGTTTCTGGATCAAGTCTGGTATCCACCTGAAAGAACGTTTCAGACAATCAGTGACTGTTTCATTATATTTTCTCTGCTATCGCTTGTTCTTAACTTGGCCTCTACATGCCCTGAATTTTACTTCAACAAGTAAACCATCATAGCATGCTCTATTCTTTAGACTCATGTTGATCAATAGTCGAGTATCTTTGCACTGTTCCCTTTCTGGTGCCCAAGGATCTCCGATACTCAAGGGCACAGTGACAAAGAAGACGGCAAACTGTGTGTCAGAAATGTATCTGTTATTTCATGTACAGATCGGCTGGAGGAGAACCACATTTTTCTTGACTAATTAGAGGCTGTAAATTGATCATATTGTGATGTACTAAACTTAAATGTACAATAAAATTTACTGTCAGATGAGACAGAATTAATGCTTGGCCCTTAAAGATACTGAGGTACACTCAAGACCTATTGATTGCATGAAGCACCCCAAAAAGAAGGAGACTCACCCCTGCCTGACAAAAGGTACAGGGTAGTTAAGAACTAGACAAAGGTTAGTTTCCCATCTGTGTATCTTCAAACGATAAAGAGGGGCACTTTGTTTGAAAACCAAATGGACATCTACTGGCACAGAAAGAGTACCAATCACAAGCTTCAAAATATATACGAGTCCTTACAAACACAGTGTATTGCACAAAAATTGGCTGTATTCTCTTTTATTTTCATAACAACTTTTGGCTATAATTCTCATGCATTTGAAATCACAGGTTAAAACAATTTTAAAGAAGGAACTAATAATCGTCTCTTCTCTTCTAGTAAATTGTCAGTTCCTTAAGATAATCTTTGCATGATGTACAACAATGTAAACATCTAATACATAAAAATGTCTACTTTATAATAAAACACAGAACTTGTCACATGGCATTTCGGTGGACGATGAAATACGTTTTCCCCACCTTCTTCAGGAAATTTTTTCGTTAAAAACATTCTAAAAAACATATACATACATATAATTACTATTCATCCTAAATTGTACAAGGACTCAGAGCACCTCCAGTAGATAATAAATTCCTAACGTCCATATGTCTTAAAAACGTTTGTTCCAAACATCTTTAGTATATATCTTTTATTAATTGTTTGATATGTTTAAATACCCCCTCGTATAGAGTGAGGCGTATCTTTTTTATTTAGTGGGGATAGCTAGAGTGAGGTGTTTCCGTTGCTTAGTAGGGATAGCTTAATGTTTTTAAGAGAAAGATTCAACCTCTACTCATATATTTAAGAGGGTATAAATCTAATGACCGTTGGCACTGTAAAAATATATTTATGTATATATTACTGTGTATAATTTACTTCCACTGAAAGTCTGTGATACACTTTGCGGATCAGAATGGACTGGCCAGGTAGGTTCTATCAAATGACCAGTCCTTTCATGCTTAGCATATGCTCTATAAAGCACATGAAAAGAGAGAAAAAATTACATTATTTTGTGGGTAAAAAGCTTTCCTTTTATTTTTGTTTGCATGTTTATAGCTGAAGACTTACTTCGTTGTCACATGGCTGATGTAATGACTGCTTCCGAAATAACCCTTCAAGAGCACAGTATTTCTATAGCCTGAAAATAGTATGGGATGTATTTAGGATTTTATTACAAGTCATAAGATTTGTATTTAGAAATAAAAAATCGTTCCCTGGAGAAAAAATCAGCAACAGCCGCATCTACATACTGTTGTGCCTGCCTTAAATATGGCCAACAAATACAACTCTGTGTAGCTAACCCTGAGTACATGAGTAGAGGTAGAATCTTTTCTTTTAATAACATAAAGCTATCTCCACTAAGTAATGGATAAACCTCACTACATACGAGGGGGTATTTAAACATATCAAACAATTGATAAAAGATAGAGTAAAGATGCTTGGGACACTTGTTTTAAAACAAATGGACGTTAGGAATTGATTATCTGCTGGAGGTGCTTTAACTCCTTGTAGAATTTAAGATGAGTAGTAATTATGTGTTTTTCTCTGTTTTTTTAGGATGTTTTTATGATAAAAATCTTTGTCCTAAAGAAGGTGGTGAAAAATTATTGCCACATCGTCAAGTTTTGTGTTTTATTAAAAAGTAGAAATATATTTTTATGTATTAGATGTTTGCTTTTTTGTATATTACGCAATGATTATCGTGAAGAACTGGCAATGTACTAGAAGACCAAAGGCAATTATTAGTTCCTTTTAAAGATTGATCTAACCTGTGATTCTAAATTGCATGAGGCACTACCTAAAACTGCACAGGTTATCTTAATGCGGCATGATGTGACTGACTCAAGCTTTTTGTCTACAAAAATAGCAAGATTATTCACAGTTGCACTTCTGTTTCTTTATCTGGAATCTCAGGCAGTAGCAGCACAGGCGTTTCATCTGATAAGGATGAATGGAGAGGGCCTATGGGCTTAGGTCACTGTCAGGAATATTCCTCTGACTTCAAGAGGTTGTCCAACTTTCTCACGCCTATTCTGGTTTTGCCAGGAAACAGTTACCGTGATCTCGCTCTTGTGTTACGCGCCACCTTGCATTGGTCTTATACGATCCTTTCATTATTGACTTCTCCTGGGCCGACAATGGCTTATTGAGCGTCTATTCAGAAGTTGTCGTTTTTTTAATGTTTCTTTTTTTGATTTGTTAAAACTTTCCTGACCAGTCTTTGCAAACAATGTGGTGTACGAATTGTCGCAAAGAACTCTGTTCTCTTCCCTGGCACATGAAAGACAGTTTCATATAGTGACCCGTTGCTTTTTGTTTGTTGTGTTCTCTTTTTTATGTGTCTACTGTCTACACTCTGATCAAAATGTATAAAGAAGTTCCACTTGAAGCGTGGTATTTTGGTCCCAACACATCTCCAGCCTTGCAGCAGCCTTTTGTAGACAGCCATTTCATCTTCTTCACAGCCTCAGGACCCCTACAAGGATTCTTAATAAACTTCATATTTTGGTCTCCACAGGAAGTGACAAATTGCGCTCTGCCAGTAAGCTGAAAAGGCAACCCTTTGCTTCCGTTATCTTTGACATGCTTTGAGAGACAAAGGACTGCATCTGCTTTCTCTTCTTCTCGTAGCCCGCTATGCTCTCTGTTGGCGTTTGCCTCTCTTCTCACGATGCACAGCAATGAATAGCCCGTCATCAGTAACAAAGAAATCATACCTGTAGGTTTCATGAAAGGCAGCCATCCAGTTAAATGCTGGCTCCCATCTGCACTGGAAATCTGCCTTCCTTCTGTACTAATTGTATTATTGATTCGATTAATAAAAATATTATATATATATATATATATATATATATATATATATATATATATATATATATATATATATATATATATATATATATATATACACACACACACACATTAATTGGAATTTTGTAAGTCACACATTGCAAATACAATCACCTATATTTGTTTTGTTTATAGAGTGCACAACACAAAAGAAATTAGTTCAAAGCGTTGCAGCAGACGCTAAAAATGCAGCATAGATAAAGTCATGTTTGGGTGCCGGTGGAGAATGCTCGGAAGGCAGGATAGTGTCTCGTGTCCGAACCATCGAGACTACTGTAGCTCCAATCTGGTATGTGCAGTGAAGGTCCTGTAGGAGCTTTGTATGTCCTAGTAAGATGGGAGGAAATGAAGGTGTTAGGGCTTCCTGGAAGACAGTGTATTTTCTTGTTTTAATCCTTTCTAGGTCCACATGCATGACAAATTCCTTTCTAATTTACCATGGGTGGGAGCTCTATAGCTGTACTATAAGGCAGCGATCCATAATCTGTTATCTGGGGACCCTTGGCGGTCCGCAACTCTTACTCAGGGGGTTCGTAGTTGCTCAGAAAATTAGAAATACTTAGAGATCACTAAAGTCTTAATAACTAAAGTAGCAAAATGTAAAGCGTTTTGTAAATGTGGAGGAATTTGAAATTGGAGGCTAAAAAGTAAGTTGCTGTCCGCAGATTGATTTGTGGGAGCAGTGTAAATGCATCAAACCAAATGGAAGGTGGGTGACCTCAGTGGAAATTCGAAAAGTCACAACTTTTCAATTACAATGGAATTTTTCATTTTTTATATTTGTTTGTGAATGAAATAAAATAATCATTTGCGTATTTGTTTGATGAATGCTTGTTTCTGTATTTTTGTGTGTTCCTTTGAGATTCAAATCCTCAAAATAGCTTAAGCCGAGGTTCCCTGGCTTCAATAATGGCAAAGCTTAGGTGGAGCCCAGGAATGCATACATTTTTACTTGTAGATCCTCTATCTGAAAAAGACTGTAGGTATAGATTCCGTACCTCTAGAATTACCCCCAGGCATCAGACTGGATCCGGAGATTTTTTTCTTTTTCAGTACACCTGCGTGTTGGTAGGTGGCATCTGTCTACCTTGTGTCCGTCGTCGGCATCGTGTTTGGCGGGATGACGTCACGGTGAATATTTAGACACCGCCCCTGCGCGCTGATATCAGTTCTTTCTTTTTCCGTGCCAGGTTAGCGCAGAACCGGAGGGAGTATGCCCCTTAGTCAATTTTTGACTAACCTTGTTGACTTCTTGTTGACGCCTTTTTCGAGTCTATGACTCCTGGTGCGTGAGGGATGTTCTTTCGCCGAACCGGATTAAAAACTTGTGACTCCTGTCACAAGCTGATGTCCGTCACGGATCTGCACCTCGTGTGCTTCTGGTGCTTGGAGCACGACCACGACCCGAAGTCGTGCTCTGACTGTCAAGCCATGAAGCCGAAGTCTTTGCAGGAGTGGTCCCGAAAGCTTCTGGAGGCCCGGCAGTCAGCTCCTCACCGCTCGAGGTCACCATTAGTCTTCCAAGTCTTCGTCCTCGGGTAAGTCAAAGCACAAAAAGAAGGCAAAGAAGCATCGTCTGCTTCTGGGATGGCTCTGCGCTTCCCTCCATTTCCCGAAGTCATAGCGTCTCCTGCCCAGCCTCGAGCTTTTTACGAAGCGCCTCACAGCATCTTTGGACAGCCCAACTACACTGTTGTGCCTTCAGACCCCACAGACTCGACTGGGGGCCCTGGGCCTTCGATGCCGGCGGCTCCAGCACCAAAGGGCCACTGAGGATCCAGGCCTGGATCCGTATCGGCACTGGTCAACTTTACGGTACCTCCCCCGGCGCCAATTCCAGTGACAACGCCCCCAACGTCGGTTGTGCCCCCAACCGGCGTTGACCCCAGCCTCACCCGACTTGGACACAGCGCGGGACCGACGTCGCTCGATATCGAGACCAGCACTGGAAGGTACTTTTGTACCTCGGTTCATCCCTGGTGTTCCTTTCCGCCCTGAGTGGGTGAGGAGGACTGAGAGGGGTCTGTGAACCCTTTGCTGACCAGCTGGATGAGCCAGACTGGCAAGAGGAACTGGTTTATGCCAGTGGTTTGGATACCTCCCCAGACCTTGGTATTCTCTCCCCCTACTGTGGCTAGGGAGGAGGGAGCTTCCTACGCAGTGATGTTGCTTAGGGTGGCTGAGGCCTTGGGCCTTGAGCTTCCTACGGTGGCAGTCGGTACCAACCTCCTGACTGAGGTGCTTCAACCGGCAGCGGCCTCTTCGAAGCCCCGTCTGTCTTTTAATGAGGCCCTCACCGACATCCTTCTTGGCACTTGGGCCAAACCCTGCACAGGCCCTCCTGTGAACAGGATGATTGCCCAACACCACCGCTCGGCCCCGGGCGACCCACTGATCCTCTCCCAACACCCGACCCCTGAGAGCTTGGTTTTCCATGCCTTGTCCTCTAATAGCACATTCCCTACTGCTCCCCCAGATAGGAAATCCAAGAAGCTGGACCACTATGGGAAGAAGCAGTTTTTTTCCACCAGCTTAGCGCTGCAGTCAGTGAACGCTGCATGCCTCTTGGGCCGTTATACCCATACGGTGTGGGATATGGTTGCGCAAGTGCTGCCACAGTGACGGGAGGAGGCCCAGGCCGTTCTCATCAACGCAGTAAATAAACAATAAAAATGTAAATCCGTATTTGTAAAGCACAAACTACTCACCCTTACGAGTCTCAAGACGCTGGGGGCCGTCGTGGAAATTAAGTGAGCTATTGCCCAGAGTCTCATGGTGCTGAGCTGAGCTGCCGCCGGAGCCGGGGATCGAACCGTGAACCCTGTGCTCCGAAGTCAGCTGCCCGGCCACTGCACCACACCTCTCCACTCAGTGGCAGTGGCAGAGGGTAGAGATGCAACGAAGTTCACCATCAGGTGTGGGCCGGATACTGCTGACTCTCTGGGCAGAAAGCTTTCCACGTCAGTAGCCTTGAGGGGCTACGCCTGGTTGAGGACGTCTTGTTTCTCTGGGGATGTCCAATCCACCCTACTGGACATGCCCCGTGATGGCTGTCGCCTTTTTGATGACAAGGCTGACTCGGCGCTCGAGCGCTTCAAGGATTCTAACGCTATGGCCAGATCCTATGGCCTCGCGACAACCTCTCGCCCCACGCAGTCTGCTTTTTGCCCTTTTTGTGGCTACAGAAGTGGTGCCCCATCACATTCAACGCAGTCCAGCCACCGGTCCATGCAAGTTACCAGCCTCTGCATGGCTGCGGACTTGGGACTCAGCGACGCGGGTCTGGGGGCCAGCGGGCGGGCCAGTCCACCCATAACCCCCCCCTGCAGTAGCCTCTAACTCCTCCTAGTCCAACCTTTCAGGGCCACCAGAGGCCAGTGGGCAGCAGGACTCGCCATCACCTCCCCCACTGGCAAAGCATCACGTCGGACAAGTGGGTTTTGAAGATAGTCCGAAGGGGCTACTCCCTCCCCTTCAATACTACCCTACCCTCCATGCGACCATCCTTCCATCGCATGTCGGAGGATCACTTGGCCTCTCTCCGCAAGGAAATTGCAGCTCTCTTGGCCAAGAGAGGTATTGAAAGGGTCCCTGTGCCAGAAAAAGGTTGTGGTTGTTACTTCCACTACTTTCTGGTACCCAAGAAGGACAAAGGCCTGCGTCCTTTCTTAGATCTCAGGGCCCTCAACCGCTTCCTCCGGAAGGAGAAGTTCAAGATGCTCACGTTGGCTCAGGTCCTGTCTGCCCTCGACCCCGGAGGCTGGATGGTGGGGTTCGACTTGCAGGACGCATACTTCCATATTCCTGCCCACAGGCGTTACCTATGGTTCACGGTAGGCCCAGTGGTCGAAGTGGGCGGGATTGGCAGGGCACGGCATGCCCCTACTTCTTTAATTCTATAGATTCTGTTCCCCTACTTTTTTATTTTGAACATGCGTCCCTGGACGTAAGTAATATCCAAGGCTTGCAGAGAGGGCTCGGCATTAGTGGCTGTTCGGGACAGGCGGAGAGCAGGGAAGGAAAAGGTCTCTCGTCTCTTGCTTCCTTCCCAGACAAGACAAGGAAGGTGTCCGCTTCTGCTCTGCCGCTGGCAGTTGCCCCCCACCCTCTTTCTTACTCTTATTCCCTCTCTGTCTGTCTAGCTCCTCCTCACTTACCGAAAACCGTGACTCAAGAAATGGTTCTCACCCTCTCTTTCTTCCTGTCATTCATTTGTTCCCCTGTGGTATGGCTGCAAAAAAGAAAAACACTTTTGCTGGAAATTCCGTTTTGACATTTTTCTATTCCAAAGTGCAGCTTCGGAAATAAAAGGTTAAAAATATGAAAAATCAATAACTAAATAAAGCAAGAAGTGTTCTTGAAGTGGCTAGATTGATTTTATTCAAACCCCAAAAACATTAGCGTCACTTTACCGAGTTTGCCAGTGAAGCGCTGTTTTCCCCCGGTGGGGAAGTGCGCCAAACCTGGAGGTACTGCAATACCTGGTTGATGGGTGGATTGAAAAACAAAATGTGTATGGCGGCTTTGTGTTCACGAATGTGGTCTTTTTAAACCATACTGCTTACGTTTTGTAAGCATATAAGCAGTGGACATTGCAATGGGTCCTTTCTGGGCCCTGTAGTTTTCAGGCAAAAATACTCATTGATTTCTGCATAATGACTGTAAAAGTGTTAAGTTCACCATGTTGTTCCTGCTTACATTTCACATGCTTTATTTAATCTTTCATTCCCTATGAGTCTTTGCTTTTTCCAGGATGTTGTTACTTTAGGCAGCATATTGCTCTTGCCTAGTGCGTAATTTGAATTGAGTCGCATCCAGTTGTTTATAGCAGGTCAAATTGGATTGTAGTTGAAGGCAGTGTGAATTTCTCTCAGTGGGGCAGTATGGTGTTCAGTGAGGGAGCGGAATTTAGAACTAGGGAACCAGGTTCAGCCTTCATGAACAGTCCCCCAGACCACTCTCCTGAGGGAGCACATTCCCATGCTAGACCTTAGAAGGCCCCGGAAAAGCCCTGGTGTCTTAGCACCAGCAGGTGGACCCTATCAGTGGCAAGTGTGGGTTCACCTTGAAGGCTTGCCCACCACAATCCATACTGAAGTTCACCTCCAGTCTTGCAGGCAGGCCTACGAAGTAGCAGACCCTAGAGCAACAGTGACTCTGTCACTGAGGTCACAGGACCCCTGAGACGAGCTGGCTCTAGGGAGGTGTGATCGGTGTGACTGCAACGGGTGCTGACTTTGAGTGGGGGCGTTGTAAATTATGATTTTAAAAGCACTTGCTGCCTCCTTCCTGGCCTACAGCAATTTTCGGTAATAATAAAAATATCATGATAACTCCGGTGAATAAACTTCTTCCTAGAGCGAGATCGGAGTTTTGTCTAGTGGAAGTTTTGACTCATGGGAAGATAGCGCAGAGGGTTAATGTGCTTGCTGCAAAGAAAATGTACCATCCCCATCACAAAGTGCACATATTGTAAATAGGTCAGTGGGTTACTGCTTTTGTCAGTAAGATCCTTTTGCTACTTGCAGTTTATAAGTTAAAATCCTAACAGAGAACAGTGAGCTATTAGCTTTCATCTAAGAGCTGCATACAAACTTCAAGGTATAAACTAGAGCTTTATGTTTTTTTCCCTAAGCCTTTGATTATCCTAATGTTGCAAAAAGTGTTCATTTGGATAGATACCAATAATGATTATTAAAGAGAACCCCCAATCGTGGTATTACGTTTTAAATTCTGAGTTTGTGTTTCTCCAGATCAATCACTATTAAACTATACTGACTACTAATATGGTTGTCATGTGACTCCTACACCTTGTAGTTCTTTGTCTTATGTGACATTTCCTATACAGTGATTTACACATGTAAAATTGATTGTCTCTGTGTATATTGCTGACGACAAACTCCATGGCTCGGAAACAAATGGCTTGTGCTTCCACTTTTAAGCATATTTGGGACATTCTGTGATTAGAAACATATCCCACTTTGTGAATTTAATTTAATGTCTCTACCTCATATTAATCGTTAAATAATCATGATTGGGATGTTTTGCCAATCCTGGCCACACCC
This sequence comes from Triturus cristatus, assembly GCF_964204655.1. NCBI lineage: Eukaryota > Metazoa > Chordata > Amphibia > Caudata > Salamandridae > Triturus > Triturus cristatus. Next base: position 649,903,312 of record NC_140590.1, read on the forward strand.
CTAACTCCGCCTACTGATCCAATCCTCAGGTTATTCCCGCCCTCTGATTCTCCGCCCACAGTTCCCCTATTTTTTTTCCCCCACTTCGACCACTGGGTAGGCCACGAGCATTTTCAGTTCACTGTGCTCCCCTTTGGCTTTACCAGCGCCCCTCGGGTGTTCACGAAAGTGATGGGGGTGGTCGCAGCTCATCTGTGCAGATCAGGGGTTCCAGTCTTCCTCTATCTCGACGACTGGCTGGTGAAGGCGGGATTGCCCCAGGCTGTCTTCTCCTCCAGACTACAGCGGACCTCCTGCACTCGCTGGGGTGCCGACGTCACACCTGACTCCCTCTCAAAAGCTTCTTTTCATCAGAGCAGTTCTGGATACAGCCCAGTTTCGGACTTATCCTCTCAAGCAGCGAGTCCAGGATAGGGCTATGATACCGATCTTTCAGCCTCTATCCCGGATTTCAGTTAGAATGAATATGAGGCTGCTGGGCCTCATGGCCTCCTGCATCCTGTTGGTGGATCATGCCAGATGGCATATGCGGGCTCTACAGTGGGACCTGAAGTTCCAGTGGGACCTGAAATTCCAGTGGGCGCAGCATCTGGGGAATCTTTACGACTATGTCCATATCTCATAGAGAACTGCGACACAGCTGCAGTGATGGTTAACGAACCAGGATTGGGTCAGAGGCAGATCCCTCTCCCTTCTCCATCCAGATCTAACGGAAGTGACAGATGAGTCACTCCTGGTATGGGGCAGCCATCTGGGAGAGGCGAAGATCAAAGGCCTCTGGTCTCCGGCAGAGGCCGGGCTCCATATCAACCTTCTGGAGCTCTGGGCATTCATACTGGCACTGAAGGCATTCCTCCCTCCCTCAAAGAGAAAGTGGTGCAGCAGGTGTTCACTGACAACACCAGCGCCAACTGGTACTGCAACAAACAGGGCGGATGGGGTCGTGGACCCTTTGTCAGGAGGCTCTTCGCCTCTGGACATGGCTGAAACAACCCTGGTGGTTCAATACCTGGCGGGTTCTCTGAACGCCAGAGCGGATGAACTCACCCGTCGGTGCCTGGTCGATCACAAATGGCGTTTCCATCCGAAGGTTGCCCAAGGTCTCTTTTCAGCGGTGGGGAGAGCGTTGGTTTGATCTGTTTGCCACTAAAGAGAACGCGCAATGTCAGCAACATTGCGTGTTGGAGTTTCGTAGGCAGCACTCGCTCTGTGATGCTTTTCGTCGCGAGTGGAGCTCAGGCCTCCTGTACGACTTTCCGCCTGTACCACTTATGCCCCGAGTGCTGAAGAAGATCAAGCGCGACTGGGACCAAGTTATTCTTGTGGCTCAGGACTGGGCATGAAGAGTCTGGTACCCCGAGCTTCTAAGCATGGCCATCGATCCTCTGATCAGACTGCCCCTTCGGGAAGATCTTCTGTGGCTGCAGCAGGGGGCAGTTCTTCACCCGAATCTGTCCAGCCTCCACCTCCTTGCGTGGAGATTGAGCGGCGACAGTTGACAGCTTTTGACCTTCTGCCCGAAGTCTGTAATCTTATCTTGGCAGCCAGGCGTCTCTCCATGAAATCGGTATATGCCTGTTGATGGAACAAGTTTGTGGTAAAGGCTATGGATCCCCTTTCTGCCCCCTTTTCTGAGGTTTTTCTGTACCTACTTTTGTTGGCCCATCAGGGCTCTGCCCTGCGCACTTTGACAGGTTATCTTGCAGCTATCTATGCCTTCCTTCGGGTGCCATATCAGCCATCCTTATTCAAGTCTCCTATTGTTAATAGATTTTTTAAGAGCATTACTCATCTGTTTCCTCAAATTCCTTTCATAATGCCCCAGTGGGATTTGAATCTTTTTCTTACATTCCATATGTGTGCTCCCTTCGAGCCACTTCATAACTGTCCTTTCAGACTTTCTTACTCGAAAGACTACCTTCCTTGTTGCCATCACCTCTGCTCGCAGGGGAGTGAGCTTCAAGCTCTGTCTTCCAAGCCCCCTTTCTTCTCTGTGCATCCAGACAAAGTGGTGCTTAGGACAAGGCCTTCTTTTCTACCTAAAGTGGTTTCACCTTTTCATATAGGTCAATCCATCACAATACCCACTTTCTTCCCACCTCCGCACCCTTCCAAGGAGGAGGAGAGACTCCACCGTCTGGATTCTAAACGTGCACTGTCATTCTACCTTGACCGCACCAAAGATTTCCGGGTGGATGATCACCTCTTTGTTGAATTTGTGGGTGCTAAGAAAGACAGGGCTGTTCATAAATTTACCATCTCGCTATGGGTTGTCCTTTGTATAAAAATCTGCTAGGCTCTAGCTAAGAAAGATCCTCCTGTGGGGTTGCGTGCTTACTCCTCTAGGGCTACAGCAGGAACCACTGCATTGGCAGTGTCCCACTCCTTGATATCTGCCAGGTGGCAACGTGGGCATCTATGCACACGTTTACCAGACATTACTGCCTGGACACCCAAGTCCGAAGGGATGGCTACTTTGCCCGCTCGGTCCTTCAAGATTTTCTGGTGTGAACTTGGTTTGCAGTTCCTCCTCCGGGGATGGTATTGCTAGGGTATCTATTCTAATGTAAGGAATCTATAACTAACTGTCTCTTTCAGATGAATACGTTACTTACATTCGGTAGCAATGTATCTGTAAGAAACATATGTTAGTTATAGATTCCTTACCGCCCCAACCATACTCCCCGCAAACTGATTTCTAGTGATAGGGACTCCCTTACAGGGCCCTAGTTGTGGCGCACCAGTGGTCAGTGTCTTGCATGGCTCTGGGCTTCTGGCGTGGAAATTCATTTGAGAACTAACATCAGTGCGCAGGGGCGGCATCTAAGTAGGCACCGCAACGTCATCCCGTCGACCACAACGCCGATGACAGGCGCAGAGTCCACCGACGTCACCTACCAACCGAAGGGGTACTGCTAAAGGAAAATCTCCGGGATTCAGTCTGACGCCTTTGGGAAATTCTAAGGTAAGAAATCTAAAACTAACAGATGTCTCTTACAGATACATCTTTACCGAAGGTAAGTAACTTATTATTTAACGAAGCATGTATATAGTAATTTGTGTAGCGCAATGTTTAGAATGGATTTTGTTTGGTAATATTTTTTAATGTACTGGTGGCGATTGAATGCCTGCTTTTGTTTTGCCATTTTGCGATGTATTCGTGGCGATCACAACGTCGTCACGAAGATTCCCAAAAACGGTAAAAAAATATCTCTATAAAGAAAATTAGCAATATTTTGGGTACTAGGGTGGCTCTGACAAGAGCCTTTACGTTGATTGTGTGTATATGACAGCAACACATAAGACCAGATGCAGAGTTTCAGTGTACCTAGAGACACCCTGTTGCCTTCGTCTGTAAAGTGCACTCCAACATTTCTATCAATTCCATGCATGTCAAAACGCAGATTGTTGTTATAGATACAGCCCATGCGATGATCTCTGAGGAATGCAGAACCAGTTTAATTAACATGTTTTGTGGCTTTGTCAATGTGTGGACAGAATGTATTTGAACGCTTACATTTCTGTCTTTGGCGTATATTAGAGTACACCAAGACTGTGTGAGGGAAAGCGACATCAGTTCAGCAAATGTATCTTTCATTAGGATTTCCAGCTGTACCTCAGTCAGTGTGTCTAGGTCATTGCCACCACAGTGCCCAATCATGAGGTGAGGAGTTGGCAATCCTCAATGGATTTAACCAAAGCCAGCAACTGATGAAACTTTAACCCTCTCTGGCCAAACAAGTAATCTCATTTGCCAAATACAAGTCCCTGTCAATACCTCTGTTTTTTGCAGCATCTTTAGCTCAATAGATGCAGCTGTGGCCCACGATTCACACTCTAAGAATTTTGAAGTGAGGGAGCAGTAGCAGTCGGGAGAAGGCTGTAGCTGAATGAGGTAGTTCTCCAAATGAAAAGCAGTTAAAATGAAGGTGTTTTTTTAAAAAAAGATATATTTTATTGGATGCTGTCAGCATGAAAGTGCATAAAATTAGGTAGTGTGTTGGATGCCTTAGCAAGGAGTCCTGTTATTGGCTGTTGTTTAAAAAAAGAAATGTAATACAGACATGGATATGCTTTTGAATCTGTGCAGTAAACCACACCTGCTGTATGGCATTTGGAAGTACCATGTTCCTTCTAGAATGTGCTGTGAACTTGTGGCCTACTGGTTCCACTGGGTTGCTAATTATACTGACTTAAGAATGTATTAGGGGGAAGGGTGTTCTTAAAAAGTTGAGGAGTTATGACACAATTTAAGTAATGGCAAACTTTAATTTGCAACTCAGGACTATGTAATAAACTTTTGTTCAGTATTTACATTTAAAATATCTCAAGCTAAATATCAGTTTGGAGTCCTGTTTCTTTTCGCGATTATTCCGTGATGATCGTGAACACATTGCGAACTCGCGGAGACAGGAACCTCGTTTGGAAAGAGAGGGAAAGGGTTAACAGATGCTGACCATTCAGAAGTGGAGATACAATAGTCTAGAGTTGCTTTCTATGAGAGTGATGTACCATTCTTGTGCTTGGTTTATACAAATCTTAAGTATCAAAACTAATCCTGCAGGATAGTTTTGATACTTAAGAGCTAAAACAACAATATAATCGACAATCTCAATTCACCGGTATGTGTATCATTTTTTAGTTATTTAAAAAATGGACATTAGAAATAAAGAAGTATATGGGAGTTAGATAAAAAAGAGTATCAGTGATGTGAAAAAAATATCATATGAACTGTATCTGGCAGAGGTTATGGCATATGCAGAACAGACAGATCTATTTTATTTGCATTCTGGAAACAATAGTACTTTTAGTCACATTATGAAACAGGAGTAGTGTAGTCATGAATAAAACATAAGAAAATGTGCTGTGCCTGTATATGAATAATAAAGTAGTAATACTGGTTAGCTATGTATTAGGAAGTGTTTGTCACTGTGGTTTTCAACTTATATGACCGGTTTGCATATACTTAGATGGTGAGATATGTTTTTTGTAGTTGCAGATAGTTATATGTACGATGAGACTCTTGAGTTTACTTAAAGATGCAGAGAACTATATATTTTTGGAAAGATGGCTTGACGTTGTATATCTATTATGAACTCACATATATGTTTACATGGTGATCTATATTTTGTTAGGCTGTTGAAAATGTAATGTAAATGGTGAAGGTGGTGTATTTCTTTAAACATGCTATGTCTAAAATTGAGGAGGGTTAATTGTGCAGAATTTCTCTTGAGATTTCTCCTGCTAGCTTCACTTGGCGGGTAATATTCTTTGAGAAATGCTGATTTTATGTTTTAAAGTCACAAGAAATGTTCGCGAAATTATGTAGGTATGCCATTAAGATAAGGTTTTGTGCTTTGAAAACGTGAGAATTGTTGTTTTCTGTCTTAAAAACTGGCTGTTGCATGTGCACGCTGAGTAGCAGAGCAATATATGCTCTTAGAGAGACATGTATGCAATTATATATCAAGTGTGATATCTAGACTTATTCAACCACCCAGGCACTACACATGCACTCTTCCAATCACACAGGCACTGACTATGTACTCATTGAACTACGCAGGCAACACCCATGCATTCATCCGATCACCCAGATAGTAGCAATATAGTTATGCGAATACACAGGCACTAACTATGCAGATATGGGACCACCAATGTAGGTCTTACATGCTTAGAGAACGATGCAGGCACTACCTATTTTCTGAGGGAATCACCTAGGCACTATCTATGCACTCATCCAATCATCCTGGGAGTATTGTTGTACTCAACCACAAACACATGTATTTACAAGTTTTAGTGAGGAATATGTACTCTATTAGAACCATCTGGTGAATTTTATATGTAACCTGTTACACACTATTTGCATGTACTCTGAAGAATTAGAGAGTTATATGTGATGATACAGATTAATGTGCAGATTTTTATATGCAGTGTTTCTCAAAATGTTAAATCTCACACATCTAAGTAGGAAAGTACTGAAACACTAACTCTACCAGTGACACAGTGGTAGAGAGGCCCAGAAATAGCTCTTATGTTGTGTTTTCGAATGTACAGTATTGAGACACTGTATGTACGTTTACACTTTGGTTGATGTTTATTTTAAAATTGACTACATAAGGGATAAAGTGCTCTTTTTGCGTGTATAAGTGAGAACTGAGATATGGCGCAGCTGTGTTGTAGGAGAGATTCAAAACTGCTACATAACAAAAAAAGGTTTTTGTATTATGTGTAAGCCAGTAGTAAAGTAGTTGGTACATTGGCTAGAATACAAATTCAAAAATACGTATTTTTATTATGGAACAATATCTGCATATCTACGGACAGAATGCCTACAGAAGCTTGGAGGAAAAGGGAACAGAAGCAACTACAGTATCTGGGCCGAAGTGATACACAAAAGGGGTACAATGAAAAAAAGTGGTGAAAGAAAAAAAGAGCTACTGGTAAGAGTACAAAGTAATTTCTTAAAAATATGTATGGACATTTCCAAAGATTACATAAAAATGAAAATAATATTCAAACTATGAGAAAGAATAACAGTGGACAAAGTCTATATAACAAGAATAGGAAAGAATGTTACCTAACTCGGAGACAGAAGCAGTTTAAGTAAATCAGAGCCAGGATGTTTCATAGTAGAGTAGGTATAAATCTGCTGAGAACTATAAAAAAGTATAGAAGAAGGAGAGAGGCACTGAAACAGAAAGAATGGGTTGATTAAGGCCTTTGCATTGAAGAGGAAGCTTTTCATAGTTATTATAAATAGAATGAAGACTTGACAAAATGGTGCTGTGCATGAGGAGACAAAACCAGAAAAAAGATTAGTGAATAGAAGTAACTTTTGTACAGTTTTTAGTGGAGAATGCATACATACTTCAAGTATAGAGTCTTTCGTTAATGAAGAAAGCTATCTCCAGGACAATAGGTTAATTCATGCTATTGATTACAGAGGACGATGTTATGAAATGAAGAATGGCACTCCTATAGCGAAAGAGGTAATGGTACCTACAAATTTAGAACAAGTTATTGAGAAACAAATACAAGGAAGGCAGAGTCAGGCGTCTGTATATAAATGGAATTGCTGTAGTATTTGACAGCAATCCATTGATATTTTAAGGACATTTCTACATATCTTTCGAAGGCGAAGTGTAAAACATAAAATAAATTCTTCACAAGGATTGGATCCCTGCAAGATTAGAAAGCATACAAATTTGCAGGGACACTCACTAGCTTGTTTATCAAACAAAGTGTGCCAAAGCATCTTTCATCATTTTAGGATGTTAGCTGTACACCACTCAACAATGTGAACTTTAGTTGGGAGGCTGTATTATGTGAGAACTCCCATTTTATGTTTAGGAGAAATGAATAGAGCACTTTTGCATGATACTGTGGCAGATGTAGAACAGGTTTGTAATGATGTGCAGTTTCGTTGGATCCTGAGCTGTATTCTAAGAAAAAGGAAGTGTTGTTAAGAGAAGGAGTTGCAGAACAGGACACAGATACTACAGTTGATCGTTTTGAAGAAGAGATTACAAAATTGTATGTTTGTATATGTTTTCAACGCTTCCACTAGAAGATTCAAACACAGACTGTTGACTTGTATTTAAAAAGTGAAAATGTAAATAGTGATAACTGACAAAAAATAGCTGTGTATTTATTTGTAGAGGAACGCTTTGACTTGTCCATGTGGCAAGTTATATGTAAGTAGTGTTACAATAAATTAGAAGATAATAAAATGAGCAATACATAGATATTAGGTGCCCATTTTGTAAGATAATAAAATGCCTGCTAATGTAGAAAAACTATAAAGGGGCAAAAATAAAAATAAATCAACATTTATGATTCTTTGGAGCATTGCGAAGGGCTGTTATGGACTACTGTCCAGCACGAACTACAACTCCACAATCCATGCAGTATAATGCCATTCACAAAAAGGGTGGGGCCAAATCTTGAAGTTGAAATTGGACCTCTGAAGGGTCTCTCTGCCCCGGTGTTGTTGTGGCTGCTAGTGACGTTGATGGTCCTTCAGCCTTGTGTTGCCTTTTTGCTGCTTTACACTGTTTCTAGATGGTAAAGCATGGATGTAGTCCCACAACAATATTTTTTATTAATACTCCTTGACAATGTCTTGTGACATATTGCGCAAATCTGCTCACTATGATCTCCTCTTAAAGAATGTTCAAGATAGATAAATGGGCGTGTGCTTCTTATTCTTTTAGCTGAAACGTGTTATCCAATAATATTCCTCTATTTCCCGGTGACATGATTTTCTGTTTTGTTTTTGATTATTTTTTTTACTGATTTTGTAAATTTGTAAAAGTTTTTTATGGTAACAAAAATGATAATTTGGACAGGAGGAATTCAAAAGATATGCATTTGTTTTTGATTTTTTTTTTTTACTGATTTTGTAAATTTTTTAAAGTTTTTTCATGGTAACAAAAATGACAATTGGGACAGGAGGAATTCAAAAGATGTGCATTTAGAAATGTGGAAAAAATATAAAAGGGATGTATGATTTTGTGCAGCATTGCGAATAGCTGTAACCCATTGCTCCCCAACACTTACAACAAAACTACAGTCCATGCAATACGTGGTCATTCTTGAAAACTCTGGAGCTATATCTGTTGTAGTAGTCTGCACCTCTGAAGGGACTTTCTGGCGTGGAATTGTTACTGCTGACACTGATGTAGATGGTCCTCCAGTTTCCCTCTGCTAAATCGGCAGTTGTAGATATTTTCTATGATCGTTTTTAAGATGATATAAGATGGACGTCGTTCCACATGAATATTTTTTGTTTGTCCCTCTAGAGAGGGCTTTGTCACAGATTGTGCATTGCACTAGTTTTGCAGCAGTTTTTGATTCCCCATGAATTTGGGTAACAATGGGTAGTTTGATGGGTGTTTGGTAGTTATGTTCTATTCCAGAGTTCACAGGTTGAAAGTTATTTTTTGAAACTGTTGTTTTTTACAAATGTGTTGTTAAAATAAAGTTGAACCAATATGTTACTAACCAGCTAGACTCAAACTTTGTGTAAAATATGTCTATATATTTGTTTTACACTTTGTCAATTTTATTCGTGACTACGGATGTCATTGCGACCTCCGGTGTTGCTGTGAAGAAGTAAAATGTATTTTGATGTCGTTATTTCAACTAATGAATACAAAGGGGAAAGTTAAATTAGTATCTTACTAAATAGCTACACTGAAACTTTATTTATTATATGTCTATATATGTGTTTTACACTTTCTCAAAAACACCCGGTATTCGTAGTGTGTCCTTGGAAATTGCACTCATAAAATTACACCGGCACAACTTATGCAATCATACAACTACCCAGGCACTACTCATGCATTTACGTAATTACCCAGATATTTCACACTTACTTACAGACCCATACAGCCACTCACACATCCAGTCACCACCTATACAGTGACTCACCCACTCTCAAAGTTTACAGTTAGGAAATAAAATTAAATATACCTTCGAAATTCACTGAAAAAAACAAAGGTTACAGGGATGTTATACTTAGGAATCTGAGTTTAAAAATCTTAGAAATTCACTGAAAAACCAAAGGTTACAGGGACGTTATAGATAGAAAATATCATTGTTTCAAAACCATAAAATTCACTGGAAAAAAACGAAAGGTTACAGAGATGTTATAGTTAGGCTCAAGTTTGACACGTCCAAAACCACTGAAATTCAACTTGCCCCCCAATGCACTGCTTATGACCTCAAATATTACATCACTCATGGCATGGTCAGAGACAGCTGAGGTCACTTGCAGACAAGATGTTCCTTGCTTTCTGCATCCTATTTATGCTATTCATAACTCTATATGCAAGATCAATTCCTCTCTTACCACAGTCTAGTAATCTGTGCTCCATTGCTGAACATTTTTTCCAAATCTCTTGCCACACTAAAACAAGCCACATGGTATTTATCATAATGACACAACAGATCGATGTGACCTGGTGGACAGCAATAAGGGTTGCATGTGAATTTCAGGGCCAGTATGGTGATCAAGAATTGATGCTGCAACGTAATCCTGGGTGTGTGGCTAAAATAAAGTCTCATCTAGCATGGGAAATTTGACCAGCAGAGACGTTTTAATAGCAAGATGTTGATGGAAATAGGTAAATAGAAACACAAATGATCCACCTCTTCACCTGACCACGTGTAATATGCTGCTGATGCCAGCTTTAGACCTTTGCCAGAATGCAAGATGGCAGAATAATACTGTATCTGAGGTTGCATTAATAGGGTCACATTGTGTCACATGGAGGGTTGAACAGGCAAGAATACAGACTTGGGGGCAACCCCGGGCAGAGCTTAGGACAGAAGAGGAAGCTAGTGAGAAAGGTCAAACAGAACAAGGAAGCTAAGCACTTGCCTTACAAAAAGAGGAGACAAGATTGAAAGGAGAAAAGAATGCACGAGGCAGCCAGTAGCCGGGAGAAGCAAAGGATCAGAAGTTATCTGGAACCCATGCGTGGGAGGAATGAAGGAAAAAGTTTACAGAGAGCCAGTGTGCACAGAGGTGTTTCCTGTCTGTGCCCTGCTTTGTATCGGAGAAAGCATAGCAATCACCAGTGATTCTGGTGGACTCCCCTGGGTTGGCTGTGTTTGACACTTTCCTGAGAATAAAGAGACACAATGTCATATGTCTGGGAGGGAGGTGAAAATGTAGGGAAGGGAGGTACTATAGATTTGAGTACTGTTAGGTGTATTCAAAATGGTCATGCAAGTTTACACCATCTAAGCAGTGGTTGAAGTGGGGAAAAAAGGAGGGGAACTGTGAGTGGGGAATCAGAGGGTGGGAATAACCCAAGGATTGGATCAGTAGGCGGAGTTAGAGGTGTGGCCAGAATGCACAAAACATCCCAATTTTTAGTATTTGTTTAGCATTTCACTGACCAGTTACAGCTTATTGTGTTATTTTAAATCAACCAATTAATACACGATTATTTAAGGTTTAATATGAGTTATTGACATTAAAATACGTTCACAACGTGGTATATGTTTCCAATCCGAGAACGTCCAAAATACGCTTAAAAGTGGAAGCACAAATTTGTCTCCGAGCCATGGCGTTTCTGTCATCAGCACTTTTCCTACCTTTTTTCACAAGAGCAGTTCAAACATGAATGGCAAAATATCCTAGTTTGCAAATATTTTCTAAATAATATTTGCCACATAATACAACATCTGCTGCATAATCTGACAATTGTAACTAATAAATTATTTGTAGCTTAAATGGATCATAAGTTACAAAGAAATGTGACTTGTGCTGCTGCGAAGTGAACGGCCCTTTGCAAAGGTTGACTGATCACCTTTCTCACTGCTGCATTTGCATGTTACACTGGTACTAATGAGGGAAAATCTTTTCAGAGACTGTTAGCATGTGTAAAAATGTCAAAATGATAAAGTTTCAGAAAATATACTGCATTAGGCTGCAGCGTTTTTTGCTGCATAATTTAGTCAACACTGCGGCATAATTTTGTCTTTCTTTGCTGCATAATTCAAGTGGCCTCCAAAGCAGGCAGCACATGTTAAAAGTGCTTGTGCATTAAGCAGAGACACTGTGAAGTTTGCAAACTTAGGGACTTATATAAAAGCCCCTTGCGCTACCGGCACGCCACGTTTTCCATATTAAAAGTGACGTACCAGCGGCGCAAGGGGCTTGTAAATAAGTGCCTTAGTTTGGTGTGTGTGTAAATCCTGCATTGCCGGTCCCTGGTGAGTTGCAGCTACTACTGCTGAAACAAGGCCAATGGAGGTACCAATGGGTGAGGCGGGCCGCCTCAAGGGCAGGGCCAGCCGTAGCACTGGTGGCGCACTGTGCAACAATGTTTGTTGGTGCCCCCAATGACAACCTCCGCTACAGCTTCCCTCTCTACCACCTTTTTAAATTGCCCCTCAAGTCTCCATAACCACACTCTCAGAGACATTTAATTTGATTTACAGCGCCACTCATACCAATGTAGTTTGTCAGAGCAGTTTACATTACATATTACAAAGAGACAATCAATTATACCTGCGTAAATCACTGTATAGGAAATGTTACATTAGACAAAAGACTACAAGGTGTAGGAGTCACATGACAACCATACTAGTAGGCACTATAGTTGAATTGGGATGGTCTGGAGAAACACAAACTCAGAATTTAAAACATAATACCATGGTGGGGGCTTTCTTTTTTTTAATAAACTGTTTATATTGATTTTAATACAACTTACAGCATGGATACACGAGTTGTGAAGAGCAGTGATTAGCACTGGGGTTTTCTTTCTTAAACAGAATAGATTTCTATCCAAATGAACACGTTTTGCAACATTAGGATAATCAAAGACTAGGGAAAAGACCATAACACTCACATTTTACCTTGCAGTTTGCATTCAGTTCTTAGCTGAAAGTTAATAGTTCATTGTTCTATGTTAGGATTTTAACTAAGGTCTAGCATGGGAATGTGCTCCCTCAGGAGAGTGGTCTGGTTATGAAGATTGAACTTGGTTCCCCACTTCCAAATTCGGCAGCTCAGGCCATAGTGCCACATCCTCTCCCCCCACTAAAGATCATACTGCCTCACTGAGAGAAACTCTCACTGCCTTGAACTACAACCCAATTGTGCCCTGCTAAAAACTCCTGGACACGACTCAGTTCAAATTATGCACTAGACTAGAGCAATATGCTGCCTAAAAAAAAGTAATAGCATCTTGGAAAAAGCAAACACTCATAGGGAATGCAAGATTGAGTAAAGCATGTGAAATGTAAGCAGGAACCACATGGCTACCTTAACGCTTTTATGCTCGCTTTTCAGAAATCAGTGAGTGTTTTTGCCTGAAAAGTTAAGGACATGACTACAGGGCCCGGAAGGGACCAGTTTAATGTCCATTGCTGATATCCTTACAAAATTTAAGCAGTATGGTATAAAAAGACCACATCCGTGAACACAGAGCCGCGATACACATTTTGTTTTCCAATCCACCCATAAATAAGGCATTGCTGTACCTCCTGGATTGGTGCACTTCCCCATCCAGAGATAACAATGCTGTTCAAAGAAAGACGAGAAATTAAAAGTAGCACTTCACTGGCAAACTCTGCCAAGTGAGGCTTATGTGTTTGGGTGTGAATAAAAATGAATCTGGCAAATTTGCGACCACGCTGTATTACTTTATTTAGTTATTCATTTATTTTTCGAACCTTTTATTCCCGAGGCTGCACTTTGGAATAGAAAAATTTAAAAAAAATGACCTAATTTCCAGCAAAAGTGTTTTTCTTTTTTGGATCCATTTCACAGAGGGGCAAATAAACGAAACGAACCAGACAGAAAGAGAGGGAATAAGAGGAAGAAAGCGAGGGGAGAGGGGCAGCTGCCTGCAGCAGAGCAGAGGTGGACACTGTCCTTCTCTTCTCTGGGCAAGAAAGAAAAGACAGAGTCCTTTTCCTTCTCTGCCCATCCGCTTGTCCCCGAACGGCCACGAGCACCGAGCCTTGTCTGTAGGCCTTGCTCTTTCTGCCGTCCTGGGATGCATGTTTAAAATAAAGAAGTAGGGGAACGGATTCTATTGAATCAAAGAAGTAGGGGCACGGCGTGCCTGGCCACTTCGACCACTTCATTTAAATGATTACACGCAAGGTATACCGTCTGTCTCCCGAATTTCTCAACGAATATTACAAGCTGAGGTAAACGGTCCATAACCAAGTGGAAAAGATAAGTATATACCACAGCATTCTAAACCGACCTGAGTAAAGTATATTGCCCTGAAAGCCTTCATAATTGTCAAACCCAATCTGATAAACATTAACAAAAATCTCTAGGTCTGTGAAACCAGATTGATAAAAAACAGTCTTGATGGAAATCAATGTTTAGCAATTGCCAGCAAAGGTCTGATGTTAAATAAGACAAACCTTCTAAATGTAACGTTTCCGACTTTCGATATTTATGCCAGACAATCAAAAGGAAAAAGGGCAATGTGCTTGATATGCAAGAGGATCGACGGGAATCTTCTTTCTTACTCCATGGTGTGTGTCGGATAGTAAAGATCTTGTGGGCTGCAGTTGCAAAGATGCTTTCAGAGACGTTGGGCTTCTCTACGACTCTCAACCCCTCCGAGTAGCTTTCCTGAGCATTCTGGATGAGTTGGAACTCAGCAGACCCACAGGGACCTTACTCGGCTTCAGCTTAATACTGGCAAGGAGCTTGTCAAAAACTGGCACGCACCACAGGCATCTGCTATAGGTAAATGGAGGGTCATGAAGGACCGATGCTTCAGGCCAGTGGCTCCCCTCCTGAACCTGGAAACGCCAGGGGCCTTGGATGTATAACCTAAATGTAACATTATCGTAATGGCCTGTAGGCACTGAGAAGGAGGACTCTCAAAGACAAGAGCATGTAAGTAAAGCGGTAAGGAGGAATGAGTGATGAGAAAGGAGAAAAAATGGATGGTGAGCAGTGAGAACAAAAGAGAGTGCAGAGTGGGTCTGAGGGGGAGAGGAAGAGAACAAAACAAGACAAGTGCAGTCAATACAGTGGGGTAGGACAGGACCTGGAGGGGGTCGTCAAGTGGTGTTCCTCTTACACAATGTAGATGATCCAGGAAAAAGCACACGGAAAGATTTTAAACATAAAAGGCATTTGTTAGGTTACGATTAGTTAGCTTGGTGAATGTCATTCATAAAAGGAATTTGACAGAACTGTTTCCTTAAGTTTATATTTTCTATAGCTTACATACGAACTTTTGGTCTATGAATTGTACTACTTCTGTTTTGAAAATAAAATCAATAAATGGAAGTGAAGTAAAGAAGCATGCCATTTGCACTGTTGTCCACACACCTTCTACGTTCCTACTGCCCTAGACAGTAGTAATGGCAGGCCAGAGAAACTCTGAGGAGGCCTGGAATAGGATTGAGGTCAAGAAGGAATAGAGGAAATGACTAACGTCATTCAAGTGGAGCTCCGCTGCTGGACCACTGAAGGCAACGCATTGCTATAGGCTAGGCGATTGTGCAGAAAAGAATCAAACCTGGATGACTGAGCATTCATCTTGTGGCAAATACATTCTTAAAGATGGATTCTGATAGTAATAGTCATTTTTCGCACAGTTATAATCTAGAACCGTCCACGCAGTGCAATATTCTGACTCTTACCTCTAGAGATGAATCAGCTGACCAAGTGTGCTGGCAAGCCCTGAAAGTCCATCCGTTCAGGGTGCCCAATGACTTATAAATTATGAAGGACTCTCTGAAGAGTCTCCAGACAACGTTTCTGCGGCTGTAATCCCACTAAAGGCTTCCACTTGTTCCCACTTCACAGGGGGTGTGTAGCTTTATGTACATTTTACCTTTACGCCCTGCTTTAGTGGACATTCAGGTTCAATTCATTCAGGGCTCTGGTGTAAACAGCATAGATTCGGAATCATATATTAATGAGACATGTTTTCATCATATGATGGTCCAGTGAAATGATGAGCTGTGTGCCTTCAGCAAAATTCATAAATAATTCATACTGCAAATAAATTCAAGTAAATTCAATGCGTTACAAATTCCCAAGGCAGAGAAATTGACTCACCTGTTAGAGAATCATTTGAGATGATCACAAAGTACATTTTATCAGGCGGGACTAGATGTCATTTTTTTTCAAGTTATTCTGATTTTATGTTATCTATGCAGTGGGAGGATACATAATGTATGCTGGGCATAGTAACACTACATCGTATTAAAAACGAGAAGGTGCTAAAGGAATGTAGACAGTAATATAGAGACTCACCCCACAAGGAGATGACATGAAAAGACCAAAAGAGAATTAAACCCAAAGGAGGTAGTTGCAGTCAACATAGACTATGTAGAACATTGATTACAGTTTGGTACTTTGTTCCGTCTTCTTGAAAACAGTATAATCACATAGTATTCACCAAGGTATTAAGGGCCAGATGTATGACCCACCAATGTGCGACTCGCAAATTGCGTCGCATTTGTAACTTGCAAATTGGGATGTATAACAGTGTCTCAGACACTGTTTGCGATTCCTAATGGGGTCGCAAATTGCATGCCTCATGAATATTAATGAGCCAGGTGCAACTTGCGACCCCATTAGGAATGGCTATCACTCCCAGGGATGGTGGCCTGCTGGGGTCAGCAGACCACCATGTCTGGGACTGCTTTTGAATAAAGCAGGCTTTAAAAAAAAAAAAAAATGCAACCCCTTTTCCATAAAGGAAAATGGAATGCATTTAAAGAAGAAAAAGGAAACTTTGCAGTTTGATTTTATAAAGGGCAGGCAGTGGTCCCTGGGACCGCTCCCTGCTCGTAAAAATATTTTCTCGTTTGCGAGTGGTTTACCACCTTCTTGAAGTAGGTGGTAAACTGCGAGTGTTTTGCAGCCGCCAATGCGGTCGCAAAACAATTGTACATGGCATGGTGACTCGCTATTAGGAAGGGATGCCCCTTCCTAATAGCGGTAGTAGCAAAAGCTATTTTGGGAGTCAGTGACATTACCATTTTTTGTGGTTGCAAACTGGTGGGAATCTCCCGTTTGCGGCCGCAAAAAAGGGTCGTACATCTGGCCCTAAACTGGGTGAACCTGAATTGTGAAGGGATAAACTTAAAATGGAGCAGTAAAGTAGGAATCAGCAACAACTTTAGAAATCACATGAGGTTGGACAGTGGAGTAGAGGGTTCGACCAGCAGACATCTGTGGATTGCTGAGCACAGCATAATTGTGGCTAAGCATAGCCAGATAAAAGTGGGATGGTGCAGACAAGATATTTCTTCCCACTGTTGTGACATCTATCACAGTATGATTGTCAGACCAAGCAGTGGTCAGTAATGAGCTCAAAGATACCACGTGACATTGGCAGGTGTTTTGTCATGCACAGGTACGCATTGATTGCTAAATGCAGTGGAAAAGGAGTTTGATCTAACTAAACAGGCATAGGGCTCTTAGCTCAGCACAGTCTGCACATTACTGCAGTTGTAGTATAGCATAACATGTAGCTTGGATTTCTTTTCTGGATTAATACATAGGTCATTCTTCAAGGGTTGTTTTATTGAGTTAGAATTTGGGGCAACAATGTCATGAAACTAAAAGGTAAGGGACAGTGACAAAGAGGAAAGGACTATGTGCATATGGACCACTGGGGTCTTAAGTGGGCAAGTCCAAGGCATGTAACGCCTTAAGGTATATCTTTCCTGTAGTATGGGCCATGGTAGGATTGGGCGACTTAGAGAATTGTTTGCAGAGGTAAGCTAGACAGGATTACAAGAGAAACGTGATCAAGGCATGTTTGTCATCAGTTTTGCTCAGAGGATTGTTTTGAGTTATTTTTCTGAAAATTGAGGGATATACGACCAGGCAGAGCTCAGTGGTCCACATTTCGAGAACGATTAATTGAAAGTTTGCCAGACTCCACGGTTAGTTATTTCTGTTTGTCTTCTGTACTGCACATTACACCATAGCCACCATGACAGTGTTAGCTTATCTTCCAAATAAGGCGAGGTAATGAGTTACATAGTTTTTTGTATTGCAGGCTGCCATAAAGGAAAACTCAGCTTTAATAGGCAGCCAGGGTAGGGAAATCTGGTCTGAGCATTTTAGTAGCACCTTCCTTAAATCATGCTGGCCACAGCCTGTTAAACAACTTTGAGTGTTAGGATTTTGGAGGTCTGTAAATGTAAATGTACTTGTAAATGTAGGTGTACTTGTAAAGCGCACTGTGACTCCATGGAGTATCCTGGCGCTGAAGACCACTGGGGAACCCGTCCTGGCTTTCCCTGTGAGATGGTCCCTTTCTGGGTATCTCCAAGGTGAAACCAGGCATCCCCGGCGTCTGTGGGGGGCCGTTGTAGAGATGAGGCAAGCTTAATGCCCAGAGTTGCCGAGTGTGTTCCTGGTTAACCAGTACCGGTTGCACCTAACAGACAATGAGTAGCTTTACCCTTTCTCCAGTGGCGGCTCCTACACTAATGCGGAGGAGCGTCGCCCCACTGCTGTCTGAGCAGTGAAAAAAGGAAAACAAAAATAATAGTAACATTATTATCATTTTCTTTTTACTTCTGCAGTGGCTCCGTTGTTTCCTGGGCACGGGGCTGGACCCCGTGACGCAGAGCACTACAGGGGGAGAAGTGGTGGCACACTGCATGACATTTTGGCTGGCCCTTTCGGGCTGCCCAAAACAGTCATGCGCACTAGTCATGTTCTCCATCCAGGCTGCATTACAGCCTGGGTGGAGAACATGCCCCAGGCTCTCAAGCTTGGTCTGAGCACCGAATTACGGCGCTCAGACCCTGTTGGTCAGGGGAGCTTGGGAGCCCGGGTGCTTCCTGCTGCTGGCCTCCAGGCAGGAAGAAGACAAGAAGATGTAGAGGATCGGAGGAGAGTCAGCTGCAACACCGGCCATAGTCAGGTAAGTGTTTTATTTTTTATTTTATCCTTTTCATTTCCCCTACCTAATCCATCCCCCCCCGCTCTCCCCGCCTCACCACCCAAGTCCAGTAGAACCCGCCACTGCCTTTCTCTGCTGACAGGCTTGATGCTAAGTATACCCCAGAGTGGGCTCGTGTCAGGGAGTTAAGGAACTAACCGTTGTGACAAATGCCTTGGACCTTTTAGGGCCAGTGAGAGTAGGCAGGAACATGTGGATGCAAACTGGGAGCCTGCATCACACAGATCCCAAAATATATAATTTTTAATCATGTGATAGGAAATGGCTAAAAAAGTTCTAAAGTAATCCCCACATTTTCATTACATATTTACTAGATCTGTAGGGGTTTGAATGTGTTCGAAATCACGCTATTCATTCTTCTATAAAGATTTGTCTGCGGAGCACAGCGTTTTTTTTTGCAGTTTTATATAGTGCGAACTCGACGCAAAGGTGTTGGAGCGCTTCCCATGAGCTCCAGTTGCGTTACACTAGGTAGGCGTGGCCAGCACAGGTAAGAATGGTGGGACGGAGCGGGCGGGGCTTGGGGAGGAAGTCAACAGATGATGGGATAGGTAAAATAAAATTAAAATAATAAAACCACTTACCTTGCGCTCGCCGCATAAGTGGTTTTAGTTATTTATTTATTTTATTTGACCTATCCCGTCATCTGTCGATTCCCCACCCCTCTTTCCCTGCTTCACTTCGGCCACTGCTCTTACCTGTGCCAGCTGCGCCTGACACACGGACACATTCATTATTGGAAGGCACAGGGACCCAGAATCACAGGATCTTGAGCCGACGCTGAGATTCAAACCTGGTCCCCGAACTCCAAAATCCGCAATTCTGGCCAGCCTTTAGTCACCAAAAGGGAGATGGGGCCCCATGGTGAAGCTGACGCATGTCACCCCAGTGAGTGAGGATATTCGTCCTTTTTAGGCCTCGCCTGAGCCAGCGCATGCGCTGCTCTGGCGAGACTTTTATTAAGTGGGCTTCAGAAAATGCTACCACACGCTTTTGCTTGTGGCCTAGAGCTTGCGGTTACGCGCACGGGTGTGCGCTTACCAGCAGATGCTGCATCTGCTTTCACTTTTGGCGCCAAGTGCGCGCGACGCTGCATCTGCTTTCACTTTTGCCGGGTTTAAAGTGTTGCACTCATCGCTGTCGGAGATGTGGAATAAATCCTATGGCTTCAACTCTGGATGTGTGTAATCTACCTACCGATTAAGGGTAGGGCGGACTGCTTCCCGTTTGTATTCAACTGCGCCTTTGGAATACATGGGTTCACCAGCAACTCTTCATTTGGACGTTCATGCACAATGCATATTTTGTTGCACCCCAGGGATTAATACTCGGTGACAGGTTCTCCACAGAGAAACGCCACCCATTAAAGTGCAGCACGCACTCTCAGTATGATAGCTTCTAGATTTGGCCCCACAGTGGAGCTTCTTTTTGTTGTATATTTATTTGGACGTTGCAAGCAGTCCGTGGTCCTCTGCATTGATTTCTAGCTTCTTCTGGTTAATATGGCGGGTTGCGACGTTTAAGTTAAGAACAAAGACTTCCCACCGGCAGACAATGCCATCTGCTTGTCTGTGGAGGAAGTAGGGTGTGTAGCACGCGCACATCACTTGTTTCTATAATCTCTGCACACATATTTTTCCTGACCCTTATACTTATAACTTGTAGACTCACCTGTCCATTCCCACATTTTCTTCTTTTTATTTCGACTTACTCTTCATCTCAATCTCCCTCTTTGCCTCTTAGTCTTTAGTTTATCTTCTTCTTTCCCCAAACGCTTTTTCTTTTCATCAGTCCCGGCTTTGTACATCTCTGCCCCTGGCTGTCACGTCTGTATCTTTCTCTCCTTCTACTTATGTACTTTAAAATCTGGCTTGCTATCCTGTCCACGTTGGTATCTATCCTCCCTCCTAGTCCCCTTCCACCTTCCTCCCTTTCATCATCGTTTTCTTCCGTTCTTCCCTGCCTCTTTTTCTCACCCTCCTTCCGCCTTCCCTCATCATTATTCCTCGTCCCTCTGCTCTCCCCCTTCCCCTTCCTGCCCCTTGTTGGTTTTCTCACTTTATACACATGAACTTGTTGGGAGTTTTGAAACAAGTGAGGAGGTGGGTTGTTTTCTTTTGGAGAGGGCGTGCCGTGGTGTCCTCGGTGTTGGATGTTAGGTGGTGTTTTGGCATGGGAGAGGGGAGCCACATTTTGATGCCCGAGGAGGTGAAGTGCTTCTGTGTGCAGGGTGGGGGGCCGGTGGCGGCGATGATAAGAAGTTGTTTAGCAGCGTGCTTTGTTTTGTCACTGTTCCTATTAGAAGCTCAGGGTTGGGTACCAAGGCCCCAAACACCATAAAGCAGCCATTATGGTTAACATAAACTTACTGCTGAATATCACAGGCGTACAGTGTAGTTTGTGCAAGATTAATTTTACATGCCCTGTAGCAGAAAAGCAGAAACTTGTTTCTGGATTTGAGCCACTGAAGGCTAAACAAATGGAGTTTCTTCAAGTCACAGGGGAACTGGTGTATATAAGGAATTGATGCAGGATGGGCAGAAAGGTGGGCAGAAAGGAATTAAATGACCATTCTGGGCTGGGGTGTCAAATTCCTTCCCTAAGAACTCCAGGGACATATGTAAGGCCAGTTTGGTTTACATAGTGAGATAGTAGAGACCCCTTTGAATCTGGCTGTACAACAAGGTTACAAAAAAGGGGGGATGAACCGAGAGCTTTTTTCTTAGGTCCTTCTCAATGCTCCAACATATAATCAACATATAATCAAACCGAAGTTGTGCAGTTCCTCAGGGAAGGAGAAAGGGGGGGGGAAGGGGAGGGGAGAGACAGGTCTCTTATAGAATGCCCTCATACACCTAGCAAGGTGTCATGCTTCATCATAGGGCTGTGCTCCTCGTCGGGCCGGCGCTGCAATGCCCAACAAGCTCCCGCGTAGGGGCTCTTTTTTCAGAGATCTTTTTAGAGACAGCCGTATGGGTGCGTGGGGGTAAGTGCAACAAGTGTAGTGAGTCAGGGTGTGGTGAGTTAAAATAGGTTTGGTATTGCCAACAAGGAACAATTTTATTCTGGTGGTATACCAGCCTAATTAAAATAAGTGGGCCCTGTCAGGATAATAATGATCCACAGGGATATATCAAAAGGTCGATATGTTTCTTGGCCTATGCCCATACGGGTCGATGGCAATTCTGGACCGTGGTGAGAAGGTGCTCAAAAATAATCTCTACTACAGTGAAGGTGAAAGTAACACTTGTACATCACCAGAGGGGGTCCATGGGGTCCCAACGTGTTGATGGACCCACAGTTGCGAGACCCCCTATGATAAAGTCAATGCTGTACGGGTTCGCCTGTAAAGCCAAATTATGCTCGCCGAGGGGTGGGCGTGCGATTAGCCGTGCTCCTACCGTTGCTCGAGGTCGGCTACTTAATGCAGTTTTACTGGAGTGTATATAGCTTGGCCCTCTGAGTTTAAAACACTCCAGAGCAAATGTGACAGTTAACTAAGGAACGTTATTAATTCATTTATAGTTGATCTGGAATGAAACCATAAGCCATTTCTGTCCATCCACATCTTAGGCGAGTTTGATTTACGACCTTCACCCTAGGCAACAAAAAGTTCTCAGGCACAAAATTTGTATGTGATTCGTTTAAAAAATGAATAGATGTCTCCAGCTCTTTGCCTTGAAGTTGAAAGATCCATCCGTGCACGATTTTATTTTCAGTCTCCTTTAGTTACGAGCGCTTGAACCGTTTATGAAGAGAATAAAAATAATACAAAACAGAACAGCATGGTGGCCACATGTTAATTAAAAATAAAATTGTCTTTTCAGTGCAGAGCAATGTTTTCAACATGGGAGCTGGTGGTTAAAGTTGGAGCAGAGCTGACAATGCCCGGAAATGTCATCATGCATCAATTTTTTTAACCTTAGAGAAGGTTGACCATTTTTTTTTTTTCAAGGAAACTAGGGATAACTTTCGAGCTTTTCTGCACCAAATGATAACACTACGGGACATGCTTTTCGGCATAAGTGGGGACCGTGGAGTTTCATATCATGCACAAAAGTGTTTCATGAACTTGATATGTGTACCGCAAACAGCTGCCCTTTGTCTGTGGCGTGCAGCTGGGAAAGCACTTTCTTTTCACATACTGGCATTTTTCACAGTGACATCACACGAATTGATGGGGGTGTCTTCAAATATGCTGATGGACCCAGCACCCACATGCCACTTAACTGCCCTACCATAAAAATGCCTAACGTTTTCAGTTTTAAAGGTACTGGGTTTCTAGCCTGCTACATATGTCCAGAGCCATCAGTTTTACACACATAAGGCTTTGGCTTGCTGCTAGGGTCTGAGGCTCTCAGTTTTAATGACAGTCTAGCCTAATGTCAGTGTCCAGTTCCTTAAGTTTTTCGGTCACGTCTGAGACAGTGAATGGGCTGTCACCAGCGAAAAATGTGTTAGCTTACAGTGGGTTTAGAAATCACCCGTTGATTTCCGTTGTTTGGCTTCATCGTCACTCTCATTTGCTTGCTTCTCATCAGTTAAAACATACAGCCTTCACGTCCTCTTGTGTTTGCCCTCCCCTGGTGCATGGCTAAAGTACTTGTGTCCTTCCACTGCTCGTGTTTTGGGAGCTACTTTTTTCTTTTTGTTGAAGCTCTCTATGCGAGTGCATGTATTTAAGAGCAGGCTTCCTCATGTGCTTCTTTTTCGCTCTCCCGCTGTCCATATTGTTGCCTGCCCCCTCCCGCTGTCCATGTTGTTGCGGCCCCCCGCTGTTCTTGTTGCTTGCCTCACCTGCTGCCTGTGTTGGTAACTTGCTCCCACCCGCTATCTGTGTTGTTGCTTGTTCCTGCCTGCTGCCTGTGTTGTAGCTTGCCCACTCCAACCTCCCCCTCTGTCCATCTTGTTGCTTGCCCCACCCACTGTCCGTGTTGTGGCATTTGAAGAGGGGGACGTGGTTCTTCTCGCCCTACCAGTTGGTATTGAGGGCAGTCCTGAAGCGTGGTTTCTACCATTTGGTCAAGGTACAGGAACCAGACTCGCTCCCGTAGTGCTTTCTTTGTTACCACTACACCTCTGTGTCCCTCATGCACTACGTTGATGACTCCTTGTCTTAGCTGTTGTGGAATGACAATCCGTCTGTTTCTTAGTAGTAGTCTGTTGTCACTGATTGTGAGATCATCTTTGACATGTCGAAAGGACACGAGTTCCTGTGCGTTGACGGTTTTGTCGATTGACGTTTCTTCCAGGTGTCGCCACGAGTTTGTGCGAATGCAGTGCATTATGTTTTGGAGCGTGGCGTCCTTAGCAGTGGCTTCCGTGATTGCTCCTAACAAGACGGCTGGTGGTTTTGCCTGATCGATGACGAAGTGTATGTATTCTTCCGCCAGCGAGTGTCTCGTTAATTTCGAGGCCCTGGGATTTCGCGACATGTAGTCTGCTGGATTCTCCGCCTTCCCTGGCTTGTGAACAATGATGTATGTGTATTCTTGGAGGCGAATGCCCCAGTGTTCAATCTGCTGTGGCATCTTTGCTCGGGGATTCCCGAATATTGTTATGAGAGCTTTATGGTCAGTGATCAGTGTGAAGTGCTTCCCGTAGATGAAGATATGGAAGTGCTTGCATGCCCAGACAGCCGCCAGGCTCTCTTTCTCTGGCTGTGAATATGCTTTCTCAGTGTCCGTAAGGCTGCGGCTGGCGTAAGCTACGATGTGTTGCTGGTCTCCTTCGTCTTTGTACTGGGCTAAGATGGCTCTGAGTCCTACAGGGCTTGTGTCAACCGTGATTTCTGTTTTCTTGCGGGGTTGAAATATGCCAGGATAATGGCAGAACTTACTGCTGTCTTGATTTGATTGAACGGTTGCTCACATGTGGCTGAGCATCGGAAGATTTTACCTTGTTTTGTAAGTTCCCACTGAGGATAGCTGATGGTGGTGTAATCCTAGGATATATCGGGCGCAGTAGCTGGCCATGCCCAGAAAAGATCGTACATCACTAACATCTCGAGGTCATGAGGTGTCAGCTAGTGCCAACACTTTTTCAGGGTCAGGTCGCAGTCTGTCGCTGGAGAAGATGTGGCCGTAGAATTTCATTGTAGATTTGTGAAACTCGCATTTGTCTCGGTTGAGTGTAAAGTTGGCATTTAGAAAAGCATGGAACACTCGATCTAGAGCTTGTTCTGTTCCTTGTGGGGATCACCAAACACGAGGATGTCGCCGCTGTAGTTGAACGAATTTGGAATGTGATGAATAACTCGCCTCACCGCCTCTTGGAATATTTCCGCTGCTGAAGAAATTCTAAAGTTGAGGCATTTGTACCTGAAAAGCCCTTGATGTGTTGAGAAGGTGGTGATATAGCGGGATTTCTCATGAATCGCAAGCTGGCGGTATCCCTTGTTTAGGTCCAATTTTGAAAAGACCTTTGTTCCATTTAGGCGAGTGATCATGTCGCTGATAAGTGGTTCCGGGTGTCGTTCACGTTCTATGGCTGTATTTGGGGACCTCATGTCCACTCAAAGGCGCACTTTGTTTTCTTATCCCCGTTTGGGCACTACTACTACTGGGGATACCCATGGGTGGGTCCAATCGATCTCTCAATAATGTCAGGTCTCAGTAGATCTTGTAGCTCTTCATCCACTGCTTGCTGGACGTGAAAAGGTACTTTCCGGTGATTCTGAGCTACGGGTGTTACTTATTCATTTATGTGCAATCGGACTTTGAAGTGAGCTAGCTTTCTCAGTCCGGTGATTAACTTTGGGAATTTGCCGATAATGTCTGGTGTGTCATCTACTTTGTACAGTATTTCCACTAGTTTTAAATGGTCGGCTTTGGGCAGGCTGGGAAGACAGTCAGCTGCTTCGGGTCCTTCTGTGACATGAATTTGTGCATAAACCGCTCTGTCTTCATATGTCAGAGACATGCAAAATTGTCCCTGGCACAGTAGTGGTTCTTTGGACATCCATGTATAAACACGCACAGCGGCCTTCTGTAGTTTGGGTTTTGGATTCATTTTCTTGTATTCTGTTGCGCATATGTAGTTGAACGACGCTCCAGTGTCTAAGACTAATTTTGCTGGGTGATTTCCCTTTTGAATGTGCAGCTTGGGTATTTCTTAAATCTATCAGGGCTCGCAACCATGCATATGTATTCGTCGCTGTCTTGAGATAAGGGAGTGAGAGACGAGGATTCTCTTGATGACGATCGTCGGCACCGGTGTGTGAGGTGCCACTGTGTACTGAATCTTGATGAGCTAGTTGACCTGTCTCGCCTCTCACATGCTGCTCTTGCGTGTTGACGAGGTCCAGGGTTTCTTTTTGTTGCCGCTGATTCCTTGCGGGATGTTTGGCACACCAGTTTGAAGTGATTTTCTTTCCCACAGCGATGGCACTGTTATCCGATGGCAGGACATGGGCCAGTGTGAGGGTAATCTTGACCACAGTGATAGCACTGTTATTGTTGTTTTCGGTTACTGCTGTTCTTGTTCCTGCTACGAGTTGGCTTGCAGGTTTCAGAGACTTTTTGTAGTTTGACTGGCATCGTGAGTCCACTTGAGAGTGTAGTCGGAAGACTTGTTCACGTTTCTATGTTTTGCCTGCTTCCATCTTTTTGGCATGTTCTTCAGCTTGGTCATTTATTCGCGTCAGCTCTTCGATGTCGTTGAGTGAGTAGTGTTTCTTCAGCAGGCGACGATGTAGAGATTCTGACTGGCTCCCTTCTATGATATGTAGGCGAAGTGCGTCCTCGGTAGTGAAATTCTCAAATTCGCAGTAATGAGCTAGGCTTTTGAGGCGTGTGCTGAAGTCACCCATCGGCTCGTCTTTTTCTTGTGACGCCAAATTGAAGGTGTATTGTTCGTAATCCAGGTTCTGCTTGTGAAGGAATTTCCTGTTTAGCGCCTCTCTTATGTCTCAATAGGAGGCGGATGCAGCCGGCGGCAGTTCTTTATGACTTGTCCGATGTCTTTGTCAACAAGGTTGCGTAATGCGATGAGTTGTTGGTCGGGGTCAGTGACCCGCGAACCCTTCATGAAGTCTTCGAAGTCTTCTAGCCAGCTTTGCCATCTAGGAACCATGCAGCTGCCAGATGTCAGAATCAGAGATTTTGGGGGGCGTAGGAAAGATACGCCTAGCAGTAGTGGACCTGGCTGTGCATTTTGTGCAGGGTCTGGCTGCGCATTTTGTGAGGTGTCTAGGGACACCCACATGATGACATGTGGATGGACCTTGTATTCTCTTCCCAAGAGTCAGCAGGGCTTCCTGGGGCAGGCGTCTGGCAGTGTGAGGGCGTAGAATGCAATAGTGGTGCCCAGGAGTGGTGATAAGATAGTCTGTAGAACTTTGCCTGGTTTCAAGATGGCCGCCGAAGTGGGGACAGGGTCTTTTGCAGTGTGGCCTGACTGTAATATGGCTGCCAAGGAGGACAGATGTGCACGAGGCTGCAGACAGGCATTAGGCAGGGAGGCTTCCCCTGAAAGGATGATGCATTTGTGTCAGGCTCTGGAGTCCAGGGGTTAATGCAGGCTCAGTAGTGTCTGCGGGCACTGAGCCGTGATGAATAAATTGGCACATGCTTAAGTCAGATGCAGTCCAATGCACAGTGGGCATTCACACGCTTGGGGTGTATGACGCTCGCGGTGCTCACTTAGTCGGCAGTCTGACGCGCAGCGGGCAGTGGGGCACGTTGTCCGGATGAAGGCAGGTCCAAAGATCGTGGAACGTGTTGTCCGGATGAAGGCAGGTCAGCGGGTCCCAGGATCCCACCCTCGTCGCCAGTTTTCTTGTTTTTTTGTAGGACTGACAGGACTGACACTGTAGTAAGGTGCCCACTTCTTTATTCCTCAACTCTATTTGCCCGCTTAGCCCACGCTCCTCCCTTCCGGTTTCCCCCTTCACCTTCTTCCTGCTTCTCGTCTTGCCAGGTCCTAGTGCAGCACGACAGAGCCAGGCATGACGATACTACAGTCTTGAGCCAATGTGATTTTTTTAACTGATTTAGGATTCAAACATAATAAAGATAGGTATTTCGTGTCCGCTGATAAAATGTTGGGAGAGGGATGCCAGTCTGCTTGTCTAGCATCAGAGTGTGAAGCTTTATCTTAGCCCTTCTGCCCAGCCTCAAGAGACCGGACAACAGCAAAGATATTTTTATTAAATATTTACCGGATGACAGCAAAGATAGTTTTATAAAATATTAAATATGGCTTTACAGTGTCATCATACTGATGAAATAATATAGCAGCACAATCGAAATCATTGAAAAATAGAATTCTTCCCATCAATGCCACCCAGAGAGATTTCCAGAAATGTATATATTTCTCTATTTTTCTCGACAGTTCTTTGACATTTGTCTTCACAAATTTTGATAAGTTGTGTGATATGTTGATCCCCAACTATCTCTGGGAGGCTATTACTGACAACCCTATTTCTTTAAGGTCATAAGTTCCACCAGCTCGTCCAATGAGGGCAGAAGCTCAATTTTACACCAGTTTATTTTTTACCTGAAGCTAAATTGTGGAACTGATCCCCAAGATATGTGACAACTTCTCGTCCAGGACACCTCTCATGAACAGAATGTAGTCTACCTATAGAAGAAGGTAACTCCATATCGTACCCATTGGTATGCCACTGATTAATTTCTGGTTTCTTAACATGCCATTAATTCCATGGTGAAGAGCCACTTAGAATCTGAACCTGGACTCTTAATTGTTGGTGCACAGCCGATACAATCACTCCACCTTTTGAAATGCTTTCTCAGCATCACTGGACTAGAGAGTGATTCTGCCTTCCAATTCATAGGCTTTGAGTATGGTTTGCATTAGGTGCCTTAGGCTAGAAGCAATAGGGCCACCCTGATCTGGGTGAGTTATATTTTAAATGTTTAGCTAGATTCTTTATGCCCTTGCATCCACTCAAATGTACAGACCGTCAGGGAAAAGCAATTAAATGCTAAAAGAAGCCTTGATTCCCATTTCTGGCTCAGTTGGTATTTTATTTGAATTGTAGCTAGTAACCGGATGAGCTCTAATCGTTTAATTGTGTTGTTTGGACTCACTGCTGTCAATCATTGTTTTTATGTGTTACACCGCTGCAAAATTGCTGCAGAACTACCAGTGCTTAATTTGAGACGGTGGTTTCCGGTTCTCCGCACCGGCACTTAATCATCAACACCGGTGCTATAGTTTCATGAGCACCAGTTAAGGACACACTCATTTTTGGAAGGCATGGGGAGATTAAGTGATTTGCCCTGAATCACAGGATGTTGTGTCAATGCCGAGACTTGAACCTGGTTCCCCAGGTCCGAAGATGGCAGCACTGGGCATTACGCCACATCCTTTCCCCATTTCCTGGTTAGTAGTTGGTTCTGTTTTAGGCAGCCTAACAGGAGAAGTTGGCCGGTGCAAGCTGCCTTCTGAGGAGGGCACCAGCAATTTGGTTTTTTGTACAAATTAATGCTGAGAACAACAGAGAGGAAAACCAACCATTTCTTTTTTTATTTTTTTATTTGTAAACAGGCTGACAGAAGAAAAAAAAGACAATATACATTGATGCATGCATTTGTAGACATAACAAAATAAAGAAACCGATAATGATATACCATGAGATATGACTTTCTTTCAACAAAGGGCCAGTGTATCTAACTATAAAAGCGGTAGAGACCTAAAAAAAGTAGGGAAAAAAAAACAACCATCTCATGTGAATGACAATAGATTTTTCCTAACAAATTATTGTGCCCTGTAAGAGAAATCCATAGATACCTTCATAAGCACACCTATAGTAATTAAATTAGACCTACCCCCACAAAAGTAAGACTGCAGTAATAATAAATCGTGAGCACATTGACATAGTATAGATCAGAGAAACTAGGGGACAGATGTCAAAAACATGCCATGTGTAACTGCATGGTTGTAAAAAGAGGGTGACTCTCAAATCACTTATTTGAGTGCCTTCATTAGTGTGAGTAAGATATGTTTGTAGAACCATGCCCCTGGCTGAGGGTAACAGACATTCCCGGGCTGCTAAGTGCCTTGCTTGGACTACAAAACAACTTAGTGAAGGTTAGCAGAATTCAAAAGTAAAGATGGATTAAAGCTTAATAGCACATATTTGGTTAGAGAACCATTCTGAATAGCAGCAAAGTAGGAGGTTCTAGTGGCTAAATCTTGAACTACAGAACTGGCAAAGTTAATTCATATTCTTGTCTTCCTCACTTGACAACTTTTGTGGTCCTAATGCACACCACTTCGGCTGTCAGAGCCGTCGTCTTTGAGAGTGCTTAGAAAGTAGCTAACCTCAGCAAAAAGCTATGTATCAAACCGGACACATCCACACATAAGGACGCAGCGCGAGTCCTAGGCACTGTAATTCACCATCAGAGAGGCTAGATCCAAAAGACCTTCTGTTCGCTGGATTTTCTGTTAAAGATGTTTTAAAATTACTTTAGGGATTAAAAGCAGTGCAAAACCATGCCTGGCTTCTGCACTCAATGCCTGCAATGCTGAGATCAATACGTTTGATCCGAAGGAACTAACCGGCAATTACTATCCTGCTGGTAAGAAAGCCCTTCAATTAGGATGGAATAATCGGGGTAAAGCAGCTGAACTTGCATCAGTTTCATCGAAAAGGTAAGGCTTTGATCCCAAAGCGAAATTGGCTAAGATATTTTTTTTTGTGCTGAAATGTTGAAATTACTAAGGAATATCAAAGAGCGTTACAAGCTGGTAGCTGGTAAAGCGCCGAAGATGCCACATATGCTGGCACTTTCTTACATCAGCGGGGTTCTGCATAAAGAACTTTCCAAACTATAGCGGAGTACCTGCAAGAAGAGGGCCTGTGGAGGCTTTCATCTGTGCATTCGGCAGATCTGATGGCTCCCTCGCCCTGGCAGCCTCGCAGGGATCCCAGGCTTACCGTTCTGATCAAGCCCTGGGTGGAGTGGAGCAGCAACAGAGTAAGACTTAAAAGTCTCCACGTACTCTGCACTCTCTTATATTGTTTCTCACATTTTGCGCTGGGGAGCCCATAATTAGGCTACGCTGTCCTGAAAGGGGATGCTATTCAAAGCCCTCCTTGGCTGTCCTGTGGTTTACTTGTCATGTAAAAGTCGCTTTTTGCCACGATCTGTTATTTTTTCAAAAATGGATCACATTTAATAACTGCTATTTCCTGCAACTCACAGACCCCCAGTCTCTTGAAAGAGCTGCTGGGTTCCTTCTGAACAGCAAAGGGTTCTGGCCCTTCCATAAACATCTGTCAAAGGGCTTTGAAAAGAGAAAACGTTTAAGCCGATTGTTTGCAAAAATGAAAAGGATCATGACATTTTGAGAATTGAAGTTTGTCACTCAAATCTGATTACCAGAATTAAGTAATTTTTGTCACAGAAACACAATTTACATTCTTAGGTAATTGGAATATTTTTAAATACTGCTAAGAGTGTTAATAATGTTTAGTGGCACAACTCGCATTATGAGCCGAATCAAGAGCACATAATGATGGAAAAAAGAAGTTAACTACTCAGCAGGTGAGGCTTTTCCACCCCAGTACTGAGCTAAATTCAGGTCTTGCCTACTAGACACAGCATGCTCTGTCTGTTGCGAGACGTAATGTTAGCCCTCCTGTTATTTACTATTGGTTGGCTTCATTGTCACTTTCATTTGCTTCTTATTCGTTAGCGTGTGTGGGCTTTTCTTCCTCTTCTTGTGTTGTCCCTCCCCTGGAGTATGGACGAATTACTGTGTCTTTTCGCTGCTTGCTTTTTCTGGCATTATTTTTTTCTTTTTTATAAGCAATATACAAGAGTGCATGTGTTTTTCAGCTGTCTGCCTAGTGTGCTGCTTTCTCTCGCCCATGTTCTTCTCTCCTACTCCCTCCATGATGCGCTTGCCCTCCTGTGCTCTCCCGCCCGTGTTGCCTTGTCGTCCATGTGCTTCTACACCTTTGAAGCTCCAAATGATCTCTCTTGGCCATTTCGTTTTATCCTCTGCCCACGACAGTCCATGCTTCTTTCCCTCTCATCGGTTTTCTTCCCGCATTGCCCCTTGCCGTTAGTATTACTTGTTTTCATCCACACCCTCCATGTTGCTTCCAGCCCCCCATGTTTCTTCAGCCCTTACTGACCACTGATCTTGCTTACGGCCCAACCCATGTTTCTTATGCCCCCACCTGTATTGCTTCCCCCCACTCGTGCTGCTTCCCCCAACTTGCTTTCCAGAAAAATACTTTTGAATGTTTTATTTCTTTCTATTTGTCGATCTGCAAATAAAATAAAGCAGTAGCATCATTTGGTAAGCACGCACCTGCAAAATGGCACAATATACTTTTTTTTGGTAGCATCGTGAATGCTGTACAGCACAGCTAACAAGCGTAGACAAAGCCAATAGATCCCAACGGCGAGACCTATTGGCTTTGCCAATGCTAATTGGCAGCATCATCTTCTGCAGCATAGGCGGCCTCTTTGAGCCCCACTCTCTTTAAACTTATGTCTCCTCCCTAGCGGAGATCAGCATGAAATGGGGCTTCAATATCTGCTCCAATGCGGATGATACACAGTTGCTAATTGCCTTTGAAGTAAGGCATGAAAATAACAAATACAATCTAGTTAACTGTCTCACAGAAACATCAACCTGGATGATGGAACGCAGCTTGAAAATAAATGCCCAAAAGTCTGAGGTCCTGCTTTTTGGTGGAGCACACTTAATTTGGGATAATACCTGGTGGCCCCAGGCCCTGGGGGCCGCCCCAGAACCCAAGCGAGTTGCAATAAACCTGGGCATTCTCATTGATAATGTTCTAACAATGCAAGACCAAGTCCGGGCGTTGTGTGGAAAAAGCTTCGCTTTGATGAAACTACTACACAGACTTTATTCATGGATCCTCGTAAAACTATAGAAAG
Source organism: Triturus cristatus (assembly GCF_964204655.1). Lineage (NCBI taxonomy): Eukaryota > Metazoa > Chordata > Amphibia > Caudata > Salamandridae > Triturus > Triturus cristatus. Next base: position 649,935,632 of record NC_140590.1, read on the forward strand.
TCTATTACCCAGGCACTGCCATCTAGCAGACTTGACTACGGGAATGCGCTCTATGTGGGCATGCCTGACTATCTTTTTTCCAGACTACAGGTGGTCCAGAATGCTGCTGGTAGATTGGTCGGCAATAAGAGCAAAAACAGCTTGGCATCTGAATGTCTGAGGGAACTGCACTGGCTGCCTGTACGCCAGAGGGCTAAGTTCAAGCTTCTGTGCTACGCTCACAGAGCGCTTCATAAGAATTGCCCCCAAATCTTAAGAGATAAAAGTGAATTTTACATGCCCACACGGAATCTGAGATCTCGCCATCATGGCCAAGACCAAACAGATCAAGAAGGTTAGAGCAGGAGGGCAATCCTTTTCTAATCTGGCGGCTGTCCACTGGAATGAGCTACCCTTAGACCTTTGCCTAACGGACGAATATCTGTCCTTTAGGAAAAAACTGAAAACGTGGCTGTTCCCCAAAACATAGCCAAGGTTACTTACTACCATTTCGACTGACATGGTTCCCAATCCCTATATTGTCCGGATAATTACCATTTCCATATCAGAATAACGCTTTCCTAGTGCTGCTGAGATGTCCCTTGGGATGAATGTTGCGCTCAATAAATACAAATGCAAATAAAACGGGCCTTGGGTTGCTTGTGTTTCAGTTCAGGGAAGATCTGGCCTGGCAGTTCGGTCAGGATTGTTTTTATTGAAGCAGGGTCAAGAGTGATTTGCACATGCATGGGTCGGAACTGAGGTGGCACAGTGTGCAAAACAACAGTGGATTGTTGCGGCCAAGTAGTTACCAGTGACTGAGATTAATTCAAGCATTCCATCCTTCACTTTTTGTATACTTCATTGCTGCACCCTAAATGCTACGCTAATGCCCACATGTTGGCCCTGTGTTAACTGTGCCACTGGAACCAGGCTACACCCAACTGATGAGCACCAGTCAGTGCAAAACTGGTCTTGAGTTGCTTGTGTTCCAGTTCTAGGAAGATGTGGCCTATCTGTTAGGGCTGGAGTGTTTCAATTGGAGCTGGCCAAGACTGATTTGCATTTGGATGGGTCCAAACAGTGGTAGCATGGTGTGCATAATAATGATGGACTGGGATGTGGCCCGAGTAATTACCAGTGGCTGAGACTAATTCATACATTCCATTCATCACTTTTTAAAATACTTCAGTTGGAGAGGGTGCAACATAAAAAGGAAATGACTGAATTAGAGAAGGTCGAGGTCTTCAATTACTTAGGGATCATCTTCGACAAACACCTCAATTTTAATGCATTAATCACTGAAAAACGCAAACAGCACGTGAGCATAATGGGCTCAATCATGAATCGTGCCACGAGATTAGGTAGTTGGTCAGTGTTGGAAATATTGAATTTATATAATTCAATCTGTTGTTCCAAAATCATGTATGGGAGTGAGGTTTGGGGATTCAGAAGCATGTCCACTGTACAATTAGAGGAAAATAAGTTTCTTAGGAGGATCTTGCAGGTTCCTCAAAGCATACCGGCCTATATTATTCATGAGGAGCTAGGGATTCCCTATATCTCCGACAGATTAAGTTTTAAGCCCTTACAGTGTTGGATTAAAATCTGGACCAACCCTGAAGCAAGTCTAAGCAGAGAAATATTAATAGACTGTATTAACAGGGACAAAGGTCATAAGATACCATGGCTTAAATATGTTCAGGATAAACTGGAGTGGTTGGGTTTTGCAAAATACTTTAAGGAACCAACGTCCCTAACTCCGCAGCTAAAGGTCATGTTGAAAGCAGAATATATGAGGCGGATAGCCTGTGCCCGAGAAGACAGCGAAATTCTGAAAGGGTCAGTGAGATCTCATATATTAACAAAATCTGTTGTAGGACTAGAACCCTATCTGGCACTGATCTACAACAAAAACGATAGGTTTTTAATGACCAGATTCAGACTGGATCTCTTACATCATATTTTAGCAGTTCCCGCAGGGTACACGAAAGATATTGGTTCAAAGGGTCCCTGTGGCTGCGATCTGGGATCTCCACAGGACACCCTACATTTTGTATTCTTTTGTCCACTATATGAATATCCGCGGGCTCTTTTTTTAAAAACCATCCTAAGAGTGAATAAATTCACCCAAGTTAGAGTAGCTCTTCTATACTTAAAACTCTCCGCGGAACCCTTTACCTTGTTCTGTACTGTAAATTTTTTAAGATTAGCCGTGAAATTGAGGAATTCTAGAAGGGAGGCGTACGTTATTCTGTTTGCCGGATACTGTAGTTGAGGCACCCGGATTAAAGTCCACCCGTAAGATAGTTTTACACTTTACACAGAACAGGAGATAATATGTGGAGTTTTCGCAATTGCTGTCTTGCAATGTTTAGAGTACTTGGGATGCTAAAAGAAGTTTGTTTTATTTAGGCTACGGCTTATTTTAAATTGATTGATCTTATGTAAACTACGATCTTGTATTTTAATCAATGTTTATGTGTTGGTATCCCCTATCTGTATAGCTGTTAGCACACTGCACTTTATAAAAACTATGAATTTGCAATTTAGCACAAATCTTGGGCCCAACTCTGCTATTGAGATCTTGGAATGGCCCATTAGATATGTTTTATTTTAATGTTTTATGATGAACTGTTCATATTATTGTATATGAAATATGTAAATATATTGTTCTTTTCTGGATGTTTTAATATCCGAATAAAGATACTTTGATGATGATGATGACTGAATTGTTTACCCTGACAGCAGGACTGAAATGGTTTTAATTTTAAGATTATTGTGTCCCATAGCATGTTATTCTCTCTGGAGTATCGGGCCAGACACAAGATAGGGTCAGCTCCTAGATTGTGTACAGAGCCAGCAGAATGTTAGGGAAAAACCGAAGAGGAAACTTTGTTGGGGGGGGGTCCACATTGTCATATTCAGTTGGTAACAAGTGTGTCCCTGAGCAGATGGGAAGCACATCTGGAAGACTTGAACTCTAGCACTGAAAGAGACCTTCACAGCAATCCATTAGAACTGAAGGTCACCAGGCTGGCATTAGCAGATTTCTTGACTCAAGTGCTAGGCAGTCAAGGGTGGTATTAAGGAACAACGCTATTGCCATGCACTTTGTTGACAACCATGGAAAAGTTGACACTCTGAATCTTGCAGATGGGCAGTGATGAAATGGCACTGGACTATTCAATGTTGATGCACAGAATGCTCATTCAGTAGGGGGGGAATGTGAGGGCATATGACTTCAGAAGACTCCAGACATCCATGCTCAAATTAAGTTTTCATCAGTATGTGATCTCAGAGATTTTCACAATGGGGGGGGGGGGTTCTCTTTAAACTAACCTGATCCCAGTGTGCCAAATGGTTTGATATCTGGAGTTTACTGTAAAGGATACAATGGAAGATACAACGTGGATCTCCTAGATTTATCGTCTGGTGTCTCCTTTCCTTTCATTTCTCATAATTAGAATATAACTAAACCGATTCAGAAAGTGTTCAACCACCATGAACCTGATGGGTCTATATTGAACTTGGGTATTTGGCTCTCTGATTTATTAGCAAGGCAAGTGGAAGATAATCGGGCTGCCAGTCTTTAGATCAGTTTGCAAACACAGAGAGCAAGTCTTTGCAGCTATATCAGAGAAGTCTACAGGGGCATGTTTAGTCCTACAAGATTAAGATTATTTAGACATGGCGTAGAGTAAGAGATGTTATGCTGATTTTCAGTTAGATCCGGTCATAGTTGCAAATGGATTAAGGGGAGTGTTGGGTGTGACTAGAGACCTCTTTATTCATTCTTATTCTCCCTTGATTTTTCCTTTCATTCAGCAAAAGAAAGTTTACAAGTTTTAACTGTCTAGTATTACTTGGCCGCTCTTTTTTTTTTGGAAGGCTGGGGAAACCTCTTTTTAAATTAGGTTCGTTTTTCAGCCTATGATTTATATTACAGCACAATGGGATCTAAAGTAGGTTCTGGCTCTGCTGGGAGTTCAGGACATAGTATGCGCCTGCATCTCTTTTATGCTTATCTTAGGCCCCTGTTCCAAGTGTATTGCCTACTGCTAGATAATATTTCGAAAATAAAGGCTGCGCGGAAGACATAGAATCCGTTAGGAGAAAAGGCTATATATCTTCGTTCTGATGAAGTCTCTGTTCACTCTGCGGAATCTTTGTTGTCACCTTCCTGCCTCGTCTGAAAGTCCTCAGATATTCAGAACTGTACTGAGCAGGCAGACTCTTGGAACTAAAATTATACAGGCACAGCGGCACCACCTATGCACTTGGAGTTTTCACCAGTGGCTGGCATCAAGAAGCACTGTTACAACACCCTTTGATAGAAGTGCAAGCACCATTAAAGTGACGGTTGTTGGGGCCTCAAACCCCTGAGACCCACTGGATTGTCCAATAATAAGGGGAGAGAATTGGATTGATGTCTAGTATGTTCAAAAGACATTGGGTGGAGCCACTGTCCGAGAAAAATCAGTGCTCATGTAAAGAGTAAATAAAAGTGTGAGAGGTTTTATTAGGTGGCTTCTTTTATTGTTCAGTGTGTGATATCTTCAGTGAGTGACAGGTGGCAACAACTAACACGTTTTACCCCTTTGACTGGCAGTCCTAAACATTGCATGTACTTACTTGTCTTGGGTCTCTAAGTTACAAGAAAAGTTAGACAGAAGTTGATTTGTATAGCTCACCGGTGTGGCATAGCACGGGTGATTCACATTTTAGTGCGGGCATGTGTGTGCAAAATAGCATGTAAACGTGATCTACATGCAGTTAGTAAAAACTGTTCACTGTTGAATGGAAATGGTGACTACTGGATCAGTGTAACAATCCTATGAGTTTAGTATTCAGAGGCGGGCTGTCAATAGTAGCATTGGATCGGGGCATATATATTTGGGGGCAAGTGTTTATTCCAGTTGCCTAATTGGAACCTGTTTGTGGGTAAATTAGCGTAGACATAAACTCAGTATGGTGGAATATTGTTATTGGAACAAGATATAATTTATTATTCCTCATTAGCAGTGAAGAGATTGAGGGTGAGATAACAATATGTGAGATGGTAAAATGGATTAATAGACTACCTAGAAGGATAAGGATAGTAGTCCCCACCTGATAATTTAGGAGGAATTCTATCTGTGTTCTGGGGCTTAATCAAAAATAGAACAAATGTAGTAAAATTGCGTTCGCCCACATGTAAAGAGTGGTGTCAGTCTGGGCACCCATCTCAATCTTCTTGAACGAAGAGAAGTTCCAGTATTGTTTTTAATGACAACCTAAAAGAGGGAGGGGTGGTTTAAAGTACAGTAAATATGGAATCACACGAAGCTGTTGTAAACAAGAGTGGTCATTGTATAAATGGAGTCTTATCATACTTTACATCGTTGACACACAGTTTTAAATAGAGAGGGAAAGAAGTAAGCATTTGCTCTTTGAAGAAGGCAAGCGAGTGCTGTATAATGTACGTGTTAGTACATAAATAGCACAAAGCTAGCTAAGAGCAGATTGCCTTTTTTTTTTTGCACATCATGTTAGTTTTGCTATTACTATTTTTTGTGCACCGCGTTATCTCTCGGAAATGGTTTGCTTTTCTTCCATGTGTTGGATTCTACTGTCTTGAATGCATAGCATTTTTTGGAAATCCCCTTGTGGGTCATTCAGAAGTCTTGAGTGTTGCACAGTCCTATAGGGTCCGCCAGTTCAGGTCTATGAAGCAAATGTACTTCTTCTCTTCTCTCTTTATAGGAGCCAGGTGAGAGTAAGACATTTCCATCATGGTGGGAAGAGGAAATCTTGTCTAGGGTGACTGTTCTGAAATTGGCTTCACGAAGTTTTGTTTTAATTCTGCGAGGAAAGTATAATAGATACCTGATTATCACAGTTTTGCTTAAATGGGGTCTGAAGTAGAGAATCCATGTGATTTAGTGTTTTGCAACAAGTTGAGCTGTGAATCCTTTCCAGTGCGCTTCAGTGTTAGATCCGAATTTGTGGTAACCAATGGGCGGTCCGCACTTCACTGCAGGATTGATTAGCATTGTAGAACCTGCCGGGAAGGGTTAACTGTGCCTTGCAGCAGGAGAAGATGTGACAGGGGGCTTATAGGAAGCTTGGGTAAAGGCAAATGAGGTAGTTACTGCACAGTGGCACAGACTGATTGGTGAAGGTTATAAGTACTGATTGGGCCGATTAATGCTGCCTTTGGGGTGATTATTGCATAACATTGCATGTTTGGAGCTCCTAGTTATGGAACAGTTTTGTCTATTGGGGTATCTAGTGCCTGTGATTATTGTAAAATATTGCTGCAGAAGCTGTCCGATAACCAAGTGTGGTTTCTGCATACTTCAGGCTGTTGAGGAATTGTTGTAGTGCCACCTGTTGAGTACGATTGCATTTTAGTGTGTGACTTGTGACGATCGAGTCTGATAGCAATGTAATGGTGCCTTGTGCGGTGAGTTGTCTGTTTTTGGTGAATATTGCACGATACAGACTGTTAGGTGACTAGTTCCTAACGATGTGGATGCAATTGAATTAATTTGCAAATGACTTGGAGCATGTTTTATTGAGTTTACTAACGTCTGGTGCAGTGAAGCCAGTTTTCATGTTTTTGACATTTTAAATATCATATTGTGCCACTCTTCGTAGTTTCATTGGCTCCTTTATTAGTATTACTCATGCCTGCCTTTGTCACCCCTTATCGCTTTAAAACAATCGTCTAGGAGCTGGGTCTCCACTTATCGCTTTAATACAGTCGCCTTCTAGGCGTTGTGCCCAAGGATGCTCTTAAAGCCGAGTTTAGTACCTAGAGGAAAGAAATGCAGATCTGTCTGCTATACAACTGCGCCCGCAAGCCCTTCCTAGCACCTGTTGGCAGATATTGGTCCTAATGGAGCTCCCAATTGTACCAAATGTTACATCCGTTTTTGAGGATTAGCCTCAAGGAACCAAAGACGAGCAAAGGGAGTTCAGAAAATGAACTATTGGAACTGAAATGGAGGGAAACAGCCTTCATATTTCACCAGTGGGGCATCTCCACTGACTGCACAGACCACACAATAAACTCTAGACATGGATCCCTGTTGCGTTTCCTGTGTGCTTTTCTGTGCCTCCTACCAGGCGAAGTAAATAGTATGCAGCAAATTGAGTATTCCGGTGGCTTTGAGGAAGTGCATAATGTCAGAACTGGGCTACCCCGGGTTACTTTGCAGATAGTAGTGGTCAAGGGTGTTACCAGGTATGCAGACAATTAGAACCTCCTGATACGATTCAAATTATGACATAGGCTTCCGTAATTGCAGTTTGTACTGCGGTGAATTGGAAGGCCTGCACCGTGGAGGAGATGAATTACAGTCACTTAAGAAACAAAAACATCAAGCCTCTAAATTTGGTCAAACAAGGAGAAAGGCTATTTAGGGACCTCGCTGCGCCCTCCATGGCTCCCTCCTGCCACAGCCAGACAATTGATTACACTTCTTCTCATATTCTCTAAATAGACCTAGAAGTGCCCTACTGTGTAAAGAGCTTAGGATTTTTAGCAGGTGTTTTAGCCGCTATATGTTTTGACTACAGTCATTTCCACATAAAGTCTAAACGTTTACACTGCAATTTGAGTTTGTTCGACCTGCAATAGTGGCCGAATTTACAGCAAAAAGATGTTGTTGAAGAGAGTTGTAAAGTTGTTTGAATGCAGGTGCTGCAGTGATCTAGGGCGCCCTGGGATACCTCCAGTGCTAGTCTGTGCTATGCAGATGATCATAGCATAGCAGGTATCTTTGTCTGGATGCTGATGGCCGAAGCGTGTGTAAGCGGTCTGGCGTATGTGGGGTTCGAAAATCTGAAGATCATTTTGTCCATGTGCTTTAAACGTTATAAGAATCATACCCAGAAAGTTTACATTAGAAATTCAGTAACCTTTAATACTTTTGCGCATAAGTTTAGCAAGAGCGAGAGAGAGACAAAAAAGGACACATAACGGTACAGGACCCAAATTATGGTCGAGTGCTGCCATCGAGGGGTTCTAGTGACTTTATGAATCACGAGGCCGAAGCTTTTTAAGGCATGGGCAAAGTGGCTCCTAGATCAGGGCCCAGCCTTTCCGGCGGGCCCTGATAGAGCCAGCTCTGTTCTGCAGAGAGTATTGCCCTGATGACCATAAATATTTCTTCAAAAGATTTTTTAAATACCTTTTTCTTTTAGTTTATTTTTAATGTGGGTGATGTATGGCAGTCTATAACTGACATTGTGCAGAGAAATGCTTGTTTTTCACACTATGCAATATCCATAAACAAAGTTTCTTCTAGATCAAAAGATCTACATATGCAAAATGGATGGGGGAGACAAAGATTATTTGCAATATTAGTGAGCTGCTGCTATATAATATTGAAAACACACATCACTATCCTTAAATATTAGATGTAATATATTTGTACAAGTGTGGTTGTGCACTGCCAGTGTTCTGGCCAAAGAGGGCATGAAAGAGCTGAAACTAGATCATGTATTCAAAGCTGTTCCAAGTTATTCTTGGCCCAGGACCCCAGGAATCCTTAAGATGTCTCTGGGCCAAAGGCCTTATGGTTAGTAAATGTCGGTAGGACCCCGAGATGGCAATAACTAGGTACCAGGGATTATTTTTTATAAATTGTTTTTAGGGGTGGGGGCTGCCCAAAATGGGCATGCCAATGCTCCCCCCCCCCCCCAAAAAAAAAAATCCACAGCCATTCCTGCCTCCCCTGGGAGGCAGGTGGGGGCATAAGCCCCCGATCTGCCCCCACGGGGTGGCAGAAAGCACGCTAGGCACCGGGGATTTTTTTTATGTATATTGGGGGTGGGGGGCTGCCCAAAATGGGCATGCCAATGCCCCCACCCCCCCAAAACAAATTTGCCATAGCCCAAAAAAAAAAGAAAGCCCACTAGGCACCAGGGATATGTTTGTGGGCATGCCAGTAAGAAGCCCCAAAGGCAAGGGTCGCTCCCTTTTTATTAGGCAACATGTTGGCTGTTTCAGTAATATTTTTATTCTTGTCTGCACCCAAGCGGGGGCAGAAAACCACTAGAAACCAGGGTCAGTTTGTGTGTGTGTAAACTGGAGGTTGGGTGACAGTCATCATGTACATACCTTTGGCTGGCATTTTGCTGACAGTGTGTGTGGGCCTGCACTTGGCTAATGGTGTGGGTGGACTTACGCTTGATGGCTGTGTGTGTAGATTGGCGCTTGCCTGGTGGTGTACGTGAACTGGTGCTTGGCTGGCCGTGTGCATGGCTGCAGGGCCGGACTGGCGGTAGTGGGCTCCATGCGTTTCCCCGGTGAGCCGGTTTTCTGGCTGTGGGGGGCAGTTTTATCACTGGGGGTCGGTTTTGCAGCTGCGCTGCAATATCGGGCCCCAGTAACAAAAGTGGAAGCAGTGCTTTTTACTAGCACGCCCCCCTGTCCCACCCCACCCTCCCCAGGGCCAGTCGAGCAGCAATCTGCCATGGCTGGTTGCTATTCCCAGTCAGGCCCTGCTTGGCTGGTGGTGTGCAGAGATGGCACTTGGATGGCGGAGTGTGTGGGTGGCACTTGGATGGCGGTGTGCGTGGATATTGCTTGGCTGACTGTGCATTTATAGCATTTGGCTGGTGGTGTACTTGGATGGCGCTTGGCTGGCGGTGTACATGGATGGCGCTTGGCTGGCGGTGTGTGTGGATGGCACTTGGCTGGCGGTGTGCGTGGATGACGCTTGGCTGGTGCTGTGCATGATGTGCGTATACTGACTCTTGTCTGGCGGTGTGGCTTGCATGGATTTCCCAGTGTTTTCTTACTCTGAATCCCCCGCAGACCTCACATTTACTTTCAAAGTCACATTTTCCTCACATGTCACTGTGAGTAAGTTGTAGGATCACCGCGCAGGCACAAATTTCCTACTACCCAGCATTCCCCTTGGTCTCCCGCAAAAATGATACCTCACTTTTGTGGGTGCCCAAAGTAACGTCAGCCTAAAAATGTATAAACGAACTGCCCTTTTGGACCTGTTTTAGGCCCCCCTCAATCTCTACACTTTTTTGGCCCTTCTATATCATAGGCACTAGGCCCATGTACACAAATAAGGTATCATTTTTATCGGGAGGCTGAGGGGAATGCTGAGTGGAAGGAAATTTGTGCCGTGCGGTGATCGTACAACTTTTCTGCAGAGATAATAGAGGAAAATTTGATTTTTTAGCTAAATTTGAAGTTTGCAGCGGATTCTTGGAAGGAAAATGTTGGGGGATCAACTCAAGCCACACCTCTCTAGACTCCCATGGGTGTCAAGTTTTCAAAAATGTCTGGCTTTTTTAGGTTCCCCAAGAAGCCTCCAAACCCTGGACCAAAAACATAGCTGCCAACCAATCTATCAATAGATGACCTGGTTTTTCAAGGGGGTCACCTGCGTTTTTGGTCCTGGGCTCAGCAGCCATCTAGGGAAACCTACCAAACCCACACATTTCTGATAACTAGACATCCTGGGCAGTCCAGGGAGGTATGGCTTGCGTGGACCCCCCCCCAACGGTTTCCTACCCAGCATCCCCTGCAAACCTGAAATTTAGCTGAAAAAATCACATTTTTCTCAAACTTCTGTGTGGGAATGTTGAGGGATCACTGGGCTAACACAAATTTCACACCACCCAGCGATCCCCCAGGTCTCACGATAAAAATGGTACCTCATTTGTGTGGGTGGGCCAAGTACTCGCAACAGGCAAGGGCCCAAAATATATTGTGGAGACATCAAAATTACCTATCACAAAAACGCCCAGATTTTGCAAGATGGGTCAACTGGGTTTTTGACCCTGGGCTCGGCGGCCATCTAGGGAAACCTACTAAACCCACACATTTCTGAAAGCTAGACACCCTGGGGAGTCCAGGGAGGTATGGCATGCGTGGATCCCCCAACTTTTCCCTACCCAGAATCCCCTGCAAACCTCAAATTTAGCTGAACAAATCACATTTTCCACATATATCAGTGTGGGAACATTGTGGGATCACCGGGCTGCCACAAACTTCCTACCACCCAGTGTTCCCCCAGGTCTCCTGATCAAAATGGTACCTCACTTGCGTGGGTGGGCCATGTACCTGCGAATGACCTACCACCTAACGTTCCCCTTTGTCTCCCTAGTAAAATGATACCTCACTTGTGTGGCTGTCCAATGTAGAATCTAGTTTTCAGACACTCGCTGTACTCCGCAGAGTGTCTAGTTTTCAGAAATGTGTGGGTTTGGTAGGTTTCCCTAGATGGCTGTGAGCCCGGGGGCCAAAAACCCAGGTGACCCCCTTGCAAAACCAGGTAATTTTGTGACAGGTAATTTTGATGTCTCAAAAATACGTTTTGGGCCCTTGCCTGTCGCGGGTACTTAACCCACCCACATGAGTGAGGTACCATTTTTATCGGGAGACCTGGGAGAACGCTGGGTATTAGGAAATTTGTGTCAGCTCAGTAATCCTACAACTTTACCACACAGACAAGTGAGGAAAAAGTGATTTCTTTCAGCTAAATTTGAGGTTTGCAGGGGATTCTGGGTAGGAAAACGTTTGGGAATCCACACAAGCCTTAGCTCCCTGGAATCCCCAGGGTTTCTAGTTTTCAGAAATGTGTGGGTTTGGTAGGTGTCCCTAGATGGCTGCTGAGCCTGGGGCAAAAAACCCAGGAGACCCCCCCTTGCAAAACCAGGTCATTTAGGGATAGGTAATTTTGATGTCTCCACAATACGTTTTGGACCCTTGCCTGTCGCGGGTACTTGACCCACCCACATGAGTGAGGTACCATTTTTGTCAGGAAGCTTTGGAGAATGCGGGGTGGGTGGAAGTTTGTGAACCCATGCAGATTCCAGAACTTTCCATCACAGAAATGTGGGGAAAATGTGTGTTTTTTGACAAAGTTTGAGGTTTGCAAGGGATTCTAGGTAACAGAACCTAGTGAGAGCCACACACGTCACCCCATCCTGGATTCCCCTGGGTGTCTAGTTTTCAAAAATGTATGGGTTTGCTAGGTTTCCCCAGGTGCCGGCAGAGATAGTGTTCAAAATCCACAGCTAGGCACTTTGCAAAAAAGGGTCAGTTTTCACTGTAAAAATGTGGTGTGTTCACGTTGCGTGTTAGGCTGTTTCTTATTGCGGGCACTAGGCCTACCCACACAAGTGAGGTACCATTTTTATCAGAAGACTTTGGGGAATTCAGGGTGGGTAGAATTTTGTGGAACCACACAGACTCCAGAACTTTCCATTGCAGAAATGGGAGGCAAATGTATTTTGGTGACAAAGTTTGAGGATTGCAAGGGATTCTGGGTAACAGAACCCGGTGAGAGCCACTCAAGTCACCACATCCTAAATTCCTCTGGGTGTCTAGTTTTAAAAAATTTATAGGTTTGCTAGGTTTCCATAGGTGCCGGCTGAGCTAGGGTTCAAAATCCACAGCTAAGCACTTTGCAAAAAGTGGGCCTGTTTTCACTGTAAAAATGTGGAGTGTCTATGTTGCGTTTTGGGCTGTTTCCTGTCGCGCGCATTAGGCCCTACCCACACAAGTGAGGTACCATTTTTATCGGGAGACTTCAGGGAACACAGAATTGTAGCGCAACTGTTATTACCTATTGACTTTCGATGCATTTCTGACTTCCAAATGTAGGACAATGTGTATAAAAGAAGTCACTTTGAAAAATGTCCTATAATTCACATGCTAGTATAGGTACCCACAATTTCGGCGATGTGCAAATAGCTACTGTTTTTAAACTCTATATTTTTTTCGCATTTCGGAAATACATAGGTGTCTTTCATACCTATTTTTCACTCTTTATATTTTACCAAAGTAATTGCTATATACCAATTACACAATGAAAAACCATTGCCAGACCCTGCTCAGTTATTGGCCTGGGTTCCTCTGGTTCTTGGTGAACCTACAAGTCCTATATATCCCCACAACCAGAAGGGTCCAGCGTATATATCAATATATTGCTTTAAAAAATCTGTCATACTTAGAAGTTACAGGTGAAAACATTGGCACAAATGGCTGTTTTTTGTCAACTTATTTTCAATTTTTCTTATTTTCAACTGTTAGTTCCTATAAAAAAAAACTTGGAGGATCTACAGAAATGACTCCTTGCTGAATTGTGAATTTTGTCTACTTTTCTGAAATGTATAGCTTTCCTGGATCCATTATTGCTTTCATACCCATGTCTACCACTAACTGGAAGGAGGTTGAAAGCACAAAAATGGCAAAAATAGGCTATGTCCCAGTAAAATACCAAAACTCTGTAAAAAATGTTGGTTTTCTGACAAAAGTCTGTCAGTCCCTGAAAGCTGGGAAGATGGTGATTTCGGCACCATAAACCCTTTGTTGATACTATTTGCAGGGAAAAAAACAGACTCTTTCTTCTGCAGCACTTTTTTCCCATCCCCCCCCCCATTTGTTTTGCTGTATTTTGGCTTATTTTTGGGTCCCCTCCAGGGGAATCAACAAACCCTGGGTAGCATTAAAATCCCCATGATGTTGGAAGAAAAGGACGCAAATTTGGCATGGATACCTTATGTGGTCAAAAGGTTACAGGAGCCTAAGCTCCAACTACCCCAAATAGCCCAAAAAAAAGCTTAGCACAGGGGGAAAAAGGCCTAGCAGCGAAAGGGTTAAGTTTGCTTAGCACAATCACCTTCTAAGGCTACGACCACAGGGAAATATTCAGGAAAGAAAAGCAGTCCAATCTGGATAATCTGTCAGCTGTTTTATTTGGGGGAAGGGACTGTGAAAAACGACATCATCTACATTTACATGTAGTATATATATCATGGTATCCTAGAATATAGTTTGGGGGTGAATATGTTTTTTCAAACATACATAGGGAGGAGAAGGGGTGGTCTCCTTTATTTTCGACCTCTCTCTCTCTTAATGGGATTTTACATTCAAGGGGCCATGCCGTTGTTTTGGGGAACATGGGGTGGGTAAAGTTGTCTGGTAATTCATCACATTTCTTAATGGACAGATTGATAAAACAATGGTCGGGACCAGTGAAGTTGTGTGGCTGGAATGTTCACTGCATAATTATGGATCCACCACGTCACATTATTTACAGAACTCAACAAAATGTGGTTTCTAGCTCAAATGAATCCAAATAATATTCCCACATGATGTTCTGCATAATTTGCCTTTTCCGTGCAGCATAATATAGATAATCTTGCTGTATAATGTGCTCCTCCCATGGTGGCTAATCTTGCTGTGGCCCTGCTGAATAGGTATAACCTCAGCATTCTCTAAATTTTTCCATTAAAGCATTGACTGTGCTGTCAGTGTTTATGTTTTGTGACTGGTGCTTATCTAAAGGCAACAACTATTAAAAGGATCATGGTTTGGGATTCGTACAACATAACACTAAACTGCGAGTGGTAACAACCCGTTTAACTATTCACTTTCTCATCAGTGTCCTTATTAAAATTAAGAGACCTTGTTTACAAGGGTCTAGGTTTGTTTGTGGTGCTGAAGAAGGAATGATGCATTAACCACCTAGACATTGTATGCTAAAGGAAGATGGTAATATTAGAGGGTAGGGAACGGGAGGTTGGACAGCTTAGATGTGGGATTAGAGATCTACGTAGATGGTGTTTACTCTTCCTCAGAGGTTAGTAATGTAGAAGATGAAGACCCATTATGCAGTAAGGAAAGGGTGGTGACCATAATACTGTGATGGAGCAATAGCCTTAAAAAGCTGTGCGGCAGCTGATGCCAGGAGATTGCCACCTAGAGTATGGAGTTTTACGCTACTCTCCCACACAAAATAATTTCCTTGTGAATTTTTTTTCAGATGTTTTTAATTCATCCTTGTTCAGTCCTAAAGAACTGCATCATGAATATAAGGGGTTCATGCTGAGGTTAAACTGCAGGAGCCACACAAGGTTCTGGTCAAATATAGTAGAAAGACTGCATTGTCTTTAACAGAGCACACTTGTGGAGGAGGACAGAATGTTCGTCTAGGTAGGTGACTGGCCTGAGCTCTTGCAAAGGCAGAAGATGCTTATAAAGAGAGAGCCTAAACTCCAATATGCCAGTAATGGTACTATCAAACTGAGCTGCTTTTACGCAGTCATCTTTTATATTTCTCAGGAGAGCGAAATCTCTGATGCACTTGAGCAATATAAAATGTCTCCCAACGCCAACTGTAGGCCAGAGGTTGGTAGGACTTGTTTGCAGATCTGCCAAACCTTCAACAATTCTTAGCATCGTTGCTTGGGTGTTAGTGTGCTCTCGGTATCTGATGGTTCAAATCGCGGCATACACAGGACTTGAATCTGTATGTGGGAGGGTTTGGAGAATTTCTGTTGAGCATTTTCTAGCTAAGGAGTGTGTTTTGTTTCTGGAATTCCATCTAAGTTTAACTGTACATATGGAAACATCACCCATTTGCATATGGTCACAGAGAGGTACACTGCTGTACCATGTAGTTTGTGGTACATGTTAAAGACTGAGGCTACGAGTCGGAGAGAGACATGGTTAGGGTGCTGGGCCGGTGAGGGCCTCTGACCAGACATGCTACGTTCAGACTAACATTATTCTAGATGATGGCCTGACCACTCTTTGTATCATAGTACAGAGGCGCAACTAGAGCCAAATTTCGGGGGGTGCTACTTTAAATTTGAGGGGGGCTGATTCTTCCAGCAATACGCTGAGTGGAGATGCAGGGGCTCTAAGAAGGGGTGAAAACACAACAAAGCCTCGTTAGCAAATAAATGGTCTTTTAAAAACCTGTGAAGTACTCGGGTGCGGCTGTGTGTGTGCCCGGGAAGCTGTCTCAGCCCGGGCTGACACACACGACGGGGGGGGGGGGGCTGAAGCCCTATGAGCCCAATGGGCGTTGCGCACCTGAGTCAGTAGGACGTGCATGATCATGAATTCGTAACACTTTCACATTAAAGTTTAAGGGGTCTCGAGTTTTCTATTCAAAGCTCCAGTCTGCTTTGGTCGCTCTGTCCATTCACTGAAAACCGTTCCACTTCCATCACCCCCATACCACACGCCTCCAACTCACCAGTTGGATCAGTCCTGAACTGTTTCCAACTGTCTCAGATTTGTATAGTTCTCTCTTATTTCCTTTCCAGGTTTGCACTAAATAAGTTTGAACTCATATATACACAGAATACACTAATTTTAACCACGCAGCTGATGGCGGAATGTTGGCCTCTCTCATTCTGCAAGTAGATCCAGCCGATATGCTCTGCTAACTGCTAATGCTCTCCTACATATATACCCACCCAAAAGCTTCATAGGGTGTTTGTCCTCATAGGTATGTAACATGCGCAAATTTAAATATAAGAGATGGACTGCGGCTTGGAGCATACAAGGCTCCTATGATTCCCAGGTAGACTGAATGTCTAATAGTCACTCTACTTCTAGCAAATGAGCTCATTAGAGTATTCCAAGTGTTCTAGTAGTGGAACAGCCATCTTGTTCAGGGCACTTCTAAAATGTGAACCAGACATTTTAGCAACACACTTTCCAACAGCTCTTATTTCCTACTCTGCATTTTTTTTTTAATGATAAACAGTTTATTTTTTTAAGAAGTGAGTGCATAATTGTTAGTTTTTTAAATCTTAAATGGAAGATGCAAATTTAAATTGAGGTATGATGCTGGTTAGAGTTTTCTGAAACGGTTCTTCTGCATTACAAGATTGACTTGAGAAAATATCCTTTGCCTCCAGTAAAAAGATGTGAATATTATGAAACGGGAGATGACATCCTATATGTTCAGCAGAGCCCTTATTCAGTGAAAAGCTTTGCCATCGGGCTGAAATGGAGAATTGTTCTTTAATGTAGGCCATCAGCGAAGCACCTCACAACACAAGTTCAGGGCCATGCTCTTTTGTGCAGGTTGTGTTTTTTAGGTAGCCGCAGAGTAAAGGAAATTTTTGTAGATCTATATCTCTGGAGGGTAACACAAGAAACATTTGTTAATTGTTCGGCATGTGCCTTTTCAGTACCTTTATCAAAGACTGAGGCATGCCGCGGCATGGACAAAAAATAATATTGATGTTGCTTTATGTGTGGTTCTGTATGAAAAGCGGAAATGGTGTGCGTAAGAATGTCTTGTCCTGAGGCTGCCAGTGCATTAGCCTACATTGTCGGTAAGGCCCTTCACAGATATGTTACTGTAGTATATGCTTGCCACATAAACCGACATACCTGGGGCACATAACACACTTCAGACTTGATGGGGAACATAGCTTATTCCCTGCAGCAATCAAGAGGAATATGTTGGTTGTCAAATGTGCCACTGTTATATGCATACTGTGGTATGGGAAATTGAGCATACGCCATTCTGTGTCCTTGAAAGAGTGATGTCTTTCAGTTGTTTTTTTTGGCCGACTACTTGTATGTCAGCAGTATTTTGAATTTTAGGGCATCTACTTTTTACATTCTCTGGCTATGAGACCCTGTTTAAGCACCGAGCAGTCCCCTGCAAAGAGGACTTTGTTCCCAAGTATATGGTGTATAGTAAAGTGCCTGGAATGTTTAAATGTAGTCCCTGGTAAGGGTATGTCGATCTACCTTTTATGTGGCTCATCAGTTGAGGTTTGGCTCTGTGTATGTGTCCCTTCCGTGCTCCTCTACTGAACACATTTGTGCCCAAAATATGAGTAGTTTTTCAGATGTCAAGACCTGGTTGGACTACACAAAGATTCCGGCCAAGTCTGCCCTTTCCATATTAATCCTGGAAGGAACTCACAAGAAATGTGTTTCTTTCTAATTGGAAGCTGGATCAGTGCTTAGGTCCCCTGGACAGTATACATTTTGTAGACCAGCAGCCAATAGACCTGCGCTCAATGAGCCACTGATGAGCAACGCCCTGTCAGGTTTTTAGGATATCCACAATGAATCGCTAGATGACATTCTTGCAGGTCAGAGTATATGAAGACATTCTTGCCGATCTGTCGGACCTCTATTACCTCCGCTTCATTCCGCTTGCAACAGACTTAGACTTTATCCTGATACTTCCTTTCTCAAGGAAGTAAAAACGTTATGCATGAAGAAACTTTTTGCCTGGACTTATTGCTTCCATTGCTCCCTAGGGCACCTTGCTTTATGAGACTGTTAACCCCTTCTGTGCCCCGCCCTTTCCACGCCCTGTGCCGGGCGTTTCATTAGCGGGCGGGGTTCATGACGAGATAGTCTCGTCATGGGCACAGCGCAACCGCGCTCCATGACGAGACTATCTCGGCACTGAAGGGGTTAAGACTGTTTTTTTAGGTCTTGCCTGGCGTTAGCACTGCGCATGCGCTGCTCTCGCCATGCGAAGGCCTTTTGGAATCAATACGGATTCCAAAGCGTGCACGCGGATGGACAGAAGATGTGCACGTGTAGCGTGAAATTACACGTTACATCAGATAGGTGCCCCCACAAACTGTGTCTTTTGGTAAGCGTGCACACTTATTTTGAATGTATGCGCACAATTACGTGTACTATTTTTGTAATTTTCGCCAGGACACGACATGCTTTATTTACGATCAGCGCCGCAGAGCTGCCTGAAATAGAAGGGAGCTCGGGAACAGCCCAAGATCCTGTCTGCAGTCCGGCTTGTGCTACGGTCCGAGCTGTGGCTATGAGTCTGTCTCCCTCGAGCTGTCAGTGCCCCCGCTGGAAGCGGCTGTGTTTTGTAAGCAGCGGGCCTTGTTATTGGGAACAAAGGCTTGGATTAAATGGGGTGGAGGGTGATGTATCCGCCATATCTGAGATAGCGTGATGCTATAAGAGCCATACATTGTGGGCTAAAATACTGCACAGCAGAGCCGGATACCACGGGAAAGAACTGTCTCGTTTGCTCTTGCGTGCGTAGCCGTCCACAACCATGCCTGTTTATATCCCTCTGTACACGGTTAGGGCACGTGCCTCCTTAGTGCGTGTATCTAACCCCCTCTTAAGTGTCTGTATAGCCCCCAGCACAGTGTGCACGACTGTGTCTGCCCCTAGCACATGGGCGCCTGTAGCCCGGCCTTATTGACGCAGGCTTGTGGCGCTTCAATACTAAGTGCTACACAACCTAAGACCAAACCCGTTGTACTTTCATGCAAACCTACACGGCGGCCGCGCTTGTTTTTCTCTGCTTTCTCCCTCTAAGTACCCGCTACCCCTCCATTCTGCGGTCTCTTTATCCGGTCTCAGGGTCTCTCCATACCACTCTCTCACTAGCCTTTTCCCCGGTATCTGTCTTCGCCCTGCTCTCGCTCTCCCACATCCAGGCCTCCCTCCCTGCCCTTACCTCCCCTCACCCCTACACACCCTATGTCTGTGAAGTCAGCTGGCATACCCTCTTGACACACATGGATTCTGGCCGTCTCTCACTCAGGGTGTCTATTTTAAGTGAAAGTCTATGACATTATCTAAGGCACTGGAGATTACACTGCGCGAGTAAATAAATCATTCACCAAGGGAGGGGCGCGACCCCACCCCACGGCGCCGCCCGACGCCCAGCACATGCTCGTGGCGCTTCAATGCTAAGCCTGTCGACTAACCACAGACAGCAAGTGATGAGCAAGCAACGTCCACAACTAATGGCCTTAAGAGTACCTTACTAAAGCGTGCCTAGAATAAGAGCGTTATGAGTGATAGTCCAATGTTTGTAAGCGCTATTCAAATTCCAGTAACGTAATCAAGTCTACAACTCCCAGAATGCATGAAGGTAGTTCAGGAACACGCCTCTTTTCTGTCCTACAGTTATCTTATGAAAACACACTGGTTCTGGAACTCCTTGCTGCAGCTGCATAACACCCTTTCTGTCTGCACAGGAGTGTTTGTCAATAAAATCTATGAAGCTTGTCTTATGTGAGCTTACGTGTACCATTGCTCCACAAGTACCCAGCTTCCCGTGCCTGATGCTTTACGTGCGGTTTTGCCTCAAGTGCAACCATCCTCCACATGTGCCTATAGCTATGGCTAAACCTTTATAAGGTCCCAAAGGCGAGACTTATTGGCTATGCCAATGCTTGTTTGTTTGGATGCTCTGTTTTTCACCCCTTGTATCCTTCACTGACTACTACTGTAAAGCGCTCTGATACCCCCGTTGGTCATGTTCGCGCTATAGAAAACGTTATAAATAAATAAATATGGATAAGGAGAATTTACTTTTACTAAATTTCAATTGAAATTATTTACAAAACTATTTTGTCATTCCGAAAACCCAACTTGATTTCACTATTCTGTGGGTCGACAAGCTCAAGCCTTTCATTGTGAACTTTGCATTATGTTGAGGTGCTGAAAGAATCCGACAGGGCTTCCCAGAAGATGTGCCACTCGTAGTGCCTGGTTCCAAATGGATGAAGCAGGACAAATATCCGCTGAGAATTAATTGCATGTATGAGGATCTGAGTGGTTACTGTGCCTGGGAGTCACACCTTCCCTGTACCAATGACTCTTGCACCAGCTAGAGCTAGAGGCCTAAGACCGCTTTCTAGTGTGAACTAGGTATTTTTTGATGGCAGTGCATCTTTGCACCACAACTAGTATTTCACAACAGTAACTGTCCTAAAACGTTTAACACCTATTGAGGTCCTGCACCACCTGATGCTAACCGAAAGAACACATATTCAGGCTTGTTCCACTGGCTGAAGAAAAGCCAGATTGCTAACACTCAAACCAAAGTTACATTTCTCCAGGTTCTCTAAACCTTACTGTGATGTGTCAAGATGCAAGGCCCCCTGGAGAACTGAAAGGTGTTACTGGTGAAAATGGACACCTTACCTGTTTAATTGTCCAGGGTTGCATAATCAAGAGTGCCATGTCCACAGACAACCTGCAGAGGCTTTGGGAAACTTTGACTGTGAGTGACAGGAGCCCTGATGAAAGAAAGCACTGTTTTCCTTTTTAGTGGCACCTACAAAATATCCTGAGAATCGAAATCCCACAGGCCCACTGACTTGCATTAAATAACCAGACCACGTATGTCACGTGTCAGAGACTGAGATACAGGAGCGCTTTCCTAGCCAATGAGTTCAGCAAGCCTCATGGGTCCCAGGGCCGCCTACCTGTGGGTAGCTTCCATCATGAAAGCTTGGTCTCCCGATCTTACAGGTTTGGTTTTGGAAAATTCAATGTTTCCTGGGCAATAATGGTTGAACTAGAAGCCAGGAAATTAGGAGTCTCATGGGAAAACATTTTATTGACCAAGTCTAAATTCTGTTTGTCTTCCCAGTTAGATTTTAGCGTTTGAAGGTGCAATGTTTGTTTCAGTATTCGGTGCCTCTATGAGATAAAGAATGTAAAGTGTAATGAGTGAGTGTACTTTTGAAATGTATAAGAATCCATCATGCATTGCACATTGCACTGCAGGTACCACATAGAAGGTTGAATGATACACCAAACAGCCAATAGCAGGAAACCCACTCTTTAGGTATATTTAAAAAAAATGTAACAATAGGTCTTCAGACAACAGAACTAAAAAAACGCAGGGTCAGATTCACTCCTCTTGTGCCTTTAAGACCAGTCGGAACCTCTCAATACCCCCACTTCACTACGGTACCCTTCACTGTAGCTCAGACGTCTCCCACTCTCCTGCTCTGATGCTGGTTGTTCGCCCGAGATCGTTTTCCTGAACGTGACTAGTCGATTCCCTTGTGGGCTCCGAGATTCTAGGTTTTGACCGATTAAAGGCCAATGGGAAATCCAGCCTTGGCCATAATCCATAGCATAGAAACTACGAGTTGTGTTTCCCTAACCAATTAACAAAGTTAGTCGAGCCCTTTTCTTTGCGAGGTTACTGTTAAAATGTCCTCCTAGACATTTTGCTTGTTTATTCCATCGTAAGAAGAAATAAAAGAAGTTTAGCTTGAAAAAAAAATCTGTTGGCGTGACGTTAAACCAACAGGAGATGCTGTCTTATGGTTAATAGTCTGGAAATCGGCCGAAAAGGAGGGGTCAGATAAAGTGTTCCAGTGTGTGCAGTACAAGACGTCTGACGTTTGCACTGCCATCACTGGAAGAGAGTTTGGAGACATCAAAAGGCTGCGCGACAAATCCTGCTGACAAGGCGTCAGTCGCACATTAAATGGAATCTTTGTACAGTCTGTCACTTAAAGTGCTTTCGGGGGAAGTTTTGAACTTCTGCTTTAGTAGCATTTGCCATTGAAGTCCTGGTATTTCGGGCTACAAAAAGCGCCTGCATCTTTGTATACAAAATACCACAGCCCCTTCAAAGCAGTAGGGGAAGGAAGCTAGTGAATGTTAGGATATAAAACCCCTTCCTCGGTGACCTCTGCCCCTGACTCCTCTCAGGTGCTTTCTCCGTGATTGCAGAGGGCACGCGTGATGAGTGACAAACCTCTAGTACAGCCCATGAAAGGAAATGCCGACCTTTAAGGCGCTCTCTCTGAATGGATTTGTAGCGCCGGGGTCCAAGCAAGTGATATTTGATGTCTCGGGACCTCACCCCTTCCTCCTTGCAGACGTCCATTCACTTTTATGCCATGATGACTTTCAGTGTAGAGACAACACTAGTACAGTGCTGGAGAAGTGTAGCTATGGCTATTGCGTTAAAAATTGAATGTTCACTTCAATTTTTTTGGGAGTGGATTTACCAAAGACTACATCCTGGTGCCAGATGATGGAACCTTCTACAAATTGGGTACCTTTAGATAAACACCTGAATGCAGGCACCAGAAACAGCCTCGTCACCAAATGAAAGAAGTATAAATGAACCTGTGCCATGATCTGCTGCCACGCCCCCTATTGATGCAAAGCTGAACTATGACAGCCAGCCACCTGGAAGAATAAACCTAATCCATGGCACTTACATCAGCATGGGCACAGAATAGACCAATGCAAAGCCTGGAAAACAGCTTGCCACCTGTGACTGTAAACCCGATCTCTAGCACCAGGAGCATGCTGCTTTTGGAAGTAAATTCGAACTGTGGAAGGAATAGCAGCTGACACTCCTGAGGGTACAATCCTAAATCCATGCATTGGAAACCAGATATCTGCAGAGACAACCCCAAAGCCTTTCAGCAAAAGGAGACTGACCACAAGTGCATTCAAATCTGATGTGTGCACTGGAACCACAGTCGTCATCGGCACAAACAAACCCAAAGCTTTACAGTGAAAGCAATCTGTCCACCGGTGTATTCAGATCTGAAGTATACATCTGAACCACGGTCGCCATCGGCACAAACAAACCCAAACCTTTACAGTGAAAGGAGCCTGGACACTGGTGCATTCAGATCTGACGTATGCATCTGAACCAAGGTCGCCATCAGCACAAACAAACCCAAAACTTTACAGTGAAAGCAACCTGGCCACCGGTGTATTCAGATCTGAAGTATACATCTGAACCACGGTCGCCATCAGCACAAACAAACCCAAACCTTTACAGTGAAAGCAACCTGTCCACCGGTGTATTCAGATCTGAAGTGTGCATCTGAACCACGGTCGCCATCGGCACAAACAAACCCAAACCTTTACAGTGAAAGGAGCCTGGCCACCGGTGTATTCAGATCTGAAGTATGCATCTGAACCACGGTCGTCATCGGCACAAACAAACCCAAACCTTTACAGTGAAAAGAGCCTGGACACTGGTGTATTCAGATCTGAAGTGTGCACCGGAACCACAGTCATCATCTGCACAAACAAACCCAAACCTTTACAGTGAAAAGAGCCTGGACACTGGTGTATTCAGATCTGAAGTGTGCATCTGAACCACGGGCGTCATCAGCACAAACAAACCCAAACCTTTACAGTGAAAGGAGCCTGGCCACCGGTGTATTCAGATCTGACGTATGCATCTGAACCACGGTCGTCATCAGCACAAACAAACCCAAACCTTTACAGTGAAAGGAGCCTGTCCACTGGTGCATTCAGATCTGACGTATGCATCCGAATCAAGGTCGAACCTTTACAGTGAGATGAGCCTGGCCACCGGTGCATTCAGATCTGAATTGTACAACGGAACCACAATCGTCATCTGCACAAACAAACCCAAACCTTTACAGTGAAAGGAGCCTGGACACCGGTGCATACAGTGAAAGGAGCCTGGACACCGGTGCATTCAGATCTGAAGTATGCATCTGAACCACGGTCGCCATCAGCACAAACAAACCCAAACCTTTACAGTGAAAGGAGCCGGTCCACTGGTGCATTCAGATCTGACGTATGCATCTGAACCAAGGTCTTCATCGGCACAAACAAACCCAAAACTTTACAGTGAAAGGAGCCTGTCCACTGGTGCATTCAGATCTGACGTATGCATCTGAATCAAGGTCGAACCTTTACAGTGAGATGAGCCTGGCCACCGGTGCATTCAGATGTGAAGTGTACAACGGAACCACAATCGTCATCTGCACAAACAAACCCAAACCTTTACAGTGAAAGGAGCCTGGACACCGGTGCATTCAGATCTGACGAATGCATCTGAACCAAGGTCGTCACCAGCACAAACAAACCCAAACCTTTACAGTGAAAGGAGCCTGGACACCAGCGCATTCAGATCTGACGTATGCATCTGAACCAAGGTCGCCATCAGCACAAACAAACCCAAACCTTTACAGTGAAAGGAGCCTGGACACTGGTGCATTCAGATCTGACGTATGCATCTGAACCAAGGTCGTCATCGGCACAAACAAACCCAAACCTTTATAGTGAAAGGAGCCTGTCCACTGGTGCATTCAGATCTGAAGTGTGCACCGGAACCACAGTCATCATCTGCACAAACAAACCCAAACCTTTATAGTGAAAGGAGCCTGGACACCGGTGCATTCAGATTCGAAGTGTACAACGGAACCACAGATGTCCTCTGCACAAACAAACCCAAACCTTTACAGTGAAAGGAGCCGGTCCACTGGTGCATTCAGATCTGAAGTATATATCTGAACCAAGGTTGTCATCAGCACAAACAAACCCAAACCTTTACAGTGAAAGTAGCCTGGACACTGGTGCAATCAGATCTGACGTATGCATCTGAACCAAGGTCGTCATCGGCACAAACAACCCCAAACCTTTACAGTGAAAGTAGCCTGGACACTGGTGCAATCAGATCTGAAGTGTGCATCTGAACCAAGGTCGTCATCTGCACAAACAAACCCAAACCTTTATAGTGAAAGGAGCCTGTCCACCGGTGCATTCAGATTCGAAGTGTACAACGGAACCACAGTCGTCCTCTGCACAAACAAACCCAAACCTTTACACTGAAAGGAGCCTGGACACTGATGCAATCAGATCTGATGTATGCATCTGAACCAAGGTCGTCATCGGTACAAACAAACCCAAACCTTTACAGTGAAAGTAGCCTGGACACTGGTGCAATCAGATCTGACGTATGCATCTGAACCAAGGTCGTCATCGGTACAAACAAACCCAAACCTTTATAGTGAAAGTAGCCTGGACACTGGTGCAATCAGATCTGACGTATGCATCTGAACCAAGGTCGTCATTGGCACAAACAAACCCAAACCTTTATAGTGAAAGGAGTCTGTCCACTGGTGCATTCAGATCTGAAGTGTGCACCGGAACCACAGTCATCATCTGCACAAACAAACCCAAACCTTTATAGTGAAAGGAGCCTGTCCACTGGTGCATTCAGATCTGAAGTGTGCACCGGAACCACAGTCATCATCTGCACAAACAAACCCAAACCTTTATAGTGAAAGGAGCCTGGCCACCGGTGTATTCAGATCTGAAGTGTGCACCGGAACCACAGTCATCATCTGCACAAACAAACCCAAACCTTTATAGTGAAAGGAGCCTGTCCACTGGTGCATTCAGATCTGAAGCGTGCACCGGAACCACAGTCATCATCTGCAAAAACAAACCCAAACCTTTATAGTGAAAGGAGCCTGTCCACTGGTGCATTCAGATCTGAACCCAAACCTTTATAGTGAAAGGAGCCTGTCCACTGGTGCATTCAGATCTGAAGTGTGCACCGGAACCACAGTCATCATCTGCACAAACAAACCCAAACCTTTATAGTGAAAGGAGCCTGGACACTGGTGCATTCAGATCTGAAGTGTGCACCGGAACCACAGTCATCATCTGCACAAACAAACCCTTTATAGTGAAAGGAGCCTGGCCACCGGTGTATTCAGATCTGAAGTGTGCACCGGAACCACAGTCATCATCTGCACAAACAAACCCAAACCTTTATAGTGAAAGGAGCCTGTCCACTGGTGCATTCAGATCTGAAGCGTGCACCGGAACCACAGTCATCATCTGCAAAAACAAACCCAAACCTTTATAGTGAAAGGAGCCTGTCCACTGGTGCATTCAGATCTGAACCCAAACCTTTATAGTGAAAGGAGCCTGTCCACTGGTGCATTCAGATCTGAAGTGTGCACCGGAACCACAGTCATCATCTGCACAAACAAACCCAAACCTTTATAGTGAAAGGAGCCTGGACACTGGTGCATTCAGATCTGAAGTGTGCACCGGAACCACAGTCATCATCTGCACAAACAAACCCTTTATAGTGAAAGGAGCCTGGCCACCGGTGTATTCAGATCTGAAGTGTGCACCGGAACCACAGTCATCATCTGCACAAACAAACCCAAACCTTTATAGTGAAAGGAGCCTGTCCACTGGTGCATTCAGATCTGAAGCGTGCACCGGAACCACAGTCATCATCTGCAAAAACAAACCCAAACCTTTATAGTGAAAGGAGCCTGTCCACTGGTGCATTCAGATCTGAACCCAAACCTTTATAGTGAAAGGAGCCTGTCCACTGGTGCATTCAGATCTGAAGTGTGCACCGGAACCACAGTCATCATCTGCACAAACAAACCCAAACCTTTATAGTGAAAGGAGCCTGGACACTGGTGCATTCAGATCTGAAGTGTGCACCGGAACCACAGTCATCATCTGCACAAACAAACCCTTTATAGTGAAAGGAGCCTGGCCACCGGTGTATTCAGATCTGAAGTGTGCACCGGAACCACAGTCATCATCTGCACAAACAAACCCAAACCTTTATAGTGAAAGGAGCCTGTCCACTGGTGCATTCAGATCTGAAGCGTGCACCGGAACCACAGTCATCATCTGCAAAAACAAACCCAAACCTTTATAGTGAAAGGAGCCTGGACACTGGTGCATTCAGATCTGAAGTGTGCACCGGAACCACAGTCATCATCTGCACAAACAAACCCAAACCTTTATAGTGAAAGGAGTCTTGCCACTGGTGCATTCATTTTGAAAGTGTGCATCTGAATCTGGGAAGATATCGGCAAAGACCTTTCTGCAGTAGCTGGAGAGGTAGTTTCCAAAGTCTTCTGCGTATTTGGAAAGAGAATAAATGTGAGTGGTGTTTTTTACCACTTTTTACTTGACTTCTTGATTGGCTAACAGTGTACACTCAATGAAAATGTGCCATGAACTATTAAACCCCATTTCAAATTACGGAAGAGGTGACACGCCCTCATGTGAGATTCACAATTTGTTTAAACTGTTTCACTTGCAACAGAAAGAGCCTGTCCACCAGTGCATTCAGTTCTGAAGTCTGTATCTGAACCCAGGTAGTCATTAGCACAAACAAAATAAATGCTGCACTGTGAAAGGAACCTGGCCACCAGTGCATTCAGTTCTGAAGTATGTACTTGAACCCAAGTAGAAATCTGCACAAGGAAACCCAGACCTTCAGTGAGGAAGGAGGAAGGCCACCTATGCATTCATTTATGAAGTATGCTTCTGAATCTGGGTAGATGGCAGCAAACACAAACGCAAACACTTGCAGTGGCAGCAGCCTGGCCTCCAGTTCATTAAAATCTGTAGAATGCAACTGAATCAGGGTAGACATCGACATAGACGAGCCCAAACACTTACTGTGGAAGGAGCCGTGTCACTGGTGCATTCAGGTCTGACGTTTGGACGTGATTCATGGAAGACATCTGAACACACAAGCTCAAAGACTCCCAGCAGAATGAGCTTGGCCACCATGCATTCAAATCTGAAGCCTGAAACAGGGTAGACATATGCAGAGACAAGCCCAAACCCTTTCGGCGGAAAGAGCCAGGTCACCAGAGCATTAAAATCAGAAGTACACCTGAATCAGGGTACATATATGCAGAGACGAGCCCAGAACTTTACATAGGAGGGGGAAGCCTGGCCCTGTGCATTCACTTCTGAAGTCCAATCCTGAATCAGGGTAGACATTTAGATAGACAACTCTAACCCTTTCAGTAGAAGCAACCTGGTCACTGGTGCATTCAGCTCTGGCGTATGCACCTAAATTAGTGTAGATATTTGCAAAGTCAACCCCTAACATTTGCAGGGGTAAGAGTCTGGCCACCAGTACATTAAAATATAAAGCATGTATTATATTCGGGGTAGGCGACTGCATATACAAACCCAAAACTTCACAGTGATAGGTACCAACCTATTGAGAGGAGCCTGAACTATGTGTCATTGATCAGGCAGGCAAAGCCACTACTGGAACTTTTCAACATTTTCAACAAGTGTCCAATAACCCTGGAACCTGAATTGAACCTGCAGTTTCCTTCAGCGCCTCTATATGCCACTGAGCCACAAAACATTGAAATAGTCTGTGTGTGAAAGCAAATAGTGTCTTGAAGAACAAAGCAGGAAGATGGCAGAAAAATAAAGTATTGACAAGGCCAATAGGACTCCTCTTTGTGACCTATTGAATTTCCCAATGGTTTTTAGCCACGCTGCACAGCAAGCCTGATGCTGTGCATCATGGCAGAAAATAAAAGCTTTGTCATGAGCGTGGTGTAATTTTGTAGGCTTGCATGTGCTCGCCTACAAAATTACCCAGATACTTTTTTTTTCTTTTTAGTTACCGATCCAAGTTGGATCAGTAACGAAAAAGAAAAGAATACGCAGAAAAGCCTTTTCTTTTTTTTTGTTTTGTTTTAAATCGGTGGGCTTTTACTTGGGGTAAAAGGGCGTCAGCCAAAGGCTGCGTCATAACTATTTTTTTTGTATGGTGGGTGGGCAACAATGGGGGAGGATGGGAGGGAACTGGCACCTCAGCCTACAGGAGGGAGGGAACAAACAACACAGACAACACAAGGGTAAAAAAGCTCTAGAACATGTCCAGCGCAGGCCACGTCATAGCACTTTTTTTCTTCTTATGGCGGGTGGATCATGGCAAGATAGACAATGAGAGGGTGGCAGGGAAGAAGCAATACAGACAACTGAAGGATGGGAGATAGGAGAGAAGAAGAAACGCGGACAGTGAGGAAAAAGAAAGAAAAATAGCACCAGCAAGCACACCGCGAGCAGCAGAAGGACACTAATCAAGATGAAGCTGTCAGTACTTGATCCCTGCTCTCTACAAAATAATAGGAAGTGAAACTTACACATGCTGGCCTATTAAGAGGCAGCAAATAAGAGTGACAATGAAGCCAACGAATGGTAATCA
The DNA here is from genome assembly GCF_964204655.1 of Triturus cristatus. NCBI lineage: Eukaryota > Metazoa > Chordata > Amphibia > Caudata > Salamandridae > Triturus > Triturus cristatus. The sequence goes on from NC_140590.1 coordinate 649,964,938, forward strand.
GTGAGTGGGATCCAAGTCCCTTGTAGTAAACAATATCTCTTGCAAGCGGCAACACATGCGCACTGTCTTAGGCAAGACCTATACACATGACGCTCAAGAAGTGCTTCACACAAAAGAAAGAAGTAGTCCTTGAAAAGCACGCAGTGGGATCAGCCAACCAATCGAAGCAAGGGTAAAGAAGAAATGCTCCAGGGGGGATAGAAACACAATATTGAAAAGCTGGGTAACAAATAAGAAGCATGGAAATGAGAGTAACAAAGAAAGCTAATGGTAAGCAATGGGTGGGGTCCAAGCCCCTCTGTGGTGTTTGTTAGCCACAATATGCAACAGACCTAAATTCGCTCGACCTAAAAAGCACCTGGTAAGGCCACAATTCGAGAACACTTTTCTGTTGTGCTGGCACACTTATTAATGTAACTCGTATTACTCAGGAATCAAAACAAGAAAGCCCTGCTGATGTTGCATTCCCTCTTCGTTGCCTCTTTGTTTTTTTCCCCTGCATGAAACGAAATAGTAGGGGCGGTGTCAAATCTCCCTGTATGAACAAGATATTCTTAATGCAAACCTTTTTCCCTCTGCATTTTTTCCTGCTTGGAAGTTATGTGGCCATCTGTACCGCTATGATTAATGCTGTAGCAGGGCAGATGCCTTATTGTTCACAGATGCTGCCTTGTAGCCAGCCCTCTTCATCACACATATGATTGCGCTGTTTGACGTGGGCCTCCGCAGAATACCCTGATGAGAAGAATATTAGTGAGGCAGAAGCAGTGGGTGGGGGCACATGGCATTTACGACAACAGCGGCTGATTGGACATTCTGCCCTGATCAGCGGATGAGTCTGGTGTACCTCACAATGACTAGATCAAATAAATGGAAATATTACTCACTTCTGTCACCACTTGTCAATCCCACCTCAAGAAGGCATAACATGTCTTCAGAGGCCGCCGTCACCAAAATGTCTTCTTGCAGGCCGAATCAGTGGCTCCATGAATGCTGTAGCAATCATTCACCGCCATCAACGCCTGGAGCCTCAGATATGGCATATTGATTTATCTTATGCCGATGGAAATACATGTGGCTTAATCAAACATGCCATGCTGAACAAGCATACTAATCAACAGATTCACACACATTTATTAATATAGTGTAAAAGTTTATACCACAGTAGAGCACAACAGACTTCAGGAAACACTTATCTGTCCATCTGCTCAGATACTAGATAGACAGACAGACAGACAGACAGACAGATAGACAGATAGATAGATAGATAGATAGATAGATAGATAGATAGATAGATAGATCGATCCCACCAGAATATAATTGTGCCATATAATATGGCTTGACTTAAAACCCAAAGATTTCCTTTTCTTTATACTGAAAACAAGGGAACGATTTTGAGGTTTTGAAGAAACCTACTGACAGGGAGGAATTTAGACGAACGGAAAGGCCTAATCTCGGGCGAAAAAGGACCCTATCATTCTGATCCGCAGAGCCCATAAAAGTGCATTAGTGGTTTCTTCAGGGAAATGTGTACTCGTCTTCGAGGGATTTGCAGCTTCAGGCCGCCCCCCTCGTTTTGAGATCCTAACAAGGCCTCGTACTGTTTTTCGATAAACAGGCGGCATTTAGCAGGGACGCGACTACGGTCTGTAAGCACAGGCGGTAGCCTTGTTTTTGCAGGGTCTACCTGGGTTGTCATTTGAGTGTAGATTTGGCCGTTATGTTTTGTATTCACCTTTGGCTGTAAAACAAAGCGCTCGAGACCACCCAGGAAGAAGATCAGATGCCGCCACTGTGTGATCTTTGGACGGCCCCCTGATGCTGCCTTGAACTCTCTCTTCAAACAATGGCCCCGAGTGCTCGCGCAGCTTGCTAGCTCGTAGCTTTTGCAAGGCCGATGCGTTTCCGACTTTTAGTAAAGTTCACTGGTTAGCTCGGAAACCCTCTGGGCATTATCGTTTCACTGACGCTGTCTACAGATTTCCTTTCAAAATAGTTTGTCAAAATAAAACACTTGGATTTACAAGTTCAGTCTTTTGTACAAGCTCCTGGCCGTGTCCGCGGTATTCAGGGTATTACAGATACCACCTGGAGGATGGGTGATTCAACATCGTCTTTCCTTTTGCAGTTATATATATATATATATATATATAGCGCGAACTCGATCCGAAGGTGTTAGAGCGCTTAAGATGAGCACCAGCTACATTAATTTTTTAAGCATGGGGGAAATCAAGTTATTGGCCCAGAGTCATAGGACGTTGAGTAGATGTCGTGCCTCGAACCTGGTTCCCCTACTCCAATGTCGCAGCTCTGGCCCTAACACCACATCATTTCCCCCTTCCTTCCTTACAAACTGATTATGTAATGATGTAACAGAAGGTTCTGTAGAAGGCTGTACTATGCAGTGGTTGAAGAGTCGGACCTGGATAGGCCCCCATGCAGGATTTAGCTGCACAGATGTACATTTTGAGGCTTCTCTGGCTGGTGACGTGGACTGAGCGTTCCACAGGCAACACTTGACTATTTATGTAATTCCTGGAATTAGCTGCACTTTGACTTTAGGTAATAGGCCACCATGACATTAGTGTAATTCTTGAGCCTCTGTTCTTCCCTCTCATCTCAGCAAAATTGTTGTACCAGGCCTCCCTCCAGAAGGTGGACTGCTGTGAATTGTGACTCTGTGAGGATCATGCATCATGGGCCTTTTTACCTCTGGAGCCACTAAAAAGGAGCCTGCCAATCCTTTGCTGTCCTGCTGTCTGTAGCATTGGAAGCTGTGGATCTTGCTGAGTTAAAAACTCACCATACTGCTACTAACCTGCCCAATGGTTCTCCACTACGTAGTCTGCCCTTCTATCTGGTCAGCAGCCTTGAAATTAATTTCTGCCTCACTTTCCTTCTCCAAGTTGCCACCAAAGTTCTCAAAGTCTGTGCCTCTCTGCAGCTAAGATCCTTTCTTTAGCGAATAACCCTCACAGATGCCTTGTAGGTGATTTTCAGCTTAACCGAGCGACTGAGTCAATCTTCGTGGTAGTCTAGGATGACCTTATCATGATATTTCATACTGTGGGTATCACTGTACTGCTCCTCTTAGATTGATCCGCTGAGTTTGACAATATCAACCAAGTCAGTTTTGCGCGGGAAGCTGTTGGTCTGAATGATTTCGGCTTAGTCGACTGCTCACGCCTTTAACATCTAACTCAAGTTCACTGGTCTACAATTTCCCACAGGAATTCTCATCTCCACGAGTCTGTTCAATACCCATGGGTTACACTTTTACATAGATACTGATGACACCCAGATTCTCCTCTCGGTATCCAGGAACCTGGGAGCCACTGTGTCCCATTTCCAGTTACGTATGGTATTGGTGTTTGACCAAATGGGCGGAAACTGGCTAAAAGTGAACTAACTGAGTTAAGACTGAAAACATAATTATGGGTCGTTTGTGGACCCATGGGTCTTTGCGTTCTAATACCAAAAGCTGGGGACGTCTTATCTGCATTGAAGGCGGTTAAGAACAGGGAGGTTAAGTTGAACTCACCTGTCCAGAGGGTTTGAGATCTTGTCAGCCCTTTTTCCCATTTGACTGCTGAAATGGAGCACACATCGTGGAAACATACTTGATAGGTTCCAGTGTGGTTACTGGAACACACTGTAGGTGATGCTGCCCATCTGTATTCTCCAGAAGCTCAAATTGATCCAGACTATGATTGTACATCTGGTTGGTTCTTTGAGCCAGTTGCTTGCTCCATTGGCTTCCACCATGCTAGAATCCTGTTCAAGACTCTTATGTATTGTCCCTAACACTCTTTTTTTGTTCAATAACAATAACATTTTCAATAACGTTTTATGGTACATACTGAGATGCTCCCTGCAGCCGTGTTTTTAATAAAAAGTATGGACACTGTTTTTGTAAAATAAAAATAAAATGCATGGGCATGTGATTCCCCTTAAATCACATCTACTTTGATCTATCTTTACTTGCTGTTATCCTTTCTAGTGAGTTGAGGGGATGGTAGGAAGGAGACTAGCAGGGGCATATTCAGGTGCAGGTACCTGATCATCCGGACCTCTGGGGCCTCAGAGTAATGGCCTAGGAGAAAAAGGAAAGGAATGTGATCTATAGATAGCCTCAAAGAGACGGGTTGGGCAAAATGAGGGCTCATGTTCTCAGCAAAAGGCTGAGGAGACTTCCCGCTTCACAAGGTAGCGGCTAATGCTATTGAAAAGTGTTCAGTGGCACTGTGGTCCAGAGGTGTAAGGAGCCCCCTGCATCACAAAAATGGCTGACTTTCTTTACAAAAGGGACATAGGGGGTCATCTTCCTTTTTTGCATTAGGGTAAACAGGCATCCTACAATGGAAAGAGGGGGACAACATGCCAGAGCTAATTTTTTCCTGAAAGGGACAGAGAGCCTGTTTCAAGATTGTAGTGAAGGTCAGACATGGCGGGTAAGCGATGAATGAGGCAGAGGCGACAGCCTGAAACTCTGGGCCGCAACTATCATTAGTGTAGCAGGTGCATTGGAACCCAAGAATGTGGGGGGCTCTTAACACCACAATTATTGGAAGCAGTGATTTGTGGTCAATATCTGTTTTAGTTTGATGCATTTGCTCTTTTATAAGTCTCACACTTAGTGTAGGTTATGAGCAACAGAAAAAGTACCTCTAAAACTGTCTAACAAAACCCAACCCCTGATTTCAGTCATACTACTTCTCCTTCTCTGTCCTCGATCAATAATCATAATACAGTTGTGGAGGGGTCCCAAATTCATATCACTTTTTTAGGGGTCCTCAGAACAAAAAAGTTTGAAGATCTCTGCTGAATGACAGTTGAACAGATGACGGTGGTTCACCTAAAGCCCCACTTCTCTCTATATGCACACAAACACACATATGTGGGTATATGTATACATATATATAAATATATTCACTAAAACAAAACTAAGGTTACAGAGACGTTATAGTTAGGCTCAGATTTTACATGCACAAAACCATAGATGTCGCTGACCATGTCATGACTGACGTAATATGTGAGGTCAAAAGCAGTGCATTGCGGGGCATACGCGTTCTAATTAGCTCAGGTAACTGTAACTGCTGAATTCCTAAGGTTTTGTGCATGTAAAATCTGAACCTAACTATAATGTCCCTATATAGTTTTTTTTTTAGTGAATTTCTAAGGTTTTTTTAAATTCTATTTCCTACCTATAATGTCCCTTTAACCATTGTTTTTCTTAAGTGAATTTCTAAGGTTTCTTAAATTTTATTTCATCAGTATTACGTCCCTGTAACCTTTTGTTTTTTAAGTGAATTTCTAAGGTTTTTAAATTTTATTTCCTAACTATAATGTCCCTGTAATCTTTGCTTTTTTTTGATGAATTTCTAAGTTTACATTTTTTTATTTCCCAGCTGTAACCTGCAATCTGAGAGTAGATGTGTGATTGGCTGTATGGGTCAGTGTGTTGGTGTGTGAGTGACTGTAGGTGTGTATGTGTGGGTGTGTGAGTGGTTTTGAGGGTCAGTGACAGTGTGTGTGTGACTGTATCTGTCTGTGAGCAGCTGTGTGGGTGTGTGAGTGAGTTTCTGAGTGGCTATATGGGTGTCTAAGTGGGTGTGTGAGAGTCTGTGTCAGTGTGTGAGTGTGTGTTCCCACGAACCGAGAAAAATGGCTTCCTCTCTTATGGTTTGGTATCTCGTGACCTCTATATAGGAAGTGGGGATTTATGAAAATGTCAGTTTCTTTGCAGGAAATACAGAGATATGGAGATTTTGCTGCAGGACCTCCAGAGATGGACTCTGTCAGTCTCTGCTGCGTGTCCTTTGAAGTTATTCGTAAAGCTGAATGTTTTTCTCCAGGCAATTCGGTAGTAGCAGTTCCAGCCGAGTGCCACTGCCAGGATCTGCTCTGTCTCATTCATCACTGGCCTCTGTGCTGTGCTTCTGTGGAGGAGAGGGTAAAGGAGGTAGGCACCCTCAGCCGGCAGCTTCTGCACCTGACCCTCGTTGCTTATCAGCGAGTCACCACTCTTTGGGGGCTCACCGCGCTCCTCATCTGCGAGTCCACACTCACTGGGGGGGTCAGCTCCCTGTTGATCTGTGAAAACCCCCCACCCGGCCCTCACTGGAGTGTCACCACACTGCTGACCCACGGGACCCCCCTCACCAGGGACAAATGGGGACGATAGTCATGCGTTGACCCCGGTTCCCCTGCCTTATCTCACCCAGGGATCGGACTGAAACCCAACATGCTTCTTGCCGCAATTGAGAGCCTCTTCTGCGTGCAGCACCAGATGTCAGTTATGGCTGAGCTTCACACACTAGTGTGCTCCTGAACCAGAAGTCAACAACACGCAGTCACTGCTACTAACGCGAACCCTACTGCCTGCTGTCAAATTTCATCTGCGGGGCAGACCCAAGGTGAGTTTGTGGCATATGGTTATGTGGTCGTTTTTACGTCATAAAATAAAATAGCTCTTAGAATTTTTTTATTTAAAATATATAACAGCACAGAGAATTATCATCTATGGCATGATAGACGTATCACTCTATCGGTGCTATTAACCATAATCTAAATACACAATATTGATTGAGATAGCAAACACATCACAAAACTTCTCTAAGATCTTAGCAGCCAGAACATTGTTTTTCAGGCCTTATATGCTCCCTCTTGCATCTTAATGTATCATAACCTACAAAATATCTAGGCTGTCCTGTTTTAGGTTTAAACCTATAAAAACTGATAAAACCCTACCGAAAGGGAAATAGCCCTCACCAGTGTAAATATATAAACACTGAAACACACCTGCACAACCACAAACTAAATGCCATTCAAAGAAAGAAAAAGGAGAGTGAAAGAGTAATTTGTATTTCTTCCTAATGGGGACAATACAATGTAACTTTGTTATGCAAGGTAGCAGCAAGAAAGACTGGGGTAACAATATTCTGCTTGAGTTTTGTTGTTTAGGGATGTCATTAAAATATTGTTTCTTTCTTTAGCTTTTTTCAGTTTTTTGGTCTTTGGTCTAAAGATGTAGGGTTTAGAAGCATGTTTTAGGTCTTGTTTGATTATTTTATAAACCCTAGAGAATCAGGAAATATCAAAATCATATTTGATATTTTGGCTGTGTTTGATTTTTTCACTGATAGGTAAAATGGCTGGTTTCATAAGAATCTTTCCCAATATGTGCCACCACATTTACCCACAGAGAAGGGGTAAAACCCTTGATACATCAGCCCCCTTTTCTAGTAAGACTGTATTGATAGTAGGTGAATTGCCAAACACCCCAGGCTTTAAACATTCAATGCAAGGTGTAGTGACAGGTATATGCGAAAATATGGCTATCACCAAGCATCTGGGATAGTGGTGAAAACATGACACCAGACTTTTGGAAAACATAGAACGCAGTGACACTTGGTATGCTGTTGCAAAACGTTCTTTCAAAGTTCAACAAAGATTGGAGTGATATTGTTTGTATTTGCAGTGATTCATCTACATATATGAAATAGTTGTGTGATGACCTGTCAAAATTGATATGAGCTGAAGTGCTTCCCTCTAAGAGATCCTTGCCACTTGTTAGATGGTATGCTGAAAGCATCTTTACAATCTTCAGAGTTAATGAAGATTGCCATTGACTTTTTTGTCAATTCTGGTACACTGTTTTGTTATGCGCGGGAGCTAAAATGCAAACATTTCTCATTTTATGCTTTCTGTGGCATCATAGAAAGAGTCATCTGAACTGTGTCACTTAGCTGATGGTTCTCAGTCCTAGAGGCCGTAAATGCTATATTATCCATGTGGAACCGTTTACAGAATTTTTACCTTTTGTAAATTTCGCACTGCAACATGTTTCATGATAGAGTGCTTGCTACTTGGTAAGCAAAGCAGTGTTGTGAAGCAGCTCAGGAACTTTTATTTCACAATGTATTAGAAATGACTTGCAGTGATGTATAGAAATGTCCCTTCACCAACCATGGCATTTGAAGTCAATGAAACCTCATTGTGGTACTCTGCACAAGTTCTAGATCCCTTTCATAAAGGAGAATTTTCTCCGGACTTTGAAAAGTACTGCTCATTTTTGACCGCTTCAATTACTCTGAGGGCATATGCGTCCAGTTCAACGCATATGTTGCAGAACCTCTCCCAGAGAATCACAATCTTCAAGTGCACCAGTATTGGTATGGAAAGGTATGTCAGTGGCCAGAGTTAGCAAATGGTCCACTGGCTGTTTTGGTGTTGCCCGTCTCAAGTGCCAATGCTGAGAGGGCTTTTCCACAGATAAAAGTTTACATGGGAAGAAAAGAGAGAGTGCGCATTACCAAAGACTCACTGGAGAAGTATTGTATGGAGTACTATAATAAGTCTGATTTGTAAAAATGTATTTGACCTCATATACACTGTACGTACACTGTCTATGTACCGTGCACTATCAGTGCAGAAAGCAAGCAATAATTAAAGCGAAACGTTACATAAACACTGGAAAAACACTGGGCCCGATTCACAGAACTAACTTAAGACAAAATCCTAAACTTACTACCATTTTGGTATTCACAGAAGGCACTTACTCATTTTGGTATTCACAGAAGGCACTTACTCATTTCGGTATTCACAGAAGTTAGGAGTTCTAACTTTAGGACTCCTAAATGCCTTCTGTGAATACCGAAAGTCTTAAAATTAGGATTTTTCTCAGTTTAGTAGTAGTATAGTTAGGACTCCTAACTTTAGGACTCCTAAATGCCTTCTGTGAATACCGAAAGTCTTAAAATTAGGATTTTTCTCAATTTAGTAGTCCTAAGTCTAAATTTAGGACTACTAAATTGAGAAAAATCCTAATTTTAAGACTTTCGGTATGTACAGAAGGCATTTAGGAGTCCTAAAGTTAGGAGTCCTAACTATACTACTACTAAACTGAGAAAAATCCTAATTTTAAGGCGTTCGGTATTCACAGAAGGCATTTAGGAGTCCTAAAGTTAGGAGTCCTAAATTTAGGACTACTAAATTGAGAAAAATCCTAATTTTAAGACTTTCGGTATTCACAGAAGGCATTTAGGAGTCCTAAAGTTAGGAGTCCTAACTATACTACTACTAAACTGAGAAAAATCCTAATTTTAAGGCGTTCGGTATTCACAGAAGGCATTTAGGAGTCCTAAAGTTAGGAGTCCTAAATTTAGGACTACTAAATTGAGAAAAATCCTAATTTTAAGACTTTCGGTATTCACAGAAGGCATTTAGGAGTCCTAAAGTTAGGAGTCCTAACTATACTACTACTAAACTGAGAAAAATCCTAATTTTAAGACTTTCGGTATTCACAGAAGGCATTTAGGAGTCCTAAAGTTAGGACTCCTAACTTCTGTGAATACCGAAATGAGTAAGTGCCTTCTGTGAATACCAAAATGAGTAAGTGCCTTCTGTGAATACCAAAATGAGTAAGTGCCTTCTGTGAATACCAAAATGGTAGTAAGTTTAGGATTTTGTCTTAAGTTAGTTCTGTCAATCGGGCCCATAGTGTCTATTGATTTTAATGGCGCAAAAATGTGTAACCACTGATTAGCACTGTTATTTAAGGTATTGAAATCACTTGAAAACATTGGAAAAAAACACTAGAATTTACCAAAAATAAAAACTGAAAACAGGAATGCCAAAACATATCTCAGTTGACTAAAAAAATACTGTGTGAAGCTTTGTGTGATCTGAATGGCACATACTCCATTTTAGCCAATCAGCCAAGCCTCTCATCCTTCCAATGATGATGAAATGCACACCAATAAGATCGGTAATAGCATTATGGTTCTTCACGGCACTGTGAGCTAAATGCTCTGTAAAGCCTGAACATATGTTATTGTTTCAGATACTAACATGTCAGCACTGTAGCTCTGTCACCCCTCCTTGCAGCACCCCTTGGAGTGCACATACTCACTATGCACTTACCTGTTAGGAAGGAGGATGCCAGGGCCAGTGCACCAAGGCGTTGATGACGAAGAGGCAGCCCGTGCAGGCCATGCTTCCCTTAGAGGGGGAGGAGAGCTGCATTCTTCTGCTGAAAGGAACGGTGAGGAGGGTGCAGAGAGAGGAGTTGCGTGGCAGGGTGCAAGGGTCCGATGCGAATAATTATCCAACACGCTCTGTGTGTTGCTATGAGGTCATGTAAAACTGAGTAATATAGCACTTCCTGGGGCTCTGCTCTGGAGACAGTCCACCTGCTGCCCCAGTGCAAGGAATATAGCGCCTTGAGCACCAGGCACCAGAGCACTTCTGCAGCAAGAGCACTTTCGCTGCTGTCCAGGGGTGCAGAGTGCTCTGGGGGAAGCTCAGGACACTCAGCCTCTGTATCTCCAGATCAGCAGAGACAGCACTGCAGATTCTGGTACTGTACACAGTTAGAACGTCAGTGAACACCACAATAGACTAGAGCCTTTGAATCCTCCTGGTGCTTGAAGGTCTGAAGAGCAGCACAAACAACACTTTAGCCTCCCGGCATTTCAAAGGTTAAGACAATTAGTGGACTGTGGGAGAAATAGCAAACTTTGGCGCGTCCAGGTGCTTGGAGTGCCCTAGAGGGGAATTGTTCTTTAAGGAGAGCCTGGGACCACTGTAGCTTCCGGCCACTGGAACCATCTGCATGCGCAGTGCCGGATGAGAGGTGCTGGGAGCGTCGGAGCCTTTGGTGCTTCAAAGCTGTACGGATGTGGGGTAAGTAGGGTGGAACAGTGTGATGCAGCCCAGGCACTTCAAAGGTGCAGGGGTAAGGTGCTGACTTACGCAGGACTCTTAGTGCCTTCCAGGGCTTGAGATGCAGGTCACACACGGTGGTAATAAACAAACTGGAGCCCCTGGCACTGCAGCTACAGGGATGCAGTCCCCTGGGCCGAATTCGGCCTGGGGAGGGGGGTCACATGTGCACCACTCTCCCATTTAATATATAAAATCAATCCCCCTTCCCCCCCCCACCAGGGACCTGGCCCACCCGGGACCTGGCCCACCCGGGGGCATGTAACCAAGCATCAAGGAAGACCATGCTTTTTTTATTTTATTTTTTACACAATTTTGTGGTAATATTTTTTTTAAAGGTGCTTTTTTGGCCCTGGCGGGTCCCTGGGGGACCCCTAAACCTGGCCTAGAGGGTCAGGGTATTCGTACCCAGCCGCCTTTTCTCTATTTTTAACTTTATTTTTGGGACTTGGCTGAGTCTGAGTCCCAAAATAGCTGTCAAAACTTCTGGTTGAAGTGTTGGTAGCCAATCAGATCTCTGCTCGAGATCAGTTAGATTCACAAGGGATCAGAGCCTCTAGGTATACAAATTTGGTTTTATTTTTATTTTTCCAAAACTACTGACCAAATTAACCCCAAATAACAAAAAGGTCGCTTTCTGGATCAAGAGCTATCTTTCTGCCAAATTTAGTGTAATTCTGTTCCTTTTTTCTAGGCCACTGCGTGACAAATCACTCTGAAACTTTCAACAGAGTAGCTGAACTGAGCGTCATACTAATAATTTTTTTTTCGGGAAGATTAGTCAAACAGTGCCTTTTCCTATTGAAACTAGGTCCTAACTATAACTACCTACCGGTGATCGATATATATATATAATCTATATATATATATATATATATATATATATATATATATATACACACATACATACATACATATATATAATATATATATATATATACATATTCACTGAAAAAACCATAGGTTTCACACATGTTATAGTTAGCGGAAATTTTACTGATAAAAAACCAATGAAATTCCCCCGTTATAGTTAGTGCAGGCAACTATAACTCACGCGACCGCAATCCTCTGCTGATGCTAATACTGTATTTAGACACTTATTTGCCCATCTCTTCTTCCATAAATTTTTAGCTATACATATATTACAAATATTTTTTTTTCATAAAGACACATATGTCATCAGCAGAAGATTGCGGTCGCGTGAGTTATAGTTGCCTGCACTAACTATAACGGGGGAATTTCATTGGTTTTTTATCAGTAAAATTTCCGCTAACTATAACATGTGTGAAACCTATGGTTTTTTCAGTGAATTTGCAAGGTTTTTTAAATGCTAATTCCTAACTATAACGAGTCTGAAACCTATGGTTTTTTCAGTGAATTTGTACGTTTTTTTAAATGCTAAGTTACTTTACGCCATTCGTGGCGTGCGCGCCCACTTAACGCAGTTCGTTCCGTGCGCGCACAGTGAGCACGCGGTGCGCTTCGCAGTTAGTGCCGTGCACGCACGGTGGGCACGCGGTGCGCTACGCGCACCGCGTGCCCACGTTACGCTAGATGGGCCATGTACGCACGATGCGCTTCGCGCACCGTGCGCACATGGAGGACATATGATGCGCTTCGTTGTGAAAGGTAATATTTTAATTTTTCACATCTGTGATATGCCATGCACAAATGGTGCCCTTCGGGCACCATTTGCACATGGGGTGGGGAGAGTATGGATACTTTTTTTTTTTAAAAACTTTTTACCGTACGCGTACGGTAAGCGTAATCGGCGAAATTATGGAAAAAATTAAAATTCCGTTTTTGGCCTTGGGGGATCTTTGGGGACTCCCCCAACATGGCTAGGTGCTTAGGAGCTGTCTAAACAGCCCCTTTACATGTTTTTGTCCTTTGTTTTTTAATCCCCACTCAGAGTGCGAGAGAGAAAATGGCGGCCGCCGCTTCCTGGTTTCGACCGATTCGAATGTTTACTAAGATCTAACAGCCAATCAGAATCGCACTCGCGCACGTCACCGTACGCGTACGGTAAGCGCACCGTAAGCGCACCGTAAGCTGGCTCAGATATATATATTGATTTAAATGCTATTTTCTCAGGATCTACTGAACAGATTTACACCAAACCTACAAAAGGCACTTCCTTGACCTGAGGACTACCTCTCTGCCAAATTTCATTTAACTCTGTTCAGCCGTTCGGGCTGTGGCTGTGTCTAAAGGTCCTATGGAAAAATGCATGGGAAGAACGCGTTTTGGGACCCCCCTTTTTTCTCAGCCCCTGCTTGACGAATCCCCCCGAGACTTTCAGGGTAGGAGCGGAGCGGAGCGCCCCACCTATTTTGAAAATTTCGCGAGGATTCGTCGACCGGCGCCAAAGTTATTCCAAATAGAATGTTGCGGATTTCCTATGGAAACAGGGTCCTAACTATAACTATCTACTGGCGACCGCCAGTAGATAATATATATATATATATATATATATATATATATATATTCCAAATGAAAGAGGCTCACGCTTGAGGTGCCACACACAACGTGTTTATTCACCTTTTCGGTCGGGAAGAATGCAGGGCATGGAGTGCATCATAGACAGCAATAGCATTCACCAAACGCGTTTCGGGCTTCATCGCCCTTGCTCACTGGCATCTCTCGAGGGACACAGCTACTGAAATTTTCACCGCACTCGCTGTGATGTTTTAAAGTCCTGCCTTGAGTGGGCGTGGCTTTAGGCATTCTGGTCTCAGTAGTCTTTCACTGCTGTTGTCCCCCAACATGTTTCCCACTGGGTCGCTGTACATACTAGCATGGAAGCCTCGCATTAGTTTCACCTTCATGACACTGGTGCGCGTTGTTCCTTTGTTTTCACCGTCATTGGCGAAAGGAGCTGTAAAGTCCACAGCGGGGCACCTCGCGACCAAGCCGGCCGCTAAATATTCCAAATGAAAGAGGCTCACGCTTGAGGTGCCACACACAACGCGTTTATTCACCTTTTCGGTCGGGAAGAATGCAGGGCATGGAGTGCATCATAGACAGCAATAGCATTCACCAAACGCGTTTCGGGCTTCATCGCCCTTGCTCACTGGCATCTCTCGAGGGACACAGCTACTGAAATTTTCACCGCACTCGCTGTGATGTTTTAAAGTCCTGCCTTGAGTGGGCGTGGCTTTAGGCATTCTGGTCTCAGTAGTCTTTCACTGCTGTTGTCCCCCAACTTGTTTCCCACTGGGTCGCTGTACATACTAGCATGGAAGCCTCGCATTAGTTTCACCTTCATGACACTGGTGCGCGTTGTTCCTTTGTTTTCACCGTCATTGGCGAAAGGAGCTGTAAAGTCCACAGCGGGGCACCTCGCGACCAAGCCGGCCGCTAAATATTCCAAATGAAAGAGGCTCACGCTTGAGGTGCAACACACAACGCGTTTATTCTCCTTTTCGGTCGGGAAGAATGCAGGGAATGGAGTGCATCATAGACAGCAATAGCATTCACCAAACGCGTTTCGGGCTTCATCGCCCTTGCTCACTGGCATCTCTCGAGGGACACAGCTACTGAAATTTTCACCGCACTCGCTGTGATGTTTTAAAGTCCTGCCTTGAGTGGGCGTGGCTTTAGGCATTCTGGTCTCAGTAGTCTTTCACTGCTGTTGTCCCCCAACTTGTTTCCCACTGGGTCGCTGTACATACTAGCATGGAAGCCTCGTATTAGTTTCACCTTCATGACACTGGTGCGCGTTGTTCCTTTGTTTTCACCGTCAAGTGTGAGCCTCTTTCATTTGGAATATATATATATATATATACACATTCTTGATTGCATGAGGCTTGCCACCCAGTTAAAGCAGTCTCTACACCAGAACTAAAATTGAAGAACTTGCTGCTCTCATGTACTAGGGAGCCTGGTGGCACGCACAAATTCCTCGAGAACTTGCTGTCACTGATAATGAATGCTCGAGGCATGTGAACATAAACCCTCACGAAATTAAGACTTGCAGTGCTCCTGTTATGTTCTCATAGTGACCCTGGGCTTTTGGTTTCTCCTTCATCCTTCCCAGCATCCTGTACTGCTGACGTGTTGTGGCAAGATATTTGCACTGTAATGCAAGCAGGTTCTAGTCAAAGATTCTTGGGTCTCTACACAAATGCAGCTGTCATACGCTCACAACCCAGGATCAGTGTATAGTGCACATTTCTAACAAAGGTTCTCACTTCTAATTTCTTGGCGTCACATGCCCCGAAGTAGAAATAAGCCCCCATCTCCCTGAGCGCTGATGATGACCCCACACCCATTGTGGCAGAGCTATTATATCATTTACGTTTTTGAGTGCTTTTCAAAGTGTAGGATATCAGGAAACTGGAAGGAAAAACATTGCATTTCTTTGTTCTGCGGCCAGCACAAAACACTCCCAAGGTCAGGCGTGGTGCACACTTTCAGCAGCTGTCTGATATGCATGGTGTGTGTCTGTTGACTGCAATTTTTTTAGTACTGTTTTTTATAATTTTTATATTTCAAGTT
This sequence comes from Triturus cristatus, assembly GCF_964204655.1. NCBI lineage: Eukaryota > Metazoa > Chordata > Amphibia > Caudata > Salamandridae > Triturus > Triturus cristatus. Next base: position 649,980,163 of record NC_140590.1, read on the forward strand.
CTAACGTGCAAGTGTGGGAGCAAAAATGTAGGCAACCCAAAATTTACCAATTCAGTTCTCCCACAGTTTAATGGATCAGAGACGGTGTTAAAACTCAGTTCTATTAAGCAATGTGTACCCGTGTTAAGGTACCCCCGAACAGTAAAACATTTAATTAAGTAATGGGGGCCACTCATTTACTAGATTAAGGAAAAATTAAAGGGTTTAAAACAAAAACTCCAAATAAGCGATACAAAGTAAACACCAAAATCAGAAAATATTTTAAGTCCCAGTGGTAGCAAAATCATTAGAAAATCAAGTTAGATCCGTAGCAGCCTGGGAAACCTCAGCAAAATCCCTTACTCCAAAAATCAAGGGGGTTATATACACAATTCTTGCATAAAATGTTAGAAATGCTCATCATGGTGTGAGCGAAAGTATAATTTCTTTAGCAAATCAGAACACAAGAATAAAAACTTCATTACCTTAACATATAAGTGCCATCCCAATTCTTTGAATAAATTATTAAACACCCTCTATGCTAATGCATTCGAATATGTTCAAACAAATATGAAACATTTAACAATAAGACTTTCTCAAAAAGAATAAGACCAGTTAGGAAACTAAAAACTGTGGATGCTTGTTACAATCTTACAGCCGCACAATAGAACATTTGTTTTAAACAAACAATACAGCAATGAAAATAAACCAATATGACCAGTTTTACTGTGCTGTGCGAAGCCACTGGGGAAGATAATGTGGGCATGGGGTGAAAGCAGGAGTGAGTGACAGAGATGGCATACATTTTGTACGAGAAGGCATTTTACAGAGAAATGGGGCATAACCAAAACACATTGTTAAATACATTTATACACATCATAGGAAATTTGTTTAATTTACAATTTATATTAATTCTGTCTATATATGTAAATGATGAGCGGAAATGCATGGCATTCATTATTGATGCACAAAAATATGAATCCAAAAAACTTTTCCACAGGAGCCAGGCACATAAGACAGTTTGTCATTAAGATAAACGTCTTAAAATACAGAACACATTTCGAGTTGAATATATTGTACATGGCAACATTTTCAAATTGTGAAGTGGGAGATTTTGAAAACAAAAAAGCTGCAATATATTTTTCCCTATTGGTTTGTATTGAAGCAGAGGCAATTTTAGGCAGGAGACACCTAAAATAAAGCCATTATTTGGCCTAAAAAATTGGGAGTCTCTAGCCTGAATTGGGTCTATTGCCATGTATCTAATATATCAAACAACATTTGAATGTAATTAAGTCTCCGAGAGCCATTATTTTAGGAATTCTTACAAGCAGTACAACTGGATTATTGATAACTAGTTTAATACCCAGTAGTGACTTTGAACAGAACAGTATGATGCTCCTTATTGTGACATGGGTACAGTTGAGGCACGTCTGGCCTATTAACATAACTGAGCTGGTGAATTGTGATTTAAAGGTATTCAGTTAAAATCCTAAATGATGAAGTTTAAGAGGATTCATACTTTCCCCAAAAACATAATTTAATTTCAGGCGGTTTTAATCCATATCATCTTGTTGCAGTAGCTGCCTATCCAGGCAATGTGAATCCTATGAAGTCTTGGACATGTTAGCACCAGTTATCACTTGCTCTGCTCAGTGCCTTTGTTTCGCATGGTTGTGTTATACTGCCAGATTAATTTTTTTTACAAATCTGTCTGTGTGTAAAAGGGTGCTTTTTTAAAGATTGCCCTTCAAGTCAACACTTGACCTCCAGGTCAAGATTTGAAGCATCAGTACACTTAAGTTAACTTCTCTTTATCAAAATGATTAAAATCCTGCTGGCTGTTAAAAGTGATCACCTCCCTCAGTGAATCTATTTTCAGGCCCCTATTGGAGTTGCTGTACAAGTAAGCAAAAAAGGCATCAAGCCACGTTTTCAAAGGGACAAACCAACTAAGAGGCAGCATTTGCTGACTCTAGAGAAAATAACAGCTACATACAGTAGATATTATTAAGTTTAGTTCAGAGGATCAAATGGTGCAGTTGAAAGGCATATTCATGATATGGGTAGACTATTTCGGCAACTTGTAGGAAAGGGCAGGGGATCTAGCGTTGAAGGCACACCAAACATTCTAGAAGCAGAGATTAAAAGTACTTTAGTAGTTTATTCTCATTTTAAGAGTTACCTTGTAGTTCCACTATACATTATAGACATATTACCATTTGTTCTTAAAATAAAGTAGTGAGACAGGACTGGATGCTATCAGGAGTATGAATTTGAAATTCGATTTGGGGTGGTGATCGGTGTGTTTTTTGCTTAATGCTTTCACTATCTGCTTGGAGAACGGATGGTTTCCTTTGCCTTAGGTGCATTCTACTATCATTACAATTTATGCAAACGGGAAGCAGTACATGTAGGAAAGTGGGTTTCTGTTGCAGTACCCCCCTCCCTTTTTTGACTGATTCTGATGCATTTTTGACTGAGTGTGCACTGTGTTTTTGCTAACCAGGTTCCCAGTACATGTGTTCTTTTCCAAAACTGTACCATTGTTTCCTCAGTTAGCACACCTCTGGCTCACATATAAGTCCCTTGTAAAAGGTACCAGTAGTACCAAGGGCCTTGTGACCAGAGAGGGTCTCTAAGGCCTGCAGCATGTATTATGCCACCCTACGAGACACCTCACCAAACACAGGCATACTGTCACTGAAGCCTGCGTGCTCTGGTGCAGATAAAAGTGAAGAGTCGACTTGGCACACATCCTTCTGTCCCAGGCCTACCAGCACTGTAAGAGGCATAGACAAGTCACCCTTACAGCAGGCCTAACAGCCCTAAGGTCAGGTACACTATACCTCATGAGAAGGCATAACTGCATGAGCAGGTATGCCCCTGCAGTGTCTAAATCTATTCTTAGACATGATAAGTGCACAGTGAAGCCATACTGAGTACATGGACTGGGAGCTTCTCCCTACGAGTTCCACAGCTCCATGAGGGCTTCACTGAATTCCAAGATGTTTGGTACCAAACATCACAGCTTAATAAACCCACACTGATGCCAGTGTTGGATTTATTAAGAAATGCTCCCAGAGGACACCTCAGAGGTTCCCCTTGAAATCCTACCAGCCCGCTAGTGTGAGCCTGACTGGTCCCCCACCAGCCTGCTACCTCTAGACATGTTTCTGACCCCCTTTTGCTCTTGGGGGTCAGAAACAAAGCCTGCTTTGGGTGTAGGTGCTTCATACATACCCTCTAGCAGGAACAGCATAGGCTTCCCGTCCTTTGTTATGCTCACCAGGGCCTCTCCAGCTAGTGAAGATGCCGGCCCCCTTGACCAAGCCACATTTTTTAGTGCAATGTCGACGGGAAAATTAGTAAGCAAGAAAGGTGTATCCCCTCTCAGCCAGGGCCACCCCTAAGGTGTCCTGAGCTGAAGTGACTCCCTCCTTTCAGAATCCTCTATATTGTTTTAGAGGACTCTAGCAAATAGGGTTAGGGGTATGCACCCTCCCCAGAGGGAGTGGGCATACAAAGGTTGTAGGCACACTAAAGGTAAGTAGCCCATTGGCTACTACCTTCTGACCCCTGTAACAACCCTAAAGTTATTATTTAGGGTCACTCCTGAACCTTAATCCTCAGACTACTAACGACCTACGAAGAAAAGGACACAGAAGAGCAGATCCCTGCATGACGAGAAGCTCCAGCCACAGACTTGCTCCCAGCCCCGTCAGCCTGTCTGCGAACTTCAAACTTTGCATCTCCCACAACTCGTCCCGCTGACCAGCGACCTCCAGAATCCTGAGAGGACTGCCTGCCTTCCTTAAAGCTCTGCCTGCGGAACCGCAAAATCAACTATCTCTGTACCCGATACCCACAGCCCTAGTTCCAGTGGCCCACCAGTGCAGCAAAAGTTCCCCAGCGCTTCTAAGCAAGAGTCCGCTGTGGGCTGACCCCTGCCGGACTCCACATCGACACCTGCAGCCTCTGCTTGACAAACCCCCCAAACTGCAACCTGCACCTGTAAGCTGCTTCACGATGCCTAAGGACACTCCTGCACCCGGAGCCCTTGGGGCTTGGGGAGATAAACCAACTGTGTCCCGATGCTCCAGCACATTCCAACTTACCTGCACAGCTGTAGGCCTCCTTCAATTGGCCTCCTGGCCTGAGCCTGCAGCCTTTTTCCGACTTTGAGATTCTTCATTGGTTTGCATTGGGTGACCAATGCTGTGTTGGCACTCTGCACCCAGCCGCCTCTGAGTCTCTGGAGGTGTAAGTTTAGTGCTGCCTTGTGGCCCCCGTGCTTACCTTAACCTCGGGAGACTGGGTTACCAAGTTGTGCTGCTTTTACATGTAAGTAGTACCACTTTGCTTGCCCCTTTCTCCATTGGGCAACATTGGTACCAGATACCGAGTTTGACCTCTGCACCAGGCCGCAACAGTGCTGCTGGTTGTACAGTTTTGTCAGTTTAGTCACTTATCTTCATCTTACTTGGTACTGATTCTTTATCCAGAAACTCAATATCGTAAATCGTTTACTTACTTGCAGATTGTGTTTCCTCTCATAGGATAACTTTGTATTGTTGAAAAATGCAATGTGTCCACTTTTTACATTGAAAAGCATTGATATTGGAAACGTATTTACTTGCAACAAAGTGTCTTTAGTTCTATTAAATAAATATACTAAAAAGTAATATTTTTAAAAACCATTGGTCTCAGATTTAGCATTGAGTGTGTGTAATCATTTGTTGCCTGTGTGTGTACAACAAATACTTAGCACTGCCTCTGATAAGCCTAACTGTTCGCCCACACTACCACAAAGAGAGCATTAGTATTATCTACTTGAGCCTCAGTAAAACCTCTGGGGATCCACTGGACTCTGTGCACACTATACCTCATTGTGGTATAATATATACAGAGCCAGCTTCCTGCATTAAATTCCTGACTCATTCCGTTCAAAACAACAGAAGATATTCTCACATTCTGTTGTCTGAGCTAATCATGCAGTTGGAAAGGTGAGTATGGGCCAAAGAGAAAACACTCTACTTCATCAATGTAGACCAGATTGGTTGTAGCTTCGGGAGGCTGAAGGGGCTGTGGCAGGGGGAGCTGTTTTGGTATGATAGCCTCTAAATAAATATATTCAAGGCTTGACAGTTGGCTCTGGGGCCCTGCATTGTTTTTTTTAGGTTTGTGTTGCTTTTTGTCATGTCCTGATTTCACTGAGAGGTTTTAACTTGTTTGTTGTTTGGATCAGGAACTTAAATAATAGTGACCCGTTTACCCAAAAAGTAGTACATCTGCACCCATATAAGTATTACTTGCATGGATAGAAAACTATTACTTTTTGGAATTCACAAAAATTGGCAGTGATAAGCTTGGAAAGCTATGCGAGTCTCAGGTTACCAGGCATACACCTACTAATTAAAGATCCATAAGGTGATGGGACGAATGCTTGCATATAGTCTAACCCAGGGATACTCAAAGAATGGCCAGGGGGCCACATGCGCCCACCTGTACTGCTGTTTATTTGATGTATCAGTAACATTTAGAAAGCTTTGAACCAATATTTATTTACACATTAACTCAAGGAAAAGAAGATGTCATGCACCACTTATCTTTACAAACACCTTCATATTAAAGACATTTTGCAACAAATGTAAAAATATGACGAAGGCTCTTCGAAATTAAAAAAGTAACTATCTCTGTTTTGAAAAGCATTTTTTTTTAAGTGATAGATTTCAAACATGAACTTGGAAACATGCATGCCTTCACCGCCCTGACAACAATGCCATCAGTGTGCCAGGGCACAAGTCAGTTGTCATGTGCATCCTCGATGTGTCCTAGGTTATTATTATACATGTAACATAATAGTTTATTAAATTAAACACAAGATGGTTTGTACACCGCACATCCTGCAGTCATATTTCAGGGTGCTCTCATGAGTGACAATAAAGAAAAACAAATCAAAGTGAAATAAAACACTTGGCTAGGATTACACAGTTTGATCAAGCCGGGAAGCCAGGATTTGATCCCTGCTTCAAAGCTCTCCTAATGTTTACAAATAGGAGACTAAAAGCATTAGAAGATTGTGAGGAATACGATTCTATTTCCTTCCAATTCAGTAATGAGGTTACTTCCTTTGTACACTTGATTCACCAAATGTAGCGATAGCAGGCAGAGAAGGCTCCCCCCAGGGTGTGGTATAGGTATAGCGACTTAGATACAGCATAAAACAGTATTGTAAAATCAATGATTCTTCTAGAGACTAGGGGCTTAATTTAGAGTTCAGTATAGAATGAAATCCTCAAAGTAACCCTACAACACACTGTGCACACTATGTACATGCTTCACCTCCCCCTGTGCTGACATTCCTCCCCCCATGTACTCATCGTCACCCTGCTGGCATCAATTTGGCTCCCTGTCACACCACAGACCATACTTTTAGGCCCCTAGGAAAATGTTCGTAAGTACCCATGGTCTAACCACTGGTAATTGCTCGGGTATCATTTTTCGACTACTGTGCCACTCTAGACAAGAGGGCCTGATTTAGGGTTTGATGAACGGAGTAACACAGGGTGGTGGAGCACTTCACGTCAGCCTGCTTTCCATTATTTTACCTGCAAAATTTAGAGATGTCGGTCATACCCCTAGACATCTGTACTTTGGCAGGAACTGCCGTCATGGTGGCTCCTGTCAGTTCAGGAAAAGCTTGACGGACGTCTCCAACAAACATGAGACAGGGCATTAAGCTTTTCCAAAGTTTTTTAGTTTCTGAAAACAAACTCCTAAAGCAAAAGTTTGTGTTTTAAAAAAAAAAAAACAACTAATGACCCAAATCATGGGAGTTACCTATGATGTGGGGGTTATTTTTCTTTCTTTTTTTACTGTCCTTCACTGCCAGTCGGTACCTAGTGGTAACAGACAGTTTTAAAAAAAAAAGTATTCCAATCATCTACTCTAAATAGGGTAGACAGCTGAGTGGGTCATCTCTGACGGCCCCCACTCCGTCGTGCCTTTGAGGAAAATTTACACCGACAGTGGACCTCTGATGGCCACTATTCCGTCGTGCCTTTGTAGGAAAATGTACACCCACAGAGGACATTTTACTCCGTTGGCATAAAACGTGATATCTGCCCTACTCAAAACCAGGGGGGCAGACTTTGAGTTTGGCAGAGAAGATACTCCTTTGCAATGGAGTACCCTGTCTGCCACACTCTAAATCTCCCCCCTCCCCCCCCCCCCCCAGAGGTTTACCTAATGGAAATTAATACTGACCCTGCTCTTCTTGAGAACAGTCAATTCTGAACTTTGGTCATCTCACCCATTCGACCTGTGGCCCACTGCTTTTGTATTTGGAAAACAATTTGAGACAATCAAGTTGCGGTTTACAGTGTTTTTTTTACTCTCTACTGACTATGTATCACTTGATAATGGAAATTCGGTATGTTTTTTTAAATCTGTCCCCAAGAATCTGAGTTTAGGGCTGCTATTCCCGTAATGCCAGCTAGTTCTTGGGAAGCTTTTTGAAAACGTGTTTACATGGACACTACCTGACTAGAGGAAGGCAAAAATTTAGAGAAACTCTGTAGGTAAAAGCAAATGTCATAACATTGTGTGTTCCGATACTTCTCATTAATAGATCATCACAAGTGTGGGTGGGTCGATCATCTGGAACCGAAAGGCCTAAGTGCACGAAAGAAACTTGGAATTACGTTGACTTTTCGAATTTGTGTTGGTGTGGTGTTTGGGCCCAGGGTTGGCGGGCACCTATGGAAAGCTACGAGTCCTAGAAATTTCTGAAAATCACACACCAAGGAGAGTCCTGTGTGGTGTGGCTGATATGAATGCCACCACTTTTTCTTACCCTGAATGTTCTGTAAGCGCTAAACTTTGGTTAAAAAAATAGAATTCCGTCACATTTCTTTAATGGACAGTTCTAGAATTTGTCATGAACAGCAAAATTATCAGCACTTACTGTTTACACACTTCAACCTATAAGAACAGTACCTCACGTGTTGGTGGCCTGTGGTGATAGGGAGGAATGGGTTACAAATGTGACCATGTGAAATCTGTGTATTGTCAATGTAGTTTAAACACTGTTAAAGTTTTGGCCCATTCCATTATCATACAATAGATCCACCCGCATATTTGGAAAAAGTGTTGGAATATTGGATGATGGGATGCCTCTTGCCAGAAGTTCCTGAGTTTTCTGTATCAAGAACTTCTAGGAAAAGGCATTCCACCGAACAATGTTCCATCTCCTGATTAAAATAGTACCCTGCATATGTGGTTGGGCTATTGCATGTGAATGGAATGGGCCAAAGCTTTACTCATGTGAAAATTGAAGAAATTGTAATTTTGTTTGGTGATTTTTTTAAATGTATTCATCCATCCTTTTGAATACTTTGAGTGCACTACGGCTGTTATTGTATATGCTTTATTCATCCATACTTTGACATTTGTAGGGCAGTCTATGTAATCAAGGATGCTGTGATTCATACAATCTTGGACCCACATATGTAATAACCCACATAATGTAGATATTCACCATAGAAGCTCCCCCATCATAAACATATTGTATATGCTTTATTCATCCATACTTTGACATTTGTAGGGCAGTCTATGTAATCAAGGATGCTGTGATTCATACAATCTTGGACCCACATATGTAATAACCCACATAATGTAGATATTCACCATAGAAGCTCCCCCATCATAAACATATTTCCTGCATGCATGGTACCACAACAAGGTAGAACACAGATGTAATAACTAATTTGCAGTGGTATCTTCCTGCATGAGAACAACTGAAGGCAGTTATATTTTTGGGGTGGGGGGGAATTGTCAAAAATCTCACAAACATGTTCTACTTGTTAATCGGCCACCTAGGGTGAAGAAGGTATGGCACCCAACAGTAGAAACCTTAGGATGTGTAGCCATGGTATGCTTCCATACAGCTCAGAGGTGATTCTGGCGATTAAAATGCAAGTAACTTAATCAGGCATGTAGCTTTCAGTTACTTTCCAGTTTTTCCAGATGCACTGCACCTAGTTTATCACCAATGGGCATGCCAAACCCATGGAAATCCCATACATGTCTGGTACCTCTTGCTTCGTAGACTCAGAGGAACACAGCCTTGACCAGGGATATATTCTGTCTCAAAAGAGACTGGAGAGAACAGCATGTTTTGATAAAAAAGCTACAAATCTGACTGACATGATGTTCAGCTTGTTCTACTGGTCAGCCAGTCTTGACTTGCCTCAATAGATTTTTTAGGTCATAGAGAATTAGAAAATGTAACATTTTGGGGGGCAAGATAGCGACTGTGTAGGAGTACCGCGGCTGAGCTCCCACTCCTTGCTCTCCTCCCCTCACCTCACCTTGCTTGTCGCCGAAGTGTGGGCCCGTCTCCTGTTGCTGCCGTGCGGATCGGTTGGGTGCTGGTGCCATCCCTGGTGCGGCATGGTTGCGGAGCGAGGATCTGCCTGCATCATAGAAGCCTCGAAGGGTTGCGCCGGCGCATCGGACAGGTTTCTGGATTGGTTGACCCGGACGTGCAGCGTCGCACTCAGCAGGTGGGCAGACCTCGCTAGAAGGATCTCCTGGGCGATCTCTCACCGCGGAAGTGACTAACACCCATACCCGTATGTTATCCAAGAGGATTCCTAATGTGCCCTTGGTATGCCTTCTGGGTATTTATAAAGTCAAAGTGGCAAGCAGACGTAAATTTCTGGTGAGAGCGCTGCTGTTGGCTAATAGGCGAATAGCAATGAGATGGGGCAGCAAGCACACACCGAAAAGCAAAGAATGGATCACAGATATGACGTATTGTAAGACACAGCTGGAAACAGATGGGAGGGCTCGGTGTACTACATGCCAAATATGATTAATCCTTATGGTCGCTCATGTTGTAAAGGGTACGCTTTCTCCTGGTGTCCGCTGTTGCAGTTTGTATACCAGTGGACACCAAAGGTAAAAGAACCATGTACATGTTAATTTGTGGACTCTGTGTTGTATGGCAATTTGGAAACAAGATTGTTTAGACTGTGTACAATGTACTTTTTGACTGACCAAGAAAAACAAACAAAAAAAATGTTACAAAGTTTTTGACAATGGCAAAAAAAAAAACTACACCGACCGACCTGGACTGTTCCCATGAGGGACAGGGTCAAGACTGATTTGCATATGGCCAGGTCTAAACTGGGGTGGCATGTCGAGCAAAAGAATGATGGATTTAACCCAGATCTCTTGACTGGGGGTGAATGGTTTGACTTGTTCTGCATTCCATCCATCAATTGTGTGTCTTTTAGTTTCGGTCCGGCAGCATGGGTTTATTCCAGGGAGAGGGACCTCTGATCATGTACGGTGAGTAATATCGTTGTTTGATGCCTCTGAGGTCCTAGAGGAACCCATGGAGGTCGCCCTGTTGAATGCCGATAAGGCTTTCAACAGGTTGTCTTGGGAATACCTCTGACAGGTTATGGAGGCCAATGGCATAGGTTGGCCCTTCATCCACGCAATCCGGGTGATGTAATTTAGACCCTATAGCTCGATTACAGATAATGGAAGGTGAGTCAGATCCCTTTCCGATAGAAAGGGGAACGAGGCAGGGCTGCCCAGCCTCTCCTCTGTCATTTGCTCTTTACATTGATCCCCTCCTCAGGAGGCTGGAAGCCTCTCTGGATATCTTGCCCGTCAGTCTGCAGGGCTGAGATACGAAAATACTGGCCTATGCCGATGATGTGACAGTAGTTATCAGCGATCCAGATAGGGGTGTCCACTCTGTAGAAAGGATAACAGAGTAATTTGGGACTCACTCAGGGTTTTTGTTAAATAAAGCAAAAACGTAGTTAGTGATAAATAGACATAGGCTGTCCTTTGACAGCCGGGTAGTAGAGGAAGCTACCTATTTGGGAGTCAGTATAACAGTGATAGTGGAGCGCTTAGTCGATTTAAATCTTATCCCTATTATTGAAAAAACTAAGAAGGATTTTAGCCGTTGGGATAACTTGAAACGCTCAATAATTTGGAGATGTAATTTCATCAAAATGATATTTCTTCCAAAATGATTGAATGTTTTTTGCACAATTCCACTAGAGTTTGATAATGCATGGATCTGAAAGAAACACGTTAGTTAGATTCCTTACCTTAGAATATCCCCAGGCGTCAGGCTGGATCCGGAAAGATTTTTCGTCAGTAGTACACTTGCGCGTCGGTAAGCATCGTCTGCGACTCCGCGTCCGTCGTCGGAGTACTTAGACGCCGCCCTCGTGCGCTGACGTCAGTTCATCTTTCTTCTGTGCCAGTAAGCGCCGATCTGGAAAGAGCGTACCCTTAGTCATTTTTTGACTAACTTTTTGGACAGTTTTGTCTCTCTTTTCAAGTTGACTTCGACTCCTGGTGTCGGAGCGGCGCCGCTCGGCGCCATCTCCGGCGTCGATGGGTGAGCATGTCACCTATGACCCAGCTCCATCCTTTCTGCCTGTTTACCAGGAGACGGATGAAGGGGAGGACTGGGAGGGGTCTGAGGACCCTCTGGCACAGCAGTGCCAGTTAAGTCAGGACTGGGCAGACGAGCTGGGGGATGCCAGTGGTCTAGACACTTAGCCTGACACTGGTTTCATCTCTCCTCCTTCCGTGGCTACGGAGGAGGGTGTGACTTATGCTGTGGTGCTGCGCAGGGCGGCCCAGGCCCTACACCTGGAGCTCCCTGCAGCGGCCGTGAGGACTAACCTCCTCACTGAGGTGCTTCAACCGCCGGTAAGCTCTTCGGAGCCTCTACTGCAGTGTAATGAGGCCCTCACCGACCTTCTGATGGGCACTTGGTCCAAGCCCTCCACAGTCTCTCCTGTGGATCGGAACATGGTCCGGCACCACCGCCCAGCTCCGGGCAACCCCAGCTTTCTGTCCGTACTCCCCACCCCTGAGAGTCTGGTCATCCAGGCCTCCACGTCCCAAACCGCCTTCCCGTCCGCACCTCCGGATCGGGAATCCAAAAGGTTGGAGCAGTTTGTCAAGAAACTGTTTTCCTCCCTCAGTCTGGGGTTGCGGTCCATTAATACCGGGTGCCTTTTGGACTGTTACACCCACTCTTTATGAGATACGGTGACGGACGTGCTGCCCCAGTGTCCAGAGGAGGCCAGGACACGGCTCGCCCAGGCTCTTGCTGAGGGGCGGGATGCAGCACAGTACTCCATCCGATGTGGATTTGACACCACAGACTCGCTGGGTAGAGCGATTGCAACGACGGTGGCAATTCGTCGTCACGCCTGGCTGAGGTCCACAAACTTTTCAGGGGATGTCCAGAGCACCCTCATGGACATGCTCTTTGATGGCCGTTGCCTTTTTGGCGACAAAGCAGATAGGAGCGCTTTAAGGACTCCAGGGCTACTGCCAAGTCCTTGGGCCTCTCGGCCCAGCACCAGCAAACTTCTGCTTTTCGTCCCTTACGTGGCCAAGGAAGGGGTGCCTGCACGTCCGTCCAGCCACAGGCCGCAGAACCAGCCTCAACGCGGACGTGGATTCCGCCGTGGCGGAGCAGGGGGACAGAGAGCCGGTCAGTCCACATCTGGTCCCGCAGCATCTGCCTCAAAGTCTTCCTAGTCCGAGCTTTCAGGCCCATTCCACGCCATTGGGAGGCAGAGTTCGCCATCACCTGTTCCACTGGCGTACCATCACTTCGGACTGGTGGGTGCTGCAAATCGTCTGAAGGGGCTACTCCCTCCCCTTCGAGGCGAGCCCTCCAGCCATGCCACCGCAGTACCACCGCATGTCGGGGGATCACTTGCAACTTCTGCAGGAGGAAGTTACGGCCCTCTTGGCCAAGGGGGCCATCGAGTGCGTTCCTGGCCCAGAAGGAGGACGGGGTTGTTACTCCCACTACTTTCTGGTCCTCAAGAAGGGCAAAGGGGGCCTACGCGCTATCTTGGACCTCAGGAGCGTCAACGTCTTCCTCCGGAAGGAGAAGTTCAAGATGCTGACTTTAGCTCAGGTTCTGGCTGCCCTAGACCCTGGAGACTGGATGGTAGCGTTGGACTTGCAGGACGCTTATTTCCACATCCCCGTCCTGCCGGCCCACCGGCGTTATCTGCGGTTCACGGTAGGCCACGAGCACTTTCAGTTTACCCTGCTCCCCTTCAGCCTCACCAGTGCCCCTCGGGTGTTCACGAAAGTGCTGGCGGTGGTCGCAGCTCATCTGCGCAGATTAGGGGTTCCAGTCTTCCCCTATCTCGACGACTGGTTGTTGAAGGCGGGCTCACCCCGGACAGTCGTCTCCCACCTCCAGACTACGGCCGGTCTCCTGCATTTGCTGGGGATCTCCATCAACGTGCCGAAGTCACATCTGAGTCCCTCCCAGCAGCTCTTCTTCATCGGAGCGGTTCTGGACTCGGCGCAGTTTCGGGTTTATCCTCCCGAACAGCGGGTTCGGGATATTCAGGATCAGATTCCGATCTTTCAGCCTTTATCCCATGTTTCGGTCAGGATGGCTCTACGGCTGCTGGGTCTGATCGCCTCCTGGATCCTGCTGGTAGATCACGCCAGGTGGCGGATGCAGGCTCTGCAGTGGGACCTGAAGTTTCAGTGGGCGCAACATCAGGGCAACCTGTCCGACCACGTCCTGATCTCAGAGGACACTGCAAGGAAGTTGCAGTGGTGGCTCACGGACCGCGATTGGGTCAGTGGCAGATCCCTCTCCCTACCCCAACCGGAGCATGTGGTGGTGATGGATGCGTCCGTCCTGGGATGGGGGGCCACATGGGAGTGGCGGAGCTCAGAGGACTCTGGTCTCCGGCGGAGTCCCAGCTCCATATCAACCTATTGGAGCTGCGGGCGATCCGGCTTGCACTGAAGGCATTCCTTCCCTCTGTCCGGGGAAGTGTAGTGCAGGTGTTCACGGACAACACCACCGCCATGTGGTATTGCAACAAACAGGGCGGGGTGGGGTCGTGGACCCTTTGTCAGGAGACTCTGCGCCTCTGGACATGGCTGAAACATCAGGGCATCACCCTGGTGGTTCAACACCTGGCAGGCTCTCTGAAAGCCAGGGTGGACGAACTCAGCCGCCGGTGCATGATGGATCACGAATGGCGTCTGAACTCGGACGTGGCACAAGGCTTCTTTCGGCAATGGGGAGAGCCTTGGTTAGATCTATTCGCCAACCAAGAGAATGCGCAATGTCATCAGTTCTGCGCGTTGGAATTTCCAAGGCAGCACTCGCTCGGAGACGCTTTTCGGCGCGAGTGGAGTTGCGGTCTGTTATACGCCTTTCCGCCTATACCACTTCTGCCTAGAGTGCTGAAGAAGATCAGGCGCGACCGGGCCCAAGTCATCCTTGTGGCTCAGGATTGGGCATGAAGATACTGGTATCCCAAGCTACTCAGTCTGTCAATAGATCCCCCGATTCGACTGCCTCTTCAGGAGGATCTTCTGTCACAGCAGCAGGGGACGGTCCTCCACCCGAACCTCTCCAGTCTCCACCTCCATGTGTGGAGATTGAGCGGCGGCAGTTGATGCCATTTGACTTGCCTCCTGAAGTCTGTGATGTCATTCTGGCAGCCAGGCGTCCCTCCACTAAAACGGTATACGCGTGCAGGTGGAACAAATTTGTGGCATGGTGCACAGCAAAGGCTGTGGATCCCCTTTCCGCCCCTCTTTCTGAGGTTCTCCTCTTTCTTCTTTCCCTGGCCCAGCAGGGCTCTGCTCTGGGCACCATCAAGGGATATCTTTCAGCTGTTTCTGCCTTCTTAAGGCTTCCTGATCATCCTTCTCTTTTAAAGTCCCCTGTTGTAAATAGATTCTTAAAAGGCATTACTCACATGTTTCCTCCTGTCCCCTTTGTGATGCCTCAGTGGGACTTGAATCTGGTGTTAACCTACCTGATGTGTGCTCCCTTTGAGACACTTAATAACTGCCCTCTTCGTCTTCTGACTCTCAAGACTGCTTTCCTGGTTACCATCTCCTCTGCCAGAAGGGTGAGTGAGCTGCAGGCTCTTTCTTCTAAGCCTCCCTTTCTCTCTGTCCATCAGGACAAGATTGTTCTGCGGACTCACCCTTCTTTTCTTCCTAAGGTGGTTACTGCCCTTCACATCGGGCAGTCTGTTACCTTGCCCACCTTCTTTCCGCCTCCGCATTCCCTGAAAGAGGAAGAGAGGCTCCGCCGTCTGGACCCAAAACGTACGCTCTCCTTCTATCTGGACCGCACAAAACAGTTCCGGGTGGACGACCAACTCTTCGTTGGCTATGTGGGCACTATGAAGGGGCAGGCAGTGCACAAGCGGGCCATCTCTTGGTGGGTCGTTTTGTACATTAAGGTCTGTTATTCCTTGGCTAAGGAGGATCCTCCTGTGGGGCTGAGGGCCCATTCCACTCGGGCCACAGCGGCTACTACTGCCTTGGGACGGGGAGTCCCTCTGCACGACATTTGTCAGGCAGCAACGTGGGCCTCGCTGCACAAGTTTGCCAAGCATTACTGCCCGGACAGCCAAGTCCAGAGAGACGGCTTCTTTGGCCGTTCCGTTCTCCAGGACTTCCTGGTGTGATCTTGGTTCGCAGACCCACCACCGGGGTTGGTATTGCTGGGGTATCTATTCTAAGGTAGGAATCTAACTAACGTGTTTCTTTCAGATGAACAAGTTACTTACCTTCGGTAACGATATATCTGTAAGAAACATTAGTTAGTTAGATTCCTTACCGCCC
The DNA here is from genome assembly GCF_964204655.1 of Triturus cristatus. Taxonomy (NCBI): domain Eukaryota; kingdom Metazoa; phylum Chordata; class Amphibia; order Caudata; family Salamandridae; genus Triturus; species Triturus cristatus. Next base: position 649,995,832 of record NC_140590.1, read on the forward strand.
CACCCATCCTCCCCGTTCTGCGAACTGATATCTAGGGTTAAGGTCATCCCTTTCAGGGCCCTAGTTTCATGGCACCAGTGTTGGTTTCTTGCATGGCTCTGCGTTCCTGGCGCGCAAGGGTTGGCGTCTAAGTACTCCAACGACGTCATCCCTGCGATCACGACGCGGAGTCGCAGACGACGACCGACGCGCAAGGGTACTGCTGACGAAAAATCTTTCCGGATCCAGCCTAACGCCTGGGGATATTCAAAGGTAAGGAATCTAACTAACTAATGTTTCTTACAGATATATTGTTACCGAAGGTAAGTAACTTGTTCTTCAAAGTAATTGAAAGAATTGTGGCCAGATTTATCTGGTCATAAGGGAAGACTAGGAGGGCAAATTCGTTCTCGTGTTTACCGAGAGACAGGGGGCCTGGGGACTCCCCAACTTTAAACTATACTATCTAGCAGCAGCTCTGCAATGTTATTAACCCTTATTTCATAATAAAGCAACTAAAGTGGGGAATGCAGGTTATCTTCCTTCGATTTATGAGTTACTGATCGGGGTTGCCGCCAGGGGCTGTCTGCTGAAGATTTTTGAGCCGAGTTACTTTAAAAAGACACAGTTTAAGACTCTGATTCCTGCATTTCGGAATTGGGCAGCCATTCCAAAAAACGAGGAATAATCAACTTCCCAGAATATTCCATGACAGCTGTTTAGCCAGATGGGGGAGCAATGGGGCTTTGGTAGGATTGGGGATCTACTCACGGGGAACCATATTCCATTATTTGAAGAGGTTAGTGGCAGATTTAACATCGGGCCTCAGCTCTTTTACAGCTGAGGGATTTCCTATTGAGAAAGGTTGAGGGGGTATCTGGCTTGGTGTGAGTCCCCCTGATGGAGATGTTAACAAAAGGCACTAGCTGTTCAGTCTCTCAAATATATGGGCGCCTGTTGGAAGGAGTCCCAGTTGATTTGGCAAAACATGAAAAATGGCGGGCGAGGTTAGACCGGGCGAATTCTGTTTTTTCGAAATCACTTGAGCTGGGTGGATCAATTTTATGTTCGTCAAACCTGCAAACACAATATTATAAAATGATCTTTGATTTCTATATAACACCTGCTAAAATCGATCAATGGGGCGGGGTGACTGGGACCCGCTGTCCTAGATGTCGTGCACCCAATGCAGACCTGGTCCACATGTTCTCCTCTTGCCCCTGCCTACAAACAGCCGGTTTAGAAATCGTAGGTTTTTTAGGCGAAGTCCTCAAGGTGAATATATCCCCGACACCTCAGCTCATGTTGTTGGGTGTGGATGAATTAAATATAGGTGTTGGGATAAAGGTAATTTATATAGTTATGGCGGTTTTCAGGCTCCGTGTGGCCTCTGCTTGGCTTAAATCCTTTACCCCTGACATTTCAGCAATGGAAGGGGTGCTTTCTATATGTTTACAGTATAGAAAAAGCACTTTATGAGCGAAAGGGTAAGACGGCTAAAACTAAAGGGAGGAGGATCTGGGGGCTGTTTTCGAGCTGGGTATCTTTGTATAAATAAATAATAGCTGCTTGGTCTAAGGCCTAGCTGCTCTGTCTTGATGCCCGTAATTTATTATTAAGTCACGCCGATTTCTTGTTGATGAATTCGATCTATAATATTTTAATAAAAAAAGACAGAAAATGTAAAGTTTTTTTAATTTCTATATAGTTCTGGGTTTGATGGCTGTCATCAAATGAGCAGTGCACCATAAACAGTTATTATGCCACAATTTTGTGGTCTGTTCTAATATCACTTTATTGATTGTGTGGACTACAATCTTTAGCCAAATCCACACGTATTGGGTACTACTGGACTCCAGAGCTTCAGGGCAGCATTTTATGGGTTTACGTGACAGGATCTATGTTTGTCCATTTGAAAAAATCCAACAAAATATTATGCAAATTTGCTTTAATTTGAAAATATCTCACATTTCATTTTATATATATTTAGTCTACAAAGAGATATTGATGAGGTGTTTGCACCAATACATAGTCCTGACTATGCCAAAAACGTGTATGGTCTTTGTAGGTGCAAAAAGCCAAAAAATAGGTACATGTGTTTTCAAACAACTTAATGCTAGTTTAAATAAAACTCTGTCACAGAGCTGCATAAACAACCCGGATTGAAAAGGTTTGGACATGGTCCATGACATACAAAGCAATAACAAACAGCGTACGTCCCCACTTGCCTAAGGTAAATGCAACCCAGAAGCAAGGACATCTTCAGGCTAAAACAGAAGAAGTGAATCACAGAAAACAATTAGAGTCTAGTCTCTTCATCAACACAACTATAGTATAAAGCAACATATCAAACACACATGTTTACTGCTACAGTTCAGGTAAGAGCTGAAGACACATTCATTCAAAGTAAATCTCGTCCATCATCATTTGAGGCTTCTTGACACGCATACAAACACACATTCACACGACTGATCACACTGGGTACCCGGGTAAAGCAGGGGGCAGTGCCCACAAGTGTGGGAATGAGTACACTGAAAGGTCCATGACTTTCTATTTTATAGGTCTGATGTTAGCCAATATCTTTTTATTTCAGTAAAATTATATGCTTAATATACTTACTTACAGGGGCTTTCAGCCAGCCCTCTTTATCCGTTGGTCAGATGTTATGTTAATCAAATTTTTCTTCACTGTGAGTGGCAGCATACTGCAGCCTCACGTGGAGCACATTCATATACTTAATAAACAAATAGAATCCACCCATATGAGATAGGCGAAAACAGGAAAAAGGTCTGGAGTTGGATGTGTTTCCTACAATTGTGGGAAGCACGTTGTGTTCTTTAAATACCCGTCACACACCAAAAGGGCCCTTGGTGTCATGCTTCATCATAGGGGTCTTCGCGTCCCTCTACGGAACACGGCGTGCTACTAACCGGTGGATACGCGGGAGCACTCATGTAATCACTATGTGTGGTGTGCGAGGGTAGTTAGTGGTAGGGTCAGGAGTGAATGGTAAGTGAGTGTTAAAAAATACCTGGCATGTGAGGGCCGAGAGGAGCCGCGGAAGGGACGTTTGTAGGAGGTAGTACCACTACTCATAGTGCAATTAGGCACGGGGTCCCCTCCGTTCTCGCAAGCTCAGGGTGCCACTGGCTTCATTATAGCAAATTGACATTTGAGGTATTACCTTGTTTCAGCCCGATTGACCACAGTAGGCACATTTGGCTAGATTCTACACATAATATTACTTATGTATAGACGGTATTAGACTGTCGCATGTGAGTAGGGTAGGGATCTGTGCACCCGTCCTGAAGAAGAAGCTTGTGGCTTTGAAGCATGTCGACACCCACAGGAGGTTAAGTACATTAAATACACCAAACTTCCACCACACTATTTTAATAATACCAGCACAGAGGTATATTCAAATTCTTTTTAGTCCTCACATGCCAGGTATTTTTTAACACTCACTTACCATTCACTTCTGACCTTACCACTCACTACCCTTGCACACCACACATAGTGATTACATCAGTGCTCCCGCGTATCCGCCGGTTAGTAGCACGCCGCCTTCCATAGAGGGACGTGAAGACCCCTATGATGAAGCATGACACCAAGGGCCCTTTTGGTGTCTGAGGGGTATTTAAAGAACACAACTTGCTTCTCACCATTGTAGGAAACACATCCAAATCCAGACCTTTTTCCTGTTTTCGCCTATCTTATATGGGTGGATTCTATTTATTTATTAACTGTAGTTGGGGAGATTGAATCCACTCCTTGTGTCCACGTGGACACGTTCCCTCTCCATTCCCTCCTTTGATATGTATGGCACATTCATATACTACGTAGTTCACTTTAGTTCAAGAGACTACTATGGCAGTGTATGCTTTTTGAATCCATAAAATATTTTTGCATTTAATATTTTTTTTTTTATTCTGGTAAGTCCCCTGCAGTTCCCTCAACAAAAGAAGGACTGACAAAAGTAGACATATTGGCTTTACCAATGCTTTTTATGCGACCTATTCAGAAATACATCGACGTATATCGTTGCTTATTTTCCCCTAATTATCAACAGAAATATGGGTTAGACTGCAAATATTCTTTTTGCACAAATCATGCCAGCTTTTCAGTTTACAGTATATCACTGAATTGCAAAACCTGTTCAGGACGCTTGCATGAAAGGAAGAGAGATTATAAATAGATTTCAGCCTGGACTTGCATGTCAAGTTTCAGCAGTTGGCAGAAACAGGTGTTTTCCCCATATCAACATATTCCTTCCTTCTGTACATGTAAATATTCCCAGGCACACCTGTTTGCTGCACAGTCCTGCATGCCGCAGTGCCATAAATAAGTGGTGCGAAAGATCTCACAAACCCACTCATTTCTTTTCTTTTGATTGAAACTACGAAGTGTAAGAGAGAGACTGTATGTCGGTAGTCAGCAGCCAGGGTTGCATTGCTTCCGGGCCCTAAGGCTTCTGTTTTGTGTCAGCAGCACATGGCCTATGCATGCTGGAGATTCAGTGCTGTTCTGGCGAATTGTTGTTATGCCAAGGTTTCATTGTCATTCAATCCAGGAACCCCCTTTGCTCCTCTTCCTTTACCACAGCAGTGTGCAACAGCTGGGGAAGGCTCCCGCCTTCACTCCCATGAGGGCTGCATCACACTTTTGAAGAGCAGGCGATACTTTACTCTCTGCCAAAATACAGAACTATTTTAATGGGTTGTACGACTGATTGTCGACCCCCAGAATATCCTTCTACAAGAATAACAACTGGCAAAATATCGAAAGGTAACTGCCTATAGGGAAGTATAGATTTACTACTTAACTCCACATCTACGTACTTTGAAGATATATATATCGCCAATGTACATATATGTGGAGTTAAGTATTGAAAATCTCTACTGGTCGATATTAAAGGTTTGATATTTTGTTCTCAGTATTGAGTGCCATTGATATTCCGGTTTCGATATTCAGGGTGCCCACCATTTCAATGTCCTGCCTCGGCGTTGGTGAGCATGAAGACTTGTGATGCTGGGATCTCTTGCAGAGGCACGCTGATGGGAACTTGGAGAAAAGCTCAATAAACTCCAGACTTCTTTTCTCTTTTATTGTAAGTTCGTTTATGTAGCACTTGCTACCCCTGGTGAGGCAATGAATGACTTTATACCGGATAGCACACTGTTCTGGAACCCAAAGTTAGTGGTTAGTTCAGTGTAACTGGTTATTGTACATTATTGGTATTAGTCTTGTGCTCTTAAGCAAACCATTCCATACATTTCATTACAGTTTCTTTGTCCAGTGGTGCTTGCTCAATTGGCCTAAGATGGATTAAAGGTCGAGCAACCTGACGCAATTGGACTCCATGACTCCAATTCACTGTGCCACCAGCCCAATTCAAACACAAAGACATCACAAAAGGTTTATGGCAGTATCACTGTATCCATGACTGCATACATTTTCCCCTAATTAATGGATACATGAATATCCACACAGATATATGAGTAAATTGCCTAATATATGAATCATACTGTGGCTATGCCGGTGTCTCCGAGCAGCGATCCTAATGTTCATAATTTTGGCTGAAAGTGAACTGCATTTGACTCTCCAAGGCAGTCCTCACTCTAGCCACAACCCTGTTTTCTTTACCCATCAGCATAGCTCTCTGAGACACTCTCGCACCTCTATGTTTTGCTACGCCTAGGGCTGAACTGGAAGGGCGTACGTTCCATACCCGTACCCTAGATGCATTCTCAGAGAAACAACGGCAAAGACTTGAGATTGGTCAAGGATTAAGGCCGAAGGCATGGCATATTGAGGTCCAATGGTCAGTTGATTACGGGTCCAAAGTATTGGCTTCATGAGTAGATGCTGTCGGTGGTGTAATAATTCAGTTTTTATCACTAGGTTTGAAGGGTGAGGAAGTGGAACCAAGAAAACCAGTGTAGTACATTTCAACCACCGAGCAGCTTTCTGAACATCTGAGCCAGATGGTGGAAGAAAACAATCTGATTTGGGGCCTGTGTGCTGGTGCATTGTGAACTAAGGGTGGAGTCACAAAAAGTCTTAAATATTTGGTTTCATTTTTGCAGCATGTAGCAATCCCAGATGTTCTGATGGCAATAGAGAGAATACTGAAGTGTGGAACATATATGAAATCATGCATGCAGTTCTGTTACTCCAGATTTGTGGGATGCCCATACCCAGAGCTGAAGAAAGACCATGTCATATTTATTCAGGTACAGTCTGTACTAAAACAGTAAGACATATGCATTGAAGACGAGTCATAGGTATCCCCACTCCATTTAATTTTATGTCACTCATTTTAAAACAAGCCTCCTCGACAATAAACACTTTTACTGAAAACCCTAAGTGAGCTTATGATTGAATACCTTAAAGAATAATCTTGCAGGTAGGGCACTTCATCTCCCCACCAGAGGCAGGGCCGGCCCTAAATTGGATTGACCTGGACAGCGCCCTGGGCGGAAAGAAAATATGGTGTTTGTTGTGGGGTCGGGGGTTCTTGGGTGTGACAGCATGAGGTGTGAGGAAGATGGGAGGGGATTTAAGGGGTGCTAACAATTACGCTGAGGTACGTTAATCAAATAGTATTTGTATAGCGCTGTTTGTCACCCGAAAGGGTATCCGGGCGGCTCATTCATAAAGCCAGGACTTGAGCTTCTTCCTGAAGTCAGGGAGCGAGGGTGCCAGGTGGAGTGGGAGGATGTTCCAGGCTTTGGCAGCGAGGTGTAAGAAGGATCTTCCTCTAGTGCAGTTATAGCTTATGTGGGGGATTGCTGCGAGGGCAAGGTGTGCAGAGCGGAGGTTCCTGGGTGGTCGGTGGAAGTGCATGCAGTGGTTTGCATGTTGGTGGGTCCTTGGCTGTGGAGGGCTTTGTAGGCGTGGGTCAGGAGCTTGAAGTGGCATCTCTTTTGAACTGGAAGTCAGTGGCGGTCCTTCAGGTGCTTGGTGATGTGGGTTCTCTTGGGCAGGTTGAGGATCAGTCTGGTCGCTGTGTTCTGGATCAATTGTAGTCTATGCATGAGGTTGGAAGGGATGCCTGCATAGAGTGTGTTGCCGTATTCTTGTCAGCTGGTGATCAGGGCCTACGTTACCGTCTTCCCGGTGCTGATGGGTAGCCACTTTAAAATCTTGCAGAGCCTGTGGAAGCAGACTGAGGAGACGGCATATACTTTGTGTTTCATGGATAGTTCGCTGTTGAGGATGATGCTGAGGTTGAGGGTGTGGTCTTTTTCCCGTGGGAGTGGCTCCAAGTTCTGAAGGCAACCAGTAGTCATCCCAGAGGGCAGTTTGTTTGCCGAAGATGGGGACTTCCGTCTTGTCCGCCTTGAGCTTGAGGCAGTTTTCCCTCATCCAAGCTGTGACGCTTTTTATGCAGTTGTGGAAGTTAGTCTTTGTCGTGGTGGGGTCGGCGAAGAGCAATAGGATCAGCTGGGTGTCGTCGGCGTAGGAGATGTCGATGTCGTGCGATCTGACGATGTCTGCAAGTGGTGCCATGTAGATGTTGAAGAGTGTTGGGCTGAGGGATGAGCCTTGTGGAACACCACATATGTTGTGCTTGGTTTGTGATGTGAAGGGAGGTAGGTAGTTGGACTTTCTGGGTGGGTCCTGCGAGGAAGGATGCCATCCATCTGAGTGTGTTGTCTGTGATGCCGACCTTGTGTAATCCTTTGATGAGTGTGTGGTGAGAGACGGAGACGGTGTTGATGCTGCAGAGAGGTCAAGTAGGATCAGGACGGCTGATTATCTTCTGTCCAGTAGGGTGCGGATGTCATCAGAGCTGTCTCTGTGCTGTGGTTGGTTCTGAAGCCTGATTGTGAGGGGGTCCAGTAGGTTGCACTTTTCCAGGTGTTTGGTAAGTTGGAGTTTGAGGGCCTTCTCCAAAACTTTGGCGGGGAACTGGAGTAGCGAGATGGGGCTGTAGTTCTGGAGCTCAGTGGGGTCTACCGAGGGTTTCTTGAGGAGAGGGCTGACCTTGGTATGTTTTCACTCATTGGGAAATTTGGCTGTGGCTATTGAGGTGTTGAGGATGGTGCTGAGTAGGCAGCTGATTTAGTCTTTTCCGAGGTTGGAGAGTCAATGGGGACAGGGGTCGGTGGGTGCTCCCGAGCCGATGGTTTCCATCATGGTGTTCAGTGTGGTGAGTTGTTCCCATGCAGCGATTGAGTGTTTTGTCCGATTACTGATTACAAAGTCTTTAACGGACCGATTGAGACCAAGTGGGATTGACGAGCTGCTGGCCCATGCCTGGCCCTGACCAGAGGCGTAACACAGAGCCCTGCAGTGGTGTTGCCAACCCTTCAGGACACCCCCATTCATCCCAAAGCTAATGAATGTCTGTGAGATATAGGAGACTGAAGTGCCCCAGGTCACATTCTGCAGGGGTGGGGGAGTTGTACATTACGCCACTGCTCGCCGAACGCACAATGAAGAGAATGAACAGGCAGAAACACACACAGTGACCAGTTTTCCATTTCAATGGACGCTGATTCCCGTCCACAGCAGTGCCACTCCACAATGGCGGCTCGATCGAGGGAGCAGGCCGAAAACCCATCTTAAACCGGAAGCAGAGACCATGTTTCCTTGTCTTTCGTCCCCCGTGGATTTCTTTGCATTTGAAACTGTGGACAGCATTCTACCAATCAACAATATAATCTGTTTTGTGTTGATCTCTGTTCTAGGTTTTGCAGGATGCGGTGGAGAACAGCTACAATCAAGTCCGCTGCGCAGAGATGAAGATGCAGCACAGGGAGATGGAGGCACAAGAACAGGTATCCACCGACTGCTTTTCATGCCCTGGGCCAACCTTTCTTCTTGTTTTTCCATCAGAAAACAATATCGCGCACAAAGGCAAAAACTCTTTCCTTCCAGCATTTCGCTGCCTCTCTCATTGTGTTTTCTTCATAAGAAGGAATTAAAATGTCTGAGACCTGTGGGCACAGGCGCGGCCCTTAATCTTTCTCCTTCAAGAGGGCATTTCAGCAATTTTAGCTGTAAATATTAATCTTATATACCAATAACAAAGCCGCTTTGTTATTGGTGTCGCCAAATCAATGCATTTTGAGGGGCAAGATATCAGATGTGAAAAGGTGTTTGTGTAACAACTGCATTTCCACTGTTGTACAGGATAAGCATTCAAAATACTTGAAGTGTTTGCATACCATGGAGTTTTCAGCCTGTAACGTGCTCCTTTTTCAGCTTTCACAAGCACCGCCGTTGCACGCTGCCTAAAGGCGAATCATCCTACAGACTGCACTATACAAAGTTCGTACTTTGCCACGTGTGCACTTTCATACTGTACCGCTGAGTGAGGCCATACAAACACAAATAATGTCAAATAAAATGCAGACCGCTAGATACGTAAAATTCATATATCTGCTTTCTGGATTGCAGCTGAGTAATGTTTTTGGAATATGTAGAATGATGATGAGAACTGCTATAGAGTAGTTGATTAAATGGGGATCGATGCCTGTCCATCAACACTGTTTGTACCATAGGCACACATTTACCACAGAACGGAGGAAAGAGCCTGCTTTGCTCGGTTTAGTCTGCAGCTCTAACTCTTTTAGAAACCTGATCCAACAAAGAGAACAATAAAGATAATGGGTATGAGTGGAGACTGCCATTGGTCACGCGATTACTCCTAACTGGGCAAAGGCAAGAAATAAGTAAATCCTGTTAGGAACAATCCTCATGAACTGTTGAGTCCTCCTTTTTGGCAGACCCTTATAGATCACAAACATGATGTAATGCAACCTATATGAGTAGACACAAGCATGCAAATGTCTAAGGAGCGCTCTTAACTATCTGCTTTAAGAATTTGGGTTGTTGGTTGAAGGGGGGTCAAAACCCACTTTAAATAATCATCACAATCCTTGTCACGGTAAACCACAAAAGTCACTAAATAAACCTGTTCTAAAGCCTCTGGTAGCTTGGCACAAAAGTAGTACAACTTAATGTAGTGGGAATGTGTGAAGTATTTATGCAGTACTCAAACAGTAGAAAAGTGAAAACACAACATAAGAATAAATCCAGATAAAAAAAGAGTACATTTTAATAAACAAAATGATACCAAAATGACAACAATCCAATCAGTAGAATTAGGGTTATGAGTTTTTAAAGACTAAGGTTAACAAATAGTGCCAAAACACACAAAGTGCCAACAGCTGGCATCTGGTTGCGCCAAACAAGGACAGAGTCACAAGTTCGGGCTAACTGCAATGAAGTGGGGGACTAGGTTCAGCCCAATGGAAGTGGTCCCTCCTGTCTTTGGTGTGGGGGCTGCATGGTGCTGCGATGCGAGGCTCTACGTTGGATTATGTGAAGCCACCGGTCAGGAGCTGTGCGGTTTTGCAATGTGAGGCCCAGCGTCACTGTGCACCGTATCCAGTGAAACCTTAATTTAAGCAGGGAAAAGAACACTATGACTTCAACCAAGGGTCCAGGACCTTGAGGACAGTACTTGGGGGACAGGACTCGTTCTACAGAGGCCAGCAAAGGAATCCAGGCCAAGTCCAGCTGGATCTGGTCAGCTGGAAAGCAGGAAATGCCTCTGGAAGCTTTCTGTGTCCCTGTAACTCAAGCAGGAGGTCAGAAAACTGACACCTGGACTCACTTTTGGGGTCATGGGTTCAAAGCAAGCAAGTCCACTCTTCCTTCTTCAGACCACAGGGCAGTAATTCTTTTGAATCTTCTTAGGTTCAGGAGTGTTTTGATTTCAGGTTCTGGGGATGCTACTTTTATGCATAGTGCCAACTTGTGCGTTGGGCTTATAACACAGGAGAATTATTCAATCTAGGGGTTCAGAGGCCGGAATCAGTATAATGACATTATAAACAACAGAATGTCTCTGACACCATTGATCACAATATTTCTTTTACCTCACTAGTCCTTTTTATTGACTATGGGCTTCAATTTTTTAATTTTTCTTTTTCATCAAAACTTATTTTCAAATGAGAATCCCTTCATCATATAGATTTTCACCTCAATTCGATATTTCAAAACACATAAAACAAACATGAGACATATACACTTTGTGTTACTAATTAAACAGACTCAAATCATATTATACACAAATGAACTTAAAGTGCTGTAAACATGAGATTGCGTTACATCACACACTAGAGGAAACACATTCTTAACAAGTTATATCCTGTTTTTTTATGTTTAATTCACTAACTAAATTTCATGTTCCTTTATATGTCCTACTGATTTATAGGCTGGGACCATCATTCTGTTGGTCCTCAAGGCTATCTATTTTTTGTGGTCCTAGGCAGGGTCAGAAACTGTTTTTAAGTCTGAAGTTCTGCGTGCTCAAAGCCAACGCGTTTCGACCTATGTGTTGGGACCGGGCACTCTGTTTGTGGTAAGGTCTTCGTCAGGGCTGAACGTGGTTCAAATAGGACATCTTCTACCGTTTTCTATTGTTTTCTATTGTTGTGTGAATATGCAATGGCTTCCTGCCAGATCAGATGTTGTATGGAAGGAAATTGTTCGGTATTGGCACTCCTTATGTTGTATTGGATGATACAACATCACGATCCGCAATGCAGATTTATACGGAAGAGGAATAAAGAGGATTCATGCTATAAAAAGAGCTTGCATTTCGATGTCCCGACATTAAGAAGCCGTACAATTTATCATCCAATACAACATAAGGAGTGCCAATGCCGAACAATTTGCCGGCCAGAGCATCGACTGAGGATTGCAACCAGAAGCTTCCGAAACTCTTCACACCCCTACCCTCTCCTTGTGGGTGAAGTTCAAAGTCCAAGGACACCCACTCGTGACTTTTGCAGAGCTGCATGTGTGATACTCACCAGAGGCAGCCGCCATGCCTGCTAGAGAGATGCTCTTGCAGACTCTGGCTGGATAGTCAGGGCTGTGCCAGCAGGATTGTCCAGCTGAAAAATCCTTGTTGGTGCAGATAAGACCGAGTGAAGGGCCGGTGAGGTCCCAGGGAAGCTTTTCTGCCAGTTAGTGCTTCAGCACTGGAACACTTTTTTAACAGAGTCGTAGTGGGACTTAAGAGAGTCAGCCTGCTAGTTGGGCCTCTGCCTGTCTGAATTATTTGTGTATGCCATATTTCGCTTTGTGGATATATACGAGTGGGTGTTCTTTGAAGGGGGCCCGCGGGGGCCCCCGCAGGCCCGCGGGGGCCCCCGCAGGCCCAGGGATCGCCAACTCCCTGGGGCTTTTGAAATAATATGCGGGGGGCAATCAGCCCTGGGGACCGCCACCTCCCCAGGGCATTGTTAATTATATGCAGGGGGCCTCGCGGGGCCCCCCCAAGCCCCGGGGACTGCCACCTCCCCAGGACTTAAATTAGGACATTAGGAGTGTGGGGGGGCTCCAGTCACCCCCACATTGCCCCGGGGACCACCACTTCCCCGGGGCACTAATTATTCAAATGCGGGGGTCCGTTGCGGACCCCTGGGCCCCGGGATCTACCACCTCCCCAGGGCTTTACAAACATTGAGAGGAGGGGCCCTGGGGGGTGGTGGTCCCCAGGGCCGGATCCTGCAATGTCCCGGGGTGCCCACCCCCAGGACATTGCTGTTTGCTATGGCAGGGCAGGAAATAAAATAAAAAATTTAGAAAAAAGAAACCGGCAACTCGCCGGAGGCCCCGCCCCCTCCCTGGCACGTTCTAAGTTGGGGATTTAAGTCCCCGTGAATACTGAGGGTCCCTGGGGGCCAACTAGCCCACCAGGTACCTTTAGTAAGCGCCACAGAGCTGGATTGCAGGAGGTGGTCTGAGGCCACGCTCCTTTTTACACCACTCTGCAAAACGCCTCTTGGCGCACTGCTGGTGGATCGATGAGGTCCACTTGTGTCTTGACGACCTCAGGGCACAAGTGGACTTCATCCCTTGAGCAGCAGTGCGCCAGGAGCCGTGTTTGCAGAGTGGTGTAAAAAGGGAGCGTGGCCTTGGGCCACTCTCAGCAATCCAGGTGTGTGGCGCTTACTGGAGGTACCTGGTGGGCTGGGCGGCCCCCAGGGACCCTCAGAAAGGAAGGGGACTTAATACCCAAACTTAGAACGCACCAGGAGGCGCGTTTGCAGAGTGGTGGGGAAAGGAGATTGGCCTTTGTCCACCTCTCAGCAATCCCACTGTGTGGGGCTTACTGGAGGTTAGAGGTAGGCTAGTTGGCCCGTAATGGACCCCAGCAGCGAAGGGGACTTCAATCCCCACCCAAGAGTGCATCAGGGAGCGCGTTTACAGAGCGGTGGGTGAAGGGGGCGTGACCTGCTATGAGAACTTAGCAATCCTGCTGTGTGGGACTTACTGGAGGTAATAGGAGGGGTAGTTGGCCCCCAAAGATGTCCTGGGGGACCAACAACCCCTCTTGTTACCTTCAGTAAGTCCCACACAGTGGGATTGCTAAGACGTCTTCTGAGGCCAAGCCCCCTTTTCTCCACCACTCGGCAAACACGCCTCCTGGCAGACTACGGGATGGGGTATGAAGTTCAATTTACTCCTGAGGGACTTTGGGGGTTGAGAAGCCCTCCTGTAAGTCCTACGCAGTGGAATTCCTGAGCGCTGGTCGGAGGTCTAGCACCCTTTCTCCACCAGTCTGCAAACGCGACTACTAGTTAAAGAAGTGTTTGCATTGTAATAGGTTTCACATTTGCGGGAATTAGAGCTATTGGCGTTGTAAATGCAAACGTTTTTTACTAATGTTTTTTGGAGTGGAGTGGATGTACGTTGTGTATAGTGGAATTATGTGGTATGTTGTGCAGTGAAATTATGTGCATAGAAAGTATGTGGCATTTAGTGTATAGAAATTATGTAGAGTGGGATTATGTGTTATGGAGAGTAATTGTGTGGTATGGTAGTCTGTGTTGTGGAGTGGTAACCTCAGGCTTAGTCTTCCTCGTTTCCATAGAAGCTCAACTATGAACTCAGTGAGACAAAAAAAGAAGGAATCACTGAGGATCACTTGTGGGCCTAGGCAGAGGTATGAGCAGGGCCACTGGAATTATGTGACTGTTTGGCTGCACCGACTTTTGCACAATTATACATTTTCTGCATTAGCCACATAATTCATCATCTGCACCCTAATCTGCAGATTTGAACAAAAAAGCCTTGTTTCTAAACGGCTCAGATGTTACCAAAAATGAAGCGACAAGTGTTACAGCATGGTGGAAGGTCCTTTGTAAACTTAGAATGGTCACCTGTTATATATTGCTAAATGTGTGTGTTAACTTGGTACTAATGGTGTGCAAGCCACTCTTACTTCCCTCTGCGCCTCTCTTGCCTCTTTCTGCATTTCTGTTACTTCTTTCTTCACATTTCTTTCTTTTTCTGCACTTCCCGTGTCTCATTCTGCAAATTTCTTGTACTTTCTGCACCTCTCTTCCCTCTTTCTGCATGTCTGTTGCCTTTCTGAACCTCATTTGCTTCTTTCTTTACCCCGCTTATGTCTTTCTGCACCCTTTTTGCCTCTTTCTGCACCTCTATTCCTTCTTTCTGCACTTGTTTTGGTTCTTTTTGCACCCCTCTTGCCTCTCTCTCCACCCCTCTTCCCTCTTTCTGCACCTCTATTTCTTCTTTCTGCACTTCTTTTGTTTCTTTCTGCACTTATCTTGCTTCTTTCTGCACCTCACTTGCCTCTTTCTGCACCTCTATTGCCTCTTTATGAAGCTCTCTTGCCTCCTTCTGCACTTCCTTTGCCTCTTTCTGTAACTCTCTTGCCTCTTTGTGCACCTCTCTTGCCTCTTTCTGCACCTCACTTGCTTCTCACTGCACCCCATTTGCCTGTTTCTGCACCCCTCTTCCATCTTTGTGCAACTCTTGTCTCTTTCTACACCATCTTTTCCCTCTTTCTGCACCACTCTTGCCTCTTTCTGCACCACTCTTGCCTCTTTCTATATCTCTGTTCCTTCTTTCTTCACCTGTCTTGTCTCTATCTGCAACCTCTGTTTCTCTTTCAGCACATCTGTTGCTTCTTTCTGCAGTTCTCTTCCTCTTTGCGCACCCCTCCTGCCTCTTTCTGTACCCCTCTTGCCTTTTTGTGCACCTCTCCTACCCCTTTCTGCACCCTCTTGCATCTTTTTCCACCTCTGTTGGTTCTTTGCTTCGTTCTGCACTCCACTTTCCTCTTTCTGTACCACTTTTGCCTGTTTCTGCACCTCTGTTGCCTCTGTCTGTACCTCTGTTCCCTCTTTCTGTAGCTCTTTTGCCTGTTTCTGCAACTCCCTTGCCTCTTTCTGCAGTTCTCTTGCCTCCTTCTGCACCTCTGTTGCCTCTTTTTACACTTCTCTTGCCTCTTTCTGCACTCCTGTTGCTTCATTCTGCACTTTCCATGCTTCTTTCTGCCCCTGTCTTGCTTCTTTCTACACTCGTCTACCCTCTTTCTGTACCTTTCTTGCCCGTTTCTGTATCTCACTTGCCTCTTTCTGCACTTTTCTTGCTTCTTTCTACACCTCTGTTGCTTCTTTCAGCAATTCTCTTGCCTCTTTCTGAAGTTCTCTTGCCTGTTTCTGCACCCCTCTTGTCTCTTTCTGCACCTGTCTTCCCTCTTTGTGCATCCCTCTAGCCTCTTTCTACACCTCTCTTCCCTCTTTCTGCACCACTCTTGCCTCTTTTTGTACCCCTGTTGCTTCTTTCTGCACTTCTCTTGCCTCTTTCTGCACCCTCTGTGCCTCTCTCAGCACCTCTGTTGCTTCTTTCTGCACTTCTCTTTCTTCTTTCTGCACTCCTCATGCCTCCTTCTGTAACTCTGTTGCTTCTTTCTGCACTTCTGTTATGTTATGTTATGTTAGGGACACTTCTAGAGCGCGCGACTCACCGGGGGCATCTCGGCGCTATACTTAGTTATTCACTGAGAGGGAAAAAACAGGAAGAAGCATCCACGCCAAGTACTAAGGAGTCAGAAATAGAAAAGTTTTCAGTTTTTTCCTAAAGATTGTAAGAGAGGGGCATTTTCGAATGGCGATAGGAAGCGAGTTCCAGTAACGCGGCGCGAGACATGAGAAAGCCCTCGCCCCTGAACGGGAGCGGCGGATTCTAGGAATCTTCAGAAGTTCCATGGCATTAGACCGTAAATTAAGAATGGAGGTCTTTTTTATTAGTTTGTTTGCCAAGTATTTTGGACCTATACCGTTCAAGGCTTTGTAAGTAAGGCAACAGGTCTTAAAGTGGGATCGTTTCCCAATTGGGAGCCAATGGAGCTCTGATAGGATGGGGGCAGAAGGCGTGCCAGCCTGACGATCGAGTATCATTCAGGCAGCAGTGTTCTGGATGACCTGTAGTTTCTTTAACAGGGACCGGCCAAGTTCGGCGAGCATAGCGTTGCCCTAATCGAGGCGACAGATCACCATTGCCTGAACTAGAGTTCTTCGGTGCTTGATGGGAAGATAAGGGAGAATCTTCGCAATAGCCGCAGGCTAAAATAACAGGAGCTGGTGATTGTAGCTATATGGTCTTTCATCGAGAGGGCCTGATCTAGTGTGAACCCTAGGTTCTTCACTACTTGCTTAGGAACTGGAGCCGTCCCAAGCTCTTGCGGCCACCAGTCCTTGGACCAAGAAAGAGAAGCTTTCCCTACTAATAGAATCTCTGTCTTACTCGGGTTCAACTGGAGAAGATTTTCGGTCATCCAGTTTGAGTTAGTGGTCATTCCCGCTGCAAAACGTAGGTCTTCTGACGTAGCATTTGGGTTGATTTTAAAGATAGGCTGGGTGTCGTCCGCGTATGAGATGATCTCAAACCCCCAGGATTCGGCTATTTTAGCTAAAGGGGACATGTATAGATTGAATAAGGTAGGGCTGAGACATGATCCCTGAGGGACACCTTTATCCAAGCCGCGTTTGTTTGATCGGAATGGACCTAGCATAATTGTTTGATTTCTGTCTGCCAGGAAGTTTTGTAGCCATTTCAGGGCTTGATCTTGTATGCCACAGGAACTCAATCTCTCCGACAGCTTAGAGTGAGATATCGTGTCAAATGCTGCGGAGAGATCTAAGAGAACCAAAATGGCTGATCCTCCCGCATCCATTTCTAGCCTCAGTGAGTCAGTAACCGCAAGAATAGCAGTTTCAGTACTGAAGCCAGGCCGAAAACCTGATTGCGATGAGTCTAAAAGATCATTTGATTCGAGGTAGTGGCTCAGCTGTTTATTTATAGCTGCTTCAAGTGATTTGCCCAACAAGGGTAATAATGATATGGGCCGATAGTTAGCGAGCGTGAGGGGATCTGCAGTCGGTTTTTTCAAAATGGGGCGAACAAACGCTTCCTTCCAGATGGAAGGGATATTGCCCGACTCTATGGAACTATTGAAGATTGCTTGGACTTCCGAGGCACAGCACGGGTCTATAAGGGCCATGATTCTCGGGGGGCACAAGTCACTAGGAGACCCAGATAGGGGTTCAAATTGTTTAAGCTTGCCCGAAGTCTGTTGGTTGGTTTCGGCAGAGCTCATGAGGGGGATTTTGGTCTGAGTTAATAAAGGTGAAAAATTTGCGTAAATCAGGTTAATTTTTTCCTCAAAGTGGGTTGCAAGAGAGTTGCAGAGGTCCTGTGACTCCATTTGAGGCAGCCGACACGCCTGAGGGTGGACAACATCTTTAACTATATTAAATAGAGTTTTGAGGAGTTTATGGCTTGGTCAATTTGTTTTAGTATGAAAGATTTCCTTGCTGATTTTATGTTCTGATGATATTTAGATAATGAATGTTTATAGGTCAGTCGGTCCGTAGGGGTTTGACTGGTTCTCCAGCATCTCTCCAGGGCTTTGCACCTAGATTTTTCCGTCCTGAGTTCTCCTGTATACCAGGGGGCCGATTTTCGCTGTTTGGAGGGTCAGAACTTTTTTACGGGGATTAGGGAGTCGAAGACTGTAGTTAGTTTGGTAGAGAAAATCTTCAACAGTTCTGGAGCGTCTGAGCCTGTCGGTGGGGGAGCCTGGGGCAGGGCATTGTAGGTAGCCGCGAAAGCTTCTAGGGATAGGTTATTCCCGGGTCTGCGGAATTGCGAGGAGCAAGTTTCAGAATCCGGTAGAACAGTTGAATACTGTCGTTGCATAGTGAAAGGGACCATGAAATGGTCAGACCATGTTAAGGGGAGGGGAGGGAGGTCGATAAGGTGCACCATGTAAGAAAAGATCAGGTCAAGAGCGTGACCTGATCTATGCGTGGGGGCGGTTGAAAGGAGGGAGAGACCGATTTGTTTTGAACTGTTTAGGAGATTTTCTGTCTCTGGGTTCCCCGGGGCATCCCCGTGGAAGTTGAAGTCTCCAAGCAAAATAAAATTGCTGGATGCTATGGTTTTCAGGGCGATCAACTCCACTAGTTCATTCGCGAAGTCGGTCCTGGGCCCCGGTGGCTGGTAGATCAGGGCCCCGTTCCAGCTATCTGATGGCGATCTGACCACCTTGAAAAAGCCTAATTCTAGCCTGGCCGTGTAGTGAGTGGCCGTCCAATGGACTTTTAGGTGATCTTTGAATGCTATTGCGATCCCGCCCCCGAAACAACTTCTCTTGTTTCGTTCTGCACTGCTGTTGCCTCTTTCTGCACCCCTCTTGCCTCTTTGTGCACCTCTGATGCCTCTTTGTACGCTTCTACTGCCTCTTTGTGCACCTGCCTTGCTTCTTTCTGCAGCTGACTTGCCTCTTTCAGCACCTGTCACTTTTTTCTGCAGATATCTTGCCTCTTTCTGCACCTCACTTGCCTGTTTCAGCACCTCTATTGCTTTTTTCTGCAGATCTCTTGCCTCTTTCTCCACCCCTCTTTTCTCTTTCTGTACCTCTCTTGCCTCTTTCTGCACCCCTGTTCCCTCTTTCTGCACCTCTGTTGCCGTACCTCTGTTGCCTCTTTCTGTACTTTTCTTGCTCTTTCTGCACCCTTCACGCCTCTTTCAGCACTTCTCTTTCTTCTTTCTGCACCTCACTTGCCTCTTTCAGCACCTCTGTTGCTTTTTTCTGCAGATCTCTTGCCTCTTTCTGCACCCCTCTTTTCTCTTTCTGCACCTCTCTTGCCTCTTTCTCCACCCCGTTCCCTCTTTCTGCACTTTTCCTGCCTGTTTATGCACCCCTCTTGCCTCTTTCTGTACCTCTGTTGCCTCTTTCTGCACCTTTCTTGCTTCTTTCTACACCTCACTTGCCTCTTTCAGCACCTTTCTTGCTTTTTTCTGCAGATCTCTTGCCCCATTCTGCACCTCACTTGCCTCTCTCAGCACCTCTTTTGCTTTTTTTCTGCAGATCTCTTGCCTCTTTCTGCACCCCTGTTCCCTCTTTCTGCACCTTTCCTGCCTGTGTCTGCACCTCTGTTGCCTCTTTCTGCACCTCTGCTGCCTCTTTTTGCACCTCTGTTGCCTCTTTCTGAACCTCTGTTGCCTCTTTCTGCAATTCTCTTCCTTCTTTCTGTACCTCTCTTACCTCTTTGTGCACCCTTCCTACCTTTTCTGTACCCCTCTTGCCTCTTTTTGTACCTCTGTTGGATCTTTCTGCACCTTACTTGCCTCTTCCTGCACTTCTCTTGCTTCTTTCTACACCTCTGTTGCTTCTTTCAGCAATTCTCTTGCCGCATTTCTCTTCCTTCTTTCTGCACACCTCCCACCACTTTGTGTACCTCTCCTACCTCTTTCTGCACCCCTCTTGCATCTTTTTGAACCTCTGTTGGTTCTTTCTGCACTGCTCTTGCTTCTTTCTGCACCTCACTTGCCTCTTTTTGCCCGTCTCTTGGTTCTTTCTAAACCTCTGTTGCTTCTTTCAGCAATTCTCTTGCCTCTTTCCGCACTTCTCTTGCTTGTTTCTGCACCCCTCTTGCGTCTTTCTGCACCTCTGTTGTTTCTTCCTGCACTTCACTTACTTCTTTCTGCACCTCTCTTGCCTCTTTCGGCACCTCTGCTGCTTCTTTCTGCATCCCTCTTGCCTCTTTCTGCATCCCTCTTCCCTCTTTGTGCAACTCTCTTGCCTCTTTCTACACCTCTCTTCCTCTTTCTGCACCACTTTTGCCTCTTTCTGTACCTCTGTTGCTTCTTTCTGCAGTTCTCTTGCCTCTTTCTGCACTCCTTGTGCCTCCTTCTGCACCCCTGTTGCTTCTTTCTACACCTCTGTTGCTTCTTTCAGCAATTCTCTTGCCTCTTTCTGCACTTCTCTTGCCTCTTTCTGCACTTCTCTTGCCTCTTTCTGCACCCCTCTTGCCTCTTTCTGCACACTTCTTCCCTCTTTGTCAAACTATCAGCCTCTTTCTGCACCACTCTTGCCTCTTTTTATACCTCTGTTTCTTCTTTCTGCATTTCTCTTGCCTGTTTTTGCACCCTTTGTGCCTCTTTCTGCACTTCTCTTCCTTCTTTCTGCACTCCTTGTGCCTCCTTCTGTACCACTGTTGCTTCTTTCTGCACTTCTCTTGGCTCTTCTACACTTCTCTTGCCTCTTTCTGCATCCCTATTGCCTCTTTGAGCACCTCTTTTGCTTTTTGCTGAACTTCTCGCTCTTCTTTCTGCACCCCTCTTGCTTCTTTATGCACCTCTGATGCTTCTTTCTGCACTTCTATTGCCTCTTTCTGCACCTCCCTTGCTTCTTTCTGCAGCTGACTTTCCTTTTTCAACACCTCTGTTGCTTTTTTCTGCAGATCTCTTGCCTCTTTCTGCACCCCTCCCTTCTCTTTCTGCACCTCTCTTGCCTCTTTGTGCATCCCTGTTCCCTCTTTCTGCACCTCTCTTGCTTCTTCCTGCACCTCTGTTGCCTCTTTCTGCACTTCCCTTGCTCTTTATGCACCCTTCGCGCCTCTTTCAGCACCTCTGTTACTTGTTTCAGTACTTCTCTTCCTTCTTTCTGCAGATTTCTTGCCTATTGCTGCACCCCTCTTTTCTCTTTCTGCCCCCTTTCTTGCCTCTTTCTCCACCCCTGTTCCCTCTTTCTGCACCTCTCATGCCTTTTTCTGTACCTCTGCTGCCTCTTCCTGCACTTTTCTTGCCTCTTTCTGCACCCCCTTTTGCCTCTTTCTGCACCCCTTTTGCTTCTTTCTGCACTTCTCTTGCCTCTTTCAGCACCTCTGTTGCTTTTTTCTGCAGATCTCTTGCCTCTTTCTGCACCTCACTTGCCTCTTTCAGCACCTCTCTTGCTTTTTTCTGAAGATCTCTTGCCCCTTTTTGCACCTCACCTGCCTCTTTCAGCACCTTCGTTGCTTTTTTCTGCAGATCTCTTGTCTCTTTCTGCACCTTTCTTTTCTGTTTCTGTACCTCTCTTGCCTCTGTATGCACCCCTGTTCCCTCTTTCTGCACCTTTCCTGCCTGTTTCTGCACATCTCTTGCCTCTTTCTGTACCTCTGTTACCTCTTTCTGCACTTCGTTTGCTCATTCTGCACCCTTTGCGCCTCTTGCAGGACCTCTGTTACTTCTTTCTGCACTTCTCTTCCATCTTTCTGCACCCCTCCTGCCTCTTTCTGCACCTCTCTTGCCTCTTTCTGCACTTCACTTGCTTCTTTCTGGTTAATCAGTCAGTTACCACCAGTACCAGTCAGCAACAAGTTCGGGGCACAGGATGACTTTGCAACAAGGCCTCTTTCTGCACCTCTGTTGGTTCTTTCTGCATATCTCTTGCTTCTTTCTGCACTTTTCTTCGTCTTTCTGGACTTCTGTTGCCTCTATCTGCATTTCTCTTGCTTCTTTCTGCGCCTTTCTTCCTTTTTCTACACATGTCCTACCTCTGTAGGCATAGTTAGAAATTAGCATTTAAAAAACCTTTGAAATCCACTGAAAAAAACATAGGTTTCAGGGACGTTATAGTTAGAAATTAGCATTTAAAAAAACCTTTGAAATTCACTGAAAAAACCATAGGTTTCAGGGACGTTATAGTTAGAAATGAGCATTTAAAAAACCTTTGGAATTCACTGAAAAAACCTTAGGTTTCAGGGACGTTATAGTTAGAAATTAGCATTTAAAAAAAGTTCGAAATTCACAAAAAAACACAGGTTTCAGGGCCTTTATAGTTAGTTGGACAATTCAGTGCATGACGTGTTTCAGCGAGTGTGCCTTTTTCAAATACTAATGACTTCCAGCTTTATCTGCACCTTTCATTTACATGCTGCCTCACTGTCATTGGAGGAAATATCCGGCCAAATTCTCATTGGAAAAGAAATTGTGGCCACTCCAAAAGACTGCATCTCCCAGGATTCCCCCAAATTGTTCTTTGGAATCCTGAAAGAAAAAGAATTATATATATATATATATATATATATATATATATATATATATATATATATATATATATATATATATATATATATATATATATATTTATCTACTGGCGGTCGCCAGTAGCTAGTTATAGTTAGGACCGTGTTTCCATAGGAAATCTGAAAATTCTATTTTGAATAACTTTGGCGCCGGTTGACGAATCCTCGCGAATTTTTCAAAATAGGTGGGGCGCTCCACTCCGCTCCTACCCTGAAAGTCTCGGGGTGATTAGTCAAGCGGGGGCCGAGAAAAAAGGGGGGTCCCAAAACGCGTTTTCCCCATGCATTTTTCCATAGGGACCTTTAGTCCAAGGTACAGCCCGAACGGCTGAACAGAATTACTTGAAATTTGGCAGAGAGGTAGTCCTCAGGTCAGGGATGTGCCTTTTGAATATCTGGAGTCAATCTGTTCAGTAGTTCCTGAGAACATTTCAGTTAAAAGTACATATATATCTATAAGCGCACGTGCGCAAGCGCAATTCTGATTGGTTGTTAGATGTCAGTAAACATTCGAATCGGTCGAAATCAGGAAGTGTCGGCCGCCATTTTGTCTCTCGCAGTCTGAGGCAGTGAAAAACAAAGGTGGAGAACGTGAAAAGGGGGCAGGGTGGACAGTTCCTGACCCCCTAGCCTTTGTCAGGGGTCACTGAAGGACCCCCAAGGGTGAAAAAAACATTTATTGTTTTGACGAAAAAGCGCGGGGTGCGCGCACCGTGCGCACAACGCATCGTGGGTGCTCGGTGCGCGAAGCGCACCAAGTGCCCACAGCGCGCACGGTGCAAAACCTGAAAAAAAAAATATTAATAAATACATAACTTAGCATTTAAAAAAACATACAAATTCACTTAAAAAACCATAGATTTCATACACGTTATAGTTAGGAATTAGCATTTGAAAAGCCTTGCAAATTCACTTAAAAAACCATAGGTTTCACACATGTTATAGTTAGCTGGACATTTCCCTTATAAAAAACCAATGAAATTCCCCCGTTATAGTTAGTGCAGGCAACTATAACTCACGCGACCGCAATCCTCTGCTGATGACGTCAGATATTACATCACTGATTACATATGTGTCTTTCTGAAAAATAAATATTTGTAATATATGTATAGCTAAAGATTAATGGAAGAAGACATGGGTAAATAGGTATCTAAATACAGTGATGTAATATCTGACGTCATCAGCAGAGGATTGCGGTCGCGTGAGTTATAGTTGCCTGCACTAACTATATCGGGGGAATTTCATTGGTTTTTTATGAGGGAAATGTCCAGCTAACTATAACCTGTGTGAAACCTATGGTTTTTTAAGTGAATTAGCAAGGTTTTTTAAATGCCACTTCCTAACTATAACGTGTGTGAAATCTATGGTTTTTTAAGTGAATATATATATACCCTCACAACAGTTATTGATCAGACAGTCTCATCACATTAGGTTGTCCCTATTCAACACCCATTTATTATCAGGGTCACAGATTTAGTATTCAAGATTTTGGATATTTTTTGACTCTTGGCTTCTAATTCTCATTTATGAACAATACCAAGAAGAAACATGAACTATCATTTATGATGTAGAATTTAGAGTTCACAGGTACATGTCCCTCCATCTAAATATATGTTTCCTATAAACTGGTATTATACTTTATATGGGTCAATGGATCTCGCAACATCTGTTTCCAACTTCACTTAATATAATTTTTTATCACAACAAATTTAATAGTGATTATTTTATACATTATTATTTCTAGCACTTTTAGAATACCTTCACAAATAATCTAAAATAGTTTTTTGAATTCTTTTTGCAGGGGATTGACTCTTTAAAAAACAAAAAATTATGGCTGTAGACACTAGGGGAAAAAAATAATACACCTTGTATTTTTTATAAATATAATGTCAATGATGCAGTGTAATGTAGTGTATAACATATGATGCTCAGGTTACATTGAGGTATTCGCACCTATAAATGTTCAACATTTTTAGATCATGAATTTGCACATTTGCATTTTTGCAATTTAAAACTTATCAATTATTTTAAATTATTTATTTAATTTATATAATAATTGTGGCATTAACCTGATATTTTGTGTACAGTCATTTGATTCAACAATATCTGTTTGATCACTATGTTTTTTTAGAATAATCACCCGGCAAAGAGTATTTCTTTTGTGTTCACTGCATCACATGACGCAATGAGTGGCACCTGTGTTAGTGCTATATATAGTGAAGTTCAAGAACTGTTCATTATGTGATCAAGCCCACTTGTTGGGCGAAACGCGTCATGCCGCCATGCTGAAGCGTCTATTTGCTTAAATAAAAGAAGAAAACCACGCACCTACCTTGGAGTCCGTGTCCCGTTTTATTTGCCTTTACAATTGGAGGTGACAACAGTGGGAACTCTGGTGTTTGTTCATATATATATATATATATATTCACTTAAAAAACCATAGGTTTCACACAGGTTATAGTTAGGTGGACATTTCCCTCGTAAAAAACCAATGAAATTCCCCCGTTATAGTTAGTTCAGATAACTATAACTCGCGCGCCCGCAATCAACTGCTCATGACGTCACATATTACATCACTCATGACATGGTCAGTGGCATCACTCATGACATCACTGATGACATCATCCTTGTGATAGAGTGGCGGTCGCGCGAGTTATAGTTATCTGAGCTAACTATAACGGGGGAATTTCATTGGTTTTTTACGAGTGAAATGTCCATGCACCGTGCGCGCACCCCGCGATTTTTGTAAAAAAAAAAATGTTTATTTCACCCATGGGGGTCCTTTGGGGACCCCCTGACAAAGGCTAGGGGGTCAGGAACTCTCTTCCCTGCCCCCTTCAAGTTTTCCACCTTTTTTCCCCATTTCCTTTTCAGTGCGAGAGACAAAATGGCAGCCGACACTTCCTGATTTCAACTGTTTCGAATGTTGACTAACATCTAACAACCAATCAGAATTTCGCTCGCGCACGGCACCGTGCGCGCACGTGCGCGCACGGTGCGCGCGTATAGATATTTATATGCTTTTAAATGCTATTTTCTCAGGAAATACTGAACAGATTGACACCAGACCTGCAAAAGGCACTTCCCTGACCTGAGGACTACCTCTCTGCCAAATTTCACGTAATTCTGTTCAGCCATTCGGGCTGTACCTTCGACTAAAGGGTCTATGGAAAAATGCATGGGGAAAACGTGTTTTGGGACCCCCCTTTTTTCTCGGCCCCCGCTTGACGAATCACCCCGAGACTTTCAGGGTAGGAGCTGAGCGGAGCGGTCGCCAGTAGGTAGTTATAGTTAGGACCACGTTTCCATAGGAAAACCTCAACATTCTATTTTGAATAACTTTGGCGCCGGTCGACGAATCCTCGCGAATTTCTCAAAATAGGTGGGGCGCTACGCTCCGCTCCTACCCTGAAAGTCTCGGGGGGATCCGTCAAGCGGGGGCTGAGATAAAAGGGGGGTCCCAAAACGCGTTTTTCCCATGCATTTTTCCATAGGACCTTTAGAACGAGCTACAGCCCGAACGGCTGAACAGAATTACTCAAAATTTGGCAGAGAGGTAGTCCCTAGGTCAAGGAAGTGCCTTTTGTAGGTTTGGTGTAAATCTGTTCAGTAGATTCTGAGAAAATAGCCTTTAAATCAATATATATATCTGAGCCCGCTTACGGTACGCTTACCGTACGCTTACGGTAAGCGTACGGTGGCGTGCGCGAGCGCGATTCTGATTGGCTCTTAGATCTTAGTAAACATTCGAATCGGCCGAAACCAGGAAGCGGCGGCCGCAATTTTGTGTATTTCACTCTGAAAAAAAAGAGTGAAAACAAGGAAAGGGGGCAATGAGGAGAGTTACAGACCCCCTAACATTTGTAAGGGGGTCAAAGAAGGACAGAAAAGTACAAAAAAAACATTTATTGATTTAAAAAAAAATCACGGGGTACGCGTACGGTAAGCTTACGGTAAGCGTACGGTAGAAAAAAAAAAAAAAAAAAATGAAAATCAGATTTAAGTGTTTAGATATTAGGGGGCTCTAAAAAGAGCCGTTGTGTTTACGAAATGATTTTTTAGTGGTACCTACAAGTAAGTACCGATGCAGAGTCTAAGGTTCAAGAGGAAGAGACTGTTCCCTTCATCATTGAAGTGCACACCATCTCCTCTATAAATGTCTTGCATGTCATAACGCAAGTTGTTGTGGTAAATGGCACCCATACCATAGTCACGGAGGAAAGCAGAAACAGATTTGTTGACGTGCTTTCTTGCTTTGTCATCGCACCGCGTGCCCACCGTGCGTGCACGGCACTAACTGCGTAAAGTGGGCGCGCGGTGCGCGAAGCGCACCGCGTGCTCACTGTGCGCGCACGGTGCGCGAAGCGCACCGTGCGCGCACGGAACGAACTGCGTTAAGTGGGCGCGCACGCCACGAATGGCGTAAAGTAACTTAGCATTTAAAAAAACGTACAAATTCACTGAAAAAACCATAGGTTTCACACACGTTATAGTTAGGAATTAGCATTTAAAAAACCTTGCAAATTCACTGAAAAAACCATAGGTTTCACACATGTTATAGTTAGCAGAAATTTTACTGATAAAAAACCAATGAAATTCCCCCGTTATAGTTAGTGCAGGCAACTATAACTCACGCGACCGCAATCTTCTGCTGATGACATATGTGTCTTTATGAAAAAAAAATATTTGTAATATATGTATAGCTAAAAATGTATGGAAGAAGACATGGGCAAATAAGTGTCTAAATACAGTATTAGCATCAGCAGAGGATTGCGGTCGCGTGAGTTATAGTTGCCTGCACTAACTATAACGGGGGAATTTCATTGGTTTTTTATCAGTAAAATTTCCGCTAACTATAACATGTGTGAAACCTATGGTTTTTTCAGTGAATATATATATATATATATATATATATATATCCAAAAAAACCTCCTCCCAAGGAAAGAGCGGAGGCCACGCGGGGGACGAGTAGGAAACGCTTTAATGGAGTTGAGGCGGCATAATGCATTTCGGCCACAATCGGCCTTCGTCAGATGCCTTAATCTTCAGGAGCCATTTGCCACACTTGAATAAGTAAGTCCATATATATATATATATTCCTCAAAATGCCCAAGCTTGTAGGAGCGCACTCACAGGAATTTCACCATCCGGCTTTTAAAGGGAGTAACCACACGTTGATACTCTTCGGTTATCATTTTCTCCGACCTGACGCGTTTCGCGGCTGTTACCGCTTTCTCAAAGGTCAATGCACAATGAAACTCGCAGGCGGTTTCCAACAACATCATTTTATTGCAAGCTCTGTCCTGAGTGGACCGCGCTTCGTGCGCGTCTTGCATTATGGGTATAGTAGTCCCTTAGGAAACATAAATTAAGCCTTAAGTAGGTCCTGCAAGTCTTCAACATTAAAAGCATATTATTACCTAATTGTTTCAGCACGAGAAGCCAAGGTAAAACAGAACTCTCACTGGCATTCCTACCTACTTAAGGAAAATAAATTGCTTTTTAAATAAATTGACGAACTTTCACGGAACCCACTGAGGGTAAATCTAAGATGTTTCCTGGGACTACAGATACCGGCATGCACAAGTGACTAACAAACGCTTGGTGAGGCCCACGTGGGGCCACTGAATAAATTAAATGCTGATGGAAACTATCCGTGTAACTTTTGTTGATGAAGCAGCCCATGAGGAAGAGGCAGAGCCTTGAAACGCGTCGGGCATGATGGAATAAATGTGTGTTCAAAACCTTGAAAAACCGGATGGTATGGCTTTCCTGTCGAGTGCGTTCCTAAAAGCTTTGGGCAATTTGTGGTAACATTTAAAACACGACGGCCTGGTCGTGGGGAGCGCACCACCTCGGAAGTGAGGGGCTGTTAATTTGGAACTATTTCCTAATTGTTTCAGCACGAGAAGCCAAGGTAAAACAGAACTCACACTGGCATTCCTACCTACTTAAGGAAAATAAATTGCTTTTTAAATAAATTGACGAACTTTCACGGAACCCACTGAGGGTAAATCTAAGATGTTTCCTGGGACTACAGATACCGGCATGCACAAGTGACTAACAAACGCTTGGTGAGGCCCACGTGGGGCCACTGAATAAATTAAATGCTGATGGAAACTATCTGTGTAACATTTGTTGATGAAGCAGCCCATGAGGAAGAGGCAGAGCCTTGAAACGCGTCGGGCATGATGGAATAAATGTGTGTTCAAAACCTTGAAAAACCGGATGGTATGGCTTTCCTGTCGAGTGCGTTCCTAAAAGCTTTGGGCAATTTGTGGTAACATATATATATATATTCACTGAAAAAACCATAGGTTTCACACATGTTATAGTTAGCGGAAATTTTACTGATAAAAAACCAGTGAAATTCCCCCGTTATAGTTAGTGCAGGCAACTATAACTCACGCGACCGCAATCCTCTGCTGATGCTAATACTGTATTTAGACACTTATTTGCCCATGTCTTCTTCCATACATTTTTAGCTATACATATATTACAAATATTTTTTTTTCATAAAGACACATATGTCATCAGCAGAAGATTGCGGTCGCGTGAGTTATAGTTGCCTGCACTAACTATAACGGGGGAATTTCACTGGTTTTTTATCAGTAAAATTTCCGCTAACTATAACATGTGTGAAACCTATGGTTTTTTCAGTGAATTTGCAAGGTTTTTTAAATGCTAATTCCTAACTATAACGTGTGTGAAACCTATGGTTTTTTCAGTGAATTTGTACGGTTTTTTAAATGCTAAGTTACTTTACGCCATTCGTGGCGTGCGCGCCCACTTAACGCAGTTTGTTCCGTGCGCGCACAGTGCGCTTCGCGCACCGTGCGCGCACAGTAAGCACGCGGTGCGCTTCGCGCACCGCGCGCCCACTTTACGCAGTTAGTGCCGTGCACGCACGGTGTGCACGCGGTGCGCTACGCGCACCTCGTGCCCACGTTACGCTAGATGGGCCATGTACGCACGATGCGCTTCGCGCACCGTGCGCACATGGAGGACATATGATGCACTTCGTTTTGAAAGGTAATATTTAAATTTTTCGTAATTTTTATAAGCCATGCACAAATGGTGCCCTTCGGGCACCATTTGCACACGGGGTGGAGAGAGTGTGGATAATTTTTTCTTTTATTATTTTTGTTTTAAATATTGTGGTTTTTCACACCACTAATAAGCCCTGCACATTAGGTGGCCTGCGGCCACCAAAAGCACAGGGGGTGGGGAGAGTTTGGATAGTGTTTTTTTTATTACATTTTTTACCGTACGCGTACGGTAAGCGTAATCGGCGAAATTAGCGAAAAAATAAAAATTAAATTTTTGGCCTTGGGGGGTCTTTGGGGACTCCCTCAACATGGCTATGTGTGTGGGAGCTGTCTAAACAGCCCCTTTACATGTTTATTGGTTTTATTTAACAACCTAACTCTCAGTGCGAGAGATAAAATGGCGGCCGCCGCTTCCTGGTTTCGGCCGATTCGAATGTTTACTAAGATCTAAGAGCCAATCAGAATCGCGCTCGCGCACGCCACCGTACGCGTACGGTAAGCTTACGGTAAGCGTACCGTAAGCTGGCTCAGATATATATATTGATTTAAAGGCTATTTTCTCAAAATCTACTGAACAGATTTACACCAAACCTACAAAAGGCACTTCCTTGACCTGAGGACTACCTCTCTGCCAAATTTCTAGTAATTCTGTTCAGCCGTTCGGGCTGTAGCCCTGTCTAAAGGTCCTATGGAAAAATGCATGGGAAAAACGCGTTTTGGGACCCCCCTTTTATCTCAGCCCCCGCTTGACGAATCCCCCCGAGACTTTCAGGGTAGGAGCGGAGCGTAGCGCCCCACCTATTTTGAGAAATTCGCGAGGATTCGTCGACTGGCGCCAAAGTTATTCCAAATAGAATGTTGCAGTTTTCCTATGGAAAAGGGGTCCTAACTATAACTACCTACTGGCGACCGCCAGTAGGTAATATATATATATATATATATATATATATTACCTACTGGCGGTCGCCAGTAGGTAGTTATAGTTAGGACCCCTTTTCCATAGGAAATCCGCAACATTCTATTTTGAATAACTTTGGCGCCGGTTGACGAATCCTCGCGAATTTCTCAAAATAGGTGGGGCGCTACGCTCCGCTCCTACCCTGAAAGTCTCGGGAGGATTCGTCAAGCGGGGGCTGAGATAAAAGGGGGGTCCCAAAATGCGTTTTTCCCATGCATTTTTCCATAGGACCTTTAGACAGGGCTACAGCCCGAACGGCTGAACAGAATTACTTGAAATTTGGCAGAGAGGTAGTCCTCAGGTCAAGGAAGTGCCTTTTGTAGGTTTGGTGTAAATCTGTTCAGTAGATTCTGAGAAAATAGCCTTTAAATCAATATATATATCTGAGCCAGCTTACGGTACGCTTACCGTAAGCTTACCGTACGCGTACGGTGGCGTGCGCGAGCGCGATTCTGATTGGCTCTTAGATCTTAGTAAACATTCGAATTGGCTGAAACCAGGAAGCGGCGGCCGCCATTTTCTCTCTCGCACTGAGAGTTAGCTTGTTAAATTAAACCAAAACACATGTAAAGGAGCTGTTTTGACAGCTCACACATACATAGCCATGATGAGGGAGTCCCCCTAGACCCCCCAAGGCCAAAAATTCCATTTTAATTTTTTCGCAAATTTCGCCGATTACGCTTACCGTACGCGTACGGTAAAAAAAGTTTAAAAAAAACCACTATCCACACTCTCCCCACCCCCTGTGCTTTTGGTGGCCGCCGGCCACCAAATGTGCAGGGCTTATCAGAGCTGTGAAAAACCATAATATTTTTAACAAAAATCATAAAAGAAAAAATTATCCACACTCTCTCCACCCCGTGTGCAAATGGTGCCCAAAGGGCACCATTTGTGCATGGCTTATAAGCACCGTAAGCACAGTAAGCACCGCGTGCTTACTGTGCGCGCACGGTGCGCGAAGCGCACCGTGCGCGCACGGAACGAACTGCGTTAAGTGGGCGCGCACGCCACGATTGGCGTAAAGTAACTTAGCATTTAAAAAAACGTACAAATTCGCTGAAACAACCATAGGTTTCACACACGTTATAGTTAGGAATTAGCATTTAAAAAACCTTGCAAAATCACTGAAAAAACCATAGGTTTCACACATGTTATAGTTAGCGGAAATTTTACTGAAAAAAAACCAGTGAAATTCCCCCGTTATAGTTAGTGCAGGCAACTATAACTCACGCGACCGCAATCTTCTGCTGATGACATATGTGTCTTTATGAAAAAAAAATATTTGTAATATATGTATAGCTAAAAATGTATGGAAGAAGACATGGGCAAATAAGTGTCTAAATACAGTATTAGCATCAGCAGAGGATTGCGGTCGCGTGAGTTATAGTTGCCTGCACTAACTATAACGGGGGAATTTCACTGGTTTTTTATCAGTAAAATTTCCGCTAACTATAACATGTGTGAAACCTATGGTTTTTTCAGTGATTTTGCAAGGTTTTTTAAATGCTAATTCCTAACTATAACGTGTGTGAAACCTATGGTTGTTTCAGCGAATATATATATATATATACACACACACACATACATATATATATATTTTATTTTATTTTTCACAAAAAAAAAACCACAGGTTTCAGAGACGTAGAAAACCAGAGAAATGACAGTGAGGCAGCATGTAAATGAAAGGTGCAGACAAAGCTGGAAGTCATTAACATTTGAAAAAGGCACATCGCTGAAAAACGTCATGCACTTCGAAATAAAAGGAATTTCTGCAGCCCCACTGTGTGCTCTGGTCTGTTTCCATGAGAGGGAACGATTTGTGGATATATATATATATATATATATATATATATATATATATATATATATATATATATATATATATATATATTTTTTTTTTTAATTTATTTTCTATCAAAGAGGTTCCTTCCGAGATCGAGCCAGGTGGTGCGTGAAGCCGGTGGAACCTCCCAGGACTTCATATTCCAAAACAATCCCAAATGAACACTCACACTCGAAAGTCCATTAGCAAGAGCAGAGAGTTTAATCCCCAAACGTTACGCGTTTCGACAAACAAATGTATTAAAGGAAAGTATTTGAATGGACAATCATTTAATGGCTGCTTTGAATGTATTATGAGTTGTAAGCCTCTATTCAGAAAACATTTTTCCCCCAATTACTATAAATGAGAAGTATTACTTTCTTTTTAGGTCGAAGCCTACCAGAGAGCATGGCTATCTGGTTTGCTATAGACATCTTGATGACCTTCAGAAAGCTTCCCTGAAAATGCATTCCACCCGTTGCTTACAATTGGCTTTGTAACTCTAATTTTTTGGCTTTCTCTTCGCTGGCTTTATTTGTTTTAGGCTGTCCAGAGTTAGTTTGTTCCTCTGAAGGAGTAAATCCTTTTCATACCATCTCCCCTTGTATTCTTCCAGGAGTGCTCCTTTCTGTAAAAAGGCCTGTAAATTATGTTCTCATCTTGTCACATTTGTTGTGCATTCAAAGACCAAGGTCAAATGTCAGACGCTGGCTTCTAAGGGACCTTGGTGTTTACTTCAACAGGTGCTCAAAGTGAGCGGATATATATGACAATCTTTCTGGATTCTGGGGATAAGAAAGATTGTTTTTTCTAGCTCACAACTTTAAATGTACTGTGCATGGATTTCAGAATATGTCAGAATTAGGAGCACAACTGAAGCATATTTTTTAAAATGTTGAAGTGTGTTGGAAACAAATACTTAAATATGATCAAAACAAATATTTCATCCAGTTTAATTTCCCCTCCCTCTGTTGTGTTTTTTTTTTTTTTTTTTTTTTTCTCTCTGGTCGGTTTTGGTGTTTTCAGCGCTTGGACGCCCTCGGGCAACAATTCGCGCTTTACAAATCGACATCCAATCCAATCCAATCCAATAATAACACTAGGTGATGCCATTTCCGCACATTCTCTTCTGTGCACTGTATTGATTTATTAGTAAAACTGTATGTCTGTTCAAATGTAATGGTCATTTCAATAGAAAATGTGTTGTCTGTAATGGCAGCGTGCTACCACACCATACATACTCTACACTGCGCCACTCAACTCGACTCTGTTTCACTCCACGCCTCTGCACTTCACTCTGCACAACTCCACTATACACAACTCCACACCACTGCACACTGCACCAGTTCACTCTACTCTGCACCATTCCACTCTATGCCACTTTGCTTCTCCACTCTATAGCACTCTACTCTATGCTCATGCAGTCTACACCACTAATCTACACCACTGCACTCTTCACCAGTGCACTCTACACCACTCCAGTGTAGGCATCTCCCATCTACTCTGCACAACTCCACTCTATGCCACTCTGCAACACTGCACTCTTCACCAGTCCATTGTACAACACTCTAATCTACTCTGTACCACTGCAGTCTATGCCTCTGCACTCTACACCACTTTCCGCCATTACATTTTATGCCACTCTGCTCTATGCCAGTGCACTGCACCCTGCACCACTCCACTCAACGGCATTTCACTCTGCTCTTAAACAATCCACTCTACACCACTCCACTCTACACCAGTGCACTCTACGCCACTACACTCTATGCCACTGCACCACTGTACTCTACTGCTCTCTACGCCACTCTACTTTATGCCACGCTACTCTACGCCACTCCACTCTACGCCATTCCACTTTGCTATGCACCACGCTAATCTACTTTACTGCATTCTACGATGCTGCATGGTACACTGCTGAATTCTATGCCACTGAACTCAATGGCACTGCACTCTACATCACTATACTCTGCAACACTCTATGCCAATGCACTCTACACCAGTCTACTCTTCTGTATGCCACTTCACTGTACAGCACTCTACTCTACGCCACTGAACTCTACTCTGCACCATTGCACTCAGCGCCACTGCACTCTACGCCACTGCACTCTACGCCAATCTGCACCTCTCTACACCACTCTACTCTGCAACACTGCACTCTACGCCACTCTACACTGCACTACTGCATTCTATGCCAGTGCACTCTACGCCCCTCTTTTGTGCATCACTCCACTTTAAGTCACTGCAGTCTGCATTACTCCACTCTTTGCCACTGCACTATATTCTACTCAGCACCAGTCTCTGTCACTCTACTCTGCACCACTCTATGCCACTTCAGTCTTTGCCTCTCAACTCTGCACCACTGCACTCTGTACCACTCTACTCCGCACTCTTGCACTCTATGCAACTGCCCTCTATTATGCAACACTAATCTATGCCACTGCATTCTACAATGCTGCATTTGACGCCATTGAAGTCTACGCCGCTGCACTCTATGCCACATTACTCTGCAACACTCTACCCCAATGTACTCTGCACCAGTTTACTCTACGGCACCCTACTGTACGCCACTCTACACCACTCCACTCTACAACACTACTCCACTCTATGCCACTCCAATACACAACACTTTCTGCCACTCTTCTATATGCCACTAAAGTTTAGCCATGCTGAACAGCAGCCACGCTGGTGTAAAACATGGCTAAAACACATTGGCAAAGTCAATAGCACTTGCATATCAGAGACCTATTGGCTATGCCAATGCTTGTTTGAAGAAAGTGGCTGCATACCCATCAATGTCTATGCTCACGATTGGAGAGAAAGTTAATATTTAAAAGCATAGATGATGCATTCAATCTGCATATACAACTATATCAAATTAGATATAGAAATTAACACTAAGCTTGGAGAAGGAGATTTTAAAGACATTCCAGAAAATAAATGGTGCAGTGAGATTTTAGGAAACAAAGAATTCCTTCTTGTAGAAGTAATGGTACTTATATAGTGAGAGCCAATTCTGATGTTGAAGGGCATTTTGTTGCAGATTCTAGATGTGTAGATGGCGAAGGTCTGCGTTCTCGCATTCTTTCATTTCCAGTCCTGGGAGGTCATGGCTCCTGGTTATATCTTGCCAGGCAATGGTGTTTGTTTCCTCGGGCAAATGTGTTGTGTTCGAAGCCATTGTGTGAGATGCAGCTGGTCTCATTTATAATGCTGGCTTCCAGAATAAGCCAATGTAGTTCCTTCAGTGTTGTGGGGGTATGGTTGAACTTCTTCAAGCCTTTGATAAAATGGGCTGGAATATCTAGGATGGCCTAGAGGCCTCTGTGTGATAAAATGGGAAGTTGTAAGTCCAGCTTATCTCCGAATAAGTGTTTTTTCAAGTGAATATTGTATTAAGAACAGAGACTTAGGGACCATATATTCCATTTTGATAATTGTAATGGAAAATAAAACTGGAAATACAGAGAATGTAAAACATAATTATTTAATAAGAAATAATGAAAATAAGGCTGGTAATTAATTGCCTTTGGAAATAACACCTTAAACTTAACTGAGCATTAGTGTCTCAGGATGAAGATGTCATGCATGTTGAATAAAATGATGCCTGGGCCAACCCCATGCTTTCTTTAGTAGCTTGGCCACTTGAATTATCTCTCTGTTGTGTTGCCTAATTTTACTTTCTATTCGACTGGATGTGGTGGATTGTTGTGGCAGGAAAAGGCCTCTTGTCCAGTTTGAAGAGTGGTTTGCCTCTCTATGTAATGATGACATTACATAGAGAGGCAAACCTACTAAACATAAGGAAACCATTGCCACAGAGACCTGTGACCACTATGTGAGTTTGATGTCTCCTGCATCAGCATTCTTATATGTTTTTTGTTGTTGCTTGTAGCTGTTCTTGTATGGCCACCACAATTATTACTGCCCAGATAGAACAATTATGCCTACAAAATCATCTATTCCTAACTAACATATACTTGGAACCTAATTAAATGTTATATATATCACATGCTTCGGTGCTTTTATTGAACAAAAAAACGCAGTAGTATAAAAACCAGAAAGTACGGGAAAGGATTTAGTTTTTTCTGTGAAATATGGGTTTTGTCCTCATATTAAAAAAAGCCACAAAACCCATCTGGAGAAATGTATTCTTGTCAGGACCACCAGGATGATGCAGCATGGTTATCCAAATTATGTTGCAAAAACAAATTATATGGCATAAACGCTGGCAGAAGTGTTTTCGACCATTTGAATTGGAGTTTGAAACACATTTTTTGATGAAACCTGCAAATTATTTGGCAAGTTGAGTGGCAAATATGGTAAAATTAATAATTGTATACCAAAGGCTTCCGCTCCATAATTCCAACCTCACCCTTGTCCATTATGTTATCAGAAATGTATTTATGAAAGGTAAACTAAACATTGTAATTTTAATCATTGCCCATATTGCCAATTGTTAGCTGCCTTTTGAAGAAATTAGCATTTTCAGTCTAAGTACCCCAAAATAAACATGTAATATAATAAAGACAGAAGGCATACTCCAAGGAGGATAGCCTGACCTGTGTCGCGAATGGTGCTCCCTATATACTGCCACCATACCTGACTTCATAGTCTTCTTGTTCCTACCCTCATCTGCAACTTCAGTTTGACAGCAGGATGCCTAGATGCTTCAGAGGATAGTCATTGAGAATGATAAGCTTAAGTTAGGCTCTCTGCTGTCTCATAGCATCTGATTGTCTTTCAAGCCTAGTAGCGCATCCAACAAAGAGAGAAAATGTACAGACTAATTGGAGGCAGTTACACAAACGTTCACCTTTGTCAACCTTCTTCCTCCATTGTGGCTCGTGGTGAAGAGCCAAGCTGCTGATCCTAGTGTTCGTTTCCATTGGAGTGAAATTCATCTTTGTTAGTGGTCCTTAGGTGAAGAACTCATTTAATACTATAGATCCTTGGTATTCCCCACCAGCTTATGTAGCAAGGCAGCACATGGTTGTAGGAAGAAAAATAGTTCTGGCACAGAGTGAATCCACATATCCAGAATATATCCAGCACATCCCCTCAGACACTCTGATCCTCAAGACCGATCCTTCTCTCAAACTCTTGTTATTTTAATGCTTTCCCTGGTGTGCGCATGCACAGTGGCAGCAAAACCTATTACACTGTGTATAAGAGAGATCAGTGGTCGCCCAGGGACTGAGCAGACACAAATTTGCTCACTCATCTACCCTGGTCATGCAGTTGAGTAGTCTAAGCTGAGTATAGGAGAGCAATGTAGCTAAAAGGGAGGAGAAATTACAGAGTCCTCTTTTCAAAATGTTACCCTGAAGACAAGCAAACAATAGAAAATCTTGTAACAAGTACATGTGCTTATAAGCACCTCTTCATAGTACCAAGCATAGGCCCGAGCCCAAGCTTAACCCTGTGTCAAAGGCTTCCAGGCCTTATATGGTCTTGTGTAACTGGAATCGGGATGCTGACCATCTCATATATCTAGTCTCTCACTTGATGACAGAGAAAACTGTGAATAAGGATAATTAAAAGAGAAAATCACAAAGGGGAGGATTTAGTGGGTCCACTGTCCAACTAAGTAGAAACAAGAAAAACATAAGTGTCATCACACCATCACTGCCCCACTTTCTCACTGTAATGTGTGACAGAAATGAGAAGCACATCCACAATGAGCATCGAGCAATGGTTGCTACTAGTTTAAAAATGACATTTTTGGCTCTGATTCTCCTAGACCCTAATCTCAGAGTAACGAACAATCTATAAAGGCTCCCTCAATTACTAAAGCAAACAAGATGATTCCTTGGATCTTGATTCCACTGCAGGAGGAAGTGAGTCTTCTGGAGGGGACAAGACAAGTCAAGAAAAGAGACAAATCTCCTAAATGAATCATAAAGAAGCTTATACATTAAAAGGAGTTTTAGTAGCGCTACAGCTACCATTTCTAAGAGCATTTTGTCTTTGATTGGATTATCGTAGCCTAGTAATGAGTTGGCTGAAAAGGCGTGTCTTCTTTTAGATGATTGATTTCTGTGACCTTTATACACAAACCGTCACCTGCATATTCATACCTGTATCTGTTTGTTCATGCCACTATTTAGGTTGTGCCTTCTTTTCCTGACAGTGCTCTGTTGGGTTTGTAGTAACTTCTATCAAATTGGACCGTCCATGTTTAAACAATGAAGTAAATTTAATCAACACAAAGATCCATAATTGGAGTAAAATCTCCCTATCTACTACTGGCTTCCAGCTTCTACATGACATGAAACTGGTCACTGGTTCAAAATTATCTTCTAAATATAGTCTTTATTTATTTATTTTTCTTTTAGTTTGAAAATGCTTTTTTGCAACACATACAAGTATGACTACTGTAACAACCAGAGAAAAACGAATACATCTATCTAAGAGGACATGTAGATATCATAAAAATCAGAACATATAAGCAAATTATTACCTACACTTAGTTTAGTAAATGTAAGGTGGTTGGTGACGGTAATAGCACATTGTAAAAGTTGTTTGTTTTGAGGAGAAAGACAGAGAGAGAAAAATGAAAGGAGGAGATCTAAAACATATAGCATTTGACTAATTGAATCCGTTAAGTAGCAACTTGCAAGAAAGATACAAATAGGTTACTTTGGTTTAAATGTAGTGTTGGAGTCAGAGGGTGTGGTTGAGTGTCTAGATAGGATGTAAAAGGTAACCATAACAAGTTTCTCTTTATAAAAGAAGCTTTGTCGACTGTATATATTCTGTATCCAATCTAGGTTATATGACATAACATATTTCACCATCTCATAACAGTTACATTTGCAGTATCCTTCCAGATAGAGGTGATTATTTGTAAAGCGATGGCAATAAGTATGTCGCCCAGCTTTCCAAACATTCTCTTATTGAGCCAAACATAAGATGAACCACCTAAAAATAAATGAATTTTATCAAATGGTATTATTAGTTGAACAAATATCATTAACCTTGTCTTAAACTTGTATCCAAAATAAACTGACTTTTGGACAGTCAAAGAAGATATGCATAATATTACTATTTTCAGCATTACAAGACCTGCATTTATTATCCAATGACAAATTAAATTTAAATAGCAAAAGTGGGGTTAAAAATAATCTGTTGTAAAAAAAACAGGTTTTGTGTGGTTCTATGTGAGCGAGAAGTACAATGTATATTAGACCAAATCTATGTTCAAATTTGAACAGGAAAGGTCTTTTGGAGGTCGATTTCCAATTGTAATACAATTGAAATTTTTGGTCATTCTTTAGGACCTGTATATAAACACTTATAGATGTAAGAAGCATTCACTTCTAAGAAAAAATTTGAATTTGTCTGGATGATTTTGTTGTCGGGCTAGTAGGGAAGAAGAAAGGCGTAAATGTTTTAATTATTAATATTTGGAAGCATGGGATGAGGGTATTCTAAATGTTTTTTGTAACTCCTGAAACTTGAGGGGCTGATCATTTAAAAAGAAGTGTTATATATTTATAATTCCCTTATGAATCTAGTTTATACAGATGAGAATTCTATTATGTAATTTAATATTATATTAAATATTATGTTATACCTTATAGGGGAAGATTTAAAATTGTCTAAAAGGTATGTGTGTATGAGGAAGTACTGTTAAGGCTAAGGAT
The DNA here is from genome assembly GCF_964204655.1 of Triturus cristatus. Lineage (NCBI taxonomy): Eukaryota > Metazoa > Chordata > Amphibia > Caudata > Salamandridae > Triturus > Triturus cristatus. The sequence continues at coordinate 650,035,482 of NC_140590.1, forward strand.
AAGGATAAGGAATGTATAGTTATAAGGGTAAGAAAAGATGTGAGAGGTTGAGAGATGTAAACTATTTTTCTAAAGGGAAAGGTAGCAAAGAGTGAATTTTCCAATTTGTGGCAGAGAGTGGGGTTAGGTCTATGCAATAGGGATATTTGGTAAAATTTGAAAGTTAACACCATCAGAATCTTTGGGTTGTTGAGGTTTACACAGCGATATACATGCTTTCTTTTTGTTCCATAAAAATGTTATTAACAAACTATTTAGAGATTGGAAAAAAACATTTAGGGAGATTAACTAGTAGCACAGATAAAGTAAAGTTTATTATCCTGAGCTGCATCATCTTAATGGTGTCTAGTCTGCCCCAATATGATAAGAAAAGACAGTGTTATTTTTTTTTTTTAACTGCCGATAGGTTGATAGAGATAGTGTCTCTGATAGTGTCTCTGATGGACCGAGCATACAGTATACCGAGACATTGGATATGGTTAGAGTGCCACGCAAAAACAGAATCCTTAAACGTTTTTTAAGACTGTACTTATTGAGGGGCATGATATCTGATTTATCAACATTCAGCTTGTATCCTGATTTAATTGAATATTCATTTAATAACTTAAAGAATTCTGGAATGGTGTGAGGGTTAAAACCATAAAGTAAAACATCACCTGCATAAGTAGTAAATTTAACTTTAATATCTTTATATCACGAGAATCGACTAGAGTGACAACGTTTTTGTAAAAAAGGCTCTAAAGAGATTTTAAAGAGTAAGGGAGATAATGGGCATCCCTGCCAAGTGCCCCTATGAACATGAAAATAAGGGTGTTCTCAACCAATAACCCCTATGGACATGAAAATAAGGGGGTTCGCAACCATTAACAAAAATTGAAGTGGAGGGAGCGGAGTAAAGCAAACTAATATATTTAACAATTTGAGAATTAAAGCCATAACATTTCAGTTCTCAAAACATAAAATCCCAGTGAAGATTATCAAAGGCTTTTTCTGTGTCAAGTGTAATGACTGCAGGTCAAGATGTTTGGAGGCCTGGTGAATAATGTTCAGAAAAGTCCTAGAATTATCGGTAATATATCTATGCTTTACAAAACTAGATTGTTCAACTCCAATTAAATCGGGAATGACTTGATTAATATGTAGTGTCAAGATCTTTGCGAAGATCTTGCAACTATATTATTCAGGACAATGGGTCTATAATTTCCATTCAGAGAGGTCCTTGTCTTTCTTCGGGATTGAACAAAGTTAAGCCTCGACAAAAGTACCTTGTGCTTTGTTTAACAAAACAAAATGTTGAATTAGTAACAGCAGTTTTGATATTCATATCTGAGAAAATTGAGAATAAAATTCAACTGAAAAACCATCTGGCCAGGGGCTTTATCTTTAGGTAATTTGGTAATAGCTGTTTGAATTTCGGCTATCGATATGCCGCTTTTAAAGAGCAAAGATCAACTGAGAGGACTGGATTTTTAGGATAGAATCAAAAACGTCTTCCATTGCATCTTGCAAAGGGCCACATTTTGGGATATATAATTGTTTATTAGATTACATGGAGCAGTCTAAAAATACCACGATTGTTGGAGATGATATTTACTTTAGATTTTTGTTTAATTATTTTTTTAGCAATTAGGTAACACTCTACCTGATTTGTTGGGCACGCCAATAAATTCAGCATTGATTTTTAATAAAGATCCACTTACATGTACAACAGACTGTTTATTATTGTTTAATTTAGCTTTGGTTAATCGGGCTAGAGTGTCTTTATGGTTAAAAAAACATATTTGTGTTCAAGAGTTAATATTTTTTAACAACATGGAGGTCTGTTTAAGTAAAGTATGTCACAAAATTACAAAGAAAGGTCAGAGCACTATGAGCCTGCACCAGTCAGTCTAGTATAATGGCAGTTTAAATAAAGATGTGGTGCAATGAGCCAGGGACGTGACCCTCCTACGTTCCCAATAATGAAAAGATCCCCAAAACAAATCAATACAAAATGGCTCTGCACACAAATGTATAGGTAGATTATTGATCAATAGAAATTAGTGTCCAAAGTCCATCACAAATAGGCAGAATATAGAACATTGAGTATAAATGTCAACAATTCAACACAGATGAAAATGACATTGCGTCTCCTAAATGAATTACGTTGCCAGTCGTATTACTAGAAAATATTCTCCTTCTAGGAATGGGGACATACTACAGTTAAGTAAACTATTAGACTGGATGAAGTCAATGTAAAAATATATAAAACTTGCAAGAAACATGCTACTAAAAAATGAGGGTGTCTACTTAGAGTCAAAATATAACATAACAGGAACAAAGAGAAGAGATAAGAAAGACGAAGAAAAGGAAAAGAGATAGGAGAGAAGAAGAAAGAAAAAAAGAAGACAAAAGAAATGGCAGAAAATCGAAAGACTTTAATCATAGAGCATATTCAAGAAAAAAGTGAAAACAATATGAGTAGAAAGAGGTGGAGCGCAAATAAGGAAGAAGAGGCCTACCACAGGCAGCCTCCCAGCCACAAAGATAAAATAGAGAGAGAAAAGCGAGAATAAAGAAGATAAATGTGAAGATTATAAAATTGTAGCATATATTAACACAACGGAGAAACATAATACAAGGGATACACATCAACAATAGATGAGACAATATACACATGTAGAGATGAGAGAAAAGAAACACGAGGAACATGGAACACATTATTGCAAGTGTTTGGGATAAACCATGTACCTATGAAGAAATAAAAGAAAAAATTACCAACAATAAATGAGGAATAAGGAAAACAATATATATCAGTCATGTGGACATTGGTAGCTGAGCAATTCAGTCTTTCCAAGATCCATTTCCTCCCCTTTGTGGGAATTGGTGAATTCTTTCAAATCCTCTTGGTTTTCAAAAGTGGAAGTTTTATTCTTGTAAGTAGCCTTGATGAAGCAAGGGTGAATATGGCAAAATGTGGCATTCATGGAACGAAGATCCAAAAATTCCTATTGACAATTGGCTGTTGATCGAGCGACGTCCTGAGTAAAGAACACCTTATGCCCTGACCATAGTATTTGATTTTGTTGCTATGCTACCAAAAGGACCTTCATAAGATCCTAGTATTGCATGAAAAAAGGCAATGATACCTCTTGGACGATTAGGAGCCAGTTGGGACGAGGATAGAGAACCGACTTGGTGGGCCTATTATATATTAAGATCTGAGACGTCATGTAACCCAACTATTTGGGGGATGTTAAGCTTTAGAAACACTATAATTTTGGAATATTCTGTGCCTTCAAAAATGCCGTAGATTCTCGTGCTATTTTGTCTGTTGCAGTTTTCTAAATCTTCAGTTTGTTTTTTAAATAGATGAACTTCCTTAGACAACGAGTCTATCCTAGCCACAATGCCCCGAGCATCGCTAATTCTCTGCTCAACTTCTGAAACTCAAGAGTCCAAGTTGGACAAATTTTCTTCAATGCGTTGAATAGCGGCAATCGTTTCCACCACAGAAGGTTTCACATTTTTAATTTCATCATTAAATATCCTCCAGCATCAGAGGGAGCAGAGATTTTGTTGGACAAACTGGGTATTGTTTTGCCCTTATATAAACATTGCTAGGAGACTCATTACCAGGATTGACAAGAGGGATGGGTGAGGAGAAGGATTTGGATGCAGATGAGACCTGAGTATCCCTTATGTCAAGACAATAGAATTTGTTGCTCAAGAGATTGAGTAATAAGTTCTACATGGATGTACACTTGATAGGAAAGAGTATCAACAGACCTTAAACCAATTAAGAAAACAGGAACTTACCACGACAAACAGAAATGTCCATGAACAGTCATATATGAGAGCAGCAGAGTGGCTTTGAATGAAGTACTAGGCCCTTGCTCAAAGAATTGTTCATTGAGGCAGCCTCAGAACCCTGGATTAGCTCCCATAAGAGGACTTCACAAGTAAGATCTCAACTGAAATAATAAGAGTCCAGTCCTCTCTAAAAGAAAGTCTTTAATCGGACCTGAAACTTAAGAGTAAAACAAGAACTTGCCACGACAAACAGGAATAGTTATGAACAGTCATATATAAGAGAAGCAGAGGGGCGTTGATTGAAGTACTGGACCCCTAGTCATAGAATAGTTAATTAAGGCAGCTTTAGAGCCCTGAATAAGAGGACTTTGCAAGTAGGATCTCATTAAAATTGGCACGAATCCAGTCCCTTCAAAAAGAGGAGTGTGGCATCATATGTATTCATTGCGCATCAAATTCACACTTAAGGAGAGAGTCAGCTGAAAATGGCAGCCGCTTCGGTGCCCTGTGAGGAGCAGTGGCAGTTCAGGGAAAGCAGCTGAGAAGTTAGATGAGCGGTCTTAAAAAAGCTCAGCCAGCCACTCCCCCACCATTTCGATGCTGTGCCTGCCTGTCAAAGTGTATCAGAGTTGGAGGGATCTACGAAGAATCGTCAGATATCATCTGAGACGGCCAGAGAGTTACCTACTGGAGGCCATCTAGTGGGCACACCAGCGTGCCTCCCTCTATATATAGTCTTTAGGACTTTAATATCACTATTAAATACAATTGTCCCTGAAAAAACATATTAAATCCTCTTTCAAACATGCCCATTGTTCGATGATACACTAAAAGAACTAAAGAAAATAACAAGATGAGCTGAACACCTTTGGAGACCCAGATCTAAACATCCCCTACTATAAACTCTGACTATAAAGTGTCTATAAAAGGGGCTAAATGCACCTTTTGTTACTGATCAGATTTGTAAGGGACATGATAAACAAAAACTGAAATTATAAATGATTTGATTTTTAGTTTTGTAGAGCGCTCAAATGCTCTGAGGCATCTTGGCGCTGCAGCTGTCTTTAGGAGGGGTTGCTGAACCTAGTTACAGACAAGCCAGGTTTTAAGTGATTTTCTGACAGACAGGAGATCTGAACTGTTCTTCAGAGTCATGGGGAGAGAGTTCCACAGTTTTGCTGTTCCCAAAATTAAACTTCTACTTCTCCGTGAGGCTCGTTTACTCCATGGCACCACCAAAAACTTGGCTGCAGATGATCTAATTTTCCTTGACGGAGTATACCAAGTAAATCTGTTCTGTAAATAATCTGGACCTACATTATGTGATGCCTTAAAAGCTAAACATAATGCTTTAAATTCAGTTTTCTTTTCCACCTGAAGCCAGTGCCACTTAACCATAGCTTGAGATTGATATTTATGAGTTCCGAAGAGAAGCCGTGATAATGCATTTTGTAGCACCTTAAGTTTATGAAGGAGTCTTTTATGAATATTCAGAAAAAGGGCATTGCTATAATACAATTTGGATAAGGCCAATGTGGTCACAACCGTTTTCTGACGATCGATGGAATAAAAGGGCAAATCTTCCTAATTATTCTCAGAATGGAGAAAACAGAAGAAACAAGTGCATTAACCTGATCTTCAAGATTGTATTTATTGTCAAAAACAATACCCAAATTCCTGATTCTTCTCACAGGCCGGGGTAATGGACCCATTTTCTGCAGCCACCAACTTTGTGACCAAAAAGAGATGCCACTTTATAACAGAAGGACCTCCGTTCTCCTGGAGTTAAGCTTTGCCTTCATCCAGTTATCAGTCTGACCCTTACAGATATTAAATCTTAATGCTGTCTCATCTGGGTTACTGGAAATCTATACCACTATTCGAGTGTCATCAACATATGAAACAGCAGTAAGCCGAAAGATTTCATAAGCCGTACCAGTGGTGTGACATACAGAAAGTCTCCCAGATAGGTTTCCTTTTTTCAAATGCTTTTAGTCAAAGACTTCCTAGAAGGTTTAAAAAAGGTGTGCCCCCTGTAAGGCTACCTTCTCCCTCATAGGAGCTCAATGTGGTTTTCTCGAAGCTAATGGCCCCCCTTTCGAAACCATACCCAAAGCTTCCTTACCACACCACCTTACTTGGAAGACCTCTTTCCTAGTTGCTATTACTTTATCATGCAGGGTCAGCGAAATCCAGGCTCTTTACGCTAAAGAACCTTATTTGGTTTTTCTTGCAAACAGGGTTGTCATGAGAACACATCCTAGTTTTCTGCCAAAGGTCAACTCTGATTTCCATATTAAACAGACCATTTTTCTTCCAACATTTTTTCCAATCCTTCCTCACCACCACAAAGGGGGTTACACTTGTTAGATCTTAAGAGAGCCCCTAAGTTCTACTTAGACAAAACAAAGGATATCAGACAATCTGACCATCTGGTTATTAACTATGGTCCAATGCGCACTGGTTTAGCTTCTTCCAAGCAATCTATCTCTAGGTGAATAGTGTCTTGTATACTACTTGCCCACCAGTTAGTGCCTTTCTTGTAGACCTAGAGCTCATTCTACAAGGGGTAATGCAGCCACTGCTGCTGTACTCAGAAATTTACCTATCACAGAGATTTGCAAGGCTGTAACATGGTGCACCTTTGCTCACCATTATTGTCTGGACTCAGACATTAAGGCAGATGCTCAATTAGGGCAGGCTTCGTTAAGAAATCTCTTTGGTTAATTTTCTACTTAGCTGCTAGTAACTGTCTTGTATTCGTCCGCAGGGATATGCGATGGGCTAGCTATTCTATTCAGTGCTTGTGACTATTGATGAGTATCCCCTGAAAAATAAGGATATGTTACTTACCTGTAATCCTAGTTCTCTTCTAGGGGAATACTCATCAAAGTCATAAGCAACCATCCCTCCTCCCCAGACGAATTCTTAATGCAGCAGCTGTGATATAGTTTATCCTTTAAATGTTCTTGTCACTGTAAAACAATACCTGACCCAAACCTGTGGGGCATGGTGGGATTTTGTATGTCTTAAAGGCATGGTGCCAGTTTTCTCTGTTATGGTTCTCAATGCAGTTCATTGACTAGCAATGCCTTTCATTCCCTTGCCTTTTTCCTTACGAATAAAGGCTGTGTTTTTCACTTTAAAGTTTGCATTTTCTAAATTGCCAAAATGTTGAATGTGTATGGTTCATTTTAAATGAAAAACTCAATGTAATTTGGGCATTTTTTAGCTTTTATTTCTTTAGGCTGCATATATCTATATCTATCTATATATATATATATATATATATATATGTGTGTGTATCATGGTGGATTGTTGAGAATAAATTACTAGCACAAGACAACAGGAGTCTGTGTTCGTTCATCCAAATTCAGGGAATTTTCGAGCGGAGCTACATATATATATATATATATAGATATAGATATAGATATATATATATATATAGATATATATCTATATATCCTCAACCAAACAAAGTCAATATCGTGCGCTCTCAGTTGCAATAGACTCCACAAGACCAAATGATTCCAAGGGTGTTTATTCACAACGCGTTTCAGCTGCAAAGCCTTGATCACGTGAATAATTGTGCATACACTGGTGTCTTGATAAAGTATTAGACTGTGGTCATAGAAGAAGGACACCATCAATGGGCATATTGCAACCTTGGCAGACATCTTGAAACGGTCAACAAAGGCAATGCTGCTTAATGTAATTTCAATTTCCTGTATCATGCATTAAATTGTCCATAGTTGCCCTGACCAAATATGTGCTCATGTTACATAAACAAGTATGGTCATCAAAATATAACGATAATAATCAAATGATTCATATTAACATAAGCCGATATTCTGGTATCTCGTGCAATTGCACCTAGTTATGCATGTATAATTTCGCAAACACAAAAAATGTAAATAATTATTCGCATGGAAAACTGCATAAAGAAAATAATTGAAATATATATATATATATATATATATATATAGAAAATTGCATATTAGCATTATTCAAATCCGAATAGAATACAATCGGCAACTTTGGTTGTATCTACAAATGCATGATTGTACCACAGTAAATCACGGAGACGCAATTCCCAGAAAACATCATGAAAATACGATGTTCTGAAGGAATAATAACCACATATAATACAATGAATGGGCAAGTGCCCATAGGTTATGCGACCCTGTGTGTCCAGGTTATGATAGATGAATATCACCAATTACCTGTAAATACGTTGCGGTACCATAAAGAACATATTGTCACAAGTCCAATATTTATGCATAAACAAATGCCTGTTTAAAATAGTAATTGCAGTAACTGACCGTATCCAATAAGAAAACTATAGTCCAACGATCTCATATGCCCAGTCTCACAGTACCCGTCATTCAGCAATAAAAGTGATAGTGAGGGGAAAAGAGTAGGTTGCCCGTGAGAAGTGAGTGCTGGTGTCTGGGCCGCTTCCTATCCTCCTGTAACATAAATGAGAAAAAAATATAAAAAAACTATTAACAAATTCATTTAAAAACAAATCTTACTCTAGTGCACAGTACTGGAAAATGGACGGAAAAGGAGATAGAAAGCTAGCATCAGGAACAGAGAATGAAATAACATGGTACAGACATATTACTCCCTAAGGTGTATTATTATTATTATTATTATTATTATTATTATTATTATTAATGAGTTTTATAACGCGCCTGGTTACCCTTGGGCATCCCCGCGCTCATCCAGAAAGAGACGCCATAACATGAGGCACCGGAAATTAGGCAGGAAACAGGTGAGTTTTTAACAGCTTACGGAAGCGTAAGAAACTTGATTCCAGGCGTAAGTACAGTGGAAGGGAGTTCCACAGAATGGCCACATTGATGGAGAATCTTCTGCCCCCAGTTCTTACCTTCCTTACTCTTATGACCTGCAGTAGATGTTGATGGTCCGAACGAAGGGAACGAGAGGCCTTATAAGGTTGCACCATATCCCGTAGGATAGGAGGGCCTTTCCCCTGCAAGATTTTATGGGCCATGCAGAGTGCCTTAAATTTCACCCTCTCCCTAACGGGAAGCCAGTGCAGCGCCTTCAGCGCAGGTCGAGCAGACTGACGCCTGGGGAGATCCATCAGGAGCCTGGCGGCCGCATTCTGCACTTGCTGTAATTTATTTAAGGTGGACTCTGGGGCCCCCAGAAACAGCACATTACTAAAGTCCAGCCGGGAGATGATAAGCCCCTGAATAAGTAACCTCCTAGAGACCACTGGGAGAAGAGGTAAAATCTTCCGGGCTGAACGGAGCAGACCAAAACACACGCCTGCGGTCTTTTTAGCGTGAGTCTTAAAGGTAAGGTCCTGCTCCAACCACACCCCCAAACTCTTGATCTCCTGTTTGGGGGTGGGAGCCGCTCCCAGGCAACTAGGCCAGCTGCTCGGAGACAAGGTAGGAGGGGAATTCCCCAATATCATCAATTCCGTTTTGGAGCCGTTGAGCTTGAGTGCTGAGCTACACATCCACGTGAAGATCTTATCCAGACACGTATGCAGCTGATCGGGATGGTAAGATGACTGGGGGAGGCCTACCACCAGCTGGGTATCATCAGCATAGCTGATAATCTTGATACCCAGGGGCAGTATCTCATTCTCCAGGGGGGCCATATAAATGTTAAATAAAGTAGGGCTCAGCGATGAGCCCTGTGGCACACCACACTGGAGAGGAACCGATGAAGATTTCGTATGGCCTTCCCACACCTCAAACGTTCGGCCAGCCAAAAAGGAAGAGAGCCACTTCAGGGCCAGCCCGGAGACCCCCACCCCCGACAGTCGTTGGAGAAGCACTTGATGGTCCACAGTGTCAAATGCCGCACTGAGGTCGAGGAGGATCACTGCCACTGATCCCCCTGTGTCCAAAATGCTCCTGGCATTCTCCACGACTGCCAGCAGGGCAGTATCGGTCCCCTGACCGGGGCGAAAACCCGTTTGAGAGTCACCCAGAAGGGAATTGGACTCCAGGAAGCCCGAGAGGCGCCGATTCACCAATTTCTCCGCTACCTTGCTAAAGCCGGGGAGCAGAGAGATAGGCCTAAAGCTGGCAAGGTCGGCGGGGTCCAAGTTAGGCTTCTTCAAGAGAGCCTTGACAACCGCTCCCTTCCAACTCGGGGGCACCACTCCATGGGCAAAAGATAAATTTATCAGATCCGTCACTGGACCACCGATGATAGAAGCTACCTGCTTAAGATATTTCATTGGTGCAGGATCTTTAGGCGAGCCACTTTTCATGGTCGTCAAAACTGTGAGAACTTCTTCCACAGTGACAGGCCCGAAAGAGGCCAGCTCCGCTGTCCGCACCCTGGACAGAGACTCAAACTTACCATCAGAGGAAATCTCCTCGTCTAACCGAGGGAGTGATGACAGGATGTTATCTATATTGGTTTTAAAGAAGGAGGCAAGTTCGGAGCATTTCCCAAGAGGGTCAGCGTGGAAGACTTGAGGTTCGGGAGCTTTTAAAAGTTCTTTGATGACCCTAAACGACTCTTTTGAGGAGTTGGCTGCCGAGCCTATTCTCTCCTCAAAGAATACAGATTTAGCTACCCAAATAGCAGATTTGTAAGTGCTAAGAGCCGTCCGGTATTCTCTCCGGGTTGCTTCACTCCAATCTTTCCTCCAAGATCGTTCCAATCTCTTGCAGCCCCTTCTCAAAGTTCTCAACTCTGATGTGTACCAGGGCGCCGATCCGACTCTCTTACCCATAGAGAGTTGTTTCTTCTTGGGGAGGAGAGCATCAAGCGAGTTGGTCAGCCAAATGTTTAGCCTCTCATCGGCGACTAACGGATTGGACCCAAGGGGAGGCCGGGACGCCTCCAGATGGACCGCCCAGGTATCAACTGAGAGTCTCGACCAGGCTCTTTCCACCGTGTATACCCTGGGAGCCGATGTAACTGGAATATCAAACTGCCACTGGGCAGGCACCATAAAATGGTCAGTCCAAGGCAAGGCCAGCGCTGGAAAAGCTTTAAGGCAGGCCGAGTTCGAAAATATCGGATCCAACAAATGGCCCTTCCTGTGTGTGGCACCGGAATTAGCCAAGTTGATCCCCAAGGCTTGAAGATCACTTTGTAGATCTACTCCCAAGGAGTTATAAGGATCATCAAAGTGGATGTTAAAATCGCCCAAGGCGATAAAATTACCAGTAGAAGAGGCAAGAAGCGCAGCTGATTCCAAGAAGGAATTAAGAAAATTTCCCATGGGCCCAGGGGGACGATAAATCAAAAAACCTGTCAGAGACGCCGTGGGTGAAAGTCGAAGAGAGAACTGACAACTCTCGCAGTGACTCATCCCTCCGTCCTGCACCTTACAAACTAATGAATCCCTATAAAGGATGGCAATCCCTCCTCCCCTCCCCACAGGCCTATCCAAATGTGCCATTAGGAAACCAAAAGGGAGAGCTGTGACTATGTCAGGGCCCGAGCAGGAAGAGATCCAGGTCTCGGTTAAAAATAGCACGTCCAGCTTATGATCCAATATGAGGGAATTAATTTCTGTGGCATGACTAGGTACAGACCGGCAATTCAGCAACGCTATAGCAAGCACAGAATTATCTGCGGTCATACACCGACCCCCACTACATGTCCCACAAGGCAGGAACGGTAGGTCGCCCTCATAGACATATCTACAAGGTACGGGATTCGTGAACCGCCAGTACATAAGTTCTTCCCTCCTATACCCAAATCGAGTGTGGCCCGGTTCCACTAGGGCGGGCATAGCAACCAGCCCTGGGCCCGTCCGGGCCCGGACGGGCACAGACGGGCTGAACTCTGGCGTAACTCCGGCGTCAGTCCGGCGTCCCCGCTGCGCGTGACCGCTGCGCGTAAGCATGGCTGCCTAAGTAGTCTCCAACCAAAGTGGAGAGAGGACTTGCTGGCGCGCTGTGACCCACTCACCCAAGATGGCCGCCGCGAGTCAGGGGCGAAGGATCCGCAAAACGCGGTGAAATACAACAATTATCGTGCAGGTGTGATGGCAGAGATGGGGGTATGCGTGGCCAGGCAGGTAGGACCAAAGAATAATACTAAAAGATTTTTCTAATAAAATACAAAAAAACGAGTGGTTAAAATACAAACGCTGCCACAAAACAAGCGCTGCATGAATAGCGCTCGCGCTGGATTAGTGCGCGCTGCCCAATCAGGCCTGCCTAAGTAGTCTCCAACCAAAGTGGAGAGAGGACTTGCTGGCGCGCTGTGACCCACTCACCCAAGATGGCCGCCGCGAGTCAGGGGCGAAGGATCCGCAAAACGCGGTGAAATACAACAATTATCGTGCCAATTCCTCATCATGATTGAGGCCCCCCGGATCCTTAGTCTGGAAATCCACAATATATTTGGATTCTCTTTACCTTAATCTCAACACCCTGTTCCCACCCCTAGGATTATTCAAAATTTGTTCCAAAATGAAAAATATGAGTAAGGTAGGGTCAGAGTAGTGTTGACCTCTAAAGTGGCGTGCCACCGGATATTTTTCGTCCACATGTGTGATAGCTCTGCTATGTTTCAGTACCCGTTTTTTTGCCTGGAGAGTGGTACTACCTATGTACCAAAGTTTACATGGGCACTCGATCACATAAATGACAAAAGTGGTACTGCATGTAAGGAATTTATTAATTTCTTTGTTAACCCCATTATAGGTGGTCTTCTTAAGGAAAGTACTGTTCCCTCAAGCCTTACAATGGCCACAGGGAAAAAATCCCTTAAAGCCATGTTCATGTCTTGTGGGATATGTGGTCACGTCACTGTGTACCAACATGTCTCTGATGTTCCTCCCTTTCCTATACGTGATAGTGGGTTGATTGGGGATAGTAGTACCAATGGTGTTGTCACATTTAAGAATGTCCCAGTTCTTTGCAAGGATTTTTTTAATATTACCGGAGTCCGCATTGTATGTTATAATGATATGGGTGTTACTCTCATCCTCTGCTGTGGACTCCACAGGTTTGTCGGTTAAGGTGAGAGATCTAGACATCCCATTTGCTCTTTCTTTGGCTCTAAGTAATACCCAATTTGGATAACCTCTGATCTTAAAACGGTCCAACATCTCCTTACTTTCTCGTAGGTAAGCAGCTTCAGTATTGCAGTTCCTCTTTGCCCTCAGCAGTTCTCCAAACGGGATACTCCATTTCAGAGTCTCTGGATGACTGCTAAGGGCATGAAGGATACTATTGCCTGCAGTGGTGTTTCTGAAAAGAGTGGTCCGCACTTTGTTGTTTTCAATGTCTATCCTGACATCTAGATATTCTGCTTGCTCTCTACTGATGTGACCTGTGAGGACAATGTTGTTGTTATTAACATTCAAATCTTCAATGAATTTATATGCCTCCTGCTCACTGCCCCTCCAAACAATAAACAGATCGTCAATGTATCGCATCCACGTGGTCACATGTTCTAGATGGTGCACATGCTCAAGGTTCGCAAATACCTCTTCCTCCCAGCGTCCCAATGACAGATTGGCAAAACTGGGAGCGAAGCATGAACCCATCGCGGTACCAATTACTTGTTTATGTAAGACACCATTGAACGAAAAAATATTATTGTAGAGACAATATTCGATCATCTCCAATATCATCTTACTGTGTTCTCTGAGCGGCCTGTTGTTAAGAAAATGACCACACGCATCCAATCCTTGTTGATGATCAATGATGGTGTACAGTGATTGTACATCAAGTGTAATGAGGAGGGAATCCTCACTCCTCTCGATGTCTTGAATCTTTTTGAGAAAATCTTTGGTGTCCCTGATGTAACTGTGTAAACTCATGACGTATTCCCTAAGGAAGTGGTCCACATATTTGGATACATGCTCTGACACACTCCCTCTAGATGACACTATAGGACGTCCTGGTGGGTCAATGGGATCCTTGTGTGATTTGGGCAAAAGGTAGAGTACAGGAAGTATCAGATGGTCATTCTTAAGATACCTGTACAGCTCCCATTTTAGAATGCCTTTGCCTTTCCACGTAGTGAGCTTGTCCCAGAGGCCAATAACACTGTTGTTATACACTTCTGTGGTAACGCGAATGTAGTTTTTGGGATCACCTAGTTGTTTCAAGGCTTCGGCAATGTATTTGTCCATATCTAGTATGACAACATTGCCTCCTTGGTCCGCAGGGCGAATGACAATATCCTTATCCTCTGTGAGAGGCTTAAAAGCCTGTCTCTGATCGTAGGATAGATTATTGTGCGTGGTTTTGAAGTTCTTCTTTTTGTGTCTGAAATTGCATAAGGCTTAAGTGACACTCTCAAGAAAAGTGTCAATACTGTCATGTGGAAGAGTGGGAAGAAATGTAGATTTTGGTTTGAACCCTTAGAGTGCGCTTTTATCAGTGGTCTGTTCTAAGTTGTCCAACACTTGAGTACTGCTGCTCTTCCTACTGTTGTCAACATAGGGGTCTGATGAATCACTCCGACCTTCCCTACTCTCCACAAGGCGTACTTGTTCTAACTGTACCATATTAATAAGGGTATCAATGTCACCAATGGAGACATTGTCACATTGTCTGGGAACAGGGAATCTAGTTCTTCTGTTGTCCCCAAATCTTTATAAAGTATGCCACTTTTTTAGTTTTAACTTTCTAAAAAATTTAAATAAATCTATTCTGGCATCAGTATAATTAAAAGATTTTGATGGACAAAAGGAGAGACCCAAACATAAAGTCCTTTTTTCGATATGTCATCACTCTTTTGGACAGATTAACAGTCTTATTTACTATTACAGAATCCATCAGCGCATTCTTCTGGAGCGGGTTCTGTAGTTTCCCATGCCGCCCCTTGCTCTGGATCTTCTCCCATCGTTGCTGGAGTCTTTTACTTCTATTTCTAAGTTTCCCCGTCCCCTGCCCCGTCCCCCTCCCCGTCCTCTTTGCCCTTGTGTGTTCGGCGACGGAGTTTCCTTCGTTGTCTGCCTGCTCCGGCGCAGATGGCAATATTCTTCTAAAAAATTCACTGGGCGGGTCATGGGATCTAGACTGGACACTCCTTCGGCTGAAATGTCTGATTCCGTTTCACTTGCCGTGGCTGCCCGATCAGATTCTATGTTTTCAAATGTTGTAGTTGGCGTTTCCTTGGTTTCGTAAATATGGTCATATTTGCGACTAAAAGTGAGAATTCTCCCACTCTCATAGTCGTTATAATCTCTGTTCATTTTTCTTTCTTTACGGGCTTTAATGTCCTCTTCATATTTCTTGAGGCGATCTTTCATGGCACTTAATGCCCTTTCCACCATCTCACATTCTGTCACCTTTTTAACTTCTTCCATTATCTCTTGTATTTGCTTCAAGATAAGATATCTATCTATCCATGCATATTTAACCAAAATCTCCAACATCCTTTTGGAACTTAGTGCAGAGTTTTCTGACCATTCTGTAAGCATGGCTTGATTGAGTGTGTCATATGTCGGTGTGATGAAAATCCTTAAGCCCCTGGGTATCATTTCTTGATCTATATAATTTTGTAAGGAAATGGCTTCCCACCACTTCAACATTTCTATTTTTTTCAGCTTTTCAAGTTTGGCCAATTTGTCATCCATGGTTTGGGTCTGAGTTGTCCCTGATACGGTTCCAGTTTTAATTTTAGGCTTTCTAGTAAATAGAATCTGGGCTGCTGTCCTTCGTTCATCCTCTTCCTCCATAGTGCGCTTCACCCTGGTAAATATCAACGTGTCTAGTGGAGTCTATCATACCCCTGTTTCAATACAGGTTCCTCCTGCCGTGCGTCTGCCAACTCCCCTACATAGATGCAGGGAGGAGTTGGTAAATAGTCTGAGATGGGATAAGCAATAGATATTGCTCCTGAGATTTGCACAGGTAAAATGCCCTATGTGCTTCTGTTGTGTTTACTCCTGAGCAGAAATCACAATGCTGCTGCGTTTACTCCTGAGCGGAAAACACAATGCTCATACGGAGTTCGTAACGCCCATTCATTGTATAATATGTGGTTATTATTCCTTCAGAACATAGTATTTTCATGATGTATTCTGGGAATTGCGTCTCCGTGATTTACTGTGGTACAATCATGCATTTGTAGATACAACCAAAGTTGCCGATTGTATTCTATTCGGATTTAAATAATGTTAATATGCAATTTTCTATATATATTTTTTCAGTTATTTTCTTTATGCAGTTTTCCATGCGAACAATTATTAACATTTATTGTGTTTGCGAAATTATACATGCATACCTAGGTGCAATTGCACGCGATACCAGAATATTGGCTTATGTTAATATGAATCATTTGATTATTATCATTATATTTTGATGACAATGCTTGTTTATGTAACATGAGCACATATTTGGTCAGGGCAACTATGGACAATTTAATGCATGATACAAGAAATTGAAATTACATTAAGCAGCATTGCCTTTGTTGACCGTTTCAAGATGTCTGTCAAGGTTGCAATATGTCCATTGATGGTGTCCTTCTTCTATGACCACAGTCTAATACTTTATCAAGACACCAGTGTATGCACAATTATTCATGTGATCAAGGCTTTGCAGCCGAAACGCGTTGTGAATAAACACCCTTGGAATCATTTGGTCTTGTGAAGTCTATTGCAACTGAGAGCGCACGATATTGACTTTGTTTGGTTGAGCATTACGTCCCGGCGTGCTCCGCCGGCATGTGCGCCACTTCCTGCGGGTCCCGAGCAGTCGGAAGGAGCGTTCTTTGCAAGTTGATATATCTATATATATATATATTCACAGAAAAAAACATAGGTTTCAGGGGTGTTGCTCTCTGCTACTCGCTCTCTACTACTCTCTAGTACTCACTCTAATACTCACTCTCTACTACTCTCTACTACTCACTCTCTACTACTCCACTACTCTCTACTACTCAATCTCTACTACTCTACTACTCTCTACTACTCTCTCTCTACTACTCACTCTCTACTACTCACTCTCTACTACTCTCTACTACTCACTCTCTACTACTCTCTCTACCACTCTCTACTACTCACTCTCTACTACTCTCTACTACTCACTCTCTACTACTCTCTACTACTCACTCTGCTACTCACTCTCTACTACTCACTCTCTACTACTCTCTACTACTCACTCTCTACTACTCTCTACTACTTTCTACTACTCACTCTACTACTCACTCTACTACTCACTCTCTACTACTCACTCTCTAATACTCACTCTCTACTACTCACTCTCTGATACTCACTCTCTGATACTTTCTCTACTACTCTCTACTACTCACTCTGCTACTCACTCTCTACTACTCACTCTCTACTACTCTCTACTACTCACTCTCTACTACTCTCTACTACTTTCTACTACTCACTCTACTACTCACTCTACTACTCACTCTCTACTACTCACTCTCTAATACTCACTCTCTACTACTCACTCTCTGATACTCACTCTCTGATACTTTCTCTACTACTCTCTACTACTCACTCTCTACTCTCTATTACTCGCTCTCTACTCTCTACCTCTCTCTACTACTCTCTACCTCTCTACCTCTACCTCTCTACCTCTACCTCTCTACCTCTTTGTACATGCACACATATGCACATATATATATGCATAGATATGCATATGCATTTATATATGTATGTGTGTATATATATATATACATATATAAACATATAATCTGCATATCTATATAAATATAAATTCATGCAAACATATACATATACATATATGCATACATATGCATGGTATGTATATGAAATTTTGAAAAACACTAATAAAAGCAAAGCTAAAAAGCCACCTGATTATAAACAGAATTGCTTTAACTTAAACCAGGGCGAGACCTATTGCATTTTCAATGCATGTTTACTTTGGTTCCATCAAGAAGGCATTCAGATGTGACACATTTGCCATAAATTCTGAATGGTAGCACTCTAGTTCCTCATTAGATCACTGTAGCAAAGCTACTGCTCACCATGGAAGTCTGCTGCTGGTATTCAAAGTGCATGTTTCAGTCTGCATGTCAGAACTTTTTAATGAAATAGAAGAGGATTTGAGAAGTCAAAATGTGCCCTAAGTTTTCTTTCTGCAGCACTAATCATAATTTCTATGGCAAAATGAACCCCCTCATTTTGTTCCTTTGCAAATTAAATGTTTTAAATGTTACCACTTTATTCCAATCAAGATGGCTTCAGGTGTGCCATACCTTTGTCATAAGTAAGACTGTTAGCGCTATAGTTGTTCTTTAAAACACTCTGGGATTTCTGTCATTGGGCTATACTTGGGCTACATCTCAATGATATTTGTGCTACATTTGGGCTCTTTTGTCTCTGGTGGCCATCTTGGGAACCTTGTTATGAAGATTCCTAATTTCCTCATTTACTGCAGTCTCCTCAGTAGGCATACTGTCAGTTTTTTACTTTGATTCAATGAAGAAGGCATTCAGATGTGTCACACATTTGCCATAATTCCAGAATGTTAGCACTCTAGTCGCACATTAGATCACTGTAGTAAAGCTACTGCTCACCAGGGAAGTATGCTGCTGGTATTGAAAGTGCATGTTTCAGTCTGCATGTCAGAATTCTTTAATGAAATAGAAGAGGATTTGAGAAGTCACTCAAAATGTGCCCTAATTTTTCTTTCTGCAGCACTAATCATACATTCTATGACTGACACTGACAGACTGACTGACACTGACTTTGACTGACACTGACACTGACTGACTACTCTCTACTACTCTACTACTGACTCTCTACTACTCTCTACTACTCACTCTCTACTACTCACTCTCTACTACTCACTCTCAACTACTCACTCTCTACTACTCTACTACTCACTCGCTACTACTCTCTACTACTCACTCTCTACTACTCACTCTCTACTACTCACGCTCTACTACTCTCTACTACTCACTCTCTACTACTCACTCTCTACTACTCACTTTCTACTACTCACTCTACTACTTTCTACAACTCTCTACCACTCACTCTCTACTACTCTACTACTCACTCTCTACCACTCTCTACTACTCACTCGCTACTACTCTCTACTACTCACTCTCTCCTATTCACTCTCTACTACTCACTCTCTACTACTCACTCTACTCACTCTCTACTACTCACTCGCTACTACTCTCTACTACTCACTCTCTACTACTCACTCTCTACTACTCACTCTCTACTACTCACGCTCTACTACTCTCTACTACTCACTCTCTACTACTCACTCTCTACTACTCACTTTCTACTACTCACTCTACTACTTTCTACAACTCTCTACCACTCACTCTCTACTACTCTACTACTCACTCTCTACCACTCTCTACTACTCACTCGCTACTACTCTCTACTACTCACTCTCTCCTATTCACTCTCTACTACTCACTCTCTACTACTCACTCTAATACTCTCTACTACTCACTCTCTACTACTCTCTCTCTACTACTCACTCTCTACTGTTCACTCTCTACTACTCACTCTCTACTACTCGCTCTCTACTACTCACTCTCTACTACTCGCTCTCTACTACTCACTCTCCACTACTCACTCTCTACTACTCGCTCTCTACTACTCTCTACTACTCACTCTCTACTACTCATTCTGCTACTCACTCTCTACTACTCACTCTCTACTACTCTACTACTCTCTACTACTCACTCTCTACTATTCTCTACTACTCACTCTACTACTCTCTCCTACTCTCTCTCTACTACTCTACTACTCACTCTCTACTACTCTCTCTCTCTACTACTCACTCTCTACTACTCACTCTCTACTACTCTATACTACTCACTCTGTACTACTCTCTACTACTCACTCTGTACTACTCACTCTGTACTACTCACTCTCTACTACTCTCTACTGCTCACTCTCCACTACTGATTCTCTACTACTCACTCTCAACTACTCTCTACTACTCACTCTACTACTCACTCTCTACTACTCTACTGCTCTCTCTACTTCTCACTCTCTACTACTCTCTCTACTACTCACTCTCTACTACTCACTCTACTACACACTCTCTACTACTTGCTCTCTGCTACTCGCTCTCTACTACTCTCTAGTACTCACCCTAATACTCACTCTCTACTACTCTCTACTACTCACTCTCTACTACTCCACTACTCTCTACTACTCACTCTCTACTACTCATGCTCTACTACTCTACTACTCTCTACTACTCTCTCTCTACTACTCACTCTCTACTACTCACTCTCTACTACTCTCTACTACTCACTCTCTACTACTCTCTACTACTCACTCTCTACTACTCTCTCTACCACTCTCTACTACTCACTCTCTACTACTCTCTACTACTCACTCTCTACTACTCTCTACTACTCACTCTGCTACTCACTCTCTACTACTCACTCTCTACTACTCTCTACTACTCACTCTCTACTACTCTCTACTACTTTCTACTACTCACTCTACTACTCACTCTCTACTACTCTCTACTACTCACTCTCTAATACTCACTCTCTACTACTCACTCTCTACTACTCACTACTACTCACTCTCTGATACTTTCTCTACTACTCTCTACTACTCACTCTCTACTCTCTATTACTCGCTCTCTACTCTCTACCTCTCTACCTCTCTCTCTACTACTCTCTACCTCTCTACCTCTACCTCTCTACCTCTACACCTCTACCTCTTTACCTCTCTGTACATGCACACATATGCACATATATATATGCATAGATATGCATATGCATTTATATATGTATGTGTATATATATATACATATATAAACATATAATCTGCATGTTATGTTATGTTATGTTATGTTACGGTTATTTATTGTGCGCACAGATACTCCAGCCAAGGAGCGTCCTGGCGCAGAGACAAGGTAGCACGTAACATAACCACAAGCTAAAAACAGATACTAAAAGAGAGCTAAAACAAGAAGGTTTTTATAGCCCTCCGAAAAGTCAAAAGGTCCTCCAACATGTGGATCTCAACAGGCAGGGAGTTCCATGCTGACGCAGCCATAACCCTGAACGAGCGGCCTCCCATGCGGCTAAGCCTGAATCTGGGAACCACCGCAAGGGCCAGACCCTGAGAGCGAAGGCTGCGGGCAGGAACATAGAACGACAGACAACTCGACAGGATCTCCGGGCCTGTACCTCGCAAGATTTTAAAAGCAAGACACAATACCTTGAAGAGGATGCGCTTCCTAACCGGAAGCCAGTGTAGGGAGCGGAGGACACCTGTCACCGAGCAGAATCTGGGCAGGCCCACGATCGCCCTTGCCGCAGCATTCTGAACCCGTTGTAAACGGGTTAGTTCAGACTGATTAGCCCCAGCCAGGAGAGAACTGGCGTAATCCAGGCGAGAGATGATAGTAGCCTGGATCACCAGTTGCCTGGTCGGGGCGTCAAAGAACTTGAGAACAGGTCTCAAGCCCCTCAGAAGACCGAAACAACAGGCCGCTGTTTTTTTAGTGTGGCCAACAAAGGAGAGGCCCGCATCCAGCCATACCCCCAGATTTTTCACTTCCGATACCGGGATCGGAGTAGGTCCCAGCTCTGAGGGCCACCAGTGGTCGCCCCACAGCTCCACTCCCTTCCCGACGACCATCACCTCTGTTTTAGTGGCGTTAAGCTGAAGGCAATTGCCTGTCAGCCAACTAGCCACCGCCTTCAGTCCGGACTGAAACCTGGGGGCCTCAATCTCCGCATCCCCACTGAGAGTAACCGCCAGCTGAGTGTCGTCAGCATATGAGACTAAAGTAAGGCCCCACTGCCTAGCGACATCTGCCAGCGGTCTCACGTAAAGATTGAACAACGTGGGACTCAGCGAGGACCCTTGCGGAACCCCCATGGCCAGTGGTTGGTAGTTGGACTTGAAGGGAGGGATGGCAACACAGAAGGAACGGTCATCTAAAAAGGAGCGGAACCATTGCAACACCCGACCGCCAATACCAGTCTCCTCGAGCCGACGCAGGAGGATGCTGTGATCTACCGTATCAAAGGCGGCGCTAAGATCTAACAAAATAAGCGCCGCCGTTTCACCAGCATCCAACATTGCCCGGAGATGTTCCACCATCACAAGTAACGCAGTTTCCGTACTGTGCCCAGCACGGAATCCGTTATGTGAGGGGTCGAGGGCATTGGCACCCCCCCTTTTTCTCGGCCCCCGCTTGACGAATCACCCCGAGACTTTCAGGGTAGGAGCTGAACGGAGCGCCCCATTTGTTTTGAAAATTTCGCGAGGATTCGTCAACCGGCGCCAAAGTTATTCAAAATAGAATTTTGAGATTTCCTATGGAAACTAGGTTGTAACTATAACTATCTACTGGCGACCGCCAGTAGATAATGTAGATATATATACATATATATGCTTTAGGGGACTACATATTTTTTAGTAGATTTAAACATACATATATATTTGACTTGATATGTGATCCGGAGTCTCCGCACGTGGGCAGGACCATTCAGTGCTTATGGCATTGATGAGTATTCCCCTGAAAAAGAACTAGGATTACAAGTAAGTAACGTATCCTTCCAGATTAGTGTGTTACTGTCTGTAAACCACTTCAACACCTCATCAGCGTTAGTATGTGCAATATAAATGAAAATTCATTACAACTCAAAGAGCTGCATAAAGACTGCATAAACATGGCCAAATGTAATGTGTGGCTGTTGAAGGTTTGGCATAAGCAGATTGTAGGAACCCCTTTGAAAGTAGGCAGACGTATTGAGTAGTCAGGATATCATACAGTCTGCCCCATGGAGGGATCTGTTTGTCTGGGTCAGGGGCAGCCTGTTGTTCTGACTATCCTATAAGGCAGCCTGCCACTGAATCGGGCTGGATGTACAGATCGGATTTGCCCATTACTCAGTAAAATAGCTGTCGCCATAAAAATGCGTCCCTCACTCTTGAAACATTTTTATCTGATATCCACCTATTTCAAAATGTGTCGTCACGGATTACACAGGCCATTAATTTTCATATTTTCGTGAATTAAAATGCTTTTTTGTGATCCTTCCATAGTTTAGAGCAAGGTCTCTCTGATTATGGGAACTTCACTGCATTTCCCCTTTAACGGAGTTCGGGGGCAGGCAGCAGTTAGAGGGCCGGTGATGTCAGCTCCAGGGAATGCACAGATGTCTAATGCATGCCACCTGGCACACAAGCTCTCCATTTTGAAGCATGCCAGTGTCCTTGCTTGAGAAGGAGAGATAATCAAAATGTGATTGTTCTGTTAGCGATTGAAGCGATAAAGCGAAGCATTCTTCGAGAAAGCAAGCCCTTTTATGTGGCTCATTTATTAGCTATTCGCTGGAACACCTGCCTCACCAGAGTCCGAGAATAGAACAGTTGTACTTTTATACAATAACATTTAAATATTGTGACCATGAGTTGTATCATCGAAAATACATCTTTGATGTGTTATTGAATTGAGTTATAACTCACTCTCAATTAAGAGAACAACCTGACACTGTGTTACCTCAAACCAATGTTGTGACTCTGTTTTAGCTTTATTTTGTAGGGATTCACTTAGACCTGATAGTCTGAAATGGGCATCGTTGTGATACTCAGAATTCCAACAGGGAATTTTATTTTATTAATCATTTCAAATGGTGCTAACTCTGTGGTTTAAAAAAAATCGTTTTTGATGTCCATTGTAATATCCCAAGGTGGCCAGTATTGGGCAGGTGCCCTGCCTGATTTTTAGGACAACTACTGGGGATGTAAATGTATTTTAAATACAGATTAATTTAATTTCCCTTTTAATCTAGGTTGACTCCAGCCCTTTTGATCCAATATTAGGCGCCTCTACCATAGCTAGACATCTGAGTCAAATTAGGAAGGGGTTGCTTGAGACAGATTTTCACCACCTTTTGTCGAGAGTTAATCAAGTGTTTGCAGGTTTGCAATCCTTCTAACAAGAGGTGTGGCATCCTACCAGCACAATGAGCACTGGCCACATGAAGACTCCTGCAGCTATCCCAAGTGGTCCGATTCCCGGTGTGAATATTGTAGCAATGTTATTGTTGGTAAGCTGTGGAATGTTTGGATGTTGCTATGGGAACATTGGACAGAAGGCCAAGAAATGATTCTCTTTGGTGCAAGTTCCTATCCACAATATAGTCAAGCAGTAAATCGATTCATCCCATCAACAGTAACCCATAACTCTTCAGTCTCAAAGGAGGGTAAGATTCCGTGGATTTGGAGGGTGAGTTAATTGAAATGAATGAAGATTCATTTTTTTCTGTGGAGTGAGGAAGGTTTTCAGGGCGGGTGATCTCATTGAAGTCTAGCCTGTTTGGAGGGTGAAGATGATTCCAAGTGATGTTGAGTTGCAAGGTAGCATGCAGTTGACACGTATTTTTAAATCACCATAGATACCCCTGACGAAGGTCCAGGTGGACCGAAATGCATTGGGTGGATTTTAATGTGATGGAGGAACTAAGTTTCAGTATGTGCCTATGAATAGGCCTGGATGGGCAATTCTGGAGCAATAAAACGCATAAAACAATGGAACTATGTACCTTTGACGTGATGGAAAAGGATCAGCATATTTTGTGAATAAAATGGATGAATTGCAAATTACTACTGATTACGTGGATTACTTGAAACACAAATGTGAATGAAGCTGTGCAACTCTTGTGACTTGCAAACCGCTTGTCATACCTTCATGTTGAGTTGCAAGGTATGGCATTCGTATGACTCCATGTCATGTTGCTTTCTTTTGAATTCCATTTTCATTTTTTTACTTTAAAAAATGTACTTGTGCTTTCAAGAATTTTAAGTAAAACGAAATGTATAAAAACAGATGATTCAGTAATCAAACTCAGATCAAAGCGTGGGCTTCATAGGCAGTTTCAAATCATATTGTATGTTGACAACAGATACATTCCTCAAAAGAAAAAACATTAGACAGTAAGTAGATGCCAAGATTGCTGGGGCAGAAAGAGTGTCACATTTTATTAGCGGTAGTGTCTTCAGAGGTCCTTGCAAGGAATGCTCTAAAATCAAACCAGATGATTATTGTCCAGGAAGCACAGACAAATACAGAATATTAACTATTTTCCAGTTCATTCAAATATACCATGTCCTTTAACCAATCAAAATTAAAGGAGTGGGACTTCTTAGGCAGTTCAAAACTATTTTCCTGTTGGTCATGTCAACGGAATAACAACGGACACACACACACCTCATAATGCTGGTGTGTACCCAAAAAGAGTGCTTGCCAACAATCACACAGATCATATCTGATAGTTTTAGCATATGTCCTGTCAGTAACCAAAAAGGATGGACAGTTCCAAGTCAGATATAAGAAACAGCCTTCTCATGAACACGCCTAGTGCAGGTGTCAGTAACAGAATTGTTCATATGATGTACTTGTGCAGGGTTAATGTACTCCTTATGAAGGAATTGAAAGTGGAGTAATTTATGTTTGAAGTTCAGAGTACTCTTTTTGTGCTGCAGATATGCCTGTACTATTGTCTGTCAATTACACCGTGACCTAACCTAGGTTCCCACCTAACTCATTGCCAAGAGTTACCACTTGCAGTGTCTCAAAGGACTGAGAAACTTTCCTTCAAAGGTCACATCTGTGCCTTAAATTTTGGATATTCGGAAGGCAGCTCAATAACCTAGCATGTCTTGGTCGGAACTCGCCAGCTCCTGGCTTCTGATTGTCAAATAAACATTTCATTGTCATTATGGAGTAGCTATGGCATGTTGGGCCAGTACTGAGCATTTTGGGGATTTTGAATCTGTGAAATGAAATAGTATCCTTTACGACCTGGCACAACAAGGTTGCTCTTATCATATGGGGCTATTTTAGTATCATATCCTAGGAGTGTACCCTGCCTATTTCAGTGTTGTGATAGAAGTGTGCAGCCTGACAAAGAAGCACCTGGGAAGAACAATGGTAACAATTTGCAATATGTATCATCATACTTTAAGTAGAATGTCCATTTGTATGGAGTTGTATCCAGGAGGTCACAATCCCTTTCAGACATTATTAATATATATGGATTAGGAGACCATCTAATGCCAAGTTCACCGGGAACTGGCGCCCAGGAGGGAGTGGTTTGCACCAACTCAGGTTTGCTCCAATTGTTCATGAAAAGGAGCGTTAAATCGGTGTTCGGTGTACTCAATCAATTATTGAATTCACCAGAAATCCAGTCCACAAGCAAAACTTCTTTGTTCAAAAAAGTGCTGTAATTTATTTGCAAACATATAGATTGTTCCAACAAACTTCACATTTAAATCAGCCTATGCGTTTCGTCCACTCTTGGACGACATCAGGGCTCAATATGTATTTTCTCTCAATACTTTCATTAAAGCTATTCATCAGTATTCTCTCTGCCTTTCATTAATTGCGGATAATTTCTCCATTAGCCATGTTCAGCTAGCTGCACCAGTACGCCGCAGCCGGTCCGATAAATTCCGCTGTGATTTATCTTCAACCCCACATACTTGCCACAATACATAATGCAGAATTTAGAGGAGGTAAGTAAATTGTAGCATGTTTGATGTAGAACAGCATGTCATCCTCATGTAACCTAATATGACGTCATTGAGTGTAGCGGTATTCTCTTATCTGAGTGAGCTTGTCAAATCTGACAACCCGATGGCTGAATGGCCAGGCCAAATTGGAGAGGAACTGGCACACCCATGCATTTAACCCCTAATTCAAAGTTACGTGGTTCACAAAGTATGGTACAGTTTGAAAGATCATTTCTGTCACAGTTACGGACGGCTCTTTTTATGTATGTATTGTGGGTTTTCTATTATTCTAATTTGCATTTGCTCTGGAATTCAACACACCCTTCTCTTGTTCATCTGTCCTCCGTCAAGGGCATCAGGCTAACTGGTGCAGCATAATTTCTATTCCGCGGGCTTGCTGTGGTTAGCAGCCATTGGTTACAAGGGGGTCAGCGGTGTCACCTGGGCAGCCAGTGGAGATCCCAAAACAGGTTAACTACTGGGCGAGTTTACATTATCGACACACTGCTGCCTAGCTGTCCCTGACAACTGCTGATGCGATTCTGCTGATGCATCTGGCCCGGAGTACTTCTGTCCCCACCCTCCCATCCATATGGTTAGTATGGGTGGGAGAGGAGGTGTTTTATGTTATTGTCTGTTGATTATTCAGGGAGTGGATGCAGGAGGGGGTTGCGGTTTGGGAGGAGTCATGTCTGGCCCGGAAACAAATAGACAAACTTGAAAGGCCACTGGAATTATGTGATTCTGCTGCTGCGTGTTTTTCGCTTATAAATTTACCGCATTTGCCACATAATCCATCATCTGCTCCTATAATCTGGAGATTTTAACAATATATTTTTATTTCTAGCTCAAACGGCTCAAAAGTTACAAAAAACACAGCAACACATTTTGCAGCGCCGTGGAGGGCCCTTTGCAAAGGTTGGCTGGTCACCTTTCTGTTGCATATCGCTATATTTAGGTGTTAAACCGGTACCAATGAGGTGCAATCTATGCCCAAACAGTGTAAACAAGTGTAAAAATGACAAAAGAATCAAATAATACCTTCATGAAATGTTCCGCTTTTTGCCACATTATTTGGCTTTTCTTGCCGCATAATTCAGTCAACCCTGCTGCATAATTTGGCCCCCCCCTGCCTCATAATTCCAGTGATCCTGAACCTAAGTGCACGCAAATCCAAGATGGAATTGACTTTTAGGTCTTCGCGCAACCTTGGCACGGTGGTATTGCGGTCTGTAGTGAAGGGTTTAGGACGTGCTCTAAAGCGATTGTCCTTAACCCTCCAGGTTACTCTATCACACTGCCTCCATTTTACAGCCTGGGGGAGGTACCTGCAACAGGGGACCAAGATATGGCTTGTTTGCCCAGGCCTATGTCCCAAAAGGTGCCAGGGGGATCCCTTTATTGGGTTCGCTCTGGCATGGTTGTTTGGGGGACCAGCTTTCATGCTGGCCCAAGCTCCCTCTATCCTGCTGGAGCGGATGAGTTTGCCTTATTAAGAACAACATTCTGGAGGGACCCGCAAGGGTGCATTTCCATGGTTCTAAGTCATCTGAATTGGTCGATGCCCCAAAGGACATGAAGGGTGGTCAATCTTGACACCTTTTGGGAAATGAGTAGGAGATTTCATATCTATTAATGTCCATGCAATATTTTCATCATGATGTACATTTAGTAAATTAATGTGTAAAATTGCATTTTAATTACGTATTTATATGTACTAAATACAGCCTAAGAATGGCTGATTCTGTAACGCAAGAATGGTGTAAGTATTCGGTCATTTTTGAATGATGAAAACGTTTGTCACAATTGATCTGTCTGGTCTCTCACCTGCGACTATTCAATGTGAAATATGGCAGCATTGCAGCTGATTGTTTTTTACTCTTGGCAGAATCAAATTATAAATTAGGAACTTTCTCAAATGGTTACCCGTAGGCATCAATTGTGTATTCTATTTATTTGTACAGAGGTTGTCTTAGGGCTATTGGATTTCCCTATCAGTGTTTCAGAACATGCACAATTAGTGCACTCTATCTCTATCGCGGGAATATGGCTTGCCAGCAATTGCCAGAGTTCCAAGAGTTCCAAGAAGCAATAAAGACCTGTTTTTTTCCGTGATGCGTTTGGTTTGTGGCTACAAGAAGTGCTAATAGGTATATGTAAATTCCAGTCCTTTCACTCACACTCTTTATCAACTCACTCTCACTTATTAACCGCTGCTACTTGATTGCCATAAAGTGACTGGAGGAGCTCACGCAAGACAGTAGGCTAAACCTCAAACCACCATCCTTTCAACCATGCATACCACACTGAGTAGCAATATCCTTGGAAATCAGAAAGGGCTTGGGGCGTATAGTATTTGTATAGCGTGTAGGAAAGTGCTGTACAACTGCTAAAATACAATTCCATGCTTACCTGTATCTCAGACATGGAATTCCCCTGATTAAGTAATAACTTATTACTGTTGAATACTGAAATCAGAATGCCTGTTGTTAGAGTCAGCAGCCGAGGTTATAGGCAAGGCACGGAGCATAATGAAAGCTGCAGTTTAAAAAAAAAAAAGCTACCCTTCTTCTGCTTTACTTTTCTAGATAAGCAGTGATAAGCAGAAATTGGAAACTTATGGCAACATGTTTTTTTCCATGCTCTAGGTAATTATGAGAAAAATAGATTCTCTGCATGCTTCTGCAAACTCTGAGCTAAAGGTTTTTTCTTTTATCACACACACTTGTACTAAGCTGATTCTAATTTGTTTTGCAACAAATATGTAACTTCTCTTTTTTGGAATGTTTATTTGTTCATGAGAGTAATTTTATTCTTCAGATTTACAAACATTTTCTTTCATATGTAAGAGCTCTATATCAAGGATTTAAAAGGTTTGAGGTAAGGGTGATGGTGTGGCCATGTATTATATGGAATAAAGTACTGCTGCCATACATTATAAGGATATTGCAAGTCATCTCAGATTTCCATGACCTTATAAAGAAACTCTATATTCTTCAAGACTATTTTATTGACATAGATTTCCTTAAATGAGCTTTGCGTGCTAATATTCTCTCAAGGGAAAGTTTTTGGTGGTTCACACAGTAACCTTATCCTGTATTCCTTGTTCTTTCAGAATCCAAATTAATTGCGTGATACTGTCCAATTTGTGCATGTAAGAATTATTAAACTAGAAATTTAGGAGGTAAAGTAAGCTATAGTATTTTTGGCTCTAGTACCATGTACCCTTAACCTAAGAGGGGTAGCTTGTGTAGATTGTATATATATTTACTGACTGTGGAGTTGTGATCTCACTTCCTTACTTAACAATATTGTGTTATTATGAGGCAGGTACCTGTATATTCTAATGGCTACTTCTAACTACAGATTTCTCACTTTGTCAATATTTCCCAGGAGTCAGATTGGGTCTGGAAACTTTTAGAGCAGTACCCAGTGGCGTAACGATAATTGAGGGGGCCCCCCTGCAAGGTACGTGGAGGACTTTATCAGGAGCTCCCCGGCCGAAGTGCAGTGCTGTGTGGGCCCCCTGGAGCTTGGGGGCCCCCCGCACTGCGGGGGATGCAGGGGCCTGTGTTACGCCCTGGCAGTACCCCTGTATGCCAGTAGGTAGCATTGTGCGGCACCTCACCAACGTCGTTCCGCTCTGGAAGTGACAAGTGGAGCCACAAATCAGCGCCACCCATATCGTTAATGGCAGTTCATTTTTAGGTCTCGCCTGGTGTGGGCTGCGCACATGCGCAGTCTCGCTGGCGAGATTTAATGATTTGGGGGTATTTTCTGTAAAGGGCATTAAGCCCCGCCCTTCTTTTCCATTGGCCGGCGTCACCGTTTATGCTAAACGGTGGCCAGCCATTGGAAAAGAGGTGTTCGTGACGTTTTTGTTTGGCTTTTTGAGCAGACCCATTTGGACAGGCTCGTCTGCCTTCCGTGTGTCGTGAAAGCTTTCTTATCTTTATGGGGCCATGTGTTTCGGACGAAAGTGAAAGCGGACCGTGCTTGTTTTAAGCATACTTAAGCTCCAGAACGTGTTATCAGTCTTTGCTGTAGAGCGCGCTAGCACAGGGAAATCCACTAGAGAAATTATAATATATATATTTTTAATTTCACCTCTTCGTTTTCATTGCTTTCCTTAAGTGCCCGACGTTCCACTATAAAAGACAGTGCCAAATTCAAAATGTCGTTGCGGTCATGCAGCGTGACCTCGCCTGCTGATACATACACTGGTTGGACGGTTGGAGGGGGGGTGTCTTGTCTTCCTTCTGCCCCCCCCCCCCCAAAAAAAGGGTGCATGGTGTAGTCTGATGGCCCTTCAGTCCCTCTGTATCCTGCACCTTCCCGGCCTCCGTGAGCCCCCCCACCCCCAGCTGTCCTCCTATGCCTCCCGCACTCCCGTCCCCCATTAAAGTGCCTTCACCAGCACTGAGGCCCTCCAGATCCTCTCCCAGGAGGGGGCACCATCTCGCAGTCCCACTGTATACTGCACCCCCTCCCTGGGGTATCCTTCAGTTTCTGCACCCCAGTTCTTACCCGGGATGCTGTCGTTTCAGTTTGATTCCACGTCCGCCCCTCTCCTGCTGTAGGCGGAGCACTCTTCCCTGGGGCCTCGTACACCCCCCCCCACACACATACACACTTCAGAAACCCCCCCCCCAGGGGGCGCTGTTTTAAAGCCCCTCAGTTGCTGCATCATACCTGGCCCGCTGCCCTCATCCTCTCAAGTTCCCCCGCGGAGGCGGGGTTGGTTTCTGAACCGGAGATCCTCGGCACGCCCTTCCTGGTCAAACTCCATGAGAAGAACCTTTTGGCATCGGGGCCTCGGGGTGAACGAACCGAAGTTCCAGCTGAAAGTCCCCTTAACTTAGAAGAGGTTCGCGACCCCTGGAAACTGCCCCAACCAAGGATCCGCGGAACTTGTGAGACTTCTGGAGAGCACAAGACACTTTTGGCCCCAGGACCCCGAGGACAGGACTCAGCTGGCACCGTCACCCACGTGAGGTGCCTGGACAGGGGAGCACTGGCACGTTGGAAGCCGTCCAAGGCCCGGGGTGGCATAGTGCCCGGATAAGGATGCCCACTGAAGACTGGGAGTGCCCGTCGAGGCGCTGCCGGTGAGGAGCTGCTCCCGGGAGGTGCCAGTCCGAGAGAGGGCAAAGGGCCTCCCGTCTATGGGCAGCTGCGCCTGGCACTATGGCTCTCATCACCCTCCACCGGTCGCCCTTGGGCAGCGGACACTCGACGCCCACCAAGGTGGGCGCCTCTGGGGGTGGGAGCCGGGGAGCCTAATATAGGTAAAGGGCCCCTGGGCACGAGGTTTCGGGAAATGATTATAAATGTTCAGTTTGTTGCCCTTGCACACTGGTGTATTAGCTCTTTGAAATCGCCCTCAGTTTGGCAAATGGGTACACGGGGGGAGGGGGTGGGGGTAAGAGACATTGGTATGTGGTTTTATATAGCACAGTGTTCGAAACCCTTTGTCTTCTTGGCACCTTGTGTTCTTTTTTGGTAAACTGTGATTGTAGGTTTACACAATGGGGGCGGGGGGTCTTTGGGGTTGGGTCAACAGACCTTCCATAGCCTACGTGGTGAGGGATTTGTAGTATGGTTAATCATAGATAGGGTGGCCACTTCACTCCACGTCATCACGGATACTTTCTAGCCCTGGCTTTCGTGTGACAACCCGATGCATTCTGGGTGTTGTAGTCGTTCAGTGTGAGGGTTGCCTGTGCGTTAGCTGCTCTTCTAGAGCGGGGGTGGGGGCTGGTGTTGAGACTGTTACCTGTGCTTTGGGTGATACAGGCATGGGGCTGTGCCCTGGAAGGTGGGGGGGGGGTATGGTGAGTGTGTTTGTTCTTTAGTTTGTTCTAAAAAAAAGGCTGTTCACCTGCTGTTTGTATGAAGAGAAAGAACCTATGCTTTAACTTAAGAATTATTGTACTTACCTGTGTCAACCTCCAGTGTATGATATCTCAGCATATCACCTCAAATACTGAAAGTAACTGAAAAGTAATCTTATTGTATTATAAACTATTTTAAAAGTAATCCAAGCCTGTAACCGATTCCAATACAATCCACAATTGCGTTTCTGTGTACAGCTTTGCATTTGAAAGTATTTCTTACTTACCTGTGCCAAGTCCTGCTTGGTTCTAGAAGTAAAACATAAGTATACATTTTTTATACTTACTCAATTGGTCTGGATTCTGTCTCTTGAGTGTGTGCCATCAGTCTTGATTGAGTGAATACAATGAATGCTTAATTCAACCTCCGGGCAAGCCTAACTGCTCGCCAACACTACCACAAAGAGAGCTGTTAGTACTTGTCAAATGTACCCTCTACTATACCTCTGGGGACTCCCTGGACACTGTGCACACTATACCTTACTTTGGTATAGTATATACAGAGCCGGCGTCCCACAATTCCTACAGCCGATCACACTTGCTTAGCCGTTCATTCCTACAGCCGATCACACTTCCCTGTTCACTCCTACAGCTGATCACACTTCCCTGTTCAGTCCTACAGCCGATCACACTTACCTGTTCACTCCTACAGCTGATCACACTCCCCTGTTCAGTCCTACAGCCGCTCACACTTACCTGTTCACTCCTACAGCTGATCACACTTCCCTGTTCAGTCCTACAGCCGATCACACTCACCTATACACTCTTACAGCCACTCAGGCTCACTCGTTCACTCCTACAGCCGATGACGCTTGCTCACACGTTTACACCTACAGCCGACGATATTTTCACAACAGTTGCGAGGAATCGCCAAGCCCGAATCCCAAAAGAACCTCTGGCAGGGACCTGCGCTTTCATGGCATTTTTTTTTCTCCAAACTTTGCAAGTTCTAAATTGCGAGGAAAAAAACGGTCACAGTATTCGTGTGGGTTCAACCCTCAAGAAAACAGTAACTTTTTTTGCACGAAAATTCTCCTGAAAAACTTTTTTTTTTTGCAAGAATTTTCGACAACTCAGTAAGATTTTGCTGTTTAGAGAACTCCACTGTTGACAAGCATTTCCAGTTAAATTTACATTTTTTCCTAGCCCTAATCCTTTGACCGCCTGCAGTTTGTGACAAACCCTTTAATTTTCATAATCTCAAGAGACTCGTGAAGGATTGCTAGAAAAGGCGCCCCCTCCCCAACACGAAGTTAAGTAGGCCTTACCCTATGGTCCTGAGTTTCACCAAACAACAACCCTTCTGCCAAGAAACCAGCAAAGAATGCACTGGTAGTGAGACACGAAGACCTACCAGCCCCTAGGAACATGTCCCTGGCCGGGGCCTGAAGTAACAACCCCTGTAGACACCTGGCTCACGTGAGCTGAGGTCTCCCGACTGCTTGTGCAAACACAGATCACACTGGCAGAACACTGATCACACTGGCACTAACAATAAAACGCATAGTCTGCCTGGTTGGATGCCTCGCAAAACCTACGGTCACTCACAGCAGGTGACCAAATGCGGCGACCTGGCGATAACCAATCAGCAGTGCTTAATTTGTCAAAAAATAAAACAAAACAAGCATTGGCATAGCCAATAGGTCTCTCTGTTGGGACCTTATAAGTATTTAGTTATGCAGCACAATATCCTTGGTGCAACAACATCAACTGTTGCATGGCTAAACACATATAAGGTCCCAAAGGCGAGACCTATTGGCTATGCCAATGCTTGTTTATCCATGCCTTCGAACGCATATCCAGAGCTTCTCCTTGGGCTTTTAGACCACAGCTTTCATGATTTACCAGTGTGTAAGGGAAAATGTCACCTCCTAAGACAACAGGGTTCAAACCGTGTAGGGACTGTCTCACACAGATATCTGTGATGCACCCTCGCAAACTATGCTTATGGTATCTGGAGTCGGAGCAGGACTCCAGGGCCCGCAATGACTGCCCCCAGATGAATCTGAATGAAAGCCATACGGGACTGCAAAGCCAAACTTTGCATTGCCAAACACAAAAAGAATACGCGGCGCCACCGATGAAAGTCGAAAGGAAGTCACATGCCCACTCGCGAAGCTATTCCTACAGCAGATTATCGTTGTAGTTGAAATCTCCAGGCACGTCTCTTTAACGGAGCCAATTTCAGTCTCGGCGCACCTGCAGCTTTCAGGTGTGTTGGTGATGTTACTGCAAGTACAATCCTTCAGATAGGCCTTGCTGCGCATTTTCAGCACTTTATTGGCCCAAGTATCCACATGCAGGTCAACTGTAAACAGCACCTGTGCCCTTGAGCCCATAGCTGATTCAGCACCGACTTAGGTCCTGGTGTCTGCGCCTGCACTGGGTCCCTGCACGTCAATGCCAATGCTATAGACGCTGGAGGAGGATGTGCAGCCCATTGTGCCATCTGACTCCGAGCAAAATCCTTGATTGTTCCTGGCTCGACCGGCACGCAGCCTGTAGGCATTCCTTCAGACTCCGACACTTAGCCCCTACCATGTGGTAGGACCCAAACTTTACAGTCTTTTTGGGACTGATACGGACAATGACAATTACAATGAAGGGGATAATTATGTTCCACAATATGATGAGGAGGCCTGGTATACAGAATTCTAGGATGCCTCCGCCTGGTCCTGCTATGGAGAAAAGTGCCTCCTTTGCAGTTGTTTTGTGTAGGGCAGCAAAGTTGTAGACTTGCATCTCCCTACTATGAAAGTGAAAACTAATGTGTTAACTAAAGTACTTCAACATGGGTAGGCCTCTGTTATTACCATTTAATGAGTTCCGCACGGATAACCTTTTGGGCACTTGCTCGAAACCATATCGAGGCCGCCTGTTAATAGGCAGGTCGCTCACCACTATCGTCCCGCACCAGGCTCCTCTGTGAGCCTTGCTCTGAGGTCAGGGTGTACCAGCTGCCTTCTGGACTGCTACTCCCTGTCCATTGGGACACAGTGGCTCAAATTGTACCGGCTGTACCAGATGACCTTTCAGTTTATCTTACACAGGCTATTTAGGATGGTCGAGATACAGCAACATTTGTATTATGCTGTGGCTTCCACATGACGTACTGTTTAGGTAGCACAATAGGCACTAGTGTGGCTCTTCAGTGCCACAACTGAATAAGATCTACAGACTACTCTTGTGATGTCCAAGCATCCCTAATGGACTTGCTGTTTGACGTTTATCACCACTTTGGTAAAAAACTGGACTCAAATGGTTTTTAGGAGAGTAGGGACACCAGACAATTCCACCAATAATTTTGCCCTCTCCTTGGCTGCAGTTAAGGTTTTCAGTTTTGCCAAAGTCAGACGACTATATCAGACCAGCAGGCCTCCTCCCTTTCGTGGCAGAGGCCTCAGTTTATAATACCCAGGCCAGCAGGGAAAACATGCAGCTCTATCCACTGCCCCTCCTGCAGTTGCATCCACAAAACTGCTTTAGTGTGTTCTTGCCAGCACGCAGCCACCCTATCGGAGGCAGGATCAGATATTTCCTTCAAGGTTGTCATGCCAACACTTCAGACAATTGGGTCCTCAGAATTGTCCACCAGGGCTAGGATCTCACTTTCCTTTCTACCCTCTCCGCACCTTCCAGCACCATCATGGTGGCTGACAGAGGACTATCTGTCTTTCAGCAGGAAGTGCAGGCCATTTTGGGAAAAGGGGCCTTAGAGGGAGTTCTGGCCTCAGAAGTAGGTTCTGAGGCGTACTCACGCTACTTGCTTGTGCTGAAGAAGAACAGAGGCCTTCACTCCACTGTGGATCTTCACTCTCTTAATACCTTTCTGCAAAAGGACAAATCCAAGATGCTCACACTAGCCCAGGTCCTATCTGCTCTAGACCCCGGAGACTGGATGGTGGGACTGGACCTGCAGGACTCTTATTTCCATTTCCCGATCCTGCAGGCCCACAGAGGCTACGTGTGGTTCACAATGGCCCAGGAGCATACTTAGTTTGTATTGCTCCCATTTGGCCTCATCAGAGCCCTTTGGATGTTTACTAAAGTGATGGCAGTGGCCATTGCACGCCTTTGGAAATTGGGGGCACCAGTCTTCCTCTACCTCAACAACTGTCTGCGGAATGCAAGCTTGACCCAGGGAGTCGTCAACTATCTCCAGAGGACAAGGAATATCCTAGCATCGTTTGGGTTCACTGGGTTGCCTAAGTCACATCTCACTCTTTCTCAGACTCTCCGGTTCATCTTAGCTATTTTGGGTATGGTGCTGTTTCATGCCTTTTTCCCAGAGCAGAGAGCCCAGGCAAAGATCATGATGTTTCAGCCTCGGTCCTGGATCTCCCTGCTGATGACTCTGAGGCCCCTGGGATTGTTGGCCTCTTGCATACTGCTGGCCAGACAAACCAGAAGGCTTGTGCAGGCTCTGTAGTAGGACCTCAAATCTTAGAGAGGGATCAGCATCACCGGACTCTATCAAAATTGTCTCCAGATTTAGGCGAAGACTGCAAAAGAGGTGGTTTTCTGGACTCCGATAGGGTCAGTGGGAGACCCCTCTTCTGACCTCACCAAAGCTGATGGTGGTCATGGATGCTTCACTATTGGGTTGGGGAGGCCGTCTGGGAGAGTTGGAGATCAGAGACCTCTAATTTCTGGCAGAGACCTGATTCCTCATCAGTTTGTTGAAATTGAGAATGATTCTCTTGGCATTGAAGGCCTTCCTGCCACCATCAAAGGAAGGCTGGTGTAGGTGCTCATAATCAACACCATCACTATGTGGTACTGCAACAAACAGGGCGGGTTGAGTCCTTTGCAAAGAGGCTCTATTCTTCTGAAAGTGGCTGAACTGCCAGGGATTTTCTCTGGTGGTGAACTACCGTGAGTGATCTCTAAACACCAGGGCGGACTAATTCAGCCACTGGCGCTTAGTGGATCATGCATGGCAGAAGCACCTAGAGAATGTCATGTAATGTAATTTAAAGGGTACTTCTATAGCTCTCTATTACTCCAAAGAGTGTCCTGGTGCTCTGCACGTCAAATGTTGACTGAGTAAAAAAACAAATCATTATGTCTAATGGAAGAGCCACATTTTTAATTTCTTCCAAAATTTGGCATTGGCTGAGATAGCCTGCAACTCCAGGGGTAGTTTATTTATTTATTTTTATTTTGAGACTTTTTTATAGCACAAACATGACCTTTACAGATTTACAGCGAGCAGAGAACAAAAAAGCAAAAAGAACAATAATATCATATTTGAAATAAATACAGGATAAGGTAGTTTTCAGAAAAGAAAGGTACACTTCAAATTGTTCAGAGAGTAGATGCAAATAAACCAATAAAAACAATAATATCATAGTCAATAAAACTACAGGATTAGGTAGTATCGAGAAAAGGGAGGGTACGACATTATGTCAGGACTAATAAGTCAAATGCAATCAAGTAGCAGTAGTGAGTGTGATTGAGGAATCGGGATGGGTATGAAGAGAGATGATCTTAGGATCTAGGGCAGAAATGTGTTCATAAGGAGTACTTTGACTTCTTTCTTGAAGTATAATCTTGAGGGATTCATTTTGGCTTTAGGGGGCAAGGTGTTCCAAATTCTCAGTGCAATCACAGAGAAAGATCGGTTGTAAATTTTCTTCTTGTGAAATAATCTGAGGTTTCAGAAGTAAGATGTTGGAGCTTCTGGAAGATCTGTAGCCACCAGACAGTTTGAGCTTCTGAGCGAGATATCTAGGGGTTTTGAGGTGGAGGGCTTTATGTGTAATGAAGGCAATTTTTTGCTGAATTCTTGTTTCGTAAGGGAGCCAGTTGAGGGATTTCAGATTGGGGGTGATGTAGTTGTTTCTTTTTGAGCTGGTGATGAGCCTTGCAGCAGAGGTGAGCGAGGACCTTAGAGGAGCCATTTTGAATCTGGGCAGGCCGCAGAGGGTTGCATTTCCATAGTCCAACCTGGGAATCATTAGGGCTTGCATTGCATACTTGAAGTCATTGGAGGGGAGGAAGGGTTTTAATTTTCTTAGAGTGTTCATTTGGAGATTCGCTTGTTTGGTGGCTGCACTGATGTGCTTTTGCATGCAGAGGTTCTTGTTGAGAGTTAATCCCAGTGATCTCGCTTAATCAGTAATTTGTGGAATGCAGTTGAGGGCTTTTAGATGTTTCAACCATTCTTCAATGACAAGTGACTGGTTGGGTGGGGTGATTAGGAGGAATTCGTTTTTTGGGGTATTTCATTTGAGATGATTGGATGCCAGCCAACTTTGAGTTTTCTGTAGAGTTGTGTTGAGGGAACTGATGTCTTCTCTCCCCTCCATGCAAGCCTTTAGGAAGGCCCTTAAGACGTGGCTATTTGCCAGGGCCTACCCTTAGCTTTGATCAGTCTTCCTAGGAACTTTTTTTGGTTAGGCGCCTTGATGCCTTCGGGCTTAGTAGCGCGATTACAAATTCTTTTTCATTCATTCATTCATTCATTCTGGGTTGTAGACTTTTAGGTATAATTGGGTGTCGTCAGTGTACACGTGGTAGTGGATTTTGGATAAACTCAGAATTTTCGCTGGAGGCTGCATGAACAGTTTAAAGAGAGTGAGCGAAAAGGAGGAGCCCTGTGGGACCCCTATTGTGACTGTAGTGGTCTGCTATAGTGAATGATTAACCTTGACTCTTTGAGTCCTGTTTTGGAGATAAGAGGTGAACCAGTTCAGGACTGATCCTGTTAGCCCCATTCGGTGTTCCAAAAGGTCAAGTAGGTTGTTATGCTTAACTGATGATAGGACAAGGGGGATTATTAGTCAAGTTTGGCTCTGATCCAGCATTCTAAGTGCATCGTCCACTATGTGTGTTGTAGCCGATTTGGTGCTGTGCCCTGGACGGAAACCAGATTGAAATGGGTATAATAGGCGGAATTGATCAATGTGGTTACAGAGTTGGATCCAAACTTCGCCAGGGTAGGAATATTAGAGATAGGTCAGAACTTGTTTAAATCAGTTTGATCTGCTTTTGTTTTTTTAGGATGGGAGAAAGCTGACCGGACTTTAGGCAGTCAGGGATAGTGCCTTGAAGGAGGGAGGCATTAACAATCTTAGTCCAAAGTGGGGTTATTGAAGGTGTGATCTCCTTGAAGAAGTTGGGAGGTAGAGGGCCATTGAAGTGTTTTGAAGGTTGCAGAGTTGCTAGAATCTTGTGAATGGCACTTTCCTCAAAGGTTTAGAAAGAGTTCCATGCGGTGTTTTTTGGGGGGATGTGCCCAGGGTACAAGAGGGAACAGCATTCCAGGAGGTGGAGAAGATGGTTTGAGATGGGAGAGGATGTTGTTCCAAAGCCGTCTGCAGATTGTTTGTCATGCTTACTGTCTCCTGCAGAAAGAAGGAGGCAGTTTGGTAAAAGAACGGATTGGGTGCGCAGTTTGATTGTACTTTTATGAGTTAAATAGTTTTTTTGGGTCGGTTACGGGCTTGATTCAGCTGGTTTCTGAAGAAATTTGCTTTCAAAATTCTGAAACTTTTGTTGTATCTGTTCGTCAATGATCTCATGTGCTTGAGGTGTTCAAGGGACGGAGCTGATCTCCACTGACTTTCTGCTAGCCTCCGGTTTTGTCTTTCTGTATTGAGGCTACCTTTATACCAAGGTTTGGAGTCTTTGGTGGACTCTCTTTTTAGTTGTAATGGAGCGAATGATTCAAGAATAGTCTCCTTGCAGCGAGTGTAGTGATTTGTAAAACCATGGGCATCTGACATCTCTCCAGGAGGAGGCAGGATATTCTGGCTGAGAGAAGTCAGTTCATTATGGTTGATGTTATGCATGCTTCTTTTCCAGAGTCTTGGTTTCGTTAGTTGAACTGTCTTAATTATCACAGCTTCCATTATGAGGAGTGTGATGCGGTGGTGGTCGGTCCAGTCACAGGGGAGGATGGATTCCAATTGAATTGAATTGGGATTCACAATGATAAGTGTGTTGAGTGTGGGGTTGTCGCAAAATTGGGTCAGATTGAGGTCAGCAAGGAAGGTTTTACAGCTGTTAACTGCAGGATCATTTAGATCATTCCAGTGGAGTTTGAAGTCTCCGAGGAAGATTTAAGTACAATGTTGACCTGTGTTTGTTACAATGGTTTCCATGACTTGTTCCAAGAAAGCAAGATTGTCTTCTGGAGGGTGGTAGATCGTATGTAGTTTGCATAGAAGCCTGTTGTTGTGATATCGAGGCATATGTATTCGCAAGTGGATAGAACAGGGGATTGTGCATGTTTAACTGACAGGTTAATGCTGTGTACGCAAGCGATGCCTCCACCTGGTCTACTGGGTCTGTCCAATCTAGTGATGCCGTGGTTTGGAGAGACTAGTATGTGAAGGATAGGAGCAGAGGAGTCACTTAGCCAGGTTTCAGTCAGGATTAGGAGGTCAAGATCATGTACGAGGATAAGGTAAGCAATATCTCCTGCATGACTTGCAGCTGATCTGCAATTGATTAGCATGCATTGCAATTGGGGTTTGTGGTGTGCAAGGGTAGTCTATGTAAGTATACCTCGCCTGAGGTTGTGTTTGTTGACCTCTCTATTGTTGAGCCTAGGAGCTCTATGAGGGTTTGCCGAGATGGAATGGATTAGACCCTGACTATCAATGTCATCAGGGTGTGAAGAGGTATATGATAAGAGGAGGATTTGGATATCATTGTTGGATAGAGGGACTTTCCGTCTTATTGGTCATGTGGGTGCATTGAGATAGGGTCTAGCTCTTCAATTCCATTGCATGGGTGACGGGAAAGTAAAGGTCAAGTTGGAATGAGAGTGTTCATCCTCCAGTTCCTATTAGAGTTTCAGGGAATCTGCACATACACAGAACTATGCGTAGGATTATGGGACCTTGGTGTATAGGGGCTGAGCCTTCCTACCGCCTTAGTACCCACGAGCCCAGGACCGACTAGCTATAGTATCTCACTTGCTCTCCTACACAAGCACGTAGAAGCAAATGATTAGACAACCCAGAACACAACACTCCCTGATCTCTCAGTAATCGTGGTAAAAAGACACACCTTTTCGCTCACACTCGCTCCTGTCCACAATAAGATCTGGCCGAGACATGAATATAGTTCAAAATGTTTATTTTAACTAATGGGCTCTAGCATGTAGTATATTTGTCACAACAAGCAGAAAAATGCATAACAGTAATACAGTTAGCATCGCAGCCAGTCCATACATAATGAAGAGAGATGTCATCGTATAAAGACAATGGAGAAAGGACTATAGTGCCTAACCTCCCTCCCCTTGGTAAGAATGAGTATTATTATATAATAGAAGATCTCTGGGTTTTGTTAGCAGATCCCATACCAGAGCATAGATGGGATTTCTACATCGAAGCTGGGCGCTGCTCCTCTCCCTGGAAAGGTCCATCTCTAAGTGTGTCTCACCTAAACATGTATCCTCATAATATCAAAGTACGAGTCTCCAGCCGCAGCTGCAGGGGTATGTTTTGTCTAGGTGCTAGGGCCTGACCAGAACAGAATAACAAGGGGCATTGTTTATCAACGTTACTCACAATGTTCAGAATAAACTCCAGGAACAGGCAGAGAACGAACACAGCAGACAGTTAACATGTGAAAGGTATAAACAGAGTCTTCCAAAAATAAAGTTATGTAGTAGCGTGCGCAAAAGCAGCAACATGGTTGCACGGGCTATGCTAACTTAGTGATGTCGATAATGTCCCTATCTGCCACATGACATTAGGACACTGAAAATTGGTCATCTCTGTTGTGATGTGAATGAGTCTATGTAGGTCTGCTTTGAGATCATGCAAGTTTTTTATAATCGCATCCAGTCTGGATTCTAGTAAGGTATGTGGGTGGGTTGTCAAGTCTTGGAGCAGGGGGCAGAGGGGCAAGGGGGTGATGATGTCGGTGGAGTTAGGGTGCTGATGGATTGGGGAGAAGGCATAAGGGAGGGTGGGTTGGGGGTTGAAGTAGGATCGACGTTAGGAGGAGGAGACCTGAAGGGATGGGTGAGTGGGATTGCTAAAGGTATGTCATTGGGTGTTATTGGGGGATCAGCATTCGGGGGAGTCAGTGGTTGAGGCAAGTGGGGGGTCAAATGTATAGTCTGGGTGAAAGTGTGGGTAACTTGGATCTGTAACTCTGAAGTAATTGCTCTGGGTGTGGGATGAGACTGCAGTCTAGTGTGGTGAACGGAGGAAGCGGGATCAGACGCGACGGGAGGTGGAGGTGAGTTTGTGATACCTAAAGAGTTAGGAAAGTCTGGAACGGAGGAGGAATTAGAAATCAGTGCAGTTTTCTTGATGAGGGGGAAAAATTCCTCGAATAATTTAAGGTGGTGATCTGAAGACTGGATGAGGATAATACCATTGTTGTAGATGGTGACTTCTGCTCTGCACGCCGATGAGGGGGGCTACAGACAGTCTGAGACCATGAGATGTTTTTCTGGATGTAGAGATCAAGAGCAATGAGAGCAGGGCTTTCCTCCATTGTGCTCTTTTTGTATTCAAAATTAGGTCACTTATTATAACTCCTTTATTTGCGCAAATGTAGGGGTCAGAAACCAGGGTTTCTGGATGACATTTGAGGAGTCTGTGTTTTAAGGACTTGGATCCTTTTTTGATAGATTCAGGGGGTACTTAATTTTAGAAGCATAGCTTCACGATGGCTCATGGTTGGTGTTGGTTGTTCTTTGTGAGTCCATCCCAGAAGCAAGCTGAAAATAGGGTGGCAGAGGGGGGTGGAGGATGTTGGCAGAAGGGGATGCAGGATTAGGGCTAGATTGTGTAACTGTGGGAGTTCGCCCGTTATCATAGGAATAGGTAGGACAAAATGAGGGCTTTAACCAGCTCAGAGGTCCATCGCAGGAATAAGTGCAGTCAGGGTCAAATGATGATGCAGCCAGCGAAGGGGCAGGCAGGGAAGATTGGTGGGTGAGGTAGGATGTGCTTCGCCTGAGATTGTGGTGGGGCGAATAGCTGAATAGGTCCTTACTTATTGTTCCATGCTGACGGTCCTAAGAAGAAAAAGTACCTCCCACCAGCTTTGGAGCGCTGGATCCGAGGGATATTGGTACAAAAAAGTGTTGGCTGAACGAAGGCATCTAGACGGAGCATAGGGAATAATCTGTGCTCTGAGATACGCTGCACCCGACTAATGGAGGGCTTTTTTGTACCGGTACCAGGGTTTTGAAAAGAATCCTCTTCTTAATAGGGAGCCAGTGCAGCACCCTCAAATGTGGAGATGTGTTCTCAATGGCAGACGCCAAAAGGGTGCAGACTGCTGCGTTTTGGACCACCTCTAATTTATTGATGAGATAGTCTGGAAGACCCAGGTACACTGCATTGCCGTAGTCAAGCCTCGAGGTTGTTAGAGCCTGTACTACCTGTTTCCTAGCTAAGAAATTGAAAAAACCTTCTTAGCACACGCAGTAGTCCAAAACAAGTCCCCACTGCCACATTGACTCGAGGTACAAAGGAAGGACAGACAACTAATTTAATGCCAAAATTCTTTGCTGAGCTAGCCTGGTGACCTGGAGGAGGGGTATTAGCCAACCAAAAGGATTGACAAGGCTCAAAGGCCTTAACATCAGAAAAAAGTAGCTCAGTCTATTCTGCATTGCATTTGAGCTGGTGGTGTTTTAGCCACTGAAAAACTGCTGTCAGACATGCTCTGATCTTTTCACCCGGGAACACTTCGTCCCTTCCCCAGGATTACAATAGCCGAGTGTCATCAGCATAGGAAATTATTTTTGCTCCCAGATCCTCAGCCAGTAAGGCAAGTGGTGTAAGATAGACATTAAATAAGGTAGGGCACAAAGCTGAGCCCTGCTGCACTCCCACTCCCAACTCACACGTCCCAGAGGAGCAAGGAGGAATCCAAACCTCTTGACCTTGACCCTCAAGGAACAAAGCCAGTCAGTCCCGCTTATGACCCCCAATTCCGATGGATTGAAGCTAGGCCAAGAGTGTGATGTGGGGGTACTGTGTCAAAGGCTGCTGAGAGATCTAAGCACCTAGAGATAGCACAGGGGGTCTTCCAGCAATGTGAAGAAACCTTGTTTGATCTTTTCACTACTGTCAAGAGCATGCTATGTCAGCACTTTTACGTGTTGGATTCTCTCTCTTGGAAACACCTTCCATATGGAGTGGAGTTCTGTATGTCTTCCTGGCACTACCTTTTCTGCCCGAGTTCTGAAGCAGATTAGGAACGACCTGGTCCATATCATCTTAGTGGCACCAGATTGGGCCAGGTGTGTGGCACCTAGAAGATCTGGACATGAGCATCTGTCCGTTGATCAACCTGCGGCTTTTGGAGGATCTTCTGTCGCAGCAGCAGGGCAGGGTACTGCACCCGGGCCTGCAAAAT
Organism: Triturus cristatus; assembly: GCF_964204655.1. Lineage (NCBI taxonomy): Eukaryota > Metazoa > Chordata > Amphibia > Caudata > Salamandridae > Triturus > Triturus cristatus. Next base: position 650,079,927 of record NC_140590.1, read on the forward strand.
TTGCATCTCCATGCATGGAGATTGAGCAGTGGCAGTTGATATCCTTCGACCTTTCCCCTGATGTCATTGATGTCATCTTGACAGCGACATGTCCTTCCACAAAATCAGTGTATGCCAGTCACTGGGATACATTTGTGACTTGTTGTGGCACTAGCCAAATTGACCCATGGCAAGTGAAGTTGTCTTAATTTTTGTTGTTTGTTCTGTCCCTGGCCCAGCAAGGACTGCTTTGAGCACTGTTAAAGGCTACCTATTGGCTCTTTCAGATTTTTTGCGGTTGCCGGATCAGCCCTCTTTATTTAAATCACAAGTTGTGATGAGATTTTTGAAACACTTATTTCCAGCTAAACCCTTTGTGATGCCATTGTGGGATTTAACATTACTCCTCACTCTTTTTATGTGCAGCCCTTTTGAGCCACTGAATAGTTGTCACTTGAGACTTCTGTCTTTCTCATTGTCTTACCATCAGCTCTACATGTAGGTGAGCTGCAAACTCTTTCTGTCAACCCACCTCATGCAACATCCTTTCCAGACAAGTTGGTGTTAAGGTCCTGAGCTTCCTTTCTACCGAAAGTGGTCACTCCATTTTATGTTGGGCATGCTATTACCCTTCCGTCATTCTTTGCTCCCTCTAAGACAGACTTACATCATTTAATCCTAAAAAGGCACTAAGCTTTTATATTGATTGCATCAAAGAACATCAGGTAAATGATCAGTTCTTAATTGTTTTTTTTTTTTAGCAAAATAGGGCCAGGCAATGGAAAAATGGACCGTCTCTCGGTGGGTTGTTCTCTGCATAAAGATCTGCTATGTTGTGGCAAAAAAGCAGTCCCCAAAAGGCTTACAGGCTCATTCCACCAGGGCCAAAGCTGCTGCCACTGCGTTAGCATGAAGAGTACCTGTCCTGAAAAGTTGCCTGGCAGCTGCGTGGGCATTGGTACATACTTTCACAAAGCACTACTTCCTCTGCAGTCAGGTCTATTGAGAGGGGTATTGTGCCTGCTTAGTTCTGCAAGACTTTTTGATCTTAGCGAGTTCACAGACCCAGCATGTCCTGATTTACTGCTGTGGTATTTATTCACAAGGTGAGGAATTTGTGGTTAGAAGTATACATCAGAAGAACAAGTTACTTATCTTCAGTATCGATCTTTCTAGTGGATACTCCATCTAATCGCAGATTCGAGACTGACTTTCCAACTTCCTTGTTCTGTGCATTGGACTCTTTTTTCACCTAAACAGGTCCCTCTCTATAGCTCTGCACACTGGTCATGCCAATCTGCTAATGAGCTGTGCGTCTGAGGGTGCCGACAGCCTAAGAAAGCAACAGACATCCGCGTGCACGGGTGGCGCTTACATGCGTCTCCACTAGTCATTTCCAGGGTAGGACAACAATGGTGCAAAGCCGCATGACAACACCCACTGGCATGTAGGAGTACTGCTCTAAAGGTTTGCAGATCCAGTCTAATGACTGTGGAATATTCAGAAAGTGAGGAATCTGCGGTTAGATAGACTATCCACCAGAAAGAGTGTTAAAGAAGGTAAGTAACTTGTTCTTTTGTGCCTCAGTTTTGCTATCGGAGTGACTGAAAACATTCTGACTACAGGGTTAAGTGCTGTATTAAAAAATGGTAATATGAAATATTTGGTCCTTATACAATTCCCACAGTAATGCTGAGAAGCAATATCACATATGCAAATCTGTTTCGTGGGTCTCTGTTTTTTCATAATTCTGAGCTCCATAGGGATACATTGTTAATTCAGAACATTTTCCCAGTCCTGAGCAACAAAAATTGGATGATTGCATTTTTTTTGATGTACACATCTTACTAGGTTTTTACATGGAAAAACTCATGTAGTGTAAAAATATATATATATATGCTGGTTCTGTGTGGTATTTGTCCACTTGGAATCTAGATTCAGGCGCAAACTTTCGTTTGTGCCCGAATCGAAATGACCACAGCCATTGAAAAGAGGGCCTTTGTGTCTACAGTTGAGCATGCCTGTGAATATATTGCCATCTTTTCAGCGACTTTTAATGTAGAAATGAATGGGGCCTTCCTTCTGAGCAGCTGCTTTTATTCACTTTTCTGCTATTTACTTTAAACCATGCTTGTGGTTTTGACGTGCAGCCCATGTACTTGCGACTGTCCTTCCTCTTACACACATTTCCCTCAGTGATCGATTGGAGGGGTGGCACACGCAAAAGTAGGAAGCCATTGCCAATATTAGGTTGTTCGGACTTTACCTTCGCTCATATTCGACCACACCACCATAGTGTTGCATTGTAGGATAGGGTTAGATAGATATTTATGTGCCGTTGTACTGGGTTTGTCAAATGCTACATTTCCAGTCTTTCTGTAGACCAATTCTCATTTGAATTGTTTCCAGGGACATCAAAGGCAAAATATAGTAAAATATCAGACTTTATATGCTAGTCATTAACCCGAAGTGACCAAGCTTCTGCTGCAGGTTAATGTTTAAAACCTACAAACCCCTTCGTGGGGGTGGAAGGATATAGCACGTTCATCAGATCTGAACACTATATATTTTTTTTAAACTGAAGAATAAACTAACAAGATGCAAGACATTCTGCAACAAAGGCCACATTTTATCGTCTGGTGAGCGTCACCCCTTACTAGTAAAGCCCCAGTGGCACTGGCCCTTATTTTGAACAAGTGGTAACAGTAGTACATGTGTACCTCCAAGCAAGGCCTTGTTCGATTCCAGTCGTAAGCGGGTATTTGTGCTGAACAGGGAGAGCCATCAGCCACCGGTGCTTAGGCCCATTGGACACGCTAACGATACAAAGCATCAAGGGGATTTGTCCTTACTACAACAGCCTGTTGGGGTCTGAGTTCTCCAGGCTCCCAGGGAGGGAGCTGTATCAAATCTCAAGTATGCTCTGGGCTCTGAAGGGCTTAGAATTACAAGCAAGCGCTTTAAATAACTGCCACACTCCTGTGACCATCGCTGCGCATGACAGTGTCTTATCAAAGCATATGCTTGGCATGTTGAGGGTATTGATTTTAACAAATAACTCTCAAATTCAATGTAAATCCTGCATCACTTCAGAGACACGATTCTAACAAAAACCGCCATTACCGGAGTTTCATGAAAACATAATTTTGTACCTGCAGTTCAGATAAAGGTGTTGAAGAGGAAGACGTACATGGCAATTATTATTCCAGTATCTTCAACAAAGAGCACTTTGTTGCTTTTTCTCGCGTGTGGCGCCTGTCCCCTGGTCTTCACACCCTTCTTCGTATCCCGCAAGAGTCCAGTCAGACCCCATGCTTGCATTTCTAGCAGGCTGAAGCAGTGCACTGGTTTAAGGGAACATATATCATCCAGGGGGAACTCCATGTGGAAAATAGGAGAGGTGAGTTCGGGGTCGCTTTAAAAAAAAAAAAAAAAATGATTGGCATTTTCAAACAAAGAGGTTACATTACATTGCAACAAGCCAGCTTGATATTGACCAATATAGGAGCATATATATACATAGTCATAATAGCACACAAATCCTAATAGCAGCATACACTTCATCTACCCTCCACTAGTAGAAGGATGATTTACATGCATCAATCATTTATTTATTCGCACGAATCAGCAAGTCTCAGCAACAGAATAGTCGTGCATTACAGATCTCCGCAGAGAGGGTATAGATTGCATTTGTATATCATTCTTTTAACCACAGGTCTAAAATATTATTGCAGGTGAACAGAGTCTAGAGGTAAGTGTAGGGTATTAGCACATCATGCCAGTGGTGCAATCTGAATGTCTCCCATGCTTGCTACTCCAGTCGATGACTGCTGACCCTGGATCCAAGCTAAAAATGGTTCCCATATGTGACGAGGTCTGGAAGAGGGCGGCATTAGTTCCCAAAATATGCTTAATTGCGTGTGCCTGTATGTAATGTCTCTAACCCACTCTTTAATGGAGGGCACCCGTCTTCTGCCCCAATGGATTGCAACCTGTCTCTTCGCAAACAATAAGAGGAGGGCATGCAATTTATGCAACTTGGGCGGTGTATCTTTAACATACCCTAATAGGCCAAGAACAGGAGATGGGGCTAGTGATGCGCCTAGGATGCTGTTCACTGTAGCAATATAAAAGCCGATTGATTAACTATATACAATGTGATCATAAGAAATACCATAAAGGGACTGTAGAGTCAAAGCTGCCAGCATGCTGAAAACAATAAACTGCACGTCTGTCTCTCAGACTTCCTCATCCATCACCCTGCTAAGCACTGCATCCTATAACACGATAAACACACCTCAGAGGTCCTCACACATGACATGGAAATACATCCCACATAGGATCAAAACAAAGGCAACACACTTTCAACCATGCACCCTATAAGGTGCAGCGTACTACCCATGTAGGCAAGCACTTCAGCGCCCTACACAGGGGTAATAAGCGCTAGCTAAATGTTAAGGTACAAACTGTAAAGTGGAGAATGTGATGCAACTATAGTCTAATAAGTGGGATTATGATAGGTTAATTGTGTTGTAATTGTGCCGTCCCTACTTTTTCGTTTGCATCAACAGTTGACACAGCATGTGTACAGATGTTTGGCAAGAGGATGCCTTTGCTTGCAGGAAACACTAGAATCATTCACTCTCAAAGCCTTTTTGTTCATCAGGAGTTTTTATTACCAAGGAATATAATTCTTATAACAGTGGCAATGAGCTATCATGGCAAATTCTAATGTACCAGCTCCGAATGGAGAACAAGGATCAGAAATAGACAGCAAAGTTAGCCTGATTGGATATGTGAGTACTGATGTTCAAGTGCAATTTATTTTGCAAATTCAAAAAGTGATTTACCAGTTGATGGATCCATTTCCTACAGGCAGTATGTGTAAAAGTGCACTTAGAAAATTGGATGAGTTCTTGATAAGCGAGCCAATGGCTGCTTGCCTGTCCAGGAAACCACTGTTACAAAGCTGCTGGTTCATTGGCTATTTTTCGTGGCGCGAAACAAAGCCTGCATAATGTTTAAGCACTTGAAGAAACAGCATAAGTCTGTCTCTGTCATTTTGGGAATAAAATTGAGGTCATTGCCCCAAAGAACATATACTATTTGTGCATGAAACAATGCAGAGCCTTGTAGCAACCATTGTGTCTTGTGAATACTATGCACTCTTGCACCTAAATGATAATTCTGGCTTGGGCGCCATCTTGAAAAGGGACTCTACCTATCTTTGAAAAACATGATCTGGATTGTACGCATTGTTTCTCTCTTCATGTTCTTACTTGTCATGTAGTTCCTTATCAAGATGAGGAAGGCCTTCTTGCTTCTGTTGTATAGAGTCGTGTTTCTTTATTTCTAGATCCCTTTTAGCTTATAAAATCCCTTACTAAATAAACAGATAATGACACTGGGTCGTGCCAGTACACCGGTGGATACTGTTCTGCGTGGTATGACAAAACTCAGTTAACTTTGTTCTTCCTAAGTCCAATGACCTGACTTAATTATTTTGCTTGACTGCAATCTGAAAGAAACAGTTAGTTATAGATTCCATATGTTAGAATTACCCCAGGCGTCAGACTGGATCCGGAAAGTTTTTCGTCAGCAGTACCACCGCACGTCGGAAGGTGGTGTCGGTCGACTCTGCGTTCGTCGTCGGCCTCGTGGTCGCCGGGAGGACGTCGCGGTAGCTACATAGATGCCGTCCTTGTGGGCTGACGTCAGTTCTTTCTTTTTCCACGCCAGCTAGCGCAGATCCGGAGAGAGCAGTACCTCCAGTCACTTTTTGACTGATTTTTTTTTACTTTTGTCGTAATCGTTTTCAAGTCCATCGACTAGCGATACATACAGTGAAACACCAAAACATAGCAGGGAAGGGAACAAGGTTTGTGCATTCAACCCTTTGGGAGCTGTCTTCGCCCGATCTTTGGCAAATCGCACACTTCTGTTCAGGGCACAAATCCTAAAAAAAGAAGTGGGGGGACTAACCTAGTTAGGCAGTGTGCAAGTGACATCACGGCGCGCAACCTCACAGCACGCGACATCACGGCGCACAACATCACAGCGCACAACATCACAGCGCATGACATCACATATGGCATCACAGGAATTGACATCATAGAAAGTGGCATCACAAGTCACGACTTTACAGGAAGTGGCATCACAAGAAGTGACATGAGATCCAAAGCCCTCACATATGTTTAGCAGGTCTATCATGTGCATGTTTGCGCATTGCGAGGATAATAGCACAGTGAGCATTGGAATGGAAGATGAAATTTGACTTCTACACCTTGCAATCCCCCAGTTTTATGTAATACATCCTGTACATTCATTTACAAACTTATATAATGTATTGAACATTAAATATGCGTGTGTTGATGTAAAGCGCTCTGACACCCTGCATTGGAATGAGTAGGGCTATACAAGAAAAAATAGTGGTACTTAAATTATTTCAACGCCTTCTCAGGTGTAGTAAGCTCTAGATAAATGCAATTTGCTGTGTGTGTAAATACTGGGAAAGATCACCACATCTGACATTCTTACAGTGCATACATAGCTCCTAAACAGGGACTGAACAAAGTGAAAACAAAGTGGAAAGCTGCCTTTAAGTATGTGTGAAGTGCTAACATTTGTTTCCCCTCTGGTTCATTTGCATCTAGGTGTGAGGCTCCTGACTGCTGCCAGCCAAGAGACTCACAAAAGTCGGCCTTTGTTATGGGCCCAGCAGGAGTCTTAAAAAAGAAAGCCACGTCTCCGCCTGCACGTTGTTGCTTGTTGCAGATGGAAAGCAGACAACGTCGAGGCGCTGCTGAAAGTGTCCCTGTGTTTGGAAATTACACTGGGATGAGTTCAGCACATTATTCAGTGGGGCCCAAATTCTTGGCAGGATGGACGGCGTTCACCCTGTGAAAATAGTGGGTGGGCACCGTCCACCCGCGTGTACCCCCGACTCGTGCCCTGCTTCTGTTACGAACCCCCGCCCCCGATCGAGCACTGGCGGTGTGCACCAACCCATTCATCTCGTTGTGACCGTTGATAGTGGAAGGTGTAACTTCCCTTATTCCTTGATTTGATAAACATGCTCTTTTTTTTTTTTAAACACATTTTTATTAGAGGATTGTAATACAGTACATCATTGGGTTAAGTATTCCGCACGGTCATAACATAGTGGTGCAAGTCATACTATGGTGAAACATTATCATACAACCTTTGTCACAACTTGTCACTTGTTTACCTGGAAGCATACCCATTATCATTCCTGCTTTCATTTTGTTACGTTATGAAGAGAAAACATCCCTCGTTATCCATAACTAATTTTCATGGAGCTCTGACAGGAGACACCGTGGAACATGGTATTCTGCCCAGTAAGCACTGTTTCAACATATAGCTTATCATAGGAATTTTAGACAAAACAACTAAATCTTACTAACTTCCCCTCCCACTCCCTCCCACCGCAGGCTCAGCGGATGAAAGATTGTACAATCGTATACATAGTCCAATTCAGCGCATTGTCTTGATAAACGTGCTCTTGAGAAGCCTTACTATCATACACATAGCACACTCAGGAAGCAAAAGGATCCGAAAAGAGCGAATATCGGAGACCCAATAACTAATAACCATTTAGCCGGATTCAGCTACTGAGTTTCAAAACGAAAGAAGTGAAAGGTTTGCTTGCTACAACGTCAATAGTAGTGTTGGAACACCAAGCATTCTGCCAAGAAGTTTGTATATTGTTTGTTCTTTTGAGATCCCTGATTAAAAACACAAACATAGTAACAATAACTCAAACACAGGAGTGCCTGGCAATAGAGTTCGAGCAGCATTCTCAGCATCTCCAAATTAGCACAGCCCGTTAAACAAGAAAATGGGGAGCCTTTAGGTTTGTTGATGGTTATATCCGGTGATTGGCAAAATCATTAAACTCTACCTCCAACCCATCCCCGTTTTTCTGATGGATCATTTTAGAATGTTCTCCAAATTCGAAAGTAGTGTTGGTATATAAAAGCGAACCCCATTAAACAAGGTGTTAAATTTGTCAAAGATGTTTGCTAGAGCGGGCACGAGTAGGATGCTAAAAGACTTACTAAGCCACCAAGGACCATACATGCCATTTGATTTGGCACTTCCTGCCTCACTGCTCTTTTTGTGCATGCAGATTTTGCATACATAGGAAATGACAACCTTTTGTGTGATGCCTCCCCACCCCCAGAATTTTGTCTTTTGCCTATCGATTGTGCTGGTTTTAGAACCCTGTTCACTTTACCCCTGCTAACGAGTAGTAAAGTGCCTGTGCTTTCCCTTTAAATAGGGTCAAATTAGCATTCTACTAGTTGATATATTTAACTTACTTACAAGTCCCTAGTATATGGTACAAAATGTACGCAGGGCTTGGAAGTTCAATGCCACTAGTGGTCTGCAGCATCTATTGTGCCATTCACTATAGTGGCAGTGCAAATATGCGTTCAGGCCTACCATTGTAGCCTGACTGTAAAAGTGTGAAACATGCAATGGGACCTGTCAAAATAAACGTATTTTGACAGAAGAAAACCTTCATTTTAAATGTTAATAAGTCACTCATACCTAGGTCTTGTAGCCCACAAGACAAGGTGCATGGTATTTAAAAGTAGGACAGATAGAAATTTAAAGTTAGCATGTGCTTACAGTGACTGGCACCCCAAAGTTATTTTCACTGTTGGAAGGCTGCTTGGCTGATGGAGAAGCACTGGGAAAAAATATTTAATACTAATACTGTATCTCGGGAAAAGGACCGGCTAAAACAATTATTAAACAACTATTTTTTTATAGTTATTAAAAATCAAATTCAACTGTGAAATCAGGTTTTTAATAAATGTTAAGAAAAAGTAACTTTTAGAAAATTACTCTTTACCTTCTTAAACTATAAGACAGCTAATTAGCATAAACCTTTGCCAGCTTTCAACCTGTGTTCCGCCTCGAATAGGCCTGAAAAAGGCAAAAATTGCCTCACACGGCAAACAATACACTGACCTGAATGGGCAGAGGTGACTCCTCTGAACTCCACAGAATATGCAGGGTGGTGATTGTGGGCAGCCTTTTAGACACTACAGTGTTAAATCCTGCTTGATAGGTCTGTTGAGTCACATGTAACACATGGTGCACACTTGAAAGGGAGAGAATGGGGTTGTATTACTGAATATCGGCCTACAAGACTATAATGGATAGAATATTGAGGGACACAATATCGAAAATTAATGCATATAGAGAAGTATAGATTTATTATTTGTAGTCCCACATCTACGTACCTTGAAGATATATGTATCTGAAAGAGACACGTTAGTGATAGATTCCTTACCTTAGAATGTTCCCAGGCGTCAAACTGGATCCAGAAAGTTTTCGCTAGCAGTACCCATGCGTGTCAGTAGGTGGTGTCGTGCGGCTCCGCGTCCGTCGCTGGCGTCGTATGCGCTGAGATGACGTCAAGGAGACTACTTAGGCGCCACCCATGCGCGCTGACGTCAGTTCTTTCTTTTTCCGTGCCAGTAAGCGCGGATCCGGTTAGAGCACATACCTTAGTCAATTTTTTACTATCTTTTTGAGACTTTTATTCTCCTGTGAGTTTGAGTCTACTTAGTTATGCGTATAAATGACCGAGAGAGACCCCTTATCTTTTGAAGGGAATGGGGTACTTATCACATTTAAGGAGATACTATCCCTATGCTGGGACACGATGGTGTAATACTATATTCACACAACAGTCAGTAATATTCAAAAAAAGCACATATTACATTTTACATTTATTGTATAAAAATGTGTATACATTTCATAAAGACAATTGTACATTTGCATGAATTTTATAAAAAACCACAGAAATTCACTATTTAAAATATACACGTTTTCACTCAAATACAGTCAACAGCCTGTTATGAGCCCGCATAACAGAAAACAATGGAAGACAGTGCACTTTGTCATGGATTACACATCCTAGTGGGTCATTTATATTGGACCGTGGTTAGTGATATATAAACACCGTTATATCTACTAAAGATCAACCACAGTTCTCCCTTGGATTGCGTTATTCAGATGCGTCGACGCGTTTCGATGGCAATTCTTATAAAACCATCTTTATCAAGACGAATAATAGGCTGCAGGTCCTCATCTATTATACAGGGACCTGTTTATCCCAATTCCAATTTCCCGGTCTATGCTCCGTGTTCTCTTATTGATTCACGTGGTGGAGCGCTGTATGTTCTATTTATTTTATGTAGATATTTTCCGGCTGGTTTTCCTGATAATTATTTCATGGAAGTGACGGGGGTCAGTAATACTCCTCCCTCTATGTTCGTCACCTTTTGGCCTCAATCACATCGGCTTCGAATGCGGAAGTGCTCCTGTGCTCTAAATGACCCACTAGGATGTGTAATCCATGACAAAGTGCACTGTCTTCTATTGTTTTCTGTTATGCGGGCTCATAACAGGCTGTTGATTGTATTTGAGTGAAAACGTGTATATTTTAAATAGTGAATTTCTGTGGTTTTTTATAAAATTCATGCAAATGTACAATTGTCTTTATGAAATGTATACACATTTTTATACAATAAATGTAAAATGTAATATGTGCTTTTTTTTAATATTACTGACTGTTGTGTGAATATAGTATTACACCATCGTGTCCCAGCATAGGGATAGTATCTCCTTAAATGAGTCTACTTAGTGCCATAGGGATGCCTGGCTTTAAGTCTTGTGGGGCTTGCGTTCGCAATATGTCGGTGGCGGACCCCCACGACGTCTGTCTCTACAGCCTGGAGCGCGACCACGACTCCCGGGCCTGTATGGACTGTTTGGCCATGGCCCGAAGGCCTTGAGGGAGCGGTGCTGGAAGCTGTTTGAGGTCCGGCACTCGTCCCCGCGCCGTTCACGGGCCAGGGGCCGCTCCAGAGAACGATCGCGGGACTGCCATCATTGCTCCTCGGGCTCCAAGTCTTCACCCTCGGATTAAGAGTAAGAGACGACACAAAAAGAAGTCGAAGAAGCATTGTCGCTCTCCGACGTCCCCCCGTCGATCCCCGGATGCGGACGAGGGGGACAGGGGTTCTGCCCCTGCGGCTCCTTCGGAGCCCGGGAGTCCCGCGGCCTACCCACCTAACCCGGGTCCGTCGGCGACCCCCGCACAGGTGCAAGAATTTCTTGCTACCATGGACTGCCTGTTTAGGCCTCGGGCTCCCACCGGCGCGCCCTTGGGCCCCGTATCCGGATGCTCGGCGCCGCCGGCAGCTACGGCCCCGGCGCCACAGGATCCTGCGCCGCTGGCTCCGGCCACACCACCACAAGGTCCCGCGCTGCCAGCTCCGGCCCCAGCGCCGCCCTCAGCGTCACCTCCGGCGCCGCAGTGGGTGCCATTTGTACCACCCCTGCCCCGGTTCCCGGACAATTTTGTCCCTACCTGGGATCCGCATTGGGACACGGCGCCGGTACGGCCCCGTCCGGCGCCGTTCCCGGCACCGTTTGTTCCTTCCCCGGTCCCTTTCCTGCTGCCGCAGTCTGCCCCACATACAGCAGAGGGGAAGGACGACTGGGAGGGGTCCGAGGACCCTCTTGCTTGTCAGTGTGACTCCAAGCAGGACTGGGCGGACGAGTTGGAGGAGGCGGGCTGCCTTGATCTCTCCTCTGACCCGGGGTTTGCCTCTCCTCCGCCTACCATGGAGGAGGGCGCTTCGTACACGATGGTTCTCCGTCGGACCACTGAGGTCCTCCAAATTGATCTCCCGATGCTGGCTCTGAAGACTAATCTCCTCACTGAGGTGCTTCAGACGGCGTCCGCTCCGTCGGAGCCCCTGCTGCCATTTAACAACGCCGTCACTGACCTCTTACTGGGCACTTGGTCACGGCCTGCCACAGGGGCCCCAGTGGATAAGAATGTCGCCAGGCATCATCGCCCGGCGCCGAGTGACCCTGCCTTTCTGACCACTTGTCCTATGCCCGAGAGCCTGGTCATCCAGGCTTCGACGTCCCAGAGTGCCTCTCCCACGGCTCTGCCGGATAAGGACTCTAAGAAGCTGGAGAAGTTCGGCAAGAGGTTGTTCTCTTCAGCCAGCTTAGGGCTGCGGTCGGTGAACACCTCATGCTTCTTAGGCCGCAATTCCCACGCGGTGTGGGATGCCGTTGCACAGGTGCTGCCTCAGTGTCCTCAGGAGGCCCAAGCCGTGCTGTCTCAGGCTGTTGCAGAGGGTAAAGATGCGGCTAAGTTCGCCATTGGGTGTGGTTTGGACACCGCGGACTCACTAGGTAGAGCTCTTTCTATGACTGTGGCGCTTCGTCACCACGCCTGGTTGAGATCTACTGGGTTCTCGCCAGATGTGCAAAGCTCACTCATGGACATGCCCTTTGATGGCACCCATCTGTTTGGCGATAAGGCCGACAGTGCGCTGGAGTGTTTTAAGGACTCATGGGCTATGGCCAAGTCCTTGGGTCTTTCCACGAAAAGCCCAGCCACTCCTGGTTTTCATTCCTTTCGTGGCCACGGCAGGGGCACCCAGGCACGTTCCTTCAGCAAGCCTGTGCAGAACCAGCCTCAACGCGGCTGCGGACGCGGCTTCTGCAGGGGCGGGTCTGGGAATCAGCGTGGGGGTCAGTCCACCTCCACCCCCGCTGCTTCTACCTCCAAACCTTCCTTATCCGAGGTTTGTGGAGCACCCCACGCCAGTGGGTGGCAGGATCCACCATCACCTCCCCCACTGGCATGCTATCACATCGGACAAGTGGGTGTTGCAGATCATCCGCAAGGGTTACTTCCTTCCCTTTCAGTCCACCCCTCCAGCCATGCCACCTCGGTACCACCGCATGTCGGGGAAACATTTGGCAACCCTCCAGCAGGAGGTTATGACCCTCTTGGCCAAGGGGGCCAACGACTGCGTTCCTGGGCCGGAAGTAGGGAGTGGTTGTTATTCCCACTACTTTCTGGTCCCCAACAAGAACAAAGGGGGTCTGCGTCCCATCTTGGACCTCCGGAACGTCAATCGCTTCCCCCGGAAGGAGAAGTTCAAAATGCTGACTCTGGCTCAGGTCTTGACCCTGGAGACTGGATGGTAGCGTTGGACTTGCAGGACGCATATTTTCTCATTCCCGTCCTGCCGGCCCACCGACGTTACCTGCGGTTCATGGTAGGCCTGGGGCATTTTCAGTTTGCCGTGCTCCCCTTCGGCCTCACCAGCGCCCCTCGGGTGTTCACGAAAGTGATGGCGGTGGTCGCAGCTTATCTGCGCAGGTAAGGGATGTCAGTCTTCCCCTACCAAGACGACTGGTTGTTGAAGGCGGGCTCGCCTCAGGCAGTCTTCTCCCACCTTCAGACTACGGCCGACCTCCTGCATTTGCTGGGGTTCTCCATCAACGTGCCGATGTTGCACCTGAGTCCCTCTCAGAAGCTCCCCTTCATCGGAGCGTTTCTGGATTCGACGCGGTTTCGGGTTTATCCTCCCGAGCAGCGAGTCCGGGATATTCAGGCTATGATTCCGATCTTTCAGCCTCTATCCCGGGGTTCAGTCAGGTTGACCCTCTGGCTCCTGGGCCTGATGGCCTCCTGCATCCTGCTAGTTCAACATGCCAGATGGCATATGCGGGCTCTGCAGTGGGACCTGAAGTTCCAGTGGGCGCAGCATCAGGGCAACCTGTCCGATCATGTCCAGATCTCGGAGGGCACTGCACGACAATTGCAGTGATGGCTCACGAATCGCGATTGGGTCAATGGCAGATCCCTCTCCCTTCCCCAACCAGAGCACACAGTGGTGACGGATGCGTCCCTCCTGGGATGGGGAGGCCACTTGGGAGAGGCGGCGATCAGAGGACTCTGGTCTCCGGCAGAGTCTTGGCTCCACATCAACCTTTTGGAGCTTCGGGCGATCCGACTTGCACTGAAGGCATTCCTTCCCTTTGTCCGGGCTAGTGTGGTGCAGGTGTTCACGGACAACACTACCGCCATGTGGCATTTCAACAAACAGGGCGGGGTGGGGTCGTGGACCCTATGTCAGGAGGCTCTGCGCCTCTGGACATGGCTGGAACATCAAGGCATTACCTTGGTGGTTCAACACCTGGCAGGTTCTCTGAACGCCAGGGCGGACAAACTCAGCCGTCGGTGCTTGATGGATCACAAATGGCATCTTTACTCAGAGGTGGCACGAGGTCTCTTTCAGCAGTGGGGAGAGCCTTGGTTAGATCTATTCGCCACCGAAGAGAACGCGCAATGTCTTCAGTTCTGCTTGTTGGAATTTCCAAGGCGGCACTCGCTGGGCGACGCTTTTCGTCGCAAGTGGAGTTGCGGTCTGTTGTAAACCTTTCCGCCTATACCACTTCTGCCCAGAGTGCTGAAGAAGATTTGGCGCAACCGGGCCCAAGTCATCCTTGTAACTCCGGATTGGGCATGAAGATACTGGTATCCCGAGCTACTCAGCATGGCGATCGATCCCCCGATCCGTCTGCCTCTTCGGGAGGATCTTCTGTCGCAGCAGCAGTGGACGGTCCTCCACCCGAACTTGTCCAGCCTCCGCCTCCATGCGTGGAGATTGAACGGCGACAGTTGACAGCTTTCGATCTTCCTCCCGAAGTCTGTGATGTCATTCTGGCAACCAGGCGTCCCTCCACTAAGACGGTATACGCCTGCTGGTGGCATGGTGCACGGCAAAGTCTGTGGATCCCTTTTCTGCCTCTCTTTCTGAGGTCTTTCTGTCCCTACTATCCTTAGCCCAGCAGGGCTCTGCTCTGGGCACTATCAAAGGTTATCTTTCGGCCATCTCCGCCTTTCTAAGGCTTCCAGATCAGCCTTCTCTCTTTAAGTCCCCGGTTGTTAACTATTTCCTGAAAGGCTTTATGCACACGTTTCCTCCCGTGCCTTTCGTGATGCCTCAATGGGACTTAAATCTTGTCTTGACCTATCTGATGTGCGCTCTTTTTGAGCCCCTTCATACCTGTCCTTTTCGTCTTCTCACTCTCAAGACGGCTTTCCTGGTAGCTATCACCTGGAACCAGAAAAGTGAGTGAGCTCCAGTCTCTTTATTCTAAACCTCCTTTCCTTTCGGTTCATCCGGAAAAAGGTGGCTTTACGGACCCGAGGTTGTCACGCCCTTCCACATCGGGCAGACCATCACTTTGCCCACCTTCTTTTCGCCTCCGCATCCTTCAAAAGAGGAGGAGAGGCTCCACTGTTTGGACCCAAAACGTGCGCTCTCGTTCTATCTGAGGCACAAACAGCAGTTCCGAGTGGATGACCAGCTCTTTGTTGGCTACGTGGGCACCAAAAAAGGTTGGGCCGTGCACAAACGAACCATCTCTTGGTGGGTCATTCTCTGCATCAAAGCTTGTTACTCGTTGGCTAAGAAGGAGCCTCCTACCAGGGCAACAGCAGCCACTACTGCCTTGGGACGCGGCGTTCCCTTGCAGGACGTTTGTCAGGCAGCTACGTGGGCCTCGCTGCACACGTTTACCAAGCATTACTGCCTTGACAGTCAAAGAAGAGAGACGGCTTCTTTGGCCGTTCTGTTCTCCTTGACTTTCTGGTGTAATCTATTCGCAGACCCACCACCGGGGTTAGTATTGCTGGGGTATCTATTCTAAGGTACGGAATCTATCACTAATGTGTCTCTTTCAGATGCACAAGTTACTACTCGTGTAACGATATATCTGTAAGAGACATTAGTTAGTGATAGATTCCTCACTGCCCCACCCATCCTCTCCGTTCTGTGTACTGATTCTAGGGTTAAGGTCATCCCTTTCAGGGCCCTAGTTTAATGACACCAGTGGTCAGTTTCTTGCATGGCTCTGCGTTTCTGGCGCGTACAGAACTGACGTCAGCACACATGGGTTGCGCCTATGTTGTCTCCGTGACGTCATCTCGGCGCATACGACGCCAGCATTGGACGCGGAGCCGCACGTCGCCACCTACTGATGCGCAGGGGTACTGCTAGCGAAAACTTTTCGGATCCAGTCTGACGTCTGGGGATATTCTAAGGTAAGGAATCTATCACTAGTGTCTCTTACAGATATATTGTTACCCAAGTAGTAGCTTGTGCATCTCCAAGGTATGTATATGTTTAGCAGGGTGCAGAAAATATATATATGTTCACCTCTCGATATTTTGGTTTTGATATTTTGTCCTTGATATTCTGTGCCATCAATATTCTGGTTTCAATATTCAAGGTGCACACCGAAAGAGGATGCCAAAACTGTTCTTCTGGATCCCCTCTCTGGTTGCTGAAGGACCCTGCTTTTGTCCTACCAGACTACTGTCTCTGGGTTTGTTTAGGTACAGTGCCTAGCCTCAAACTAGATTTTAGTTTGAGATGTGGGAGGGACACTAGGATTACCATTGTACACTCCCCGTAGAAACATCCGGCCCTCAGACCCCAAGTTTAGTATGGCAGAAGACATTTTGGGTCTGTTTGCAGTAAGGCAAACGGACTACTACAAAAGTGGGTAGGGTAGGCCCTGGTTCATTTCCCCCCATCATTGGTTAGAAAGTGTCCAGGAGTCATGCCCCCATACAACTTGTTCTAGGCATAAATGTGGCATCTCCAGGCACCCACTTCAGAGCATTTTCTGAACCTGCAGAAGATCAGAAGAGGACTTGTTCTGGGGTCTGTGATCTGAAGGGGCCCCTAAAGGACTAGACTTGGTCTCTCTGGTACCCAGGACAATGAATTGGTCCATTGTCTGACTTCTTCTGTGGCTACAGAGAGCAAAAAGATGTAAGAGGCTGTAGGGAGGTAGGCTCCTTCTGCATGGTTACCCCCACTTTTTGCCTGGTGCTAAGCTGTATTGTGACTAGTCTGACTGGGATCCTGCTAATCAGGGCCCCTGTCAATCTGCTTTCTCCCTAAATTGTTATGTTCAGTACTTGGGTACAGCCCAGATTGGATACTGGGGTATTATGCCACCCAAGAGATACCATTCAAAATGGAACAACAGGCCTGCTATAGCAGCCTGTGTAAGCTGATCCTACCTCCACTTACCAAAGATATAGGTTTCTTATATCTAAGGTCACTGCACTTAAAACCTATAAGTCACCCCTATAGCAGGCCTTTGCAATCCACAAGGCATAGGGTGCTTACTTCCAAGTGAGAGGGTGCCCCTGCAAGAGCAGAACACCCCTGCAGCCTACACAGTCCATTTTCCCAGGTTGGCAGTGTAGCAGCCATGTACTACAGAGGGGCACCACGTAATTACGCGATGACCATCTCGACAACAGCTGCAACGAATCCTATAATGTTTGGTATCAAACATGTTGGAATCTTACCCCCACACTGTAAACGATGTGGGCAGTATGAGTCCAAGCACTGGAAGAGCGCTCCGTTAGGCTCTCAGTGTTCCCGGTACCCGGACAGCACAAAATGGTTGCTGCTGACCAGAGGCACAATTCTGCCCACCAGCTGCTGAGCCAAGCTCGACCAGGGGGAAGGCAGAACAATAGGAATCCTGTCACAGGGAGGTGTGACCACCTCCCAGACAGGATTCAGTGTATTGGGATAGGGTGGGTGCTCTTGCCAGCGCCACTCATTCTGCACAAGAAGCGCATTTGGTGCCCCTTTGCATAGTCCAGTTCAAACCAATCGTGGGAGCCATTGGCTCCCGCTCTGTCACGAAACTAGACAAAGCACATGGGAGTAACCTCCCCCTGACCAGACCCTCCCCTGGGAGTGTCCCCATCATTTTTCCCAACCCTTTTAAGGGCTTACCTGGGTGTAGGTCCCAGATTCGTCATGGGATAAGATTCAGATCAGACACCACTGCACTTCTACCGTCTGGGCACTCTGGACTTCATTTGGGCCTTACATCAGATTGGTCGCACACTGCTACACCTACCAGTCGTGTTCCCCCAATGAAAATGGTCCCTGAAGGTCAGCGTCGGCGGATACACCTATGCTCAAGAGTGCGTGCAAGTATGCGTGGCGTGTGCCATCCCTGGACAAGTGTTTCGAGGTAGTTGCCTCTCGTCAGCAGGGAGTAGGAAAATGAGAGTGGGGTTGCTGTGTAAGCTGCTAAAAACATAATCAGGTCTAGTACCTCTCTTAGCGCGCAGGTGCGTAACCATGAGTCCGTCGACTCCACCGGCTCAAGGGAGCCTGAATATAAAGTTACATCAGATTGGTCGCACACTGCTACACCTACCAGTCGTGTTCCCCCAATGAAAATGGTCCCTGAAGGTCAGCGTCGGCGGATACACCTATGCTCAAGAGTGCGTGCAAGTATGCGTGGCGTGTGCCATCCCTGGACACGTGTTTCGAGGTAGTTGCCTCTCGTCAGCAGGGAGTAGGAAAATGAGAGTGGGGTTGCTGTGTAAGCTGCTAAAAACAAAATCAGGTCTAGTACCTCTCTTAGCGCGCAGGTGCGTAACCATGAGTCCGTCGACTCCACCGGCTCAAGGGAGCCTGAATATAAAGTTACATCAGATTGGTCGCACACTGCTACACCTACCAGTCGTGTTCCCCCAATGAAAATGGTCCCTGAAGGTCAGCGTCGGCGGATACACCTATGCTCAAGAGTGCGTGCAAGTATGCGTGGCGTGTGCCATCCCTGGACACGTGTTTCGAGGTAGTTGCCTCTCGTCAGCAGGGAGTAGGAAAATGAGAGTGGGGTTGCTGTGTAAGCTGCTAAAAACAAAATCAGGTCTAGTACCTCTCTTAGCGCGCAGGTGCGTAACCATGAGTCCGTCGACTCCACCGGCTCAAGGGAGCCTGAATATAAAGTTACATCAGATTGGTCGCACACTGCTACACCTACCAGTCGTGTTCCCCCAATGAAAATGGTCCCTGAAGGTCAGCGTCGGCGGATACACCTATGCTCAAGAGTGCGTGCAAGTATGCGTGGCGTGTGCCATCCCTGGACACGTGTTTCGAGGTAGTTGCCTCTCGTCAGCAGGGAGTAGGAAAATGAGAGTGGGGTTGCTGTGTAAGCTGCTAAAAACATAATCAGGTCTAGTACCTCTCTTAGCGCGCAGGTGCGTAACCATGAGTCCGTCGACTCCACCGGCTCAAGGGAGCCTGAATATAAAGTTACATCAGATTGGTCACACACTGCTACACCTATCAGTCGTGTTCCCCCAATGAAAATGGTCCCTGAAGGTCAGCGTCGGCGGATACACCTATGCTCAAGAGTGCGTGCAAGTATGCGTGGCGTGTGCCATCCCTGGACACGTGTTTCGAGGTAGTTGCCTCTCGTCAGCAGGGAGTAGGAAAATGAGAGTGGGGTTGCTGTGTAAGCTGCTAAAAACATAATCGGGTCTAGTACCTCTCTTAGCGCGCAGGTGCGTAACCATGAGTCCGTCGACTCCACCGGCTCAAGGGAGCCTGAATATAAAGTTACATCAGATTGGTCGCACACTGCTACACCTACCAGTCGTGTTCCCCCAATGAAAATGGTCCCTGAAGGTCAGCGTCGGCGGATACACCTATGCTCAAGAGTGCGTGCAAGTATGCGTGGCGTGTGCCATCCCTGGACACGTGTTTCGAGGTAGTTGCCTCTCGTCAGCAGGGAGTAGGAAAATGAGAGTGGGGTTGCTGTGTAAGCTGCTAACTTTATTTGGGCCTTACTTCGTCTCCCTTCCAGTCTGCTGCATCGTCTGTGCCTGTGCATCATACAAGAACCTTCCAAGGCCTGTGAAGCATCAAAGACACTTGAAGAAATCTCCCTTGGAGTGAAGGAGTTACTCCTCTGCATTTGCAGGCACCGTAACTAAATCGACCGATCAGCAGATCCTGAGCTCCTCCGGACTCCGTGGGCTCTGCCACACAAGTAGTGGTTTTCCAAGGCTCCCGAGGCCTGCCCTCTTACCAAGTTTGAGGCCATTATCCCTCGTGGGGGTTGCACTAATCGAACCCCTGTGCACTGCGTCCAACTTGCAGTTGCAAATGCTTGTTGGCTTCTTTCCAAGAAGATCTTTGGGCTCCAAGTAGCCCCAACCTGAAGCACCTCCATTGACAAGAATCTTCAGCCACACCGCATCGTGTGCATCGTGGCTTGCATCTTTTGGTGAGCTGCTTGAGGTCCTCTTGCGACTCCAGTGCCTTCGGCCTGTGGGTCCCTTTGAGGGTCACCTTTGCTTCTCTTGGCCTCCCCTGTTTGCTCAGGCCTGCCCTGACTCCTCTGCTTTTGGTGAGTCCACTGGACCTTGCTGGTACCGACGTTGCTCCTTCTTCAATTCCTGCGTTTGCCAAGGCTTGTTGGTGCTTCTGCCAGACACCAATCCCTCAGCACTCGACATCCTTCGTGGGACAGCTCGGCACGGCTCCTGGTCCTCCTCAGCACCACCTGATCCTCAGAGCTGCAGAGTCAAGGTCATCGTCATCCATCCTGCAACACCGGACATCGGAGGGCATTTGTCTTCCAAGTCTCCTGGTCACTACTGAGTGACATACACTATGTCCCCCCTGCTTGCAGGTACTTCTCATGAAGAGTCCATCTTCAGATTCCACCGGACACTTTCTCCTCTTTCAGCAGCGGCACTTTCCTGAAGTCCTCCATTGGGTTTGACTGCAGTTTCCGACACCACTTCACATGTATGCACCCGGCTTCCCTGGAGTAGGTAACGTGGGTACTAGGGTATCCATGGGTGGGGTGGCTCTCCAACCATCTGTCTTCCATGGAGTTTATTCAGGGTCCACTGATAAAGGTCCTTAATCTATCAAAATCCAACCGTGACGCCCGCTGGAGGCGAAGGTTTTTATGGGAGATCTAAACGTCGGAAAATTTCCCGGATTTATCAATCCCTAGTCACTTATTGCTCCCCCACACTCCAGGAGCTTCGGAGGGACTGGGAAGAGGATGTGGGCACACTTAGGGAGGAGGACTGGACCGCGACTCCGCCTGGTTCAGTCCAAGTATCTACACAGGGTCTACTTTACTCGAGTGTGCTTGTGGAGGGCAGGGCTGATCGCCACCCCTGTATGCCTTCACTACAGCCGAGAGGAGGGCACATTCACACAGTCTGGTGCTGTCCCTCTCTTGACCGCTTTTGGAGGGGGTATATGCCTGTCTTTCGGAGGTCCTGGGGTGGGAGCTCCCCTGTATGCCGCAGCTGCCTTACTACATGTTATGAAGGGGATAGGAGGCAACATTGATAAGCGACACCTCATGCAATTGGGCTTTACGCTGGCGAAAAGGGATATTGCCAAGGCATGGAAGGCGCCAAGGGCCCCATCGGTGGCCGCATGGAAGAATGGGCTTGACATTTGTATGGGGCTGGAACAACCTATTTTTGTTGCTAGGGGGTGCCCACGTAAACACTACAAAATTTGGAAACGGTGGGCGGACTATCGGGGACTGTTGTTAGACCCGCCATCAGTGACAGAGGTCCATCCGATGGGATAACTCATATGTGTATCTTTAGTCTGTGGGGGTGCAATGCGGGGGGGGGGGCGGAGGGGGTTACCCTTTCTGCTTTGTTTATATGTGGTGGACAGGACTACGCAGATCTTGTGCGATCAGGGGGGGGGGAGTTGGGGTATTTCTTTTTATTGTTGTCGGTCTGTGTTTGGACCTTATTTGGAAAAGTCAGCATAACTGTATAGTTGGATTGTGCAGTTGCCTCTGGAGTGCAGAACCCTGCAATATATGTGCAACTTGGCAAATAAAATCTGTTTAAAAAAAAAAAAAGAAAATCCAACTGTGACTTACACATAGAGTTGTACGGAGCACACAGTCGTGTTCCCACACTACACATGCTCTCTGTGGGGTTCCTATCTACTCAACTTGGGTGGTTCCTTGGGTCCCCAGCACTTCTACGCTCTTTCGACCTTGTCTTGACCCGAGTCGTAGTTCTTATGCCACTTTCTTAGTATATGGGTGGGTCCCCCCCCCCCACCCAGGTGCACTGTGTGTTTTGTGCTATTTACTGTGTTTCTTTGCTTAAGTATTGGGGGCATTGTACATATCTCCGGGAAGGAGATATTTCTGTGTGTTAGAGAGTATTATATAATAAATACATATTTCTATAAATACTTTGTGTGGTTCTTTTTCACTTAATCTATACTATAAGATTGCATTCTGGTAAAACAAGCTTTTACACTCCTTCTGGACTGAGCCTGAAGGCTGCCCTCCACAGCTACCACTTAGAAAGCTTTCTAAGGTTGTCTAAGACCTCTTAAATCACCATAAGGGTTGTCTGTACTGGTGCAAGGTGCCCACCCACTAACATTAGTGGACATCATATACCAGGCCAGCTTCTCACAGAGGTCTTGTCCTGGAAACACCCAGCTGACCAGTGGCAACTGTTCCTGGACTGGACCCTGCTGTTGGCCTCTGCCTGAAACCCTGTGAGTCTCTGAGTGCCTCATACAAGGTCCTGGGGGCATTATATGTGTACTTCTGCGGTTGGTTGGAACTTAAAAGACCTAGGGCCTCATTTATATATGGGCAGACAGCCTTTGTTCCGGCAGGGTGACAGAGTGAATTACTCTGTCATGCAGGTGGAGGGACCGCCTGCCAGATTTATAAATGACCACCAGGCTGGTGGTCACTTATAAAGCATTGCTAGGAACCGCCATCACAGTGGTTCCTGTCAATGAATTTTTCTGTTTGGTACAGGGCTCTGTCAGCAGGGCAGAGCCCTGTACCAAACAGGTTCCTTTTTTATTTTCAAAAAGAAAATCCCGAAACAGGATTTTCTTTTTGAAAATAAATTTCTGGCGGTGATGGGCAGTGAAAGCTGACCTCTAATTCTGCCCATCTAAATTAGGTGGGCTGAGTGAGAGGTCAGCCTTTGACAGCCTTTACTCCACAGGGCTGTCAGAGGGGATTAATTATGGCAGAGATGAAGTAGTCTCTGCCTGATTTACCCTAAGGTCCGTCCACATTTTAATTTGGCGAGTGGCCTGCATATGTAGTGGTAAGGATACTCGGTCACCATTGTGATGGAGTATCCTTACGGCCAAGAAGTAAATTGGCACCTAAGTCAGAAGGTAAAATATTTGACCAGGACATACCTGGCTGATATGTTCG
The DNA here is from genome assembly GCF_964204655.1 of Triturus cristatus. NCBI lineage: Eukaryota > Metazoa > Chordata > Amphibia > Caudata > Salamandridae > Triturus > Triturus cristatus. The sequence continues at coordinate 650,102,856 of NC_140590.1, forward strand.
ACTAGTGCTCCATCGTGGTCAGCCTCAAATTGCAGCAAGGTCGTGGTCTACCTCGACCATAGACTTTGTGTGGTTTTGGTGCTATTGTCCTTAAATCTTTTTTTTTTAAATCATATCTCCCAGTTTTGTCATTTTTATGAATCATTTTGTTTATTAAATTTTACTCAATTTTTTCGATTCAGTTTGAGATTTTTATTGTTTTGCATTTTGACTATTACTGTATTACTTCATAAATACTTCGCACATTGCCCTAAGCTAAGCTTGTCTACACTGTGTCATAGTTACAAGGGAGTTGATCTCAGGTTAATTTAGGGACTTTGCGAGTTCACCCTGACAATCAATCAATCAATCATTTGTAAAGCGCACTACATACCCGCGAGGGTCTCAAGGCGCTGGGGGGTGGAGGGGGCTGCTACTGATCGAACAGCCAGGTCTTGAGTGTTCTCCTGAAGGTCAGCAGGTCTTGGGTCTGTCGTAGGCTCAGTGGGAGGGTGTTCCATGTTTTGGCGGCGAGGTGGGAGAAGGATCTCCCGCCGGTGGTAGTTCTTCAGTTGCGCGGGACGGTGGCGAGTGAGAGGTTGGCGGAGCGTAGCTGGCGGTTGGGGATGTAGAAGGAGAGACGTCTGTTGAGGTAGGCAGGGCCGGTCTTGTGGAGTGCCTTTTGTGCATGGATGAGTAGCTTGAAGGATATCCTCTTATTGACGGGGAGCCAGTGCAGGTTTCTCAGGTGGGGGGTGATGTGGATGTGGCGTGGTACGTCGAGGATCAGTCGTGCCGAGGCGTTTTGGATGCGTTGTAGTTGTTTGATGAGCTTGGTCGGGGATCCCGCGTAGAGGGCGTTTCCGTAGTCGAGTCTGTTGCTTACGAGGGCCTGGGTGACTGTCTTTCTTGTGTCTGTTGGGATCCATTTGTAGATCTTGCGGAGCATGCGGAGGGTGTTGAAGCAGGAGGAGGAGACGGCGTTGACTTGCTTGGTCATTGAGAGCGTTGAGTCTAGGATGATTCCTACCAATGGTAGTGATTATTCATTGGGTGGGTTGTCATCCACCCCAGATAACAATATTTTTTTTTCCAACACTGTATTAAAACACTGTATTAACACAGTGTATTACAATATGGCTGTTCGTGTATAACCTCAATGGTCACAAACCACCTTTTTCTCAGACAGGTTGGTGCGGAGGAATCAGGCAGCATTGTTTCCAAAATTCATGACTCCCTTGCACATACAGCTATCCATCACCCTGCCTGCGTTCTTTGCACCCCAGGGACCCACCCCTCGAAGAAGGGCACCTCCAAAGGGCTTTAAGCTTTCACATTGATTGTGCCAAAGAACACCGTGTGGATGGTTAGCGTTTTGCAGGGCTCTCGAAGTTCACTCAACTTTTGTCCGATTCCCTAGCTGTCCCATGCTTACAACAGCTGCATATGTGCAGCTTGATAATATCTCAAAATCTGGATTAGTCAGACTTGCCAATAGTCTCACCCTTGGCTCTTCCTCCCATATGTAGGTTTCTATTCTCCGGTGCTATTGTTCTAAGGTATCTTTGGAAATTGACTCAGAGAGAGTCTGAAATAGACATAATAACCTTGGTAATATGTTCATTTTAGCGTGTTAGTCTTCATAACCACTGCAAAGGTAGAGGCCTGCATTTTTATTTGTCAACAAATTTGTATTCGTTTTCAAATTACAGACCCCCAACATAGGGCCCATCAGTTTGAAATAAAGAGGCCTGAATGTATTTAGGTCCATTTAGATGGCTGACAAAAGCAGAGGCCAGTTAGCTGGCAACAGGATAGATCTAGAAGCCATAAGATTAATTCCGAGGAATCTAGTGGATTTGTTGGCTCAGCTGAAGGGGTAGTTCGATTTCAGTGTGTCAGTATGTTTTTTTAGGAAGTGTGAAATTAAGTATTTCTGATATATATTTATTGATCAGGAGTCCTGCAACCTTCAGCTGAGTAGAGCACCTCTAGTGATACATCTGGATTTTTGTAAAAAGACCTCATCGATGACTAGGCAGGTTTTATGTTGCTCCACTATGAATGTGGTCCCAAAAATGTCTGGTTGTTGTCTTATGTTGGCTGCTAGGCATTCTTTTGTGAGAGTGAATAAACGTGGTGGCAGGGGACAACCCTGTCTTCTTCCGCAGTTGAGTAAAATATCTTTCGACCTGCTAACATTCACTAGTTCTTTCTCTCTTGGTTACATTGTAATCAGCGAATTTCGGTCCAAAGTCCATTTCAGTCAGTACACTTCTCAACCCGGTCAAATGCCTTTGCAGCAAAGAGAACTACAGTATTTGCAGCGATCTATTTCCTAGTCTCCGTCTACTTTTTCTTTTTAACCTAAGGACACTGGCTGTAATATGGGCATTAATGAAGCCAGGTAACCCCTGAGTTCCCTGGCACCCCCGAGACCAAGAGGACACAGTTCACACTTGTGAATTATAATGAAATGTGTAAATGTTTTGCATTTAGAGGTTACAGGAAGACCAAGTCAGACGATAATCAGGGATTGGTGCGTTTACAGGGAATTATACCCTTTCATCCCACTTAATGGGGGCCAGCAATGGTGTTCATTCAGAGTTCAACTGATTGAGTCTCAGAATTTGTGCCAACTAAAGGAATGCCAATGAATTGTTTTCATGGTGGTGGTGAGTGGGCCCCAAGGTTTCATTCCCTCTTTTACTTAAAGATATGATAAAGGTTGCCACTGCAGACCCACATAAATGAATGCTACCTGTGTCCTTCATAATTGTTGTAAGATGTCTAGCACCACTGTGTGCATCCATCGAAGATGAAGATTTGATACCAGGTTGAAAGGCATAGGAATCATAAAAGGACAATGAGAGTCGCCTCCTTCTCAGCATTTTCCTCTGAATAATGTGGCAGACTATACTTCGGTTAATTGACTCTGAACTCAAAATGTCTGCCCTAGTATAGGAGTGAGTCAAAAATGTGCTTTACTGAATGCCCTTCGTAAAGGGGCTTTTGTGACCACTCACTTTTAGACAAGCAGATATTGTGTGTCCTGTAAAGATATTGGGAACAAGCCTGCTGCTTATAAAATGATATATATAATCTGCACAGAAATACTTGCCCGCATTAATGTTGGGTTGTATTATAAATCGTGTGATGACTGCCACGTTTCTTTAAGCACTATCCACCTCTTTCATTTCTTGTTCAGACATTTTCATTTATTGATCCTTTGTATAATCATTGTTGATTTAATTAGGGCAGATTTTCCATATTATTGCACCCTAATGGCCTTTTCCTGGTCTATTCCCCGTTTTAAGTGCTGCTTTAAGCAGTGGTGACACTACTGCGTTTTACGGTTTGAGCTACCGACCCAGCTGCCTCTCCTCCTTCTCCCTGTGTCCTTTATTGCTTGAATGCAGTTTGGAGAAAAAAACACCTGTGTTCTTCTTTACAGAACAAAGACACCTTGCTTTGAATGCTCTTTCTCTGCATCAGAGGAAGCCCAAGTTCAGGAGGCAGCAGTTGCTGTGGTAACCACACATTTTTTTTGCAGACTCAACAGAAACATCTGCCCGTGTAAAGTGCCGAAGTACTAAAGCGTCGCCCATTCATCCCTTAGCTAGAGCACGTTTACTTTCTCCCAGTTTTGAAATCCAAGATTCTTTCACCTGGATAGAATTGTGAAAGCCATGCTGCAATGCCAAGTGTGTCATGGTTGGTGCCTTGTTGTAGAGTTCGTAATACTCCAGACCATCGTTAATTTCAAAATGTTGTTTTTGTATAAATGCGACGATGAGTACATCTCCAGATAAATGACAAGTGAAGGTCTGCTCATCTCCTGAGGACTGTTCCAGAAGCGCAGGGCTCTGCAATAGATCAATCTTCCTTCAGGTCTTTAGGCCTTCACCCGTGAGACTACGGTGTTATTTCCCATTCCTTCTTTCTCCCTTTTTACCATCTCTTCACAAGTAGGTCTGAAATGTTAATCTCCTCCCCCCTCACCCCCTCTCACTGATTTGTCCAAGCTCTTGTATGTCACTACCTCTCTGCTGGATAGCAACCCCCATGCTTATGCTAACTCCTCCTAGACTGAAAACATTTATTTTGTCTTGTTTGCTACACTCAAACCTATCACATCTCTTTTGCCATTTCCTTCTCCACCGGTACATGGAATTTCAAAATACACTTTGACTCTATAATTAAACTCTCAAATTTCCTATTTTTTTGGTCAACACTTCTGCTCACTAAAGCTTACTGAACATTCGTAGGGGATTTCCTAATTCATATTTTACTGAACCAGAACCATCACTATCCCTTGGTAGCCTGTACTTCAGCAGCATCTTCATCCTCACGGTCCCCAATACTGCTTTCAGTCCCTTTCCTCCTTCATCCTAGAAACATTTCACACTTCAGAAACCCATCTAACTTCAGACACAAATATAGGCTTACTCAATATGTATGGTAGTTTCCTATACATGTTGTTCGTCATTTGATCCAACTGCATTTATTGCAATCGCTCTGTACCTTGAAGTAACCTCTGCTGCTACAGTCCTTCCCTTTGTAGTACCAAACCCTTTCCACCTCACTGTGCAAGAAACTCCTGTGCGACTTTGAAATTTTAACCTCTTCCCTACTAGAATCGTAGTACTATAATTTACAACTTCCACGTTGAAAACTGATCACTTCTTGAGGTCCTTTGAGTGTGAACTTCAAAATGTCACTTTCTTCAACAGCGCCCACTGTCTTCAAACAGTTCTCTCCACCCTTCTGTAGCCAACCACAGTTAAGTTCTTTTATACCAACACTAGCAAACTATGCATAATGGTTCGATGTATAGTATTTTTGTTGAACTGCTCAACAAACAAATAATTGCAAATTCCTTGGCAGGGAATACCAGGGTCCTTATGGGCTGAATTTCAACTAAGGAAACCTTTAGCAGGGCTCCTGACTAAACCATTCAGCAGGGGCCTGCCATGATCAGCGGGGCCCTCTGTAGACCTGTCTCAGAGGGACTAAGGAGACAATGATATGTGCATGGACCCTATTCGACCCTTAGCACGTAAGTCATTGGCTATGGAGAGAGATCTACAAGAGGTTTTAAGGCCTGTGGGAAGGAAGTCCAAGGAGGAATGTTCCTGGGAAGAGTTAAATACCATGTGTGAGATGTGCTCTACACAGAAGGAGAGATTTGCACTAGAAGAGATAACTTCAGCGATAGCATGCTCTGGAGAGATCTGTAGGAGTTAGAGTTCCCCAAGAAATAGATCTTTAGATTATGCGCTTATGGGCAGTAGGTGTGACAGGTGCATTGATAGCCAGATCAGAAGTGGGCCAGATGAGTCGTGTAAGTGCTATATTCAATGATGGATGTCTGTAGGGTTCGAGATGTGCCCTCGAAGTAAAAATCTCCAGATGATGAGAGGTACCCTGGAAGAAAGATACACAGGGATCTGCAGTAAAGGGTGCATGTCCTGGTAAAGATGCATGTAGGTTGTGAAAAGTGCCCTAGTAGACTGATTTTAAGGGCATACATCTGCCATCGGACAGAGATCTGCATGCTGGGCGTACGAATTGCACTGGTAGAGTGATATTAAGGAAACAGATCTGCCATATGACAGAGATCTGCAGTGGTGATGTGCAATAGTGAGATCTACAGAGGGTGGAGTTACCACAAAAAACACAGTTGAGGTTGATCTTCAAGTCAGTGAACTTTGGCATAGGAGAGCATTCTGCAGGTGTGTGGCATACCCTGAGTTACGTATCTGCTTGGCTCATGTGCTTAAAGATAATATGCAGGGGGTTGAGGATTAATTAATTAATGAGCCTGAAGATTAGGAGATGTGCATGGAATATGGTTCTGGATTAGTAATTTCACGGGAGAGGTCTGCAGGGAATGGAATTGCCTCTGGGAAAAGATCATTATCTCACTGTATTATTCATGTTGTTTACCAAAATTATCATTATTTACATGGCTTATTGGCTACCTTGGATAGCTTACAGGCCTTTCAGCATAAAACCTTGAGACAATGCATCCTATATCTTTATTTAAGACTAGCCTCATGGTTCTTCAGAATATATATTTTATGGTAAATTTTGAAGTTGAGAAAAGAACAATTCTGCAAAATGGTAGTATCTCAAAGAAAAATTTGGCATACATTTTCCAGCTTTGCTGTGTTCAATTAAAGTGGACATTATTTAGCAAGATTTCGCTGGCGCAATAGAATATTTGCACACCCCTATCTTCTACCAGTGAAAGAGCAAATTTGTGCTGTTTGTCCTCAGCTGGCTGTTTGGTGTTTCCTGCTCTACCGGGGCTGGGCTTTGCTCCACCGGACCACAACCCCCAGCATTCCTAGGGGCAGGACGCCTCACAATCCTGCGCCAGGAGGCGCTTAAAGGCAGGCTCGGTGCTGAGTCCCTCGGTGTGCTGTTTGTCCTCAGCTGGTTGTTTGGTGTTTCCTGCTCTACCGGGGCTGGGCTTTGCTCCACCGGACCACAACCCCCAGCATTCCTAGGGGCAGGACGCCTCACAATCCCGCGCCAGGAGGCGCTTAAAGGCGGGCTCAGTCCCTCGTCCCACGAGGACGCGCGCGGGCGGCGCCGGGCTAAGCCCGGGCAAAGGGCGGGCTCTCTGTGGCCCTCAGAGGACCGATTGAGGCCGGGATGGGCCATCCCCTTTGGTCGTCGCTCCCAGAATCCAGTAAGCTCTTTGTGATTGTTTGATAGTTCCTGTGAGCTGTGTGTGCCTCCAGTTTCAGGGGATTGGCGTATATCAGTTTAACAGCCCTGCAACACATAGCCTGTTGTTGCGCAGTAGTTGTGTAATCCAATTAATGCCACTATGACCAAACAAAAGTCAACCATGGATAACTATCTGGTCAAAGTTGTAAGCAAGATAAACAGTGACCGCAGAAAATCCTTAGGGCGAGATAATTTGCCTGCTCTGCCCCTGTCATTGGGACCCCGCGAAGAAGAAATTACTGACATTGTTGAGTCCGTGGTCACCCATTGTGATTCCGAAGTTCTACCTGTAGCAGTTTCTGATCCCCCAGCGGTTTCTGCCTTGATTGAAGATCTATTGGTAGTACCAGAGCTTGTCCCACAGCAATGCCCGTTGGCCCCGCGTGCAGTGAGGGCATGCAGAAAAGTAACTAACAAACGGGGAGGAAATTCTACTAGAAGAAAAGCCGAACCTGCATCCAAGAACTTTGTTTGTGAAAAAGGGACCTTGGCTAAGGACAATTCAGTTACCATTAATACCGAGCAATTTAATCTACTAGTTGGTAATATCGAGAGTACATTTGAGCTGATTGTTAAGCCATTAACCACCAAAATAGACGAACTTACAGCCGAAGTGTCTAGATTGGGGAGTGCCCTAGATAGGCTTATGACTAAGATGGAACACCATGGGCCTTCAGTGAAGGATGGTAGTAGAGCTGAACCTGCCATAAAACCGACTAATAAAAGCGCCTGTTCTGTGCAAGTAGCCACACTAGGTACACGAGCAGGTGGTCGGACAAAGCAGGTCCAAGTAGTACCTGCACCGGCAAGTCTGAGTGAACTACAGGCTTGTAATACAAGCACTACTGTGCAGGAGCCTGTTATGACTGCTATACCAGTTAGGGAAGCTGCACCCAACAACAACCGATCTGTAGACCTCCCACCTGAGTGTGCACCTTATGTTGCTGTCCTATCCAATGTCCCCTGCTTAGATCTTGGCCGGACTAGAACCTCTTTAGAGTCGCAGGACTCACTAAAAAATAAAACAACCTTCTGGCTAAATAAGCATTGTGGGTTCCCGGTAAAGTTCTTTGATCAAATTATAACTACAAGAAGGGTTAGCTGGATAGGAAACACAAGGAAGTCATGTAGGGGGGATTGTGTTATTGTTAATTTTCAACACCCTCAGCATGTTGCGACGGTCCTGCTAAGAGCAGCCTCTATATCACAGAATGAGACTGACATAACTGTACGACCTTTGGGTTATTTTTACAACCATCTTAGTAGGCCGCCCCATGCTAGTAACAGGGATAGAGTCCCCCCTCCTAATCATACCATAAACAGAAATAGATTATTATCCCCCAATTACGGGTTAGTTTTTGAAATCCCTGTTCAGAATAGATACCAATCCCTGAGCTCCTTAGATCAGAATGACTGACATCAGAAGACATTCAGGTCTCAGGCGACCGATATTCCTAGCCGTCTGTCTAAACATTCTGATGGGTTTAAGTTAGCTCATGAGGATCCCCAGTTTAATGATAATCTGGGAACTATTAACAGTGGATCATTAGTAGCAAATGTTATTGGGGGTAATTTGGAATCGATTAATGATGTAGCTAGCAGCTTGGGTGTGCCTGTGATTGATCTATGCTGCGATGGAGACATCCCCAATACTGTTCAAGATGAGCTTAATAACTGCTCACGTAGGGGTATCTCTATTGCTAGCTGGAATATAGCCGGTTGGGCCTCTAAGGAAAACAATCCGGGATGGGAGGTCCTGATTAGATCACATGATATTCTTTGTCTTCAAGAATCCTGGTGTACTGCTCAACCTTGCTTTGATGGTTATATATGTTATAGCTTGGATGCTACTGAGTCTAGACATGGAAGAGCAAAGGGGGGACTGCTTTTTCTTATATCAGTAGACCTTGAGTTGACAGTTGTTAAACATCTAACAGTTGGTACCCATTCCCAAATTCTCTGGGTGCGACTAACAGAAGGTTCTGAAGTGCTTTTAATAAATTTCTATAATAATATTTTTAACAATTCCCGGCACAAAGTAATAGCTGAGCTTGATAGTGCCCTCATGAAGCTTGTAGCAGAAGCAAAATGCATTCTTACTCTTATTTGGTTAGGTGATTTTAATTCTACAATATGCAGTTTGTCCTCCTCTAGGGCTTGTGGGGTACAAAACAATAGTGGCGAAAATACGCCTCATTTCCCACATAACACCTATGGGGAGGCCATTAATAGTATAATGGCAACCTATGATTTAGAGCTGGTGAGGCCTGATGTAGAGGCTAGTGGTTATTTTATCCCTACATTTACTGGGAGGAACGCTAGTTCTAGCATTGATCATATTCTGGTTTCATCTAGTCTAATGCCCCAGTTTTCGATCATGATAAAGGATGTTTCCAGCATGAGTGATCACAATTGCATTACCATGCGAATTGAGTCATGGAATTGCAGAGACCAGAAAGCGCCAAGAACCATAGCTAATATTGCACCGCATAGAGCTAACGGAACTAGGCTTAGGTGGAAAGGGGAAAAATCTGCAGTAGTAGTGCCTATAATCATATCTAAAAGTTTGGAAGATATTAATACCATTCTAACACCAGGGTGTTCAGCTATCTCCGTTGTGACTAATTTTATTAATATCAATTTGATTATTAATAATATATTTACGGGAAATAAGCCGGGTATGAGAGGTAAGGGTAAGGGTTGGTTTGATCATGCTTGTACAGCCCTTTTTTCCCAACTTAAAAAAGCGCTAGCCCTTACCCCAAGGGACAAGAATCTAGTCACACTCTTACGATATGATTACAAAATGGCACTAACTAGAAGGAAAAAAGAACTACAGCAGGAAGCCTGGGATAACTTAACTCAGGCGGCAGAAACTTTGGACAGCCGCTTATTCTGGTCTACTATTAATTCCCCCTTCCTACATGATGATACAATTCCCCAACTCTCTTCTCATGTGGGAAGTGAGGCCTGGGTGTCACATTTCTCATCTATTTTTCAAGATAGTGTCTCGACTGATAATGAGCAAAGGCATTGGCCCATGCTTCCACTAGACATCTCCCTCGGTGAGGTGGAATGCAGTATTAAGGCTAGCAAGGGGGGAAAGGCCCAGGGGCCCGACGGAGTCCCTATTGATGTCTATAAGGCCGAACCGCGGATTTGGGGACCGATACTTACTTTGGTCCTCAATGCAGCGGTAACCACTTTGATTCCGCCCACATGGGGTGACTCAATTATTGTCCCTATCTATAAAAAGGGGGATAAGGCTTTAGCTTGTAATTATCGACCGATTAGCCTGTTGGATTCATCGGTGAAGATTATGAGCAGGGTGTTGCTGTTTAGATTGGAAGCGTGGGCAGAGGAGAATGGGATTCTTGCCAACTCCCAATATGGTTTTAGAAAGGGCCGTGGGACCTTGGACCAGTGCCTCAACTTAGAACTATTAATCGGCAAGTATGCCAAGGCTATGCATGGCAATTTGTATCTTTGCTTTGCCGATTTAAGTAGCGCTTTTGATCTAGTTAATCATCCGCTTCTCTGGTCAGTCTTGTTAGAATTAGGCGCCCCTAAGGAAATTATTTTCTTCCGTGCTAGATTATATAACAAGATGCAAGCAAGCGTTCGATATGGGGTCAATGGGGAGTGTACCCCGAATTTTAGTGTGAAACGGGGAATTAGACAGGGCTGTGTACTTGCCCCTTTGTTGTTTATTTTATTTATTAATGGGGTGGAAACCATCCTGAAAACAGTTAATGCTGATGCTCCTCAGGTTACCGGGATAGGTGTGCCGGTTCTGTTTTACGCGGATGATGCTGTGCTCCTATCTCGGACACCTATTGGTTTGCAGCGCCTGATGGATCGGTTTTCCGAATTTATAGGGGAGAGGAAGCTATTGATAAATAAAAGTAAAACTCATATTATGATTTGCGGGCCTAAGCCCAGTAAGAACCACGGCTTTTTTATAGAAGGAGTGAAAGTGCAGCAAGTAAGAAATTTCTGCTATTTGGGTGTCACTTTCTCGGACGATGGTAGCTGGGCCCAGGATTTAATAAATGTAAGAACTAAAATGGCCAAAAGTTCCTACGGCATATTTAAATTTGCGGCAAAAATAGGGGATAGACGAATAAGAGACATGATGGAGATATATAAGGCCAAAAGTGTCTCCATTGCCCTATATGGGGCAGGGTTGTGGGGTTATTCTAACGTTGGTTGTCTTCAGAGGGAAGAAAACACCTTCCTCAAGAAACTAATGTGTCTTCCCGCTTCTGCCTCAACAGAGCTAATTCATAAAGAGGTCGGGGCTGCCTATTTGAGCGACCTTGTTTCCCTTAGACCCCTGTCACTTTTCAAAGCAATTTGGCTTAAGGAAGAGACTGAGTTCAACCAACTTGTTATCAAGGACTGTTTTAAATTAGATAACTGTATGAAAATCCCTTGGCTTAAGTATGTTGTCGAGAGCTATCAGGCTATTTTTGGGTTGAACTTGTTGTTAGATTGTTATTCCCCACGAGTTCTAGTCAAACATGATATGAAAAAATCCTTTTTGTTGTCTAGAACCCAAAAACGTTTAGTTGAGTCTGGTCCCTCTATTACTGTTGAAATATATAATAAATTCACTGAAAATGAGGGTTTTCAGCAGTACCTGAACATGGTAACCCGCCCAGCGCACAGATTTGTCCTAACCAGATTAAGGCTAGGAATGGTGCATGTCTTGGTGGCTTTCCCCCAACAAAAAAGATACCCTGTTGGCCCTTGCCCGTGCGACGGACACTCCAAACAAAGCAGTATGCACTTTATGCTTATTTGCACTCTGTTCTTGAATGTAAGGATTACCTTTTTAAAACCCATGTTTTTAAAATATGGTATTTTTAATACGGAAGATGCAATGAGGTTGCTTTTTAATATGAATTCCCCTGATATATGTTTTTATACTGCAAGTTTTATTTGTAAAGCTATTTATTATAGGAAAAGTATGATTTTTTAAATGTGTTTCTTTTTAGTCTGTATCTTTGTATCTCTGTGTTTTGCTGTGTGCTTTTATGGTCATCACATGTTATGAACCGAATAAAGCTTCATGAATTGAATTGAATTGAATTGAATTGAAAGCTAGGGAGTTGAGGCATAGGGTGTTGATAATATTTCAAATCCAAAGCAAGTCTTTATTTTATATGGGTCGTTTTATCACAATGTTTGATAACTGGAACTCTTACCTTGCCTTCCCTGCAACTTTTTCAACCTGGGAGCTCAAAATCTAGTAAGTTCAACTGATCGAAATTTCCCTCAGAGGTAAGGCCCAGTTGAAAGTAGGCTACTAAAATGATCAATTAAATTGCAGCTATTTCTGCAACAAATTATCATGCATATATTTATTTAGACGCCACACAAACCTGACCTTTGTCAAAAGTGATACTTCTTTCAGTACAGACGTAAATTGCATACAAAGGAAACCAAGGAGAATAAAACAGTTTCTTTAGCAATACCTTCAATCTTAACCTTTGTAAGTATAAATCAGTGTTGTAACAATCGTATGTGATGCGAATTATCCGAAGATGATTTGTTACAAGAGCAAACATTTCCATTCTGTGCCTTTCAGACAAAAGTGATTTTTCATCCGGAAATCCCCTTCTTATTGCTAAACTTTTAAAATAAATTACTAAAGCCATTTAGCCGAACTCAGCGCCTGAAGCTGACAAGGTCAAAAAGACACCTTGAAAGTACCTGTCTTTAAATTGATAGGTGTTTTACTTAATTTTCTTTTCAGTTAAATTGTCTTAAATTTACTTTACCTAATTTCGTATTTTGTAGTGAGTCTAAAGCGGTGACTTGAGATCGCAACTGTACTTTCAAATGATTATGTCTATTTGAACTGAAATACACTGACGTAGCCCTTAATTATGTTGGGGACGAACCAGGCTGATGAGGGTCCCGCTCTAGTACCCTAAATGACTCTAGTGACTGTTCAATTTTTGTGATTTTTGACCAATTTATTTATCATGTTTTTTTTGCTTTCTTTGTTAAAGAAAAGTATATATTCCTTTTTTCATTTTTGTTTTACATTTGTAGTTTTTTATTTCTCATTTGTGAAGGACTTGAAATACTGATCACATACGCCTATAATTTTTAAACTGAGTTTTGAATGCTTCATTTGGTGGTTTTTTTTTTGTTTTCTATTGGTGTTTTCACGAGAAATACATAGGTCCTAGTGATAAATAATCTCAATAACATGGATGAATATTTTTGGTCGGGATCACACAATTTAGTAAAGTGGTAGAGTTTAAATAAAACAAATTCCACAGTTGACAAGACAACCAATAAACCTCATTTACTCCTACTTATGATTGAGGAAGATCTATGGATGGATAATGGATTCAACTGGCGTTTCAAGTAATTTATTTAAAGCCATGGTAAAATTGGTTTTCTACGGGGTTTTTTTGTAACTTGTTTTTATTAAACACTGCATCAAAGGACATCAGTAACATATGTCATGCTCATACATTTACATCTTGACAACTGTTTTTTGTTGCAATGGATTCATTACATGACTTCATAAAACAAGAACAACAATCGAAAAAGAATAAATACCCACCTCCCTCCTTCCCCCTGGCAGCGAACGGTAATTGTCACTATTCCTGATATGGGCAATCTGGCAATTTACATGAACCTGGTTTGAAATTCGTGTGATTGTCATGTGAGAGGGCCCTTATGTTGATGCTGCGTTAGATGGCAATGAGAGCTGGGTGGATGGTGGATGGTGGATGGTGAATTGTGTGCAGTTTCATTCTCGCTTTGAGTTGTTGCTGCAGACACTTCTGTTAACATTTGGCCCCGTGGATTTTCCTACGTTAACAACTGCATTTTGCCTTTAAACTACAATATAAGTAGATAAATAGCTCTGTTATAGATAAGGTCTTTATTGAGGTTTATAAGATCCTGATCAGTTGTGTTTTTAATTCCAGGTGAACAGTATTCGACAAGAATGTGAAATGAAAGTTAAAGGCCTCATGCCTATGTATTTAAGACAAGAACTCGAGGACACTATTGCTTCATTAAAATCACAGGTAAGCATGCGAAATGTGTGATTCCATGGAAAAAAGGCCAATGGTCACATTTGTTTAATGCTGATTTGTTACATGGCTGTAACAAAACTCCTTTATGCCAAAAGAATACATTTCAAACATATCTGAGGTGTTCGAAATGTATTGTATTGTATTTATGCTTACTACCCCTGACAAGGAGTCGAAGCGCTTTTTTGGCACGCTACTCCCGAACCCATTAAGGATTAGTGGTGAATTAGTATAGTGAAATATGAAAGTAATTTAAGTGGTGGGTATGTTAGTCAGTTATTTGGATTGAGAAGGATGGTGGAGGGATAAAAGAGGGAAAAAAGGTGTGTATTTATGTAGTGCTTGCAACCCCGGATGGGGTATTGAAGTGCTTTTTGGTGAGTAGCACACTACTCCGGAACCCAGGTGTTCGAAATGTGGATGTCTGGGATTGATTTCTTTTATACCATGGACTGAAGCTGACCCCAAAACTCTCAAGCGTTAAGTAGATTGGAGTATGATTTCCCATTGGGTTGTGCATGTCCATCAACATCAGTATTCACTCCCAAGGGAAAGGATTGGTCCTATCAGAGGACTTGCACCTGGATAAAGTAGTCTGTCTGTAGGAGACATCACAAAGCGACCACCGAGCCTTGCCTAGGCCTGGTCGCCCCCACGATCCTCCTGCTACCTGTCCTGATTGCCTGCTCCGCTGCAGGCGACCCAGCCGCCGCTGAGCCGCCCACCCGCCCGCACTCGACTTTCCCGCCGCTGCCCCCCTGTGGCCCCGCCCCCCGCCAGCCGATTGGTGCCCCCGCTCCTGCCACCCAGCAGACCCTCCCTCCCGGCTCCCTTCTTAAGGGGACTCCTGCCTCTCATCGGGAGCGACCACGAGCCTTGCCTAGGCCTGGTTGCCCCCACGATCCTCATGCTACCTGTCCTGATTGCCTGCTCCGCTGCAGGCGACCCAGCCGCCGCTGAGCCGCCCGCCCGCCCGCCCGCACTCGACTTTCTGATGGATACTTCTGCCAGTGGATTCCTCACCTTGTGACTATCCCCTGCGCCAGCATTCCACGGAACTTTTCTTCCCCAGCACTCCACGTCGACGTGGGCGACGTCATAAAGCATCGGCTCCGCTCGCGACTCCGTTCGACGTCACCGGAGCCATAAGAAGCCCACGTCGGCGTGATGACGTCAGTTCCCTTTTTTCCGCGCCTTCGACGCGCAACGGTTTTTTTCCAGTGCTCGTTGGCTACTTTGTAGTTTAGCCGTGTTAATCTGTTAATTCGAGTATGTCTTCGACTAGAAAGTCAGGATTTAAGCCCTGTAGGGAATGTGGAGGTCTGATGTCGATGACGGATCCACACCAGAACTGTTTATGGTGCCTCTCTTCAGAACATGATATGGAGGAGTGCGGATGCTGTAGAAGCATGAACCCGAAAGCACTCAAGGAGAGGAAGACTAAGCTCTTCATGAAGAGGAACGGAGAGGAGAAGAGTGGGAGGAAAAAGGAGAAGTCGGAGAGGGGGTCGTCGACTTCGAAGTTTTCGAGGTCGAAGAAGCACCACAAGAAGAGGAAACATTCTTCTCGACGTCGGTCCTCGAGGTCCAGGAAGTCGAGGTCGAGGTCGGCATCGCCCCTTCGACGCCGGAGCAAATGCTTGTCTCCTTCTCCTTCACCTTTGAAGTCACGAGGTGTTCTCCTTCGAAGAAGCAGACTCCGACTCAGTCCCCGACGCGGTCATCGGATCCGTCTAAGGCATCGACTCCGGTTCGAGTGGAGTCGGATGCTTCCATGCATGAACAGGAGCAGGAAGAGTCTGTTCCGGTGCCTGAAGAGTCTGAGGCTCCGGTTGAAGATACTGCGGAGCCGACGCCGGAGACTCCACAAGGGGATACAGGGCCTGTTCCTTTTCCTCAGTTCCCGGCTCCAGGTACAGATACTACCAATTTCTTAAATGCTATGTATGGCATTTTTAATAGGGCGGCCTACCCATCCGGAGCACCAACTGGTCCCGTGGGTTCGATGGCTTTTACACTGGGGGTGCCGCAGCAGTATGCTCAGGCCCCCTTTATGCCCTTTATGCCGATGGCGCCATCTTGGCAGTTTCCGGTGCCGTCTGGAGATCCGATTCGACCTCGGAAGGACCAGCGGACTTCGGAGCCTTCCTCGACGCCGAGGCCGACTCCATCGGCGCCGCGTCCGGCGCCGCCGACTCCACCTATGGCGGCGCCGACTCCGGTACCTTTGGCTCCTCCGACGCCGCGTACGACGTCGTCGACGCCGGCTCCCCGGATCCGGTCGAGGAGGGAGGCCCAGAGGGTTTTGGAGGAAAGGAGATATCGGACAGATGTAGAAGAAGGTGAGGTTGACTCTTCTTCAGATGAATTTGAAGGCATTGATGAAGCTAGTGGGTTGGATACAACCCCAGAGTGGGAGCATGCATCTGCCAGGTCTTCTCCACCTCAGGAATTGGCTCCCTATCATGTAGTGATCAAAAAGGCAGCAGAACTTTTGGATTTGCAGCTGCCTTCTGTGGAGTACAAATCCAACTTGCTTACAGAAGTGTTGCATTCTCCATCATCAACATCAGAGCCTTTGTTGCCTTTCAATGAGGCCATCTTGGAGCCGGTCTTGGAGGTGTGGAAGAAACCCCTTTCATCTCCGGCGGTGTATAGGCAGGTGGCAAGAAGGTACAAGGTTGCACCAGGGGATCCTGACTTCTTGTCAACTCATCCATCTCCGGACAGCTTGGTTGTGCAGGCTTCATGTTCCAAGCATGCTTCGGGTGCCTTCCCTCAGTCTCCAGCTGACAGGGAATCTAAAAAGGTTGATCAGGCAGCCAAAAAAACCTTTTCCACAGGAAGTATGGCGTTAAAATCAACTAATGCTACATGCCTGTTGGGGCGTTATGTGCATGCGCTAATGGATTCCATTAAGTCTTTGGCCCCTAAGTTGCCTGAGGGGGATAAGTCGTCCTTTTTGGAGGTTGTGGCGGACACTCAGGCGGCTGCCAGACAAGTTATCCAGTCAGGGTTGGATACTGCGGACTCTGTGGCAAGGATCATGGGGTCGTCTGTTGCCGCAAGGAGGCAGGCTTGGCTCCGTACCTCTGGGTTCTCAGCTGATGTGCAAGCTACGCTGGTTGATCTGCCATTCGACGGACAGAAGCTGTTTGGGGAGAAGGCAGACTCTGCCCTGCAGCGATTTAAGGACAGCAGGTTGACTGCGAAATCCTTGGGACTGCAAGCTCCTGCTAGGGGTTCGTCTTTTCGAAAGTTTAGGGGTTTTGGAAGATAGTCTTTTCGCTCTTACCGGCAGCCCCAACAGCAGCAGCAACAACAGCAGCAGAATCCCCTCTATAAGTCCTATAGAGGGAGACAAAGGGGTCGGAGAGGTTCTGGACGCAACCCCTCTTCTTCCTCCTCCTCTTCTACTCCCAATGAAGCTTCAGGGAAGCAGCCCTAGATCCCCCATCCCGGATCATGTAAGACCTGTGGGGGGGTCGGGTGTCCTACTTTCTACGGGGTTGGAAATCTGTTACAACAGACCTTTGGGTTTTGAACCTCGTAGAGACTGGGTACGCCCTTCCCTTTCGGGAATTTCCTCCCCCTTACCCTCCTTGCCAAGGTTATTGCTCGGAAGACCATCTGCTTCTCCTGCAGAAAGAAGTTCTAGCCTTGCTTCAGAAGGGTGCAATAGAGGTGGTTCCGGAGCAGGAAAGGGGTCAGGGATGCGACTCCCGGTATTTCCTGATTCCCAAAAAGGACGGCAGATTGCGTCCAATCCTGGACCTCAGAATCTTGAACTTTTACCTGAAGCAGGAGAAATTCAAGATGCTGACCCTTGCGCAGGTTCTTCAAGCGTTGCAGCAAGGAGACTGGATGGTGTCGCTCGACGTGCAGGACGCGTACTTTCATGTCCCAATCCTGAAGTCGCACAGGAAGTATCTCCGTTTTACAGTTGGGTCGCAACACTACCAGTTTGTGGTCCTCCCGTTTGGTCTTACTTCTGCACCTCGGGTCTTCACGAAGGTGATGGCAGTGGTGGCTGCTCATCTCAGGAGGTCGGGGATTCCGGTTTTCCCCTACCTGGACGACTGGCTTCTGAAGGCAGAGTCCCCAGAGATGGTGCAGCGTCATCTGCAGGTAACATCTCAGCTGTTATTCGACTTGGGTTTTTCGATCAATGTGCCCAAATCTCACCTGGTGCCCTCTCAACGCAACCTGTTCATAGGGGCGGTACTGGACACTACTGTGTGTCGAGCATTCCCTCCTCCTCAAAGGATTCTCGACATTCAGGAGATGGTCCCTCTATTCCACAATGGAGCGGTTGTTCCAGTTCTGAAGGTCCTTCACCTGCTCGGTCTGTTCGCTTCCTGCATTCTGTTGGTCAACCATGCACGCTGGCACATGAGGGCGCTCCAGTGGTGCCTCCGCAAGCAGTGGTATCAGCACAACGGGGATCTCGGGGAGTCGATCAGGATCTCCAGAGAAGCTGCAGCGGATCTATCTTGGTGGAGCGTGGAGGGCAATCTGTCTCAAGGAAAGCCTTTTCATTGGTGGCCACAGTGATAACGGATGCATCCACCTTAGGGTGGGGCGCCCATCTGGGGGACCTGGAGATCAAAGGTCTTTGGTCTCCAGAGGAAAGGTTGCTTCACATCAACATTCTGGAATTGCGGGCGATTCGTTTGGCGCTCAAGGCCTTCCTCCCTTCCCTTCGCGGTCAGTCGATTCAAGTCCTGACAGACAACACGACGGCGATGTGGTATGTCAACAAGCAGGGAGGAGTGGGGTCTCTTTGTCTTTGCAGAGAGGCTTTACGTCTATGGTCCTGGGCTCAGGACCATCAGATTTGTCTGATGGCAAATCATCTGGCCGGGGTGCTGAACGTGCGTGCGGACAGTCTCAGTCGGCAGTTCTCCGCCGACCACGAGTGGAGGCTCCATCTGGAGGTAGTTCGTCACGTCTTTCGGATGTGGGGAACTCCTCAGGTGGATCTGTTTGCCACTTTCGAGAACGCGCACTGCCCGTCATTCTGCAGTCTCCAGTATCCGATGCAGGGGGCGTTGGGGGACGCGTTTCAGTTGAGTTGGGGCTCGCAACTCCTTTACGCGTTTCCTCCCATACCCTTGATTCCTCGGGTTCTGAGGAAGATTCGCCAAGACCGGGCCCAAGTCATATTGGTCGCCCCGAATTGGCCAAGAAGAGTGTGGTACACAGATCTTCTCCACCTCTCCTCGTGCCCTCTGCTCCGTCTCCCTCTGAGGGCAGACCTCCTCTCGCAGTCGGAGGGGCAGGTTCTACACCCCCACCTCCAGAGCTTACACCTTCATGCCTGGAGATTGAACGGGGCAACCTGAGTTCCTTCTCCCTCCCACCTGATGTGGTGGACGCTATTTTATCGGCCAGGCGACACTCCACCAAGTCCATTTACTACTACAATTGGTCAAAATTTGTAAAATGGTGTGGAGAGAGATCCATTGACCCTTTAAAGGTTCATCTTTCCAATGTGCTCCAGTTTGCTCTTTCCTTGGCTCAGCAGGGCTTTGCTGTGGCCACGGTCAAGGGCTACCTTTCGGCCTTATCGGCATTTCTGTGCCTCCCAGATCAACCTTCACTATTTAAATCTCTGGTTGTTCTGAGGTTCATCAAGGGCCTTACAAACATGTTTCCTCCCACTCCATTTGTAATGCCTCAGTGGGACCTTAATCTTGTTTTAACCTTTCTAATGGGGTCCCCATTTGAGCCTCTACATAGTTGTCCTTTGAGGCTGTTGTCCTTTAAGGTGGTTTTTCTTGTGGCCATAACCTCGGCAAGGAGGGTAAGTGAGCTTCAAGCTCTTAGTTCCAAACCTCCTTTTCTTACCTTATATGCTGAAAGGATGGTTCTCAGGACCAGGGCTGCTTTCCTGCCTAAAGTTGTCACTCCGTTTCATTTGGGGCAGTCCATTACTCTCCCTGTTTTTTACCCACCTCCTCATCCTTCCAAAGAGGAGGAAAGACTCCATCGCCTGGATCCAAAGAGGGCTGTGAGTTTTTATTTGGACAGAACCAAGGACTTTCGCCTTGATGACCAGCTCTTTATTGGATACGTTGGTCGTTCTAAGGGTAAAGCGGTGCACAAGCGCACGCTGTCGAGATGGATAATACTGGCTATCAAGATCTGCTACTCCCTGGCTGATAAGACCCCTCCTGAGGGCATTAGGGCTCATTCAACTAGAGCTAAGTCATCTACGTCTGCTTTGGCCCGGGGTTTTCCTGTGGCAGACATTTGTAAAGCCGCGACTTGGGCCTTCCTCCATACTTTCGCAAAGCATTATTGCTTGGACTCCGAGATGAGGAGGGAGGGCCACTTCGCGCGCTCTGTCTTGCAAGACTTTCTGGTATAGGAAGGTGGACACCCTCCTCCGGGAGTGGGGACTGCTGTGGGAATCTATTCACAAGGTGAGGAATCCACTGGCAGATGTATCCATCAGAAGAACAAGTTACTTACCTTCGGTAACGCTTTTTCTGGTGAATACAGTATCTGCCTGTGGATTCCTCACTGGCCCACCCACCTCCCCGTTGTCCACCTTCATATACCATGAAAAAGGTCTTGTAGATATGTGTTTTTGCTGTATGGTACAGTTGTAGGAAATGCTTGTTTTTCTTTGCATTCCTTTCCTTTGCATATTATATATATATGTATTGGTTTATTGTATACTGTGTATACTTTGAGTCTGTCGTTAGTCCACCTGTTCGCCTCGAAGGCACCGGGAAAAAATGGGTGGAACTGACGTCATCACGCCGACGTGGGCTTCTTATGGCTCCGGTGACGTCGAACGGAGTCGCGAGCGGAGCCGATGCATTATGACGTCACCCACGTCGACGTGGAGTGCTGGGGAAGAAAAGTTCCGTGGAATGCTGGCGCAGGGGATATTCACAAGGTGAGGAATCCACAGGCAGATACTGTATCCACCAGAAAAAGCGTTACCGAAGGTAAGTAACTTGTTCTTCCCGCCGCTGCCCCCCTGCGGCCCCGCCCCCCGCCAGCCGATTGGTGCCCCCGCTCCCGCCACCCAGCGGACCCTCCCTCCCGGCTCCCTTCTTATGATGCCCCCACACACGCGCAGCGTTCACGCGCAGCGGGCGCGCCGATTGTGCACCGAAGGCGCGCCAAAGGCAAGCCCGTCTGTGCCCGTCCGTGCCTGGACCGCGCCCAGCGCCAGACCCCCTGGCCCCCGCAGATGCCAGCCCATCCGCCGGACCTACGACGCCGCCACCCTCAACGCACTCAACACCGGCCGAATCCCCAGATGTTACCGAGCCACCCCACGTCGCACCCACGGACCCTTCCACTGCCGATCCTGCAAGTTCTCATGCATCCGGACCTGCACCGCACCCGTACCCGCACCCGCCAAGCCGAGCTCCAGCAGCAACCACCTGAAGTGCATCCTGCTCAACACCCGCTCTGTCCACAGACACGCCGTGGAACTCTGGAACCTGCTCGACACCACATCTCCAGACGTCGCCTTCCTCACGGAAACATGGATGAACGCCTCCTCAGCGCCCGTCATCGCCATCACCATCCCGGAGGGCTACAAGATCACCCGGAGGGACCGCATCAACCAGACTGGAGGAGGCATCGCCATCGTCCACAAGAACACCATCCGCATCACGACCAACTCCGACGACACCCTCACAACCGCCGAACATCTCCACTTCCAGATACACACCGACCCCAAAACCACACTCAGAGGCACCCTCATCTACAGACCCCCAGGACCACGCACACAATTCAGCGAAGACATCGCAGACTTCATCAGCCCACACGCCCTCCCCTCCGCTGACTACCTCCTCCTAGGGGACCTCAACTTCCACCTGGAGAACAACAAGGACAGCAACACCAAGCAACTGGTGAACACCCCCACCCACCGCGCCGGACACACGCTTGACCCCGTCTTCTCCTCCAGCAAGGACGTCTCCTTCAGTCACTCCACCGGACACCACTGGACAGACCACAGCTGCGTCCACTTCAGCTTCAAAAGGACCACAACCCACCACCACCCGCAACAGGCTCCCCGCAGGAGCTGGAACAAGATCACCCCCGACCAGCTCTTGACATCCCTGAACCTGATTCCTCCCGCCAGCTCAACGGCCCCTTACCAGGCAGCCAACAACCTCACACAGTGGATCACCAACTGCGCTGACGACCTCGCACCCCTGAAAAACCACCCCAGCAGACCCGGCAGCAAGAAGGCTTCCTGGTTCAACGATGATCTCATGAACTCCAAGAAGAACTGCCGCACCCTCGAGAAAGCCTGGCGCAAAGACCCGACTACAGACAACATGACCGCCCTCAAGCACGCCACCCGCAAACACCACCAGTTGATCCACGCCACCAAGAAGACAGCATTCAAAGAACGACTAGACAACAACGCGCACAACAGCAAAGAGCTATTCAACATAGTCAAAGAGCTCTCGAACCCCAACGCCGGATCCAACGACATCACCCCCTCGCAAGAACTCTGCGACTCACTCGCCTCGTTCTTCCACAGCAAGAACGCCGACATACACAACAGCTTCAGCACACAGCCCACGCACCCAACCACCGAACCGATGACTCCCACCATCACCCTCCGCGCCTGGACCCCGATCAGCACCGAAGACACCATCCACACGATGAACACCATCCACTCCGGATCACCAACCGACCCATGCCCCCACCACATCTTCAACAAGGCCGCCTCCGCCATCGCGCCCCAACACCGAGACGTCATCAACTGCTCCTTCAACACCGCCACCTTCCCGGAGAGATGGAAGCATGCCGAACTCAGCGCCCTTTTGAAGAAACCATCAGCTGACCCCACCGACCTCAAGAACTACCGCCCCATCTCGCTCCTCCCGTTTCCTGCCAAAGTCATCGAGAAGACCGCCAACCGACAGCTTGCCGCCTTCCTCGAGACGAACGGATCCCTCGACCCCTTGCAGTCCGGCTTCCGAGCCAACCACAGCACCGAGACCGCCCTCATCGCAGCCACTGACGACATCCGTGCCCTGCTCGACAACGGGGAAACAGCTGCCCTCATCCTCCTGGACCTCTCCGCAGCGGTCGACACGGTCTGCCACCGCACCCTAGTTCAACGCCTCAGCAACATCGGAATCCGAGAGAAGGCTCTGGAGTGGATCATCTCGTTGCTCGCCGGAAGAACACAGAGAGTCCGCCTCCCCCCGTTCAGATCCGAGGCCACCGAAGTCATCTGCGGCGTACCACAAGGATCATCACTCAGCCCCACCCTCTTCAACATCTATATGAGCCCCCTCGCGACCATCGCACGCCAACACAACCTCAACATCATCTCCTACGCCGACGACACTCAGCTGACCCTCTCCCTCACCAACGACCCAGCCACCGCCAGAACCAACCTACACGAAGGGATGAAAGAAGTACCCGAGTGGATGAGGACCAGCCGCCTGAAGCTCAACTCAGACAAGACGGAGGTCCTCATCCTGGGACCATCTTCCTCCGCCTGGGACGACTCCTGGTGGCCCCCTGCCCTGGGCAGTGCTCCCAAACCTACAGACCACGCACGCAACCTGGGCTTCATCCTGGACTCCTCCCTCTCGATGACCAGACAAGTAAACGCCGTTTCGTCCTCGTGCTTCAACATCCTACGCATGCTCCGGAAGATCTTCCGATGGATCTCCACCGAAACCAGGAAGACGGTCACACAGGCACTCGTCACCAGTCGTCTGGACTACGGAAACACCCTCTACACCGGAACCACAGCCAAACTTCAGAAGAGACTCCAACGCATTCAGAATGCCTCTGCACGACTCGTCCTGGACATCCCCCGCCACAACCACATCTCCGGACACCTGACAGACCTGCACTGGCTCCCCGTCAACAAGAGAATCAAGTTCCGTCTCCTCACCCACGCACACAAGGGCCTCCACGACCTGGGACCCAGGTACCTCAACAACCGCCTGACCTTCTACACTCCCACCCGCCAGCTTCGTTCGACCAACCACGACCTCGCTGCCGTGCCACGCATCCGAAGAGCCACCATGGGAGGAAGATCCTTCTCCTACCTGGCAGCCAAGACTTGGAACTCCCTCCCCATCCACCTCCGTCAGACCCAAGACCACCTCTCCTTCAGGAAGCAACTCAAGACCTGGCTCTTCGAGCAGTAGCAGACCCCCCCTCCCCCAAGCGCCTTGAGACCCTCCGGGTGAGTAGCGCGCTATATAAATGTTTTGATTGATTGATTGATTGAAAGGTGTATCAAGTCTGGTTTTCGAAATTTGTGTTACAGGGGTGATGCTCAAACCTCGTGGTTTACACTGTAAGATGAAACCATGTCAAACTGATTAGAAGACTTCCCTTGCAATGCCGATGTTTGGTTTGAATACAGCTGTTCATGTGTCCACGTTTTAAATCTGGCTCAGGTAGTTAAGCTGACTTTTTGTTTAGAGATACTGTCAAGGTTGTGCTTCTGTGACGATGTAGGAAGTTTCACACCGTCTGCCATTTGCAAGCCAGTTTTCAAGAGCCTCTAGGTATATAACTTACAATTTATATAGAAAAGGGGATATGGAGTAGACATGTAGGAGAGGTGCTAGCTGGCTGTGCAATCCATAATAATGTAACAATAACTTGCAATTATTGTACAAAACAAATTGGATGGCTTACACAACCTTGAAGACCTAAAAGTACTGGTACCGTGGCAGTGTGCCACGCATTTTAAGAATGACCACTGAGCTATTTAAAACAAATATTGGCCAAGCCGATATGCCTAGCTTGTATTCCGATGTACCAACCAGACCCATTGGATTTGCCTGGGGTTTTCAATAAGAGTTAGATGCCAAGCACACGGAACAGCAACAGCTGACTGAGTATCAGTGCCAACTCGCTTGGTGCCGTGCGCCGATAGGATGAAGGGGCTCAGTAGCAGGGCAAGGAAGGGAGCTGCTGCCCAATGGGAAAGGACTGAGGAGTGGCCAGGAATGCGTACTGTGTGCGCATCATCCTGTCATCATAGGAGAGGAGCCGCCAAGCACACTTATTGTTTGCTGAACAACCATTTTAGCACAAATAAAGGAATAACAATGAAGAGTTTAATATTGTATGTCCTACTTTGTAGCTTTTCCCAAAACAATCACGTTTTTGTTACTGAATCTGTATTAATTTTTTTGTGAGCATTTGAGTGAAAGCCTGACACTAAGCAGGCTGCCTGATGGCAGTGGACTGTGCTGTTGGTGTCATATTTGCAATCAACCTCTGACGAAAATACTTTTTTTTTAAACTGATGCAGTAAAAACAAATTGCTCAATGAACAGCATGAAAGTTAGACACTGAATATTGTGATGAATGACCACAATTTTCATATGTAAAATACTCTTTCATGCATTCCATCGGAAGTGGACGGATCCACCCAAACAGTCAATGGAACGAGGGTGAGACTAAAATACTCTTGTGGGCTGATCCAACATGTGATCTACAGAGTCTCAGGCCAATGGCTGAAGGACCCTGAGCCAAAGGATCCAATTTCTAAAGCAAGACGACCAAAAGTCAAAAAGGTCTTGGCATATGCCAGGCTTCATGAAGCGGTGGGGAGAACAATTGCCTTCCATGTCAAATAGGGTGAAAGGGCGATGAACAGAGGGACAGACCAGTAGCAGGACTTCAACAAAGATCTACACACGTTACTGTGTGTTCTCTGCCACATGCTTCGAGACCCATGTACTTTTTCCCGCTCCAGGTAATCCAGTCAGCGTCACCTCACAGTCTTTCTTACTGTCTGGTCCAATGGGTCTTCGAGTGCTCTGTTCCAGTAAATTTGTGTTCTATATGAAATGCAACCTATCAAAATATCAGTCGCCATTTCATCAGCTATACGAAACTGAGTAAACGATTAGGACTTTAGAAGGACTGGTGTAAGTGCCGATACAACCACAACTTTCGATTTTCCAAATGCTTTGCAATCAGTTGGCTCATAAGAACCACAAAAAATCCCATAATTTAAATATGTTAATTAACATTCTTTTTTTTCTCTAATTTTTGAAGTCTGTTACCAACTTGCTTTTCATAACTGAGAAATCTTTGGTTTACAATAAATGCACAATGTAGTGGTGGTCAAAGCAGTAGCACTGCAATCCTAAGACTACTAAATATGATAATAGTTGACAGTAATAAATCGACAGTGTTGGTGCCCCTCAAGGTAGCAAATATAACACCCCACTACCCAGGATGTCACCTAACGGAAGTTCAGCCAAACTCCCGTATTGTACTTATAAATAGAAGAAATTGTACCTCGGCACTCTCAAAGTTTAACTTTTTATTTTTTGTGGCAGTAAGCACATGCTGAATTTACCAAGATTCCACTCTGAGACGGCGTTTCGCCAGGATACAGGGGCACACTGCGTCCCTCGTACCTTGGCCAGACTATGCAAGGGCATACTTTAGCCCATTAATACTGAAAAGCTTCCTTACCTCATAGCTTTCCTACAAAGTGATATTATCGAAACCTGTTACAAAGGTTCTTCTCATTTTTTATTTTTTTCAAAGGGGGACCTCTAAGTGAACACATTAGATAGTTTCCTGACTTTTCGCCAAAATCTTTCAGCCCATACATCTAGGGTGGTTTTCCTAAAATCAGAGCATTGTTATTTTAGATCAAGCCTTGAGGAAGTTACAGAAAGTAACGAAACATGTGTCGCCTGCCATCATCTGCCACCACCAAGGAGGATCTAAGAACAGGACCTCCACATGCCAACTGTACCTCTGTTGTTCATAATAACCATCAGGACTGTGCTAGCTTAAACTATACTACTGTCCTAGACATGATCTCTTATTTCTAGTGAAACACGGTGTATTTGGTCACTTGACATTAAAACATATCTTTGTCTAGTGTTTCCTGTGAGTAGTCACGTTAAATATTGGATCTATCTTTTAGGCTTACTGCCACAAAAAATAGAAAGTTAAACTTTGAGAGTGCCGAGGTACAATTTCTTCTGTTTACAAGAGAAATCTTTGGTGTTCGAATATTACTGACCGTAAATATGACATGCACACACGCACAGGACTCCCAGAGACCTTAAGTAACTTCAAACCTTGGAGCCCGTTTCTCAGAATACATTTTTTTTCTGGCCTTATCAAATGCCCAAAAATTAAGGAGTCAAAGGCATTCCTGTCCTTCCACCCTCTCAATGAACTTGCATATGCTCACTCAGAGACAAGAGCACACACACTATCAAAGAGCTACTTCTGTACAGTAATTGTGCTGCCCTAAAAAGCAATATTTGCACTATAACAGACGGATGTTTGTTTACTTTTTATGGTATTGTAGACTTTCACATTCATAGAAGGTCACAAGACCATTACTATTAATAAATACATTTAAAAATGTTACATAAGTGTGAAAGTATGATGTGAGTCATCCTATACATCATGGTCTGTAGTTGAAATGTGTAATGATGTGTGATTCAGTAAATAATGTAAACGACGAGAGAAGGAGCAGCCGTGTTCCGTTCATCTTTCCGAACTGTAATAATACAAAACAAATATAGAACGGATCAGCCTCCTGGCGCTTTTTTCGTTTGTTCCTATTTTCTCCTTTCGTCCCTTTAGGTGTTGTTTATAGGAACCCGCAGTTTTGTTTTAAAAAGAACCCTCACTCACCTGCCTAGTAGGTGACATGCTTCTTCACTGGGTTCCCATCCTGGTTGCTGAATGCTTCCAGGGTGTGCTGCAACACCAGAATTACTGTGCAAGTGACGTGGTGATTAATTAAAATAGTCTCAGAAGGCCTCACAGAGGTTAATTTAATTGAGAGTTCGAGGGTTCCCGGTCAATGTTAAAAACAGGTGGGGGATATAGATATGGGATATTAGATTGACCCCATGTATCCTCATTCAGGTTGACCACACCCAGGATAACCTAAATGAGGATACGTGGGATTTGCAAGAGTGAAAATCAAAATCGCAATATTTTACAAATGTCTTTGCATGTCGCAAATGTCTTTGTGACCCACATTGTTAACATTGAGATTCCAAATCAAAATGATTATTATTCATACTGAAGTGTATCGATAGTTTGGGTTTACTTCAGAATACGTAAAGCATTGAAAGGTGCTGAATACCTCTGTCAGTTCGTAACCATTTCTACAATGGAAGCTGTCCTGGTTCGATCTTTTTGCCACCTACGAGAACACGTCAGCACTTCTGTTCTTTGGATTTCCCAAGAAAGCTCTTTCTCTGAGATGTAATCCATCTAGAGAGGGACTCGGCACTCCAATATGCCTTCCCATTCCAGCAACATTTTCCCACAGAAAATAACATCAATATGAATATATATTGATAAGTTGAACAGAAAAATAAACATGCTGTAGACATTTGGAAATGAAAAAAAAATGTAAACCAGTAGCCCTAATCATATACTAATGGTAGCACATTTTCTACATTCCTTATGGCACACAACTATATAGGCTTCACTCAATGTATTGAAAGTAGTAGATAATGCCCTTACTTTCCAAGGAATGTGGGTGAAAATGGCACATCGGGAGTTAAATCGCCATCCCTGGGTTTTTGTTCCGTGTGAGATTGTAGAGATCCCTTATAAGAGCGGTGTGCAGATAACCTTTACTAAAAAAGAAACAAAGTCTCCTGTCAAGGTTAAAAATAGAATTCTGCTCCTTGAGTTGAAAGTTGAAGAAGGGGCATCGGGTATCTCGCTGCAGGACTTTCCTGCAGCAGCCATCGCCATCGGAAACACTGGAGGCCCGCCCAGAGACGGGCACCTGCCAAGTGAGTGCCACAATACCTTTCATTGTAATTGGCAGCAATCTATAGTGCTGTCGCTGTTCAGCAACCGCAGGGTTCAGGTTTAAGGTGCACGGCGGTATTTCTGCGGTTTGAAATTGCTATCATTCCTGTTTGGGAACATCAGTCAGTAGAGGTCAAAGGTTTCCTGGCACCTGTCAGAATAACTAATTTCTTTTCAGGCCTTGGTGGAAATGAGAGAGGACCCTAGGCCTCCCTTAGGTGGGCAGCTCAGAAGAAGTGACTCACCCTGTCGGGCAGTTTTGGAAGCCCGCACTTTCGGCTCTTAGGTGTTTTTTATTTCATGAGACAATCATACTTGCAGAACCAGTTCGTTTACTGATGAGGCCGCTGCTGACCATTTGATTGCCAGAGTTTATTCTAGCACATGCTTTCACGTAGGTTTAATCTATAAATAAACAATTTCATATCTCTGGACAACTAAAGCACCTTCACTGGCGTCCTATTAGAAACACAATTTCTTAAAAATTCTGCACTTGCACATAAAGCGATCCATCTTACTGGATGCAACTACTTTAGCAAAAGGCTGAAACCCTATCAGACTAGAAGAACCCTTCGCTCGTCCAACCTCTTGCTGGCGGCTGTCCCTGAGATTCATCATGCCAAACTGGGTGGCCGTTCTCTCTCATATCTAGCTGCCAGGAATTGGAAACTCTTGCCATCATATTTTGGCCTGCTGGCTAGTTTTACGAATTTAAAAAGCGTCTCAGCAGCAATTCATTTCTTCTTGGTTTAGCTCTTAGTGCAGGATTATATAGTAACAAGACATACTTTCCATGGTGTTTGTTTGCTCTTCACAACTCTATAAATAAATAGATGATCCAACTTTACTTTAGTAATCCATGTTCAACAGTGCTATGAGCCTGTACCTCTTTGTTCAAACTGATGAAGATGGTTATGATGATTTCTAATTCATTTTAATCTAGCTTCCGGTCTATTTCTTATTTTCAACTTGTGGTTATCCTGTCAGCCAGTGATGGAACCAGACACTGCTTCTATAGTTTCTAATTTCAGAGCTGTGGGTGGCTGGTTCTTGTATGTGTTTGCCGTGTTTCCTGTGTCCTTACAGTTCTAGCACACAAGTACTGTGTGGACAGAACTTACTTATCTGATATATACTGGCTTTCCTTTTAGAGGTCTCTGCCCCAAAGACGTTTGATATTTTTTGGATCTTTTCATTTGCCAATTCTTTTTCAATTCTCTTCTTCCTTAATCTTGAGTGTCTTCTACCACAGTGCTCTGAGTTTAAGCCTTGTACGTCGTTTCACCAACTGGTTTCAGCAGCCGATACACATAACCTTTGTGTCTTTGTATATAAAACAGCCTTTTGTTTCACAACTGCGCTATTTGTGCTTCTTTCTGGATGAGGCCTGTCAGCAACTAATCAAAATTAGAGTCAAGAAGGAAGAGATGTGGAATCCTCCACCACTGAATTTGTAACATAAAAATCCCCAATCAGAAGAACCTGCTGAAAAAACTTTTTGTTAGGTAGACACAGGCTAGTATACAATCTCATTCGTACCTGGGTAGACTGGTTAAATTGTCAAGTTAGATCTAGGACTATACAGCTATAGTTTATAAACACAGTACCACAGTATGTGTGGTAGACAATTGGAAGACCACCCAATTGCACGGGGACACCCTCAAGAGCTACAGAGTGAGAGCACCGACACATTTGCTGCTGTGCCTTAGGCTTCTCATCACTGCTGCTCACTCCTCAGTCAAGTGAGCACTCATTCGAAGGAAGGCCTTATAATGGCAAGAGGGTATGCATTATTTCAATTAAGCCTCATGCATCCCTAACCCTAGGGGTGGTTAAGAAGGCCTGCCATTTACTGACCCTAAAACTGTAACTAATGGAAACAAGCAAGGGGTTATCTATATAATCAGTGTTGTTTCAGTGATGTTAAGGCTTTTTTTCGGAAAAGGTCGACATCTTGGCAAATACATCAGGACATGGCAGAGAGGCGTCCTCTTGTCCGTAACAATTTTCTGTGATTGTGCTATGCAATTAAACATTTCATCCTTTTCATCATGTTAACATGTACAGGGAACAGCAAGTTAAAATTAATCTTTTTAGACACTTTATGTAAAAGTAACATTCAACTATTTGTGAGGATGCACATTAGTCTTCCTGCCATTAGCAAGATTCAGAGTGGTTGTTACTCACATAGATACGACCACTTAGGGTAGTGGTTCTGAGGAAATGGGCCTTACGTTACAGCATGTTCCTTCTATTCTCCCATATTTGAGGGAGCGGCAGTACCAGACTCAACATATGGAGAAGGCATCTCCACTCACCACATGAGTGGGAAATTTACCATAAAGTCTTAAACCGTATCTTTGACATCATCCACATCTAGACACTTCTGCCACTAATCTGAACACCCAGTGTAACCAGTTTGCTTCTCAGATGGCTAGTATTTCTGGATCCCTTATGGGCAACCTTAAGCTGGATTGAATGAAGACTTTCTGAATGCCTTTACTCTGACTTCTTTGTTTTTATTCCTGAGGTACTCCAGAAGATCAGAGAGTGCCTAAGTTGCTCCATAATCTTGCTGAGTTGGTTTGACATAGCACATTGACCACCTTCTTACCGCCTCCGCACCCTTCCAAAGAGGAGGAGAGACTCCACTGTCTGGACACAAAATGTGCGCTGTCCTTCTACCTTCACCGCACTAAAGATTTCCGAGTGGACGATCAACTCATCGTGGGTTATGTGGGCACCAAGAAAGGTCGGGCCATGCATAAACGTACCATCTCTTGATGGGTTGTCCTATGCATCAAAATCTGCTATTCTTTGGCAAAAAAGGAACCTACAGTAGGACTGCACGCCCACTCTACCACGGCGACTGCAGCCTCTACTGCTTTGGGACGTGGAGTTCCGCTGATTGACATCTGCCAGGCAGCCACGTGGGCATCCCTGCACACGTTCACAACACATTACTGCCTGGATACCTAATTCTGGAGAGATGGCTTTTTTGGCCGTTCTGTTCTCCAGGACTTTCCGGTGTGAACTTAGTTCGCAGACCCACCTCCAGGGTTGGCATTGCTGGGGTATCTATTCTAAGGTAAGGAATCTATAACTAATGGTCTCTTTCAGATGATCAAGTTACTTACATTCGGTAACAATGTATCTCTTAGAGACATACATTAGTTAAAGATTCCTTACCGTCCCACCCATCCTCCCCGTTCTGCGAACTGACTTCTAGAGTAAGGGACTCCCTTGTAGGGCCCTAGTTTTGTGCACCAGTGGTCAGTGTCTTGCATGGGTCTGCGCTTCTGGCGTGGAAAGTCGTGACAGAACTGATGTCAGCATGCAGGGGCAGTGTCTAAGTAGACACGGCAACATCATCCCAACAACCACGATGCCGACGACAGACGTGGAGATGACCAACACCACCTACCAACGCTGAGTATGGTTACGGGCAACGGCGGACACACCAACCAACGCGCAGGGGTACTGCTACAGAAAAATTCTCTGGATGCAGTCTGACACCTGGGGGTAATTCTAAGGTAAGGAATCTATAACTAATGTATGTTGTCTCTTACAGATACATTGTTACCGAAGGTAAGTAACTTCTTTTAGACAACACGTATACTCAAGCCAAACTCCGTAAGCTTTGCCCTATACACACTGGAAAAAAACTGTGCTGTCTATCAGTCCCACTGCGGAGAGAAGTCAAGGCAAAATATTTGCCAATCATATTTTAAAGAGTTGATGTAACTCCTGGTAAATATGTAAAAAAAATTTGATCCAATGTAATGTATACAGGATCTTGTATAGCTAACCATCCTCGACATCTCAGGTTGTGTTATATCTTAAAAAAGACTCTTTGCAGACCACTAAAATATCTTATTTGGAAGGAAGTAGAGATATAAAGAGAGCATAAATTATACAGCTTTGCATGCAGTCTCCAAAAGCTTCTATAGTATTCCTAAAATCCAGGCAGGAAAAGTGACCTTGATTTGAAACTTCCAAATCTCTGCTCTCCTTTTTCTTTTCTCTTTCTTTCGATCCTCTGCATACCTACTTTCCCTGAGCACA
This sequence comes from Triturus cristatus, assembly GCF_964204655.1. NCBI lineage: Eukaryota > Metazoa > Chordata > Amphibia > Caudata > Salamandridae > Triturus > Triturus cristatus. The sequence goes on from NC_140590.1 coordinate 650,135,492, forward strand.
GCCTACTCTAAGTCACAGGCATGTTTACCTTAATCCCTATCATTGTTTCTCTGCACATTGGCCAGACCTAATTTCAAAGATCAGAACTTCTCCTTTAAAAGTCATACCCTACGGGGAGCGTGGCCGAGCCAGCGACCAAGATGGGCATCTGACTCCATAGCCCTGGAGCCGCCTTCAACATTTTTGGTTGCCTGCCGCTCTATCGCCTCTCTTGGACAACGACGGTGGGAGGTTTGGATGCCTCACTAATGGAGGCACAATTTGAGCTACAAACGGACTGGTTCGGCCTGATGGGGACAATGCTGTGGCTCGCGCTACCTGTAACCTGACGGTGCCCTCGGAGGCCCTGAGATGACAGGGGTCTAAGGTGAGCCTGAGGGCAGGGACTCAGGCACGCCTTGCTGCGGCTATTACGGCCTCAAACTCCATGGTGCCCGCGGACCGCTTTGACCTACAGCGATTGTTTTGCCATCACTGAAGCCGCCTGCCAGCGCGAGGAAAAACAATGACATGCTTGGCAAGCGCCGCGGCGGTGAATATTTGTGAGTATGAAAGACAGGGGGACTGTCGCAATTTGAAGCACCGGGACATGGGGCAATGCACAGAGCGCCTGCTGGGCTCAAATAATGGATGGTAGCCTGCACCGCGGCCCCCCCCCTCGGAAGTCTCGGCGAGAGGGGGGCAAACAACTATGCACAGATAGCCCACTGATAACGTTGTGAGGAATGGCTGCTGTGTCCAGCCCTATAAGTGCAGACAGAAGGGCCCACATAGATAAGCCTTGGCGGATACCACTGTGAAACCACGCGCCAAGCAAGCTGCTTTGGTCTACACGGCCCCCTGGTGGGGAAACTGGAACTCCAACACCGGGCTTTACTGCAGGCTTTGAGATGCAACACAGAATCCGTGTGCCAACATTATTACACGCTGCCTCACCACGCAGTGGGGCGTACGGATTCAAAACAGCGCCAGCTGTCATTTGATGCCACAAAGACCCCTAGATGAGAAGAGGTAGAGGGGCCTCTGGTAGCTGAGGCTCCTGCACTGAATGGTGCAGGTGCCATCATGGCGGAATTGCGGACTGGATTTAAAGCTATTGATGCCCGCCTAGACACACACTCATTCCGACTAGAAGTCATGCATGGGCAAATCGAGTAGCACAGGGTCCGTATGGACGCAATGGAACAGCGGGTATCGAACCTGGAAGATTCGCAACCTACTACTAGCAAGTGATTGGAAAGAGCCTAACGATTTCTCAAAATGGGGGTCTCCAAGGCCAAAGGTTTTGGAGGCACACTCACGCTGCAACAACATACGAATTGCTGGAGTGGCCGAATCCATGAACACTGGCCCATGGCCAGCTTTTTTGAGGAGGTCCTGGTAGACCTATTTGGCAGAGAAGCTTTTTCCGGACCTTTTGCAGTGGAGAGAGCGCACAGAACACTTGGGCCGCGTCCGGCACCAGGCACACCTCCAAGATTAATAATAGCGAGACTCCTTAACTATCATGATCGGGATGTGGTGCCCCGACCCGCTCGAAAACGAGGGTCAGTAACCTATCGAGGCTCTGAAGTGGCACTATTCCCAGACTTTCACCGATGGTGCAAGAGGCACGCCGGAGGTTTGGGGACATTAAACGTACACTGTAACAGGCAAATGTGCAGTATACCATAATTTATCCGGCACGACTACGTATTCTAGTGAATGGAAAGGCGCAGATTTTCGAATCACCAGAAGAGGCTACAAATTTCTCAAAACAACACCCAATCAAGAAGAAATCCGGAGCACAAGCTGCAGAACAGGAAACGGGATCCCAATCAGAATCGGCGGACTTATAGACATTTATTTAGCCAAGTGCCAATGCCGAATTGGACCGTGGAGACTGGACCCACTGGGTGTCTGAGGACTGCAAACTCAGTAGCAATGAGTGGTGAAAAAGGCCAAAACCTGTGAACATTACCTTTACGTGGCCGCACAAACACTTACAACCACATGGTTTTAACAGGCGGTCTCCCAAGAGTGTTGACTACCCCCTAGGGATTTTCCTGTTTTGTTTGAATTGAAGTGTCCATTTCAGGGAATATGAAGGGATTCACCGGGTGCTGGTTTATTTGTATCCAATGTGGGGGTAAGAGGGTATGGGTTTCTGGTTATTTAAATTTTTTATGTTTTGTTATGTTTTCGAATGTTATTGCAGAGAGCACCGACAAGACGGTGGGCTCTGCTAATCTCCCCAGGAAGTGTATCACAACAAACTCAAGTATAACAGTTTTTAGAATATGAGATTAAGGATAAAAAGCTTTTTTTAAACCCCCCATTCACCAGGGTGCAAAATAAAAATTTTTATAAAAGGTTTTTTTAATCAATCAAACAGCATTTGTAAAGAACAACACTGTCACCCCTAGGGGTATCTAGGTGATGTATCTCAGTCGAAGAGCCAGGTCTTTCTGACGTCTGCCAGCGAGGGGGCTGTACGGAGCTGGGCAGAAGGTCATTCCAGGTCTTGGCAGCGATGTAGGAGAAGGAGCGGTCCCCACTGCATTGGATGCCGGTGGTGTATGAGGGTGAGTGAAGAGGAGTGCAGGTGTCTAGCGAATTGTTGGAAGTTGAGTCGATGATTCCTTGACCTCTTGGTCCAAGGCCAGCACTCTCCCCAGCAGCTCCGCCTAATCAGCCGACCCCTCTAGCACTGAGCTCCCTCCCGGCAAGGTTCGAGCCGGCAGCCCGTCCCTGCACCGCAGGTTCTCCTTTGCGTTTCAGTGGTTTGGTCCCTAATTGTTTTATTCTGGTTTCGTGATTGGGATTGTTGCTTGTTTCTTTTTGCATTATTGTTTTATGGGGGTTCTTTCCCCCGCGTCACCTGCTCATACCTTTTCCCACCACTGCTGCCCCTGCGGCCCCACCCCCCGCTCCTGCCTTTCAGTGGTTTGGTCCCTAATTGTTTTATTCTGGTTTTGTGATTGTGATTGTTGCTTGTTTCTTTTAGTATTATTGTTTTACGGGGGTTCTTCCCACCGTGTCACCTGCTCATACCTTTTCCCGCCGCTGCTGTCCCTGAGGCCCCATCCCCGATCCAGCCTCCCTTCCGCTGCTCCTGCCCCCCTCCCCTACTTATGGCGACCGATGCGGGGGGAGCGCGCGTGATTCCTTGACCTCTTGGTCCAAGGTCAGCACTCTCCCTAGCAGCTCTGCCTAATCAGCCGACCACTCCAGCACTGAGCTCCTTCCCGGCAGGGTTCGAGCAGGCAGCCCGTCCCTACGCCGCAGGTTCTCCTTTGCGTTTCTGTGGTTTGATCCCTAATTGTTTTATTCTGGTTTCGTGATTGTGATTGTTGCTTGTTTCTTTTTGCATTATTGTTTTATGGGGGTTCTTTCCCCCGCGTCACCTGCTCATACCTTTTCCCACCACTGCTGCCCCTGCGGCCCCACCCCCCACTCCTGCCTCCCTTCCGCTGCTCTTGCCCCCTCCACTACATATGGCGACCGCTGTGCGGTCACGCAGCTGGCGCTCCAAAGGCGAGCCTAAGGCAAGCCCGTCTGCTCCCGTCCGCGACTCGACCGCAACCAGCGCCAGGAACCCTGGTTCTCCTAGACCACACCGCTACGACTCGACCACCCTCCACGCACTCAAGCCCGGAAGATACGCTGACTGCGCAAGATCCTCGCCTAACACCACCCACGGGCAGTTCTCTTGCAAAACCTGCCCCAATCCTTCACCGTTGACAACTCCCGCGACCGCAGACTGCCCGCCCGATGCACGCACCACCGAGAGCCTGACTTGCATCCTCCTCAACGTGCGCTCCCTGCACCGACATACCGTAGAAATCTGGGACCTGATCGACACCCTCTCGTTCGACGTCGCCTTCTTTACAGAGACCTGGACCAACACCACATCCGGCCCAGAGATCGCTACCGCCATCCCCGACGGCTACAAGATCCAGAGAAAGGACTGCCCACACCGCCCAAGAGGGGGACTCGCCATTGCACACAAGACCGCCCTCCGACTCTCAGCCTCCAGCCCGAGTGACCACCAGTCCAACGCGGAAGACCTCCAGATCCAGACCAGCCCCAGGACCACGCTACGCGGTAGCCTCATCTACAGACTGCCAGGACCTCGCACCCTGCCCGCAACGACCGTCGCCGAGCTGGCCGCCCCACATGCCTTCACCTCCACAGACTACATTCTACTCTGGGACCTGAACTTCCACTTCGACAACAGCAACGACCCCGACTCCAGCACTCTCATCGCCAACCTTGGACTGAAGCAGCTCGTCAACACACCCACAGAGCAGGTCACACCCTCGACCCCATCTTCGCGGGAGGAACAAACATCCGCTTCAGCCACACTACCCAGCCCCCCTGGACGGACCACCACTGCGTCCATTTCACCTTCAACACCACCACCGCACACATGCCCGCCACAACGGAACTGAAGCAAGGTCACAGAGGAACTCCTCAACGTCACCCTCCGTCAAATCACCCCCGCCGCCACGACCGACACCAACACCGCAGCCAGGGAATTTCACCGCTGGATCTCCTGCTGTGCAGACAAGCTCGCACCGCTCTGACCCCGCCAAACAATGCCCACTGAAGGCCGCCTGGTTCACCACAGAGCTCCAAGAAGCCAGACGCACCTGAAGGGGCCTAGAAAAAACCTGGCGAAACTAGAAGACCACGGAAGCACGGAACAACTAAAAGAATGCCCTGAAGGAATACCACCAGCGCATAAGAGACACCAAATGGAGCTTCATGAAAGACAAAGTCCAGACCAATGCGACCAACGTCAGAGAACTGTTCAACCTCATATAGCAGTTTGCAAGACCCGCCTGCGAAGCCACAGACATCACACCTCCCTAGGAACTCTGCGTCAAGCTCAGCTTCTACATCCATCGGAAAATCAAGGACCTCTACGACAACTTCAGCTAACCAGGCCCAGACACCACCCCCCTACCCATCACCGCCAACAAGCCGACCATCACGTTGTGGGATCCCGCTACCACCGAACTCATCACCACGACCATGAAGAAAACTCACTCAGGAGCACCTACGGACCCCTGCCCACCGCACGTATTCCACAGGGCCACTGCCGCCATCGCACCCGAACTGGGACGGACCATCAACACCTCCCACATGTCCGGCATCTTCCCAGACGATTGGAAACAGGCGGAGGTGAAACCCCTCCTCAAGAAACCAACAACCGACCCCACGGACCTGAAAAACTACCGACCCATCTCTCTCCTCTGCTTTGCGGCCAAAGTCACTGAGAGACTCGTAAACGCCCAGCTGACCGCCTTCGTTGAAGATAACTCCATCCTAGATGCCTCCCAGTCTGGATTCCGCAGCAGCCATAGCACCGAGAGCGCCCTCATAGCTGCCACTGACGACATCTGCATGCTACTGGACCAGGGAAACATGGCGGCCCTCATCCTGCTAGACCTCTCCATGGCCTTCGACACCGTTTCACACAACACACTCACAGCCAGACTTAACGACGCAGGGATACAAGGAGCCTCCCTCGACTGGATCCAATCCTTCCTCTCCGGCCGAACCCAGAGGGTCAGACTCCCTCCCTTCCGCTCCAGACCCACCGATATCAACTGCAGAGTATCCCAGGGATCATCATCTCTCAGCCCTACGCTCTTCAACATCTACATGGCCCCCCTCGCCGTTATCGTCAGACAGCATGGGCTCAGCATCGTATCCTACGCTGACGACAACCAGCTCATCCTCTCACTTGCGAAGAATCCCGAAGACAGCAGCTGCCTGAAGCTCAACTCAGAGAAGACCGAGGTCCTCATCCTCGGACCCTGCACCACCGCCTGGGACAACACCTGGTGGTCGTCTTCCCTTGGGAGCCCACCCTTTCCCACTGACCACGCCCGGAACCTTGGCATCATCCTCGACTCCTGCCTCTCCATGAACCGCCAGATCAACGCCGTCGCCTCCACCAGTTTCAACTGCCTTTGCATCCTCCGTAAGAGCTTCAAATGGATCCCCTTCGACTGCAGAAGGACCGTCACCCACGCACTCACAACCAGCAGACTTGACAACAGCAACGCCCTCTACGCCGTAATCAACAGAACTCTTCTACACAGACTCCAAACCATCCAGAACGGCGCAGCCAGACTCGTCCTCAGAACTCCGCGGTGCGAGCACATGACCCAACACCTACACGACCTCCACTGGCTCCCCGTCGAAAAGAGTCACTTTCAAACTCCTCACCCATGCCTACAAAGCCCTCAACAACATCGGACCCAAATACCTCTACAAGAGAGTCTCCTTCTGCGCACCCAAGAGAAACCTCCGCTCCACCGACCTCGCACTGGCAGAGGCCCCCGCATCCGCAGAAACAAAACCGGAGGAAGAACCTTCTCCTACATCGCAGCCAAGACCTGGAACGAGCTCCCGGTGAACATCAGATGCTCCCCGACCCTGCACACGTTCAGGAAGGACCTCAAGACCTGGCTCTTTGACTGATCCGAAGCCGCCTCCTCCCCCCAAGCACCTTGAGACCCTCACGGGTGAGTAGCGTGCTATATAAACCCCTGATTGATTGATTGATGGTTGATGTAGGCAGGTCAAGGTCATGGAAGGCTTTGTAGGTGTGCATGAGGCTCTTGAACTGGCATCTCTTCTGGATAGAGAACCAATAGTGGTCTCTCAGGTGGGGGGGGGGGGGGTGATAAGGGTTTGTTTGGGGAAGTCTAGGATGAACCTGACTGCAGCGTCCTGTATGGTCTGGAGTCTTCTGAGGAGCTGAGTAGAGATGCCGGTTGCTGTAGTTGAGGTGGCTGGTGACGAGGGCCTGAGTGACGGTCTTTTGGGTGGGATCCATCTGAAGATTCTGAAGAGCATGCGAAGTGTGTGGAAGCAGGAGGTGGCAACTGCATTGACTTGTCATTTCATGGTCAGTTGGCTGTTGAGGGTGATGCAGAGGTTGCATGCATGGTCGGGCGTGGTGGGTGTAGGTCAGAGTGCTGCAGCCCACCAGCTGTGGTCCCATGTAGAAGTGTTCATTCCGAAGATCAGTACTTCAGTTTTGTCGGAGTTAAGTTCGAGGCAGTTGTCTCTCATCCATTTGGCTACATTGATCATGGCATCGCGGAAGTTGGTTTTGGCATTGGAGTGGTCCTCAGTGATCGAGTGGATCAGTTGAGTGTCAAGTGCATGGGAGATTATGTTGAGTCCGTGGGATATGACGACATCTGCGAGGGGGTCAGGTAGATGTTGAATAGGGTGGGGCTGAGGGATGATCCTTGTGGTACGTCACACATACTTTCTGTGGGTGCGGAGGTGAAGCGAGGCAGTCGGATGATCTGTGTGCGACCTGTAAGGTAGGAGGCAGTCCACTTGAGGGCGCATTGCTGTATGCCTATGTTTTAGTCTGTTGATGAGGGTGTTGTGGGAGACGGTGTCGAACGCCACAGAGAGGTCGTGGAGGATCAGGGCCACTGTTTTTCCCTGATCGAGGAGCGTTCGGATGTTGTCTGTAGCGGTAATCAGCATGTCTCGGTGCTGTGGTTGGCACGGAATCCTGATTATGAGGCATCCAGTAGGTGGTTTTGTTCCAGGGATTTGAGGAGTTTCTGGTTGATGGCTTTCTCGAGTACTTTGGCCGGGTAGGGGAGCAGGAAGAAAGAACAATACATTTTAGATCCCTGGGGTCGGCGTATGCTTTCTTTAGGAGGGGTCTGACGTCTGCGTGTTTCCATCTGTCTGGGAAGGTAGCTGTGAAGATGAAGGTATTGAGGATGTTGGTGAGTTGCATGCTGATTGAGTTCATTGCAAGGTTGTAAAATTGGTGGGAGCAGGGGTCGGTGGGCACCCCGGAATGGATGGAAGATATGATGGCTGAGGTGGTCAGGGCGGTGAGTGCAGACCCGGTGGTAAATATTTGGCTGATGTTCGCTGGCTGGTTGAAGTCGCTAGGGTTGAGAGCGGCGGGTTGGGGTTTGAAATTGTTGTAGATGTTGGTGATCTTGCTGCAGAAATAGTATGAGAGAGTGTTGCAAAGTTCGTGGGAGGTGTGGATGGTGTTCTTTAAGGCTGGTTCGGTTAGAGAATTCTTTGACTATTTTGAAGAGTTCCTTTGTGTGGTTGGCCATGGAGTCGATGCGGTAGTGCTGGCTGCTTTCTCGGCTCCTTTGATGTGCCAAGTGATAGTTGCTGAGGGCTGTTTTGTGAGCTGCTCTGTCGGCGGGGTTCTTGGTGGCACGCCATAGTTTCTCCAGGTGGTGGCAGTTGTGCTTGGTGATCCAGAGTTCTGGGGTGTACCAGCTGGCATGCTTGGAAGTCTTGTTGTATTTTTTAGGTTTTAGTGGGGCGATGCTGTCGGCGCTGTTGGTGATCCAGGCGGCGAAGTTCTGGATGGCCTGAGCGAGGTCTGTTGAGGCCTGGGGTTGAGAGGTAGTGAGGGCCTGAGGCCACTGAGTTTCGGTGACCTTGCTCCAGTTGCGGTGGGGGGAGATCTGCCGCCTGGTGATGGTGTGCTGGGCATCAGTGATGGTGAAGTGTACAATGGTGTAGTCTGTCCAGGTGAGTTCTATGGTGAGGCTGAATTTGATTCTGTCGCTGGAGGTGAAAATGAGGTTGGGTGTGTGTCCGGCTTTGTGCGTGGCTTTGGAGACCAGTTGGATGAGGCCGATGTTGTTCTGGTTCTCCAGGAGGGCGATGGAGTTGGCGTCGTTGGGGTAGTCGATGTGGAAGTTGAAGTCGCCGAGTAGGACGTAGTGGTGAAAGTCGATTGCTAGGGGAGTGATGAGGTTGGGAATGGTGTCCCAGAATGTTGCTCGGGTCCCGGAGGCCTGTAGGCGAGGGTGCCTCTTATTGTGGTCTTCTCGTCAATTTGTAGTAGGAAGTTGAGGTGTTCCATGAGTGGCGTGGGGTCGTCGGTGATGGTGCATCTGATTTCCTTGAAGATGATGGTGATTCCTCTGCCTTCTTTGTTGGTGCAGTCTCGGTGTTTCATCTTGTAGCCTTCGGGAGTGGCGGTGGTGATTTCAGGGTTCGAAGAGGGGTTGAGTCACTTTTCGGTGATGAAGGTGACGTCCATGGAGAGTGTGGTGATGGTGTCCCTCAATTCTGTAGCATGTTTGCACAGTGAGCGGGCATTGAGCAGTATACACTGGAGCAGTTGCATGGGTGTTCTTGTTGGCTGGAGTGGTGCAGGACTTTCTTAGGTTGTGTCGCAGGAGAAGTGGCAGTCGGCAGGTGAAGGGTCCTTTGATTCATCATGGAGAGGAGGAGACACAGCTGTTTCAGCACCCGGGGTCCAGGAGTTTCTTGATGGTGTACAGACGGGTGGCGGGAGGGCCGGGGGTCCTGGCGCTGGGCATTGTCTTACTGGCGGTGTGTTTGCCGCTGCACATGTTCACTGAGTGGCCGCACGGAGACCTCCATTTCTGGTTCCTAGTAGGTGGTCCTAGTGGACAAGGGCACTTGACAAGGATCTGGAGCAGCAGTGCAGGGACTGGGACAGCAGACAGTGCAGCGACAGGAAAAGCAAGCAGCGCAGGAACAGCAGGCAGTGCAGGAATAGGGGCAGCAGGCAGCTCAGAGGTAGGCACAGCAGGCAGCGCAGGGGCAGTGACAGCAGGCAGCACAGGGATAGGGGCAGCAAGTAGTGCAGAGGCTGGGACAGCAGGCAGTACAGGAGCTTAGGACAGTAGGCAGCACAGGGATAGGAACAGCAGGCAGCACAGGGATAAGGGGCAGGCACCATACCTGAATTTGGGGTCAGGCAAAAGAGGGGTGGCCCAGCCTCCTCTAGGTTTTGACAGGCACGGACGGGCCTACCCATGGCCCGGGCTCTGCACGCACCCGCTCCACAATGCGGGAGGAGGCGCCCTGTGATAAGGGCTGGCGGTGGCAGGAAAACATAAGCAATCATACTCCCAGTAGCAGAGGCTGCTGTGAGTTGTGGTCCTGCGGGGTGGAGGGTTCAAGAGGAGTCCCGCGATGCGAGAGGAGGATCCCAGCGGATCTCTGATCCATGTCTCCTTCCAAGCCATGACTGCTTACGACCATAAACTTTAAACAAGGTATCCAAGAATGAACAACCCAGTGCAGTAACAAGCTCAGCAGACTGTGAAAATAAGACATACCATAAAGGGACCTGCAGAGCTGATCAAAGCTGCCATCTTACTGAAAACCTAAACTGCATGCCTGTCTCTCACACTTCCTCATCCATCACCTTGCTAAGTGCTGCTTTCCATAATACAATAACTGCCCCTCAGCGGTCATCATGCATGACATGGAACCACTTCCCGCATTGGATCGAACAAAGAATCAAAACAAATACAACATCCTTCCAACCACACACCCTATACAGTAAAGTGTGTTAAGCATTTAGGCAAACTGGTAAAGTGTGTTAAGCATTTAGGCAAACTCTTCAGCGCCCCACATAGGGGTCGCAAATGTTTTATGAAAGCTGCAATACAAGACTATAAAATACTATAATCCAGGTACATTAGCAATAGCTAACTGTAAAAACAATTTGATATAATAAAACAGTGGAATTCCACTATCATAACTGATTTGTGTAGAAAAACGTTTAGCAATATTTTAAACACTTAAAAGACAAATGGAAGATAAATTGGCCCTGGCTAAATGCATGCATGGTAGGGCCATCTTAAATTCTTATATTTATGGTCACAATCAATGTTAGGAGCCAGTTTCCCAGATTATATCAAGACTAAACTAATGAAATGTATCTTTTGACTGTTTTGTACCTTCTTTGTATTTTATACCCTACTGGAAGGTATAAATTGGACCTTAAAATCTTTCCCGTTTTTGTGGATTTAAAAAAGAGGCCAAATTACATATTACCATGCATGTCCATGTTCCATGCATGTGCATGTCCAGTTCTTTTCCTAGCCTACAAGAAATGGCTCCAGATTTCTTTGAATAAACTGGGCATTCGAACTCGCTTGATTTGGTGTGTCAAAAGAGACAATGCGCAGCTGCCGTCCAGATTTATTAGATACATGGATTATGCTGAGAAACGTTTACTGGTGCACACCATGATTAACTGTTTTATATTCTGGAACCATTTAGGTCTGTTGCAGTATCAACGTTTGTTTCCATCGTAGAAGGATTCTATAACTTTATTTAAGGACTGCAATAGGTGTTGTTATATTCTATTTTAGTTTGATGGAATTTTATTGATGATCTTAATTTTGTAATGGTTTTAATTTACCAAACAAATAAAGCATTTATTCATTAATTTGTCCTTATGGGGAGGGTAAGTGTTGCACCCCTTCCTGCCACCACTCTTTAAACGGATTCATTCCAGCCTCTTTTCCGTATAGCCCTATGAAATCCTTTGTGGTATATGCACCTGCTAAAAGCAGATGTTAATATAACATATAATTACAGACAGAGATACCCTGTGGGTTATCATGGGGCGAGCAGGGGTTGATCCGGCCACATTGTATGTTTTAAAAAGCCTTGACGGTGGTACTTACATGCTGGTATGCTACACCCAAAATGGAGATCTCACACCCCCTTTTTAAGTCAGTTGGGGTGTCAAACGGGGTTGTATATTGGCTCCTTTTTTATTTTATATAAATGCTCTGGATTCCTTTTTAACTTCTTGTGCACTAGATGTCCCCAAAATTGGTTCACGTCTAGTCCTCATGTACATGGACGACGTGGTTTAAATGGCCAATACAGAAAATGGATTACAAGCTTTTTTTTAATGGTTTTAATAATTCTATACAGGAACTAAAGCTGAAGGTTAACTATACTAAATGCTATGTTTTGACCAGTGACCCAACAAATACCAGGTCGAAAAAGTTTTTTTATTGCGGAGACTCCAATTTTAAAGACAAAAAATTGTAGTTACCTGGGCATTTTATTCAATGACAACATGAAGTGGGAAAGATTATTAACTCTGGGGGCTCAGTCCATGGAGTCGTCGTGCAAATCAGTTTTTAGGTTTGCCAAGAAACTAGGATGTAAGCCCCCAAAGGAAATGATCATGCTTGATAAAAGTAAAAGCATTACTATCGGTAAATACAGGCCAAACTTTGTGGGTACTCGGCAGCTAAACCCTTACAGTTGGTGGAGAATACATTTTTAAATAGGCTACTGGGAACTCAGAAATCTACTCCAAGCTTCATAACACACAATGAATTGGGTGCAAGTTTCCTAGAAGGTAGGGTGGGTTTGGCCCCTATTTTATTATGGATTAAAATTTGGTCCACTCCTAAACTAGTTTTTTCGCACAGAATTGTAGAGGACTGACTAGTGCAAAAGAATTGGACAGCCGTGCCATGGCTTAAATATGTTTAAAACAATTTTCAAGAGATGGTATTGTGTAATCTTTTTGAAAATGCGGGTATTATAAATGCACACTATAAGGTCCAGATCAAGAAACATTCCTTATAGAACATGTATTTGCAATGCAATAGGTCTTGCATTTACGAGAGTTTGAGCTATTGGCATTGTAAATGACAATGCCTTTTATTTATGTGTTGTTTTTGAAACAGATAAATAAAAGGCATTGTCATTTACAATGCCAATAGCTTAACCTCTCGCAAATATCTATTGCATTGCAAATGCGTTCGGCGACCATGCTATAAAAATGTTTTAAAAGCGTTAGGAGAGAGTGAGCAGGACAAAGCTATTTGAGAAAATAGTGCTCGGAGGCTGTAATTGAAGCCTACCATGTAACAACACACGTAACAAGGGGTATCAAGATGGGAGGTTACAAAATGAGACAAGGAGGTACTAAGGAGGGACTACTAAGCCTATTGGCCAATGAACAGCCACAGTTTACAGTGAACAAGGACACAAGCCAATAAAAAATGTGGGTGGAAAGTGGGCGGAGCTTCAAGTCCCTACCTAAATACAGCATGTCTCGCAGAGCAGCGCATGTTCTGTCCAGGCTCGACCTAAAATGAGGATGCTAGGATCATGAAATTACTTGATATGGTGACAATTCAATCATGCGTCCTGCTCTCAACCACCCAAGACATCAGCGGCGCCTCCTACGCAATGTCGGAGGAGCATCGACCCACTGGCTGACAGCCAGCAGATGAAAAATAAAACAATATTTTACTATCAATCAAGTTTATTACAGTTAATTAAAACCATAACATACAAACGTATTAATAAAATTCAAGGACTAAAATATAAGAGTTAATAAAAGCAGAAGAAAAAGAAAAATGTTGTATACATTTATAAATCAATATTTTACTATTGTTTTATTTTTCACCTGCTGGCTCAGCCCAGGGCCATGAGAGGAGGAAAAGGACTGGTTCCTGCACTGTAAGTGGACATGTGTGTTTGGCTGGCCGTCTCAGGTGGCCAAACACACATGCACATGTAGTTTTCTTCCACCTGGCTGTATTGGACAGCCAGGATGGAGAAACAGCACAGACTCCCTGTCCTGAGCGGAGCGTCAAAGCAGCCCACTCAGGCCAATCCCTGCAGTGCTCTCATGCTTGAGAGCAGCACAGGGATTACACAGGGAGTTTCTGATGCTGGCCCAGGGGCTGCTGGGACTGCTGGGACCCAGGGGCTGCTGGGACCCAGATAGCATCAAAGAACTGAGGCGTGAGGCAGAAGAAGCAGAATCAGGTAGTTTTTTTTTTTAACCTGTGCTCCCCTGCGATCCCCCTCCCATGCTCTCACTGCCCCCCTCACCCCCCCGTGCACCCTCCATTCACCTCACCACTGTTTGCATGCGTTGGCCGCCTCTGCAAGACATGGAGTCATACATAACATGGATAAAGGATAATCGGAACTCAGATTTTATCTCACACGATTAAGAGTGAACAAAACTTATTACTTAGTGGCCTTTACGGTGTTGCCCATGTGATGGAAGGTCACTTAAGTCAACTAAGCACTTTATTCTATTTTACACCTTGTACACCTCTTTCAGAAAGCGATTCCTCCACCTCATACTCAGCGGAGGATCTTTTAATACTCATTGTGAGGATTTGCATATTTACAGCGTCTTGAGTCTCCTTTTATATGTTTTGCAGTTCTGAATTTCATTACTCTAGTGCTGAGATTAAGGAAGAAATATGCATTGGGATCTTTGTTTTTGACTTTGATGCAGGTTCCGCTTGATTGCTTAGTATAGGTTTTGTTGGCATCAAGGGATTCCTATAGGCAATGTGAAATTTGTGTACGATCAACTCCGTAGGGATATTTGTCTTAATTCAACTTAAGATTTTAAGGAGTGAAAATATTTTCGCTTAAATTTGATTCTATTATGCTTTTATTGAAGTGTGAAATCTCTGTATATGCTTTTATTGTGCTTTTATGGTCAAGGTTGACCGAATAAAATATGATGAACATATAACTATGTATCTAGTTGTTTACTACAATTTCTATGAAGATTGCTTGTTTTACTAATTTCATTTCCCTCTGCCCCTTAATAAGTTTTATTTTTTGTGATACGAATGATGCCCAAGTACGGTTATAGGGTTTGCTTCAGGAATGTTGAGCAGAGCTGGTTTTACACACCCAGAGCTATTTTTGACAGAGGTTAGTCTTACCAAGTGCTAGAGCGGATCTTGGTCTCCAAGCCATAGAAAGTTTGCTTTCAGATAGTCAAAAGTTATTACACCTTCAATTTAGGAGCAGGTAGCTCATTTAGATGTCAATTCCAGTCATTGGTTGTCATAGCATACCTACTGAGCCAGCATGGAGTGTTTGTTGTATTTGGTAGATATTGGGCCATATGCATCAAGGAAAAAAACGGTAGCAAGCGGGCAGATTCGCAGAATCTGCCCCTTTGCGACCGGTATTTTTGCATTTGGGAAGCATCATCCCACATGCAAAAATTGCAATTTCAGGAATCGCAAAATTTGCGATTACTTAAATTGCGATTACATTTAAGGAATCGCAAATTGTGATTCCTTAAATGCAATGCATTAACCAATAAAATGTTGTGATTTCGCAAATAGGAGTCGCAAATTACCGTCAATCACAAGTTGATGGTAATTTGCGATCTCTTTGAAAAATGCACTTTAGTGCATTTTTCAAAGTCCCATGTTACCCACACACATGCCCTTGGGGCATGTGTGTGTGCAACATGTGGATAAATTAAAATTTCAGGGTTGCAACAGGGTGTCCTTTTGGCACCCTTGCACCCTTGAAATTGCATGTGCAATTTGTGAGTACCTATTGGGTACTCGCAAATTGCGCATGCAATTCCCATTCATTGCTATGGGCCTCTAGGCCCTTAGGAATGAATGGGAGGCAATTCCGGAATTGCGACTCGTAATCTGCGAGTCGCAATTAAGGAATCACAATTTTTTTTGTGATTCCTACATGCATAAGCAATAGCAATTCTTTAATTGCAATTCCTTAACAATCCGAATTAAAGAATCGCTATTGACAATTTTGATGCATGTGCTCCATTGTATATTGACATTCTATGTGTTTGCTTTTTATAGTGCAGACCAGGGAAATGAGGATTTTTCACAATGTGTTGTTTGTCATGTAAAATTGGCTTTATTCAAGAAAAAGGCACTGTGCTCAGCCTGTATTCGCACAGCACAAAAAAATCAGGAGACATCTGTGAGCCAGATTGTGCAGAGTAGTGTATGCAGGAATGGAAGCATACAAAGAGGAAAAGACTTTACTCCGCACCTCGAACCATGCTGTGCCTTTACACCGTGGTTCGAACTACGAACGTGTCTTTACAATGTGTTCATTGACCCCGCAAGTCGTTACAACGACTTCCCTTAAGGGAAGCGTTGTTGGATTGATGTTATCCTGTAAGTCCTACACTTTCCATACTGTTGCACAGACTGGAGTTGGAATAGTGAATTATACTGTTCCAACTCCTAGCTTTCCCTAAGGCAAGTCATTGTACTGACTGGCAGGGTTCCTACCACGTTGTGTAAAATAGGCCTGAGTGGTCTGTGTCACTTGTGCAGTGTGCTTGCTGGCACTGCAATTCTTGTCATTTAAAGAGAAAGACACTGCACAACCACAAACAGTGGCAGGTGAAAGTGTACAATTGGGAGCATGCAGAGGCCCAGAAAACCACCGTGCTTCTTCACTCAATGCCAGTGCTCCAACCATCCAAGCTCCCTGGCCTGCCCATGCCTTCCGAAGTGCCTGTATTTCGATGCTTCGTCTGAAACCAAATGCCTCTAAATATTCGAAGAGGATGATTTGCTATTCTAATTCCAGCCTTGGAATAGTTGCGGAAAGTGTATGTGACTTTTTCATCCTTCGGGCAGATAGGGAGTGTTTAAAGACAGCCCTGACATTGCGCATGCGTGAAGTGATGTGCTGCCACAAGGGCGGCTGTGGGGCACGGGCAGGGGGTGGGTGGGGGGGCTTAACCATACGGAACGCCAGCAGTTGTGAAGCACTCATTGGGTGCTGCCTCCCATGGTTACCACAGTCTTACCATTGGCAGTTGGTTATTGGTAAAGTACGCTTTTTAGGTCTCGGCTAGCGAAGGCTGTGCTTGCGCAGTCTCGCTCGCGAGATTTAATGTTTTTCAGAAGAGGGGCTTGAACCCGCCCCTCTTCTCCATTGGCTGGCCTTTTAAATGCTGGTCAGCCATTGGAGAAGAGCTTTGTCTCTCCAAACAAGCCCCATCTTTTTCGGATTTGGGGGCGTGATTTTTACTTTCTTTCTCTCCTCTGGAATGTAAACATTCCAGCCAATGGCAAGAGGAGAGAAAGAAAAACACGCCCCCGAATCTGAAAATGCAGCTGCGTTTCTCCGAGGCATTTCTGCTTGACCTCGGAGAAAGGCGGCGGTGTTCATGGCTCTCGCCAGGTAAGGCAACAGACACCGAGTTTGGACATAGCAGTCTGAAGAGCTTTAGACAGGCAAGACCGAATCCCAGGTGCCACATCCTGGCCAGGCTGATGATTTTGGGCACTAATTTGGGGACGTGTTTTTGCTAAGCACAGATGTCGGCGAGCATTAATCACTCTTAATCGCCCTCCGCCTGCCGTCTCTCGCGCCCTCTCTCCATTTTGTCCTACTCCCTGCTGCCTTTGCTGCTGATGTGACTTTCCGTAGACATCAATCCCCCGCCCTCTCCCCCTCACACCCCACAGAATATTGCTAGAGCGCATTTCAGCGGCATGGGGGATGGGCAAGAACCCTTCTTATGCACGCGGCGTCCGTGTCCGAAATACGTGGTGCGTACTGACGGTTAACCTGGTCGCACATCGCGTGCTGAGATCTTGGAAGGCCTCCTTATGGAATTCGGGGCCATGCGGCGACTACAGAACGTAGCGGCCTCCCCCCCCTTTAGATCTAACTTTGGAGCGCCTACAACATCGGTACTTGTGCGGTAGCGGAGATTTTGAGGTCTGTACGTGTGCGTTTTCTCAGAGGGTACATTTCCGGATATATTTGCAGTAAGCAAAGCTTCTTCCCAAACAGTAAACGCGAGGCGTGGCTGTGTCTTGGCGGCGGCCATCCTTAAGTCAGGCCAGAACCAGAATTGCACAGAGCTGTGACTTTATGCCTGACAGTAAAATGGCCATAACTCAACGTGTTTCTGTCGATCGTTATGATTGAGCCACGGCTGTCGCCTTCATTGCTTTTCACTCTCTGTGCGCCATGCTCGCCTCTCTCCGGCTTAGTTGTTTGTTTTCCTCACAGCACTGACCTTTCAGTTTAACGGAGGATTAAATCACATTATTGTTGTTGCGTTTTGTCCCAATGAAACAGTCATTTAGTGCTGTCTGTAGTGTGTCCTCTCCGTTTATTACTGCACAAAAACAGACATCAACCCTTCCTGAGTTGTACCATTTTTCAACTGCAATGTGTCTTTATTTTCCCGGGGCTTGCAACTAGTGCACCAATCCTGAAGGTACTGCAAGGTGTGGATTGGAAAACAAAATGTGTACTGCGGCTCTGCGTCCAACTGCTAACGTTTTGTAAGGATATCAGCAATGGACATTGAAATGGGACCATTCAAGGCCCCTTTCAGGCAAAAGCACTCACTGATTTCTGAATAGTGAGTGTAAAAGCGTTAAGGTAACAATGTTGTTCCTGTTTGCATTTCACATGGTTCACGGGCGGCAGAGAAGATACAGGACTCTGTCTTTTCCTTCTTACTTAGAGAAGAAAAATAGTGTCCGCTTCTGCTCTGCCTCTTCAGCTGCTCCCCCCCTCTTTCATTCCTCCCTTTCTTTCTGTCTAGCAGTTCTTCTCTTACTGAAGTTCACCTCCAGTCTTGCTAGCAGGCCTATGAAGCAGCACAGCCAAGAACAACAGTGACTCTGTCACTTAGGTCACAGGACCCTTGAGAAGGGCCAGCTCTAGGGCAGTGCAACCGGTGAGACCGGTGTGAGAAGTTACCTAGCCCACGGGCTGCGGGTGCATAGGTGTGAACTTGCGTCGGGTTTCGTCGTGGACTTCTATGGATGCCTGAAGGAAAGTTGCTGACAGGCAGTCAGTGAAGAGTGTCCGGTGGATCCCAAGGCTGGGATCAACAAGAGAGGATACCTGCAAGCAGAAGGGACAGAGTCAAGGTCACTAGCCAGTGACCACGTGGAACCAGGAAGGAACCAGGCGACGTCGTGAAGATTGCAGGTGAAGGGTGAAGCTTGTCGCTGCAGCCACGGGTACCAGGAGATGTCGAGGACGACCAGGACGCGAGCTGTCCCACGAAGGCTCTTGCTGTCGGCGGCGTCGAAGTCGAACTAGGACTCACCAAGCCTTGGCAAGCGGAACCCATGAAGAACGGAGGAATTGCTTCTGGTGCAGACCAGGAAGGTCTGGGGTGCTTCTCTTTTGCAAAGAAGCGGGAGCCAGTCTGGAGGAGCCAAACCAGCGGTGAAGATTTCAAGGTGTGTCGTCACAAAGGCCGCTAGCCAACGGGCAAGCAACGGGACAGACGCGGCAAGCAGGAAAATGCAGAAGGGCCCCACGCAGGACTAGTGGAGTGTGGGAGGCTGATCTTCGGTGCAGATGATGCTTGGGGTTGGGGCTTCTCAATCCCCGGTGCACAACTTCGAGGGTACCTCAGAAGCTGCGCTGGAAGATACGCGCCACTTTTCCCAGGTAGCCGGTCCCACGTCTCTCGTCGCCTCCACGGATCTCAGCTCGGCTGTGGATGTGGATCAGGGTCGGAGAAGTCTGGAAGTCAAGGCTCTGGTCGGGCTCTGCAGTCGGTCCCTCGTAGAACTTCAGCAAAGCAAAGGGTAGTCTCTTGATGGTGCCTGTTTGCACAGGGTAGCCACTCCTTGGCCACAAGGGAGATTCTTCAGTCTTCTTCTTTCGTCGAATGTCGAAGGTCCAGAGTTTCTGTTCAAGTTGCAGGTTCAGGATAATCTAATCTCCTGGGGCCCAGCTACCACTCTTATACTAATCTGGGGGGCTGGGTTGCCTGCTAGGTCACGCCTTATGGGTGGGACCTGGGAGGGGGGTGGTTACACCCCCTTCCCTTTGTCCAGTTTCGCGCCAGGACTGGGGCTGGTGTGCCCCAGCACCGGTTTGAACTGGACTATGCATGGGACACCTTGTGTGCCCCAGGCATGTCTCATTCCTTTCAGCCCTCCCTGCCCCAATACACTAAAGTCTGTCTGGGAAGGTGCTAGCACCTCCCCAAGCAGGAAACCTATTGTCCAAGCCTCCCTTGCCGGGATCACTCCCAGCAGCAGGAGGTCAGACTTGTGTCTGTGGCAGCAGCATCCATTTTGTGATGCTGAGGCTTTGGTTAGAGTTACACAGCAAAGTAGGCTTTTAACATGTCTCTCCCTCTAGAAGGGAGGAATAATATCCTCATCACCAGAAGTGGTATGGGGGTATTATTCCAAAGTGTTAGACACCTTACACGACATGTTTTGATAAAGCCAAACCATAGTTACCATAACCGTTTAAGATTATAAGGTACTTTAAGAGTATATGGTAGGCTATATCATAGAACAGCTATAAGGACATGGTTCCGAAAGCTGCAGACAGGCTCAGCTCATGCTAGAGCACCATCTCACATGTTACCAAGCACTCTGCCTCCAGGATTGTTAAGGCCTGCCATAGGAATGGCTGATAGGTACACATGTGTCTATTTTAAGGGTAGATATAGGTATACTATATCTAAGCAAGGGGTGATTACACGACCTTGCCCCAGCTGAGTGATCAGCCAGACCAGGGGTGGCATAATACATGCTGCAGCCCCTGGGAGGCCTAGGGTACACCTATGCCCTGGGTACCTAGGGTACACTGTACAGGGTCCAACAAGGTGATCCTTACCAATTGGGAATGTACCTAGGGTACATGGAGTCCATTTTAAAGAGAGAGCAGACAGCCTGAGACCCTGAATGGCAGGATCTCAGGCCAACTAAGTCGAAAAACCAGCTAGACACTAGGCAAAAAGTTGGGGGTAACCATAGTCAGATATTCACCTTCCTACACAACCCCCCCCCCTCCCAACGAAAGGAGATAAGGCTGGCCTTGACAAGGTAAGCCTCTATTGCCTAAGTGGCCATATAAGGAAGAACCAGCACTGGCATGGTTACCCCCTGTCTCATGGTCCACTAAGCAATCCCTCACCCTAAAGGTATCATAGGGTCTCCACCATAGGGAATCTCTACCTTTGGTGTGTCTTTGCAAAGTAAAAGGCTGGTGTTGAGATGGAGTACTGAAGTGAGTGTCCTCAAAGTGAGGCCTCAGCTTCCTCCAATCATCCTCCGCCATGGATGACTTACTTTCTTTCACTGAGTTGCACTGTGCTCTCAGGGTCAGCCTCTGGCTACCTAAAGCTGGAGGCTGGGTCCCTTTTGTGGGCTTACTGGAGGGACAGGTCAGGTTTGGGGCCCTAAGATCCCATGTTTGCCTGTGCCCAACAGAATCCCTCTGGGGGAGGTCCCTAACTACCTGTAAAGGAGATCCCTCAGGACTGTTTTTAACCATCACCTGGCTAAGGCTACTAGCCAGTCAATCCTTATTCTTTTGATGGGGGGGTTCTTGTGGACAGGGGCCCTCTTGGGGTCCACTGGCCTCCCAGACCTCTGCAGCTCTGGGCTGACTGAGGCAGGGTAGAGAGAGGCAGGCTACCTGCACCAGACTGGGTCCCACCTTGGAAGGGGCCACTGACATCAGAGGCTCTGCCAGGCCAGGCCTGGCTACCTCTGGGGCAGTTCCTTCACAAGGGGTGAGGTCAGATCCCTGAGGAGGCTGACCTTTTCCTAATGTCTGGGGAGAGGGGGACTTTTCTTCCTCCCCACTACTCTCTGTTTGTGTGGAGTGATCCATAGTTTCAGGCTTCACTACGCCTATGTCAGTCTGAGTATGGGCTGAGACCATTACAGCCTTGCCAACCTTTTCAGGGAGGCACTCAGTTTGGGTTTGAGCTGTGACTGTCACAGCTCTGCCAATCTCTACAGGGAAGTCTGTCTTTGCCTGGGCTGTGGCTACCACTGCCCTTCCAACCTTTTCAGGGAGGAAATCTACTTGGACAGGGGTTGTGGCTGGCACAACCCCACTACCCTTTTGTGAAAGGTCTACCATTTTAGAATGGGTGTCTTGTTCAACTCCAGCCCAAGCTGAGAGTTCTAAGTCATTCCCCAGTAAGCAGTCCACAGGCAAGGTTGGAGACACTGCCACCCTTTTAGGGCCAGTGACAGCTCTCCAGCTGAGACATACCTCTGCCATGGGATGGCTGTTCTGTTTGCCATCAATGTTAGTTACCTGGTATGAGAAACCAGGCAAAAGCTGCTCAGAGGGAACTAGCCTATGGGCCACCATAGTGATGCTAGCTCCAGTGTCTCTGTAGGCCTCAGCTTTTCTACCATTGATGTAGGGCTCCTGTCTGTACCTACCCAAAGTGTTGGGACAGGCAGTGAAGTTGGCAAACCCCATGCTACCATCACAGACAAGAGTAGCTGCTGTAGGGGAATTGGCTAAGCCAGGGTCCCCCTGTGTTCCCCAAGAAAACCCAACCAAATTTTTGGGGGCACTCCCACCACCTGGGGGATTACTGCTGACAGTAATAGGTGGTGTGATTGGAGTAGTTGGAGGAACAGTTTTGTTTTTAGGCTTTGGGCAACTGCTGTCAGTTTTCCAATGCCCAGGAGTTTTACACTCATGGCAGTAAGGCTTTTTAACTGGGGTAGAGGAGGGAGCTTGGGACCCACCACCCTGTGTGGAGTTTTGGGGCCCTGAGGAAGATTTCTGTTTTGTTTTATCCCCACCCTTCTCTTGAGGCTTGGTGGTATCTTTCTTTTGGTCACCACCCTGATTTTTAGGCCTAATCCTGGTCCTGACCCATTTATCTGCCCTCTTTCCCAATTCTTGGGGAGAGGTCAAATCTGAGTCTACCAGGTGTTGATGGAGAAGCTGGTTCTGACAATTACTAAGGATCTGCTTCCTCATAATCAAGTTGTACAATCCTGTATAGTCCTGCACCTTGCTGCCAGTTAACCAACCTTCCAAAGCCTTAGTGGCACAATCCACAAAATCAGACCAGTCCTGTGTCTGTGTCTTCTGGGTGTCTCTGAACAACAACCTATATTGCTCAGTGGTTAAGCCAAACCCATCTATCAGAGCACTCTTCAGGACTTTGTAATTGTTAGCATCCTCATCACTGACTGTGAGGAGCTTGTCTCTACCTTTGTCAGAAAAGGAGAGCCACAAGATAGCTGCCCTCTGACTCTGGGGTACCTGCTGTACTTTGCAGGCCCTCTCCAAAGTAGTCATCCACTTGTGGATGTCATCCCCATTCTGATATGGGGGGACTATCTTGCTTAGGTTTCTATGGTCATAAGACCTATCCCTATCTCTAGGAATGTTGCTGCCACCAGTGGGTTCTGACCCACACAATTTTTGCTCTCTGGCCAGAGCAAGCTTCTCTTTGGCAAGGGCAAGTTCTTCCCTTTCAATCCTCAGTTTGGCTTCCTTCATTCTGGCCTCATGCTCTCTCCTTTGGGGGGAAGTCATCCCCCTGTGGGATGAAGCATTGGAGCTTCTTGAGTGATAGGAGTGGAGAGAGTCCCCTGAGGGAGATCTACCCCTCCTATCTCTCTTTTTAAGATTACTTGGGGGCCTGTAAGGGAAGCTCCCATGCAAGCTCCCATGCAAGCTTAAGTTAGCCTGACTAAGTCTTCTGACTGGGGTCTTGCTACCTCCCTCTTCCTCTGAGGTCTCTTCTAACTCATCTGTATCAGTTAAGTCAGGGGTCTCTTCTGTGGAGGGAAGGCCCTTATCTACAGCTATGGCACCATACTTGGCAGCTCTTTCAGCATCATAGGCCTCCAGAAGCACCACTAGCTGTCTAAGGGTAGGGTTGGAACCCTGTTTTAATCTCCTGGAGGTACACAGTTGTCTCATCTCCTGGAAAGTGAATGCATCATATCTAGAGGGAATCTGTGTAGGATTCTCCTCTCCTGAGGGAGTATCAGTGTGATCTCCATTCAGGGACATGATTCTAGTGAGGGTGTGGTGTGTGCACCTACCTACACTAGTTGTATCTACTAAACCTCTCTAGTAGTTGTAGTCAGGGTGTGCTAGGCCCTTCCATCTACAACAACTAAGTCCAGTAGGACTTAAGTATTATAATCTATGTTATATGTACCTAAACAATATCTGTGTGATCTTTCAATTTAGTATCTCAAGATTACAATGGTATTACAACAGCAAGCTCAGATCCCAACCGCTGCTCACCAATGTGAGAAGTTGGCCTGATGTATGATGTCACTAGTTCTAGTGTACACCTCATATCAGTCCAAACAACCCTTATGGTGATTGGTTGTAAAGTCAACCTTATAGACCAGTTATCTTAGTGGTAGCATGGACAAGAGCAGTCTTAGGCTAAACTCTGAATGGCATGTGAAGCCAGCTGTGATACCATATATAATCCCTTGAATACCAAATGAAAGGACACCACAACAGATATATATATAAAATAAAGTGTATTTATTCTAGTCAAACCCTCAGCACTGTTTATGAGATTAGAGGTAAGTACAACACAATCTTATTTAAGCATACATTAAGTCACACAGGTAAGTAATACAGTTAGGCCCTAGGGGCCACGCAAACCATATACTAAAGAAGTGGTATAAGGACCACTGTCACGGAAATAGGATAGGCCTAGGGAATCGCTGGGGCTACACTACACTAGCAACAGTTAGGAAGTGGGAGGCCCATGGGATTCAGGTACAGAGTGGAAACACTTGCGCGTAATGCGTAAAAGTCGATAGAATTACTAGCAGTTAGAAATTGACAGTTTAAGGACACTTCTGAAGCAGCTAGAGAGTCGAGACTCGGAAACTAGACCCTAGTATAGTCACTACCCTTGTGAGCACCGAAGTACCCAAGTTACCTAGCTCACGGGCTGCGGGTGCATAGGTGTGAACTTGCGTCAGGTTTCGTCGTGGACTTCTATGGATGCCTGAAGGAAAGTTGCTGACAGGCAGTCAGTGAAGAGTGTCCGGTGGATCCCAAGGCTGGGATCAAGAAGAGAGGATACCTGCAAGCAGAAGGGACAGAGTCAAGGTCACTAGCCAGTGACCACGTGGAACCAGGAAGGAACCAGGCGATGTCGTGAAGATTGCAGGTGAAGGGTGAAGCTTGTCGCTGCAGCCACGGGTACCAGGAGATGTCGAGGACGACCAGGACCAGGAGGCGAGCTGTCCCACGAAGGCTCTTGCTGTTGGCGGCGTCGAAGTCGAACTAGGACTCACCAAGCCTTGGCTAGCGGAACCCACGAAGAACGGAGGACTTGCTTCTGGTGCAGACCAGGAAGGTCTGGGGTGCTTCTCTTTTGCAAAGAAGCGGGAGCCAGTCTGGAGGAGCCAAACCAGCGGTGAATATTTCAAGGTGTGTCGTCACAAAGGCCGCTAGCCAACGGGCAAGCAACCGGACAGACGCGGCAAGCAGGAAAATGCAGAAGGGCCCCACGCAGGACTCGTGGAGTGTGGGGGGCTGATCTTCGGTGCAGATGATGCTTGGGGTTGGGGCTTCTCAATCCCCGGTGCACAACTTCGAGGGTACCTCAGAAGCTGCGCTGGAAGATACTCACCACTTTTCCCAGGTAGCCGGTCCCACGTCTCTCGTCGCCTCCACGGATCTCAGCTCCGCTGTGGATGTGGATCAGGGTCGGAGAAGTCTGGAAGTCAAGGCTCTGGTCGGGCTCTGCAGTCGGTCCCTCGTAGAACTTCAGCAAAGCAAAGGGTAGTCTCTTGATGGTGCCTGTTTTCACAGGGTAGCCACTCCTTGGCCACAAGGGAGATTCTTCAGTCTTCTTCTTTCGTCGAATGTCGAAGGTCCAGAGTTTCTGTTCAAGTTGCAGGTTCAGGATAATCTAATCTCCTGGGGCCCAGCTACCACTCTTATACTAATCTGGGGGGCTGGGTTGCCTGCTAGGTCACGCCTTATGGGTGGGACCTGGGAGGGGGTGGTTACACCCCCTTCCCTTTGTCCAGTTTCGCGCCAGGACTGGGGCTGGTGTGCCCCAGCACCGGTTTGAACTGGACTATGCATGGGACACCTTGTGTGCCCCAGGCATGTCTCATTCCTTTCAGCCCTCCCTGCCCCAATACACTAAAGTCTGTCTGGGGAGGTGTTAGCACCTCCCCAAGCAGGAAACCTATTGTCCAAGCCTCCCTTGCCGGGATCACTCCCAGCAGCAGGAGGTCAGACTTGTGTCTGTGGCAGCAGCATCCATTTTGTGATGCTGAGGCTTTGGTTAGAGTTACACAGCAAAGTAGGATTTTAACATGTCTCTCCCTCTAGAAGGGAGGAATAATATCCTCATCACCAGAAGTGGTATGGGGGTATTATTCCAAAGTGTTAGACACCTTACATGACATGTTTTGATAAAGCCAAACCATAGTTACCATAACCGTTTAAGATTATAAGGTACTTTAAGAGTATATGGTAGGCTATATCATAGAACAGCTATAAGGACATGGTTCCAAAAGCTGCAGACAGGCTCAGCTCATGCTAGAGCACCATCTCACATGTTACCAAGCACTCTGCCTCCAGGATTGTTAAGGCCTGCCATAGGAGTGGCTGATAGGTACACATGTGTCTATTTTAAGGGTAGATATAGGTATACTATATCTAAGCAAGGGGTGATTACACGACCTTGCCCCAGCTGAGTGATCAGCCAGTTGTGTCTGATTGGAAGGCCAGACCAGGGGTGGCATAATACATGCTGCAGCCCCTGGGAGGCCTAGGGTACACCTATGCCCTGGGTACCTAGGGTACACTGTACAGGGTCCAATAAGGTGATCCTTACCAATTGGGAATGTACCTAGGGTACATGGAGTCCATTTTAAAGAGAGAGCAGACAGCCTGAGACCCTGAATGGCAGGATCTCAGGCCAACTAAGTCGAAAAACCAGCTAGACACTAGGCAAAAAGTTGGGGGTAACCATAGTCAGATATCCACCTTCCTACAACCGGGCGCTGACTTTGGGTGGAGACATTATGTTTGCAAGTAAATTAAGGTTTTAAAAGCGCTTGCTGCCTCCTTCCTGGCCTCCAGCAATTTTCGGCAACAATAAAAATTTCATGGTGACTCTGGTGTTTAATGTTCTTCCTAGAGAGAGATCGGAGTTTTGTCTAGTGGAAGTTTTGACTCCTGGAAAGGTAGCACATAGGGTTAATGTGCCTGCAGCAAAGAACATGTACCATGCAGATCACAAAGTGCACATAATGTAAATAGGTCAGTGGGCTACTGCGTGTGTGTGTGTGTAGGTGACTATTTGTGTGTGGGCTGCTCTATGTGAGTGGCTCTGTGGGTGGCTGTGTGTGTGTGGGTGGCTTTGTGTGTGTGGGTGCAAATGAATAGGTCTCGCATTTGAGAGTGATTAAGCTATTGAAATTGTAAATAACAATGATGTTTCTTTAAATGTTTTAAAAACAAAAACATAAACAAAAATAATGTCATGAGCAATGCCAATAGCTCTAACTTTAACAATGCCGAGACCATTGCATTGTAAATGCTTGTTACAGGTTACTTGCTGTCCTGGGAATTACCTTAAAGTTGTTTAGAGCGACGGTGCCAGCTCGAATCACCCAAAAAAGTAGCAAGGTTATTTCTCGACGCTACACCTTGAACCCACCCACACTGCAGCCTGTGTGTGAGGTCGTATATAAGAATAATAATAATAATAAAAGAGATTACAGCTAATCCTGACTGCTCATACCTCTCGTTTTGCACACCTGTAATGTCTCGTCTTGTGGTCTATTTGTAGGTAAACTTTCTGCAGAAGCGAGCCAGTGTTCTTCAGGAAGAGCTGAGCCTGTACAAATCCAGAAGGTAGGTTCCTTCTTTGGGTCAATTTGTACCCTTCCACACCTGCGCACCTCAGCTGCCGAGGCGCTAAACCTTAATTAGGAAGCCAAAACACAGTTTCGTTTTTAAAGTAGCTCCTGGTTTTGTGTAAACAGGCCGCGGCTTTGAGCGCTCTCCCTCCTACCCTAACCGCAGTGCTTAGTCAGGGCTCAGTGGGACGAGATTAAAGCACCTGCAGGTGCCTCGCAGGCCTCCAATCCTGATGAAACAAAGCCCCGCGCGCAGCTGCTGATGCGGTCCACTCATCTCGCGGACTAACAGGGTGACGCAGGAGTCACGAGCGCAGGCCAGAACTTCAAAGCGCGGGATCCTTGGCAAGTTTCTTTCCTTGTCTCTGAAAAGTCCCCATAGCCCAAAATAAATTACTACACTACAAGCGCTGCAGCCAGGGCGGGAGGGGGTGAAAAAAGCCTTGTAGCCCCCAAGCATAAATGATTCATATAAACCATTTGGCATGGACCATTAACTTTCCCTTGTTGTGTCATAAATTATTCCAGACATCAAATATCTCAGTGATTGAATCTTTCGTTTCGCAGAGGAGATCATGTTATTGTGCAGGGCACAGCACAATCTATTTTGACTGGTGTGCTGTGCTTATCACAGCCAGTCCTTTAATCATTTAAAGAAAACTACATCTTGCAGCAGACAGTTCAAAACTATCCTTTTCAAACAACACTTATCGCAGACGTGGCATATAAACCAGCCCTACAATGTTTTGGATTAGGTGCCAGCACAAGGTGAGCAGTCGCCGCCCTGAGGAAGAAGGCTTGGCACGAGCCTACTCAAGGCTGCTCTTGAACTCAGCAGTTGGGATAATGTGAGCCGGTCACAATTACCCCTTCAGCGTTGATGAGCCCAATCGAATATGAACAATGGGCGTGGCCGCCAGATTGCGGTACTGTCCGATCAACTGTGCGATGTTCATAGTAAAATAAACCGGTTTCTGATGGATACTTTATATTGCATATTCCAGCTTTAGAATAGCCAAGGCGCCAAAATGGATCCGGAAACCTTTTCCAGCATTGACTTCCGTGTAACCAGAGATCGTGCAGTGTGGCGCTGCAGCAGTCTTGTACTGCCCCAGAAGTGATGGAGCAAGGACATGTATAGGCCCCACCCCCTGTGCGCTGACATCAGATCTTTTTTCCCCCTTCCTTCTTACAGATCCTGTCCTCAGTCCGTTCTCTGACGATTCCATAAAATAAAAACATTTAACACAGAGTGCTAGGGACCATATCTCTCCGCAGACAACAGGATTCAAGCTGTGCTCCCAACTGCAGGAAGCAGATGTCGTTTACAGACCTACACATCATGTGCCTTTTGTCCCTGGGCCCTGGTCACCACTTCAAGTTGTGTGAGAAATGTGCCCCAATGCAAGTGAAGGGAATCAAAAGGGGAGGCAAAACTCTACGTCGCTGAGCAAAAAAAGAGATATCATTTGAAACAGGAGTCTTGGTTCCTCTTTAGGTCACGGGCCATTTCCAGGGTGGCCCTGTGTGAAGTTCTATTCTCACTTGAAGTCTTCAGGTAAGTCAAAGTCAGACACATGCCATAAATGAAGAAAGCCAAGCACGACGTGACTCCATTGCTCCTCTCAATATCAGACGAGAAGTTGGGAGCGCGACACTTAAAAGGCACCTCACTTTAAGCATCTTCCTAATCCAATCCAGTGCCTCAGTGGGTTCCAGCGTTCCACAAATTCTCTATGCCATTGCCGACCCTGGAGAAAATCGCAGCCTTCAAGTAGGCCATGGTGCAGATCTTTCAGATGCTTCCGGCACCCTGTAGTGCACCATGGACCCCACAAAGAAGGAAAGGCCTCCTGTAAGATTTCCACCAGCAAGCTCTCCCCTGGTGCCTCAGGACCCACTTCCAGGCTCTTAACGATGAGGACAGGCTTCCACTCTGGCTCCAAGGTCCACGCTAGTCCCTTATGTGCATGCACCATTACTGACTCTGCCGGCACACATGCTTGATCCCATCAGGCCACATCAGCTATTTACCGCGCTATGAAGTTACCAGTAGTCATTCTGCGTAAGCTTTTTTAAATTTTATTTTGCATCTTTTATATAGCGCGAACTCGACCCGAAGGTATTGGAGTGCTGTACATGAGCACCGTATTTACATTACATACTCAGGCACGGGGAGATTAAGTCATTTTCCCAGAATCACAGGATGTGGACGCGACCTCGAGGCTCGAACCCTGGTTTCCTGCACCAAAGTCGGCAGTTTAAGCCGATCCTCCACAATGAAGGTGTAACTAGAGGCAGAGTCCCTGTTCGGTTCCGATTCTGACGCGGTCCACTGTTTACAAAAGAATCCCCATAACATTGATGATAAGGAGGCAAGCAATCTGCACCCCCGTTATTACAATGACGAAGGACTTTACTACAGACCTTTACTGAGACCAAGTTGTATTCGCCACCTTTTCCACAAATGAAAGAAAGCACCTAATTTGCAGTAGTAGTATGAATATCTGAAGGGCTGCGAGATTCACAACTATGATTGAAAGCAAAGGCATTTTACTGACTGCAATACTATCAACAGGGCTGTTTTCCTCAGAGCCTCTATTACCAATTAACAAGACGATCACAGACTCCTTCACAGCCTCTTGGTCAAAGGAATGCTCAGTTCCTCCAGTCATTAGACCTGTCACCAGGTGAGACAGACCAACCCTTGGCAACCCTCTTTTGTGACAGAACACCCTATGCCTGACAGCTTTCTAGGGCAGGCATTGGTGAGTAAAGTGAATTCAAATGCCTTCCTGTTGTACCCACCATAAAGAGAATGACGCCTTTGGCAAAAAGATGTTTTGTCAGCTAGACTGACAAACTTTCCCTCCTCAAATGCAGTGTGCCTTCACGGCATGTACATCACCACTTTATGGTACATGGCAAGCGGGATCTTTCTGGCCATTACAGAGGCCCTCATGACATCTCTTCTCCAAAGGATCCAGGATGAGCAGGATACAGCAGAATATGTACTGAGTGCTGGCCTAGATACCAATGATTGCATACGCTGCACTATCAACAACAGTGTAGTGCTTAGATGACACACTTGGATGCAGGCAACTGCATTTTCTGGGAACATTCAGATATTCCTCATGGACATCCCTTTGATGGATCTAGACTTTTTGTAGAAATTACTGATTTGGTGCTTGAGCGATTTGAAGATAGTTATTCCACAGCATGATTCTTCGGGTTATTGCCATCTATCCACCAATTCCACCGCAGTACAGAAAGTTTAGGGGCTACTCCAAAAGCCTATATGACAAGCAATGTCAACTATCTCAGCTGATGTAGCAACTGGTTCAGCCTCTTCTAGGCAGAGGACATGGAGGCAGTCAAATCCTTTCACTCCAACAGAGGCAGCATTAATCTACCTTCTCCTCCTCCGCTGTGAGCACGGGAGTGGCTTTCATTTGTCTTTTCAGACCCAAAGACAGTCGGTAGAGGGCAGGATCTATCATTTCCTACCTAGGTAGAAATCCATCAGACTAATGGGCTTTACAGATTTTTTAAAAAGGGCTGCACCCTGCCTATAGTTTCTTCCCTGCCTCATATTCCCCCATACTAGGACACATTTTGGCAGACCACATCTCAATGTTGAGCTTAGAAAATAAAATTGTGCTGCCCAAGGGTGGCATTGAATTAGTGCTTGACTCAGAGAGGGACGCAGATTGTTACCCTAGCTACTTCCTTATGTTGATGAAGGACATAGGCCTCAGGTCTATGCTGTATTTCAGGCCATTGAACACCTTTCTGAGAAAGGACAAGCTCAAAATGCTCACTCTTGTGCGCATCTTCTATTTTGTAGATCCTGGACATTCGATCGTGTCCTTTCTCCTGCAGGACGCGTATCTTTATATACCAGTCCCGCAGTACAACAGATGCTACCTGGCGTTCCCCATGGAGTCGGAAAAATTGATATTTGCCATACTGTTCTTTATCGTCAACTCAGCTCCTCAGGTGTTCACAAAGTGTTGGCGGTAGTCACAGCCCACATGTAGAGTTTAGGATGCCATGTATTCCTGTACCGTGACATCTGGGTAATTAATGCTGCCTTGCCGCAGACAACCTCTGAACAGCAACCACTCTCTTGACCTCCCTAGAGTTTTTTCCTCAGTGAACCAAAATCCCACCCGAACCCTATGCAAAGACTTCTCATCATACGGGCTGTCCTCAATAGGGTGATGTTCAGGGCCTTTTCACCACTGAATCGAGATATTAATCAAATATAATCCTGATGTTTTGGGCTCAGTCCTGAGTCTTGGTGGGGATGGTTATAACGCCTCTTGGACTTCTAGTCTCATAAATCCTCCTTGTCCCACATTGCACATGGTGTATGCAGGCCCTGCAGAGGAACCTCCGTTTTGAGGACTTAGCACCATGGCTGTTTCTCTTCTTCCATCAGAAGACAGTTCCGGATCTTCTATGATGGCAGACAAATATCAGTCTGACCTGTTAAGGGCCAGTCACTCTCTTCCCTACACAGACGTCACGTTTGTGACAGCTGTGTCACTTGTGGGGCGGGGTGGGGGAGGTGGAGATCTACAGCCTCTGTTTTCTAGTGGTGTATGAGCATCATATCACTGTTCTGGAGCCACAGGCAATCTGGCTGCCTCTGAAAGCCATCTGCCAACCATCAGAGGGAGGCTGGTTCTGGCCCTCCTGGACAAAATGACCACCATATGGTACTGCAATAAGCAGAGTGTAGTGGGGTCCTAGATCCTTTTTCAGGTGCCCTTGCAACTTGCGAGTTGGCTGGACCAGCAGCAGATCTTTCTGGTGGCCAAACACCTGGGACAGTCGGATGAGATGAGCAAGCGTCGTCGACTGCTAGATCACAAATTGCATCTTTATCTGGGGGTAGAATTGGGCATCTGTAAACAGTGGGGCCTGCCAAGCTATAGCTGTTTCCCACCTTCAAGCATGTGCAATGTAAAAACTTTTGCATGATAGAGTTCCCTCCAGTATGGTCAGTGCATTCTATCAGGTTTGCGCATCAGTGGCAAACTCCAGTGCAACCATAGCAACCGCAATCTTTCTAACCCTTGAGGAGAGGTGGAGGATGGTGGCGTCAATCAGCTGTATTTTCCTTAGCTTCCTCCATGCCAACTTCAAGAAAAACTCTCTGAATCCTTTGTGATTGTGATCCATGACTCTAGCCAAGGGACATGTGGTAAATTTCTTCAAAAATTGGATGCATTAACCTTGGAACAGTGGGTCCTGCAGGTTTTAAAACTAAATTAATAGATACCTCTTTAAAGAAGCTTCCCTCTGACCTTTCTCAATTCTCGTCTTCCACAAATATCCTCATAAAGGAGATTGTAATTGTAGTTGCATTTATATAGCATTAACTACACCTGAGGAGGTGCTAAAGCCCTTTATCTTCTTCATTGTGAAAGGGAGCCCTGCCAGAGAGGGGTTGGTAATTTTTTATTCGAATAAAAATTGGGCAAAATCTAACCATTTGTCGATTGAACAAATTGCTCTGTAGGAAAATTCCAAGATGGTAATGTAGCAACAAGTAATTTAAGTCTTTCACCCATCACTTACTGGTTTAACAAGACCTCCGGGATGTTTATTTCAGTGCTTGTTGTCGAAGCAACACAAGAAATACATGTGGTTTATTTTCAGTTCAAAGCCTTTTTGGTGTTCACAGAAATTATGGCAATGGCAGTCGCCAACACCATCATGATGGGCATTTCCCTTACCCATATTTGGTTATTTGGGTGACTAACTTGTGAAAACTTGCTCACTGGTATTACTATTGAAAAGTCTTTTAGCCACAATCATGCTTTTCGCGAATTGCATTTCTCTCTGAGGGTCAAGAAATATTGTCTTTTTCCATGTTAGTGCATTCAATTCATAGGTGAAATTTTGGGTTCGACCCAGCTCTGTGCTTTTTCTCCCAAATATTGTTGAGCATAGAAAAGACGATTGCTGTCTAGACATTCCTCCAACAAGTACAGAATATCTGAAAGAGACACGTTAGTGATAGATTCCTTACCATAGAATATCCTCAGGCGTCAGACTGGATCCGGAAAGTTTTCGTCAGCAGTACCCCTGCGCGTCGGTAGGCGTCGTCATACAGCTCCGCGTACGTCGCTGGCGTCGTAGCCGCCAAGATGACGTTGTCAGAACTTAGACGCGCCCACGCGCGCTGACTTCAGTTCTTTCTTTTTCCGCACAGCAGCGCAGATCCGAGAGAGAGCAGTACCCCTAGTTAAAAGTTTAACTTGGTTTCTAACAACTTCTTTTGTCATGTGCTGGACTCCTGGTGCAATAGAGATGCCCGGGTTTAAGTCCTGTCGGGCCTGCCGCCATAAAATATCTGTGTCGGACCCTCACGACGTGTGTCTCTTCTGCTTAAGGCACGCCCATGACCCCGCGGCACGCCCTGATTGCTGGGCCATGGCGCTGAAGGCTTTGCGGGAGCATTCCTGAAACTTGTTGGAGGTCCGACAATCGGTTCCGCGTCGATCAGGGTCCCGATCTCATGGGAGGTCAAGGGACCGGTCGCGGAGCCATCAGCATCGCACGTCGGAATCGGGGACAGGTAAGTCTCGGCGCCACAAAAAGTCGAAGAAGCATCGTCGCTCTTCTTCTACCCCTCACCGGTCGCGGGACGCGGTGGAGGTGGTGGGCGGTAACTCCCCCGCAGCTCCGTTGGAGCCTCCGTCGTTGCCTGCGGCCTACCCTCCCTTTCCGGGGCTGCACGCGACTTCGGATGAGGTGGAGGCCTTTATGTCGGCCTTGCGCCATTTGTTTGCCCCGCCAGGTCCCTCCGGAGCGCCTTCGGGCCCTGCGGATCCGTCGGAAGGGTTTGCCCCCATGCTGCCGCCTCTGACCTCGGCTATGCCAGCACCATACCCTGTGGACCGGGCGCTGGCTCGGGCTTCGGTGCCGACTCCGGCCCTAGATCCGCTTCCGGCCCTGGATCCGCCTCCGGCCCTTGATCTGCCTCCGGCGCCGGACGGCGCCGACCCGGGACTGGTATCTTACCCTCCCATTCCATTTCTTGGAGGGGAGTTTATCCCGTTTCCCAGGGCTCCTCGTCCTTACCGGCCCCTTCAGCAACTGGTGGACGAAGGGGAATACTGGGAGGGGTCTGAGGACCCTCTTGCAGCTCAATGCGAGGATGAGCCTGAGTGGGAAGGCGATGTGGAGGGTCCAGTGGATCTGGATTTCTCTCCACACCCTTCTTCCGTGGCTACGGAGGAGGTTGGGACTTTTTCGGTGGTTTTACGTCGGGCAGCTGAGGCTCTTAACCTCGAGCTCCCTTCTGTACCTATCAGGACCAATCTCCTGA
Source organism: Triturus cristatus (assembly GCF_964204655.1). NCBI lineage: Eukaryota > Metazoa > Chordata > Amphibia > Caudata > Salamandridae > Triturus > Triturus cristatus. The sequence continues at coordinate 650,170,046 of NC_140590.1, forward strand.
CTGATGTCCTGCAGCCGCAGTCCTCCTCTGCGGAGCCGTTATTGCCCTTCAATGAAGCGCTTACTGATATCCTGTTGGGCACCTGGATTAAACCTCCTGTGGACAAGGGTGTGGTGCGCCGCCATCGCCCGGCGCCGGGCGACCCCAGCTTTCTCATCCAACACCTGACGCCTGAGAGTCTGGTTGTCCAGGCTTCTGCCTCACCGAGTCCGTTCCCTTCTGCTCCTCCGGACAAGGAATCTAGGAAACTGGAGCAATTTGGGAAAAAGATTTTCACATCTGCCAGCTCTGGGTTGCGGGCGGTGAATACTGCGTGCCTGCTAGGCCATTATTCCCATTATGTGTGGGACACTGTGGCACAGGTGCTACCTTGGTGCTCTGTGGAGGCACGGGCGGTTCTCTCCCAAGCCATTTTGGAGGGGAGAGATGCTGCGAAATTTACTATTCGTTGTGGGCTTGACACGCCGATTCTCTTGGTAGGGCACTTTTCACAACTGTGGCGCTCTGTTGTTATGCTTGGCTCCGCACTACTGGCTTCTCTGCGGATGTCCAGAACACTCTGTTGGACATGCCCTTTGACGGTACACGTCTTGTCGGTGATAAGGCGGATAGCCCCCTGGAATGTTTTAAGGACTCTCGGGCTACGGCCCAGTCTTTGGGTCTCGCCACCACGCGTACTCTTTCGGGGTCTGCTTTTCCGCCCTTTCGAGGCCAAGGTCAGGGCGCCCAGGCGCGTTCTTTTCAGACCCGCAAGTCTGCGCAGCCACAGTCTCAGCGCAGTCGCGGACGTGGTGCCCGCCGTGGTGGATCCCGGGGACAGCGGACGGGTCAGTCCACCACCTCCCCTGCCGCCGCCGCCTCTAAACCTTCCTAGTCCGGTGTTTCAGGCCCACCTGACACCAGTGGGTGGCAGGATTCACCATCACCTTCCCCACTGGCGCTCCATAACTTCGGACAGGTGGGTTCTGCAAATCGTCCGCAGGGGCTACTCCCTCCCCTTCGAATCTACCCCTCCAGCCATGCCTCCTCAGTACCACCGCATGTCGGGGGAACACTTGGCACTTCTCCAGCAGGAAGTTACGGCCCTCTTGGCCAAGGGGGCCATCGAACACGTTCCGATGCCAGAAGTAGGTCGTGGTTGTTACTTCCACCCACTACTTCTTGGTTCTGAAGAAGGACAAAGGTCTGCACCCTATCTTAGACCTCCAGAACGTCAATCGCTTCCTCTGGAAGGAGAAGTTCAAGATGCTCACGCTAGCTCAGGTCTTGTCTGCTCTAGACCCGCAAGACTGGCTGGTAGCATTGGTCTTGCAGGATGCTTATTTTCATATTCCCATCCTGCCAGCCCACCGGCTTTACCTACGGTTCACGCTGGGCCACAAGCACTTTCAGATCACCGTGCTCCCTTTTGGCCTACCAGCGCCCCTCGGGTGTTCACGAAAGTGATGGCAGTGGTCGTAGCTCCTCTGCGCAGATCTGGGTTTCAGTCTTCCCCTATCTCGACGACTGGCTGTTGAAAGCGGGCTTGCCCCAGGCCGTCGTCTCCCACCTCCAGACTATGGCCAACCTCCTGCATTTGCTGGGGTTTTCCATCAACGTGCCGAAGTCGCACCTGATTCCCTCTCAGAAGCTCCTCTTCATCCGAGCGGTTCTGGATACGGCGCAGTTTCGGGATTATCCTCCCGAACAGCGAGTCCGGAACATTCGGGCTATGATTCAGATCTTTCAGCCCTGGTCCTGGGTTTCGTCAGGAAGACACTGAGGCTGCTGGGCCTCATGGCCTCCTGCATCCTGCTAATCGGCCATGCCAGATGGCATATGCGGGCTCTGCAGTGGGACCTGAAGTTCCAGTGGACGCAGCATCAGAGGAACCTGTCCGACTACATCCAGATCTCGGAGGGCACTGCACAGGACTTGCAGTGGTGGCTCATGAAATAGCATTGGGTCAGCGGCAGATCCCTTTCTTTTCCCCAACAGGAGCACACAGTAGTGACGGACGCGTCCCTCCTGGGATGGGGCGGCCACATGGGAGAGGCAGAGATCAGAGGCCTCTGGTCTCCGGCGGAGTCCAAGCTCCATATCAACCTTTTGGAGCTCAGGGCGATCCTACTTGCACTCAAAGCATTCCTTCCCTCTGTCAAGGGGAGAGTAGTGCACGTGTTCACGGACAACACCACTGCCATGTGGTACTGTAACAAGCAAGGCGGGGTGGGGTTGTGGACCCTATGTCAGGAGGCTCTACGTCTCTGGACATGGCTGGAACGTCAAGGCATTTCCTTGGTGGTTCAACACCTGGCAGGTTCACTGAACACCAGGGAGGACGAACTCAGCAGACGGTGCATGTTGGATCACGAATGGCATCTTCACTCGGAGGTGGTGTAAGGTCTCTTTCAACAGTGGGGAGAACCTTGGTTAGATCTATTCGCCACCGAAGAGAACGTGCAATGTCAGCAGTTCTAAGCGTTGGAGTTTCCAAGGCGGCACTTGTTAGGCAACGCTTTTCGTCGCAAGTGCAGTTGTGGTCTGTTGTACGCCTTTCCGCCTATACCACTTCTGCCCAGAGTGCTGAAGAAGATCAGGTGCGACCGAGCCCAAGTCATTCTTGTGGCTCCGGACTGGGCTCGAAGAGTTTGGTATCCCGAGCTACTCAGTATGAGCGTGGATCCCCCGATCTGACTGCCTCTTCGGGAGGATCTCCTGTCGCAGCAACAGGGGACGGTCCTCCACCCGAACCTGTCCAGCCTCCATCTCCTTGCGTGGAGATTGAGCGCGAATGCTGATTCCATTTGACTTGCCTCCTGAAGTCAGTAATGTGATTTTGGCAGCCAAGCGTCCCTCCACTAAATCGGTGTACACCTGTCGGTGGAAACAATTTGTGGCATGGTGCACAGCTAAGCCTGTTGATCATCTTGCTGCCCCTATTCCTGAGGTCCTATTGTTCCTCTTTCTTTAACCCAGCAGGGCTCTGCTTTGGGCACTATCAAGGGCTACCTTTCTGCTCTTTCAGCCTTTCTTAGGTTGCCTGATCAGCTCTCTCTTTTCAAGTCCCTAGTTGTTAATAGATTTCTCAAAGGCATTTCTCACCTTTTCCCTCCTATTCCTTTTGTGATGCCTCAATGGGACTTGAACCTGGTTCTCACGTATCTGATGTGTGCTCCATTTGAGCCTCTTCATAACTGTCCTTTACGTTTATTGACTCTGAAAACTGTCTTCCTGGTGGCCATTACCTCCGCTCGGTGGGTGAGTGAGCTCCAGGCTCTTTCCTGCAAACCTCCTTTCCTGGCGATTCATCCGGACAAGGTTGTGCTTCGACCGCGTCCCTCCTTTCTACCAAAGGTAGTCTCTGCCTTTCATCTTGGGCAAACTGTAACTCTGCCCACTTTCTTGCCGCCTCCGCACCCTACAAGAGAAGAGGAGAGGATCCACCGTCTGGACCCAAAACGTGCGCTCTCGTTTCATCTCAACCACACACGACAGTTCCGGGTGGATGACCAGCTCTTTGTTGGCTAAGTGGGCGCCAAGAAACGCCAGCGACGTACGCGGAGCCGTACAACGACGCCTACCGAGGCGCAGGGGTACTGCTGACGAAAACTTTCCGGATCCAGTCTGACGCCTGGGAATATTCTAAGGTAAGGAATCTATCACTAACTAATGTCTCTTACAGATATATCGTTAGACAAGTAAGTAACTTGTGCGTTAACGTTTGGATACTGATAGACACTAAGTCTTCAACGTTTTTTTAAGCACACAAGACAGTAATGCAATCTTATAAAAACATCACAAGGCTGCAAGCATTCATGCAGAAATCATGCAAACCCATATTCTGTTACCCCACTAAGGGGCAGGTGCAAAGATTCAAGTTCAACAGAGCCAACAGTACCATGCTCAGTCTTTTCACCCTCTCACTACACAAAATAATATGCAGTTTGCAGTATCTTTGGATGGAAAAAAGCCTTCACATTGTTGCTGTTAAAGGTAATTTAGCTGTGATTTCCGTCTGAATTTAATTGCCTGGCCAAGATTTTTTTTTATGTAAGTTGCCTGTTTCTAGGTTTTTGAAGGGATTTCAAAATAACTACCTTCCTATACCCTTTCATGTTCCTTCTTGGGATTTAAACTTGGTCTTCACCTTTCTAATTGATCCTCTATTTCAACGTTTGCACTCTTGTTCTTTGAGGGTTTTGTGGTCCCAAGGAGGGCACATATTTTTGTCGTTGACTATGATAGAAAACATCAGATCCGCCCCACAGGTCTGCTTCCTGTCCGCTGCATATGCCATCTTGTGACACTTAACTGACCCATGCCTCCCTCAAATGCAAAACCATATGAGGAGCATAGGCAGTGTCAAAAGATGCCTTAGTCAATAGATTTGAAGAGGGTTGGGGCAGTGGGGGTCTAAACCAGGGGTACTCACAAACTTTCTCTCGGGGGCCAAATTTACAGTGTGGTTTCTGGCTGAGGGCCGCACCGGTAGGGGCAGGGCCAGTGGGGGAGGGGGCGGGGCTAGACCAAAAAAACTATGACCATGAGGTTGAACACAGGCCCCTGCAGCGGACGCCTTCGTCCACTGAGCCACCAGACCAGGCATTCACACATATCTATCTATCTATCTATCTATCTATCTATCTATCTATCTATCTATCTATCTATCTATCTATCTATCTATCTATCTATCTATCTATCTATCTATCTATCTATCTATCTATCTATCGCTCTGTCTCCCTCCCTCTCTCTGTCTCCCTCCCTCCCTCTGTCTCCCTCCCTCTCTCTGTCTCCCTCCCTCTCTCTCTCTCCTTCTCTCTATCACTCTCCCTCTCTCTCCGTCTCCCTCCCTCTCTATCTCTCTCTCTCCCTCTGTCTCCATTACTCTGTTTGTCTCCCTTTCTCTCTGTCTCCCTCCCTCTCTGTCTCACTCACTCTGTCTCACTCACTCTGTGTCTCCCTCTCTCTCTCTGTCTCCCTACCTCCCTCTCCCTCCCTCTCCCTCTCTGTCTCCCTCTCACTCCGTCTCCCTCCCTCTGTCTGTCTCCCTCTGTCTCCCTCTCTCTCTCCCCCTCCCTCCCTCCCTCTCTCTCTCTCCCTTCCTCTCTTTCCGTCTCCCTCCCTCTATCTCTCTCAATCACTGTTTGTCTCCCTTTCTCTCTGTCTCCTCCGAAAAACACAATAATAAGAAACATGGTAGCACCTATTCTCTAAATTTCTCAGATATGGTTTGGCCTTCCTCCAAATGTCCTGCTGGTTGCCCTGTTGTCGCTTCTTTGTTAAGTTGTCTTCTCTCTCTTTTTTATCTCTGGGTCATTTTATCAGTGTTTTCTTTTTCTGACTTATTTTCTTTTCACCATGTCAGTCTTATTTCTCTTTCATTCATTGTCATTCTTCTCGTTTTTGTCTCACTTTAGTTCTTCTTTTCACGCTCTACTACTCCTTTGCCCTCTCCTGTGTCCTTTCTCTCTTCTCCTTTTAGTCCTGTACCTGTGCTTTTGTTCTTTCTCCCTTTCTCCTATTTTTTCTTTCTTCCCCAGTTTTACCACGTCTTCCCCTGTTTTCTCTAGTCTTCTGTGTCTCATTGCACGGCTGCTCCTCTTACGTTTCTGACACATGGTATCAGGGTTATGGCCTTTTCAGAGAACAAAGGCACGCTGTTCCCGTTCTTTTGACCACGTACCTCGATTCAGTCCTAAAAGGCGTCCTTGCGATATTCCCTTACATCTGCCTCTCTACAAACAATTTCTCTCCTGAACTGCACACGATGAGAGGGGAGGCGGGGCGGGGCACAGAGTGGACAGAGCGCACACAGCCGCCGCACCCAAGTACTTCACGGGTCTTTTAAAGACCATTCACTTGGTAATGAGGCTTTGTTGTATTTCACCTCTTCTTAGTGCCCCTGCATCTCCACTCAATCAGAGTGGAGATGCAGGGGCGCTTAAGTACAACAAAGCCTCATTAACAAGTGAATGTAATTTAAAAGAATCGCCCGGCCCCCATAACTCGCAACCGGCGCCGGCAATATTAAAAACACAAAGGCATATGATGTCGGCAAGGTCCGCGGGCCGCCAAGAAAGGCTTGCCGAGCCGCTGGCGGCCCGCGGGCCGTACTATGAGTACCCCTGGTCTAAACGTTGATTTTCAGCCACTATTCAACATATGTATTAACTCAGAAATGTAAACAAAAAGTTTTTGGGGAGCGATTGTTATTTTTTGTTGATGTCAGTTCCTATTTTTAGGTTTAGCTTCGAAACCTGTTGTATATACTTTAGTATATACTTCTCTTGTGGGCCATACCTCTGCTATTCATTTGTTTGTTTTACTGTTCTTTAAAAACCCTTGCTTGCTACTGGTCAATCCTTCCTCTTTGTCACTCCTTTTGGTAACTTGTTTCCTCCCACAGAGCAGAGACCAAGTGCTGTATCTTTACGTTATTGTCGTTTGGGGGACTATTTTTTATCTGTTTCCTGCTCGTGTTACTGTTTGCACTGTTTGCCTGTGTTCTGCATTTTAATGCAGCATTCTTCCCTCCCACCTCCAGCGTGGCGCACACTTTTTGAACTACCGTCCCTATTCGTTTTCGCGCTCCATCTACACTTTCGCAGGTCTCTGCTCCTTCTCCTCACGCAACAAAGTTGCTTGCCGACAAATTTCTTTTTTTGCACCAAAGCCAATACCCTGAAAGTGCTTTGATGCTATTGCCTGTCAATAGGTGTTTTTATGTCACTGAATGAATGCAAGTTATTTCAGTGTGAACTGACTTCTCAGTAGCCTGTCCTCCAATTCGGCTGCTTTTTTGCAGTCTTCTATGTCTCTAGCCATCAGCTGTTATAGCGCAGACTCCACGCATGTACAGAGCGCTGTCCTACTCTTCCTGGTTGCGAGAGGAAGCCAAGTCTGAGGATACGGCAAAGCAACGGGGAAAAGGAGAAGGACGTCAGTCAGTGAGTGGCAAAACATAGGACATTGCTAGCTACGCACAGTTCCACCCTATTCAGTTAGCATATTCTCTTTTACTTAAATATTAATAATACTGCTGTTTCCACGTTTTATTACATAACCCCTTGACATATCCATTTTAAAGAAGTTGCGTGATCCGACGAATTCAATTCTAGCTTTTCCTTCTGCAGAGTCTCCCTCAGTCTGAAACTCGATGGGCAATGACTTTTTAAAGGTTGTGCTCAGCACATTACTTTAGTGTTAAGAAATTCTGGGCAGGGATCTAATTTTAAGTATGGCAACCAACATTACAAAAACAATGAGCTGTTGTAGCAATTCATATTGATTTTGAGTTTATATCACCTTCTAATTTTATGCTACATTTGTGTATTGTTCTGCTAGTGCTGCGCAGAAAAACTAGAATTGTAATCACATTTCCTCCAGACCACTGAGAGATTGCATTGCCTCTCACTTCCCAGTATTCTCAAGTTTGAACGAAGGACATTTGTTGTTTGCACGACTGTGGAAAGACAGAGCAAGCCAGTCAGCTTATTTATATAGCATGAGCGCTGTATAAATACACTTACAATTTACTGTTGACCCTTACTGACTTGCCTTTTCAAAGGAGACTGTAAAAATTGCAAACAAATTCAATTGAGATCAGAAAGCTATAAATAGTCGATAGAATGTCTCAAGTTCAAGTAGTCACACATTTCTAACCTTTGGCAATTCAAAACCAAAGACCAGATTTCTTTGAGGAACTCGAATTGATCAGAGACTCTGAAGACTGCTATTCGATCTTGCATACATTTAACAAGGAAGGTGAGCCGGTGTTCTTCAGATGGTACTGGTTTAGATTTCCAGTGTCTTATGGTCAGCATTGTGACCACCACTGTATTTCTATGAAGCGTTCCCTCCCTACTGCAGCCTTTCTTTTGCACAGCCCAGCAGTCACAGAGTCGTGGCAAGCACAGGGTAATAATTAAAACCTATATATGATTAGAAACTGCCTGTGGTAGTGCATCATGGTGCACCCAGTGCTTTATATTCCTGTCCGGGAACCTCCAGCGACCGCCTGTGGTAGTACACCATAGCTTGCCCAGCGCTGTATATTCCTATCCGGGAACCTCTAGTGATGGCCTGTGGTAGTGCGCTTTAGTTCGCCCAGTGCTGTATATTCCTGTATGGGAACCTCTAGTGATGGCCTGTGGTTTAATGTGCTGCAACAGCAGAGCGTGGTGTAATCACATCGTCTCCTCCTCTCCCAGCCGCTGCAATTCTCTGCTGTCCTCTCTGTACACTGGGAACCGCAGCCCTCCACCCGGGTGGACACCATGGGTGAGTACACAGCCAATGGCACAGGAACAGAGCGAGGTCATGGTGACAGTCATTATACAATATAATTATTGCATCCAATCGTCCTCTTCGCCATCCATCATAAGTTGTTGCATGCTGTGTTACAAAGGTCGGTTAAAGCTCAGCATTGTAAATTTTGCTAAGGAGCGTGGGTGCTTTACTGCAGCCCATAAGTACTTCTTACAGTGTATGTGAGTGGACCACAAATTCACATCCTCATGCTCCTCACATCCACTTCCTCATGCACCACACATCCACTTCCCCAGCGCAGTATCCCCTGTCTCTTCCGCTACCGTTCCTTACAGACCATTATCTTTCCCTCCCCACTAACCTCCTTTGCTACTCATCACCCCCAGCACATGCACTTTTCTCCCTTCCACTTCCCTGTACCCACTCAATCTTCATGTCCCCACCTTAAACAGTGCCTCTTCGCTATTCCCTGTCTCTCCTAGAATATTGTTTTCCTCACTGTGTACTGTACTCCCCTGTGCATTTACCTCCTTTATAGTTCAAGGTCATTAGTCTCCCCCATGTTTCCGTCACCAGTGCACCTCTCAGTACTCTGTCCCTACACATTATCACTCACTGTATAATGCACACGTTGGCTGTACTCCCCTCCTCTTTATGCGCTGCCACCAAAATGCTCCCCACCTTTGCTCTGGACCATACCTCTCTTTGGATGATCTCTCCTTGTATACTGCAAGACTTTGCTGTAATATGTCCCTCCTCATGCAGTACCAAGATCTCTTGGGCATCCTCGCCACTTTTGCAGTGCACCCCACACACACCCATGTGATGCAAGAGTACTGTAAACAGGTACACAATGCTGTGTGTCTGCTTGCCCATCCTGTCTTCATTCCCTCAGCTACTGTCTAAGGCCCTCCTAGGGCCCCCCCATTCAGTGGCGTAACGATAATTGAGGGGGCCCCCCTACAAGGTATGTGGAGGGGCCCCCTCCGGACTCTTTCAGGAGCTCCTCCACCGAAGTGCAGTGCTGAGGGGGCCCCCTGGACATTGGGGCGCCCCTCCCCGCATTGCGGGGGCCTGTGTTGCGCCCCTGCCCCCATTCCCTGCTTGGATTTTGGTTTTTTTTAGGTCGAGCTTGAATGATTGGTGCCCAGTACTCCCTTATTCCGCCTTGAATTAATGAAATGCTGCGTCAAGCAGAACAATCACTACAGGCCTTACTACTCATTTCTCCTTTAACCGATCTCTAGAATCGGTACATACAGGGTCCCAAAGGCAAGAGTATGTGATTCCATCGCCTAATCCCGGCAACATGGCTTAGAGCTATGATGGGCCCTCTGCAGTTGGCTAGTTTGAACCCCAGAAGCCGGTATTCGTTCAGAAGCCAATAAAATGATAGTTATTTAGCTGGGTTACAAACATATCTGTTATTTAGCACTATACAATGGCATAAAGCTGGGCAACAAACACTAGTTACTCCTAGTGTTTATTTTCTGAGCCTTCAAGTTTCCTTTGTACCAAATGAATAAAGTTCCTTCATGTGATTTAAATTAACGTTCCTGACACATGGTGCTTTAAAATCAGGGGCGTAGCTTGGGGTGCCGTAGGGGGGTGCTTGGGGTATTACGCCCCCCTAAAACATTTTTTTGTAATAAATAGTTGGGTACAAGTGCTTTCAGTTAGGTATGATGAGGTCGGATTTCACCTGGGATTTTCACATACACAAACAACAAGCATTGGCATAGCCAATAGGTCTCGCCTTTGGGACCTTATAAGTATTTAGTTATGCAGCACAATATCCTTACTGCAACAACATTAACTGTTGCATGGCTAAACACTTATAAGGTCCCAAAGGCGAGACCTATTGGCTATGCCAATGCTTGTTGGTTCTGCTTTCACACAGGCAACGTAAAATTAATGACGTTTGCTTCTATATAAGGATGGAAACAAACTCCTTTTTGCTGGAGAGTGGGCGTTATAATTCCTCCTTAGTAAGGGTGCTGATGTTGCTGCTAGATGAGTTTATAATTCAGTCTACACAAAACGTGCGTGTTTTCCTAGATGGTTGCAAGAAATGTGTCCGGTGCATTTGTAGCGTAAGCATTATTAGTGAGCACCCATTTAGTAGCTCCATGTACTTTCTGTCAATGCGCTAAGACTTCTAGGTGGAAGGGTAATGAGTAATCGTGCGGGTTACCATCCTACTTGGCCCATCACTCGAAATACTTCCACAGCTAATGTCGCTCTCTAGGTTCGGGGGCTTATGCAAAACTGAAAAGCCTAGTGATGACTATGTAAAGTGATACTGTAGCTTCTTCAGTTTAGATTTAAGTTTTGACATGTTTTGGCAGTGAAAAATTGGGCAGTTGCGCAATATTTTCTGTAATTCATAAGCACTCCCATCGCATAGCAATCGCTGTTATTGTAAACTAGATAAACTCATGAGGTAGTTGTGTTATGGAGCGTGCACATGTCTGCATGAGTAAGCAGTGTGAATGTATTCTGTTTGCCCGAGGGATGAAATTCAGAATGCAAAGGGTAATTTGGAATAAGAGTGGCGGGCAGCCTGCCATTTAATGTTGGAGTGGATGTTGCAGTGGAAGATGACTGATGGAGCCTGTACCTGTTGTTGCTGCTTTATAATTAATAAATCTGTTAAAGTTCAACCGCTGCTTAGTTTACTTCTTTGACAAGTGGTGACAAGTTGTGTGCAGCAAGAGGAGGTAAGGACCCACGTGGCTGATTTCTCTCCTTTGAGGATTTGTGACATATTTTGCAAAAGATTGGTTTGCAGGAAGCCGGTGAGAAGATCATAAGTAATCGATTCTAGTTACAGGTGCAGATCTGATGTATTTCCATCTTGCTGCCACCTACAGATAATATACTGATCAGTACCTGCCTTCCTTTATTCTGTTTGAGCGAAGATAGCACAAGGCTCCACCTGTACATTCTTATAACGAGTTCAGCAGAGCCTGAGTAAAGTGCTCGACTTGGGCACTGATGTTCTGTACATTATGTGCATAATTACTTCCGGCAGCATGATACGTCGTATGCATATTTCTACGGTGATGCGAGCACCTTGAAGTGTCTGCTGTCAGTGATGCGGACACCCAAGATACTCAAATGCACAGGGGCATGTTATTGTCGGTGAAGCACACTCTTCTGAACATTGAGATTTAAGCCACTCTCATCCACAGTAATGCATGCACAATACTAATTAACTGGGCTCAGTTGTTAATCTACAGGAATGTAATGGACATGTCTTCTGTCGATCTGCATAGCTCAAGAGTGGTACCATTACTAATGTCTGTATAAGTATATGTAGTAGGATTTTTCTTTGCTCCATATGGGACCCAATAGACCATATTGTATTGCTCTGTGGGTTGATTTTGGGTTACATTTTATATTGAATTAGTCCGTGTCGGGCCAAAACACTGCTGCTATATTTTCTGACTCTGGGAACAAGCTTTCAGTTATTGGTTTAAAATAACATAGGTGATACATATTCCAACCCCATATTCTTCCAACTAGATACTCAAGTCCGACTGTGAGTGCGCTGGAAAGCTTGAACGCTTTGATGCTAAAATAGTGGCACTTGCATGCTGTACAAATGTTAGATACATTTAAATATAGAATAGTAATAGCATTTCACCTCGCGCCTTTCCATCATTGAATACATGTACAACTCGGTTTCCCTTTTAATATATTTATTCAAAACTGTTTCAAATTCAATATTAATAAAATTATTGAAGTTGCAATTTCAGTGAGAGTAAAGTATTTCAGTTCTGGTTTATTGAGCAGATTAAACTTTCGGCACACTTCTGGCATTTGGTTCCATGGCTTAAGCAGAGGCGAAGCTAAGCAACCTGGAATTTAGACATAACAAAATATTTCCCTCTGCAGATTTGTTTTGCTCGTGACCTTCTCCCTCTTCTTGTTTGAGAAAGTGGTTGCCCTACAAATGATTAAAGCGGGTTGTAGAGTTACCATGCAGTACACGCGCTCTTGAATTTGTATTTATACTAATTAGGCCGAAGTTCGAACGTGAGAAGATCTCTTCAGGGCTGTAAAGTTCCAGGGAGTAATTTACGTTTCCTTGCCCATGCAGCTCGCAGATGCTGTATTCAGAGCTGCAGCTCAGAACATCGGTGCTCGTGTTACAGGAGATTGGTGTAGCTTCATCTCCAGATAAGAACAAGATAAGACTGGGCGCAGGCGCGTAGTGGTGCGCACGTGCACACACACACAGCGTTTCCCTTGCGGGAACGAGCAGGGGCACCAGATAATTACAAACATATGTCGCCAAAGCTCGCTCCCGCAAGGGAATTGCCAAATGTGCACGCATTGCCATTGAAAGCAATGCAACACGTGCACGTTTTTGCCCGAAAAAGGGAATCAATTCCAAGAGGTCTCTTCATATGCAGCGCATGCGCGCTGCGTAGGCGAGACCTAAAAACACGCACACACGCTCGATAGTCTCTGCTTTGAAGGACTTAGAAAATGTTGGTTAGTTTAAAAAATATTGTTTTATAAGTACTCATAACAATATACACTGCCCCTTAAGCCCCCCTTAGGCACTGCTTCTAATATATTTTCTGCTAATCCAAAAATGCATTGTTTGCTTTAAAATTTCACATACTGCAACATTTTTTCTAAGATATTCCCTCTTGTGCATTCCCCACCCCGACCGTTCTTTCATGTTTGTTTATTACTTGATGCTATGCCCCCTCCCCCTCAAATATTGTTGATAAGTAAGTCTGTTTTATTTTGTAGGTAAATGGGTGGATTACATAATTTCTCAGAAGGCAGAAGACACAGGCCACTGAAAATAAACTGTGAGATCCGTCATGGCTTTTGTTATGAAAAAAAAACTGATTTAAAAATATGAAACTCACAATTCATGTCAGTATTTTTTTGTGCATTTCATTTTCTTGATTTATTATGTTCCTGTACTTTACCTTTTTTATGAGCGTAATATATGCATGTGAATTGATGTATTTATTGAGGAAAGCAAGTCTTGATGCAAGGGTATAGCATATCTTTAACCATGTGAATATAATCAAGTTTACATTCTTATATTGTCCAAAAATGTTTACATGTTTTCATCGTTTTCACACTCCGCCAAAGCATATTAAAATATTATTTTATATTATTTGGTTTTGGTATCATTTGTTTTTGTTTTCTGCGTTTCTGTGTCTCATTGATATACATGGGTATTATACTATATATATTCTCTTATGGTGCATCCATAAGATGCTTTCCATGCTTTCCAAGCCTTTACCACTACGGCATCATTTTCAGACCATTTTGTTACCCAGATTTCAAGAAAAACACCGTTTTGTTGGTTCATGTCATACATATCATTGGTTTTATAATGATACATGTATGTGCATCCCTGATTTATTATGCATAACCCTGATGCGGAAATTGAACGTTTTTGTGAAAGAGTACTCAAGTCCTTAGTTTTTCTGGATGACACATGTACTACAGGTTCAGCAAATCGAGCATTTACCTTCCTTTAACAAGGGTTCCCTAAAACTGGTTTTCTAAATCCTGAGCTATCTTGTAAAGGAGGAAAGTATGAATATGTTATACCATAGAACCAGTGGCGTCACTAGGGGGGTTCGGGGGGTGCAGACCGCACCGGGTGACACCCTCACGCGGGGTGACACCAAAGGGCCGGTCACTGTGGTGCAGACTGCAGAGCCAGGGGCGTAACACAGGCCCCTGCAGCCCCCACGCTCCAGGGGCCCCCTCGGCAGCCAGCAAGCACAACACATCAGTCTTGCTTGGACGTGATAGGTTACGTAACTTACGTTACGCTCGACGTCGTTGCACCTCGTCTCTTTTTAAATTAAATGGTGCGCGGCAGCGCGCAGTTGTCTTCACGTCTGCGTCAGCTCTTTACTAGGGTTGAAAACATTCCTTTATTTGCAGGCGGGGGCGGCGTAAGAAAAACAGGCCGGCAAGAGGAGAGAATTCCAAAGGAAATTCCCAAGCTGCTGGTGTATTCATTTCTCAGCACTGCAGTAGTATTGTTTGCGTTGTGGGGGTGTCGGTGCTGCAGTAATTGAAGAAACCAGCAGAGTAGTGTCCTCAAACTCAGGTCAGAGTTCAACCGAGGCTTCTGCTACAACATCATCCCTAGCCAGGTGCGTAACACAGGCCCCCGCAGCCCCCGCGGTGGGTGGGGGAGGGGAGGGGAGGGAGGGGGGGCAAGGTCCAGGGGACCCCCTCCGCACAGCACTCGGTCTGCAGGGCTCCTGAATGAGCCTGGAGGGGGCCCCTCCATGGGCCTTGCAGGGAGGCCATCTCGAGTTTCGTTACGCCATTGTCCCTAGCTCGCAGGTTCCTTGTTCGGCAGGGGCGTAGCTTCCATTTGTGCAGCAGGTGCAGTGGCACCGGGGTCAGGGGACTCGAGGGCCACGCTGAACCCTGAAAATTCCTCTATGTTATTTATCAATCTGTAGCCAGTGGGGGTCGTTTCCTTCATTGCACTACATGACAAGAAAGCAGCAGCCCACGCTGACTGACTGTTTAGCCTATAGAACTTTAGCAACCTTCAAAGCGCCCTGCCAGAGTTCGAACTGAAATGGAACCAGGCTCCCCTATTCCTATTCTTGAGGTTAAGCTTCTTCACTACTCTTTGAAAACATTTATACAATTGTTGTACTCTACTCTTTACATTTCTAGTGGTTGTTTTTATTTTACTGTATTTGATGCTTACGGAGTCTAATGGTTTCTCTGGTGCTAGTAAGGCGGCATTTAAACTCCAGTATAGTTTACTCAACGCTGTCCTTCCAGCACCTTCCCCTGCTTACCTGCCAAGTGGGCCTGTGACCCCCTCAACCAGTCCTGGCTTTTTAGACAGCAGGACGTTGCTTCCTGGTACTCGTAGTTTAGCTTTCAAGACCTAGGGATGGTACGGGGTGGGGGGTATGGGGACAGGGACAGAGCATGCTACGTGTCGATGTCTAAAAAGCCAGGCCCAGCCGAAGGGGTCACACATGGCATGGTTCCAGTTTGTTGCTATTGCCTCAACCTAGTAAGGCCCTTAACCCTTTTTTAGGCCTCGTCTACAGACAGCTTTTGGCTATCTTCTGTTAAAGACCTATTTTGTATAATAAGCAGGTATTTGTGAAGCGCAAACAAATCACCCTTAAGGGTCTCAAGGCACTGGGGGCAGTTTGGGAGATTAAGTGAGCTATTGCCCAGAGTCACATGGTGCTGGGCTGAGCTGCCGATCGAACCAGGAGCCCTGTGCTCCGGAGTCAGCTGCCCTGGCCACTGCCCCACACCTCTTTTGTAACATACCAACACTTACAGTGGACTTTGGGTTAGACCACTGCTTAGCATTGGTTGGCTCTCTTGTCAATATCATTTGCTTGCTTCTTATTGGATTGCTTTCCTTAACCTTCCATTGATTTCTCCCCTGGAGAATAGCTCTTTACTCTTCTTTTGAGTGGACAACTGGTATCCTTCCACTGCTTATATTAAGGGAACTACGTTTTACCATAGTACATGTTTTCTTGCTTTCTCCCTCATAGGATACTTCCCTCCTCAAATCCCAACCTATTCTCAATGTTTGCGCCCCACTACTCCTAGCTTGTTCTATAGTTTCCATACCCCGGATGGCTTTTTTTTTCTAAATGTAAATTTACAAACTCCCTCAGTTTCTCTGTGGCAAATTTTGAGAACAATAAATCCAGGCCTCAGAACAGGAATATTTTTGCTCCCACAATGTGGCCATGCTGGCGGAGATTCAGGGCAAATTAGATAAATTCTCAGAGGAAGCCACCCGTGAAACCCACTACCTAGACAAGGAGACATGCGCTCGTCGTTACAGAAAAGGCGTTCGCCCAGGCAGGACGCTCGCTGGCTTACTGCACAAACCGCAGGCTTCCGCATATGTGTTGTACTGCAGGATGATCAGAAAGTCCTTCAGTTCACTCCTGCTGCCCTCTTAAACACGGTTACCTCCTTTTATGCAAAGCTTATATTCTGCCACGCCTTTTCGACCAGCGAGCGATCTAACAGCATATGTTGACGTGATAAAGCTCCTCTGGCTCGACTAGGCACACCGGGAGTACCTTGATTCACCTATCACTGTGGAAGAGCTCAGGCAGGTTATCCATGGGCTGCCAGGAAAAATGGCACCAGGCGTGGATGGCCTGACGACCTCTTTTTACAAAGAGTTTTGCCATGCAGCACACACCACTTGTTGGCATGGTTTGAAGAGTCACTAGAGAAGGGCATACTGCCCCATCCATCAGGGAAGCAGTCAAAGTGACTCTTTTCAAACCAGATAAAACCGGCAAAATGTTGTGACTCCTACAGGCCATTGTCCATGATCAATGTAAACATTTTCACTAAGATTTTGGCCAACCATCTTCTCCCGTTACTCTCCACAATAATCAGGCCTTACCAATCCAGGTTTATTCCAGGTCACTCTACTTCCCACAACTTGCATACCATTTCACGACCATGCACCATCTAGACCCCTGGGGGTTCGGCAGTCACCATCCTCCTCAGCGCTGCAAAGGAGTTAGACTCTCTTGTATGGCCCTATCCAGATTTATTAGGCAGATAAGCCTCCTCTATACTTTGCCCATTGCTCACGTGCGGCTCAATAGTATGTGGTCTTGCCCATTCCCAGTGACCGAAGGCACTCGACAGGGGTGCCCATCACCCCTCCTTTTAACCATACCAATGGAGCCATTGGCGGCCCAGTTACGACATCACGCCAATCGTGGTCTTGGCTTTACTTCCGGGGGACTGGTGGTTTCCATTTTTTTAACCCAGATCTTGAAGGTAACAAATCGTACAACCCCGACTCCTATGAGGCACGCAAATACCGCGTTCTCAGTAAGCGTCCCTTTTCTGTTCTCCTCCTTAAACTTGACCTTTGGTCTGGTACACAATTTGCGAACCCTATTGCGCTAGCGATTTGGATTCTGATTTCGTTTAAGCGGCACGCTCACCGCATTGAGTGAGATTGTGTGATTACCAACCACTAAATCTGGATGCATGTGGGTTCATTTTTACCAGGGACTTCGGGATATTTCCCGTTATGCCTTATGGTTACATTGGTGCACTGGTACACTTTTACTCTTGACAGAGTATACTGACGCCCACTGAATTGATTATGAGGAGTGGGTATGTATTTTGTGTGTGTGGCTCCTGATCGCCAAAGTTAGATGGGCAAGATCGTGTGAGTCCACTTCCCCATTAACAAGGAGGTCCACTGAGTGTTGAATGATCGTCTCACGCTCACTACTTCATTTGGCAACCACAATGAGCATTGATCCTACAATGAATGATTTTTACATGTATTATATGTCTGTTCTGTGTTTGTGTTTATTTTCACAGATTTTTCCCTTTCGAAGATTTGAAGGAAGGGAGTCCTAACCGCGAGTAGATGGTTAGGGTCTAAAAGTGACCAAGGGCAGGGTACACCTTAGCGAGTGTACACCCCCCCAGGTCACGTTCACTGGTCCTGACGAAAATCCGGTAATAACAACGGATGGTTGAAACATATAGACCTTTTTTCACTTTTTACTCACTTGAAGATACTATAGGTCAATCTAACCTATCACGGTATCTATATCATTTTTTAACATACTACTTTTTTCCCCCACTTCGACCACTGATATATCATGTTGCTGGATAGTGGGAACACCACACCAGTAAAAAGTACCATACCTATGATATTATAAATTCCAATAAACTGTTGACTAGCAGGTAGCCCACTGTACAACCTGATTAATGAGTCATTATCACACTGTTGTTAACAGGCACATTTTATAAATATAGGACCTACATTTACAAACGTTACTAAGGATTCTGTATGGTCCCGTTATTTGCCAACTTTGTCAACTTGCGGACTCGGGCGGACTCGGTCCATGCGGTAAGTCGTGAGGGGGTGACACCATGAGTTACCCGCACCGGGTGACACCAACCCTAGTGACGCCACTGCATAGAACTAAACTTCGCCATCTTGTATCCGTCGTTATTATTCAATACCATTACAGTGCCCCCGGGTGCAATAAGATTTCGTAACAATACTTTCTATTGGATGTCATTTCCTTAACAAATTCTTTATTTGAGAAATAATCACTGATCTTCCGAGGAGTCGTACTGGAGCCCCCGGTGAAAACATCTTTCACAGACCAAGGGTATAACAACAACCAAATAATCTCACAAAAGAGCGCATAAACAAGCCTTCCCTTCCCTTTCCCCTCACTCTGAACATCCATCCTCCACCCTTCAGACTAGTAACTGCCCAGCACACCTTAAAAAATAAACATAAAGTCGTACTTTTCTTACAACACCTCCACCCAGTAGATCGGATTCCCTTCTTTTGGACTTCAGCCCCATGTACATTTGTAAATAAGTATGCCTAGCCTCATCCTGGAAACCTGTGTAAAACTTTGCTAAAATGTGTTGCTAAGAATTCATTGTATGTAGTTTAATGAATATGGTGTAACCCACTCATCATTACTTGAAGCCTGTTCCATATGCACCAGTGGTAATCCTGCTGGGCATTCCCTCCGTCCCATCTTGGTCCCCTTTTTAGGTTTCGCCTCCACAGTGCTTGCAAAATATCTTATAATTAAAAAAAAAAATCTTAAAAGGGGCTTAGAGTCCACCCATTACTTACCTTTACTTACCATAGGTTGGCTCCCACGTCTGTTTCGTTTCCATTCTTGTTTCGTTTGTTGCTTGCCTGTCCCTACCACCACCTCCATTCCGTCGCTGCATGCCCCTTTCCCGTTCGTTGCTGGCCTGTCCCTCCCATCACCTCACTCCCGTCACTGCATACCCCTTCCCCATCCCGCATGCCTTGTTTTTTTTATAGTGTAAATTCGACGAGAAGGACTTGGAGCACTTTACATGAGCGCCATTTTCATTACAGAAGGACATATTAATTTTTACAGGCATGAGGAGATTAAGTGATTGATGAAGGATGTTAGGCCAGTTGCTGAGACTTGAACATTGTATTGTATTGTAATTGCATTTATATAGCGCTTACTACCCTTGACGAGGCGTCAAAGTGCTTTTTCGGCGAGTAGCACGCTACTCCGGAACCCATAAAGGATTAGTGGTGAATTAATATAGTGAAATATGAAAGTAGTTTGAGTGGTGGATATTAGTCAATTATTTTGATTGAGAAGGATAGCCGAGGGATATAAGAGGGAAAAAGGTTAGCATTTATATAGCGCTTGTTACCCATAATGGGGTGTTGAAGCACTTTCTAAGCGAGTAGCACGCTACTCCGGAACACATAAGGATTAGTGGTGAATTAGTATTGTGAAATATGAAAGCAATTTGAGTGGTGGATATTAGTCAGTTATTTGGATTGAGAAGGGTAGCAGAGGGATAGAAGAGGGAAAAAAGGTTTGCATTTATGTAGCGCTTGTTACCCCTGATGGGGTGTTGAAGTGCTTCTGTTTTTTGACGAGAAGCACGCTACTCCAGAACCCATTAAAGGATTAGTGTTGAATTAGTATAGTGAAATATGAAAGTAATTTGAGTGGTGGATGTTAGTCAGTTATTTGGATTGAAAAGGGTAGCAGAGGGATAGAAGAGGGACAAAGGTTTGCATATATATATATATAGCGCTTGTTACCCCCAATGGGGTGTTGAAGCGCTTTTTCGGCGAGTAGCTCGCTACTCCGGAACCCATAAAGGATTAGTGGTGAATTAATATAGTGAAAAATGAAATTTGAGAAGTGGACATGTTAGTCCATTATTTCGATTGAAAAGGATAGTGGAGGGATAGAAGAGTAAATTCTTTAGATTTTTTAATTTTATTTTCTAACATAATTATTCTACATGTTAATACAAAGCAATAGACATATATAGGTACATATCTATAGTTCAAATAAATGCTTATATACAGAGGGATATGCCGTATATATCTGTTTGCGTATGGTGCTTATGTGGGGAAGAGCCAATTCTTGAGTAGTTTTCTGAAGATAAAGTGGTCGTCGGTGGATATTATGTTGGGGGGTAAAGAGTTCCATATTTTGGCTGCTTGAACAAAGAAGGATGAGCCACCCATGGTTTTTTTCTTGTATCTTTGGATTTTGAGATGATGTGCCACTCTAGAGCAGAGATTCCTATGATGAATGTGTTTGATGATTTTATTCCTGATGAAGAGCGGTCACATTCCATGTATGGCTTTGTGGGTGATTCAAAGCAGCTTGAACGTGGATCTTCTGGCAACTGGTAACCAATGCAGGGCTTACAAGACAAGGGAGATGTGGTCTCGCGGTTTGATATGCAAGAGTAGTCTGGCAGCTGAGTTCTGAATCCGTTGTAGTCTTTTCATAGTCGTTAAAGGTGGTCCGTGGTAGAGGCTATTACCGTAATCGAGTTTGGACAGAACAAGGGAAAAGGAAGCTTGGACCATTTGAGATGGCTCCAAGTCATCCATTGATCCACGGCTCTTCGACAACTGAAAATTGGCGAGTTTCCAATGTCTTTGGAGCATTCCAGTTGGATGAGTATTTGCGTGTCATCTGCATAGTTGTAGCACGTGAGTTGAAATTGATTGACCAGTACTGGTAATGACTTCATGTAGATGTTGAAAAGCATGGGCGATATGATAGAGCTTGAGGGACCCCAGCTTTTGTGGAGTACGTTTTAGATGAGAAAGGTGGGGTATGGATGACATTATTTCTGTTTTGAAGGTAGGACATTAACCAGTCTAAAGCAGTCCCCTCTATGCCGGCTTCGTAGAGTCTTTGTATTAGAGTGTCATGGTCACCCGTGTCAAAGACAGCCGAGAGGTCCAAGAAGAGTAGTGCAGCAACCCCGTTCCCCAGCTCCAAAGTCAGCAGCTTTGGCCTTAGCCCCAGAACCTCTCCATACTCAGTGTTCAAGTTAGCTACAACAGCTCGCACCGATGTGCAACGTTTAAAAAAAACATTGTCTGAGCCAATAGATCTCGTATTGGGGAAACCTATTGGCTTTTCCAATGCTTGGTTTATTATATTACATATAATCTTTAAGAGCTCAACATTCATGGTCGTTAGTTAATGAGCCTTGTGCTCTCTGTAAAACACTACATTGCCATCTGTGACTAGGCCCACATTGTATGCATACCTAAAGTAAAATTAAAGTTGGAGCTACACCAAACTCCTTCAATTCCCTTTTCTGCAGTGGAGGTGTTGGGACTCCAGATTATGCTCTGTAGTAGGATCCAAAAATCAAACAACTGTTCATTTTATTTGGCTTTTTTTTTGTCTCCAAAATTAGATTAGCAACAAGCGTGCTGGGGTTAAATGCTTAAGCCTGTGCAAGGTGATAAGAAACACATATTCATTCACATGATTCCGGTTTTGTGGTGCTGTGCGGTCCAATATGACATTCAGAATCGCAATGCTTGTCTCACTATGATCTTGAAGGCTCAATAGTCTGTGGAAAAGAAATTGATGAACAGGACAAGGTTACAACCTTGGAACCATAAGGCACTAAGGAAGAGCTCCACTCATGAAACTAGCACTTCATATGGAGTCCATGTTGTACAAGCATCTAAAAAAACAGAAAACGGTCCGAGTTTCAATGAAAAGCGTGATTTTTCTGGGCGTTAGAATTCTTCTGAAAACCATAAAAATGGAGATTGTCTTTCCGGAGGTCCCTTACCTATCAGGCATCAGACTGGATCCTCAAAATCGTGAGCAGTACCCCTGTGCACCACTAGGTGGCTCTAACAGCTCCATGTAGGGATCGTCAGCACCGGGTGTGACGTACGTGGTGCCACCCACCCGCGCTGACATCAGTTCTTTTCCCTCTGCGCTAACAGCTCAGATCCTGTAAAGCAACCTCCTGTCACTTTTTAACCACCTTTTTGACATTTTTGTCTGTACATTTTTTGCATTCTTCTCCCAGTGTTCTAGCAATGCCACCTAAGATGCCAGGGGGTTTCAAACCCTGTGGAGCCCGTCTCAGGCAAATGTCTGTGTCAGACCCCCATCTGGTTTGACTTTGTTGCTTTAACCCAGACCATAACTCCAGGAACCAGAGGTGTTTTTCTCATCTCTTCTTTTTTTAAGTATATCAACATCTAGTTGATTTTGTGCACTCATTCTTCTTTGTGATTGAGGCACAGTTTTTAACTTTTTTGTAACAAACGTGTTGATATGCTACAAATTGTCTGTATGTGCAATTTTGCAGCCTTGAGAAAGTCCAGGAGGACGAAACGTGCGTCGGCTGCTTTCTTCTTTTTTCTATGAATGGAATAAAAATAGTGACCTGATACACCAACCACTGTGGACTATTGCTTGGAAATCTGCCACCGAAACTTCAAAATGTGATGCTTTTCTCTGCAGTAATACTGATTGAGGATAAAAGTAACATTGTGTAGGTGTGCTTTGGTGCATTTGTTGGACATTGTGTTCTAGACTGCTTGTTTGTAGGTCTAGTGGATTTATACCTAAGGTGGGTGGGTATTTCAGCACCATGGGAGCACCCTTGAAAAGTAATGAGTATGAAAAGAATAGTCAGAACATGAAATACTGATTTATAGATGTGCAGATCTGTCAGCACATCCACTGTTTGTACGCATAACTCCAGGAACTATCTCAACTGCCATACCATAAATCCAAAGGCGATTCAGGAGCTGAAGACGAAGCTCCTGGCTACCCAACAACCGAAGACTCCACACCACTCCAGGTCCCAGTCGCTTGAAGGTCCCGGGCCCGCTCTCTGAATCGTTCCAATCGGTCGTCGTCAAAGTCGTCGCTGGTAAGTCTCACAAGCACAAAAAATCCAGAAGTTAAAGCCCTCTTCGACCTCACCGTGCCCTTCCAAGTCATCGGACAAGGCGCAGGACCAATGCCACACATTCCACCCACAGATTCTGAGCCTGGGCCCGCTCCACGCCTTCCTAAATTTCCTGGAGCCGAAGCAACTACCACCCAACTCTAGAGTTTTATGAGGTTATGCACCTCATATTTTGGCATTCAGACCCCTCTAGAACGCCTTTGGGCTCTACAGGTCTGGGAGGTGCCCTGACTGGAGTTCCGTGAGCAGGTTCACTCTCGACTCTAGTAGGACCATCTGGATCTGTTTCCGGATCTAGACATACTCTGGTCACGAATCCACGACCTTTGTCGTTCACTGCACCAGCGACGCCTCTTGGCAGTGCCAAACCCATAGTGACTCTCAGCCTTGACACGAAGCTGGACCAACATCATTAGACATCTGTACTGGTGCCACCTGGACCCCAATGATTGCTGAGGCCGGAGACAGTGCTTACTTTCTTTGACTGACTCTGTGGGGATTCTGGCAGGGGTGGCTTTGAGGATACCTAGGGTTACCCTGACCCCCATAAAGAACATTTTTCCCAATAGGATTATGACAACTGGTATGAGGAGCTGGAAGATACGAGTTCCTAGACCCTTACCAGACACTTTGTATGGTGGGGCACTCCATGAGCTCAAGATCAATGTCTTGATGGAGGTGCTTTTGCCGAGGGTATCCCCTATTGCCCTTCAACGAAGCCGTTTTGGATGTCCTGCTTGGGACCTGGAAACCCAGCTTTCCCCACCCAGCACCCCGCTCCTGAGAGCCTGGCGGTGCAGGCCTCAACATCCAGAGGGAATCCGGGTGCGTTTCCTACCACTCCACCAGATCGTGAATCCTCCAGCCTTGCACTACAGTCGGTAAACAAAGTGTGTCGCTTTGCCCGGTATAGCCATACTGTGTGAGACTTGGAAGCGCAAGTGCTGCCTATGGATTTGGAGGAGGCCCAAGCCATCCTGAACCAGGCTATCGCCAATGGCAGGGACGCAGCCATCAGATGTAAACTGGACACGACTTGCTGGGCAGGGCCATTGCATCATCAATAGCACTCTGCCATCGCGCCTGGCTGAGGTCATCTAGCTTTTTGGGGAATATCCAGGTATCACTTAGGACATGCCCTTTGATGGCATGCGCCTGTTCAGCACAAAGCTGATTCAGCAATTGAGTGCTTCAAGGAGAGTAGGTTCATGGTCCAGTCATTGGAGTTCACTGTGGGCCCACGCCAACCGCACTGTTCTTTCTGCTCCTTCCGTAGCTGCGGTAGGGGCTACCAGCCACTTCCTTTCCATCAGAGCCACAATGGGCATCAAGCTTTCCAGCCTTTTCGTGGCCGCAGATGCAGCTCCCACAAGTCCCATGGGCACCAAGGCCAGAGATATGTCTAATCCGCTATGCCCTCTGCAGCCACAGTCTCCAAACTCCTTTAGTATGCCAACATGGGCACCCTGCTAGAGGCAGAATCATGCACCACCTGCCCCTATGGCAAGCCATAACTTCAGATACATGGATACTCTCAATTGTCTGGCGGAGTTCTGCGCTTCAACTTCTTAAAACCCTGCCACCCCAAAAATCATCCTCTGATCTGCTAACGGACGACCACCTCTCCTTATTGCGCCAAGAAGCCGCAGGCTCTTTTGGCCAAAGGAGCCATCGAGAGGGCGTAGGCATCGAAAGTAGGTCATGGTTGCTATTCCTGCTACTTTCTGGTGCCAAAGAAGGACAGAGGCCCCTGCCCTAACTTAGATCTCCTCTCTCTCAATGCCTTCCTGTGGAAGGAGAAATTCAAGATGCTAAAGCTTGCTCATGTCCAGTCTGTGTTAAACCCTGGAGACTGGATTCTAGCGTTTGACCTGCAGGAGGCCTATTTTCATATCTCTGTCCTGCATGCCCATCGATGTTGCCTGCGGTTCACTGTGAAACAAGGGCATTTTCAGTTTGATGTTCTCCCCTTTGGCCTCACCGGTGCCCTTCAGTGTCCACAAAGGAGATGACAGTGGTTACAGCACATCTGCGGAGGTCGGGAGTCCCAGCCTTCCCAATCTCAATGACTGGCTGTTGAAGGTGTACTCCCCCCAGGCAGTCGTCACTCACCTCCAGACTATGGTAAACCTTCTACACTCACTGGGGTTCATATAAACATGCCGAAGGCTCACATTACTCTTTTGCAGACACTTCTTTTCATCTGAACCATTTTGGATGCGGTGCAATTCCAAGCCTATCCTCCAAAGCAGAGAATCCAGGACTTTTGGGTCATGATCCCAATGTTTCAACCTACGTCCTGGATTTCAGTGAGACTGACTCTGAGACCGCTTGCCTCCTGCTGATGAAGCATGTTCAATGGCATATGCAGGCTCTACAGTGGGATCTGAAGCCCCAGTGGGCACAACTTAAGGGGAATCACTCCGACCTGGTCCAGACATTCCCCTGATGTTGCTCCCACTGGAAACTGCCAAAGACCTGCAGTGGTGGCTGACAGCCCACAGTTGGGGCAGCGGCAGACCC
This sequence comes from Triturus cristatus, assembly GCF_964204655.1. Taxonomy (NCBI): domain Eukaryota; kingdom Metazoa; phylum Chordata; class Amphibia; order Caudata; family Salamandridae; genus Triturus; species Triturus cristatus. Next base: position 650,195,606 of record NC_140590.1, read on the forward strand.
CTCTTCCTTTCCCTCCCAGAGCTGACAGTGTTGACTGATGCAACGCTTTTGGGATGGTACGGCCAACTGGGAAAATTGGATATCAGAGGCCTCTGGTCTCCGGCGGAGACTCAGCTCAATATCTGTCTTCTGGAGTTGAGGGCAATTCGCTTGTAATTGAAAGCTTTCCTACCTTCCATCAAAGGGAAGCTGGTCCAGGTGGACATGGAAAACACCTCCGTAGGACTGCAACAAGCAGGGCGGAGTGGGATCATGGACCCTGTGCCAGGAGGCTCTGCACTTCTGGACATGGCTGGAGCATCAGCACATTTTCCTAGTCGTGCAGCACCTGGCGGGATGTCTTAACGCCCGGGCAGATGATCTGAAAGAAACACGTTAGTTAGATTCCTCACCTTAGAATATCCCCAGGCGTCAGGCTGGATCCGGAAAGATTTTTGTAGCAATACCCCTTGCGCGTCGCCAGGCGTCGTCTGCGGCTCCGCGTCCGTCTTTGGCGTCGTGCGCCGGAATGACGTCGTCGGAGTACTTAGACGCCGCCTTCGCGCGCTGACGTCAGTTCTTCTTTTTTCCGCGCCAGACAGCGCCGATCCGGGAAGAGCTTAACCCTTCGTCAATTTTGACTAAACTTTTTTGACTCTTTTTGGTCTTCTATCGACTCGACTCTGGTGCCGGTAGGATGCCTGGGTTTAAAGCCTGTGACTCCTGTCATCGACTGATGTCGGTGACGGACCACCATCGCTGGTGCCTTTACTGCCTGGGGGCCGACCACGACGCGGAGTCGTGCCCCGATTGTCAGGCCTTGACCTTGAAGGCTAGGCGGGAGTGGTCCCGTAAGCTTCTCGAGCTTCGGCACTCGACTCCGCGCCGCTCACGGTCCCGGTCCAAGAGGAGGTCCAAGGACCGGTCGTGGAGCCGCAGCCACCATCATCGCTCGTCGGGCTCGAAGTCTTCGGGTAAGTCGAAGCGATCAAAGAAGTCCAAGAGGCGACACCGCTCTTCGGACTCCCCTCGCCGGTCGCGCAACTCGGCCGAGGGTCAGGGTGGTCCCACCCCCGCGGCTCCGTCGGAGCCGCAGGAGCCGCGTCCGTCTCCATACCCGCCGGTCCCTGGGACTGACGCGACTCCGGCGGAGGTCAGTGCCTTCCTCTCGGCCATGAGGGGCCTGGCTCCGCCGTCGCCGCCAGCCGGCGCGCCTTCAGGCCCCGCGGGCTCGACTGGGCGACCTTGCGTGCCGGCGGCTCCGGCCCCGGCACCGTCGACGACTTCGGTCCCGACGCCGCAGGTCCCCGAGGGATCCAGGCCTGGATCTCTGCCGGCGCTGGTCGACCTCACGACGCCTCCTCCGCTGGCGCCGACACCGGTTCCGCCTCCGGCGCCATCTTCGGACGACGCCGTTCCCCGGTTTAGCCCCTGCCCGGGCCCGGCGCCGCGCGACGCCGCTTCCGACGCCGATGGATGAGCGTTTCATCTACCGCCCGGCTCCGATCATTCCTCCTGTTTATCAGGAATCGGATGACGGGGGCGACTGGGAGGGGTCTGAGGACCCTATGGCCAGACAGGGCCAACTTTCACAGGACTGGGCAGACAAACTGGGGGATGCCAGTGGTCTGGACACCTCCCCGGACGCTGGTTTCATCTCTCCTCTGACTGTGGCCTCGGAGGAAGGTGCAGCTTTCTCAGTGGTGCTGCGCAAGGCGGCCGAAGCCCTGGGGCTCGAGTTGCCTGCTGTGGCCGTGAGGACTAACATCCTCACAGAGGTGCTTCAACCGTCAGCAAGCTCCACAGAGCCTCTGCTGCAGTTCAATGAGGCCCGCATGGACGTTCTGCAGGGCACTTGGTCCAAGCCCTCCACAGTTCCTCCTGTGGATCGGAACGTGGCCCGGCGCCACCGCCTTGCTCCGGGCGACCCCAGTTTCCTGTCCCAACACCCCACCCCGAGAGTCTGGTTATCCAGGCCTCCACTTCCCAATCCTCCTTCCCGTCCGCTCCTCCGGATCGGGAATCCAAGAGGCTGGAACAGTTCGGAAAGAAGCTGTTCTCTTCCCTGAGTTTGGGCCTGCGGTCTTTGAACACCGCTTGCCTCTTGGACCGTTTCTCCCACTCTCTATGGGATACAATGGAGGATGTGCTGCCCCTGTGTCCGGACACGTCTCTCCCAGGCGCTTGCTGACGGGTGAGATGCAGCACGACATGCCATACGGTGTGGACTAGACACCACGGACTCGCTGGGTAGGGCGATTTCCACCACGGTGGCGCTCCGGCGCCACGCCTGGCTGCGGTCCATGTCTTTCTCGGGGGATGTCCAGAGTACCCTCATGGATATGCCCTTTGATGGCACTCACCTTTTTGGTGAGAAGGCGGATAGTGCGCTGGCTCGTTTTAAGGACTCCCGGGCTACGGCCAATTCCTTGGGTCTCTCGGCCCCGCGGCCGCAAACTTCCGCCTTTCGCCCCTTTCGTGGCTAAGGAAGGGGTGCCTCCTCACGTCCGCCTAGCCACTGGCCGCAGAACCAACCTGCACGCGGTCGTGGACGTGGATTCCGCCGTGGCGGAACTGGAGGACAACGTGCCGGTCAATCCACACCCACCCCGGCAGCATCCGCCTCAAAGCCCTCCTAGTCCGAGCTTTCAGTCCCATTCCATGCCAGTGGGCGGCAGAGTTCGCCATCACCTGCTCCACTGGCGATCCATCACATCGGACAGGTGGGTGCTGCAAATCGTCCGAAGGGGCTACTCCCTCCCCTTCGAGACGACCTCTCCAGCCATGCCACCGCAGTGCCACCGTATATCGGAGGATCACTTGAATCTTCTGCGGGAGGAAGTTACGGCCCTCTTGGCCAAAGAGGCCGTCGAGCGCGTTCCTGGTCCAGAAGTAGGCCGTGGTTGCTATTCCCACTACTTTCTGGTTCCCAAGAAGGGTAAAGGGGGCCTACGCCCTATCTTGGACCTCAAGAGCGTCAAAGCCCTCCTCCAGAAGGAACGGTTCAAGATGCTAACTTTAGCTCAGGTTCTGGCTGCCCTCGACCCTGTAGACTGGATGGTAGCGTTGGACTAGCAGGACGCCTATTTTCACATCCCCGTCCTGCCAGCCCACCGGCGTTACCTGCGGTTCACGGTGTGTCAGGAGCACTTTCAGTTCACCGTGCTCCCCTTCGGCCTCACCAGTGCCCCTCGGGTGTTCACGAAAGTGATGGCGGTGGTCGCAGCTCATCTGCGCAGATCGGGGGTTCCAGTCTTCCCCTATCTCGACGACTGGCTGTTGAAGGCGGGCTCGCCCCAGCAAGTCGTCTCCCACCTCCAGACTACGGCCGACCTCCTGCATTTGCTGGGGTTCTCCATCAACGTGCCGAAGTCACACCTGAGACCCTCCCAGAAGCTCCTCTTCATCAGAGCGGTTCTTGATTCGGAGCAGTTCCGGGCCTATCCTCCGGAACAGCGGGTCCGGGATATTCAGGCTCTGATTCCCATCTTTTGGCCTCTATCCTGGGTTTCGGTCAGGTTGGTGCTGCGACTTCTGTAGCTGATGGCCTCCTGCATCCTGTTGGTGCATTACGCCAGGTGGCGAATGCTGGCTCTGCAGTGGGACCTGAAGTTTCAGTGGGCCCAGCATCGAGGCAACCTGTCCGACCATGTCTTGATCTCGGAGGGCACTGCGAAACAGTTGCAGTGGTGGCTCACGGACCGCGATTGGGTCAGGGGCAGATGCCTCTCCCTACCCCAACCGGAGCACGTAGTAGTGACGGACGCGTCCCTCCTGGGATGGGGGGGGGCCATATGGGAGAGGCGGAGATCAAAGGCCTCTGGTCCCCGGCGGAGTCTCAACTCCATATCAACTTGTTCGAGCTGAGAGCGATTCGGCTTGCACTGAAAGCCTTCCTTCCCTCTGTCCAGGGAAGTGTCGTGCAGGTGTTCACGGACAACACCACCGCCATGTGGTTTTGCAAGAAACAGGGCGGGGTGGGGTCGTGGACCCTTTGTCAGGAGGCTCTGCGCCTCTGGACATGGCTGGAACACCAGGGCATCATCCTGGTAGTTCAACATCTGGCGGGCTCTGAACGCCAGAGCAGACGAACACAGCCGCCGGTGCATGATGGATCACGAATGGCGTCTGAACTCGGACGTGGCGCAAGGTCTCTTTCTGCAGTGGGGAGAGCCTTGGTTAGATCTATTCGCCACCGAAGAGAACGCGCAATGTCAGCAGTTCTGCGTGTTGGAATTTCCAAGGCGGCACTCGCTCGGAGACGCTTTTCGTCGCGAGTGGAGTTGCGGTCTGTTGTACGCCTTTCCGCCTATACCACTTCTGCCCAGAGTGCTGAAGTAGATCAGGCGCCCCCGGGCCCAAGTCATCTTAGTGGCTCCGGATTGGGCACGAAGGTACTGGTATCCCGAGCTACTCAGTTTGTCAAACGATCCTCCGGTACGACTACCTCTTCAGGAGGACCTTCTGTCGCAGCAGCAGGGGACGGTCCTCCACCCGAACCTGTCCAGTCTCCACCTCCATGCGTGGAGATGGAGCAGCGACAGTTGATGCCATTTGACTTGCCTCCTGAAGTCTGTGATGTTATTCTGGCAGCCAGGCGTCCCTCCACAAAATCGGTATACGCCTGTAGGTGGAACAAATTTTTGGCATGGTGCACAGCAAAGGCTGTGGATCCCCTTTCCGCCCCTCTTTCTGAGGTTCTACTCTTTCTTCTTTCTTTGGCCCAGCAGGGCTCTGCTCTGGGCACCTTGAAAGGTTATCTTTCTGCAATCTCTGCTTTCTTAGAGCTTCCTGATCAGCCTTCTCTTTTCAAGTCCCCTGTTGTTTCGCGTTTTCTTAAAGGCATTGCTCACATGTTTCCTCCTGTCCCCTTTGTAATGCCTCAGTGAGATTTGAATCTTGTCTTGACCTTTCTGATGTGCGCTCCCTTTGAGCCTCTTCACAATTGTCCCCTTCGTCTTCTGACTCTTAAGACTGCTTTCCTGGTAGCTATCACCTCGGCTAGACGGGTGAGTGATCTCCAGGCTCTGTCATCTAAGCCTCCCTTTCTTTCTGTTCATCCGGACAAGGTTGTCCTCCAGACTCGTCCTTCTTCCGAAAGTGGTGACCCCCTTTCACATCGGGCAATCGGTCACATTGTCCACCTTCTTTCCCCCTCCGCATCCTTCGAAAGAGGAAGAGAGGCTCCACCGTCTTGACCCCAAACTTGCGCTGTCCTTTTATTTGGACCGCACCAGACAGTTCCGGGTGGATGACCAACTTTTTGTTGGATACGTAGGTGCTAAGAAGGAGAGGGCTGTACACAAGTGGACCATCTCACGGTGTGTCATCTTGTGTATAAAGGTTTGTTACTCCTTGGCGAAAAAGGACCCTCCTGTTTGGCTGAGAGCCCATTCCACCCGGGCCACAGCGGCGACTACTGCCCTGGGACGGCGAGTTCCCTTGCAGGACATCTGTCAGGCGGCGACGTGGGCCTCACTGCACACGTTCGCCAACCACTATTGCCTGGACAGCCAAGTCCGGAGAGATGGCTTCTTTGGCCGTTCTGTTCTCCAGGACTTTCTGGTGTGATCTTGGTTTGCAGACCCTCCACCGGGGTTGGTATTGCTGGGGTATCTATTCTAAGGTGAGGAATCTAACTAACGTGTTTCTTTCAGATGAACAAGTTACTTACCTTCGGTAACGATGTATCTGTAAGAAACATTAGTTAGTTAGGTTCCTCACCGACCCACCCATCCTCCCCGCTCTGCGAACCGACATCTAGGATTAAGGTCATCCTGTTCAGGGCCCTAGACTTTTTGGCACCAGTGTCGGTCTCTTGCATGGCTCTGCGTTCCTGGCGCGGAAAGCTATGTCCAAGAACTGACGTCAGCGCGCGAGGGCGGCGTCTAAGTACTCCGACGACATCATTCCGGCGCACGACGCCAACGACGGACGCGGAGCCGCAGACGACGCCTAGCGACGCGCAAGGGGTATTGCTACAAAAATCTTTCCGGATCCAGCCTGACGCCTGGGGATATTCTAAGGTGAGGAATCTAACTAACTAATGTTTCTTACAGATACATCGTTACCGAAGGTAAGTAACTTGTTCATCTCAGCCATTGATGCCTCGCAGACCACGAATGGAATCTGCTTCCGGAAGTGACTTAAAGTCTCTTTCAGGACTGGGGAGTATATTGGCTATATCTATTCTTCACTGCAAAGAAAGCGTAATGTCAGCATTTCTGCGCACTGGAGTTTCCAAAGCTGGCTTGGAGATGTATTCTGACTAGACTGAAATATGGCACTCCTATACACCTTTCCACCGATGCCTCTTCTCCCCGAGTTCTGAAAAAGATAATAACTGGGCAGGCACAAGCCATCCTGGTGGCTCCGGATTGGGTGAGATGAATATGTTAACCAGAACTCCTGAACATGTGCATCTGTCCTCTGATCAGGCTGCTCCTTCAAGAGGATCTCCTGGCGCTAGAACAGGGGAGGTCTGCCCCGAACCTGTGTAAAATCCACCTTCATCAGACCCCCCAGGATTTCATGATTTGCAAACAAATCGCAAAATCTGCACTTATGTCAAATTTCTGTGATTTTTACAAAAGTGCCCCCAAAATATGTTTTTTTTAAACTGCTATTTACCCTCTCTTTACTGGCTCTGTGCTGCCACGGAGCCAGTAAAGAGAGGGTGAGCAACAGGCCAGCAGGCAGCACAGGTGTTAAATTCCTCTGTTGCCTACCTTTAAAATGCACCTAGCCTCCTCCTAAGCAACTAGCCTGCAGGCCACCTCACACATTTGTGTGCCCCCTGCAGACCCTTGAAAGGCTCTCCTGTCCCCAACCCTACATCGCACTTCTCTCCCTTGGCTCCCCATTATCTCCCATTAACCCCTAGCCTCCCCCATGTCTCTGGATTGTTTTTTTACCTACCCTCAACCTTCTCTCCCACCACCACTCCTCCACTCCTGCTGTCCTGCACACATAGGTTGTCTGAGGCCAAAAAGAGCAGGTTTCATAGTGTAATCTGCTGTCTTTGACATCAGACACCCTTCGATTCCAGGCGCTGTGCTGCTGAAGGCTCTGCAACGTTACAGACTGTGACATAGCACAGTCTCCAGTAGTGACAGAGCACAAGCCTTTGGTATTTTTGTGGCGGGATTATTTTTTGCCCACTGTAAAAAGACCTCGAATTTTGAGGTTTTGGGTCGCAGATTTTACTTATTTTGGCCGCGAAATTTACCACTCAAAGCCGCAAAATCCCGGGGGTCTGCTTCATGCTTGGAGATTAAGCTATGACAGTTGAATTTCTTTGATCTCCCTGCAGAAGTCTGTGAGGTCATCTTGGCGGCCAGGTGGCCATCAACAAAAACTGTATATGGCTGCCGGTGGGACAACTTTGTGGCTTGGTGCGCTGAGAAACACATTGACCCACTTTCTGCACTCTTTTTCAAACTACTGTTGTTTGTTTTGTCCATAGCCTGGCAAGGTGTTGCTCTGGGCACAATTAAGGGGTACCTTTTGGCTATTGTGTTTTTTTGCAGTTGCCAAACCAACCCTTCTTATTTAAGTCACCCGTTGTGACATGTTTTCTAAAAGGTCTTCAGAAGGTTTCCCCTAAGCCATTAGTTATGTGTTCCTCCTTTGAACCTATGCACAACGGCCCTCTACAACTTCTGATGATTAAGATAGTCTCCTTGGTGGCCATCACATCAGCCAAGAGGGTCAGTGAGCTACAGGCTCTTTCTGTCAAACCTCCATACACCAGCTTTTTCTCCAGTTAAACTGGTTCTCTAAATCGATGTTTCTTTTCTGTTGAAGGTGGTGTCAACATTCCACTTCAGCCAAAACATCTCACTGCTGACTTTCTTTTCTCTGCCTCACTACTCCAAGGAGGAAGAAAGACTCCACCATATGGACCCTTGTAGGGCACTGTCATTTTACATTGATCGTACCAGAGAACACTGAGTGGACTATCAGCGCTTTGTAGGGTTCACTGGAACAAAGAAGGAAAAAGCAGTGCATAAACTGTCTATCTCCAGATGGATTTTACTCTGCATCAAGATCTGGTATGCATTAGCCAAGAAGCAACACCCTGAGAGCTTGCGGGCTCATTCCACCTTAGCCAATGCTAGGTCTACTGCTTTAGCTCATGGAGTTTCTGTCCTGGACATCTGCCAGGCTGCTACATGGGCATCCTTGCACATGTTTAGCAAATGCTATTGCTTTGACAGTCAGCTTTGTCGTAATGGGCACTTTGCGCATTCTGTCCTCCAGGTCTTTTTGGTCTGAGCCAGTTTGCAGGCCCACCTCCAGGGAGGTATTACCTTGGTATATATTCTAAGGTAAGGACTCTGTGACTCTGAAGTGTGTATCAGATGAACAAGTTACTTACCATTGGTAACGCCTTACCTGGAAGAGACTCTATCAAGTTGCAGATTCCTTAACGACCCTCCAAGCCTCCCCGTTGTGTGAACTGGACTTTTCAACCTTGTATGCCTTAAGACTCTGCACACTGGTCGATCAGCCTTCTGCCATGGCTCCGTGCTTCTGGTGCAGAAACTGATGCCAGCACAGTGGAGTGGCGCATATATAGGCACAGCGTATGTCACATCCAGTGCGGACGCCGCCTATGAATCCGACATTGAACTGTCCAGCACCACCTGCTCAAGATTTTCCGGATCCAGTCTTCAGCCTCGGGAATATTTTAAGGTAAGGCACCAGTGGATACATAGTATCTACCAGATAAGGCATTACTGAAGGTAAGCAACTTGTTCATTAGGCTTAGCAAATCCTTCCCTTCCACCAACAACTACTGTGGTGAAGTTTCAAGATGACAATACAAATAAGTAGCATGGACATGCTTACGTTTCCTTGCCCTCGTCTCCCTTCTTTCTCCAAAATTCCAGACAAAGGCTCCTTCATCAAGGCCTTAAGTTGGACCTCCTAAACACCCAGGTGAGATGTTGAGAGTCCCTCTTATACACCGGAGAAGAGGAGCTAGGAACCTTGCTTCTTTTGAAGGACTCAGTCACACCATAAGACTGAGCTCAAGGCGTGGGGCTTCATAAATAGACCAAGCAACAAGGCAAAGTTCTCAGCGCCAAATGTTTGATTGTTGCAAGTTTTTTTTCGCATTTTTTTACTCCACTACTCCACTCCACTATCCAAAGCACAAATTAAAAAATGTGGCCCCAAACATGGGCCTTCCTTCACAGTCTATTGTACAGTATGGATGGCACAAATCGAAGGTGAGAGACAAACACGCCACCATGTGTAGCTTGAGAAGCTATGCCTGTCTCAAGAATAGGGGCGCCTTAAGGAGAGTATCATATGCTCCGCACCCCACATTCTATCCGAAACGGAGAAATCACAGCATGCGCTGCTGAACTTGCCCCTTGCGGTGGGAGAGGCGAAGCACCATCATGAATCTCTCCATTTCAGTGCTCACTGCAAACCTCATGAACATGGTCCCCAGCAGCTAAGCACAGAGCTGCTAAACAGGGCATCCTAGCCACCTCGCCACCCCTACTCTACGGGTAACACATTAAAACGGGACATTCCCCTCAGGCTTACCCTGCTAAACACGTGCATGCTTATCTGGCAACGATGTGCCTTGCACCAAAGTCCGTGAGCTGTCAGACCACTACGTACCATGCCGACCTCACCAGGCAACCCAAACTCAGCACCAGTCTGCAGTGAAACACGAAATATTAAGATAGGAGCCTTCCAGGGAAGGTTCTGGAAGGACATAAAGTACACGTCCCTTCTTCGAGGTAGGGAGGGAGCTTGGTGGGGAGACGCCTACGCAAAAGAGGAGGAGCAGTTCTGTGAAAAAGCCTTTGGATTCGCAGCACGATGGAAGATGATGAGAAGGGAATGCAGCGCCTGGCGTCTCTTGAACAGGGGTCCGATTAACAAATGGCGGTTTGGAAAAGCCTGACATTTGCTACCGTACATTGAATGCTACTTGTTGCTTTGTACGGAATTCTCAAAGTATTATATTGATACTCCTGGAAAACTATTGACAGTGTTAATTTTTCATGGGTTTACATGCATATCTTTACGCATGTGAAATTTCCAACCTGTGGTAAATTTTGCATATCGAAAACTAAAGTGCTTTTGCAGATTTAACTTTCCCTTATTTTACTATGCGTAAAATATGTATCTCTCGTGGAATATCCTCCTCCTGTACATCCCCTTATTCACATTGGGAGTATTCCCACCCTCGAAAAGCACTTGCGCTTGTCCTTGACTAGAGTAAGCGTTTAAATGGTGTGAATGATACTATGACTGTGAGTGCTAACCGACTTTTGCTACGAAGGCCTCCCCGAATGCCTTAAACCCCCCACCATAGCCCCATACTTGCCATAGGAAATTCTGCCGTGGGCCCCTGGTAGAAGAGTGACATTTCTGTCGGACATTTCACCTTTCTAAATCCATTTCCTTGCGAGCCCAGCGTCGCGCGCGCCGTGCTCTGGGAGCAGGCGCGAGCCTTGCCTTGCCTCCCCTCGCGCCAATTCAGCGAGGAAACGGTCAGGCCAGGGTGGAACAACCACTTTATTCTGGCGCCGCAGATCACAGGTTGCCGAAGGCAGTGTGGAGTGTTGGCTTCGGTTCAGCAAACAAAACAGAGAGAGAAACACATCAAAAAAGAAGCGCATGAAATAAGTTTCCGAACCCAAGGTCATTTTAATTCTTGGTTACTTCAAAAAGGGCCGTCTTTTGTTGGCTTTGATATTCCCTTCTGAAAGGTCATTGCTTTTAAACCTTGTCATTAAAGCGAAGGATTGCGCTTTAAAGTGTGCTATCAAAGGGTGCAGGGATTGCAAGTTGCAGAAACTGTGATGCGCGATCAATTGTAAGTCGGCTAACTAAAGTCCACTTAAAATTAGATGAGCGCTTTCACTGAGAGCCGCTTTGATACATCCGGCTAAAGTTGCGCTTCTTCCACTATTTGAAAATGTGGGGAAAAGAGATAATGAGAGAGAACTTTTGTAAATGTCCTTTTTGTGCTCATTTTGACCAAGTGCAAATGAAGGAATCCGTGCTCCAAACAGTCAAGTTTTGATCGCACTGTGTGTGAGCTAATGGTGGCCGCCTCGCAGCGCAGGGACAATAACATTAACACCGGTAGGGTTATGTTAATATGGCCAGGTACTACCTACACCCCCTCCTCCCTTAACCAGGCCCAGAAAGTGACAGGAGAGGAGTTTGGATGTGGGGAGCGTAAACACACCGGCTGTATTTATTAAACAAAGATTAATAAACATTATCAAAATTTACAGTATTTACACAACATTTTTTGCCAGAAAATTATACATTACATTGATTACAATTGATAAGTACAGATGTCAGATGGCTAACCTTAACATAACTCTAATACAAAGGTTTCCTATCCAAATCTAACATATCTTTAATAATCATTACAGTAATTATTTTTTGCATATCCGAATTGGGCCTACAGCAAAGTCACTAACTGGTGTCAGATCCTTATCAACTTAACCACGCCCTCTAGCCAGAGATTGCATGCGCAGGTGGCCCCGTTCACCGTGAGGGTACTCCCCCCCCCCCCCCCCCAACCCCGGTTACCCCTGTACGCTGTGTACATTATCTCAATAAAAGGGGCCCTTGCAGTTCTGCGCCATTTACTGGCGCCGTTGTGCACGTGCGGGGTGGCCAACCAGCCTAGAGAAAGCATGACTCCCTCCTCCCCCGCACCTAACTGCCCCTGGAGTTCTAGGAGAGACCACTTGTCCCTCCCACTTGGGCGACCCCATTCAAGAATGGCGCCGCCCTCTAAGGACCTTAAATTTACTGCTCACCAATCATGACCTTACCACCTGACCAAAGAATAGCCTTAAATACGACATTTGATAACCTGTGGACGTAACAAGTTGATATGAACACAATCATGAATATACATCTTATGACCCATATATATACAAACCAGTAATACTCACACATAAGCATAACAACAAAACTTGCTTCTAGGGGATGGTGGGTGGGAAAATCAAATTACAGCCTCCTAGCGAGGCTGGGGTGGCAGGTTGGGGAGCAAGGAGTGAAGAGACCGACTCCTGTGCTCCCCAGCCTTTTATCCATTGTTTATGCCAGGCCGGTTCTAACCGGCCTAGCGTTGTCCCGTCGTGTGACCCGGAAGTGATTCCAATCACTTCCGGGTCACGCCCCCGGGCCAGGACCAATTGGAGAGGAGGCGCGCCTGTAACGTCACCAAAGTGCGCAACAGGCTTGCCTCCCAGTCTGGAGGGGGCCGGATCGACTGCCATACTTTTGGGGTGGCCGATGCCGCCCCGCTGTTCTCTATGGCCAGGTACTACCTACACCCCCTCCTCCCTTAACCAGGCCCAGAAAGTGACAGGAGAGGAGTTTGGATGTGAGGAGCATAAACCCACCGGCCGTATTTATTAAACAAAGATTAATAAACATTATCAAAATTTACAGTATTTACATAAAATTTTAGCGGGAAATTATACATTATATTGATTACAATTGATAAGTACAGATGGCTAACCTTATCATAACTCTAATACAAAGGTTTCCTATCCAAATCTAACATATCTTTAATAATCATTACAGTAATTATTTTCTGCGTATCCTTATTGGGCCTACAGCAAGATCAATAACTGGTGTCAGCTCCTTATCAACTTAACCACACCCTCCAGCCGGAGTGCACATGCGCAGAGGGCCCGTTCACCGTGAGGGTACTCCCCCCCCCCCCCCCCGGCTACCCCTGTACGCCCTGTACATTATCTCCATAAAAGGGGCCCTTGCAGTTCTGCGCCATTTACTGGCGCCAATGTGCACGTGCGGGGTGGCCTACCAGCCTAGAGAAAGCATGACTCCCTCCTCCCCCGCACCCAACTGCCCCTGGAGTTCTAGGAGAGACAACTTGTCCCTCCCACTTGGGCGACCCCATTCAAGAATGACGCCGCCCTCTAAAGACCTTAAATTTACTGCTCACCAATTATGACCTTACCGCCACAGGCCAGCATAGTTGACCGACTATCTGGCCCCCCCCTGCACTCACTAGAAGGTCATACCCTGTTTCTGAGGCCACCCAACCAAGCTAATATATTCTCTAAGAACACCTCATTGCCTACTTTGGACAAGTGAACACCGTCTTTTAAGAAACACGGCTCCCCCCTAATGCACCCATGGGTGATGGTCTGTAGATGAGGAGCCCTGAAAAGCCTCTCTATTTTGTTATTTATTCTCCTCGCGGAGTGATTCAATGCTCTTACAGATTCCCCTCCCCTCCATTGAAATCGGGGTATCATCTGAGACCACCCAATAGTGCATCCCTGGTATGTCTTGGCTAACCAACCTACTTCTGAGATCATGGTTTCCACCAACCCCGTTCTTCCTAAGCTTGCCAGATCGTTCCCCCCTAGGTGCAGAAAAATAATATTGGGTGGAGCCCCCCCTTTCTCAATAAGTCTAACATGATACCCCTAAACTGACTGAAGCAGAGGCCCCCTTTCCCATGAAATTATATCTCAAAACCGGCCTGCCGTGCCCTGGCTTTATAATTACCTGTAATAACAAAATTAGACAGACGCTTTACATACGAGTGGCCAACAATCCACACGACATGTGATTCTTTATCCGGTGATGATAGTCCTTGAGTTGCCCAATGCTGTTGTTGCGGTGTTTTCAGTTTCCCCCCTGCGTGACAGGTTTGAGAAACTGTAATGAAAGCAGAGAAGGACACATGCGTCAGCGTCTGGCAACATATCCCACTCACAGCATATGTAGTCGCGCATTGCGCTTATAACAATTAGAGACCCACCTCCCAATCCTTTGGACGTTGTTGCTAGGTAGGCCCCTAGCCGTTGCCTCAGTGACTGCCCCTATCCTAAAAGAGTGAGCTCCAAAACAGCTTGGGTTCAAACCTGCTTTCTGGATTGCCATGTCCAGGACCCTCTTAAATTGAAAACGTGTGTGTGGGATCCCATCTGTATGTTCTAGTAAAGGCCCCCCTTTGTTACGGGGTCTACACTGCAGGTAATTTTCCACATGTGAGAGGGGGCAGCATGGGTTACCATGTGCCCGATGCAGTACTACCCCATCCCCACGTGCTTCCTGATCCGTCTTGGACTTCCTAATCGATATCAGTAGTGTATCTCCTTTCACCTTAACGCGGTCAAACTGCAGGCTGCCGTGTACATCCTGTTTGTTTTGGGCCACCAATTCCCCAATCCTGAATGCACCATAAAAGGCCAAAGAAAACGCGGCCGTGAAAAACAGCACTTCCCCTGAGGTGTTGCAGATCAAGGGGAGGTTCCCTAGTAAAGATGTCAGCAGCTCCACTCCGATTGGCTGTCTCGTATCTGGGGCAGACCCTTGGAGGTGTTGCCAACCTTTCAAGGCCTTCCTAACCATAAAGCTGTTGGTGGGATCCACTTTGTCGCTGATTTGAGCAAAGAAAGAGATTGCTGCCACATGCCGCTTAGCTGCTGCCGCTGAACGTCGCTCCCCCTTCAAAAAACCCAGGTAATGAAGGAGTGCCCCCGTGTCGTGCCACTTCCCAGCCCACTCCGTTCCCAAGAAAGAACAATATGCCCAAAACGCCCCTTCATATGCTTGCCTGGTCCTGGATGCTAGGCTAGCTGCCACGAGGTCCGGTAGTTGGGGGCACCAATCTGCCAAAGTAGTTCTGGGAAGGTAGTGGCATAGGCTGCCGCAGCCGGGAGGTGCGCCCTGAAAACCTGCATCTTAAAGCGAGAAAGTCCGTCAGCAGCATGGTTTAGAACACCTGGCACATGTTTGGCTCTAAATTGCATATTTAGCTTCATGCATATGAGAACAATCTCTTTCAATAGATGGAGAATCATTTTACACCGTGCAGCTTGTTGATTGATGCATTCCACGACAGTCATGTTGTCTGACCAGAACACCACTGATTGATTACGCAGTTGTACTGGCCATACCGTCAATGCCACCCAGATGGGGAACAGTTCCAGGAAACCAATGTTACCCGTCAAGCCAGTCTCCACCCACCATGCTGGCCACCGCTGTGCCACCCACTCGGTACCGAGTATGGCACCAAATCCCTCACTACCCGCAGCGTCAGTCATTAAGCCCAACTCCGCGGAAGTAGTGGGCAGACCGGGCCACACTACCCTGCCATTGAAGTCCTGCAGGAATGCCATCCAAATCCGCATGTCCTGCCTAACCTCAGGCTGGTGTGGTGGTGTTTCTCCCTGAGCCCAGCCATGGCCTGTGAGATTGATCGGGAAAATGGCCTTGCCATCGGTATGACCCTTAAGGCAAAATTCAGTTGCCTTACCGTCTGTTGCAACTGGTGCAATGTGACCTTCTCCCTGCTCAAGCATTGCTGTAATGCTGCCCTAAACTTGGTGATCTTGTTCGCGGGCAACCTGAAACACCTCTGAATGGAATCTAACTCAATCCCTAGGAACTCTATTGTCGTTGCTGGCCCAACTGTCTTTCCCGGGGCCAAAGGAACCCCGAAAGCATGCATGAGCGTGTAAAATTCCTGCAGCGCCCACACACACTCCCGGGAGCCCCGTGACCCCAAGATAAGAAAGTCATCCAGGTAGTGCATGACCCACTGATGCCTTGTCTTCTATCTGAATGCCCATTCCAAAAATGAACTGAATCTTTCAAAATATGCGCAGGACACAGAGCAGCCCATTGGCATACACATATCCATATAGAATTTTCCCTGAAACTAAAAACCAAGCAGATGAAAATCAGAAGGGTGGACTGGCAATAACCGAAAAGCGGATTCTATGTCTGATTTAGCCATCAATGCTCCTGGGCCCAAACCCCTGAGCATCTCCACTGCTTGGTCAAAGGAAGCGTACTTCACACTGCAAATCTCATCATCAATTGCGTCATTCAGTGAATTTCCCTTGGGTGCTGACAGGTTGTGGATGAGTCTTAATTCGCCCTCTACCTTCTTGGGAACCACCCCCAAAGGGGAGCAGAAAAAATTCTCAACAGGGATGGACTCAAATGGGCCAGCTATTCTGCCCAGATGCCGTTCCTTGTCAATTTTTGTTGCAACTACACCGGGGTTGCCCGCGCCAAGAGTTGATTCGTGCACTCTGGTGCTCCCACATAACCTAATGCTGGTATCCTAAAACCATACCTGAAACCATCCAAAAGAGTTTTAGCGGTGAGATGGCAGGGATACTTGTTGAGCCAGGGTGTCAAAGCCGTTACATCAATGGGAAACCGTGCTCTGAGCGGTGCCTCCAACTCACTCCTGTTTTTCCTACCCTTATCCTTTGATTTCTTGAGACATTTAGACTCGGGGTGAGATGGGTTGGCACAAATGAAACATGCATGTTTGAACCTGCACATTCCTTGGGTTCTGGTGCAAGTCCGTCTATTAAAATCCCAACATGTCCCTCTCCTTCCCCCACTGCCATTTGTATTATTGGCGGAACCTGTGCTACCCTGTGACCGAAAGGAATGAAATGGCTGAAAATGCTTGGGGGACTGGCTCTTTGTAATATGTTGTCCTTCCCCACCAAATAGATCTAGCCGTGCTATTGTGTTGATGCGGTCCCAGGATAGCGATGGGTCAGATGCCTTAGATCTCCTGAAATTCTTGTCATATTACATCCACCCCCCCCTGCTAATTAATCATGTGCCCGAACTATCCTGGTCTAGTAGCAAGCCATTTGTGCCTGTAAGTTAGGGAAACGCTCAGCCGTCACTGCCATGAATATGGAAAAACCTCTGATCCACTTAATCAAATTTTCCTCCACCCTGTATTTCTGCAGTTGATTGGCCCATTCCCTAGGGAGCATCCAGCCTTTATTTTGTCTCGCGTCCTCCCTCTTTCTCTCACAAATCAGCAAGGATAACATATTAACATATTCCCCAGACCAAATCCTGTTTTTCACCTCTTGCGAAACATGTCTGCCTAAACGCTCTCGCTCTGAGCGGGACTCCCCCACGTCCAGCATTGGCAATGCCGGCAGTTTACCTACTGCGGTGGCCCCAGCTGCCTCCAGCTGCTTCTCATTTGTCGCACTGCGCCCTGACAATCCCTTGTTGTTTTCCAGTGTGCTGGTACCACCTGCTGAAATGACAGGCAAAGGTGCACCTGGCCCCTCCACAATTTTTACCACAGGTACCGTATGAAACTGAGAAACTATTCGCTTTGCCTCTGCTAGTGCATCAGTACCTATGTCCTTAGCCCCCACTGTTGAAGAGAGGATGCCTGCCTTCCTCAACCATGGCAGGATTGCTGCCAAATGGGAAACTATGTCTTGTGGGATCTCACTTCCCATCGCCGGAGGGACTATTGGGAGCTGTGGGCTTTCCCCCGGTGGGGCCTCCCCTGCAGGCCTGGGCTCCCCCCTGGGCTGTGCAACTGGTGTCGGGACCCCTGGTTCAACTGGCACTACCCCTGTGGGAGCGGGTTGGGGAACTGGTACCGGGGCAGCCGGAATCACTGGATGGGCTGGCACTGGTGCCGGGGTAGTCAGTGTCACTGGATGGGCTGGTACTGGGGCATGTGGGACCTCCCCCAGAGGTACAGGTGGCACTTCCCTCACGGGAACAGGGGCCATGGGCGCAACAGGTTCCTCCCCGCCCGTTTCTTTGCCCTAACTCTTTTCGGGATAGGAGAGAATGCCGCTTTGGGGGCCACAGTGCTGCGCCAAGCCCTCTCTTCTGTCCCCTCTTTCCCCTCCACCTTCTCCCTGAGATCAGCGAGACCATGACCCAGTTTGTCTACCTTCTTCATCATTGCCTCCATCAGCCTCTCCATACAAGAACCCTGGTCTCCCCTCATAGCTTTCCCAGCCATTACTTATAAAGCTTACAGCAGTATTCTGCCCACAGGCGAGCTACACATGTAGTAGCCTGACTTAAACACTATTAGATCCAGCGATGACTTGGACCACAGACCAGGCGCTTACCTTAACACGTTGGAGGTACACACACAGGCCATAAGCATCCGCGCACCCAGAGCCCACCACAAGCTAATCCAGCGGGTTAGGTGATCCACTCCAAACCTGTGCGGCTCCCGGAAGTGCTGGAGTGCGGGCCTGCCTGTGTCCTCTTAAGCAACCTGTGTGCTTCACCGGTTGTCCAAACCCCGACGAAGACTCTGCGGTCCTCCTGTGTTCACTGATGTCGCCTGGTATCTATAACATATAAGTGAAACAGCATAAATGTGTCCCACCCCCCTGAAGCTATGTTGTGCTCAGCAGATCCTTGTTAGACCATTCGCTAAACAGTATGTGCTACTGGTAGTCACTAATAAAACGAGCAAAAAACACAGGCTTGTGCAAGTGATCCTTTTGTTCACAATAACAGCAAAATTACCCCACACACATTTTGCTAATTATGATCATGAACCTGACACCAATTCTTAATCAACAATAGGACACCACCTTTGGGAGTTGAACCTTGCACGAAATCGATGTCACACACTTTAACAACCCTGTTCACTTTCTGTCGTTCTCCTATGTATAACTTGCTAATTATGCCACAAAACCTCTTGCTCCTTGTGCTATGGTTAAGATGCTAATGCACCTGCTGCCGTACTAAATGCCAAGCGCAACCTACACCATATGGATGAAGACCGGTGATGAAAAAGGTTAGCAAGCACTTGCTGTGCGCACGATTGCCTTGATGTGCGCAGCCTAATAAAACGGTCGAAAACCGGAGTTCGCCAAATGCGGGAGCACTCGCTGCGCGCACACTTGGTCCCAGCCTATACCAACGAGGGCGAAACCGGAGGGGTGCGCTCTCTAAATCAGCACAAGCGCCACCTCTACCCGGTACTTGTAACGGGCTCCGATTAGCCCGTAGCCGCCTCCTAATCTCTGCTCCTGACGCGACCCGGCACTCAATGGTGACTTCGTTAGCCCGGCACTCAACGTCGCTGCAACGCACGATCCCCCTGCCTGCCGATCTCCGACGTCCGAAGGCTGCTGACCGATCCGAAATAAGCGGCTCTCCGATGACGACGATACCCTGTAAGACAAGAACAAAAATCAAATTACAGCCTCCTAGCGAGGCTGGGGTGGCAGGCTGGGGAGCAAGGAGTGAAGAGACCGACTCCTGTGCTCCCGAGCCTTTTATCCATTTTTTATGCCAGGCCGGGCCAGGACCAATTGGAGAGGAGGCGCGCCTGTCGCGTCACCAAAGTGCACAACAGGCTTGCCTCCCGGTCTGGAGGGGACCGGCTCAACCGCCATACTTTTGGCGTGGCCGATGCCGGCCCCGCCGTTCTCATGTGTTTGTACAGCGCATTGAATCACTTGTTAGCCCCGAAGCACATTTGAGTCCGGGCACCTTAACGTTTCTGGGATTCTCGCTGATTGGAGTCAAAGAGATCTAGTAATGTTGTGGTTTAATGAGTCATGTTGGAGAGTAGCCAGCAAAATTTGGGTAGATTAGTGTTGTTTGACAATGGATTATATTGGAAGTGGCCAGCTAGGTCTTGCTATGGATGTGTGTGGCACATTAGGTTAATGGATGTGTGTGCTGAAGGGCATTTACATTTGTTTTTGTTTTGCTAAATTGTACATTGTCGATGCTGCTCAGCTTCAGGTGGGTTTAAAGTTTCACAACATCTTGGCCTATTAAGTGTCTTTGATGCTATTCCGGGTATATGTGGTTGAGTTGGATTAAGTTCTCCATCATGCTGTGTATTGTTGAGGCGATGAACACTCAGCTGTGAGGCTTGGAGGCATTGTGTGCATGAGGGCTCCAGGGGTTTTGTCTAATGTGTACTGTTGGAGAAAGGTGGTGTGGATATAAATAAATGTGCAATTGAGGCTGCAAGCACTTAGCCAAGCAGATGGCATGGTGCCGTGTTTTGCACTTGATGTTGCTACGAGTTGTATCTAACTGTTTGTGTAACTGAGAAGTTCTGCGCACTAAAGAGGGTTGGTCTTTGACATACAGATCACAGGCAGTCATGTTGTTAGCTCGGGTCATTATTGAACTGCATTAATAAGTATTGAATATGTAAATATTGTGGTAAAAGGTTGCC
Organism: Triturus cristatus; assembly: GCF_964204655.1. Classification (NCBI taxonomy): domain Eukaryota; kingdom Metazoa; phylum Chordata; class Amphibia; order Caudata; family Salamandridae; genus Triturus; species Triturus cristatus. The sequence goes on from NC_140590.1 coordinate 650,215,584, forward strand.
TCTCTTTAGTTGAATGTGCTTTTAAAGTAGGGAAACCAGACATTCGGGGCAAAAACACTGCCCTTTGGAAGTAAACGTACTCTGTTGTTTGATTGGTGAGTATCCACTTAGGCTGGGCAGTTGGCAGGTTGGCTTTAGACAGTTTACAAAAAAGTGGCATTTGTGGCAAATGAGTAGCATAACAACGAGCAGCCGTGGGCAGGGGTGTAAGAGGTAAAGGACGGGAAGTGTGCACCCAAACCCACCAAAGGCACGTATGAAGTTTCTGGAGAGCCCACTTCAAGGAATCACAGGCCTAGTCCAGAGGGGAAAGTCAAAGCTCAGACAGAAGTACCCTCAATGGAGCTATTGACTGCCCAGGTGTTACACATAAGAAAAGCGGTGGCACTTGTGAGATCCTGCAGTGCAGAATAATGGGAGTGTTAGGAATCCCCTATGGAGTGCGTGCAAGGGGCAATGTGGACTCAGTCAAATGTACTGCCTCATCCTTGCTTGTAGAGTGCTGGCATGGATTGTCATATAGAGCAGTGACTCCTGTGTTATTCAAGCCTGAGACTCATGCCCATGGACAAAATTACTTGTTATGAGGAAGTTTCAGGCAATGGCCTGCAGAATGTTTCAGGAATAGGGTGAATGAAACAGCCGTTCAGAGGTAGGTGTGCAGGGACCACCCCCTATTCTGATTCTGGTGAATGATGGTCACAGAAACAACAGATGGGAGAGTATCTTATGCTGGGTACTTAGGGGGCTCCGCTTAAGAACATTGTGAGGGTCGCTTGATGATTATAGTGTAAGATGTGAGGGGTTTGTCTCGAGTATTCTGTGCAGGTGAAGCCTCTCTCGGGTGCAGTGTGAGGATGAGGAGTCTGTCTCTGTACACTGTATGAAAAGATGATTAAGTCACTATTCACCATGGGTGAGGTTACAGGGTTGCTCCTGATCAACTATGGGGGTTCGCAAGCCTCTCTGATTGGTCTGGGGGAGAGGATTCTGTCCCTGATTACACTGTGGGACAAGAGGTATCTGTCGCTGATTGCAATATGCCATTCAGAGGTTTGTCTCTAAAAACATTGTGTGAGATAAGGACTATGGCAGTCATGTATAGTTTTGCGTATTGGGAGAAGTGTCCTAAACCGGTGGGGCTCTTGCCCTGCTACATTTTCTGTTGACCTTCTCTATTTAAAGTTGTGGAGGATGCTGGATTTTTAATGGTGAAGCCTTAGCTGGCTCTCCAGTCAGAGTTAGAAACCTCTGACCTCCCGTCCACCACAGAGCAGGTAGAGCACAATGACGATCGCTCTGTGTATTTGCAAACAGACGACTGTCACTAGATCTCCATAAACAGGACCGCTGTATTAAGCATGGCGCTCCCGGGCAGGGACATTGCAGAGCAGCCCTCACGACTTAGGAGAAAGCTCCCAGCTTGTTATTGCCTTTATTGACCAGTTCGATAGGTTCTTCTTGGAGTACAAAATGACACTGTAGAGCAGGTGTATCAAACGTGACAGAGCTTGGCGAAATTCTGTGCATTCACTGGAGCTGCTGCACCAGCACTCTTTGTTGAAGTTGTGGAGTTCTCGACCTGCCTTGGATTTCTAAATTTAGCGGGCAGTCCTTGACTAGGGGAGAGAAGTCCATGGTCTCAGCTCACCTGGCAGGCCAGTAGGCTGTCTGCCACGGTCTACATAGAGCTTTTTGTCTCTAATTATCCCATGGGAGGTGATAGCCCTGTCCCTGATTTCTTAGATGAGGGGTTTCTGATTGCACTGGAGGAGAACATTCTTTCCTTGATTACTTTGCTGGATATGATGCATCGATTCCTGACCACCAATCTGGATTCCGCAGCAACCACAGCACCGAGACCGCCCTTCTCACCGCCACCGACGACATCCGCATGCTACGCAACCAGGGACACACTGCAGCCCTCATCCTTCTAGAGCTCTCCGCAGCCTTCGACACCGTCTCACACCGCACTCTTGCAGTCAGACTTCACAGCGCAGGGATACAAGGAGCCGCCCTCGACTGGATCCAATCCTTTCTCTCCGGCAGAACCCAGAGGATCAGTCTCCCTCCCTTCCTCTCCGAACCCACCGATATCAACTGCGGAGTACCCCAAGGATCATCGCTCAACCCCACACTCTTCCACATCTACATGGTCCCCCTCGCCACCATCGTCAGACAGCATGGGCTCAGCATTGTATCCTACACCGACAACAACCAGCTCATCCTCTCACTCACGAAGAATCCCGAAGATACCAGACTCTGCTTTTAGGAAGAAATGAAGAACGTGGCAGCCTGGATGAAAGACAGCTGCCTGAAGCTCAACTCAGAGAAGACCGAGGTCCTCATCCTCAGACCCTGCATCTTTCCCTGGGACAACACCTGGTGGCCCTCCATCCCTGGAAATCCACCCACCCCTACAGACCACGCACGAAACCTCAGCATCATCCTCGACTCCTACCTCTCCATGAACCGCCAAATCAACGCCGTCGCATCCTCCGTAAGACCTTCAAATGGATCCCCCACGACTGCAGAAGGACCGTCACCCACGCGCTCATAACCAGCAGACTGGACTACGGCAACGCCCTATACGCCGGGATCAACAGAACCCTTCTACACAAATTTTAACCATCCATAACGCCGCAGCCAGACTCGTCCTCGGGACCCCACATCACGAACACATGACCCAACACCTAGGAGACCTCCACTGGCTCCCCGTCAAGAAGAAGGTCACCTTCAAAAGCCTCACCCACGCCTACAAATCCCTCAACAACGTCGGACCCAAATACCTCAGCGAGAGAGTATCCTTCCACGTACCCAAGAGGAACCTCCGCTCCGCCGACCTCGCCCTGGCAGAGGTTCCCTGCATCCGCAGAAACAGAACAGGCGGGAGAGCCTTCTCCTATATCGCAGCCAAGACCTGGAACGAGCTCCCTGTGAATATCAGACGCTCCCCAACCCTGCACACGTTCAGGAAGGACCTCAAGACCTGGCTCTTCGACTGATCCGGAGCCGCACCCAACCCCCCCTCCAGCGCCTTGAGACCCTCACAGGTGAGTAGCGCACTTTATAAACCCCTGATTGATTGATTGATTGACTTTGGCTACACTGTAGGAAAGTGAGGTAATCCCTTCTTGAACAGACTGATGAAATATTGAGAGAGATCACGTACTTCTAACTTAAAACTGTGTGGTGTGGTTGGGGGCTCCTGTCTCTGGTTACAGTGCAGGTGGGAAGGTGAATAGACAGTGAGAATGTGCAGAAGTGAGGTAATACATAATATCTTCCTGATTATGTTGTATTATTACATTTGAAAGAAAAACTCCCTCCTTATATAAAGCCAGGATATCCTGACTTACTAATTCCGGGCACAATGGTGGGAGCTCAGGCTTCTGTAAATAGACCTGGAATATCGATGCTGAGAGGAGCGGTGAGGAACTGCAGAGGGAGTAATGAGCCATCTCCTAGTAGCATCAGCAGCGACCAAGGCGTTACGATGTCATCAAGTTGGTTAACAGATCTAAGATGGATCGCTAGAACAATAAATAACCGAACAAAATGACAAAACACCAGTTCACAACTAAGATCAAGTAAGCATGATCATTTACAAATATGTTCATGGAACGAAAACTGTCTAGCAAATAAAATGACTGACCTAGATTTTGTTAACTACATAAGATCTTTTGACATCGTGGCTTTACGAGAAACATGGCAAATAGACCCTCTGCACCTTCAGGTATTTTTGCGTTTCTTTACTTGTGCACTTAGGAGGGCAAAATATGGTCACCTCCAGGGCGGACTAGTAACCTACGTTTCAGTCACAAGTGTATATATAGCTAAAGAAGTGGGACCAACTTCTTCAGCGACGATGGCAGTAAACCTTCTCACCTCGCAACTAACACCGGGTAAAGGGGGCATCGATATTGCCTTGATCAATGCTTACATCCATCCAAAAAGGAAAACAAAGGCAGCAAAGGAACTATGCAATTTTCTGGAGGTGTGCATAGGGAAAAAAATCAACAACAGATCTTATGCTTACTGGGGACTTTAACCTTAATCTAATGGGAACTTCATCAGATGAAGAAATTCTACTGCAAAATTCAACTTGGGATAGCCCATTACAAGAGAAACCACGAAAACTCATACAAACCAAAATAGGGAAACCGATACTAGAGGATTTAGAACATTTTAATATCAGAGCAATAAATGGAAGATTTGCCGGAGATAACCCCCCAGCTCCAACACGTTATTCAACAAAAATTAATACAATACTAGATTATACTTTCATCTCACTGCCTCTATTTCAACACATGATTTCATTTCAGATGGGTGATAAAGCTGAAAGTGATCACCGTCCCCAAGAAATTGTGCTTAAAGCAAGCAAACCAAAATTTGAGCGATCTTTGGCTCCTCAGGAATCACTTTATACCATCAATTTTATAAGGATTAAGTTCGCAGTAGCAACCGACGTTACTGTGCTGGAAAATGCAAAACAGCACTTTAGTGCAAGAACCGGATCAAGTGAAATAGAGAAATGGGAACAATGTACGACATCCATGGCAGCTCATGCTACAAGAACTAATCCACGGGTCCAACCGGCCCATAGTAGCATGAAGCATGTCTACCGAGAATATAAAGGGAAGATCAGGCACACAAAAAAATAAATTTACCAAACGATGAGACAACTTCGGCTTAATCCAACAGATAAAGTGAAACTCGATCTATTACGGAAGCAAAAGGCAATGCTGAATAAACAAAAATGGGAAGCCAATAGATTTGCGGAGGACAATCTTTGGGCAAAACTACACGCTGATACTAAACAGAGCAATAGTGCAAGATTTTGGAAAACCATAAACCAATTTATAAGACCTTCGCATGCTGGAGTTTCCTCTAATATTACAGAAGAAGTATTGGCAAGCTACCTTAGGAGCCTCTTCAATCAAGATACGGATTCTACTAACTTGGAGACAAAAACTGATAGTGCGACAAAAAGCATTTTTACAAATAAAGCACAGACATTACATACGATCATCGGCACACCTAAGGGTCATACATTATCAACAGGTGAGGATCTGACGAGCATAGGAAACACCATTAAGCGCCAAATTAGAAAAGGAAGAAGAGAAGTGGCGCCAGGCCAGAATAGAATTCCGCCCATCCTTTACAAACAAGGCGCGAATGAATGGGCAGTAGCACTTGAACCACTGTTTTTGGAAATAAGTTATTTTAACAGATTGCCTGGCTCCTGGAAGGGATCAATTATTTCTCCAATTTTCAAGTCAGGGGACAAGTCACTCCCACAGAACTATCGATTAGTGGCCCTTATGGACAACGAGGCAAAGTACTTTGCAGGTACACTTTTGGAGGAGCTGCAGGCCTGGGCCACAGAGAATTCTTTAATCCAACTAATCAGACTGGTTTTCAACTGGCTAAATCAGTTGGAACATCCACAAATATCCTAACCATGGGAATGCTAATAGACTAGGCAGAATCAACTAAAATTTCCATTTATAGATGCTTTGCATCTGCTTTATAGATTGCAAGGCTGCCTTTGACCATATAAATTGGAACATCTTATGGTCTAAATTGAGCAGCTAAGGGATACCAAGGTCTTTGTTAGACTTGCTGATCAGCTTTCACACGGACACATGGGTCCAGATAAAGCTGGGTGATGGGGTCACTACTGTCAAGACACATACTAACCAGCAAAGGACTCAAACAGGGTTGTGTTTTAGCCCCTACATTATTCAACTTTTTTTTAGCGGACCTCGTCCCAATACTAAATAGCTGTAACTCTCACGCTCCCAGGTTAGGAGGGCTATCACTACCGTGTCTCCTCTATGTGGACGATATAGTCCTAGTCAGCCATACACAAGTAGGTCTGCAACATCTTGTGAACGCTGCACAGGGCTATTCTGAAGCAAATGATCTGACCATAAATCTTGAGAAAACGCAGACAATGACGATCAGCAAAAACAGGAAAAAATCGGCTACCTGGTTTTGGGACAGTACTCGTATTGAGGATACATTAGTATATAAATATCTAGGAGTAAAAACCGATAAAGGCGGCCATTTCACTGTACAGAAAACCAGCATTAGAGGCAAAGGCCTCGCCTTAGAAATCTCTTTAAAAACACTAAACAGTAAATTAACTGGTCCATCACTCCTGTCTCTGGCTCAAGTGATACGAGCAAAACTCCTGCCAACAATTGCTTACGATAGTGAAGTACAGAGAGGCAGAGATGCAAAAACTCTTGATAATAAAGTCATAGCTGCATACAGGATTATCCTTGGTTTGCCCAAACAAACTTCACCAGCTCAAATCAGGCTAGAGTTTGGCATTCAGAAACAGTTCTTGGCAAGACAGGGGGCGTACATAACTACCTGGGCCAACGTGCGGAAATCCAATCAAGAAACTCTAAACGAATATCTATGGAAGGAGTTAGAGGAACATTCAGCCTCACCAGCTGCCAAATACCTCAAAAGCAGCCTGGCGAATACCGGCTTAAACCAACTCTGGGATACTCCTACTAACCACTCAACGTTTAAAAAATTGGTCAGGAAGACAATTAAACATCTCTCGTGGGTCGAGGACAAGGCATCCCTCTCGAAAAGGTCACATGGCTGGATGACCCTGAACTTGTGTCTCATACCAGCACCACAGAACTACCTTGATTCGGGCTATGCTAAAACTACTAAAATGAAGTTTTTGAAGTACAGATTGGGCTTGTTACCCTGTATTCAGTATTTTCCGAATTGGTTAAAGGAAAAGGCGTTCTCTCCTGCCTTCTTTGCGGCTCAGCGCCAGTGGATCTGCTGCATTTGTTATGTCCCTGTAGTGAACTTTTGGAAGACCGAAAGCGTCTGTTAAAATTCCACTTCAATCAGCGTGGGATACGCTCACGAAGACGAGCAGTTCTTGCCTGTTTTGCACCTAATGACCCACAGGTGAACCTGTAGTCTGGTGAAGTTCATGAGGGTGGTTGAAAAGAAAATGCCAAAACCATATTTATAATTTATTATAAGATAGTATCGCAACACAAACAGCACTTCTATTTATGGGCGTCTAAAAGTATAAAATTTAGAAATGATTTTAAAAAAAGAAAAAAGGACAATTTATTTTTTAAATATTGTATGTAGAATTGCTTTTAAATTTTGATGTTTTGTATTGCAATGGTTTTTATTAACTATGCACATAAAAATTACTTACTTACCCTCCTTAGAAATAGATAACATCATGCTTTAATATAAAAGTAACTCAAGGGTAGGTTAATTACTCGTATTGCCTTAACTTTTTCATTCAATGATCTCGTGATTATTTTTGCTAAGATCACGTAGTACCTGATTACAGCTGCATTCTACAGATAGGCATCAGTTATTTATTATTATTGTACATCTTAATACACACTATTTTGTATGTTTAGGTATGTTTAGTGCATCAACATACTGTTAACACTTGCCTCTACCAAGCACTCAAAGCTGCAGGCCATGATGTGGCTTCACACAGTGAGTGAGTAGATACAACTAATTCTAAAATATTCTTGTTTTCATGACACATTTGCCAGAAATAGTAATCTTCAGGAAGTGGAGACCCCAACATGTTTCTGACACAACTGTACATTCAACTGACTACTCTCCTGAGTTGGGAATATCTATAGCAATCTTTTCAAATCTGTCCTTCCAGGGCTACTGTGTAACAGGTTTAGTAGTGTCATTCTCTGCTGCTACATAGTCTTTGCTAACAGCCAGCTGGCTCCGTGATAGGGGAAGAGGTATGAGTGTTACCTGGTAGGTTTAAGAGACTGTATGTGGCAAAGTTGATTATTTTAGCAATGGGATGGTAGGAACCCGGCAATACTCCGGCATGCCCGTGAAGAGAGTGGTTATCAGTGGCCTGACAGGGAAGCCTATGCACGTGTTCTTGATTTTCAGTAGCTAGAACACGACTGCTATAACAGTAGTGGTGATCTATGAATTTACCTGTATGCTGCTCTCCACTTGTAAGACACGATTCCATGTTGAAAAAGAGACTCAACAAATCATTTCATGGGTAGGTAGGGTGACAACCGTTGAGGACTCAGGAAATTCACTTATGCTGATGTTAGAAGAATTTACCATGAAAGAAGAGAGGCCTGCTATAAAATGCTTGGTGGCAGTAAGGCAATTTGAGACTTAAATCAAGGTGAGGATCAAAAATAAAAGGGGAAGAAGAATTTTATATTCCTAGCATAGAAATAATAGAAAAAAACTGAGGGTGAAAATAAAGGGCCCCATGCATCATCCAAAAAAACGGTCGCAAACGGCCAGATTCACAGAATCTGCCCCTTTGCGACCGGTATTTTTGCATTTCGGATGCATCATCCCAAATGCAAAAATCTCTATTTGAGGAATCGCTAAATTTGCAATTACTTAAATTGTGATTGCATTTAAGGAATTGCAAATTGTGATTCCTTAAATGCAATGTATTAAACAATTTATTTTAGCAATTTCGCTAATATGAATCGCAAATTACCATCAATCTAAAAGTACACATGCCCTTGGGGCATGTGTGTGCACAACATGTGGTTGAATTGTAATTTCAGGTGTGCAACCGGTTATCCTTTTGGAACCCTTGAAATTGCATGCGTAATTTGCGAGTACCTATTGGGTACTCTCAAATTGCGCATGTAATTCCCATTCATTCCTATGGGCCTCTGGGCCCACAGGAATGAATGGGAATCAATTCCTTAATTGCAACTCGCAATTTGCGAGTCGCTATTAAGGAATTTGTAGGAATCGCAAAATCTTATGCGATTCCTACATGCATAGGCAATAGCGATTCTTTAATTGCGATTCCTTAATAATCACAATTAAAGAATCGCAATTATCTATGTTGATGCATGTGCCCCTATATCACTAACATGGCATGGAACAGTTCACAAGAGAAAAGATGACTGATTTTGTGGGTGTGTCTACAGGATAACAAGTAAATAAGGAGTGTCGGGTGCACCAAGAAGCAGAGAAAGGGTAAAAAGGTAGATAGGCTAAAAAACATTCAGCATGGCCCTTGTGATGGTTATGGAGCTATGATGAGTAAATATAGAAGTGTATTCGGCTATGTTGAATGCTTTTGATAGATCAAGGAGGAAAGCATGAGGATAAAGGGGGGAGTTTATGGTAGGCAGAGGTGAGAAGATGGACAATTGAAGGACTGAGGTCCAAGTGTGTGCGACTGAAGCAAGTGTTGGAAATATAGTGGTCCGGGAGCTGTTGGGAAAGAGAATACTTTTATTGTGAGTCTTCAGGTAAACATTGAGATCACATAGGACGACGAGGGAGGTAGGAGAGTCACAGTGGTATGGGCAGTGAGAAACTACAACAATGTGCAAGATTGAAGGTGCAAGGACTATCAATGCACTGTTGAACAAGATACAGGTGGGGGACCCTTGGGTACGTTTGGGATGGAAACAAGGGATTTATTGATTAGGAGGCCAAATCTGCTACCTTACTGAGCCTTGAGATGGTCAGATCCTACAACCACCATACTCATGTAGGGAGGAATATCATCCTGACATTGGCCAATCATCTCCTGGCAATGCTAATAAGAGCAATAAGACCAACTCCATTTATATGGTCCTCCCAAAGGAGCAAGAGCCATCTTTATGTTTAAAGTTCTGTATCCAAACTTTATGGAAAATTAATATGCATAGAACCTCAAAACTGAAGCTACTGCACTTGTTGCCCTTGGCCAGAGGTGATGATAAAACAAATAGGAGGCTGTACGTGCTCAGGGTACTGCACACGCTTTGGAATGGGTTTTTTAAGCAGTTGCGGGAGGGTGAAGACATGTAAAATTCAGAAAATTATAAACTGAACTGTTCAAAACCTTTTACTGCATTACAAGTTCCTGGAGAGTTATGTGGGTAATATTGCACTTGTTGAAAAACTGATACCTCAGGGTTTGTAATGTAATGGATGTGATGAAGAGCACTGCTTACACGATGAATCCTCAAAAATGGGACGTGTCCCAGTGTTTAGTGGCCATTTTCACTCATTAATTTTCAGCAGGTTTGACCTGCCAAAATGTACCCAGGGGCAAATCCGAAAGTGCATTGTTTATTGCATCGGTTAACTACTGTGTGTACTAGACATCACACAATTGTCATTGAGATCTATGCGTAAGATGGTTAATTAACAAGATACTCGTAATTGAAGCCTTAGTCTCATGCTGCATTAGCTTAGCTTCTAGCTAAACAGTCTTCGTGTGCAAATTAACCACTCCATAACCATTCTCTTGTCCGGAGTGGAAGGGTCTGCGCCTTAAAATACCACCTGGGATGCACACTACGGCATTCAGATCTTGAAATAACAATAGCAAATATAAAGAAAAGATTTTAGATAGCAGTGTCTGTGAAATCATGGAGATATAATCCATGGCTGCAAGTAGAGGTTATCATGCTCAGCATTACTTAGTGTTAACCCTACCATAGAGAGCAGTCGTGCCAAAAGTAAAATACATTTGTCCTATTAAATGAATTGCCTTGCTCCTAAGGTTAATATTGAGTGATCTGATTGATTTGTACATCTGCTGACATGTCTGTGAGTTCATGCAACTTGTGTGAAATTGTGGACACACATTAGAGTACCTTGAGACTCTGAAAGCCCAAATCTCTATCAGGTAGGTGGAAAAAGACACTCATTGCCTAGAGTGTCCCTCATGGTCTGCTGGAGCAGTTTGAGTTACTGAAGACGACTCTGAAATTCTTTGGGAGCTATCTGTGATTTGTAGCTCTAGGCTGGACTCTCAACTACAGAAACCAAACGCTGAGGCCCTAAAGAGGAAATAACTCCTGGGGTGCATCTGCACCCTTGCTTCATCGGATATTGCTCATGTTTATTTCACATTGTTCGCAATCCCTAAATCACATCGAAGTCACGTCATTTGGAGCCAGTTCACAATACAGAAGAACAAGTATTTGCAATGCAATAGGTCTCGCATTTATGAGAGTTTGAGCTATTGGCATTGTATATGATAATGCCTTTTATTTATGTGTTGTTTTTAAAACAGTTAAATAAAAGGCATAGCCATTTACAATGCCAATGGCTTAAACTCACGTAAATGCAAGACTTATTGCACATCTGAGCTTAGAATTGCAGCAGGAGATCATGCACTGGTGAAAGTACCATTAGACACTGAGAACGTGATAACCCCTGTCCTGAATCACCACTTACACTACCAAAAACAGGCACTTCTCTGTAATCATGCGTGTGACGCAATGAGATGGCTTACTTTGCATCACCCACCAGTCTGCATCCGCCACCACAGCCTCTTTATGTTATCCACACACTCTCTAATCCATGATTAGGGAATATCACAGTAACTATGATCCTTCGATAAACACAGGAAATAAAAAAAAAAGATACTTGGAGGAAGACAGTCGTACAGGGAGGGTGCCACAGCAATGGGGGAGGCTTTGCTATGGAAACTGTGTTTTATCCTACCAGGGTGTCCAGCATCACTCTAAGAGGGCAGGGTCTGTCCCAGATTTTCAGGGCAATCACTCTGTAAAAGACTCTCATTCAGAGGCTTGTGTTCAAGTGTACCACATGTGGATACCCTAAAGTAGGCATTAACTGAGCCTTCAGAAACACCTCTGCCCTGTGCTGAAACTGTGTTGTGAGGAAACAATGGCTCGTGTGGATTAATATTTACCAATACAATGTATAATACATGATAACGAAAAAAAGGGTTAGGTGTGATGTCAGAAAGAAAGGCACAGCCATACACATTAGGTCTTTTGTAGAAAATATTTCTCTTTTATATAACAAAAAAGTTTTGTAGGAAGTGGACATAAATTCACAATACAAGTTGACAATATTCATCCAATTTTCAAATAGTGTCCCAGTGAAAAAATTAACCTAAACAAACAAATAACATAAAGTGCAACATACAAAAAGGTTTCAATTTTTCATTATGAAGGCAATCATAAACAACTAATGAATCCAATTATCAACACTCAAACATTCTGAGTGTCGACAGAATGATTTGCCTTTCACGTCAACGGCGTTTCGACCCTATTCCAATTAAAGGGTCTCGTCAGGACAGTCTAATATAGGGACACCTACAAAGGAATAATAAAGAAAAATGAGGGGGGGGCTCTTTTATCTCTGAAAAAGGGAGAATTTTTTAGAGGAGCATTGATATTAAGTCTCTCTACCTGGTCGTCTTGGATGATATATAACGTTTTAGTGTTGAGTGACACCGTGCTCAATGTGAAAATAAAATACTCACAGGGACCCAGCCGGGTGCTGCGTGAGAACAATAAAAAACTATTAATGCCAAACTCATTGTCCAAAAATAACTATCAAGGTGCTCATGCTTTCTACTTACCCCTGTGAGAGAAGACTCACGAAGAGGCAGTAGCCCACTGGTTGAATGTCTAATGTTGAATGTGCTCAGCGTGAGGGTCTGATAGCATACGATCACACACGGGGGCTGCAAACGCGAACTGCTAAATAGCTGTCGCTTGTTTTCCAAGAGTCCAATCAACTGTAACAAGATGTAAAAAGGAAATATAATCGGCTCCTGGGGTTGGAAACTGACCATTTATTTGCGAAAATAACCTATATAAAACGGCAAAGCTATCCCTACCTCTCTTCTCCGCTTCCGGGTGTACGAATCTCCCGTGAAGTGCTGCAGCAGGCGAACGAAGTTCAGTCTGCTAAAACTGACCATGAAGTGGAGACCTTCTGGTGGAGGAGGACTCTGCACTAGGGAGATTTTAGCCAATATAGGTGTTGCTTCAGCAGCAATATGTAAAGTGTGCAAGTAGTTTGCTAGGATAGATGTTATTTCTATTGCGCTGTGGTGATGCCTGACGCCTGTTAGGGTTCTAGGATAATGAAAGTGTCGGATTTAAGAGTATGGAAATGAACTGAGAGGATGTCGTCAATCTGGGCCCATGTAAGAGACATCTTCCTAAACAGGCTGCATCTCACGCAACAGCGTTTAATCCTTGTCAGCTACCAGGACGGGTGTGTGGCATAGTTCACGATCTAAAGGGGTCCAGGTGAAGTGTGATTAGGCCACCCAGCTTCCAGCGTAAACCCAGAACTATGAGTCCCAGAAAGCAAATGGTTGGGGGCTCCTGGCCTTTGAGATGGGATATTTTGAGATGTATGGCCAGGTGAGAGTGGAAGTGAGCATGGAGGGCAGCCGGCAGGTGCAGATGCAAAGGCCTGGGATAGGCATATGGAGAGAGGCATAGCTGCCGAGGTTTCAGATTGCTTGTGTGAGATTTTCATAATTTTAGTGTAATTATGAGTGACATTCAAAGACTATGAGTGACTACCTACCTAAAGGATCGCGACAGTTATGCCCCATATTAATAGCAACTGAGTCCACTGGACAATCAAGTACTCGTTACCGGATATTAATATCCGCGCCTGTCACCTCAATGCATTCTTCCCATTCAGAGCTTTGTACCACTACCATATTACGCCATGCATATTCCATTAGTGATCATTTATGAGCTGGCCCCCTGCTCTCCACTTGTTCCACGCTTGCCACGTACACCACCGCAACCCATGCGTCGTAGCGCCATTTTTCGTATGTATATCCCCATCGGTAACATCTTTACCTGCTCACATTATTTCTGCAGTCGCTGAAGACGAAAAACCTACAAAGATGAAGGTTCCCGCACACTCCATCACAACCTCTGGGCCTCTCCCGGCACAGCCAGAAGCCACTCAGGGCCAGCTCCACGGCGGGTGCCGGCTGTTTTCCAGGGCCTTCCAGGAGACCAGGGCCTGAGAGCTGAGGTTGTTCGCGGGTGACCAGCAGCACCTGGCCCCGCTGCTGTCCCTGCTTCAGCACGCTGGTCAGCGCCCTTGAGTCCAACTGCAGTAGGCAGCGCAGCTCCCCCACCTCCAGCGCACCACCAGACGCCAGCAGAAGCTTCCTCTCTTGCCCGCCCCCCGGTAACACCTGGGCAAACATGGCAGCATGCAAGACCCCGGCGTCTATGCGGCCTACTAGGGCTTGACTGGATCGAGCGCCCCAGAGCAATGTTTTCACTCCTGGACGCAATGAGTCCAACTCTGCCCACTGTGCTTATTTTCCTCCCACGGTTGCTAAGGTGGAAGAAAGCGGTGACTAATGGAACAACCTCTCGACATTGCGACAAATCTCTGAAGTCCGCGAGACACCGTGCGTGTGCACATCTGTCCAGCGCCGGGCACAGCTCTGAAGCCCGCGAGCCGTGCAAGTTGCCGTGCGTGTGCACATCTGCTGTCCGGCACGGGGCACAGCTCTGAAGCTGCCTTGTATAGTTGCAGTGAAACTGAAAGCTAAATGAAACGCGTGAAAGTGAGAGCGCAGTGGGAGCGTGTGAAAGCTAATATCGCTAGAGAGGAGACGCAATGCGCGTGCACATCGCCTGTCCGTGCGCGCACATGGTTTGTCTCCCTTCGCGCACCAAACTGACAACAATAGTCTCGCCAAGGCGACGCAGCGCATGCGCTGCGTTTGCTAGGCGAGACCTAAAAAAAGGAGAACCCTGAAGCTCAGTTAATATATTATTTATGATACAAGCCCTTTAATATACACTATAGAAAAAAAGCTGGTAAAACATGGGTTTGCCTAAATCAATAAATGACCATCCCATTGCCTATAAATGATGTGAAGCATTGGCTGCATGTCTCCGGTAGCTTCTTTCTACTCATTCTATTCCATTCATGGACTAATACATAACCCCTGGCGAGTGAATACCAAGCTAAGGACAAATAACTGGACATTGCAAAGACTGTGAATTATCAGATTTAAATATACTTAGAACGACCTCGTAGGACTTTATTCCAGTTTTCCTCAGTCATTGAATTAGATGATTCTCAAGCCTTTATTGTCAAATGGGCAGAAAAATAAAAACTTCTCCTCAGTTTCTAAATTAAGGGGACTAAAAGGGCATTATCAAGATGAATTACTTTATGCGTGTGATACCCACATTTTTATTAGGTTGGCTCATGGTAGTGTCCCCGATGGAAATGCAAGGCCAATATGTTAGCACATTGATGTTCCACAAAGTCTAAGTAATGCTCAAAGCTGGGCATTTTCTCGTGAATGAGGTATTGCCTGGTTAGAAAAAAGGATGTAGTGCGCGCACTTCCTGACAGTTCGTGAGTTGCTTGAAAGTTGTGACGTGCTCCGGGGTATCACTCTCCGAATTGGAGTGTATGATAATCGTCAAAGTGCACCCCCAAACTTTGGGGTGTGTCCCCCAGGCAACAGTGTAGTCCTCCCGAAGGGGTTTCAGATATTTGTCAAAGGATTATGCTCGATTCATTATTTTTCGAAAATACTTTATTGATCATTCAATTTCATCTTGAATGTGTACTTTCGGTCCACTGCGATAGTCAAGGCTTCTGTTATGCACTCCCAATGCATTTCGGCTATAAAGCCTTCATCAGGGGAAAGGAGGATAATGAATGCTATATACGAGGAAATTGTAATCACCCATGCGGTGTGACGTGATACGAAGAAAGAAAAAACGAGATGTGTGGTTTATGGCTGTAAAATAAGATGAAGTAACGGTATCGTGAGTGATTAGTGAATGGGTAAAACGATGGTATTATCAATTAGAGTCATATCGGAGTGATATAAGAGTTAGGTGAAGAGTGGTTCCTGAGTTGTCTATCCCGTAACTGATTGTGCGAACAAGTAAGAATTTATTAAAAGTGGTTGACTAGTCGCTACCGTGCAAAGAAATGCATGAACAGGATATGATAAAATAAAAGCTTACCGAGTGCAGGAAGCATCGCCGTGTGAACCCATGTGTGGTCGTTATCGTGACGGTAGTGTTGATAGGGATTTAGATCCGGAAGTTAAAAGGACGCGTAGAGCGTGTGACGTGATAGGGTAATGAACATAGAAAGAAGACGGTTGTGATGCTTTTGATGTGATAAAAAAAAAAAAAAAAAAACAATAGAGACCTCCGCCATATTATTAATATGGGTGTGAAATAGTATCACGTCACACCGCATGGGTGATTACAATTTCCTCGTATATAGCATTCATTATCCCGCTTTATAGCCGAAATGCATTGGGAGTGCATAACAGAAGCCTTGACTATCGCAATGGACCGAAAGTACACATTCAAGATGAAATTGAATGATCAATAAAGTATTTTCGAAAAATAATGAATCAAGCATAATCCTTTGACAAATATCTGAAACCCCTTCGGCAGTATTGCCTGGTTAGCCATGCTAAACTCGACCATATTAGGATCACCTGATCTCTCCACAACTCGTGTCGATTTAAAGTCTGCTGTTTCCCTCTTGATTTAATCTGGATTAGTCCAGGTATTGTCCTGTCCAAGCTGCCTTAACTGACTGCTCAGTGGTCCTCACTCCTGCGGAAAGGAATGCAATTCACCAAGGGTTTAAGGCATAAACATACCTAGAGAGATACTCGTCCCAATAAAAGGTGAATAGGCGCATTGGACAATGTTCGGGAGTCCCATTAATGCCTTCAAAAATCTGTTCTCAGTGAAAGATAGTAGTGGTATTTACACATCCTCAGATTTCCTTGTCATAAATTGATGTTCTGGGGGCTGGATCCTTGAACACAGTCAAAGCTGGCGATATAGTTCTTCCACTCATCTTTTGTTTTGCAGTGGGATACAGACCCTGGACTCTGGGAAAGAATTGCATTGATCTTAAGGATATGATCGTCCCATTTGAATGAATGAATGAATGAGCACTTCTGTAGCGAACGGCTACTCAGAAAGAGTGTACCGGCGCTGTTTAGGTGACTCAAAGTGGAAAGAAGGCTTGGACCACTGACCTCTTGTTATCCTACAGTCTGAATAGGATTCTTTTCAACTCCTTTTTGAATTTTATTTCATCCGGAATAGCCCTCATCTGTTCAGGCAGTTGATTCCATATACCGGCTGCCTTAACAATGAAGGAGGGGCCTCCCCTACATTTCCTATTGTAGCGGGGAACCGCAATTAGACTGGCATTGCTAGAGCGCAGAGGTGTCTCAGGGCTGCATTTCTTAATTCTTTCGTTCAGGTATGCAGGTCCATTATTGTAGAGGGCCTGGTGCGTCTGGGTCAGTGCTGTGTACATTATATACGTTTCCGAACTGGTAGCCAGTGGAGTCTCTCCCGAAATACTGATACTGTTCTATATTTCTGTATTTTATACAATAGGCGGACCGCCATATTCTGCACATCTTGTAACTGCTGAATCACATATTTCGGTACACCCAGGTATAATGAATTAACATAGTCCAGCCTTGTCAGGATTAGTGACCTGACTGTGACTTGAGCATCGTGCGGAAGCAGGTGAAGACACTTCTTCAGCATGCGACAAATCCAGATGCACGTTTTCATTACTGCTGATACCTGTGCATCAAATGAAAGTTGGGCGTCAAACATGACTCCCAAATTCCTGTCTGCTATTGTGGGGGAGTGGGGGGGAATCGTGTCTGGCCAAGCTCCAACCCATCCTGGAATAGGATTTCATCCAAACAGCAGGATTTCCATGGATTTCCATTTTATTGGGGGTTCTTTATAATTTGTTGGCCTTCAGCCAGTCAAGCAGGCTACATCTAGAAAGCAAATGCATCAATCGCAATTATAGAATCCCCATCATATGTGAGCAGGAGTTGGGTATCATCCGCATATGAGATGACCTCAATGTTAAATGATTCAAAGAAATATGCCAGAGGGGACATATAAATGTTGAAGAGGGTGGGTTTTAGGAAGAAGCCTTGCAGCACCGCCACCTCAACATTTTTGTTCCTGTTATTGCTAAATCAGGCTCTAATGCAGTTAAGATCAGGCTTGCACTGCTAGCAGATTTTATTCAGAGTTAGATTACCACTACAAGACTTGTGTAGGTTAAATGCCATACATTTGGTTTTGGCTTGGTTAGTAATTGATCTATTCACAGTACAATAATCACTGTAACAGGTTTGCACATTTTGCATACCCACCATGCGAGGGCTAAAGTTTACTTTTAGTTTGCTTGGCTGTTGCCAGAGTACTGACTCTTTTGCGGACTTAGCTCAAGACTGTTCTAGTTCACCCATTGACTTGCTGAAGGGGATACCTCGCCTTTTGTTCAATGCTAAAATTCTATTTAAATATATTTTAAATAGGATGAGACAAACAGGGATATGACTATGTAGATTGTGTTGAAATTTTTAGTTATCATGATTAAGAAATAGGACAGTTGCTAGAAGAGGGAAGATAGATATTATTAATGATAAATGATCTTGCATTCCATCTCCCCTTACTACTCATTGCACTTGGAACAAGCATTGAAAATGCAATAGGTCTCGCCTTTGATTAAGTTAAAGCCATTTGCTTTGCTAATGGTATTGTATAGCAAAGCAAATGGCTTAAACTTAATGAAAGACGAGACCTAATGTTAGTCAGTGTCAGTCAGTGTCATTCAATCAGTGTCAGTCAGTTTCAGTCAATGTCAGTCAGTCAGTGTCAGTCAGTTTCAGTCAGTCATAGTCAGTCAGAGTCAGTGTCAGTGTCTGTCAGTCAGTCAGTGTCAGTCAGTTTCAGTCAGTGTCAGTCAGTCAGTCAGTGTCAGTCAGTTTCAGTCAGCCATTGTCAGTCACTCAGTGTCAGTCAGTCATTGGCAGTCAGTCAGTGTAAGTCAGTCAGTGTCAGTCAGTGTCAGCGAGTGTCAGTCAGTGTCAGTCAGTGTCAGTCAGCCAGTGTCAGTCAGTCAGTGTCAGTCAGTCAGTGTAAGTCAGTCAGTGTAAGTCAGTCAGTGTCAGTCAGTCTGTGTCAGTCAGTCAGGGTCAGTCAGTGTCAGTCAGTCATTGTCAGTCAGGGTCAGTCAGTCAGTGTCAGTCAGTCTTTCTCAGTCAGTCTTTGTCAGTCAGTCAGTGTCAGTCAGTCATTGTCAGTCAGTGTCAGTCAGTCAATGTCAGTCAGTCAGTCAGTGTCAGTCAGTCAGTGTCAGTCAGTGAGTGTCAGTCAGTGTCAGTCAGTCAATGTCAGTCAGTCATTGTCAGTCAGTCAGTGTCAGCCAGTGATTGTCAGTCAGTCAGTCAATGTTAGTCAGTGTCCGTCAGTGTCAGTTTCAGTCAGTCAGTGTCAGTCAGTCAGTGTCAGTCAGTCAGAGTCAGTCAGTCAGTGTCAATCAGTGTCAGTCAGTCGGTCAGTGTCAGTCAGTCAGTGTCAGTCGGCCAGTGTCTGTCAGGCAGTGTCAGTCAGTCAGTGTCAGTCAGTCAGTCAGTCAGGTAGTGTCAGTCAGTGACTGTCAGTGTCAGTCGGCCAGTGTCAGTCGGCCAGTGTCAGTCAGGCAGTGTCAGTCAGTCAGTGTCAGTTGGGTAGTGTCAGTCAGTCAGTGTCAGTCAGTCAGTGTCAGCTAGAGCAGCTCTGCTGACCTAGTTCTCTGGCTTTAAAGCAGCTCTGCTGGCCTGGTTCTCTGGCTCTAAAGCAGCTCTGCTGACCTGGTTCTCTCCCTCTAAAGCAGCTCTGCTGACCTGGTTTCTCTGGCTCTACAGCAGCTCTGCTGACCTGGTTCTCTGGCTCTACAGCAGCTCTGCTGACCTGGTTCTTTGGCTCTAAAGCAGATCTGCTGACCCGGTTCTATGGCTCTAAAACAGTTCTGCTGACCTGGTTCTCTGGCTCTAGAGCAGCTCTGCTGACCTGGTTCTCTGGCTCTAAAGCAGCTCTGCTGACCTGGTTCTCTCCCTCTAAAGCAGCTCTGCTGACCTGGTTTCTCTGGCTCTACAGCAGCTCTCCTGACCTGGTTCTCTGGCTCTACAACGGCTCTGCTGACCTGGTTCTCTGGCTCTAAAGCAGATCTGCTGACCCGGTTCTATGGCTCTAAAGCAGTTCTGCTGACCTGGTTCTCTGGCTCTAGAGCAGCTCTGCTGACCTGGTTCTCTGGCTCTAAAGCAGCTCTGCTGACCTGGTTCTCTCCCTCTAAAGCAGCTCTGCTGACCTGGTTCTCTGGCTCTAAAGCAGATCTGCTGACCCAGTTCTATGGCTCTAAAGCAGTTCTGCTGACCTGGTTCTCTGGCTCTAGAGCAGCTCTGCTGACCTGGTTCTCTGGCTCTACAGCAGCTCGGCTGACCTGGTCCTCTAGCTCTAAAGCAGCTCTGCTGACCTGGTTCTCTCCCTCTAAAGCAGTTCTGCTGACCTGGTTTCTCTGGCTCTAAAGCAGCTCTGCTGACCTGGTTCTCTCCCTCTAAAGCAGCTCTGCTGACCTGGTTCTTAGGCTCTAGAGCAGCTCTGCTGACCTGGTTCTCTGGCTCTACAGCAGCTCGGCTGACCTGGTCCTCAGTCAGTCAGTCAGTGTGAGTCAGTCAGTGTCAATCAGTGAATGTCAGTGTCAGTCAGTCAGTGTCAGTCAGGCTGTGTCAGTCAGTCAGTCAATGTCAGTCAGTGTGAGTCAGGCAGTGTCAGCTAGAGCAGCTCTGCTGACCTGGTTCTCTGACTCTAAAGCAGCTCTGCTGACCTGGTTCTCTGGCTCTAAAGCAGCTCTACTGACCTGGTTCTCTCCCTCTAAAGCAGCTCTGCTGACCTGGTTTCTCTGGCTCTACAGCAGCTCTGCTGACCTGGTTCTCTGGCTCTACAACGGCTCTGCTGACCTGGTTCTCTGGCTCTAAAGCAGTTCTGTTGACCCGGTTCTATGGCTCTAAAGCAGTTCTGCTGACCTGGTTCTCAGGCTCTAGAGCAGCTCTGCTGACATGGTTCTCTGGCTCTAAAGCAGCTCTGCTGGCCCGGTTCTCTCCCTCTAAAGCAGCTCTGCTGACCTGATTTCTCTAGCTCTGCAGCAGCTCTGCTGACCTGGTTCTCTGGCTCTAGAGCAGCTGTGCTGATCTGGTTCTTAGGCTCTAGAGCAGCTCTGCCTACCTGGTTCTCTCCCTCTAGAGCAGCTCTGCTGACCTGATTCTCTCCCTCTAAAGCAGCTCTGCTGACCTGGTTTCTCTGGCTCTACAGCAGCTCTTCTGACCTGGTCCTCTGGCTCTAGAGCAGCTCTGCTGACCTGGTTCTTAGGCTCTAGAGCAGCTCTGCTGACCTGGTTCTCTGGCTCTACAGCAGCTCGGCTGACCTGGTCCTCTAGCTCTAGAGCAGCTCTGCTGACCTGGTTCTCTGGCTCTAGAGCAGCTGTGCTGATCTGGTTCTCTGGCTCTAGAGCAGCTGTGCTGATCTGGTTCTTAGGCTCTAGAGCAGCTCTGCTGACCTGGTTCTCTCCCTCTAAAGCAGCTCTGCTGGCCTGGTTTCTCTGGCTCTACAGCAGCTCGACTGACCTGGTTCTCTGGCTCTAGGGCAGCTCTGCTGACCTGGTTCTTAGGCTCTAGAGCAGCTTTGCTGACCTGGTTCTCTGGCTCTGCAGCAGCTCTGCTGACCTGGTTCTCTGCCTCTAGAGCAGCTCTGCTGACTTGGTTCTCTGGCTCTAAAGCAGCTCTGCTGACCTGGTTCTCTGGCTCTAAAGCAGTTCTGCTGACCTGGTTCATAGGCTCTAGAGCAGCTCTGCTGACCTGGTTCTCTTCCTCTAAAGCAGCTCTGATGGCCTGGTTTCTCTGCCTCTACACAGCTCCGCTGACCTGGTTCTTTTGCTCTAGAGCAGCTCTGCTGACCTGGTTCTTAGGCTCTAGAGCAGCTCTGCTGACCTGGTTCTTAGGCTCTAGAGCAGCTCTGCTGACCTGGTTCTCTGGCTCTAAAGCAGCTCTGCTGACCTGGTTCTTTGGCTCTAGAGCAGCTATGCTGTATTACAAGTATACATTGTATCCTTAACTAGGACCATTCAAACAAACCTCTGTAGTCCAACCCCGCCTCACACAAAATATACTCGTCAGCTCATCATAATGCGCAAATGAATGCATGAATAGGTTGCTTTAAAAAGCTAAACACCAGAGAAATAAGGTGCGTTGATGATGCAGCAGAATTCCACATTTTGCGAGGGTGGGGGGCTGAAGCAGGAGAGGCTGTCAGCGGCCATTACATGCGTGTGGACGGCGCTGCAAATTAGAAAAAAATAGTTCTTCGAGTCCTTTAAAGGAAAGAGTGTAAATCCGCCCGTAAACGATCTAATCTCGGTGGGCATGCCTAAAAGGAGGCAGGGTGGCAATTAGCAGCGATTAACATTGCTTGCATGCAATCATTGCACTACCTTCGGCATAACTCGTGTGGCTCTAGAGCAGCTGTGCTGACCTGGTTCTTAGGCTCTAGAGCAGCTCTGCTGACCTGGTTCTCTCCCTCTAAAGCAGCTCTGCTGACCTGGTTTCTCTGGCTCTACAGCAGCTGTGCTGTATTACAAATATACATTGTATCCTTAACTAGGACCATTCAAACAAACCTCTGTAGTCCAACCCCGCCTCACACGAAATATACTAGTCAGCTCATCATAATGCGCAAATGAATGCATGAATAGATTGCTTTAAAAAGCTAAACACCAGAGAGATAAGGTGCGTTGATGATGCAGCAGAATTCCACATTTTGCGAGGGTGGGGGGCTGAAGAAGGAGAGGCTGTCAGCGTCCATTACAAGCGTGTGGACGGAGCTGCAAATGAGAAAAAAATAGTGCTTAGAGGCCTTTAAAAGAAAGAGTGTAAATCCGCCCGTAAAAGATCCAATCCCGGTGAGCGTGCCTAAAAGGAGACAGGGTGGCAACAAGCAGCGATTGACATGCCTTGCATGCAATCATTGCACTGCCTTCGGCATAATTCGTAACGCCAAACGATGCGCACGAATCAAAACTGAAGGCGGCGCTGGGACGAGGCTCCTGGAATCGTATCGATTTCAAGAAGCCTCGTCAGATGAGGGCAGCGCATGCGCTGCTTACGTCACGAGACCTGATAAAGCAATCAGTCCAAAATGTGCACTGAGTAGATATGTACGACTTGTCAGTTCAGGGCAAACATGACTTGTAGATGTTGTGTACATGAAGATGTACACACAGCTCTGAAAACAAGGTTCGATTTAGGAGCCTTTTGTGAGTTTAAGGTATGCACCACCAAATTACATGTACTTTAAAGAAAACATAATCCACTCTCCAAATCATATGGCCTGCTACGTCAGCCACAGCGTGTCAATCAAAGCATGTATTTATTTTCTTGTCTATAATTTGTGACATAGCTTAAGCACACTCTTAGATTGCAAGCAATGTGTCTTATTCATGTGTCAAGTACTGTGCGATGTCTTTCATTCTTTCATTGGTTGTGGTGCTCAAAGGTCATTTATATAAATAGCTGCATTCTTTTGGTGAGTGCTCTGATTCCATGGAAAATGGTAGTCCATAGGACCTGCATTTACTGGACAGGGGAGTGGAATCAATGGCGATTATCATCTTAGGCCATTTTGTTCACATTCTAAACCACTTGGTATCAAGATGTTGGAATGTGAAGGTCAAGGACTTTCACTGATCTTAAAATGAAACAAATGCAGTCTACACTAACATGAGCATTGCTTACCATCTGTAGATAGCTGATTTATTGTACTACTGTCAGCTTTTTGCCACCCAAGATGTGCCTAATCATTCTGGGAGTTTTGATGGGTGAAATAATTTGAAGGGCCTTCGAAAGATGTACTCATCTGGCGTTTAAACCGTTCAGCTTACAGTGGTGGTTTCTGAGACTATACGGTTCTGAGAATGATTTACAAACATTTAACTCAGTTCGAGCTGCTGAAACATTTAAGATCAGTTCTAGCTGAAACAGGGAGCCCAGTGGAGCCTTCTCAATGTGAGGGATGTGCTAGTTTGGTTTTATACAGGCAGCTACCCTGGTGGCCAAGTTTAGTATCTTCCGAAGGCGACTCACCATTCTCTTTGACCATTACAGTAGCCAAGGTGGATAGCAACTATAGCTGTTTCTCTAGTTCATCTAAAACCAGGTTTAAGTTTGTCTAGATCCCATATGTTAAACTTTCAGTTTTAGTCAGTTGATAGACCTGTTCTTCTACCATTAGTCCTTCATTAAATTAGATTAATAGTATTTTAACCTTTCTATTTAGAGAACTACAGTAACCTTCCATGTTGTCTTGAATATATATTTGGTGCTCGGTTTAGCTTATGCCATTCTGATCCAACTACCATCATCTTGGTTTCACTGGCATTCAACATCAATCCCTTTTTACCATCTGGTATTTGATGACATCAGTGTAGACTTTCAAGGAATCCTGTTTAAGATCTACTGTAATGAGGAAATAAATCTGGATGATGAGACATGGATTACTACACATCTGTTTTCCAGTAGGTTATGAAGGGATTCAGGTATATATTACTAATATGAGTGTTATTGGGGACTCTTGTGTAACCCCAGAATTCGAAGAGCAAACTGTGGGTCCAGATAGTTTCTTTGATTGATCTAGGACAGTGATTGCAATGGTACATGGATCCACCAAGTCATGGAGCCTTTGTAATAGGATCTCATTGTCTACAACACTGATAGCAAGGGTCAAGTCCAACTTGATCAATAGGGATGTTGAACCTTTGTCTGCAGTTATCAAAAGCTTCTTCCTAACATTCTTTGGATGTGTTCTCGCAAAGCCAGTCCACCAGTCTCCCTACAAGCAGAGCCCCTACAGATGTCAGACAAGCCTTGTAACAGATTGTTCCATCACCTTTGCCAAGAGTGAGTACTGATTATAGGCCTGCTGCTAGCTACATCAGTAGTGCCTGTGACTGCATTCTTCAGAAGTGGTGAAACCCAAATACTCAACACATTTTCACACGGGAGACTCAGCGAGTTGTTCATACGTAGCATATAGGTTTACATTTCTGGCAGTTGGTTTTGGCACCAATATCAACCTCAAATTGGGGCTCAAAGTTAACTATGGTATGGTGACTCCTTTTCTAATGGGCCACTTTGTATCTGTCTGTGAGTTAATTTGTAAATCCCCTGCTGTTGCTTTGCCACTCCTTAAATACAATTCTTTAGTGCACAGTAGTTTTCCCCTAAAAGTTCCTAATTGAGCACTCCAGGTCTATAATCCTTTAGGCTTAATGACTTCTATCGACCATGGCTGATCCCAATTCACGTTACAAGCCATGCAGTTTCTGCGAGCGCCATTGTTGAGATTGCTTTGCGTCGTTAATGGATCTGGGTCATTGGTGATATTTCAAATCATACCTTCCGAAAAGCTTTTTAGAGGAGATATGGCATGTCTATGTAGGCTGCTGTGTATAAACCCATATAATGTGATCCGCTCAGTTTTAGGCACTGAGTTAATTATCTTAATCACGAATGGCTACATCACCATTTCCGAAAGAAATGTGTCCCACACCAGTTTGGAGGCACACGCTGTGTTTGTTCCCACCACCAGCTAAACCCATAATCAAGCCCAGGGATAGTTGTGCTAAAAATGTTTTCCAAACAAAAAACAAATGCCTTTCACATATTGTGCTCGTTCAAGGCCACCAAGCGTTGCCTGGGTTATTTTTTTGTATTCATTGTGAGTGAAACAGAGCGGAAACCTTTTGAGCACATATGCTGGCCACATACTTTCCAGTCTGGCTCCAAAAAAGACATTGTCCCAAGCTAACAAGCTAGGCTGTAGTCATCATGTTCGCAAAAGATTGTTGGTGGGTGCATGCAAATGTTAGTTATATTTTTCAGTGTTATTGTTGGATATACAATTGAATACATATGCCTCTGTTAGTATAGCTTGGTTGCACTGAGGACAATGCATGCATTGTGTCACCACACAATGCCAGTTACTTCCATTTCTTTGCACCATCCCAAAAATAGAGACAAAAAATGCAATATTTTCTGTTTGTTCACTTTTCAATTTTTGACTAAGCTTGTAGTGTTAGTCTGTATTTCAAGAGATACACATTGTGCAAAATCGCAAATGGCTGCACTATGACTGGCTCGAGGGAGAAATGGCGCTGGCGAAGGGTAGAGATGACGGGTAATTGAAAGATGGGTGTATTGAAAGGTGGAAAAAGTCTATCCAGGTAAATTAAAGCAAAACCAAAATAAGAACCAAAGTGAACATCACAGAAGCCATGAGTAGAAAACCTCGTCATCTGTTAAGGCAGGAATTCTCATGCTTGTTATTGATGTCTCCCCATGTAATGTGAACCAACTTCGATGAATCTGTAAAATTGTTACCTCAGTTTTCACCATTACATAAGCCCTAATTATGAGTCAGTATGAACTAATGGGGTAACCCAGTTACGTGCAGAACCTGGGAATTGGTACATTAAGTGAACAGTGGTTCTGCCACCAGTTAGCTTTAGAACGCATAGAACGTATTTACAGAATTTGTCCCTCTACTTCGATGAGACTTTTATTTAATGAAAAATATCAAAGCAAGTCCAAACTAGAGAAACTATACCAAGAAATCACTCATGCTTCTAAATATGTTTAAGATTTTATGACAAAATCATGAAAATTGTATACTCAAAATGAAAACAGGACATATGTATATACACACAGATATATAGTGTACAGTTATACTTATTAACGAATTAAAGACGTGAAGTGAAAACAAAAAACGTGTTTTCATATCACAACACAACTTAAACATAACAAATGAACATATATCAAAAACACACATTTAAACACAGTGTGAGGTACATGAAAATTATGATTCAACCTGATCAGTAATTAGTCTTGTTATTCTCTATTGGTCTGGGTGATCATTAACACTTGGAAGAATGCATCGACGTTTTGACCCCTGGGCATTAGTGTGATTGTGTTATCATCTGTAGGGGGTCTTCTTCAGGATTAAATATAAATTCTGTGTGTGGCCTTTAAATAGGGTTCCACCTGGATACCAGAATAATGATTAATACAGCACGGCAGCTTGTAGGAGGTTGACCTGAGTCCAACAGGTAAGCTGTGCCACTGACTTCAAAATCAACTTCCTGACAAGAGGATACCTGTTGGACTCAGGTCAATTGGTGGCAGAACTACTGTTCACTAATTATGAGTCATGCACTATCACGAATATCATATGAATCAGTAATTACCGCATTTCCAGGCTGGTCCATTTGATTACAAGCTGAGAATCTACATGTGGCATGCCATGCGGTAAATATCAGTAGCAGTATTTGCCACATGCGTTATTGATTGCATACCATACTTATCACATGCAGTAAATAAAATGTAATTACACGTCTTTTGGTTCATAAGAATTAGGCGAATGTACCACTTCAAAAAACCTCCACAAAGAAACAAATGCTACACTTTGCCAATTAATTTTTCAACACCCATAAAACCTCACAATTTTGAAATAGGAGTGCACAGCACTGAAACACTCAACAAAAACAGTGCGTTTCCATACGTTAGGACAATACTTTCAATCACAACAGTATGAAACAAACTCCCAGGAGCCAATTCAACTACACCTCTTTACAGACCCATAAAAAAACACACCTGTTCATTTTCTGTATTCTGCGCAATACATGCACATAGGCTTAACTGATGACTAGCATCAGGCATTACATCATCATAAATGACCTCTAACCAGGAAGGCACAGCCACTGAAGACTGTACATCAATCATGTGCATTGCTCAATGTGAAAATTCTACCTCCTATACCCAAATCTTGTGACAAACAAAAATAACTTTTTATAAGACAGGGGGTATGGCTCGGTAGCTACAACATTTCATACGCCTAGTCTTAGTTTTTGGGGGTAGGCTCCCCATTACACCCATAGAGTTGTGCTCCACAGGGCTATCTTCTTGACCTCGGTGGAAAGGTCTTTAAGGAGAAGGAGGAGGTGGGTGGTACAGTGAAGGGTATGTACTATTCCTTCCTGCAAAGCTGGTCATGCGAGACAATGCAATTTCTTGTTTCTCCAGAAGCCTTGAGATGCTTTGTAATGCAGAGCCATTGGAGAGAGAGAGTGGCTGCATGACCGTCTTCCATCGGATACCTCGGGGCGACAATAGATATAGTCACGTGATTCAAAGCACAAGTGCTGTAGCAAGTGAGGCTCCTCTATTCCCCAAGTAACACTGTTCCAACTGGTCCCCCTACCTCATGTACACCAATTTCTCTGTCAGGAGATCTCTGATGTCGGGAGTGCCGTCAAGCATTGTGTTTGTTTTCCTTATGTTGCCAGAAGCCTTCTTCATAGTCTGATATCCACTGATTCAACTCCTGCAGTGTCCGCGCTGTGCTTGTGGGTGGCTGCCCATCATCCCGAGGAGGGTAGTTGTCAACCACTGCAGGTTCTGGCCCTGGAATCTGGAGAGCCCCGCAATCACTGTTTCCCCAAGGCACACACCGAATCAGGTTTTTGGCACAAGTGCAAACCCCATGTATTTACTTTCTGTAGCAACTGTCTTATATTCAAGAGTTCCTGTCTCCTTCCCTTCTAGATCTCACTCAGTTTTCACCCTCTGAGGAGGTACACAAATGGTGTAAGCATTACATGAAACATCCTAATCAAAATATAATCAAGTGAATTTTCTATAGCATTGCATCTTTTATTTGATTGGCTAAATCTACTTAAATCATTATTATATCACAGAAACCAAAACGTAACAAAAACATAATAGAGATAAATGGGGGGAAAGAGAGGTGGGTTTCTTGTCAGTACTGGCTCATTGAAAACCTAAGTTCACTCTAAGACACTGAAAATATACAAATATGAAGAATTATGAGTTGTTTTGAAAACTGGGCGATTGGAGTTTTGGCCATTCTGTTACAGCTCTCTGTCTGTTGGCATGGAAATGATTGTGTTATGTTATTTAGTAGGCCATGTGGTTGCAAGTACGCTGACCCTCGATTGTATGGCAATTCTGTGCTGTATCTTGTGTTTGTTCAGAGTTCCATCTAATAGGTTCTGTGCTAGGTTGTTTATGGGATTCCCTGTCAGCCGTTTACATCATATCGGAGCTGTGTTTGATATGTGTGCCGTGCTATGTTTTAATTGGACTGTTGGACTAAACTGTGGCGCATCACAATGAAAAGTAATTGACCTTCCTAACAATGACGTAAGCAGAGGTAAGCAGTCATTACTTAAGAGGCAGCTTTGAATGATAGAAAAGGCAAGGAAACCCAACACGCGACCGGCATGCCAAGCTTAGGGTGTCACTGCCAATAACCCCCCATCCCCCGTATGGAGCTGAAGCTGCTCTTCAATTCTTTGTTTCCATCTCTGACTTGGCAGCTATGGACATCCAGGGAGGCCAGTGCTTCAGATACCTTGTATAGTGGTATATTGCCCACTCTGAGGTGTCAAATCTCCCAATTAACAGCCCCTTCTGAAGTACCAAGTGCGGATGCAGCGTGCCTTCTTTGAGGTGCTATTTGTGTGCCAATATTAGATATGTGCCTACACGAGGTGCTGTGTAATGGATATAATGTCGCCCTTTGGTGTCCCATGAGGTCCCACTCTTATTCCTATGCTACATCCCCTGTTGCGGGACAAGTTGCCCCAGATCTGCACACTGGCTACTTCCCAGGCTACACCCCCATGTCTCTAGCCAGGGTTTGGTGTCATGCCACAGAAGCCGTGAAACAAATCTCTCCCAGCCCACCTTATGATTACGGGCTTAGGTGGTATCACTGGCCTACATGGTATCACATGTTGTACTACTTGAGATATTCAATCATAGAGTGTGCTGTGATCGTGTCCTCATTTAATTTAACCTGCTAGTATAATAAACTATTTTTTACATACCACTTCACACTACAGTTCACCGACTTTAAGGACTGGTATTGCTGCTACTCAACAGGATGGTTTCAAGTTTACCTTCCTCGAAAAAATGAAATGCGGAGCTGGCACCGTCAAGCTGAGCCATTTTTCTAGCATATGTATTATCGCTTGCCAGATATTCTACCCTGCCCAACAGTGTCGACCTTGGAAGATATATTGCTGAATAAATCCAGTCAATGCGATTTTTAGGTCTGGTTCGTTGTCAAAGACCTATTGTGTATGATACTAATAAAGAGTTTTGGGTCAGTACATTGCTCATCATTTTTTTGGCTTTCTTATGAAGCTCATTTGTTTGGTTCTAACTCTGTGGCTTTTCTTCTTCTGCTACTATTCATTCTTCCCCAGGAGCATAGCTTGTTTGCCATCCTTTGGATTGGATAACTTGGTATCCTTTCACGGCTGATATCCAGGATCTACTTTTTTCATATTTTTTAAACACTTCATGGGACTGCATGTATTTTCTTGTTCTCTCTCCTGTGTGGTGCATCCCATGCCTTACATATACCACCACGACACCATCCTTTCTTCCTCTCCCCTGCTCCTAGCTTGTCTGTGGCTTCTCCAACATCCCAAGGCTTTTCTGGGCATTTTTGTAAAGCGCTCTACTTACCCGCCCTTCCTTATTCATGCTCCGACTGCTTGGGGGCATTACCTTGCTCCCACCCATTACCCCTCCTTTCTCACCTGGCCCTCCCCATCCCATTCTTTTTTTTGCCTTTTTTTTTTTTTTTACAATTTTTTAATGGCCCAGCAGCTGAAATTTGCTACTTAGGCACCCCTTTCAGAATAATTTGCTTTTGCACACCTTTTGGATTTGTTATTTACTACTCCAAGAGGTTCATCTGCAATCTTGGAACGGTAAATTAAAAAGAAAAAAGTGTCTGCCACAGTTTCATGACACATATATGAGCATATGATGTGAAATATGTGTGTGCATCCGTCATCGCGCTAGGTCTGGCTGTTTTGGGTTATTTTTTTTGCCCTTGCTTCTCGCATTGGCAGACAAGTTTTTTTTTCTCTTTTTGCTGATGCTGTTTTGCATCTACAACTAGCAATAGCTAAACCAAAGAATTTGCGGTCTTTGAAAGGCAATACCTATTGGCTTTGCAAATGCTTGTTCGATTATATGTTTTCCCTAACTGGGAACAGGGGGAGTCGAAAATAATCCCCAGTGTGATGCTAGAGTCCCAGAAGAAACGTGCTGTCTTCATTTTTGTGTTGCTCCTCATGGTTATTAAAGTTCCGAGTTCTTTCACTCCATCCCCTGAGGAGGACGGAAGTCCTGCCAGAGGCTGTTGAAGTGCAGTAGAGTTTAAATTCAAGCTCACTCACAAAGCGCGGGTTGTGCTGTGTTTTGTTCTCGCAGTTCCTGTTGAAAGAAAGGATGTCCTGTAACAATTAGATCACATAAAGACTTGCTCCCGCCAAGAAAGAAAGTGAGGCGAAGATGTGCCTAGAGCAGGTAATCCCTTTTGTTAGTTTTCCACGAAGGACGTCGAGAACTTGAGCTCCCAAGACAGAGAATGTGAGAGCTGCGAGGCCTGTTCGCAACAGGAAGTGGACAAATCATCGTTTACTGCTGTACTAAAGCTTCAAACACACGGCATGACAGAGGTGCGCCTAATGGAGGAGTACCTAGATTCATAGCTCCTTTTTAAGTCGAAGGGTTGTATCACATAATGTGAGCACTGTAAGCGCTAATTTAAGGCACGGTCTGTGCCATCATTTTGGGCTGACTCTTGTCTTAGGCGGTTGATGAGCTGGAGCAGTGTTATTAACCTCTTCCGTGCTCATGACGTCTCCCGGCCGTCATGAGTCACGATGGGCGTGTGCAAACGACGGCCGGGAGACGTCATGACCACGCCCGCAATCGGAATGTCGGCACCGCAGGAGCGCTGCGGCGGAATTTGCGCCGCAGCGAAGAGGTTAACCAACCTTAGACAGTGGTAAATAGTGGCTTGTCCTGGGAACTTTTTGAAGGAATTGTAGAAGCATTTGTTGAAATCTCTGAAGTAAATAACTAAGATGGGCGAGCCAACAAATTACCAGGGAGAGCAAGCCAAGCCAAAAGTCTGTCTTGGCTCTAAGAGCCCAGGCTAGAGCCGAGCTATGAAAATGTTTGGTATGTAAATCATGCAGCAAACATCATGTAAAATACGATAAAGTCTTTTCAAAATTCATAAAACTCTATATCTGATAGAGATATATAGCAGCGGATTCCCTACTTTTGAATTTCCCCAGGCGTCGGATTGGATCGGGGCGAATATTCATGAACTGTACAATTGCACACCGGTAGTGGGCATTAGTCGGCTCCATGAGGTGTCCGCACTGGAAGTGACATCCGTGTCACCTATATAGGTGTCACATCAGAGTGCTAACATCAGTTCTTTCCTTTCCGCGTCAGCCAGCGTCGATCCGAGAGAAGACCTACTTTTCGTGTCAGTTTTTGTCAGGATTTTTGCGACATTTTGCTGATCTTTTTTGAGGTTTCTCCTGGTGTGTCGAGGATGTCATCGAGGAAGACCGGTTTTAAACCCTGTGGCGCCTGTCACAATGACCATGTCGGTGATAGATCCGCACCTCGTGTGTTTTTGGTGTTTGGAGCGTGACCACGACTCCAAGTCATGCTCAGACTGCCGGGCCAAGACTTTGAGGGTATGGTTCCTGAAGCTTCAAGTGGCCCGGCATGCGGCTCCGCACAAGTCATGGACCCGTTCCAGGAGTCCAAAGTCCTCTTCGTCCTATTCCAAATCGTTGGGACATTCAGGTAAGAGGCACAAAAAACAGAAGTCAAAGCGTGCTTCGACTTCTCATCTGTCAGCTGACACGATGAAGGGACATCAGTGTTCCAGGCCTGGTTCCTCACATCCCCAGTCTGCCTTTCACGGCCACTGAAGGGGTTTTTAACCATGACAACTGTATACCAATACCGAGCCACGCAAGCTTTCCAGTCTCTGCATGGATGAGGGCGTGGTTCCTACTGGCCTCATGGGCTGGATCGGCACTGGTCTGGTCCAGCCACCACACACCCGGGGCAGCTGAAGCCTTCAAACCTTCCTAAACTTGCCCTGGGCATCCAATTGGTCACAGGATCCACCAGCAGCTTGTCTGAAGGAACTACTCCCTTCCCTTCAAGAGTATCTTCTCCCTCCTTGCCTCCATCTTACGACCCGCTGACGAGGATCATCTGTCACTGCTTTAGGAGGAAGTCATGCCTCTCTTGGTCAAAGGAGCCATGGAGAGTTTCCTGGTGCCAGAAGTAGACTGTGGTTGCTATTCCTGCTACTTTCTGGTCCTGAAAATGGACAAGGACCTTCATCCTATCCTAGATCTACGAGCCCTCAACTACTTCCTCAAAAAGGAAAAATTCAAGACGCTCAAATTGGTTTAGGTTTTGTCTGCCCTGGACCCAGGAGACTGGATGATAGTGTTGGACTTGCAGGACACCTATTTTCACATACCCGCCCTGCCTGCTCATTGACATTACCTGCAGTTTACAGTGGGCTATGAGCCTTTTCAGTTGACTGTGCTCCCTTTTGGCCTTACCAGTGCCCCTTCGTATGTTCACCAAGGTGATGGCGGTAGTCACTGCTCATCTGCGCAGATCAGTGGTGCCAGTCTTCCCTTATCACAATGACTGGCTGCTGAAGGTGCGCTCGTCCCTGGCTGTCCTCTCCACCTCCGGACTAAGGCAGACCTCCTGCATTCACTGGGGCTCACTATCAACATGCAAAAACAACAGTTGATGGACAGAATGCAGAACAATGTCAAACATTCACCCCAGTACAGAGATCTGGGCCTAAATTCATTGTTTTTTTGCTCACCATGCCATTCCAGTTTGAACCCAGCCATATGCAAATCAGTCTTGACCCTGTGCCTCATGGGAACAGTCCAGCCCGAACTACCAAGCCAGGTCCTCCCTGGACTGGAACCAAGCATCCTAGGACCGGTTTCGGGGTTTCACCCCTCTTCAGCCAGGATAGCTTGATTCCAGAGGCATGGAGAGCACAGGACTCACGTCTGAGAATACCCGTCCCACTCGGGGTGACAAATGCAAAAACAACAGTTGATGGATAGAATGCAGAACAATGTCATACATTCACCCCAGTACAGAGATCTGGGCCTAAATCCATCGTTTGTTTGCTCACCATGCCATTCCAGTTTGAACCTAGCCATATGCAAATCAGTCTTGACCCTGTGCCTCATAGGAACAGTCCAGCCCGAACTGCCAAGTCAGGTCCTCCCTGGACTGAAACCAAGCATCCTAGATCCGGTTTCGGGGTTTCACCCCTCTTCAGCCAGGATAGCTTGATTCCAGAGGCATGGAGAGCACGGGACTCACATCTGAGAATACCCGTCCCACTCAGGGTGACAAATGCAAAAACAACAGTTGATGGACAGAATGCAAAACAATGTCATACATTCACCCCAGTACAGAGATCTGGGCCTAAATCCATCTTTTTTTGCTCACCATGCCATTCCAGTTTGAACCCAGCCATATGCAAATCAGTCTTGACCCTGTGCCTCATGGGAACAGTCCAGCCCGAACTGCCAAGCCAGGTCCTCCCTGGACTGGAACCAAGCATCCTAGGACCGGTTTCCGGGTTTCACCCCTCTTCAGCCAGGATAGCTTGATTCCAGAGGCATGGAGAGCACGGGACTCACGTCTGAGAATACCCGTGCCACTCGGGGTGACAAATGGAAAAACAACAGTTGATGGACAGAATGCAGAACAATGTCATACATTCACCCCAGCACAGAGATCTGGGCCTAAATCCATCGTTTTTTGCTCACCATGCCATTCCAGTTTGAACCCAGCCATATGCAAATCAGTCTTGACCCTGTGCCTCATGGGAACAGTCCAGCCCGAACTGCCAAGCCCGGTCCTCCCTGGACTGGAACCAAGCATCCTAGGACCGGTTTCGGGGTTTCACCCCTCTTCAGCCAGGATAGCTTGATTCCAGAGGCATGGAGAGCACGGGACTCACGTCTGAGCATACCCGTCCCACTCGGGGTGACAAATGCAAAAACAACAGTTGATGGACAGAATGCAGAACAATGTCATACATTCACCCCAGTACAGAGATCTGGGCCTAAATCTATCGTTTTTTTGCTCACCATGCCATTCCAGTTTGAACCCAGCCATATGCAAATCAGTCTTGACTCTGTGCCTCATGGGAACAGTCCAGCCCGAACTGCCAAGCCAGGTCCTCCCTGGACTGGAACCAAGCATCCTAGGACCGGTTTCGGCGTTTCACCCCTCTTCAGCCAGGATAGCTTGATTCCAGAGGCATGGAGAGCACGGGACTCACGTCTGAGCATACCCGTCCCACTCGGGGTGACAAATGCAAAGACAACAGTTGATGGACAGAATGCAGAACAATGTCATACAATAACGATGGATTAAACCCAGATCTGTGACTGGGGGTGAATGTTTTGCCAATGTGCAACATTCCGTCCATCATCTTGTGTGTTTTGCTGTTTGCTCTATGTGGGAAGGGTATGCCCAGACGTGGGTCCCGTGCTCACTACGCCACTGGAGTCAAGCTATCCTGGCTGAAGAGGGTTGAAACTCCGAAACCGGTCCTAGGATGCTTGATTGCGGTCCAGGGAAGACATGACTTTGCAGTTCGGGCTGGACTGTTCCCATGAGGCACAGGGTCAAGACTGATTTGCATTTGGCCATGTCTAAACTGGGGTGGCGTAGTGAGCAAAATAACGTTGGATTAAACTCAGGTCTGTGACTGGGGGTGAATGTTTTGCCAATGTGCAACATTCCGTCCATCATCTTGTGTGTTTTGCTCACTATCAACATGCCAAAGTCACACCTGACTCCCTCTCAGACACTTCCTTTAATTGGAGGTGTTCTAGACACAGTGCAGTTTCAGGCTCATCCTCTCAAGCTGCGAGTCCAGGATATTCAGGTTATGATACTGATATTTCAGCTTTTATCCTGGATTTCATGAGAATGACTCTGAGGCTGCTTGATCTTATGGCCTCCTGCTTCCTGTTTGTAAATCGTGCCAGATGGCGTATGTGGGCTCTGAAGTGGGACCTGAAGTTCCAGTGGGCACAGCATCAAGGGAATCTCTCTGACATGGTCCAGATATCGGAGGGAACTGCAAAGGACCAGCAGTGGGGCTAACAAACCACAATTGGTTCAAAGGCAGACCCCTCTTCCTTCCCCAACCAGATCTCACAGTAGTGACAGATGGATCACTCCTGGGATGGGGCGACTATTTGGGAGAGGTGGAGATCAGAGTACTTTGGCCTCCGGCTGAGTCGGGGCTCAATCAACTTGTTGGAGCTTCGAGCAATCTGATTGGCATTAAAAGCATTTTTTCCCCTCTGTCAAGGGGGAAGTCAGTGCTTAATTTCAGCGGGTGGTTCACAGTGCTCAGCATCGGTACTACATTCTCAACACCAGCTTTAATGACAGTATGCAACACGGTGGCACTGTTTGAGATGAGCACACCAACAGATGTTTAATCATTCAATCTACATTAAAAATGAATATTAACTCATCCCCACTCCATTCTTATATATCTGGGTGGCCTGGAATAATCTGGTAGTTAACAGTTACGTTGGTACTGTCATTGGCAGCACTGGCAGGAGCAATGGGTGGTGCAAGCTGCAGTTCCTTCCTTCGGTCTGTTTTGCATTAAATGATCAATGACATCATATCAGAACCTCAGTAATGTCCTCAAACAACTGTGATAAAAAATTGCATTGAAAAAATTGCATTGAAAAATCGTTGATAAAACAAATGTTATAAATCAATTGATCATATAATTACTAATTTTATTGCGTTAATCGAACTCACATTAGGCTGTATCCCCCAATCTGCTTTGATTCACATATTATATTAGGCACAATAAATGTATTAGGACTATACTTTAGGTCTGGAAGTTTTAAGAACTTTCACTTCTTTATCACTTTTGGTAATTTTAATTGTATATAATAATGTATGTTTTATGTATGTATCTTTATAGCCTTGAAGAAGTCCCATTGGGACGAAACGCGTCGGCTATGATTTGGCAATGAATTGTAAGCTGTAATTTTAAATGGAAATCTGAATCACCAAATAAAGAAAACTCACCTTCAAGACATCGAAGTTTATTGTGAATCTTTGGGGATACAATATTCACTTGCTTGTATTTTAATTATGACGAACAACTTTGTTCATTACAATTGTATTTAAGTTGAGTGCTGAGCCACCCTTGTTTGTTGCCTTCCTCAAAAGGGCCCTGGCCCTTCCTTTTTTTTCTTTTTATTACAAATTAAGCATTGTGGGAATTTGGTGCAAGTGTTCATGGACAACATGACCGCTATGCGGTACTGCAACAAGCAGGATGGAGAGGGGCCATGGACCCTTTGTCAAAAGGCCCTGATGCCGCTGGACATGGCTGGAACAGCAGGGCATATTCCTGGTGGTTCAACACCTGGCAGGTTCTCTGAATGCTAGGGAAGACGAACTCAGACATCGATGTCTAGCGGATCATAAATAGCTTCTCCAACTGGAGGTGGGGCAAGGTCTCTTTCAATGGTGGGGAGCACCTTGGTTAGATTTGTTCGCCTCTAAAGAGAATGCGCAATGTCAGGTGTTTTGAGCATGGGAGTTTCCAAGGTGGCTATCGCTCAGTGACGCTTTTTGTCACGAGTGGAGCTTAGGCCTCCTGTTCGCCTTTCCACCCTTACCACTTTTGCCCAGAGTTCTCAAGAAGATCAAGAACAACCGGGCCCAATTCATTCTTGTGGCTCTAGACTGGGCACGGAGAGTCTGGTATCCTGAACTTTATAGAACAAGTGTCGATCCTTCGATCAGGCTGCCCCTTCGGGAGGATCTTCTGTTGCAGCATCAGGGGAGGATTCTCCACCTGAACCTGTCAACTCTCCGCCTACTTGTGTGAAGATTGAGTGGTAACTGTTGATAGCTGTTGTCCTTCCTCCTGAAGTCTGTACGGTTATCTTTGCGGCCGGGCAGCCCTCCACCTAGACGATATATGCATGCTGGTGGTACAAATGTATAAAATATTGTACAAAAAAGTCTATTAACCCTCTTTCTGCCTCTCTTTGTGATATTCTTCTCTTTATTCATCGTTATCTTTCTGCTTTATCCGCTTTTCTGCGGCTGCCTGACCAACCCTCTTTATTCAAGTCCCCTGTTGGTTCCTGAAAGGGCTTGTACATATGTTTCCTCCTGGGCCCTTCATTATGCCTCTGTGGGATCTGGACCTAGTTCTCACTTACCTCATGTGTGCTCCCTTTGAGCCCCTACATAATTGCCCCCTCAGATTGCTCACCATGACAACAACATTTCTAGTGGCAATATAATTTGCCCGGAGGGTGAGTGAGCTGCAGGCTTCCAAGCCTCCGTTTCTCATGATATTTCCAGATAAGGTGGTGCTTCGCACCCAAGCCTCTTTCCTTCCTAAGGTTGTGACCCCATTCTATCTGGGTCAGTCGGTCACACTGCTCAACTTTTATGCTCCTCTGCATCCCAATAAGCAAGAGGAGCATCTCCATCATCTGGACCCAAAAACAGTGTTGTCGTTCTACGTTGACCGCACAAAAGAGTTCCGGGTGGATGACCAACTATTTGTGGGTGATGTGGGCGCTTAAAAAAGGTCGGGCAGTGCAAGAAACAAACCATTTCGCGCTGGGTCGTTATCTGTATTAAGGTCTGCTATGCCCTGTCTAAGAAGCAGCCTCCTGAGGGCTTACGAGCCCATTCCACCTGGGGCAAGGCTGCGACCACGGCATTGGTTTGTGTAGTGCCAGGCTGCAATTTGGGCTTCACTGCACATGTTTGCTAAACACTACTGCCTGGACAGTCAGGTCCATGGGGATGGGCATTTTGCATGTTTGGTTCTCAAGGACTTTCTAGTCTAGGTATTTGTCTGCAGCCCACCTCCAGGAAGTATGGCTTGGGTATCTATTCAAAGGTAAGGAATCTGTAGCTAGAGGTCTCTATCAGATGAACAAGTTACTTACCTTTGATAACGCATTATCTGGTAGAGACAATATCTAGCTGCAGATTCCTTACAGACCTACCCATGCCTCTATGCTCTGCAGACACATTTCCGGGTCCCTGGTTTGAACACACACTAGTCTGTTCTTCTGGCATGGAAAACTTGAAAAGTAACTAACGTCTGCACGCCTGGGTGGCACGTATATTGGTGACCGCGATGTCGCATCGGATGCCAACTACGCCACGCGGAACCGAACTGAGCCACCTGGTGGCACACAGGGGTACTGCTCATTCAAACATTTCTGGATCCAGTCTGACACGTGGGAAATTCAAAGGTAAGGAATTTGTAACTAGATATTGTCTCTACCAGATAATGTGTTACTAAAGGTAAGTAACTTGTTCGACTGTACAACAGGTGAAGAATAATACTCTTGGATGTCTACAGTGTTAGATGTGGAGCCCACTGATGAACCATACCGCGCTGGGTAGGTGGATTTCATCCAGGTGTGTTTATGCATGCTTACGTGAGTGTACAAAAGCTAACTCTTCTCACTCCCTGTTTAGTGTGTTAGACACCTGTGGTGTACCTGTTTTGTATGTGTAAGAGACTGGCGTGATGTTTTCTGCTACTGCCACCTGCTCTTTACAGGCTCACGTAAAGATGTGCTGCTACTTTCCATGTTGTACCTTTGTTGTGATGCTTGGTATAAAACGTTCCACTTCACAAAAGACAAAACAATTTGTATTACCAATTCTCGTTTTGATGTATATGATGTAAAAGAAAGAATGAACGCTCACAAAATATCCACGCAGAGTTTACTTTTAGTTTTGTGTGAAACAAGCAGATTTTGAAATGAACTAGATGACTTTGTAACATTTTAAAGCACGCCTGACTAGCGCTGAATGTAATGTATAACACCATCCGCCATTTCTCGCATTTTAGCGAACATCACTTTGCATTTTTAGGCTTTGAACCTTTAAAGAAAGTGTAGAGACTAACCCCACAATGGCACGTGCTGTTGGCTGAAAAGCGAGACATTACTTATGTTATAGTCAGTACTTGAGGTGAAAATATCGAAGTGCATGTACTACTTGCCCCACAGTATCTGCTTGAAGTGCCAGTCAAAACACTGGAGCAGTGCTGAGAAAGACCAGTACTATCCTTTCCAAGTTAAAGAAAAAGTGCAGGTTCTGAGTACCTGTTAATACCTATCCATTTAAAGCACTGGTTATAGTGCACTTGACTTGACAGTCTAGTAAAATGCAAAATAAACATTTCTTCCTGGCATTTTACATTTTCCTCGTGATTTAAAAAGCCAGTGGGTGAGAGGGCAAAGACAGCCTTTCAAATGCAAATAACAACATCTCACTGCTAACGCAAACAGGTACAATCCTTGGCGAAAACAACGGCATGCTAGAAAGACATTGTTTCCCAGAACAATGCGGGTAGTCAAGACAGGGGCATTGCCAAACCCCCGCCTTGGCAGCCAGAGCTTGATGGGCCTCTCCTGTCTGCAGCTGGCAGACAAAGGCTCATAATTAACATAAAAGGGTGGGAGGGTGAAAGGAAGGACGGGTGAATGGATGGAAATGGTGGATGGATATACGCATGAATGAGTGAAAGGATGGATGGATGCATGGATGAGTGAAAGGGAGGGAGCGTGTATGAATGAAAGGGAGGAAGGTGGATGGTTGGATGAGTGAAAAGATGAATAGATGGATGATGAGAGAATGGATGAGTGGAAGGGTAAATAGATGGATGAGTGGCTGGATGGAGTGAAAGGCTGGATGGATGGACGGAGTGAAAGGATGGATGGGCAAAGGGATGGGTGAGTGAATGCATGGATGTAAGGATAGATGAGTGAAACGATGGATGACTGAAAGGGAGG
The DNA here is from genome assembly GCF_964204655.1 of Triturus cristatus. Taxonomy (NCBI): domain Eukaryota; kingdom Metazoa; phylum Chordata; class Amphibia; order Caudata; family Salamandridae; genus Triturus; species Triturus cristatus. The sequence goes on from NC_140590.1 coordinate 650,256,081, forward strand.
GTAGATGGATGTCTGGATGAAAGGGTAATGGGTGGATGAATAAAAGACTAAATTAATGGACGGATGAGTGGAAAGATAGATGGCTGAGTGAAAGGGTAAATGGATGAATGGGTGGATGGGTCAAAGGATGGATGGATGAATGAAAGGATGGATGGCTGAGTCAAAGGGAGGATGGAAGGATGAGTCAAAGGGAGTTTGGTTGGATTGAGTGAATGGATGGAGCGAAAGGATAAATGGATGAAAGGGGGATGGATGATTGAGAGGATGGCTGGATAGGTTTGATAGAGAAGTTTGAAAATGGATGGAAATGTTTGGGTATGAATTTATGGCCAGCCCGACAGAATAGTGACAGACGAAATGATGAAAAATTGATTGGATGACAGAATGTAAAGTTGAAATTGTAGATATCAGTGGGTGGAAGGAAGGATAAAATGGTCGATGAATGGATGCTTGGATGGAAGAGACAAGCAAGCTCTTCTGATGAGGCTCACAGTTACTTTTGGTGCCATAAGCGCTTTGGTTCAAACAGTGGAGGAGGTAGTTTAATTTTCTGGCTACTCCCTTGAGCAGAGACATTATGAAAGAAAAAACAATGTGCGGCACCATTCTGAGATTCTACCCGTGACTCTGCCTTGAAATGGTGTAGCACATGCTGCAAGATCTGCCCCATGAGGGCCGACAGTGATGCAGGTTCAAATAGAACAATTGATGGACAGAATGCTGAACAATTTCAAACATCCACCTCAGTACAGAGATCCAGGTCTAAATCCATCGTTTGCATCCATGATGCAGAAGCGTTTCAGCTTTGTACATCAGAGCATATAACTATATTGAGATGCATTTATTAATAGTGATGATTTATGAACATAAACTTAGAAACATCCTGCTTCATACACTGAAACAGTGCCATTAGCAAATAAATAAGCGAGTCATTTGTCATGTGTACCATATGTGTGGCCTAGATTCTTATTATAGATGGAGCAACTTTAGTCTATCAAACACAGAGGGGCATATTTACAAGCCCCTATAGCCACAGAACATCACTTTTTACAACGTTCCTGTTGCGACAGGGGCTTTGCCTTATTTAAAAGGCAGCATTATAATGCCTCCTTGTAAATAAGGCCCTCTTTTACGCTATGCTTAGTGTGAAAGGGGAGGACAATGGGTGTTGCTGTGGGCGTTCCACCGTAACACCCATTGATTTTGACACTGCCCCAAGGAGAACATTCCTGCACATAAACAATCTTCCACCATGGTGCAAGGGTGGCTGCGTTGGCGCTAGGCTGCTAAGTTTAGCGCCAGCGCAGGGGGAAACGCAGGGCTGCACCATATTCTTGTGAATATGGTGCAGCCCCACATTTCTGAAGTGGCAGAGTGCGGCGTTAAGCCAGGAAGGCTAACGCCTCACTCCACCACTTCCCTTGTAAATATGCCCCCAAGGTTTTTGTTCAGCACACATTCTTAACTCATGTATTTGAAGGTGCTCTTGTGTGATAACGAAGAAAAAGGAGTCTTTGTAAAATGAAATATTCGCCTAGGATCACACATTTTGGAGAAGCTGGGAAACCAGGATTGATCCCAGGCTTTCTGCTTTCACTTGTGCATTTAAACCACTTGAAGAGTACATTTCGCTCTCTCCTTTTTTTCATTCAAAGGTAGAAGCTTGGATTTTATTTCTTAATGAAAGAGGTTACAGTGTGGGTGGCAGGCTGAAGCCACATGAAAGCTTGGCTTGTTTTGGGCTCGAAGCTCCAAGAGTATCTTGAGCTGAGCCCGAATCAGGGCCAGGCATCTGGTTTGAGCTTTTAGGGCTCCGCCACATCAAACACAATGCAACACAACCACAATACAATGCAACAGCACAATGATATAATGCAGTTCAAAAAGACAACTGCACAAAAATCAGCACAACACATCACCACCATTAGCTCTGCCTAGTTGCCTAGATCCATGCATGACTAGCTGCTCCAGTCCAGGTATTTTCTTCCAAGTTTGGGATTTGTAGTCTTGTTTATTTGTTTTATAAAACCGGGGCTACAAATCACAGATTTTTTTGAGAAAAAAAAACTTAAACTGGAGAAGGTCATCGTGCATGGACCTGGGGAAGTTGGCAGGTGTGCACCATCACTGAATGCACAAACATTTTGGCCACACATTACCAACTCCACTAATCACCTTTCATAAGAAGGCGGTGAAAGGTCTTTGCATCCAACACTGCCTTACTTACGACTAAGCACATTTATGAACGCCAGTCAATAATATTTTGTGATCCAGCCCTGCATGTGTTATCTGCGGGGACACAGACCTCGGCCAAGCCGCCCTCTTCCCTGACTGAATGCATTGTTGTTTTCTTTGTCCTTCAAGTGTTTTGTCACACAGTTTTGATGTTTCAGAACAACTAGTAGAGCCGTTTTCGGACGGAGGCAAAGAAAAGATTACGTTTGGAGTGGGCAGTGTTAAAGATGTGATTGAGTGTAGGGAAAATGGGAATTCCTTAATAGTGCCTCTTAAAGGCATGCATGTAGATCTGTGGTGAAGTCAGCCTCATTTCAAGGGTGTATGACATATGGTGGAGGGTGCGGTCTCGGCCACAGAGGGCTTGAGCTGTCTGCAGGGAGACCTATTGTTGTCAATACATGACCTTTACTTACAGTGGGCTTCGGATGAACCCCACGCTCACAGCTAGGTATCCTTGTTGTCTCATTAGGCCATCTGCTTCTTATTTAATGGCTTTATTCCCTATTGCGTTTGTGCCATCCATGGTGTAATTCCCTCCTTTTAACCTCATCATTCTCCCATTTGGGAGACAGGCATGTCCCCTGCATGGTAAAACATATAACCACCCTCCCTCACAGCTGCCTCCGTTTACGACCAAACTCCTATTTCCACAATCGCCCCTTCTTGCCCGTACCCCCCCCAGCATCCATCACTTGGATTTTGCCCGGCCCCTTTCACCCCGTAGACTTCCCTCTCCTCTGTGGAGTGGCCATCCCTTGCTGGTAAGAGTGATGAGGCGGTGGTGCCGGATTGGGGGGGTGGGGTGGAATAAATAATAAATTTTCCCTCGTCGTCATCTGTCGAACGCCCCTCCTCACCCCCCCAATCCGGCCCCACCGCTCTTACCTGCACGGCCGCAGCTGGGAGTGGCTTGACTGCCACTGCCAGGATGTTTGGGTAAAGTCTCTCCAGAGGTACAGCTGGGTCACATCAATCAATCAATCAATCAATCATAGGCATTTATATAGCGCACTACTCACCCGGAGGGTCTCAAGGCGCTGGGGGGGGGGGGGGGGGGGAATGCTACTGCTCGAACAGCCAGGTCTTGAGTTGCCTCCTGAAGGCGAGATGGTCCTGGGTTGTCCGGAGGTGGATGGGGAGGGAGTTCCATGTCATGGCTGCCAGGTAGGAGAAGGATCTTCCTCCGGCGGTGGCTCTGCGGATGCGTGGAATGGCGGCAAAGGCGACGCTGGCGGAGCGGAGCTGGCGGATGGGTTTGTGGAAGCTCAGGCGTTTGTTGAGGAACTAGGGGCCCAGGTCGTGGAAGGCCTTGTGTGCGTGGGTGAGGAGTCTGAACGTGATCCTCTTGCTGACGGGGAGCCAGTGAAGGTCTCTCAGGTGTCCGGAGATGTGGCTGTGTCGGGGGATGTCCAGGACGAGTCGTGCGGAGGCGTTCTGGATCCGTTGGAGTTTCTTCTGGAGTTTGGCGGTGGTGCCGGCGTAAAGGGCGTTCCCGTAGTCCAGCCGGCTGGTGACGAGGGCCTGGGTGACCGTCTTCCTGGTTTCGGAGGGGATCCACCGGAAGATCTTACGAAGCATGCGCAGGGTGTTGAAGCATGAAGACGAGACGGCGTTGACTTGTCTGGTCATCGAGAGGGAGGAGTCCAGGATGAAGCCTAGGTTGCGTGCTTGGTCCGTTGGCTTGGGGGTGGCTCCAAGGGCAGGGGGCCACCAGGAGTCGTCCCAGGCGGAGGGTGCTGATCATAGGATGAGGACCTCCGTCTTGTCTGAGTTCAGTTTCAGGCGGCTGTCCTTCATCCATTCGGCGACGTCTTTCATCCCTTCGTGTAGGCTGGCTCTGGCGGCGTCCGGGTCATTGGTGAGGGAGAGGATCAGCTGGGTGTCGTCGGCGTAGGTGATGATCTTGAGGTTGTGTTGGCGTGCGATGGCTGCGAGGGGGCTCATGTAGACGTTGAAGAGGGTGGGGCTGAGGGATGACCCCTGTGGAACGCCGCAGATGACTTCGGTGGCCGCTGACCGGAACGGGGGGAGGCGGACTCTCTGGGTTCTTCCGGCGAGGAATGAGATGATCCACTCCAGGGCCTTCTCCTGGATTCCGGTGTTGTTCAGTCGTTGTACCAGGGTGCGGTGGCAGACAGTGTCGAACGCTGCGGAGAGGTCTAGGAGGATGAGGGACGCTGTTTCCCCGTTGTCCAGTAGGGATCTGATGTCGTCTGTGGCAGCGATGAGGGCAGTCTCGGTGCTGTGGTTGGCTCGGAAGCCGGACTGCGAATGGTCAAGGGATCCGTTGGTCTCGAGGAAGGCGGCTAGCTGTCTGTTGACGGTCTTCACGATGACTTTGGCAGGAAACGGGAGTAGCGAGATGGGGCGGAAGTTCTTGAGGTTGGAGGGGTCCGCTGTTGGTCACATGGCACACCGGCCTGGGTTTCTGTGTGGCACCTGTGTCTGCCGGACAGTTCACTTCAGACACCTTCTTAATTATATTTTTACTATCAAATGTGCAATCTGAATGCATAATTCAACAAAATGCCAGGAGTAGCAAAAATGATATCACATATACTTTTACCCCAATAACACACCGGCAGTGACATCATATGACCCTTCATGTTTTCTCAGGAAGTTATTTCTTGTGACCGTTACCCCTACGTATTTCGTCAGCAGGGTATAGAGTGCCTATGAACCTTTGAAGTAATTCGAAAAATGGCATAAATAGGTGGTCAGTTCGGACCATATGAGGGGAGGAGACTGAAGGAAAATGTGAGGGAAAAGGAGTTTGCCGACTAAGAGCACCAAACAGTTGCAAGAATTGAATGCATGGCTTCCAATTACATTCTGTCCAATTGTGAGCTCTGGGCTCACCCGCCTTCACCTCTCCACCTCCTCAGAGGTATAATACTCTCCTCCAGAGCCCCAGTACTGTAGGGAAGCGCTAGATTTTCAGGCACCCCCAAAGAGAGCTCCAGACATCAATAGTCACTGTCATTGGAGCTTACATTTTTTGTAGTTCCAGACAAGCTTGCCAGTGGCTATGTTCTGAGCTCTGGCTTCTTCTAATGTTAGCCGTTTGCCCCATCTCGAGGCAGCACCTAGCCCAGCAGCAATCCCAACTCTTCAGGAGATGTCAGCTGCCCTTGTATGAGGAACGGCCGCTAGGGAAATGTAGTGGTGGGGCGGAGGGGTGGGGAATTACAAAAATAATTTGAAAAGAAAAGCTCACTTACCTGCTGGTCGCTGCCTCTCCTCCGTCCTCTTCTGTAGTCTCCAAGAAGCCCACAAGCTGCCAGACTCTCCTGGTTAATCCCAACGTTGCTGTCATCTTCAGGACAGCAGCGTCGTGATTGGTCTGAACGCCCACGGCGTTCAGAGGGGGAGTGGGAGCCTGTGCATGTTCTTCACCCGGCCTTGCAATACAGTCGGATGGAGAAGATGCTAAGTGCGCATGACAGTTTGCTCGGCCCAAGATGTCCGGCCAAACCGTAATGCCCACTTGTTTTGCAGCAACCACTACCACTCCTCCTCCCTGTGAGGTCAGCCAAGCCCCGTCCGGCCCTAACCTGGTTCGGGCTCCGTACAAAAAAATAAAATGATAATAACGTAATGTTATTAACGTTGCGTTATTATCATTCTATTTTTCCTTTGATCTCAGTTGGCGATGCTTTATCGGACGAGCCGCCACTGCCTTGTATTCAGAAGGAGAAGCTGAAGATGGTAGGAGCCCAGGCTTAGGAATGTGACAGGCCTTCAGGGATCGAGGTCGGTCACAGCAGAGGAGCACAAGACAAACTGAAGTGCACTGCGATACAGAAATGGCCTGGATTTAGTTGACGCCGGTTTAACAAGTCTCTACGAGCCACAAAAGAAGTGTGGCACCTGAGATGTAGTGTTGAGTGTCGACTCAGATGGCAAATGGATTGCCTGAGCTAAAGAGTGGTAGGACTTCACAGAGGCTGGTTGCCAGGTGATTCGCCAAAGCACTACAGAAGGGATGGGACTGTGTTTCTTTACCAATGTGGACGGATTGCTTTGTTGCACCAGCAACAAGAAACAGGTGGGGAATAGCAATGTGACCAAATGACAGCTTCTGCAAGACTGACATAAGGGCTATGGTATAGACTCTTGCAGCTGTCTAAGGTAGCCGGAGGCTGCTGGTATTGTAGAAGCCTACTAAAGAAATACCATTCTGTCAGGACATGTGATAAAGGAGAGGATTTATTAAATGACAAGATATAAATCAATATTACATGCAGCACGGGAACAGACAGCAAAGTGGCTGAATGTCCAACAAGGAAGAGTCTTCCAAAACCTTTTATGGGTGCAAACCACAATGGAAAAGGACCACTATTCATGCAAATATGTTCAGTAAAAGTACAGGATTATGACACTTCTTAAGAAATAAGCAAAGCGGGAGGCTTCTGCCAATCAGTAGCCTCAGCAAGTTACGCAAGTATAGAGCACTGGGCCAATCATAAGAGGCCAACACTGCGTGATACCTGCATGGTCTGAGGTGTTTCACTGTTGCTACCCTCGTGTTCTCTGCTCGTGACACTTTGAGACTGTCCAAGCTAATGCAATGTACCAGTAACGATAATTTGTAAGGAAATTATTTGCAGCATCATGTTCCAGTGAAGGACAAATAGACGGTGCCACTTCTAAATATGGTGTGCCGAACCGCCTGTTGCTTAAGCTAGCATCATGTACTGTCTGAATGTGGTTCTTGAGCAAGTCTTGGATTATGAGAGCAGCTTGCTTTCAGCAAATGGAGAAACATTTATTTAATTAATTTATGCCAACCTTCTACAGGCCTAAAAGTAGATATTTGGTATCAAAATATAAAATTGGCTTCCACAATATTGCGTTAACCCAATGCATAGGCTTATTTGAGGGAGTAGAGGTGGAATAAACTTACAGCTTGATTATCCACAGTCCAGAGGGGTACGCAGAATTTAGTGAGTCCGATACCCCAGGGTTCAGAATTTATGGATGCTACGAATTCCAACTATCATGACTTATGCCCTGAAAACGCGGCATAACATGTGCATGTCCCGGCATTTATATGGCATTATTTACCTGTTAAATTATACGAAGTCTGACAAGCCAAAATTTAACATGGAGTGCGAACTTCATCACACTACCAGGAGCAATAAATATTGCACCACTTACAATAGTGATCCCCGCACAAACAAGTGCACTTATTATCAAGCTCTTGCACCACTTGGGCGAAGATGGGTAGACGTGCTAATAGCTTCAATTTCAGTGCAGTCACCCTTTCACCTGCTCGATGTGCTGCTTTAACATACAGAAACAGGGCCAGATTTATCAAAGTGTCACCAAATGGAGCGCAGCAGCCACAAATGCTGCACTGTATTGTGTGCCAGGGAAAGAGCAGGAGAGTGCCATATCTACAGAGATATGGCTCTCTCCTCCCGTCTCCCTAGTCCAGGCGCAGAATTTTGCTGCCAAGCATCACGCACACACCTTTGCGCCTTAGTGCAAGGGTTTGTGCAGGGGACTAGCATAGGTTTTGTACCAGTTGGGTTCCCTTCCAGTGCAAAATACTATGATATGACAACTTTAAAAATGTTTCCTTCTTTTTATGTGTGCTGTACAGTGCAGCACACATGCAAAGTCGGAAAGGAACAAAGTCGCTTTTCATAAGCCTATAGGGAATCTTTGATCAGCCTATCAGGCTTTAATATCTTGTAGAAGAATTAAGAAATCCAAAATGGGTGGGTGCTCCATTAAATTCTTGACAGCGACCCGCGGGAATAATCTTCCTGAGAATTCACGTGCAGTGTCCGATTTGTTATATGCAGTGTCTAATTTGTTAGCTTTCTGGAGAAAGCTGAAGACCTGGTTGTATCAACTTTAGGGCTTTGACTGGAACTTGTAAAAGATAATGTTCCAGGCCTGGGATAACCCTGTGGGGATGAGGGTGCGCTTTATAAATACAAACATGCATACATACATTAGAAAGGAGAAAATAAAACATTTATTCTTCTAATGCTTGGTTTAAAGTGGCGTAATTTTTTTTACGTGAAACCCTGTCTACTTTTGTTAGTAAATAGGTTTTGCGTCAAAAACCTTGGGTAGTTGCTTGGGAAAGCCCATTTAGCTCCCATGGAACACCCCTTGACACTAAGTAACGCAAAGCAGTGCTTCACAATGGGTTTTTTACTTTCAGACTACTTTCCAGCCCAAAACAAGTTTTGCACTGGAAAGTAATTTAATAAAAAAACATTTTGTGCAGGTTTGTGTCACTTCTGTGACTCAAACCCAGTGCATAATGTTAGCAAAACTGGCCCTCGGTGTCTTCAGGGGCTTAAAGAACCATGCTAAAGTACTGCAAAGTGCCTATTCTAGTATTTTTCTCAGAATGGCTAAGGGAAAACAAGAAGCAAAAAAGACAGACATTGGACAGAAAGGTCTCGCCCGCTCTGTGGCATATTTTAACATCAACCAATCCGTCCCACTATGTTAAGATGGTACTAACATGGTGGTCTGTACCTCATTGCGAGGGAGAGCAGAATAAATATTCTTCTGGTCATGCAAGAGGTCCTGGGTTTTTCTATAAAACATCCTTTGTGTAAACCCCAGGCTTTCCCTTTATTTTGGGGTACACAAGGCTGGATTAAAAACACCGGAGTATATTACCATGAACATCCTTTCTAAGTTTCCTTTGCCAGTGGTTTGTGTTACTTTCAGACTACTATCCAGGAAAAATTCAAGTTTTGCACTGGAAAGTAATTTAATAAAAAAGCATTTTGTGCTGGTTTGCGTCACTTTCATTACTCAAACCCATTACAAGATGTTAGTAAAACTGGCCCTCCGTGTCTTCAGGAATTTGCCTGGTATTGAAACACAGCTACTTGGCTTTAGACTTGAGATAAGAAAAAATATACCTCGATGGATCAGCTGGGCGTAATAAAAGAATTTGCCCCATGAAATATTTTGCTAGCAAACGAATTTGTCACTTTTTTGTAAATTTGTACCACTCTCTGACATTTTGCGAATTTTACAGAATTCCAGCAATGTTTGTGGCATTTCCAAACATGCCAAGACTTCGAAACTTCAAAAAACAGCACAACCTGCTGAATTTCAAAGTTTTTCCTAGATTTTGAATCGTTTTTCACAAAAAAAAGCACTGGCAAAGCCTTTTGGTCGGGCTTGCATTTTGTGTCCTGACTAAAACATTTTAAAAAGAAAAGGAGTCTGCTGCAGTGGAACAAAACAAAACAAAAGTGATTGCTTTCATATCAATGCATGTAACCGATAACAAATTTAATATGTGAATATTCAGTGTGCTTCTCAGATGTAAAATAGCCCCTTGTGCTCTGCAATTCAAGCAGTCAATAGAGAGTGGAATGATACACTAAACTGCCAATAGCATCAAGTGAAAGAGACTTAAACATGTTTATTTTAAAGAATAGGTAACAATTGGTCTCTATGGGTGTGCTAATAAGGCAGACCTAAAAAAACAACTACCCATTGCGAATGGCCACCGTGGCACGTACGCAGTGGGATGTTCAGGCCTTGGGCCTCGACCGCTTCTGCCCAGTGGTCAGTGGTGCTCATGCTTTATGAGTCAGGCCTTGTGATGGGAAGGGGATGATGTGTTTCCTCATCCTCTCAGTTGTTTTCTCCATTCATCTGTGCACCTGCTTTAATCTGGTGGTGTGGGCTACCACATTCTGCGCACATCAAAGCGGCGCGCACAGCTCATGTCCTCCGGGATAGATCTGAAACGGGTGGATTGATCTTTTATGAAGGGCCTCTTTATGCCAACCCCAGATAATGTGACTAATCACTGCCGTTTGCAGTTTTGCAAAAATATATTAATAGTTATTTATGGCCTGCGTGTTTGTATGTGCCCTGTCCTCCTCCTTAATGCAGCAGACTGAAAAATAAAGCACGCCATCTTTTCTTTAATGTTTTGTGATGCACTGCTCTGAGCCCAAGGGCTGATTGTTCTAATGTGTTTATTTATCAGAAAAGAGCTCCTGCGCAGGGCTGGATTTAAGGGAGCGTCTGAATGTACTAAGTACAGGTATAATTCGTAAAAGAAAGAATGATCTCGTTTTAGTCTCTGGTGGGGGAGGAGCTTGAATATCATGTTTCGGTCAAAGCTTCCTAGATAGTGTATGCACTGTCTGTTCAAAAACATATGGTTGCTGAACAAGAATATACATGGGATTGGAGCCCACCCATAGCTTACCATTGGTAAGCCTTCCTTCTCACTCTCATTTAACCGCTTATTATCCGTGTCCAGCTTGCCCATCTTGTATTTGTTCCTACCATGGTGCATTGCCTCTGTACTTCTCTTTTGATTGGTTACCTTCGGGCTTCCCCTGCTTGCTTTTCAAGAACTTCTATTTTCATTTTTAAGCACGCCATGAGAGTGCATGTATTTTTGTGCTGTCTCCTTCATGTACTTCTCTCCCCCTGCACTTTGTGCTGCTCTTTCATACCTCTGCTACAACACTGCCCACACCATTGTGCTTCTCTTCAATGCTTCCTAAACCCACCCCTTCCATATTGCTTCTCCACCAGTGCTTTCCTTCTCTCTTGCCCCTTGCTGCTTTCCCCACCCCTGCCCTTCATGTTGCTTAGCCCATCCCCCATGTTGATTCTGCCCCCCTCCTTAAACCCCTGTGTTGCATTGGCGACCCCGCCCTCCACTGTGGTCCTTCTGGCCCCCCATTGATTCCGCTTCTATCTCCACCCGCTTTTAAAAAAAATGCATTTGCACATTTAACCTTTTTTCTTAGGTACTGATCCAATTCAGATCAGTAACTAAAAAAAAAAGTGCCCAAGACATTTTGGTGGTTGATGCATGTGTACTGCTTGCGCCTAAAAAATGACAAGGGAGCTTGCATCAAAAGCTTTTTATTTTAATCTTAACCCAGACTGCACAGCATTCAGGATGCTGTGCAACGTGGTTACAAGCAATTGGCAAAGCTACTAGATCATAACGGCGAAACCTATTGGCTTTGCCAATGCTTGTTTTGAAAGCTGCTATGTTAAGCTGAAATAGGAATAGAGTTGTTATGTTAGAATGAGAGGTCCAGTAGCCGATGTGTAGATTATAGATGGGTCTATTGATCTTAGGTGCAGATTATAATATTCATTTTAAGCACTTGGTTTAGTCCACAGCATAGCTCTATAATAAGCCCCACCAGGAGCAGCCTCCTTGCTGCTCAGCCCATACTCCAACTGACACTCCCAACCCACAGGGTCCCTTGCATCCCAGCCACTCCAACCACTCCAGCCACTCCAACATTCCACACTGCACATTCATACTGGCTGAGCAGCAAGGACCGAAGAAGTAGGGAAGATGCAAAGCACAATACACGAGATTTAACACATCTTCCCTCTGTACCCATCACACAAAAGTATTGGCAATACTAGATGGAAAATATGATATTACATAAAAGAGCATGCATGGAAAACACAAAATGTAACATTGAAAATACTGAATGGAACAAAGCGTTACTTCAAGGAACATGATTGAAAACTAGTAATAATAAAAGTAAATATATAATGCGGAATAAAAGATAGAAACGTCTTAAATAAAATATGGTAACAATAAATTGGGGTCAATGCACGGAAACTGCATGAAACACACTTCTTCCCCTTTAACGAACACAAAGAAATGCGATAGCGAGGTGGAAAGAACGCATACTCTTTAAGAAAAACAATTGCTAACCAAAAGGCGAGAAAGAGGAAACAGTCCTACAACCCCTTTAAAACACAAAGGAACAATTATTATATATACAGTATATCCCCTCCACGTACACACCACAACACACACACACATTACCAGTAGCGGTCCGTGGAGGGAGTTCCGTGTGGCGGTGAGGCGGGGCGGTGGAGGGGCAGGGTGGAGAAATGTAAACACCGGAATATGGATGAACGGAGGTAAGTACACATTTAAATAAATAAAACAAATTCCCCGCCCCGCCTCACCGCCCCACGGAACTCCCTCCACGGACCGCTACTGCACATTACAGAAAAATCCAACAAACCTCACAACGCACACACAACCCTTGCAGACCCCTACTGGGAAAAACATGTCAATGCCGTTACAACCACCAAACCACACCAGGTGGCCAGACCAGCATGAACTGGCAAATAACACAGAAACCAACAACAAAGAGGCACGGCACACCAAATCCCCAGCGACACCACACAAACACCACCAAAGCACTCTCGGAAACATTAGACAACAAAAACCTCTCCTGCACCCAAAAGAAGAACACTAACCTCCCACAGAAAAAATGGGTGAATACACCCCACACGTCATCCCTCCAACCAGGGCATCTAGTGTAATTGCAACATACAAGCAAAGGGTGACTTCCATGCCACGCACCTTAACTGAAGCAAAGGGCATCTCAAGAAACAGTAATCAATAGGCGGCTTCCACCCCACATGTCATCCCTTCAACCAGGGCATCTAGTGTGATGCCCCACACCTTACCTCAAGCAATGGGCATCTCAAGAAACAGTAAGCAGTGGGTGACTTCCACCCCACACATCATCCCTCAAACTAGGGCATCTAGTGTAAAAGCAATAAATGACATGACAGTAACGCAAGTACAATTCCACGTGCCAGAAACTTGCACACAGGAAGGAATATACACTGTCACAGAAAGCCATAACATAGCAAAAACACATTAAAAATTCCCACACATAGGAAAAACTTGCATACCAATAACAGAAAAAATCAAACCAACATGACAATAATAAAGGTGATGATTCCACGCACAAGAACTTGAGCACAGGTAGGAATTCACACTGCCACAGGAAGCCTTATAATATAGCAAAAACACAGTAAAAATTCCCACTCACAGCAAAATGTGCATACCAATAACAGAGGAATCAAACCAACATGACAATAATAAAGATGATGATTCAATGCACCAGAACTTGCGCACAAGTAGGAATTCACACTGTCACAGGAAACCCTTTAACATAGCAGAATCACAGTAATAATTCCCACACACAGGAAACTAGTGTACCAACAATAACAGACCAGTTGTCAAGTACAACATCCCCTGATGACAACATGGATAAATAATCAAAGAGCTCTACAAATGCACGCCAGGAGAAAAATGCAGCAATAAAAGGCATAACCCAACTGTACATCATTGAACATTTCAAATCGAATCAGCACTACAAACTTCAGTCTCACACTGGAGGCCATTGCTTCACTCCAGTGAGCGACTCCTCACCCGAAATATCTAGTAGCTTGAGAGGATTCACTGTATACCCTCAAGCAGATCGGGGAACACTGAGAAAAATCTGAAATACCCTACGACAGTGTTAAACTGAATTCCTCGTCCAAACTCGACACCATGATGGTGAACTTAACCTCTCCTTTAGTAGCAGCAGTGTGTCCCAGAAGTAAAATATTTCCATAAAGATAATAGACGCCTTGACACATTGCTTTAAAGAGATGAGCCTCTCACCCAAACTGCCAATGACATCCAGTAGTCGAAATAGAAGCCGATGTTGTGCACCTGTAAGCTAAAAATGATAAAGATCTTGTGACCGTCATTGAATTTAAGAAGTGCTCCCACGATGACTTCTCTGAAGCGCCATGAAACTTCTGGGTGTAAGAGCGCTTTATAAATAATTTTAGCATAACATAACATAACAATAGTGCGGGACCCCCCTCCCGCTTACTGGCCATGACATCTGAGAAGAAGAATAGGAAGAACAACAAGATGGCAGCACGTAGAAAAAATACTTCCCGGGTAGCTACAGGCACGTACATGCAACAAAACATGCTGCGCTCCTGGAAACAATGAAGATGCCGCCAAACTCTCCGCAGCAACTTCATGCATCTTCACGCAACCCCATGGGCATGGTAAGGGGTGTGCGAGCCACCTACCACACCATTTCATGACCCATTCAAGTGCCACTGTACGGTACAACCACTCGGCCCATTTCAATGCCGCATCTCGTCACAGAAAAATGGGTCGCAGATCAAACCCGACAAATTCCACCAGCGCAACTCCCCAATCTGGAACAGTGGAGGAATAGTTTAAAACATGGGTTGTCCCTTAGCCGGTTCCTGATTTTAGTAATAAAGTAGATGCCACTGCAGGTCTCTTCTGCCATTAAGCACTGCGCTGCCAGCAACTCCACACAGGCAGCTGACAAGAAAACTGGTGCACGAACTGCTAGTGTAGGTGCCAAGAGAGTCAACCATGTGGACATCTGTATCAATACCCTGGAGTGAAGGCTGTTAGATGTAGAATAACACTGGTGGGCGATCTCCAGGGCATCGTAGATTTCTGCAGGCTCCAGTACCTTGAAACTTCTTAATTTCAGAACAGTTCTCTTGAAGCTTTTCCTTCTAGTCTTAGTTTCTCAGTTTCTCTCTATAAGTTAACTTCTTTAAAACACCTTGCACACGTAGTTTCTTCCTTAAAATCTTCACCAAAATATGTTATGTTAGAATGAGAGGTGCAGTAGCCGATGTGTAGATTATAGATGGATTTATTGATCTTAGGTGAAGATTATACTATTAAGCTCTTGGTTTGGTCAATAGCATAGCTCTATAATAAGCCCCACCAGGAGCAGCCTCCTTGCTGCTCAGCCCATACTCCAACTGACACTCCCAACCCACAGGCGCCCAAACATTCCATTGCATCCCAGCCGCTCCAACATTCCACACAGCACATCCATAATGGTTGAGCAGCAAGGACCGAAGAAGCAGGGAAGATGCACAACACAATACACTAGATATAACAAAAGTGTTCAGTCATATGGCTCTGTTAACCATGAGTTTCTGATTACTCTGAGCCTGTTTAAGTTGGACCAGTGTTTGAGGGTCAGGAAGAGATAGTGGAGGTCGAAACAAGCTGGTATGGTTTTCTTGGAAAATATCTTGAAATAGTGTCTTGATGGATCTTTACTGGACCTCTGTGTCACCAAACCTAAAGTCTGATGAGTTGTTGGACCTTGGTGAACTAAAGAAATGTTGAATAGTGGTATTGGGAGGAAATGTGGCCCAATGATGTAGAGTTGAAATGTGGATCAATTGATTAGGCAGGAAATTTGGTCTGGTAGCCCGGTTTGGAACTTGGTTTGTTATCCCAGCTTCAGCTCTTGACCAATAAGCATGTGATTGTGGATAAATCGCCTTGGGAGTTGTTTAGGGTTAGGCAGAGTGGGAGACTCACTCTGAACTGAGTTTTGAGGGAACTGCCAGCTAACAGCGGCACCTCACCTACCTCTTCCATCGGAAGCTTATACCTAGTGGCCCACACGCCACAAGATTGCCAGTTTCTGAACTTCAACTGGCCCTTCCTATTAAGGACTGACCTTCTAATGTTGCTTTTTCTGCCTGTGACTGCACGGAAAAAAGAATTCAAAAATGCCTGACATCTAAGGAGAAAACAATATGTCTGATGTTCAAAAAGAAGACTATTTGCACGTCGGAGGCATTAGTGTTTTATTCACGGAAAGAACCCTCTGTTTTGGGAGCCGGTTTCTGTGAAACAAAAATATTTGCTGAGTGGGCTACCTAGACATGGTGGTCTACTCCTCTTTTCTGAAAAAAGAGCTCCCACTGATTCAGTAAAAGGATTTATGTCATAAATGCCCTGCAAGAATGGGAAGTTACTAACGTTGTGGCCTGGGGGGTGGGATAGGGCCTTGGTTGGGTTTTGGAAGTAGAGCCTCTAACATTCTAGCTGGCCAGTAGACCACCCGCCATTATCTTAATGACCCTCTTAATCTCCTTTTGCCTACAAATTGGAAAAGTAGCATAGGAATGTGATGTTCAAATGCTTAAAAACCCTACTTCATGTACAAAGTTTCAGTGGTGGCTGCCACATACACATAGTGGAAGGGCAGGGGAGGGGGCACAGGGGAGGGGGAGATATAATAAGAATTATAATAATTGAACATTAAAAAAAAGTTAAACTTACCTGCTGCCAGCCGCCTCCCGACATCCTTGTCCCAGCAGACACTGTAGACTAGTCACAGACCCTCTGTGCAATTCCTGTGCTGCACAGTAGTGCGGGGATTGGCCTGAGCGGGCTAGAAAGACACACTGCTCAGGTCAGGGAGTCTGTGGGGTTTCTCTAACACGGCTGTTCAATACAGCCATGTTAAAGCATCCTAAGTGTTCATGTGAGTTTGCTCAGCCTGAGACGGCCGGCCAAACACACATGAGCACTTAGGGAGTGAACTAGCACTCCTCCTCCCACCTCCCATGCCTCAGCCCTGCCCCTCCCTGCACACGCTGGCTGATCAGCGGCTTAAAAATAAATCAATACTGAAATTAACTATTATTTTTTTGCTGCTGACTTTGAGCCAGTGGGGCGACGCTCCTCTGCCATTGCGGAGGACCTGCCCTGCAAAGTTTTGAATAGTCTCACACCTGTTCTTTTGTACACCGCTCTCTTGCTCTGCAGCTAGTTCCACAATATATAAATAACAAGTGCACATACCAATACTTCAGAATTACATTCAGGAGCAACAGACACATTGTACATTTACCGGTGAGAATTCCGGGCTCCTAGCCAAAAGCTCTGTGTTCAAAAGAAGAACACGTGTGATCTCAGGGAGCAGGCAGACACGTATTTCTACAAGAGCACCCCAAATAATATAACGCTATTGAAATGGGAATGCTTGATTATGTGTTGCAGTGTTGGAATGGGAAAAATTTTACTTCGAGAACCCTTAAATTGTGGATCATGGTGTGGCATAGGGTCAGTGGTGGCTGCTTCCAATAATAAGTGGTGAGGCAGCGGGGAAGGGGCGAGGGGTGAAAAATATTTTTTAAAAAGGACTTACCTGATGCTGCTGAGATCCAGCTTCTTCCACGTGTGCTCACATCTCCCAGACTCCACACCCAATCCTGACGCTGCTCTCATGTTATTACCCAGCACGAGAGAAGCGCCTGGATTGGTTTAAACAGGCTGGTCTGATGCTCGCTCAGTGAGTTGGGCCTCTTCTCCACCCTGCTGTACAACACAGGTGGGTTGGAGAAATGTTAGTGTGCATGTTGGTTTAGCCATCCTAAGACGGCCGGCCAAACCAACATGCGCACTTACAGTGCGCCTACCACTCCTCCTCCCTGCTGCTGTCCCTAGAGGATGGCCACGCTCCGCCTTAGACTCGTACCACTCGGCAGATCCGGTTTAGCCAGGGAAAATTAAAATGATAATAAATTGTTTTATCATCATTTTATTTTTTCATCTGCTGGCTTTTAGTAGTTGGGCGACGCTCCTCTGCCATTACAAAGTAGCCGCCGCTGCAGAGGATAGACAAGGTCACACGAAACAGAGCTTGAAAAGCTGTGTCTGACAGTCAATGTCAACAATTGGCAATAAGCAAAGGGCATATGTTACAGTAACTCTGTTCTAGTTTACTTAATTAGCCTCAAAGAAGCTGCATTTTAAAATAACCTGCATGCTGCAGAGATCTTTTTGTGCTCATCAATTTTGAGGGAATTATAATAGTGGTAAGATAACTCTAGTGGTTAACACAGTACTGGGAGAGTTCTCTGTTTTGTCACAATCTTAACTCTTAAAATAGCATAACGTGTTAATATGCCTGCTGCAAAGCACATCGTGTAACATGCAGATCACAGATTTGTATTTAAGTAAATTAGTAGGATGGCTACTGCTTTTGACTCTGAGATGATTTTGTTACTTCCAGTTCATAAGTTGCAATCCCTTTAATAGAGCATAGTTTTCTATTTACCAGCATCAATAAGCTGCATACAAACTGTAAGACATGGATTTAGATCCTTATTGTTTTTTTCTCAACCTGTTGTTATTCTAAGATTGCAAAGAAGGGATAGTTTGGGAAGTAATAAATTCTTTTGAGTAAAGACAATCACAATCACTGCATTATGTTTTAAAGCCTGACAATCTGTTCTCTTGACCATTCAGTCTAAACATATAATCACTACAAGTATGGCTGGTATGTGGTTCCTAACCCTTATAATCCATATTGTTTTAAGCAATATTTCCTGTGCATTGATTTACACAGTTGCATGATTGATTGCCTCTCTGAGGGTGATGTAAAGTGCTTGGACGCCCTACAATGGGATGATTAGTGCTGTAAAAGATTTAATAAAAATAAATTATCAAGTGTCATTTAAATCATTATATTTGTAATGGCTCACACACGCACACACAATCTTGCGTTTTTATAATGCATGCACCTCTCTTACATAGTAGATTGGACAAATGTAAAAAACATTCCTCCATGCCATAGTTTCTCTAAAGTACTTGTGAAGTGATAAGCTGTGTGCCTTTGTTACCTTCCATTGCAGTGACATCTATGTAATAGGCTCCAGATAATCCCCAGCAGTATGATACTTGAACAAAAGTAGGGCTGATGGCCCTTTAAATCAGGCCTTTGTTTTTGGTCTTACTGCAGGTGAAAATAAAAAAACCTCCTTTACCCATGCAGGTTGCTGCACCGAACGGAGGACAGACAACATGCGGGCATAGCTGAATAATGTCCCAGTTTCGGAAAATGACACCAGGACAAATTCAGCATGTGTTCTTGTGTCAGCCAGATCCCTGATCCAGCCCAGAAATAGCTACCAGAACTGAGATCCAGCACTGTATGAATGTACGGATCTGGTACTACAACAGTTATGACCGAACGCCATACATATTTGAATCTGTCTGTCCTTACCCCAAGTGAGACGTCATCTCTAAACCATCAGGCCCAGGCCATGTCCACTCTTCATATCATACCAGTAAGTCCCAGGTGTATTTCAGCCTCTTTGGGTAATGCGAGGGAGTGTGATAATTTGTAAGCACACTATGTACTTAACCATCTTGTGGCAGTCACCTCCTTGTGTGGCCAGCACATCCACACAAAGTTCAAAAAAGGGGTTAGGGAACTTTCTAAATGTGATATGGTTTGCTCACTGCGTCGCCTCCTCTGTAGAGTATTTCAGCGTTGAGATCTCCAGACATTAAAGTCTTTCCCTAACGTTATGGGACCACAAGCATGCAGTGCCCTTACAAGCAAATTTGCTTGAGGAAAGCTATTGAATAACGTTATGAGCAAGATAAAGGTGTAGGTTGTCATAGGAAGCCTTGCAGACAAGGTATTGTATTTCAACTTTTACTCCAGCTGTCATCTGTAACCAATGCAGGGGGTATCTGGAGGTCGAAACATGGCCCATGTTTAGGTCTGGCCTAGAGACAGCTTGCCCTGTCTTACCATCCTAATGTATTTAAGAAAATGTTTTAGCGAGACCTCTTCATTTATTGGTCTGTTAACAGGTCATTAACATTTTGCTTACACCCACCACTGCTTACAGAATAGAGCAGTGGGTCAGCCCTTCAGCCATTAGGTCTCTTGCACTCTGCGTAACAGCATTTTTGCCTGATCACCTGTGCACATTTGCCTAAAACGTAGTACACTTTATTGCTAGGGGCTGGTCATCCAATCTCTCCTCTAATTTATTTCTTTAATGTACTATTTTATTTACTTTTAAACTTTACATTTCTATTGAATATATTTGCAAAACGAAATAATACAAATTGCACACTTACCAAGGCCAGACCTAATGGCCTGCTTCTTTAATGTTATACATCAGTTAAGTGGCTGTACCTATATCTTACTGAAGCTCATTGAGAAGGCACTAAGGTAGGCCAGCACATATGAAGTTCTTGTAATGAACCTTCGAATTTACCAGCGCTCCCACCACTGTGCGTCAATGGCCGACAGGGTTTAACTGGAGAACAGACATAGCCGAATGAATGGTAAGAAGTAGCTTGAGGCCCGGGAACAGAATTCAAAGACTGAATAATCCTGTCTTGCATATGGTGATTTTTGGGCTGGGAATGTTCCCTGCATGGTATACAGGCACGTATCCTTGCCCTGAGTGCCCTTTTGTGTGTGTATCCGGTATCCTGTCAGTAATTTTTGGCCCTTGTATCATGCTAATCTTGCATGTGCAAAGAGACCTAGGCGTGTCCCTAAGACGGCCCCTGAAAATGTGAGGTACAGGCCCTATCCTGTGATCTGGAGGACACACCAAGATTACCCTAGAATTAGACACAGGACTACTCTCCCTGTCTTGGGTTTAGTACATAAGAAAGTGGTGGCAGTATGCCTTGTTTTGTGATCTCATATAATTAATCAGAACTTGTTATCTGTGTCATTGCGAATGTGACCTACTGGCCTCTCTCATGTAAAGTTCTGCTCTTATATAAAGAACCAGAGCCTTGGGCTAATTTCTCTGTGTTTGTGTGGTATGCATGTAACACATATTTATTAGTAGGAATCTGTATGTGAATAAGTCTGTGTACTGAGACCAGTGTGATCCATTTTCTATACCCCTGATTTATCATGGCCCAAGATAGAATATGTGAACAACTTCCCCAAATAGAGGAAGTATATTGCCTGCATTCCTGTGAGTGAGGGTGGGTGGAGATTAAGACACTGTCGTGTGGAGGATGGAGAGAGCGCTGCCTTTAGAAATTCTAGGAATCCCTTCTTAGTAAGGGGTAGCTTATTAGCTACTGTGAGCACTATCATATGTTTAATGCTGGGAGAAAAGGGTAGAACTGAATTTTCTGTTGTGCAAGGTGAGGAAGATTCTAGGTCAGGCCTCCCATTTTGTCTATCCCAGAATAATACTTCAGAGATTCCGATGACAACCTGGGGCTGTATTACATAAAGTGCCCCGGGGGCACAATGGGCGTTTGCGCCCGCTTTTCACGCTCCCGGGGCACTTTAGTATTACAGAAGGGGCCTCAGATGCTTGTGCCCCACCTTCTGTAATACAAATAGCGCTGGCGCACATAAAGCACTAGCTCTATCTTCAAGGGGGCGTTCCCTCATTTGCATGGGGGTGTGTCCCATGCAAACAAGGGAGTCCCTTTGCCTCTGCGCCCACGCCGTATTACCAACGTGGGCACAGAGGCAAAGAAGCCCTCAAGAGGCGCACCTAAAAGGTGGCACCCTGTCAGTGCGCTTCTTGAGGGGAGGAGGGGGTCCTTTGGACCCCCCAGACATCCCCTTGCAGGCTGGTGCAGTCACTGACTGCACCCCCCTGCAAGGGGATCTCTGTTCCCCTTTAAAAGTGCAGGCGGCTTCAAAGCAGCCGCTCTGTATTTCACGTGAAAGCCCTGCCCCCAGGGCAGCATGAGTCCGCGGCTGCCCTGAGGGCAAGGCATTCCCCATAATGCAGCGCATTTTCCTTCATTGCGCCTGGCACACCTTTGTGCGGTGCGTCTCGTGCAATGAATGAAAATGCGCCGCATGTGTAATGCGGCCCTACGTGCAGTGGCGGCTCTTCAGCTAAGGCAGAGGAGCGTCGCCCCACTGCTCAAAAGGAAAAATAAAATGATAATCACCTATTGTTATTATCATTTTATTTTTCCTGTTGCAGTCAGTGGCAGGGCAGGGTTGCCCAGAGCAGGGAAGGAGTGGTTTGCACTTCCTAAGGGAGCATCCACTGTTTGGCCGGTCCTCTTGGGCTGGCCAAACAGTTCATGTGCACTTTGTATGTTGCCCACCAGGCTGTATTACACAGTCTTGTGAAGAATATGCACAGGCTCCCTGTCCCCGTCTGAGCGAAGAACCACGTGCTCATAACCAATCACAATGCTGCATTGCAGCATTGTTATTGGCTCAGGGGAGCCTGTGTGCCCAGGTGCTGCCTGCAGCCGGCCGGGACTGCAGGAAGACAGAAGATGATGAGGATGAAGGAGAGGCGGCGGCCGGCTGTTAAAGGGAGGATTTAGCCTTAGGGCTAGAGCGGTCAACCTCGAAGCTGGGGAACCGGGTTCGAGTCTCGGCAACGACGCTCATCATCCTGTGATTCTGGGCAAATCACTTAATCTCCCCGTGCCTAACAAAAAAAAAATACAAAAATAAATTCATTTAAGGAAACTGTTGCTCATGTAAAGCGTTTGCGTTATATAAAAAATAAAGGTCCTTTTTTCTTTTTTTCCATCCCCGCTTCACCCCCCCGTCCGGTAGCAGCCGCTACTTCAAAGTGCAGAAACGTAACACTTTATTGTACCCATGTTGAGGCTGCTGCAGTTGGGTGACATCCTCAGTACTACCTACTGTGAGATGTGGGAAGCATCAGTTTACACAAAGGCTGTGTCTGGACAGCAGCCTGAGAAGGAACCACCCAAACATATTCTGAGATTTTTTAGAGCAGATGCACATTCCCTGTATAGAAATTGTGTTAGAAAAGTGGGACCAAACCACCCCACTTCACAGCCAAGAAAGAGAGTGCTTCTCGGAGTACTTGAAGGACTGCTATGTGTCCAGCACTGGTTTCAGCCTGACAGCGGAAGGAGCTGAAGACATGGCTGTTCGACTGACCCCTCCCAGCAGCAAAAAACCCCAGTGCCTGGACACCGTCACAGGTTATTAGCAGTGCTCACAAATCTGCACTGATTGATTGATTGATTGACAGCTACTATTCCAAAAGTGTGGGAACATAACTGAAGTCTGCACTTTCTGATGGAATTGCTGAGTGTTTGCCTGTGTCATGGCCCAGCAGAGGGGGCGCCGTAGAGCAGGAAGGGCGTGAATGCGTATGACTGAGGGGCCGGTACACTACAACTCCCACAGTGCACTGGGAACCACTGCCGTCAGTATATAAGCCCCGCCCCCACGCAAGGCGGTGCTTGACACTCAAGTTCCGAATCTATGCCGTGAAGCTTCGCTTCACGTAACGCTGTTTACCTCGAGCCAACAAGGAAGGAACCGCAGCACGGAAGCCTGCTATCACCCGCACCTGCTTCGCACCACAGAGACTCTCCCGCAGCGCGGGAGAACCGCGATACCTGAACCCTGCCGATCCGCCACACTGTCCCTGGAAGGCGGTTGGCCTCCGCGCACCCTTGACCCGACGGGACGCAGAGAAACACTCTCTCCCCTGCGGGACTCGCAGCAGGCTCTTCGAACAGTAGGAGAGCGCTGCGCATGCTCCCCGCACCAGTCATTACTCCGCTACCTACACCGCCCTAACTTCAGACGGAAGCTGGGTGAACTCCAACCTGTGTCCCCACACTTTATTCTTTACTGGCATACCGGTGACGATGCCCTGGGAGGATTGAACTTTCCTGCCGGAGACTCTCCCAACGCGACACTGCCACGGAGTCGCGCTCCTCCCCCGCAAGAGTCCCTGGTTGTCAGCGTCCCCCTTGCCAGAGTGCTGTTAACCTTGGTACAGGAGGGACTGTTCTTCACATGGTGCGCTTATGATAGCGCTGGATTTCAGCTGGAAGAAAATCAACGTCGGTGCCAGACTTGCCGATCTTGGCGTGATTGGATAAGTATCCTGCAACTTCCTTATTCAAGACTGTTGTATAAGTCTAGAGCTGCATTATTGATCTTAAGAATTCGCCTGTTTCTACGACTGCTTCCTTGCGGATACACATTGTGAGCTACAGTCTAAAGAGGTGGGAGGAGGTTGGGAAACGCTGGATTGTAGAACCTGCTGAATGTATGTTGTGCTCTCATTTCAGAGACTAGAGTGAGGAGCTGAAGCAAGACCTCATCCTTCCCGCCAAGTGCGTCCGCAGTGCAGGCGACAAATCTATTTTTTGTTTCCTTTGTCCCTTTTTTTCCCTTCCCCGGTAGGAGTGTTATCTGTGCCGCATATATATACGCTGCGCGCAGGTGTCACTTCTGAGGGGAGGAGATTACCTAGCATCGTTCCTGCTGTATCCGGCTGTCAGGTTAGTGGCACTCGATTATACCTGACCACGACAGAGTGTCAAGCCCACGGATACATACAGCCCGAACGATGGACACTAACACCGTCCTCACGTCAGTATTAGAGACCATGACCGCCCTCAGGATGGAAGTAGATGCGTTTCGGGGGGATGCGCTAGAACTGCGTAGTGAGATGAGCACGATGCGAAGGGAGGTTGCGGGGCTATCTCGCCCAGGTCCCAGCACGCAGAGAGGAGCGCAGTACATTAGGCAATGGACCCTACCTCCGCCTCACACTAGCAGTTCCCATGCAGGGCATGCCTCACAGACAGACGGGGGTGCAGGAGGTCCGGCTACCATCCAGGTTATTCAGGTCGCCCACTTGCCTTTAGCCCCCCCTGAACGTTTCTTTGGGGACCCTAAGAAATTTGGTAATTTCATGGGGCAGTGCAAACTCCATTTCATGTGCAAACCTGCTGTATTTCCAGATGACCAGACCAAAACCGCCTTTGTAATGTCCTATCTAGGAGGAGACGCGGCCAGCTGGTCCTTCCCGCTCATAGAAAGAAATGACCCGGCTCTGAGAGATTTTGACTCCTTCTGCGAGGAAATGCGCAAATTGTTTGATCGGAAGGCCCATGCCCTCTCACTAGACCGAGAACTAATCACCCTGAAACAGGGGAATCAAGAACTATTGACTTACATTACCTCGTTTAATAGACTGGTTTCCGAAACAGATTGGCCTCAGGAGAAGCGCACATCCTTATACTATCAGGGGTTACGAGGCGAATTGAAAGATGTCCTCGCGCAGGTGGTGCATCTCCCCACTTCATGTGATGAACTCATCGATCTCACAGTCCAATTAGATCATCGCTTACAAGAACGGCGAGGGGATAAAACCCGCATGGAAACCCGTTATACTACCCCGCGACCTCGACCTATTAGCACCGCTCCTACCCCGGTCATGGACGGGGTAGAACCCATGCAAATCAGTGGTATTCGTGGCCCTCTAAATCAAGAAGAAAGGGAGAGACGGCGGAAGCTACGTCTGTGCCTTTATTGTGGAAAATCCGGGCATTTCATAAAGGAATGCAAGGCCAGAACCCGGGCCCCTTACAAAGACGTAAAAAGCCCACAAAAAGTGAACACCACAGACACCCTGTTTGAACCGTCGGAAAACTAGCCAGCTCAGACAAGAACCAGACCCCTTGTTTGAGGCCCGGAGAGAGAGAGGTCTGTCCTGCCCTTGCCAATACTATACAAAGTGCAGTAGCTCACATGAATGTATGCGTGGAATTAGCAGCTACGGAGGTCGGAGTGGTCTCAGTTCACGCCTTACTTGATTCCGGTGCAACCGGTAACTTTATGGATCAGACATACGCAAAAGAAACAGGGTTTCGAACTGTAAAAAAGTCTATCCCCGAGATGGTAAAAGCCGTGGACGGCACAGAGTTAACCTCTGGACCAGTGGAGTATCACACACAAACTCTCGCGATGACCATAGGTGGGAACCATCGTGAAGACATTCAATTTGATTTGATCGACGCCCCTCAGTTTACCTTGATATTAGGGATGCCCTGGTTAACCCTCCATGACCCTCTCATTCAATGGGCCGCACGCACAGTATCTCTGAATTCATCGTATTGCAAAGAACACTGCACTCTCTGTCAAAAGGAAGGACCGGCAAAGAAAGACAACCCTGCAGCATTCCTGGCTAGTGGAAGTAGCTCCCCCAATATAGGCTGTACGTCACAGGTACCCCCAGAATACCACAAGTATCAAGACGTGTTCGATGAGCAAGAAGCCAACAAACTACCTCCGCACAGGGCCTATGATTGCGTCATTGACTTGGAACCAGGGGCCAGTATCCCGTGTAGCCGCATTTACGCTCTGACGGAAGCGGAAACCACCTATCTACAGCAATATCTGAATTCGTTACTGGCCAACGGATTTATCAGACATTCCTCCTCCCCTGCGTCATCTCCTTTATTTTTCATTCCGAAGCGTGAAGGAGGATTGCGGGCCTGTATAGACTATAGAGCCCTAAACAGGATTACCAAGAAGAACAGGTATCCCCTTCCCCTCATTCCGGTACTTCTGGATCAATTAAAAGGAGCCAAATTCTTTACGAAACTGGACCTCAGGGGAGCGTATCATCTGGTCAGAGTGCGGCAGGGGGATGAATGGAAGACGGCATTCAGAACAAAGTTTGGCCTATATGAGTACCAAGTCATGCCCTTTGGTCTTTGTAATGCCCCTGCCGCCTTCCAATACTTCATGGATGAGGTATTGAGGGGCCTCTTAGATGTATCCTGTATCGTCTACATTGATGATATCCTCATCTACTCAACTTCATTAGAGGAGCACAAGCGCCACGTAGCAGCGGTATTGGAGAGGCTCCAGAATTCCTCACTGTATGCCAAACTAGAAAAATGCTTCTTTCACACTCAGGAGGTGGAATTCTTGGGTTATGTCATTGGGCCCAATGGGGTGTGCATGGATACAAAGAAAACGCAGGCCATCCAAGAGTGGAATTCCCCTTCTAGCGTTAAGGCCTTACAGAGTTTCTTGGGGTTTGCGAACTTCTATAGAAGGTTCATACAGAACTTCTCTACCCGCATCCAACCCATGACCTATCTACTGAAGAAAGGAGCTTCCTTCAAGTGGACAGCTGAAGCAGAAGAAGCCTTCCAAGACCTAAAAAGATGTTTTTCCAGGGCCCCGATTCTGAGACATCCGGATGCCCAACTGCCCTTCATACTGGAAACAGACGCGTCCTATTACGCGTTAGGAGGAATCCTGTCTCAAAGACATCCGGACACCGGGCAACTTCACCCTGTTGCCTTCTTTTCGAAGAAATTGACAAGCTGTGAAATCAATTACAGCACCACTGATAAGGAGCTGTTGGCCATAAAACGCGCCTGTGAGGAGTGGAGACACTATCTGCTAGGGGCTAAGCACACCGTTGAAATCTATACGGATCACAGAAACCTATTGTTTTTGAAGAGTGCTAGGGCTTTGACCCCTCGACAGCTACGATGGTCCCTGTTTTTCGCGGATTTCGATTTCCTCATTAAATACCGACCAGGACCACAAAATGGAAAGGCAGATGCCCTGTCGAGGCCCGTGCTCGAGGGTCCTTCAGTACCTAAGACTGTAGAAGAGCCTCCTATCATTTTACACAAGGCGTCATTCCCGACGATGTCCACGGCTGCTCTCTCTACCCAGCTCTTCCTTACCGAAGTAAAAAGACAGGTGAGGGCTATGGATAGAGCCGCCTGGGTCCAGAAAGGGCCTCATCTGAGAAAAGACATGGATGGTCTACTATTTCAAGACGATAAACTGTATGTTCCCAGTAAGTCGTTGCGAGAACAAGCCTTACACTGGGTCCACGACACTATTTTAGCCGGTCATGTCGGAAGACAAAAAACAGAACAAGCGGTGTCACGCTATTTCTGGTGGGAGACATTACACCAAGACACCGCCACCTATGTGGCAGACTGTGCCGTGTGCACCCAGGCAAAGGCATCTCACCAAAGACCCAGCGGTCTTCTGAGACCTATTCCCACGCCCCCGGCTCCTTGGCACACCATATCCATGGATTTTATAGTGGAAATGCCGCCCAGCTGTAACAACAATACCATCCTGGTGATTGTAGACCATCTCACCAAGATGGGGCACTTCATTGCCCTCCCCAAGTTACCCACGGCAGCAGAAGTGGCCTTCGTCTTCCTCCAACAAGTGATTAAACTACATGGAATACCTGCTGTCATCATCACGGACCGAGGGACCCAATTCACTTCCAAATTCTGGAAAGAACTGTGTGCCATACTGAAAGTAGACGCCAGACTATCTTCTAGTTATCACCCCCAAACGGATGGGAAAACAGAAAGGCTCAATCAAACCTTAGAGCAATATCTCAGATGCTTCACCTTGATACACGCAGAGGAATGGAGTACACTCCTATGGACAGCGGAGTTTGCCTACAATAATGCCACCCATTCCTCCTTAGGATGCTCTCCGTTCTTTTGTCTTTTTGGCTTCCATCCCAACATGTTACCTTTCGTCAATCCCGTCATCTCCAGACTCCCTTCCATTCAAGAACATCACGCACACCTCAAAACCGTGTTGGACACAGCTAAGGCACATCTCGAGGAAGCCCGGATACGAGATAAATCGCAGGCTGATAAAAAACGGACACTTGAACCCGCATACACTGTCGGAGATAAGGTCTGGTTGAGCACAAAACATCTGAGACTCAAGGGTAATAGTAGACTAGCTCCCAAATACATAGGTCCGTACCCTATCAGCAAAATCATCAATCCTGTGGCCATGAAACTCACTCTGCCCTCCTCATGGCATATCCACCCCGTAATTCATGTGTCCCTTCTGAAACCCTGCCGTGCCAGCACACGACTTCCCGATAGGCCTCCTGCTATAGAAGTAGACGGGGAGGATGAATATGAGGTGCAGGCTATTCTAGATTCCAAGATCCTACGAGGTCAGATCCACTATCTCATAGAGTGGAAGGGTTATGGGCAAGAAGACAGGTCCTGGGAACCCAAGAAAAACATACATTGCCCCGGGTTAGTGAGACGTTTCCATAACCAACATCCCTCTAAGCCAGGAGGTCCACCGAGACGGCGGACATTGAGAGGGGGTACTGTCATGGCCCAGCAGAGGGGGCGCCGTAGAGCAGGAAGGGCGTGAATGCGTATGACTGAGGGGCCGGTACACTACAACTCCCACAGTGCACTGGGAACCACTGCCGTCAGTATATAAGCCCCGCCCCCACGCAAGGCGGTGCTTGACACTCAAGTTCCGAATCTATGCCGTGAAGCTTCGCTTCACGTAACGCTGTTTACCTCGAGCCAACAAGGAAGGAACCGCAGCACGGAAGCCTGCTATCACCCGCACCTGCTTCGCACCACAGAGACTCTCCCGCAGCGCGGGAGAACCGCGATACCTGAACCCTGCCGATCCGCCACACTGTCCCTGGAAGGCGGTTGGCCTCCGCGCACCCTTGACCCGACGGGACGCAGAGAAACACTCTCTCCCCTGCGGGACTCGCAGCAGGCTCTTCGAACAGTAGGAGAGCGCTGCGCATGCTCCCCGCACCAGTCATTACTCCGCTACCTACACCGCCCTAACTTCAGACGGAAGCTGGGTGAACTCCAACCTGTGTCCCCACACTTTATTCTTTACTGGCATACCGGTGACGATGCCCTGGGAGGATTGAACTTTCCTGCCGGAGACTCTCCCAACGCGACACTGCCACGGAGTCGCGCTCCTCCCCCGCAAGAGTCCCTGGTTGTCAGCGTCCCCCTTGCCAGAGTGCTGTTAACCTTGGTACAGGAGGGACTGTTCTTCACATGGTGCGCTTATGATAGCGCTGGATTTCAGCTGGAAGAAAATCAACGTCGGTGCCAGACTTGCCGATCTTGGCGTGATTGGATAAGTATCCTGCAACTTCCTTATTCAAGACTGTTGTATAAGTCTAGAGCTGCATTATTGATCTTAAGAATTCGCCTGTTTCTACGACTGCTTCCTTGCGGATACACATTGTGAGCTACAGTCTAAAGAGGTGGGAGGAGGTTGGGAAACGCTGGATTGTAGAACCTGCTGAATGTATGTTGTGCTCTCATTTCAGAGACTAGAGGGAGGAGCTGAAGCAAGACCTCATCCTTCCCGCCAAGTGCGTCCGCAGTGCAGGCGACAAATCTATTTTTTGTTTCCTTTGTCCCTTTTTTTCCCTTCCCCGGTAGGAGTGTTATCTGTGCCGCATATATATACGCTGCGCGCAGGTGTCACTTCTGAGGGGAGGAGATTACCTAGCATCGTTCCTGCTGTATCCGGCTGTCAGGTTAGTGGCACTCGATTATACCTGACCACGACAGCCTGCTGAGAGAGGGAAGGAGGAGGGACTGCCCTGAAGGAGGAGGGATCGCTCGGTAGGAGAAGCCATGATTAAGCTTTCTCTCCATAGTTCCTGGTGAGAATTTCAAAAGCCTATGTGCATCTGCACATCAGCCTTAGGACGGCTGCATCTACCTTGCCATTAGTATCGGCTGAGAGTGAGGCTGCATCTGCCATGCCATGTCTACTGGGCAATGTCAGGCTGCAACATCCGGACTTCCGGACTGCATATGTCCCAGCTTGGAGTAGGATGCAACTGCTTTGATGTGTCCATTGGCCTGGTTTGGAACCATAACTACTGTGATGAGCATGTGTGTC
This sequence comes from Triturus cristatus, assembly GCF_964204655.1. Lineage (NCBI taxonomy): Eukaryota > Metazoa > Chordata > Amphibia > Caudata > Salamandridae > Triturus > Triturus cristatus. The sequence continues at coordinate 650,286,224 of NC_140590.1, forward strand.
AGCCAAGAAGCAGACTATAGCTGCCAGGAGCAACCACACAGTGGTTCCAGGGCTCACTGAGCGGCTCCAGACTATCCAGGGCAGCTGTGCTCGAAGAAGAAAAGTACCATGCCTGACTCTCTCTCAAGGGATCACCTCAGGCCTCTGCCTATGGCAGAACTGAGCAACTGGCCTCACCCTGAAGGAAGTGCTAAGGACTAGAGACTGACATCCTGCCAACTATGACACTGGGGGTAAGAACCTGAATAAAAACTGACAGACTGTGCATCTGACTTGTGAGGAAACGTAAACTGCGCCTGAGACTTAGTCATGTTTCTACTAATATTTCTGCTGGGGGACAGATCTAATCACCTGAGGATTGTGACCAGGGGTACCAACCTGTATGCTGGATTGAACTCTGTTGTGCGGAGTACTGTGTAATTAAAAAGCACTCTCTTTTTTACAAAAGATGAGCGCTGAATTGGACATAGAAATTATTTTGTCTGTTGGTTAATTATTGAGTTCCGAGCTTGTGCCCCCCACAGTACCTCCAAGACAAGTCTGTGATTGCTCTCATTCGCTACCCTGAGAGCCAAGCGGGGAAGACTGTACTTGGCCCAGTTTACAGAGCCATGGTGACACTACCCCCAGGACACCTGTGGCATATTACCTCAACAACCAAGGTTAGGGCTCAGTAGCTCATGCCTGCTCTGTGCCCCTTGCCCAAGCACATGGCCTGACAGGGATAGAATAGATAGAGACTCACATTACATCAAAAGAGGCCTGAAAATGTCCTGTATTCTGGGGACATTGTCCTGTATTCTTTGGACTTGGCCCAGTAGTCTGTACTTCCTATGCAAGGGCGATGTCAGACGAATTAGTTTTTTTTGCTCGTTTATTGGCAAGATCTGAGCAAGGGGGTCATGCGGCCCGATACTCGGTGCAAGGAGCCCACCACCTTTGCACCAGACAACAGCCCTTGTCGACGCCCCATCCACCCGTTGGAGTCCGCCTGCATGGTCTGGGGTCTCGCTTAGTCTGGCTGCTGGTGGTCCAGTCCGGATCTCCCATCTCTACCCCTGTTGTTCACCAGAGCTCCTGTTCCCTAATTGTGACGAGCGCCAGGGGTGTCAGCGGGGAGGGCCTGGCTCCGGTCTGGTCGACAGCGGCGACTGGAGGTCAGTCATGGCCGGGGTCCTGTCTCACACTGGTGAGTCCATTTGTTTTCATAAAACCTCAGATCCAAGATGGCTACAGTTCCCAGCTCATAGGAACAGTCATAGGAGTATCATCACAGTCTGACATTGAAAATAAAGGAGGACTTTGTACAATTGCGTTTATTGGCTTGATTGTTTTTCTCTGACCCCTTACATACCACCTGCTGTTTTGTTTAGCCATTAGATCCATCGCCAATTTGTCTACTCTTTACTTAAAAAAGAAATATCTATCACCAATATACTACTTGACTCTCCGCTTAGGTTCTTCACCAATTTGTCTGCTTTATATTTTTATAAAAATCACTATTATGAACTTGTAAATTTGGTCCCCCTCTCATAAGGATTCACCTTGGCCTCTCACATAAGGGATATAAGTCTTGACCCCGCTGGTCCCAACTCCTTCACTGTTTAACCTAACCTCTCTAAAAATGTGTCCAAAAAACATAAACACTGGTTACTCACAACCGAACCCGAAATATTAATCTCAGACGTTTATTTTTGTGTCAATAAGAGTAAATCATCACCCTCTACAACAACGGTATTATTCTAATTCAAGCCTCCAATGACAATTTAGCTAAGATCGATACTATCTTCCCTACCCAAAAAAAAAGAGGTGATCTCCAAGTCCAATCATCCCTGTCTAAACCATCCCATTAATACAACCAAAGGGGATGATGGACGGAGTGTTGAACATTGCAAGCACTCACTCCCAGTCAACTGATCTGGGTTTAATCCATCATCATTCTTTAGCTCACTCCGCCACCCCAGTTTAGACATGGCCATATGCAAATCAGTCTGACCCTATGCCTCATGGGAACAGTCCAGACCGAACTGCCAAGCCATGTCTTCCCTGGACCGGAAACAAGCATCCTGGTACCGGTTTCTGGCTAATCAGCCGTCATCAGCCAGGCTAGCTTGAATCCAGTGGCAAAGTGAGCAAGGGACCCACGTCTGGGCATACCCTGCCAACTTAGGGTGAACAAAGCAAAACCAAAGGGGATGATGGAGGGAGTGTTGAACATTGCAAGCACTCACCCCCAGTCAACTGATCTGGGTTTAATCCATCATCATTCTTTAGGTCACTCCGTCACCCCAGTTCAGACATGGCCATATGCAAATCAGTCTGAGTCTGTGCCTCATGGGAACAGTCCAGCCCGAAATGCCAAACCATGTCTTCCCTGGACCGGAAACAAGCATCCTGAGACCAGTTTCTGGCTAATCAGCCGTCATCAGCCAGACTGTTCCCCAGGATCAACTCTTTCCCCAACCCTCTTCAAGCTCTACCTTGACCCGTTAGCTGAATTACTACGTACCGCCAACATCTCCTTCCACATGTATGCTGATAATACCCAGATCTACATCAAAATCTCATCTCTAGAGGAGATCTACTCTTTGAATGAGGCCCTAAAGCTGACTGTTCAATGGCTCGCCTGCAACCAGCTCAAACTAAATGCTCAAAAAATGGAATTCCTTCTAATCTCCCCCCCTAAAAGTAACAATGACATCCAGGAATGGACCAAGTCGATCACAGCACTAAACTGCACACCGACCATACTGGAATCTGCCAAATCTCTCGGAATAATCCTAGACAGCAACCTGAACATGCGAGACCACATCAACTCAATGGCTAAAACTGCCAGGTTTCGCCTGAGCTACCTGAGGAAACTAAAACCTTTCCTTGATGCCTCAGACCTAATAATGGCAGTCCAGGTATTAGTTATCTCCAGAATCGAATACAGATGCTCAACCCTTTCAGGCCTGCCCAAGATCTCCACGGCCCCCCTGAAAGATGGCCTCAATGTTGCAACCAGACGCTGAACAGGCTCAAAAGAATTCGATCACATCTCACCACATCTGAAGGCGCTGAACTGGCTTCCTCTTTAAGCCACAATCCAACTCAAACTGGCATGTATCATCCACAAAGCAGATCGGTTACCTGGGTATAAGGATAGAGACTAAGCGCGGCACAAATAACTAGGAACCGCACTTGAAGATTGAAATAACCTTACCATATGCCATCTTAACATTTGCTAAAGTGCCTTAAAAGATCCTATGTAGGAATGAATTAAGAGAAACATAATATATCAAGGACCCCAAAAAATTAAACACTTTGAAGTGTAAAGAGAAAAATATATAAAAGATAAAAAGGACCCTGCCTCACACAAGATTGGGACCCTCTGCATAAACAGGCATCAATTAAGAGAGAGGAAAAACAACAAAATAAGGACTTTGAACACTAAGCACTTCATAGTGCTTTTAAGAAAAATGTGTAGAAGTTCATGAATCTTCTCTTGCTGCACTAAATTTGGACTTTTTGTTCATGTCACAGGTTTAACCGAATCATACACACCAAGCGAATTAAACAAACTGCAGAAAATATAAATTGTTTGCTTATTATTAATTAATAAGCTTTTTGCCGATACAGAATTAGAGAAATTGAGACGGTCCCCTGATGAAGGCACCTCAGCCGAAACTCGCGTAGCTTCCATCTACCGCCAGCCTTCCCATTGTTTATGAACTATCTGAATCTCCCTTCTATATACAAAAGTGCATCTAAACAAACTGTTCAGTCACATGTACAAACTAATTGTATTGTTTTCTCATGAATACATGATTATGTTGTATCATTCTGTATGTATTGACAAATTTAATTATCACAAATAATGTTTGATACACAGATATAATAAATAAAACAAAATAAAAATAAAAAGTTTTTTGATAACAAATAATCAAATATGGTCATGGTCCTTAATCTACAATAATGCACAATGTTTTCATGCATAATCATTGTAATGTCCTGAAATTTAGAATGTTCAGATTATTGTACACCTGCTTCTAGCTTTTTCTTTTTCCTTGAATCACCCACAAAGCACTACACACGAAGTACCCAGCATAGCTCGCCCAGAAAATCATGATTTCTGGAGGAGCCAGAAACTCCAGGTCCGCCAGAGATTTTGTGCTCCAGCCACCCCGCTTCCGAAAGGAAAAAACTTACAATTGTGCATTCTCTGGGGCTGCACCAAGAATCTAGAACTGGCTGCCAGCTTTCATAAAAAAAAATCCCTGTCTGTCAATATTTAAAAAGGAAGCCAAAACCTTCCTAATGGGCAAGTTTCTCCGATAGATCATGTACTGCACACACCACTCAGTGGCTTTGCTTATTTTTGTTGCCGCTAGTGTTTGGACTGACTGGCTGCTATCCATCTTGTACTGACCTTGTACTCCGACAAATGTATACACCCTGTTATTCCCCAAATGTTTCACCTCCTTCTACTCCTACTTATGGTATTTTTTTTCTTTGACTATTTCATACTTGTATACAGCGTGCTATCCCTGTAAAGCGCTCTGATACCCTAACGTGTCACGTTCGTGCTGTGTAAAACACTAAAAAGAAAAAAGAAATCTTAATGGATTCCATTATCCCTTGTGATTGGTCTGACCATTACATCATCTTCTACCTTATTAACAAGGAAGTGTCCCCAAAGAGGGTCCAACCTCAGAAAACAAAGCAATGGAAAAGGAACCTTAGAAATATTAACTCAGAAGAATTAGCAATCCGTTGTAGAAAGGCCTTGACTCCCCAATCAGACATGTTAGATGTTCATGTCCTCACTGATTTTTTTAATTCCACCATCTCTGGTATCCTTGGACGATATAGCCCCTCTGCAACAAAAAAATGCCTCCTCCAAAATGCTCCAAACCTCGGTTCAATGACAACCTAAACTTGGAACGCCACAACCTAAGGGTAGCTGAAAAATCCTGAAGATCCATACCCTCCACAAAACATCTAATTCATCTTAGCTCTGTTAGGAACTCTTACAACAAAAATATCAAGAGTGCCAATTCTGACTTCTTCAGAACCCAACTTAATCAAGCTAAAAACTGCCTCTAGAAACTGTTTGAAATTGTTAAACAACAATCAGTCAAGACACCCAACCGCTCTGACCCTGGTGACAACCTTTCATCCTACGACGATTGGCTGCCTTCTTCACTGAGAAAACAAAAAGCATCAGTATCAACCTGGAATCAAAGATGGCACTTTTCCCAACCTCCAGGAGGGCTGCTCTTCCAGCACGCCATGAGCAGCTCATTCCCTCCAGAGTTAGCACCATGAACGATGCCTCATGGAACTCCTTTACTCCCCTCAGCGAAAGAGATATCTACAACACTCTGCTTGTGATCAACCCATCTAATCACTTCAGCGACCCGCTACCATTGCCCATCTTCAAAGATATCAAGGATACCATCACCCCCCTATGGAAAATGATTAACAACGCCTCGCTGTTGCAAGGCACGATCACCGACTGCCTAAAAGCAGTGCAGGTCTACCCCATTCTAAAAAACCTAATGCAGACAAACCTGATCTTAATAACTTCCGTCCTATCTCCAACATCCCCACGCTGGCTAAACTGCTTGAAAAATGAATGCAGACGCAACTTTGTGCACACATGGAGTATTTGCAAATTCTGGACCAACATCAATCTGGTTTTCAGAGAGGTCACAGCACGGAATCTGCTCTCACTCACATTATGGATGACATTTAAAAAATGCTAGACCAAAACGAATCATGCCTCCTGACCTTTCTTCAGCTTTTGACACTGTTAACCATGACAACCTCTAATGCATTCTAGAGCACAGGATGGGCTTTTCGGGTCCGGTATTGCAATGGTTTACTTCCTTCTTCCACAATAGAACACAAAGTCAAGCTGAATCAATCCCTATCCCAGCCCTTTTCAGTATCTATGGGGGTTCCACAGGGGTCTGCCCTATCTCCGATACTCTTCAATTTATTCCTGGAACTGTTGGCAAATGCACTGAACTCCATGAACATTCTCTTCCATATGTATGCGGATGACACTCAACTTTATTTGAAAATCATCCCCCCTGAAGTTTTAATTTCATTCAACTCTACCTTGACAAATACTCAAAACTGGCTAACTGATAGCCACCTCATGCACAGCACCTCCTACATGGAATTCCTTCACAATGCTCTGACTAATCACACACCGAAGATCGACCACTGGTTGAAATACCTTACGGCCTTCAACTGCATTCCCCACATTATTGAATCTGGGAAATCCCTCGGAATCCCACTAGATAAGCACTTGAACATGCAGAACCATATTAACAATGTAAGCAAGGGTGCTAAACACCAGCTGAGAATACTAAGGAATCTCAAACCATTCCTTCCACAGCAGGACTTCAAGATGGCAGTACAAGCTCTTGTACTGCCTAGGCTAGACTATTGTAGTTCCACGCTCTGTGTACTTCCCAAATGTAAGTTGGTCCCACTAAGAGTCTCAATTAATGCCGCAGCCAGACTGATTACGGGTACAAAAAGAAACATCCCCCAAGCCCTCAAATCCCTAAACCGGCTGCTCTATAAAGCAAGAATACAGTTAAAGAGAGCCTGCATGACCCGCAAAGCCCTCCATCTCAAGACTCCTATTTATCTGGCTCAAAAATTAGAACTATTTGGAGGTTGCAGACAGTCAGAAGTGCAAGTTCATTGCTTCTGAAACTACAGTTCTTCTACAAAATGAGAACGAATCACAGAGTCTTCTCAGGGCTGCCCCGAAGACTTGGAACTCTCTTCCCTTGGAAGTCTGACAAAGTTCTTCCAAAAAGGAAGTGAAAAAAATCATAATGACTAAGTTTTTGCCTTAAACGGCTCTGCCCCCACTGCTTATTTACTGCCCCTTGATTGACTACTAGATTGGTATGCACCTGTGAATTCCAGCATTCGCCTGCTAAGCTCATATATGTATCGAATGTTCTTCTCCCTGTACTTTATCCATCCTACCCTAATTGTGATACACTCTGATCTTGTTCATGTTATGCATATTCAAGTAATGCTTGTCCTTTCCCGCTTCTATACCCCACCTACCCTAATTATCTGATACCCGCCAGGGTCATGTTTGCGCTATATATAACTTTATAAATAAATAAATGGCATAGTTGAGTAAATCCTCTCACAGAGGATAGCTTCAGTTAGTAAACATAGCAATTTGCATTCTATTGCAATTGTCTATTCTCCCCCTCCTCTATCTGCCCTCAGCCCCATTTTTGTCCCTCTTAAAGCATAAAAACATGACTTAAACTTACCCCCATCCAACACATATCAAGACCTCCTCCCAGCGCTTACCTCACGATCAGACTTCATCACCACACAACCATCCTTCAACAAGCACCCTACCACCAACTCCCGCAACCTCACCCCTCTTACCTATCTCCCCATCGGGTACGAATCCTCTCTCACCCTCTCCTTCAAAGATGAAGATAACCATATTACAAACATCACTTAATCACCAAATAACTTGACCCTTATCCACACAACTGCATCCAAACCAACTACAACTTCTCCTTATGTGAGGTAGAACATCTCAAACATTCACTGGAAAGCACACAAATATCAACCGTCCACTAAACATTTCACTCCACAGTCTACATCCTTGAGCTACATCCAAAAGCCATCATACAACACAGAACACAACACACGACTAACATCTGCTAAAGTTTCTTACCTTGCCCTAACTCCATTCCACCACCACTAACACACACCCCAGCTATTCACTTTAAAAGACTCATAAGGAAACAAGGTCCAGTGTCCACCAGACTGAATCCTTCTCTTCATCACTTGCTTCACCACAACAAAGAAACAACCACAAAGTACAGTCCAACCTACCACCAAAATATTTATTCCCCGCAACTAGATACACTACATTCTCCTCACTTAACCAAACCCTACCAAATCTCTTCTAATTCTCCTTTCACAAGAAAATGATTATCATGGCAACAATGAACACAATACTATCCATCTCTCACAGGTATCACTCACTCTCTGAGAGTTGGATACAACCCCTATTGTACCAATCTACAACTTCATTGCTCAACCATATCAACCCCGAACTATGTCTCAACATCCCTTCTTTCATTCTCTCCACAGCTGCCATAGGCAAACTGTCTGCCAATCAATGTCAGTTAATCAATCGGTACTTTTATTGTGCAACTTGTCACACCGTGAGAGTATCCGGGCACTGGGGTGCTGGTTTAATTTGAAAAGCCAGGTCTTGAGTCTCTTCCTGAAGTCTGTAAGCGATGTTGAGGTTCTGAGGTGGAGTGCGTTCCGGGACTTGGCGGCGAGGTGGGAGAAGGAGCATCCTCCGGAGCAGCAGATGTGCAGTGTCTGTGCGAGGGCACATGGGTGGAGTGGAGTTTTATGGATGGTTGGTGGAAGTTCAGGCTTGGTTCATGCATACTTGGTCATTAAGAACTTTTTAGGTGTGGGCCAGTAGTTTGAACTGGCATCTTTCCTGGATGGGGAGCCAGTGGAGGTCTCTCTCTGCTGGGTGATGTGGGTCCTTTTTTGGTAGGTTAAGGGTCAGTCTGACAGCTGCGTTCTGTATTGTCTGGAGTCTTCTCATGAGCTCGCTGGTGGTGCCTGCATAGAGTACATTGCCGTAGTCCAGATGACTGGTAATGAGGGCCTGTGTCATTGTTTTTCTGTTGCTGATGGGAACCCATTTACAAATTCTGCAGAACATGCGGAGAGTGTGGAACCAGTCTTTGGAGATGGCACTGGCCTGTTGTTTCATGGAGAGTTCACTGTTCAGGGTGATGCCAAGGTTAAGAGTGTGGTCTTTGGGAGCGGGTGAGTCCAAGTTTCGCTGGCCACCAGGTGGTGTTTCAGGGGGAGGTGTGGCTGCTGGAAAACAGCACTTCGGTTTTGTCCGTGTGGAGCTTAAGGCAGTTGTCCTTCATCCAGACAGATACAATTTTCATGCAGTTCGAGAAGTTGGACAGCGTAGTGGTGGGGCCCGATGAGAGCGAGAGGACAAGCTGGGTGTCGTCGGTGTAGTAAATGATGTTGAGGTCGTGGGTTCAATGTCTGTTAGCAGCGTCATGTAGATGATGAGGGTGGGACTGAGGGATGAACTTTGGGGAACACCACAGATGGTGCACTTGGTTTGTGAGGTGAAAGGTGGGAGACCTATTCTCAGGATGTCCCCTGTGAGAAATGATGCCATCAATCTAAGGGCGTCATCTTTGATTCTGATCTGGTGTAGGCATTGGATGAGTGTATGGTGAGAGATGGTGTCGAAGGCTGCGGAGAGGTCGAGAAGGATCAGGGTGAATGATTCTCCTCGAGTGGGGTGCGGATGTCATCTGTCGTGGCAATCAGGGCCGTCTCTGTGCTGTGGATGGGCCTGAATCCTGATTGAGAAGAGTCTAGAAGGTTGTTTCTCTCTGGGTGTTCAGTGAGTTGGAGGTTGATGGTCTTCTCCAGGACTTTGGGGGGAAATGGAATCAGCGAGATAGGGAAGGAATTCTGGAGATCGCTGGGGCCTGCGGTGGGTTTCTTGAGGAGGAGTCAACCCTCTGTGTGTTTCCAGGCATTGGGAAAGGTGGCTATGGTGATGGAGGCATTGAGGATGGTGGTGAGCTGGTCATTGATATCGTCACTTCCGAGTTTGAGGACTTGATTAGGGCACAGGTCGAAGGGTGGTCCGGAGTGGATGAAGTTCATCACGGCCGCGGTGATCTGGGTCCTGAGCTGTTCCCATGCGGTGAGCGGGTCGTTGATGGCTGTCTTTGTGGAAGTGAGGAGGCTGAGGAGGTCGGTGGGTTGGGGATCAAAGTTTCTTTATATGGTGGTTATCCTGTTGTGGAAGTGGTCTACTGGAACTTCGCACAGTTACTGTGAGGCAGGGTTCGAGTTTTTGGTGGCTGATGAGCAGTTCCTTTGTCTGATTGGCGCTGGCCTTGACTTGGTTTGCCAGGGCCTCTTTTTTTGCATCTCTGAATTGGTGGTGGTAGGTGTTTATGACAGACTTGAAAGTGGTTCGATTAGTGTTGTTTCTGCTGGTGTGCCATCTTCTTTCAAGGTATTTGCATCTGTGTTTCTTCATGCTGAGTTCTGGGGTGTACCAGCTGGCTTGTTTGGTGGGTCTATGCGTTTTGGCTGGTTTGGTGGGGGCGACTCGGGCAGTGGCACTGGTGATTCAGGCATTGAAGTCCTCTACTGCCCGATTCAGGTTGGTGGATGCTTCAGGCTGGGGGATGCTGAGAATGATAGTCCATTTTTGCTAAGTGACTTGATCCAGCTGTGAAAGGGGGCACTGTGTTGGTTGGGGTGGTGCAGGGAGGTTTGGGGATGGTGAAGTGAAGTGTATGATGGATTGGTCGGACCAGGTGAGTTCCGTGGTGTAGCTATAACTGACTCTGTTGCTGGACATAAGGATAGGGTCTAGGGTGTGTCCTGTGCTGTGCATGGGGTCTGATACCAGCTGCATGAGGCCAATGTTGTCCGTTTATTCCAGGAGGAGGTGGTCTGTGGGGTCATCCGGGTGGAAGTTGAGGTCTCCCAGGAAGATGTCATGTTTGGATTTGATGGCGAGCTGGGAGATGAATTCTGTGATGGCTTCGCTTCGCTGAGGCTGGTTCACGGCTCTGGGGGTCTGTATGCAAGGGTTCCTTTGATGGTGCTTTTCTTGCAATTTTTTTTATTGATAATTAGAACATTCGTCATGTACAGAATTGTGATATACAATTTGTCATTGAAAAAGGAGAAATGCTGTATAATATGCAACAATACAATCAGGTATTACAGTTTCATGAATTTCCTTTGTGTCATTTCAAGTTCTACAGTTGGTGAGATGCATAGTTCCCCCCGATAGGCATTCCAGGCCCCCCATTTTTTATGCCACTTCTTAGGGCATCCTCTTGTTTTGTAGACTTCCTTTTCGGCTACCATACATTTGTCCATTTCCTCCACCCGACCAATCAGCAACGGCTTGTCTGCAGCCCCTCCATTGCATAGCAATGGCTCTTTTAACCAGGGTGTATCCCAGGGTGGTGAATTGTTGTTCTATATCTGTAAGGTCATTTGCTTTCCAAATGTTCAGGACTCCCAGTGGGGGTTTCAGCGCGAGTGATTTTTCCAGTGCGTCCTGCATCTTGTCTGTAGCCCACTCCCAGATGTGCCGTATGTAGGGGCAGTCCCATAAATGTGATAAAATGTGGCAACTTGGTTACAGCCACGCAAGCAAAAGCGCGTCTTGCCGAGTCCCTATCTGGGCTAATGTCACCCCAGTAAGATATGTCCTATGTAGGATCTTCAGTTGAATCAGTCTAAAGCGTTGGTTAATAGCTGCTTCCCTGGGGGACATCAGGGCGGTCTGCCAGTCCTCATCATCAAGTTGTCCTAAGTCTGATTGCCATCTGTCTCTAAGAGTAAGGAAGGGATCTGGTAGTTATTACATAGCTTGCGATAGGTAAGGGAAATGGCCTTGGTAAGGAGGGGCTAAGACAGAAGTCGGTCTTCCAGGGGGGACGAGCCCGGTACATCCGTCAGGTCTGTTAGAGCTATATTAAGCGCATGTCGGATTTGCAAATATCGGAAAATCTCATTGGGTGCCAGTTCATGTTTCACTTGTAGTTCTTTAAATGTGAGTAATGTCCCTTTTTTAGGAGGTCCCCCACTGTGGAGATCCCTATCATATCCCTCCTGTCGAACCCTGCTTGATAGCATAATAATCCCAGTTGTTTAGAGGACCATAGAGGCATAGCCTTTGTCAACCTCCTCTGCCAACCCAAGCGTTTGTTAGCTATCTGCCTGACGGAGATCGTATGAGCCATCAGGCCAAGGGTACTCCCCTTGCGGGGTTTGGTATACAAGGCTCCTAAATATCCCTCCCTTCCAGTCTGATATCTCTCTAGGTGGTATGCCGGGTTCGATGGGGGACTATAGAACCAATGGGTAGTTGCCACTAGTTGTGATGCCCAATAATAAAGGCGTAGGTCTGGGAGTGCAATGCCTCCGTCATACCAGCTCTTCGTCAATTTCCCTAAGGCGATACGTGGCGTTTCTCCATCCCACAACAGTGTACAAACCTCCGTCTCCACACTAACAAAATATGAGTCCGGGATAGGATAGGGGCAATTTTGAATTGAATAGTGGAACCTTGGTAGTGCTAGCATTTTAAATAGGGCTGCACGGCCTAGTAGCGACAGTGGCAATGATCTCCAATGTCTGACATCCTCCTTAAATCTCTGCAGGGGGGCGTCGAGGTTGTTTTCATAAAAGGATTTAGGGTCTGGGGTGATGAAGATCCCCAAGTAGGTGAAGCCATCCCTGGTCACCTTTACATTACATCACTTGGGTAGTCTAGGCGTGGGGCCATGGAGAACGTAAAGTATTGATTTTGCCCAGTTAATTGCATAGCCGGAGTATTTGCCGAAATTAGTAAAAATATTGAGTAGATTGTGAATTAAGGCATATGGGGGAGCTAACTAGACCAGGATATCATCAGCGTATAGTGAAATTCTATTCTCAGTGTCTTCATCCCATTTTAGCCCTCGTAAAGTGACGTCCCACCTCACCAATGCCGCTAGTGGCTCAAGGACCAGCGCGAACAGCAGAGGGGATAAGGGTCATCCCTGCCTAATTCCCCTGCGTAGCTTAAATTCCCTCGAGGTATGATTGTTAACCTGCACCTGCCCCCGTAGGTCAGTATACAATAAGCAAACCCAGGCTATGAACTTGGGGCCAAAGCCAAAACGTGCGAGCACTTCGAAAAGATATGGCCATTCTATGGAATCAAATGCCATGGAGGCATCTAAGGACATAATCACTGCGTTTTCTTCCAAGTAGGGTTGCCTCGCAAGCACATTATTTACCCTACGAATATTCAGTGCTGTGTTTCTACCGGTCACGAAACCAGATTGGTCCGCATGGACCAGGGAGGGCAACACAGCATTTAGACGGGAGGCCCATAATTTCGCAAGGATCTTGGCCTCTGCATTTATTAATGAGATTGACCTATACGATCCACAACAATCCGATGCCTTCCCGGGTTTCCGTATGACTACTATGGATGCTAGTCTCTGATCCGGTGGCAATATGCCTTTCTCCAGGCTTTCCGAGTACATATGGTTAAGGTGGGGGGCTATTTTCACCGCCATGGATTTGAGGAACTCTATCGGGATACCGTTAGGCCCCATCGCTTTTCCTGATTGAACACTATAAATAGCTTTGCAGAGTTCCTCGTCCGTGATATCAGCCTCCAGGTCCGCCTTTTCCGTTTCCCACAGGGAGGGCAGATTACTATCCCTCAGTAGTTGCCGGGAGTCTTCCGACGTGTAAGTGGTAGAGGGCGTATACACCCTCTCCAAGTGGTCTACAAACGTGTCTGCAATTTCCTGTAGGTCAGATATTTTCGCCCCCGTGTCGGTGGATAATACGGGCACCCATCTATGTTCCTGTTCCCGACGCTCGAGGCAAGCCAGCATCCTACCCGCTCTCTCCCTATCTCATACACTCTATGTCTTGTGGACAATAGTCGCGCTCTCGCCTTTTCTCGCACAAGGGCTTTATATTCATGACGTTTAGTAGTTAGACGGTGCGCTGTGGATTTGCTGGGCGAGAAGTTATGGAGTGACTCTAGTCGCTGTAGGTCATTCTCAATTTCGTGTATGTGCTCGTTGTGACGCCGAATATGACCCATTTTGAGTGCTAACGCGTGGCCCCTCAACACTGTCTTATATGCCTCCCAGATTGTCTGTGCTGATTCCACCGACCCAAGGTTTTCTGCGAAATAGTGGTCAGTCTGTTCAGTTAGTTGCTCCTTGATGTCAGGTATCTTAAGAAGCCACGGGTTTATCTCTATGGAGCTATGTTGTTTTGGGCAGTGGAAGGTAAGTTTGACCCACACCGGGGAATGGTGTGAGATCCCACGCGGCAGCCCTCGGGGATTTTGAAAGTGGCCTACGTCCGTCAGGAGTGTAAGGAAGTTATCTATTCGAGACATGCTCTTATGTGCATTGGAATAGTGGGTATAGTAAGTCATTTGTGGTTACAATGAGCGCCATATGTCCGTAAGTCCCATGGCCTCAGTGAATTCAGCCATGAGAGTGTTTGGTCTAGTAGTCGTTCGCTGGGGATATCTATCTATCCTATCATCCATAGTCAAATTAAAGTCACCCCCCATTATCAAGATGCCATCCGGCAAATCCAACACTATTTTACCTAAGTCGCTAAGCGCTTCCTTTCCCAACGCAGGAGGGAGATACACCAAGATAACATTCAACACTTCCCCTCCCAGGTGGCCTCCAGAACCGCAAACCTGCCCTGTGGGTCTGCCCAGGTACGTGTGGGTGCAAGAGCTATGCTCTTGCGAACTAGGATACCAGTCCCCCTAGAGCCAGAGGTAAATCCTGCGTGTACCAATAACTTATATCCCCACCTGCTGAGGGCCTTGCAACTATTACCTATAAGATGGGTTTCTTGCAGCAAGACTATATCTGGTGCGAGTCTCTTTAAATACTGTGACACGACACCACTCTTTATTTTGTCTAATAGCCCGTTGACATTCCATGTCAGGGCGGACAGCTTAATATCAATGATAGTAGTCGGTGTGGAGTAGTGGCGTTATCAAAGGGGCGCAGTCGGTATCCCTCTCTGTGGGGGAAGGGGACCAGGTCAGCCAGGGTAGATATATGTTTCAGTGGGGGCTGGATACCTTTTGTGGGGGATCGAACAACAGCATATCTCGTAAATGACATCACTTGTGATTATTAAATCAAAGAGGACATTGTTCCATGTTGGCGGTGAAAAAAGTGCACACCTGCTCAACAAAGGGAAGAGTGAAAAGGCAGAGAGGAGAGAAAGAGAGTGTAGAAGGGGGGGAGAGAGGGGAGGACAAGAGAGGTAGGGGTGAAGGTGAAAAGAGGCAGAGAGAACTATCCCCAGTATCAAGGATCCAATCCCGAAGGGGAGGACTCGGTATGGCCGCTTGATGGCCCTCACACACCCCGAAGGATGTCTTGCTTCATCATCGGGCTTGTTATTGCTCCTCGTCGGGCCGGCGCTGCAATGCCCGACGGTCCACCGAAGGGTCTCTTTGTCGGAGGTCTTTTAAAGAGAAAAGCCGATAGGTGAGTGCGAGTGTGTGGGATAAAAAATGGTGGTGGATCCAAGAGGTAGGTGGTTACGTGCGTGCAAAGTGTGTGGATAAAATTACCTAGGGGTATCCTAAAAGACGATATTTTAATGTGGCGGGACCCCTGGCAAAGTTAAAAAGACCGGTAGGTCGGGGAGTCACCAAAAAGCGCAAGGTGCTAGTGTGACTCAAAAAGAGGTCGACATGTTTCACGCCCAAGAAGCCTGGGAAGGTCAGTGGCGTTTCTTCAGGACCTAGTTGAGTGAAAGGGTGTGCACGATACAGACGGGAGATCCAGGGATTAAAAGGGTAACCCGCGTCAAAAGAAGGTAGTGTAAGGTACAGAGCGGCGAGGTACAGTGACCAAGATCGCAGTGTGAGTCAAGAAATGATCTCAACGAGGCGTACCGAACATAAGTATACCATAATAAGTGTTACTGTCGGCTTCATAGGTATTGCCGTGGCTGCCTGCGCCCTATTTGGGTTGCGTCGGGGGCCGGCTCAATCAGCACCTACCCACTGTCATTAGTGGAGCACGGACATTGGACCATAAATAGCTCCTGGTCCCCCTCTCTCTTTTGTTGATTTATCACTTGTGATTGGTCACAGCCTACCAAGCCAGATAAAGTTCTCACTGCATCATGACAGTTAACAATAACAAAAACCTCAACTCTCCATTCACCCCTCTCCCCCTCCCCCCGCCCTGCCCCCCTACCAGTGGATTTCAAACTACCCACCCCCCAACAAGGCAGAGTGCCTGTCGCCCCCCTCCCATACGCGGGTGCTTGGTGTACAACCTTCCCACCCTCGCCGTGACTGAAGGATGGATACATGTTACACAACATGCAGAAAACTTCCCATGAACCCCCCCAGCGATTTCCTTTGAACATATCTCCGAGTGCCAGTGATACCACCCAATTTAACTATGCTAGTCTCCCTTTTTTAGTCAATCAGGGGCCTCCGTCACATATCCCCCGTCCCACCATACCTTCATGTGCTCACAAGGGTCCCAAGTGTCCTTCAGGTCACAACAAGGAGCGTTGTTCTACCTCCTACCCTCTCACCCCTTCGAGTCCGAGGTGTTCTACCCACGAGCCAGGTCCTCATGATGTTCCGCCCCGTTGGTCAGTGGGCCGTTTCTGGTCCTGTCGTGTCTGCCATTGTTCAGATTCCCCACCCTTCGCCATCCTTCCAGCCAGTCCCAAGTGTCTTCTGGGGATGAAAAGAACCAAGTCTTGCCCTCCGATTCAACCTGGAGTTTCGCTGGGAAGAGCATAGAATACTTGAGTTCCTTGTCTCGTAACGCCTTCTTAACCGCCAAAAAGCTGCGTTGGTTGTGAAGTCTGGGAAGAATGTGATTGTACTGTTATCTATTTGTAAGGGCGGTTTGGCTCGAGCCGTCTGAAGGATCACATCACGGTCCCGAAAATTGAAGACTCTTGCTATGATAGGTCTTGGGGGAGCTCCAGGTTTGGGCCGTCCCCCGGGGACTCGATGGGCCCGTTCAATGGAGAAATAATCGGAAAGGCATTTTGGCTGGAGCCTCCTTGTCACCAGGTCCTCTACAAAGAGATCTGCTGCTGGTCCCTCCGCTCGCTCCGGGAACCCCAGTATGCGTATGTTGTTTCTGCGCGCCCTTCCTTCATAATCGTCAAGGAGGCCTTCCATTTTCACCTGCTGGTCTCGGAGTTGGGCTACGTGTTGTTTAAGGAGGTCCGTGTCTGACGTTAATATCACAGTGGCGTCTTCCACATCTTTTACTCTACCATCCATTTTGCGTAGGTCCGCTCTGATGAGGGAGATCTCTATATTGACGGTATCGATCCGAGTCTCGAGAGATGTCCGGACTCCTGTGATTGCCTCCATGACATCCTGGAGGGTGGGATCTGCTTGAGGAGACTTGGGATGAGGGTCGTTCGTCCCACCGTTGGCAGCTGTATCGGACTCATCACCTGTTTTCCCCCATGCAAATTTAGCAAGTGTCTTTTGGGCCTGTGTTTTAGGTCCTCTGCCACTGGCCATTGTGGGGTGTGAACGCTCACTATGTAGATCCTGTGTCGGTACTCGCCGCCGCTTGCCCAGGAAAGGGGGAATTACTGCGTCTCTCCCCGTCGGCCTGTTGGTTTTCCCGATTGATTAAACAATGACAAAGTCCGGTCGGTGAGGCCACTGAAGTTGTGCTCTGGAGCTTCTCGAGATCTATTAATCAAGGGAGGGAGGGTGTGATGTAGTCTGCAAGCGACGTTTGGTACACTCTTGAAGTACGTTGAAGTAGGTCTGGTCGAAGGGGAACTCTGATAGTCTCCTGCACGCTACTCCTTGGTGCGCCCCTATAGGCCTGTGTCCGTAATTCTCAGGGCCACCTTCAGCGTGGGCTATCAGCCAACATTCAGGTCTTCAGCGACGCCGTAAAGCAACAGCCTGACAACGTGGCTCCGTGAGGTGATAGCTTGAGACCGTGAAAGTCCCGGGACACCGGGGGTGTCCCCAGTGCCACCAGGCCTCAGACCGGGGCCTCAATTAGTAGAGGGGGCCAGATGGGGGGGAGCACGTGCCACCTATAAGCGTCCCCCCCTCCGCCCCTACGATGTGTGCGGCTTCAGGTAGATCTTCAATGAGTGGTGGGCCGCTTCCGGGCCCTCCAGGCAAACCCTTGTCTCTATATCAAGCGCCACTCACCGCCTCAGTCAGGAGCGCCGCCGTAGGCCGCCACGCTGCCCCCAGCAGCACCTCCGAGGCATCTCCCAGTCATTCAGGCCCACCGTGAAGCAGCAATGCTTATTTCTGGCCCACATACAAAGTAGGAATAATGGATGGCGCTCTGGGCCGGCGGGGATCTGAAGGTGATCAAGGGGACTTCCAACCGCAAGCAGGCCCCAAGCCGGGGCCTCGATTTATAAGCAGGTCAAAGGGGAGCGCCACCGCAGGTCGCCACGCTGCCCTCAGCAGCACCTCCGTGGTATCACCCAGCTGTTCAGGCCCTCAGCGAAGCAGCAGTGCTGTCGGCTTGTAGGCTTGTTCCTTGTTACTTGGTCCAGCAGGATGACGTTATGGGCCGGCGGAGATCCGAAGGTGGTCACGGGGACTTCCACCCGCAATTAGGCCCCGAGCCGGAGCCTCGATTTATAAGTTTATAAGTAGGCCGAAGGGGAGGGACGTGCAACGCCTTTCACTCACCCGCGTCACCTCCAGCTATCCAGACAGGACTTACACGGCCCACGGCAGGCTCCGATTCTGCCAGGGGTCGTCTCCGAGCCCCCCGGACGTCCCCACAGGCCAATGTGAGGCACCTCCACCTCAGCAATGAAGATCTCCGCAGCGGGCCGCCATGTCACTGCCAGGGAGGTATCAGGGGTGCTGTGTCTTCGCTGATGCTCACCGCTAATCGGGCTTTGGGCGCCCGATGTGAGCCTCGCTGGTGTCCTCTGGATCTGTGCCCCTCACTTTGAGGGGATGATAGTCGATTTCACAACAGGATAATTGGAAGAAATACGGCGAGGATGGCGGAGCCGCTTCAGAACGCGGCCATTCCGCTCGGCTGCTAGCCACGCCCCCCTTTGATGGTGATTTGTCGCCTGTGTGGAGATGGAAGCTCAGGTGTTTCATGCACGGCTTGGTTTCGTCTTCAGTGGTGTTGCAAATTGATTCCTTGTGTAAGATGGCAATGACTTGTCCATGTCTGTTGGTATGGTCTCAGTGTTTCATCTTGTAGCTGTTTAGTTTTTCAGTGGCGATGTCCGGAGTCGAAGAGGTGGTAAGCCAGGACTCTGTGATGAAGTTCATATCGGGGGTGAGGGTGGTGATGGTGGAGATGGTGTCCCAGTCCTCGGTTGTGTATTTGCAAAGCGATTTGGCGTTGATCAGGAGTCTCTAGAGAGGTTCCAAGGAGGTGCAGACCAGCGGGTTGGGTGCGTCAAGGTTCTTAGATGGGTTGGTTGGTCCAGGGATGGCGGTGTAACGGCAGTGGAGGCAGGTGAAGGGTCTTGCTGTGGAGCGAGGAGATGCGAGGCAGCAGTTGCTGTTGCGTCCGGGGTCCAGGGCACGGAGATTTGTGGTGGAGTACCTGTGGGAGTCTGGGGGGGTACGGCTTCTGGCACTGGGCCACGGTTCAGGTGCAGACAGGCACAGATGGGCTTGCCTTTGGCGTGCCATTGGCAGTGCAGTGGCCTCCATAAGTAATCCTGGGAGGTGGGAGGAGCTGGCCAGGAGTCAGAAGGGCAAGGGGCAAAAATACAGTAGGAGAAAAAATTACCAAAAATGCCCAGATTATCCTTAAACAAAAATAAAATGCAGTGGGGATAAAGAAATGTAAATGTAAATGTCAAGGTACTTATAGAGCGCACTGTCACCAGACGGCCACCTTGCGGTGTCGCCTTTGCGGTTTCCTGGCGCTGATACTCATACCGCTGTGGAACCCCTCCTGGCTTTCCCTGTGAAGTGTCCACTCCTGGGCACCCCCAGGGTGAAGCCAGGCATCCTTAGCGCTGTTGGGGCCGGTGTGGAGGCTAAGCAAGCTATTGCCCAGAGTTGCAGCCTGGGGCCCGTGATTAGAATAGACACCGAGGCGAGAATAGACAGGTCCGAGGAAATTGAGCCCGAGCCCCGCCGAGGCGGGAATCGAACCCTGGTCCCTGGCCAGAACTCTGCTTCAGGGTCTGCCGCTCTAACCATTGAGCCACACTCCTCCACAAGAAATGCTGCAGAGCAGTACTTACAATGCGGGCACATAAAATACTGAGTGAAAACATTTACACGTGAAGACAATACCAACAATACAGGAGTGACCATCACTCAAACAGCGATTCAAAATGAGTGCGAGGGCCGAGACGGTGCCTCTAGGCTATGAGGAGTGGCAGCAGGATAACTGCGTGCAGGGACTAGAAGGTCATGGGCTACTCAGCAGCCTCCATAAGTGGCCCTGGGAGGTGGGAGGGGCTGGCTGGGAGGTGGGAGGGATGGGGTGGAAACAGCGGAAACAGCCCAGGAGACAATATTGCCAAAAATGAACAACAGTTACAAAATGCAGTAACGGGTGAAGAAATAATGCAGAGCAGTACTTACAATGCGGGCACAAAAATTACCAGGTGAAGACAGTTACAAGTGAAGACAATACCAACAATGCGGGAGAGACCATCACTCAAACACTGGTTCGAGGTGACCTCGAGGACCAAGATGGTACCTCTAGGCTATGAGCTGCGGCGTGCAAGACCTAGAAGGTCGAGGGCTACCTTATAATGTATGATCGTTATGTAACAAGAGACAAATTATCTATGACGAAATAAGAGACATATGACCAGGCCTATTTTCTATCACCAGAATATGGCTTGGCGATGGTATGGAACCAGTTGTCAATGAAGCAATAGCTCTCAGATACTGAATTCATAAACAAAGTCACCAAGGCAAAACTGGAGGAGAAATAGCAGTAATAATCAAGTAATAAACTGTGGTCACCAAACATAAAGATATATGCAACTATCAGGCTGAGAGTCACAACAGATCAGATACAACCCTAGTGCCACTTTCTCCTGCACATTTATACTACTATCAATACCACCTCCAAATAGTGGAGCTTTCACATACACCTTCCTAGATGCCATATTGGATATATGAAGAAAACACCGTAACCTACACATTCTCAGTGGCTTGAACATCTTGTTTGATAAACCAAAAATGTCACAACCAATCTGCATCATAACCAGTAGAGAACCTCAAAATCTCCATCAATTTTTCTCAAGACCTACCCATACAGTAGAGCAGACTATAGATGTTGTATTCTGTAAACAAGAATCAGTCGCCATAAGAGGAATTAACCCTGTTCCTTGTAGCGGCGATCACCTCATCTCTTTCGGCTAAGCTATCTGATCTAGATATTCAAACAGTCCTTTTTTGCACCTGGCAACCTAGATAATGGAACAAACTGGCCTTGGAAGAACTTAAATCTCACCTTGCAGCAAGCATACACCTAGCTGAGATTAATATGGTGGAAGAATTGTATGACTGGATAAACACAGCATTCAACAGAATAATCTCCTTGAAAATCTCTAGCCAACAAAAAAGGAAACACAAAACACAATGGATGAATGATTAGCTAAAAAATATAAAAACACAAATGCGCACTCTACCACAACAATGGTACAAATCAATGAGATCACCCGATATGTAGATATCTACATACCTAGTAAACAAATAGCATCCCCCTTGAACAGCAGTATAAAGGAATTGCTCTAAAGAGAAAAGTTCACCTCTCTAACCTCCTTCAAACAATTCCAGGGGCGGCTTTTCCGCTATGGCCGAGGAGCATCGCCCCACTGCCCGCAGAGGCAAACGAAAAATAAAATTATCTTAATGCAGATCATTTACGTTTTCGACCTGTGGCTGAGTCTTGGGGGTGGTGCCTCAGCACTGCAGCAGGGCGAGGAGGAGTGGTGAGCCCTGCTATCAGTGCGCATGACGGTTTGGCTGTCTGTCTTAGGACGGCCAAACCGTCATGCGCACTGACATCTCTCCAACCCAGCTGTGTTGCTGGGTGGAGAGATCAGCAGACACAGGCTCCCGATGGAGTGCAAAACAAGCCCGTTCCGCCCAATCCCACAATGCGCTCATGGTGAGAGCAGGCTCCGGATTGGACGCAGGGTAAACTGGGAGCTTCAGCCTGTGCCCAGATAAGAAGACCGGCAGGTACGTTTTATTTATTTTTTCAGCCCCCTCGCTCTGCTCCTCCCGCGCTGCCACTCCCCTGCGCTGACCTACCACATTTCCCTTACACCAGCCGTACTGCAATTGACCCTTATGGAATTAAACAACCCAGTAAATTCCAGTGTCCCACTCAAACATTAAATATTGCTATGAACTTCAGTCACAATTCCAGTAATTCGCATAATCAGTATCTTGTTAAGCTCAGGCATTTTTCCAGCAGAACTCAAGACATTATGGGGCAGATTTTCAAAGAAGTCACGCAAAGCAGTGCAGCAGCCAAAAATGTTGCACTGCGTAGAGTGACAAGGAGGGAGCAAGAGTGCGCCATATCTACAGAGATGTGGCTCTCTCCCCCCCTCTCACTAGCGCCGGCACTGATTTCAGCCATAGCGCTAAGGTACGTGCCTGAGTCTAACATAGGTTTTGTACAGGAAGGAAATACTATGCCTAGACAAGTTCAAACACTTTTCCTACTTTGTATGTGTGCTGCACAGTGCACGCATGCAAAGTGGGAAAAGAAAGGAGACATGAAAACGTCTCTCCTCCTAACGCCGCCTTTCTGATGGCATTAACTTTTGACGCTAAACCCTGTCTACAATTGTTTGTAGATAGGATTTTGCATCAAAAGGCATGGCTGGTTGCATAGGAACTCCCAAGTACCACCTATGTAACCCCTCTTGGTGCTAAGTAACGCAAAGTTTCTTGTAGGGGTCTTTCCAATGCAAAACAAGTTTCGCCCTGGAAATTAAATTGGTAAAAAAACATTTTGTGCTGGTTAGCATCACTTTTCTGCTGCTAACCCGGCGCAAAATGTTTGAAAATCTACCCCTATGTTTGACAAACCTACTGTTCCAAACAACTTCAGACCAATCTCAAATGGTCCATCACTCATGAACTAATAGAGAGCAGTTTTCAACTACATATCAAATTTCCTGGAGGTGAACATGCTCCTGTCTGACTAGCAAATGAGCTTCCGTCTTGGAAGGAGTACTGAATCAGCCTTGATCTCCATACAGGATACTTTAAAAACACTTGTGGACAAAAACGGGGTCGCAGCACTACTGCTCCTCGACCTGTCAGCAGCTTTTGACACTGTCCATCATGAAACTCTATTACATACAATAAAATAAATTGGCATTGAAGGAACCAACCTTAAATTGGTCTCTGCCTGTCTCTTGAACAGATTAAGTATTATCTGAGTACTTCTACTTCAGATCTACATCAAGGCTTAATTATTTCCACTCCTTTTTCACATGTACTAAATCCCTGAACGCCTCCAATATTTTTAATTCACATGTGATAACTGAACAGACGATGCCCAGATTATCCTCAAACTGGAAGATCCTAATGATCTTTTAGTTTCAATACTAACTGATTCCCTCAGAGCTGTTGACAAAGTATGAAAATTAAGATTGAGCATGGACTCAGCCCTCTCTGTAAACCCCTGGTTAACCTAGCAAACAGATCCACATTTCACACCCCGCAGACACTACAACACATTTTCCCGCATGTGGGATTCTCACACAAAATCCAGGCAACCAATTAATTCTCGAAATTTATCATGGCTGTTTTACATCAGTGGTCTATAGCAGAGAGTAGCAATTTCAGGTATGGAATGCATCCAAGGAATTCAAAATGCTATGTCAAGACAACTTCTGCATGTAAAGTTCCAAGATCATATCTCTCCTGTAATGAAAGCCCATAATTGGCTCCCCATTGCCAGGTGATCTACTTCCAAAATACTTTACATCACACACAAAGTAATAAAAGGCAAGGGTCCAATTTCCTTACAGAGGAAACTCAAGAACAGACACAACTCTCAGAAAGGACACTGAGCTTCAAAGTATTTCCCAACTAATCGTTCCAGATCGCAAAAATAGCATCTGTGGCACATATTTTTCAGTCCAAGTTGCTAAGTTATAGAACTAACTCCAGCACGTTTATGAGACATCAATAACCACCTGGGATTGCATAAGATGGTAAAGCCCTGTCTGTTCCACATCTGAATACACTGGCAACAACAGGCCACAATCACCATTCCACGTCACTCCTAATTGAGAAAGCATAGAGCCCTCTTTTTTTCAAAAAGACAATCTAACTCTTAAAGCTACAATCAAAAAACCTCTGCAGCTAAGCTTCATTTTTAAACAATCCGCCATCTGAAGGATGTTTACAAACCAGATGTTAAAAATCCCCAGCATGTATGACTATGCATGAACCACAAATAAATATTTCATGGCTAAATATTTGAAAACTTCAGTATCGTAGCTGCCCGCTCAAAAATAAATCTATACTCAATATTAACCAAGCATGTGCACCACAACAAATTGCAGAATTATACTATTCCTCTAACACAGATTAATGTCCACCAAAAATGCCAAATAGAACAGTACACAAATGATACGAAAGCTTGAGGCCATATGTGCTATACATTGGTCTCAATTTGCGACCAGTATTTTGCTACCAGTGAAGAATTTTAAGAACCAATCCATGTACTAATAGGTCTGAAGCAGGGGTTCTTTGGTCCCTTGGATCGCTGCCTCCTCTTAAACAAACCTTTTTTTACATTCATAAAGGGAACAGCTTTCATGGAGAACTCTTCCCTTTTATTAATGGGTTGCAATACATTTGGAGGTGTCAGTAAAAAAGCAATGTTTGTTGACCAGATTTTGTTTGCAAAACATTGATACATTAAATACTGATTCAGTATTTCGTAGGCACACCAGATACTGAATCGGTATCTATTCAGAATCCCATATTAGAGTTGAAAAACTTCTACGACTCTTACAATGAGATTAGTAAATAAGAAAAAGCATTTTAAGGATCGGAAGCACTTGCAACCATCGAAGTGCTTAGTACATCTGATCCAAGATTGCTACCAGCATGACAATGATAATCCAAGTGGGCTGGGTGTTCCATTTGCCATATTTTAAATACAGAGGCCTCTGGCTCCCTAAATAGTGCAGACAGGATATACACCTTTTTCTTGCAGATATGCTGCTCGTCCATACACTAAATAAGGCCCTGCATGCATGAGAACGTATGTTTGATGTGGAGAAGGTGGATAATATGGTGATAGAAACTGACATCACATCTTTGGAGACGGTTATTTTGTAAGACTTGCACAAGTTAGATAACTGGGCACTGGGTAAAATGATAGCTGCTTGGAATTACTGCAAGTGGAATAAATTGGTGTTATGTGAGTAACAACTCTACAAGGTCCTCAAGGCAATGCAGAAACAAATCTATGGTGTGTGTCCAGGTTATCCCATTCTACCAGACTTCCAGACACTGGAGATTAGATTCCTTAAAGTTATTGATCTCCAACACACCCAGATGCAAAAGATTCAGCATAAGGTTTCTGCTTCTCCAGCGGCTAGCATTCGGAATAAAATTCACCTGTCTCCCATGATTTGAGAAGGATATCCTAAAATTCAGAATAAGCTTGAAAACATATGTTACACTCAGCCCATGGACATGCAATGTTGTGCTGAAACTCTTTTTCCCTTCCCTTTTGTGAATGGGTTACCACCTCGTTTGATGTTCGTCCGCTGCCACCATCATCAACAGACGCTTCAAGACTGGTTCTCAGCACCTGCCAATGCTTAGGAGAAATAAGGTTTTTATCACCAAACGCAAGGAGGTACCCAAGGAATCGCAATGTCAGCTTCATGCGATCCACTGTAGAAGCACCCTTTTGCTCGTGGAGACTTTCCTTGCACTTTCCCACTTCTTGGAAAAGCACTCCGGACTGACTGGGAAGGTGCAATGCACATTTTAAAAAAATAATAATATATATACATAATTATGCCACTGCAGGACAGCTGCATATTGATCTTTACACCACCCTACTTCAGTAAGCATGTCATCATTGTTCCTTTATTTCCAGTGTAAATCTTGTTCCGAGGTAAATAACTGGTTTTTGGATCGTTTCAAACTTCACTTCTTCGTTTCAAAGCGATGTAGACAACAGATGTTATTATGACCAAATTTAATGGCACTCACTTTACCCATCTTGGAAGGATGGAAGGCTGAGCTAGTTTATCTGTGTTTTGATCTCCTGGGCTGTGGATCACTACATCTTTAAACGGGGTCATTCAAATCACTAAGCCATCCTGATGGCACAAAAGTGCACCTTTGGATGGATTCCCCCTTCATCCCACCTCATCTCACCGACGTTGGCGCCCTGGCTTTGAGACCATACTTACCATCAATAAATAATGTCACCTGCTCACCACTGGAGCTCTTACTTTAGCGCTCACCCCGTTGGTTTGCCATTGTCAAGCAGAAACATAACCTGGCACTGAGATGCTAGCCAGTCAGAATATTTTAGGTTAAGAATAGAAGTTATGAGGCCCCCTTTGGCAGTGGTTCAACTAGACAGGTGCTTATTTTGACAGTAGTAGTGTTAAGCCCATGATTTCACAGTGGAAACATAGTTAAAGCCAACACGCAATAATGTAAATTAAGCCACTCAAAGAGACACACTCATGTGTAGGAGAAGGGAGGTACTGCTGAAAATGTGTACATTATGTGGAAAACTATTAAAAAAACACACAGCTTGAGAAGTTTCCCACCTCCAAGAGCCTCCTGTGGCAATACCTAAGTAATGCCCAACAGTGGGACGGAGGTAGGGGAGGGGACAGGAGAGGGACAGAAGAAGAAGCTGAGGGCAGAGTTAGAGAGAGACAGATGGAGGGACGAGACGCATGAACTGGGATTTGGGAACAAGGATAGTTACATGTCTTACAATCTTTCTGTTCCCTGGCCACAAAATAAGATATTTTCTATTCGTTTCTCTGCCTGATAATGTGAAGACATAAAATGTCCTATATGCTTCCTTTCCATCATTTGAAGCTCAGGCTTTCATAGGAAGGGGGGCGGGGGGGGGGGCTGCTCATGCACGGTGTTGCATTTCAGACAGGAAGAACTTAGCGTTCTGGAGGAATGCGCCTTTTCCAGGTCTCCCCCGAGCCATTCTGTTTCCCGCCCAAATGATACTTAAAGGTGCAGGGAGACATCCGGTGGTTGTGAAGGTCATTAACGGAAGGTTGGATCAGTTAAGAATCTCAGAGAGGTCAGCAGACATCTAGTGTGAGAAAACTCTGCCTTGAGAGGGGGCTGCGTGATATTCCAGAGTAATAACACGTCCAGCGAGGGATGCTGTCATCCAGCATGTGATGGGTGGTGCATCGATGCCCGTTTTGCAGCAGCATGAGAAGAGGGACATTTCTTCTCCTCTGGTGGTTCAGATGATCTAGAGATGGGAAACTGCAGTGAGCATTAGACGAGTCTTGTTTCAACACAGGAGCAGATAAATATAGCTGGGGTCTCCAAGTCAGGACCAGGTGTGGTGAAAGGGTTGCGGGGGCACTCCGAGCTATCTTCTATCTACAGGTGAGCGTTTTTGCTCATTTAAAAAGGTTGAAGCCGTGGAGCACTCGCTCAGTGGAATAAGGACAGAGGAAAAAGACCGGACATCAAGCAGAGAAATCCAGAGAAAAGGAAGGGACAACTAAACTAGTACACACATTCGAAGATATAAAAGACCTGCAAATCAGATGCACATGTACTAGATGTGTGAGGTTCTAGACGCGCCAAATGACATGGAGAAAGAAGCACCTTCACATGTGTACACGGTGCTGTGCACAGGCTCTGGAGGTGGCTGTGTCCTTTGTGATGAATGTCAAGCCCTGCTAGGATATGCTGCCTGGATTTCACACAGTGCTCCAGGGTGAGCTGACCGTGAATTGTAGGGACCTTGACATTTGATTCAAAGTTCACAGGGCAGAGGGCATCCGCAGTCACACCTAACAATGCATTTCTTATACGAGCCAGGAGCTTTAGGGTGGTTCATCTTGAAGTTGTTGGGTATGTTTATTGATAACAGATATGTATGAGCCATGAAAAACGTGAATGTAACTAACATGATGTCATTTACAGATGGATGTAAAGCTGCTATTAAAAATGCCTATAAAATATATTTTAAAAAAGAGGGAGCTTTAGGCTGTTTTCGAGCTTTGTAGTGTTTTTTCTCCATTCTAATATTTTTCCGATTGTGTTCCATGTTTATGGTCGAGTTTCTCTCGCTGATCTTACCCTGTGGGAATGTTTGACATGTGAGCACGATCAGTGTACTGGAAGCGGTGCCTCGGCCCTCAGTGAGAACAGAAGTGGGACCTTAGTGGACGGTGCTGGAGAATGTGTTGTTGAGGGTTTCATGGGTCTTGGATTCATGCATGTTCTTCACTGGCAGCCATTGCATGCTTATTTATAAACGATTGAGTATGGGCTTGAATTCTTCTGCCATTCATCTGGCATTCCCATTCTGAATAGTTTGTACGTCACTGATAATAGTGCGGTTTGCTGTAACGTATGGAACATTGAAATGCTGTAGCAGAAGTAGAGGGATGTGTGAATTCCGTGTAATTTGCTTTTGCATAATTAAGCAAACTTTCAGAAAAAATGCACGGAATTATATGAAATGCAAAACTGACATTTGGAGCCATAATTTAGAGTCAAATGCGTCCTCGCATACATTTTCGACACGAGGATACTTCTCAAGCTAAAACAGCACAGAAGACACACGCGTCGCTGACAGCTGCCACTTGCATTGAGGTTGTTTGCGTTGTTCCGAGGGCTTTAGGTGGGCCGGGTCCTTCCAGGTCTCCAACCGCTTAGTAATTAGAACAAGCATTGGCATAGCCAATAGGTCTCGCCTTTGGGACCTTATAAGTGTTTATCCATGCAACAGTTGCATAACTAAATACTTATAAGGTCTCAAAAGCGAGACCTATTGGCTATGCAAAGCGGCCCTGCGGCCGCGAAAGTGAAAGTGATCGCGATGGCGATGACGGTTACCGACAACTTTCTACAAACTATTGATTTTTTCACTTTAAAACAACTGGTCGAGTATCCGACCCACCAGGCTGGTCACATTTTAGATGGGATTTGTTCCAATTTTTCTGCCCTCACGGTGAATCCTCCTATTCCATTAATCTGGACAGACCACTACTTAATCCCGCTTAACCTGGAGTACTCGACGCTAGGCTGTCCGGTTTACACCCCCCTCAACGCTAAACCCTGTCGCAAATGGTCCAATCTTATGAACAACTCTAGGCTTATGCCTCTCGCCCAGACTTACAGGCCCACCCTCACAGGCAATCCGAACCAAGACTCAGGCCTCTTTCACACATGGCTATCCACCATCTGCAATGATCTAGCGCCCCTAGAGCTTCATGATAAGAAAGGAAGGAGGAAACTTAAAACTCAGAGACCACCATGGTTTACTCCTGAGTTATCCAAAGAACAATACCACTGTAAATAAAAAGAGCGTAAATGGAGAAAGTCCTATGCGCATGAGGATAAGCTAGCTTATAAAACTTGCAGAAGATCTCATCATGCCCTTATCAAATCCACAAAAAAATTATATTACTCAAAAGTTATTCTGGAGTCTAAACTCGACCAGAAATCAATCTTCAAAATAGTCAAATCCTTCATGAATCCCAAGGGTCTGCAGACGGACCTACCCCCCTCACAATCCTTATGCAATAATATTTCTAACTACTTTGAAGAAAAGATTTCCAATATACAGAAAAACTTCCCGCCCACCTCTTCCAACATTGAGACTGATACCACCATGCTCGGTCCAGCCTCCCTGGGTTTTTCTGCCTTTACACCCGTCCCTCTTGACTCTACCTTCAGGGCCATAGTGACCTGTAAATCAGGTTCCCCATTAGATGCCTGTCCCCCCATGATTCTACACAAACTTATCGACATAATTAATCCAGTCATCAACCAAATAGTCAATTCCTCCTAGAGATCACAGAGGTGCTCAAAACACTCGCCGACTCAGGAAGGAAAGCGGTTCTGATCCTCCTGGACCTTTCCGCCGCGTTCGATACCATTTCTCATGACATCCTTTTGGCCAGGCTCGAACGCGGTGGCATCACAGGCAACGCCCTAGCATGGATCAGATCCTTTCTTACCAACCGCAGACAAACCGTCTCGCTTGGCCCCTTCCTCTCAACAGAGAAGGCCATCACTACAGGGGTCCCTCAGGGCTCCTCCCTGAGCCCCCTGTTATTTAACATTTACATGGCCCCTCTCATCTTCCTTATAAAATCTTTTGGAATTGAAGTCACCTCTTACGCTGACGATACTCAAATGATCGTCTCCCTGGCCAAAAATAACATAGAGGCTGAAACCAACTTCAAAACTTGTCTTTCCCAAATCTTACATTGGATGAAGACCAACCATCTGCAATGCAACACCGACAAAACCGAAATTCTACCCATCGGTACAAATGTAACCTTCATCCCTAATAGATGGTGGCCGGAAGGCACCCCTCAGCCACCAGAAACGGTTAAAGTAACTAGAAACTTAGGGGTCAAGTTTGACTCCGCCCTATCTTTCCACCCCCATGCTCTTGCCACGGCAGGTACCTGCTTTAGCTTATTGAGATCTCTGAAGAAATTCTTCGAGCTCATCCCGCTGGCGGCCAAGAAATCAGTTACAGTTGCTCTGGTCCTATCGCGTTTGGACTACTGCAACAGCCTTCTGGCAGGGTCTAACAAGTCCACAATAAAAAGAATGCAAGTGGCTCAAAATGCGGCAGCCCGTCTGGTCTTAAGGCTTCCACGCAGATCCTCTGCCTCTTCGGCACTCAATACCCTACATTGGCTTCCCATTCATAAACGTATCCTTTTTAAGATCCTACTGATCACCCACAAGGCCACACGTAATGCAGGACCCAGGTACCTTTCAGCACGCTTCTCTCTCTATTCCACCACCAGGACTCTTAGATCTTCCTCAGCCCATCTTTTAAAAATACCGCATTTCAAACTCTCCTCTAAAGGAGGAAAAACCGTGGCCTGCCTCGGTTCGAAGGCATGGAACGTGCTCCCTATTGCCCTACGCATGCAGGAATCTGAATCACTTTTCAGGAAAGCACTAAAAACTTGGATCTATAACCTCCCGGACGAGCGCTGTTTAGCACTAATCTAATTTTTTCCGTCTTCTTGTTCTCTTCCTTCTAGCTTCTCCTACCTTGTTCCCTCAGCGCCAGGAGGCTCCTTGCGGAGTGACAGTTTGCGCTTTACAAATGCACATTTACATTACATTACATTACATTACGATCACACATCAAAGCGGCCGCGCCGCCGCGAAAGTGAAAGTAATCGTAGTAAAGCGTGGCGCGCGCGCCCGCGCACATACACTGTAGCTCTAGGCTGGCCTGGTAGCACTTTTTGGAGCCCTCTCAATAAGTCTCGCCAGACCAGCGCATGCGCTGGGTCAGGCGAGACCTAAAAAACGGACATTGAAACGGTTCCCTATCGGGCCCTATATTCATGGCCCAATCTTTACTGGCACATGGTTTACCTAGTCTTAACCCAAAAACACGGGTCAGGTGGCACGCTGTATGGATCATGATCATTTAGGTAGTGTGGAAAAGCCACGTCCTTAATTATATAGGCCATGCCGCTATTAGAACCCCCCACTTTTTGCATCCCACTTAAAGCCCTGGTTGTTACTGTACGCACGTGCTAAAATGTTGCAGTGAACAGCGTGTAATTATTAACTCCTTCAGTGCCCATGACGAGATGGTCTCGTCATGGAGCGTGGTTGCGCTGTGCCCATGACGAGACTATCTCGTCATGAACCCCGCCCGCTAATGCAACGCCCGGCACAGGGCGGGGAAAGGGCGGGGCACTGAAGGGGTTAAACGTGAAACAATTGCATCGTTTCGAGATTTTCGCGTAATAAATTTAACCCAGGATTACTGAAATAACACACGATTATACCGGTGTAAAGGAAATTATACCCAGGGGAACACTGGCAAGTATTCAAGGACGGACACGAAGCTGTCTGGGTAGCAGAAACACACCCGCCAGCTAGCTGCAAGTGCATTTTTTTTTGCACTGGGGTGCAGACGAGGTCTTAGAGAGGAACAAATTCGCTTCCACCTGTACCAGGTCACCGATTTCACATAAACAGACAAGAATCACCTGGATCAGTACCGTCCCTGACTGCATTCTGCATTGGGGAGAGGATGTAGCTTTACGGCTAGAGCTGCTGACCTTGGAACCGGGTTCGAGCCTCTGTCAGCTCAACATCATTTGCAACAGGAAAGTAGACGTGGTTTCCTCTGAAGCCTCTGGTGAGAGGTTGATCCTCCTGGGACAGCTTTGGAAGTATGAAGATAATGTGGTGGACTGCCATGGTGGATTTCACAAAGAGACGCAGCTCTTCCTCGGTTCCTTTTACTATACAGCTCTAGTCAACGAGGAGCCCCTGGTCAAACTACAAGATTGGGGGCCATCAAGCGTCAAGCAAGGTGACGCAAGGGCAATGCAAGCTTTAAATGAGATTTACTGTGCCACGCAGAGCCACCTTGCGTGGATCTGCATGGCATAGTAAATCTGGAATAATGCAACGAAGCGCAAGTCACTGCTTTGATTAACTCTTTGTCTAGAAGGCGTTACATGGGTGGAGGTTGGGTGTTTCCACGCAGCCACCCATTTATTTTGGCGCATTTCCAGATTTGCTAACACTAGTAAACCTGAGAATGCGTCAACATGGTATGCCTTCCCAGGGGAGGCGAAATTAGGAGAATTATCTTTATTTCTCCCCGTTTTTTCCTCTTTCTAAATGTGCTGGGTTCTGCAGAACACTTAGAAGAAGGAAAAAGCCTCAGAAAATAATCCTGAGTGTAACGCAGGCACCGCGGGGCAAGGGCGCCTGCGTTGGCGCTAGGCAGCAATCAGTGCACCAGCACAGAGAGAGACCAGGAATGCGCCATATAATAGTAAATATGGCACATTACTGCCCTCTCCCTGTCATGCAACGCAGCACAGGAAGTTATCTTGCGTGACTTTTTATTGAATCTGGTCCTGGATATTTAGCTAGATGGAGCTCCAGGATCGACCTCCAAGCTGACCTTGTTTGTGCGTGATCGGAGTCTGCATAGGGTTGTTCCTGCTGTAAATAGGTTGAAGACTGGAGGTGTCACTGAATTCAGGGACCTCATCTGAATGGTTTGCTCTAATGGTAAAAGCTATCCCCGGTTAGTCATGGATAGATGTTGCCTTCACATCAGACCAGCTTCTTCCTTCTCTTTTGCTGGATGTGTTGTTTTAGAAAAAGGTTATATTTTTTAGCGTGTCCAGGAAGCGAGCAGCATAGTGCACATTTTGAGGCAGCTGGCAGTGTGAGTACCGTTGTGGTCCAAGACATTTTAATCTTTGTTTGAGGGTCAACATCTTAAATCTAATGCTGCATTGTGCAGGACAGGGTGTATGAACGACCTGTCCTGATCTTTTTCAGTTTTTTCCCCTGCTCAGATAATTGTGGTTCCAACACAAATCTACAAAGGTTGTGACACTTCAGTCTCTGCCAAGGAGAATCGCATCTAAAATGAAGTAACAGCAACCAAGACTTCTGCAGCGCAACTTTTTGAGTCGTTCAAACTTTCACTCATTCGACTTTCTCAAGGTCCTGTTGAACTCTGGCGCCAGAGAGAAAGTGTCCTTTCAAGCTGATGCTTTTCGGGTTCAGAAATCCATCCAGGGGACTCCAGCCCTCTACTCCCCATCACCTCCAAGGTAAGCAGCAGTGGTGGGGCGCTGAGAGTTTACAACTTCAGGAGCTTCCACCATGGCCTCAAGGAGGGAAGATCATTTCTAATGTTATACTCCAACGTCACACAGTGGGGCTAAATAATTCCCTCATCCACCACCACTGTATTCACCTCCATTCCTTCCTCGCTCGAGAGCTCTGTAATATCACGGCAGCTCGGCCCATTTTGCAGAGTTACAACAGGAGGATGTATGACGTTACAACGCATACTTTTACAATGCATGCACTTACAACGCAATTTTTACATTGCAACATCCACTACAACGCATTCCATTACATCGCATGACACTACAATGCATTTTTAAAAACTACCTTTACAACGCATTCCATTACATCGCATACTACCTTTACAACGCATACCATTACAACGCATACTGTTACATTGCATTTAAGGTAAGTATTGGATAGTATAGGGGTAAAAATTACTATT
Organism: Triturus cristatus; assembly: GCF_964204655.1. Lineage (NCBI taxonomy): Eukaryota > Metazoa > Chordata > Amphibia > Caudata > Salamandridae > Triturus > Triturus cristatus. The sequence continues at coordinate 650,320,123 of NC_140590.1, forward strand.
CTTACTCCAGGGGGTGCAACAGTAGGGTAAGTGTTGGATAGTATAGGGGTAAAAATTACTATTCTAACTCCAGGAGGTGCAACAGTAGGGTAAGTGTTGGATAGTATAGGGGTAAAAAATACTATTCTAACTCCAGGGGATGCAACAGTAGGGTAAGTGTTGGATAGTGTAGGGGTTAAAAATTACTATTCTAACTCCAGGGGGTGCAACAGTAGGGTAAGTGTTGGATAGTGTAGGGGTTAAAAATTACTATTCTAACTCCAGGGGGTGCAACAGTAGGGTAAGTGTTGGATAGTGTAGGGGTTAAAAATTACTATTCTAACTCCAGGGGGTGCAACAGTATGGTAAGTGTTGGATAGTATAGGGGTAAAAATTACTATTCTAACTCCAAGGGGTGCAACAGTAGGGTAAGTGTTGGATAGTATAGGGGTAACAATTACTATTCTAACTCCAGGGGGTGCAACAGTAGGGTAGTGTTGGATAGTGTAGGGGTTAAAAATTACTATTCTAACTCCAATGGTATGCATTGTAATGGTATGCGTTGTAATGGTATGCGTTGTAATGCCTGCGTTGTAGTGACATGCGATGTAGTGTCTGCGTTGCAATGGTATGCGTTGTAATGGTATGTGTTGTAGTGTCATGCGTTGTAAAGGATGTTCCGTTGTAATGCCTGCGTTGTAAGTGTAGTGCGATGTAATAGTTGCGTTGTAAAGGTTGTTTCCCCAACAGGACCAATGAGGTCTTGTTATGTACGGTCCCTGAAAGAGAGCCCAGAACCAGGGTGGACTGTAGAGAGCTCAACCTGCCAACAAATATATGGAAAAGCCTACATGGTCACCTTATTCCCTACTGTTGTTTAAGCGTGTGATGTAGGCTTGGCATGAACGATGCTTATTTTGCACAAGTGGCTGCAATTTGGGAGCCCTGAGATATTTCTCCTTCGGTTTGAGGTGGAAAGTAACTTAGACATGGGCAAGTCAAGCAGAATGTCTTGCCCTCAGGACCCATAGAGAACAACCTGTCCAGGGGACCATAGAGAGCACTAAAAGAGGCATACATACTATTGTTGGGGGGAGACTGGCAGCGTCATCACCTGTCTTTGTAGTCTGTATTTACTTGGCCTTGCCCTACTTAGACTGGGCAGATTGATGACCATAATTCCATTCCTTGCCAATAGACACTGGGGCCAGGTCAAGCGGGAGATAATGTGTGGTAATCGTCCATAGCAGATGAGCAATATTTTATTCGAAATAAATGCTTTCTCTCTAAAAAAAATTTCAAACTCAAAGTTTCTAATTCGTTTTTTTAACCAATTGTTTAGCTTAATCCTCCTTTCAATGCATGATCCTTTGGGAACAGACAAAATAATTTCTCAAGCTTTGAAGAGAACCACCTGTCTGACATTGTCGCCCATTCAACTCAAAAATCAGTTCTCTAAATCACTTGCTGTTTCTAGACTTCAGTCTGAACACAGGATGAAGTCAAACTCAGGCGGGAGGGGGTTAAAGAGTGCAGCTGTGTTTTCCAGTGTTAGTCAGTTCTCTTCCTGATATCATTTTGGGTGACGAATACTTTTGATGTCTTTTAATAGCCCGCCACTTCAAAGGGCCTGTATGGCTATCCCATTTTTCACCCCCGGGTTCCTACGGGCATGCCCGGCAGATGCGCTTTCCTTAGAATGCCGCGACAGCCGCCTCCCTTCCCACTCGTCACGTGACAGCACACAATGAGCATAACCCCTTTTCCCGTAAGTGAAATGCTGGTGATTACGCGGAATGTTGTTTTCCAGATTGCTTTTTGGCACCGATGCCACCGAGAATCAAAAGGGGAAAAACACACCGGAAATGACGATCTTTGTAAACTGGAGAAACGGCAATCGGTTGTGTTGATAGCTCGGGGGTATCATGCACCTGCTGCGGTTGGTAAAGAGTACCACTGATTATGTATAATAGCGGACAGGGATGTATTTAAAAACGAATCCCTTTCCAGAAACATCGGCAGACCAGAAGGTGCTGCAGGTCGGCTGGTCACTGCCGACCGGACCGCACAAATTTCAACAATGGCTGAGGAGGCCGTTGTTCCCCCCCTCCCCCCTTCGGCGATGGTACTGGCCGCCTTTCTGCAACTGGATAGAGTTCCCCAAATCCACTCCCATGTTTTAGGTCTAGCGTATAGACAGCTTTAGCTGTCTGTTGTCGACTGACCTCGTGTGTACATATCAGTCCTCACAGTGGGTCCTGGGTGAATCCATTGCTTATCATTGGTTGACTTTCATGTCGGTCTCATGCGCTTGCTTCCTCTTAAATGGCTTTCCTTCTTCTTCTTACGGTTTTATCTCTTCCTTAGAACATACCTTCTCCACCATCCCTTCATTGCTTGCATTCAATCAACTACTTTTTTCTTTTTGTTTGAGAAGTCCATGTGAGTGTGTGTATTTTATTCTTCTCTCCCAGTGTGCTGCTTTCTTCCTCACATCCCTATCCACGCTCTATGTTGCTCTCTCACCTCTAAGCTCATCCGTTCCTTCCCACGCCCCTTCCAACTCAGCTTTTTTCAAACCTCCTGTCCCAGCTCCTCGGCTGCTCGCCTGCACCGCCCTATGCCTGCTCCTACTGTTCAGCTGCAGTAACATGACCCCTCTCCTCCCCTCTCTGATGGCTGCCCTGCCCCACCCCTCCCTGTCACTTAAAAAAAATATATAAATGTTTTTCTTTTGGGAGGATCCAGTAGTGCCATTTTGCCACAGGGTCGCTCCTTTCTTTAGAATGTGATTTTGCCCATCTTTTGTTTTAATTGTTTTATTCTTAATTTACTGCTCCAAGAGGGGCGTAGGCCATCTTGGCTTGGAAAATAAAAAAGGGCAAAATGGCTTCTACAGCATTATGGCATATGTACATACACACTCCTGCATTATGTCATCAAGCTGAGGTGGGCATTTTAGATCTTTTTTGCTGATGCTGTTCAGCACCAGCAACAAAGCATTTTTTTTTCTTTTTGCTGATGCTGTTATGCATCGTAATAGTGCTAAGTGGCGGTTCGTGACATAGAAACACAGTGGGGCACTACATACATTGAAAACACAAAGACATTAAAGAATTACATTTGAAACATGGATTAAACATCTAAGAAAGAAAATAGAAAAGTTACTTACCTTATTCTCTCTCTGAATATCAAGAGACGGCGGACCGAGAGTGTAAATTTAGGGGAAAATATCACCAGGCGTGCAGATATGGAGAAGGGGAGAGATCGGGAAAAGCGCTTGCAGCTCTAATTCGCCCACCCAGATTCTCTAACACTGTCCTTGAGACTGAGGATGCAGACAGTCAAATTCACCGGGATACCCCTGAGATTGCGGCAACCTTTCGAACCTTTTACAAAACCTTATACACATCGCGCAGGACACTCCCCGCCGGCTTTACCCCCTTTTTCGACGACACCGCAATTGCTTGGCTGGGGGGACACGCAACGTGAATTCCGCCTTGCACACCATGAAGACGAAGAGATTGTAGCGGCTATAATGCAGCTGCAATCGTGGAAAGCCCCTTGCCCTGACGGCCTACCTGCCAAATTTTACAAAACCTATCGCCACTTACTTATCCCAATACTGAGGCAGGTCTTTGAAGAAGCTTGTGAGACAGGTATACTGCCTCAGACAATGCGGGAGGCACTCATAATCTCTATCCCGAAGCCAGGGAAACCAACGACACAATGCGACTCATACAGACCCCTCTCACTTATAAATGTTGATGCCAAGATACTAGCCAAGCTGATTGCGAACCGGATTAGTCCCTTTATGACCGCTCTGGTTCTCCCTGACCAGTCTGGGTTTGTAGCAAGCAGAGGCACATCTCACAACCTGCGCACCCTCTTCGCCGTCCTGCGGGACATTGACCCTGACACAAATGCTGTGGCTGTCTTCCTAGACGCCACCAAAGCATTTGACACCCTAGAGTGGTATTATCTGGAGTACGTCCTCCAGCGTATGGGATTTCCTGTCCCCTTTCTGGCATGCATAAACTTGCTTTATACGGGCCTACAGGCCAGCAGCCTTGTCAATGGCACTAGATCCTCTCCCTTTGCAATCGCCAGAGGCACCAAACAGGGGTGTCCCCTCTCACCCCTCCTCTTTGCCCTGGCTATCGAGCCCCTAGCTGCTAATATACGCCAACACTATCGGGATCATGCCCTTATATACACTAATAGGCAAGTCCTTGTCTCCTTATATGCCGACGACCTCACCCTCTACCTCCGCAATCCAGAAGAGAGCCTCAACCCTATCTTACGGCTGCTTATCTCCTTTGGTGACCTCTTCGGGGTCAATATTAATTGGGGGAAGTCCCAGCTGTTTCCACTTATGGACGCTATTCGGCGGTACATCCCAGACTACCCTCTCACGTGGTGTGACGACACAGTTAAATACCTCGGTATAGTCATCACCCGTAATCGGAACGATATGATGATAGCTAACTATGGCTGCGTACTCGACCTCCTCACCGACAAGATTACAAGATGGATCGCCATGCCCATCTCCTTAGCAGGACGGACCTCCTTAATCAAAATGGTCATCTTGCCTAAACTGCTCTACCTATTCACTAACATCCCCTACGCTCCTAGTCGGCACTTCTTCAAAATGTCTGGGTTACATCGCAACACTAGCTGATTCAGTGTGGCGCTACACCTCCCTGGAACTTCTACTAGCAAAGAGATGGATTGCTTGCAGATGGGGCAGGGGAAGAGCTCCTAAATTTAAAGAGTGGCTGCGGGACCTCCTATATTGCCAGGAACAAGTGACCACATACGCTGACCTTCTGCCGACTTCTTCCTGCCCACAGGACATTTGGTCCCCCCTCCAATCCTATCTCCTTGAACACCCTGCCGCGGACGACGCGGATATCGAGCCATGCACTGAGGGGACTGGGGATAGGACATGAGATATTCCCTCTCACCCCCAACGTACAGGTCTACTCAGAGGTTGCAGCCTCACACATCTGGGCACTTGGGTCTATGGTCATCCTCCTCATGGGTGTAACAGCATTTGTCACAATGTTCGACTGGTCTACCTGCAATGTCATTACTGTGAAGTGGTATTGTTTACTTCTTTAAGTTGTTCTTCTCAACAAAATCAATAAAGAAATAAAATAAAAAGTGACTTACCTTATCCTGCAGCACGACCTTGAAGCTCCCCAGTGCCTAGGTCCAAATTTCTCAGAGAGCGAAGAGACGTGACAGAGCCAACAACCTTATTGAATCCAGATGCTACTCTCACTCTGTGAAGTAGCATGAGTGTAGCATCTGGATTGGCTGGAACAGGCTCCCTCAGTGCTTCGAAAGGCACTGGATGCCTCTGCCTGCTCTCCAACCCAGCTGTCTAAGACTGCTGGGTTGAAGAGGTTTGAATTGCGCATGTCAGGCTGGCTGTAGTAAGATAGCCCGCCAAACCTTCATGCACACTTCAAACCGAAGGGGCCACTCCTCATTGCTGTCAATCAGCAGCAATGACACATTGGCCCCGCCGCCACACTCCATTCGGCAGAGAGTAAAATATAAAATCTTTTATTACCATTTTTTTTTCACTCTGTCTGCATCAGTGTGTGTGTGTGTTTTACTCCTCCGCTCCTGTGGAGGAACCACAGATGTACGTATCCAGCTAATGCTTTTACTTAAAAAAAACGTAATTTTTTCTAGTAAAGTCTAGAACTGGAAATAATAAACAAATATGAAGAAACAATCAGTGTAGTGTATGCTTTACGGAATAATCAGATCTCTGACTTACTGGCTTTCACAAAGGTTTTAAATAACCTCTAAGCCAAGCCCCCAATGCTTTAGCGATTGTGCCTTTGTTCCGCTGCATACCTTCTTAAACAGCAGGCCACGGGACTGTTAGGACCTCTTCTAGAAAGTTTATCCTCCTGCAGGGGGTACACTCCTAGTACCCCAAGCTACAGCAGTTGGCTTTGTCCTTGAAGACCGAGTCAGGCATCTGCTCTAGCTGAGCTCATGACCACAAGGTCCATGCGCAGATTCTAGTCACTAGGTCACTAAGCTGATGCATCCATTAAGCATGTACATCTCTCAGGGGATCCAACAGGCAGTTCCTTCAGTTTCCAGGCAGGCTTCAGCTCTCTCTGCAGGGTTTTGTACATCAGCTACTGTTCCCAACCTGCCAAGGGAGCTGACTGTGAAAGACAATAACACTGAAACTCTAGCATCTTCTCCCCACAGTGATGTGTTGAAGATGGACAATGTTCTGTGAGGACTCTTTGCAAACTGACCTGGGCTTTCTACCTAGGTTGTATCCCCTGCTGGAAGATGCAGATGTGAATCTAGGATCTTGTTTGTTTTGAGTCACGTCTTGTTTTTGGGCTTTCGAAAGTTTCCCAGAAGCTACTTCAGCTGCAGTCTTTCTGTTGAATAATCAGCAGAACGAGGTGGTGGAGTTGGGTGTTCCCTGACAGTCGCTGGAATAAAAGGCACATAGGAGGGAGAGGCATTATCACTGTACTCAACACATACCTGTCTGCAGTGACATTGTCAGGGAGAGGGGAAGCAAGAGCCATGTTTGCACTTCACCCCCCACTCTCCAGCGACTGTCACCTGGCTCATTCCAAAAGCGAGACTGTGGAATTTTTCAAGTTCTAATCCACAAAAGGACTTGAGAAACCTCACCTCTATCCTCCATCTTTAGATTCACCCACTTACAGGACTTCCAAGATGGAGTCTTGGAAGCACAACACCCACACTCCAAATACATTCTAAACATGCACTCTCCATCCACGACCCACACAGATGGAGTGAAGGACCCATTTGTGGGCGACTGGACACCCATTTTCTAGAAGAGGCCAGTAGCATCTCTTCGGTGAAGGTGACAGGAATTTAGGGCCTATCCCTCCAGTTTTAGGCATTTGATACTGCCAATGCCTCTCATCTCAGAGCAACAACATAAGGCACTCTCAAAAGAGGCTGGGTATTGTGCACTAGGGCCACAATGAGGGTTTGCATGCCTTTTACCTGGGAGGCTGTCATTTAAAATGTATGATTGTCATGTGCACTGAGAGTAAAATCAAAACTTGCAGACACATCTCTTGACTTTTCTAGAATTCTAACACACTGCAGCAGATGCTTTACCTGCTTGATACTTTCCCATACAAATAGACAGCCCCCCAGAGATCCATATGCCCAACATTTACCCCGCTGTTGGAGAAGCCTGGTAATTGGAATGGACTAATCGACAGAAACCACCATCTGCATACCCATGCAACACTGCTACCTTGTGCCTCACAGTAGTGAAAACTCCTAGTCCTCAAGTGCCCGGGGTAGGAGATCTGAACTAATCCTGCCCAGGCTCTTACATGAGGCCAGCGCTCCCAGCAGCGCAGCGGTCCATGCAGGTAAGCACGGTGGGGCAGGGAGGGGGGCCATGGCCCTATCCCTCATGTTACCTTTTGCAGAATGCTCTTGCACCAGACTACAGCCAAGGAATTACTCCCAGGGCACCACTACCCTATGCTCTAACCCTCAGGCGGGGGTTATGGTGCCCAGACATTCTTTTATCCCATCATGGATGGGTGCTCTGGAACAACCCTGAGATCTTGCTGACCCCTCCCAGTGCTCTCTGGGTGGGATCTTGAGAGACTAGCTTTAGGCCTATCACCCCACATAGCTCATACACCTTGGCAGTTTCTCCCAGGGTATGGACACTTGTGTGGGACTTTTGGACTTTTAGTGGAATTGAGGTGAGCCACCGTAAGTATAGAATCCTGTTTTTACAAACCACATCACCCACACTATTTCAGGCCAGGGGAAGTTTGAATACCACTCACACCCCCAACAAAGCCTTGTGGAGACCCACCATTGGTAAACCTACATTTATAGATATTAGTATACCCAGGACAATTTAAGCGCCAAGAAGTTAGGGATTCAATAACATTTCACCATATAAAATAAGTCACGTAACTGAACATTGTTGCTAAACAAAAACAGGCAGAAAACATTTTTATTAATAGAAATTGAAAAAGATGTTTGTGGGTAAAATACATGCATTTTGTAAGTTTAACAAAGCAAAGGTTGAAGCAGATAAAAATGGATCTTGAATTAAAAAATAAACAGCGTTAGTTTGGGCTAAGTCCGTCATAATGTAAAAGGTGATTTATTGGCCTCACACACTTAATTCGTGGGTATATAGAATGAATTGTAATTAAACTATAAAAGAGGAATAGGGGAAAAAATAGCTTTGCATTTCTTAGTACACATTTGTTTAAGTTTTTCCATTAGCCAGAAAGATGGCTCAGGAAGAGGCATAGCTTGATTTGCAGGTCATTAGCTTGAATCTTTACAAGGTTCACCCAGCCTTCCACCTTTCTGAAGTTGGTAAATTAAGTACCATTACATTGATTTACTTGTTAGTTAGGTTGCTTGGAATAGCAGAACATTGTAAATCAACGACATGTTATGATAAGTATAATTTGTTTCAAAGACAAAATAGGAGTGATTTGCTAATATCAGGAATTTTATCCACCCCCCACTATTTTCTCCAGGTGAAATTCGCTGGCCAAATCGTCCTGAAATTTAACGGGGGAAATGCCTAACTGTAAAACTCACAAGTTTTCTAGTTGAATGCATGATTAGTTCATCCTGTCCAGGAGTTTTCTTTGCTTTCTGGGAGGCATAGGGCTCCTTTTTATCACTGATTAAACAGGACTACAAGTCCCAGCATGCAACTAAAAAAACATCTTATGGATGAGTTACTCAGCATGCACGAAAGCTGATAACGGTACACGCAGGGGTTTTCTTGCAGCATTCAGCAAAACAAAAATGTCCCTATCAGAAAAAGGCCTACGGGATTGTCCTCAGTCAAGTGTCTAATATTCACAAATTCTATTGGTTATCTCATAGACAAGGTTTCGTCATAAGGTCTATATACAGTAACTTATATATGCACTAAATAAAATCTATTTAAAAAAATCTATTAAAAAAACGTATTCAATAAAATCAAAATTATTTATTTATAAGCAACAAGCTAAAATGAATTGCATAAAATATCTTTCCCTCCCAAAATGGGTTACAATCTTTAATGAATTCAATTAGTCACAATAAAAATTAGTCTTTGTGAATACATGTCATGTATTCACAAAGACTAATTTTTATTGTGACTAATTGAATTCATTAAAGATTGTAACCCATTTTGGGAGGGAAAGATATTTTATGCAATTCATTTTAGCTTGTTGCTTATAAATAATAAATAATGTTGATTTTATTGAATAAGTTTTTTTAATAGATTTTATATAGTGCATAAACAAGTTACTGTATATAGACCTTATGACGAAACCTTGTCTATGAGATAACCAATAGAATTTGTGAATATTAGACACTTGACTGAGGACAATCCCGTAGGTCTTTTTCTGATAGGGACATTTTTGTTTTGCTGAACGTGGATACCCCGTCCCTTTGTGAGTGCCACATTGGGGTAACTCCCTTGTTATTCTTGATTGTTTTCTTGCAGCAGACACTAAAAACTGCATATTATTCCATATTTAAATAGGGGAAACCCTCGATTGGTGTCCTTTATCAAAATTAATAAATACCAGAGTTCGGGATATTGCATTTTATCTGGTTGGTATATAATGTACCCCAACGGGCCACTCCTGAGGAGAGCTCTAGCTTTACTATATGCCCTTTATCACGTGGAGATATCCTGAAAATATGGTGTGGAGCTGTCCCTATTGGACAGATGTTGGAGATGACAATATACTTGATCCTGCTATTCTCTTGTGTTTCACTTCCTAGTTTCACGTTCTCCGCGGTTCCCACGGAGTAACTTCCGTATCCAATATTTCAAGGCAGTGTTAATTTGACAGAAAAGGGAACTGAAACACATGCGTTTACTCTTTATTGTTCTCCTCTTCCTCCAGAAGTTCTGCAAAACTTAATAACCTCTTCCAGTGCTGGCTTTGCCCTGTATAACTTGCAACAGAACGCAATGGGGCCAATTTCCTACGTGGGATCAAACACTGCAAGTTCACCGGATGATTCCGTTTCACCGAGGCGCTTTCCAGCTCTGGGCTTTCCAAACTTGAATCTTTATTTTGAGGTGTGCCAGTTCAGGTCACTGCAACTCCCTAAATACGCTCTCAGGATACGGCGGTACCCCACAGACAGCACCCACACCGGTGCTTTGGGTACTGGTGCACTCTGACCTCGAGCGGTCAGGTGCCCCTTTATTTATTTCCGCGGGCTGCGCCCAGCACTCGGGATGCGTGTGACATCAGCAAGGCGTGGTGTGGCCGGGTGGCTCACTCACTACACCATAGATAGACTTTCAATTTACATAACCTCGTGTTTTTTGTGCTACTTGACTGTTTCATGCCTACAGAATGGCCTGCTAATAGGTTTTTTGAAGGAGCACTCGCCCAAAGGGCAGGAGCGGGGGTGTTTACCTTTCAATCAAGTTTAAGATGGTTCCTTCCCGTGGGCCTTTGATGCTGTGTTTACAGCACGGGCCGCTCGCCCTGAGGGACACTTGTGGGGTTTTTTGCTGTAGTGTCATCGGCCCTTCCCTCCCCTCAAAGATGCTGGATTCGAACTTTGTGACTATCATCAAAGGGACATCTCGGGCAATTAGACCATTGTCATGGAAACCAGCGGGAGGGAGGATCATTACAAGGTGACAGAACAATTCCACAGCCCTTCATGCACTAACACATGAAGGGTCACCTGCAGAGACCTCAAGTCAAAAACTATAGAAGAGCTTTTGGTTAGTGAGTTCTACCCATTCTCTATTAAGTTGCCATTCACATTTTGCTCCCACCCACCAAAGCATACAAGGATGTGGCGTTAGGACCAGAGCTGCTGAATTTGAAAATGGGGAACCAGGTTCCAGTCTTGGCCTTGGTTCAACTTCATGTGATTGTAGGCAAATCACATAGTCTCTCAGTGCCTAACCTTGTGTAATGTAACTGGTGCTCACGTAAGTGCTCCAATACTTTCGGGTTTAGTTTGTGCGAGGAAAAAAACCTGCACAAAACAAAACATGGTCCAGTGGGTAAGCACACTTCTCCCTTTGGGACCTATCACTTAGAGTGACTGCACAAAACCTGTGCACACTGTTCACATCCACCTAAAAACAGTTTGTTTCTCTTCAGTGACAGAGGTGGTTTAAAATTGCCTTTTTTATTTTTTATCTTTAAATAACTGTTATTTAATTTGTCTGCAGTTCGGGTGCCCAGCTAAATAGTAATTTAATTTCCATCTCCTAAGTGTGTAGGTGAATTTGCAACATTGTAGCTGTCTGCAATTTGAGTAAAAATAGTCATAAAACGCAAGGCACAACTGAAAGGCTTGTCATTTAAAAACATTGCTAGTAAAACTGTCAAATCAATGATTGTTTTTTAAATGTCAAATTTTTATTGGGAGGATGTTACAGCCATGTTTAGGTGACAGCATGTTTTTTTTCTTTTTGTGGCATACGCTTGCAATAAAGAAACAAATATAAAAATTGCCCTAGTTTACCAAGGACAGACTTTTTTAGGCTTTGACAATGCTTGTATATTATTATAGTTCTAGTACTTGTACTATCTGCTTTGCCATTATAAAGGAATTTCTGTAGTTACCAAAAAGAAGGCGCGAAACACATTGTGGGTGAGAAGCTGCTTGCACACGAGCAAGACAACCTGAGATAGCTACACCTTGCGGTACCATTTTCACAGATTTTATGTTTTTGAAGCTTAATAAAAAAAAGATGGAGATTCAAGTTGCAACCGCATCTGCCACACACCTCCACAGGTCTTCAGACATAAAACACAGCAATAAAACCAACATATTAACAGTTATAAAATTAAGTTCAAATGTATTTTGTATAGATGTTGGCTTTCTGCAGAATTTTCATTTCATGAGGTATTCCTTCTCATTTGAACATTTCCCCTTATTTCACACACAGGTTTTCTTATTAATCAGGGGTTGTCATGGTTATTTATCTCCAAAGAAAACCAATATGATCATTTTCACGTTGATCTATCATTTTTTGCTCTGTAAAATGCTAAAAATCAGGCAAATGGATGAAGGAATAATCAAGTGACATGCTCTCACCAAATGACCTGTGCGTTTAATGAGCAGGAGAATCAATGTCAAAGCAACTATTAAGACTAATAAATCCACAGCCGGTTACAGTGACTAATGTCTTTCCCTCCAACCCCCTGGATTTTCTTTGAGATTGACATATATGCTCCCTTATCCCACACATGTATTTTTAGTAGCTATGTCATTTTGTGATTTGCCTTCAATGAATAAGAATGCATTAAATGATCTTGTGATGGCAATAGTATTAGCCATATATGAATTAATCAATCAGTAAGCTCTTGAAGAGCCATCTACATTCTGAGCATTCTAAACCTATAAATAAGGAAAATAAATATTTAAAACATACGTTCCTTCCTTGGACACACAGCTAGCGTAATTGTAATAGTAATTGTATTTATATAGCGCTTACTACCCCTGATGAGGTGTTACAGAGCTTTTCAGTGGGTAGCACGCTACTTCAGCATACAAATGATTCCAAATAACTAGAATGTAGTCAGATTTGGTTTGTCTATGTGCAGGCTTACAATCGTGGCAGCCATTGTTATTCAACGTGCCTTTACGTTTACTCTTATATGGAGAAAAACAATGGGTAGATGGAGCGTTCAACATTCGTGTGATTCTTGAAGGCACACTATCTTAAACTGGTTTACAAAATGCCACAAACTGGCATGGCTAACACTCAAATGTCATTTTAGGTTCACTATATTTCACAAGAAATTCTTCAAGTTCTCATTTGAGGCAAATGTTTCAGTGTCTGCCTTGAGCACACCTATGTGATACTAGGAAAGTCTCTAAGAGGAGGCCAACAATAAATTAACCAACTGGTTCCCTTCCTAGTGATGGCTTTGTCCCTGAGAAGTTAGAGATTCGCTAATACATACCACCGTTGATATTTAGTTTGCTTATTAAAATATGTATTTCATTGAAGAAAGAGGTTTACATTTTGAAAACTCACACTGCTTCATCTGTCTCCTGATGGTACTAGAGATCCAGAGGCAGTGTTTGAAGGTCTAAAAACTGATGGTTATTTTGACATCAAGACCCATTTTAAAGTAATATTAAATCCTCCCAGTACCTCAGTGGAAATTAGACAGAATATGTCTGTTCAAAACGTCACTGACGCCAACAATTTCGAGTCCTCTCAGTCTTAGGAAAGATGATACTTTCAGGGATAGGGTACCTTAGTGCATGCGTTTTTTTATCCTCTGAGATAGTGGAATCATTTCAGGGTGAGGTTATATCACAGGTTAGGGATATTTTGCAAGCAATACATCTTCTATTTACTTTCTTTGGACTTGGTCTTGCCTTCGAAAAATCATCTAGAGTAGCAGTGCAACATTGAAAAAAGAAAGCGGTGTAAAAATTGGTGACTGGTTAAATAAGAATAAAATGTAGCACTGCAAGCTTCCCACTTCTCAAGGTCCTAGTTTTTTGTGAGGTTGCGAGTCGTTTAACTTTGTAACTTTACACATGGCTAGCACCAGAGCCTCATCTCCCACCCATCCACCATGACTCCTTGCTGAGCCACTCACAAGTCTAGAGCACCCCTTCGACCCGCATGCATCTCTCTATTATTACCACATAACATTTCCTCAATCTGGGAGGTGCAAGCTGTCATTGTTGTTAACTGAGCTCAATGTCTCAGGAACACAGGGACCTGCAGCCTGAGGAGGGTCTGCCTCCATTGCTTGAATTCATTCAGCCTTCGGTGAAATGATCTTAAAATGGTTCATGGCATAGAAGTAACGGCAGCACCACTGCTTGCGGTACCATGGAGTAGGAATTAGCACTCCGTAGGGAGCCAGTCTAAAGATGAAAGTACCACTACTTGAAACGACCACAGAAAAGAAAGTGCCGCTCTTTACATAGCCAGAGATGAAAAAGAAATACCAGTACATCCCTCAGGGTCGCACGGCCTCCCTAGTTCTCCAAGCTGATGCTTATATGTGATTTGGGCAAACTTACATAATCGACCCTTCTTTCACCTGGCAAGATTCAAATGGCTTGGGTAGTTAGGGAGCTTGCAGTCACTGGGAAGCATCCTTGGGTATTCCTTCTTCATGTCCCTTCGACTTGAGGTGGATTTCAGGAACTAGCTGGAAGGCCATGAAAGCCTTCTGCCACGCGCATGGACTATAGTTGGACTACTACCACTGGGCTGTCATTCTGCTGTCTTTTACCGGCTAGTTGTAATTCACATGCCCCTACTCGCCTTGCAAAGCGCTCCGAAGCTGCAAGTGCTATCCTAGAACGCTATCATGAATAATACTGGATTCCTCAATAGCGCTGGTGCAGAGATGGAAGTACCAGTGGAGTAGCGGCCTTGCTTTTACATGTACTTCCCATTACCTATAAAAGCCTGCCTGACTTAATATTTGAAATTCTGAAATCTGGCGAGAGATACATGCTCGGCCCACTTGGCCCTCATTTCAGTAGCAATTAGGCGGTGTCTGAATATGAGTTTTTTTCGCAAGACTTACACTTGAAAACCAGATTTTACCAATTGCTATGACTCCCACGTCCTATTTTTCCACTCTGTAAACTGTTCAAACGCTTCAACTATCAAAGACAGAGCAAACAATCACGTGGCGCTGCTGCGGACATTTGGAGCAACTTTGGAAATCTTGACCCAGCTCTGTGCACAAAAAAGCAGGAATTTAAACCAGAAAGCTGAGAAGGGCCGACCTCGAAGTGAGGGAGCAGCTCAGACACACAGACACACAAGGAGCCTTCATTATGGCGCCGTGTCAGCCCGAGGGCCAGTTTAACCCGGTTTACAGGACACTGGATACAGGAATTGGGCGCTCTCTGCCAAGGCCTGCCTTCAACTGTCTTTTGTTTCTTGTTATTGGTAAGTAGGTGTCCTCAGAAGTGTTGGTTGAATGGGGCATTTGTTTACTTATTTTTGCTTTACATGTTTGATGATTTTAATTAGTGCCTTAAATCTGAAAAATATAATTTCAGGGACGCCAAAGAAAGTTAATTACCTATTTATATTTATAATCGAGTTCTATAGCGCTTCATACCACTTGCGAGACGCTGAAGCACATAGACGGAGAGTAGCATGCTACACAGCAAGAAACTGCTTGGGTGGAAGGAGGTTGTATTTGCAGTGTGGTCTGTGGTGGAAGTGTTTTGGTGTCGTGCATCAGTTACCAGACTGGTGCTCTTAGCCTGTCTTGGGTTCTGGTGTTTTAATTGTAGAGGCAGGAAAATATTGAGCGGTAGAGTGTGGGCAGTTTACTTGGGTCATTTGCTATCAGAAATCATTTAGGGCCCCCATGAAAGTTTCTTTTAATTTGTGTAACCATGAGCCAACAACCCTGTACTGTGCTAATTGCATTAGTTGGAGGCCACCATTATGGAGCGGTAGCCTCGTGGTCCGAGTTGCCGGCTTTCGCAATGGCAGCGCAGGTTCGATTACCGGCCTCGGTTCAACATCCTGTGATTCTGGGCCAATCACTCAACCTCCCATGCCTCCAAAAAAGTTTAATGTAATCTTGTGCTCATGTAAAGCACTCTAATGCTCTTGGGCCATGTATGCACGCATTAAAAGTGCAAAAACAAGCATTAGCAAAGCCAAGAGGACTCGGCTTTGGGTCCTGTTGGCTTTGCCAATGGTTGTAGCCATGCTGCACAGTATCCCCAATGCTGTGCAGCATGGCTTTCATAAAAAAAACAAAGCCTGAAGGGCGTGTGAGCCTACAAAATGACATGAGTGTTTTTTCCTTTTGTTTGCTGATCCAAGTTGAATCGGTAAACAAATAGAAAAGAGGGTAGGTCAGCTGGGGGACAACACCAAGGAGGGGAAGCAATACAAAGGGCGGGTCGGAGGAGAAGGGACACGGAGGATGGAAACACAAACAACACGGAGAGGGGAGGTATGGAGTGGAACAAGCAACACTGGGTTGGAGCAAGCAACACAGAGGGCACGGGTAGGGGAATCAACACTGAGGGTGCAGTTGGGGACATGTAACATGGAGACTACATGGGAAGGAAGACGGAGGGCGTGGGTGGGTCAAAGCAGGTAAGAGTGCGCAACATGGAACTGGAGAGAGAACCACACTCAAAAGTTTTACGGCAGAATAATAAGTACGAGAACGTAGGAGAGAAGCACACGGGCAGAGCAACAGCAACACGAGTGTTGCGCGGGAAAAAGTACACGAGGGAAACTCGAGTCCTTAAATAAAAATAAAAAGTAACGCCCCAAAAGGGAACATTGGAAGGACACAAGTAATGCGTCTTTGCTCCAGGGGAGAGACACAGGAAGCTTAAGTCAAGTCCATATGCACTCACCAATGTGGATCTTGCAAATGAGAGTGACAATGAAGCCAACTAATGGTAAGCAATGGGGTACTCTCTAGGACCATAGTAAGCTGACAAAATGTCTTGCGAGAGACAGCACATGCCGTGTCTGAGGTGAGACCTAAAAATAGGAGAAAGAGTTGTGAGGTCCGCTGAGATGGACTGCGTTGGATGCCGTCTCTCCTGCACACCGTTGTGGTATTAACTAGAATTCAAAGTGCTTTACAGTTCAATAGTGTTATTCATTCATGTTGGCTTCCATTTTAGCTCGTCTGACTGGAGTTGTGGAGACACATTTTGTATCAGTTTAGATTCACTCACTCCCTTTCCGCTAGATATGAGGCCTGTGTCAGCATCAGGCATATAATAATCACCTGGGGAGGGTCTCTAGAGTTAAGGAACAGTAGGGGTGTTTGTCAGTTAATAAAAAAAGAAATGAAAAAATGCAAATTTAAAACGTATATCATAGTTGTTATTTAATGGCACACTTTGGGATTTAACAGCTGGCATCACTAAACAATCTACAGAGACCCAGTGCCAAAACTCACCAGACAGCGTCGGACTGGTAACGCGGGCACTCGGGCAATGCCCGAGGGGCCGGTGCCGAGTTCCAGCTGTTGGCTGCTTTTTGGGGCAGTCTGAGGGGCAGATTTGGGCGGTGTCGCTGTTGTTCCGTTACAGCCAGTGGCCCAGTGGGTGTCTGAGTGGCCTTTCTGGAGGCAGATGGGCGCTCCTTACCTCACGTTTAGCAACAGGCAGAGGTGTCACGTGCTTTCTCTCTCAGGGCCGGGCCTTTAATGTATGCATACCTAGCGGGGCCGGGGGCCTGAGCAGAAGTGGCCTCGCTTGTTTTCAGGTGCGTTGTTTTGTATGCAAATGTGGGCCACTTTTTTTAGTGTGCCCAGGCCGAATTTGAATCCCAATCCCACCCTGTCACCAGAGCTAATAAGTAGTAAGAAACGTAGCACTACAGAAAAACTGTGAAAAGGGTCAACACGTGAGGGGAAATGGTAGGCGTGATGTTTTCCCCTGCTACTGTTCCGTTTTAGGGGGTATCATAGTAGCACAGTGGGTTGAGTGCCTGTAAAACGTCTGAGGATGCATTACTTAGTGTTCATTCGATGGCTGAGCTGTAAACACTGACCCACTCTGCTTCGGAGAGACAGTAGAGCTGGGCCAGAGCCCTGTACATGCCATGATCGCCGGCGGCCACTAAAAGGCCAGTGGGGCTGGGACCTCGTTAGTCACAGATAAGGGTCGCGTCCTTGAAAAGCCTGGCAGGGCTGTGTCTAGGTCGGTTGTTTCTAAGAGACTGGTGGGGTGGCGTCTGATGAACAGATGGCGTGTGACTGACTCTTTCCCAACCATCCCAGCCTGTGAAAATCACCAGCCTGTCAGGATTTGGGTTACTCCGCTGAAAGCAGCCAGTGGCCCGGGCCATGGTGTAAAAGCGGCAGCGCCCGGGTGTGCCAGCTGGCGTTTGCATGCCCAGGCTAAGCGCGTTATCAAATCATTCAACATAATATGCGGTTTTAAAATGCTCATCTGCGCCTAGATAGCAGGGCCCCTGTGGGCCAGATAAGGAGCTGTGTGGGATAAGCCGGGTCTGCCTTTGATCCCTTTCAGGTCCTTATCGGGCTGATAGAGGCCTGCGGTGCGAGGTGTCATTGTCACACTGCGCCCTGCCCAGGTGACACCTCGGATAGTGATGCGGCGCAGCACCGAGGCCCGTGCTCGTCTCAGGGTTAGGCCTGGATGAGATTAAGGCCAGGAGATAGCTCCGTGGGTTAAAGCACCTGCTGCCACCAGGTCCGCATAGCCTTTTGTCTTTCCTACAATGAAAAACAAGTGTGTCGGTGAATAGTTTATTACAGATGAGTTATGCCTCTGCCAGGGGCAGCGGACTCCGAGGAAGGCACCCCCCTAACCAGAAACTTTATTGCCCCTCAGAGAGTTAAAGGGACACCCAGCTGCCCAGCTCGAGCCCTTCTCAAGTTTCTAACCTGAAAACACACATGCATTGGGCGACGAGGCGACCATTTCTTTCGTTATTGCAGTAATGAGCTTCAACCTCCGAGACCGTGAATCCATGACACAGACCTAAATAAGATTGCTTAATAGAGTGTTTGCAAGAAACGACAGGGCGCTTATTGGTGGCTGATATTCACAACGTAGACTCACATTTATTATAGATTGGGGATCTTTTGATGAGGAGCAGCCAAAGACCAAGGATTTAATGGGGGCTTTTGTCAGGAAGGCTCGCGCTGTGACCGTGCGCTGTACTGAAAGAAACCCCCACCGCTGTGTGTGAGGCAGACACTGCCAGTCCCCTCTGTGTCCGGTGGCATTACACAATACCTTGAGGCTGAGCATTGCTCCTGGCCACTGACCCCTTGCTGATCACAATTACAGAAAATAATCTCATTAAACTAATTCAATGGTTACTGGCTTTTTAGCTCCTTGGGGTGGTCTATTTTCCTCTTAAAATGTTCAGTCATTAGCCAAAATGACATTCATGGCAGTATCTCTATGTATTTATTTGGTTTATAACATACATCGTTTTAACCAAAGGACAATGGTGGTACGCAGCATGATATCAGAGAGGATGGATGGATAGCACACATTAACGTGAACACAGAATGAACAGAGGTGATGCATTGTGATGAGAATGAGTAGCGGGATGATGGAAGGGGAACACTGTGACCAGGTACAATAAGGACTTTCATACCCCTACCATATGTTACAATGGTAGTGTATGTCTGCACCTAGTTTTGGCACTTTATACATGGACTTGGTTTTCAGCATTGTTCCTCTGTATGGTCACAGTACTGCTTGGGGACTTCAATATCGTTAGTGTACTGTATTGGCCTTTATATATCTCTTACTACCCCTTATAAAGTTTAAAGTGCTTACAATCTAAGGAAAGCGCGTACTCTGTCACATTTATAATGGTTTTACTTAATTCGTCCTTTATGGTGTTTGTAAAGAACTCTATAATATTTTCAATCACTTTAAATCGGGTATAAAGCGAGAAACAAAGCATGGAAATGAGTGACAGACAGGTGATCCATGCCACGTTGTAACAGAGACCGCGTTGTTGTTTAAGGCGTATGGCTGCCCAATGAGGTAGGTTGTTTTTGTTATGTTCTCGGAAAATGAAATGACAGACATTTGGGCGGTACCCCAGTAGCCAGGCATGAAGCCAGGCACGATAGATGGTAGGCTGGTCTAGGGTGTTGGCCATACACTTTTAATGTTGGTGTGACAAACAGCCCAGAGCACTGTAGCGTATCTAATTCTGTGTACAGCAGAATTAGCTTTGCCATAATGAGTCAAAAAGTGAAATTCCTGTGATAGTCCCATGTTCAAGGTCAGTATACCCATGACTAGATACTAGACTGTGATCAGGCCCAATGCTCAACACTCAACAGGTTGCAGTTATCATACGGCATACCTCCTTCTATTCGGCGAGGCTCTAAAAACTCTTCCTCCGCTGCTGCAGGTGGGTCACTGGGTGAAACACACCAGTGCCAGGGTCTTAGTGAGAGCTAAAATCACCTCTTTGCAAAGAACGCTCTCAGGAACACTTGCTCAACCCTAAAAGACACTGTGGCTGCCCAGAACCTACTGTTCACTTACGATTGCCTCTGACTTGCCTCAACAAGATATGTTTTGAAGAGAGCTCTAATACCTCTCATGGCGATCTTTCCCCGGGATACAAAACTGCACTAAAGAATAGAGAGGGTGAGTGAGAGAAGGGGTGGCTTTTCCCATGACACTGAACTGACTTGTGAGCGTCTCCCCAAGACTACCTTTTCCACATTTGAAGACACAGCTGCCAACTATTCATCAATCTCCACTACTATCTTATAGTTTTCTAATCTACCACCTGAGGCCACAACCACAACTTAATGGAAGAGTTCCCGGAGCTGACAATATCCCTTCATTCCAAAGCCAATAAAATCATGGTTATGGGAACTACAACAGACTAGATTTATATCTGCAGCAGATCTCACAGAGAACATCCAAGCGCTTAGTTTCAAACACATTGTTAAGCTGAGGATACACTTGACCTGATCTTCACATAACACATTGAAACCTCAAACCGACTATTCCTTCATCTACACCTACCTCGACTACTTGTATTTACACATCTAGCACCTGCAATTCTAACAACACCCTCAATCATTAGACACTTCACAAACATCCCTATAGAAGTCTGAACTAATGTATATCAACCCTACATCACCAACCCAAGATACCTACTGATCAAACTAAAATGCAATATTTCTGCTTCCCTATGTGCTCTTGCTCCAGTCAAATCCCCACGTCTTTGTGGTACGGCAGCCTGCTCCGGGAAACCTCAGGGGCAGGCAGGGAGCAAAGGTGCTCATCAGGCTGGACTACAGCCTTTTAAGCTGTCCTGCCGCCCCTGCAAGTCGCCCAGTTACCCCCGCTGCCCCCCAGGCAACCAATTAGAGTTCCCACGGGAAACCTGCCTGCGAAAATTCGAACTTGCGACCACCGTTGGGCCGCTGCCATGAACCGGTCGATACCAGCCGGCACCTGTCTTCGGGGCCCTGCGAGGGGGTGTGGGCCCCTTTGTCCAATCTCATGGATTTAGGAAACAGGGGTCCCTAACTGATAAAGAATTAGTGTTGAATGACAAAAAGAGGTTTATATTTGACACAATATATTGATATACAAATGTACAAATAACTTTGCATCAACATCCATAATAGTGGGTGTGCTCAGAAAAACAAGAGTGAAAAATGTGACTTAAAATGTATTGTTTATGCCATAATCTGAATAATAACAATGCAGCCCAATCAATTTTAATAAAAGGAAAGAGGGTCTGCATGCAATGTAAATGATGTTTCAATCCTATGTACTTCAGGATCATCGTCAGGACAGTTATGAATGGGCTCCTGAGACTCAGCAATGTGCCATGGTGATGATGAATATCACAATGTATCTCTTGTGGAGTAAGTGGCATCTGAACAGCAGGTAATGAGAAGGCCCGGGCATATGTAATTCACCGAATGATCTAACTGTTCAGAAACCGGGACTAATGGTGCTCAAGGGATATCGCATCTCCCGTGGACACTTGTTGAGCAAAGATGAACTCTGAAAATATTAGCCAAGTCTCACAACACCAAACAAGGCAGACCTGTGAAGGGCACCGAACACAACATGGCCAACATAAGCGAGGAACTCCTCTCAGTGGGCAAAGATAAGAAAACAGCCCTCATAATCTTCGACCTGTCCTCAGCATGTGACAATTTTGACCACACAATTTCATTGGACAGGCTAGAAAAAGGGTCAGGAACAGCAGGTACTGTGCAATGCTGGGTCCAGTAGTTTTTCTCCAACCGTAGTAAAAAAATCAGGATCGAATAACTGAATTGACAACTCACAAGGCACCTCGATGCATCCTCCAAGGCGCATTCCTTTACTAGCTCTTACTCATGTAAGCCTGTATGCACAGCTTCTCTAACAGAATCAAATAAACTTCTAAGTCTACCCTGATTGCACCTAAATAAATATCCGACAACAACCCAAACAACACCATCAAGATCAACTCTTGCTTGGATCACATCCTCCACTGGTTGACCGAGAGTTTCCTGTGTGATGAACGGAACTTTACTGAGAAGAACATAATGAGTAAAGTAAGCCTGTCTCACTATCCTGTGACCGGCTGCCTTGTCTTGGGCCTATCTTTCACCACTCCTCAGTCCAGGACACCCCATGATGCTCTTTGGCTCAGAATTATCATTCATTTAATAAGTGAATACATTGGTCAACGGGATCAATATACAGCTCTCTCTACTCCGCAAAATACTCCCACTACTCCGAACTCACCAGTGGGAGATGTAACCAGAGTCCTTGTCATGTCCATCGGATTTACTACAACATCCTTTAGAGTGCCCTCCCCAAACATGCATTACCAGGCAAATAAGACCACAAACAATCAGGCTTTGAAAATATGCCTTAACATATGTAAGTGCAAACACACCAAGCCTTCTATGAAATCACTCCATTGCCCCCCAACCAAAGCCAGGGTTACATTCACTGCTCTCTGCACTATTCACAAAGCACAGTACAGAAAAATGATTCAAATATTTTCAAAATCTAGCTCTAGCGACACTACACTCAAGCCAGAAATCCCTGCTCTTCATTTACTGACCTGATTCATCAGCTGTCTTTCAAGCAGAAGAAAAATGAATACCCCTGGTAGTACTATGTCTAAGACTGGGGAATGCCTGCAGCCTCACACTGAGCTCCATACAGAATCACACGATATCCAGGAAGCTCCTGAAAACTGAGCTAGTCAACCTTAGCCCACTACCTCACTTTTGCTCAGATTGCACAGTGCTCTTGTCTCGTTGGGCGCTCTGAAATAATGAAATGTTACATTTACTTGGTTAAAGAACTCCCAAAAAAATAAATATATGGACCACGACTACAGCAAGGTGACAAAGCTTAAAGTGTGTGATGCTGAACTCTTGAGTTATGCCTACTAGTCTGTACCAAACAAGTTTAAATTGTGAACCGAGCTATTATAAAATGCCCTTATTTAACATATGTTTGGTAATACCCTTTGGCCTTACCCATCAAACTCACACCACATCAGTTCTGAAGCATGTACTCAATGGAGCAGCAATCTCACTCACCTTTGACCACACATCTCCATAAACTGAATTAGACTTCAGTCTGTAATGGAAACTGCTAAATTATTTTGGAAAAGTCACCCCAGGACTTTCGATAAGTGATGTAATATCATACTTATGTCCGATTGTACTTCACATAAATTCCAAACAACACAATAACAATAACACTACTACAGAACTATGATAACCAAATGGTTTTATCTCCACTCTCACTAATTGGCTGTGGTTCGGCTCCTGACAATTAGGTTTAGGCCACCTTTGCCTTTCTATGACTTGCTGTTCAATGCCTACTAACAACAAACGAGCGAATACACGCAAAGAGGCCTCGTTTGCCTCTTGCTGTTCAATGCCTACTAACAATAAATAAGCTAATACACACAAAGAAATCTCTAAAGGAACCTCCCAGTCAGTCACCACTCACTTATGTCACCACACGACAGATACCTGGCACAGCCCTCACACCACTACCCTAAATTGACTCCTCATCACTGAATTGAGGCTTGCTGATTTCATGTCCTACTGGCACTAAAGACAACTTGTGACATCTACTGGTTTTCCTGAAGCTGGACTATTGTGGAAAAAAGCAGTGGGGAGTTGGCAGGAAGATGGCTGCCAAGAAAGAAGTAAGCAGACAACTCTAATCTATCTGAGGATGTGATAAAATGTCAGTAAGGCGGTGGGTCACAGTGATAGCGCCAGTTGTCATGGCATTTTGGACAAAGAAATCGAGCCTTATACCCACCACCCATCTGGGATGCTTGGGCTTACTCTGAGTTGCCTAGAAAGTGATTTCTCCTCTTGGCACCACAGACAGCGATGCAGAACTGGAGAAAAAAAAATCAAGTTTCAGATTATCTATTCAGCTTGGTAGCTGCACGTTTCCAGTGAACCTTTGGAGGTCTATGCTGGTGTATATGAGAAAAGGAAATGTTAAGTTTCCTCAACTACACTTGATAAGATCTGATCTCAGCCCTGACCATCAAACTTCAAAATCCTATACCCACAAATCAATGAAGATTGAATAACAGCGAAACAGACTAGAACACAATACCTGAAACACATCATCACAAACTGAGCCAGAGTCCAGCTTGCAATGAAAACCTCAGCCTCATGTTGGAAGGTGGTCTGGACTATGCTGAAAGCACTACAAAGCCATACCAGTGGTGGAATATGCACAATATGCTTGATAACATATGCAATCTCCAGGGGCAGCCATACACTAGCTACCACCACATGGGTTCCTTGACAAACCATGCACTTGACACCACAATTGTTTAATTCTTATTTTTGTATTTGTTTTTTGTTTTGAATTCTTGGATTTAGTGCGTCATTTAATTCAGTTCAATTATTTGGCCAGACAGACTGCCACTGTAAACGACATACATTTTTTCCCCATTTACTTTAGGGTAGGTCAACTCGGGGGCCTCACTACATCTGATTTGACTCTCTAATGTGTGAGCATTTTAACATAATCTAGCACTAATGGAAGAAAATGTATGATCACAGCTGCGTTCGCGAGGTACTTGAGATACATTTGGCATGCATCTCTCTACACGATTTTTAATGTCTCTTCAGAGAGAGTTGACTGAAAACAAATTAACTGACTGCATTAAATAAATGAATGATTGCCATCAATAAGTAAGACTTGGAGAACACAACTTCGTGGCTTAGTCACAGTCCGCGTCAATTACAACACAGCTACCCCTCCAGTCACACATTGATTGCATCTTTGCCATTGACTCTGTACATTGCTTTGCTGTCTTTCGACTAGGTTTGCGTTATACAAATACCACACAAATAACTACATACAAAGCACAGGCCACACTTTCTGGGCATCAGTGGTCCGTGCAGTTACGCACAGTTGAGCGGGGGGATGTCGACAGACGACGGCATAGGATTTATTCATTTATTTTTCCCTATTCTGTTGTCTGTTGACTTCCCCATCTCCTTTCCTACCTCACCCTCGCTGCACCAAGCTTACCTGCACGGACCTATCGCTGTTTCTGCGGCAAAGGAGGAAACTCCAAGGTGCATTTTAGACCCCAGAGAGGATGGCTGTCAGTCTCTGATTTAGGGTATGGTGTAAAGGCCAGAGCTGTCGACAGTCGTGGCTGGTGACTTTTGAAAGTGCTGAGGCTGGGCGTAAAAGTACAAATGTCAATAAAGGGATAATGGAGGCTCTTGCCAAGAAAAACGTGGAAAATGGAGGCTAAAATTGTGCATTTAACAGCAAATATTGGCAGTGCTCTCACCTACCTTGTCCTTGTGCAGTGTAGTTGGCCATTGCTGTGTTAAGGTAAAAAACTACAAACTGCTAGAAAGTCTGTCGCTGACACATGGCTAATCACTGTGTAGCTTCAAAATAAAGCCACGCATTGAATGGCCACTAATGTCATTCTCCTGCCCCCATACAGCCTTGTGTGCTCTTGCCTACGGGTCTACAGGTAAGCCACTAGAACGAATCCAGACTGTCTGCTAAAGAAAGCAGAATAAGAAGAACTTCAGGATTGGTTGGAGCAGGGAAATTCAGCGCTCCATGGGAGACTAGGGCTGCGTCTGTATTTCCCCAGCTCCCTAATACAGCACATATCCAGGACGTTTTAAGTGCGCATTTAGTGATGGACAGAACAAGACACCCGTCCAACCTGACATGCGCACTACACTGTCTTCATCCTCCCATTATGTGAGTGATTACTCTCACTGTCTTTCATGCAAGGATTGGCCACACCCTTTAAGGCACCTGACGCTCGCAGCACAACGGAAAGAGCGCTGCAATCAGGCGTAAGGGTTTAGGGGTAGGGTAAATAATTTTTTATTTAAAGTATGGCTTCAATGTCATTTAGATTATAAATATGTTGTTATGTAGCATCTTGAGGATGGGGGGGTCAATGATCCTCACGCTCCAGTAGAGGAATAGCAGCCCTGAGGCTGCGAACTTTGGAACCAGGTTTGAGTCTCGGCATTTGCTTAACATCCTGTGATTCTCAGAAAATCAATTAATCTACCCATGCCTAAAAACATCAAAAATTAAATGTGTGGAAGTTGAAATTGTTTACGTAAATTTACCTCATAAGAATGTAGAAATATGCCTTAGTGTTAAATGTGTGTCAATATAGTGGTTAAAGAAAATCTGCCTTTATTAAACGTGCCAAAAGAGAAAAATGCTGCTTATTTCTCCAGAAAGCTCCCATTTCTATTGTTCTTTCACTGCTAGGCCTCAATATTCTTCTTGAGTCTTTCCTTTCCCTTTAATAAAATAAATTCCCTTTTGTAAATGCTGATTTAACGTTATAATTGAACAGCAGAACTTGACATCCTCATTGAATGTGCTGTTCGCTGTGAAATGTATTTCTTTGTTTCCTCACACCATATGACTTCATCGTATTTTAGATAGTTTCCCCTGCCACATGCTTATAAAGTATAAGCACACTGAAGAAAGAAAATGCCTGCTATAGACTTGAACTTCATGATCTAACCAGGACATTCTAGATATTAATGTTTCATTTCATAGAGCCGCTCATTCTTACACAATGGGACACTGAACAGCTAACAGAATAGGCTTGAAAACGTTCTCATGAGAACCTTCCTAGATGTATCTTTTTGTAATACGCTGTAGTCGCATTCAAATACCATGTCAATATGGACGTTTACCGTGGTAATCGAGAGAGAAGACGACGGGCCATCGGAAGAGCCTTTCCTATTGACTAGAAATGATCCAACATTCGGAGTTTGCAACATGTTTTGTGCTTGCTATTTAGAGAGTCATTCATTGCATTGCATCGCTAGGTATTCTTGCCTTAACTGCTGTAAGCTACTGCGAGCAGTGATTTTCTGTTTTTCTGATAGTTCTTAGGTGACTTGCTCTATGCTATTCATAGCTACTGCTATGATTATTTCCTTCTGCCTTTTTTAACGGTTGCTACTGCAGCTGTTAGGGAACTCGGCTGAGTTTCCAGAACTACTGTTTATGGGGAGTTCGACATTTCATAGCTATTAACCTGTTGCTACAAATTTTTCTTGCTCTTTTCCAAAGAACTCTTTATGGGTTCTTGTTAGGATAGGCTAGGTCCTTTAGATTACGAGAGGGACTAATTCTTTATGGAACTCGCAGTTATTTTGTAACTTCAGTCTAGCCAAAATGGTCTCGATATTTCTGTAAAGGGATTTATCTGACTAACCTGAAGAAAAAGACAAAAATACAGACTAATCTATTAATGAGAATATACAACTTTTAAAACGTTATCAAACCTCTCATCATTGACTGAATATTAGAACTTTACAAGCTGGTGATTGATTTAAAAATGCATTTGGGTTGTGCTCCATTCAAACACTGTGGGAAAGATTCATCGACCTGAAGAAGAAATTGGCGTGGAAATTAGAGACTTAGGGCCTTATGTAGGTGGGCTTGCATTTACCACTTCATAAATACCGAATCATACCGATTCGGTATTTATGAAGTGGTAAATGCAATGTAGGTAATGAGTCGGTAAATATTACCGATTCGGAAAAATTCGGTAATTACCGAATCGGTATTTACCGATTCGGTAATGAGGCATACCTTCCCATTGATGGGAAGGTATGCCTCATTACCGAATCGGTAAATACCGATTCGGTAATTGGGGAGCACATGCAAGGGTGGCAGGGTGTCACATTGACACCCTGTTGCACCCCTGATTCGGCCATGTGTGCACATGTGGCGCACATACATGCCCTAAGGGCATTTATGTCTGCCACTTTGCACACTTAAACGTGCACAAAAATGCTTTTTGTCACCTATTCGTCATTTACCACCAACCTTTAGTTGGTGGTAAATAACGAATCCCCACACCCACCACACACTCCCCCTACATCTCATTTCATGATTCGGTATTTACCGAATCGGTAATATTACCGATTCGGTAAATACCGAATCATGAAATTCTCCCCCTACATCTCAAAAGCCAAAATACCGGTCGGTAACGGTATAATTACCGAAAATCGGCCGTTACCGACCGGTATTTGGCTTCCTACATGAGGCCCCTACTATCTTAGTAAGTTTCATGGTGGAGCTGTTTATATAATTTTATGAGATTTCCGCGCACGCAAATCTGTCCTTCTACAATTTACCTAATGCTCATGTAAAGTACGTCAGTATTTAGACAGTTTATACGTGATTCTGAAAGATTGTGGAACAGAGACATAGGGAGGTAAATAACTTGCTGGGGATAACACAACTAGAGCCCTAAAACTCAGGTCTTATGATTCCTAGTTAAAAGCTTAGCAACTAAAGGGCATCTCATTGACACATGTCGAACATGGCTCGGTTTTTTCTCTGGGACCAGAGTCCCGTGTGAGGGTGCTGGAGGAAGGCACCTGGTACAGCCTGCAGGCCTGGTCTAAGGTTCTCCTTTGAATGCAGCAGGCTGCTACCCTACAACTGCACACACTCTTGCGTGTTCTTATTGCCCCATTTCCTCACAGGAAGGTGCCCCCAGTCACACTTTGATGACACAAATCACGGAGAAGAAAGATGTCCGCTCCTCCCCGAGCTCTGATGTGAGTGCAGCTTGAACCCACACCCAGCTGGCGACGAGGGCACGCACAGCCCCCTTTGAAGTCCGCCCTCCCGCGGAGCTGCGATTGTTCTCGAGGCACGTCATTGTTCTCCCTCCGGTCCGCTATGCCATCTGCATGCAGCCGGTGCACCTGTGTCAATCGGTGCACGAGCCCCTGGTGAATAATGTCACATGCTCCAAACTAGACTCAACAAACAACGGAACATTCTGGAATTCTTAAAGTCAGCGACCTTTGTTCGTATAAGGTTCAATAAACAGAAATGGCTCTGTCCCTTTAAAGACGGCACTAGCAGTTTTCCTTGGAAGGCGGCAAAACAAACCAAAACATGGTTTTACCCAATAAAGGTGTTCTAATGTGAATGTGAATATGAAAATGTACCGTGCTGTTAGTGTTTGGCATTCTACTTATTGATTTGCGTATAGCTTGTTTTGACATTATATTTAGGTCTCGCCTGACGCATGCGCTGGTCTGGCGAGACTTATTGAGAGGGCTCCAAAAAGTGCTACCAGGCCAGCCTAGAGAGACAGTGCATGTGCGCGGCCGCGCGCGCCACACTTTACCGAGATTACTTTCACTTTAGCGGCCGCACGGCCGCTTTGATAGCGTTCGCGATCACTTTAACTTTCGTGGCCACACGGCCGCTTGTTTGTTTGTGTTTGTTTTCGAAAAACCCAGTGTACCCATCTTCACACTTAGAGTGAATACATTAGAGGGTTACTTTCTAAATGTAAATCTGAGGGAATACATGCGGTGGATGTGCAAAAGAGTATTGTCTTTCCTAAAGGATGAAGTTCCTCTCGCATACCCCCACCCCCAAATTCTTGGGATATGTCCCACATCAAATGGAAATCTGCAGTGACGACAATAGGTCCATTGGCCCATTCCTCCAGTGTTTTGAGGAATTTAATCAGAAACTAGTCTGGTGCCCTATTAGGGGAATACACCAAAGCTATAGCGAGTGCCCTTCCTTCCTACTCTGCTCCATAGTATGACTTATCTTCTTCCCTTGTCTATTTTGGTGTCTTGTGTAGTTAAAAAGGAGTCTGCGTTAAATGGAGGCCCCATACTGAGTATATGCACTGGATAAGTAATAGGCAATATTGTAATAAGGTTTCATCCTGTTCTGGTCCTTCCTTATGCGGTGCGTTTCTTGGAGGCATACATCTGGATGGGAATTTCTAATAGAGCTGCATCTTGCCTGTATTTGGACCAGCGAATTGAGACCGTTCCCATTTTGTCCTTCATATGAGCATCTTCTTTTGCTGACATGTGGGCCGTTCTCTTCCAGAAGAGGTTGGTGAGTTCCCCTCGGGGAAGAGTCCCAGCCAGTATCTCATCATAGGTGTGAAAATGTGTCTTTGTCAAAGCGAACAAATGCAAATAAAACCCTCCTTCGTGCAAGTGCTCCAATGTTTTGAAACTTCACTGGGAAGCGGGGTTTAAATGAGACAGTGAACGCCATCACCGATAATAACTAAAACGTGCTAACTCCCACCCTTGGTTTTACTGTGCCAGGTCAGTCCTCAAATGACCAAATTCGTCCAAACTGATAACCTGTGTAACTACTGCAGTGGGTACCCACCTTGCTTTCAACCACCTTTTGACAGGTGCCTGGTTCTATAACCTGTATGCCCTCCACACATCCCACCCACCTCAGTGAGCATGTAATAATGTTAGCCTGCCATATTCCCAAGGCCTCCACCTGGGTTAATAAGATGCCTCCCCCCCTTTCCCAGTTCAGATAAGAGTAAACAATGATTTCTTTTTGATTACTCTTGTTGTATTGTGGGAAGCAGACCAGCGCCCACACCATGCCCATCTCCAGTGTTCAAGATCTCCATATGTCAGTCCTCCCACCCGTCCATTAATCCAGTAGTTAGTGATCGCTTTTACAGACGCTGTCATCAATTTCAACTCTTCACAGGCGGCCTGGCCAGATTACTAGACAAGACTTATTTAGCATCAAGATGAAACATCACCTATAAAGAATAAACGTTAATCTCACCTACAACGTTCAGGAAAACCGGTTTAGGCAAAAGAAAGATGCCATAAAAACCAACATACATGTCTGATCCTCTGTATGCACGTGAATGTTGTCAGTTGATGAGCATGTTTGTGCTTATGTGTTCGTATGTGTGTATATATATATGTGCATGCTTGTCTGTGTGTCTGTACGTGTGCTTGCATGTTTACATGCGTGTGTGATTGGGCTTTGGTGTGTGTGTGTGTATGAGTGTGCATCTGTAGGTTACTATGTAGAACTGCGTGGGCGCATGCGTATATATGTGAGTGAGTGTGCGCATATGTATGTCCATGCTTGAACAAGATGGCAAAGCCAGAGCCAGGAGAATTCAGGCCTGCTGGCAGCAACAAAGCTGCAAGGCTGCTGTCTTCAACTAATCTTCCGCAGACCCTGAACTGTACAAGAAAAGGCCACTTACTCCCTGAAACTGATCTGTTTTGCTTTAAAAATGAAAGCTAGCCGCAGAGCTCCCCTGAAAATCCAAACACAACAGTTAGTCTGGTGTCATATCATGTCCCAACAAACCTGATGACACGATAATTGTGTGTGTGCGTGAATGCCTGCACATGTGTGTCAGAGTGTGCACAGGTATGTAGGAGTGTGTGTATGTGCTTGTATGCGTGCATTTGTGTGTGTGTCGATGTATTTCCCCTTGGTAATGTTGTATATGTATGTGCTTGCTTGCTTAAGTGTATGTCTATGTGCACGTGTGTCTATTTGTATGTATGTGCTGGTGCCTGCAAATGTGTGTGCATGAGTGTGTGTGTATGTTTGCTTGTGTGTCTGCATGTATCTGTGTATGAGGCTGTCGCTGGCTGTGTTCCTGAATGTGGGCATGTCTGTGTATGCATTTGTGTGTGTATACGTGTTTCTGTGAATCTGTGCCTGCACTTTTGTGTGAGTCTTTGTGTGCATCTATGTTTATTGACACTTTTTTTGTAGCACATAAAAGGCCCAGGCGGTGGGTGAGAGCGCTTTACTGAGAACAATATCTGTTACAATAACTACTATTAAACATATGAAACATCGAGGAGCTGAAAACACAACAATACAAACAAAATGGGGCCGTTACACACCTGAACGTGTTGTTATACTCTGCTGTCCTCCTTTGTTTTACCCTTGTCTACTTTGTATTTATTGCTACTTGTTCTATGTACGTGCTTTGAAGCTGATGTCTTGGCATATCAGCACTATATACATTGGATACAAGTATTCTAGTATTAACAACAACGAAAACATATTCAATAAGTAAAAAAAAAACTCAGAGTGCGCAGTACTCCATCAGCCCCCTGGTTCAGTGAGGAGCTAAAAGCGCTACGCCTAACGCGCAGACAGACCGAAAGAAGCTGGCGTAGGCAGTACCTGGAAGTAGATAGAATAGCTCCAAAAATCATACAACATCAATACAAGGCAGCTATCAGGGAGGCCAAGTCGCAATTCTATGCTAGCTCCATTCTGCAGGCATCCTACGGAACCAGGGCGCTCTTCAACATCGTTAGAGACCTTAGTAATCCGGGTTGCCTGGCTAGCAATGTCCAGCCATCACAAAATCTGTGCAATGAAATTGCTACGTTCTTTGTTGACAAGGTCAACAATATCGTGGGTGGGTTCGATCAGAATACTATAGAGTCCTCCTCAACCATTGCAGATATCAGGAGAGATCTCTCTCTGAGCCACTTCAAACCCCCTACGGAGGACTCCTTTAATGAGATAGCGTGGGAGATATCTTCAGGGTCGCCTCTTGACCCCCTTCCTCATAAGGTCTGGAAGGAGCTTGGATCCGATTTATTTCCGGACCTGTGGCAGATCTGCTGTCAATCCCTGAGCGAAGGTATTGTACCAAGCAGGTGGAAGCAAGCGATAGTCACTCCACTTTTGAAAAAACCTTCGCTTGACCCATCCCTGCCAGCCAATTTCCGCCCAATTTCCCTTTTACCTTTTCCAGTTAAAATCTTGGAAAAACTGGTTAGTAAGTCCCTGTCCAACTTTTTGGAAGAACATCTGATCCTAGACAGGGACCAGTTTGGCTTTCGGCCTGGACATGGGACGGAGACTGCGCTGATAACCGTTCTGGACAAACTTCGAATGCGAGCCGACAGTGGCTGCTCCTCTATGTTGGTGCTGCTGGACATGAATTTAAAAAAAAAAAAAATTTAATTTTAAAAACTTTTTTAAAATTTTTTTTTATACTCTTTAATGCTTACTTGGGGCCCCTGATCCCTTTAATAAAATCCTACGGGATCGAGGTGGTTAATTATGCAGATGACATTCAGCTAATGTTCTCCATGGAAGGAGAGCATGCAATCCCTCTGAGTTCTTTCCAGGCATGCATGAGGAAAGTCTCGGACTGGTTGAAAGCCAATTCACTACAGCTGAATGCCGGAAAAACAGATTTACTGCACTGCTGTGCAGCTAGAATGCCTAAACATCTTCTGGGCGAGTTCCGGCTTTTACCGGAAGACGCCCCGATAGCGGCAGTAAAAACAGTCCGTAACCTGGGGGTTATGATGGACGAAGATCTCCAGTTGCAATCCCAGGCGAATAAGACTATTGGAACCTGCATTGCCCTACTTAGAGCTCTTCGTCAAATTCTTCCGCTTCTCCCAAATGAAGCAAGACCCCTGGTGGTCCAGAGTGTGATCCTGAGTAGACTGGATTATTGTAACTCACTGTACTTGGGTGCTCCCCTGTATATTGTACAGGGGTTGCAAAGAATACAGTCTACTGCAGCTTTACTGGCCCTGGGGAGACAACGTGACTCTTCGGCAACGCTGGCACCGAGGGACCTTCACTGGCTCCCTGTTAATAAAAGGATCGAGTTTAAGTCACTGGTTACAGTTTACAAAGCCCTTCATAATATTGGTCCGCTACCTCTGTGTGATAGATTCTCTTGGTACGAACCAAAGAGACTTCTCCGGTCCTCCAACCAAAGTCTGGCAGTTGTTGCCAGAGTAAAACTTACCAAGATGGGAGGTAGGGCCTTCGGTACGGCGGCAGCCCGCCTCTGGAATCAGATCCCCAAAAATTGCGTCAAGCCAAAACGCTGCTGAGTTTTAGGAAGGATCTTAAAACGTGGCTTTTTGGCAGAGAATAGAACGCATCATTCTTGTTCCATCGGCTTTCGTTTCTTACTGTCCCTGGTTACTACAGTCTCTTAGCGCCAGGATACCCGTAGGGTGGCAGATAGCGCTATATAAGAGTTTATACAATACAATACAATACAATAAGTGAAACAAAACAACATATGTTGTAATATGTCAAGTGTGTTATGGGCTGCGTTTTATGCCAGGAAGAGATTTTAATTACTTTAATCTGCCAATCAGGATTGGCTAGTGTTTTATTATGGAAAGGACATTTAAAAAAATTTTTTTATAGCTATGTTAATAGTGCATAAAAACATACACAACTGAGTTCTTTATTTTATTAAGGTGAGGAGGGCATATCTGTTGCATAGGTAAAAAACTTTGACATTTACAATACCAATCGCTCCAACTCGAACAAATGCGAGACCTATTGCATTTCTGATGCTTGTTTTCTGTAGGAGGCAAAAAAAACCAAGCAGTATGTGGTCAGTGGTGTAGCAAGGATGCCACGGGGCCTGGTGCAAGGAAAGTCGCCTTTGACAGCCTTCTGGAAATGAAATATATTAATCAAGTTTCTATGGGCCCTTCAGGGCTCTGGTCTCCGGTGCCACTGCGCTAATGGTGCACTGGGTGTGGTGTGGTGAAAGGAAACGCAATAAAACGAAATTGAAATGCGTGCAAGGGGTGGCGTCAGTGAGCAAGCAAACCTTAGAGACAAGTTAAATGAACACCTAATACATCTTCGCCTTTGTATCAGAGCAAAACGTAGGAATTGTGTTTTTTCTCATATCACAACAGCGAAAAATTGTCCATTGCAGTCGTTAATCTGCATTTTTTATAGCGAAAGCCTGGTCCGAGGGCATTAAAGTGCTTTGCAATAGAACCAGAACAAGTTACACTGGGCTGAGTTGTGTTGTCAATTTAGGGTCATGTGGCAGACGAAAATATGTGCTTATTCTTGCAGACAGAGGAAGCCACCCCTCTCAGCTTTATTTCCCAAATCCTTCCAACTCCCCTGAAAGGATACTACGTTCCACAGAGCACAGCTTAAGGTACTTCGGCCCAGATTTACCAACATTTGACTCAAAGTGGTACAGCAGCCAAAGTTGCTGGGTTGCCTTGAGTCAAAAGGAGAGAGAGAGAAAAATGTGTGATATCTGCTAACAGACGGTGCCTTTTTTTCCCACCAAGTGCAGGCGCACTTTTGGCAACAACACACCAATGCACACATCACAGATCAAGAGTGTGTGCGTTCTCTGAAACATGGGTTTTGTATTGGAAAGCTTTAAGACTTTTCCTACTTTACATGGATGCAGCACACATGCAAAGTTAGAAAAACGTGGAGAAATGAAAACATTTCTCCTCGATACGCCAACCAATGTTTGTAGATAAGGATTTGTGTCAAAACCTATGGGTGATTGCATGCGAATACCCATGCACCACCCATGGAACGCCCACCTGATGCAAAGCAGCGCATAGCGCAACTTTGTATTACTTTATTACTTTGGGATACTATCCAATGCAAATTCTGATTTTCGTTGGACAACAAATCCCACCCTTGCACTTTACACCAGGTTTGGGTAAGTTGGTGACACAAACCCAGGTATTGGAAAACTAGTCTGATGTCATATTCAGCACCAGACTGGGAACCAAAACCAGCTTTAGAAAATATTTAAATACCAGTGCTGGATATGCACTAAGTATGTGAGTTACTCTAGAGAGCCTCAGGTGACCCCTTGTACCCAAAATGTTTTGAAAAATAATTTGTCCAAACGATAAGTGTTATATCACAATTTCTCAAATATTTTGGCTGAAAAAGTTCAAGGGTTTCCATGTAGTGCACTCTGTTCAGCGCTCTGCTTCCCTTTGGCCAGGTTTGTGCTATAGAAATACCACTTACATGCATATTGCCTGCATAGTGATGAAAGGGGAACCAGGCACACTGTCTAATACTTCAAGGATGGCCCTCCCCTAATGCTCTATGTTTCCGTAGCATCAGATTGCCTGTAAGAAGGCTGTCAAACAATGTTGCACCGACTGTAAATATTTGTGCCATAGGAGAAGCAGCACCAAACTGTTACAATGAAGCTATTTAAAATTCCGTGACAGGAGAAATAACACTAAAAGTAAATATTGTGCATAAAAAAGAGATTAAAGGCTTTGCTGAACAGAGGGAACTAAGGGGAACATCTACTTAAATAATAACTAGATGTTCCATCCACTATTCTCTCCATACTGCTGCCTCACTTAGTGGTGCTAATAATTGATATGGTGTTCCCAATGGCAGAGCCAATGTTGGGCCTGCTACAGGAACTGTGCATAGGGGAAGCAATAACACTGTCAAAAATGGTATGGGATTGGCCTCACAATTTAGGGTGAGTGGCCGGCAACACTTCCGGCAGTGTCACCTCTGACGTAGTCTGTCTTGCAAGCCATGCCAAACTGTCCCAAGAAGGCTTGAAAATGTCCCTGACTTGCAGGGAGAAAGCTCACAGTCCATCATGGATGTTTTCAGTTTGTATCCTTGAAATGAACTCCTATATGGAGATACTTTTCCAGCATTCACATTCGGCCCGTGGGAAAGTAAAGCTGTAAAGGGGGAAGAGTCATAAGCATTTGGAAGAGGGAAAGTACTGGGGATGATTAAGTATGTGGGGAGGTTATAAAGGGATTAGCGGCCACATGTATCAAGCAATTTTGCGTTAGTAAACAGGCAGATTCGCAGTTAGCTGTTACTGAATCACAAAATGGATTTGCGGTTCGGTATTTGGAAGGGGCGTGTTCAGGGCGCCCCTTTCAAATACCGAATCGTAACGGTATATATGAATGTTTTGTGACCGTGAATGCGTTCGCAAAAATTCGAATTTTACCACAGACTTCAAGTCGGTGGTAACCCATTCGCAAACAGGTAGGGGTCCCGAAGGGACTCCTTCCCCTTTTGTGAATGAATGCAAAAACATTTTTTAAGATCAGACAGTGGTAGGACCACTGCCTGCTCTTAAAAAATCCAAGGAAATCTTTTCTTTTTCCTTTTTTGTAAAACATCCCATTTTCCTTTAAGGAAAACAGGATGCTTTACAAAAAAAAGATTGCTTTATTTAAAAGCAATCGCAGAGATGGTGGTCTGCTGACCTCAGCAGGCCACCATTACTGTGATTTCTGCGATTTCTACTGGGTCACAAATTGCAACCTACCTCATTAATATTCATGAGGTAGGTCATTTGTGACCCACTAGCAATCGCAGAAAGTGTTCAACTCACTTTCATACATGCCGTTTTGCGATTTCCTAATTGTGAATTGCAAGAATTCGCAATTAGGGAATCGCAAAACGGTTTGCTAATACATCTGGTCCCAAATTAGGTTCCATTCCCACTAAGTTTCCTCCTCCATGCTGAAAGCAGAACCGTGCCACAGGGTAACTCTACATAAGCCCCAGTTCTGCTAATTCACACTGTGGTCCTGCGTCTCACATGGTTGACTGGTGGAAATCAGACATTACACGATGAACACAGAGGAATCTGGAAACTCCTACGCAGAGCAGGTGTCTAGGTTCTATGTGTGGAGGCTTTGCACAGCTGCAGTTCTCCCCGGGCGTGGCGGTAGGAGTAGTTGCGTTGCCAGTGAAACAGCCCAAAGACTACCTCAGGGGCATCAACTCAACTCTTCCAAGCCCCTTTATGGCTGCTTAGACCGTGATGGGCTCAAAGCCCCATCCTTCTACAAGCCTCACCTCCTCCAAGGCCCCACCTCCTCTCTCTCAGAAGGTGCAAATGTATTCAGGGGTGACAGGTGAGGATAACTAAGTTCTGGAAGCCTGAAATCTACCTGAGGAAAACAGTCAACTTTGACCTATCACAAAAGAAGAAACTTACCCTCAGACATGCATGCAAAGCAAACTATCTTAACACTCTCCATAGCCATAGCAGTAACAACACTACCAAAGGACCCTCAGCCCCACTCTGCACCCCCAGGGAAAGCATTAATTAATTTCAACAATTTCTATTGTGTGAGACAGGTGATTTCTCCGAACACACTAACACATGAAACAAATGGTGAACTCCTGACCAGAAGTAAAAAGAGCACACAGGAGTAGAGAGACCTCCCACTGCAAGACATCTAAGACACATTGAACATACTTGAAGATTAAAACTCAGAAATAGGAACCCAGGAATCCCTCAAAAACAAGCCCATGCCATGGTTGAGAGAGATGAAAGGACCAGTGATTGTGTGTCATCAGAATTTGTAAACACAAGAAGGACTAACTGTTGGAGTGTGGCAGTCATAAAGGCACTCAGTGGGTGTAGGGTGCAGGAAAGGCAACCTTCCAAAAACTTTACAGTGCTCTGGTCTTGGAGGGTTTCGCAGAAAAAAACAGCCTTTTGTAATTTAATATGGACGCCAAGAATAGAACACTTTCCAACTGTTGAAGTGCCAACCTAATCACCCAATAAAAAACAAATGTGCATGTGGTTAGATAAATGTCACCACCAGGACCCTGAGTGGCAGCATGTCATACCGAAGCTGTTTTATTTTTATTTAATGTATTTGTTTTACCCCAAAAGCCTATACAGCACATATTTCACAAACAGCCATCACATTTATGTCATCTTCATTGTCCTCTCGATTCCCCCTTAAGAAGGGATTCCTGTTTCCTCTTTTGTTTAATGATACATTTTATTTTCCACCTTTATGCCTTACGTTGTCTGATTTTCATTTGTTGAGTGTTGTTTTTTCCCGTTACTATACAGGATGCTACAAGACACCTGGCCTAAGTGTAGTGTGATAGAACATCATTGACAAGGACTGTACATTGTAGGCTCTCTTATCTTCTTTCTTTGAGGCCCCTAACTAAGGGCGACCACTTCTGGAAGCCACTACGTCACTTCACGGAGTTGCCAATGTAAACATGCAAGTGCCCTCATAGAAGAGTCACCTATTGGGGAATAGAGCTCAAAAGACATAGAACACCTCTGTTGTCAATGATGAGACTGGAGACAGTTACCAGGCCTCTAAAGAGAGCTAAGCAGCGCAGAGCAGAGAAGGCTTGAGAAAGAACCACAGTGTCCTTTCACAGAAGATTAAAATCAAGAACTGGAGAGGACAAAGTGGAGCAAAGACTGGAATATCGAACAAACAGGAACAAAAATGACCATTTCATGAGTGATGTAATATGTGAGGTCATAAGCAGTGCATTGCGGGGGCACGAGTTACAGTTAGCTCAGCTAACAATTACTGCTGAATTTCACTGGTTTTGTATGAGTGAAATCTAAACCTAACTATAATATCCCTGTAACCTTTGTTTTTTACAGTGAATTTCTAAGGTTTTTAAATGTTAATTCCTAACTTTACCTTCCCTGTAACCTTTGTTTCTTTCAGTGAATTTCTAAGGTTTTGTATCTAGCGTTTAGTGTTTGCAGGGTGGTAGAGAAAGGGGGCTGGGCCTCCGACCAGCTCTCTGGAATCCTGCTGTGTTGGACTTACAGAAGTACCAGGAGGGCTTTTTGGACCCCAAGGTCACTCAGGAGTAAAGAGGACTTCATCCTCCTACTAATAGTGCACCAGGAGGCGCATTTGCCGAGTGGTGGAGAAAGGGGACGTGGCCTCCGACAACCTCTCAGCAATCCTGCTGTGTGGGACTTACGGGAGGTAACAGGAAGGGGAGTTGGCTCCCAAGGTCACACCCCCTTTCTTCACCACTCTGCAAATGCACCTTGTGGTGCGCTTCTAGTTGGGGGATAAAGCCCCCTTGGCTTTTGAGGGTCCTTGGGGGCCAACTACTCCTCCTGTTACCTCCAGTAAGACCCACACAGCTGCATTGCTAGATTGCTTGTCAGAGGCCACGCCCCTTTCTCCACCACTCTGCAAACATGCCTCAAGCCAAGTCTCAAGATGGCTGCCAACACTTCCTGGTTGAAGTATTGTCAGCCAATCAAATTTTAGCAGGATCCGCGAGTCCACTGCAAGGACTCGCATCCCCAGATATCTATATTTTCAAAACTTTAATATCTCTGAAACTACTGAATGGATTTACACCTAATGACAAAAGCACACTTTCCAACATCTGAAACTTTCTGCCACATTTAGTGTCATGCCGTTCAGCAGTTCGGGCAGTAGTCATGGTCAAAGATGGAAAAATCCCTTTAGACATAACATCGGAAAATGAATTTTGGGAACTTCATTTTTTCTCGGCCCCTGCTTGACGGTTCACCCTGAAACCTTCAACACAGCACCTTAACCTAAAATGGGAAGGTATTTGAAAATTTCATGAAGATTCTTCAAACGACAGCAAAGTTATTGGCAAAACAAAAAACTCTTTTCCCACAGAAACTTAACTATAACAACCTACTGGCGAATTAAACCCTAAAAATTCCCTTGTCACCCAAAATCCCATTCCCACCCTAAAGCCTAAAAATTCCCTTGCTAGCCAGAATCCTATCCCCATCCTAAATCCTACAAATTCCCTTGCCAACCAAAGTCCCATACCCACCCTAAATTCCAATAATATAATTCCCAACCCATACCCACCCTAAATCCTAAAAATACCCCTGCCAACCAAAAACCTACACCCACCATAACTCTTAAAAATAACCTTACCAACCAAAACCCCACACCCACCCAAAACCCTAAAAAATGTCTTGCCAGACAAAATCCCATACCCACTATAAACCATTCCCTTGCCAACCAAAATCCCATAGCCACCCTAAATCCAAACAATACCCTTGCCAACTAAAAATCCATACCCACCCTAAACCCTAAAAATTCCCTTGCCAGACAAAATCCCATACCCCCCTAAACCCCACAAAATTCCCTTGCTAACCATAATCACATACCCACCCTATATCCCAACAATAACCTTGCCAACCAAAAACTCATACCCACGCTAAACCCTAAAAATACCATTGCCAACCAAAAACCTACACCCACCCTTTGATGGCACCTTTCTCTAGTATAATAGTACAATGATTCCTGGTTTATTCTGGGTCTCCATGGCATGATGGTGGCCATCCTGGTGTAATGCTAGGCCTGACATAATGGTAGTATTTCTTGGCACGTTGTGGGCATCCCTGACATGATGTTGCACACCATCATTATAATGTTGGCACTGGCATAGTGGTGATAATTCTTGGCATACTGTGCACATCCACGGGGTGAGATTGTGATACTTGATCATGCAGGTTAGATGGTTTCTGTGTGTGGCAGTATTGCACTTGAGTACTTGATGGCTATCACAGATTGACGTTTGGGCACCAAACTTATTTACTAAATATGAACTTCTTGTATTTTAGTTCCAATTTGTATTCTTCATGGAAGTGCCACACTCCTAATCGTGTGTATTCTTCCCAAATAAAATTTCTATATTTCATAATAAAATATGTAGATTTTCATATACTGGAATGCCTACATTTGTTGCCAAAATTATTGGATTTTAAAACACGTAGATAAGGGTGATATTTTAGTAATAGTTACAACTTCTACCTAAAATTCTAGCCTATGTGATTGGAGTAACCTCTATGTTCTCCAAGTCAGGTGTCTATAACCTGACTGAAAGCAATTATGTAAGGCTCTGTAAAGTCTGTATAGCATTCCTGTCTATCAATGGGATTGTGAGATAGTTGTTTTTATTTTTTCACCCAGTCCCTTCCAGGGAGATTTTCAGTGGTAACAAATGATTGTTCTTGAAAATATGAAAGGAAGGGAAATATGTAAGAGAAGAAATATCCTATATACTATAGGCCATATGAAAGTTCATTGTTTGAGCTGTCTTTTTCACCTATAGGTTACAGATATATTGTACAGAAATTATGCAGAACAACGCATCCTTTTATTAAACCTCAATGCCCCTGGGTAAGGTCTGAATTTATTGCCCTCGATAAAAGTTTAGAATATTCCGTGAGCGCATTGAGAACCTTTGGCCTGTTATAAAATTCTTGTGAAAATTGTGTTGTAAATTGGACCATAAGGCTACTTTTTTTTCAAAATGATCTCACCTAACCAGGAGGATGTCAGATTCATGCCCTTTGCTTATTATATGACATTTGGGGTGACTATTACTCACCAATTTCACACAACACCAGCTACCACTGGGAATTATAAAATTGAATGTTACTGAAATATTTTCAGGTATTGACAATTATTTTAGGGTCTTGGTCCAGTATTCTAGAGTGCGCTAATTGTAGGTGCTCAATATGGCACCCTGCCAGGGAGCTATATTCACATATGCCATAGTTCAGCCTAATATAGTAGCATGTTAGGAATTATCACCAAGATCAAAAAGGTAATTGCTGTTCAAATTGGTTGGGTTTGTAAAGCAACATATCCATGCTAACATCTACAGAGCCCTAGCATGTAAAGTACCTCAGCCATTCTTCAATCCTCATTGCCAAGGTGTGTAAATCACCATTGCTGTGTCAGAACTCATGTTGTCCCTGTATGTAAGTTGCCATATTACCATGACAAAATCCACACCCTAGCCTGTTACCCTCTCACTGATAATCCGCCACAATAGGCTCCTTTGCTCAAGCCACTGCACAGTTCACACCACTGGACTCATGCACAAATAAGCCAAATCTTTTAAATGCACTGCCTGTACCAAAGATGTCTGCCTCAGGTCTGTAGAAGAAGCAGCCCTGTTTCACAAGTAGCCTGATACAGAATACACATATATTTGTGTAACAAAGTTGCTTCTTCAAAAACACCACCTTTTATAGCATTATAAACTAATATGCCTCCTTTTCACGCATGCCATCACCCCGCATGCAATTACAATGCGGTCGTTACAACGACTGCGTTGTAACAACGCATACCACTACCCTGCAAGTCGGAACAACGACTTGTCGAGGGGGGCGCTGGAGGTTGTATTAGTATAATTTACTATTCCAACTCCAGTCTGTGCAGACAGTAGGGAAGGTGTTGGATTTTAAATTCAACACCTTCTCCCCCATCTGCAAGTCGTTGTTTTGACTTGCGGGGTAATGGTATGGGTTGTTACAACGCGGTCGTTGTAACGACTACGTTGTAATTGTATGCGGGGTGACGGCTTCGTTGTGAGGGCTGTTTACCATTATAACCACCCCCTTGTCCTCTTGCACCACAGTGATTCTCCTCACCACGTACACCACAAGTGTTACCCCATACTTTTCACCAAATGGACATCCCTCCCACCAACAGAGAAAGCAACATAAACACTCCCAATCCCACCCGTAAATACAGTTATGAATGAAAAAAGAAATTATAAGTTAATAAACACTTAAGTATTAATGTGAGCAAAATTAATGTTATCACATTCACTGAAACAGTGAGAGCGGCGAAAGCCAACTAAATTGTACTAAATGGACAACATAATTACTGGCTCAGGCCCTTCCTTACCTGAGGCTTTCTCACAAGAGACAATTGAATATTGAGAGGGACAGAGAAACATTGCCAATTTCATTCGCTAATTGAAGAACACCATGTATTGTCCCTCGGAGGAAGGTCCATTAGTTAAATAATTAGCAAAATTGAACATTAATGCAGTTAATAGTGCTGCAATGATAAATACATCTGTGATGACACATTGGGTGTACTGTGTGTTCCAACATATACAATGTCATGCCATTTTATGGCATCGGCCTTAATGTACTGGTGTTAGAAGGTCTGGCCAGGCCTGATTTTTTATATTTTTATCTTTTCAATTTGTATTTCATTATAATTTGAGTGTTATTGTCTCCGTTTAGGAAGGTTTTGAGGGGCATCTGATGACAAATAGTGTAGATGTTTACGTAATTACTCCGAGAGTCAGGAAGGATCCTTGAATTGGCGCAGCAATTGATCGAATTGCACTA
The DNA here is from genome assembly GCF_964204655.1 of Triturus cristatus. Classification (NCBI taxonomy): domain Eukaryota; kingdom Metazoa; phylum Chordata; class Amphibia; order Caudata; family Salamandridae; genus Triturus; species Triturus cristatus. Next base: position 650,363,654 of record NC_140590.1, read on the forward strand.
ATTCGATTGATATAATTCCGCAAACCTTTTTCCCTCTTCTATCCCTCCCCTACCCTTCTCAATCCAAATAATTGACTAACATATCCACCACTCAAATTATTTTCATATTTCACTATATTAATTCAACACTAATCCTTTATGGGTTCAGGAGTAGCGTGTTACTCGCCAAAACAGTGCTTCAACACCCCATCAGGGGTAACAAGCGCTATATACATACAAAACTTTCTTTCCTCTTCTATCCTACCGCTATCCTTCAGAATCCAAATAACTGACTAACCTATCAACCACTCAAATTACTTTCATATTTCGTTATACTAATTCAACACTAATTCTCTGTGGGTTCTGGAGTAGCGTGCTACTCGCCGAAAGAGCGCCTCGTCAGGGGTAGTAAGCGCTCTATACATGCAATTACAATACAATACAATACGTACAATCAAATTACAAGCTTGAGCTGTCTAAGCTTTTAAGTAACCCGAATTTTATAAAACTTCACAAAGCTATGAAATGAAAAGTCAGGATTTGATACTAATTTAGCTCCACACGTTCTAGAAAGCACCTGAATTTGTGAAATTAGTGGGAGATTTATAAAGGAATCCAAGTAGAAGGTTGGTTTAAGGTTCCATTTCAAAGCTATTGATCCTGTCTTTCTCAAAAGGGTGTTTCCTCATTTGTATGGGGGCATGGCCCCATGCAAATAGGGGAATCCCTTAGCCTCTGCGCCGTAGCGGACACAGAGGCAAAGAAGCTGTTGAGGGCGCGCTAACAGCTAAAAGATGGCGCGCTGTCAGTGCACCCCCTGATAGCATCCCTCAGGAGGGAGGAAGGGGGGTCCTATGGACCCTCCCCGACATCCCCCTCAGACATCCCCTTGCAGGCAGGTGCAGTAACTCACTGCGCCCGCCTGCAAAGGGATCTCTATCCCCTTTAAAAGTGAAGGCGGGCTGACGCCTGCACAGTGATACACGGAGCGGCTGCTTCAAAGCCGCTCCATTTTTCACCTGAATGCGGTGCCCTGGGGGCAGTGCACGTTCGATGTAATGGGGTGCATTTTCCCTGTTTACACTGGGCACACCAGTTTTCAGGTCCACTGGGCGCGGTTATAGGACTCTTGGAGTGTAAAGTTTGCTCCATGTTCAATATTGTTATCTATGGCTAGACTTCCCACTCCATTATGGATGCCACAGTTATACAGTCTAGCTGCTGGTGGCCATCACAGCTCGTGTATGTAACATGGCGGCCATTTCAGATAGGTTGCACAAGCTTTTCCCTGCAAGTGTAGGCCATTTTAGGGCTGGGCTATTCTCTAGTTTGGGAGTGAAGGGATTCCACAAGTTTAATCTGTCTTCTAGGGTTTAGGAGAGCGGCGTCCCTCATGTGCACTTAAATTGTTCAGGAAACAGTGCTTAGTGAGAGATAATGGAAGTGTACAGTCTTATATACTGCTACCACATTGCATTAAAATGTACCTAGGTAATTCTTTTTTTACCTTGCTTCTTGGCTTGTGCGCTTCACAGTTGACCTGGTGATATGATACCTTTTTATGTGCCCACTTCATTGATCGTCTGGTTAGCTATTTTTCTCTGGGGCTGGTGGGGTTATGCAGACCTTTCTGACCCTTTCCACGGTGTAAAGCCATTTTGATTGCTATAAGTTATTCTTGCACAGGCGCAATGTTGGGTGCACCAATACCATCCTTTGCACAGTTCTTCTATCACCTTGAATTTGACAATTTTTAGATTTTGCATCGCTCTCTACCTCCTTGCTGCCTGCCTAGTTTTGCTTCCCTGATACTGCTGCTGGTCTACTTGTCTCTTTGTTATATTGCTTAGTTTTGATCACATCCTGTTTGCCTAATTATTTTGTTTTTTGTTGTTTTTGCTGTAATTTGTTATCTTTGCTGCTACTTTTGCCTCCCACCCACCGCCCGTTCTCTTTCCGTTGCATTGCTCTGATTTTGTGTCATTTTCTGTTGTTTGTACCCGATTCCTTTGTTATTTGTTGTATCTGTTGTTATTTGTTGTCTTTGCCGCTGTTTTTTCCTCTTCCCGCCTGCTCTTACCACCGTATTGCTCTCATTTTGTGTCATTTTGTGCTTTTACCCGATTCCTTTATTTGTTGTATCTGCTCTTATTTGTTGTCTTTTTTGTTTTTTACCTCCCCTCGCCATCTCTCTTCCTGACGTTTTTTTCATCCTATTGAATCCAACTAACAGATTCTCATGTTTACCGCTCACAATTAACTCTTATTTCTGTTTACTAATCTACCACTATTCCTCTTTGGGTTCCGGAATAGCGTGCTGTTCACCAAAAAGCGCTTCAATGTCTCGTCAGGGGTAGTAAGGGCTATATAAATATAATTAAAATACAATACAAATTTGGCCAACATTAGCCACGTACTGGAAGCCAAACAGAGCCAAACGGTCACTTGTGGTCTACTAGGCAGGGTTTCAAATGTAAACTTTATTGTCCTGCATTGTTCTCTTTTGTACCAATGTTCCAACACACATATTTTCAAAAAGAAACTTGCAATGCTTAGTTTTTATGGAGGTATACTATCCAACCAGTCCCTGGAATCAATATAATTGCAATAAATACCCCACATGAGAACAAAGTTGACTCAAATCTTCAATATATTACCAACATTCTTCTTAAAATGTATATAAATTTAAGGGATGAAATAAACCTCTCAAGGTATGAAAAATAAGCAATAACAATGTTTTACATATAATCAATATGCAGAATGTGTGCTACCTGTGTTTTCTACTAGCCCTATATCTTTTGATCAAAGGGTAATGAAATCAAAACAAGTCAAGTCAACTTAACACCTTTTAGTCCTCCTGGAAATCTCATATATCACCAAGTCAAATGCCACCTTTCTTTCCTAAGAAGAATGAAAAACTTGAGAGGGCCTTTTGATTATAGGTGTGCACAATTATGCCTCTGTAACTGCAAAATTGCACCTGGGCAACATTTATCATGCCCGATGAGTGCGAAACTTGTCCTACCATCGTCACTGATGAAGTTTTGCATGGAAAAATAAACGAACAAACAAGACACGTGACTTAGTGTTCAGAATTCTGAGCTGCCCTGGAAGTCCCAATTGTGTGCTCATTTGGAGGTTCAATCTCACCTAGGGCTCCATGTGGTCATATACATTTGTTCAAGTGTTCCCCTATCTCAGCCGCTCTGGTCAGCTGCTCCAGTGGGCAGGGCACTCTTGCATCAGTCGTCAGCCCAGGCCATCTTGTCGCTGGTTGGTCCAGGCCAGTTGGTTAGTAGATGGCCAACCAGATAGCTGGAGGGCCGGCCGGCACAGCTAACTATGAATTGTGTCTTCTCTCTGAGTTCCATAAGCACCAGGATTAATAGTCAAGGACAAATAGCTTCTGGGACAGCCCCGAGGAAGGCTGTTGGTAGTGGGCTTAAGCCTCTTCGGCTACCAAGGCCCAGTCTCCAGGAAGTTGGAAGGCACCTTGGCTGGTGGACTGGAGTGTCAGTCCCTACTCATGGCAGAGTGGTGCAAGATCTGAGTGGGGGGGACTGGAATGGAGGGGGAACTCTTTTGCTATTCGGGCCATGGAGCAGAGATTACTTCTTTTAAGGCCTGGCTTTAGCCAACTCTCAAGGCGCTGGCTGCTCCATGGCATCAAACTCGAGCAAGTCCCATGGAGAGCTTGGAGAAGCCCTTTGTGTATTCTTTGGCCTGGGACTGCAGGCACTGACCCTTTGTGTCCCGCGATACTCCTGCTGGCATGGATCCCTTTCCCTGCTCGAGCAGGGCTGAAAGCTCTGACTGGGCCCCAGCAAGAGCTCTGGGGGGCTAGATCTCCATTTGGCACCTTAAGTGCCCAGCGCAGTGTCCTGTAGGCCGAGTGAGGCTATCCCAGCCTCTGCAGTGTGAAAAGCTCTGACAGGATTTCCAGCCAGAGGTGTGCCAGGGCTGAGGCCCTGGGCTCCAGGTACCCTCTATTGGTGCAGGTCTAGCGTGGGCTTCCCATGCTCCGTTGGTCTAAGTGGCACAAACGTCCACAAGCCCAAGGAGGCTTTCCCTCCTGGGGAGGGATGGGAAGCCCTGACCAGGCCCCACAGCCAGAGCATCAGCGGGCAAGGACCCCTGGACTCTATTCTCCAGAGCTCACTATCTGAAAGCGCTAATGACGGGGTTCTGTAGGCCCTGAAGGGCTGCCTTTCTTGGGAGTGTTGGAATGCTCTACCCAGAACCCTCTAAGTCCATGCAGTTTATAAAGTTTAACAACATCCGCTAGTTAATGTCAGCTTTGAAATCACGTTTTTGACTAAAACGTCAACAGTGAAGATTGACTCTCAAGGCAAATCTGGCCAAGGGGCAAGAACGGGACTGCAAACGCTGGCGTCCCACCCATGAAGCATGTGCCCTTTTTGTACACAAAGGGGTCTATTTAATAAAATGTAATGCCATGTTTGCATCACAAAAGTGACACAAAATGACACAAAATATTTCTTCACCTATTTACGTTCCAACGTAAAACCTGGTTTACGCTGGAAAATGCCTTGAAAGCAAGGGGGCGTACCAAGGGTGGTGCATGAGCATTCCCATGCAACCACCCAAGGTTTCTGACGCTAAGCCCTATTTACTTAAAAAAGTAGACAAGGTTTAGCATCAGAAAGTAGCGCCCATTTCAGATAGGCGCTATGAAGGAGATATGCTTTTATTACTCCTTTCTTTTCAGACTTTGCATGTGTACTGCACTGTACAGCACACATACAAAGTGGGAAAAGGTTTAAAGTTAGTCTAAGCATAATATTGTATTCTGGAAGGTAATCCTCCCTGTACGAAACCTATGCTAGACTCACACAGATCCCTTCGCACTATGATGCAAAGGTGTGTCCGTGGCGCACAGCCGTACATTTCTGTGCTGGTGTTAGGGAGAGGGGAGGAGAGTGCCATTTTTCTGTAAATATGGCGCTCTCCTGCTCTATCCTTTTCATGCACTGCAGCACAGCATTTGCGGCTGCTGCACTGCGCTGCATGATAAACTGGTAAATCTGGCCTAAAATGTCATCAGCTAAGCAGGTGTAAATAAATTTGGCCCACCACCACTTTTGATGAAGTTCAGTAAGCCATCTCAATGCAATGTGGTTAGAACTTGGAGCACAGCAAAAACTGGAGTTTGAATATATATTCCTGCCCTCAACAGAGATAAAAGGCAAAAGGTAAAGACTTCTAGTAGGACAATTGGCTCCAGAGGTGAATGCATACTCTGGATTTAGAAGGAGACACCATCTGGACATCATTTATTTACAGTTATTTTTATGAAATCTATTGTAAACTTGGACCAAGGGTAATTAAAGTACTATAGAAGAAAACCAGATTAGGTTACACATTTTTTTAGACACAAGAGACAAAGGGCCAGATGTACGACCATTCCGTTTTGCGGGTTGCAAATTGCGATTTTTGTGACTCACAATTTGCGATTCGCAAAACGGAATGTACTAATGTGTCTTAGACACTTTTAGCAATTTCCAATGGGTCACAAATGACCTGTCTCATCAATATTCATGAGGTAGGTTGCAATTTGCGACTCATTGGGAATGGGCTACAACGACAGGGATGGTGGCCTGCTGGGGAAAGCAGACTACCATATCTGTATTTGCTTTTCAAATAAGGCAACTTTTTGTTTCAAATGCAGCCCATTTTCCTTCTGTTCAACCACTGTCTGCTCTTACAAAATATTTTTCGCTGCCAAACACATAGGGGAACGGGTCTCCTCTGGACTCTTTCCCGTTTGTGACTGGCGTACTACCAATTTGAAACTGGTTGTAACTGCGATTGTTATGCGACCGCATTTGCGGTCGCATAACAATCATACATCCCCCTGCGAGTCACTATTAGGAAGGTACGCCCTTGGCATGCCCTACCTAATAGCAACTCACAAACCCTATTTTGCGAGTCGGTGATAGGTTACTGACTCGCAAAATCAGGTTTGTACATGCTGCAACCCTTGTTACCTGTCGCAAAGGGATTGATTTTCCATTTGCGACCGCTAAAAACGGTCGTACATCTGGCCTAAAGTAATTTGCCCAGAATCACACAAAGGTGAGCTAAGGTGGAATTCAAGCTTTTCCCCCGAGTTCCGAAGTCCGAGCTCTAATGGTTATACCTCATTTCAATGACATAAGCCATCTCATAAGTGTGTAGCGGCCGTGAATCCACAATTTTAGTAGCCAAAATAGGGCCACAAATTATCCACAAAGGGCGTTTTTGAAGTACAAATACCTAGATATAAAAAGAATAACAAATCTGTGTCCTGCTGGGGCCAGAAATATGTCTAATGACTAAAAGGCCACGTATTATCGTGGAGTGTCATAACAGAGAGAATATAAGGGAGAGCACTCATCAAAAATTGGATTTCAATTTGGCTAACTTCAAACTATAGATTGATGCTGGTTGAAATATTGTTCCACAGAGATAAAGTAATTGTGCTTCCTATCCTATTACAGTTTCCTCTTTCATTCCTCGTGCATTAGGAAGAAACTGTCACAGGCATTGTTTTTAAAGCAATGCTTAAAAAGTATTTGGCTGCTTCGAATTCCCCGTTGAGCTGAAAGAATAATGAGATTTGAAATTGTTTAATTGGTCTCCTTGGAGATGCCTTTGAAAAGAAATACAAGGAATCATCATGGAATTCATATAGTTTAGAAATGGTAATTGACTGCTATTTGCTGACGCGTTTAGAAACAAAAAATCTTATGATTGTTTTAATTAAGAGAGTGACGATGAAAAGGTGATTTAAATTAGTGGCTGTTGTTCATTTATATTTTGTACGGTTCTGTTGAGCATTATTAGATGGCATGTTCTACCATTTGGTCTTCCATACAGCCAGCTGGTATATGATGTACTAGTTTTATTTATGTAAAAGTCTATAAGTCCAGGGTCAAGTCCTTCAGAGCACTTTACATTTTGAGTGACCTTTGAGTGACCTCTACCATGTTGGAAGGTAACCTTGTCAGAGCCCATTTTCTGAGTGTGCTGTTATTGCAGTATGCTTGCTGCGTGTGTGGCTCCCACCTCGAGGTGGAATCTTTGGGTTCTGCACATATGCTTATGGAAATAGGGGTTAGTTGCTGCTACACCTGACTTGCCTGTTGTGGCCCTGGCCTTGTCACTGCTGCACCTGGGCTCCGGCACATGAAATCAGAGCCTTGAACAGACAGGAATCAAGGCCTTATTATCCCTCTATACCTTCTGTAGAATCCATACCCCAGCTGGCGCACACTTCCCACCAGCACCAGAACTGTCAGATCCACAAGGCGCCAGGGATCCACGGTCAGTACCGCCGGCCGCATGCATGTTTTGAGGTCACCATATCTAAGGAGGGTGAGCTTCTTTTTTGGACACTTTTATTCGGTAAGGAGATGAGAATGGGCATCTAGAACCCGTGCTATTATTGCACTTTGGTACTGGAGCGTAATGTACTAGCTAAGCATGCGCCTGACTCACTCTCTGCCTCTCTACTAAGGCTAGCCCTCTGCCCCAAGTATTGGTCCACAGCACCACAGCTCTCAAAAAGAATTCATTTATCAACATTTTACATTTTTAATTCAAGAACATAATGCCCCATGGTTCAACCCTTCCTTTTTTGGGGGGGGGGGCATGGGATAGGGGCAATATCGTTCATCTCTATGAAAATGGTGTAAACAACACTGCGCTGAGAATAAAGCAATTGACGGCTGCATACATCTGTCCAAGGCCGCATACTATGACAAAAGGGTCCTGAATTATCAAGTAAGCAGCAGAGCCAGAGTGTGGCCTTCTAGCTTCAGCTTTCTCCAGTGTCCTCTGGGGAGGGTTTCCTCACAAGCAATTTTGTAACAAGCTTCATGCTTTCTATCCTGGATTCATTTCCATTAGATGACAAGTGCTGACTGGGAATGATAAAGGGCCCCTGTCAAATGCGGTGCCGTGGTTTCCTCTGCCGAACGTGTCCACTCGCCTAAACGTTCCATTTTTCTCTGGGAGTTTGCTTCTGTTTCCTAAGAGGCTGTCACTGGTGTTTTAGGTCAACTTCAGCAAAAGAACATCTCCTTCAGAGGGAGCCTTTTAGAACTCATAACAGTTCTGGATGGAAATATATAAAAATGTCTGTACTCCTGTATATGATCAATGCAGCCGGGCCTTTAATCCATTCACTGGACAGGCTGCTTACAGTAGCAAATGCCTTGACCACCACCACTGCTTGGTGCACATCTGTTCTATTAAACTGCCACCTGCAGATAAGTCTGGCCTATTGTACCCAAATGTGCTCCAAGGATCTCCTACTTCCCTTGTCAATTTCAGTATATATTTAACTTCTTTGGGTCATATTATCAAGGGCAATATCGCCGCTTAAAGCGGCGATATTTTTATCGCCCTATTAGCAAGCTGTCGCTAACAGCTGTTAGCATCAGTTTACTGGCAATAGCGCCCGTTTTTTTGCCGCTTTGCATGTCAGCGATGAATATCGCTAACGACATGCAAAGTAGGCTTTCCCTTACATCTCTCAGTGGAAATACGTGCTGACACGGCAGCGCAATATTAGCAAGCCTCGAGCAAACCCGCAAAGAGATAAAATAAACCGCGCTAACCGCGGTTATCGCGGGTTTGCAACGCCTGCTTTGAAACTGACTTAGCCATACTTATCATGGTAGGTGGATTGTACGGCTGAGGCAACGGGGCATATTATCAAGGAAACGCGATAATTATCGCATTTCCCGATTTGCACGATTCTGTTTGACGCCACTATCGCAGGATTTGATCACTGTGGAGATATGCGTTGATAATAACGCGATATCTCAGCGATTAAATCCTGCGATATGCGGCGTTAAACAGAATTGCGCAAAGCAGGAAATGCGATATTTATCGCGTTTCCTTGATAATATGCCCCTCTGTTTATTAAGTTAGGCAGCTGTTAAGCTCAGCATGAAGTAGATTGCAGATGACACCAAATTTATATAAAAATTAACCAAGAATAGCATTTGTTATGGATTAATAACAACTGCCCTCGGCTATCATTTTTAGGCCTAAAAGAATTGTTTTCCGTGATTTTCAGCCTCGCCTCCTTCTTGTGGAGTGGATTCAGCTTGGAGCAATGCTAGCTCCGGAGTAGTGTTAGACTATGGAATAATCATCACCCGCCAAATAGGAATGTCACCAAGACCTGTTTCTCCCAGATTAAATATCCCTCTCCTACTTGCCCTTGGTAATTCCCAATTCCCTGGTCCCTGTGATTGCAGCACCAGTCACCCCAAGCCCGGATTATTGTTTTACATGCTGACCTACCTGCTAATCTTCTACACAGACTGTGCCTGGGTCAAAATGCTGCGTTAAGACATACTTATGGACAGAAGAGGGCGTTTCTCTGAATTCGGAAGGCTTCACAATTTCCTGTCCTACAAACTAAATATTTTTAAAACTTTGCTGCTTGGCCTATAAATGCAACGCCAATGTGATACATCATTATCTGCAGACCTCTCTCCCTCATTATACCCAGCTTCCAACTCTTGGGTTTTTTGGGGGAAATCTTCTGCATGCCTCATTGTTGCTTGAGCCCCTTTACTTGTCAGTCCTGTCTCCTGACCTCTGAAAATGTTTACCAGAACCTGAGATTCTGTAGAGTTTCGAACACTAAAAACACTTAAAGCTCGTTGAGTAGGTGAGACTCGTGCACCTGGTCCTTGTTTCTTGCCTCATTTTTCTGAGCCCCTTGTCCGTGCCCCGAATGGTGGGGTACGATGATCAGTGTCACCGGGCTCTTGGATATAAGGCAGCATCCACATTCAGTTGGATAGTTGTTTCTAGTTACATCAACACGAAGGGGGAGATTTACCTACTTTTTATGTAGCGCACTGCAGCAGCTGCAAATGCTGCGCTGCGCTTCGTGAAAAAGAGAGAGGACAAGAGTGCCATATTTACTAAAATAAGGCACTTTCCTCCCCTCTCACTAGCGCTGAAATCAGCTGCTGTGCGCCACGGAGACACCTTTGCGCAATGGTGCCCGGGTGTCTCCGTGAGTCTAGCATAGGTTTTGTACTGGAAGGAATCCTTCCAGTGCAACATACTATGCACAGACTCACTTCAACCATTTTCCCTCTTTGTATGCGTGCTGTACAGTGCAGCACACATGCAAAGTCGGAAATGAAAGGAGAAATGAAAGCATTTCTCCTTCTTTGTGCCTAGGCACAGTTTTCTGACACTAAACACAATATACTTTACTTAGTAAATTGGGTTTAGCGTGAGAAACTTTCGGTGGTTGCATGGGAACGCCCATGCTCCACCCTTGGTAACCCCCATGGCGCAAAGTAATGCAAAGCAACGCTATGCCCTGCTTCGTGTTACTTTTCCGCTATTTCCAGCACTTAACAAGTTTTGCGCTGGAAAGTAAATTGGAAAAAAAAGATTTCGCACCGATTTGCGCCATTTTTGTGATGCAAACAAAGGACAAAATCTTAGTAAATCTCCCCCTAAAAGTGTGTTGATGTCTTTTGGAAGTAAGGAGCCTACTGGTCTCCCTTCACCATTTAAGTGCCCTGACATCTCACCATGGCTAGCACATGACCATGCTCAGTGGTGCTTACTTCCTCCAATGTAATTAGCCCACATGGACACTTTTACAAGTACCCCAAATGTATATTTGCATGTGTGAGCAGGTTGTTAATTGGGAACTTGGAGTCCCTTCCTCTATTTTGCCTGTCAACATTTGTTCCTGTCATCAAATTATTTGATATGATGCAACTGTGACACCTATTAAAACCCCTGATTTTGGCAGATAAAATTGTATCGTTTTTGCATTTTTCCCACGACGTTGCCTCTGAGCGTTATATTTTTTTAAAGAAAAAAAACATGGATAGTTTAGAACACTTTATTTAGGAACAAATTGCATACTGTGAAAAGTCGGCTTTTAAATCAGCCCACTAGGGCGATTCTGTATAATATTGAGTGACAGCTGAAAAACATTCTTCTTTCGAGTTTTTACTTAAGGAAAGTACAGAGGCAGATGATTCGCCTAAGTTGAAAGCCCTCATCTCTTAATACATCCTACACCTTCATACTTGTTCAAATCTTGTTTGCCTGGTTAAACATTCTAGGGTGACAACAGATGTTCGTTCAGTAGAGCACAATACATTTGAACCTCTTAGGGTAAAATTAAAATGGACCACCTGCACAGCACTAGTGAGTCTGTCAAAGTTTGTGTGATGACAGGATCCAGGGCTGTCGGACTTCAGGCGCTAGGTTAAAAGGTGGAGCATCCATCCACACCAACCCCTATTCGCTGTGGTGTTTGATGGCCAGCCTCATTAATTCATTTTCAGGTGTTTCTTGCTCGGCAATCAGGCTTGGATTGATAGCAATCCATATCAATCAATTTTCAGCTTGAGATGGCGGGACATTTTTGGTTGTCCTCCCCATCCCATAGTCAAGTGAAAGATGTTAATCCCCTCTATTTTCATCCACTTGAAAGTGACGCCCCTTTTATTCCGAAAGGGGGGGGGGGGAGTTTACAAACTGAAATAAGGATTTGGCAAATGGAGGAATATAACCACCCAATCAGAGACCAGGAAGCAAAGTGTAGAAAATAGGCAATCAAGTTGTGACCAGTGCACCTTAATATACCTTGATTTGTGGACATCTCACTGCGGGGCAAACATAGACGCACTCTCGCCCGACTAATTGAAATGACACCCATGTCCCAGAGATGAAAAATAAAATGGTTACTCAGTTAATGTATTACCATTTTTTTTTTTTTCGATAGCCCGATCCCGAGCCGGGCATCAGGACTGGGGCGAGGCAGCTGTTGACTGGCAGCAGGAGAAAGAAGTCATGGGCACAGTACTTATGTTTAAAGTGCGCATGTCCCTTTGGCCTGCAGTCTTGCGATGGCCAGCCAGACATGCACACTTTAAACCTCTCAAACCAGCTGTCTTGGACAGCTGGATGAGACCGAGCAAAGGCCTCCAGTGCTCTTTGGAGCGCTGAGAGAGCCTGCTCCATCCAATCCTGGTGCTGCTCTCATGCTGCATGAGAGCGGTGCCAGGATTAGTTAGGGAAGTTGCCTGGGGCCTGCATTGAAGGAGTGAAGGACGCCGGATGGGAGCATGGACGTGCCCGCAAGGTAAGTTTTCTTTTCTTTTGTTAATGTTTTGATGTTAATGTTTTGAATGGGGAGACAATGTGGTCTAACGGCTAGAGCAGTAGACCTTGAAGCTGGATAACCGGGTTCGAGTCCCGACAGGGACGCTCAACATCCTGTGATTCTGGGCAAATCACTTAATCTTCCAGTGCCCAACGAAATGAAATGCTTCTGTAACGCAACTGGTGCTCATGTAAAGTGGTCTGATACCTTCGGGTCAAGTTTGTGCTATATAAAACTCTGATTTTTTTCTTTTATTTAATTGCTGACATACATTACATTACCATTTTAAAGTTACAATAATGTAATGCATGTTGGCAATTTTGTTGCTGTAATCTGCCCGCATGCAGCGGCACCTAACTCTCATTTGTCCGCCCACCCACCTCCTATTTGCCCGCCTTAACACTCTCTATAGTAGGCAGCTGCTACTGTTGAAGCCAATGTTTGCCGTGTGGTGATTATTGCTTTCTATTTTTTTACAGGAGCGCACCTTCCCTGTGCCCCCACTACCCACCCCATCAGGCCTATAAGCATTTTGCCACCTCCAACTGCAGCCATTGGCGACTCCAACTCTGCGTCGGAGAAGCTTCGCCCAACTGCTTTTCAGCAGTGCAAAAAAGGAAAAAATAACATGATAACAGCACGTTGTTATTATCGTTTTATTCTTCCATATTAAAGCCTGTTTTGGGGTGGGCAGTGCTTGGCTGTCGTCACAGCTAGCAGGAGGAGGAGGAAATATGTGCACTTCAGTACCATGATGGTTTGACCGGCCTTCTTGGACAGTTATGCACATTTAGCATGTTCTCCACCCCGCCGTATTGCACAACCTGGGTGGAGAACATCCACAGGGCGCCAGTCCCCGTCTGTGTGATGAACTATGGTGTTCAGACCAATCACTGACCTGCTGTCATGCCGGTGACAGCAGTGTCGTGATTGGCCTGTGAGCTTCCTGCTTCAGGGAGGAGAGACGATGAACGAGAGACGGCGGCGTGCAGAGGTAAGTGTGTTTTTTTTTTTTGCAGCCCCCTCCCCTATCCCATAACATCTGCTACTGGCGCTGTATTTCAGGCAGTGAAATGTCTGTTAGTAAAATAAACACAGAGCAAGTCCACATACCATGCACCTTACTGCAAACGTTATTCTTAACCATTAAAAATCAGGGTGTGTCACAATTATCTAATTGTTTTTCTCCCTTTCGTGTTATGTAAATGGGGCATTTTGGCAAGAGGAAAATACAACAAAAATATTAATACTGGCGAAGCCAGTGGTTCACGCCTATGAGACCTATTGTCTTTGCCAATGTTTTTTAGCCATGGTGTACAGCATTACCGCTTAAAAAATCATAAAGCTCACGATGACTGGGCTGCTGTATCATTTTGTAGGTGTGTGAAGGCGTTCAACATGCAGGCGCTCACCTACAAACGGACACAGCTCTACTGACCAGAGTTGGATCGATAAATAAAAACTGCTTGCTTTGTTCTACAGTAATGCAAAAGATTGTTTTGGGAAAAAAAGCTAAAGCGCATGAGCAGGTTGCGGGAGCAGGTTGGGGAGGGGTGAAGAAACACTACCAGTAGAGAGAGAAGCACCACGGCTGATGGAGCAGCAATCAGGGGCGGCTTTGGTACTGGTGGCACCCTGTGTGGAAATCTTTTTCGGTGCTTCTCCCCCACCCCCGATTACCTCCTCCTCTGCTTCCCTCACTACCAACCGGTACAAGAGCCCATCATCACTCCATAGCCCCTCTCTCACTTTCATTTGTTTTAAAGCGCTGGTAAAGGTTGGCTTTATTAATCCACTCAGCTATCCATATAAAATACAGAGCTGTTGTTTGAGGCAGGGATATTAACCCTCTGTGCTACTTTATGGTGAGTCAAAACAGCCAGTAGACAAAACTCCATTCTCGCTCCCTAGCAGGAACATTAATCACAAGAGTTATCTTAACATTTTTATTGCTGCCTGAAAGCTGAAGGTACAAGGAATTATGGTGCAGGTGCTTTTAAATCTTAAGTTATTGTAAAAATACAGTGTCCCCCAGAGGTCAGCGCCTAGTGCAGCTGCACCGGTTGCACCACCCTAAAGCCGTCCTTGGTAGCAATGCTAGGGAAATAACACAGTGCACAGGGGGAAAAACACATGGGTGAAAGAGAACAAGGTGGATTGAAGGGTGGAGAAGTACATGGGCGCAAAGAAGCAACACAAGGGCTATTGAGGAGAGACGTACAGGGGCGAGAGAGACCAACATGGGTGTGAGAAAAGCCCACGAGGGAGACAGCTGGAAAACACGTGCATTCTCATGGAGGGCTTAAACTGAAAGTACAAATTAGTTGCCTAAAAGCAAGTAAAGGAAGCATTGAAGTCTGCCAGTCAAAAAGACGGTAAAGAGGCTGTGCTCCACTTGAGGGACAACCGCAAGATGGATGGGCTGAAACAAGAAAAGCCATTGAATAGAAGGAAGCAAATAAAAGAAGCAGTAAAGCCAACCAATGGTAAGCAATGTGTGGCCTGCAAGGCCCTGTATAATCTTAGGATGTCCACAGGATGTCTTTTGAACACAGACAGCTTGCTCAGTCGGGTTGGCTCGACCTAAAAATAGAGGGAATTCTGTAACGGTCAGATACAACGAAAAGTTTGATTAATTGCTACAACAAACGAGCTCTGTCGTTTTCATACCTAGTACCCAAGCAACATATTTGTTTAGCCCAATAAAAGATATAATCTTCGAAAGATTGCGTGCATTTTGCCTTTGGTGTGTGCGAAAGCGAATCGTTTGAACTTTGGCTTAAATGATGAAGCATGTTGAACCGCTTCCAAAGATGGCTGCCAAGAATATGTGCGAAAGGAGCTTGTTGTGGATGCGAGCCAGTGGTGTTTGTGTATTCCACAGATCTGTAACCAAACGTGAAAGTACAGCAGGAACGTAATTCGACTTGCGATGTAGGAATGCATTATGGGGGCCACAGATTCCTGACAACGCCAGTCAGAACTGCGGCCTGCTCTGTATTCCCCTGCATGGCAAAAGGAGAACTGACACTTTTTTTTTTTTTACATTACTTTGCTTTTAAAGTGTCTGTGAACTTTTTCTCCTATCAGAAAAGTTACAGAAAGTTATGTCACGTAGCAAAAAAACGCACCTATGTATCTGGACATCTCTTCCATGTGTAGAGATTAAATAAGTGGTGGAGATTTGGAGTTAAAATACTTCTGAGAGTTAAGCGCCTGCTGCTGACCTGTAAGTGTAATCTGCAGGCCACAGGCTTGAATCTAAGCAAGATAAGGCACTGACTACAACCGCTCAATTTTACCGACAGAGTTTCCCACATCAAAGTTCGGAACATTTATTCCAGGAAAATGTGCTTAAAAGTGTGATCCATTTGCAAAAAGGAATAGTAAAAATCGATTCCTTGTGTAATTCCTATTTTTTTCCACCATAAACTCGCAATAGGAGATGTTTACCAAGGGCTTTATTTTCTCCTCTTCTACGTTATGTTATAATTTTATAGAACAGCTGCATTTGCTGGTGTTTATTGAAGTAATTGCATTGTTCTGGTCTTTCAATGCAAAGATGAGTTTAGACTCTTTATTTAAAAATGTCTGTTATAGTCCAGGGGGCGGTTTTAGGCAGCCCTTGCGCACACAACATTTCGGCCTCGATAGTTGTGCTTTCACAAATGTGCTACAAAAAACTTACTCCACAATTCCACTCAAGCTTCTGTGTCTGACATACTATCTATTTCAAGATCATTGCGCAATTGCCAGGGAAAGGGGCACCATTGACTACCAAATGACATCTCTTTACAATGCTTAAAAATGTAAAAAGTGCCATGTTTACCACTACTGTTACTACTATTACTACTGCTAATACTACTACTACTATTACTACTACTAATCTCTGTTCACAAATTGTGGAATTCAATGTGGAATCCAACAATGAAGACCACACACATCTGCTTCGCTTTCCAGGTATTATAATCTCAAACTTATGATCCATCTGATCTAAATCACTTAGATTGGATCCGTCATATTCAACAAGTGCTGAGACTTGATGAGCCACCAGTGCTCTTCAACGTCTCCTGAAGATCAAAGTTCCTCTACTGCACCCACATTAGCGTCACTCAACTCTGCCCATGCGCTACCATCGAAGAAGCGAAGATCAGGTCTAAGATATGGGATAAGTTCCGGTGTGACATCAAGTCATGGATTTTTCATGGATGGCATATTGTTTCTGAAACCTATAACTCTAATATTCTTCTATGCCAAGGATGAACTGGCAGTACCGGGCGTCAGGCATTTCCCTGGAAAGCTGGAAGGGGGAGGTTTGTGGAAGTGCAGCAGTTTTAAAAGCAGTGCAGAGTTCCTTGTATATCCAGCAGTTTTCAGACAACCATAAAAGTGCGTAGATAACTATGGTTATTAATGTACCTGCTGATCAGAGTTTTGTCTAGTGGCAACTTTGACTTACCTAAGGTAGTGAAGTGAGTTAATTTGCCTGCCTCAAAGAGCGTGTACTATGCAGATCACATAACAGTATTTTATGTGCATAGCTCAGTCGGTTACTGCTTTTTCCATAGAGATTCTTTTGTTACTGGGAAGTTCATAAATTGCAATCGTAATCTAGGTTAGAAAGTTATGCTTTTTCCCAGTCTTTTATCATCCTAATTTTCTCCAAAAGGGTTTGTTTGGGTAGAAATAAATTCTAACGTCTAAAGTCAACCCTACCCACTGTGTTACGTTCTGAATCCTGAGTTTGTGCTTCTCCACACCAAGCACTCTAAACAAATGCATACCAGTATGGATGGCATGTGAATCCTACACCTTTCAGTCCCCTTTCTCTTATGTGCCATTTCTTTACACTGATTTACACACAAATGATTTATTGTCTCTGTAGGTGTGTGGTATGCAAAATGTTCTGAAACCCTACACTGGTATAAGAGGCACTGTAAAACAAATGAAATACATGCGAGAGAGGGGCTATGGAGAGATGAGAGGCACTGTGTAGAGGTATAGTGAGGGAATCATTGAAGAGCCACAATAAAGATTGCCGTGTCCTGGTGCACTGTAAGGACATAATTTACTATGCTTTAAAAACGAATGCAATTGAATATATAATAAAAAATGTTTTGAAGAATGCAAAATTTTTGTCGTTTTCCCCCCAATTTTTCTTGAAGGGAGAACCCCCCCTTATAGTGGTCAAAGTCACTCACTGTGCACTGTATGAGGGCTGGTCTGACAACATTTGCCAGGGTTGCTTTGGGTTCCCAGTCCAACCCTGTTCTGTGCTAATCCCGCACATAAAATTGCAGCTCATTTCAAGTCAGTTGGTTATCCCAGCGCCAAGGTCAAAGGCCTGGAAGTCATCCCTACTCAAAAATGAGCTTGGATGTCCAGACCAGATTTGTTGTTAGTGCTTCCAGTACTAGAATTGCCTACTCCAAAGTGTCTTACCTTTCATCCATCCTCAGGACTTTTCTGAAGTCTTAGCAACTACCACCAACTCCTGCCGCCTGTTTGTCAAAGCAAGTAATCACCTTTTTCCAAGTGGTACAGAACACTGCAGCAAGGCTCGTAGCCAGAAAGAAGTTCGGCATTGCATCGCCATGAAACCGAAATAACAATGTTGATTTCTCATGAGTGCCTGGATATCTACACCCCTGCATGCTCCCTGTGCACATCTGAAAAACACCTTCTCAGGATTCCCTTAACACTCTGCAACTTGAAAGAAGGTAGTCTCCCAAGAGTGCAAGGAAGTCGTCTTTGGACCACCATCCAAAATAGCAAGGTAGTCACTGCTGGACAATGAAGAGCGATGAAAAGCCTAATTCACCCTAGCTGACCATGCATAATACAATAATCCAGCAACCAAGAAACAAAGGTAGGCCAAAAGCTCCGTAAGTACATTTGGCTCTCTCCAAAGCAATGATGGCTACAATTAAGGCCTGATTCACATAGGTAACCTACACTTTTGAGTAAATTTACACTTTAAATTTTGGATTAGGTTTACTACTTTAGGTATCCACAAACTGTGTGTAAACTACTACAAAAGTGTAAATTACATGTCTCCAACCTCTGGGAATTCATATTTGATTACTCGTGCATGGGTCAGTGACGTATCTCCCTAAACCCCTCCCTAACCCTCTCTAAGCCCCTCTTATTCCTCCCTAATCCCATCCCCTTGTAGTAAATCTGACCGTTCTTCAAGTCACTCTCCTGTGTCCCTCCCACATTTACTACTAAAACCTATACTTATGTGTGCTGAAACTCTGCACACGTAATATAGGTAATTCGAAGGTGAAAAACACACACAAAGTTAGTGAATTGCAGTTTGTAGTATGTAAGTCAACAAGCACAGTACCACAGAGTCAGGCGAGAAAGACCTTAAGGACCAGACAAATGTTATGAACATGGTATTAAATTGATACCACAAGCATTTCAGCTTGTAAATAAGTAAAATCGTAATTATAGCTTGGCCTAAATGTTTTATACTGTTTATAGCAAGGCCCTATTATTACTGATAATAAGGGCGCTAACACCTCCGATAGGGTCATTTGGCGCTGGTGACCAATGCCACCTCAGACAGATGTGCCTTGAGTGGGTATTTTAAGGCAGGGAGCACATTAGTGTCTGAATAACATTAGGGAGCTTGCTCCAGATAATTAATAATTTTTTTGGGGGGGAGTGCTTTTGGCTTTGAAACATAGTTTACATTTAGGAGCGCTAATGAGGTGGTTAAAATCACTCCATAAAGACTTTGAGGTGATGTAAGGAGTGATCGTGGATATTAAGTAGTTGGGTATGAGAGCTTGATGAAATCTGAATATAAAACAGGCAACTTTGAAAGTAATTTGGGCTTATGAAGGGCACCAGTGTAAAAGGTTCTTTGTCTCAGAGAAAAGACCTTTTTTCCTTTGACCAAAGAGGCATGAAGGTGCTTTGAACCATCTGAAGTGTGTGCACGAGAGCTCTAGGCAGGTTTTCTTATAAAGCATTGCAAAGGTAAATGTGAGAAATCCCATCTGCTCCGACTGTTGTTGCCCTATGATGGAGAGAGAGGTATGGAAGAGGCTTCGTCAATGTAAATAATTTTAAAGAAACTGCTCCATCCTACATAACTAATTTGGGCTTCATTGATCTTTTTTGCCCTTTTTTCCCCTCACCTTAGTCCTTATATAGAAACCCTTATGAGCGTGTCCCTGATTATCTGTGTTATGTGTCGATGGGAAACTTTTATCTGCATCTGGTTGTTGCTCTCCATCTCTGAGGTTAGCGCCAGTATCCTGATCGATGCCTGTTCTCATGACAGTATTATCTGCCCAGGGCTCGTGTAACCACACTGATTCTGTGGCGACTAATATATCTTTACAACTGGCATACTTAAGTAGCACCTGCTTATTGACCTGTCCCTCTTTATCATTCTCTTTTAACATATGCTCCATACAGCACATGAGAATGAGTCCGTGCACTAATCCTCCAACATACGCTATTCCACCAAGGTTTTGCCATCACCAAACGGCAAAAGCAAGCACTCCTGTTTTTCTCCTGTAAGAATCCATGCACTGGAGGGCTCCTCCAGGAAGCCCCCAGTACTCTCGGTAACACCCTTCCAGGGTCTGCCAGCAAGCTAGTGCTGCTGCCGACCAGAGACATGATTCGGCCCTCCTGCTGTTGAGCTGAGCCCGTACTGGGAAAGGTAGAAAAATAGGTTTCCTGTCACAGGGAGGTGTGACCACCTCCCAGACAGGACTTAGTGAAATGGGCTGGGGACGCTTGCCTGCACCAACAGACTGCTTTGAAGGGCACATTTGGTGCCCTCCTTGAATATTCCAGTTTGAGCCAGTTCAGTGAGTCCTTGGCTACCCGCTCCAGCACGAAACT
Organism: Triturus cristatus; assembly: GCF_964204655.1. NCBI lineage: Eukaryota > Metazoa > Chordata > Amphibia > Caudata > Salamandridae > Triturus > Triturus cristatus. The sequence goes on from NC_140590.1 coordinate 650,383,671, forward strand.
AGACAAAGGACATAGAAGTATCCTCCCCTCTGTCGAGCCCCTCTCTGGAAGGGACCCTTGAGCCGTCCTAACCCCTTTCTAGGGTAGTTAAGGGCTTACCTGTGGTTGGTCATCACAATTTAGGGGCCGTAAAAAGCGTTCCACAATGGTAACCCCACTTATTTTCCCAGGACGGGGGGGGGGGAGGGGGGGTATAACACCACGTTGGGACTGGGGGTGCATCTGGGTACATGCACACCTTGGGCAGGGCACATGTGTTGACACAGTCTTTTAGAGTGCCAGTCTCCCGCTGGCGCTGCAGTGGTGATCTCACTCATAGCTTCTTGACAAGTTCTCTTCTCTGGGTAGTCTTCCACTCAGTAGCTACTGCTGGGCTCTCCTCTGGTTAGTCTTTTTATGCAGGGCCACCTCCGTGCCTCCCTCTTGGCCCTCTCCTCATCCAATGCACTATCCTAAGCTCCTGCAGTGGAATGTTGCAAACTTTCCAGGTGATTTCTCCTTACGAGACTGGAAAGCTGCCCGCTCTAGACCGAGGTAAATCTACACTAGTCAGTGAAAGCTCGTGGGACACTGATTTGGGGTTTCAGTCTTCTTCTCATACTCTATTTCCAGGCAGGGACTGTAGTTTCTACAGACACAATATTTATCTTCTCCTGTTCACAGGAAGATGGTGTGGGCAGGGAGTACCTTGCTCATAGAGACTCAAAACAGTGGAAGAAAAGGGAGGGAAGCCGTCTCCCTTTCTACTCCTCTGCCTTCTTGGGGACAGTACTTATTTGGGAGCAATCACACTTTTCAGTAGAATTTTCAGATGGAGGTGCAAGGTCCCAAAACTGAGGACTCCTGTTGGGATGCAAAATTTCAATTGTTGATTGTCTATAATTGGGTCGCCCAGTAATATAGTCTGAGGTCAGAGAGGGCTATGCCTCCATCTAATGATTTCCACATAAGGGATGTTCATGCTATTGTCAGGGTTCCATTCCCAATAACAGGCCTGAGAATGGAGTGTTCTGTAGTACATACAGAAACTTCAGAAGGTAGATCATCTTGTAGAGAGCTGCTCTACCCATGAGTGAGAGTGGGAGCATCTTCCAATGGTCTGCTGTGCTTCTGTATGAGTCCAGGATTTCCCTCTGGTTTACTTCCCGGAATTTGTATCAACCTTCTGTTATAGAGATGCCCAGGTATTTAAACCCACGATATTGCCATGTAAGGAATCGCCGCCAGTCCACATCCGTCGGTTTCACTGATAGCAGAAACGCAATACATTTGTTCGAATTGATTCCCAGCCCTGAAAAGGACCTAACACCTCCAGGATTTCCAATACCATTGGGACTGACTGATCTGGGTCTGTGGGATAAAGCAGTATATCACACGCGTTTAGGGCAACAACATCTTTCCAATCGGGGTCCCACAGCAGCTCATCTGTTCGCAACCAGCATGCCAAGGGTTCGTCGCCAGCACGAACAGTAGGGGTTAGAGTGCGAATTCCTGCCTGGTACCTCTGCCAACAGAGAACTCTCTATAGAAGGCTCCATTTACTTTGGCCCTGGCGACTGGGTCTCTGTACAGTAGCCTCATCCATGACAAGAACCTCTTACCAATCACCATTCTTTGGAGGACAGCCATGAGATATGGCCTTTCTACGCAGTCAAACACCATCTTAGCATCTAAGGAGAGAAGGAGCGTTGGCTTAGCATTACGGTTACAGCACACCAGGCAGCTCACCAGCCAATGGAGGTGTGCCTAGTTACCCTATAGAGCATGAAGCCCAACTAATCAGGGGCCACCAGTGTGTCAATCACTTTTAAGAGGCGATTAGCCAGCGCTTTCGCTATAATTTTTGCCTCTAAATTCAGGAGGGATATGGGTCGATAGGAGCCACAGTCCACTCTGGGTTTCCCATGTTTATGAATTAGCACAATTGTTGCTCTATGGAGGTCCTGGCAGGGTCCCCTCCCCCAGAGCTCTTGTGTACATCAACCGGAGCGGGCCGGTTATGTGTGTTTTGTGCACTTTAACAATTCTGCTGGGAACCGGTTTGTCCCAGAGGCTTTCTGCTTTTCATTTGGCTGATTCCTAGGCCAATAACCTCTCAGACAGTTCTGCATCTATGGTTTCATTCAAGTCTCTCTGTAACGTAGGCACCTGCTCCTCATCCACAGAGTCATTAAGGGTCCGTAGGAGGGCCCCCTCTAGCCTGATATAAGCTTTCCAAATCTGTTGCAAAGACTTGTCGCTGCCTTGGTCCCAAGATTCCCCTGGATTTCTGCTATCCATCTCTGGTCCTTTTCCTTCCTGGCTAGACATGCCAAAAGCCTGCCGGCCTTATTACCCACTTTGTTTCGCTTGCCTTGTTTTGTCCTTTAGATTGCCCTTGCTTCTTGATGTCCCAGTCTCAATCAGGCCTGCCCTACATGGGGTGGAGTCCTGTATATAATCTGTCTCCAACTGACCCAACTGCACCTAAAGAGCCACCACTACTTTGTCCCTCTCTTTTTGTTTTCTAGTAATATGTGCAATAAGGCAGCCCTCCAGGACAGTCTTGTATGCCTCACATAGTGTGACCTCCAAGTCTACAGTTCCTGAGTTCTCCCGCAAAGATTGGGTCATGTTCTCATAGTCTCCCAGGTTAAGTTCCAGGGGTCTATGTTCCACTCCCCCTTTGACCTCTGAATGTCTGTCTGCAGAAGAACGGCCCGTGGTGAATTGAATTGTAGGATATGCCCAGAGCATGCATCTTTGAATATTGGAAGCAGCCTAATTGGTGTTTTGGAGTGAGGAAGTAGTCCAATTTAGACATGGACAGCATCTGGTTGTAATTATAGGTGTATTGCCGGATTTCTGGGTGTTCCTCCGGTCACAGGTCTGCTAGTCCCATGGCCCCCAGGAAGGTCTCTTGGCATGTGTTATAACTACAAAAAAGAAACCTATGGTCAAACTATGAAAAAAAAAAAATCGAGAAGCACGTGAGTACCATTACTAGTGGAAATGAATCCCATCAGCCACCTGGGTAGCAACCCACATCATCTGGGATCCAGTGGCCCTTGCTGTGCCATCAAGATTGAACAAGGCAACAGCTTGAACGGGAAACTAGACTCTCACTCACGGTTTAGGATATAGTATCTACCGTAGTATAAAAAGATGTGGTATAATCGTTAGTGGTGGTGAGGAAAAGCAGTGCAGTCCTAATAACTGTTTTGTGTATACAGTTGTTCACAATGGTTTATGAGCACCTGGCCTTTTCCGCGTGCATCTAGTCGTTTATGAAAAGGGACTCACGTTTCGATCCCGTGGAAAAGGCACTTTCTCGTAGCATTTCCTGATTAATTGGCGGAGTCTCTTCATGTAACAACTACAATTCCCATGAGGCTTTGATACCGGCGCGCAACTCTGATGCGGAAGGTTGGCGCCAGCAAACCGGTTTATTTAAACCATTAACATACACGTACCGTCGCCTCCCCTTCCGGCTCGATTCAAGACCGGGGTACCGACGGACAGGTTAGTCTACTATACAGCTCTACAGACAGGAATTATTGACCGGGCGTCGCAATCTATTGACGCTTTGCCAACTCTACATTCGTCTTTAACATCAGACGATGGAAGAGTCAGTGACTGAAAGCATGTTTCGCTATCGTGTATTCAACAACGAGCTCTTAACTGACAATAGCTAGTAGAGCCCCTTTTTAACAAGAGAATATTGAACTATGGGGGTGTTCTTGGACAATTAACCATTGTTTGATATCATCAATATTTTTCTTTGAACTTTCGCAACTGACGGTCTTGTCCGTCTTTTTTACTACGCGTTGCGATTGTTAACAAAAGAGGCAGTGACTTGGGGCTGCATCATTATTACTTTCCCTTGTTTTGAGGTTTGACAAAGGGTGTGTTTGTGTTCATTAGAGTTGATCCTACACACATGTGTGATTTGTTACAACAAACTTTACACCCGTTTATGTTTATTCAGAGCGGGCCTCATTTTCCAGAGCGGATGCCTGGTGAGGAGGAGAGTGCGCCCGTACTGTGACGGGTAAGCAGGTTGATGTTTTTTGGGGGTGGCTCATAATGTGTATTGCGAATTGCATTATCATGCTAAGAGTTGAGAAAGTACCCTATAAACACAGTTAATATCAATGAAGCAGGTGATTGTACTATGATTGGCACCTATTTTCTTTTTAATTTTTACTTTTAGGAAATGGATGAACACTCCTGAAAAAATCAGAAAAGAGTGTTGAATAGTATACTCCACAACCAAAGTAGGTTGTACAACTTCCATTAATTGTGTTTTTTTCACATTTGATGTTTTTTCACAAATGGGTTAATACACATTATCATATAGCAGTAGCAAATACTCCAAGGTCCTGACGAAAGCCGGATTTCCACACAATCCATAGGCTGAAACATGTAGACCTCCTTTCCAACTGGACGTGAGCAGTTATTTTTTCAAAGCAGCTCTTGCACTGGTTTTATTTCATCACTCAAACAGAACCATTAAAGCTTTATATCTGTTTCAGTAGATGATTTTAACATTCACATTTTTCACTGCACTGCTTTTCCTCACCACCACTAACGATTATACCACATCTTTTTATACTACGATAGATACTATATCCTAAACCGTGAGTGAGAGTCTAGTTTCCCGTTCAAGCTGTTGCCTTGTTCAATCTTGATGGCACAGCAAGGGCCACTGGATCCCAGATGATGTGGGTTGCTACCCAGGTGGCTGATGGGATTCATTTCCACTAGTAATGGTACTCACGTGCTTCTCGATTTTTTTCATAGTTTGACCATAGGTTTCTTTTTTGTAGTTATAATACATTTAGAAATAGGGGGTTAGAAACCTAGTGGTCTATAAATAATTTTCCCCTGGGCCCCTTTTGATGTAGCTGGTATCTTTCGGATATATTTAGTTATTGAGCTCTTGGCATGTGTCCCATCTTGTCGTCCCCTGATTTTGCCACGATTAGGTAGATTAAGGTCCCCCGATCAACAGAACTGTCCCATGATTTTGCCACGATGAGGTAGATTAAGGTTCCCCCGATCAACAGAACTGGGAGGAGGTACCAAGTGGGCAGAGTCAGGCTCAACCTATTCCACTGACCACATACTGCATTCTGAAAGCCCATCTCGTGTGTCCATGTGTGGGTCACCCTCAGGGAAAGCGATTGGTGAGCCAGAATGCCACCCCTCTCGAACCCGGTGAGTAGCCTGCATGTACCAGTAGGGTGTACCTGCCGTGGTGTAGTATTTTACAAGTGCTCCCCGTGAGATGTGTCTCCTGAAGGAGAATAATATCTGGGTTCTGTCATGTCAAGTACTTCCACATTGCTCCAGCTTCAATTTGCATCCCAGTCTAATTATGTTCAAGGATAGCACCTTAAGGGCGAGACCCAGGTGTACTAGGTGATATGTGGCCATTGTCCGGGTTATCGGGTTTGGGCCCATATCTGTCTGTCCTGTCGGCACCTTGATGCACCTCTAACCATCCTCTGAACGCCCCCACCCCTTACCCATTCTACTTGCACTGTGGATTCAAAACTACCCAACCCCCTCAATTGCAGGGATGTCTGTAGCCCCTCCCCAACATCAACATTGACAACATTGCGTATTTGACTTACAATTCTGTGCTCAAGAAGCTGAGTCCAAAGGGTAGTGGGAACAGGTGGGCCCAGGGATAGCTAGTCTTGTTGTCTTACCAGCCCACATTCTTTGTAATGTCAGAGGCTGCTGGGCAGTCGACCATCGGTCAACCTGAGCAATAGCTGAATTAAAATAATCATGTTCGCTGTCATTGGAGTGACCACTGGCCTATCAGTCTCCTCCTGGCCTTCTAAAGAGCTCCCAGAGTCACTGGTATTCTCTTCTGAATCCTTTAACAAAGCTGATTGGTTATGTGACCACCAGGATCTGCCTTTTAGGATGTCCGCTACTACCCTGGCTCGTTTTGTCTCTGCCTGGGATCTCATTGGAGATGCTGTTGGGCCCCACGTCATATCCATCTCGATTTCTTCCTCGGGCACTCTGTAGGTTGCACACCTTAGTCCGGGAGGCAGTAACCCCTCCACTCCAGCCACTCCCAGATGTCACCAGCTGTGTGAAAATGTGTGCCTCGCCACCTACGCTAAGCTGCAGTTTTGCTGGAAAAAACTAAGCGTATTTAAGGTTCAGTGTGCGTAAGTGTCATTTTACTCTGTGGAATATCTCTCGCTGTTTTTGGATGGCGGTGGTGAAGTCGGAATTGAACCCTCTTCTTTACCGCAATTCTAGGGGTAATTTCCCCATTGGGTTCCCATATGACCTGGGTATAGTTATCAGAATGCAGCTGCCTTAGTAGATCCTAAGAAATCTAATGGAACTTCTAGGTCTCGGAGTACTTCCCACAACTTATTCCTAAGAACCATATCACAAGCTTCTCAAAGGTCTACAAAGGCAATATAAAGACTACCCCCTTGAAGATCCACTGTCTTCCAATTAAATGAAAGGAATCGGAATGTTTGATCGACTGTACATATATGTTCTCTAAATCCCACTTGAAATTGGCTAATGATATATTTTTTTTATAGCCTAGTTGTTTTCGCCTCCATTTTCCCGCCGCTGCAGCCTGAATGAATAACGGGGAAAGTGCGCATGACTGGTTTGGGCAGCCAGAGAGGACCGACCAAACAGTCCTTGCGCACTTAGGAGTGGGTGAACCACCCCTTCCCTGCTTCGAGACCAGCCCCGCCCACCCGTAATACAGCAGGACACGGAGGAGGAGCTGCAATTGCGTGCTACATAACAAAAAAACAAGAACTGCAAAAAAATGAAGGATTGCCGTACTTCGGTGGTCTGCATTCCCTTGGTAAATTGTCTGCAGGGTTACTTGACCCACCCTGTGCACAGATTAAAGGGGCAGACGAAAAAAGACTTTACTGAGATCCTGTGTTCTCCGACCTCTACAGACCACACCCCCAACTGAAAGAGACAAGTTACTATAACAAATGCTACAAATGCGGCAGAGCCACTGACCTTTCTCAGATTCCAAAGTAGGCACATGCCTCTTAGGCTGCCCCAATACTGCCCCTGTACCTTTGCCCTTGGAGTTACTGCAAGCTGTGTGTAAGACTAGTCTGTTAGAGAAAGTCAGTAACACCCTACATAGGGTGGCATATGATTTAACTGCTGACCACTTACAGAACTGTTACATCTGGAGTGGCTAAAAAGTCTTACAGAAGCAAATAGAGCAGACTGCACAATCTAGTTTATTGCGTACTATTAATGTGTTTACTGTATCAGAGTTTCCACCCTATAACCATAAGGAGGTGGAGCAGTGCAGTCTGTGGCGTGTCTGTGGAGCGGAATATGACCTGGAGCAGTGGAGTAGCAAACATACAATGGGCCCTAGAGCAAGCAAAGAAAATTGACCCCCGAACACTGGCTGAGGAATGAAATATGGCAATCATTTGGGTTATGTGGGTCCCTGGGCACCGGTGCCACTGCACCTGCGGCACCATTGATAGCTGTGGCCCTGGCTTGGAGGAAGAGGGGAAAAGGAAACTTTCAGAGCTATGAGAATGAGCAGAGATGGGGGTGTAGTATGAAAAAGAAAAATAAGCAAAAGTGCTTTTATGAGGGAGTACAAAGGAGCATGTCAGAGAAAAAAAATACCTACCACCCTCCACTGCTCCCTGACTCACCAAATCTGAAGACAGGCGAGTGCTTACCCCCGACACATCTGCTAGCCGGGCCTTGGTCACCACTGCTAAGACTGCCTTGATGTGAATGTGTTCAAGTGACTAAATGGTGAAGATTGATGCCGCAAGAAATGGGTGATAATCCCAGCATCTGAACGAGAAGTGTGATTTTGAGCAAATATACAACTGTGTAAGTGAACATGTAAAAAGCAACAGTGTAGTCAAGTGATATACCATCTACGTTCCCCACGCCTCTTTCCACCACAGCCTAATTACTGCCATCCAACCTTTTCATACACAGACACTCACCTATAAATCTGTTTTTGGTGTACCTCTGCTGTAGTACAAATATTGTCTTTAGGGTGCTCCTCTGTGATACAAATTAAATGCACGAAAACATATCAAAGGTGGCTCTACTCTTCACCCCACACAGAAGGAAGAGTTTGAATATAATTCTCAATTCTCGATTACATTTTAGAGCTATAAACCGGACATTTTGAAATAATCTTCGTCTTTTTTTGCTAGCATTGGGTTAACCTAAGTATCGCAGGGAGCTCCTTGTCTGTGGCGTCTGCCATTAACGCTCGCAATGCTCGGTAGCCTGGGGGGTTAAAGTTCAGCTCCCAGCAGGGCACGCGCTATTATTGGAGAAGCAAGGATTAAACAAGGGCCGGGTGTTTCCTTCTCCGTTTCGTGAGAACCGGTGATTTATGGCGCGGGGGGCGTTAATGTATTTATATAAACTGCCCGCATTCCAAATCGTAATCGATTTTCGAACTCGGGACATTGATTACCAACACATGAAGATATTCCCCTTCCTACATCCCCTCAGCCCTCTCTGAGGTCGCTCTCTATTCAGCCATTTTGCGCTCCTGCTCCGTGTGACAGGCTGCATCTGTCTGTACGTGCACCTCCACGTCTTTAATGGCTAGAAGTGTCAGGTATGTCCTTTAAGGTCGTGTGAGGTGCTATAGGAAAAATGTATTAAAACCAGGGCTGGACTGGGAACCACAACCGGCCCTGGCAAAGTGCTCGGCTGGCCCCCCTCGGAGGGGAGGGGGGGGGGGCCGCTGAGCTTGTTGCCAGGGCCGGTTTGCGGCCGATTTTGTTACAGGGCCGATTTTGCAAAAAAAACGGCCCTGTAACGAAAACGGCCCCCAGGGGCCCAAAACTGGCCCCCACCCGTGCGGCGCACCGGGGGATTGCCCGGTGCCCGCTACGGCCAGTCCGGCCCTGATTAAAACGTACGAGAAATGATGTGGCAACTGGCACGCACAGACAACAGAGAATATCATGGCTAGCCAAATACATGGCACAGCGGGGTTGCCTCTCCTGGTATCTGCACCTTACACTGACACTATGAGGATACTGGGCTGACAGTGTACTTTACACACTGTGGCAATGTGGATGCTGGCTTGGCTATACACACTGTGGCAATGTGGATGCTGGCTAGGCTATACACGCTGGGGCAATGTGGATGCTGGCTTGGCTATATACATTGTGGTAATGTGGATGCCAGCTTGGATATGGTACTTTGCATACTGTAGCAATGTGAAAACTGGGCTAACAAAAAAAAATATTACTTTACACAATGGCAATGTCGATGCTAGCTTGGCTATACACACTGTGAAAATGTGTATGCTGGCTTGGCTATGGTACTTCACATAATGCAGCAATGTGAAAACTGGGCTGACAATAGATAGTACTTTACACACTGTGGCAATGTGGAGGCTGACCTGTCTATACACACTGTGGCAATGTGGATGCTGGCTTGGCTATGGTACTTTACATAATGCAGCAATGTGAAAACTGGGCTCACAATAGATAGTACGTTACACACTGTGGCAATGTGGATGCTGGCTTGGCTATGGTACTTCACATAATGCAGCAATGTGAAAACTGGGCTGACAATTGATAGTACTTTACACACTGAGGCAATGTGGATGCTGGCTTGGCTATACACACTGTGGCAATGTGGATGCAGGCTTTGCTATACACACGGTGGTAAAGTGGATGCTGGCTTGGCTATACACACTGTGGCAATGTGGATGCTGGCTTGGCTATATACACTGTGGCAATGTGGATGCTTGCTTGGATATGGTACTTCACATACTGCAGCAATATGAAAACTTGGCTGACAATAGATAGTACTTTACACACTATGGCAATGTGGATGCTGGCTTGGCTATACACACTGTGGCAATGTGGATGCTGGCTTTGCTATACACACAGTGGCAATGTGAATGCTGGCTTGGCTATACACACTGTGGCAATGTGGATCAAGGCCTTGCTATACACACGGTGGCAATGTGGATGCTGTGTTGAACTATGCTTAAAATGGCCACCGAGACTCCATTTCGTGTTGCCATGTTCTCTGCAACCTGATGAAGGATTGCTTTCTATGTCCCTGTTAGAACTTGCTTAACCCTCCTCGCTCCTTGCAGTTGTTCCGATTCCAGAAGCTGCTTGTGTACTTCGCCCCCCCCCCCAGTTGTGCCAGAGACTTAGCCACATCCTGTCCACTGTTGGTAACTCAGCCTCTTACACCATCAGCTGTGCTCCGTGACCACGCCGTCTGGGCGCTGAAGCAAGAGGCTGTGTATATTGTGCAATCAGAGACCGACGCTCTCTGGCCACGATTACGCCACCTGAGACTGATGAGGAACTTGTTGGATGTGTAAAGGGTGTGGCTAGTGCTATAATTATGTGTGCGCTGCGGGGTGAAGCAGCAGTCTACGTAGAATTGTCTTTGTACCATTCTGGGACCCTGTCCTTAGCTCGAGCTAATAAATTAAATTAAATTTCCTCCACAGCTAAGTTGTCCTGGTCTCTTTGGTAATGCACGAGTAATCAAGGTGAACCCGTAGATTCTAGGTGTCCCCTGCACCGCTGGCTTTGACCCTCCAGTCGGGAGGGGTCTCCAAAAGCCGGTTCTACAGCTGGCTTGGCTTTGATACTTCACATACTGCAGCAATGTGAAAACTGGGCTGATGATAGATAGTACTTTATACACTGTGGCAATGTGGATGCTGGCAAGGCTATACACACTGTGGCAATGTGGATGCAGGCTTGGTTATGGTACTTCACATAATACAGCAATGTGAAAACTGGGCTCACAACAAATAGTACTTTACATACTGTGGCATTGCGGATGCTGGCTTGGCTATACACACTGTGGCAATGTGGATGCTGGCTTGGCTATACGCACGGTGACAATGTGGATGCTGGCTTGGCTATACGTACGGTGACAATGTGGATGCTGGCTTGGCTATACACACTGTAGCAAAGTGGATGCTGGCTTGGCTATATACTCTGTGGCAATGTGGATGATAGCTTGGACATGGTACTTCACATACTGCAGCAATATGAAAACTTGGCTGTCAATAGATAGTACTTTACACACTGTGGCAATGTGGATGCTGGCTTGGCTATACACACTGTGGCAATGTGGATCCGGGCCGTGCTATACACACGGTGGCATTGTGGATTCTGGCTTGGCTTTGATACTTCACATACTGCAGCAATGTGAAGCCTGGGCTGAATATAGATAGTACTTTACACACTCTGGCAATGTGGATGTTGGCTTGGCTATACACACTGTGGCAATGTGGATTTAAGCCGTGCTATACACACAGTGGCAATATGGATGCTGGCTTGGCTTTGGTACTGCACATACTGCAGGAATGTGAAAACTGGGCTGACAATAGATAGTACTTTACACACTGTGGCAATGTGGATGCTAGCCTGGCTATGGTACTTCACACATTGCAGTAATGTGAAATTAGACTGCCTGATTTAATGTGCGCAGTAGGAGATCTATACAGAAGCTTGACCAGCATGCAAACACCTCGTCAATGCCCACCGATTACAGGGTGTAAAAGAGATAGCTTCTGTCTATGGAATCAAATGCTTGCTGCATATCCAATGATATTACAATGGCATACTTTTTGGTTGCTGGCATGTAGTGTAAGGCATGGAAGAGTCTATGGAGATTATTGCACTGTTTCGATTCAAGTTGTGGAATGACTTTGATTTGGAATTGAAAAGGACTGAGAATGTTTTAGCCCTGAATCCCTCCTCTTCTGTTTTTTTCATTTGGACGTTATCATTCATCCTCCTCGGCGCCATAAAGCTTCCTGGCGTCCACATGATCTGTAAATTATTAATTGGGATCCTGGCTTTATGGTATTTATTTTTTGTGACATTTCCATCTGTATTTATCCATAATAATTGTTTGCTCATTTTATCTGTATTTATCAATGTTTAATTTGTGTGCAGTGTATAAATGAAGCTGCGGTTTGTGTATTCCCATATTTATTTAATTGATACATTTAGACTCATATTTGAATGTCCAGCGGGATGAGGCTGATACAGTACATTACAATACCCTGAAAACATTTGCATTGTAGAACAGTGTCAACAGCTTTATATCTGCACTTAATTAAGCTCCATTAAGATTTGTATTTCTTTGTTTCTGACTGCCCTACCTGTCAAGCTTCACGCCTTCTGACCTGGCACTGTGATTGACAGTAGTGAGAATCATTCAAAGAAGACCTATTTTCTGTATTTTTCCATATTTAAAAATAAATGCAGACAGAAAACAGATAGTATTCTGTCTGTATTAATCAGTGAAAAGCAGTAAAAACTGAAAACTGGGAGCCCTAATTATAAAAGAATAAGTGAATGCCACTGATCTAGCCACTGTAATTCTGTACATTCCAGTATTTGTTTCTTGTTAAATATAGTTATGAATGTTGATGATCATTTGTCTGGACTGTAAATCTGGTTACCCAACAGCGTCTATGAGACGTGCCGCCATCGCTTACTCTAGTCTTTGTTTACCAGCCAATCTATTATGTACTGTTCCCGTCCTAGTGTACAGCGTTTGTGCAAGACAAGTTCCCACCACTAATAAACAAATAAATGTGTATGCCATCTAACACACTTGTGGTACTTCATGGAGCGAGCAGCAGGGCGTGCACAGATGAACAGCGGTGTTGTCTAGAGTGATGGACAAGAGGGGCATGGTGTCGATTAAGGTCGGCCAGGAGTAGCAGCTGCCGCCTCTAGCCTGCCCATCGGTGCCCTTGGCACTGCCTTTGCTACCTCTGACCTCAGGGGTCAGTGGCAAAGGTTCTAATGCAGGCTGTCAAGAGAGACAAGCAGTGTGAGGGTACAGATGAAATAAACTGGGTTTGGGCTACTCCACCTGTGGAAGAAGCAAGAGGTACACACCCCAAAATGACACGTGGGACGTGGTATTTCTAGCACAAGTCGTCTCCATTCAAGACTTCCCCTCGCCCCAAGGTCCATGCCAAGGCTAATGTATGCCCATATTTAGCCCTCCTATTCAATAGGGGCACCTTGGGAGTGGCACCATGAGTACCAGCAGTACTTTACGGGTTATATATGGATTCCACAAAAGAGCACAGGAAGCATGTACCTATAATACCTAGGATTCTGAAATCTCTAGTCTAAAGCCCATCTCTAATTTCTTTATAATACATGGGATTCTGCAATCTCTGTATAAAAAATCCTGTCTCTAATTTCTTTATAATCAGCGACTTGCCTATTGTAAAGAAATGACGCAGCCACTCAACCATAATAAGTTCATGCTGATGAGTTCAGTTATCAAAATGCCTCCTGCTAGAGTCAGCAGCCATGGGGCAAGGCAGGTCAGGGCATGGCACATAATTAAAGTAGCTGTTTAAAGTACATATTACTTTTCTTTCTTCAAATCTGTTTTTCTAGCTGTACGGTGACAAGCAGAACAGAGATATACATGTTTATTTTTGGCACTCCTTAGCTGATTATAGAAGGGTTATAATATTATCTGCATGTTTCCACACATTCTGTGCTACCAGAGTTGTTGTAAGGCATGAGTAAAGTGGTCAATTGCCCAGGGGCCCCACCTTCCAATGGGCCATATTTTGAGATTAAACTTTATATGTCTCATTTTCACCTATGTCTATTTGTATATCTAAACCTATTTTCTTCTTCTCGGCATATCTTTACCTGTGTCTCACTGTGCCCAGTGTCATGTAACAATTTTTGAGGTCTTCAAAAAGACATATTGCTACTGTTTTTGTCTGAAACACATTTTGTTTGGCATTATGCTGGCTACAATTAGCAGAAACGTTGGTTATAAAATGTAAAGCTGTTACGAACAGAGGGCCCCAACATATGTCTTGCCCGGGCCCCGATAAATATTTAAGATGACACTGCATGCTACTGTGTCTTTTTGTAAAAAATACTTACATTAAACTGATTCTAATATCTTTGTGCAACAAATATCTAACAACTTGTTGCTGTGTTTAATTTTGCACTAGAGATTCCATTTATATACTTTGTATTTCCAAACATTCTCTCTTTTTCATATGAAAGTGCACCGTACCAAGGATTTAAGTGGTTTGTTGGAAAGGTGATGGTGTGACCAAGTGTTATATGGAATAAAGCACCCCCTGCTGTACTTGATAAAAACTTTGAAAGTCACCTTGGAGTTTCTTAATCTTATTAAGGAATTCAGCGTTCAGTCTTGTTCCTTTATATGGTAATGGAACTCCTCGTTGACATGCAATACCCTTATAATGTACAGCAGGGGTACTTTATCATATATATATATATAAAATGCTTGATTGCACTTTTTTTGCTCTTCCTATCACCCACCTCATTAGTACTCGATATTTTAACCACTGTGTGATGAATGGCTGAGTAATCCCACCCAGTATTTTTTTGCTGTTTTATATAGCGCAAACATGACCCGAAGACATTATAGCGCTTTACATGAGCACCATATTACAGTACAGAAGGTCACTTTTTTTTCTTTACGCAGAGATTAAGTGATCTGTTCCGAGTCAAAGGATGTTGCAGTTCCTCTGTTCCAAAGTCGGCAGCTCAGAACGGAGGCCATTTCTCCTCCATGTGAACTGCAGATTGAACGCAACGGGTGCATCAACCCATTTAACTATTTTCCTTTTCACGGACAATAGCTCGACTGCATTAATAAAGGCGCACTTTGCCATTGCCCACTGCCCTACGTCATTAACATCACCTCCACCCATCTAGGCTTGTACCAATGGACTGCACGGCTTATCGTGTGGGTGATGGTTGGCGCTCAGACCAGGTCTGGGTGAAGGCGACCCTTCTGTCCGATAGCTGGTGCCACACTGCAACTGTCCCTTTAAGTCTGCTGTGTTTCTCGCAGTTTTGGGAGCTGCTCTGTCTCCTCACTCGATTCTATTAGACATTTTTGGAGGCTCTTTTGTTGTGACCAAACACCCTCCCGACATTTTAATCTTCTTCTCGGACAGGCGTTAAAAATTGGATTAAAAAGTCTAGCAAAGAAGCACTTTAGGTTCACCCAGCAGTCTCCCTTCTGCCTGCAACCCCTCTCCCAGATTTCCAGGGCAGAGCCACGAAATCCGCTCTGCCAAAAATCCCAGGCTTCAAAAGCAGAGAAAAAAAAACACAGGAGGGCCAATTTAACTTCACTGATAGGAGGAAAGCGAAATTAAACTTTCCCTTCCGCGAAGCAGCCTGTGAGGGGCGGGCCTTCCCTTAACCAGCCATTTCTCACCCATTGAAGTGAATGAAAACCCGAAGCCCCTTAACAGTGTTACGTACCATGTCGGACATCAAAGGAGTGATTATAGAGCGCAATCCACTTGTATCTTTTTTGCTTCATTATGCCCCCCCCCCCTCCTTTAACCCCCGGCTTTGATGCTGCGCTCCCACCCTCTCCTTTCTTCCCTAAACTATCACATTTGCTTTATTTTTTAGTGATTATTTGGAAATGGCTGGCGGCTTTTCGGGAGCGCTGTGACAGGAAACGGCGCCCCCCCCCCCCCCCCCCCCCCCGCCGAGGGACCCTTTTAAGGGGATCACACCTTTTATTTGGTGTCCGCCCCGTTTATGACGGTTCTTCTTAAATTCCTGAGTCCAGCCACAGATAAAAGGATCGTGACTTCAAAGGGAAGTGCTCACAGTTTAACCCTGCAGCTAGGAAGAGTGGACAGCAACTGGTAATTGAGGGTAATAGCCCGCGCGGGCAGCCTCGCTTTGAAAGGGAGACGCGGCTCTCAGATGGCTGTACTTTTATTATTAACGTTTTGTGGAGGGGGTGGGGCTCTGGGGACTCTAGAGATAGGTGACACTCCAAATGTGCAACAAACAACACGTGACAGGCAGAATTGCCTTTCAGTCCCGAGAGCCTCGTGGGGCACCACTAAGTGGCAAAGGCAGATTTTTTATTTTTAAATAGCTTGTTTTATTATTTTGTGGGGTTAGATCATGTGTGACACTGCGAATTACATCGCCTGCAGCCTGTGGAACAGACACGTATTATAATGCAAGCAGCCATTACCCTAAGAGCTAGAGGCTCTGAAGTCTGTGGGCACTATACAAAATAAATACAATAAAAGAATACATAAAAAGACCACGTCTTCTGTACAAAATGATCGCAGGCAGTTGCATTGCTCGCTGGCGCTGGCGCTGAAGTGGCGCTTCTCTTTCCAGCGTCATTGTTGTGGCCACCAGTACGTCAGTTGTCACCAGAGTCAGCTGTTCGAGCCCAGATCTGCACATCACACAGCAAAGCTTTTCAGCAGGAACTGCACCCACTGGGCTATCCCTCAGCTGCTTTGTATTAAGAGGCGCGGCCTGTCCTGTTCCCCAAAGCTGTCTCCCTTCCGGGTGGATGAAAGGAGTGCCGTAGTCGTACCAGCGTCTTCTTGTTTGGAGTTAGGCGTTGATGAAGTCAGGGCACAGGCACCGATCGTAAAACCGGTGTGAAGTCGGAGTCGAGGGGTGCGAATTGTACTGCTCCACTGTGCTTTGGTGGTGGGTCGACTTCTAAACATTTGAAGAATGAAAGGCTGAACTAGTTCTTCTCTCATTCGAGCCTGTGACTCAAAAGGCAGCCCCTGCCTCACTCAGTCTCGAATGCTAACCTGCTGAGCTATCTTTCTTGTTTGGCAAGAATATTTGATTTGAGAGTCAGTCAGTCAATCAAAGAAATGTTTATTTAGATCTATGGTCTAAACAACGCAATGACCTTTGATGTGAGAGCACTGCTTTTCTTTTCCCTATAGCGCCCATACATTGCACGACTGCCTGGCATGGTCCGGACCTGCGCATCATGGTTCGCCTGCAGCCCGGCTCCCAGCGGGAGGGGCCCCTCTGCTGTTTAAAGTGCCAGACTGATCATGGACCGGGGTGTCGGGGTGCTAGGGCACGCCCTGGGCGTGGGCCTTGGGCGCTGTGATGGCTGGGGCGCATGGAGTGGGGGAGAGACACTAGGGTTTATAGAGCAGCACCGTGAAACCAGCAGCGAAGCACACTTGCCGCGCCCTCCACAATGTCAACATCCAAAGTTTTCCAGGCAGCATTGAGACCCTTTTAGTTTTCTTCTTGCGAAATTGGGGGGTTTAAAATCCCATCACAAATCACACCTACTTGTTGTTACACTAGGCCTTCTTGTTCCCAGACACTCGGTGCAGGCTTTGATGTGTGATACAATAGTTTTCCTGTTTGGTGTCCGCCTGCCTGGCCAGTGAACGGCTAGCTCTGGTGGGAGGCCCTGGTGTCACGACTACCATGTTCCAGTCATGTCTCTTTGAAGCTTCGAGGGGCTTGAACACCGACACTGGGCTCTCCATTGTACTACCCTGCTACGTTGTATTACCTAAGTGAATGGGTTTTTTGGGACACATGCCTGCCTGGCCCGAGTCAGTGAACATTGTTGCGGGTTGGCGACACACCCATCGTGGTGACCCTCCTAAAACCCACACCTCTTTCCCAAAAGTAATATACCTCCATACACTTCAATAGGATCGTCGTTGCTCGAGCAGACGTCACTGCTTCAAACAGCGCGCCTGACTCGCACGGGACTTCCGGGGTCTGTCATGGCTAACCTCCATTGACCGACACAAGGCTGTCTTCGCGGCAGATGGCATACTTATAGACAAGGCTCGCCCGTTTCACTTCGATGGGGGTGCCCGCGGTCCAGACGTCTGTCTCCCTTAAAGACATGGCTCACCTCATCGACTCCTGTGGGTTGGCCTCGTAGCACAGAGCACAGACATGGCTCACTCCATTGACTTCTACTGGGGTACCCTCGCTGCAGACCTTGCCCTTATGAACGGGGATCACCTCCCTCGACTTCTATGGGGTTGTCTTCGCTGCAGAAGTCCCCCTTAAGGACATGCTTCGCCTCCATTGGCATCTATAGGGTTGTCCTCTCTGCAGAAGTCACGCTTATAAACATGGCTCACATCCAACGACTTCTATGGGGCTTTCTTCCCTAGAGACATCACCCTTAAAACATGACTCAGCTTCTCCAACTTCTATGGGCCTGTCCTCGCTGCAGACATCACTCTTGTAAACATGGCTCACCACATCCACTTCTAGGGGGCTGTCCTCACTGCAGACATCACTCTTGTAAACATGGCTCACCACCATCCACTTCTAGGGGGCTGTCCTCCTGCACACATCACTCTTGTAAACATGGCTCACCACATCCACTTCTAGGGGGCTGTCCTCACTGCAGACATCACTCTTGTAAACATGGCTCACCACCATCCACTTCTAGGGGGCTGTCCTCACTGCAGACATTACTCTTGTAAACATGGCTCACCACCATCCACTTCTAGGGGGCTGTCCTCACTGCAGACATCACTCTTGTAAACATGGCTCACCTTCTCCAACTTCTATGGGCCTGTCCTCGCTGCAGACATCACTCTTGTAAACATGGCTCACCACCATCCACTTCTAGGGGCCTGTCCTCGCTGCAGACATCACTCTTGTAAACATGGCTCACCTTCTTCAACTTCTATGGGCCTGTCCTCGCTGCAGACATCACTCTTGTAAACATGGCTCACCACCATCCACTTCTAGGGGCCTGTCCTCGCTGCAGACATCACTCTTGTAAACATGGCTCACCTTCTTCAACTTCTATGGGCCTGTCCTCGCTGCAGACATCACTCTTGTAAACATGGCTCACCACCATCCACTTCTAGGGGGCTGTCCTCACTGCAGACATTACTCTTGTAAACATGGCTCACCACCATCCACTTCTAGGGGGCTGTCCTCACTGCAGACATTACTCTTGTAAACATGGCTCACCACCATCCACTTCTAGGGGGCTGCCCTCACTGCAGACATCACCCTTAAAACATGGCTCACCACCATCCACTTCTAGGGGGCTGTCCTCACTGCAGACATCACTCTTGTAAACATGGCTCACCACCATCCACTTCTAGGGGGCTGCCCTCACTGCAGACATCACTCTTGTAAACATGGCTCACCACCATCCACTTCTAGGGGGCTGTCCTCACTGCAGACATCACTCTTGTAAACATGGCTCACCACCATCCACTTCTAGGGGGCTGTCCTCACTGCAGACATCACCCTTAAAACATGGCTCACAACATCCACTTCTAGGGGGCTGTCCTCACTGCAGACATCACTCTTGTAAACATGGCTCACCACCATCCACTTCTAGGGGGCTGTCCTCACTGCAGACATCACCCTTAAAACATGGCTCACCACCATCCACTTCTAGGGGGCTGTCCTCACTGCAGACATCCCTCTTGTAAACATGGCTCACCACCATCCACTTCTAGGGGGCTGTCCTCACTGCAGACATCACCCTTAAAACATGGCTCACCACCATCCACTTCTAGGGGGCTGTCCTCACTGCAGACATCACCCTTAAAACATGGCTCACCACCATCCACTTCTAGGGGGCTGTCCTCACTGCAGACATTACCCTTAAAACATGGCTCACCACCATCCACTTCTAGGGGGCTGTCCTCACTGCAGACATCACTCTTGTAAACATGGCTCACCACCATCCACTTCTAGGGGGCTGTCCTCACTGCAGACATTACCCTTAAAACATGGCTCACCACCATCCACTTCTAGGGGGCTGTCCTCACTGCAGACATCACTCTTGTAAACATGGCTCACCACCATCCACTTCTAGGGGGCTGTCCTCACTGCAGACATCACCCTTATAACATGGCTCACCACCATCCACTTCTAGGGGGCTGTCCTCACTGCAGACATCACTCTTGTAAACATGGCTCACCACCATCCACTTCTAGGGGGCTGTCCTCACTGCAGACATCACTCTTGTAAACATGGCTCACCACCATCCACTTCTAGGGGGCTGTCCTCACTGCAGACATCACTCTTGTAAACATGGCTCACCACCATCCACTTCTAGGGGGCTGTCCTCACTGCACACATCACTCTTGTAAACATGGCTAACCACAGCCACTTCTAGGGGGCTGCTCGCCTTAAACCAGCATCCTCCTTGCATAATGATGAACCCCTGTTGATTCCAATGGCAGTGCTCTCCCGGCAAAACGGAAACAACTTCCATCAAGCATCAGCAAGGCCAATAGGCATGGGACTGACTGACAGCCTTTTGGCGTTCTCAATACTTCTGAGGTTTGTTATGGGTTTTCTATTGTTGGAGGGGGTGTGGGGGGGGGGGGGGGGGCTGCTGTGCTGTCACCAACACAAAAACACATTGACTAAAGGCAAAAACATTTTTTGGGTCTATCTATCTATCTATTCTGTCTGGTCTGTCTGTCTATCTACATATCGATCTGCCTGCCTCCCTGTCTGTTTCCCTAAAATCAAAAGGTATTAGCTAAGGACAGGGGTGTACAGCGCTCTATAAATACAATGACAAAATAAGGAAGGATGTCCATCGACTGTAATGGCTGACCCTTCAGCGAGCAGATATCAGCCTTACAACAATACCCCTTCAGTCCCCACCCACCCGCCAACAGGCTTTAGTGCGTTATCAGTATCCCAGCAAAGGGGCATCGCCCATCCAGATATCTGACCCCACCTTCGATAGGAGAGCGGTGGATAAAGAGCTGTGCTGCACAGGGCCCGCCCCCGCCCTCCCCTGTGCGAAGCGAATTGAAGCCAGCGTCCGCACCAATGCATGGACTGAATGCCTCGTTGTAGCGCCGCCTGCTGGCTGGGGCTCCTTCAAGGCCCTCATCGGAGCACATACAGTGCTTTTTTCATCCACCTATTAGAGGTTTTTTATGGCACTACTCCAGCCGTTATTAAGTCGACATTAGAGTGCTTTTCAATTTGGTAGACAAAACGACATAATTGTGAAAAAACTCAAACCAAGTGCATTAGGTGACAGAAACCGGTATTTGTAATAGCCTGGACTTTATGATGAGATCTGGGGACCGAGATCCGAGCGGGGTGCATTTACACAGAGGCAGCGGGACGGGACGGATGCGGATGGGAGGGTTCGTGGGGGTGGGAGATTTCCTCATCACAACGTCTGTAGCGTGAGGAGAGAGATAGGCATCTCCTGTTATAACAAGCAGTCATTCGGGGATTCACAGGGTTGGATTGAAATCAAAAATAGGACCATGCACCCTAAAAAAATAAACGTGCCCCACATTTACAGATTGCACATTTTCGCAAAACACTGCATCAGTGTTTTAAGTATTATGAAAAGAAGGAGAGAGGTTCCTCTAAAAGAGGCAGGTTTTCTTAACTTCACTGAGATAAAATAAAATGCAAATGTTGCCAGGACTCTATGCACGGATCAGTTCACAATGGTGAAACACACCTGAATATAAGTGAGGCCCCTTCTGCTCAGGCCCCCTGCCCTGCTCAAACCCCTCCACCCTTTTGTAAAAGGGGAGGTAACAGAGGCCCATCTGCCTCCGGAAAGGCCTCTCGGGGCCCCATTGGGCCCCTGGCAGCATCAGACCAGCACAGACACAGCTCAAATCTGCAACCACGCCGTTCTAAAAGCTGAGCTGCACCTCAGATACCGACCATTGCCCCAGTGCCCGCCTTCCCAATCCGACCATGGGGTTCGGTTTCATTCGTGCACCTACACCCCAAACTTGCCATCCGTTATCAATACCAAGCCCAGGGGCTAAAGATTAACACACACGGCGTCAAAACACATTCAACCTGTCCTTTTTGGGGGCAACACCCAGAATCTGGAACAAATCCCTTCATTTCCTTTAAGAGGGGCAGACATAATTTTTGAAGGAATAAATGAGACATTCGAAGCACTTGGAAGAGGATGTGTTATGATCTAGTGTTGGTTACTTTAAGGAGGGGTGATTTCTTATTTTTCCCCACAGTGGGCTACGATTTTTTCTCGCTATTTCTTCTTTTCGTCCGTTCGTTATTATCAAATCATGTTCAACTTCCCCACTTCAGTTCGAAAGGCGACACAGGCGTTTGACTGTTGAATACCCGCCATAATCGGGGATTTGTAAGTCAGGAGTGTCCATGTTTGGCCCAGGAGGGTCAGATGCATGTCAGGTGCTCAGAATATCCAGAGAAAATGTATTTGCACATAGTGAATCTAAATAGAACTTATTTGCCAGGTTAATAGGGATCCTGGAAATCTGACATGGAGTCAGCCCTCTTGCACCTACAGTGGGCACCCCTGAGGCAAATGATTGTCAGCTAGAGTCATTGTCTTTAAATGTCACATAACATTGGGGGGGTCTCACCCCAAGTCACCAGAGGCACATTCAGAGCAGATGTGGGTTGCTGCTGCAGTCGTCTAGTGCCTTGTACCTAATTTAACAATACCTCTGATTTTCCTAAGTGCTCATCACATTATTGTGTCCTGAAGGATGCTGAGACAAAAGAGGTCACATTGCGTGACCTCCGTGACCCCAGTTGGCTGGCACTGTGATTCCTCCAGGGCCCAGGCTTAATGAAGCTCCCTGGACAATAGGCCTCCCTGGACCCATTTAGAGTTTGGACTTTGAAGCTCACAAGCGCTTGAGGAGGGAAATGACTTGGGCTATTGAGGTAGAAAGCAGGGGGACATAGGTAGACTGGGCTCTAAGGGGGGTAGCCTGACAGGACAGTGTCTCTTAAAAGACGGTAGGGCTGGGACAGAGTCAGTCAGAAAACCAGCGATTGCCTATGATTGCCTCTTCCACAGCCCTACTGTCTACTGTTGGGAG
Organism: Triturus cristatus; assembly: GCF_964204655.1. NCBI lineage: Eukaryota > Metazoa > Chordata > Amphibia > Caudata > Salamandridae > Triturus > Triturus cristatus. Next base: position 650,406,328 of record NC_140590.1, read on the forward strand.
AGGAGAGCTCTCAACTTCCGGTCCCCCATCACCCCTTCCCCGGTGAAACAAACGACAGCCATTTTACTGCAACGTTTCCGCAACGTAAAGAAAAACACTACTGACATCAACTACACACGTTACCACGGTGTAAAATATTGAAGTTGTTTCCCCCGGAAGTTAGTAGCGAAGAAAACGTAATTACAGATCCCTTTCTCTTTTGAGGCGAAGATTTGGTTCCATCGAGCGACTTGAAGCATTTTTTTGCGCGTTTAGCCCACTGGCTGATAACACATATCTATGGACAACTTGTACAAGGGTTTTTGCGCGTGGAAATAATGCTCTGTGCTAATTGGCAAACTCTCCGTCATTAATCTACTAAAATACCAGATGGATTTGTGGCTCACGAAGTGCACATTGCGATTCTTTGGGAATTCTGATCACTAGTTCTGAAAGTGGTGGGGTGTAATTCTTGCCCTGAATTCTAGTGAGTGATGGAAACAAGGCAGCCAGACTTCTTCTAGACTAGGGGTGGGCGGAATTTGCGAAATTAACTTTCGCAAATTATCGCGAAAATGTTTAAAATTATCGCAAACAAGCGGAAATATCGCGAAGATGCGGAAGTTTTTTTCCGGCATGTTCGCGAGATTTTCTGCATGGTTGCGGGTCGCCAACTTACCCATGTGGCTGCTTGTTTTGAGTTGTCTCGCGGTGCATGATCGCGAGAAGAAAGACGTGATCGCGCGACACATGACGTCACTGCGGGCGCGAACTGTCGCGAGACAGCGCAAATGGCTAAAAACAATACAACATCTCATGGAGAACGCGACCGGATCAAGAAAACTTGTCGGCGAACGCAGGGATTCAGGTAAGGCGATCGCGCGAGAAGGTATTAATTTACAGCGCGAGCAAGAAGCAAATTATCGCCAAGCTGCGGAAACCGGAAATTTTGACATTTTCGTGCTCACCGCGGAACGCGAAAATGTCAAATTATCGCAATTTCCGCGAACGGAACGAAATTTTCGCCCAGGCCTATTCTAGACAGGCTCTCCCCAGAGAAATCTTTTAAATACATTCTGATCGAATAAAGTATTTTAAAGCATGATTTCCACATCAATTTGCTGAAGCCATGGGCTCGGACAGGACACTCATAAAATATTCCAGTACTCGATCAATCAATTAAATCTTTATTCAGATAGAAATATATCCATAAAAGCACAGGTCAAGTAACAGCAAGAAATACATTAGACTATAAAAATACATTTAGGATGAAAAAGCAACAGCGTCATAAAGAGGTTAAAGATTCTCAATAGGGACCTGTGGACACAGATCAAATACCAGCAAAGAATACATTGGACTATAAAGGTGCAATCAAATAAATGACAGTCCAACTACATAATACAGTACCAAAAAAGGAATTATAAGATGCACATTAATACTGTCTCAACAAATGTAATAGTTAACATTTTAGGACGACAATCCAGATGTTTTAACCATGATCATAAATTACAAATCAGTGCATTTAATGAAAACAGCCTTCAGTGGGTACTGATTGAGGCACGCACACAAACTGCTGCCATCAGAAAAGATCCCACACGAAAAATTAAATCATCCTCTTCCAGCTCAAGGATTTTCATGTAGGCTGCCTAACTTTTGATAAAAGTTTTGATAAAAGTTACAGAAAAATAGAAAATGTAACATAGATTGGGTACTACGATCATCGCAGGGACATGGCAATTGATCGATCGAGGTTGGCATTGCACCCTAAAGGGAAACAAAGTAAACATTTCAAATTACCTGCCCTTTAGTGAAAAAGCAATCCTCTCTCCCAACGACCTATGGTCTTAAAAGGTAACTTGATGGTAAGTGTGATGACAAGTGTGATGCGTCAACTAAGGACATATACCTGGTGACGGAGGTTTTAAGAGCCTCCTTTTCATATCTTGCGTTACCATACAGTGCGTATAAAGCCTCCTGAAGGGATTTTTTATTTATGTGCTCTATATCAGTTGGGTTTAAAAAGATATGTTCAAGATTCACGCTGTTTAGGCTATCCCTTACAGCGGCAAGCCAGGGTATGTCCCTGCCCTTTTCACATTTGAGGCAGTCTATTATTACATCTCTGGTGAGAGTCGCTGCCGGGTTTTTCCAGATTACGAGCCAGAATGTAGCTGGACGAGCCCTGATATAGTCCTCAAAGTATGGCAGTTTCAATTCCTTGTGGCAAACATACTGTGAAGAAGAAATCGGGGCCCCCAGGGGTTTGCGGCAAAATCTATTTTCCTCACCCTAAATGCAACTACACTTTGTGAAGCCCCACACTTCAGCACCGTATGTTGCAGAGGGGATACACTGTTGGTAATAGCTAAAACCACCTCTGCCTTTTTGAGTTGCGAGAGGCAGAGGATTGAGTTGATGGCTTTTGAAAACTTGCTCCTACTGTGTGCCACATGATCAACCCCAGAACTATTGTCTGCGAATACCAACCCCAGATAGGAAAAGTGCAGGTGCGATGTAAACATTCAGAACCTACAGAGATTGTATTGACAAGATGCTTTTTCGGACCACAAGCCATTAAAAACGATTTTTTAAAATTGGTACAAAGATCTAAGCCGGTCATAAAATCTACAAAGTCCCGAACTAAAGTGCGTAATGCATTGAGTGTGAGACCCATTAGGACCGCATCATCAGCGTACAGTAGGGCGGGAAGTATGTTGCCATTAATTCTGGGAACATCATTAGTAAGTTTAATGAATGAGTTATGAAGGTCATTAATGTATAAAATGAAAAGGAGAGGGGCCAGGACACACCCTTGCCTGACCCCTCTACCAAGATTGATGTCCTTTGAAACCTCCCTGCCTTTACTGATCCTCACCCGAGCTTTCAGCTCCCTACGTAAATAAGCTAAAAAATTAACTAAAACCTCATCCAACTCATATTTTAAAAGAATCGACCATAAGCGTGACCTGTTAACATAGTCAAAGGTCGGGGTAAGATCCATAAAAGCCAAATAAATAGGAGATTTCTGGGCTATGGTATATTTGCCAATGATCAAGTTGAGGTTTAGGCACTGTTCAACTCTACCTATTTTACTTCTAACACCTAACTGACAGGAATTTAAAATGTGTTCTTCCTCGGTCCATAACCTAATCTTGTTAAACAGGATTCTCCCAAGGATTTTCAAGGTGTTATCAATCAGGGAGAACGGTCTATAACAACTTGGGTTGGATCTATCGCCTTTTTAAAAAATTGGGATGATAATGCTGGTAGACCATGTGCTCGGAATCGTGGCATTGATTAAATTATTAAAAACATTTAATAAAAGGAGCGCCAAAAACTCCGGTTTATGTTTGATGAGATCAATAGGGAGCCCATCAGGGCCAGGAGCTTTATTGCCCAAACTTTGATGAATCAACAAAAATTGGTTCTGTCGGGTTTTCAAAAGCTATTTCCTCAGCGCACTAATTGTCGCATAGCCCAACCGTTCATAGGCCCTGGAAATCACACACGCCTAAACACATGTACAACGTTATCACGAATAATCACAATAACACGTTCTGTGCATATCAACTTTGCATTTAATCTGAATTAATTCATTCAAATGTATTCATCTTTTCAAAGGTACAAAAAACGGCTGTTCGCAATAGGTGAAATAAAGAGTGCTCATGTGACATATGTGCCTAAGTGCAAAAACAATTTGTGCAGTATATACAAGGTGGTTCAGGATTTATATACAAGGGAAAGAACAAGGTTTTTGATGGCCAGACTCGTAACCATGAGCCCTGGTTGCTATTAATGCTCCTTTTGGTATGCAGGGCCTTGGTCAGTCTGAGCCTTGTTGTATCGTCGACGTTTCAACCCACAATGTGCTCCCTTCGGTAGTCACTACGGGTCTTCATCAGGACTTGGTGTGCGGGGGGGGGGGGTGGGGGGTGTATATTAGGTAACAGCCTAGTCTGGACCAGACCTAATTCTGGCTGTGTGCACCTCTAAGTGGCACCTGGCGGGAGATTCAGCAAGGCCCTTGGCATATGAATGGCTGAGATCTATGTTGAAATGTGGAATAAGTCAGCTACGGAGGAGTAAGCATACGTCCTGCTACCACACGGAATCACCTTCCGTGTGGTAGCGGGACGTATGCTTGCTCCTCCATAGCTGACTTATTCCACATTACAACATCCGTCTGAGTGAAAAAAATTCGGTTTGATGCCTTGGTAGGAGCAGGCTCCACAGTAGACTCGACAATATCTGTATTTAAGGGGAATGGGGGGCCCTGTATCCACGAGCTCAGGGCAGTTGGAGGTAAGTTAGCACGAGGAGGTTGTTTCCTTTTTGAACAAGTGGGTTTGGCCATCTTCCTTTTGCGTTTGGCCCATAGGGCTGCAGAAATTGTAGTTGGATCCGAATTTAATGGGGATCAACAGTACTTTCTCCATTACAAGGTGCATTAGATAAGTACTCATTATTAAAGCTGAGTCCTGAGGCAGCAGAAGGCAGTAGGGTACTCAAAGTAGTAGACTGCGCGCTAGGAGTAGAAGGGGAGGCAACTGGATCAGTTGGAGTCACCCCTGTCATAAGACCAGACTGTGTTGCCACGATTCCCAGGCACAAGCGCCTTTCCGTTAATTCACTCTTATTGGCAACTATACTAACTTCCCTTTACAACATACTGTCTATACTTGTTGCGGGACGGGGCAGGGTATCACGGTACGTTTCCCCATAATGAGTTAATATAGCAGCAATTACAACTTTTGTTTAGGGTGGCACTCACCTCGGTAGGTTTGATGGATGGCAAGTGAAAGAGGGGCGGCACAGCCCAGCCAATGTCCTGACGTGGACAGGCGCAGACAGGCCCGCCCTTGGCCCGGGCTTCGCCTGGGCGCGGCCTGGGTACGCTGGTTTTGAAGCGCCTCCTGGGGATACTTGATGACGGCGGCTGGGGGCCGCAAGAGGCAAAGCAGGCTGGTTGACGTGGTCCACGGACCAAAGATTCAGGCGGCAGGTAAGAGCGGGTCCCGCCCTGCGGGAGCCCGCAGACAGTTTTGAAGCACCTCCTGGCGCTACTTGATGACGTTGGCGGGCAGGCGCCGCAAGAGGCAAAGCAGGCTGGTTGACGTGGTCCCCGGACCAAAGATTCAGGCGGCAGGTAAGAGCAAGTACTGTTATGAGGTGCCAGGGAAGTCTTAACCTCCCCAGAAGCTTGCCAAGTTTTTCTTCCTCAGATTTTGCCATCTGTTTATCCTTATGTTGGGAATTACATCCACTCTGCCCGGGACAGCTTTTTTCATGTGGTCCAGAATTATATACAAAATGGTAGTGCCAGAAAGTTTCTAATGATTCCCCACCCATAACCAGTTGGTGGCCCCAAAATTACATCCAGTATGCAAATGCGAGAATTTTGCCATGGGTACTCATAAACTAGTTACCCTTCTTAATCAACAATTACCTCTAATATGTCAGCAGCACTATTTTGCCATGGCTGCACCAAGGCCCGGTTCTAGCGGGTGGGCCAGGCCCATCCAAACATGAGCCTGGCCCACCCAAACATGAGCCTTGGCCCTGGCAGTGACGGCACGAAGGCCAGTAGTAAATGGCCACTTTCATTTAAAATGTTCCTCTGAACGTTGTTTTTCTTCCTGTTCTGGGAGTTGCGTGATTGAGCCTGGGCTCTCTCTCTGACAGGCACCCCCAATCACGCATCTCCTTTTAGAAAGGTGGGCTGTGTCCCCATCCACTCGTACAGGTAATATAGGTGCATGGCGATGGGGACAAATCCTCTCTTTTGCATTGGGTAACCTTAACCGTTCTGTTGTGTGGATATTTTCTTTTCTATTCCACGCTGGAGAAAAAAAGTTTGTTTCTCCGGATTCACCTTTCCTGGCACCTGCAGCTGCTTATCAGATCGGGCTGTGATGAGGAACCGAGCAGGTGAGTGGATGTCTGGCTATTTGTTCTTCTTTTTAAAATCCTCTGGGAAGGCCCAGCAAGACATATACTTCCTGTATGCTTTATTTAAACAGTTTTTTATCATTATCTGCCACGGATGTAAGACAACAATAAAAAAAGTATCCAGATAACTGGTAATTAATGATCCTGCCAATCCTTTGTCTGTTGGTAGTTCTGAAATGCAGATAAAGTGTATTTTATGTAGATAGCTCAGTGGGTTACTTCCTTTGTCACAGAGATTCTCATGTTACTTGCAGTTCAGAAGTTACAATCCTATCATAGGACAGTGACCTATGAACTGTCATCAAGGAGCTGCATGCAAACCTGAATGATATAGTTAGAACTTCCCCAGTCTTTCATTAGTCTAATGTTGCTAAAAGAGTTTGTTTGGGCAGACATACATTTTTATCGGTATAGCCAACCCCCAAACACTGGGGTATGCTTTAAATCCAGAGTTTGTGCTTCTCCAGACCAAATCCTCTTAAAATACACTGCCCACCAATATGGATGACATGTGATTCCTACACCTTGTAATTCTCATTGGCTTATGTGACATTCCCTGTAGACTGATTTACATACTTGCATGATTGATTGTCTCTGTATAATGTGTGCGTGATGTAAAGTACTGTGCCACCCTACACTGATATGAGTAGCGCTATACAACAAATGAAATGCATATGAGAGAGTGCCAACAGAGAGGTGAGGGGTGCTGGTGTAGGGTGGTAGTGAGGGAGTCTGAGAAGGTCAATAGAGGGGGTGCTACGGAGAGATGAGGGGCACTGGAGGGTGGCAGTGAGGGAATCCGAGGAGGAGGTCAAGGGGGGGCTATGGAGAAATGAGGGGCACTGGAGGAGGGCAGCAGTGAGGGAATCCAAGGAGGAAGTCAATAGGGGGAGGGGCTATGGAGAGATAAGGGGCACTGGAGGAGGGTGGTAGTGAGGGTGTCCGAGAAGGACGTCAATAGGGGGGGGGGCTATGGAGAGATGAGGGGCACTGGAGGAGGGCAGCAGTGAGGGAATCTGAGAAAGAGGTCAATGGGGGGGCTACGGAGAGATGAGGGGCACGGGAGGAGGGTGGTAGTGAGAGAGTCTGAGAAGGTCATGAGGGGGAAGGGCTATGGAGAGATGAGGGGCACTGGAGGAGGGTGGCAGTGAGGGAGTCCGAGAAGGAGGTCAATAGGGGGGGTGCTACGGAGAGATGAGGGGCGCTGGTGGAGGGTGGTAGTGAGGGAAACTGAGGAGGAGTTCATGAGGGAGAGCCAGAGAAGTGTCACTTACCTGATACTCCCACCTCAGAAACCTCCTCTTCCCATCAAAGGGACATTACTAGGAAAAACACACTTTTTGAGAGTGATAACATTTACAAATAGATATGGAAAGAAAATAATGTATTTTACTGGGCCCTTGTAAGACTAAGAAGAGATAAAGCAGGGCCCTGAAGCAGGCCTGGCATATAAGTGACAATCAGGACCACAGTGGCCCACCCAAATGCATCCTTGGCCACCCAAATAAAAATTCCTGGAGCCGGGCCTGGCCTGCACCCCATTGGCCAAGAAGCCACAGTATGCCAGATCCCATATGACATTAGCACCCTCCTCCATAAGTCATGAATTACCTTAACTATACCAGGCCAGCAGAAAACGTGCAAACATAACATAAACTGACACTCTCATACACTCTCACACACTCTCACAGGAACTCACATACACTCACTCTCACTCATGTGCTCTCTCACAATCACACACACACACACACGCGCGCACACATACACACACACACTCATTCATTCTCTTCCACACTCTCACACTCTCTTGAATTCTCCCTCACATTCACACTCTTGTACACTCTCACACTCCTTCACACACACTGCCACTCACAATGACATTATTCCAATCTGCTTGTGCTGTGACAGAAAAACTTGCACTAATATGTTGGTTAGGGAAACTTGATAAAAAAAATTGTATACACTATTCAAAAATCAAATCAAATGGTGTTCGTAAGCTTGTTTTTAGGTATGGGGTAAATGAAAAAGTGAAAATGGTTTATGTTTGATTTACATGTGGGTCAAGCATTATTGTGGAATATAAGCAGAAATTGACTAAGCCAATTTGTAAAATTAAAAAACATAGCGTTCAAGGAATCTTATGCAATAATAATGTAAAACAAGTACTGGCAAAGTGAATAGTGAGGTTGGCTGTCTGATGTTTTGTTTTTGCCAATGCTTGTTTTGTTGTTACATTTCCAAACTTTATTGTTTTCAGAGCTTCTGGGCTTTTGGCAATTACAAAAAAATGCATTTAAAGCAAAAATATTTCTTGGTTTTAAAAAACATACATTTCCCAAGTAGCGTCGGGCATTAAAGATACTACTCTGCGGATATGCTCCTTGTGAAACAGCAGAATGCTGTCATTCACAAAGAAGTCAATCAATGGCTGAAGTGACCAGGCTATATGCTGTAGTGGGTGAAAGAAAAATGCGAATAACACAAAACCGATACATACCAGTAATAGTGGGCGTAAAATGAGTCCCTGCAATGCACAACTCACCCAGACCTTCTGCGCAATACCACCATCCACACCCTCAAATCAGCCAAGGATAATCCTGACCCTCTTTCCTGCATGCTCATTACTTGCAGATCTACAGGACTACATGCTACTGAGATTGCTGAAACCATCCTCAGCGAGGCTATTGACATTGCTTTCCTCACAGAAACCTGGCTCAATGACCACTCAATGGCCATCCTTGACCTACTCACTCCGCCTGTCTACTCCATCATTAGACAGGACAAACCTGATAAAACAGGTGGAGGTCTAGCCATAATCCACAAAACTGAATTCCAAATCTCCCCTCTTAAGAATACTGAATACTCAGCCTTTGAATACCTCGGCGCGGAACTCAATATCAGAGGCTCCCCACCTCTCAGACTGCATAATATCTACCTCCCTCTTGGTGAGCTCCCACCCTTCGCCAAAGAGCTATCGACCTTCTTACTCACTTCTCCCTTTCTGACTAGGAGAATGTCTTTTTAGGAGATTATAACATTCATTGGAATAATGCTGATGATCCCACTGTCAGGCGCCTCGCTACCTTTCTTGAGATGAATGACCTAAAGCAACTCTGCGACAAACCTACCCATATCAAAGGTGCTACACTTGACGCCATCATCACTAGCACCGATCTGGTCTCACTTACTGACATCGTCCCTATTGACTGGTCTGACCACCACCTCATTCTGTTCAACATTTTGACCAGCGTCTTTCCATCCCCATTCCTAAATAACACACCTCAGATGTGGACCAGACACCTCAAACAAGTCCCTCCTACTGAACTCAAGTCAAAAATTCAAGCTCAACTGCAACTTCTCCCGCACTCCCATAACGCAAACGAGCTTACTGACCACTTCAACAAGGCAATTACCGATGTCCTTGACCAAGTTGCACCCCTTAAGCTAAAACAAGAAAGAGCAATTCAGTCTAAATATTGCTTCAATCAGGAGCTCAATAATGAAAGAAGACATCTTAGACTAGCAGAAAGAACTTGGAGACAACACCCCTCGCCTTCACATTTTGCTCTCCTTAGATCTGCAATATCAACTTATAAGAAGCACATTTTCAGTGAAAAAGCATCTTTCTTCCGTTCCCAACTGGATCATGCTAAAAATAGGCCCAGAGAACTCTTTACCACTGTCAGAAGACAAACTTCCTCTGCCCCTCCTGACCTGACGGCCTCCAACGAAAGATGTGAGGAAATTGCCAGCTTCTTCACAGACAAAATTGCCAAAATTGCTCAATCCTTCCCTCAAATCATGGCCTATCACAATCACCAAATCTCTCTTAACATCTCCCCTTTCTCCACACCAACCCAGCCTCCTGATCCTTTCTTCAATTTATCTACTCAAATTGGTTCTGGAGACATCCTTTCCAACACACAATTGAAAAACGACGCCACTTGGATTGATTTCAAACCCATGTCTGAGCTTGAAGTCTTTAATATCATATCGAAATTAAAGCCGACCTCTCATATCACAGACCCACTTCCAACTAAGCTAGTACATAACCTAAACCACATCATTGTCCGATGTTGGATAAAAATTATTAACACCTCCCTCACCTCCGGGTGCGTCCCTGACTCCCTTCAACTTGGGCAAATTACTCCCATTCTTAAAAAACCACAAGGCTGACCCTAATGATCCCAACAACCTCATTTCCATCTCTAACCTCCCACTCCTAGCAAAAAAACATGGAGAAATGTGTCTTACAACAACTCAACAGACACATAGGCAAATACAACCTACTTGACTCCTTCCAATCTGGTTTCAGGAAAGGCTGTAGTACCGAAACCGCCATGCTTAACATTGTTGATGACATTCATTGTTCCATAGAGAATGGAGAGGCTTGCCTTCTTATCCTTCTGGACCTCTCAGCAGTGTTCGATACACTCAATCATTCATCCTTACTGGAATCTCTCAAGAATCATTCTGGCCTCAGTGGCACTATCCTAAACTGGTTCACCTCCAACCTCCAACACCGAACTCAACAAATTAAAATTAACTCCTGCCTCTCCAATCCTACTCCTTTCTCTCTGGGTGTCCCCCCAGGGCTCAATTCTCTCCACCCTCTTCATGGAACCCCTTCCTATCATTTTGCATCAAGCCGGGATCAATTATCACCATTACGCTGACGACACGCAACTCTACTACAAAATCAACTCACACAGCTATATCCTTCATCTAAACAACGCCCTGAGCAACATTCAATCCTGGTTTTACTCCAACCATCTAAAATTGAACCCCAACAAAACGGAAATCATTCTATTCTCTCCCAAAAGTAACCACCTCCCTATCCAAGGCTGGATAACTGACCTCACAGCCCTAAACTGTCAGCTCACTCTTTCCAATTCGGCTAAATTCTTAGGTTTCATCCTGGACAAAAAATTGGCACTGAAGTACCATATCAATAACTCAGCCAAAGGAGCCCTTTTCACACTTGAACACCTAAAAAAAATCAAACCCTTCATCCCTCAAGATAACTTCAAATGGGTCTTCAATCTCTAGTACTCTCTAAACTTGACTATGGTAATGCTATTCTCACTGGAACCCCTAAAGCTTACTTTGCCCCCCTCAGATCCATGCTCAATATGGCTGCCCGGCTTATAACAGACTGCAAACGGTTTGATCACATCACACCTGCCCTCAAGTCCCTAAACTGGCTCCCTATTGAAGGAAGATGCATCTAAAAGACCGCCAGCATCACCCACAAAGCTCTTCGCTCTCAATCCCCGGCCTACTTAACAAATAAACTCACAAGAGCGGGAAGTGCCTGACCGATGAGAAGCTCTAATGCTCTTCTCGTTCCCCCATTGCTAAAAAATAAATCTACCCAGACTCGCTACTTCTCAGGAAATGTACCTAGCATCTGGAATGCCCTTCCGAGGGACCTTCGTTGCAACCCCTCCTACCTCGGCTTCAAAAGAGACCTTAAATGCCATCTCCTCAATACATATTGGAGAACATGATTCTTTCAGAACCTGATATCTTGTGGCATCTGTTCAGGTCATCTCTCTGCTGATCTGCTGGCCTTTCGTTTTACTTGTGCTCTCCTTATTGTTTACACCTACCCTGCTCTCCATGGTCTCCCATGCATTTTATGTTCAAACTACATTTCTGTAATTGTTTTGTGTTCTGTTAACACTGGCTCTTGTTATATTTAATTATGAGTGTTCCTCTGTCACACCACCCTTATTTTTTTAACTGTATGTAACCTTTGATCCTAAGATTTCTTTGCCTTTCTCCTGATTCAATGTGGATATTCTCATGTCCTTGATTGTATTTTGCATGTATCCATTGTTCCATTGATATTTGCCTTGCTCTTGCTCCTGTAAAGAGCTCTGATACCTCGGGGTCTAGGCAGCACTATATAAAACCTCTAAATAAATAAATAACTGTGTTCTCTGTTCTTCATACAATGCACAAACAAATGGGGCACTGTTGAGTTACATGGACACGGTATGAGGTCTTTCATAGAACACATGTTGGAGGGATGGGACACAAAAAATGGGCCTAGCCAAGCCATAATCTTCGTAAGTAAAATCTCAGCTAGCGTGGCACCGTAAGTAGGTATGGCTCAAGGTGAATACCCTAAATATCGATTCAGAAATATCGACTGCCCAGAATATCGAATTTAAAATATAGAGTGGACAGAATATCGAATTATCAAAATATAGATAGGTCAGAATATCGAAATAGGGGTACGAAATATCGATTTCCATAATATAGAATTTAAAAATATAGAATTCCATAATATCGAATTTTAAAATATAGATTACCATAATATCGAATTTAAAAAAATAGATATCTATAATATCGAATTTTTTTTAGTGTTATGTATGGTAGTATATGTGTTAAAATTATGTATTATTTTTGTAATGTATGTTTAATTTTTGTAAACTAATGAATGTTATGTAATTTAATTTTTGCGTAATTTAATTTCATAGCAGGTTGTGGGTTTATAGGGGAATAGGGTGGGAGCTAATTTAATTATGGTTAATTAACTATCAATTATATTTATATGTTTTGATAATTAATGGATTGATAATTAATTATTAATTGGTAATTAATTTTTATTAATTGGTAATTAATTTATATTAATTGATTAATTGATAATTATGGTAATTGTATTTTTTATTATTAGGAGCGGGTTGTGGGTTTGTAGGGGAATTGGGTGGGAAGTAATTTAATTGTAATAAAGTAAATATTATTTTTATTTATGTGTATTGATAATTAATTGATAGTTATTAACTGGTAATTAATTTGTATTAATGGGTAAATAATTTGTATGAATTGCTAATTAATTTTTATTAATTGCAAAATATTTTATTTTAATTGATTAAATGATAATAATGTTAATTGTATTTTTTATTATTGGGAGTGGGTTGTGGGTTTATAGGGGAATTGGGTGGGAAGTAAATTAATTGCAATAACGTAAATATTAATTATTTTATTTATGTGTATTGATAATTGATAATTAATTATTAATTGGTAATTAATTTGTATGAATTGCTAATTAATTTTGATTAATAGCTAAATAATTTTTATTAATTGATTAATTGATAATGTTAAATGTATTTTTTATTATTGGGAGTGGGTTGTGGGTTTATAGGGGAATTGGGTGAGAAGTAAATTAATTGTAATAAAGTAAATATTAATTTTTATTTATATGTATTGATAATTAATTGATAATTAATTATTAATTGGTAATTAATTTTTATTAATTGGTAATTATTTTTTATTAATTGGTAATTCATTTTTTCAATGGTAAATAATTGTTATTAATTGGTAATTATTTTTAATTAACTTTTTATTGGTATTGATAATTAATGTAATCTTATTTTAAAATTAAATCATTACTTTCCCTAGTTTTGCACTCACTGGAGTGGGAATAGTAATTTTTACCCTCCTGCTATCCAACGCTCTCCCTAAACAGTAGGAGTGGGAATAGTCATTTTTACCCCTACACTATCCAGCGTTTTCCCTACTGTTGCATTCACTGGAGTGGGGATAGTAATTTTTACCCCTACGCTATCCAACGCTTTCCCTACTGTTGCACTCACTGGAGTGGGAATAGTAATTTTTCCCTTCCCGCTATCCAACACTTTCCCTACTGTTGCACTCTCTGGAGTGGGAATAGTATATTTTATCCTCCCGCTATCCAACGCTTTCCCTACTGTTGCACTCTTTGAAGTGGGAATGGTAATTTTTACCCATACGCTGTCCAACGTTTTCCCTACTGTTGCACTCACTGGAGTGGGAATAGTAATTTTTACCCCTACGCTATCCAACGCTTTCCCTACTGTTGCACTCATTGGAGTGGGAATAGTAATTTTTCTCTTCCTGCTATCCAATGCTTTCTGTACTGTTGCACTCTCTGGAGTGGGAATAGTAATTTTTACCCCTACGCTATCCAATGCTTTCCCTACTGTTGGAGTCACTGGAGTGGGAATAGTAATTTTTCCCTTCCCGCTTTCCAACGATTTCCCTACTGTTGCACTCTCTGGAGTGGGAATAGTAATTTTAACTCTCCCGCTATCCAACGTTTTCCCTACTGTTGCAGTCACTGGGGTGGGAATAGTAATTTTTACCCCTATGCTATCCAACGCTTTCCCTACTGTTGCACTCACTGGAGTGGGAATAGTAATTTTTCCATTCCCGCTATCCAACGCTTTCCCTACTGTTGCACTCTCTGGAGTGGGAATAGTAATTTTTACCCTCCCGCCATCCAACGCTTTCCCTACTGTTGCACTCTGTGGAGTGGGAATAGTAATTTTTACCCCTACGCTATCCAACGTTTCCCCTACTGTTGCACTCACTGGAGTGGGAATAGTAATTTTTACCCCTACGCTATCCAACGCTTTCCCTACTGTTGCACTCATTGGAGTGGGAATAGTAATTTTTCTCTTCCTGCTATCCAATGCTTTCTGTACTGTTGCACTCTCTGGAGTGGGAATAGTAATTTTTACCCCTACGCTATCCAATGCTTTCCCTACTGTTGGAGTCACTGGAGTGGGAATAGTAATTTTTCCCTTCCCGCTATCCAACGATTTCCCTACTGTTGCACTCTCTGGAGTGGGAATAGTAATTTTAACTCTCCCGCTATCCAATGCTTTCCCTACTGTTGCACTCTTTGGAGTGGGAATAGCAATTTTTTCCCCTACGCTATCCAACGTTTTCCCTACTGTTGCACTCACTGGAGTGGGAATAGTAATTTTTACCCCTATGCTATCCAACGCTTTCCCTACTATTGCACTCACTGGAGTGGGAATAGTAATGTTTCCATTCCCGCTATCCAACGCTTTCCCTACTGTTGCACTCTCTGGAGTGGGAATAGTAATTTTTACCCTCCCGCTATCCAACGCTTTCCCTACTGTTGCACTCTCTGGAGTGGGAATAGTAATTTTTACCCCTACGCTATCCAACGCTTTTCCTACTGTTGCACTCACTGGAGTGGGAATAGTAATTTTTACCCCTACGCTATCCAACATTTTCCCTACTGTTGCACTCACTGGAGTGGGAATAGTAATTTTTACCCCTATGCTATCCAACGCTTTCCCTACTATTGCACTCACTGGAGTGGGAATAGTAATGTTTCCATTCCCGCTATCCAACGCTTTCCCTACTGTTGCACTCTCTGGAGTGGGAATAGTAATTTTTACCCTCCCGCTATTCAACGCTTTCCCTACTGTTGCACTCTCTGGAGTGGGAATAGTAATTTTAACCCCTACGCTATCCAACGCTTTCCCTACTGTTGCACTCATTGGAGTGGGAATAGTAATTTTTCTCTTCCTGCTATCCAATGCTTTCTGTACTGTTGCACTCTCTGGAGTGGGAAGAGCAATTGTTTCCCCTACGCTATCCAACGTTTTCCCTACTGTTGCACTCACTGGAGTGGGAATAGTAATTTTAACCCCTACGCTATCCAACGCTTTCCCTACTGTTGGAGTCACTGGAGTGGGAATAGTAATTTTTCCCTTCCCGCTATCCAACGATTTCCCTACTGTTGCACTCTCTGGAGTGGGAATAGTAATTTTAACTCTCCCGCTATCCAATGCTTTCCCTACTGTTGCACTCTTTGGAGTGGGAAGAGCAATTGTTTCCCCTACGCTATCCAACGTTTTCCCTACTGTTGCACTCACTGGAGTGGGAATAGTAATTTTAACCCCTACGCTATCCAACGCTTTCCCTACTGTTGCACTCATTGGAGTGGGAATAGTAATTTTTCTCTTCCTGCTATCCAATGCTTTCTGTACTGTTGCACTCTCTGGAGTGGGAATAGTAATTTTTACCCCTACGCTATCCAATGCTTTCCCTACTGTTGGAGTCACTGGA
Organism: Triturus cristatus; assembly: GCF_964204655.1. Classification (NCBI taxonomy): domain Eukaryota; kingdom Metazoa; phylum Chordata; class Amphibia; order Caudata; family Salamandridae; genus Triturus; species Triturus cristatus. The sequence continues at coordinate 650,422,132 of NC_140590.1, forward strand.
GTGGGAATAGTAATTTTTCCCTTCCCGCTATCCAACGATTTCCCTACTGTTGCACTCTCTTGAGTGGGAATAGTAATTTTAACTCTCCCGCTATCCAATGCTTTCCCTACTGTTGCACTCTTTGGAGTGGGAAGAGCAATTGTTTCCCCTACGCTATCCAACGTTTTCCCTACTGTTGCACTCACTGGAGTGGGAATAGTAATTTTTACCCCTATGCTATCCAATGCTTTCCCTACTATTGCACTCACTGGAGTGGGAATAGTAATGTTTCCATTCCCGCTATCCAACGCTTTCCCTACTGTTGCACTCTCTGGAGTGGGAATAGTAATTTTTACCCTACCGCTATCCAACGCTTTCCCTACTGTTGCACTCTCTGGAGTGGGAATAGTAATTTTTACCCCTACGCTATCCAACGCTTTCCCTACTGTTGCACTCACTGGAGTGGGAATAGTAATTTTTACCCCTACACTATCCAACGTTTTCCCTACTGTTGCACTCACTGGAGTGGGAATAGTAATTTTTACGCTCTCACTATCCAACAAAATCTCTACTTTTTTTACATTACTTTTATTATGTTTACATTTTAAGCTTTTTGATATTATATTATGTATGTTTTATTTAATTGTTTTTAATATTTAATTACTTTTATATTATTTTTAATACATTTAAAAAATTCGATATTTTAGCTAACTATATTTTAACATTCTGGTGCCGATTCCGATCCTGTAAAACCCGGGTACAAATGGTCGTACGGAGCGTTTTCTCCGTACGACTCGTACCCAGGAATTCCACCGTACAAACGAGCAAGTACGATTCGTACAGAAATACCATTTCCGTACGAATCGTAAAAAACACCGTACGGCTAAAAAATACATACAATTCCGATCCTGGACAGCGCGTCCGCGACGTCCGCACGGAGTCAGGCAGCGTTTAACGGACCAGCAAGTACGATTCGTACCTACAGTACTCCGCACGGCTATATTTTTACGGGAGCCAAAAAGTGCCTGAAAAGCTGCGATGCACGAGGAAAAGGGGGCCCGCTACGCGACGTACACGCCATCACCCACATCGTACGTGTCATCATGTACGGTGCGTACCCCAACATGGCATATGTACGGTGCGTACCCCTCACCCCCCGTATGTACGGCGCGTACCCCCCACCCACCATATGTACGGTGCGTACCCCCCACCCCCGTATGTACGGCGTGTACCCCCCACCCCCGTATGTACGGTGCGTACCCCCACACGCGTATGTCCGCACCGTACCCCAGGCGTACCCCCCACCTGTGTATGTTCACACCGTACCCCAGGCATACCCCCCACCCCCGTATGTTCGCACCGTACCCCAAGCGTACCCCCCACCCGCGTATGTTTGCACCGTACCCCAAGCGTACCCCCCACCGCGTATGTTCGCACCGTACCCCAGGCGTACCCCAATCCTCGCGTATGTACGGTCCGTACATACGCGAGGATTGGGGTACGCCTGGGGTACGGTGCGAACATACGCGGGTGGGGATACGCCTGGGGTACGGTGCGGACATACGCGGGTGGGGGTACGCGCCGTACATATGGGGGGTGGGGGGTAAGGTGTGGACGTACGCGGGAGGGGTGGGAGGCTGGGGGGGGCATATGACTCGTACCCCTGGCACAAGTGAACCCGGGGTAGGGCTCGAACAAAGTTCAGTCCGTACGGAGCCTTTTCCATGCGCTTGTGTTTTCGGACGGGCGGTACGGATCGTACTTGCGCGCTCGGACTTCAGTTTTACGATTTGTATGTACAACTGTCCGGGGACGTCTTGTAGACTTTTCCCGAGGCGATTCGTATGTATTTTCCACGTACGAATCGTACTTCGCTGTTTGTACGGGACTTGTACGATTCGTACGTAAAAAAATACGGATACGAGTCGTACGGGAAAAAAAAAACTAGGATCGGAATCGACCCCTCTATATTTTGGTATCGATATTTTAGTGCTTACCTGTTTGTAGATAGGGAGTCGATATTCTGTCCTTCTATATTTTGGTGTCGATATTTTGGGCATTCTATATTATGTCCCTTGATATTTAGTCACTGAACCGTACGAATCGTACAAGTCCCGTACAAACGGCGAAGTACGATTCGTACGTGGAAAATACATACGAATCGCCTCTGGAAAAGTCTACGAGATGTCCCCGGACAGTTGTACGTACAAATCGTAAAACTGAAGTCCGAGCGCGCAAGTACGATCCATACCGCCCGTCCGAAAACACAAGCGCATGGAAAAGGTTCCGTACGGAGCGAACTTTGTACGAGCCCTACCCCGAGTACACTTGTGCCCGAGGTACGAGTCGTACGCCCCCTCCCAGCCTCCCACCCCTCCCACCCCTTTGTACGAGCCCTACCCCGAGTACACTTGTGCCCGGGGTACGAGTCGTACGCCCCTCCCAGCCTCCCACCCCTCCCACGTACGTCCACACTGTACCCCCCACACCCCATATGTACGGCGCGTACCCCCCACCCCCGTATGTACGGCGCGTACCCCCCACCCCCGTATGTACGGCACGTACCCCCCACCCGCATATGTCCGCACTGTACCCCAGGCGTACCCCCCACCCACATACGCGGGTGGGGGGTACACCTGGGGTACGGTGCGGACATACGCGGGTGGGGGGTACGCGCCGTACATACGGGGGGTGGGGGGTACGCGCCGTACATATGCCATGTTGGGGTACGCACCGTACATGATGACATGTACGATGTGGGTGATGGCGTGTACGTCGCGTAGCGGGCCCCCTTTTCCTCGTGCATCACAGCTTTTCCGGCACTTTTTGGCTCCCGTAAAAATATAGGTGTGCGGAGTGCTGTAGGTACGAAACGTACTTGCTGGTCTGTAAAACGCTGCCTGACTCAGTGCGGACGTCGCCTACGCGCTGTCCAGGATCGGAATTGTATGTATTATTTAGCCGTACGGTGTTTTTTATGATTCGTACGGAAATGGTATTTCTGTACGAATCGTACTTGCTGGTTTGTACGGTGGAATTCCGGGGTATGAGTCGTACGGAGAAAACGCTCCGTACGACCATTTGTACCCGGGTTTTACAGGATCGGAATCGGCACCTAGATGTTGTACATAATGGGAAGTATGTCACCACTATTCTCTTCCTCAGTTCGCCCTCCAATCTCTTTTCAGCTATCAATCTTAAAAGTACACTTTTAACCAGGGGTTTAGCCAATTGGTCTATACCCAATGGAATTTCAGACAGTTCCATCCTATTCATAGCTAGTTTCTCGGGTCTTTGTAGATTCTGAAGAATTTAAACCCCACAATTAGACTACACAATACACATCTTCTTTCACTGCTTCATTACCCTCATTCAAATCAACTTAATGAACTCACATCTCACTGTGTATATATACGTGTCAATTCTTATATGACAATTTTATCATTCAAAATCTCTGATATCTGTCCAAGTTGTCAGTTCCACCTTTCTCTGCCTTAACTATCTATGTCAGCACCAAACATTAATGCTTAACACTACATTCTATACACATCCATTGTCCTCACACTTCAAACTCCTGTGCTCTGAATATAAATCTCTCTCATCCATCCTTGGGCATCCTATGGGCATCAGTAATAAATACTCACCAGATCCTGCTGTTCCTCTTGCATCCAATCTATCTTAAAAGAATTAATTAAATTACTCTTTATTCTGCATGCACTTGTGACCAGTGAGATCGAACCCTGCTTATCTAATACATGAATCTTACTCTCCCTAATCCACCACTGTTGCATTAGTGACATTTCCGAGTCTATATTACTTGAACCTAAAGCTTACTTCTTTATAGCTAATGCATTCCTCTTGGGAACTCTATATCAATTGCACTACATCTCTTTTTAACCAATTTGCAAATCATACCCTCATTCTGACCAAACTGCAAACCATAGTTATAACATAAAATAAAATGAAAATTCAATAGGCTCTGCCTGTTTATGTCAACACCAAACAAAAATTCTTAGCACTACATTCTATACACCTCCGTTGTCTACACCTCACTTTCTATGACCTGCAGCATAATTTGATAAAATACTCACCACAAACTCCCATGCTTCCAACATATTTCACTTTTATCAGTCCTTCAACGACCCCATGATACGGGCTTTACTTATAGGCACAAAAAAAATCTTACTTAGAATCAAAGTCCCATCATCTTAAACTATCAGTATCTCTCATCCATTTCATTAATACTTACCAGATCCTTCTGATCTTCTTACTTTCCCATTTCAATATCACCTGTCAAACCGTGGCCCTTCTGAGCCTTCATTTAAATACCTTTCTACTACTAATCAATCACTTTCAAACTCTCTAAATTGCAAACACCTGCACTTAGTTACTCGAACTACAGAACTACAATTTTACAACTGAAGGAGGTACTCATCACCACCACTTCCTATCACTCACTCAATCTCAAAAAATTAAATTACATTACACCTCCTTCTGCATGCATTTGCAGACCAGTGGGATCAAACCCTACTTATCTCATGCATGAATCTCACTCTCTCTAATCCCCTAGACTATGACACATGGCTCCCTCCAGAATCTTAGTGGGCCCTGGGGCTACCCCATCCCCCAGAGCTTTTTTTTAATTAAAGGCAAGGGGGGCCGCCAAGGGGGGTTTCTGTTTTACGGTCCCGTCAGTAGAACAGATCGGTCAGGTGGTGAAAACCATCAGATCCGGTAACCCAATGGACCCTTGCCCACCTAAGATAATGCACCTGTTTCCAGAGATACTTAGTGAACAGCTATATGGCTTGTTCTCAGAGATAATCCATTCAGCAATCTTCCCAGATGCCTGGAAAATTGCATCAGTCATCCCATTACTAAAAAAAAGTAATCTGGACCCCAATGAACCCAGTAGCTATCGACCAATTTCTAGAATACCCTTCCCAGCTAAAGTGCTGGAGTACCTGATTAACAAACAATTGAAGGACCTAATAGTATCTAGAAATTACCTGGATAAATTACAATATGGGTTTAGGGAGCAGCATGGTACCGAGACAGCCTTGGTCATGGCAGCTGAAGGTCTCAGGGGCATTCTAGACGCAGGAGGGAAGGCCGCCTTGATCTTGTTAGATCTGTCGGCGGCCTTCGACACTGTGAACCATGATATCCTCCTGACCCACCTGGATGAACTGGGGATCCAAGACTCTCTTCGTCTACTGATGTCTTCCTTTTTGAGAGATAGAACCTTTTCAGTCATTCTGGGAGAATTTGCTTCCAACCCCTTCAGGGCACCGTGTGGTGTACCTCAGGGCTCGGCACTGAGGCCCACTCTTTTTAATATCTACGTTGCTCCCCTGGCCTCAATTATTAGAAAATGTGGGTTCGTACCGGTCTCGTATGCTGATGACACACAAATAGTGGTGTCAGTATCGGGCAATATAGAGGAAACAGCAGATCGTTTTAGGGACTGCATGATACAAGTGAACCAATGGATGCAGTGTAACTGCTTAAAGCTGAACGGCGAAAAAACAGAGGTCATGCTGCTGGGCACTAAGGCTGATTTCTGGTCCCCCAAATGGTGGCCTGATAATCTGGGTGACTGCCCAACCCCAGTACGGAAAGTCAAACATCTCGGATTTATCTTCGATGATAAACTGACCTTTAATGCCCAGACTAATAATCTGTCTTCCTCCATCTGGCACATATTAAAAACGATCAGAAGAATATGCCCATTTATCCCCTTTGATTCACGGAAAACAGTGGTTACGGCGCTTGCCATGTCTAGATTGGACTATGGCAATGCTTTATACACAGGGATCTAAACTCAATATCTGACCAAACTGCAACGCCTCCAGAATGCAGCAGCAAGAGTGGTGTTGGACATTCCCAGATCCGAATCAGTCTCCGATAGATTGAAGGACCTACACTGGCTGCCCGTGGACAAAAGGATCCAATTTAAGTCCTTGTGTCTGGCATATAAGGCACTTCACGGCTCAGGACCACAATTCCTGAGAACTAAATTCAAATGGTATGTCCCAGTTAGAAGTCTCAGATCCACTAACGCAAAACTCGTCCAAGTACCCAAGTTCAGACAGACTAGGTGGGGAGGAAGAAGTTTCCTGCTGAGGACTACCAAGTTATGGAACCATCTACCCATCAATATAAAAAACAGCCCGACGCTTTTGGCCTTCAGGAAGGCAGTCAAAACATGGCTATATCCCTGTTAAGCATTCCTGCAGTAACCTATGTGTATCCAATAATAGCGCCAAGACTCCTTCGGGCATTTGTGCGCTCTACAAATTTAAAAATCAAATCAAATCAAATCATGTGGCCCTCGTCCCGAGCCTTATTATGCCTTGGGACCCCAACTCCCAGGACTGTTTATTTTAATTAAAGGGGAGAGGGTTGCATGCCTCCCCCCTCCAGAGATTTATTAGGCCCTGGGGACCCCATCCCTCAGGGTCACTAGTTAAAATAAAGGGGAGGGGTACCCTTTCCCTGAGCAGTTATTGGCCGCAGGGACCTCATCCCCCAGGGCCTGCTTTACTTAAAGGTGGATGCCATGGTGCCCATCCAAGTCATGTACCATATACATGGTGGGGGGCAACGAAGAGAGCCACAAGACCCCCGTGGCCCCAGCTGGCTCCCCATATGCAGTATGACCTGGCATTGATCCTGCCTGCAGTGAGCAGCTACTAATGCTGCTTCCTGCGGGTGGGAGCAATATTTTGAGCTGTTTCCATGACAGCATCAGTTCGAGCAGGGAAACAGCTCAAAGTTGCTCCATATTCCTTAAGCTCCCGCCAGCTGGTAGCAGACTTTGTGCTTTCTTCCGCTTGGCGGGAGAATAAAAAATGCTCCCGCAGGTGCAGGCAGGGAAACTGCTACGTCCCGGGTGTGGGCTTCCCGGGACATAACTAGTGAGCTGGCCTCAGGGGTTGGGGTTCCCGGGGCCACTGAAGGTCACATGGCCCCCTCCCTTTTACAAAGATTAGCAGCCCTGTAGGATGTGGTCCCCTGTGCCATTAGAGGCTTGGGGATACAGCTGCATGACTTCCCTCCCCTTAAAAAATATGCTTTGCGCCATGGGATGGGCTCCCCAGGGCCGAAAGCCCCCCTCCACCTCAAAAATACATTGGGTCCCATTGGATGGGGCTCCTGGGACAGTAAATGGCCGGGAAGGGGGCAGCATACTCTCCCCCTGAACAAAACATTGGGACTCAGGGATGGAGTTCCCGAGGTCAAAAATGGTCCAGGGAGGGGGGACGCTTTCCCCACTCCCCCAAAAAATCATATGCATCATCCTCCTGGCCCTGGCCTACTCTTGTGGGTTTAGAAAAGAAGGGCAGGAACCCGCACTTCTTTTTTAAAAAAAATGTTGCAGCAGATTTGCAGATCCTCCACAAATTTGCCGCAAAATAAAAAAAAAACGTTTTTGGTCCCGACCCCACCACCAGGCTTAGGGTGTCAGGGTATCTGTACCCTACCCCCTTATTTCTTTTTTGTGTGTTTTTCTTAATTACTCAGAATGAGTACAGAGTCCTAAGATGGCAGTCACCATTTCCTAGGTGAGGTGGCAGCAGCCAATCAGATCTCACTTTGAGATCTGTCAGCTCCACGGGTCCTCTGCGGAGTGAAATATACAATTTTCTTTCACCTTAATTAAACTACTGAACGGATTTAAACCAAAACACAAAAAGCACTCTTTCTGGACCAAAATCTAGCTGTCTGTCAAATTTGGTGTAAATCTGTTCAGAGTTTTGGGCTGTAGCAGTGAAGATCTTATTGAACAATGAATGGGGAAAACGTGTTTTGGCACTCCGCATTTTTCTTGACCACTGCTTGACAGATCACCCAAAACGTTCCATGCTCAAACTAGTCAAAACGTAGCACTCATTTAGAAAGTTTCAAGGAGATTCGTCACACAGGGCCAAAGTTATTAGCAACACAAAAAATGAATTACCTATGGGAACATGATCCTAACTGCATCAACCCAGTTATATATGTATATATTCAAATCAAAAGATCTTGGCTAATGCCAGGCCTAAAAAACCACAATGGCACCTGGTGGAGTTGGCCCAATGCCATAGTAACACCTGCAACATCCATCCCCCTGTCGTCACACTATCTAGTAGCAGTATCACGTAAAACATCTAAAATAAAGCAAATGAACAAAAAGACTCACTGCCATGCTCCTTTCTTTGTGACTTGTAAGGTATCACAAACCGTTGAAATTTTAACGTTGGCAGGTGGGATGGCTTCTCTGGGCTAGGTGTGCAATGGGTTTTTGGCTCGCTGTGTCAGAGCTGGGATGGGCAGACTTTGGAAGCACAAAACTCCAAACGTTAATCGTAAATGTAAATTGTCTTTATATAGGACTTACTACCCCTGACAAGGCACTGAAGTGCTTTGTGGCAACTAGCACGCTACTTCGGAACCAAATAGTTGATTTAAATAGTCTTACATTAATAATATATGCTTTCCTTTTCCTTAATTTTGATAAGTTTGTTCTCTTGAGTTTTTGTGTGTTCTGTAGTGTTTTGAGTAGGGATAGAATGATGGAAATGGATTCGAATGAGGAAGTTGTATTAATGAACTAAAATAACAAACAGATTTGTGACTCACAAAGTCCACATGGCAAAGGTGGTAGTAAAGGGGCAGCCTGGCACCCTTCCTTGTGACTTATACCCAAACCAGTGAAAGATTACCATTAGCAGATGGCGTCCATTCCAGAGTAGAAACTGTCTTTTACAGAGGAATTCCACTGTTTGGAAGTCAGCTGCGAACACTGGGGGAAGCAGACTGGGGCCCATGACCACATCAGACTTTCTCAAGTCCCTTTTTACTGTGCCACATTTCTTTTTTATTACAGCACTAGTTCCTTTAAAGGACAGGGACTGTGTTTTGCAAAGATGAATGCAGAGCTGGTGGTCCGCTGTCCCTGGGAGGGCTCCATGTCTGCTTTCACATACATTCCCAAGGATTCACAGCAAGAAACGCCATAAATGAGCAAAGGTTTCTGTGAACCATTGCCAATTGCCGTCTTGTGCTCTGCCACAGTAGCACAACTGACAGAAGTAAAAAAATGTTGGGGGTCATCTCAGATGCTGTGTAACTGGTATAGTATCAGAATATCGAGTACTAAACATTCATGTCAAAAATACGGATAGGATATGTAGGTTTACTATACTTAACATCATTTATAAATACATAAATAAAAAATATATATGTGTATATATATGTGTATATATATATATATATACACACACACACACATTAATACATTACCTACTGGCAGTCACCAGTAGGTAGTTATAGTTAGGACCTAGATTCCATGGGAAAAGCATCTTTTGTTTTGCCAGTAAGTTTGACAAATTTTCACGAAATTATCAAAATTAGTACGCCACTCACTTCACTTGCTGGTTTGAAAGTTTCAGGGTGATTCACCAAGCAGGGTCCGAGAAAAAAGTTGGATAACAAAACGCATTTTCCCCATGCACTTTTCCATAGGGATTTTGAATACGAGTACAGCCTGAACCGCTGCAAGGAATTACACCAAATTTAGGAGAAAGCTAGCTCTTGGTACAGAACGCATACTTTTTGTGATTTGATGTAAATCTATTCAGTAGGTTTTGAGTAATTAAAGGAAAACCACATTTTTATATCTGGGGATGCGAAGCCACCATGGATCACAGAGATCTCATGCTGAGATCTGAAAAACATTTAAAAAAATGAAAGAAAAGGGGTCAGGGTAGCAATACACTGAACCCCTGCCTCTGGGGCTGGGGTCACGTATGGACCCTGCGAGGGCAAAAAAGCATTTTTTTAAAAGTTTTTCTCCAAAATCGCTGGTGGATCCGTGAATCCAGTGATTTTGTTTTTTTAAAAAAACAAGCACAGTTTCCCACACTTGTTTTTTTTTTAAGCCCATGGGTGTGCCAGGTCCTGGGGGCAAGCATTTTAGGAATTCAAAGGGAGAGGACACACGCAGCCCCCCTCTGTGCACTTTATAGTGCCCTGGGGACTCACTCATGTATACAGTCTCTCACATATTCACTCATTTCTATATACACCACTTACACACCCACTCACTCACCCATACAGGCACTCCCACAGCCACTTACCTTAGTATATAACCTTTAGAAAACAGTCATAATCACTGGACAATGTCTTCAGTGAAGTATTTTGAGATGTCATTAGTGATGTCATCAGTGATGTCATTCGAAATGTCATCAGTGATGTCACTGACCATGTCATGAGTGATGTAATATATGAGATCATAAGCACTGCATTGTGGGGGCATACGTTATAGTTAGCTCAGCTAACTATAACTGCTGAATTTCACTGGTTTTGAACGAGTGAAACCTGAGCCTAACTATAATGTCCCTGTAACCTTTGTTTTTTTCAGTGAATTTCTAAGGTTTTTAAAAATTATATTTCCTAACTTTAAAGACCCTGTAACCTTTGTTTTTTCAGTGAATTTTGAAGTTTTTTTAAAAATGGAACTTCCTAACTATAACGTCCCTGTAAGCTTTGTTGTTTTCAGTGGCTATAGATATATATTTATATTACCTACTGGCGATAGTTTTGTTTTGTTAATAACTTCGGCACCACTTGGCGCATCTTTATGAAATTTGCCCCAAGAAAAGCCTTACTTTACCTTGTTCTTAGGGACTTTCAAATCTCGAGAGGAGTGCGGCTGGGGTGCTTCCTTGCTCCATTCCTGTTTACTTTATATATCAATGGTTTAGAAGGTATCCTACTTAAGGAGTGCAGGGATTTGCCTTCTGCTTCTGCTCGCCCAATCCATGCACTCCTCTATGCAGACAATGTGGTTTTGCTGGCCCGCACGCCCATTGGTCTACAAAGGGTTGTAACATCTTTTTCACGATTCATGATAAATTTGGGCCTGACAATTAACTGCTCCAAAACGTTCTCGATGAGATGTGGGCATGGGGAAATTAAAAAGAAAAACTCAATATTTATTAATTCGAAGGCTTTGGAAAATTCTAATACATTTTCCTATTTAGGAATTCTGTTTGATCAGTCTGGCTCCTGGAGTAATGCAATTAAGACTAGAAGGCTCTTATTCTGCAAGTCACTGATGGCTTCAACAAATTTTAGTAAGAAAATGGGTAGATGTTTGCCAGGGGAATTATTATGCATTTACAGGGCAACATGTGTAGCGATTGCCACCTATGGCGCAGGCATATGGGGGTATGCTAATGTTAATTCGCTACAAAAAGCTGAAAATACTTTCCTTAGGTTTCTTCTGGCAGTACTGGACAGCACGTCTACACTTATCTGTTACTCAGAACTTGGCTTACCTTACCTCAAGGACGTGATTAAAACACAACCTGTCCTTCTGTGGCATAGGGTCTGGACCAATGAAGAATCTGCATTTAACCGTCTAATTTTAAAGGATGCATTGGGCACTGATGGGGTTAACAAAATAAGATGGCTACACTATGTTAAGATGTTTTTAACTCAAATAGGTCATAGGGATTATTTTAATGAACCTTTATCTACGCGCCAGGTACCCAGAAAGGATCTAAAGGATTTATGTATGTCATATTTGAGTGAACTTAGATTTACTAGTGAAATGACCAAATCCACGGTGATGGCACATCACCTTACATTGATCACAGTCAAAATACAGCCTTACATCTTGTTAACTACTAAGGATTTTGACAGGTACCTGTTAACGCGTTTCAGACTTAACATCTTGCATAGAACCTTGAGCTTCCCTGAGGTAAATGACTGGTCTAGATCACTTTGTAACTGCCCTTGTGATGATATATCAGCCCAGTCATCTATACATATTCTGTTTTTTTGCAAATTTTATTCTATACCCAGGAAAAGATGGATAGTCCCAGTACTAAAGAGAATGGAACTGAGACGCTGCCGCCCGGCATTTCTGGCGTTACAGAACTTAGATACTGTATTTACTGTTGCTTCTGTCACTGCCTTTTTAAAAACTATTTTTACCTTTCGTGAATCAATTGTAATATGAATTCCTATTTATTTGTTTTTAGCTGTATTTATCTTTTTTATCTCAATTATGTAAGTTGTCTGAGATTTATAAATTGTACTTTTATGGTTATTTGTATTATTCAATAACCGAATAAAGTTCTTTGATTGATTGACCTTGTTCTGCATGGAAAGTTTCAGGGTGATTTGTTAAGCAGAGGCCGAGAGAAAGGGGGTCCCAAAACGACTTTTCCCCATGCAATGTCTATGGGGATTTTGCAATTTTAAGCTACGGCGATAGGCCGAACCACTGAATGGATTTACACCAAATTTGGCAAAAAGCTATCTTGTGGTCCAGAAAGAGCCCTTTATGTAATTTAGTGTAAATCTGTTCAGTAGTTTTGGAGTTATTAAAGAAATAAAACTTTGTATATCTAGGGACGCGGATTCTCTACGGAGCCACACGTAACTGCGGATCCAATTATATATTACTTTACGTTAAAAAAAAACATACACATTCACTAACAAAACCAAAGGTTACAGGAAAGTTACCCACACAAAACCATACAAATTCAGCAGTTATAGTTATACTTAGCTGAAGAAACTATAACTCATGCCGTTAAGTAACTTTACGTGCTGCGGCAAAAAATGATGGATGGAATGCTGAATGAATCAACCATTCACCTTCAGTCAAGAGATCTGGGTTAAATCCATTGTTCTTTTGCTCACTACGCCACCCCAATCTGGACTCATCCAGATGCAAATCAGTCTTGACCCTGCTCCTCAGCTCCTCATTGGAACAGTCTAGCTCGAACTGCCAAGCTGGGTCGTCTCTGGACTGGAAACAAGTATCCCGGGACCGGTTTTGGGGTTTCACTCCTCATCAGCCAGGCTAGCTTGAATCCAGTGGCACAGCGAACAAGGGGCCCATGTCTGGGCATACCCATCACACTTAGGGCAAAAAGTACTGCAGCAACAAATGACGGACAGAATACTGAATGAATCAAACATTCACTCCCAGTCAAAAGATCTGGGACCGGTTTCAGAGTAACTTTTTACATTTGTCACCCAAGTGTGCCCAGACATGGGTATGCCCAGATGTGTGTTCCGTGCTCTCCATGCCACTGGGGTCAAGCTAGCCTGGCTGATGAGGGATAAAGCCCTAAAACGTGTCCCAGGATGCTTGTTTCCGGTCCAGGGAGGACCTGGCCTGGCAGCTCGGGCTGGACTGTTCCCATGGGGAGCAGGGTCAAGTCTGATTTGCATATGGTTGGATTTAAACTGGAATGGCACAGGGAGCAAAAAACGATGAGTTTAGGCCCTGATCTCTGTACCGGGGTGAATGTTTGACATTATTCAACATTCTGTCCATCAATTGTTCTTCTTGCATTTGTCACCCTGGGTGGGACGGGTATGCCTAGATGTGGGCCCCATGCTCTTCATGCCACTGGAGTCAAACTAGCCTGGCTGATGAGGGGTGAAACCCCAAAACCAGTCCCAGGATCCTCGTTTCCGGTCTAGGGAGGACCTGGCCTGGCAGTTCGGGCTGGACTGTTCCCATGGGGAGCACGGTCAAGACTGATTTGCATATGGCTGGGCTTAAACTGGAATGGCATGTGGAGGAAAAAAAGATTGATTTAGGCCCAGAAATTTGTACTGGGGTGAATGTTTGACATTGTTCAGCATACTGTCCATCAATTGTTGTTTTTGCGTTAAGTAACTTTAGGCCACAAGTTTTAGTTTCTTAACATAAGTATAACTATAAGTATAACTGCTGAATTTCTATGGTCTTGTGTGAGTAAAACGTGAACCTAACTATAACGTCTATGTTACCTTTGTTTTTTTAGTGAATATATATATATATATATACCAGCTGCATTTGCACAAAGAGTACAGCACTCACAGGAGACTTCTGAACCAAAATGTATTGGCACAGGACACACACAAGATGCGTCTCGGCGACTGCCTTCCTCAATACAAAGCGGCAGCCAGAGACCACGCCATTAAATACAATTACAAATTCATTGGTGGTTGCGAGGTGACACAATCAACAAAGTACTAACCTCCCTGTTACAAACATTTCGGCCATCTTAGAACATGCAATCAGACATTCATTATTGCAGTCTACTCAGTGCAAATTCATTGATTCAAAAGTATTTCCACCCTGGATGGGCTACTACCAATGTACAAGAGTATTTACATTATCAAAAACGCAAAATTGCAAATTATGATCATTGAAATCAATCAAATCATAAACACAATACATATATATATATTAAAAAATATATATATATATTCATTGAAAAAAACAGGTTTCAGGGACGTTATAGTTAGTTGGACATTTCACTCGTACAAAACCAGTGAAATGTGGCCCATCATAGTTAGTTCAGCTAACTATAACTCGCACCCCCGCAATGCACTGCTGATGACGTCACATATTAGATCATTCCTACCCTGCCCGGACTCCGGCACTGCTCGGCCGATCTCCTGCTGCCGCTGAAGTCAGCTACCCTTTGCAACGAGCCCTTGGTTCCGACGCTCTTGGCTCCTCCGACATGGTGCCTGCCTGCTTCCGGAGGATTGAGGTCACCGGTTGCCAGTGGGTGACCCTGTCTGCAGGCGCCATTTGCAGGGACCTGCCATTTTCTCCCGAGGACCAGAAGAACCGGCGACGAGTCGATCCTTGTCCCTGAGATCCTCACTGGAGCCCGCTGGCTGGCACCTGAGACCGCTTGAGATCGAAGCTCCGTGGTGAACTCGCACACCGACATCCACTGCATAAAAACCCACTTTTTTTTTGTGCATATTTATATAGCGCAAACTCGACCCGAAGGTATTGGAGCGCTTTACATGAGCACCGTATTTACATTACACATTCAGGCACGGGGAGATTAAGTGATCTGCCCAGAATCACAGGATGTGGACGTGACTTCGAGGCTCGAACCCTGGTTTCCTGCACCAAAGTTGGCAGTTTAAGCCAATGGACCACATCCTCTCCCCATGAAGAACGAATCCCGAAACCGAAATCCCTACAGCCCTCATAGAACTTGGCTTCGCTGTTCTGGGCCGCCAGAGGGCCGAGAAATGAGCCACAACTGTAATAAAGACGATCATAATCCAAAATGATTACGTTGATTTATTGGCAGCACGGCATACATCCTTCATGTTGATCGCCAGTACAGTATCTGACCAAGCTGGAATCTCACACTCAAGCAATCCAATTGGAATATGGAATGTCATACAAAGGATGCACAGTGCTTATGATATCAATACATATTGTGATTACTTGTATACAATTAAATTATGTAAAGAACAGGATATAACATATCTCCCTTATCAACAATAAGAAATAAATATTTATATAGAGAACATAATCCAAAATGAACATGAATGAAACATAACATCTCTACTAAACAAAATCATGGAATCTTTTTGGAACATTTCTTATACGATGATTGATTTTGACTCTTGACGATATGGTATCCTTAAGATGTAAAGAAGGTGAAGAATTAAAATTATGATTATCATATCTAGTACCAGAACTTTGACAAGAATTTTGAACAGGACATTTGGCTAATCTTCTAACATTCCAGACTTTCCCATCTTGGGTAACAAAACTGTTAGAGAAAACTTTTTTTTATTTGTATGGCCTTACCAAACTTGCTGATCCCCTTATTAACAAATCCAGGTCTTAAAACTCTAACCCAATCTCCAATCTTAAAATTGTGTGTTTTTACTCTCCATTTATTGTTGTACCATTTTTTTGTCTTAAGTTGTTTTCCTTCCACTCTCTCCGCAGTGACATGCACACATTCATTATCATTAGCTAACACTTTACATTTGTCTTTGAACCACCATGGACATAGATTAGATGCAGGATCCCTCCCTTTTAATAATTTAAACGGACTAATGCCAGTAGTGGTGTGTGGGGTTATTCTATAAACCCACAACCGTTCTCTTAAAGCACACAACCAATCATTACCAAATTTTAAAGAATCTGAAACAAAAGATTTAAGGACTCTACTGAACCTTTCCACTTGTCCATTTTCGTGTGGTTCGTACAAGGAAGTAAACGTGTGCCTGATTCCACAATTATCAATAAAGGTATTCATTTCATGTGATGTTAGTTGTACGCCATTGTCAGTCACTAAATTTGCAGGACACCCTTCACGTGCGAAAACTTCCTGGAAGAAACAAATTACTGCACTGGTGGTAGCCTTTGACACAAACTTGACCTCAGGCCATTTTGAATGATAGTCAACAATGACTAAGGCAAATCTGGAATTCTCAGGTAAATGACAAAATGGTCCAGATATATCGAACGGTATTTTTTTGCCAAGGTTCCTTGGGCCAAGGGACAATTTTCATGGGTGGAACATTTACCTTCAACATCTTTTTACTGGATATACATTCATCACACTCCCTGACCACACGATCAATGAAACTGTCCATCCCTGGCCACCAGAAATAATTCCTAATCAACCTTTTCATTGCAGAAATCCCTGGATGAGTTTTGTGAGCTATTTTAAGAATAGTTTCCTGAACGCCTCTGGGTGGCACACATTTCCGACCTTTCAGAATTAAACCTCCTTCAAGCTCTAATTGATCTGATACATTGTAAAATGATATAAATTCTAGCCTTACTCGATATTTGTTAGGCCACCCTTCTAGAATACATCTTTTTAGATCATTCCATCTGTCATCCTTCTTTTCACATTCACACCAAATTTTTTCTGAAATGTCTTGGAACTGTGGAGTAACAAAATCATTTATACTTACAACAAATTCTATCTCTTGGACCAAATTAACATCATCATGATTACATGGTAACCGTGATAGGAAGTCTGCAGTGACATTTTTTTTTCCTGGCACATATTCAGTCTTGAAATTGTACTCTTGAAGTCTCGACACTAATCTAGAGATTCTAGCAGTTGAATTCCAACCTCCACCTGTAGACAGAATAGTAACTAAGGGTTTGTGATCTGTCCTGAGTATAAACCTACTTCCCCATACATAAATTCTATAATGTTCCACTGCCCATACACACGCAAGTAATTCTTTTTCGATGACAGAATATTTACGTTCTGTCTCATTCAGAGTTCTTAATGCAAATGCAACATTCCATTCATGCATACCTTCCCTTTGCGATAATACACTACCTAGACCATATAAACTGGCATCAACCGTAATAATGCACTCTTTTGTTATCCTAAATGGTTTTAACGTGGGTGCATTAACTACATCTTTTTTTATGTTTTCAAAAGCATTTTGCTGTTCAATTTCCCAAGTGAATGTGATATTTTGTCTTAGTAATTTTCGCAATGGTTCCATCTTTGTTGCAAAATTTTCAATGAATTTGCTATAATACTCACACATTCCTGCAAATGATAATAGTTGTTCTTTGTTCACAGGAGTGGGAGCATTGATTATAGCATCAACATTAGACCTTTGTGGTATAACACCATCACCAGATAGCGTATGGCCTAAATACTCCACAGATTGTTTAAAGAGTTTACACTTATGGGCTTTCAAAGTTAATCCATAACTATCTAATCTTTTACACACTTCATTAAAATGTGATTCATGTTCCTCAACATCCTTCGAAAAAAATTAAAATATCATCCTGGAAGCATTTAACATACCCATCTATGTCTCTGAAAATTTGGAACATGATTCTTTCGAAGACAGATGCTGCAGACGCCAAGCCAAACGGCATTTTGGTATACTGAAATAGGCCTTGTGGGGTAATGAATGCAGTTAATTTCTTTGATTCTTCTGTAAGCTCTATTTGGTGGTATGCAGATCTTGGGCCCGATTCACAGAACTAACTTAAGACAAAATCCTAAACTTACTACCATTTTCGTATTCACAGAAGGCACTTACTCATTTTGGTATTCACAGAAGACACTTACTCACTTCGGTATTCACAGAAGTTAGCAGTCCTAACTTTAGGACTCCTAAATGCCTTCTGTGAATACCAAAAGTCTTAAAATTAGGATTTTTCTCAGTTTAGGAGTCCTAAAGTTAGGACTCCTAACTTTACTACTACTAAACTTAGAAAAATCCTAATTTTAAGGCTATTCGGTATTCACAGAAGGCATTTAGGAGTCTTAAAGTTAGGAGTCCTAACTTTACTACTACTAAATTGAGAAAAATCCTAATTTTAAGACTTTCGTTATTCACAGAAGGCATTTAGGAGTCCTAAAGTTAGGAGTCCTAACTATACTACTACTAAACTGCGAAAAATCCTAATTTTAAGACTTTCGGTATTCACAGAAGGCATTTAGGAGTCCTAAAGTTAGGACTCCTAACTTCTGTGAATACCGAAATGAGTAAGTGCCTTCTGTGAATACCAAAATGGTAGTAAGTTTAGGATTTTGTCTTAAGTTAGTTCTGTGAATCGGGCCCCTTAAATCTAATGTAGAAAAAATGTTAGCGCCATCCAACATAGATACTACTTCATTAATATTTGGGAGTGGATGGCAATCTATGATGATGTTTGTATTTAAGACCCTCAAATCCACACATACCCTAAGTTTTTGGTCCGGTTTGCGTACCAAAACAATGGGTGAGACCCACTCGGAAGACTCTATGGGTTCGATAATACCCTCATTAGCTAAATCTTTCAACATCTCTCTTAATTCCTCCCTTACATTAATGGGAACACCTCTCAACTTTTGTTTAACCGGTATAGCATTAGCCTTTAAAACTATTTTGTGTGTAAAATGTTTCAACTGCCCAATTTGTCACAAAAAACTTATCATAAGTTTCAATAATCTTTGTTTCTTTTTTTTTTAAGTTATCCTTTGGATTTGTGATGACAATCTTATTGATAAAATTTTCGCCTAAAGAAACCGGTTCTTCCGATCGAGGATTAAGGATTATGCCCAACCTCCATTGGTCACGCCATCCCAAAACATTCACCCCTTTGATGGCAATGTAAAGTTTGATTTGAACTAATCTTCCTTTAAAACCTAAGGTGACTTGCAGAAAACCTTCTATATCAATCTTAGAACCATCAAAACGTTCAGCGTAATATCAGAAGATTGTAATTTGTTATAATCACAAACATCAACTAATTTTTCATTGAAATATTTCTTTGTGATTATTGTCCATGGTGATCCCGAGTCTACCATTAAATTTATATCAGTCTCCATGATACTGAAAGTGCATATAGGTGATTTCAGATTAATGTTAGGGTCTTTGTTTAAAATTGAAACCACAAAACCTTTATCTTGTTCTGTAGATTCATTGACACTGGTGACTTTGTATGATTCTGAATTATTGCTGACGTTATTGCGTGTACGATTGGAATGTCGTTTCACATCTCTGCATACATTGCTGAAATGACCTACCCTGCCACAAACTCTGCATTCTTTATTGATAGCAGGACAACCTGAAAAGGATGCAATATGGAATTTGCTGCCACATCTATAACAAAAGGAAGAACCACTACCAGAGTCTGGTTTCCTGTTAAGGTGATTAGAAACTGGTTTTGACGAATATCCAAGTGAATTTCCATTGTTTATTTCACTTTTTGATTTAATCACACAAATTTCCTCCTCTTGGTCGACGAATTATGTTTTTTATTTACAATGTCCATCCATTTCTCTGATTGTTCGGTAGATTTCGCTGTGGCAATAGCTTCTTCTAAATTAGGATCTCCCATGACCCATAATTTTTCTTGCGTTTTTTTATTTCTGACATGCACAATAATCTGATCTCGTATCATTTCGTCAGTAAAGCCGCCAAAATTACAATGTAGACTTAAAGCTCTCAGTGCCGTTAAAAAGTCATCAAACGATTCTTCTTCCTTTTGTTCCCTAGTATAAAATTTGAATCTGTTCAAAGCGATGTTGGTAACCTTTTTGAATCTTTTTTCCACTCTTGCCATAGCTTCAACATATACGTTCATACTATCTCCACTTCCATTTGTTGTCGTAACCTGCGGAAGTGCTCTGAATATATCCTGCCCTTCTGACCCTAAACAATGCAAAAAAAAGATCTTTTTCCTCTCTGCGCCCATCCGTTCACCATCTATGGCCTTCATATAGTTTATGAACTCTTCCATCCACCTTGACCATGGAATGGGTGGATCTCCTTTGGTTTGTAAACATTTTGCTGGAGGTTCAAATTGCATCTCGTACTATATACTTTGACACAGTCTGTTCAAACCACAAGAGGTGTGAAATAATTAACTGTATTTTAAGACTTAAGTACTATTTTAAACAAACTTATGTGAAAATCAAAGTGATAAATAAACTAATTCAAGCTCGTTTTTGTAGGTAATAGTTGCAACTGTATTCCTTTTTAAACTAAATACACACACACATTTGTGAAAAACTCGTGTACAACGTATTGTTTTTCTTTGAAATACTTCAGGCAATTTATTTGGATTGATTAGCTCCAAACGCGCTCCTTAACTAAGACTCACTAATTTCCTATTTTGTTTGTTTTGTTTCCATGGAGATTGGCAACATGGCCGTCCTTAGTGACGTAGCGCGCAAAGGCAGCGTGGTGATCAAAGCGCGCTTACATTGGCAGGAACTTGCGCGCGTTAGAATACGAGTGCCTTCGCTGACGGAAGATGTCTGGTGTAGTGCACGCGTGTGACCGTCTCGTGCTCGGTAAGCGTCTTTTACAATTAGAGTCTTTAACGATATATATTTTTTTAAAATAAAGTAACTAAGTCCATAATTTCACGTACCTTCCATGAGTCCGCTGTAAGATATCTTGAATGAAAACGGTCCAGTAGAGTTTTATGAATAAAGTGAAGCTCTTTCAGGAATATTAAATTCAAATGCAGTTCAATCCAGCGTAGGTTACCGCATGCACTCTGTCCCCGTGCTGCAGTTCAGACAAGAGTAGGCGGTAGTTTTCCCTTCGTCGCCATTGTAATAAAGACGATCATAATCCAAAATGATTACGTTGATTTATTGGCAGTACGGCATACATCCTTCATGTTGATCGTAGAACAGTATCTGACCAAGCTGGAATCTCACACTCCAGCAATCCAATTGTAATATGGAATGTCATACAAAGGATGCACAGTGCTTATGATATCAATACATATTGTGATTACTTGTATACAAATAAATTATGTAAAGAACAGAATATAACAACAACGTTCCCGAGTGCCCGTGACCTAGATGGCGCCTGACGTAAGCCGTACTGCAATCGGAGCCCGTAGGACGGAAGCTGAGACATCGCTGACTCCTGCTCTGACTATCTGCTGAGGCCCCCCGTTCTCATAACGGAAGACCGGCTTGCCTGCGACATCGGTACGGGCGGTCACGATCGGTGGGGAAGGGCACGCACACTGTGTTCGCGGCCGGGACCTCCTGGGAGACCGGGACCTCGGCAGGAGCATCGCTGGGCCCTGGAAAGGGCTACACATTCTGGGGACTTCTAATTAACCAGCAAATATCCTGTAAACAGGCTGGGGAACAATTTTTCTAGCACGCACAGAATATTTTAACACAATCAATAACTGCCTCTAACAAAAACAGACTTGTGCATTACGCATAACAACAGTGCTAACGCCCCCTGGGAGTACCAGAAACCACATCAACTGGAGACCGTATGATATGAGCCATGATACCGCTGATCCATCTCTGACTATCTACGGAGGATCCCCAAGGATCAGCACTACCGATTTATCCCCCTGTAGGGGAATGACTGCCTTCGTGGAGGAACCAGTACCGTTCGGTGGGACGGTGGGTCTTTGAGGATACCTCAGGGTCTGTTGAATCGTGACTACGCTGAAGACCGCCATGCTGCTGAGTTGAGGTATGTGGGATCTACCCATGTCAGGCGTCGTCTATTGCCCACGATCCCCCATTCATTGCAGTAGCGCCCGACCTCTAGTGTACTCTCCTCTCTGCACGGCACCCCCTGTGAGGGCCCTGAATCTGTCTCCAACTGCTGCAAGCTCTAACAAGCCACCACATCTGATCCAAAGTGGGCACGAGCAGGGCTTCACCATGGCCTATACAGGTTTCTAAAGAGGCCTGGTTACGACGTGCCTGACTTTAATATGGCGGCCACCTCTGCCGCCATATTAAAGACTCTCAAGAGGAGATAGAGAATCGATCTACGACACATGAAAGATCTTTCATGTACTGTCCTGATATTAGGTGATGGCCTTTGTATCGCACCATTTTCGATAATAAATGATTGAAAAACTATAAGTTCTGTGAGTGGTATACATATCTGGCTGGAGGTATACCTTGCTATATATAAACTTATTGGGGGTCACTGTTCATGGTGTTCAATATGTTACTCACACATGTACCACTGAGACATCCATTCACTCACCAACACACCCATATACACACTCACCCACCCATACAGCCCTTCACAGATGCACTCTTGAACCCATACACCCAGTGAATCACCCACTAACACATCTGTGCACAAAGTTACCCCCCCACCCACCCACACAGACACCCATACAAATACTCAGGCAACCAATCAATAACCCATATAAACAGTCATGTAGCTACTCACCAACCCATGCAGCAGCTTACACAACAGACAGACTGATACAGACGTTCACACAGTTTAGTAACTAACCCATGCATTCAGTCAGACAAATTTATTCACTCACGTAGTTAGCTCCTGAGGCTTGAGCCGGGAGCAAGTGATACGCCAGCAATCTGGTACTGTTTTACTGTTTACTGTCTACTTTGGTGACGCTATTTTTAATTCCGTTATTTTATCCTCGTTTTATTTGTTTTTTACTCGCTGTGTCTTATACTTGTAAGCATTTATTTTTAAACTTACCTGCATCAGCATAGTGTTATTACGGGCGGTGGGAGAGGCTGGGATTCTGCACTGACTTCCCCGAGACGGTCGGAGGAACCCCGCCATCTTGGACAGGGGGAAGTTGGTGGTGTAGTTGCCCGGCCGGACCCTCCCAGACGCCCATAAATGCTCACACTAAAGCGACCGCGCAGCGGAAGCGCGCAGCGGGCGCGCCGCGGGCGTGTCGAAGGCGCGCCCAAGGCAAGCCCGTCTGAGCCCGTCCGCGCCGGACCGGCGCAGGGTGCAGGTACTCTGGGTGACACCGCGCCTGATCCCACCTTATATTCACGGGAGGAACTTATTGCCCTGGCCTCCACCTGTCCTTCATCTCCCTGGCTCCAGCATGAACTATCTTTTCATTGTAAATTTTGCTCGTTTGAATTGACTCCGGCCCAGAGCACTATGTGTCCTTCCGGGTTTAAGGAATTTAAATTCTTGAGCCTTAATTGCCGCTCTTTGATAAAACATCACGCTGAGGTCTTTGATCTTTTATCCGACGAGTCTCCAGATGTTCTCTTTCTTACAGAGACCTGGCTTAACCAGGACGTCATGGCAATACCTTGGCTGACTCTCCCGCCTGGCTATGTGTTGAAAACTCTGAATAGGGAGGTGGGGAGAGGGGGTGGGGTAGCAATGGTAGTCAAGGAAGCATATATGGTCAGTTTGGAGAATGAACCTATAGAGGGCTGTGAATGCGCCTCGTTTAAAATCAGGTTAACACATAATCTTTCATTGGCCGGTCTCCTGATCTATAGGCCTCCCGGTTCAGCAACCAGTTTTAGGGAAGACCTATTAAATAAAGTGGGTCACCTTGCTAGTAAGGCAGCCAATTTTACTATTCTGGGTGATCTCAACCTCCATTTTGAAAACACCGAAAAAGTGGAGATTGGCAGTTTTTTGGCAGACCTGGAAGCCTTTCAATTAAAGCAGCATGTGCTTGAGGCTACTCATGTAGCTGGTCATGTATTGGATCCAGTCATTTCTAATCTCCCGCAAATTATAATGCGCACTCCCATCCCACAGGTTTGGACTGACCATTTTTTGATCTCCTTTTCCCTGCAATTTCAGACTAAAGCTGAATCTAGCTGCCCCTCGAAGACCCTGAAACGCGCTTGGCATAGGTTTAACCCAGAGATTCTCTCTGTTTGGTTAGCTAGCCACCAACCTCAGCTACCCCCGTGCGCAGAAGCAGTGAATCAGTGCTATCATGATTGGCTGACGGCAGGCCTGGATATTCACATTCCTGCTAAATGGGGAAGGCAAGGTCTTGGGCCATCTAATCCGTGGTTTAATGACGCCCTTTCCCTAGCCAAAAAGGGCTGTAAACGGTTGGAGCGCGTCTGGAGACGCACTTATGATGTGACTGCAAAACTGGAATATCGAACAGCCCTTAAGTTATACCATAAAGATATTCGTAGAGCGCGGGCGGATTTTGTGGCCAGCAAAATTCTGGGGAGCTCCACCCAGCCAAGACTATTTTTGCCTTACTGGGTGACATGAGGAATCCCGGCGACAATGGGGTTTCTCCGATTGCCTCCAATCACCAATGTGATGAACTAGCCATACACTTTATCAATAAGGTGGAACTGATCTATCAGGGACTCCCGCAAGTAGTTCCCTTGTCTGCAGAGGCGGACTTATTAAGGGGTGAGACGGTGGATGGCCGTAGTCTGGTGGTATTTCCTTCCATCACGCCTTTGGAGTTTGTGGCCCTATGCTCAAAAATCAAATCTGGCTCCCCAGCTGACCCAGTGACTCCCACCCGTTTCCGCCAGCTCTATTCTTCCATCTCAGAGGTGTGCCTGGACGTGGTTAACCGGTCACTGTCTACGGCGTCAGTCCCACGAGCTTGGAAACATGCTAAAGTCGTCCCTCTGTTGAAAAAACCCTACTTAGCCACTTCCGAACCAGGAAATTATCGTCCCATCTCGCAATTACCCTTTCTGGCTAAAGTGACGGAGGCGTACGTTAATTCCATCCTGGCTGGCTTTGTTGAGCAATATGCCTTATTTGACTCCACACAACACGGCTTTCGACCCCGGCACAGCACTGAATCCGCGCTGCTGGTTGTGTCGGAAACAATTAAAAGCCATTTAGACGTAGGCGATTCAGCTGCTCTGGTCCTTTTGGACTTAAGTGCCGCATTTGATACGGTATATCATAAAATACTCCTGAAACGCCTGCAGGATATTGGGGTCAGGGACTTGGCCTTGGCCTGGATTAAGTCATTTTTATCAGACAGATCTTTTCAGGTCTCGGCACCTCCCTTTGCCTCACAAAAATGTGCGCTACACCAGGGGGTACCACAGGGCTCTATACTAAGCCCATTCTTATTCAATCTTTACGTCAGCCCATTGGCGGAGCTGGCTAAGGGAAGGGGACTGTCATTTGTATCATATGCTGATCATACCCAATTGATGATAGCCTTCTCTAAGAAATGTACCACCAATTTAAATAACTTTAGGGAAGATCTGCTGGCTATCTCTGACTGGATGGCAGTAAACTGCCTTCAGCTGAACTCCGGGAAATCCGAAATCCTGCTATTCGGGAAGGATAGGGAGCTATGGACTGATCTCCATTGGCCGGACCGTTTAAAACCTGCCCCAGTCCCTAGGGACACTGTAAAAAACCTCGGGATATGGTTTGACCGAGGAATGACTTTCGAGAAACAAACTAAGGCCGTCGCTGGGGTTTGCTTCGGCCTCCTGCGGGGTCTTAAGCCATTGCTCGGGTTCTTTCCCCCCCCGGTGCGGCAGACTATTGTCCAAGCGTCTGTTCTCTCTAGATTAGACTATGGGAACTGCCTCTATCTGGGAGCTACTAGGGCTAGCGTAAACCACCTCCAGAGGGTCCAGAATGCAGCAGCACGAATTTTGGTCTCACTACCTAAGCATTGCTCAGTCGCCCAGGTGCTTCCTAAACTTCATTGGCTGCCGGTGTGTAAGCGGATACAGTTTAAAGCATTATGTATATCTCACAAGATTTTAGCAAAGAAGGCTCCGACGGGCCTTTCACATTTGTTGGAGGCTTATGTACCGGAGCGCTCACTGCGTTCTGCTGAACAATCCTTGGTCGAATTTTTGTCGAATCCCCTTTGAATGGCTTGGTGTGCGTGTGAATTAAATGTGCCCGTCAATAGCTACCCATGTTTGTATAAATAAACGACAAAGGTGTCTACTTGGAGAGTACTCACCGGCGGGGGCGCCGGGATTAGGCACGGTAGGGCGTCAGACACGTCAGAGCTTCACTAGCGGTGTAAATACATTCCACGTGGATTCATTGTATGCATAGTCGCCTTTTAATGAATATCAAGCAAATCGTCATGGTGATAGGTACATACGGTTTGCCCAGCATGTCCTAGGTGTTTCTATAAATATATATTTTTTTAAAATAATAAAAAACAAAGGCCGGCCCCGGGGGATGGGGTCCCTGGGGCCATAAGTGGCCTGAGGAGGGGGGCAACACAGCCCCCCTCCTAAATATTTTTTTTTAAAAAGGGCCATGACCCGGGTGTTGGGGTCCCCGTGGGGCCGATTAAGGCCTTGGGAGGGGGGCCACGCAGCACCCTTCCAAATTTATTTTTTTCAACAACAAAAATTAGGGTTCAGGCCCTGGGGGATGGGGTCCCCAGGGACAATACATTAGAAAAAGAAGGGGGGCCACACAGCCCTCCTTCTTAAAAAAAGAAAATAAATAAAAGACCGGCATAGTGCCGGAGGCCACGCCCCCTCCTTGCAGCACTCTGCAAACGCGCCCCCTGGCCAGTTGTAAGTTGGGGAATTAATTCCCCTTCAATACTGAGGGTCCCTGAAGGCCAACTAGCCCAACAGGTATCTCCAGTATGCACCAGGGAGCTGCGTTGCAGACAGGTGTTCTGAGACCACGTCCCTTTTTACACCTCTATGCAACGCAGCTCTGTGGCGCTTACTGGAGGTACCTAGTGACCCTGGGGACCCTTAGGATTCAAGGGGACTTAATCTCTCAACTTAGAACGGCCACAGGGCGCGTTTACACAGTGGTGAAGGGAGGGGACGGGGCCTGAGGTGACGTGTGCAAACACGCCCTGTGGCGCGTTTTAAGTTGGGGAAATAATTCCCTTTCAATCCTGAGGGACCCTGGGGGCCAACTAGCCCACCAGGTGCTTCCAGTAAGTGCCACTGCTCTGCGTTGCAGAGAGGTGGTGCAGGCCGTGCCCCTTTTTACACCTCTCTGCAATGGCGCTTACTGGACGTACCTAGTGGGCTATTTTGCCCCTAGGGACCCTCAGGATTCAAGGGGACTTAATCTCCCAACTTAAAACGGCCACAGGGCGTGTTTACACAGTGGGGAAGGGAGGGGACGGGGCCTGAGGTGACGTGTGCAAACACGCCCTATGGCGCGTTTTAAGTTGGGGAAATATTCCCCTTCAATCCTGAGGGCCCCTGTGGGCTAACTAGCCCACCAGGTGCTTCCAGTAAGCGCCACTGAGCTGCGTTGCAGAGAGGTGGTCCAGGCCGTGCCACTTTTTACACCTCTCTGCAACGAAGCTCTGTGGCGCTTACTGGAGGTACCTAGTGGGCTAGTTGGACCCTAGGGATCCTCAGGATTCAAATGAACTTAATCTCCCAACTAAAAACAGCCACAGGGCGTGTTTACACAGTGGTGAAGGGAGGGGACGGGGCCTGAGTTAACGTGTGCAAACACGCCCTGTGGCGCGTTTTAAGTTGGGGAAATAATTCCCCTTCAATCCTGAGGGACCCTGGGGGCCAACTAGCCCACCAGGTGCTTCCAGTAAGCGCCACTGCACTGCGTTGCAGAGAGGTGGTCTAGGCCGTGCTCTTTTTACATCTCTCTACAACGCAGCTCTGTGGCGCTTACTGGAGGTACCTAGTGGTCTAGTTGGACCCTAGGGACCCTCAGGATTCAAGGGGACTTAATCTCCCAACTTAAAACAGCCACAGGGCGTGTTTACACAGTGGGGAAGGGAGGGGACGGGGCCTGAGGTGACGTGTGCAAACATGCCCTGTGGCGCGTTTTAAGAGGTAGTTTTAATCCCCTGCCCTATTATATACTAGGGGCTTACAGAGGAGGTCATGCTAATCACAGGGGGACACCAACGTATAGTGTTCCCTAGTATACGTAGGTGTTTTTACTGTATTCTGAGTGTCTTTTAACATAGCACTGGCTCTAGGACTGGTTAGTCAGACTCAGTTACCACCAGCATCCATCTGAAAAAGTTGAGGGTACAAGATGACTTTGCAATAAGGCTTCTTTCTGTTCTTCTGTTTGTTCTGTCTGCACGTTATCCTTCTTCCTGCACTTTTCTTCGTCTTTGAGGACTTCTGTTGCTTTTTTCTGCATTTCTTTTTTTTCTTTCTGTGCGTTTTTTCTTCTTTCTTCACATGTCCTATGTAGGCATAGTTAGAAATTAGCATTTAAAAAACCTTTGAAATTCACTGAAAAAACCATAGGTTTCAGGCACATTATAGTTAGGAATTAGCATTTAAAAAACCTTAGAAATTCACTGAAGAACCCATAGGTTTCAAGGGCGTTATAGTTAGCTGGACTTTTCACTCATACAAAACCATTGAAATTCCCCCGTTATAGTTAGTTCAGCTAACTATAACTTGCACGCCCGCAATGCACTGCTGATGACATCACATATTACATCACTCATGACATGGTCAGTGACATCACTCATGACATCACTGATGACATCTCAAATGACATCATTGATGACCTCATCCTTGTGATAGATTGGCAGACCTCCTCTCCCCCTAATATAACCTTTGATACACACATTCAAAAATAGAAACTAAAATTTTCAAAACATTGGACATACCAATACCAGTTACAACAACCTATTCAGTAATTCTAAGATCCACATACACATCCACTCATTCACCAACAGTCCTATACAGTCACTCATACATGTACTCACTCATCATATGTACTCATACACCTATACACCCTGTTACACAACGCCACTCATCCATAGAGTTACTCACACACATAGTCACTCATGCTAATAAAGAATCAAACATCCATTTACTTGCATATACAGTTATACACACCACCACACTTACTTCTACAGAAACTTACACACTCACAATCACTTATAGAAACACATACTTATTCATACAGGAACTCTTCCCATCTCTCACTCTCACATATACTCACTTATATACACCAATAGTCACATATACTAATTTAAAACATATGTAGTTACTCATAAAGACACTATTGAGACAGTCATTCACTCACTAACACACCCATGCACACACTCATCCACCCATACCGTCCTGCACACATGCGGTCTTCAACACATACAAACAGTGAGTCACTCATTCATGCACCTATGCACTACGTAATACCCCCCACCGAACCATACAGACACTCAGACACTCATACTGATACTCAAAAAACCAACTAATAACCTATATAGACACTCATGTAGCTACTCACCAACCCATGCAGCCACTTATACACAAAGTGAGAGACTGATACAGATATTTACATATTTAAACATTACTCACTAAGCCATGTATTCACTAAGATACACTTAATCAGTCAGTTATACAATCAATTTTTCAAAAACAAATCATCCATTTAGACACTTATATACCCATTTATTCTTCCATCGACCTTGAGATATACATATATAAAACATATGTAATTTTCAGAAAAACACACATTCACTGGATGATGTCATCAGTGATGTCATTTGAGATGTCATCAGTGATGTCATCAGTGATGTCACTGACCATGTCATGAGTGATGTAATATGTGACGTCATCAGCAGTGCATTGCGGGTGCACAAGTTATAGTTAGCTGAACTAACTATAACGGGGGAATTTCAATGGTTTTGTATGAGTGAAAAGTCCAGCTAACTATAACGCCCCTGAAACCTATGTGTTCTTCAGTGAATTTCTAAGGTTTTTTAAATGCTAATTCCTAACTATAACGTGCCTGAAACCTATGGTTTTTTCAGTGAATATATATATAAAATATATCTATTCCCAGTACATAGATGCAGTGCAGAGAAGTAAAGAAACTATATGCATACGTATATATGGTTACGTTGTCGATATTCTGGTTGCAATTTATTTGTATTTTTGGAATTACATGTTTTAACACAACATTCTTGTAGTTGATATTCTGACATAAATCTGTACAAATGCATCTTCTTCTATTGGAACCAAACATTAATAATATGACGCTATACCGTTACCCCAAACTTGGAGCAACAGTCTCGACCCTACTGCAGTGCTGACATCAATCATTTATCCATCCCCAAAACACCCTTTGTCCCAATTCCACTAAAGCCTTGGAACATCTTGAATGCATGTGCTCTAACACTCTTTAGTCACCTCTGGGTTAATCCTCTCTCCAGCATTTCTGTTCTCACTGAAAATATTCCTCTTCACTTTCAAGAACATGCTTGATTGAGCCTGTACACCCCCAAGACGACCCTATCCACTCTCCTTATTTTTATGGTCTGGCTTGATAGCACAGCTGTCACCAGACAATTATGTGAGCATCACTAGAGATTCGAAAATGCAAAACTAGATTATCCCCGTGCACTCACAAATATAATTGATGGTTCAGATACTCATGTCGGTGCTCCTTGTGTCACACGGAGTCCAACCGTGTCTTAAAAATGTACAGAATGTTGTGGGGAGTGTCACCTTGTTCAGTGGGAAGGTGAAACTCCCCACAACATTCTGAGCATCACTAGAGAGTCTTTGGCTCTGCCCACATGTTGGGGGTGCAGGAGTACATGTTTTGATTGGGCAGACGTTGTGTGCTTCCACAAGAAAAGTGCCTGCCCTCCACACAGCTGTGATCATTTTGTTTATTAATCTAGCTGCATCAGCATGAATTTTCAGGGGTATACAAATGACATTGGAATGCTATTAAAGTGTTTTATAGAACTAGATAATTTATGTTGTTTTTCTCTGGCAAGAGCACGGATGGGAGGAGGGCAGTCATTGACTTTCACACTAGGGGAGAGGATGTGGCCTAACAGCTAGGGTGGTCAACCTCAAAGCTGGGGAACCGGGTTAGAGTCTTGGCAGGGACGCTCAACATCCTGTGACTGCGGGCAAATCACTTAATCTCCCTGTGCCTAACAAAATAAAATGAATGTGTCCGTCTGTAACGCAACTGGTGCTCCTGTAAAGAGCTCTGATGCCTTTGGGTCTAGTTCGTACTATATAAAACTCCACCCTTCTCCCAAAAAAGTATTTTCCCATTCTATTTTCTTGTAATGCTTCACATTACCAATCAACATTCCTTTAAAACAAGATCTATTGGCATTGCCAAATCTTGTTATTGTTGTCAGTGTACTTTGTAAAGTTCTATATACCATCATAAGGTGGCTTGTAACGTGCCTCTCTGTTCATTTTACCAAGCCTGCCTAAGCTCTCTGTTCTTTTGACTAGGCATGGCTAGGCTGTCTGCATTATATGATATATATGGGAATTAGGAATGTGTAATAAGTGACATTATGGACTTTTACAGTTTGTCTCACTCCTCACCAATCAATACTACTTAACTTCTACCTTGCTGTTTATTTCCTAAAGCTTTGTTATGATACAAAGTACAGTCTCACTGTTCACAGGGGGTTGTTAAAACTTAAAACAAAACACAAAATAATAAATAAACATTGTCTGAAGTGGCCTGCTGGATAGCTAAGAGCTGCTGACATAAAAACCCAACATGACTGAAGTAATTATCGTTCGGTGAGGTCTTAGCAAGGAGGAACGGCAGGGAGTGTTCACCCCCCTATCTTTCATTGGATCAGAGTCTTCTCCCTATTGGGTTAATGCAAAATGAAGATAATGTGTTCGTGGTCCCCTCAGATTTCCACCAACATGGTAACTTCTCAGCCTCTCTCAGTCTTAAACCTAGTAAAGTTCGGGCCTACTGCCAGTGTGCAAGGCCCTCTGTAGTTACCTGATCTATTACCAATGTCCAGTTACCTGGGATAGGGTTGGCCACTTTGTCCTCTTGCTCTACTGATCCGCAGTGGTACATGTTAAGTTACAGCTACTGCCCGTGTCAGAGGTTATTAATCCCTGATCCTGCTGCATCTTTGGATAATTCAGCACAATCATGTGGGATAAGTGACTTGGACAAGCCCTGAGGGTTGCATTTGCGTCCATTGTGGCCACCTCACTGTTTCCTCTCCTCAGCTTTTATCTTATAAATCATTCCTATCAGGTGCATTGTGTTAGTCCAAAGACTTCAATAGAAGTAAACACATACAGCATCCAGAATGCGCAGGGTGTCAGATGGAAGGCCAGGAGTGGAAAGAATATTCTTAATGATATGGACTAATGTGGTCACGCTGTCAGTTTCTCACATGCCTGGGCCTTGGGTCACTCATCCTTGTCTCTGCAAGCGGGATTTGACTATGGGGAACAGTCTCTGTGGATAATTACCCTTTGTTTTGATGAATAAGGTGCAGCTGATGCAGAAGGCCTATTACATGTGGTCATGTTATAGCTGCTTCTAGCATATCACCCCTTCTCACGGATCTTAAAGCATATCTCACCCCTCCTCCTGGATTTTCTAGCATATAGCACCTCTCCTCGTGAGTCTTCTAGCATATATCACCCCTCTGCATGACTCTTCTAGCATATATCACCCCATCTCATCTAGCATCTATCACCCCTCATCATGGATCTTCTTGCACATATCACCCCTCCTCATCGATCTTATAGCATATATCACCCCTCCTCATGGACCTTCTCACATATATCACCCCGCCTCATGGATCTTCTAGCAGATATCACCCCTCCTCATGGAACTTCTGGCATATATAACCCCTCCTCGTTGATCTTCTGGCAGATATCAGCCCTTCTAACGGACCTTCTAGCATTATCACCCCTTCACATGGAACTTCTGGCATATATCAGCCCTCCTAATTGACCTTCTTGCATATAGCTGCTTCTAGCACATATCACTCCTCCTCGTGGACCTTCTAGCATATATCACCCCTCCTCATGGATCTTCTAGCATATATCACCTCTCCTCATGGATCTTTTAGCATATATTGTCCCTCCTTCTGGATTTTCTAGCATATAGCACCTCTCCTTGTGAATCTTCTAGCATATATCACCCCTCTGCATGACTTTTCTAGCATATATCACCCCATCTCATCTAGCATGTATCACCCCTCATCATGGATCTTCTTGCACATATCACCCCTCCTCATGAATCTTCTAGCATATATCACCCCTCCTCATGGATCTTCAAGCATATATTCCCCCTCCTCATGGATCTTCTAGCATATATCACCTCTCCTCATGGATCTTTTAGCATATATTGTCCCTCCTCCTGGATTTTCTAGCATATAGCACCTCTCCTCATGAATCTTCTTGCATATATCACCCCTCTGCATGACTTTTCTAGCATATATCACCCCATCTCATCTAGCATGTATCACCCCTCATCATGGATCTTCTTGCACATATCACCCCTCCTCATGAATCTTCTAGCATATATCACCCCTCCTCATGGACCTTTTAACATATATCACCCCCTCCATGTGGATCGTCTAGCATATATCTCCCTTCCTCATGGACCTTCTAGCATGTATCACCCCCCCCCTCATGGATCTTCTAGCATATATCACCCCTCCTCGTGGATCTTCTAGCATATATACCACCTCTCATCATGGATCTTCTAGCATATGTCAACCCTACTCATAGACCTTCTAGAATATATCACCCCCCCCCCCATGGATCTTCTAGCATATATCACCCCTCCCCATTTATTTATTTGAGGAGTTTTATATAGTGTGAACATGACAAGGTGTCAGAGTGATTTACAAACTAAGCACAGCTGGATAACACGAGGAACATAAAGAGTAAATAAAAATAAATAGTAACAATAAAAAAAGAGTTAATGATGTACAGTGGGATATGTTAAAAAAAAAAAAGAAGCAATTACTCAGATTACATAATCGTAAATAAAAATACAAATAACAGAATATAACCGAAGTAAAGAAATCAATACACAGTAGAATATGTGAACGCTGGGTTCTGAGGTAGAAGAGGGAGGGAATTACAGGGTGGGGGAGAGTAAAGGCATAGTTTCCCTGAGGTAGTGATGCGCAGGTTGCGTGGGCTGTGTGGGATAGCGGTACCGGTGTACTAGTGAGAGATGAATTTGTTGGATAGAAATATTTTTACTTCTTTCTGGAAGAGGGATGTGGATGGCTTGCATCTGATCTTTGTGGGTAGAGAGTTCCAAATGTTTGGGGCCATATCAGAGAAGGAACGGTTGCAGGTTTTCTTTTTCTTGAATTTGTGTGGCTTAAGAAGTAAGGAACTCTTGCTTCTGGAGGATCTATTACCTCCCGATAGGGTCAGTTTCTGGGACAGGTAGGAGGGGATATTGTGGTGCAGCGCTTTGTGGGTAATGCAGGTGATTTTGAAATGCATCCTGGCCTGGAAGGGAAGCCAATTCAGTGAACGAAGGTCTATGGTGATGTGATCAATTTTTTTTAACCTTTGATGAGCCTAGCTGCAGCATTAAGGGTAGCATTCAGAGGTGCAAGTGAGGTTTTCAGGAGGTACACAAGGGTAGTGATACCATAGTGATGTTTTGAGAGCACAAGTGCAGTCGCTGTTGCGAGGTTGGCAGCGGGGAGGAAAGGTTTTAGTTTTCTAGGTGTATGCAGTTGATGGTTAGCTCCTCTAGCAATGGCACTGGTGTGTTTTTGAATGGAGATGTCTTTGTCTAGTGTTATACCTAGTAATTCGGGGAAGTCGACGATGCATGGAGTGCAATTTAAGGCAGAGAGAAGAAAGACGAGGGAGCCAGTTGTTGACGTTAGGGGTGGTAGTGGGTGGAGCTATCATTAACTATTCAATTTAAGGGTATTGAGTCTGAGGTGGGTACCAGTTAGCCATTGTTGCGTTTTTGTTAGGGTGACATTAAAGGTGTGGATATCCTCGATGGACATGCAGAGTTGGGTGTCGTCAGCATACATATGGGAGGAGATGTGGAAGAGTTTTAGGACTTCAGTAAGGAGCTCCTTATAGAGGTTGAACAGTGTCAGGGAGAGGATAGAACCTTGGGGTATTCCCAGCGATAGCGGAGACTGCTTGGAAAATGTGTGATTGATTAGGAAGCGCTGCAATATGTTGTGTAAAAAGGAGGAGAACTACTTTAGCATGGTGCCGGAGAGGCCTATCCTATATTGTAGGTCAAGTAGGGTAGCATGGTTGATGGTATCAAAGGCTGCAGACAGATCCATCAGGAGCAGAAGGCAAGATTCATTTTGGAAGAGTGAGTACAGGACATCGTCGACAATGTGGATGAAGGCAGTTTTGGTGCTATGATCCAAATGGAAGCCGGAGTAACAGTGGTCGAGGACAAGGAATTGTTGAACATGATTTTGGAGCTGCAAGTGTACACATTTCCCAAGGAATTTGGCCAGAGTAGGGATGTTGGAAATAGAACTGTAGTTGTTGGGGTCGGACTGGTCAGAGTTGGTTTTTTTAAGATGGGGCTAACCTGACTAATTTTCAGGCAGTTGGGTAGGGAGCCTTGGGTGAGAGAGGCATTGATTACACTGGTCCATAGTGGGAGTAGGAGGCGAATAGATTAATTAAGGAGTTTGGAGGAGATCAGTGAAGCGGTTTGAATATTTCAAGGAGGTTAAAATATTGAGAGTACCAATCTCATAGAGTTTTAAGAAGCTAGACCAGGATGCGTTAATTTTGGGTGAGATAGAGCAATTATACCGGCATGCTTCATTATACATTCTGGAGGGGTGTTGGAAGAGTTGGTGTGGTAGTAGATTGAGAGTGATCTGTATGTCGTTGGTGATTTGCTATGTTTTATCAGCAAAAACTGAGGCAAAGGTTTCACAGTGAGCGAGTGCGATATTGTTAGAGAAAGCAAGGTCGCTCCTGTAAGAAGATTGGTTTCTGATCGTTTCGAACAGTTTCTTTGGCCTATTAGAAGCAGTGTCTAGTTGGTTTTGTAAGAAGGCTGTTTTGGAGTTCCTATTGTGCCTCTTGTAGGCGCTGCCCCTTTGACGCAGGAATTGAGGTTGACCAATGAGGGGGTATGTCTCCACACTCTTTCAGCAAGTCTGAGGTGTCACCTATATATCACATTCCTTCATGGACCTTTTAGCATATATCACCCCTCCTCATAGATGTTTTTGCATATATCACCTCTCATCATAGATCTTCTAGCATATATCATCCTCCTAATGGATCTTCTAGCATATATCACCTTTGCTCGTGGATCTTCTACCATATATCACCCTTCCTCGTGGATCTTCTAGCATATATTACCTGTCCTCGTGGATCTTCTAGCATATATCACCCCCCTCATGGACCTTCAGCATACATCAACTCTCCTCATGGATTCTCTGACATATATCACTTCTCCTCTTGAATCTTGACTGGCTTCCATTGAAATTCCCAATCCGATCGCAAGCATTCACAAAGGACACGCAGATAGGGCCCGCAATGCCTGCAGAACAGACAGTACGTGGATTTATTCCGGAGATCCTCAGGTCAGTGCCACTTCTGGGGCCAGTCGATTCCAAGCAGCCACCAAGGGTGCGAGCACCCGATTATGCCTCATATGGTCCCAAACCCACGGGTGGGGGTGCTCGATCCCTGGTTGTAGAGGCCTCCTCTTGAACGTTGTATTGCAATTTTTCACATTTTACAGGGTAAGTAAGTCACACTTATGCTTGAAATAAGACAAACCTACTCATTGAAAATGCTTTGTAGATCAGGTATAAATCATGTCTGAGTAAACGGAAGTTTGCGTCCAAACTGGGATTTCAACTGTTGTAGTGATACTGCACCCTGCAGAGTTTTACCTGCACGATTTTCGCCAGATAACACCTGGAGCAAAGTATGAAGGCAAAGAAGATATGGTCTGATTTTTGTGTGAAAAGTTCGGTGGAAAACAAACCGTACTACTGCCTTATCTCCCGGTACAATGTCGGGATATTGAAATGATGTGGTAGCACACCCAGCGTTTTCGATATTTACGGGGTGCGCACTTACCACTGCAAAAGCACGAGACAGGAGTAAGACCAAACTAGTCATAGAAAAAGCTTTCTGAACGGGGCCCAGGACGCCTAGCATTGGCGCGCGCCTGCAGGTCCTCTTATCTGTCATTTAAGGTGCACCCTCCGTGTGCCTCAGAAATAGCAGGTTTTATGATCTTTGCTACCAGTATTTTTGGAGCAGGGTGCGGAGGAGGTAAAGTCGTCTCAGTGATCTGCTGAGACTACAAGCGGCCTCGCCCGTGCTGACACGAGCTCACCAGCACGCCCCTGTGAAGAGCCGCAGGTATCCCCAGGGGAGACGGCGGCTACTATAGCAGGGGTGGAGCACCGTGTTCGGAGACATCTGACGCTTGTCGGGCCTGGCCTCTTTCATGTTCCGATACAATCTGCAATAAATGAATGAACAGGCAGTAAATAATGCATACTTCTTGTCTCTGAGGCGTATTCTCTCTAGGCGACAGCCTGTTGTATAACTCGCAGAGTGCGCTCTATTGCTTTAAAAACACATAGCATAAAACACCTGCGCCGGGCCTTCCCGCAAGCACAAGAGTGGACTGCGCCACTGTTTGAGAAGAATCTGTCTATGCACTTTAGTGGTCTTTTTTCTAAAAAAGACGTACAGTTTTGTTACCCCTACTCCAGTGGCATCCCACACACAGCTGCTCTTACTGAAGTGACACCACATTGGAAACATCCCTTACCATAGTGCCATCCTACTGGGCACTGCCCCTCTACAGCAGTGTCACAATCGGAGTTCCCGGACATCACCACGGGAGCTGCTCTCACTCCAGGGGCATACAGGGAGCTGCCAATGACATGCCACGGACAGCAGTGACACCACATAGGAGCACCTTTTACCAGATTGGCATCACACTGGGGAACGGCCTTCACTACAGTGAAAACCCACTTAGAGCCACGCTTATTGCACCAACCAAAATGGCGCTGGGAACTGCCCTCAGTGCTGTGATCTTCACACTTGCACTGTCCTTACTACAGTGAATGAATGAATTACAAGATTTGTTAAGGACTTGGCTTCTGAAAAGGAGTCTCCTGACGCTAGGCGGAGAGTAGGAAAACAAAGGGAGGGAAAAGGAGGCTAGAGTGTAAAGAGCCAAGTCTTGAGTTTCTTTCTGAAAAAAGTATTTTCTACCATTTGTCGCGATTCTACTGGGAGCCTGGTCCAGGCCTGAGGTCTCAGAAATGAGAATGCTCTGCCCCGTGATATGGTAAGAGGACCCTAGGAATTGCGGCCAAGTGGCCATTGGATGAGCACAAAGTTCTCCCAGGTAAGTAATGGCGTGTCCAGCATGACAAGTAAACTGGACCAGAGTGGTTCATTGCTCTGTGCATTGGGAGAAGGATCTTAAATGTGATCCGCTTGCTCACCGGGAACCAATACAGGTTTCTCAAATGCGGCGAGACATGCTCGGTATGGTAAATTAAGCACCAAGCGAGCAGCCGCCTTTTGAACCGTCTGCAGTTTTTTCAGCAGGTATAGTGGGAGACCTTCAAAAAGGGCATTAGCATAGGAAAGCCCGGACAAAATGAATGCCAACACTACTGCTATTCTCACTGGTAGAGAGAAGATGCAAACATTTTTTTGCTGAGCGCAAGAGACCAAAGCATGTGCCCACCACCGTATTGAGTTGATTATGCATGGTTATCGCAGTTGTATCACACAACCGGCTGCTGCCCTTGTGCATCCTACTGGACACTGCCCTTACTACAGGGATGACACCACCAGTTGTCCTCACTGCAGTTGAATGATATTAGGCCCTGTCCTTACTACAGCCTGTCACACCACGGTCTGCTGCCATTGTGACATCATACTGGGCACTGCCCTTATGGCAGTGATATTGAAAAAATTCATTCAGCATATGGCTGCCCGAGGTAGGCTTTGCAGCGCTTGCATACAGAGGTGAGCAAAGAGATTTTGGGGAATATTTACAAGCCCCTATCACCACAGGAACGTCGCTTTTATTGACGTTCCTGTGGAGATAGGGGCTTCGCCTTAGTCACAAGGTGGCGTTAAGCCACTTATAGTGGTTTAGCGCCACCTTGTGAATAAGGCACCCTTTCACGCTATACTTAGCATGAAAGGGGTGGGCAATGGGTGTTGCGGTGGGCATTCCGCCACAACACCCATTGATTTTGACACTGCCCCATATTTACAAGGGTGTTGTAAATATGGGGCAGCGCTAAAATTAAGACCACGGAAAACCTCGTCTTAAACAGGCAGAACGAGGAGAAATGCTTTATTTATTCTCGTTTTTGCTGTTTCTATGTGTGCTGCATTGTGCAGCACACATAGAAACAGTAAAACGCCATATATGATTACATATGTGCAGGAAGGCGTCCCTTCCTGCACATAAACAATCATTTACCACAACGCAGGCATCCTTGCACTATGGTGCAGGGGTGCCTGCGTTGGCTTTAGGCAGTAAAATCTAGCGCCTGCACAGGGAGAAAAGTAGGACTGCACTGTACTGTAGTGTAAATACGGTGCAGCCCTGTTTTCTAAAGTGACCAAGCATGGCATTAGCCTTCATGGCTTAACGCCACGCTCCGCCACTTTAGTTGTAAATATGCCCCTTAGTGCTTCACAGATGTTGGAATAGCAGGTCTTCAAAGTTATTCTGAACACTTTTTCGTTTGAAGAATGACGGATAGTATAGGGGAGGGAGGTCCATAATTTGGGGGCCAAGTAAGCGAAGGAATGACCACCCTTTCTTGATTTATGGATCTTGGAGATTGCAGCAGGCAGAAATTAGAAGATCTTTAAACTCTGTAACGAGTGTAGAGTTGAACAAGATGTCTTAGGAAGACTGGCCCTGTGTTGGTAAATGCACGAAAAGCGACACAGAGTACTTTAAACTGTACTCGCTTCTTGATATGTAGCCAGTGCATCATTACAAGAGAAGAGGCCATCAACTCCCACCGAAGAATACTGAGGAGGAGTCAGGATGTTGCATTCTGAATTATCTGTAATCTGTTTAGCACTGCCTTAGTGGCTTCTAAATATAGCACATTTCCACAGTCCAGACGTGACGTATTCATAGCTTGCATTCGTTTTCTGGGTGGCACTTGGGATAGTTAATAAAATCTTTCTCAAAGCTCTTAACAGGCCAAAACAACAGGGTGCTATTTTCTTGACCTCTGCTTCAAATGTTAGCTTATCATCGAACCAAACCCCTACATTTTTAATTAGAGGTTTAGGTTGAATATAGATGTCCGAGACAGTTCGGCCAACTATCAGACGTTCTGCAGTGAGGGTTGTTTCCTACTAGCATGACCTCAGTTTTGCTCCCATTCAACTTTAGGCAGCTCTTTCGAATCTACTCCATTACAGCAAAAAGACCCTTCTTTAACGGCAAGCATTGTTACCTCCATCCACAGAGAGAGATCACCAACTGTGTGCCATCAGCTCAGAAGATCAAGGACTGCACAATATCCGCTAGTGGGTGGATATATATGTCGAATAGCGTGGAGCTCAGAGAAGACCCCTGAGGGACTGCACACACCAAAGGATGACATCCAAATAGAAAGACTTATCAATACCCTGATAACAATGACCTTGATGAACTGAAGCGGACCCCTTCAAAGCCTGGCCGGTGACTATGCAAGCTTCCAATCTATCAAGCAGAATACTATGAGAGACCGAGTCAAAGGTGGCCCTTGGGTCAAGCAAGATTATAGCTGCTGTGCCACCTTGGTCCAATGTCCTCGAAAAGTCCTCAGAGACTGCATGTACAACAGGCTCAGTACTATAGCGAGGTCGAAAGCCTGACTGAGAGAGATGGAGAAGTTGTGCTGCTCTAAATGACCCACCAATTGCGGATTGACATGCTTTTCTAACACCTTAGCGAGGAAAGGGATAAATTATATAGGTCCCTAATTCTCCACCACAGCCAGATCAAGAGTGGTTTTCTTTATTAATAGTTTAACTATCGCAAGTTTTCTGGAATTTGAATAGTGAGACATTTAATATTATATAATATCTTTATTAAATGCAAGGCAACCGGGTCTAACAGGGGAACCCGACTTAACAAGTGTTTGCCAGTTCTACTACATCATCATCTTCTGTAGGCTGAAAAGAAGATAGGATGTCACATGGAGGCCTAGATGATGTTACAATAGCCAAAGTGCTGGAGGGTAATAGGTAAGTTAAAAAAGTAGCATGGATGTCATGGATTTTCTTTGAAAAAAAACTGTGGCTCGTTTGTTACAGAAAGGGTAGATGATGGCACCACCGGATTTTTAGATGCTCAACCAAGCAGTGATTTAAATGTTGCAAAAAAAATCTTTTACAGAGTTAGAAGATAAATCTTTTAACAGCAAAGAATGTGGTCCTGGTCTTCTTAATAATATTATGATTATTATTTATAGCTTTTCTGTACTCGTATTTGCCGCCCAGATCATAGTTTCCCCCCTCACTTTCTTTCCACCATTTTGCATCTATTTTTTTTATGGTCCCGAAGATGAGAATCAAACCAAAGTGCTGGCTTTTTAGGGAATGAGACTATGAGGGCACTTACTTAAAGGGGCAGTCCTGTCTAAGGCAGCCAAAAGCCACACTTTAAATGCATGCTTAGCGTCAATGACTGTGTCTCCCCAATCTGGCTTAGGAGATTGTAACAAACCAACCAGGTCAGACAGATCAAGTTTGGACCACCGCATACTGACACTGGGCAAAGTAGGTGTCATAGTGTTTGCAGTAGAGAACGCTAGTGCAATAGAAATGTTCATAGCATACGCAAGCAGGCGCCTACCTTCAAGTACGGGATATTGGAAAAAAACTGGATCCAAGATCAGGGTCGGACTGGGAACGCAAACCGTCCCTGGCAATTGAGTGGGACCGGGGGTGGGGGGGGGAAGCTTTCAGGTGCTTTTGTTACAGGGGGCTGATATTGCAGCGTACTGGCTCCCGGTTAACAAAAATGGCCCCACAGGGGTCCAAACCCGGCCCCCACTCCATCGGAGAAATGCCTGGTGCCCGCTTCAGCCTGTCCGGCCCTGTCCAAGATATGTCCTACTTTAAGGGTAGGTAATTTAACCAACTGTAATAACTACAGAAAAGCCAAATCTTGAATTTAATTGTTTAGCTGAGGCATTGGATATCACCTCCTAACAGGGTAAAGTTTGCAGTTCTGAGGGCTTGTCCAGCATTCACATCAGAAAGGGCCTGTACTACTCTGCCCAGGGTCGATATACCAAAGCCCCAGTAGGCAAGAAAGAAGGTGCGAATTTAAGGCAAAAAAAATAGCATCGCAGTCAGATAATTCAAATATAAGTCAGATATTTTGCACGCTGGTATGCATATATATAGGATCGCATCGCTCGCTTCTTCTCCAAGCCCCCTTTTATTACACCTGTCCCTCCTGATCATCAGTAGCCATGCGGTATAGCCAGGGCCACTGGAATTGTGTGATTGTTCGGCTACTCGATTTTCGCATTATTATAGATTTGCTGAATTTGAAACATAATCTATCATTTGCTATGTAATCTGCAGATTTTAACAAAAAAATATTTAGTTTCTAGCTCAAATGGTTCAAAAGTTATTTGAAATGCGATGAAACATGTTGCTGT
This sequence comes from Triturus cristatus, assembly GCF_964204655.1. NCBI lineage: Eukaryota > Metazoa > Chordata > Amphibia > Caudata > Salamandridae > Triturus > Triturus cristatus. The sequence goes on from NC_140590.1 coordinate 650,464,508, forward strand.
GCAGAGGACGGCGCTTTGCAAAACTGGACTGTACATCTTTCTGTTGCTTATTGCTATTTTTGGATGTTAAACTGGTACTCATGAGGTGCAAACAATGCCCAAAGGGTCTTACCACGTTTAAAAATTATGAAATAAAGAAGTACTACTATTACAAAAGGTGCTGCATGATGATACATAATTTGGCTTTTCCTTGCCGCATAATTTATTCAACTCTGCTGCATAATTTGGCCCTCTCCTGCCGCATAATTCCAGTGGCCCTTTGTATAGCAAAAAATACACCCGGCATTAATCTTTCATGCAGCCAAGTTTCCGTAAGAAACAAGGCATCGGGCTGTTCATGTGAGCATGTCTGATTTACGTTTGGCTAAGGAGGGGCAATGAAATAGGAAAAACTGAACTAAAAACGAAAACACGTTTAATAAAAAGAACTGAATCGACTCGACAGGCCTTTTCAACATTGCTCACGTGGCAGCTAATAACGAAATGCCTTTGGACGCGGCCAGTGATACGATCTGCAGGCTAGTAGCCAGCTAAATCCAAAATATGATCGGAACTCGCTCGGCGGCGGGAAATCAATGAGCGCTATTTCTAAACGAAAGGAGACACTGGCCAGCGAAAACCGTTTTACAAATAACATGTTTCAGACGTATATCGCATTTCACCACTTTTAGGATGTATTAGATTAGACCGGAAGTCCTCCAGGAAAAAGTATCTTGCAAAGTGGGGAAAAATTACCAAGGGAGAGAGCTTTACTTTGAGACAGACACTGCCGATTACAAGGGAGCCTCATTACAAGAATTACGGTAATCCTGGATTTGACCGCACTCTGAAGGTTATACTTTGTTGGCCTTTCACCCATTGCTTGGTATCTGCATATAAAATACAGGCACACACTTTAAATGAAACATAAATACAATTTATATTTTCTGTGGCATATGCAATTTTCTGGGAGGACAGTTCCTCTGGGTTTATGCGATCAGTTCATATATCTGTGAGTGTAAGGGGAGGTTCGCTGATTTGAATCCCGACCGAGGAGGTCCGAGCCGGTGACAGTAAGCACTGTGAATAAGCGAGCCATTAGTTTAATAAAAATGCATTAAACACGGTATGACAGGTTGCACAAAAAGTAAACAGGCTGTCGCAAAACGTGCACAAAGGTTTTGTTTAAATGTTTTCAGTGCTTTCTTAAGGTATGTTTTTGGTAATACACTGATTGTACCTAGTGCAAACCTTTTTTATAGTTTGCCATCAGAAGGGCAGATTCTAGATTCTGTCAATTAAAGCCTATGCTCCAAAGCAGCCTTTAGAGTCGCTGAATAACCAATTGCGCACATTTACATGCCAACGGCACGCAACTCATTCTCGCCCTCACGAACAAGACGCCCAGTACCCACATCAAGTTCAATGCCTGTGTGACTAAAATCACCCACCGAACGAAGACCAAGGCACAGATTCACAAAGGGCTTGCATTGTCCTTGCATTAGGCGAGTTAGCGCAAGGCAACGCGGGCCATTTAATGGGATTTACTAAGCCACGCGAAGCCACCTTGTGTGGCTCTGCGCGGATTAGTAAATCAATGGCAACGTATAGTAGCACAAACCGCTCCTTGCGTTACTAGGCGTGGGAAGATGTTCTACGGGTGGACCATGGGCATTCCCATGAATACACCCATAGATTTTGGCGCCATCCCAGATTTACTATAGGTAGTAAAACTGGAATTGCTTTAAAATGGTACGTCATCCCCACAGAGGCACAGCGAGGAGAAATATCTTTATTTCTCCTTGTTTTTTCTCCCTTCTACGGCCCACCTGATTGCTGTTTGAGTAGAAAAATACAAGTTCAGTCACCCTCTCACACCACTGGGCTCCCAGCGCCACTACAGCCACAGCACAATTAATAGCCACATCCATGAACTTTTCTTCCTCATCTTCAGGAAGGTCTTTCCACTTTTTGTGACCATAAATAACGCCCTGAGCTGAAACTTTGTGTCAGGAATCAAGTACATGGGAACTGATGGAACACCAGGAAACTGGATGGAAAGCCGCCTCTAGTTTTAGGTAGCCGTGTTTGGGTTTCTCTTTGCCCCATTAATTGGGCCTTGAAGACTTGGTGAGACCACCCAGTGAAGAGAAAATACCAATTATTAGTCAGTAATATTCACAAACATTACAAGCCATCACTCAGTTTGAAAATTATCTCCTAGGAGAGGCCAAGATAAGTGGCAGAGAGAAAGTCCTATCCTAACTGTCCTTTTAAGCCACTAGAGCATGGATGCGCGCAAACATTTCCCCAGGGGCCAAAAAGTTTGGTTTGTGATGTGACCGAGGGCTGCATTGATGCCAGCAGAGAGGCGGTTGAGGGGGCAGGGGCCGGTAAGGTGGGAGTAAGGGATGCGAGGCATATACATCTAGTCGTTGAATTGCATCATGTGAAACCAGAAAACCTGGATCAATCCTGGTTACCCCACTTGCCCAAACTGCGTGATCCTAGGCAGTTTTATTTCACTTTCTCTCAGTTTTTTCATTATCACATATAATAGTACATTGACATACATGATTTCAGGATGTGCGCTGTACAAAATCTTCTCCTGTCTTTGATTTAATAAACTATAATATTATATATGCTTAATAGCAACTTAGGCCACCCAAAGGGTGCACAAAACTACTGACTTGACTCTTAGTTAACTATTGGTGTTATTGTCAGGGTCGGGGGGGGAATCATGAATGTTTCGAAACTCATGTTTGAAAACTATCACTTCAAAAAAATACTTCTCAATGCACTGATATCTCTTGTACTAGCACTGATATCTCTTGTACTAAGTTGAAAAGGTTGTGCATTTTAATTAAATACACTTTTTGAATTTTGAAGAGACTTTATAATAATGTTACACTTTTGCTGAAAGATGTCTTAAAAAACAAAGGGGCGTCTAAAGTTAAGTTGTGCAGGACACCTTTTTTCTTATTTTATTTTACTTCAGTTACCATATATATGAGTGCTTGCCTGTTGATATAACATCTTCGAGAATGTTAGTGCGGAGTTGAGTAAGCAGAAACCCAGTACTACTGTTGACCAGAAATGACACAATGACTACAAAACATAAAGCATTGTGCAGGAAGTGTAGTGATATTAGGGCCTAGGGGGTGCCTGCAAGAGCACAGCTACTATTAGCGCAGGAGGTGCAGCGGTACCGGGCCCAGGAGTTGCCACTAGGAGCATAGCTTCCATTAATGCAGGTGGTGTAGCGGTATGCGGGCCCATGGTTTTCCACCAGGAAGATAGATAGGTATCATTGGTGCAGGAGCTGCAGTAACACCCCTCCTAGTGGTTGCACCAGGAATATAGCTATAGATTGGTACCAGGACCATAGTTACCATTAGTGCTGGAGGTGCAGTGACACTGGGGCCCAGGGGTTGGCACTTTGAACATAGCTACCATCAGTGCAGGGCTCAGGGGTAGCTACTAGTGTCATAGCTACCATTAGTGCAGGAGGCGCTGTGATACCAGAGCCCCTGGGTTGCCACCAGGAGCATAACTACCATTTGTGCAGGAAATGCAGTAATACCATGGCCTAGGGTGACTGCAAAGCACTTTTTTGCTGGACACACTCATATAAAAAACGAAGAAACCCCACCATCCTAATTAAAAACACAAGATTCCACTCATAAAGCGACAGGGGATTGAATAAAATATCTCCATATTGGCTCTCTTGTAGGCCTTCCAGCTATTACAGATTTTTCCCCCAAAACTCGAGAGCCATGAATCAGGAATGGAAAGCAAAGCGAAGAGCAAGGACAAGAGTGATGCAGCTGATTCTCTACTAGTAATTGCTGTTTCAGAGGGCCCCTCTTCACCTAAGGTTTCTCCCTTGTCAGCAGAAAATAATGTATCCTCTCTTGTGAATTCGTCTCACCATCTGAGGATCGCAAAGTATAAACCACCAGGTACATCTTCTTTAGATTTTACATTGCCTGATTTCGAAATAAGCCCTCAAACTTGCAATTTTAATTGCACTAATCCATTTTGAAACTGCGTTGTTCTCCTTACCTGCACTTAGGCCCTTCTCGATTTAGACCGTTTCAGTGGAGAGAGCCTGCAGCGACCTCACTCGCTGTCTACTTTGCCTCTTTAGAGGGTTAGCAGTCTAGTTGTTATGCTTCGGTCCTCTACTTAAGATGAGGCCTGCGCCAACACACAGCGATTGTTCATAGACATTTGATCATGCTACAAAATGCTGCCTGTACACATCTTGTTGCACTTATTTGTTTTAATTGCACAAATCCATTTTTAAACTGTGCCGAGGTCGGCCGCGTCCTTGGTGCGCCAAAGGCAAGCCCATCTGCGCCCGTCCGTGCCCGGCCGTAGCCAGGACTCCTGGTCCCTTTACACCAGAAGGCAGGTATCTTGCCAGAATTACTTACTCTGCTGAAGAATTAAGAAAACTAAACAGCAAATATACGGACTGCTGTCACTTAAGCACGCCGTGCAATACTCTTTTTTCCCACCTCAGCTAGAAGGGCCCATCGCCTGTATAAAATGCAAATTTCAATGTCCGCTCAAGGCTCTTGAGAACTGGCAAACAGCTCCTGCGGCAGCCGCCAGTGACTCAATAGATCCTTCGAGTATTAATACTTTTGCAGATCCACAAAGTCTCTCCTCCTTACTGACGCCCTCTTACACTCTTCACACATGACTGTGTTCCTATATAATGCCAGGTCTCTTCCAAAACATGCAATCAAAATCTGGAACTTGCTATCATCACCTTTTACCTGAGATTGGTTTCCTAACCAAAACCTGGCTGCATTCTACCACCTCACCAGCCCTATCGCTAGCACTCCCAGACACCTACCAAATGTTGAGACTAGACGGGGAGAGAACAGCATGTGGTGGTATAGCCATCATCTTTAAATATACTATCAATGTCTCCCTTATAGATACTCTGCAAGCAGATTGGGCAAAGATTTGTGTTTTTTAGGATTGAAATCTCGCTCGAGGACTGCTGTAGGGGTGCTCTAGTGCATAACCCTCCAGGACCCAAAAAGAGATTTTAGTTAGCTTCTCACTGAATTCATCGCTCTCCATGCTCTTGCATCCTAACATTTGCTTTTATTGGGTATCTTGAACTTCCACTGAGATGATTTTATCAACTCTAGGGTAGCTCAACTTATTTCAGACCTAACGTCACTGGGTCTCCAACAGAAAGTTATAGGGCCCACCCATATTGCTGCCCATACCTTAGATTTAATTTTCACAAACTCCTCCGCTCTGTTTTGAGATACCCCCAACCTCAGCTCTGGACAGACCGCTCCCTAATCTACTTTCAGATTGCTAAACCTAAGGTGCCCGAACATACACAGAAGGCCACTAAGAAAAACATAAGACACCGGCGCAAAATCAACACTGACTCTTTTGCTACTAATTTAAGTTTATGCCTACTTTGGCAGATGCTGATGTAGACTACCATTCAGCGGTAAACGTGCCATTTGATAAGATTGCCCATGTGAAATCCTGCTTTAATTTCAACTACGGAACGCACGCACCGTGGTATACACCAGAACTGCGAGTCGAAAAAGCTCTGCTCGAATAAATGGAAATGGCGTCAATCCTATAATGTTGCTGAAAAAGAGGCACATAAACTAGCCTTAACGAGGTATCACCGTAACATAAAAAAGCCCTCAAGGCACACATCGCTCACCAAATGAATCAGGCAGGTAGTTCTTCCAAGGAGCTTTTTAAAGTCCTCAATACTTTCTTAAACCCCATGCCTGTTCTGATTGTGCCGTTGCAAGCCTTCTGTGACTCCTTTGTGAATCACTTTGAAGAAAAACTCTATGAAATGTACCAGTACTTCCCTAAAACAAATGAGTAAGATAAGGAGAGGCTCAATTCTAGTTTTCGCTCTCTGATAATGCTCTTGCCTTAGGCAATTTTAAGCCATTTTCGCCTGACTCTATTCAAAAAGCACTGGCTGCCGCCAAATCAGGGTCTCCTTTGGACATTTGTCTACCCCATATCTTCGCAACCTTTTCCTCTCAGCTTGCCCCTGCCATATGCTTACTATTCAACCTATCCATCAGCGCTTGGAACTTGGAAAGCAACACTGGTCCCCCCTATTAAAAAAAAAGCCCAATCGGCCACCCATGGGTTTCGCCAATTATCAAACCATTTCTCTTCTCCCCTTACTGGGTAAGCTGTTGGAAGGTCAATTCAATATCCAACTTATGAAACATCTTGAAACGAATAAGCTGCTGGACCCGTCTCAGTCGGGTTTCAGATCCATGCATAGTGCCGAGACTATTCTGGTTGCGGTCACCTACCAAATCAGATGCTCTCTAAACAAAAACATTCCTTCATTACTTGTTTTGTTGAATCTATCCACAGCATTCGATACTGTCTCTCAGTCCAGATTGCTGCAGAGACTGCAGGGGTCAGGAATTCATGACACAGCATGGTTCAAGGCTTTTCTAACAAACCGAACCCACATTATTAAACTGGGGGGCATATTTACAAAAGCCCTGCCCCAACGGAGCTTCACTTTTTTTGATGCTCCAGTGGAGCACAATGCTGAGCCATATTTACAAGGCCATGCACAGCCGCCTAGCCTGGTTTTTTATGGCCTTGTAAATACGGCCCCCTTTCACACACTACTCTGCATGAAAGGAGCATTCCATGGGTGTTGTAGGTTGTGGTGGGTGTTCCCTATGACACCCATTGGTGCTGACCCACTCCCAAATTTACACGGTTTCTTAAACCTGAGAATGCATAAGATTCTAACGCCTCCCCAGGGGAGGACTTAAAGTGCCGCAACGAGGAGAAATTCCTTTTTTTACCCCGTTTTTTGAAGGAGGAACATGCCATCAATGATTGTTTTTGTGCAGGAAGGGACGCCTTACTGCACAAAAACAATGATCCCTTCAACACAGGCCCCCTTGTACCATGCTGCAAGGGGGCCTGCAATGGCGCTAGGCAGCCAATTGTGCACCAGCACAGAGGAAAGCACACAAATGTGTTGTATTGCTGTAAATACGATGCATCCCTGCACTTTCCTAATGACACAACGCGGCGCAAGATGGATTTCAGCGCAGCGCTACTTCATTTTCTAGTAGATATGCCCCAGGGTTCCTATAAATCGCACACCTTAAAACTTGATAAGGGGGTGCCACAGGGCTCTTGTCTAAGCCCTACACTTTTAAACATCTACGAGGCCCCCCTTGCCAAGCTTCTTAAACAGTTTGGTTTTGAACCACTGTCATATGCTGATGATACGCAGCTGATCTTCACTTTTGATCAAGATCTGAACAATGCAAAAGTTCCCTTCTCAGCAGGTATAACAACTATTGTGACCTGGATGACAGATTTCATCTGGCTGAATGCCAACAAAACTGAAATCATGGTGTTTGGGAATGGCTCAACAGCTTTGGCCACCCTGGCCCTCTGAAGAGTGCCTAGCTCCAACTCTCGAACTGGTAGTAAAAAACGTGGGTGTTTGCCTTGATCAATCACTGACTATGAAGGAACAGGTTGGCCCCACCACTGGCACTTGTTTCCATATGCTGCGTCTGCTGTGGAGAGTTTTCCCCCTCCTCTCATATCCAGTGAGGAGGACACTGGCCCAACTTTTGGTCATTAGCCACCTGGATTACTGCAGTGCTTTATTGGCTTCCATAAATGAGAGTCTTAAACAAACTGCAAGCTGTTCAAAACATGGCAGCACGCCTCATCAATAATCTACCAGCTTGGATTGCCTCTGCCCCTTTTTTGCTTTCGCACCATTGGTTGCCGAACCGTAAAAGAATCATTTTCAAAGTCTGCTGTACAACACACAAGTCCTTGAAAGGCAAGGGCCCAAACTATCTAACCTTACAGATCGTCCGCCCAGGCAGATCTCTATGATCTAGTGATAAAGCCGTGCTCACAGTTCCACGGAACAGGAAATCTTGCTCAGTAGGCAGATCCTTTTAATACCTAGACCCCGCTGTTTTGGATTGAGCTCCCACTCCATATACGGCAATTTACGGAGCATTTCAAATTTAGAAAATTGTTGCTTATGTAGAGATACCACTCCTGGGGTGATTCAGGCATGATAAATTAAATTAACAGAACATAAAGTTACTAAAGAAACATTAGAACTGAATGGTGAATCAATAAATAGTGAAGGCCATATCCCATTCACCTGACTTTCTGCTTAACTCTTTGTTTCAACCTGTGTGAGTTCAGTTGTCTGAAACCTTGCAAACCCTCCAAAGAATATTTGAATCTATCTTGATGCTTTTAGAAAAAAATAACCGTAAATTCAGATCATAATATTGAAATATAAACAGCAATATTAAGATTGCCTATTAAACATTTTGGTGTGTCACCTAAGAAATTCTTCAGCAAGGAGAACAAGCATTGGCATAGCCAATAGGTCTCGCCTTTGGGACCTTATAAGTGTTTAGCCATGCAACAGTTGCATAACTAAATACTTATAAGGTCCCAAAAGCGAGACCTATTGGCTATGCAAAGCGGCCGCAAAAGTGAAAGCAATCGCGGTAAAGCGCTGCGCGCGCGCCCGCGCACATGCACTGTAGCTCTAGGCTGGCCTGGTAGCACTTTTTGGAGCCCTCTCAATAAGTCTCGCCAGACCAGCGCATGCGCTGGGTCAGGCGAGACCTAAAAACCAACATGTTTAACAGAGGGTGCGAAAATTGGGTTGGAGCATAATAAACAACAAGCATTTGCAATGCAATCGGTCTCGCCTTTGGGACCTTATATGTATTTAGCTATACAGCACATTAGCCTGGGTGCTGAAACATCTACTGTTCTTTAACATGGAGGGAAAGTAAGCACCAAACTGGGTGACACGCCAGGTGTGGGAACACACGGAGAGAAATATTGCCTTTCAGCGGGAAGTATAATATAGTCCAAAGCTCTATTTTTATATATAAAATGAGGGCCTTCGGTGGTCCTATCACTGAAAATACAAGATTTGAATAAAATATTGTCTACGGGTGCTCGTGGAAGACAATTATTTTGGACTGGAACCTAAAGAATGCTACAGTGATTCTGGTATTTTACTGACCTATGCTGATCGTTTTCTATCAAGAAAGTTAAATAGAGGCAGTTGCCAGAAAAATTAAAAAAAGAAAATCCCTCAGCAGAAAGCAAGTCTGGTATTTTACTGACCTCTACTGGTCGTTTTCTATCAAGACAGTTAAATAGAGGCAGTTGAACAGAAAAAAAGTCCCTAAGCGGAAGCAGACAGTTCCTAGGGCTGATCTCCAGGGCCCACAAAGTACATACACATATAAGTATATAAGTACATACTAAAGGATATACAAGAGGTCTCTAAAGCTCGACCTAAAAAAGGACAAATGCAAACTGGGAGAGAAAGAGTACAGGACAAACCTAAAAAGGATGAAGGTACAATCTACTCATTATGTAAATGTTTCTCCAAAGATTTCCAAAGTCATAATCTGGATCTTAAAGCACCTTATCTCCCCTGCTTTCGAATTATTAACAAATGTAACAGTAAAAGTATTAAAGAAGACAAACTAGAAGCACAAGCAGGCCTGTTGGGGGAAAATACTCTCCCCTCCAGTTTTGCAGGACAGGTTAAAATCAGAAAAGATGGAAAACGGAGATTAGTCTGCCCCAAAGTTTTGTTTAACGTAGTGAAGGAACTATCTGGTGCCACTTGTCAACCCGAGCCGATGATTTGGCGTAATTTTTTGTGGATAAAATTGATAAAATCTACTCTGAATTTAATAAACATACGACCACAAAAATAAATTTGCAACCTAATTACTCTGTAACACCATGCATCTCACAGGAAATAGCTCAAGCCAGCAGTGACATCCTGCTAGACAAATGGACTCCCCTTTTTGTAGTATTCTTAAGAGCATCAAATCTGGCTCCCTCAAGGATCCGGTTCCCCCTTCTGTGCTTCAAAACTTGACCTCCCTATACTTACTATCATCATGGAGCTCCTAAACGCATCACTACACGAAGCTAGGGTTCCTGCGGCCTGGAAACATGCTATGGTCCTCCCCTTGCTTAAAAAAGCCAACTCCAATCCCGAAGTACTCTCTAACTTTCGCCCCATCTCCCTGCTTCCTATCCTCTCCAAGATTCTAGAAAAACACATTAACTTCCAGTTGACTAAGGTTGTTGAGGCACAAAATATTCTACATCCGTCTCAATCAGGTTTTAGAGCAGGTTTCTCCACAGAATCAACACTTCTGGGAGTTACTGAGAATATTCGTCAACAGGTCGACAAAGGAGATACGGTGGCCCTTATTTTATTGGATTTAAGTGCCGCGTTCAACACTGTTTCCCACACTTCTCTTCTAAAAACCCTTTAATAAAAAGGCATATACGGTACAGCACTCAAGTGGCTGTCCAGCTTTCTATCTAAAAGGACCTTTCAGGTCTTCTCCTCAATTGCTCATTCCAAGACTCAGGTTTCCCCGTATGGAGTCCCTCAGGGCTCCATACTGTGTCCATTTCTTTTCAACATCTACGTCAGCCCTCAGGCTACGATAGCAGAGCAAGCAGGGTTAACAATATACTCCTATGCGGATGACACCCAGCTCATCTTTTCGCTTTCCTCCAAGGAGACCTTGAAGACATCTTCTCTCCAGCCAGGGCTAAAAAAGATAGCTGACTGGATGATTGCAAATAAACTAAAACTAAATGGTGGGAAAACTGAACTCCTCATCTTCGGAGGTAATAAAACTCTCTGGGGCCCCCAACATTGGCCGCCGCAAATGGGCAATCTTCCCCTCCCATCACAATCGGCCCGCAACCTTGGCGTTATCATTGACAACCAATTGTCGATGAAGCAGCAAGTGATTAAAGTTGCCTTCACGTGTTTTGCTATTCTAAAGTGGCTTAGAAAAATTCTATGGATGCTTCCCTCCTCTACGCAAAAAACTGTCACCCAGGCCTTAGTAGTGTCCAGATTAGATTACGGTAACATGCTTTATCTGGGTGCTAGTAAGGATATGCTCCGCAAGCTGCAGGTAGTCCAAAACTGCGCGGCAAGACTGCTCTGCCAGCTACCCAGAATGGCCCCCACTTCAGGTTCACTTCGTGAACTACATTGGCTGAGAATTCACAATCGCGCCAAATTTAAAGCCCTTTGCACAGCATAAACATGGGCTCAGCTCCCCACTATCTAAGTGCTTTGGCGCACCATTACCGTCCCTCACGCCTATTACGATCCTCTAATCAATTAAAATTCCAGGTGCCCAGGATCAAATGAGCCAGAATGGGAGGACGTTCTTTTGCCTATCTGGCTCCTTCCCTTTGGAACTCTCTTCCAATGCATTTACGCCTTGAAAAGCACTACCTCAAATTTCGCAAAGATTTGAAACTTGACTCTTTAATCAGTAGAGCCTTTCAATCAATTGCTTCTGGCCCTGACCTCTTGCCTTGCGTGTCCGTAGGCGTTGGAAAACCTCCGGGTAGCTGTGCGCCATATAAATTTAATAATAAACAAAATAAAATAAAGTCAAGTGAGGAAGCGCCAAGCAAAGTTCTGAATGCATAAAATTTGAACCACAATTATAAAGATTGCTAGCCCTGAGATCAATGGAATTAATTCAAGTAATCTTACTCCTCAGAAAAATTTAGATCAAGGAGTGAAGATACAGCCCGTATTTCCCCCCTGATTCTACAGAAGAATTTTGAGTTGAGTTAAATCCACACATTCCAGCTTTTACACTCTCCTATCAGATGTTTGAAGTAATGCCCCCATAGTGTGTAACTCCAGACGCAGCCTTCAACCACGATCAAAGGAACACAGTAACAAATCTTGGTAGGCCTCCACACCTCTCTTCAAGCATCAAAATCACTGTTTAATTTTCTAAAGAAAACAGCTTGTTAAACAGACAGATGATACTATTGCTACTCCACAGGTACCCCAAATGGAAGTCTTTGTCTTCAGCAGGGATTAAACTGGTTTCCTTTCATGAAAAACAGACGATCAGTCCATCATAAGGGCAGAATTCTGATCCAATCTGATACTGTCCATCATTATGATTGGTGAAATACTCCACAAAAATTGTTATGACGTGTGTCATGGTAGGCACTTGGAAATTCCATTAAGGGAACCTATTCATGAGATTGTTTCTATGCCAAATTATAGGTCCACTTAAATCAACTTCCCTGACAGCATAACTTATAAAGAACCTGTCAACTCCCTTTTGACACAAGTTCATTCTGATGGAAGCAAATACAAACTATGATCAGACTCTCTGTGGTTCCTCATCTAGTGAGGCTTCTTGGTCTTGGGTATGTGGGACATTTAATGAAAATTGAGTAAATAAAGTCTCCAAACTACCTTTTCAATAATAAAATGCTTTTGGCCTCTTCGGACCTAGCTGGTTTTTGTAAGGAAAAAATTAATAGTTTAGCTAATTTAAAACCTCAGTTGTTTGCCTCCAGAAGACCTGGTACACTGAAAACTTTGTCACAGATTCGTATTATATAATCAATACCCCAGCACAGTCTGTAAATAAAGGGCACACCAGAGATGACATTTCCATTTTGCTGTCTACAGATTTTTACTGGGACTTTGATATCCTCCATAAGCACCCTTGTTTTGCTCAATTTTGACATGCCCCAGGCCCATCTTACGACGCTGTCTTGCTCCAGATATCTGATGAACTAGAGTAGATCTTTGAGCAGGAACACAATTTTTGCATGCTAATGACGGGCAATTTCAATGCTAAGGTAGCAAATGCCGTTTTAAATGCCTCTAAAAACAAAGACCTAGAAGAAGTATGGTCAATTCCTTACTCCATTTTTGCAATTAAACAAAAAGATGATAAAAGTGGAACACCATTCCTTGATCTAGTATCAGGCATCAACAGGGGGAATTATTTTGAATGGAAGAATAAATAGGGACACTCTTGCATTATACACAAGAAGAGGAGCAACTGGTTTCTCATTTATCAATTACATCATCTCAGTTGTCTCCATTGTTTCTAAAATGTTCACATCTCTCTGTCCATTTCTACCCTGGGAGTAACCCCACAGTCATGAGTATAGCACTGGATCTTCAACCTCACCAAAACTCAGAATGGACGCTGGAGGCGGGTAATGGTATTGCAGTTTTAGACTCTACAGAGGAAAGGATTTATTGGAACTCATGTACCACTACCCACATGGACAAGAAACTTGACACTTTCTGAGATCAGAAACAGTATGAACGCCCAATCCATGAATACAAGAACAAATTTATCAGAAGCAGTTGTGTAAACAGAGAGCTAGTAAGCCACTTAAAAGGAGGACAATAATGGCAAAGGATCCTGCGGTGAAGGAATACGCCTGTAAAATAAATACATTTGTACGGCAACAACTTATTCAGTATATGGTTACAAGGGAGACAGAAATCCAATTTATTTTTTAAAAAGAGGCATATTTGTCTCTTAAACAAAAAATAGCAGATCAAAACTGGTTTGAACTCTAGCTCGCAGCTCTCATGAAAAATCATAAGCTTTTTGGGAGTTTAATTGCGAAATATAGTGGAAATAAACAAGCTCCCGCTGTGGTGTCAATTTGAGTCTCAGAATGGTGTAGAAATAGTTCCCATCTTTACTCAGAAAACGTTGACTCTCAAGCAATACAGTGGTTCCACTACACAAAAAGACTCTTGATCTATTCCTGGAAATTACCACTATATCGCTTTACTTGATTACGTAGGAAAGATCTTTGTGTGCAGCATCCTGGAACATCTTGAAGATTGGACTCCTGCAAAGGTATTGATTCCCTGTGTACAAGCGGGTTTTAGAGCTAAGCACTCAGGGCCATATTTATGGCCAAGTCACGCAGTGCAGCGCAGCAAGTCACCTTGTTGCGCGGCGTTGAGGGAAAGAGTAGGAATGCGCCGTATTTAAGTCGATACTGCACCCTTTTGGCTACCTAGCGTCAACGCAGGCACCCTTGCATCATGGTGCAAGGGTGCCTGCGGTGTAGAAAGGATTGTTTTTGTGCAGGAAGGGACACCTTGCAGCACAAAAACAGTCCCCTGAGGCGTTTTACCCTTTCTCTGTGTGCTGCAGCATGCAGCACATATAGAAAGAAGAATAAACAAAAAGAAAATATATATTTCTCCTTGTTACACCTCTCCTGGGTAGGCTTATTGTTTTTCTTTCTAGAAAAAAACAAGAAAAAAAAAATTTCTCCTCATTACGCCTCTCCTGCGGAGGCTTATCGTTTTTCTCTCTATGTGTGCTGCAGCATACAGCACACTGGGGGGCATATCAATAAGGGCTTTAGCTCTGCTTTTTTGGCTTTAAAAGCCAAAAAAGCAGAGATAAAACTAGCACCCTATCAGTAAAAGGGTGCTAACATGCAAATTTGCATGTTAGCACCCTTTTACTCTACGCTTCCCCTTGCATCTCTAATGAGATGCAAAGGGGGCGTTCCAGAGTAAAATAATAGGAGAAATGTCGCTAAGCGACATTTCTCCTATTATCAAGAATATCGCTAACCCTGTTAGAGACAAAAAAAGCAGCGCTAACCGCGGTTAACGCTGCTTTTTTACGTCTGGTATTTTTCTGACTTAGCCATGGAAGGAGGATATCATGGCTAAGTTTGCCTGTCCCTATCAACAAGCTAACGTGAGATTATCGCTGGGTTTCCAGCGATAATCTCACGCTAGCCACTTAGCGTGAAGATTTTTATCGCTATTGAGATAAGCGTTGCTAATAGCACGCTATCTCAGCGATAAAAATCAACGCTAGCCGGCGATAATTATCCTAGCGCTAAGTGCGCTTAGCGATAATTATCGCCGGTTGTTGTTGATATGCCCCCCAGAAAGTGGAAAAAAACAAGGAGAAAAAAAGATATTTCTCCTCATTACGCCTCTCCTGTGGAGGCATATCTTTTTGCCACATTCCCAGTTCTACCAGTTCTGGTAAATCTGGGAATGCATCAGAAACCATGGGAGTTGTGTGGGAAGACTCAAACGCCAATGGCACACCTTCCTGGCGCAGAGTAAAGTAATGTAGCAATCTGTGCTGCGTTGCATTACTCGAGATTTATGAAGCCTCTGAGGGCCACGTAAGGTAGCCTTGCATGGCTTCACAAACCTCATTTTTGAGTAGCGTCACTGACTGCACCGCGTTGTGCGAAGCAATGGGGCTCATAAATACGACCCTCAGTAACTGATAATATTGCAATTGTGCAATCCCTGATAGATAAGTATGTAGCTTCGAATCCCATATTCATTTAATTTGAGGAGGTGCAGTAGTACAGAGGCTTAGTGTACACTACCAGGGGCACAATTATTATTAGTGTAGGAGGGGCAGTAGCTTTGGGGCCTTGGGGTGATCGCAAAGGGATTCATTACCATTACAAAAGGTGCATGGCCGTGAAGGCCCCCTGCACCACAGTTATCTCTGCCCTTGTCTTCTTAACTACAACAGAGGCAGGCAGGGAGCTCTTGTTGGCTTGCATTGGAGACCTCTGGGCCCTTGCTACATGCTTGTAACCTGTCCCTACCACATCCAGGTTCAGATCCCTTCTTCTCCTCGCTTTTCTCCACTGAAGCTCTCCCTGCGGACCAAGGTTGTTCTTCTTCTGAACGCTCATGTCCTCCAAGCAGAAGATCAGATGGACAAGAATTCCCCTTCAACAGACCCCCCACTTCTCATAGCAGACCCGCCAATCCCCAAATATAACGTACTGTGTGAGAGAAGGGATGAGGAAACAAGGGATGTAGGGAGGAGGCGGGCCCTGAGACCATCACCTACCTATCTATTGTGCTTGCTTTACCGGGTGTGGGCTATGAGAGGGGCAGGCGTTTATGCAGGTGCCTCTTGTGAGCCACGTTAAGTCCCTCAAACAAATAAAATAACATGGCTTCAAAGGCTGCCGCTGATGCCCTGGGGAGGTTGCAGAACCCAGATGAACATCGGCTGTGCTCAGCCCAAACATAATGTGAGTTGGAAACATTCTCTGCAGGGGTTTCCAGCTGACATTGTCTGCCACTGTGTGATATCGGCTCCTCACTGGGTGACCTGTGAAAGGAGCCAATATTGGGTGGCACACGGTGACACCATCTGAGTGGCAGGTCTGTGATAAATATATATCATTTTGCACAAAACACACAAACAGGCTTGTAAAAAAAATATTCTTCCATCTATGTGTCACCCATGAAGTACATCACACCATTCCACGTATCCATTCTGCGCTCTTGGGCAGAGCCGGACATGTATGCGTTCAGTGTGCAGCCAGCGCCACTGCGTCATCAGCGTCTCCTGCGCCTGCCTCCTGGTGATAAGGAGCCAGGCTGAGGGGGCACAGTTTACTAAACTTTTATGAATGAGCGCCCCCACTCCTACGCGTTAGCCACAGGCCCTGCAAACGATATACATGCTGCGTCAGCGTCACGCGTGGAGTGCAAAGAGCAGGAATAACCGTCTACAAAAAGGTACACAAGAACTTAGGTAGTTGTGTAAACAATGCACGTCAAGGGATCTTGCTTTAATTTGTAACCAGACGTGCAAAGAGAGGAGACAGAGATACACGTGGGCGGGCAAAGCCAATAAACACGGCTTCACCTGGCCATCAGAAGGTGAGTTCAAACTCTCCTCTATTTTTCCTTCGGAAGTGATTTTTTTCGGCGAGTACCTCATTCCGTGTGCGCTTGGGTATTCTGTTTAGAGTTGGAACAAAGTACAAAATGACATTCCGGCTCATAGATAGATAGACAGATAGATAGATATGCACACACAAATTGAGGTTTGAACACTTAAAAATAACTTACATGAGATGTAAAGTACTGCGATGTAAACCAGGAAAATGTACCTGCGATGTAATGACTCTTGATGTACAAACTGTAATGGATGACTCTTGGTGTAGCGCCTCAGATGTAATGGTGTCTTTTATGTCAAAACAAAGCACTTTAATATCACGGCAGTACTAAATAGAACTCAGTCCAGTGGGTCAAATATACAGGGCTGTACTGAGCTGCATTCACTGTAGTACTACACCCCCCACACACACATTACAGGAAATACTGTCCCTCCCCTCATGGTTGAGTCCCTGCTAGTTTCCACCCTCCACAGGCTCAGGCAGATTCAGACTCAGGTGCACATGGCTCAAACATTTTCACTGGCTTGTTGAGTAAAATTCCTATTACACGTGGTCTCAAGCAGGCATCTCTAGTTCACCCGCAAGCCTCAGTCTTTTGTCCCCTCATGCAAACTAAGCCTCGCAGTTTACCTCCTGGTTGCATGCAACCGTCTGTGCTGCAGACCCCTGCTGCACTTCTGACCTCTCAGTTTGACACTTTGCTTTCTGTGTAACCACAACAGTGGCTTTGTTCATGCTAGGTTAACAGGACCGTCGCAGGGAGGCAGGTCTGTGGTAGCACTCCTGGTCAGTTGTGGTGAGGTGCTCAGTGTGGCAGTAATGGGCTCCAGACCAAGTTCCTCTTTGCAATGTCTTTCAGAACCATTGAGGCCTCTGGCCCTATTAGGGGTCTCCACTTTGACAGTGGACCAATTGTCTTCACCTTCTGGCAGGCCAGCACTAGTCTCTCCAGCTCACTGTGAACTGGTGGGCTTCTTAGGAATACATGCTCGAGTTCAATCTTAATACAGCTCACTTGTAAACTGTGCTAAGAGATGGCTCAATTTACAACATGGGTCACTCTTGGATTACTCTCTAACCTCGCCAGCTTTGTCCAAGGCTCATCAACCCAAGAATAACTGGGCTTTTCCTACAGGACAATCTCTCTCCTCCTGCAGGGAGGGCATTCCCCTTCCCTCTCCCACCAGGCAGGCATATTTCTAGGCTCCTTAATGAAGTGTTGACTTCAGGTGATGTCTCCTCATCTCTGGGAGACTGGCTGTAAGACAGACACCAGCGCTGCTTACACAAATATTCTTCGAGTATTCTGTGGCGCACCTCCTTCCTTAGTCAAGAAGAACTTGGGACTGTACAAAAGGGAGTGGTTTTGGATCCTACCTTTATACAATTTGTCCAGACGGGGAATGTGGATCCCCTGTCTGAGGTTAAGAAATGGTTTGGGTTGCTTCTCTTTCAAATATCATTTTCAGACTGCTCTCCAGACACAGTTTCTGTGGAAAGTAATGCCTCTCACAACAGGTTGCAATGGGACTGGCTTAAAGCACAGGAGGGTCCACAATATGGACACAATGGAGCATAAATTCTGTGCACTTGGCTGCCATCATACTTCCTGAAGCAATAATCACAGACAGACAAAAGGACACCCTTGCCTTGAAACTTTCTCAACTTGAACAACAGAAACTACAATCCCAGATCTCATTCCTAAATCTATCAAATGGCAGTGCTCAAGAAAAACAGACTAGCAGTCTATTGCTCATAAAGCCGTCTCTGAACTTCAAACTGGAGGCTGACTTCAGCCTCCTGAATTGAATGTTGGATCTTTGTCTCCATCCAGCAGCCAGCAGAATGCAGGCAAAATATTCTGCCACTGTCTGAAGGAAGCCGTTCTGTTCCTCCACCTTGTGCTATGCTAAACCAAGAGCATTCTCAATGGATCCCCCTGGCACAGTAGGCAGACTAAAATATTGGGCATGAGAATGCATCTTGTGCTAAGATATAGCGCTAAATGCAACGGAACATGAATGGCGGGTGCTCGCTAAATGTGCTGCTGGGGTAGGAGTTTCCTGGCATTTAGTGCTATTTGCTTGGTGCAAAATTCCCCCTTACGTCCTAAATGGGTGCGAGAATGCATTTTGCACTAAGAAATAGCACTAAATGTGCTCTTGGGGTAGGCTTTTCCCCCACCATACTCTCATAATTTAGCACTATTTGCTTAGCACAAAATTGATGCATTTTTTGCCACGAAATAGCGCTAAATGCAGTAGAACATGAATAGTGAGCGCAAGCGGCTGCTTGTGCTCACTGTAGATTTACTCCTCCCAAATTACTCATGTGAGCAGGAGTAATTGCATAATTGTAGGTAATTCCGCCTCAAAGAGTAATGAGGAATTACTCCGGAGCAATTGAAATTACAGCAAACTTACTGCTTAGGTATCATTTTGACTGTGTCCAACTTCGGTACATTAATAATTCCATTCGGTGTCAAAATTATCACAATCTGTAGGGGCGTTATTCAGTCTTTGTCTCTCACTGGGTGGGAAACTGTTAATGCCTTCCTCAACATTTACCAAATTCAGTACCTGCCTGTCGCCGCCTATGGCTCCAGAATATGGGGATACTCAACCCCTACGGCACTGCAAACTGAGAAAAAACAGTTTTGTCTGCACCTACTTTCCATTCCCCACAATAGCTCAAATCAAGTTTGTCATGAGGAACTGGGTCTTTGCTATATTGAGGACGTATTCAAGTTATCTCTTTTGCTGCTTTGCTATCCATCTGGTCTAACGCACGTGTCTCATTTAACCACAAGATCATCAGTGATTCTTTAGAATGTAACCATTGAACTGACATCCCATGGTTATTTTATGTAAAGCAGACCTGTATTTTCATTGGTAGACGTGATTTCTTTGACCATCCCACGTCCATATGCAAGGAGGACTAAGTGTGGGCCAAGAGTACTTTTCTAGCTTGAAGAAGTTCTGATCATGATATCATGATTGTAGGAGGGTAGGATCCTTCTAGCATGGTTACTCTCACTTTTTGCCTGGTGTCAGTGTTTTTGACCTAGTCTGTTGGGCTCCTGCTGATCAGGACCCCAGCATCTGTGCTTTCTCCCCTAAATTGACAATGGTAATTACTTTGGTGCCTCCACAATTGGCTACTGGTGTGCCCTTATTAGTACCTAGTATATGGTTTTTAAGGTACCCAGGGCATATGTACACCAGGGGTCCCCCATGGCTTGCAGAATGTATTGTGCCACCCATGGGAGTTCCCTTAAACTGAGACTACAGGCCTGCCATTGCAGCCTGCGTGAGTCGGTGCTTGCACCTCTCACATGAGGTCACTGCACTTAAAACCTATAAGTCACCCCAATGGCAGGCTCTTCAGTCCTGAAGGCAGGGTGCTTGTTTGTAAATCTGAAGGTGCCCTGCCTGAGCAGGACACCCCTACAAACACTGGAGTCGATTCTCCAGGCTTTGTAAGTGCGGTCAGCCATTTTAATACATATGGTGGACATCAGTCATTATGAGATGTCTAACTATATAGTGGCTGCACTATTATATCAAACATATTGGAATCATACTCCAACACCGATTCCAGTGTTGGAAGTATGATCTCATGTACTGGGGGGCTCCCTTGGGTACCCCCCTGTACTCCCTGTAACAGCCTTTAAGGGTCTGACAGCAAGCTAGTGCTATTGCAGACCACAAACACGATTCTGCCCTCCAGCGGTTGAGCCAAGCTCGAGCAGGGGAAGGTAGAACAATAGGTTTCCTGTCAAAGGGAGGTATGACCACCTTCCAGACAAGACTTAGTAATTGGGATGGGATGTGGGTGCGTGCCAGCGCCACCAGATTGCTTTGAAGGGCACATTTGGTATCCTCCGTGCATACTCCAGTTTGAGCCAGTTCAGGGAGCCCTTGGCTCCAGCGTGAAACTGGACAAAGGACATGGGAGTATACTCCCCTCTGTCAGCCCCTCACCTGGGAGGGACCCCCGAGTTGTTCCAACCCTTTCCTTAGGGTACTTAAGAGTGTACCTGTGGGTGGGTCCTTAGATTCATCGTGGGACAAGACTCAAGACTGAAACTACGTCGCTCTTCGACTGTCTGCACACTTGGACTTCGTCTGGAACTGAGACTGCATCAAGTAAGACTCCTGCTGCTCATGGTGTTGCTGTTCTTCAAGTCTTCTTCATCATCCGTGTCTGTGCTTCTTACAGGTTCTTCAACAGACTTGTGGGCATCAAGGACAACTGAAGAAATCTCTGTTGAAGTGAAGGAGTGCATCTGCAGGCACCGCAAGAAAGCTGACCGGTCTGCTGCTTCTGTCATCCTACGGAATTCCTGAGGCACAGCAACACAGGAGGTAGTTCTGCAACTCCCTTGAGCCCTGAACTGTCCTCTCTGCAATTTTGAGGCCAGTATCCCTCGTCTGAACCACAGGGACCAAACCCTGGTGCACCGCGTCGACTTGCTATTGCCATGGATTGTTTACTCTGCACTCCAGAGATCCTCAGGCAGGAGAAGCTCCAGCATCCAGCATCTCTTCCCTCCAAGACCAGTGTCCTCACTGTATCCTCTGCACCATGGGCCTTTACATTTGGTGAGCTGCTTGATGTCCTCTTGCAACTCCTGTGCCTTTGGCCTGTGTGTCTTCCTAAGGTTCTTCTACTGCTTTAGAGGACTACCCTGCTTGTTCGGGCCTGCTCTGACTTTCCCGCTTTTGGTAAGTCCCTTGGACCTTGCTGGTCCCAACATTGCTCCTTCTTCGCCTTCCACGCCAGTTGCAGCTATGAAGGCTTGTTGGTGCTCCCACCGGACACTGAACACCCAGTCACTGACATCCGACGTAGGACAGCTCGTGCATGGCTCCTGGTCTTCCTCAGCATCACCTGGTCCTCACAGCTGCAGTGACAAGGTTACCATAGACTCTTCTGAACCTCCCGACATCGGTGGGCTTTGCGTCTTTGTGCCTTCTGGTCACTTCTGAGTGGTTGCAGATTCTTTCAGAATCCACCATTGGATTCCACCGGACTTCTTCACTGTCTTCTCCAGAGGCACTTTCTTCCAAGTCTTCCATTGTCGTCTACAGTGGTTTCCGACCTCTCTTCACCCCTATGCACTTGGCTTCCCCGGTGTGAATAACCTGGTTCCAGGGGCATCCACAGGAGCGCTGGCTCTCCAACCTTACGTCCTCCAAGGGAATTCTTTGGGTCCTCTGGAAAGGGGACTTTTTCTGCAGAACTGCAACTGTGACTTCGCCATTGACTACCATTGGGCACGAAGCTCTGTTACCACTCTGCACACAGCCTCCGTTGGGTTCCTGGGTACTTACCTTGGGTGGTTACTTGTGTACCCGGCTCCTCTGGGTCTTATGGTCCAAGCCCCTTGCTCCTTTGCAGTTCGCATTATATTTTTTTAGTATATGGTTTGGTATCCCCCTGGAGACAGCTATATTTTGTGCTACTTACTTGATTGCCTTTAAAGTATTCTTGTAGATTGTGTTGATATCTCCAGGTAGGAGATATACCAATGTGCTAGTGAGTGTTGTGTAACAAATAGAAGTATTTTTATATAAACCCTGTGGTTCTTTTTCATTTTAATTTACACTACAGATTAAACTGGTAAAACAAGATGCTTAACACTCCTTCAAGATAAGCCTGAAGGCTGCTCTCTAGAGCTACCACTTTCCTAGCTTTCTATAATTATCAAAGACCACTAAAATTACCATAAGGGTTGCCTGGATTTATGCAGGATGCGCCACTTGACTAAGTGTGCACCATATACTAAGACAGCTTCCCACAATGATCACAATGAATTCAGCAAGTCCAGTTTTATGCAACATTTTGCTCTCAAGACTACACTATATACAGAACCTTTTTGCTTGTGCAATTTTAGACACTGTGAGCGTGCTCTATTATTTAGGTTCAGATCAGACACACTCCGATCCCTGTTGAGTGCTCCCCTTTGGGCCAATATGCCTCGGATAGCATTATTAACTGCGGTGTGATGGCACCTCAAAACAGATATTACTGTGCTTTAGATTCTTTTGTAGATTTTATGTATACCAAAGGATATATAACTCCTGTTTTAAAAATGAGAAATCTTACAAGTTGTTTGTCAGCTTTATGTTTTTTCCAGCTATTAAGTGATGTAAAGTTTTGTTCTGCAATAGTCTCTTTTTTTAAAATGTATTGTGCGATGTGGCAGCTTTATACATAATAATCAATATATAACAAGGCGTTTTTATGCATTTTTTCATGTATGTCTTTCTGCATTTATGTCTATAATTATCTAAATTATAATAGAATAGAGTTTTATGATGATAATGGTGTGGTTTCAGTCTTACTGGTTACGGAAAGAGCGGTGTATACCACTTTACACACTGATTTCACCACAGAAGTGGCCTGTCAGTACGTGTGTGGGGAAACATCCCTCATACTAGTGCAATGTGTGTTGGACGCTGACATAAACAATGCTTATGCCTGATGTTCTAAATATTACACCACCCACAATTAGACTACTGTTGTATCACATGTATCTGATGAGCTAATTATGTTTAGACAGATTATAGGTGGTTCACTGCTGCAATGGGGCGCTTTCACCCTCAGCTCCTAGGACCCTGAACAATCCTTAGAGGTCCAAGAGATTGACATGACCAAATCCTCCTAAAATGCCGAGCAGCCAGTGGTAGGATGTACGACTATGTTTTACCATCAGCTCCTTCACAGTCCTCTTGAGATTGTTCCATTGCTTTTAGTGCCATTCTCTTCTCAGTCGTATGGAGAAATGGTATTGACCTTGTCCACAATTGAGGATATCTTAATTCTTTGATGGCCTCCTCCTCGACAATCTACTCTGTTAGTACCACTAGCTCCGGTTCCAGGTGCTTAAACTCTTTGCATACTGTCATATGTGGTGCCATGGTGGGTACATAGGTAGTACTGGCTGTCAGATAGATGTTAGAGTGCTGTGAGCTGAAGGATAGTGATCCCTCTTTTGGCCTGTGCTATTCACACACAATAGACACACAATTGATGGACGGAATGCAGAACAAATCAAAACATGGGTTTCACCCCTCTTCAGCCAGGATAGCTTGATTCCAGTGGCACAGTGAGCCCAGGACCCACGTCTGGGCATACCTGGTGTACTTAGAGCGAGAAAGCAAAAGACACACAATTGATGGACGGAATGCAGAACAAATCAAAACATTCACCCACAGTCAAGAGATCTGGGTTAAATCCATCATTCTTTTGCTCACCATGCCACCCCAGGTTCGACCTGGACATATGCAAATCAGTCTTGACCCTGTGCCTCATAGGAACAGTCCAGCCTGAACTGCCAAGCCAGGTCCCCCCTGGACCGGAAACAAGCATACTAGGACCGGTTTCGGGGTTTCACCCCTCTTCAGCCAGGATAGCTTGATTCCACAGGCACAGGGTCAAGACTGATTTGCATATGGCTGGGTTCAAACTGGAATGGCATGGTGAGCAAAAAAACGATGGATTTAGGCCCAGATCTCTGTACTGGGGTGAATGTATGACATTGTTCTGCATTCTGTCCATCAATTGTTGTTTTTGCATTTGTCACCCCGAGTGGGACGGGTATGCTGAGAGGTGAGTCCCGTGCTCTCCATGCCACTGGAATCAAGCTATCCTGGCTGAAGAGGGGTGAAACCCCAAAACCGGTCCTAGGATGCTTGTTTCCAGTCCAGGGAGGACCTGGCTTGGCAGTTCGGGCTGGACTGTGCCCATGAGGCACAGGGTCAAGAGTGATTTGCATATGGCTGGGTTCAAACTGGAATGGCATGGTGAGCAAAAAAACGATGGATTTAGGCCCAGATCTCTGTACTGGGGTGAATGTATGACATTGTTCTGCATTCTGTCCATCAATTATTGTTTTTGCATTTGTCACCCCGAGTGGGACGGGTATGCTCAGACGTGAGTCCCGTGCTCTCCATGCCACTGGAATCAAGCTATCCTGGCTGATGAGGGATAAAGCTCTAAAACTTGTCCCAGGATGTTTGTTTCCGGTCCAGGGAGAACCTGGCTTGGCAGTTCGGGCTGGACTGTTCCCATGAGGCACAGGGTCAAGACTGATTTGCATATGGCTGGGTTCAAACTGGAATGGCATGGTGAGGAAAAAAAAGATGGATTTAGGCCCAGATCTCTGTACTGAGGTGAATGTATGACATTGTT
The DNA here is from genome assembly GCF_964204655.1 of Triturus cristatus. NCBI lineage: Eukaryota > Metazoa > Chordata > Amphibia > Caudata > Salamandridae > Triturus > Triturus cristatus. The sequence goes on from NC_140590.1 coordinate 650,489,291, forward strand.
CTGCATTCTGGCCATCAATTGTTGTTTTTGTATTATTCACACACAATGGCCTTCAGGTTTGTCCCTGAGTCCCTGCAACACTCCTTCATCCACTCACCATCCTCCTCTACCTTTTTACACAGCCTGAGGGCCAGACCACAGCTTTGCCCCAGCCCGACTCTTACAGTTTCACAAGGTAGACCCTGGACATTCCCATCACGCCCAGAAGGAGGACAGCCAGCCCCAGGTCCATGACAGACCACATGACTGTGTACCCTTCCCACCATCCCCCTACTCAGAGCACCATTACCTCACCTCCACCCCCTGTGCCCCTAATTTGACATAACCCCACAGGCTCACCCCTGGTAATAATGAATGCCATAGTGGCTATTTACAAAGGTATAAATGGATACATCTACATATTAATTTTACTCTTACACTTTTGAGTAACTTTACTACTTTTGGCTATTCAATGTTTATGAGTATAAAGTTACTCAAACGTGTAGACTTACATTTTCCATCTCCCTGAAACAAGGGCTGAAGTCAGAAAAAATAATATATTTACAACTGTAAAGTTACTACAGGTATTAACTTTACAACCATATTTTACGTCCAGCACACTTAATGGAGACTTCTGCAATCTGGAAGGAGATTTCCCTATAGTACAATATAGAACAATATTATAAAATATTTTAGTGTCAAATGTTAATGCAAATTAATTTTATATATTTTGAATGTAGAGAAAATATATAAAACAATGCTACAGCACTATTAACTTAATTTTAAATGAATTAATACAATAATTAAGACTATTAAATTAAAATTACTTTTTTAAGTTATTAGAAAAAAACAAACCTAAAGTAAAATGTTTATATTTATTTATTTATTATATGGTAACGATTAATAAATGTTATGTATAAAATTAATTTAAATTAATGACATTATTTTTTTTGATACAGTTACATGTTTTTTTTAACTATAAAGGTTATTAAAATATTTTAGAAAAAAACATTTATTTGTACTGCATTATTTATTAAAATCAATTGATACATATTTTTTTAAGTAAATAAATACATTTATTTTAACAATATTTCCTATGCATTTTCATTTAAGTCGCTACCTCCAATATTTTCTTTTGGAGGTTATTGCAGTATGTGTGAGTGGACATAAGTGCAGGTCTTACTTTAGATCTTTTACTACTATTTTGAGTCCTTTTCAGGTCGAAGTCTACCAGACAGCAAAGCTTTTTGGTTTGCTAATGACTTCTTGGGGACATTCTGAAAGCTTTCCTGGGAATGCATTCTGCCCATTGCTTACCATTGGATTTGTGTTTTGTAACTCACATTTGCTTGATTTCGGTTTGCTGGATTTATTTGGTTTAGGCTGTCCAGCTTGAGTTCTCCTCTCCTGTGGAGCACAGTCTATTTACTGTATTCTTCCATGAGTGCACGCTTTTTGCAAACAGGCCCTTAAATCTTGTTCTTATCTTGTCACGTTTGATTTATGTGACAATCTTCCTGTGAAAGGAAAGGCTTTTTTCTAGTACACAACAAAATTTAGGTATCTTTAAGTGAACTGTACAGATATTTCAGAATATATCAGAATTAGGACAAAATAAATGAAGTACATTTGTTTGTAATTTTGAAGTGTGATGGAAACAAATATTTTATATGATCAAAACAAATCAATAAACTAAGAGATTACATTTCCACACATTATCGCTTTTGCGCTGCATACTTTTATCACTAAAACTGTATGTCTCTGCAAATGTAATTGTCATTTCAATTGAAAATGTATTGTCCGTAATAGCAGTGTGCTACTACACTATGCTCCACTCTACACCACTCCACTCTGAACACTTTACTCCACTCAATGACCCTCCACTCTATAATACTCTACGACGCACAACTCCATTCCACTCCACTCTGCTCCACTCTGACACTTTGCGCCACTCCACCCTGAACACTCCACTCTACAACACACCAATTCACTCTACGACACACAACTCTGGTCTACTCAACGACAGGCCACTCCACGCTACTCGACTCTATGTCCTTCCACTATGACACACTCTAAAATACACCATTCTATGACATGGCAGTCAACGCTACACTACAACACGCCTCTCTATGATACGGCACTCCACTCTATGCCACTACATTCCATGCCATGCTATTTCATTCCACCCCTCCACTTTATAACACTCTATGACACACCACTCCATTGTACGACACTCCATTCCACTCCACTCTACTCTATTCTACTCCACTCTATGACACTTGATGTCACTCCACGACACTCTACTATACCCCACTCTGCTCAACACCACTCAACGACACGTCACACATAACTCCAGTCTACTCAACGACAGGCCACTCAATTCTACACCTTTCCAATATGAGACACTCTAAAACACACCACTCTGCGACATGCCAGTCAAAGCTTCACTACGACATGCCACACTATGCCACTACATTCCATGACATTCCACTATACGCCCCTTCAGTCTATGATACATTGGAACACAAAACTGAATACCACTCTACGACATGAAACTCTACTCTACACCGCGACATTCTACGGCACAACACTCTACAACACTCTACCACACTCTACCACACTCCACTCCACTCCACTCTATGACCCTTTACTCCACTGTATGACACTCCTCTCCACTCCACAATATGCCACTCCACTCTTCGCCACTCCACTATACGCTACAATTTACAACATGCCACTTTACGCCCCTACACTCTGATACACTCAACGACACGCCACTCTACGACATGTCACTCCACCCCACTCTACGCCCCTCCACTCTGAGACACTCAACAACGTGCCTCTCTACGACACAACACTCCACCCCACTCTATGCTCCTACACTCTGAGACACTCTAGGACACTCCACTCTGCCCTAGTCTACGATACACCACCTAACTCTACACCAGGTCACTCTATGCCACTCCACTCTATGCCATTCCACTCTACACCCCAACACTATACACCCCTCCACTCTCTACGACATGACACTCTATGACTAAACACACTATGCCATGGCACTCTACGACACAGCACTCCATTCTATGACCCTCCACTCTACTACACTCCAACCCCACAGTACAGGCCAACACTCTACGCCACAAAACTCTACAACACTTTGCTCCACTCTATGACACTACACTCTTTCACACTTCACTCTATGACACTCCACACTATGCCACTTTACTCTAGTCTACTCCTCTCCTCTCCACTCTACAAAACGTTACTCCGCTCCACTCTATGACTCTGGAGTGTACTCCACTCTAAGGCACTCCACTCTATGCCACTCTACTCTTCTTCACTCTACGACACTTTACTGCACTCTACTCTACGACACTCTACACAACTCCCTCTATGCCACTCCAGGCCAATTTACAGCACTCTTCTCTATAACACAATACACCACTCTACTCCACTATGTCACTCTACGCCACTCTAGTCTACTCCACTCTACAACTCTTTATGCCACTCCATGCTTTGACACTCTACTGCACTCCACTCAACACTCCACACAACTTTATGCCACTCTACTCTACTCAATAACACTGCCCTTGATGACACTCCACTCCACAACAATCTACTCTACTCTATGCCCCTTCACTCTAAGACAATCTAATCTGCTCTATGACAATCTACTCCACTCTACTATACAATACTCTACTCCACTCTAAGCAATCCCTCTACGCTACTCCACTGTACGACACCCTATACCACTCCACTCAACTCCCTGTATGCCGTTCCACTCTACTCCACTCTATTCTATGCAATTTCACTCCACGGCACTCCACTCCACGACTCTCTACTCCATTCTAAGCCCCTCCACTCTATGCCTGTCCAATCAACTCCATTCTACGACACCCTGCTCTCTCCATGACACTTTATGCTACTCCATTCTATGACACTCTACTCCACTCTTTGACAAGCTACTCTACTCTGAGCCATGACACGGTACTCCACTGTGCACAAGTCCCTCTATGCCACTCCACACACTTTACTCCACTCAATGCCACTCCACTCTCCTCTATGACACTCTTTGCCACTCCACGACACTCTACGCCCCTACACTCTACACCCTTCTACTCTACTCCCTCCATGACTCTCAAGAGCACTCCAATTTATGCTACTCCACTCTAATATGCTCCACGCCACTCCATTCATGAAACTGTACTCCACTCTATGCCACTCCACTCTACAACAATCTTCTCCTCTCTACGCCACAACACTCTACTCCACTGTATGCAACTCCCTCTATGCCACTCCACTCTACACCACTCCACTCCATTCCACTCCACGACACTCTAAGCCACTCCACTCTACTGTACTCAACTCTACTCTACGCCACTCCACAACAATCCATGCCACTACACTCTATGCCTCTCCACTCCACACCACTCCACTCTACTCTACTCTGCTCCACTGTACGCCACTCATCAACACTCTATGCCACTCCATTCTATAAAAACTGTACTCCACTCTATGCCCCTCTACGCTACAACTACTTCTCTCTATGCCACGACAGACTACTCCACTGTATGCAACTCCCTCTATATCTCTTTACACCACTCCACTCAACTCTACGGCACCCCAGTCTACTCAACGACACTCTACTACACTACACTCTACTCCACTACACTCCATGACACTCTACTTTACGGCATTCTACTCCACTCTACACAACTCAACTGTACAGCACTCTACTCCACTCTATGCCCCTCCACTCTACTTCACTTCATCCACGACACTCTCTCCATGCCACTCTGCGCCACTCTACGCCACTCCATGCTACTCCACTCTTCACTACTCCACAATACTCTTATCCACTCCACGACACTCTACTCCACTCAAAGACACACTACTCCACTCCAGTCTATGGCACTGCATGACACCGTAAGCCACTCTATTCCATGCCACTCTACTGTACTCCACTCTACTCTACGCCACTTCAGGACACACTACGCCACTCCAGTCCATGCCACTCTCTTCTATGCTACTGCTGAACAGCAGCCACGCTAGTGTTCAACAAGGCTAAAACACATTGGCAAAGCCAATTGCTCTTGCATTGGCGAGACCTATTAGCTTTGCTAATGCTTGTTTGCTGTAGTAACTATAGAATGGCAATTTGTGAACAGCAATAGGCTCGCTTTTTTGTGGTTGGGTTCATATTCCTCCCATAACTCTCCCTTACTTCTCACTAAACCCCTATCATTTATTCGTAAATATTCCCCATTTTCCAGCCCCTCTCGCTGTACCTCCCACATTTACTACTAAAACACATACTTATTTGCTGAGATCTCCCAGTCGGGACAGAGATCTCCGTACATAGAAGATAGGAGAGGTGGAGTCTAGACCCCACATGTAGGTTAGCAAATAGCATTTGTAGAACGTCAGTAGTACTACTGTAATACTACTAAACATACTAGAAAATGCAGTTTGTGAATATACCCCACCCACACTGTTTACATTCACAAAGCAACCATGAACACCATGGTGTTTCTGAAATCGGGAGCTAGGTAGCTACTCTGACACCTGTGTCCTCCAGCACGCTCAAACTTGTTCCTAGAAGCACTTTAAACCATGAAACTCTGTACTCTGTGCCCAAGAGCATCCTGAATCCTGGGACTAGAGTTACTGTGAAATGCTTACGTCTGATCTATGTATCTATCCCTCTCTCTGTCTGTCCTCTATCTGCCTGTATACTAAGAACTTGAATGTAACTTTGTATCTTGTTCCTTCTCCAAACAGAGGGTCAGATTTACAAGCCACTTGCAACACTTTTGCGCTGCCGTTGCGTCACTTTCCACGCAGGAAATCCTCATAAAAGTGACGCAGTGAAATTTATAAGATTTCCCTGCGTCACTTCTAGGATGCCACTTTGTCAAAACCTTATGCCTGCTTGAAGCAGGCGTAAGGAGTGATGCTGTGTAGTGGGAATAGGCCTCAAAATGCATTGCTGGAGTTGCGTTGTGCTTGCGACACGACTCCAGCAATGCGGGACTTTTGCCCCAACGGATGCGTCCGAATTTTGGATGCATCTGTTATTCCTTGCGCCATGGTGTGTCGTATTGTAAATACGGCACATCCATGGTGGCGCAAGAGTTTCTCAGGGTGGCACAGGGAAAGTGACGCATCTCTACAGATACGTCACTTTCTTGTAAATCTGCATCAGATTATCCAAGCACTCACAAAACGAGATGCTGGCCAAAAATGAAAAAAATCTAATCCGAAAGAAAAACCTAAGAGACTTTGAACCCACCTTCTGATGGCCAGGTGCAAAGCCATGTTTAGTGGCTTTGCCCGCCCACGTGTATCTCTGTCTCTCTTTCCAGGTCTGGATATACATTAAAGCAAGATCCCCTCGACCTTCATTATTTACACAACAGTCTAAGTGCTTGAGTACCGAGCAGGCCGTTAGTTAAGTTATTCCTGCTCTTTGCACTCCACACGTGACGCTGACGCATCGTGTACATCGTTTGTAGGCCGGTGCCTAACGCGTAGGAGTGGAGGCGCTCATTCATAAAAGCTGAATAAACAGTGTCCCCTCAGCCTGGCTCCTTGTCAGCAAGAGGCAGGCGCAGGGACGCTGGCCGCACGCTGAAGGCGCAGGGACGCTGGCTGCACACTGAAGGCGTTGTGACGCTGGCTGCAGGATGAAGGCGCAGGGACTGTGGCCGCAAGATTAAGGCGCAGGGATTGTGGCTGCACGCTGAAGGCGCGGTGACGCTGGCTGCAGGATGAAGGCGCAGGGACTGTGGCTGCAAGATGAAGGCGCAGGGACTGTGGCTGCAAGATGAAGGCGCAGGGACTGTGACTGCACGCTGAAGGCGCGGTGACACTGGCTGCACGCTGAACGCGTCAATGTCCAGCTCTCTCAAGAGCACAGAATTTCAATATACAATGGATGGGTGGTGTTCTTGTATGGCGCAGCTCACGGTTCGAAGCATTCATGGGTGGCACATTGCTGTTTGCTCAATGAACACACGTCTGGCCTTGTAATCCAGAGGGCAAACATAAAGCTCTGCAGAGATGTGTGTAACCTGGCCCCAACCAATTTTTTTGAAATTATTTGTTAATTTTATCGACCCCTGTTAAGAGAGTTTTGAAGAGACACGTCCATGGGGCAGGTCCAACATTCAGCATAACACGGCTCTCACTATATTGAGCTGGTCTGTCCACTAATCTGAAGCATCCGTGTAAACCATGTTATTACTTGTTTTTTCCAAAAGTGTATGACATGGAAGAGGAAGACAGTCCGTGTCCTCATTGCTAGTTGTCATCACCAGTCACTGTATTTTGTAAAGGTTCAGAGAGGACATGGCTGCTTTTGAAAAAACTCTACACAAACATGGGTGCGGCGATATTAATTAGAGGATACTTCCTTTTATGATGTGGAACTTCCTGTAAAAAAGGTGTAGCTTCTTGTTATGAGCCAGGACATTGTGTGATGCAGAGCACCGCTTGACGACTCAGCCCATCTTGCGAGTGGAGCAGCATACTCGGGCCTCGGCCCTGATTCCCCTACATCAGTGCAGGCAGTCCCATCCCAGCGCTGCAGGTTCCATATTAATAAACATGGCGGCCCCACCTGCCTGCGTGAAGTTTTGTTAAAAGTAATTATCTCTAGTCCTGGACCTTGAAAAATGCCTTGGAGAATTGTGCTGCATGGGAGACATCCTCCTTAAAAGGATTGTTTCCTGTTGTTCCCCTTGAGTTAGTTTGGATTTTTGAGAAAAAAACGCATTTAGTTTTGCCACTGTCTTCAGGAAGACTAGAGCACATAAATGCCACGATTTTTATTTAGGCCAACCAAAGCATATATGTGTATCTACCATGCTCGACAAGCATAACGTCACGGAAATGGGCACAATGCAGGTTCATAGAACAGAGATACCACTTGGGAATGATGTATCAGAAGGGTTACATCATACGAGGAGAGTAAAAGTTATGTTGACCACCTTCTTCCAGGTCATTAGGGGCGCTGCTTACAGTCCTGAAATCTCCAGCGACCACCAAATGCATTCTGGGTGTTGTGGTCGGGCTTTGCTTCCCTTCAACTAATTAGACTAACGGATGAAAACACTGATTAGTGGTTGAAAAGTTTATGTCTGGAAACAATGTCAATAATGACCAGGAGTGATGCGGTTACCCTAGCGGCATGTTAGTTTAGATTCATGAGGTCATGGGGAGGGGAGAAGCAGTTTGCTGTAGAAGTAGTGGGGGGACACTTTACTAGAAATTGAAGCTGACTTCTTTGTCCTTTATCTTGTACTTTCACCACTTTCATGGTAACATTAACTTATTTTTATAAAGCAAGGTAAAATTCCTTGGAGATTGTATGACACTGAACGCTTTTATCTGGCAGAGTAACCCAAATTAAAAGGTAAAAATGTCTTGAACTGCAGGAGATCCTATTTCCCAATGTACTTTAGTTATTGATTTCTGTAGTGTTTTCGATGAAATTGAGTGGTACACTGTGGATCGTAATTGCTACGTGGGATCAATGTATTCATAAAGTGCTTGATTTGTGACAGGCAGTTCATGGCTCTAGTAAGTGTGTGGCACTAGTAACTGTGTGGTGGCAGTTTTTTTGGTCTTGCCTACAGACCGCTTTTAGCTGTCAGTTGCTGAAGACTTATTGTATACAATATAAATACTAAGGGACCGATTACGATGCGGTCGGAAAAGGCTCCGACTATCGGTTGGAGCCTTTCCGACCACATCGTTATATGTCGGTCGGATTCCTTTCCTACTGTCTCATTGCGATGGAGGCGGTCGGAAAGGAATCCGATTGGTCATTATGACTGCCTTCCGATGGGCTGAGAGCCTGTCTGCCAATCAGAATGCAGCCAGTAATCCCAAGGGCTGCTCTTTCTGCCCGAGGGATTACGATGTCGGGTTTCGGCAGCCTTTCCGTGCCGGCCTGTCCGACACAGAAAGGCTGCTGGAAATTGACTTTGGGGGCCCCCAGCAGGGCCCCTTTGGGTGCACACCCTCCTGTTCGAGGCTGTGATCCCTGCACCCTGTGGCAGGCACTGCAAGAATGAACTGAACCTCCTATTTTACAATGGGAGCATTCATTCCGGCCGAAATACATGCTCCAATTATAAAGTTAGGAATGTGACCGAACAGTGTTCGATTGCATCCTAGTTAGCCGGGTAGGACCCCCAACCTGGTGTCAGTAGGTCCCATGACCGAAACTATGTCAGGCAGAGGAAACTCTGCCGAACATCTTAATAGGGCCCTTAGAGTGGGCCTTGGGCCAGCCCATTGCTCATCATTGGTTGGCTTTCTTGTCAGTCGCATTTGCTAACCTCTTTGATAGTTTGCCTTCCACTTCTTGTGCTTAGACCTTCCCTTGAGCATAGCTTCTTTACCATCATTTTTATGGGATGACTTCCATCCTCCAATGGATCACATCAGGGAACTATGGGCCAGATGTATCAAACAGTTTTACCCATTCTGTGTCTAGGGGAGAATGTGTTCAGACATCTGACCCTATGTTTTTCTTTTTTCTTGAGTACTCCATGGAAGGGCACATGCTTTCTTTCTCTCTCCCATGTGCTGCTTCTCCCTTAGAACCCTGTACCTGCATGCTTCATGTTGCCATTCCTTCCAGCTCATGTGGAAAAACACGACTCTAGGGACATTTTAGCCAGATTTGACTAAAAAGTAGACTAAATTGGATTATTTTTAGGCCTTGCCTACTAAGCAGCTTTTAGCTGTCTTTGTTGTGCAAAACACCTTGTGGCCCATACCAAAAAGGTACATTGCTATAGAACCCCTGCAGCCTGTGCTTCCCTTCAGCAGTGCCTTCAGAGTGCTACATAGTGTTGGTGAAGCCATTAGTGCAGGTTTCCAGCAGAGAGTTTAGCACACAGTCTGCCGCCAGTGCTACAGAACCGGAGCAGAGTGTGCTTCCTTTTAGCAGTCCTTCACAGTGCTACAACGTTCCGGTGACGCCATTAGTGCAGGGTTCCAGGCAGGAATGATTGACATTTAAACCAGAGCTCTAGGATAGGAGTATTGTGAGTGTTTGCTAGTACCACAGAACCCTGGCAGTGTGAGGTTTCTTCCAATAATGCCTGCCTTTTTCATTTTGCTCCAGCAATCTCAGCCACCCCTTCCATGTTGCATGAGAAGACAGCATCCAACTGGCTCCACCTAGTGTTGGATCTGAATTACTGCACAAGGACTGAAAATTAGTCTTTTTTGTGTGCCCTCTACAGATAGTAGTAGCGGGCCTAATGTGGGCAATATCTGTACTTATAGTGTCCTTAAAACCTGCCCATTGTTTACCGTTGGTTGGCTTTATTGTTACTTTTGCTTGTTTCTTATTTGATGGCTTGCCTTCTTCTTGAGTTAATCCCTCGCCTGGAGCACAGGCTCTTTACCGTCCTTTTGATTGGCTGACATGTATGTTTCCACTGCTCACAGTACTATTTTTTTATTTTCCTTTAGACATTCCATGAGAGTGGTTGTATTTTTAGGATCTCTCCCTTGAGTGCTGCTTCCTCCCCCACACACACTGCACTCCCCTCCCAAGTGCTCCGTGTTGCTTCCTCCTTCCACTTGTTCTCTCTTGTGTACTGCTTTTAGTTCCTTACCCATCCCCACCTCAGGCGTCTGTGTTGCTCCCTTGACCCTACACTCTGTTCATATCTTCTTCCTCTGTGGCCTTTAAAAACAAAAAAATTCTTCCTTCCTTCGTTACTCGCCTTGCCCCTCTCTGATGCTTCCATCCCAATCACCCTATAGTGGCTCCACAAACCCTTGCAGTCATTTAAAAAATAATTATTTGAAGGGACCAGCAACTGTAATTTGTTGCATGGTTTCTGTACTTTCAAAAAAGCACGTTCTTGCGGGCAATTAGTAGTTTTATTTGCCAATCCAAGTGGCTTCTGCCATCTTGAACTGATAAACTGATAAGAAAAAAATAAAGAAAATGGGTCAACACCGAATCAGTAAGTGTGCACATGTACGGTGACGCATGAACGTGCATATATCATTACAGCACGCAAGTCTTCTGAATGGCGTGTAAGCACTATGCATGTGTCGCATCAACAAACATTTTTTTTCTTTTTTGCTGATGCTCCATAGCATTGGCAAAAAGCATTTGTTTTTTATCAGTGCTGCACAGCATTGGCAAATGGAATTGGCAACAGGTCACAAGGGTGAGACCTATATGCTTTGCCAATCTTCTGCATTCCATTGATTGCATTCAAGCCCCTTCCTTGGCATGCAAGGCAGCATTTTTTTTGCTGCGTTAGGGGTGGACTGCATCACTCGACTGGTGTTTGAGGTAGTAGGTGTATTTATCATGACCAAACTGAGAGGTCCCTTCTCCTAGAGGCCCATAAATGTGGTTCCTGAGCTGCTGCAGAGCACCAATGGCTGGAGCATTTTTTTCAATTCTGATTCCTGTGGTAAAGTGTATTAGGCCTTAGTAAGCATCCTCCTTCGAATTCCGACACTTCCTTTTCAAGGCCTCAGACAGGTGCTATGTTCTTTTAAGTATCTGCAACTAATCCTTTGTTATTTTTATGCTGGATCACGTACAACATGCTTATAAAATTCTGCCACGAGTTTCATAAGCGAGAAATATTTGGGAAAAAGTATCCCGTTTATAAAGATTGAAATGTTAAATTTAATGTACAGTTTTTGGATACCCTAAGATACATACTGCTTTTCCTCCACTATTTTGATTTTTTTCGATTCTTTTTTACTAAACAATGCGTTAGAAAGAAGCATTGGCAAAGCCTGTACTTTTGTACTTGCATTAAAAAAGCGAGACTTATTGGCCTTGGCAATATTTGTTGCTATCACCATTGCCTTAACGAGTTGCTGGAGTTCCCTGTATGGAAGTATAAGGGGCTGCTTCCTGGTATGAATTCGTTTTTCTCCTTCTATTGAGGGTTATGGTCCCCGAGGTTTTCAAGGAGAGATGTGAATGCCCAGTTTAAAGGCCTGCTTTATATTTTTTATTAAAAGTTGGCGGGTTTGGGTGAGTTTGAGGGTATGGCTAGTATTAAGCGCCTTTAACTCTGTTCGTTGTGCTTCTGTCGGGCTTAAATATGCCATGCGCAATAAAGTTTGACTTGCTTAATCTCGAATTGTTATTGGATGCACAGTTAGGAAAAAATGCATGCCAGTATTATGTATTTATTGTATTGAGGATACCACAGTGATGGGCCTCGTATGGTTGTTGGACCTGAGGGGTGGTGATGAAGTGTGGAAATGATCTGGGCTAGAATTGCAGGTGCTGGATTGGGCCTCTGTTTAGAAGAAGCATGACTAGGTTACAGTTCGGCAAGGGGCCGGGTCTAGCACTGCAATCATGAGGGAGCAGCATTAGATTAGGGAGTGGGAAAGGGTGGGACTAGAATCCATGTCAGGAGAGCAGAGGTCTACATTAGGGTTTGGGACTGTCACAAAAGTAAGACCACGGCCCAGAAGAGATGCGCAGAGGATCTCAGCCGAGACCTGAACTTTGATGTTGCCCCTGCGCGCCGGCAGTAGTATAGGATATCGAGGATAGGATTTTAATGAATCATTGTAGCAGCGCAATCAGCATCTGTTGAGCCTCTTCCTGAGTTTGGCTGGGCTTTAATGCTCCATCATCCTCTTCCATAGCAATAGATTGTGGTATCCAACACAGTGGTGCAACGCAAACCAATGGGACCCCTCTGCAGAATGTGATGGGGGGAGGGGCTAAGGCTTTCATTTCTGACAGGTATTAATTTCCCTTGAGCGGAATGGATGCATTTCAAGGAGTTTCGAGCCCCCTGAAGGGTTGGGAGCTCCCCTATGCCTCAAGGGCTGCAGGGGCCTTTGTTACGCCCCATGTCCAACAGGTTGTAGCTTCCTTAGTGGCCAGCTGGCACGCAGCTCGGCAGGAAGCATAGGGCATTTTTTTATGAACTACATATAAATGCATCTGTTGTCCCCTGGAAGTGAGGTAAGCATATTCTAGAGCTCTAGATACCTCACTTGTCACTTTGGGGAACAAACGGCTGACTTGTGTTTTGGTCAACACCAGAATCATGACTACGTTGGGAAGATGGAAAAATGTTAATTCTTTTTTTCAAACTGCGATTTGTTTACACATTTTTCTATCTTAATGTCCTTTGAGGTACAAGACATGGGCAGTGACCATGGGTACTGATTCCCACAGATTTTAATGAGAGTATGTGTGACTTGCAGCCAGATTTAGACTGTCCGCCCGCCTCAGTTAGAGGCAGACGAACTTTCATTATGTCAGAGACGGAGACTACGCCGTCTTTGTAACTGATATACTCCTCTGACAGCCCTATGGAGAAAGTGACATCGGAGACGAACACCCACCCAATTTAGAGTTGGCGGTCAAATGGCTAGTTTTCACTGTCCATCACCGTCAGGTAAAACATGGTGGTAAGGGGCTGTAAAAGCTGTAAAATGACCCCCACACCATGGTTTGGGGGTCATTCGTTTTTCTATTTTCAAGAACAAAATCTTGCTTTGGCATTTTGTTTATAGGGATCAGGACAGTTTCAATACTAACAACCATGTTTTAGAATTACTTTATGCAAGGTATGCATGCATACACATATATACACATATGCACACACACATAATATGTAATATTCCTCTGCTTGGCAATGGATTTGAATATAATTTTATATTGACAGACATGACACATAAAAGGCATGTGTGAGAAAAAATTGGGACAGTTATTAGACAGTGATTAGATGTAGAAACGTGAGACTAGCCTTTGGGGAAAGAGAGACAACTTGGCTAGGTGAATTCATTCCCAACACCACCATAGAACTTACCTAAGTACCCACAAATAATCATACGCGCCTTCTTTAAGGTGACTCCTACTCAAGAGGTCATCCTGATTCGGTGATGCCCAAATTGAAAGCTATACAGCATGGACGAAGCTTACATTCTACCTAAGCGACCGACATTCACCTCCCTATGCAGCAGGATGTTAGGTATTGCAAAGTCTACCAATTAGAAGAACAGCAGTATACACAACAGAGAACATCTCAACCATGCATCCAATACACAGTACTGAACAAATACTAAAAGACTGAGTTGACACCTGCTGTTCAAATGAAATGCAAATGCTGCAGAAATTGGAAAGATAATGATATGCTGAATTTCAATAGCTTGAATCATCAATTACTCTTTATTTTATTGGGAATTGTTATATAGCGCTCATGCTACCTGAAGACCACTTCAAAAGTGTTCAAGAGGAGAAAGCGAAGGTTACGGAATGAGAGAGTGGAATCAGTGTGTGGTAAAAATGTCTTATGTAATGAGAAAAATCACTATATGGCAATTGTCAGGTGTAGTAGAAATGTTTGTTGGAATAGACGTGTTCAGTCTCAGAATGTCTGTTTTGATGCTATGAAGACAGAGCAGGGGAGCCTTACGCACAAAGCGTTCTGTCCCCAGATTGCGTGGCACTTGCTGGGTAAATAGTGAATCTATTTTGGTTGACCGGCCTTGGTCGTCTGGTCCGGTGGTATGGCGTTATCAGGTTGGACTGTCAGGACACCAGATCAAGGTTATATATCTGATTGAAAATCTGACATTTCAGTACCATTTGATGTAGACATGATGGTGAGGTGTATAGAGAGGGCCCTGTCTGGAGCCAGGTGCAAGATGAGTATGCATGTCTACATTGATTTGATCGAGAGCTGTGAGCGGGAAAAGAATGCCATATTCTGAAGACATTTGGCTTATTAAAATGCTGTTAATGAATGTCATGTGCCAAGGAGTTCAGGAATAGGGATCTTTGTTTATTACTAGAGAGAAGATGGTTTAGAAAGGTTTTGGTAAACGATAAACTAGAGCATGTATTACTCTTTTCTGGCTTTTCCCAATCTTTTTTTATTATTTGATTTTGATCACGACACGATCATGTAATAACGGAGAGAACAAAAATCACAAACGTGTTATTTGTGCTGCTGTGGAAATAGATTTGGATGGCAAGGCCGAGAATGTAAAATGTGATTACGTAATAATATTAATAATAACATATCTCATAATTACTTTACATGAGCATTATACATTAAGGCACCTATTTTTCCCCCCAATAATAATAATAATTAAAGTGCTTATAATGTAATGTCCTCTCGAACAATTCCTGTTATATCAGCATGTCAGATAAAAAGATGGTATAGTAAAGAGATCTCTTTGGTCGCCGTTTACATTCCTTTGAACTTGTGGCCCTCACATTTCCAACAGAACACTGCAGCAGACCCGCAGCCCTCTGATCCAAAGTGCTCGTAAAGGCAGTTCTACTAAGGTGCCTTAAGACCATGAGCGCTCATATCCAGGCTGAAGATGCTGCCACCTGCAGGCAAGACATGGCAAAAGCACTTGCATCCTCCAAAGACACAGCCAAAGTGACCTGAGAGATTACCCACAATGCTCTTTAAGGGGCAGAGGTCCTTGAAACGTCCTCTGTATTGAGATTCGCGAATAGCACATGTTTCTCACAGGGAGGATTTCCTATAACAAGATAGATAATAACAACATAAACGTGTTTTTAAGATTGCTGCGCCCGTGGTGCATAGGAGTATGTCTTGCTACAAATAGCAACAGCACCGGCAAATACTTGGTCTCATTATTGGTCACCCCACTGTCGCTCCAGTTTTACCAACCACAAGGACTGTACAGCGTACGCATTCACCCACCGAACTATCTTACGAAGAGTTCTGGCTGCTGAAGTATTTAAGAACATGAGACAGGCACCTAAGCGCTCTTTCAAGGACCACGCACAAGCAGGGAACTGTACTTGCGTGTCTCCTGCAAGCGCCATTTTGCGAAGGACGGCCTAGTGTCCCTGTGTGATGACGTACTTTAACACACAGCAATCTGTAAACCCATTTTGAAAAAACAGATATTCCTTAGTTCCATGGGAAAAACAAGCACTGACATTTAGAAGTCACATGTTTGCAGTTTAGTTTTATGATGACAATTTAAAAACATAATAATAATAAATAAGAACTTCCCATTTAATTGTTGGGCATGGAACTAGTCGGCACATAAAAAGGTTTACTGAAAAAAGGTCTTCGGTATGCATACAAATGGAAACCTTGTGTACACAAGCAGAGTGCATTCCTCTAGCCTGTTTTAATACCTAACATGTGTGAGATGTTTAGCAGCACTGGGAGCAACACCACTGAAAGCACATTTTATTAATTTCCCCCTGCCGAATTATTCCTACAGAACTATGCATCGTTTTAATAGCATGCTTGCATTTCACACAACAAATCCACAGCCAACAGAAAGAGGGAAGCCTACAAAATAATGTGTCAATAAAGTGAACTCCCTGTTTAACCAGTATGCCACAGCTACAGTTCTGTTGCCTGCAGGCTTAGGTGATATATGTCTTTTGCTGCGGCGGATCTGTTGAATGTGCAATTGCCAAATTTCCGGGGCTTGCAAAATCAGGGGCTGTTGTCGCTTTGGCATGGGAAATGTGGTTAGTGCTAAATTTGAAGAAAAAAAAAATTCAGGGGCCAAAGTTTTTCTATGGAGCCCTCGGTCAGCACTGTCTCATGCCAAAGAAGCTGAATACCAAGAATTCCTAGAACTGATTCCACCTCATGCCTCTTTCTTCCACTTGGGAGCTGGTTCACCAAATTATTGATGGGGCCAAGGGCATCTGAGCTGCTCCATCAAGGCGGAATAGCGAGGGCGGCTTAAGGGATGCCCTGTCTCACTTTCCCAATGGTCCATGGAAAAGACCCAGAAACGAATGAACCCCACAACTCATGAACCGTGAGGAAGACACTCATTTTGTATAGCACCAACTAAGCCCGCTAGGCACACAAGTTGTGCCCTCCCTTGAACCATAAGAGAAGGAAACAAGTCCTAAAAACATATGTAGATCATAATTTGCATAAACAATGAGCAAGTATGTCACTTCATCACACAAAGGGCTTTCAGAACCTTACTATGCCTTCCTTTGCATTGATAGCTGAGGCGAAAATGTTGCAATATATATTATATAGGCTTGTAAATGTACCATTTAAGGTGTATATTTTCATAAGTGCACCGCATACAGGGATCGGAGGTTTGCTATCATATTATGTTTTTCTAAGGGCCCTAAAGATGCCTCTGACTGTATGAGCTCCGTACAAAAGTAACGATGAAGTAGATACTTTTTTCATATTAAAAAATCTTTACTCTATTAGTTATTTAAAACCATAGCAATGAATATAAGTACAAATTGTGATTAAGATATTATCCCATATAGAAATGTGCGAGGAACATTTAAAAGTTATTTTGCCTATTGTAAATAATGTGAACGTTCCACATACTGAGGCAGCTGAATTTATAAATTACTCAAAATGCCTATATATATATTTATATTTATTTATATATATATATATATCGCAAAGAACACACGCACCCTTTAGCTGCATGAAACAGGCCACTCCATCGCGCTGTTAAGATTCCTTTATATCTGGCAGACACAGCATAACGCGTTTCGAGGTAACAAACCTCTTAATCATATGCAACATTGCAGGGGAGGGTTCGTTAGCTTATTTAAAACGTGACTGAGACATTGAAGAAGGACCAGTGTCCACTTGTTTGTTTAAAGAGGCAGTTCATATTTATATTTTCGATTTTTGCATAACATATGGAAAATACTTTCCTTGTTTTTCATTCATAAATATATATATTGCACAACACTCTTTTTCAGAGAAATTCTTGCGCACTCGCAGTATTCGCAAATAATCTCGCTCCCAATTAAGTTGCTTTATCGATGTTTTATTGTTGTTAAAGCATACCATATGCTTTAACAACAATAAAACATTGATAAAGCAACTTAATGTTGCAAGTGCGCAAGAATTTCTCTGAAAAAGAGTGTTGTGCAATAGATAACGGCGGGGCTCTGCCGTATCTTGAACGCACCGCCGAAGAGCGCCCACAGGACCGGAACAGGGGGCCACGGTTTGGAAGCAATATATAATATATATATATATTATCTACTGGCGGTCGCCAGTAGATAGTTATAGTTAGGACCGTGTTTCCATAGGAAATCTGAAAATTCTATTTTGAATAACTTTGGCGCCGGTTGACGAATCCTCGCGAATTTTTCAAAATAGGTGGGGCGTTCCGCTCTGCTCCGCTCCGCTCCTACCCTGAAAGTCTCGGGTGATTAGTCAAGCGGGGGCCGAGAAAAAAGGGGGGTCCCAAAACGCGTTTTCCCCATGCATTTTTCCATAGGACCTTTAGTCGAAGGTACAGCCCGAACGGCTGAACAGAATTACGTGAAATTTGGCAGAGAGGTAGCCATAAGGTCAAGGAAGTGCCTTTTGAAGGTCTCGTGTAAATCTGTTCAGTATTTCCTGAGAAAATAGCATTTAAAACCATATCAATATCTATACGCGTGCACGGTGCGCGCACGGTGCGCGCACCCTGACGTGCGCGAGCGCAATTCTGATTGGTTGTTAGATGTCAGTAAACATTCGAATCGGTCGAAATCAGGAAGTGGCGGCCGCCATTTTGTCTCTCGCAGTCTGAGGCAGTGAAAAACAAAGGTGGAGAACGTGAAAAGGGGGCAGGGTGGACAGTTCCTGACCCCCTAGCCTTTGTTAGGGGGTCACTGAAGGACCCCCAAGGGTGAAAAAAACATTTATTTTTTGTCGAAAATGCGCGGGGTGTGCGCACGGAGCGGGCACGGTGCGCGCACAGCACGCACAACGCTTCGTGGGCGCTCGGTGCGCGAAGCGCACCGAGTGCCCCCAGCGCGTGCACGTTGCGCGAAGCGCACGGTGCGCGAAGCGCACGGTGCGCGCACGGTGAAAAACCTGAAAAAAAATATATTAATAAATACATAACTTAGCATTTAAAAAAACGTACAAATTCACTTAAAAAATCATAGATTTCACACACGTTATAGTTAGGAATTAGCATTTAAAAAACCTTGCAAATTCACTTAAAAAAACATAGGTTTCACACATGTTATAGTTAGCTGGACATTTCCCTCGTAAAAAACCAATGAAATTCCCCCGTTATAGTTAGTGCAGGCAACTATAACTCACGCGACCGCAATCCTCTGCTGATGACGTCAGATATTACATCACTGATTACATATGTGTCTTTCTGAAAAATAAATATTTGTAATATATGTATAGCTAAAGATTAATGGAAGAAGACATGGGTAAATAGGTGTCTAAATACAGTGATGTAATATCTGACGTCATCAGCAGAGGATTGCGGTCGTGTGAGTTATAGTTGCCTGCACTAACTATAACGGGGGAATTTCATTGGTTTTTTACGAGGGAAATGTCCAGCTAACTATAACATGTGTGAAACCTATGGTTTTTTAAGTGAATATATATATATATATATATATATATATATATATATATATATTTTTTTATTTTTTATTTTTTTTTATTTATAAAGGGGGTACCTTTGCTTGGTGCTTTCAAAAATTGTAGTTTTTGTACAAGTAAAACAAATATCCTATGTTATATTGCTTAAGGGTGTAGGATCGGACAATTGGGATATGGCTTACATTTGCGGCCTTATGTTTGTTTACGAGTCGACTCCTTCCTTCCCCTTTAGATATGCTGGTCACTCTGTTCTTCCATCACACTACTGTTCCTCTTTACCTCTGAAGAGGGTTCTTTTTCACCCACGTCCTCTCCATTTGTCACTGTTTTCCCATCTTTCTCCCTTGTCTGCCTTTCTCTGGGTCAACATCTGATGATGAAAATAGTCATGGTGCCCAAATATAATGGTGGTGTCCACCACCTGCAAACACCAGTACTCATTAGACATTGAACGCAAGAGCTTTTGAAAGGTGAATGAATGAAAAAAAATGAATGAATGAATGAATGAAAAAATATTTAATAAAGCGCACTGCGGCCAAGCGGCTTCCTGGCGCTGGGGACCTGGTCAGAGCTCACAGAAGGGATCCGAGGGACCTATGAAGAAAAAGCCTGAATGAAAAGAAAAGTTTTGAGGGC
This sequence comes from Triturus cristatus, assembly GCF_964204655.1. Classification (NCBI taxonomy): domain Eukaryota; kingdom Metazoa; phylum Chordata; class Amphibia; order Caudata; family Salamandridae; genus Triturus; species Triturus cristatus. Next base: position 650,509,285 of record NC_140590.1, read on the forward strand.
TTTTCGAAAGTGGGTGTAAATGGGGATGGAGCGAATATGAAGTGGAAGGCTGTTCCAGAACTGGGGGGCCAAAACGGAGAGACGAGTGCCACCAGTTCTGTGTTTGCGGAAACGGGGGATGTGCAGAAGAGAGAGAGAAGAAGAACGGAGGGTTCGACTAGTGGCGTGGGATGAAATAAGGGAGGTGATGTAGGCAGGGGCAGAGCGGGAGTAAGCTCGAAAAGCGAAGCAGGCTAGTTTGAAGTCAAGTCAAGTCAAGTCATAAAATTTGTATAGCGCACTACGTACCCAGAGGGTTTCAAGGCGCTTAGGAGGGGGAGGAGGATTATTTGTCAAATATCCACGTTTTAAGCTGCTTTCTGAACGCTAGGTGGTTCTGGGTGAGGCGAAGGTAGGCGGGGAGTGAGTTCCATGTTTTAGCAGCCAGGTATGCAAAGGATCTGCCTCCCATGGTGGTCTTGTTGATGCGAGGTATAGTGGCGAGGGCTTGGCTGGAAGATCGTAGTTGGCGGGAGGGGGTGTAGAAGGACAGTCGAGAGTTGAGGCAATCTGGTCCGATGTCGTAGAGTGATTTGTGTGCGTGGGTAAGCAGTCGGAAGGTGATCCTCTTATTGACGGGTAGCCAGTGGAGGTCTTTAAGGTGATCAGAGATGTGTTCGTTGCGAGGGATGTCTAATATGAGCCTGGCTGATGCGTTTTGGATTCGTTGGAGTTTCTTCTGGAGCTTTGCGGTAGTACCCGCGTAGAGGGTGTTTCCGTAGTCCAGTCGGCTCGTGACTAGAGCGTGGGTAACTGTTTTCCTTGTTTCGAGGGGGATCCAGCAAAATGTTTTTCTGAGCATGCGAAGAATGTTGAAGCAGGAAGAGGATACGGCGCTGACTTGTCTGTTCATTGAGAGTGAAGAATCCAGGATGACGCCTAGGTTCCGTGCGTGGTCTGTCGGGATGGGTGCTTTTCCGAGGGCTTCAGGCCACCAGGAATCGTCCCATGCAGAGGGGGATGTACCTAAGATGAGGACTTCAGTTTTGTCTGAGTTCAGTTTCAGACGGCTTTGTTTCATCCATTCGGCAACTTCTTTCATTCCTTCGTGTAGGTTAGTTTTGGCGGTGCTAGGGTCATTGGTGAGAGAAAGGATTAGTTGAGTGTCGTCCGCGTAGGAGATGATGTTGAGGTTGTGTCGGCGTGCGATGGCCGCGAGGGGGCTCATGTATACGTTGAAGAGGGTGGGACTGAGTGAGGATCCTTGAGGGACGCCGCAGATGACTTCAGAGGCCTCGGACTTGAATGGAGGAAGGCGGACTCTCTGGGTTCTTCCGGTGAGGAACGAGGTGATCCATTCAAGTGCTTTTCCTTGGATTCCGATGTTATTGAGGCGTTGTAGAAGGGTGCTGTGGCAGACTGTATCGAATGCTGCAGAGAGGTCGAGGAGGATGAGGGCGACTGTGTCTCCGTTGTCCAGTAGAGTTCGAATGTCGTCTGTTGCTGCGATGAGGGCGGTCTCAGTGCTGTGTTTGGCTCGGAAGCCGGACTGTGAGGAGTCGAGGGATTTGTTGGCTTCGAGGAAAGCGGCGAGCTGGTTGTTGACGGCTTTCTCGATGACTTTGGCCGGGAATGGAAGAAGCGAGATGGGGCGGTAATTTTTGAGTTCGGTGGGGTCCGCTGTTGGTTTTTTCAGAAGGGCAGTGAGTTCGGCGTGTTTCCAGTCTTCTGGGAAGGTAGCGGAGTTGAAGGAGCAGTTGATGACGTCTCGGAGGTGCGGTGCTATGACGGAGTCTGCTTTGTTGAAGATGTGGTGAGGGCATGGGTCTGTGGGGGATCCTGAGTGGATGGAATTCATCAGGCGGATGGTGTCCTCAGTGGAGATTGGGTTCCAAGCGTTAAGGGTGTTCACGGGGGGAAGGTGGTCAGCAGATGGTAGGGTGGGTTGGTTTCCGGGTTGGTTGTCAAAGCTGTTGTGGATGTCTGCAATCTTGTTGTGGAAAAAAGAGGCTAGGGAGTCGCAGAGGGTTTGAGAGGGGGTGATGTCGTTGGAGTTGGCCGAGGGATTGGAAAATTCCTTGACGATGTTGAAAAGTTCCTTGCTGTTGTGAGCGTTGTTGTCAAGTCGATCCTTGAAAGCTGTTTTCTTGGCTTTTCGGATCAGTTGGTGGTGGGTGCGGGTGGCGCTTTTGAAGGCGTCCTTGGTGCTGGTGGTTGGGTCTTTTTTCCAGGCCTTTTCAAGGGAGCGGCAGAGTTTCTTGGACTTCTTGAGATCATCGTTGAACCATGAGGCTTTCTTGCTGCCAGGTTTGCTTTGACGTTTTTTCAGTGGAGCTAAGGTGTCAGCGGTGTTGGATAACCATAGGGTGAGGTTGGCGGCGGCTTCGTTGGCGTTAGAAGAGAGGGCTGGGGAGTTTCGAAGGAGCGATGCGGAGATTTGGTCCGTGGTGATTTTGTTCCAGTTTCTTTGCAGGGTAGGTTGGGAGTGGATGATGGGTTTCGGCTTGTTGTAGATGAAGTGAACGCAGCTGTGGTCGGTCCAGAGGAGATCCGTAGTGTGGCAGAAGGAGATATGATTGCTGGATGTGAAGATGGGGTCGAGTGTGTGACCTGCGATGTGGGTGGGGGAAGTGACTAGTTGTTTAAGTCCGAGGTTGGCGAGGTTGTCCACGAGGGTGGAGGTGTTGTGGTCGTTGGTCTTTTCAAGGTGAAAGTTGAGGTCTCCCAGAAGGATGTAATCTTTGGAGGGGAGCGCGTGTGGGGTGATGAAGTCCGTGATGTCTTCACTGAATTTTGCGCGGGGTCCTGGTGGTCTGTAGAGGAGAGTGCCTCTGAGTGTTGTTTTGGGGTCGATGTGGATCTGGAAGTGAAGATGTTCGGAGTTGGCGAGATTGACGTCAGAGCTGGTTGAGATGCGGATAGATTTCTTGTGGACGATGGCGATTCCTCCTCCTGTGTGGCTGGTACGGTCTTTGCGGGTGATCTTATAGTCTTCAGGGATGGCAATGGTGATGTCTGGTGCGGAGGAAGCATTCATCCATGTTTCCGTAAGGAAGGCGATGTCCGGGGAAATGGTGTCTAGTAGATTCCATAGGTCAATGGCATGCCTATGGACCGATCGGGTGTTGAGAAGGATGCATTGTAGGTGGTTGGGGTCGGGAATCTGTGGTGTGGACGTAGCAGAGATGTTGTCGGTGCCGCTGAATTTGCAGGAGTAGCAGGAGAAAGGTCCATGAGTGTGTCCAGGAGCGGCTTGGACGCAGTTGGGGGCGCGACCGGGGTTGAGGGCTAGGAGGGTGGCGGCATCGTAGGTGATGCGGGAGGGCAGCGCAGCGCGAGGGGCAGGGGGTCTGGCGCTGGGCGCGGTCCAGGCGCGGACGGGCGTAGACGGGCTTACCTTTGGCGCACCTTCGGCGCGGGTTGGGCGCGGGCGCTGCGCGTGGGCGCTGCGCGCGGGAACTACTGTCATATATGGATAGCGGAGGGGGAGGGGCGAGGGCGGCTCAGCTGGGAGGCGTGGCGGGCTCAGGGGAACACAACAACAGCAGGATCAAAATGGAGGGGAGGTCAGAGCAGGGCGCCGGGGGAAATCACACACAACAATGCAATCAAAGCAATGTAAGCGCTGTGGGATAATAGCGCTATGAAATTACGAAGCTTACTAAAAATGGAGCTATGCAGATATCACAACTTGGTTACAATGCAGCAATACGATACCACGCTGTGAGGAGCAGCGAGGGGAGCGATCACTCAAGGCGGAAGCAGCGAGTGAATCACAGCGCTGCGAGGTTTGGGGAATGCTTTTGGGTGCTTGTGGGAGGGCGGCTCAGCTGGGAGGCGTGGCGGGCTCAGGGGAACACAACAACAGCAGGATCAAAATGGAGGGGAGGTCAGAGCAGGGCGCCGGGGGAAATCACACACAACAATGCAATCAAAGCAATGTAAGCGCTGTGGGATAATAGCGCTATGAAATTACGAAGCTTACTAAAAATGGAGCTATGCAGATATCACAACTTGGTTACAATGCAGCAATACGATACCACGCTGTGAGGAGCAGCGAGGGGAGCGATCACTCAAGGCGGAAGCAGCGAGTGAATCACAGCGCTGCGAGGTTTGGGGAATGCTTTTGGGTGCTTGTGGGAGGGCGGCTCAGCTGGGAGGCGTGGCGGGCTCAGGGGAACACAACAACAGCAGGATCAAAATGGAGGGGAGGTCAGAGCAGGGCGCCGGGGGAAATCACACACAACAATGCAATCAAAGCAATGTAAGCGCTGTGGGATAATAGCGCTATGAAATTACGAAGCTTACTAAAAATGGAGCTATGCAGATATCACAACTTGGTTACAATGCAGCAATACGATACCACGCTGTGAGGAGCAGCGAGGGGAGCGATCACTCAAGGCGGAAGCAGCGAGTGAATCACAGCGCTGCGAGGTTTGGGGAATGCTTTTGGGTGCTTGTGGGAGGGCGGCTCAGCTGGGAGGCGTGGCGGGCTCAGGGGAACACAACAACAGCAGGATCAAAATGGAGGGGAGGTCAGAGCAGGGCGCCGGGGGAAATCACACACAACAATGCAATCAAAGCAATGTAAGCGCTGTGGGATAATAGCGCTATGAAATTACGAAGCTTACTAAAAATGGAGCTATGCAGATATCACAACTTGGTTACAATGCAGCAATACGATACCACGTTGTGAGGAGCAGCGAGGGGAGCGATCACTCAAGGCGGAAGCAGCGAGTGAAACGATCTGAAACGGATAGGGAGCCAGTGAAGAGATTTAAGAACAGGAGTAATATGAGAGAATTTGGGAAGGGAGAAAATGAGGCTGGCAGCTTGATTTTGAATGGCCTGTAGACGTCGGGACTCGTAGGCAGGAATGCCCACGTACAGGCCATTCCCATAGTCGAGGCGAGAGATGACTAAAGCCAGGACTATGGTTTTGAGTGCATCAGTGGTGAAAAAGCGTGAGATTTTCCGGATGAGACGGAGGGAAAGAAAGCAGGAAGACACAACAGAGCTAATCTGACTATGCATTGTTAAGTCAGAACTAACTTTGATGCCGAGGGTGCGAACAGAGGAAGAAGGCGTAGGAGGGGGACCAAAAGAAAGGGGCCAGTGTGCTGGGGACCAGGGGTTAGATGAACCACCCGTGAGGACAAGTTCCGTCTTATCGGGGTTGAGCTTAAGATGGTTAGCGCTCATCCACTCGGAAATGAAGATTAAGGTGGAACTGAATTTAGGAAGAGAGTCAGGGGAGGAGGAAAGATCAAAGACGAGCTGGAGGTCATCTGCGTAGTTATACACAGAGACCCCCAACTCAAGAAGAGAGGTGACAAGGGGACAGATGTAAAGATTAAAGAAAAGGGGGGAAAGAGAAGAACCCTGGGGAACACCACAGGTGACCGGACGGGGGGGCAGAGAAACCGGAGAGATGAACCGCCTGGTACCTATCCCGAAGGAAGGATGCTAGCCAGGAGAAGGCCGCGCCCCAAATGCCCGCTGCGCTGACATGGCACAGTGCAAATTAACTGCTTGCTCACACTGACCTCTACTGCGCCTCTAACAGGATAATGTAGGTGAGACCATAGCTAAGTCTTACTGTAAATTCTGATCTGGCTTCTCCACTGAGCCTTCCCTTAAGGTTACTGAGTTATGAGCGTGTTTTTGTGATTTCGTCTCCTGGACTTAGTCCACCTTTAGAATTCAAATGTGCTACTACACTTAAAAACAGAATTGTTTCAAGGCATGGACAAAGAGGGCGATTGCCGAGGGCCCCCAGCATGCAAGGGGCTCCCTGGGAAGTGAACTTTCTCTCTTATTATCCTATCCTAACCTCTCTCCCCCTTCTCTGCAACCTCTGTCTCTCTCTACCCAGAGTTATCTCAAGGAAGTTTGAGCCCAATACAAGACATATTTCATTGTGTGACCCTTTTAATGAAAGTTTAGCATAAGATTAAGTATTGTTTGGCATTATGTGGCATTAAATTTGCACAAAATGGGTAAACTAGTCCAAATGTCTTGCTCATGGCCCCAAAATCCCTAAGATGACACTGAAGAACCTTATTGTTCATCTGGGAGTATCCCACAGGGTGGACAGGCCGCAAGCTACAGATAAAGCTGAATGAGGGGTGAACAGGCCTTAGATTAACAGGGCATGGTCTGGGGAAGAGGTAGTGCTTTCCTCATGCCCATAGGGTGCGGGGTCATGGGGTAAAGATTTCTTGAAAGGGGCTATTTTCAGGTGTTTTGGTTATATAGAGCTCTTAAGTCAGGTTGGCGGGCTTGTTACTTCTAGTTGACCTGAAAGATAAGCCTAGAGAGCACCAGGAGCGGCCCATGCAGGTAAGAGTGGTGGGCAGGTGGGGTGGGGGAGTGGACAGACGACGAAGAGGTAAAGTTAAATAAAAAAGAAAACCACTTACCTTGCGCTCGCCGCATCGCTGACTCGGCAACGCGGCGAGTGCAAGTTAAGTGTTTTTCTTTTTTTTAATTTAACTTTACCTCGTCGTTATATGTCAAATCCATCCCCCCCCCTTACCTGCATGGGCCGCTCCTGGAGGGCACTTCACTTTAGCATCACAATATGCCTTTTGAGTACTCCCCCCTTATAGATGATGTTCTGTACAAGTGGAAACACAATTTTCACATTAGAAACAGCACAGTTGTACTGTGTTGTGTTAAGGTGCTACATGAGTAGAGATGGGTGCGTGGGAGTAGGGGTCAATAGCTTAATCTGCTTTTCCAGAAGACAATTTTGAAGAAAATGTATGGAGCTTTTGTCACACCGGTGAGTCTTAAAAATTCTAAGAAATTGATACAATGACCTCAAATATCCCTTAGACTGGAAGCATCCCTTTAAAAGTAAATTATATAGACGCTGAATGGTTTTGTACGTAAGCGTGTCGTTTCAGAACGTGTTTTCATTGTACATACACCGGTATTGGATTGGGATCAGAATAAAAAATGCACACATTTTAGTGCATGACTCGTGACCGCGGGCTGCACTACAAAATAAAAGATTAAGATGTCCAGTTTATAAAAGTCCCACTTTTGAATCTTGTGCTGGGGCGGGAGGGCAGGTGATCTGCTGGTTGTGCAGGCAACAGGTGACCTATTGAATGCGCATGCAGATAATCAAGCACAGGTTAATTTAAACAAGGTGATATATGCAACATCATTGTTTGCCTGCAACGGTAAACACTCATTGAGATGTACACCTGCCCCCACGCCCAACCCCTGGATGAAGTCAGTCTAATTTAACTGTGTTGTTTATATGCACTTCGTAAGCAATATAATTTAAAGGTTCCCTATTTTACCTAATGCAAAGTGAAAAAAAATACGCATTGAAGTTAGTAAGGCAGATGTATAATGTTCACGGGAAAAAGAATTCCGTTTGAGGAGCTCCCGCTGACGGCAGCCCTGCCTGGCAAGCATCTGCCTGGGAAGCGCAGCCTGTGTCTTTAAGGCCAGAGAAGGTTTCTGATTGGCGCGGCAGGATCACTAGGCGCCCTGACGTTCCAGAGCCCCAGGGAGTTGGCTGCAGACTGACTGGCTTTGATCAGGTCCTGGCAGCTGCGCAGCCGCCGCTATAGGCCCTCTTTGCGCCCGCGCCCCTTCCCGCTCCCCAGCCCAAGACACGGCGAGCAAAAATCCCAAATCATCGCTGATCGAAAGCAACCCTCTTATGACAAGAAATGAGCCCTTCTTCACCGAGAGTGTGCTAGAGGTTGTTTTTTCCTGGAAGGGTTCCTGCGACTCGCTCACTACACTCCTGCCAGGGCCTGCGCCTTTGATGTTTGCAGAGTTAAACCCTGAGCTCAGTGTGTGCTGGAAGAGCCTGGAGGACATTCGGGTGCATGGAATGAACTGCCTACTTCAGGACCTGCTCTGGCAGCAGGAAGGGGGCGAGCTGGGGGCTCTGAAGTCAGTGGGAGCCCGGCGCACCCCTTCCTACCCCGTGGATCATAGTCCGGGGTCCCCCCGCATCAGCCGAGAAGCCAACTCCTGCAGCCAGGGTACGTTGCATGCCTGGAAACCCTGCTGACGGGCCTCTCTCTGATCTGCCGCCTTTGAAGTTCGGAAGGAAAGCTGCGCCGAGTCCAAGTGCGGGAATAAATGGGGGCTTGTTAGCGCTGACTGCAACGGTTGTGTTTTTGTTAATCATATGATACAAGAGGCAAATATTTGTGTTCACATTGTATGGCTGGGAACATCTGTGTACGTATCGATGTTGTGTTGTTAGCGCGAACAGAGTCTTCTCGCCCCCAACACTGGGTTGTGGCCAGCTGACAGTTTACTTTGCAAAGCAGCTATGCGCGTTTGCTGGCAGTGCAGGGTGGTAAGAGGTGTGTTTTGAATGTCATTATCGGAAGTGTTTACTACGACTGCCTTCTCTTCGGGTTTCGAAAGGGGCTTCACTGCAACCCCAGGCTCTCCCTCCTCCTGCGCAGTGGAGGGCGCAGGAACACGCTTGTTGCCCAGTGGCTGTCACATTAAGAACGCCATATCAGTTTGATGTGTTAGTTTGTTTCCTTGTCAAAAGTGATTTTCAAGGGAAGCACATTATTTTAAGGAAAGTGAATCTGTGTTGTTACCAGTGGTTGATTTGTAGGCTTGTCTGCAAACAGATATAGGCTGTGTCTTGCAAGAGATGGACAAACTACTCAGCCCTTTGAAGTTTGCGGACAAACAGCTTTTTGGTTTTGCAGTTGTGGAGACAGTGCTTGCTTCCCCTCTGTGTGATAGTTGATTTAAGTCCTGCTGGTCAACGCTGTCCCTTTCCTTACAATTTTTTCAAAGGTGGGATGTGTAAGAGAGCCTTACACCCCCTCCCTCCTCCTCCCCTCCCGCCCCCCTTCCCTTTATCCCCACCTCCTGTGATCTGTAAGAGGCACTGCAGACTGGGAGAGGGGCCAGTTGTTGCACAGGACGTGGAGGGAGAGAACCCAGGCTGCCTGAGACGCTAGTTTTTTTTGGAAGGGGGCGTTCTGCAGACCCTGATATTGAAACGCAGATTTCTTTCCACACGCACTCACTCCGTATTTTTGTGCCGACTTTTCAAGGATGTTGACTTTGTTCCTGGCTCCCTGTGAATGGCTTTTTTGTACCTGAACACCGGGAGATGTGCTGGCTTCGTTTTATTTGATTTTGGGACCCTCTTTTGCGCTTTTGGTGGTGTCTGCAGAGGAGATGAAAAGGCGTGGACATTTTAAGGTAATTCTGACCCTGGGTTGCACACGGCAGGCCTGGGAACCGGGGGCGGCTGCAGAAGGTTGGGGGCGTTGGGGGGTGAGGGGGGTGGCAGATTGTGAGGTTTGCGACTCACTAGCAAGTATTGGCTGGTTTAGGCTGTGCGTGGGCGTCACGGTACTCCTAGGATGGAGACCACGCTCATGGCCTTGCACTGCTCGTTGGGGAGACTTTTCGAATAGGGACGGTTTCTGGTGCGAGCCCTAGGTGCTTGTGCGGAGACCCTTTAGAAGAGCCATGCGGGGCTTAAGAGTGAGACCGTATTCTGGACGGGTACCCCAGTGACGCCCCTTGGTTATGAGTGAGACCTTGCCGTGTGGTGAGGCTCCAACAAAGTTCTATAATTCGTCAGAGTGACCAAGGGCGAGAGTGTACCACCGGGAGTAGTTATGGGTGAGACTGCCCATGCCGCGAGCCTCAATTGAATTCCATTGAATTCTCCCTAGAGGCTAAAGGCGGGAGTGTACCATGGAGACTAGATAAGTGTGAAACGGTACCATAGAGCGAGTCCCAGGTGAACTTCTTTGGTTTCTTCCTAGTGGCTAAGGGTGGGTGTACATGGAGAGTAGTTAAGGGTGAGACTGTACTATCGAGCGAGACTCGCTTGGTTTCCTCCTAGTTTCTAGGGGCGAGAGTGTACCAGGGCGAGTAGTTAAGGGTGAGACTGTATTGTGGAGCGAGACTTCCTGGGTTCCCTCCTAGTTTCTAGGGGCGAGAGTGTACCAGGGCGAGAAGCTAGGGGTGAGACTGTACCATGGAGCGAGACTCGATTGAACCCCCTTGAATCGTTCAGGGTTACGTGTGAGACAGTGACATGCGAAGTGACGATGGGTGATACTGTAGTATGGAGTGAGCCTCCATTGCCGTCTCTTGCATGGTTCAGAGTGGTATAGTATGGAGTGAGCCTCCATTGCCGTCTCTTGCATGTTTCAGAATGGTATAGTATGGAGTGAGACTCCATTGCCGTCTCTTGCATGTCTCAGAGTGGTATAGTATGGAGTGAGACTCCATTGCCGTCTCTTGCATGTTTCAGAGTGGTATAGTATGGAGTGAGACTCCATTGCCGTCTCTTGCATGGTTCAGAGTGGTATAGTATGGAGTGAGACTCCATTGCCGTCTCTTGCATGGTTCAGAGTGGTATAGTATGGAGTGAGACTCCATTGCCGTCTCTTGCATGGTTCAGAGTGGTATAGTATGGAGTGAGCCTCCATTGCCGTCTCTTGCATGGTTCAGAGTGGTATAGTATGGGCGAGACTCCATTGAAGTTGCTCAGATGCGTCGGGGTGGTTAAGGGTGGAACTGTGCCTACGTTGAAGTGAGACTGAGTTGATTTCGGAATTCTTCCGTGATTTTGGGGGGGAGTGGGCGCGAGCACCCTTCCGGCGAGTCCTGATAGTTAACATGCAGCGGTGTTTGCAGCCTCCATGGAAGTCTTTGGGTTCACGTTGACCGTCCCTAGGTTTGGGACTCAGTGCGCCGCAGAGAGCCCCTGGTGTGGGCGATGCCTAGCATGCTTACGCAGAAGAGCTAGAATGATAGACTAGTGGGTCACGGCAGAGATCAGGGTAAGCCCCGTAGGCCGCACCTTCCTGCAGGGCCAACTCAGACTTTCATCTTCATGATTTTGGCACGAGTCTTCTATAGTAACAACATGTAGTAATCAGGTCGCACTGCAGTCTGTGACTTGCCGGTATAGTTGTTAGCAGGGGTTGACTGGGGCTGCACTCATTGCTGTGATGCGCCGCCGCCGCCGCTGGGTTTGGGGCAGAAGACGTGGCTCCCATAGCAGTGTGTGAGCTGCGGCGGGTCAGCCTCTGGCTCACCAGCCCCTGCACTCAGTGGTCCCCCGTTGACCTGGAGGGGCACAGCGCGTGAGCAAGGATGTGCATTGGGGCTCAGAGTGTGCACAGGGTCTCCAAAGAGTGACAACAGAGAAGACGGCTCAGATGGTTAAGGCGCCTGTTGGAAGAATAGTGTAACTTCAGGGTAGCAGGTTTGACGCCCAGCAAACCGGCCCAGGCCTTCATAAAAGTATATCACTTGTGAGATGTTTTTGCAATAAGAAGCATGTGTGTTCCTGGTCATATCCATCTATCGGGTTTTAGAGTTCCCCTTGGATCACTGCACGCTGCCAGGACCCCCTAATAGCATGTGATTGCAGGCCCAGCCTCAAGAAGGGCGCCTCCCTACTGTGCTTACACGCCGTCTGCCTGCCTGCCCGATCACCGCATCTCGTGTGCCATAGCGCCCTGAAGCAGCAGAGTGGCTTGCAATACGCTTTATCTCGACAGCTACCGTGTCACCCCCTAAAAATAACGACTGGCTCTTCGTGCGCACCCTGTACGAATGCAGTCTGTACCTATGAATGTCGAGCAAAACAAACTAGTGAGGTGTCTATGTCTCCGGGTGTCTGGCGAAACTTTAAAACGGGGACGCTGTGAAGTGACTTGTTGCAATCCTGATTTCTCGTCGAGTGAGCCCGTGCATAGCACCTCATTCCTCTCAGGTTTCACCGCCTTTTTAGTAAAGTTAGGAGCGCTCGGGAAGCAGCCGAGACCCGGCTTCATGCGCTGTGTATAAAAACGGACTAAGTTCGAAAGTGCCTAAAGACAGCTCTTCATGTGTATGAATGAAGAAATGCAGGGTCCGCAAGGGTTTCGTGAAGCCCCCGCCGGCTGTCCCCAATGCTGGCGTTGCCGAGCAACAGGCCGCTGCCTTTTGTTGATTCCACCTTGCACGACCTCACACTATGCCTTCATATTTCACTATTGTGGGTTCTTTTTCACCCCTTCTATCTTCTCGTGTCACTGCTTCCCCGTCTTTCCCTTTTCTGCCTCTCTCTCTCTTGCCATGGGTCTAAGTGGGGTGATGAACATGTCACAGGCTCCACAGTGAGTGCGGACGCCCACCATCTGCAAACAAGACCCGCAAGTTTCCTAGATCGCGTGCTCTCGTTCACGTACCTCAACATTTGTTTGGTTCCCCCTTCGAGCGGCGCTAACAGGGAACTCGTGTGTATGTGGTTTAGATGTGTTAGGAGTATCCCTTCGGCTTCTACTACGACACGCGCTCCGCTGCCACCTAAGGGTTCATCCTGGTACTCAGGCGGTGGGGTGCCTGGACCAGTTAGGAGTGGCTTTGCCTCCGAGTTGCAGATACCGACTTGCAGGCCTCCGACGCCGCTTTATCCGTGGAGCTGCGCGTGTGATAGATGTGTTGGGATGTAGTATGTACGTTTGTCCAGCACTGCCTCCCACCAGAGTCTCTGTGCGTGTTATGTGTGTGGCCAGCACAGTGCCCCGACCGTCCATCTGGCTGTGCATCTGATGTCTCTACCTGTCAAGTCTCTGGCCATCCAGTATGTATGTGTGCCAGTGCCGCACTGAGGCACTGCCCTCTTCTGTACAGCTCCCTGCACTGTGCATGTCACGCGTCCGTGTACATTCTCCCCACGCGCTGCATCTGCCCGTGTCTGGATCCGCGCTGCTGGTTCCCGGGTCTCTGCGCCCATTCTGCTCGGTGTGCCCGTGCTCGTCTATCTCGCTCCCGTTGTCTGGCTGTGAGATGTGTCTGTGTACGGTGCGTCGGGCTCCCTCTACCTGTCCGCGTGCGAGGTGCACCTATCTGAGGGCATCCGGGGCTTCCGTTCCCTTCCAGATCTCTGGCACCCATCTAAGCGTGTGGGATAGGGGTGTGCACCGCATGTATAACTATGCACTGTACAGCCGTCATGCCAGCCTCTAGTACACATCACTGCCTCGCCCCCTTTACCATCAGTGATTGCCTCTATGGCTGCCCGTGTACCGCCTATAGATGCCTGTAGACCTTCACACGTGTGTATGAAACACGCCCGATCTCCCCCTAGCGGTGTGCGTGTAGGGCGCGCGCAGGACATTCTGTGGCGTTGCCTATCCGAGATTCGTGCGTCTCGAGATGTGTAATGTGTGTACTGTACACCTGCTTGTTTGGGAGATTGCGCGCAGGATGCTCTTGCACCTGTTTGTGTCACCCCCCCCCCCCCCCCGTGGTTCACTCCTGGCGCCGCCCATCTCCTGGGTCACCCCGTCACCCTTCCCTGTCTGCTGCAGTTAGACCCGGGTAGCCCCAGGTGGGCGATGGCCGTACACGGCTGGCTCTCCTGACAGGGCTATGCCTGAATTGTGCATATCTGGGAGCCTCCCAAGCAATATCTCTCACTTCCCATCTTTAAATAACTCTTGGACTAGAGTAAAGCACTCCCTGGGAAGATGGGTACTCTGCCTCTAAATGTGGTTTTATCTCCCCCTTATTTACTTGTCTTTTTCAATGCACAGTATGCACAGCTTGCTTTCCCCATTCAGCTGCGTTGTCCCTCTCTTGTGCGATCGCAATCGCCCCCCCCCCTCCCCATACTGAAGTAATAAACGGAGTGAAGTGTGTTTGGGAGGGAGGGGGAATGGGAAACAGATGCCCCGGGAGGCACTTTTTTTTGTACTTTGCCTTGAGATAATCTGCAGAGAAGAAATGCAGGGGCGGGGGAAGCAGAGGGAATGCTCCCAAATTGGTTTCACCTGTAAAACACACGGCTGATCCAAGTTATAGCTGGGATTGTGGATGTGGTAACGCGAAGAGGTGGGGCAGCGTGGGCTTGGGATGTAATTGCATTTTCCCTCATGAAACCCCAGTTCCTCACTCTCCCTCTGTAGAAAGTGGCCCTCTGCCTTCACCTCGCCGTGGAGAGCCTCACCTGCGCGTAGCCTCATCAGATAACCGCTGATTTGCATTGTAGATGGCTTGGCTTGCTTTTATTTGACTTGTGAAGACTTGAAAAGCCTGTTTACGTTGTGCCTTTGATGTTGGGGCGGATCTGGTTTGGATTAGATCAATACTTTCTTTTTTCTTCTTCTTCTTTCAGAGAGGAGAAGGCTCCGAAGGATCCCTGCTGACTTGAGGAAGGGAGGGAGAGGCGGGGGCCAGATCACTGTGGAACTTGAAAAAAAGAGCGCACAATAAAGGACTCGCGAGAGCCATGATCAGTGCTGTGCTGGGCACGCACCTCTCAGATCCCAGCAGCAGCTTCCGCGAGGACGCCCCGCGCCCCCCTGTGCCAGGGGGCGAGGAGACGCCATGCCCGCCACCAGCCAGCAGAAGCCAAGGCGGCGTCGCCAAGGCCATGCCGCTCTCCTCCACGCCCCGCAGGAATGAGGACGGCCTGGGGGAGCCCGAGGGCAGCGCCTGCCCGGATTCGCCCCTCTCCAGGTGGACCAAGTCCCTGCACTCGTTGCTTAGCGACCAGGATGGCGCCCAGCTCTACCGGACCTTCTTGGAGCGGGAGAAGTGCGTGGACAGCTTAGACTTCTGGTTCGCCTGCAATGGTTTCCGGCAGATGGACATCAAGGATGCGAAGACGTGGCGGGTGGCCAAGGCCATCTACAAGCGGTACGTGGAGAACAACAGCGTGGTCTCCAAGCAGCTGAAGCCCGCCACCAAGACCTTCATCAAGGACAGCGTGAAGAGGGCCGCCATCGACTCTACGACCTTCGACCAGGCGCAGACCGAGGTCCAGACCGCCATGGAGGACAATGCCTACCAGATGTTCCTAACCTCCGACATCTACCTCGAGTACGTGCGCAGTGGCGGCGAGAACCCCGCCTACGCGCACAGCGCCGAGCTGGGCCGCCTCAAGGTGGTCTGCGGCTACCTGCCCACCTTGAACGAGGAGGAAGAGTGGAGCTGCGTGGAGCTGAGGAACAGGAGCCTGCCCTCGGCACTGGGCCTGTCCAGCAAGGCGCTGAGGGCTACCGCGGACCTGAGGGCAGCAGAGGCGCTCGAGAACGGCTACAGGTGAGCTTGACTGACATGCTTTCTTTGCAGTTGTCCATCTGCCGTTTATGGGTGTACTGTAACCTGTTATGAGGTGTCTCGTCTCTGCGCAGCTCACCCGTGTGGGTAGCAGTAATGTGTCTGGTGTGAGTGTGGAGCACACACCTCCACAGGGGTGAAGAGACAGTGAAGACAGTCTGGGAGGCTGTGACCAGCGCAGTGCATGGGTCCATTACAGTTCAGAGTGTGCGGAAGGAAGGGGCGACGGAGGGGGGACATGATAGCAAATCCACGTCCCGAAGAAAATAGACGTACGCAGGAGTCTAGCAGGAGAGTGCTTCTGGCACCAGAGTGGCCGCATATGGCGATATTAGAGTACAGGTGTGAAGAGAACCATTTTTGTTTGTTTTGACATTAGGAGCAGAGAACGGGGAGAGAGTGGCGTCGCTGCACACACTTCAAATATTCAGAATTGGTGTAATGGAGACACGCAGCACTCCAATTCTCCACCCCTGGCAAAAAGAAACATCTGCTGTAGCCCATTGTCAATTGCATGGCCATAGATTCAACTGATTATCAAAATGTGTCCCTTTGTCGACCAGTGAAACCGGTGAAACTTTAAAAAAATGTTTTAACTGTGACAGTAGTTCAGAGCTCTGTTTTAAAGTTTTTGAGCTGGTTTTCTGAAGTTTTTTTTCTCTTTTAGACAACCGTGACCAAAAAGTCCTGCTCGCTTTCATGTCGCCAGCTTGGGAGGGAGGGGGAAGGGGGTTCAAGTGGATTCATTTGTAATGTTAGACAATCCTGTTTGCTTGCAGTGCTGCCTGTGATCTCGGGGTGCAGCTGGGCAGCGCTGGTTTCCTGCTGGCTTTGATTTGATACAGTCAGAGGTGGGGCTCATCTGCGTCCCATTACTCCCTCCTCATCCACCCCCTCCCGGACAGCATCACATTATTGAGCACGCGGCCTCCTGCTCGCGCTGCTGGCCCCGAGCGCTTCCTGTCCCTTCAGAGGTTCTACGGAGCGCATCCGAGATGCAGCGCCCCCTACCCTCCACCGGTGCGCAGTGCCCGCGGAGCCTATTTGCAAGGCACAATTAGCACTAGTTTGTGGGCGCAAATCCACATGTTTGCATCTTTCGACCCGTGTTAGAAAAAGAGTTAGGTGCCACCTGGGTAGTAGCTTTTAAGATTCATTGATGCAATTTGCAAACTTTTGACGCTTTGAATCCCCACCTGCCGCCGCCCCCGGCTGAATTAATTTTCTGCCGTCAGCTTCCAGGATGTAAGGCTGTATAAGCGAGTCACAGCTTTGATACATAATGCAGCGAAATGTTTGGGTTCAAACTACAAATAAAGCGTGGAGAGAGAGAGTTGTCCAGGATCACATAGGCGAGGAAGCCGGGATTGGAGCTTTCCAGTCCAATCGCTCTCTTCTGAAGATAACTTAGAAATCAGAATCTTCTAGGAAGCTGGGACCCTGGCAGAGTGCGGTGGATGTGAGCATAGCTGCGCGGATTGCTTAGAATCCGTGAGAGTGGAGATGGGTGTCTGCTCGTTGGAGAAGTTACCGTAGTGTGCACCCCGCTCAGCTGGGAATTTTCTATTAGGTGCCTAGCCATTCCAGCCTGCTAACTTCTTTGATTTTAATGGCATGTGGTTGGTCTCCAGCTCCGCCCTTGCTCTCTCTGCATCCCTTCTCTGCTCTGTCTGCATCAGGCGTTATCACTTCGATGAACTGTATTTTTTCAGCACCCCTGCTATGTATTCTGTTGCATATTGTTCTTGCACTTTCTGTAAAAAAAAATACAATACTGGCTGGTGCGGTTTATGGCCACTGATATTAAATTGCATGGGTCGTCTTGGATCAGCTACAAGGATCGAGAAACTATTCATGGCACATGGAAATTGGAGTTGCATTCCGATGTTTATTTGCACCTGTCGTCTTGCAGTAGCGTCTTTCCGCCTGATTCACGCAGAGGGCGCTATCACACCGAAGGAGCCTTTTTGTGCGAGTTTACTTGTACTTTGCTTATTTTATTTAATCACATATTTGTTTATTACAGCTGATTTTTTTAAATGCGGTGATTATGATGTTAATAATGAGCGCGATAATTAATTGAGATACTGTAAATATATCGGCTAACTGAATGTCATTGGTTCGGCTGACTTAGCTTTTCATCCTTTTTGGGCCGATCACTAGTACTGTTTGCTGTTGTTGGGTAAAATGGCGGGGCACATAAAAGCATTGTTTACGTTTTGAGGTTGACTCTGCCCTGTAAAGGTGGAAATGCTTATGACCCCACACGTGCTCCTACTTAATGTGGGAGCAGTATCATTTCTGGGACCTGTTCTTGTTTTATTCATGTATCAAGTCCACTTTGAAAGGATGCATTTTGCTCTGCTGGGGGTTCATGCCTTGTCTGTTTGTGGTTAGGTTTTCATCTTGTCCGGGTTCGCCCAACTTTCTGGGAAGAGTTGGACGGTCCAGACCCCTCCCAGCAAGGCCTCGGCTAGAAGCTTTAGTCCTCCTTCGGGACCTGCGTGTTCGGCCACGCTTCTTTTCTTTTTAAAGTCTAGAGGACTGTCATTGAAAAGGACTCTTCCCCTGCCACGCATAGGCGCGTGACTGACCCAGCCCTTCAGGCCTTTCAGAAGTACCATTGCCGCATCAGCAGGGCGCATTGCTTTGAGGCCCATGCTTGCCTTCCAGGCGTGTGGCTCCTGGGGAGGCGCCAAGACTATAAACTTTCTGGGCTTGGATAGACGGTGTCCTCTGGCATTTTGGGAGCATCACACTTGATGCTTTGAAATCTCAGGATTTCAGAGCAGGCCCGGGGGACCCACGCGTGCTACCCCGTCTCATGCCTCCCACGCACACCTCGGACGAGGCCTGCGCACTCGGTCATGCTGTAGTAGCAGAGCCACCGGGACTGATCACACCGAGAGCCCATTCCCAGCCGCCCCCGCGCCATACATTTCTCTGCTGAAGCCCCCTTTGCAAAAGCCTTCTGTTTTTACTGGCTGAGGGACGTAGCGGCTGTACTCGAAGGGACCCAGCGCCCGCCCACAGAGGCCGAAAGCGGGCAAACCAGAGGCAAGGGGTACACACGACAACACGTAGCGGGACGAGGAGCAGTGCGCCACGTCGAGGCAGCTGCCCTGTTCTGTAAATCGACACCTGTCGGCGACCAGGGTCCTGAGACTTCCATACACGTCATAGGACCGGACAGCACTTTAAATGCCGGGATTTCTGAGTCCGTGCGCACGACGTGAAGTTACAAAACCCCGGACGTAACTAGTTTCTGGCGAATAACTTCACTTTAATAGCACGGGGACACTTGGCAGGTGTGACATACTGCAAATGGTTGTGCTAACGAATGGCTTTATGCCCCAAATAATAGGTTCCACCTTTTCATCCAACAACACTTAACTTCTTGGCACTTGCAGTCAGTTCTCTGTTATAAATATAGTCCCAACTAGCTGCTAATAACCGGTCAGTAGTGTGCGGTCAGTAGTGTGCACAGCACTTCTACGAACCCAGCTTCACACAGATTGCCACATATCTATCGGCGCTTTGCATGCTGGGCCTTCTTCACAGCTTTACACCGGCCATGTGGCCGCCGGGCAGCTGCGAGGATGGGGAGGGGCTCGTGATGAAAGGGGGGTGCCCCGTGCACACTGGTCATATATTATGGATGTGTTATGTGTAATTTGCCTGCCCCCAACGAACCTTCCTGGGCAAAGTATGCACATAAATAGGAGTGGACAAGCAGGGCGTGGTGCTGCGCACATTTTATGAAGCTAGGCACTGCTGCTTTCTCCCAATAAATTAAGTGTTCGCTTAAAAAAATGTAGGTACTGCCTTGATACTGAGAAATTCACAGCCCCTCAGATCCCTAAGGAAACCAGTGTTAGGTGTTTGTGTTTCACAACCCACAACCACACTCAATTCCACAAAATAGTTGGTATCCACTTACAAAGGACTGGGCACATCTTGTGCCTTCCTCACTGACCCTATTAGGGTCCCCAGCTTTCCATTGCCACGCCCTGATACATCTTCTCTCCCTCATATTTGACGCTGTCCTTGTTTTTGTTTTCTTTTTTGCTTGGAGATGAATCAGGACGGCACATGGTGATAATCTGTCTTTATGGAGTCAATGAGGTATCATGATCGCAGCCTTAGTGGGTGCTTGTCAGAGTTACAAGAGACGCAGACCAGTCATTGGGACATTAGCTGCTAGTAAGACAATCCAGTTACTTTAGGATTCTTATGTCAAAATATAAATTACCACTGTAGATTTTCGGGGGAAGGCGTTTAGCCTGCTCCTCACTGATATACTATCCTTTCTCTCCTGGCCAAGGAACAGGAAAGCAGTGAAACCAATCACAGTGCTTTAATCTTTACAGCTTGATTAGATTTGGACAGTTTGAGGGCTGTTTAAAATTCCACAAACAAGCCTAGCATCTGCCATTGCACCAGGGGGATTGTGGCCCCACCCTGGGACACCACATTCAGAAACCCTGTTGTGGTATAGTCTGCAAAGTTGATGAAATGTAACCTGCGATAGTACGTCATGGCCTCAGCCACCCTACAGTAGCTGACCGCCTCATTGACATGACCGCCCCATCGACTATGACTTGACTTCCAATGGACAGATTTGCTGTTGTGATGTCAGTTCCTGCCACTTTGGGTGTTCAAGGAGGCACATCGAGGTAATGGCTGGGTTTGATGTGACATTGAGGTAAGGGGTTTGAGGTCATGAGAGTGCACAGCAAAAGACATCAAGCAAGAGGCGGCCATTTTGTGATTCCCTAGCTATTGAGAGGTTTGGCTAGAGACGTTGGGGGATGCGAGGGCTGCAGGAAGGCCACCAGAATGGGGACCATTGAGCGGCCTCTCTCTTATTTAACTTTATGGAGTTGTGTTTTGCCTCCCAGGGAAGCTTCTGTGGCATGTGGATTTCTGATGTGTTCTTCTCCTTCCTTCAAGGTCCTTTAAAAGAAATGACCCAGTGAATCCATACCATGTGAACTCTGGCCATGTCTTTGCACCAGCCACAAGCGCGAACGACAGCGAGATCTCCAGTGATGCCATGACGGATGACTCCATGTCCATGACGGACAGCAGTGTGTAAGTATTGACACCTCATTGGCTGCTAAGTGCCGCATCCTCCAGTGATGGTGGCCCACACCCAGGCCTCACATGCCAATATGTGGCTTTTTTACACCTTTCTCAGCCACATACCTTTCTCAAGTTAGTCTTTTAGTTTGGAAAGGGACTGGCTCATCAGGAAATGGGAAGACTGTTTATTGGGCTCATGGCTGTGAAAACCCAAAGGGTTGGTCATAGATCAGCAGCACTGCCCAACATGCTATTTATCTTCCACGCAGTCCTATCCACCTTCGTCAGCTCTGGGCTTTTAAGAACCCCAGCCTTCTCAAACCTACGTAAAAAAAAAGACAAGTCTTCAATGGGTGCACCAGTCATTTGATCTCCCTTTGATGGGCACAAATATAAATCTGATCCCTTCTGCTGGCTCTAACGTATTGACACTGAGACACGATTCTGAAGACCTACTGAGCTGGGTCCTGGTGGGCAGGAATATAATGATGTTTATGTAGCACTTGGAATGTTGGCGGCGAGGCGAGTGGGGGAAAACAGTAAAGTAACGGGCATGGCACTGAGCCGTAGTCTTTTATCAAAGAATGTGGCCCTAAACAGAAAGCACAAGATCTATGTATTCAATATTTTATTAAAGAAAAACAGTTTTAGGTTCTGAGAGTCCAAGTAAAAGCACACAACAAGCCTTGTAAAAGATTACCCATCTATATCACGCAGCTAGACATTTTCTTTAAACGCCGATGGGCGAGGTGTTCGGTGCCAGGGGATATACAGGAAGTATTGATGAACAGCCATGTTGCCACATCTGGTTTAATTAAGGTGCTTCAGGCGTTTTCACTTCTCTGCTCTTTCTGCTGGTAGCCTGCTTTGGAACCCGGCAGACTCTGCATGCACCCTATGGAAGGCGGCCTCTGGTGGCGGCCGCCATCTTGTATCATGTGTTGGTTTGTGTCTGGATGTCTGCCCGCTGGCAACGAAACTGAGACCAGATGACGGATATTGCAAAATGTAGGAATGCCAGAAATTCATACTTCCAAACCCAAAAACGTGTCCATTAACTTGGCCTTGCAGGGGATGGGCCAATTCTTTTCAGTGTTCTTTTTCATGGAGTTGCATAACGCGGGGGTTCAAACGATTTCCCTCCTCTCTTGAGGCAACCGAAGTTGTTGCACGATGTTCAGATCCTAATTCAGATCAAAGGCACGGCTTTTCATTCCAGCGAACCCACAGACTCTAGCAGAAGAATAAATAGAGAATGCAGATGTTTGGCCGGCACATGTGCGTTTTTTCGAACTGATACCGTGGCGGAAGAAAGTGTTCTGCCTGTCCCAAGCGCACACAGTTTATTGGACAGTATTGGCCCTGCTTGAAAGCCAGCTGACTCATACTGGGGCCCGGGCTGGCCCGACTCCCTTGTGATCATGTGTCAACAGCACATTTGCGGGGGTTAGTCATTTCTGGGCCACTTTGGGGTCACTTCGGATTCGCAGGCCCGGCATTAGGAGCCCTCTTTGCAGCCTGACCAATGGCGGCCTGTGGCGGTGGAGTGCAGCCTTCGAACACTTGAAGTGCAGTGCATGGGAGGCTTAACCGAATCATGTTCATGCTATTGTTAGTTCGGGGGGAGCTTACACCAGACAAGGGAGTAGCAGACTGCCTTGAAAGTCCCAATAACCAGCTAGTGGTAGTTCTCTCAAAGCAGAGAAAGAAAGGGGCCTAGTGGTTTCTGTGTGCGTGCTCACAAAAGGCTACCCCAGCGGTGGGAAGCTTGTGGACGCCTGGCCGATTAGCTGAGAGATGTGTTTTGAGCGGAAAGCTGTTTGCAGTTTTTGGTTTTCTCCTTATTGAATTGCTCCTGGATAGGGTAGCTAACTACTTCAACATTTTATTTAGTCCGAAACAAAATGTATAGAGTCGTGCACAAAATCCCAAAATTTTAATCTACAAAAATGTGTGGCTGCTTTAACCCTCTTAGTGCTTGTTGCCAGCGGTACTTCCATGGTAGCGATGACTGCACCTCGCCGTCGATGCTATGATAGGGATGAAGGTTCCTCCCCTTTAACCCCTTCGGTGCTCATGACGGAACGGTTCCGTCATGAGCCACGGTTGAGCTGTGCTCATGACGGAACCGTTCCGTCATGACCACGCCCGCGCAAGATTCCGTCAGCACAGCGGCGGAATCTGCGCAGCATGGAAGGGGTTAAGAGGACTGTAGGGTCCTGCCAACGTTTTCAGCACAAGCCCTTATGAATGAACGTGAAGATAAGCCACCAGGACTACAGACTTGTATTTTGTTTTAGCTCAAACCAAGATCCCGGGGTAGTAGTGCACGCCTACCTGCATTTCTTAAAGGTAGACTTCCAGGGGAATCCACGGTGGGTTACTTGTGTTGATCACCCAAAGGTTCTCCACAACAATAGTAGATCTGCTAATCATGGGGACTGATTTGTGAAATCCCCCCCCCCCCCCCCCCCCCCCCCCAGGGTGTAGATTTCACATATGTACATCAGTCCAGGTCACGCCCATGCTGCACAATCTGCACGGTAGAGTCTTTTCTGAAATAACAGTGGGCCTTACTGCCGGGTTCACATGTATCCCGATGTCTACGAGTTGAAACCCCAACCGTGGCTTCATATCCTTTGTCCAGTAGACATCAGACAGCCCCCCATTCTTTGGGGTCGGTTTGAACAGCCTGTAGGAGTGTAATCAAGTTACACTGTGTTTTGATTATCACTCCTTGGTTAAACAGAGTCCATTAGGTCAAGAAAACTTTCAGAGACAACAGGACTAACCTCCAGACATCATAGATGCCTACTGTTTATACGTGGTTGAGAGTTGGAAGGCTTTAAGGGCACTAGGCTCCCTCGCATGAGAAACCAAGAGCAGACCCATCTGTAGCAAAAGGGGTCTGCTCCCTCTACGCCTGGTGAGATTCCGCGTCGCGCTCCCCCTACCCCATGAAACAGGTGAACCCATAGTTTAAGCAGCTTGTCTAAAGGGACTAGTTAGGAGGTGTAGGGTATGGCATTGGCTATTAGTTGAAGATTGACTTTTCTGTTGATTATCCTAGGCGAACTCTTTAAAAGTACACACATTAAATTCGCTGCAATTTTGGAATACATTGCTAAGGGACTGTTGTGTAGGCAAGGCCAGTAGCACCCTCTGCATTGTCCTAGATGCTTGTTTTAAAGATGCAAGGGTTACCTGTCTCTAGGTACACACATCTATCTCCCAGAGATGTGGAACCGCAAAGATGTGGTGTGCTGTTCTCCAGGATAGTTTTAAACCCTTTGCTCTTATGAGACGCTAACTGCAACTGCATAAAGTAGGAAAACTGCAGGGCCCTTCGCCGTGGCCACAGCACTGCAGTTGCCAAAAAACATAAAAGACCTTCAGCCCCCCTCTAGAGATCAATTTGATTTTTGGATCTTTCTAATGTCCATAAAACTGCGTGCAAGCTGCATCCCCGTTTCTTGATAAAGGCGGGATTGAGGGAGGGTTGATTTTAACTCGGGCCCCCTCTTGTGCGTCTTATTTATGGATTTAGCTGGGGCCCAGGGGACCGCGCTGAGTGAACTTCAAACATTACCTTATCTCACAAACCACGCTTTTGATGTTGGCGAGATCAGAGCGAGCGGCGCGCGCTTATAGACCCGCTGCCAAATTAGGCCGGGAGTGGCAGCGTGCGCGCGGGCGTCTGATGTTTCAAAGCCGCCGTGCAACTTCACGCAGGTAGGGCCAGGCCCTGCCTGAGTCAAAAGGCCGAGGTAATTGGCTCGGCCGCAGTGGCAGCTGAGTTCACACCAGTGCGCCCAGTAACGTGTGGGCAGCGCGCCAGACGGCTCTCATCTGATGAAGCGCGTCATCTGTGGGCGCCTCATTGCTGCAGCAGCTCCTCGGCTCGTGTGTTTTTTTTTCCGCCTAGCTTCACAGACGTACACTACAGAAAGAAATCGAGAGAGGATGCTGGGAAGTTGCGGGCTGACCGCCGTCGCAATGTGTTGTAATTGGAATAACTTATGTTTGATGTGTGGGGTGTACTTTCCGCGCAGGCAAGCTTGTTTGACAAGCTATTTAATGTTCTGCCTGATATTTTCGTTTGTTTGTTGAATACAATCGACGATTTGCCTGCGCAGGACCTTGGATGTTTTAAAGCTATTTTCTGCAAATGGTGTAGGCTATGGATTTCTAACGTTGGTCCCGGGGGCTGGGCCCTGGTCAGGTCCTCCATGACTGTGTAAATGAGGTATTCTTTTGAGTAACGATATGTGCGTTTCTCATGGGTAACCTAACAAAAATGGTGTGGAGGTGACTCTACAGGAACTGAATTGGTCACCCATCAGTAGGGTTTATTATAGGGCTTTTAAATGAGCCTTGTCCCATATGGTGGGTGAAGTGTGGCCCTCTTCTACCATTCAGTGTAACATTTCACCTAGTCACGTTAGTCGAGTTGATTGTTAGAAACCAAGTCTGCGGATCCCAGAATGCATCACATCGTTTATGGAAAGCCCATGTTCAGTGTCCCAGTGAGGTGGACTTATAGGTTTCATCCTTCTTCTCTTGGCACAGGAGCTGTGCTCTACAAACCTCCTTTTCTCGTGCAGCCAGAAACCTTGCACCCCTCAAAGGGGATGCAAATGTCGGCATCGACGTCTCTACTACTGCATAGTATGATGTCATAGCCTTGCAGTAGCTGATACTTGTACTTTTTGGACTGTGTCAAGTTAGTATTTGCAAAAATGTTTAGGGTACTGAACTTTCCTTGCAGAAGGTGAGGAATCTAGCATTTAGATCGCTAGTTCTGAGTTTGTCAGCTGGCCCCACATCAACTTTCCATAAAATTGGTACACTCTTGTGTTCCTGTTTGGTAAACTGAAGATCAAGCCAATTCCTCTGTAGGCCAGCGAGGGTTCATATTCAGCTCTTAGTTTGATCCAAATAGGTTTGTCAGAAAATAAACGAAAATCCATTAGGTCTCAATGCTAAAGATCGACTCGACCTAAAGAATGTGGTTCAGTGCCAGGGGGTATTACTCTGTGTAAGGCTTATTGGACCAGTAGTTCCAAACCAAGGACAGCTTTGCATGTTGTCTCGCCCACCCATCTGATTTTTACACTTACATAAGCATCATCTGCAGCCTTTTCTTGCTCGTCAACCCCAAAGGGATTGTGAAGGCTTATGGAAGACTTTGTTGTCATAAATCTACATCTTTCTAACACTATATTACTTGATATGATCGTAGTGTCGAGGGCTGTTGTCACCCATTTTGAGGAGGTTGGACTTGATTTTTGCAGAACTATCCATCTTTTGTGTAGGTTTACCTGGCCATTGGGTGGCAGTCATGCCAATGAACCACTTAGTGGCCAGTGAGCGAGATATCCAAGGATGGAGACGTGGTCTATTGTCTAGGGAGTGGTATTTGAGCGAGATATCCAAGTATGGAGACGTGGTCTATTGTCTAGGGAGCGGTATTTAACCCTAGTCATGAGTTAATTCCCAAGCCATCTCCTGTTTCTCCAAAGCAGCACTTTCACACTCTAAAATCCAAAGCACCAGGTTTTAGCACACAATACTTAGGATGATTCAGGAACTGTGTAGAGTAGCTGGTTGGACAGCCACTAATATAAGTATAACTGTGAGGTGGAGCCACTTATTGAATGGAAATTGGTAACGTTTGGTCTGACCTACTGTTTCTTTTAATGTTTCAGAGATGAAATGCCACCTCATCGACTCGGCAGCCGGAAACACATCCAACGAGCAATGCAGCGCAGTGTGAAGGCCAACGGCCAAGTGTCTCTACCTCATTTTCCAGTAAGTCGAAAACTCGTGGTTGGGGATTGCTAAATCTAAAAGTCATATCTGTCTGGTTGCAACTGTAATGGTTTATGTTTTAAGTCAAATATGCTGATGCAGAGTCTACTCAAGATCTGTAAAGTGTTCCTTAGATTTCTATGTCCATATCTGCCCTTACCATTATCATGTAACAATTAAAATGGGTGCAAAATGTTGATACTGGTGTGGCAATGCCTTTCGCTGGACTTCAGGAGGACGGGTTTCCCCCATTTTTACAAACACTTATGTTTACCTTTTCAGGGGCAAAGCAATGAATTTTCAGGCAAAACAGCGTAGTAGATCGAAGTAAACCAGTATTTAGATCCCGCATTCACAGCGGTTTCTTTGCTTTCTTCCATTACTGCCTTAGAAATTATCTGTTGTGTTTTATTGTTTTTAAAAGTAGCCTCGGGTTACTGTGGGGTTTAAAAAGGTAATTCACAAGTTCCCATTTTGAGGCAGTATTTGTTTATCAGTAACAACTGATTAGAGAATGGTCGCTGTTTGGCAATTAATGCCCTGATCTGGGAGATGGGGTTGTCATTACTCCAGTTCTTCTCCAATTCCTTTCCCCACTGGGAATACTGATTCACAACAAAATTCCAAAAGTTTGTAAACTGTTGTGAAGACAGCTCTGGAATATTTCAGCTATCCAGTAGCCGAGACAATTAATGTCTCTCAAAAAGACCTAGAAATCAAGGGGAGATATTCCAAGAAAAGGCAAATTCACCTAGTCTGTAGCTGCCTTCATTTTGTGTTAAAAGATGCTCTCTGACATTACTGGAATAGAGGCAGAACAAGACAGTGAAAGGACACCTCTAAAGCGTGCATTTTATGCATGCAGCGAACTGTTGTATCTTACCCACCGCCCCCAATCAGGTTACTTCATTTTGTAATCAACATAGGTGATTTATTTAACTTTGAGATGTAATTGGCAGCAGTAGCCTAGCACCTGACAACCGTTATTCTGCTGGAAGCGAACCCCTGGCTCCAAGCATGTTGCTGTTCAATTGGTGAATGAGGGTGGCCAGGCGCATCTACTAAACCTTGTTGCATACGATATTTGTGAATGCTTTAGTATAAAAAAAAATCACTTTCATTTTCTGGATGCTGCCTGGGAAGGTAGGTCCCTTGATTTTTGTGGGTTTTTTTCCCCTTAAAGGCGGCACTTGCCCCACCCCCTGAGATACTTGGACGTAGACACTACGTAGATACAAGGCACGGCCCGTAGGGAAAGTGGGTGCAGGCCTGCTGGTCACCAAGTAAAATGATACCGGAAATGTGCAGAGGCCACGAAATTCCACGGGATCCCGACTCCCGGGGCTACGTCTTGGGGAACGCAATCTAAATAATGTCTCTCCTTCACGCGACCATCCCGTTTTTAGATTAAAATAACTCTTGTTTTGAAAGCATGTCATTTTAGTTTGGGAAATCATTGAGACCTTTAAAGCGCACAGCTACTCAAGAGTGTCCCGGCGTTGAGAACCAAACACACAGTTCTCACGCACACAGCATGTAACCACTGAAAAGCTGCTGTAAAAGCCAGTTGACACACTAATGGGGTGGCGTGTGGTTCCCACAAACCACAAGACGGCAGTATTACGTTCTATTGTAAAAGTGTCCCGCCAACCCACTGGCCACAGTGACTCGTGATGTCTTAGGCAGTGTTCAGTGCGGCTCTTTAATCTGAATGAGTGGAAGGGGTGAAACTGTGGCCCTTTGCCATCTTGGCTGTGTGGGGAAGTGGTGTTTTCGTGTGACCCTAAAATGTGCGTACTTGAGTTCCTAATTAATGACTGTAACGAGGCCCCGACTCCACGCAGTCCCTTGTCCAGCGCGGCCCACCCTGGCCACAGTTGTCCTGAGCAACCAGGAGTGTTGGATAACATTTCCCGCCTGCTCGTCCCCCCTTTCTTGTTCTCATCCCCCTCCTTCTTTTAATGAATGTTCTATAGACCCGGCTTGTAAATTACATTATTTTGTCCCGGGGCGTGGAAATCGACTTTCTCCCTCGGCTGGTGCTTTGATCATTCTCTGAATAGAGCCGGCCTGTGTTCGGCTGACGGCTTCCTGCCGGGCGCCCGTCCACGCTGTTTTCTTCCCTCCGCATCAGTTCTGGAGCCAAGCGGTTGCCAGAGAGCGGAAAGCAGGCCCTGCCTCGCCTGTCCGCCGGGCTGATGTGCCATGGCTAACCATTGGCAGCTTGTGCTTTTCACTCTCGTGGAAGTTGTGGTGTGCGGTGTGTGGCTGGAGGGGGCAGGCACCTACGTGGTGGGCAATTCCGTCTTTTCTGCCACCTCATACCAAGATGTTTCGCTGCCCCCCTTTCATATTCCATTCTCGATTTGGAAATGCTCCCTTTTTCCCTTGATAGCTCTGCTGCAGGCAGCCTGGCTCAGCAGTGTATCACTACAGCCCGCAGCAGCTTTTTTCATTTTTTTTCTTGGTACAAAGAGATAGCGCAGAAGGGTAGGAGGAAGATCTAGGACAAAGAGACAACACTACCTCAAAGGTGCCCTGTGTGTAGCCAGAAAATAAATTACCACTTCTTCTCTGATCTAGAGCTGTTTGACTTCTTTTTCTTTCCCCAGTCTTATTTTTTTTTTAATTTTCAAGCTCCTTACTGTTTATAGGCGCCTTTTTTATTCCTTGAGTTAGTCACCCTCCCTCCCCACCTCTGGAGTTTTTTTTTGATGTCTGACAACAGTCTTTGAAGATGCTCGACTTCAGAGTAAGCTACTGATGGGCTGGTTGTACTACAGAGGGAACAAGTGGCGCTGCACGGAGTGCGACCAACTGCTCCCGCCGAAGGCGAGTGCCGGCAGGGAGGATGTCGCTCCATGAGGCCACAGGACGTGGAGGATAAAAACCTGGTGCTGGCCATGCCCGGCTGTGCTCTCTCTCCGCTTCATCTGTTACGCGTGGGCTTGGCTCGCTTAGCCGCTGAGACTCCGACTCATGTGTTTGCTTATTCCTCTGCTCTCTCGGTTGTACCGTTAATGCATGGCCCCTCTCTTGTGTCTCCCTTCCGCGTAGAGGACCAGTCGCCTGCCCAAGGAGATGACCCCTGTGGAACCTGCCGCCTTTGCTGCAGAGCTCATCTCCCGCCTTGAGCAGCTAAAGCAGGAGAAGGAGACGATGGACTGCCTTGAGGAGCGCTTGCAGCAGATCAAAGAGGTAGGATGGTTAACTCAATATGGCTATGTTCAGTCTAGAGCATTGTCAGGTGTTAATTGAGTTTTGAACATGCGCTGCAGTTTCCCTCGCCCCCAATTTTCCGGTCATCAGTGAACGGTTGACATCATATTCCTGCTAGTGGATTGGATGTAGCCCTCTGGTTCTAAGTTGTTGGTGGCCCGCTGCCTTTGCTTGTGTACCTGGATTCACTTTGATGGCATGCTGCAGTTTTCTTTCCCTGTACCTGTTGGTATTGATGGCGGGCCAGACATCAATCTCCCTGTTCCCAAGTTGTGCATGCATCAGAAGTAGACCAGTCCTTTGAGTTGATGGTAAATGAGGAGTAATGCATGCATCTCTGTCCATTGCTTTGATGTGTTTCCTGCTGATTCGGTTTCACATGAGCCAATATGTATGTTTTCTGTATTTAACCTGGGTTTAATGATTCTTAGAAGCCTTAGATGCTTTAAGGTGCTCCTGATGTTCCTGTTACTCAGTTTTTCACTTGAAAGGTGGATCCTAGTATTCTGTTTCCCACCTTTATTTCCACCCCTTTGTGTCTATGGACATCTCTTGGTGATAACCAGAGTTAGTAGTTGGTATTGGTCGCATGCCCTTTAGAACCCATGGCACTGCTTTTCACTACGCCTGCTCTCCTAGGATTATTAAGGCAGCAGCAGGAACAGAAAGTTAATGTCCGTAGGATCTCACTTTAGTTTCTGTAGTTTACACTCCTTTCCCACCCTCTGCAGTTGGCTGTTTATGGGCTGAGGTGTGGTGTGGAGAATGGGTCAACCCTCTGGTGTCATCAGAGATGCATAATCTCAACTTGTGCTTCCCATTTTACTTTGTTGCACTGAGAGCCATGATAGGCTCCAGTCTGTCATTTTCCGATCCAGCTCCACAAGATTGATGATGATTGAAATGTCCTTGTAAAGGAATTTTAGTTCTCTCTGGCTGTTCTGATAGCCTTGTCTATGAATTCATAGAGATGTCGAGGTAAATGCTGATTGTTATTTCAATGAGCTTCTTCACTGAATACAAAGAGGGTACTGATGTAATTCCTAATCTCTGAATTTGCGGTCATACAGTGTTGCCCAGTAATTTTCCTCTTCGAGTGTGTTTCAGCGGTTACTTCATAGCATGACTTTCCAGTCATCTATAGATTATACCTGTGTTTGGGAGTTTACAGTTTGATAGCAGTGTGGAGGTTGTTATTAATACCCTTGTTCCTAAAGATGGATTCTTTGTGACTTACGCTTCATGTGGTTGTCCTTGTGTCTCAGTTGGCCCATGTTTGGATACATGAGCACAATGTGTTCATTTTATTTTAACATGTCCATTTATATATGTTAAGACTATTTTCCTAGCATTCCACATCCATAACAATGTCCTTCTCCTCTAGGAAGAAGAGAAGGAAGATTCTGACTTACCTCTCATCACCCTGGACAGTCGGGAAACTTTGCCAGTGCAGCATCCTCTTGCACTCATCCCCTCCGGCAGCTATGAAGAAGACCCACAAGCTATCTTGGACGACCACTTGTCTCGTGTGTTAAAGACTCCAGGCTGTCAGTCACCAGGGGTGGCTCGACACAGCCCTCGTTCTCGGTCTCCTGAATTCCTCCGAGGGGTGAAGCCACTGCCTGTGTTTGCCCCATGCCCAGTGCTGACCAAGGGATTTATCACCAAGCAGACTACCAAGCACGTGCACCATCACTACATCCACCATCATAATAGCCCCAAAACGAAGGAACAGCTGGAGGCAGATGCTGCTCGGCGTGCCCAATGCTTCTGCACCAGCAGCACAGACTATTGCTGCTACTTAAAAAGCAAAGGCCACCCCAAAGGCATGGAAGTAGCCCCAGGACCTACAGAACTCTTTGGGTAAGAAGAACCTCTCTTACCTATTCCATGCACACGTGTAGGGGCAACCTCATAAATGTAGTCATCGTCATATGATGAGGGAGGGGGAAAGAGACGCATGCTCCCCAGTTTTCATTGGTTCCATATGTTGGGGATCAAGTTTGCTGTGCTAAGGGGTGGGTACTAGGCTTTTTCTCATGCTGTGTGCCTTCAAAATCTCCTCATGCAGGTAATTTTACGCTGTGGTTTAAGTTGCTATCTTCATTGGTGTATGGCTACTCTGTATGAAAGGTACGGCTGCCCCCCTTCTTGGGTGCATCTTCTGATGAATAGGCCTCGTTACATCGCATGCGTTAACAATGCATGCCATTTCAACGCGTTCATCACACCGACCGCATTGTTGCATCACATACCATTACAACGCAAGTCATGACAACGACTTGCTGGAGGGGGGGTGCTGGATTTTGTAACAGTATAATTTACTATTCCAACCCCAGTCTGTGCAACAGTAGGGAAGGTGTTCGAATTTAAATCCATCAGCTTCTGCCTCCTACAGCAAGTGGTTGTAACGACTTGCTTTCAAATGGTATGCGATGTAACAACGCAGTTGTTGTAATGACATGCGTTGTATCGCATGCATGGTAAACTATGTGTACCCCTTCTGATGAACCATCAGCAGTGTGACTGGTGCTGTACCAATGGATGAGTCCCTTATTAACACATTACTTGGTTGTGTAGTATAATAGAGATGCATATCTTGTGCTTACTTCTGTACTGTATTCACCATTCTAGTCAGCATACTCGGTGATGTAATGCAATTGTGCACCCTTCTCATGAAGGTGGTATCCTGATCCATTCCATAGCTGAATAAAGCATTGCAAGGACACAGGGCAGTGTAGGATAAAAACAATGGTCGTAGAGTCTGGAAAATTGGCCTGGCCACTTTAACGCAGTGTGTACCAGCACAAATAGCTTAATAACTGGTCCCTTAGTTGCACAGGTAAAGAGGGTATTTTGCTCAGCACTAATAATCTATTTAACACCTACTATGCGTTTACTACAGTAATGCATAGGACCATGCTGTGATCATCTGGCTCGTCTTCCCTTGAGTGTAGACGTTCTGTGTTTCAGGCGCTGCTTTCTCTGATCTGGTGCTGTACTTTATAAGCTCTGTGCACATATTTTATAGCGGATTATTTTTTTGTTCATAGACCTTCCTTGTTTACGCAATATATGGGCAGGGTGGAAGAGTCCCTAGGATCAGGCGCAGTCATTGACAAAACATTCAGATCACAGACACTGAATTTATTTCACTTGTGTTCACCTGATGAAATACTCCTGTCCTTTCCCCTCTGCTGCTCTGTGGCATCACATCAATGCACACCTTGAGCCACCAAGCTAACTCTGAGCGTGGTGAAAACATTTACAATCTTTGGTAGACCTCAGACAGTAAGCCAATGAAGTTGAGACAATACATCAACAAACCATTTGCATGAATTATCAATCGCCTGCTAGCTTGAAATGTTTTGGAAATGTACTAATTCTGCACCCAGAACATCAAGTAGCTACTTTTAGCTTTCTTATTCAACACATGGGCAGATACAGCCTCATATACATGTCTACCAGAATCATGTCAGGCACCGCTTCATCTGCCCAGGTTCACATTCAAGTACCCAGAGAGGCAGCCATGCTCAGGCACTACCTTCATTACTCATCACAGAGTGGGATGACGGTCAATGAGACTGCTGACCCCACCCTGTCACGAGTGTTACGGTTGGACACTCGGTCCTGGGCACTTCAGGGATTAAAACGGAAGCGCCCAGGTCCAAGGCTATCAGCAACACTCCCCCTCATCATGAGGGGGAAGACCACCAAGCACTTTGCTTAGCTGAGGAGGCAACGCCCACAGGGCTGTGACATCTTCAGCCTGGAAAAGTTCAGTGCAGTCAACCTGTACATGTATCGCAAGTACAGCTCGTCGCTGCCTGACCTGAACATGAAGAGTGTCTGTCAAGCTGACCTTTGCTTAGCTTGAAGGAGACACTAAACGTTTGGAAAAAAGTTGGTGGGGGGCAGTGCCCCTCCTCCCTTAGGGACAGCGCGCTGTATTGCTGACATCTGATGTGGCCTGCAGGTCGGAAGTCTGAATCCAAGTACAGGCCCCTCAGCACATCTTTCTTCTGATGTCAATAAATTGAGTACCATTAAATTGGGTAAGAGTAACACGTAGTAATTTGGAGATAAAAGAAATGCGGTATTAAGTAATATGCAAAAATATTACTATTATATACTCATGCCACAGCATAGTCACTAATGCCATTAAATGCTACAGATTGTGCCTCTTATCCAAGTGATATCTTTGTGATATCCAGGTTGGACTCAAGACACCAATCAGCCATTAACATAAAGCAATGCCATGAAACACCCTGTAAGGCCATGATATATGCATTAATGCCAACCTCCCATATTTCAAGTAATGCGTTTGGTGATGCTGTAAGCCCACGAATGCTGTGATATGCTCCACAACGGCCAGCAGTGCAATACTTCTAAATAATTTTTAATAAATTACCTAATTTCTCCTGAGATACCATCTAATTATTTTGGAACAAATTTGTTTGGCCCTCGAATCAGGGCAGCGGGCACCGGGCAATCCCCTGGTGGGCCGCACGGATGGGGGCCGATTTTGGGCCCCTTTTTGTTACAGGGCCGTTTTTGCAGCATAGGGCAAAGAGCTTGGTGGCACCCCCAACCCCCCCTTCCCCCCCCCCCCGGGTGGCCGAGCACTTTGCCAGGGCCGGTTGTGGTTCCCAGTCTGGCGGTGCCTCGAAAACAAGCTGTGTGCACTAATGTCCCCAGATATTAGCTTATTTGCCCAGGTACTCATTTAATATTACACCACATCGGGAGATACTACTTTACATTGCCATGCAGAGCCTTATGTGCCCAGGGATCGCCACCCTTGCCAGAATCGACTTCATATGCCTAGGTACACCGTGAGATGCCCAAGCTTAGCTTCACATGGGCATGCATCGCTGTGGCATGCCATGGAAGGCCATCAACCCTCAGGACTGGCCATCGATTTCAATTATGTCAGGACACAAAAAAAGTAATTCTGTGCCAAGCGGCGTTATCGTATACCAGTCCAGACAAGGAGGGAATGGTAGGTTAGCTTGACCCTTGCAACTACCTCATACCTACCCAGGGACTTCAGTCTTAGTCTACCTCTTACACCATTGTGGGGCCTGTTCATGGGCCACCACAGCAACCAGGGGAACACACTTAAAGCACAACAACCCTACAGCACACCTTGAGAGGGGAGGTCCCTTCTGCTGCAACCAGTTGATCCCCCTTCTAACATGCCCTGCCTCAAAAATGAGGCTCATTTGTTGACATCCCATCCTCACAAAAAGAAAACCCAACTTTACGACCCCAAACCTGTAGATGCCCCAGGCAGGGAGTTTCAGGTCTGATGTGTTTGTATAATGGTGGCGTTTGTGGCTTGCTGGCTTGGGAGTTGTTTGTGCTGGAACACCTGTTCTTTACAACTTATGAACCTGTGTTTCCTTCTCCCCTCACAGCAGCAGGAGCAGTACCCTCTCCAAGAGAAACGGGAAGGTTGCAGCGGAGCGCCAACTAGGGAGTGAAGGGTGTCCCGCAGCATCACCTGGCCTCTCCCTTCTGGGCAACGAGGCTGACCGATCCCAGAACGTCTGGCAGTGGATGCTGGAAAGCGAAAGGCAAAACAAACACAAACCCCACAGGTAGGCGGAACCATCGACCTTACATATATTCTCCTCATAATATTGTACAATTGCAGAGAATGCGAGTTGTTTTGCCTGAGGTACTTGCATTGGTGCAGGCACGTCGGTTTGGAGGCATTTAAATCTATCAAGTTGAGACCCGCATTTCATTTATTTACTATTATCTTTTTTTGTTTTTTCCCTCAGTGTACCAAATGCTAAGAAAGCTTACAGCTCCGACTCTTCGCGTGGCCTGCCACCATCCTGCGAGCGCGTGACCCGGCACCATCAATCGGGAAGCAACGGGCACGCCCGGACGGCCCAGCCGGCTCACCCCTTTGTTCAGGATCCTGCTATGCCCCCGCTTCCGCCCCCAAACACACTGGCCCAACTGGAGGAAGCTTGCCGGAGGCTAACAGAGGTGTCCAAGCCCCCAAAGCAATGGTAATTAATGTTCGTTAAGTAGTCAGCTCTCCCTGCAGTAATTTACTTGGAAAGCACGAGAGGGCCCTAATCGTAACCACTGCGCATGTCTTTTCTCGTTCAGGTGCTCCGCGTCTAATATGCCGAGAGATCGGACCCACCCAGCTGTTCAGGTCGGAAGTGCCTCTTTCTCCGGGGTCAGCCTTCCGGAAGAGTAAGTACCTTTATTGACCAGGGAAGCGTTTGAGAGGGCGGGCCGAAGAGCAGCCTCTTCCATTCGAAAGTAGGCGGGGGTGGAGGTTGCTGAGGAGACTCGGGGAGTCTGAGGTCCATGCAGGGGGTTAGCTTGTATATATAACCATGTCCTTCACTCACATCTTAAACAGTGAACAAGAGAGCTTATGTGGGTCACTTTGGGTGGAGAACTAAACGCACATGTTGGATATTTTCTTTCCCGGGTATGGGCTCACGCTCAGTTCCCGACAGGCGGCCATTTTTGAGAGAGGCCTTAATTGCCCAACGCACTCTGTAAGGATTCTTTACACTGAAAGGCCGAATCGCTGTCTAAATAATTAAAGTTTTGCTAGCATGCCCTCTTTATCCAGAGTTGTGTTTTGAAGTCTTTGCTCAGCCGCCTGACTGGGGTTTTCTTTTAATTGGTGACCCCCGGAGTCCATCAGCCGTCTTTGCTGGCAGCCTCCTCCACCCCCACCTTCTGCACTGGGCGACTCCATAAGGACTTAGAACAAATTAGCGAGAGTTAATTACGCCGTAGAAACACAGAGTGGCTACTGATGGGAGCCTTAGATGAAGTTCAGAATCTTCCAATAATCATGTTGCTTAAAACATATTTTGTGAGAAGCAGGGCAGAAGGGGGACTTGAGGAGGAGAAGTAGTAAGTGCTGTTTGTGAGGGGTAATTAAAACTTAATATTTTGTAAAATAACAATTTTTAAGACCTTTCAAACAAACGAGTGTGTGTGTTTTTGTCAGCATGTGTATGTCAAAATACCCAAGTGAAATCCGACAAGCACCTCACCGTACTCTACTTAAAGCACCCGTACCCAACTATTTACTACAGAAGACATTTATTAGGGGGAGTAACACCCCACCTGAAGCTACGCTCCTGCAGGAGACCAGAACCTCTGAAAAGGGCAGAAGGGTCTGGCACAGGCGAGAGCCATAGCGTTTGTTGCTGTCTCCTTTCTAGCCTGGCTGGCCTTTCAGGAGCTCTTGTCTGGTTGTTAAAGTCCCTTGATGTCTTTAGGCTTGCACACATCAGGCAAAGGGCATCGTTCTTGGAGGGAACTTACAAGAAGTTCATTGTTTCGGATGGATTCGTTTTTTTTTTTTTTTAGAGTGTATCAGACTGGTGCACAAAAATGATGACAGGAGCAGGTTGTTCACCCTGGGTAGTAACGAGGCCTTTTGTTTTCAGTTCCAGAAAAGCCGGGCTTCAGCATTGCGGCCATGCAAGATAGAGGTTTTCAGTGGAGGGCTTGGGCATCCCCCTTATTGCCTGCCAGGCAGACCTTGCAGGTACTACACTGAAAAAAACTCACCTTGTTGTATGCACCCACTGGGTCCCGTGTTCCCCTGTATGGAAAAGACCTGCCTTAACCAAGCTGCCTTCCAAAGCTCTAAGTTAGTCTGTGGCTTTGAGACCGGTTGGTGAGGGAACGGGACCCACCCATCTTTTGTTTAGAGGGGTCAAGTCCATGCGTTTTGTCAACATGATCTCTGTGTCTGCATGTATCCAATCCATCATTTGCAAGAATGTGTATATTTTAGAATGTTAGAAGGCGAATTTGACAAAGAAAAAAGTTCCCAGCAATTTTCGGCCCGGAGAATGGTAGATGCGATTTACATGGATCCATGTTTTGACCTTTCATGTCTGGGTTGCTTGTTTGAATTTGCCCAGTTTGAAGTTGATCAGACTTCCTTACCTTATTATCCAGCAGCTCTTATGAAGTATGTGGGTCATGTTATCCCAGTTCAGGTTGGGCAAAGCGGCACTTCATATGAATAGTACCCTTGGAATGGCATTCTCAGCAGAGAGGGCAGAGGGTGAATGGGCATGGAGCAAGTGGTAGCTATCCTCGAGCACTAGGCCAAGGGGCTGAGCAGCTCACCCTGGCCACAGAGCTGTAGCCTTCTAAACATTTTATCTGGAGTCTGTTCAGGATCTCTTAATTTACTCCCTAAAGAAAAACTTTTCAAGCCCTTTGCACGTTTCACATCACAGCGTTTACAAGGAAAAAAACAGCCTTTTTATGTGAATTAGTGTTTTGTGTGTACTGGCGGTATTGGCCTGGTGACACATGCACTGATGCTTCAGTATTGTTCTTTTTCAGCCACAAGGATCCAAAGAAGCCCCCGGCGGCCCCAGGCCCCCCTCCCAGCGAGCTGGTCGTCACCTACTTCTTTTGTGGAGAAGAAATCCCATACCGGAGGCTTCTGAAGGCCCAGAGTCTGACGCTTGGTCATTTCAAAGAGCAGCTGAGCAAAAAGGGTAGTTACAGGTGAGATTTGTGTGCTTATGTATTGTAGTGTCATTTATGTAGCGCTCCTCTTTGTGGCATGTCTGGAGCGAGCTGTCCAATCCGAGTTAGTGCTTAATCAGTTTGCAAGTGAGGTCACTGACTTCCTGGGCCGGACTCTAACTAGTGGGCCGGGAGGTAAATCTTGATGAGAGTTGGGAGCCACCCAGTTCTCTTTGTACATCGCTGTGCCATTTAGTGGTAGTCCTTTAGCTTCTGTGGGCTATTTTGAACAGCGCAGTCCCTTTTGTGCATACACTGCGTCCTGTTTCTGCATCAGCTAAGCCCTTCTCAGTTTCTAGACATGATGGTCAGTGGTGAGTGCATCAACTTAGAAGATAGTTTTATTTTTATATTTGGGTGTTTGAATTACTGAGCATGTTTGGTACGGGTGACGGGGGAGGGAGGAGTGTGGGGTGTTAGGGTACAAAAGATGACACACAGTGGGAGCTGTGTAATGGAGGCCCTTCAGTTATGTTGAAGTAGTCTGCCTTTGAAGGAAGACTGCAAATTGGAAACAGGAGGGACCTTTAAGACCAAAACTGAGCAGTCAGGCTTCAGATGATGGAGCACGTCTTTTCGGTTTGATCGAAGGTGGTGGAGATTTCAAAATGTTGCAAATTGAGACCACAGTTGAAAAGATCCGCCACACTCTAGTGCATTTTTTTACTGCTTATTATATCATTATGAATTTCACATCCATTCTTCAGGATTAGCGGTCTTTATTAATAAGGATGATTATTTTGCCATAACCAGAGAGATGCCCTCCAGTGACTCCTACCTTGGTTATTTCATGGGTACAGGGCTCCAGTGTTACATTCAAACATTCTTTAAGGATTCTGCAATGATGTTTTCTTTTGTGATCTAATTGGGCTTGATTGTGGAACAATACCAGTGCCCACAGCATAGGGGGTTTGGGTGGGTGGATTTTAAAAATAATTCTTAAAGTTTTTAGCAAATCATTCCTTTTATTGCTTTCCAAGTATTTACTGCTTTGAACCCTGTTTGCTCGAATCCTGTTAGATCCGAATGGGAAAAGGAGGTGCCTTAAATCAGTTTCTCCATAAAGCAGTCCGAACCCAGCTGACAGTACTTACACACGACTTTGTGTTATCTTTGCTCCAAGTTTCCTTAAAACACGAACAGACTCTTCCAAAGTACTCACTGGCTTATCTGACCCTTTTCTATCTAACCGAGAAGGTACGGAGTCATGGATGACTTCTCACCATTCCGTAGGCAGCATTCAGTTCAAAAAGAGTGTAAGAGACATGGCGAGTACCAGTCCTTGACCAGTTTTTTCATTTGTGTTTTTCAGGTATTACTTTAAGAAGCCTAGCAACGAATTTGACTGTGGGGCAGTATTTGAAGAAATCTGGGAGGATGACTCCATGCTGCCCATGTACGAAGGGCGAATCCTTGGGAAAGTGGAACGGATTGATTAGTGCGTTTAGGTGGACACTAGAGGAGAGTGTTGAACTTTTGAAGGAAATCGAACCAATGAAGAATGTTTTTTTGGTGGCGGGAGGGAGGGGGTGAGGAGCCAATGAAAAGCTGGGACAGCCTTATAAACTTGTGGAATGGCATTCGACACCCATGAGCTATGTACAGAGATGAGGGAAGACTTCTATCTATTTATTTAAAATATGACCACTTTGGACTATTGAAGATGCAGACCACACATGAAAGACTTTCATACATAATATATGACTTCCGGAGGATCTGAAATCTATTTACGGAGAGGAGAGAAAATGTGCATATCTGATCTGAACAAAAATCCTTATATTTATTGAACACTCGGTTCCCCTCAAGTCCAGAGTACGGACATGCTGCTTTACCAGTTGAAAAGAAAGTGTGTGCAAGTGATGGAGAGAATCCGAAAGAGAATAGTGATTTCATGTTCCACTGTTATGTATTGAGTGTTAACTTTGGGTGTGTTATCGTTTTTAGCATAGGACAAGAGATGAGCTGCACTGGGCCACCATTGTTTGCAGAAAGTAATATGGCGCTTTCTGACCTCATGCATGTGGGGTGTCTCTGTTGTGGTAGCCTGTTGCATTTTCATGTATGCTCTAAATTTGTTAAGGAATGGTTTGTTTGGCCCTGGCCCCTTGTATGATACCAACAACTCCCATATCAGATATTGTTTTTTCTTCACGGGAGCATTGAGATATATCACCTCTACTGCAAAACTAAGCTCCTCAGTATAAACCACCTGATGAAGACCAACAACTTCCGATCAACAACAGAGGCCACCTCGACCAGAGACCATATGTGTGTGATTAGAAGACCCAATCCTTGAATCAGGGGCCCGGGGACCAGACTTTTCTAGTAATCAGTGCCGCACTGTTTTTGCTGTTAGGGTTCACCTTTGCACAGAGGTCTTAATGCAAAGTGTATGTTGTTGACCACCATTGGGCTTTTGTGTCCTTTCTTGGGGCATATACTGTGGTATGTATGTACTCTTGTTTTCATGTGGCGTCCGTGTTGCGTGCCTTCTCCCCATCTCTTACCTGGCATTGCACAGTCTGTGCCATTCAACCCAGACGCGTCAAGAAGCCTTCACAAATAGAGTGATAGTTGATTAGTAAAACATAGGTATGTGCAGGATTGGACTACCCGCATGAATGCATCGTAATAAACACCTGCACTTTAAAAAAACCTTTTTTTTTAAACTTCACCTGAACAAATCATGTTTTCTGCCCAGATGGCTAAGCAGACTTTGACAAGGCAAGGGTGCGGACCATTGCATTTCTATGTTAATGGTTCACGAACCATCGTTGGTTCTTCCTATAGTAAAGTCAAGGTGTAACGTGCCTGCAGCTTCACAGCGTGCCTTGTATTCTGACGATTTGTGCTCCTTAAATTGATGTTTTAAATGATTTAAAATGCACCGTGCTTCCTTGTCACAGCTTGCTTAGCTTTCTGGCCGGAGCAATGTCATATTGATGGAGTAATGGTATATTTATGGCAAAACAACTCAAAGAAATTATTATGCCTGTGGTATCACACCTTGCAAAACATTGTGTCATATGCAACAGGACGTTGTGTTGGTGCAAGGACACTTTAAGCTTATTGTGCTTGCCCTTACACAGATGTGTTCATTGGGACAGCAATGGTAACTTCACCAGCCTGCTATGTCTCCGCTTACCTAGCATCCCTGCCATAGGACTGTAAAAAAGAATGTTGTGCACATGGCTTATAAGTTGAATGTTTAAGAAAGTAAAAAAAAGAGCAGACTTTTTGCAGAATTCTGGTGAGGAGATTGTGTTAATGTTGTGATTAAGAAACTCCACTGCGAATCTGAAATATTGGTAGGAAATGTTGTCACGTATCCGTATATTTTGGCCCTGCCTTTCCTATTATAATTTCTTTTATTTAACTTTTGGGGTGTTTTATTAAAATTCAAAGAAAATCATTCGCCACTAAAAGTACCCCACAAAAAAGCGCCACTAAAACTACCCCAAAATATAAGACCTTGGCCTTTCTGTATCTGGGTTTTGTGAAAAATGTTTCTGCACATTTGCCGTTGCTGCCGTGTATATAATATGTACATATCATCTGGTGGGAGAAAATATTATTAATACACTATCTCTAGTGTTTTGGTGAAATCAGTACAGTACCTGTGCCTGCATGGTGGGAATTACACCGTGTGTCACCCTATATTCAGGGTTCAAAACGTCCCTTGATTTTTGAAGGGGTCTATGTATAAATTTATATTATGCCTTTTATTACAAGTCTTGTACTCATGACTTTTGCTATGGCATTTGCTCTACTTATACTGTAAATTATACATTATATAAAGAGTTTCATTTAAAGAAAATTACTTGGTACAATAATTATTGTTATTATGAAGAGATGTAGCCTTTATTAAAATTTTATATTTTTCAAATTACAATTGTGTCTTTTGATGGGGAATTGTCGTGTTCTGTCAGTTTTTGTCACCCATGTTCTAATGTGCTGTTTGCTAGTGATGGGCGTTTTTTTTATCCATTGTGCTTTGTTAATGTGATTCAAATTTTAGGAACTTGTTTTTTTTCCCTGTTTTGAAGTCTTCACACGTAAAGACTTTTTCACAAAGTTAGAGGAAAACGCATTAATCTAAGCCAGCACAAACTGCACATTTTCTGATTCATTTACAGGTCATTAGTCCTTATGCTTAACCTGCAAATTGTGTAAATTACCATTGTTCAAGATGCCTTCACAAACCACATAATGAATACTTTATGCGTTTCACACAATTTATATATCTTTAGAATGGCCACCAGGGTCCAAACTGAATGCTGCAAGCATTTATCAAAATCACTATACCTTTCAGATGCCCTCCATGGTCCATACTGGATGCTTTAAGCATTCCACATTATCCATATACCTCTCAGATAGCCTACTTGGGCTATTATGGATGCTCCAAGCATTTTACAATCATTGTACCTTTAAGATGGCCTCCAAAGTCTATACTCGATGCACCAAGCCTTTCATACAATCCATATAACTCTAACAAGCTTGCCTGTACTGAAGGTTCGAAGCATTTCCCACAATCTGTATCCCTCTTAAGATGGCTGCTATTATTTCATATTCGAAGCTTTAAGCATTTCACTTGGTCCATTTTTGCAGCATAAACCTGCAGATGTAGTGTGTCCACCATGATTCTATTTTCCTAGACTTGGCACTGAGGAATTTGAGGCAGTAAGCTT
Source organism: Triturus cristatus (assembly GCF_964204655.1). Classification (NCBI taxonomy): domain Eukaryota; kingdom Metazoa; phylum Chordata; class Amphibia; order Caudata; family Salamandridae; genus Triturus; species Triturus cristatus. The sequence continues at coordinate 650,551,704 of NC_140590.1, forward strand.
CAAAACCTCGAGTCTGGTCTCTGGTGGAGATCCTCTGTCCTCTGAGGACATTTTTGTACGATGGCTGCCATTTTCGCTTCTAGTCAGAGTTGATGTCCTTCTAGGTAGGAGCAGCCTCTGAGGGTTTGCATCCTGTGGTGTCCTTGGTCTTGGACCTGTGGGGCTATATTTATTTTTGCTGCCCTTTGATTGTTGATTTTTTTGGTGTAGGGATTCTTTGGGGATTTCGAGTCCAATTTCGATGGCTTGACCGCAGCATGCATGTGCTTACCTGCTGGCACATCCTAGACTTTGTCTCCTTTGATGTCTTTGGCACCACATTCAGGGCCTCATTTACAAAAAAAAAGGCACAGCGTCGCAAGCCATTTTGCTGCACCGAGGTGTGTCATTTTAAAAGCACTGGGATGTGTTGGATTAACAACAATACAAGACAACTGTGTGCTTTACCCTGCACTGCCGCACAATTGGCTGTCATGCGCCAGCACAGGCACCCTTGTGTCATGTTGCAAGGGTGCCTGCATTGTGTGGATGATTGTTTTTGTGCAAGAAGGGACACCTTCTTGCAGAAAAACAATAATTAATACAATTTTCCTCTTTTTATGCATGCTGCATAGTAAGAGGGAAAAAGGAGGAGAAATAAAAGTATTTCTCCTCGTTGCCCTCTGGAGGCATAGGATTCTGAAGCATTCCCAGCTTTACAAAACTTTGTAAATCTAAGATTGTGTCAGGTTCCATGAATGTTGCGTGAGAACACCCACAGCAACACCCATGGAACGCCCCTTTCACGCAGGGTAAAGCGTGAAAGGGGCCCATATTTACAACGCCATGAAAAGTCACGTAGGGTGACTTTACGTGGCCTTGTAAATATGGGCAGGCACAATGCGCCGCCGGTGCGTCAAAAAAAGAGACACAACGGCGGCGCAATGGCCTTGTAAATGAGGCCTTTAGTCTTTTTAAGTTGATGACTCCTTTCTTGGTGTCGGAGCCTCCTCTTTGTGCGAGTTCTGTCTCCCCCGAGTTGACCTCCTCTACCTCAGTGGATAGGCTGATGTCTCAGAGCGAAGTGTACTTTTGCTGCGTCTACATCATCGCTTAGTGTGCCTACTGTTGTTTTTGCCTAACATTCAAAACAATCGGCTGAAATTCGGTGCATGCCTCGTAATCCTTGGCACTGTGGTCTTTTGGCAGGCATACTTTGTATACTTCGTGGCTATCCATTTGTGCAAACTTGTGGTGACATCACGTGGAAAATCAATAGGGAGTTATTCTCTATCTCCAACCGAAAGCGTCCGGTACCTAGATGTGCATTTTCCAACCGCAGAGTCGTATGTTATATGATCCTTGGATAAAAAAACTGGGCCCAACCATCGGATGTTGGAATAATGCACAGCATGTAAATCCAGAAAACTGGTAAGTAGCCATTTTGATACCACGAAGATGGTCGCCACGATCCATGCTTGATTCTTCAAGTATTTCACACAAGCCACATACCTATAGGATTGCAACTAGAGGCAACGCTCGAGGTGTTGAAGACTATTCCTTCAAATTCCACAACCCCAGGTCTAGTAAAATTGAACACTGTGGACAGGCTACACCTGCTCACTGAAATGACATCTGACAACACTTGGTGCTCTCGAGAAATCACTCTGCCACGTATCACACAGTGGCTGAGCTATGTAGAGTCTACACATGGTCTGTGCAGAGTTAAAACAGCCCACTTGAAGTGCAGGCTCAGCAATGTAGGAGCAAAAGATCTAGGGAACGTTTGAGCTCCCAAGGGATATGTAACACACACTCTCACAATACCACCTCAGGCAGTGCAGGAACAAGTCCTTATTTTTTGTCTCCCTCAAAGGCCAGACGGCATCCAGAAAATGCCCAGAAGGGCAGGTAACAGGGAGGCAATCCAGAGGACAAAGATTCAAGCAACGCAATTCATAAAGGAGATAACTGGTAAGAGGAACAAGAGTAATGAAAGCTGGTGCTCCATCACAGGCTACTTGGCAAATGGAAGTAGGAGCAGAGCAGCACTACTGAGGCAAATATAAGGGTGCAGCTGCATGGAACTGTTACTGCACAAAAATAAAAGAGTATGGGAGCCTGATCATCACGTGTAGCCTCCATAAAATCTACAAAGACAGTAGTTCCCATTGAGAAGTGATCCATGTCCAATCAGTAGATAACCGGTATTGGTGGATGGCTGTGTGGCGATCGAGTGAACCTTATAGATATATTTAGCAATGTGAATCAGTTCTGGATTAACCTGCTGTGCATTATTCCACCATCTAGGTTTACCATATAAATAATTTCCTGCTTAAGGAAGAGCTCTGCTCAGAGTGTCTTGTGGGTACCTTGGTATGGTGAAAATGTTTCTGTATCTATTGTAAGAACCTACAAAATGCATCCTTTGCCAGCAAGCCCAGACAGATCCCACACAAACCTGCCTGAGCCAGGCGTGCCTCTCCAATCCCGAAACTGGACATTCTGAACTGGACAGTTTCTCTGCCAGTACATTATGTACCACACTTGGAGCAGAAGTGAAGGTGCCCAATGACTGCCACAGAGAGTCAACCACAGAATGTTCAGAAACACCACCGCTACCCCTTAGCAAAGGGCAAGATCCACACCTCTTGCTGCCAGAACAGGCCCAGAGCAAAGCCCCCTCAACCAGGCCTCCTCCCAATGAGATAGGCCCCGGTCCTTTGTATCCTTTACAAGAGCAAAGTGCTAGGGCTCTAGCACCCCATTCAACCAGCTTCTCATAGGAGACCCTCAATGAAGTCATTATCCATACTACACATACAGTACATTTTTGAGTTTCCTTTATATTCATAGGAGCACCTCAGAGCACCTGATAAAGGGTCTACAACATCATATATGCATATAATAGGGCCACTGCAGTCTGAAGTAACGGCACCAAAAACACTGGTGGATAACTTTTTTTGTGTAGTTCTTTTATATAATAAAGGTCATCTATTTGGTTTCTTGATTTATAATCAAACGCATTTCTGGTGTAACGATCACCCTAATTCAGAGTATGTTTTGTAAACCTTGACCAGTAACCAAAAATACTGATGATAATAATTGTGAATTATTACCAGAAATTCAGTTATTGTCCGTTTTCCAACTCAATCTTTCTTGAATGGTTCGCCCTTGGATCTCATCTCCTCAATTGGCATATCCAACTCTCTTGAGTTCAGATTACCATTACTTGTCTGTCCCCCCTTCCTTATGCAAGGCGAATAGACGTTTCCTTTTACTGCTAATCCGTAATAGGAACACACCTTTTGAGATAGGTCATTTCCAGAGTAATTTCAAGACCTTGCTGTAGATTGAAATATTACAAGAAATAACCAAAATTCACTTCGTCATTTATTCCGTGTGACTGTTCAGAGTTCAGATATTTTTCATCAACATTTTTGTTTCTTCAAGAAGCAGTTACTAATATGGGGGGAAGCACCCCCACCATTAATCGAATAGCCCACCTTCACACCCCTTCCATTTTACCATGTTTCAAGCAGTCTGCTGTCTGTCCCTGTTCCCTACTCTCTCCATGTCTGTGAGAGGGGAACAGTGTCTCCATCCTCCCCTTCCCATCTGTGCATGCTGTGCTGTCTGAAGGCGTGATGCAAGGTGTTGGGAGACAGTGGGGTCTGTCCGGGGACAGTACCAACCCTGGGCTTCCCCGTGATGACGCAGCTTGTTAGGTGGCCAAGTCCCGATTCACAGTCCCTTTTCCCGTAGTAGATCGTCCCGCTAGCAATCCCCACTTGCCTCACCCTTCTGGTTGAGGTGCCGGCACCATGTTCAGGTGTCCTGCTGGTGTGAGACGCCGCTCTTAACCACACACCCTGCAGCCCTCCCCTGTTACTCAACTGCCATCCTCAGGATGGCCACCAATGTCTAGTTGTCTCATGGTTCCCATCCACCAGACCTGTCCTTCACCTTATTCTTTGTGGTGCAACCATTGCAAGCGGGTAGAAAGACACTAAAAGTAAAATCTACTTCAGGGGGATCTTGACTGACCAGCCAGTCTTTCATAGGGAGCCACGTCTTGGCCAATGTAAGTGCAGAAGGTAATAGGGTGGCGGTAAAAAGGGTACATGATAGCTATTGACAAAGAAGACCTGGGAAGATAAATGGTACAGAAAAGAGAGGAAAAACCTGTAAGATTACAGTCATGTTTGTGATGGAATATCACATCAGCCAAACTGTAAATAAGGCCCGGCGAAGCAAAAAAAAAAATTTACTGAACAAATCACTGCGTACACATGAATGGTTAGTAGAACACTTGAGTGCAAGTCTGAAACATCTAGCTAAGGAGTAACAGTAAAATACCATCTTAAAACAATGGTTAAACACAACAAAAGCAAACAGGTCCATCAAAACCGATAGGGTAAATCAGACATTTCACCAACGAGTTGAGGAAGTAAAGGGAACAAATTTGTCGCAATCCTTTACCAGGTTGCTTTCCCGTGTACTCTCTCATCCCCTCTCTCCTTTCCATACATTCGCAGCTGAATCGCCCAAAGAATCCTGTATGGTTGCTTCTCATTGCATATTCGAATCAGAACTTGCTGGTGACACATATAATCTAAGCCAGTGAAGTGAACTGGATCAGCTTTACCTGTGTGCCATCGTGTAATTAGAATGGCACACACCCACATCTGGCACATAAGTGTGCCAAGGGATTAGTCTAATGGCTTCTGTTGTAGGGCACGATGCATTTATCCACAAGTGATTGAATAAAATGCAGTTAGATACTGGGTATGGTTGGAGTTCGGTGATAACAATGTCTAGCAAAATCCCTAATGTTGGCATGCCTGTACTTCAGAGTTTCTTTCTTTACCTACGTTGATGTCCTGCCAAAGTTTCCCCCTTACTAACTGGCAAGGTTTACCGGTGAGCGCTAGTTAGCGCTGAAAATGGAGCTATAGTTTCTTGCGAGTTAACTTTAAAACTGTTCTCCACCGCATTCTTGACATTAATTAAATGCTGACTTTTTTCTCTCACCAAGTTAAAATGGAGTTGATAGCTGTGATTGTACCATGAAAACCTTGTGAAGTGCAAGTAGTAAACATAGTACTCATGAGAATTACAACTTTGCGAACAACTACTTCCACCTAACAGCACAATCATCTCTTCACACCATTCCACATATTAAAACAAGTTTACTAAAACCTCATATAGGAGCGTAAATACACTATTGCAAAGAAGTAGTGGACAACCAGAGACTTCAATAAACGGCAAAGTCCTTTGGCGCCAACATCCATAGAAATAGTGCACCCAAAAACTTCCCTCTCTGGACAGACAGACATACTTTCTTTACCTCATTCACCATTACAAACCATTCTGAAACAGTAACTTGGACAGACAGGCCTTCACTAGCCAAACAGAACAACATGAGTTTCCAAAAACAGTCAAGTGTTCTTTATTCCGAAGAGGCGCACAACCATAGAAATGGTAGAAATCAGCCATACACAAGCTTTTAAAGTGTCGTAACATACAGATACCAAATTCACATATGAAGCCATCAAACAAGCAGCTGCTAACACATTACCAGCAAGTGAGGTGGAATTCACCGCGGGAACCTTCAGTTCCAAGATTATTTAAACAAGTCACCGTGGCTACTAAAATAGCCCTCAGTGTCAACAATGACTTTGAAGTCGAAAATCATCAACAATGGCAGCTCTGCAACAACCTTGCATCATAAAGCCATCAGCTGAAGGATCAAATAGGAACATGAGGTAACTACCAACAAACCCTTTCTACCAACAAGAGAGTTCACAATAGACGGCATATTTGGACATGACCACAACACAAGAAGGGATGGACGGGTCAATGTATGAATCGGGATCTTTGTGATTAAGACACATTCGAGATAATTCGTGGGAAGGAAATAAATACAGATGCGATATGAAGATAAGCCGCACATCAAAAGCCATCCCCATCATAATATTTTATAACATTTAATACCGTCACCAAAGGGCCACCAAAATATGCTGCTTGCCTATCAATGGCTATTGCCAAAATGCCTGGGGACTTTATAATGCTTTGTCTTGTTCTCCTACGTTGGATCCACAGACGAGTAGGTTTTCATTTATTTAAATTTTGCTTGGTAATGAGAATTTTTAAATCAATTGTCCCGAACCATTTTTGCAAGCTGTGGAGTGGCCATGAGTATTTTAATCTTCGATACCGATTGGCAATCAATTCAAATGTTACTGTTTAGGGACCTTTAATCAATATGCAATTTCACACCTTGCTTTTTCCGACGAGGGGCAGCAGCTGCGGAAAGCCAAAGGATCACTTGCTCTTTATTGAGCATTGGGAGTGAGTATTTTAATGCCATTACTTTTCTTAGGTTGTATGTCAAAACCACACAGGCATTTACCACGCCTACTTTAACAATGCAGCCCGAACCACAAATCCATTCCTTTACCACGCAAGTCGATAGAATGACTTGCCTTGGGGAAAGCGCTGGACTTTGAAACAGTATAATTTACTATTCCAACTTCAGTCCGCGCAACAGTAGGGAAAGTGTTGGACTTAAAGTCCAACATAAGTCCAACAACACTTTCCTTAAGGCAAGTCATTGTAACGAGTTGCGTGGTAAAGGAGTGCGTTGTAAAGACGCATTCGTGGTTCGGACCATGTTGTTAAGGCACAGCGTGGTTTGAGACGAGATGTAAACACTGTTTCCCCCTTTCTTACTATCTTTCGATATCAATTTCACAGTTTTACTACTGGCTTCCAGATTCTGTTGATTAAGAACTTTAAATGACTCCATTTATTGTTCCATTCACTTCACTATGGCTACAGTTTGCTTCAAACTCTTCTAGAAGCCTGCACTTTTGTACTTTCTTTGTACAACAGTGACATACAATTTGGTCTCTGATCATTTGAGCAACACAATTTTCATATTCCCAGTTTGTTGTAAAAAGTTGCAGAACTGCAACATACTGTTCAATTGACTTGTGCATGTGCTAATATCATGAGAAACTTACTTCTTTCAACAACAGTGTGAGAAGTTGGCCTGATATGTAGTGCTCACTATTCTAGTGATCACTGTGTATCATTCCAAACGACCCTTATTGATGATTGGTTGTAAGTCAACCTTATAGACCAGCTATCCTAGTAGCGTGGACAAGAGCAGTCTTCAGGCTAAACTCTAGAGGGCGTGGTAAGCCAGCTGTTTACCATCACATATACCCCTTGAACACCAAGTGAAAGGACACCACACAAGTTGTTATGAAAATAAAGGATATTTATTTATAACAAGACTACCCTGGCTCCTTATGAGTCAGGGAGCTAAGCACACTACAAAACTCTTATGAAAATACTTCTGGTTGCACAATTTACACAAATGCCCGAAGGGCACGAAACCAATTACACTGAAAGTGGAATGGGAAAGGTTAGATAGTTTAAAGTTACTGATTCCGGAGGAATCCGATCAGTGGGACTAAACGAAAAAGGGACTGGACACTTGTAGAGTGAACCTACGATGGAGCACCGAGATGCTCGAGTTACCTAGCCCAGAGGCTTCGGCTGCGTGGGGTTCAGCAAGATGTCGGGAGTCCTCGTTGTAGTCTCAGGAGCCTGAAAGAAGCAGTTGCTGGCAGGCGACCAGTGTTTGATGTTCAGAGTGATCCAAACCTGGATCGGTGATGAAGAAAAACCTGAAAGCAGAGGGGACTCAGTTCTCAACCGCTAGCCAGCGATCGTGTGGGTACCAGGCAGGTACCGGCTGAAGTCACCTCGACCAGGTGAGTGGATGACGTCGGACTCGGCTGTTCCTCGGACCAGGAGGCGCGGCGGCGACCAGGATGAAGGGCGAGCTGCCCCACGAAGGTGTCTGCTGTCGATGCTGCTGGAATGGGGCAGCAGGTCTTGGCAGTGGCAAACCCACGCGGTGGAGTCAAGATGGCGTCGGGAGTGGACCAGGAGGGTCCGAGGTACTCCTCTGTTGAAGGGGAGCAAGAGCCAGTCTGGAGCAACCAGACCAGTGATGAAAGTCTGTCGTGGTGCGTCGTGAAGAGAGCCACAAGCCGGTCGGCGAGTGGTCGGACAACACGGTGAGCAACAAGGAGCAGAAGGGCCCCCACACAGATCTCGTGGATGCTGGGGAGGCAGACTTCGGTGCTGGAGCCGCTCAGGGTTAGGGCTTCTCAAACCCTAGGTGCACTCACTCGAGGGTCCCTCGGTGGGCGTGCTAGATAAGCGTCGTGCAGGTTCGGAAGATGGCCGGTCCCGCAGGTCTCGTCACACCTACGAATCTCAGCTGGGCTGATGATGTAGGTAGAGGTCAGAGATGGCAGGGAACCCGGTTCTCGTCGAGCTGGGCAGTCTTGATCCGTGGGAGAGACGTACAGCAAACCGCAAGCGCTTAGGTGGTGCCTGCTGGTGCAGGGTGGCTACTCCTTAGCCACAAGGGAGAGTCTTCAGAAATAGTCAAGAGTTCCTTTCGTGGAAAGTAGTTCAAGATTCAGAATTATCCATGCGTCCATTTCAGGGTTAGGTATAGGAATACTACACCTACAGCAACAGGTGATTACACCACCTTGCCCCAGCTGTCGTGCAGCCAGTTGTGTCAGATTTGGGCGGCCATCCAGGGGTGGCATAATACATGCTGCAGCCCCTGGTAGGCCCTGGGTACACCGATGCCCTGGATACCTGTGGTATGCTGATACAGGGACTGATAAGGCGGCCCAGTTCCAATTAGTGGATGCACCTAATGTACATGTGTGTTAATTTCGAGAGAGAACAGCTAGGCTGTGGGTCTGATTGGCAGGCCCGCAGCCGGGGAAAGTCGTAAACCAATGAAGCAAAAGCAAAAAATCTGGGTGATCATAGGATTGCAGACCCTACTCTCCTACAAACAGTACTTGGTAGTGAGAAAAAATAGCTTTCTAATCTTAAAAGAGTCTCTTCATACACATTCAATGCCTTTTTAGGTCGAGCATTCGAGACCTCTTGTATATACCTTAGTATATACTTATATATGTTTGTGGGCTGTGGAGATCAGCCCTAGGACTTGTCTGCTTCCGCTTAGGGACTTTTTTTTCTGTTCAACTGCCTCTATTTAACTGTGTTGATAGAAAACGACCAGCAGAGGTCAGTAAAATACCAGAATCACTTTAGCATTCTCTAGATTCTAGTCCATAGAAATTGTCTTCCACGAGCACCCATAGACAATAATATTTTTTTTAAATCTTGTATTTTCAGTGATATGACCACAGATGGCCCTGATTATATATTAAAAACAGAGCTTTGGACTATACCATGTCCCGCTGAAAGGCAATATTTTTCACCATGTATTCCCATACCTGGTGTGTCATGCAGTTTGGTGCTTACTTTTCCTCCACGTTAAAGAACAGTAGATGTTTCAGCACCCAGGCTAATGTGCTGCATAGCTAAATACATATAAGGTCCCAAAGGCGAGACCGAAAGCATTGCAAATGCTTATTTTGTCCTCTGTTTCATATTATCTTAACTGATCGAAAATATTTTGTCGCCTACTCCCTAAACCATGAAATTGCGTTCTGGCATAAGTTGTTTGCACTCAATAACAGCAAGGTAGTTGCTAGATGTCCTGTACCAACATTTCATTGTTTTCTTTGATTCTCCCTTTGTTTCCAGAAATTATGGCTGTGGGCCAATTCCCTTAATGTTTTCTACGACTTATAACAATGCTAGTGATGCCAGGTAGCAGGCAGATGGTGTAAAAGTGTCCTAGTGGATAAAAGTTCACAACATCATCTGCAAGTTAACTTGATGGCACTTGAACCAAATTGCTCATTGTTAGCATTTTAACTGTTAGAATATTCTACGGATGTCCCATGGTACATCTGCGTGTCCTGTGGTGCAACACACATAGGCTCTTAAAACCGTAAGGGAAATTAATTATAAACAAATGAAAATAATTACGAAAAGACAATGCAGGGGGTTCGTCGTGGAGAACAAGAAGATGGTGTGGCTGTAGGCAGAGGTAAGGCAGCACCTCTTGCAAGCTTTAACAAAACTGCAATATACATGGTTGTCCACATACACAATCTGAACAGTAAGAGTGCATACTGGCCTCTGACATCACAGCAGTGAGGTGTGGGCTGAGTGACTAATCTACCCTGATTATTCAAAGCATTGCAATATCACCTCCTCAACCACTATTACATATACTTGGAGATCCACTCCTGCAGGAGGTAGAAAGAAAAAAGTATTTCATCATTTAGATAGATAGACACTTTTGAAGAAGTGAAGATGGCACGAGAAACAAGCATTGGAAATGCAATAGGTCTTGCCTTTGATTAAGTTAAAGCCATTTGCTTTGCTAATGGTATTGTATAGCAAAGCAAATTGCTTTAACTTAATGAAAGGCGAGACCTATTGCATTTTTAATGCTTGTCATTCCTTCTTTCTACCTAGATCACTATGTTGCTTTGTTTCTGTTCCTTTTATGCCTCTCTCTTTTGTTACCGTTCAAAATCTGGTAATGAAAAATAAGTTGAAGAGTCACGAAAGGGTGCCAGTACCGGAAAGCACCGGCCCAAATTAAGCACTATTTTTAGGTAAATAAGAAATCCATTAACGATGAAACGCTTTTTGTTTCGTGATGCGAGTGATGCCCGCATTATAAAAACCTATTGATTTTTAAAGCGGCTGACTGCCTACTCAACCATTGAAATCAGCGTGTCCTGCAGCCCCTAACGAAAACGTTTTGTGGGTGTCCTAGCACACTGTTATGGGACTTCCAGTCTTGCTTTTGACAATTATAAAGAATGTTCCAAACAAGCATGATAAGTGATCTCCTGCAACAAACGTCCACATGCTCTGCAATACAGCAGCTCCCAGTGTTTTTTTTTTCCTCACCAAACTGACATATGCCATGACGTTCATACCAGACAAGTAGTTGCTGCTTCCCGGCGCCATGACTCTGTGCTGAGACCCCAAACCTTCCACAGTTCCACCACTCCCGGGCTCCGGAACTCATACCACTGCCCGGAAGAAGTCCTCATAACCCCCATCACTTAAGTAACAAAAAAATCAATACTGGCAGGAGATGAAAATAGGAGGAGAGCGTAAGAAAAGTAAAAATTATTTGGCGAGCAGCACCTTCTCTTTCTTCTGAGGGGCGGGGGAAGGGAGCCGTGGTGAAAGTGGGCGGCCACCATGAACAACAACTGTGTCGTGCTGCTGGATAACAAAGTTTAATTTGAATAAAGAAATGATTTTGCGAGCCGCAAATTAAGAATGGCGAGCAGCCCCCATTGTTCCAGCTGAAATGCGGCATGCTAGTGAGCATCAAAAGTAACAAAAAAAAAACACTGCCAGGAGATGAAAATAGGAGCAGAGCATAAGAAAAGTAAAAAAGCAAACCCACCAGAGGAATGTTTGTGTTTGGAGGGTGGGGGAGGGCTGATAATGTGGGTGAGGGGGAGATTGCAGATGCCCTAGGCATGGAGGAAGCTATGTGTGAGCAGTATTGGAGAGAGCAGACGTCATTGGGAGGGAGAGAATTAAATCTCACGCGGAGGATGTGAGAAGGGACGGAGTTTATGATGTTTAGAGAGAAAGGGAGAAGTACGTCTTATGGAGCTAGCTAAAGAGAGCAGCCGGCCAGGTAGCCTAGAGTCGAGCACTGTATAGGGAGTCTAGGGAGGGTACAAAACTAAGCATTGCTTGAAAAGAGGAATGGGGGTACGGGCATTCTGAAAATAAAGAGAGCAGGAAAGTTCGGTCTCAAAAAGTGGAAGGGGGAGGGGTAGCGTGAAGCCCGTAGCAGCGGCGCCTTACGTAGAAAGTGCCCAGGTCATGACCACATTAAACAAATACATGCCGATTATACTTATAAGGTCCCAAAGACGAGACCTATTGGCTATGCCAATGCTTGTTTACAGTGGGCCAGTATCGATATCTCTGTGCGTGGCCTTGAACAGCACTAGTCATGTACCAGTACACCATGAGGAGGGTGCGCCAGTGACGCACGGCAACGATGTGAGACTACGCAGGCCCTAACTGCTCTGGATACAATCTGTAACCCACTTTATTGTGCAGTGCAAGAGGAGGCCCAGGTCTGTCTTCACTGCCACACAACCAACTCACTCACGGATGCTAGATTTCCAGATTCACATACAGTTTTTGCAGCCCTGCACTGAGTGAACTGGGCCCTGTTCACCCTAAGCTCCCACGGTTTGTCAGACGTTCTACAGAGCAGAGTCCAGCAGCACAGAAAAGCGTTTAACCATGCGATAACCGAGACCAAAACACTACAAAGTGGAAAGCAGTGGTGGGACCTGGAGCAAGAGAGGGCTGGACAAAAAATAAGCAGCAGAGCAGAGGAGTACTGATTACTTTAGCAGGAAATAGTAACAAGAGGACAAAACCCTCTGTGGGAGGGGCTGGGAGGCAAATGTCTGTGAGCAACATATTATTCCTAAACGATTCGGGTGACTAGGTGTCCCCGAAGAGACCGAGATGTTGTTTTGCCTGTCACTGCGTCCCAACAGTTTTCCCAGTTCAAAATACATGTCTGTTTTGGGGAAGATTCAGGTGACCTTGAGCACAGCAAGTAAAACCCTGATTACGTTTATATCTCAAGAAGACTTTCTCCATCCAGAGCGGTAGGCAGCTGCCTTCCCTCGGGCCTCTCAAAGACAAGTGGTATCAGTCGGCATGGACATGGGGCTGCGCGGTCACGGCTCATAGAATCACTGTGTGCTCTTCATTTTACTAAAGCTGTATAAACGGGTTGCCATTTTGTTGCATGCGAAACAACCATCATATTTCTAGACCAAGCGCGGTCTTCTTTTAATAACAAAAAAGTGGTTACCGACTTCAACACGCGCGTCCGAGGCGGCCCGCGCTCAAAAGGCGCAAAGTAATCATTTTAAAATAAAGAAGTGATTTCGCGAGCAGCAGCGTCTCTTTCTCCTGAGGGGCGGGGGGAAGGGAGCGGCGGTGAAAGTGGGCGGCCGCCATGAACAACAACTGTGGCGTGCAGCTGGATAGCAATAATTTAAATAAAGAAATTATTACTGCGGCATGCTACTGAGCATGAATAAGAAAACAAAACAAGCGCGGTCCTCTTTTAATAACAAACAAGCAAGCACTAGAAAAACAAACACCACACGACCCATGCACCTTAACGTACACAATAAAAAAATGCAAGCCTACACATGCAACCTTTTAAAAATAAAAAATTCTCCACAAAACCTACGTGCCTCGAAATGCGAACAAAAAATGTAAACAAAAGTTAACGTGAACAATAAATAAACGCATGCAATAGCAAAGAGTTAACGTGAATAATAGAAAGACGCATGCAATGGTAAAAGAAAAAAGTGCCGAAACTTAATATAAAATCCACCGTCTCACGCCGCCAGTAAAACATCCAGTCCAGGTGCGCGAGGCCTAAAGTGGACAGGATGGCAAGCAGGAGGGGCTAAAGACGCTATAATGCAATAAAAAAACTGAGTTTAACATAAACAGCGACGACAAACGACGCTCGCCAATCAAAAGTACAGGCGGAGCAGAGACACGAGACACAAATCTGTATTGATTCCAAGAGGTCTTCGCATGGCGAGTGCAGAGCAAGCGCGCTGCTAACGCCAGGCGAGACCTAAAAAAATGTAGAGAATGCTACACTCTTTATGGCCTGAAGGACAAAGACTGTAGAGACCAATCAAAAGAGAGAGGGATGCTAAAGAAAGGAACATGTTTTTGAACACTGTAGAAGATTAATATGCATACTTGGGGGCATATTTATAACTGTTTTTGATGCTCTGGTAGAGCAGTGTGCTGACCCATAGTTACTAGCCACGCAAAGCCACCCTGCATGGCTTTTCATGGCCTTGTAAAAATGGCCCCCTTTCACGCATTGCTCTGTGTTAACGGGGCATTTCATGGGTGTTCCTGTGGGTGTTCCTACGCAACACCCATGGATTCTGACGCATTAGCAGATTTACAAGGTTTCATAAACCTTGGAATGCATCAAAATCTAACGCCTCCACTAGGGAGGCGTTAAAGTGGCACAACAGGGAGAAATTTAGTATTTTCTCTTTCTAGACTTACATGTCTACCTGAAGAAGGCGTCCCGCCGAAACGCGTGTAGTTTCTAATTATGTTAGCCATTATTGTTATGTTTGGGAATCTGTTAAAAATTTGAATTGGTTTATCTTATTCGATTTTCATTATGTTATTCACAATTATTGTGTTGCCATAAACCTTGTATTAATTTATGTTATCTGTAAAACATTTGTTGAAGTCTATATATTATATTTTGTAACCTTTCTATTTATTAGCAGAAACACTATATAATTTATAAAAAAGAAATAAATATATATTAGATCTTTTTATATCAAAAATCAATAAAATAATATATTTTTGAGTAATATCAGTTTTTCTGGTCACATATTGTCATTGTTCAATATAGGTACACTTTTTATTTATTTCCTAAGTGTTTATTTACAAATATTGTCTTTTACCCTGATTTAGGAAACTCATTCAATGGTACCCCCTTTATCTACAAATACAACAAGGAGAAATACCTTTATTTCTTCTCGTTTTTAGAACTTTCTGTGTGTGCTGTATTCTGCAGCGCACATAGAAGGAGGAAAACGACATCAATTATTGTTTTTGTGCAGGAACAATCATCCCTCCAAGGCAACATGGTGCATGCATTGGCGCTAGGCAGCCAATTGTGCGCCAGCGCATAGTGAAGCACAGGGATGCGTCATATTTAAAGCTCCCTGTTTTCCGTTTTTACTGATTTTTACAGATAAATACAGACAGAAAGCAATGTGTTTTCTGCGTGCATTTATTTTTAAAAGTGGATAAATACAGAAAATTGTGCTTCTTTTAAGCGACTCAGTTCTAGCTTCCATGAATTGTAGCTCAACAGCTGAGCAGATGTACAGCATGGGAAATTAAAAAGCAGGATGACATTTCTTTAAACACTGGCATATGCCATCATACATTTGTGGTATAATGCTAATATTTAGTGGATGTATTGTTACGTAATATTTGACGGCTTAAATAGCTAAATCACGACCGATCAGAGTATGCGTCTATCAGCTAAATAAATATGGAAATGTACAGTTTTACAACTTCATTTATACACAACACAAAATAAATATGGATAAATACGGATAAAATGGCCAAAAAATAAATATGAATAAATACAGACAGAAATGTTGAAAAAATAAATACCATCAAACCGGGAGCCCTAGTCATATTGTTGTAAATATGATGCATCCCTTTCCCAATGACACAGATCAGCGCAGCAAGATGTCTTGCAGTGCCGGGTCATTTTCTTGTAAATATGCCCCCTGGTGATAAGTCACTTTAAATTGTTTCAAAGAAAAGTATGGTAAAAGATGCATGTGTATGATGATTATGTGTCTAGTTTAAAAATATAAATTTATTGCTCAAATTGGGTGTTTTAAATGATGATTTAATTAGAGCTCGGATAGTGATGCATACTGGCAAGAGTGTTGGTCAAGAGTGTGTATGAATGAATGATGAATCTCCAGGATTCCTGGGCCATAGTTAGAATGGCTTCTAGTGCTGAATAATTCAAGGCGTATGTTTGACAGAAACGAACTTAGGTGGTGGGTGGAAAGTTAATACATCAAAGAAAGCTTCTAGAAACTCCAGAGTAAAAGAAGAATGTCAAAAGACAGAGTTTAGTGACAGCAATCAATGTTATAAACTGACATATTTCCATTACGAAATATAGGTGAGATGTCGACCTTGATTGTGGGGGCAAGGGGTTTCAGCATAGCTGCTCTATCCTACATGCCTCATCAGTTTGTCCATCATAAGGATAGCAGAGCTTCGACAGCCTTCATTACACAGGGAGAATTCATTGATCCTTTTAGTCTGACCAGGTGACTACTATTTTTCTATGACTGATGCATCAAATGTTCAAAGAAGAAAAGAAGGTATAGCACTTTCAAGATAGCATACTGGTCATGGGATGTGCAAGGGAAAAAACTGTGTTGAAGATGATTGAGCAGAAGGGTCTGAAAGACTGACTTGAAATGAAAGTTTTATGAACAGGTGGAACTTACTTGGGACATAAGGTTAGTAAGAAGAAGGTGAGGCAAGAGAAGAATTCGGTACCCTCACAATTGCGGTCTCTGATTCCTGAATTTGGTTGTGCCTACCGTTATATTAATTTAGCACAGTTAGGTTGAGATGTGGATTTGGTAATCAGCAAAATTACCAGTGAACCATTCGTTTCTCACTTTCAGCTGCGTTATTAGAACGTTTAATTCCCAGGATTCTGACAGAGGAGCCACCAGAAGCAATTGAATTAATGTGTGGCTGCATGGAAGTTGCGTGGTCAAGATAGAAACCCGTTACAAAAGGGGGTGGTGATGGACGGAGCATTAGAACCAATCAAACACTCACACCCAGTCAACAGATCTGGGTTTGATCCATCACCGTTCTTTAGCCCACTCTGCCACCCCAGTTCAGACATGGCCATATGCAAATCAGTTCGACCCTGTGCCTCATGGGAACAGTCCAGCCCGAACTGCCAAGCCATGCCTTCTCTGGACCGGAAACAAGCTTCCTAGGACCGGTTTCTGGCATTTCAGCCGTCTTCAGCCAGGCTTGCTTGAATCCAGTGGCAAAGTGAGCAAGGGACTCACGTCTGAGCATACCATGCCAGCTTATGGCGATCAAAGCGGTACAAAAGGGGGTGGTGATGGACGGAGCATCAGAACCAATCAAACACTCACACCCAGTCAACAGATCTGGGTTTGATCCATCACCGTTTTTAGCCCACTCTGCCACCCCAGTTCAGACATGGCCATATGCAAATCAGTCTGACCCTGTGCCTCATGGGAGCAGTCCAGCCCGAACTGCCAAGCCATGCCTTCCCTGGACAGGAAACAAGCTTCCTAGGACCGGTTTCTGGCATTTCAGCCGTCTTCAGCCAGGCTTGCTTGAATCCAGTGGCAAAGTGAGCAAGGGACTCATGTCTGAGCATACCCTGCCAACTTATGGCGAACAAAGCGGTACAAAAGGGGGTGGTGATGGACAGAGCATCAGAACCAATCAAACACTCACACCCAGTCAACAGATCTGGGTTTGATAGAAACCCAACATCTTGAGCACATAGTTTGTGGGGTTTTTAGATGGCCCGTTGATGACAGTTTGGTTGACATGAATCTTACACCTTGTAGTCCCCTTTAACTCATGTCACATTTTCTGTACACTGATTTACACACGTATGATTCATTGTCTCTGCATTAGTGTGTGATGTAGAGTGCTCGGACACCCTACACTGGTATGAGAGGCACTATAAAACAAAAGAAATACACGTGAGGAAAGGGCTATGGAGAGTTGAGTGGCACTGTTGGAGGGTGATAGTGAGGGAATCATTGAAGAGCCCCAGCAAAGACTGTTGAATCCCGCTGCACTCTAAGGTCATCATGTATTATGCTTTAAAAGCTAAAACAATTGAATATATAAAGAAATATTTGTAGTAGAATGCACCATTTTTGCCCAAATTTTCTTGGGGGGGGGAACCCTCCTTGTAGTGGTCAGGCTCGCTCGCTGCACTCACAAAGCACTGTATGGGGGCTGGTCAGACAACATTTGCCAGGGCTGCTTTGGGATCCCAGTCCGGCCCTACTTGCCGTCTAAGGTCATTATGCACATCTTCCCGGTACATTAAACCAACAGCTGAGGTCCACTTCGCATCAGGAGACCAAGAGAGTGGCACCCTAAGTCCTGTTGTTAGTTGATTATTGTGCCATAATTGGAAAGGGGAGGCTTAATAATGAAAATGCTCTGGCACTACAGTAGCGCCCAGAAGTATAAATCATCACTCCTGCATAGTGATGATAACACGACATATTCAGCCTGCCAGGAGCATGTTTCACACATCCTCACGGATGCCATCGGGCAAAGAATTCCACTCCCCACCCAAAGTAATGTTAAGTAGTGTTGGTTCAGGTCGACATAGAATGTAGCCATGGGCATATATTCGGGGGATCAGAGTGGGGAGATTTTGGTGAGGGGTGAGAGGGTACATCCCGCCATACATGTTCAGTGATGTCAGGGACATGGCCTCACGTCAGTGCTGGATGGGCAGTGAATGTTCGCTCGAGTGTGGCCGTGAATGTGAATATCGTGCAGTCTTATTTAAAAATTGAGCCCAGGTGCATTATCTGACAGCTGACCCTTGTCAGTCACTTCTGGATTCTGTCACGCGGACCCCAGCCACTCAATGGCAGCAGCAGCGGCCAGAAGTCTGCTCCATCTTTTTTGTGGTGTCCTTGCTTTATTTACGGCGTGAGATATTCAGCAAACAGGGTCTCCGAGTCCCTGTGCAATGCAGCACCAGCTCCCACTTTCCTCTCCCAGCCTCGTGCCAGTGGCCGATGTCAGAGTAAAGGCCTCGCGCCATCATCTTTGCATTGGAAGCGCTCTGCTCTGGACACAGATTCCACAGCGGACGTCTCTCCGAGTCCCTGCAGACCTGGCCTTCCCGTGTTTCTCGCTTCTGTCCTTGCTCTGGTTCCATTCAGGCAGCAAACAGTGGACATGAGGTGCGGTGTCTGGGGGTCCCAATTCCCAACAGCATTGATTTAAAGAAGTCATCACCCTAATGAGACAGGTATTGCTTTTAGCAAGGAGTCAACACATAATAATAGGTTTTTATATTGTAGTGCTTCATGCTGTGATGTGAGCGTAATGCCCTATAAATGGGCATGCCTCAACAACCCCTTTTGTCTGCGTGGAAGCTATGGTTTCAATTTGTTTGTGTGTGTGTGGCTTTTTCACATTTAATGTATACGTTTCGTATCTTATTTGCCCTCTATCTAAAAGACCAAGGGGCAGATTTACAAGCCCCTTGCGTGACTTTTGTGCCGCCGTTGCGTCAATTTTGTGACGCAGCCGCGGTGTAAATGTTGTGGCCCATTTACAAAGTGACACATCTAGGGAGATGCGTCACGTTGTAAAGCCCTGCATCACATTATATCTGCATCAGGTATAATGTATGCAAGGTGGGCGTTCCC
Source organism: Triturus cristatus (assembly GCF_964204655.1). Lineage (NCBI taxonomy): Eukaryota > Metazoa > Chordata > Amphibia > Caudata > Salamandridae > Triturus > Triturus cristatus. Next base: position 650,570,732 of record NC_140590.1, read on the forward strand.
ACGAAAAATGCCATGTAGAACTGACGCAGTGAAATCTACAAGATTTCACTGCATCACTCTGGTCCTTCACTGCGTCAAAATCCTTACACCTGCTCAGAGCAGGCGTAAGGAATGACGCAGGTCTTTTTGAATGGGACTCACCCATATACTGTGGCGCATTGCTGGAGTTGCGTCACTTTCATGAGCAACTGCCGCAATGCATCACTTTTGTTCCAACAAATGCGTCAGAATTTCTGACGCATCTGTTAATCCTTGCGCCATGGAGCACTGTATTGTAAATACAGCGCATCTATAGTGGCGCAAGGACATTCAGCGCTGACTCAAGAAAACTGACGCATCTATGCAGATGCGTCAGTTACTTGTAAATCTCCCCCTAAGGGTCTAAACCGATGTTCTTAAATGTCCCTCATGTCAGCCTTGCTTTGGGTGAACTCCTGTACAGACCCGCAAAAGTCACAGCTCCCAAACTACAGAGCCTTGTGTGTAATCCAGAGCCCTGTGTGTAATCCAGAGACCAGTGTATAATCCAGAGCCCTGCGTGTACTCCAGAGTCTTGTGTGTTCTCCAGAGCCCTGTGTGTAATTCAGAGCCCTGTGTGTAACCCAGAGCCCTTTGTGTAATCCAGAGCCCTGTGTGTACTCCAGAGCCATGTGTGTAATCCAGAGACCAGTGTATAATCCAGAGCCCTGTGTGTAATCCAGAGACCTGTGTGTAACCCAGAGCTCTGTGTGTAATCCAGAGACCAGTGTATAATCCAGAGCCCTGCGTGTACTCCAGAGCCTTGTGTGTTCTCCAGAGCCTTGTGTGTAATTCAGAGCCCTGTGTGTAACCCAGAGCCCTTTGTGTAATCCAGAGCCCTGTGTGTACTCCAGAGCCCTGTGTGTAATCCAGAGCCCAATGTGTAACCCAGAGCCCTTTGTGTAATCCAGAGACCTGTGTGTAATCCAGAGCCCTGTGTGTAACCCAGAGCCCTGTGTATAGTTCAGAACCCTGTGCGTACTCCAGAGCCCTGTGCGTACTCCAGAGCTCTGTGTGTAGTCCAGTGCATCATCACACAGCTACAGATACATGGGCCCCGATCACGAGTCAGGTGTGTGGCATTTCTGTTCGGTTCTGCCTTATCACGACTGGCCGGTGCTTCCACGCCCAGTTTTCCCAGGAATGGGAACACCCCGAAAAACCGGCTGCTAAAATCACTTAAGGCTTGGGCTGCAACAGCATCCAAGAATTGTCCCACGGTCCCAGCCAACCTCCTTCCACAGCAGCGAGGAGCATGCAAGGGCTGGTTACCCTACTCTCCCTACCCTCCCGACCCTCTACCCTCCTTCCCCTGCCTCACATCAGCCCTAATTGTATCTGCAGCTCCTTGAATACTTTAGAGAAATACCTCAATGGCTTTTACTCTTCTTCAGAGAGAAATGTGTGCAGACTCTGCACCCCTCACTTCTCGCCAATGGAGTGTCAGCTTTCCATCTGAACCAGTACCTAGGCCTGGTGGTCTTCTTAGGAAAGCCCCGCATACTGACTGAAAGGCACATCAATTCATAAGACACCTGCAGGACGGCAGCAATCAGGGGTATGCAGGACGAGGCTGGTGCTTTTCAGAGCCTATGTATGAAGCCTGGCGTTGTGTTTAGTGGCATAGAAAGAAACACTACAAAATCATATCCTAACCAAGGCTGGCTGTCCTCAAGGAGAAGTACGCCTCGTTTGTAGGAGTGGTACTGATAAAGAACGCGCAGAGTTTACCATTGGAGCCCAAACTATATGTGCATCTGGAGCAAGCAGTTTCAGAAGAAATATTTAAAATTGATTCTCTCTCTCTATATCCTGAACTGTACTACTTGCTACCAGGTGTAAATGTACAAGGGATTCATACGGCAAGTGGAAACGCTGGTTATCTGAAACTAAGGCCTAGGTGTACTGAGCCTTTGCATCGCCCTTGCGTTGCAGGGCTGATGTGAGTGGCCTTGCTTGACTTTATAAAGAAATGTAACGCAACGCAGCAGCTTGCACTGAGTTAGATTTCTTAGTGATAGGCGTTCCATGGGTGGAGCATGGACGTTCCCATGCATCCACCCATGGTTTCACACAATTCCAGATTTACCAAGGTTCGCAAAGCCGGAGTTGCATGAAATTGGTACACTTACCACAGAGGAGCGTAATGAGGAGAAAACATATTTTATCTCCTTCTTATTTCCTCTTTCTATGCGTGATATGCTTTCTGCACAGTGCTTTAAATGAACCGGTACGGGCTGGTACTGAGTACCAGCACTTTTTTATTTTGAGAGGGAGAGTAACAGCACTTTTCAAGAGTGATGTAGTAAGTTTAATTAGAGAGTACCGGCACTTCTCAGAAACAAGCAAGCACTCTGGTTCAGAGTACCGGAACTTCTCAGAAACAAGCAAGCACTCTGGTTCAGAGTACCGGCACTTCTATTTTTCCATTTCAAGCACTGATTCTGAATCACGCATAGAAAGAGGAAAATGCCTTTTTGGGTCGTTTTTGTGCACAAAGGTATCCTTTCCTGCATGGCAACATTCCCACTTGCAATGTAGGCACCCTTGCACCATCATTCAAAGATTCCTTTGTTGGTACTAAGCAGCCTAAAGTGTGCCAGTGCAGGGAGAGAGCTGAAGAGCAGTATAGCTTAGTAGATATGGTGCTTTTCAGCTCTCTCCCTTTCAAGCAACGTAGCACAGCAACATGCCTTGCTCCACAGCATTGCGTTCATTCTTAATAAATCTGCCCCTAACTGTGCATCTTGAGTTTAGTTTCAGGAACACCCTCATTGACCTCTCCTGGACCTCGAAATGTTTCAAGATGTTTTTTGAGATTTGAGAAGGCCTGGAAACAGATCTGAAGGTGGCTTCAACCCGAGGAGAATTGTGGAGATGCATTCAATATTTTAGGGTGCGATTACAAACATGTCTTTACAGTTGACACCCTCCTGATGACTTTTCGGATTGCTTAAAGTACTTGTCCATGCCAACCACTAGATGGCAGAATTATGTACAGCATATGAATATATACCCGATCATAAACTGAGAAAATATTGACGCAGGTGCATCACTATTACTTACTACATAATTGGCAATTTCAATGAAACAAAGTAAAAAATAAAATCCGGGAATATTCCATTATACATTGGGTATAGAATTGGAGGGGAAATGCTTTGCGGACTTTCAATCAGGACAACTGGAAGAATTATGCAGCAGGGTAGGGCCAAATTATGTGGAAGGGTTGACTGAATTATGTTGCAAGATACGTTATGCTGCACATTTTGAAGCAGTAATACTTCACCATTTGTCGCTGTTACACACATTAACGTCGGAAGGGCAAATATTCCAACTTATTAATATCAGTTTAACACCTAAAACATAGCAACCAGCAATTGAAAGATGACCTGCCTCTGTGCGACAGAAGACTGCCACTGAGCGAGAACACAGGCAGTAGTGTCTTTAGTAACATTTGATCCATTTGAGCTAGAAACATTGGGGTCTATTTACAACAAAATGTTGGAGCACGGAGCTGCGCCATATTTGGCAGCGCCACGCTCCGACATTTCGAAAATGCAAGGATGCGCCGTATTTACAACAGCTGGTGCTAAAATTAGCTGCATAGTGCCAACGCAGGCACCCTTGCACCATAGTGCAAGGATGCCTGCATTGCAGAGAATGATGATTTATGTGTAGGAAGGTGTCCCTTCCTGCACATAAACAATTAATAATGGTGATTTGCTACTTCCAGAAGTAGCAAATCGTCATTATTTAATGATTGTTTATGTGCGGAAAGGGACAACTTCCTGCACATAAACAATCATCAATGGAGTTTTGCTCTTTCTATGTGTGCTGCAGAATGCAGCGCACATAGAAGAAGCAAATCGCCATTATTGATTGTTTATGCGCAGGACGGGACACATATAAAAAGCAAAAACGAGGAGAAATAAAATAATTTCTCCTCGTTGCGCCATTCTAACGCCTGCTCTTGCATGGCATTAGTTTTTGGCATCGCCTCAATTTATACCTTATTGTAAATCTAGGGCAGCCTGAAAAATCAATGGGTGTTGCAGTGGAACGCCCACAGTAACATCTATTGCACGCCCCTTTCACGCTAAGTGTTGCATTTAAAGAGGTCATATTTACAAGGTGGTGTAAAGCCACAAAAAGTGGCTCAACATCTCTTTGTAAATATGGAGAAGGGCATCGCGCCACCAGAACGCCGCTAAAAGTGACATTCTGGTGGCTCTATCCCCTTGTAAGTATGCCCCATTCTGTTCTTTTTAATCTGCACATTATGCAGAATGTGATGGATTATGTGACAAGTGCGACAAATTCATAATTAGAAAACGCAGTGGCAACAGAATCCCATAATTCCAGTGGTCCTCCTTTAAAGGTATAGTATGAGAATAATATCCTTTTTCTTTACTGTCTGCTGATCTCGGCACCTTCTTACCAGTCTCTTCATGCCACCTGAATGGTCAAAGATTTCGAAGTTTAAAAGAAGGCATTCATCTGAGCAAGGCACTCAATTTTTACTATTTTTATTAAAGAGAGCGAATGGCCATATACAACTGCGTTCTTTGCTGCTCATTGCAATACCTTACATCACCAACTTTCCAGTAGGTCATTGAAAAAAGACAGGATGCCATTGTGTGTCAGCGAATATCAATAAACAAATCCAATAGCGCTCGGTGTCAATGTCACATAAGATTTTTTACTGTCTTCCAAAGGATTGTAGAGCTTCTGTCAGGTATTGAGTGAAAATTATGCATAATATTACTAAAGCCCATTCAGAAGCATGTGGTCCAGGTACTTAGCTCACTGTGAAAGTGAACAACTTGAGTTATCATCTCAGCTTCCCAAAATGAGCTAACTGTGTCTGTGTGATCCTGGACAAATAAATCTAACTCTTGATGCCCATTTAACAATCATACTTAGACAACAGGTCTTGGTCTTTTCAGGTCTTTTCAGGGATGCAATGTCTAGGAGACTAGCACTCAGCTGTGGAGTCCCGCAGGGATCCTCGTTGAGCCCCACACTATTTAATATGTATATGCGGCCACTCGCTGGGATCATCCTGCCTCACAGGATTAAAATCGTCACCTATGCAGATGACACGCAGCTGGTCATCACTCTTAATGGCCCCCATAATTTCCCAGCCGACTTCGAAACATGTCTGGAGAAAGTGGCCTCTTGGATGGAGCACTCCTGTCTCAAACTCAACAGAGGAAAAACAGAACTTATGCTCCTAGGTAACCACTCCAGCATGGACCTTAAACAGATTTGACCCAAGTGCCTAGGCCCCCCAGCTCCCAAAACTAGGATAAAAACTCTGGGCGTTTGGCTAGCTTGCAACACGACTCCAGCAATGCGTGACTTTTCCATCAAAGATGCGTCAAAACTTCTGACGCATCTGTCAATCCTTGCGCCATGGTGCGCCGTATTGTAGATACGGCACATCCATGGTGACGCAAGGGTTTTGCCTGATAGCGCCGGGAAAATGAAGCATCTCTACAGATGCGTCACTTTCTTGTAAATCTGCCCCCTAATTTTTAGCATTTTATTTTCTTTGCTACGGGGCTGGTTGGGGCAGGGCGGGGCTGGGGTTGGAGCCTAGGAGGAGTGGTGAGTGCACACTTTCAAAGTGCCCATGACGGTTTGGCCATCCTTCTTGGCCCGGCCAGACCGTCATGCATACTTAGCATGTTCTCCACCAGGCTGCATTACACAGCCTGGTTGGGAACATGCCCAGGCTCCCTGTCCCCATCTGAGTGCCGAACCATAGTGCTCAGACCAAACAAAATGCTGCATTGCAGCTTTATGATTGGCTTTGGGGAGCCCGAATGATTCCTGGTTCCGGACTTGTCAGGAAGAGAAGGAACGACGGAGAGACGGCGACGAGGAAAAGGGAAGTGTTTTTTTTTTTGCTCTTTTTTTTTCCAACCCCCCCACCCGCTACTCCATTCCCTGCTAGCCGCCACTGAAATTGTCTACAGCGAGTATGAATCTAGATTTGTACTGTAATGGAGAATATTGTGCAATTGTTCTTTGATCGAGGCAATAATGTCAAAGAAGAAAGAAGTTTTAATCCACATATGGGGACACCTCTTTTCGTGGTAGATATATATTTACCAGTCGCCACTGGGTAGTTATAGTTAGGATCGTGTTTACATAGGAAAAGCAGTCATTGGATTCCTTATAACTTTGGCGCTGTTTGACGAATCTTCACAAAAGTTTACAAGAACAGGTCTCATTCACCAGAGCTCGTTCCGGCAAAGATGCGGGGTGATCCATCAAGCAGGGGCCAAGAAAAAGGGGGCGTGCCAAACACATTTTACCTATTCATTTTTCCAGAGTAATATTGAACATTGATGCTGCAAAAACTGCTGAATGGAATTGCACCAAATTTTTACAGAAAGTTGGATTTTGGTCCAGAAAGTGTGCTTTATGTGATTTATTATAAATTCGTAGAGTAGTTTTTGAGATATTAAGGCTCAAACACTTTGTATATTTCATGCCGTGTAGAATCCATTGAGCCTACAGATCCCAAGATAAGATCTCATTGGCTGGCACCACATCAACAACAATGTGGCAGCAGCCATCTTAAGACTCAGTACTCAATCCCCAGTCCTGCAAAAAAAAAGACAAAACGGGCAGTGAAGGGATACCCTGCCTCCCTAGGCCTGGTGGGGGGCCGAGAGGGATCCCCCTGGGGCCAAAAACACATTTTAAAAAATTACTGTGAATTTGCGATAGACCTACGAAAAAGTTAAAACAAAAAGCGTGCGCGTCCGAGCATCAAAAAAATATACCCTCACCCCCGGTGTGGCGAACAACCATCTCAACGCATGCGTTACAACGCATGCGTTTACGTCGCGTGCCGTCACAACGCACGCCATTACATCGCATGCGACGTTCCTCCGGGAAGGTCGTGCACCGGGACGGGGAGACAACGCTGGAACCACGACGAGAGACAGGTAAGGACGACGCTGGACTCGTAGTGTTTTAGGGCTTAGGGTAGTTGATGCGGAGTGTAGTTGAGGGTAGTATTTTAGGCTTTAGGGATTAGGGTTTAGGGCTTAGGGTTGAGGAAGTAGTATATGGTAGTGTTTTGAGCTTTAGACATTAGGGCTCAGGGTTGAGGAAGTAGTATATGGTAGTGTTTTAGGCTTTAGGGCTTAGGGCTTAGGGTTAAGAGTGGTGTAGGGTACTGTTTTTGGCTTTATGGGTTTGGGCTTAGGCTTAAGAGTGGTGTAGGGTACTGTGTTTGGCTTTATGGGTTAGGGCTTAGTGTTAATAGTAGTGTAGGGTACTGTTTTTAGCTTTATGGGTTATGGCTTAGTGTTTAGGGTTGAGGTCGTAGTGTAGGGTCGTTTTATAGGCTTTAGTGTTTAGGGCTTAAGACTTAGGGTTGAGGGTGGTGTCAGGGGGTCGTACTGTGTTTGGTAGGTTCCTATATTAGTGTTTGGGGGCCCGTTAGGGGGGAATTTAGCGATGTCATTGAATGCGTGGTATTTGCGTGCGTTGAAAAGGTATTTTGCATGCATGTGAAGGGGAATGCAATGTCATTGTTTGCGTGGTAAATGCATGCGATGTAACGGTGCTTGCAATGTAAACAAGCATTGGCATAGCCAATAGGTCTCGCCTTTAGGACCTTATAAGTATTTAGCCATGCAACAGTTGCATAACTAAATACTTATAAGGTCCCAAAAGCGAGACCTATTGGCTAAACCAAGCGGCCGTGTGGCCGAGAAAGTGAAAGTAATTGCGGTAAAGCGCGGCGCGCTCGCCCGCGCACATGCACTGTAGCTCTAGGCTGGCCTGGTAGCACTTTTTGGAGCCGTCTCAATAAGTCTCGCCAGACCAGCGCATGCGCTGGGTCAGGCGAGACCTAAAAATGCGATGTAATGGCATTCGTTGTTTTTGTTTGCGTTCTATCGTCATACATCCCCCGGTGTGGGCCAGGGCCTGAGGTGTGGTGCAATGGACTTGTTAGGCAAGCCTTCTTCAAGCCCTGGGGACGCCTAGGGAAGGGGGGTGTGTAGGGTGTTGTTTCCCTCCCCAAGCCGAAACCGGCCCGCAATCTCCCGGGTCCCGGTACTCTTCAGTGTCCCCGGGAACCTAACCCGGGCCACTGTAGTTCCCTGCTTGGGAGAATGAACAAAATTGCTCTCCCCTAGTGGGAGCAGTAAAAAATGTGGGCAAAGGAAATGTGCCAGCTCCCTCCAGTGCTCAGTATTGTGCTGGCTGGGGATCCGGCAGGGGCTGTAGGGGCTTTGGGGCGCCCTCCGCGTCATCAAATATGCCCTACATTACGAGTCACAATATTGACTACCACCATATCGTCACGGTAAGTAGATGTAAAGTTAAGAATAGCAACACTATACTTCTCCAGTGTGCTTACTTTGACAATATTTTGGCAGTGGATTTTCTGGAGTCGATATATGATAAATCGATGTTAGTGACCTCAGTATTTTGTTGTACAACCCTGCCTTTCCTATCACTAAAGCAGATCATCAATGATAGGAATGTATTCTTGTTGCTGGGCGGGCTATCTAGTTTCCACTCTCCAGTGATAGCCTGAAGGATGGATGCTGCACGTGGCTCAGCATGGTGTCACAGGTCCACATGTCGGATAGGAAGATCCCAGTGTGGTCTGATAAATAATGTGGCTACCACTTGGAGAGATGCTTTGTGAAGATAAGCCAGTGATCCTTTATTGCTGAGCACTGCCAAAACTCTGGTTAGTGGTTTGCACAGAAGTATGAGGGTTATATTTCTGGATAGTCAAAAGGAATGTAGGCGAGAAGCTACAGTGCAGTTCTCCGTTAGTGGGACTCCACTTCAAGATCGGCAAAAAAACCTTTATCACCATTCCAGTATGTTTCTTTTTCAATTAGCCCCATCCTGTCAAGTGGTTCCTGTCTAACAGTATACAAAAAACCTTTGTTCAGAGTACCAGCACATGACAACTCCACTGGCTTTTCTTCCATTTGGACTCTTTTCTTGTGCTCTGCTCCAGCTCCTATTCTACTCCAGTCCTGGTTTTACTCCAGCTCTGCTCCTGTCCTTCCAACTCCACTTCGGCTCTTGCCCTGGTCTTATTCCAGCTCTACTCCAGTTCTGCTTTTGGCCTGCCAGCACCAACTACATCTCTGTTCCAGACCTGGTCTTAATCCAGCTGTGTTCCAGCTTTGGTCTTCCTTCGGTTCTTCTCCGATCCTAATCTTACTTCAGCTCTGCTCCAATCCTTGTCCTGCCCCAGCTCTGCGGCAGTCCAAATTATTCTCAACCTCTCAGCAGCCTTTGACACAGTGTCCCACCACACCCTGATCGAGAGGCTTCATCAGATCGGAATCCGAGAGAATGCCTTCAAATGGATCGCATCCTTCCTCACAGAGAATCCGCCTTCCACTGCTCATCTCAGAGCCCAAGAATAACATCTTTGGTGTCCCTCAAGGTTCATTTCTCAGTATTACTTTGTTCAATGCCTTCATGACCCCCCTCGCCAATATTGTCAGAACACACAGACTGAACACTTTCTTCTATGCAGACGACACCCAGCTCATCCTCTTGTTATCCAAAGACCCTTCCACCATGACTGCCAACTTCCACCTGTGCCTGACTAGCATTGCCAACTGGATGCTAAACAACTACCTCAAGCTCAGCACAGACAAAACCTTAGTACTGATCTTCTGGAGCAAATCTTCCCCGTGGAATGATTCCTGGTGGCCAGCTGAACGGGGAGCTTTTCCGACCCCCACGGACCCCACCCGGAGCCTTGACATAATGTTGGACAGCAAACTCACCTTGAAGAATCAGATCAATGCAGTCTCCTCCACGTATTTCCTCACACTGCACATTCTTGAAAAAGATCTTCAAATGGCTCTCAGTACCCACCAGGCACACCATCACTCAAACCCTCGTCCCCTGCTGCTTGGACGAGGACAACAAACTCTACGCAGGAATTACCACAACCTCTTGAAGAGACTGTCAGCCATTTAGAACCAGCAGCCAGACTCATTCTCGACCTTCCCTGATAGACACATCACCCCTCACCTGAAGAAACTCCAATGGCTCCCCATACATGGATGCCAATACAAGATACTGACTGCTGCCTACAAAGCCCTGCACAACCAAGGACCAGACCAGCATACATCAACCACCGCCTCAGCTTCCACCAACCATCCAGACTCCTGCGATCCTCCTCCCTCTTTCTTGCTCACCCCCCACATCCACCGAAGCAACAGTGGAGGACGCTCCTTCTCCTACCTCACTATGAAGTCCTGGAACTGCCTCCCTCTCCATCTCCAGACTTCAGCCTCTCTTCAGGAGTTTAGAAGAGGACTCAAGACCTGGCTATTCGACTGAGGCCACTTGAGAAGCTTGGACCTCAGTGCCTGGATAGCCTCGTGGGTGAATAGCAGTGCTTTACAAATCTCGCTTGATTGATTGCTTTAGGCCTGCCAGCTCTGCTCCAGTCCTGGTCTTGGCTCCAGTTCTATGCCAAGCCAGCCAGGTTCAGCTCTTCTCCAGTTGTGGTCTTACTCTAGCTCTGCTCCAGGCCTGCCAGCTCCATCTCTGCTCCTGTCCTGGTTTTACTTCAAATCTGCTCCATGCCTGTCAGATCCAGTTTTGCTTGATTCCAGGCCTTACTTAAGTTCTGTTACAGGTGTGCGGGCACCGGCTCCAGCTTTGCTCTATCGCTGGTCTAACTCCAGCTCTTCTCTAGTAACGATCTTGCTTCTGCTCTAGATCTGCTCCAATCCTGGTCTTACTCCGGCTCTTCTCCAGGGCTGGTTTGTCCCACCCCCAATATCTAGGGTCCATGGCCACAAAAGAGAATGCTGGAAGTCAGTGATGAAGCAAGTAGGGCATTGGTCGTACACAACTCTAACGGAACTCCTTGACATTCATGTTTCCAGAGAAAGTGTGTTAAGTCTAGGTAATAGCCAATGCTAATCACACATACCATTCTATGCTTTTTTAATTAAAGGATTATAGGATTGCCACAGCACTGCCACAAGTTTTACTTTCTAAAATATTTTCAGTAGTGTTGGCAGACGAGTTAAATATGACGGATTACTAAACAAATGTGTTTTGCTGCCGCTTTGCACTAACATTTTATTGTGAATCAATATGCACCGGAAATACTGTTTTTGAACATGAACTCCTCACATGCAGCAGACTATTGAGTTGTATCAATTCTTTATTAATGAATATCATTGTGCATACAGCTTATGGCACAGTCTGGGTAACGATGAAAAAGGACCCATACCAATGATCCATGTCAGAGTCTTGGGGCCCGATTCACAGAACTAACTTAAGACAAAATCCTAAACTTACTACCATTTTGGTATTCACAGAAGGCACTTACTCATTTTGGTATTCACAGAAGGCACTTACTCATTTCGGTATTCACAGAAGTTAGGAGTCCTAACTTTAGGACTCCTAAATGCCTTCTGTGAATGCCGAAAGTCTTAAAATTAGGATTTTTCTCAGTTTAGTAGTAGTATAGTTAGGACTCCTAACTTTAGGACTCCTAAATGCCTTCTGTGAATACCAAAAATCTTAAAATTAGGATTTTTCTCAATTTAGTAGTAGTAAAGTTAGGACTCCTAACTTTAGGACTCCTAAATGCCTTCTGTGAATACCGAAAGCCTTAAAAGTAGGATTTTTCTCAGTTTAGTAGTAGTAAAGTTAGGAGTCCTAACTTTAGGACTTCTCAACTGAGAAAAATCCTAATTTTAAGACTTTCGGTATCCACAGAAGGCATTTAGAAGTCCTAAAGTTAGGAGTCCTAACTTTCGGTATTCACAGAAGGCATTTAGGAGTCCTAAAGTTAGGACTCCTAACTTCTGTGAATACCGAAATGAGTAAGTGCCTTCTGTGAATACCAAAATGAGTAAGTGCCTTCTGTGAATACCAAAATGGTAGTAAGTTTAGGATTTTGTCTTAAGTTAGTTCTGTGAATCGGGCCCTTGGAATCTAGGAATCAAACCTTTCAACCCATCCCTACAACTAGCAAAGATGGTCAATCGTTCCACTTGTTTTCATAGTCTCACATGTTACATTAATTCAAGTCCGCTATTTCAACCAATAAACTAGGTACAGAAGCACATCCGGTAGGTATAGGCCACCCCCCCCACTTCTCCTCACGTGGAAGGAAGCTGATGAGCGTGAGACAGCATGCCTTTCCGCTACTGATTAAGCCTTAGTTGCCCTCCTTTCCACACTGTGATATCTAAGCTCATCGCAGCATAAGATCCATAGATGGAGAGAATGCTTCATATTCCGCTAAGATCTGGGGACCTCATTTATGAGGTTTTGCGTAGGGCAGCGCAGCAGGCCTTCCTGCTGCACTTCCCTACGGCAAAAGAAAAGGGCAGGATTGCGCCGTATCTATAAGATACGGCGCATTCCTGTCCTTTTCCCCTGCGCCGGCGCACAATGGGCTGCCGTGCGCGAGCGCAGGCACCTTTGCACCATGGTGCAAGGGTGCCTGCGTTGCGGGGATGATTATTTGTGTACAGGAATGGAAACCTTTCTGTACAAAAATAATCACAAGAGTCTTTTTCCTCTTTCTATGTGTGCTGCAGAATGCAGCACACGTAGAAAAAGGAAAAACAAGGAGAAATAAAGATATTTCTCCTGTGCCCTCCTTACGCCTCCCCTGGGGAGGCGTAAGCTTTTGCGCTGCCTCAGATGTACGATTTCTCGTAAATCTGGGGCAGTCTAAAAAGGCTATGGATGTTGCTGGAACGCCACAACAACACCCATTGCTCGTTCCTTTTAACGCAGAACTCTGCGTTAAAGGGACTGATATTTGTCAGGCAGAATTAAGCCCAAAAAAGTGGCTTAGTGCTGCCTGATAAATATCACGCAGGCTTCTGCGCCACCGAACATCACAAAAAGTGCTGTTCCAGAGGCGCAAGGAGTCTCATAAATGAGACCCTCTGTTTTCTGAGAATGTTGTGGTCCACCGTCCCTCCGGTATAAGCTGTCATGAAGGGGGCCTCCGGGTATAAGAGGGTAGGGAAACTAAGGTGTAGGTGGTTGGCTGTGAAGTGTCCATGCAGTTGTGGGTGGCTTTACAAAGTTGCAACCAGTGGCCTTCTTAACCCAGCTCGGCATTTCTTGAGGTAGTGTCCAGGCCCGATCCGTAAATCACGTACTTGGTCCCCAGAAAGGGCCAAGAATCTACCCCATAAAGCCTTGAACTTTGCAATTCAGTCATTCAAGTTATATATGACTCTTTCATATGAGGCTATGGTATACATGTCCTTTGATCCAGCGATCTGGGACTAATAATTTTCTTTAGACAAGGCCCAATTTCATTACCCAACAAATCCCTTCACGCTGGGTTAGTGAATTACTAAACAAAATACCAAACTTACCAATTTGTATCTTCATTACTAATATACCAATTATGGCGATGCGATCTTTATATAGTTGACAGGGTTTGGCAAACTAATACTTGGTTCTAAAAATACTCATAAACTAGTAAAACACTTCTAATAAAGACAGACTCATTAGTATGTTTATAATGTTTATCTAAATAATGTGAAATAAATGCTCATCAATACCAACATACAGTACAAATCATAGATCATCACAGAGTAAAAATATCAGAGAAATAATGATAAAAACACAGCACATTTGACAGTGTATCTAGGAGTGGAAAGGCGACAAAAGGTTCAGAGACAAATTACCACTGTCATAATATTAATTTCCCGATCATGTACACATTTATTCGCCTGTGCCACATTCTGAGGAAATGTTCCTCCACTCGATGAAGAAATTGTTTCTTCCTGCTAACGCTTGGCAGGCACACAGGACTCATGAAGGACACTCGTCTTCCACATTCCCCATCTCGTTCAACATTATTTTCAGAATTTATTTTCATTTCATTAAGCCAAAAGTTTCCTGCAGAGCAGAAAACCATGCTTCTACGGAAAACAAACACAGGCATTATTAATCACTTATAATGCTTTCCATTACGCACCCACCCAGTGCTGCATATATCTATGCGCAACCCGAGTTAATATTATTTTCCTAGCAAACGTTAGTAAAGTGCACAAAAGCAGCATTAGTCCTTTTATTTTATTTTGTCAAGAAGCATTTGCAGCCTACTTCTGTGTTTTTAGTACGCGCTTGCGCAGTAGCATTTTCCCTCATGTTAGGCTCTTTTCCGCATTAGTTTTCACCTCACACTGTTAATAAATGTTACTGAGGGTTCAATTCGAGCAGGTTTTATTTCGCGAGAACCCTGCTTCATCACCTTCAACCATGATTCTCGCTCTGGGAGTCGGGTGGTTCTTCACAGCCTAAGGATCCAGATTTTGGCCATTACAAGAGTGAGCCACCTGGCTCTTGGGTGTGTTATTTCAGGGAGGGCAGCAAAATCATGTAGAAGAATCGCCTGGGCGGTGGGAACTCCTACCAAGTCTAGGGAGCATTCAATCAACCCCAGATCCCTTCCCAATATGGGATTAGACTGGAGCATTCCCACAATAAGTGAACAATATCACTATCGCTGGACTTGCATCGTGAACAGTTTGCTCCCGGCAGCATGTGCGCATCTTTCAGTTTCTTAGGTGTCCAGTGCTCTGGTGGAGAATAATAATGTAGCCAAGTTGTAGTCTAGTTTCCCTAAGTGATCTGTCATTCTCAGTCAATTGTCGTCCACCGCTCGTATGTATACTGCACTTGTAGACTTCACACCACCACACCTGTAGGTGTTGCTGTATTGCGAATGAAAATGTGTGGTTAAAAGTAGCTGATATAGTCCAGAGACTGTACCCTTATGTGTCCCCCATTTGCGTAGATAGATAAGGATAGAGGAGTCTTCTAGCTCAATAGAAGTGCCAGGGAGTAGTAAGCGGAGACAATGAAACAGTTGCTAGTTCGAAAAGGAAGCCGAGGGCATGTAGCACTCTTAACATTCATTATCAGGTCGTTATAGCCTGTTTTCCCTTGGAACTGAATTGCGTTCCTGTATGTCCCACCCCTATTTTGATGCAAACATTATGCCAGAGTGGGGCTCTCTTCTGCAATCAACTGCGCTTATGCCATTGCTTGTATGATGGGGTTGGTAGGTGTGTATCTCCCCATGTTCCCTGTATACAGTATGTGCATAGGGGTCACTAATTTCAGAAGGGATTGCCCCAACTGAACCCATCTTGGTGTCTCCAGTATATTATGGATCATATACCAAATTTTACTAACTGAAACGCCAACGTACATGATGCAATGTTGGGCAATCGCAGGGCACCACATTCCGTCACTGCATGGAATTTCCCTGTCTTCAGTCGCGCTCCATACTTCTACATTTGGTCAGTTTGGTAATGCTATAGGATGAAATCTGCAATGGCAGTAGTGTAAATGAATAGTTTAAGTGAGGCATTGCGTTCTTTTTTAAGGATTGAAAGCTTACCCACACATTGAGAGGCACAGCTGGGAACAATGGGCTAAGCCAATTTTGAGCTTAGAGATCAACCTGCCTATATTGTCTTCCAGTAGGCGGTAGAGCATTGTGTTTACGTGTATCCCTAAGTACTTCAATTTGGCCTGCTGCCATTGGAATGATTGGGTACCAATCGATGATAAAGTAGTGGTGAATGCGAGCAGTAAGGCCTCTCATTTCCCCCAGTTAATGCTGAGAAGTGCAAGATGGTCTCGATAAGGTTAGGGAGCGATGTGGTTGGGTTGGACATCGTGATCAGGATGTCGTCAGCATAGAGTAGCACTTTGAGTTGCTTCCCTGGTATCGCTACCCCTTGAATGCCAGCATGATGCCTGATGGCAATTGCTAAGTATTCGAGTGGCAGGATAAATAGTAATGGGGACAGCAGGCACCCGTTGCGGTTTCCTCATTGTACCTGAAACGCAGAACAAGTGTGACCATTGCAACCCACCTCCGCCGTCACATTTGTATATAGGGCCATTGGACTCAGGTGAGGAATCTCGTACCCAGCCCATATCTCTTCAAGATCCAGAACAAATATGATCATTCTCTCCTATGAAAGGCATTCTCTCCATCCAAAGAGGGAACCACCTTTTCACCTTTGTCGTCTTTCAGTAACAAAAGGACATGTAGCATTGTTCGTAGGTGGGATATAGAAGAGCGATGCGGTAAAAGCCCACTTGATCGCGGTGGATTAGGGAAGTTATTACCAGTTTGAGTCTATTGGCTAATACTTTGAGCAATATCTTCATATCTGAGTTGATTAGAGATATTGGTCTCTAAATGGCACATTCCCGTGGATCTTTGCCGCATTTTAGAATGAGGGCAATTTTGGCGGTGTTCACTTCTTGTAGGGGACGCAACTCTTTGTCTATTTCTAGAAATGATTTATATAGTAGTGGCAATATTAGAGATTGAGTAATTCTGTAATATTCAGAAGGGCAACCATCCATTCCGAGGGCTTTATATATGCTATCTCTTCTTCCATTATGTCTTGTTCTAGTGTCTGCGCTTGTTCTGGGGAGAGTGTAGGCATGCCTAGCGGTGAGAGCAAGGTTTCTTCATCAGATCCTGTCTGGTAGCATTCCGCTGCGTACAGGTCCTCACAAAAGCCTCTAAATCTATGAAGAATCTCAGTGGGGTGCATCAATATCTGTCCCATGGCATCTTTTATAGCTGTGATTGTCTGTTGTGCTTCCTGCTGGTGCACCTGCATGGCCAACAGACACCCACCTTTTCTCCCCTTTCGTAGCAGGGCTGTTTTAGTCAAAAGAGGATTGTTTCCGCTTGCGCTGTGATCTGACAATTAAGGTCATATTTAACCCATGATATACTTTGTAAGTCTACCTTACTATGTGAGGTTTCGTAAGCACGGGTCAAGTCAATTAGTCGTGGCTCTAGTGTCTTCTGGTAAGCTAGTGCGTCTCTTTCCTGAATGGTCATGCGCTCATGAATTCTCCCCAATGCACACCTACCCATAACCAGTGGGCTGAGGAGACTGACGCATTGTTGTCAGTGACGTATGTGCGCAGTGTCTTGAGCAAATGTTCTTACTCCCACAGCAGCTTGTAATGGGACATGTTCAGCCTCCATTGACCTACAGGGGGACGTACATAGGCCAAAATCAAGCCCAACTTCAATTGTGGTCAGAGGTGCTATTTGTTTTTCTAAGCACATCACATAACTGCTTCAGGAGTGAAGTCGAAATCAGGAAGAAATCTATCCTGAAGCATGTTCCGTCTGCACAAGACGTGTGTGCGTGTTGCCTCTTAGTTGGTGGAGTAGCCTCCAGGGGTCATAGTGAGAGAACTCAGATTGAAAGTCATCAAGAGTCACACCGGTGCTCCCGGAAGCCCTGTTATATCATCTATGTACTGCTGGCCTTCTCACCCTCACTCCCCAGTGAGCCAGCACTCTGTTGGGATGCATAGAGGTTTGTGGGTACACTCACCATTGTGGCCAGGAGGTCCACTTAGAAAAGCCCAGTGAGAGTGTGGGGCTATCCGTGTGAGGGTCGTGACTAACCTTCTCTGTGGGTGGGTTTGAAAAGTTTGTGGGTTGAGTGCTGTTGCTAGGTATGGCGAAGGCCCTTCACATTTGTTCCGGAGTACTCCAGTTGGGCTGCTAGGCTAATCAAGGCCCAATCCTCTATGTTGCTGAGGCCCAGCGTGGGCTTCCAGTTTGAGGTCTTACTTTCCAGTGGGTTCCGCAGACTCCTGCGGCACCGCCCCGCCTCACAGGTCTGTGCTGTCGCCACTGCCTGGAGTCTTGCTCACTGCTAGCGCCGATGCATCCCATCCTGCCACGCTAGTGCTCCGTAAATCACTCTCCTTGTGCTCCGCTCCTTTGAATACTTTCCCAGCAACCTTCCTTGTACAAAGGCGTGTACATGAACCGATTCCCAGACTTCCCCTCTGATGCCGATGGTGTCCTGGAGTTGGACCTACACTTGCCCGGGACAGCCATGATTGCACCATGGGTCTAGTGTGCCACTACATCATCAAGGAGATGGGCTTCGGCAGAGCTTCATCAATACACTGGCATTTGCCTGGGCTCTTAGCTCCGCCCCCTGGAACAGGCTATAGAAAGAGAAAAGATAATCAAATCTATCTGATTTCCACCCAGAATTTCACAGACCTTTGTCTGCTTGGTTTTCCTCAAAGGGAGGAATAATAATTAAATCTAGGGAACAAACTATTCTAATGAAGTAGGATAAAAATGTTGGTATTTCATTCTTTGTAGATCAAATCATCTACTGTAAGTTCTTTTTCAGGTTGTGGGCTTGCTGAGAATGACCAGTCAGTACAAACAAAGGCAGTGACATGCCATGCTGGAACGTCTTCTATGCTGATCCCCTGATCTCATGGATAAATTGCCCTCTTCGATGAAAGGTCACATTGTTGACTTCTATTTTCATGGGGAACTTCTTTCAGAGGTTCTTCTTCTCTGTACAACGTAGGGGTATTCAATGAGGTTCTTAAAGGTAGTCAGAGTAAGCCTAGAGCACAAGGTGTCATGATCTGACCTTGCAGGCCCTACAATGAGATGGATTTCTGCTTGAAAGGTGCCTTTTAAAGAAAGCAAGAGTGGGTGAGGTAGACCAGAAAGTATTGTGTCGCAGCAGTGCAAGTTACACAGGACCATTTATTGGATTGCAGAGAGATCGTTTGTGATAAGGGATATAGGATGTATTTTCCAGACTAGGGGCCAAATGTATAATTATTCAACGCAACGCAGCAGGACACCTTGCTGATCTGCGCTGCGTGAGAGGGTAGGAATGTGGCATATCTATCAAGGTATGGAGTATTCCTCTCTGCTGGAGCTGGTGCACAAACGTCTGCCTAGCACCAACGCAGGCACCCTTGCACCACTGCACATCTAAAGCTTTTACTCTTTCTACGTGTGCTGTAGAATGCATCGCACGTAGAAAGAGGAAAAAAATAGGAGAAATAAAAATAAATCTTCTTCTTACATCTCCCCTGGGAGGCGAAGCTTTCTGATTTATTCCCAGGTCTACCAGTTTTGGTAAATCTGGGAATGTTTCAGAATCCATAGGTGGATGCGTGGCCACGCTCCACCCATGGAACGCCTCCCTGGGGCAGAGTAACACAAGACAGCAACTTGCGCTGCCTTGCAATACTTCAGATTTACTAAGCCATTATAGGTTTTGCGTAGCCCAGCACCCTCTTGTGTGGGGCAAGGGCGACACAAAACCCTTGATAAATATGTTCCTTAAGTAGTTAAAATGAGGTGCTTTCCATTTATGAAATGGTGACATAACAAGAAATTGAATCAAAGTGTGACTTCAAAGAATTTGTCATATGTTGAAAGCATTACAGTTCCTAGTGAAACGGCCGGCGTAAGACAATTCTGGAAAAAAGGCAACGCCTGCATGAGACTCAATCTTCCTGATTGGAAGGTGGGAAGGAAGAGCCACTCTCTAGAGTCCTCCCACCTTAGCATGCAGTAGCTTTCCCCTGTTCAGTTTATTGAAGATGTTGAATAGAGCTGGTAGGTCTCACAGTTGTCAGGAATCCGAAAGACGCATTTTGTGGCTGATTCTACAGGATGTCGATGTGAGTGGGTGGAGAGCGGTTAATGTAGCGCCTACTTCTGGTTTCTGGAGCGCTGTGAAGAAAAGCTGATCTTATTTATTGCAGTAATCAGCATGGTGAGATTTTCGTGATGTATTTCCTGAACTTTCAAGGTCTTTGTGAGGAAGTTTTTGTGTTACAATAACGTGTGGAAAGGGCCACTTCTTGTTGGGATGGGCTCGTCAGTCGCCACGAGAGCAAGCATTTTGAGGTTTGAGATGGTTATCAGGGGAAGCAGGCCTAGAGGTTTGGAAGTCAATGTAAAGGTGGTCTGCCCAGTGAGTTTAAATTGGATGAGGAAAGTGGGTGGAGACATTTTAGGCAATGATAATGACGATTGTGTTGTCTTGGGTTTTTTAGTGGACAGCGTTTTATTGCCTATTATGGAAAACATTCGTAGCTGTGATAATGAGCAACAGCACAGGAAGCTAAAATACCACATTGTTTGGCTTAAAAATTCTCTAATCTAAACCAGAAGTGCTGTAATTTATGTTATTTTTGCAAGTATTGTTTGTATTTACTGAAAAAGGAAAAGCAGAAACATTGACGTCAACGTCACTAGACATGGAATATGTCGATGTGCCGCAGTTCGAAAAGTGCAAACAGCAAAACAGGGGGGCAGATTTACAAGCCTTTGCATCATTTTTGCACCGCCGTTGCGTCAGTTTTTGTGACGCTGCGGCGGTGTAGAAATGCAGCCCATTGACAATGTGACACATCTAGGGAGATGAGTCACGTTGTAAAGTCCTGCGTTACATTATACCTGCTTCAGGTATAATGTATGCAGGGTGGGCGTTCCCACTTAAAAAAGCCACAGAGAAGACTCAGTAAAATCTACAAGATTTCTCTGCGCCACTTCTAGGATGCCACTGCGTCAAAACCTTACTCCTGCTTGGAGCTGGCATAAGGAGTGACGCAGCACAATGCGGGTAGGCCTCCCCATGCATTGCTGGAGTTGCGTCGTGCTTGCGACACGACTCCCGCAATGCGTGACTTTTGGGTTAACAGATGCATCAGAATTTCTGACACATCTGTCAATCGTTGCGCCATGGTGCGCCGTAATGTAGATATGGCACACCATGGTGGTACAAGGGTTTTTCAGGGTGGCGCAGGGAAAGTGACACATCTCGACAGATGCATCACTTTCTTGTAAATCTGCCCCATCTACTTTATTCATTTTATGCATTTACAGCCTCAAAATTATGACCACCCAGGCAAAGGAAGGCAGGTATTGGGATGCTGAGGGATGCTTCAAACGATGAATCGCGATAGTCCACCTTAGTACAAATCGTGCAACCGGAGTACTGCACCAGAATGGTTTCCAGAGGCGGAGGTCATGGGTCAGAGAACATGGCCCAGCCTCAGAATTTGTGTGATGAAACAAGGGTAATCAAAAGTGTTAAAACCCGTCGTCATGGCAGTGTGGGAAAGGGGTGCATTGTGTGGAATCAGATCAAGCAATAGAGGTAATGGGTAACCTTATGGGGGCAGAGCTGTGTTATGGCATATCATGGTTACGTAAGCGTAACCGAAATTACAGCACAGATGTCATGAACAACTCAAAGAGTCAATGATAGGAGGCCTCATTTGCTGTTTTTCATACACGATGGGCTTGCTTCATGCAGCATGAAAGGCGAGAGGAGTTTGCATGGAAAATGGCGGCATGCAGGGATCAGTGTATTCTGTGATTGTGCTGGTCGGTGCTTAATTTGTAAAGGAATAGGGGTTGGGGCTAAAGCTTCACTCAGAAGTCAGTGGCTAGTGCTATCAATTGTTGATGTGCTGAATACCAAGGCTGTGCAGTCTTGATTCCACCCCATGCCTCTTTTTTAAATTTTTTTTTTTTTTTTTTTATTGGCATTTATAAAAACATCAATTACATTACAACAAGACAATCATTAGGCAATACTCGGCCATCGGGCCAGTGGTGTTTTGTCCATCAATTTCTTTACAGCATATAACGGATGTAATCAACACCAGTACATTACAGTGTTGCGACATTGGCCATCATATGTTTCCATATGACCGGTCTGCACTTTGATTAGGGGCAATGAGATCTTGGCCCTAAGTCGCAACAAGTTATTTATTCACTGTAGGCGCGTTAAAGGTCATCTGTGGTCCCCGTATTCAGTCAGTTGATATCTCGGGTATGGGACCTAGCTGGCAACTGTTCCCAATACGTCTCCAGTTGTGTTTTGCAGTGTGTTACACTAATGACCCAATTTTTAGTGGGCGGTGGCAGAACCGCCCTCCAGTGAATGGCGACCTGGCATTTAGCCATAATTAACAGCATAGCAGTCAATTTATTTTATTTGGGTGGAACGGCTGTGTTGTCGCCCAGCAGCGCTGCCAGCGGCGTGCAGGTCGGTTCGTGTCCAGTGATGGCATGTATATGTTGCAGTGTATGTATTCAGAAGTTAGCCACCGGTTGGCATTGCCACGCTACGTGTAAGAAGGTAGCCTGTACATCCCCACATCGCCAGCAGTGATCATCAGGGCGCAGTCCTATTCGGTGCATTTGCACCGGGGTCCGGTAAAGGTGGTGTATGTACTTGAAATAGATTAGTCGCAGCCGGTAGTTTGAGGACAGTAGCCGCAACTGACCGCAGATTAACTCCCATTGGTCATCTGAAATGTCCACCCCTATATCCGCCACCCATATTGCTCTAGCCCCAGGGGTGATTAGTGGGGATTCCCGCTGTGTAGTGTTATATATATGGTTGATCAGCTTGCGGCCATGGTCAATCGTGAGCACATTTTCTAGTGCAGGTAGTGTCGGGGGGCGTTGGAAACGTGTTGAATCGACTTCTGCAGGAGGAACGCAGCTGATTGTAAAGGAGCATCTCCGCCGCTGAGGGTGACTCCTGTCCACACATTTGTTGTAGTGTTAGGAAGGTATCTGCAGGGAATAGGTCCTTGCCCTTGTGTATCTTAAGCTGTGCCGCTTTTTCCCGTGCCCTACGGTCTCCCAGTGAGGGTATCTGTGGGTGGTTCGCCAGTTGCATCGAGGGGGCGTATAGCATGTGCAGTATGGCTGTCTTGCGCAGTTCCGTCCAGGCCCATCGTAGTGCTTCTACTGTGTTCACTTCATCACGTGGCCTCCTATATATTTGAAAAATGGCAGTCGCAAGTGGCAGTGGCGCTGCTCTATCTATTTCCACGGCCACGTGCGGTTGAAAGGGTGCAGGGTGTACCCAATAGTGTAGGTAGTGCGCCTGTGCGCTGTAGGCGTATAGTGCAAAGTCGGGTGCGGCCAGGCCCCCTTGGGATTGAGGTAGGGTAAGTACCTTCCCATGCTATCCTAGGTTGTCGCCCCGCCCATACCAGTTTGATCATAAGGGAGTGCAATGTTTTGAAGAAATGTGTTGTTAGAGGGATGGGAATGTTAACAAAGAGATACAACAGCTTGGGCAGGATGATCATTTTAGCCAGCGCGATGCGGCCCACTAGAGAGAGGGGCAGCGTCTTCCAACGGTGTACCCTCTCTGTGATCCAGTCTACCACTCTGCCATAGTTTTCGGACCATAGTTCGTTGAGGTCGTTACTAATCCATATCCCCAAGTACCGTGTTGGCCCTGTCACCCACGCAACCGGGTACTCAGTTTCAAAGGGCCGAGTGCCAGATTTACTCCCCTGAAAGTTCCCCATAGCGAATCAGTTCTCATGTCATGGGTGCTAGGTTATCTTTAGGGTCAATCATGTATAGCGTGATGTCGTCCGCGTATAATGAGATTGTCAGACCTTGTTTTGTGAACCCAATGCTGCGTTGCGTGTGATGCTGTCTGATACGTGCTGTTAGTGGCTCGATTGCGATGGCGAACAGTAGGGGCGATAGGGGGCACCCCTGCCTTGTTCCCCTGGTAATAGCAATGGTTTCAGAGATTAGGCCATTCACCCTCAAGCGCGCCATAGGCATAGTGTATAGCAGTTTTATCTGTTGGATAAAGATGGTGCTGAGACCTATTCGCTGGAGCAACAGGAAAAGGAAGCTCCACTCCAAGGAATTTAATGCCTTGGTGGCATTGAGCAAGGCCGCGATCGCCGGGACGTGTGGTGCCAGATAGTGCATTAAGGTGAACAACGTCTGGAGATTATGGGACGTAGACCTTCCCGGTATAAAACCGGATTGGTCCGGTAGTATTATCCGCGTGAGCAGTGGTGGCATTCGGGTAGCTAAAAGTTTGGCAAAATGTTTGCATCTATATCTATTAGTGAGATTGGGCGATAGGAATCACAATTAGTGGGGTCTTTGTCCGGTTTTAAGACCGTTATAATAATGGCTTCCCGCATTGAGGTGGACAGATGACCAACCTCCATGGCTTCTTGATACACCGCCAGAAGGCGAGGTGCCAGGATATCAGCGTACTCCTTGTAAAATTTAGCTGGCAGGCCATCCGGTCCTGGGGCCTTATCTGCTGGAAGACCGCCTTTGGTCTGCCTGACATCTACCGTGAAGGGCATCTCCATGTATTCCCGATGCGCTCTGTTGAACCATACTAGTGCAATGGAATCAAAGTATTTGCGCAGTTCTTCCTCTGCCGGGTCGGAGGTGGACTGATATAGTTGTGCATAAAAGCTGTGCATAGTGGAGAGAATGTTTGGCGGGGAGCGAGCCATTGCACCATCAGTGATGGTCAATTCCGTGATGAAGGGAGAGCCTCTGGGCTTACACAGGAGATTGGCCAGTGTTTTACTCGGTCTATCCCCCTCCCCGTACCTACGCACCGCTGCCTGTTTATGTATGAATTTGACTTCATGCTCAGCTTCTTCCTTATATGACGTGAGCGTGGTGCGCGTAGTAGCCAAGATGGAGGGTGTTGGTGTTGCACAGTACTGTGCTTCTAGGTAGTGCAATTCCTTTTCTATTCTGCTCAGACTGTTCCTTATATCAAGGAGGACACCCGACTGACCTGCTATGCAATGACCATGGATTAGCACTTTAAACGCTTCCCACAAAGCACCCTCGGTCGTCACCGAACCTATGTTGTGTGTAAAGTACTCTTGGATGTGCGTTTGAATGGTTTCACGAAAGGCTGTGTCTAATAAGGCATTGGGAGGAAGGCGCCATGAGAACGGCTGTCGATAAGGTTGTGGGATCAGTACTGCCAGGGCCACTGGGGCGTGGTCCGACAGTGTTCTCGCATGGTGGGTGGCTTCCCGCACCCAGACTTGTAGGTCTTTGGTCAAGAGCGAGAAGTCTATTCTGGACCAGGCTTGGCGGTGGTGTGTGATGCAGGTTCCCTCTCGTATCGCGGGGTGGAGTGCTCGCCAGGGGTCAGCTAGGCCATAGTCCTGTATGGTACTATGTATTGTCGCCGTCGCTTGCGGGTGGTGGGCCCGTGCTGCTCCCTCCCTGTCCATGTGGGCCAGCAGTGCGATATTGAAATCCCCGCCTCAGAGTATTGCGGAGTCCCCCATAGATTGGATCTTGTGCCAGAGGTGGCAAAAAAATGTCCACGTTTGGACCATAGACATTTGCTACTATTAATGATCTGTGATAGAGTGTTCCCTTTAGGAGAAGAAACCGCCCCTCCGGATCTTTTATTAATTGTTGCGTGTGCCAGGGGACCCTTTACGAATGAGAGTCGATTCCCCACGGGAGTAGTTTGAGTAGCCTGCAGTGTGGACTTCACTCCAATGAGCAGCTGCCAGTTTAGTGCTGGCCTTCTCCAGGAGGTGAGTCTCCTGTATGAGGCAGATATCAACTCCATGCCTGGACAGGTAAGATTGCACAAGCTGGGATTTACGGTGATCATTTAACCCTCGTACATTCCAAGTGAGGCAATTGAGTTTAGACAGATGGCTGCATCTGTAGCGTAGGATCTAACTTTTTGGTGTCCCTGACTGCATTCTCTCCCCGTCACAAACTTGGCCACTGGTAGAGCCGCCGTCGTGCTTTATGTGCATGTCCTCTCAGTGTACTTTGCTATATGTGGCTGTCAGCGAGTAAGATAACATAATCCAATAGCCGAGTTGCCTTGCAACCAACTACAACAAACATTAACATTCCCCACCCACCCCTCACCCACACCAACCCCCCAATCAGGTTGTGCATGCCTTACTGAACAACACCCTTTGTAATGGAACCCATTAAACTTAGTGTAGCGGGGAATCATTTGACCGTGCGGGGATACGTTGTGCAGTTCCTTTGTTGGTAGGTCTTAGATCGTTGGCCAGGCCACGGCCTCGGCTTGGCCATGCCCCCCCACCCCATGCCTCTTTAATGCACCTCTGAACACTCTGTGCCCCTTTATCTCACTCTTGAAAGTTTCTGTTTCCTCTCTTTGTCACGTTTTTTCTTTTTCTCCCTTCTTGTGTGTTTTCCACCTCTTTCTCCGAGTCAAATTCCAATGAGGAAAAATAAGCGCTGATCCCTGAAAATGAGTGACAGTGGGTCCCACCTGAAACCACCGCCTCAAATTAAGCAATGGATACATTTGTGCTTGTAGAACTGGAATAATCAGGATGATCTAGGCTAAGTAGTAGGAAGTGGTCAAGATGCAGAGGGTTTTGGCAACTGGGGTAATCTTTTTAGGTCTGGCATTAGGCAAGACCTTTTGATTTTACCAAAAGTTATATGTAATGTACATATAGGAACTTTCACCCAGGCTTATTCATCTATTTTCTTCCACCCACTACACCATACATTGTGGTGCAATGAGTCAGCCCATTTGGTTTTGCCGATGCTTATTCTTGTTCTTCTCCTTCTTCTTTCTACCCCCACCGGCCACGCTAGGATTCTAGGCATCATTCTGGACAACAAGCTAACCCTGAGGACACAAGTCAACTCTGTGTCCTCCTCCTGCTTCTTCATCCTCCATATGCTCTGTAAGATATTCAAATGGCTACCCCAAAGCTCAAGATTCACCAGCAGCCTGGCCCTCATCTCCAGCCGACTGGACTATGGCAACGCTCTCTATGCAGGGATCACAGCTCACCTCCTCAGACCATTCATAACACCGCAGCCAGACTCATCCTGGATAACCGTAGACAAACCCACATCACCCCCTACCTCAGGGAACTCCAATTACTAAATGTACAGAAAAGATGCCAGCTCAAGCTACCGACAAATGCGTACAATGCCCTGTACAACTGCGGACCCACCTACTTGAACAACTACCTGAATTTCCATCAGCCCACCAGACACCTCCACTCTGTGTCCCTTTCTCTAACCCTCAACCTCCACAATCCAACATAGCAGATGGGGAGGTCGCTTTGTCTCCTACTTAGCAGCAGATGGGGAGGTCGCTTCTTCTCCTACCTAGCTCAAAGTAATGAAACAAGCTACCCTTTCATCTACGGACATCTCTTTCAGAGTTGCGAAAGTACCTGAAGTCCTGGCTATTCGGCTAATCAACTGGATCCTGCCAGTGCCTGGATATCCTCATGGATGACAAGAAGCGCTCTACAAATCTACACTTTGATTGATTGATTCTTCTTGTGATGTTTCTTCTAGCTCCACTGTTTTGACATTGTTTTCCGATTTCATCCACTGGGGACCCATCGTTGAGGCCAAATGCCTTTGTATAGGTGTCACTAAAGGAAAATAGAACAGTTATTGTATCCGTGGCATTGAACTTCTCCATCATAAATTTCTTCTCATCCTCTTCAGTTTGACAGACTGAGGCTTTCATTATCGGTTACCCAGAGCGGTATCTATGGGAGGGACACTGCTCAGGCCATCCTTCTGAGTAGTTGGCCCGCGATTACCAGGCCTGAAAGTACCATGCCAAAGGTATCAAATAAAGTTTATTGGTTTACATAAATATTGTGTCAAAACTACTGTCAGTATAAAAATATCAATGAACAGAATACAGAAGGTAAGAATATAATTTATTACGTATATAATATCATTTCCAAAAGTTATGTTAACGTTTTTATTTTTTATTTAATATAGCTGTATTCAATATCATTCAACTTCAATTTTCGGTGTTAATATTATTTATAGAATTGCTTTCATGTTTTAATCATTGTTTGTAATTTTTAATGTGTATTTATATTTCTTTTACATTAAATTAGTAATTTGTAATTTAATAGTGGGTTGTTGGGTTTATAGGGAAATAGGGCAGAAAGTTATTTCAATTATAAATTATTGTTTTTTATACAAAAATAATTTAAGAAATTAAAAACAAAATAAATACATTCAACACCACTTTACTCAATGCCAATGTATTCTAAGCCACTGCACTCTATGCCAACTACTCTGCACCATTGCACTCTCTGCCACTATACTATACCATGTCTGTTGGTGTGGTCTATGTGTTTCATCTTGTACCCGGTGGGGTCTGCAGTTGCGGTGTCTGGGGCAGAAGTGGGCGTGAGCCAAGTCTCGATGATGAAGGTCACGTCAGGGGAAATGTTGAAGATGGAACTACTGTCAGTATAAAATATCAATGAACAGAATACAGAATACAGAAGGTAAGAATATAATTTATTACGTATATAATATCATTTCCAAAAGTTATGTTAACGTTTTTATTTTTTATTTAATATAGCTGTATTCAATATCATTCAACTTCAATTTTAGGTGTTAATATTATTTATAGAATTGCTTTCATGTTTTAATCATTGTTTGTAATTTTTAATGTGTATTTATATTTCTTTTACATTAAAGTAGTAATTTGTAATTTAATAGTGGGTTGTTGGGTTTATAGGGAAATAGGGCAGAAAGTTATTTAAATTATAAATTATTGTTTTTTATTCTCAATTAATTTGTTATGTTAAATAAAATTTACTGGTGAATAATTAGGTAAGTTGTTTAACTGTTAATATAATTATCTAAGTGTATTTTGTGATTATAATGCATATTTGTTTGTCTATTGTCTTTTTCTACTGCGGCTTGTTCTGTGGCCCTTTTGCGGGTCGCAGCACAAGCCACAGTAGAATAATGCATTTTCCGACTGCCTACTCGGTGATCTAATCAAAATATGGTGAGTGGGACTGCCGACTACTTGTCACCCGGTTTTACTTCCATGCTAGTAGTCGGACGCTCGTCCCACCACCATCGTAATGTGCCTCAAAATTTGTAAAATGTCCATTACATTTATTATTGGTGTTATGTATTTCTTTTATTTAAATACTATTTTAATGTTATTATCACTTTATTATTTATTATCGTTGTTTATGGGGGTGTGAAATATTTTGACTAGAAGAGAGGGAAGTGTATTTATTTTGAATTTATTTATTTTGTTTTTCATTTCTTAAATTATTTTTGTATTTTAATTTATTAGTTTTATTCATTGATATTGTATATATTTTTTGTTTTGAAGAAGTTTGAATAATTTTAAGTTGTTAGGAATGTAAAGGTTTGTTTAAAATAATTAGGAGTTGGTTTGGTGTATGTATCCCTTTCTAAGTCCAACATTTCCATATTTTCGTTTATGTTGGAGGAGGAATTGTAAAGGTAAACCCTCTAAAATCCAGCACTTTCCATACATTCCATACTGTTGCTGAGATTTGAATAGGAAAAATAAATCTTTCCCCTCCTAAGTACAACACTTTCTCTTTTGCTGCTTACATTGGAGCGGCAATAGTAAATGTAAATGTAATCCCTCCCAAATTCGTCACTTTCCCTGCTTTTGATCACTTACGCCACCTTACCACCGAACCAGTCCCTTGCCCTCCCGCCACCTCGTCTGCCCTTCCGACCTCCCTCTGTAAGATATTCAAATGGTTACCTCAAAGCTCAAGATTCACCAGCACCCTGGCCCTCATCTGAAGCCGACTGGACTACGACAACACTTTGTATGCAGGTATCACAGCTTACCGCCTCCACGACTACAGACTATTCATAACACCGCAGCCAGACTCATCCTGGATCTCCCTAGAAAAACCAACATCGCTCCCTACCTCAGGTAACTCCACTGGTTCCTTAATGGAGGCCACAGCACGGGCGCTCAGCTCGTCTGCGCCTTGACCTCGCCTAGTGCCAGGAACTCTGGTCCACAGTATTCCCAGAGGTACTCCGCCACAGAGCTCCGTGCCTTAGACCCCACATGAAGCAACAACTGCAACCCCACATCACCACGCCCCACAGACGGACCTTTCCCCTTCATTCACTGCCGTTTCACCACCACCCCATCCAGGGGCGTAACACAGGCCCCCGCATCCCCCGCGGTGCAGAGGGCCCCGAACTCCAGTGGGCCCTCTCAGCACTGCACTCTGGCCAGAGAGCTCCTGATTGAGGCTGGAGGGGGCCCCTCTTCGTACCATGCAGGGAGGCCCCCTCAATTTTCGTTACGCCAGTGACCCCCATCACCGAACACCACCTCATTGTACAACGCTAAGCCAACCCTAGATGCTGACACCCCACCCCACCAGATCAACTCAACTGCCTCCTGATCAACACCAGATCACTCTGCAAGCACGCCATCGAAATCTGAGACTCCATCTTCAACATTTCCCCTGACGTGACCTTCATCATCGAGACTTGGCTCACGCCCACTTCTGCCCCAGACACCGCAACTGCAGACCCCACCGGGTACAAGATGAAACACAGAGACCACACCAACAGACATGGTATAGTATAGTGGCAGAGAGTGCAATGGTGCAGAGTAGTTGGCATAGAGTGCAGTAGCTTAGAATGCATTGGCATTGAGTAAAGTGTTGTTGAATGTATTTATTTTGTTTTTAATTTCTTAAATTATTTTTGTATTTTAATTTATTAATTTTATTTATTGATATTGTATATATTTTTTGTTTTGAACAAGTTTGAATAATTTTAAGTTGTTAGGAATTTAAAGGTTTGTTTAAAATAATTAGGAGTTGGTTTGGTGCATGTATCCCTTTCTAAGTCCAACATTTCCATATTTTTGCTTATGTTGGAGTAGGAATAGTAAAGGTAACCCCTCTAAAATCCAGCACTTTCCATACTGTTGCTGAGATTTGAATAGGAAAAATAAATCTTTCCCCTCCTAAGTACAACACTTTCTCTATTGCTGCTTACATTGGAGCGGCAATAGTAAATGTAATCCCTCCCAAGTTCATCACTTTCCCTGCTTTTGATCACCTACGCCTCCTTACCACCGAACCAGTCCCCTGCCCTCCCGCCACCTCGCCTGCCCATCTGATCCCCCTTTGTAAGATATTCAAATGGCTACCCCAAAGCTCAAGATTCACCAGCACCCAGGCCCTCATCTCCAGCTGACTGGACTACGACAACACTCTCTATGCAGGTATCGCAGCTTACCGCCTCCGACGACTACAGACTATTCATAACACCGCAGCCAGACTCATCCTGGATCGCCCTATAAAAACCAACATCGCCCCCTACCTCAGGGAACTCCACTGGTTCCTTAATGGAGGCCACAGCACGGGCGCTCAGCTCGTCTGCGGCGGTCTGCGCTTGGACCTCGCCCAGTGCCAGGAACTCTGGTCCACAGCATTCCCAGAGGTACTCCGCCACAGAGCTCCGTGCCCTAGACCCTGCATGCAGCAACAGCTGCAACCACTCATCACCACGCCCCACAGAGGGACCTTTCACCTTCATTCACTGCCGTTTCACCACCACCTCATCACTGACCACCACCTCATCGTACAACGCTAAGCCAACCCTAGATGCTGACACCCCACCCCACCAGTTCAACTCAACTAACTCCTGATCAACACCAGGTCACTCTGCAAGCACGCCATCAACATTTGAGACTCCATCTTCAACATTTCCCCTGACGTGACCTTCATCACCGAGACCGGGCTCACCCCCACTTCTGCCCCAGACACCGCAACTGCAGACCCCACTGGGTACAAGATGAAACACAGAGACCACACCAACAGACATGGTATAGTATAGTAGCAGAGAGTGCAATGGTACAGAGTAGTTGGCATAGAGTGCAGTGGCTTAGAATGCATTGGCATTGAGTAAAGTAGTGTTGAGTGCATTGGCATAGAGTGCAGTGATTTAGAGTAGAGTGGCGTAGAGCGCAGTGGTGTAGAGTGCATAGGTGTTAAGTGCATGGGCATAGAGTGCATTGACATAGAATGCAGTAGAGTGGGGTAGAGTAGAGTGGTGGAGAGTAAATTGAAGTGGTATAGTGTGCAGTGGCGCAGAGGAGAGGGGTACAGAGTAGAGTGGCGTAGAGTTCAGTGTTAGAGAGTGTAGTGTTGCATAGAGTGTTGTATAGTGCAGTGGTTTAGAGCTGGGTGGCATAGAGTGAATTGCATTAGAGTGCAGTGGAGTAGAGTGGTGCAGAGTAAAATGACATAGAGTGCAGTGGTGTAGAACAAAGTGCAGTGGCGTGAGTAGAGTGCTGCAGAGTAGAATATAGTGGGGTACAGTGCAGCTGTGCAGAATAGATAGGCATAGAGTGCAATGGCGTAGAGTGCATTGGTGTAGAGTGCAGGAGTGTATAGTGGAGTGATGAGAGTGGAGTGACGCATGGTAGATTGCAGTGGTGTAGAGCTGAATGTCGCAGAATGGAATATAGTGCAGAGGCATAGAGTTAAGTGGTGTAGAGTGGAGTGGCACAGAGTAGAATGTAATGGTGTAGAGTGAAGTGGTGTACAGTGCAGTGTTGCAGAGTAGACTGTCATAGAGTGCAGTGGTGTATAGGTGAGTGCTTTGGCATGGAGTGCAGTGGTGCACAGTGGTATAGAGTACAGTGGTGCAGAGAAGACTAGAGTGGCATAGAGTGCAGTGATGGAGAGTAAAATGGCATAGAATGCAGTTGCGTATAGTGCAGTGGCATAAAGTGTTGCAGAGTAGAGTATAGTTGCATAGACCATAGTTGCGCCAAATGCAGTGGTGCTGAATGCAGTGACACTGAGTGCTGTGGCATACAGTGAATTGTTTTAGAGTTGAGTGGAGTGGTGAATGGTAGAGGACAGTGGTGTAGAGTAGAGTGGCATAGAGTGCAAAGTAGATTAGGGTGGCATAGAGTGGATTGGCATAGAGTGCACTGGCATAGAGTAGAGAGGGACAGAGTAGGGTGCTTTGGAGTAGAGTGCAGTGGCATAGAATGCAGTGTTGCAGAGTAGAGTGGCGCAGAGTGGAGTCGTGTAGAGTGTAGTGGGAAAAAGTGCAGTGGTGCATAGTAGAGTAGTGAGGGGTAGAGTGCATTGGCATAGAGTTGCATGGTGTAGAGTAGAGAGGGGTAGAACGAAGTGGCGAATAGTGGAGTGTTGCAGATTAGAGTGCAGTGACGTAGACTGGAGTGGAATGCCGTAGTGTGGAGTGGTGCAGAGTAGACTGCTGTGGTGTGGAGTGGTGCAGAGTAGAGTGGAGTGGTGTAAAGTGAAGTATGCTTGGTGTGGTAGCATATTGCTACTACAGGCAACGCATCTTCAGTTGAAATGACCATTACATTTGCACAGACATACAGTTTTACTGATAAACGTATACAGCACGCAAACGATAATGTGTGGGAATGGCATCACCTAGTGAACTGATTTGTTTTGATCTCATTAAAATATTTGGTTCCACCGCACTTCTGAACTACCAAATAAACTTGCTTAATTTGTGCTTTTTTAATTCTGAAATACTCTGAGATATCTGCACTGTTAATTTACAGACATTAATTTAGCTGTGTGGTAGAAAAAAATAACATCGCACAGCTTCTTCAAGCCCAACTTCAGTAGCCAGCATGGTTGTCACATAAATCCTCTGACTTTGAAGTCAGAGAAAGAAAAGTAAACACAAAGCTCCCGGGGAAGACATTTGACCTTTGTCTTTGAATGCACAGCAAATGTGACAAGATTAGAACAAGATTTAAAGGCCTGTTAAAATTGAGCACTGGTGGAAGAATGCAGTAAATCAGGTGTGGGCAACAGAAGGGGAAAACTCAAGCTGGACAGCCTAAAGCAAAAGAAGACAGCAAACAGTGAGCAAGCAAATACAAGTTACAAACCACAAAGCCAATGGAAAGCAATGGGCATTCCCAGGAAAACTTCCCGAATGTCCCCAAGATGTTGTTAGCGCAGTAGGCTTTGGCCTAAAAAGAAGTCCAATTTGGGGCAATGGCCATTATTCTTCAGGCCCTGCACTTTTTCAGGGCCCAACTGCTGCCAATTTTTCTTGTAGATTTTAAATCCAGCCTGCTCTATTTATTATTGACGAGGTATCCAACATGGCTTATATAGATGGCACCAAATGGGCAAGTGTTGACTCTAGGCCAGGCAAAAACATCTGAAGTTTTCGGTCGTCAGAAAGACCTACTTTATAGCACGAAAGCAAGTGTGCCAAGGTGGGGAACAGTGGTGATGCCCCGAATGATATTTACAATGCAGAAATACAGTAATAAGATGGAGCGATCTTCAATGGCGGCAAGAAGAAAGAGCTATTTTGATGTCTCTGCCCATCAAAGGATGAAAACATAAGATGATATTGGATATAATTTTTCAGCTATTAAAATGAATCACACTGAGCCAAGTTTTCGGTCCTGGGAAGATAAATGCATTTCAAGGCAGCTTGAAGTCTCCTCGCTGCAGTCCCAGCCCTTGCATCTTCATCGGGGCTCCGGAGCGCGTCCACCTCGGTGTTTGGATGTCTGTGGAAAACAAGAGGCAGTCGGTGGCAGGCTGTTGTTTAACTCGAGATGAAAGGGCGTTTGAATCCACTTGAAACAGGGAATGAAGGAGCAGGCCTCTTTCCCCTTCATCTGTCAAAGAAGCCACAGAATATTAACAACCAGAAATCACAGAAATCGCAATTCTAACTTTGTAAGAATAACAATGGAGAGATTCCGAACAACCCTTTTTCTGTTTTAACTTAAAAATGCGTATAAGTTGGCAAACCAAGGCGCCTGTATAAATTTGGGGGTTTGGTGTCATACAAGCACCGCTACCGGAGAGTAGCCCGGCAGTACCAACAGGCAGAGGAAAGGTGCACATGGGAAATGTCGGGAGGAGGGATAATGTGTGGAATTCTGGGAAAATGGATTTCACACCTTATCTCTCATTCCGACCTCGGAACTCAGAACGAGGCAGTGTTAATGTCCGCGGTGACACCACTTGGAGCATTTAAAGGATTTACCCGGGATAAATGCTGGCCCCAGCCAGCCACAAATTATCTTTTAACTGGATTCCACAAGGAAGCTCTGCATCAGCCGACAGAGATGTCAGCTCGAAATAATCCTCGGATTCTGACAAATCTTGATTGTTGCGATTTATAGTAAGGAACACTTTGTTGTCCTGTGTGGAGAGGAGCAGGCATGACCCCAAAGATCCAGGAATGATCCAAAACAGAGCACAGCGGGTAAGGAAACCTGAGGGGGCCAGGCGTACACTACACAGCGTTTTAAAAATAAAAGCTGAGGGTGTAGAGCGAAGGTGGCTGAGGAGCCCCCCAGGAACAAGAGTCCAGGAGGATGTGAACTCTGAATTACACCCCTGGCAAGGCACACCTGACCGTAGATATCTGCATGCAGGATACCTGCATGAACCAACACCTCCTAGAGCCACAAGCGTCTTGCCGATTGTCTCGCCGGGCATGTACCAAGAAGACTTCACTTGTTCAGAGGGCCAAGGGGCTGCAAGGAGCCTTCCAGAACTGCAAATGTGGTGAGCTTGGATCACCCTTAACCAGCCCAGTTCAATCCCCGACAATAAAGAGCATCAATCTGCTCATTTCTAGCAGGGCAGGGACAAAGAATGTGTTCCCTTCTCTCCAGCACTGGGTCATGATCAGTTGGATGTCTCCAATCCCCCTGAATTTGGAACCATTGGAACAATTTCTCCAGCCCCCACCATTCTGGATTTATCACCATCGTGGCAGGAGGCGGACTCTAAATCCTAGTTTCCAGTCCAAACTGAAGAAACTGTCGATCCAGAAGTGTCCCCCTGTCCTATGGGGGAAGTCACCAACAAAACAATCTTGAGGAAGACTGCATAGTCTTGAGGTACCACCTTTGGAAGTTTTGGTACAGCGTGAGCACCCTGTTCAAGTGATAGACGAATACTTCAATGAATCTCAGCCACTGGTAATCACTCTGCCCGCCTCCCAGTCCATCATTATTTTGCACACCATGCCACTTCTGTTTGGACCCAGCCATATGCAAACCCTGCTCAAATGGGAACAGTTATTCCTGAATTGCCAGGCCAAGTCCTCCCTGCACTGGAACAAAAGCAACCCAGGACCCGTTTTGTCCTAGTTAGGGTTCATCAGCCAGGCATTTCAGCAACCATTCCTATTTAACAACTGTGTAGTATGTCAGATTGTCCACTAGTTTCCCTACTGAATGGTGCTCAGCGTACTTGACACCTACCCTCATATGCCAAGTTCCTATGCCCAGCGCCCTTTTAACACGACATCAAGATATTCATTTAAACTATACTGTTCGAACTTCTCTGTTAATTTTTCTTGCATGGGTAATGAGTCTGGTGGAGAGGGGTTGGGTGGGACACCGGCATTCTGTAACTGCACTTTATCCCCATTGCTTGTCCAGCACGTTAATGGCCTTGTTTTGTTCAGTCAAAATTCAGGTTAAATTAATATCTGGAATTTTTGGTGATATATTTCATATGGTGGTCAAGACTGAAAGTGCTACTTAAAGTGAAGCCTAGGAATTTGGCCATATTAAGAGAGTTCTGGTCTACATCCACAGCTTTCCTTCTACCTCCCAGCTCTCTCTCCCTCTTCCTTTGTTAATACTGTTGACCACCTCTCTTAGGGGCATATTATCAAGAAACAGGCGTTAAAATTATCGCCACTTTAGCGGCAGAAAACTGCTGCTTAATAGGCGATAATGGGCTTGATAATATGCCCTTGAGAATTTCCATAGAAGCCCATGTCCTGGTGTCAACATGGACTTCTATTGGAATTCTCTGGGGCATATTATCAAGCCCATTATCGCCGCTTTAGCGGCAGTTTTCTGCCGCTAAAGCTGCGATAATTTGAACGTCGTGCTTGATAATATGCCCCCATGTCTATCACTGGAAGATCTATTTCATCTACAAAGATTGCTCAGGAAGACTCGTTTGGATGGACTTTCTCTCATACACTCCCCATCTGAAGCATTGAAATATAATTTGCAGTATAATATAATTTTCCTACATGTGACCATTATTAAATAGGTAAGCCCCTAAAAAATGTTGAAGTGATTAGAAAGCGAGCACCGATTGTTCAGCACACATATTCCTTACTATGGAAAGCAAATTGGCTACTCATGTAACACTCCTACTCCAGCCGACCAATTATGAAGCTACAGATCATTAGAAGAAAATCACCCTTTTTCTCTTTCAGGATTTCTCATTAAATGAGCAGAATATTATGGGTCAGATTCATCAAAATGTCATGCAAAACAGCAAGACACCGTCACCTTCCCCCGCGGTTCTATTACAAAATGTTTTGAGTAGTGACGAGTAGGGATGCCTCATTCTCTAAGGTACCTTTACATCCTTCTCAAGGCACACCAAAACTCCACCCACTATACCTGCAGATTCTGCAGATTGAAAGACAATGGATAGGATAGGCTTTGTGAGCACTTTGCCTCTGCCCTGTACATGATAACAGATTGTTGTTCACGTTCTCAGCTTACACTTGAAATTCTGTTTGAACATAATGTGCAAGGTCGATCGACAATGTCTCTTGTTATTCTCTTCTGGTCAGTCCCTATTACCTAGGCAAAACATGTTAGCAACAGCTGCCATATGGATGAATCGTGCTTTGATATGACATGGTTGCATGTTTTTGAAACGCATTTGAAGAAAGCCGTTCCATGGAGCTGAGTTCTGCTGTTCCTATGAGGTAAACCTCTTTGCGTTTAGGCCGTCAGGTAGGGGGTCAGCTGATAATGCCTAGGGATCTTCTGTTATATAAAATAACTTCTTACTGCCAAGGGGAGGGTGATTAAACCTATTTATTTTGCCTTTTTCACAGTCTTCATTAAATGACGGCTCCTTTTGTATTCTATGGTTGTGTAACAATGCTGATGATGCTAGCTTTATGCATTTTGATGCTGCTCATGGTTCGCATACTGTTTCACAAATCACTATAGTCATTATAAACATTTTGAACTTATTTAGTGACTCTGATTATTCTTATTGTGGACAAGTACGAGAGAGCGAAAGATTGTCTTGTTCTGCGCTGCCTGGGGGTAGTCCGGGGGGGTGGTCTTGGGGGGTGGGTAGTGGTCCTGGGGGTGGAGGTAGTGGGTGTTGTGGCCCTATTGGGGCTCCAAGCTGCATGATTAGTAGCTCCATGGCATCTGTTGGTCTTAAGATGTGGCTCCGGGCTGGGCTCCCTTTCTACTGCAGGTTTTCGTCCTACTTAAGACCAGGAAAAACCAGGTCTTAAGTCCCTGCTGCTAATGTGCCTTATCGCCTGTTTTTGGCCCACATCGCTGATCTGGCTGTCATTGAGAATATTCCAAAGTGGTGTCATCGTGAGTTTTTGGACGGGAACGCATATGATTAGCGTTAGTGGTCGCTGTCAGCCTTGGTGATGTTTTTAGCGGCAGCTATTGCAGGTAAACTGGCAATGTCGGCTGTTAGCGCAGGCTTGTGAATAGGGCAATGAATCTATCGCCACTTTCGTGGCGGGAAAGTGCCGCTTACTCGGCGATGTGTCCTTGAGAATATGCCCCTTAGTCTGTGGAGCCTTTTTGTAGCCCTGCTACATTTTCTGTCTCTGTGCAGCATCAGAATAAGTTAAACACTATCATATTGAAAGATATGGGACTTTGAAGTTGCCAGTTTTAATATATTTCAATCATTTTGAGAGGCTTTAAAAACATTGATGTGTTTCAATTGAACGCCATGCCACAAGCAGACTTCTGACACTAGGCATTTTGGTTACACTCCTCCAGGTTTTCTATGGTCCGTGTCCTTGCATCTTCTCTCCTCTGGCCCCAATACAAGTCCTTCTTTAGTCTCTGCTTTTCTAGCCAGTAACTCCTCCTCTCTCCAATCTCCATTTATTTTCTTTCCTTTCTCCTCCGTCTTACCACTCTTTTATTTTAATTTTTTGTCGCTTCTCACTTTCTCCTACTATATGTAGGTCTACCCTTCCAGTAGACTGGAAAAGTCAGTTAAAAGCCATTTCAGTTACTGATAGATACTGGTTGCAGAAACTGATTATCCAGAGTAGTTTTTTTTTTATAAATTTTTTTATTGTAAAGATTGAAAACACCATTGAGATGACAGCAAGTATCATAATACATAGCATTGAGACACAGTAAAACACTGACCAGTTGCCACAGGCTTTCAAACTCTCTCTGACAATTAGTGTTTTTTTCCTATGTGTCAAAACCTATTTTGCAAATGAGTTTTCTGTTCGTTATTTGGAAGGGGCGTGTTTAGGGCATCCCTTCCAAATTCCGATTCAAAGAGGTATGTATGAATGTTTTGTGACCCTGAATGCGGGCAAAACATTTGCATTTTACCATCATCTTCAAGTTGGTGGTAACCCATTCGCAAATTGGAAGGGGTCCCCAAGGGACCCCTTCCCCTTTGGGAATGGTGACAAAAACGTGTTTTAAGAGCAGGCAGTGATCCCATGGACCACTGCCTGCTCTTAAAAAATGAAAAGAAAACTTTTCATTTTTTTCTCTTAAAAGCAACCCGTTTTCCTTTACGGAAAAGTGTGCTGCTTTTAAAAAAAATTGATTGTTTTACTGAAAAGCAATCACGAACTCGGTGGTCTGCTGACCCTAGCATGCTACCATCCCCGTGATTTAGCGATTCCTAGGGGGTCGCCAATTGTGACCTACCTCATTAATATTAATGAGTTAGGTCGATTTGCGACCCCCTAGGAATGGATAAATGAAACTCTTGGAGTTTCATATATTAGGAATAGCGATTACCTAATTGCGTTTCACTGAAAATCTCAATTAGGTAATCGCTATCCCTAATGTTGAAACAAGTGGCCCGTAATTCCAAAGAAAACAGACATCGAAGATGAAATAAGGATTATGTCTGTCCACAGAGATCTGGAGAATCCCTGATGGCAAAGGTAGCAGTTCAGACTGGTGTAAACAGATTGGAAGCATGAGCTATGGTAATGCCATACCCATCTGAGGATATTATTATAGGGATTAATAAACCACAGGCTCACCAATACTTACAAGAAACCCTGACGAAAGGTGAGGTCTAGTTAAATGAGGCCCCTTTTACTAAAGTTGACTTCCCGGTTCAGAATATATGTCAAAATAAAAGGAAGAGGAGAAAGAAGAGTGGAAAACGGAAAGGGGGTTCCTGTAGTAAATAACCAAGTGATAGTTTAGAAGATGAACTGGAAGGAAATAGAGATTTTAGGTATGTGCAGAGCGAAGATCGAGTTCCAAGAAGTAGGCTAAAGAAGAAAGAGAATCCTGCACAGGAAGGACCATCATTTTTTCTTAAGTGAGGTTTACTATACAGAAGCAACTCTAATCCTGACCAATCTCAATTACTAGTTCCAAAACCATTCCAGGAACAGGTATTACATCTGCTCCAGAGAGTGGGGATTAATTTAGTAGCTAATCTAATCCACTCATTTTGCAGGCATTGACACGCATTAGTGATTGTAGACTATGATATGATTAATCCTGAAGCAATTCGGTTTTGTCGAATAGCAATGCTAAAAACGGTCACCCCCATGATTGAGGTTTTCATGTGTACAGGATTTCCAAGAGAGCTTCATTTTTATACAAATTCATTACCAAATCTGTCAATAACTAGTTACAAAAAAAATTAAAAAAACACTTGGTTTCTCATCAACAAACTGACGTGTCAGTAGAATGGCACAAAACCACTTTGAAAACAGCTCTTAAGAAAATATTAGACGATGAAGGAAACATTTGGGACCCTGTGTGACCTCTATCACTATTTGCACTCTGTAGTCATATTTAATCCTCAACAGAACAGAATTGTCAGCATTTGAACTATTATTCAGTTGGAAACTAAGGGGCATATTATCAAGAAACGGCGTTAAAATTATCGTCGCTTTAGCGGCGATAATGGGCTTGATAATATGCCCTTGAGAATTCCCATAGAAGCCCATGTTCTGGTGTCAACATGGGCTTCTATTGGAATTCTCTGCGGCATATTATCAAGCCCATTATCGCCACTTTAGCGGCAGTGTTCTGCCGCTAAAGCGGCGATAATGTTGACGCCGTCCTTGATAATATGCCCCTAAGAACGTTGTTAGATATTGCTAAGGAAATCAGGGAAGAACAACCCAACACATAAAAAATCTAATTTATAAGGTATCGACCAAGTAAAAGAATATATACAGACATCCATAAAACCTTTGAAGCTAAATATGGAGAGAACTCAAGAGCAGTTACAACTTTATTATGATAGAACAACAAATTAAGAGAATTTAACACTGGAGACTGAGTTTTGTTGTTATTTCTGTGTAATGACAACAAAATGTTAGAAACATGGGATGGTTTCTATTAACTAGAATTATCCGACAGA
The DNA here is from genome assembly GCF_964204655.1 of Triturus cristatus. Lineage (NCBI taxonomy): Eukaryota > Metazoa > Chordata > Amphibia > Caudata > Salamandridae > Triturus > Triturus cristatus. The sequence continues at coordinate 650,611,625 of NC_140590.1, forward strand.
AGAGAGGAAAATCAATGATTTCACATCAAATTAATAAAAACACTATTTAACATCATCCTTACGTTTGTAGAACCAGTATTACCACCCGAAGAAGAAGTATTAACTGGTTCAAAATAGAAGAAGCTCAAAGAAAGGAAACACTGCTTTTGGTAGATTAATTTTCTGGTCTCTTCTCCAAAGAGCAGAGAAAAACAAACCTAATACATCACTGCATCATTACAGAGCAAAGAAAAGTTGTAAGGCAAAACATTACTCTATGCCTAAAGGCCTTAGAGAAGCCATTCAAGATAAGCGAGAAAAAAAATCACAAAGCAAATGGAATTCACCAGTGGTATTAGTGTCAAAACCAGATGGAAGTGTACGGTTCTATACTGAGTTCCAACAGGTGAATCAGATATCCCAGTTTGACACATACCCCATGCTGATGATTGATAAAATGATTGAGCAACTGGGGAAAACCCAATATAGATCCACCTGGGATCTAAATAAAGGATGTTGACAAATTTCATGTAAACTAATTCACCGTTGTACTTTTCGGGCTACATGGCGCCCCGGCCACTTTTCAGGGACTTGTGAATTTTCATTATCAACTCATTGAGGATATGCCTTTGTTTACCTTGATAATATAGTCATCTACACTAATTTCTGTGAAAACATTTAAAACACTTTAAGGCAGTGTTGGCATTTCAAGAGGTTAAATATGAAGGACACTTACTAGGCCAGAGTGTTATCAAGCACAGGCCAACAAATTACCATTCTACAAACAAAATCATTCTTAGAACTTTCTTAGGTTTAATCGCCTATTACAGATGCTTTATTTCAAGCTTGTCACATATCGCTGCACTGTTAACTGACCTGTTTGGAAGGTATAAGAACAATAGACACCTCCAGAATCTAACACCAGAGGTGATTAAGTAAAACAAGTAAAACATGTAATTTATTCTAGTCCAGACTTACAACACCCAGAATTCTTTTCAACCTTCGATCTCCAAACAGATGACTCTGGTATGGGAGTGGGAGCTGTGTTGTCTCAACCCGATAAAATTGGCAAATAAATACCCATTATTAGATTCTGAAGATGCACGCTGGTGGGAAGATCCAGGATACAGGTAGGTAAAGACACAGGTAGTTTATTAAGGAACCTATTATAAGTAAGGGAGCACCACCGGGAGCTAGGATGTAACCAGCTTAGCTCCCAAATGTAGAAATAAACTACAAACAATAGGTCTACAACACTCAACATAATGGTATCACACATACCACATCACTCACAACATTTCATGCCATGCTAGAATGGAAAACGCACCAGATTTGGACAGAAAACAGAATACACACTGGTGGTGTACATTAACCATAAATTATTTCTTAAGGAAACTTGGTACAGTATTCCTCAATCAAAAAGGAGTACTTAGCCATCAAATGGGCTATCAAGCCCTTAACATAATAGAGGGGAGACACTTTTTCCCTGCACTGACCATGCTCTTTTAACTTGGCAGGCAAAAAATGCCAAATCTCATACTCTAAGATGATTTTTAGAGCTACAACCATATAAATAGAAGGTTATTCACAGTTCCGGCTAGTTCCAAAATAATGTAAATTTTCTTTCACCATTTGCAATTGAAATTCTTCACAAAAGGAAGAAAATAAAGGGAGAGAAATTTCTGAAGTTGAGATGAGATACTATATGAGAATTCTTAACTGAAGATGAAGGCTGAGGCCAGGAGGGAAACACAGGGGGCATATCTACAAGGCAGCGATATAAAATTATCGCCGCTTTTGCGGCCGTTGTCGGACGAAAAGCGGTGATAATTTTATCGCTATATCATCAAGGTCACGCTATCGCATGAAACCTTGCCTTAGCGCCTGAATTCCTAACGCCCATCTTTGCATCTCTAATGAGATGCAAAGTGGGCGTTCCTCCTCAGGATAACGGGAGAAATGTCGCTAAGCGACATTTCTCCTATTATCAAGCCTCACGCAAAGCAGCTTAGCGACAAGAAAACTAGCGATAACCTCTGTTATCGCTACTTTCCTTACGCCTGCTTTGAAACTGACTTAGCCATGATATCCTGTGGAAGGTGGATATCATGGCTAAGTATGTGAGGCCCTATCAGCAAGCTATCGCCTAACTTTGTGGGATTATTGCCGGGTTTCCAGCGATAATCTCACGTTTGGCAGTTAGCACTAGGATTTTTATCGCTTTTGAGATAAGCGTTGCTAATAGCACGCTATCTCAGCGATAAAAATCCACGCTAGCAGGCAATAATTATCCTAGCGCTAATTGCGCTTAGCGATAATTATCGCCGGTTGTTGCTGATATGCCCCCAGGTTTGCACAGCCATTAGGAGAACCTATAAATAAAAAGAGAAAATGAGAAGGGACTAAAAATAAAAACATTAGAAAGAACATAAAGACATGAGCAGACAGGAAGGAAACAGTATAAAGACAGGAGCTGACCAGAAAAGAAAGTGCACCAAGACAGAAGGGAGGGGGATTATGGGGTGTAAACCTCAATACTAAAGAAGAACTTGTGTTGGGGCAGTGGAGAGAAGACCAGTGGTGCTGGAACTAGGGGTGTGGGAGATGCTGCAATACCCTGACAAAATTTCAAAGATTGTACATGAAAAATGTACTATAAGAGGCCCTTCAAATGTTTTTCTTCTGGCATCATTTGTTGTGATTTCTAAGACAGACTGTCACATATCCCATATGCCTGCAGTGAGGTGACATTATTGGCCAGCACCCCCGCTCTAAAAATGGTTACAGTACCATTGGAGACTATGTACCCGATTCACAATGGCAAAGTTAGACCAAACGTCTAATTTAGACCAAAAGTCTAACTTTAGTACTTTTCGGTATTCACAGAGGGACTTATGAGTAGTATCATTATGCCAGCAGAGGTTCCACACTCGGGCTGAGGTTCCGCACCCGGGACGGAATCTCTGCCCTGAGGGTGGAATCTCCGCACTTGTGCAGAATCTCTGCTCTTGGTTCAGAAGCCTCGAACTCGTACAAAATGCCTCACTTAAAATAGAAAACAGCTATATATAGACACCGAGCTTTCACATATGTGTAGGAAATGTGCATGTAGGTAATAGTAGCGGATGACAACATGTTAATAAAAACATTGGATTGAATAATGAGTGATGTACACTTATTATTTGGAGGTGAAAAAACGAAGGTTGTTCACCAACAGTGTAGATGTATCAAGTATGAAACAATACCATAAACCTATTCATATGACCCATCAGTTGGCAAGAAGAACATCACAAGCTTATTTGCTACAACATCTCTTCTACAGTTGCACATTTAACAATTAGTTATGTGTGATGTAGTCTTCCATAATCAGTTCAAATGTGAATGTTATACACAAGTCAAAACCTCTAATCAAACCTCAGATTTCTCCCAAACATTACACACACATGCACGCACACACACACACACACACACACACACACACACACACACACACACACACACATACACACACACTTGTCAGTGCTTACCATCCCCCACGCAGTTCCAGCAGAATATTGTTAACCCAACAGCCAATCACAGCCTGGCTGCGTACATAAAATATGAGCTGCCACACACAAACAGTTTCAGACCTTACTTGTTGCCTCGTTTAATGATACAGAATGATTCGAGGAGAAGAAAGAGGAGGACTAGAGCTGAGAGGATCTTCAGACAAAGGATCAACCATTTCCCCCGATGTCATCTTGGACATGGTTTCTGAGTGAGAGCAGGAATTGACTCTGAAACATGCCGCTCCCTCGCCATCCTAGCCTATGTCAAGATCTGCAGCTCTATGTTTCTTTGCTACTCGGTCATTCCAGAGGGTGTCCAGTGACATTGTGGGCATTTCTAAGGCTAGCCAGTCCCGATGCTTGTGTCAGGTTCTAAGCTACATAAATAGGAGAGTGCATCTCTACATAGGTATGCTACATACACTAGCAGGAAGGCAAAGGGTTGCCTGGGATTTCTACCTCTTTTACAGCTTCCCATGTATGGTAGGTGCAATAGATTGCATGCATGTGGCACTTCAGTCACTTCTCCACTTTACACACATCTTCTGCAACAGATACGGCTGGCACTCCATGAACGTGTAGAGTGTGTGTGGATTGTCAGCGGCTGCTTTACTGATGTGTATGCAGTGTTCCCAGGCAGTACACATGAAAGCTACATATTCCACAGGTCTCCTCTTGTCTGGTGGCTGGTAGCTGGAGATTTTGGCAACATGTGGCTTCTGGGTAAGCAATACTCAGACACCAGAAAAGTCTGATATGAATAAATGTTGTTTTAATATACACAACTATTACAAATTGTTAATTCTCATGACACATACATCACCCCAAAAAGACACTGCATGTATCATTTCATACATTATGAACTCTACAGAATCAAGAAGGATGTGTACAAATATTTTCTAATTTTCCACATCAGGTGATGCTGCATATGCCCTCTCCCCTCATCTCCTCACACCATACAGACGTGCAATCACTGTACCACAGCATAGGTACAATAGGGCCCACATATGTAAATGAGCCATCATAGAGCTCAAGTTTGGTCTCCTACAGTTGTGATTAAGATGTCTTGACCATACAGGCGGGTACTTCTGTACTCTCCCCTGAAGTTGTCTGCAAGATAATAGCAGCTTGGTTTATCTTTGCTTTTCCAGTGTTTTTACAACTACTTGTGGCACTTTAACTTGCTGTTTACATTGTAGGAGCTGTGTTATAGCTCCGGGGGGCATTTTAACTGCAGAAAAGCATTTTCTAGGTTAGCAGTCCACTCATTGGACGCCGACACTCACACCAGAGTTTAATAGGGGCGGTTGACGTGACCGCACAGAGGGCAACCCGCTGGCACGCCGAAGGTGCACCAGAGGCAAGCCCATCTGCGCCCGTCCGCGCCCGACTGGGGCCAGGGGCCATAATCCCTGCTGTTTTTTCTAGGGAAAAGTATACATATACCTCGGACCGCTTAAATATCTCAGAGGGACCCTCTCTAGTAAGTGTCTTCATTCTATTTGGCCGGTTAGCGATGTTAACTATTGCCCCCATTGCCCTTTTAAATTTCGTCCAATACTATTAAACCCATAACAGCTAGACCTTCTCAGTATGCACTTAAAATGCTCTTGCTTAACTGCAGGTCAATTTCTAAACACTCTGTTGAAATCCGGATATTACCGGATGAAGAGTGTCCAGTTGTTTTATTTTTAACAGAGACCTGGCTGAATATTGAGGCAGACCCTGACCTCGTTCAGGCATTTCCCCTTGGGTATGCTATTCAGAGGCAAGATCGGGATTTAGGAAGAGGAGGCGGCATTGCTATCATATTTAAAACCAAATTAAACTGCTGCACTTCTGCAGGCCCTTTACCTGATTGTAAGAGCATTCTATTTGCAATCGGTCTCTCCCATGTTTGCACTCTTTCAGGGATTTTAATCTATTGACCCCCCAGGTGCCTATGGACAATTCTGTAAGGCCCTCCCTGATGTAGCAGCCAACCTAGCTAGCTTACTCCCCAATTTTACTTTATTAGGTGATTTGAACTTTCATTTCGATGACCTCTCACACCCAGCCACCTGCAAGCTGGTTGATGGCCTGGGGGCATTCCAATTTAGCAAAAACCAAAGGAAATGATGGACGGAGTGTTGAACATTGCAAGCACTCACTCCCAGTCAACTGATCTGGGTTTAATCCATCACCGTTCTTTAGCCCACTTTGCCACCCCAGTTCAGACATGGCCATATACAAATCACTCTGACCCTGTGCCTCATGGGAACAGTCCAGCCCGAACTGCCAAGCCATGTCTTCCCTGGACCGGAAACAAGCTTCCTAGGACCGGTTTCTGGCATTTCAGCCATCTTCAGCCAGGCTTGCTTGAATCCAGTGGCAAAGTGAGCAAGGGACTCACGTCTGAGCATACCCTGCCAACTTATGGCGAACAAAGCAAAAACCAAATGCTCAGACGTAAGTCCCTTGCTCACTTTGCCACTGGAAACCGGTCCTAGGAAGCTTGTTTCCGGTCCAGGGAAGACATGGCTTGGCAGTTCGGGCTGGACTGTTCCCATGAGGCACAGGGTCAGACTGATTTGCATATGGCCATGTCTGAACTGGGGTGGCACAGTGGGCTAAAGAACGGTGATGGATTAAACCCAGATCAGTTGACTGGGGGTGAGTGCTTGCAATGTTCAACACTCCGTCCATCATTTCCTTTGGTTTTTGCTTTGTTCGCCATAAGTTGGCAGGGTATGCTCAGACGTGAGTCCCTTGCTCACTTTGCCACTGGATTCAAGCAAGCCTGGCTGAAGACGGCTGAAATGCCAGAAACCAGTCCTAGGAAGCTTGTTTCCGGTCCCGGGAAGAAATGGCTTGGCAGTTCGGGCTGGACTGTTGCCATGAGGCACAGGGTCAGACTGATTTGCATAGGGCCATGTCTGAACTGGGGTGGCAGAGTGGGCTAAAGAACGGTGATGGATTAAACCCAGATCAGTTGACTGGGGGGTGAGTGCTTGCAATGTTCAACACTCCGTCCATCATTTCCTTTGGTTTTTGCTTTGTTCGCCATAAGTTGGCAGGGTGTGCTCAGACGTGAGTCCCTTGCTCACTTTGCCACAGGATTCAAGCAAGCCTGGCTGAAGACGGCTGAAATGCCAGAAACTGGTCCTAGGAAGCTTGTTTCCAGTCCAGGGAAGACATGGCTTGGCAGTTCGGGCTGGACTGTTCCCATGAGGCACAGGGTTAGACTGATTTGCATATGGCCATGTCTGAACTGCGGTTGCAGAGTGGGCTAAAGAATGGTAATGGATTAAACCCAGATCAGTTGACTGGGGGTGAGTGCTTGCAATGTTCAACACTCTGTCCATCATTTCCATTGGTTTTTGCTTTGTTCGCCATCAGTTGGCAGGGTATGCTCAGACGTGAGTCCCTTGCTCACTTTGCCACTGGATTCAAGCAAGCCTGGCTGAAGATGGCTGAAATGCCAGAAACCGGTCCTAGGAAGCTTGTTTCCGGTCCAGGGAAGACATGGCTTGGCAGTTCAGGCTGGACTGTTCCCATGAGGCACAGGGTCAGACTGATTTGCATATGGCCATGTCTGAACTGGGGTGGCAGAGTGGGCTAAAGAACGGTGATGGATTAAACCCAGATAAGTTGACTGGGGTGAGTGCTTGCAATGTTCAACACTCTGTCCATCATTTCCTTTGGTTTTTGCTTTGTTCGCCATAAGTTGGCAGGGTATGCTCAGACGTGAGTCCCTTGCTCACTTTGCCACTGGATTCCAGCAAACCTGGCTGAAGACGGCTGAAATGCTAGAAACCGGTCCTAGGAAGCTTGTTTCCGGTCCAGGGAAGACATGGTTTGGCAGTTTGGGCTGGACTGTTCCATGAGGCACAGGGTCAGACTGATTTGCATATGGCCATGTCTGAACTGGGGTGGCAGAGTGGGCTAAAGAACGGTGATGGATTAAACCCAGAACAGTTGACTGGGGGTGAGTGCTTGCAATGTTCAACACTCCGTCCATCATTTCCTTTGGTTTTGGCATTCCAATTTAAACAAATAGTTATTGGTTCCACTCACTCAAAATGCTATTTACTTCAAAGATCAAGGATCTACTGGTTAAGGACCCTTACTGGTGCCCTGGTTGGACCATTCTTGATTCCCTTCACTTCGGCCCATCTGGCCTCCATTATGCCGTCTTCGACGGCCAGAAGACAGATACGTCTATGGTCTAAACTTCCAGTAGAACTTTAGACGTCAATCCTTAAAAACACCAGACCTAAACCTGACCCGAATCCTATCAGTGCCAATGACAAGCTTAATGAATGGCTTGAATCAACATTAGACCTTGTCCTCCCTAAAAAAATGATTTATAATAAGGTTGGAGCTAACCAAACTGCTTGGTACTCCCCTAAGCTCCATGAGCTTAAGCAAACCTGCAAAAAACTGGAGAGAATATGGAGAAAGGACTTCTCCCCTGCCAACAAAGTTAAATACAGGGATGCGATTAAAATTTATAATGAAGAAATTAAATCTGCTCAAGCTCTATATTATGAAGAGAGAATTATGCTGGCATCTAATTCCCCTCGCAAAATCTCTCCTTAAACCGCGCTCCCCTCCGGCAGTGTCTGATGATGATGCTTCTCGCTGCAACAGACTGGCAGAGTTTTTTCTTAATAAAATTCAAGATATTTACACCTCCTTCCCTCAGGTTGCGGTCCAGCAGAACCCACCTCCACTGGATAATGGGTCTCGAACTTCTGAATACTCATTGGAGGAAATTCCACATCTGAACCTGTAATCATTACGAAGTATCTCAGACCGATTAAAATCTGGCTCTCCTACAGACTCAGTTCCCCCTGCCATCCTGAATCAAGTCTTTGAAACGGTATCCCCAGTTATACTAGATTTGATTAACGCCTCATTTTTGATGGGAGTTGGTCCACCCCCCTTGGAAATGCGCCATGGTGAAAGCGCTGCTAAAAAAAAAAAAATATCTTGACCCTGTACTTCCTGGGAATTACCGCCCTATATCACTACTGCCAGGGATCAGTAAGATTGCTGAGAAGCATGTTAACTCAGCTCTCTCTGTATTCTTGGAGAGCCGTAGCTACCTTCATCCTTCACAGACTGGATTCAGACCCCAACAAGGTACTGAAACCGCCCTCTTGGCAGTGGTGGAAGAATCTGGGAAGATTTTAGATGACGGAGGCTGTGCTGCTATTATTCTCCTGGATCTCAGTGCAGCGTTTGACACTGTTAATCACCATACGCTGATCCAGAGGCTTAGGGATATGGGAGTGACCGGGGGGCCCTAAAGTGGCCGCAATCCTTTCTGGAGGGTAGGTCTTTCTAAGTTGTTTAAGAAGACACTATCTCAGAACACATGCCCCTCAGCTGTGGTGTCCCACAGGAGTCTTCCCTGAGCCGCACTCAATGTCTACATGAGCCTTTTGGCAGAGATAGTGAATCCTTTTGGAGTCCAGATTGTCACCTACGCCGATGATACATAGCTTGTTGTTTCTCTCAACCATCTCGACAACACGTGGCAATCTGGATGGAGCGCTCATATTTGAAACTGAATGGGGCTAAGACGGAGCTGATGCTCCTTGGCAAATCTCCTACTTTTAATGTGGGATCGCTATGGCCAATCTGCCTTGGTCCTGCTCCTATTCCCAAGGACCAGATTAAGAGCCTGGGTATTTGGCTTGACCGCAATCTTGACTTTAAGGAGCAGGCACGGAAGGTGGCAGTTAGTTGTTATGGAATCCTTAGGATGCTGCGAAAAGTTCTTCCTCTCCTTCCACTCCCAGGCAGAAGACTTATGGTCCAGGCACTGATTCTCTCTCGACTGGACTACGCTAAGGCCCTATACTTAGGAGCTCCACGGGATACCATTACTAAATTACAGATTGTTCAACACTGTGCAGCATGTATGCTCCTGAGGATTCCCAACCGCCAATCGGCAAAGCCTGCTCTTGATACTCTCCACTGGCTTTCCATACAGGAGAGAATCAAGTTTAAGGCTTTGTGTATCGTACACAAGACATTAGCAGGGAAGGGACCGCCCCTTAATCGATCTATCATTCTGCTTTATTGTTCGAACAGCGGCCTGCGTTCGGACAATCATCATCTGGCCACAGTCCCTAGAATAAGAAAGTAAAGAAGTGGAGGTCGTCTTTTTTCCTATAACGCCTCCAGGTTATGGAATTCCCTCCCCCTCCATGTTCGCCTTGAGGCTAACCACCTGACCTTCCGGAAATTGCTTAAAACCTTACTTTTTCCCTAATGCTGTTCGGAGTTCTTTGAATGTTCTACCATCAGCGCTGGCTCCGGGTAGCTACGCGCTTAATAAATGTTTTATTCATTCATTCATTCATTCATCTTGCACAACATTGCAGTACATTAAGGCTTACCCATACCTCTGAACCCTCACCAAGGTCTGAATCCAGGGAACTATACCATTGTCCCAAACAGAGGGTAGGGTATGCAGGTGGGACCAGCTGGTTGACACTTTTTTCTATTGAGCCACCAGTTGTGTTACAGCCTTTATGTGGTTTCACAGTCTTTTGTCAGTGATGATTGGTGGACATTTAGCACCCTGTCCATAAATTCCATCCTGCGACTACTCTGTAAGCCATACATAATGTATGTAAACAACAGCTGTTGTCAAGAGTCAAAGATAGGCCATGCAATACATTTCTTGCATATGTTAGTAATTAGTATGGACAAACTCTCAAAGGACTCCATTGTCTTAGGGGAGTGAATGTCACTGCATGTGTGAGGTATTTATTTATTTATTTTATTTGATTTATTTGAAAAGTTTTATAAAGCGTGAACATGACCCTCACGGGTATCAGAGCACTGCACAAAGTGGCGAAAGAAAGAATAAAACAACACAATGGAACACATGAGGTAGTTAAATAATCACATGGTCAAACAAAGAGGGGAACAATCAAGGTCAAGGGGCAGGGGAGTCAGCCAGACTGGAGGGACCATTACAGTTTCTGAGGGTCCATAGAACGAGATAACAAGTGAACAGAAAAGCATAAGATTCAAACAAACGGTATAAAAGAAGTATCAAATCCGGAGACAGAGGGGGCTAGGCAAGTTAACCAGGTTAATGCTGTTGATGTTCACTCAAGATAAGCCATTTGACATGGTTCTCTAAAGATGCAGGGGATGGGTTGGATCTGATCTCGGGAGGAAGAGCGTTCCAAATTCTTGGAGTAAGACCAGTGAAAGCACGATTGTAAGTTCTTTTCTTTTTAAATTTGGGAGATTTCAAAAGTAGGGTGGTTGAACTTCTTAAGTTCCGACTCAAGCCAGATAGTTCAAACTTTTTAGCTAAGTAAACCGGGGTGTTGTAATGAATAGCTTTATGCATCAAGCAAGCTATCTTGAAACATATTCTAGCTACTATAGACACAGCCAATTTAGTTGAATTAGGTCTGGAGTGATGTGGTCATGCTTTCTGGAGCCTGTGATGAGCCTGGCCGATGTGTTTAGAGTGGCTCTGAGCGGAGCCAAACTAGCTTTAGGTAGCCTAGCAAGGGTCACCAAACCATATTCCAGTCTAGAGATAACCAGGGATTGTACTGCAGGCCAGATGTCCTCGGGTGGAATGCAGGGCTTGATTTTCTTAAGGGTGTTGAGCGGAAGATTGGCTCCCCTAATAGTTGCACTAATGTGAACTTGCATATTTAGGTATTTGTCCAAGGTACTACCTAATGATTTAGCAGAGTCAACAACATGAGGGGTGCAGTTAAGAGCAGTGAGTTGTTTAAGCCAGTCCAGGGTAGCTGCAGAGTGGTTGCGGGGGGCAATCAGAAGGAATTCTCTTTTGAGAGTATTTAACAAAAGATGGTTCTGGGCTAGCCATTGTTGAGTTTGTAAGAGTGCATTATTTAAGGTTTTAATGTCCTCTGGAGAGAAGATCTTCAAATACAATTGCGTGTCCTCAGCATACATGTGGTAAGGTAAGGTATCCCCAGCCAATGGACATCTGAATATTTGTCTGCACCAAGTGTCACAATGACTTATATCTATGCATAGAGCCAGTGAGGATTGGCATTGTGTACAAGATGGAAACCTACACATATATGTGAAACAGATGAGATTGTAAATAGATGTCATCTTTAGAATTTGGGTTACCCATACTACAACCAATCATGCCTTCCCCATGGTTTATATGTGGCTTTTTTGAGGCACACTGTACTTTGGACAAAGGCCCTTACAAATATGCATTACATAGGGATGACAGGCATCAAATACAACTTATTGGTCCACTCACTGTACATTTTAGGGCCAACTAATAATCAAAATGTAACAAAATATACACTGTTAATTAGAATTGGAACTTAATGTCAGTCTTGGAGACACAGTAGTTGTGATGCTGACATATTTAGGCTAGGAATGTTTAAAAATGTAGTGGCCATGATATAATTTTTAACCATGTTGTAGCATGAGGTCTAGCACGATGGTATAGAAACATACTACACACTCCTTTTATCTCCATGTTGCACATGTGATGTGCTCAGACAGTGCTATATGCACAATGGTACAGATTCAAAACAGAGCAACAGAAGATATAGTAGCCGTGACATGAAAAGTGACCGAGAAATTACACAAATTTCAACAAAAAATTGAAAATCAAAAATATGATACATAGATAACACATGAACAAAGTCTTATTGACAGTATCAATATACACTAGATCTCCCTAGATAGACATTTGATTTTTCATTCCAAGCATAAATGTGTCTAATTTGTGATGGAGAGATCATGAAAATAGATCGCGCAATAAAATTACTACAAGGAGCAACTAGTGCTTTCTTGCATATTCCGGCGTGCTGTGTGTAATTTTTCAGTCACTTTTTATGTCACGGCTACTATATCTTCTGTTGCTCTGTTTTGAATCTGTACCATTGTGCATATAGTACTGTCTGAGCACATCACATCTGTTTTGAATCTGTACATTGTGTATTAGTCCTGTCATTCATGATATATTTATAAATCACATACGATATATGATTTTCTAATATATAGGACACCATTTTTCAAGTTTAATTGAGTTTTTGTCATTTTTTGTGTCAATGTTTACGGTCAGTAGTGTGTTTTTATGCACCATTAATTGATAGTCCTACTTCATTCTGCTCCTGACCGAAACCTGGTACTGTGATTCTTCCCTCCCTGTTCTCTTGGCCACCCTACCCCCCTCCTATGTGGCCCTGCGGGCCGACCGTCCGACTGGCAAGGCTGGCGGTGGGGTCGCCCTAATCGCTCGGTCGGAGTTGAACTTTCAACCACTCCCTTTTCCCCCTATTCCCCCTGCTGACTTCCTGGCAGTCCGCTCTCTTTCATTTTCCCCCCCCATAACTTGCCTCCTTATGTACCGCCCTCCTCAGCCCTCGCCCTTATTCCTGCCGGCATTTCAGGACCTGTTGGCTAACCTGGTGGTCAACTACACCTCGGTCTTGGTGCTAGGGGACTTCAATTACTGGCCCTCAGACCCACACGAGTGCTCAGCCTCTAAAGAATTTACAGATTATCTTTCATCCCTCAACTTCGTGTCACACATATCCGTCCCCACTCATTCCCATGGGCACACACTGGACCAGGTCTGGTCCCTTAACCTCCCTGTGGCTTCGGCTGCGGTCTCGCCGTGCCCATGGTCTGACCATACCCTCATCTCCCTCTCCATTCTCCGAAACCTGATGCCCAAAACCCCGCACACCAAAAACACCTGGGCGCGGAATTGGAATAGTCTGGATTATCCCTCCTTGACCTCCTCACTCTGCAACTCCACTCCCATTCTCGCGGGCTTATCATCCGCCTCTCAAGCCAAGGCCATTAACACCTGGCTGGCTGGAGGCTGCGACTCAGTGGCGCCTTTACGCCGCATTTCCATCCGCCGACCTAAGGACTCCAATAGATGGTTCAATGACCACCTAAAAGATCTCAAACTGAGCGCCCGTCGGGCGGAGAGGCAATGGAGGAAAAATTACAGTCCCTTATCAAAAACCCACTTCTTATCAACACTGGCTAAATACAAAACAGCAATCCTGGCTGCAAAAACCTCCTACTTTTCTTCAAAAATAACCTCTGCAAAAAACAAACCCAGGGAAATCTTCGGCATAGTGAAGGACCTGGCATTCTCAGACCGAACCTCGTCCCAAATTCCTCCTTCCCAGCTTCTCTGCGACCAACTTAATACCTACTTCTTAGAGAAAATTGCTACCATCAAGACCAACATCCCACCACCCTCGTCTGCCTTCGTTGATACCTCCCCCCCTCCCGTCCTACGCCCTTTTACCTCCATCCCCCCTCTCACTCAGGACTCTTTTTTAGAGTTACTTCCCAAAGTGAAGTCGGGGTCTCCTGCGGACGTCTGCCCGGCACGAGTCCTGCAGCAAATTTACCTCGGCTGCCCTGACCCCCCCATCGCCTTCCTCAACAGCTCTCTGGCACAGGGCGTAGTGCCCTCTGTGCTAAAGGCAGCTACAATAGTGCCCATCCTGAAAAAACCTGGCGCGGATCCTTCCATCTCAGCCAACTACCGCCCCATCTCCCTGCTACCCTTTCTGGGCAAGGTGATGGAACGCCACGTCACCGCGGCACTTAGCGCCCATGTCGAGGCAAATGGAGGATTGGCATCCCGCCAAGCCGGGTTCCGCCCCAGGCATTCGACCGAATCAGTCGTGGTCGCAGTCTTAGACAAACTCAGAAGGGGCATGGATGAGAACAAACACCAGGCACTGGTCCTCCTTGATCTCTCCGCCGCCTTTGACACGGTGGACCATACCATCTTACTTACCCGTGTCAAGGCGGCTGGTATCGGGGGATCAGCTCTGGTCTGGCTCTCCTCCTTTCTGCGGGACCGCACTCAGGCGGTTCGGCTAGGCGACTTCACGGCCACCCCTCTCCCTGTCACTTGCGGTGTTCCCCAGGGTTCCTCTCTCTCCCCGTTGCTTTTCAATCTCTATATCTTTCCTCTCATTTTCGCACTCCAACAGCTGGAGGTCACCGTTTATAATTACGCAGATGACCTCCAGCTCATCTTTGATCTATCCCCCTCTCCTCTTTCTGTCTCTAACTTCCAGTCAACTATGACATTCATCAGGGACTGGATGAACCACAACCACCTTAAGCTGAACCCGGATAAAACCGAGCTGGTTCTCACTGGTGGTTCATCCAGCCCCTGGAACTCTTTCTTTTGGCCCCCCTCTCTCGGTCCCGCACCTACCCCTTCCACCACGGTCAAAACACTCGGTGTCAAAATAAACAACCAGCTCACTCTCCATTCACAAATTAGTTCCGTGGTATCCTCTTGTTTCCTCACTCTCCGCACGATCCGCACTGTTTCCCGTTTTTTTCCCCCCCAGGCACTTAAGATCTAGTCAATGTATTATGAAGTAGTATACTCCTATAAACCATTTCTGAGTATATGGAGATGGTTTGACAAAAGTGATATTTTACACACACCACATATTGCTAACATGTCGTCCAATAGAATAGACTACCAACTTTCAAGAAAGTTATATGTCAGTTACCTTTCCAGGATCTACCATCCGCCCAGTGTGTGGTACCTGACCATATGTCACACCCGTACGTGGAGCAGAGGTCACTGTAGTATGTGTTGTCCTGGCCAACATCACAGGGCCTAAGAGGATATGAGTATCATTTATTTTGAATTCTAGTTGACACATGACAAAACCAACATATACCAGTTAAGATCACGTGTGAGGCTAATGATGGTGTTTATAAAAAATATCTATATTATTATTTTGTTCTTTTATAGTGCCTGGCTACCCACCAGGGTTTCTGATAATAATGAAGTACATGGGACCCACGTCTGGACATATATACATAACAGTTTGTGCCGATGGTTGTGGTTGATCTTCCCCATGATGTTGACTTCCTGCAAGTGCTGGAAACTCTTCTTCAGTGGGTGGATCTCCTTTGGCTTTATGTCTAAATTAAATGAAGACGTCAACAGACAAATACAAACAAATGATGATAATGTACAACTTTTTACATAGATACTTAATTGCATTTATATTACAACTATGATGTTTATTAATTCATGCACAATTTAATGTGGCAGTTACAAAATTAAATTAAAATCACCAGCACAGATGGGCCACTGTTTGTGAAGACGAAATTGGAAGTTAACATTAGTACTACTTAGGATTCTGGGACTTGTAGTGTGATAGACAAAATGAAATCCATGAGAGTCTAATTCACCATGAATATTGTGCAAACTTAAACTGACTTCCATAGTAACATTTGCAGTTCATATTACATATTTTCTAAAGGTCATAACATATTACCTGGTACCATAATAAGGTTGTCATTCATGGGCAGCCTATGCAGTAGTTGGGGGTACATGGTGGAGAGTATGTCCATTTCAAGTGGTGTAAGACGGAGATTGTTTCCAGTTTATCCACCTGGGAGAGCTCTGGCCACCTCTATCCTGGTAAACGTCTCCTTCACCTATCTCCTCTCATCCTGCCACTTCTTTCTGATGTTGGTGATGGACCGAACATCCTCCCCCAATGCACTGGCTGCAGTAGCCAACTGCTGCCATAGGGTTGCCTTCTGTGTTGCACTGCTGAAGTTTTTGTAATTCTCCACTACAAATCTGGCTATCATCTGGGTCTCCTCCTCAGTGAAGTTTTTCTTCCTCTCAATATTTAACATGCTGATGCTTGGCAAATGGCAAGGCAAGGCGCAGAGCAACCAGCACCTGTACTTGTTTGGAGAAAACAGCCTTGGATGTGTGCTGCTTTTATGTGGTTTGCAGTGCATGTGTTGTAGGTGGCATTAATTGTCTGCAGGTGTATGAAATTACACTTTCCCTGCCCTGAGTTTAGAGATTCCTCGCCAAGTGCAGAACCTCCACCTCAAGTGCAAAACCTCCACCTCAAGTGCGTAACCCCCGAAGGCATAATGATACTACTCGTAAGTCCCTTTGTGAATACTGAAAAGTAGTAAAGTCAGACTTTTGGTATAAGTCAGACTTTTGGTCAAACTTTACCTTTGTGAATTTGGCCCCAAGTAAGGATACATACCAAAAAGAGCTGGGAGAAACTAGAGCAGGACAGGAAACAGCTGATGTTTGAAGTGGGCAAAGAGAGATGCTGCACATCACCCCGGTATAGGGGAACAAGTCAGACCCCCAACCCTCAATCTCTCTAGGTACCAGAAGAAGTGGCGGAGATGACGGGTAGAGCTAATAAAGTCCCGGGCGAAGGAATAGATGAAGAAGAAGAGGAGTCTGATGAAGAGGATTGCTGGCACAGTCACCTCTGCAGAAAGGAGCAAGAAGTCACTGTACAACACTTGAGGACCAACCATGGGACAGGCAAGTGCCTCAAGTAAACAAGCATTTGCAATGCTACAGGTCTCGCATTTACGAGCGTTTGAGCCATTGGCATTGCAAATGAAAATGCCTTTTATTTATGCTTTATAAACAACACATAAATAAAAGGCATTGTCATTTACAATGCCACTAGCTCAAACTCTCGTAAATGTGAGACATAGTGCATTGCAATTACATCCCAGGACTAATACAAATCATGCCAAATATTCGGGGAAGTCTGTAGCTGCGCGCCTCAATGCATGCCATTTGTGGAAGCATATAAGTGTGTTAACGTGCAGTAAGAACTTAAGTTCCATTAAAAAGGTACAGAAATAGTAAAAGTCATTATTTATAGTAGGCAAAGCACAGAGTGTGTGACAGTGCGCTTACAGCCTAAGGCATTTTAAAGTTTATTACAATGAGGCTGTACGCTGAGTGGGAGAAGAGGAGCTGTGGGAGGGAGAAGGGAGCATGAAGGAAACAGAGATTAGGATAAGGCAGCGAAAGGCAGGCGGAGAGAAAATAAGCGAAATAAATAAATAAATAAAATATACCTTATCTTGGCCGTTTTGCGAGTGCTGTTTCCTGTGCAACGTTGATATTGGCAGAAACGATCAGGTTGTAGTTGTGAGGCGGGGCTTGCAGAATGCCCAACAGAGTTTGTCGAGCAGTGCCAAATAAAATAAGGCGCAGCTCTGCAAACTCTTTTTTTTCAATATTTCATGCTTTTAGTAAGCAGCGCTGCATGCCGCCTGTGCTGCGCTGCTTATTAACAGCATAAAATATTGAAAACATTAAGGTGCCCATTAGGATGGCAGTCGGAAAACCACCTCAACCGCCATGGTGGCAGAAATCAACCGCCCGACAGAACCGTGGAAAAACGGGCAGTACAAATAGGATCAACCGCCAAAAAAATCAGACCGCGGCAGAACGAGGCAATGAAAAACCACCGGTAGCAGGCGGAGAAGGCTAAAATCCATCCGCGGCAGTCGGATTTGCGGCGGAAAATCACCAAACCGCCACCATGACAGCGGAGACACCGCATGGAAATTAGGATATCCCTGATGTGACCGCGGTAAGTTCCGCTGTTTCTGACCGCTGCGGTCGCTAACAGTGATGAAAGGGAGAGCCGACGAAGAGCTGTAGCATAGCCACCGCTGCAGACGCTCCGCGACAAATATAGCGGTCAACAGAAAGAACTCACAACAAGGCCACAAAGTGCACACAGCAAACTAGCCATACCCCCAAAAACACACAACACACCCCAAAGACACAGCCACATGGCAACTACAAAAATACAAATCCCAGGACAACCCACACAACACACCTGACAGCGATACCCCATTTGGACACACCCATATCGCTGAGTATAATACCAGCCCCTTCCCTGAACAGAATCCTTTGCAATACTCCACAACTGAAGGGCCCAACACCAGAGCACAAAGGAGAGGCAAATCAACACACCATCACTACTCACACCACACACAGCACAACCACCACTTCCACACCTGTACCTCTAACCCCTCTGCACACCATACACACCATACACATCACCACCCTAACCACTTACACCCCTGCACCTATAACCCCTTTGCACATCACACACCATTGCAACACAGAAAATGCCCAAATTCACCGATAGTGAGTTGACAGTCATGGTAGATGAGATAATCAGAGTAGAACCACAAGTGTTTGGTATCCGGGTCCAACAGACACCATTAGCCGCAAGAGCACAAATGTGGGCATGGATAGTCGATAAGGTCAATGCAGTAGGGACCACCCCACGAACAAAAAAGGAAGTCATGAAGCGGTGGCAGGACTTTAAGAGGGTTGTGAAAGACAAGAGGAGCAAGAACCGTGAGCTGGCTCAGAGGAGTGGTGGTGGCCCTCCCCTTGCACCCAAAACATTCACTGCATGGGAGGAGAAGGTGTTTGCCATACTGCACCCAGAGAGTCTCACAGGAATAGCCGGGGGAGTGCAGGCTGGTAAGTACAAACATTTGTAGACCATCACACAGCTATGTACTGTCCAGCGCAACTACAAAGCTACATCTCAGCGGCCCAAGTATATCCATATGCACCACAATATCCAACACATGTCTCACAGATGTAAAATTCACTCCATCTGAATCACCCCAAAGGTAGCCAACATTTAGAGGGTTGTATGTGGTCCAGGAAAACAGCACTACAACTCCCACAATGCCCCCTGTCCCACTCCTGAGCAGGATGTAGCACTCCACACCAACCCAGAAGCAGTTGGCAGCCATTGTATGGTTCACCCTCACCTAACAGGTAGGAAGCCATCTTCCCTGGGAGGGCTGTTTGGGGGTGGGAGGACTACCCAACAACTCCCACCAGGCCTCCTGTCCTGCACCTGAGCAGGATGGAGCACTCCCGCCCGAGAAGCAGTTGGAAGCCACTGTATCACTACAAACAAACCTATAGGTAGGTAGCCATCTTCACAGGTTGGGGTGTTTGGGGGTGGAGGCCTGCACAACAACTCCCATCAGGCCCGCTGTCACACACCTGAGCAGGATGGATCACTCCACACCCAGAAGCATTTGGAAGAGCCATTGTATCACTATAAACAAACTAACAGGTAGGTAGCCATCTACACAGGGAGGGGGGTTTGCAGGTGGGAAGACTGCACTACTACTCTCACCATTCCCTCTTGTTCCCCAGCTCATCAAGATGGGGCACTCCCTCCCACCCAGATGCACGTGTCAGCCACTGCATTGTACACTTACAAATAACAGGTAGGTAGCCATCTTCACAGGGAAGGGGGCTTGGGGGTGGGAAGACTGCACTACTACTCCCACCATGCCCCCTTGTTCGCCAGCACATCAAGATGGAGCACTCTGTCCCACCCAGATGCACGTGTCAGCCACTGCATTGTACACTTACAAATAACAGGTGTGTTGCCATCTTCACAGATTGGGGTGCTTGGGGGTGGGAAGACTGCACTTCAACTCCCACCAGGCCCCCTGTCCCACACCTGAGCAGGATGGAGCACTCCCCCCCAGAAGCAGTTGGAAGCCATTGTATCACTACAAACAAACTTACAGGTAGGTATCCATCTTTACAGGTTAGAGTATTTGGGGGTGGTAGGCCTGCACAACAACTCCCATCAGGCCCACTGTCACACACCTGAGCAGGATGACTCATTCCACACCCAGAAGCATTTGGAAGCCATTGTGTCACTACAAATAAACTAACAGGTAGGTAGCCATCTACACAGGGAGGGGGATTTGGGCGTGGGAAGACTGCACTACTACTACCACCATGCCCCCTTGTTCCCCAGCTCACCAAGATGGAGCACTCCCTCCCACCCAGATGCATGTATCAGCCATTGCATTGTACACTTACAAATAACAGGTAGGTAGCCATCTTCACAGGGAGGGGGGTTTGGGGGTGGGAAGACTGCACTACTACTCCTACCATGCCCCCTTGTTCCCCAGCTCACCACAATGGAGCACTCCCTCCTACCCAGATGCATGTGTCAACCATTGCATTGTACACTTACAAATAACAGGTAGGTATCCATCTTCACAGGTTGGAGTATTTGGGGGTGGTAGGCCTGCACAACAACTCCCACCAGGCCCCCTGTACCACACCTGGGCAGGATGGAGCACTCCCCCACCCAGAAGCATGTGCCAGCCATTGTATTGTTCACACTCACCTAACAGGTAGGTAGCCATCTTCCCATGGAGGGCTGTTTGGGGGTGAGAGGCCTGCACAACAACTCCCACCAGGCCCCCTGTCCCACACCTGAGCAGGATGGAGCAGTCCCCCCCAGAAGCAAGATGTAATGTCTTTACACCTGGTTACCAAGATACATCTTGTATAATGTCATACATAACCATAAATTGACCTATCTCTATTGTTGAGCTCTTCCACAACTCTAAGATGTCCGCATTGTTTCTTTGTTATTCGGTTTTCTAATTAACAAGTAGCCAATGTATTTTCTACCACTCTAAGATGGCCGCCATTAACATGTAATGTTTCTGCGTATTGGGTATCTCATTGTCTTTACAGCTCCATCTATCAGATCTGTTTATTATAAAAAATGATGCCCACACTCTTTTTACTATCTTTTCATTGCCTTTAACCTTCTCTTTCTTTCAATATTCATTTCGCTCGGCTAATTCTACCCTTTCAATATGGCTGCTACTGCCGAGTCACCGGGCACCTTCCGATCATGTGATTTGTCACATGACCCTCCCTGCACTTCCTTATACGAGATAACCTGGTAGGATTTTCTGATACTTCTGCAGAGTCATCTGACAACTCAGACCTAGGTGAAGGTCCCAGTACCTCCAATCGGGCACCCAATCAACCGTTTTTAGGCAGAGGACAAAACGAGTCCTCAAAACGAGGCAGAGTCAAACAACAGCAACGATGGTACAACCCTTCAGGCGAATGCCAGACCGGCAGAAATTCTACCAGTGGTAACTAATGATACAGAGACTACTAATTATCCCCTCACCATACCCATCTTCAATTTATCCAGACATGCCCTAACTGACCCTGAACAATCACTTCTTAGTAAGGCCCTCTCATATGTCCCTACTACCCACCCCAACTTCCTGGAGCTACAAATAGAACTTCTCCAGTTTTTTTGTAGAATCAGACTACAGACCTACTTCCTACTCAACCCCTCTCCTATTAGCATCACCAACACTCCCCTTCGCCCTCCCTCTACCCTCTCTCCTGTTGCCAATATGATCCTTGGAGAGGTTCTCACTTGTGAAAAAATGGTTATGAAGAATGTCTCTATCCTTTAAAATAACAGACGCTACATTCTGTACAATATATCACTCGAGGAAAAGAGGGCCCTTACGGATCCTAAAAACAATGACTCCTTGATCATAAAGCCTGCAGATTAGGGTGGAGGAATTGTCCTACAGGAAAAAGATCTATACAAATCAAAAATCTTAAGACAACTATCCAATATGGACCATTATTGTAGACTCCTTACCGACCCTACCAAAGAACTACAGAAATCACCAATGATGGTAAAACCAGAGTTTCCTTAGTCAGAACGAATTTTTCTTCCTCAATACCAAATCACCTTGCACTCCTGTCATATACACACTCCCCAAAATTTACAAAAATCTTACAAATCCACCAGGACGCCCCATAGAATCACGATGCGGGTCAATTCTCGAACCACTAGGACAATACGTGGACTTCTTCATCAAAGATTTTGTCCTGCAGACAGAGTGCTATATAAGAGACAGTATGGCTATGATTAACCTTGTGGAACACTATCCATTCAACTGTGATTCAGACATCCTATATACCATGGACGTAGGGTCCCTTTACACCAATATTCCGCAAATAGAAGCATTACTTGTCATCGAACACATTCTTAACACCAGACCACACCCGCAGGAAGCTCCTACTCTTTTCATTCTTCAATTACTTGAAATATGTCTCACTAGGAACTTCTTCAGCTTCAATGACAAATACTGCCAACAGGTCAAGGGTACTTCGATGGGGACTGTTTTTGCCCCCAACCTGGCCATACTGTTCATGGATTCCCTTGAAACAACAAGCATAGGCTTGTGGAGACGATACATTGAGGATATCTTTCTAATTTGGCTTGACACAGAAGAGACCCTTAAACAATTTCTGCACTGGCTTAACAATAATTTCACCCTCTCCTTTGACAAAAATACCATTTCCTTCCTTGATCTCACCATTCAACATCTCAATGGTGAACTTATTACTGCCCTATACAGGAAACCCACTGAGAATAATACACTTCTCAGGTATGCGAGTAACCATCCTCGAGCGCTTTGTGACTCCCTACCCTACTCCCAATATTTTAGGATTAGACACAATTGTACCTTGAAGGAAGACTATTTCCGTGAGGCATCATTCCTTTCTAAGAAACTCATGGCCCACGGCTTTCCGCGGAGACTTGTGCGAACCTCATTAAAGAAAGCCTGGTATTGCCCCAAGGAATGCCTCTTATCCCCTAAACCCAAATCCACTAAAAACCAACAAGTGTGTGTCACGACCTTCTCACCAGTCTCGCATAAGGTGTGCAAATGCATCTTGAAACACTGGGGTATTCTTAATGCTGGCAATCTGACAATTGACCGCCACTCTTTGCCTTCCGCAAGAGTAAGAATATAAAAGATCACCTGGTCAGAGCTGCACTACCAACTACAAAGCAAGCAGGCACACTGAATGAACACTAGGGGTTGGAACACTTGATTGGACATGCCAAATGTGGAAACTGTAGTGTCTGCAAATTCACTATTGAGGGCAAGGAGTTCACTTTAAAAAACACCTAGGTTGAATCCAAGCATTTTTCTAACTGTAATACATGTAATGTAATCTATGCTATTGTATGCCCATGCAACAAAATTTACATCGGACAGACTACACAAAAAGTGCGAATGCAGATATGCCAGCACCGCAGTCGAATAAGCTGCAAAATACCTAATGCACCATTGATGGAACATTACTCTAGGAATGCCCACAGCGAGGATGACTTAAGATGGACTGTAATCAATGTGATCAAACCACCACCAAGAGGAGCAGATCTAGGACAACTGCTGAATAAAGAGGAACTCAAGTGGATCCTGCGCACTGGAAGCATCAAAACTGGACTCAACAGACTTGAAGATTGGACGACTTAACTATAAGATCCAACATGAACCTGAACTTTTTACAACTTTGATCCTTTTACCTTTTTTTTCCCGCAGGTCATCCTCCGATTTCAAATGTACCACTTACAAATATTACTGTGTCAATATGAATGAATTCTTTAGAGTAAGCCGGAGTACTTCTTTTCCACCACTCATGTTTGACTTAAAGATGTAATGTCTTTACACCTGGTTACCACGATACACCTTGCATAATGTCATACATAACCATTAATTGACCTATCTCTATTTTTTAGCTCTTCCACAACTCTAAGATGGCCACGCTGTTTCTTTGTTATTCGGTCTTCTAACTACCAAGTAGCCAATGTAATTTCTACCAATCTAAGATGGCCGCCATTAACATGTAATGTTTCTGCCTATTGGGTATCTCATTGTCTTTACAGCTCCATCTGTCTGCTTAACGGATCTGTTTATGATCAAAAATGATGCCCACAATCTTTTTACTATCTTTTCATTGCCTATAACCTTCTCTTTCTTTCAATATTCATTTCGCTCGGCTAATGCTACCCTTTCAATATGGCCGCTACTGCCGAATCACCGGGCACCTTCCTATCAAGTGATTTGTCACATGACCCTCCCTGCACTTCCTTATATACCCTCGTCTCGGCTCGCCCATTCCCTGAACACACCGGAATACCGAAGTATACACAGGTAAGGCCCGTCACCGGCAAGACCCTACTTGCATAGATATCCTTTCTCACTCCCTTGACACGGTGTTATCTCCCCGCACAGGTCATTGTACCGACTCAGGAGTACTCACATCATTGTTGCGTGACTGATAGCACCTTTCATATATTTCCAAATTGGATTGGTTGCCGCTATTCGTGTAATTAGGTAAGCCCTCAATTGGAAATTGCCCCAATCCCACCTTACCTCCTTTGCTAAGAGTTAACGCATGCCCGTATTGGTTTTAGACCATACAATTGGTGGGTATTCCTGAAATTCGTTTCTTTTTACCAGTGCCAAGACGCTCCAGTGATCTAACATACCTCCGTGCGACCGCAGTAATCCATTCCTGGCATTTTCGCAATTGCATCATTGCTTGCCCCCTGCTATTACGCTTGGTAAGCTACACTAGAAACAACTTTGTCCATCTCAACTTACGCCATTATAGCACTTGTATGCAAGGCTGCCATTTCACCCGTAGCACCCACGCAATAACATTTTAAGGTCTTGATCCATTGCTGCACCTTGAGATCGTTGTTTCTTACTAATTTTCACCCAGCATGTGTATTGTACCTAGTACACGACGTCTGGATGGAAGAGTTGCACTACCTTTGTCTCTCACTAGCACTATGTTACAGACCATTTTTTCTAAAGTCTTTTTGATCTACTTATTTTTCTTTTGTCCCCTCTACCTTTCACTATTGTCTTTCAGGCTAAAATTCCCTCAGGCATGTTATTTTTACGTCCTGATGATGATCCTAATATTGTTTCTACGGGATCGAAACGTCGTCGACCCTATATGCACAGTAAACGCAATTGAATTAATTACTGATGTATAACGGTGTCTCGACATATTGTTTGCTTGTTGCATTTCTTCATACAAGTTACAAGCATGTTTTGTCCTGCCTGAGCCTTTTTCAGAATTTGTGAATTTCTGTTCATTTGTGTCTTTGTTATATATGTTGCGTTGGACGCAGGATTGTGTCCCACTTTATTCTTGTGTTTTATGTGATTTAATACATTATTACATTTTCTGTCCAGCTGGACAGCTTTAATATAGCACTGATTTCAGGCCTATATTAATTGTTTTCAGTGTGAATCTCCCCTGTCAGGGACTATTTTGTAATTGTAACATACTACTACCCAATGTCCCTGACCATTACAATTGGGTTCCCTTGTTAATTAAACACGTGCTGCTTATTAAGTGCATAAAATATTGAAAACATTTAGTTTGCCGAACCGCGTCCTACGTTGGAGTGGGCCGAGGCGGGGCTTGCAGAAAGGCCAACAGAGTTTGTCTAGCGGCGCTGAATAAAATAAAGACGAGGCTCGGCAAACTCATTTTTTTCAATATTTTATGTTTTTAGTAAGCAGCGCAACATTCCGCCTGTGCTGCACTGTTTATTAAAAGCATAAAATATTGAAAACATTTAGTTTGGTGAACCGCGCCTTTCGTTGGAGTGGGGTGAGGCGGGGCTTACAGAATGCCCAACAGAGTATGTCGAGTGGGGCGAATAAAATAAAGGCGCGGCTCGGCAAACTCTTTTATTCTAAATTTTATGCTTTTAGTAAGCAGCGCAGCATGCTGCCTGTGCTGCACTGCTTATTAAAAGCATAAATATTTAAAACGTTTAGTTTGGGGAACAGCGTCTTTCATTGGAGTTGGGCAACAAGGGGCTTGCAGAAAGCCCACCTGAGTTGTCTGGTGCAAATAATATAAAGATGAGGCTCAGAAAACTCTTTTTTTCCAACATTTTATGCTTTTACTAAGCTGCCTGTGCCACATTGCTTATTAAAAGCATAAAATATTGAAAAAATAGAGTTTGGGAAGCCGCGCCTTTCCTTGGAGTGGAGCGATGCTCACGAAGACGAAAGGCATGCTTTTGCTGCCCAAAAAAATTAACCAAAAAAAACATTGTGTTGGGGGAGAGGTATCTGCCTGCAGCTGAAGGCAGGCAAAAGGCATGTCAGAAGATAGGGCAGACAGACTGTTGATAAAGCACACCAAGTAACAATATATGTAAAAGGGCCAGTCCTTCTGGGAGGTAACAACAGAAGACAGGGAGGTACTAAGGAGGGACTAATAAGCCTATTAACAAATCAAAAGCCAACATTTACAAAGGACACTGAGAGCAGCCAATTAAAAAAATGGGCGGAGAGTGGGTGGAGCTTCAAGTACATACCTGAATACAGCATGTCTCAAAAAGACTGCGCAAGCTCTGCCAAGGCGAGACCTAAAAAGAGGTGGGGAAGAATACTTGGGAGATGGCCAAACTAGATGAGCCATCTGAAGGCAAAGCAAACATCAAGAAATTCAGGGGGATATTATCAAGAACGTGTGATAACCATCGCAAAAGTTACTTAACGCAACCTACAATATCGCAGTCCATTGCAAGAAACTTTTGCAGTGTTAACCAAGTATTCACAACACGGCAGTACCATGCGATAGTCACCAGACAACGTGTCAAATGGCCGTGATAAAATCAACGCCACGCCACAAAAATGTGAAACGCGAACACAAGAAATCCTGCGATGAGGCCAATCGCTGTACAAAAAGCACCGAAAGACTGCAAATGCCATGCGCCTGGTGGGAAAATGCAACATAAAAGCAGAGTAAACAAATGGTGGGATGACAACCTGCGAGCACAACCCCACAGCTGTGACGCATGAACAAATGGCCATTATCCAAATCAGATAGGCATTTCCCCACAAACAGCCACAATGCACATAGACATGCATTCAATATGTAATATACGCCAATGCGGAA
This sequence comes from Triturus cristatus, assembly GCF_964204655.1. Classification (NCBI taxonomy): domain Eukaryota; kingdom Metazoa; phylum Chordata; class Amphibia; order Caudata; family Salamandridae; genus Triturus; species Triturus cristatus. The sequence goes on from NC_140590.1 coordinate 650,638,604, forward strand.
ACAAACATGGTACACACTGTGAAACCGCAGCTCCCCCTCACATTGCAGAGGGACAAATAACACCCCCTGCACACCGACGTGGCATGCCCATGACCAAACAAGAATGAAAGCACGGACTAATGTAGGGGCAGTGACTCCCCTTTACGCACATGTTGCCCATGTCATGGGACTTGAGTACCAGGGTGCATCCCTGCAACATGGCGGCACATATCAGAGCACAAAAGAATCCCTATTGTCACCTGTAGGCCACAAATGACAGCCAAAATGGAATGATTAGGGACACATGTGAAACGCCGAAGAGTGGGATACTGTAACAACTGTGACACACAGAACTGGCAGTTAGAATACGTGACATCATAAACAGCCTCACTGCACAGAGGGGACACACCCACCATCCATCAACAAATCCCTCAATTGACAGCACAACATGTCGCACCCACACTTGTCTGAGTGAAGTGCCTGTACATATGAGTGACATTCACGCAGGGAATGTGTATCGGAATGCTTTTATTAGCACATGCAGTGCCTGTGGCAGTCAACGTACTGTGCAATTACTGCGAAGGACCCACACAATGTAACGTCAACGAGAGAAGAAATTGTCAATGATGTAGTCCCTACGGGCTATTCCTGCTGTGGCTGCAGTTGGGTGTGGTCCACCTGCCTCATCGTCATCATCATCGTCCGGTGCATCTGGCACTCGTATCCATGGGGCTTTGCTGCGTACACATATGTTGTACAACACACAACATGCAACGATCATCTTGCACACGAGGTCTGGGCTGTACAGGAGCTTACCACCTGTGACGTCCAGGCACCTGAAACGTTACTTCAACACGCCAAATGCCCCTGGTGCGTTTGTGGGCCAAATTGTACTGCCTCTGGGGTTGTGTGTTTGGGGCTTGGAGGGGTGTCATCATCCAAGCACAGAGTGCATATCCTTGGTCACCTTTGACAGTGAAGAGAGACATGAGTCACGACTACATACTGCAGGATCGGTTGGCAGGCTCACTGGTTCATTGGTGTGTGATATGTGTGACTTAGTGATTCCTGTATGACATGTACTGCGTGTTGCAAATGAGCTGCATCACTGTGTACAACATAGCCACACTGCTGCACCTCCCCCCGAGCACATTCACTAGTGTGTACAGCGCGATTACATCACATGCACCCCTACGGCACACCATAGACATGCCTGTCTGCGCATGTCTACAAGCCAGAGTATGATGCAGTGATGATGCTATGCAGAATGTGCCCGCCACGTGTGTGTAGGCCCATTGCTAGGGCAGTGATGACACAGATGTAGAGCACCTGCCTGGCTGAACTCGACATGCCTTTGAGGGTACATCTTTGGCTCATGCTACGCTAATAGCGACACACACAACAGTTGGCATGTGTGATCCCTGACCCCGAGTGGGAATGCCCTCCCATGTACCCCTTCGGCCGACCATACACACCGGGGACATGCCACATAGCAACATTGTTGATTGCGTGACGGGTGGCGCAGACACTACAACAGAGACACACGCATCAGCCACATCCTTGGCAAGGCCCACACTGATTCACACCCAGATCCACGTGTGGAGGAGCCACACCCCTACGCAGTACTGTCGTATGCCTGTCCACCCCGATTACGCTCACATGAAGATACAACACGGTTACATGTCCCAGGTCTACACCACTGCCTGCAGTGTCATGGTTGCGCATGCTGTACACAGCACAATGTACTGTGGAATGGCCCGGGTCCCACATGCATATATAATGACCACACAAACACACTGAGTGAGTTTCTGGGACTGGCTACGGGCAGCTGCACCCGGCCCCTTTTATTGCCAGGGTCACATCTCCAGTGACGCCTGTGCTGGATGGGTGTTGGCTAGTGTAAGCCACCACCCAGGGGTTGGTTAGTGCTGGCAAAAACCACAACAGTGAGCAGACAATCACCAGTACAAAGTATGGACATCATGGGTCCCTGACTTGAGAAGCACAGAGTTTATGGCCCCGGATGCAAAACGGCCGGCACAGGCACACCGCCACAGGACGGTGACTTGCGGTGCACTGAGGTAGGGCCACGTGAGCTGAGCGTGTACTCGTCGATGTCCAAGGGGAATGTCGTGGAGGGTTGCGGGGGACAGTGGAAGGTGTCCCTCCAGGGCATGATGCAGAGGGCAGAAGCAAGCAGGAACAGGCAAATTGCGGAGTTGAATGCTACAGACTCCACTTTTCCACATTGTCAGTATCAGCTACATGTAGAGGAAGACAACCTCCATCCCATGGGCCCAGACTCCACAGACATACAGAGAGATATCGACCATGGATTTCAGGGCACACACTCAGGGGCAACAGAGCTGGAAGGGGATGCAGTATGCGATGATGCCTGTACAATGACATGGACTTTGCCATGTAGCGGGCGTGACTCAGTTCCAAATGTGTGACCTACTAGTCCGCTGTGTATGCTGGTGGAGTACGTCAACGAGAAAGGAGTACTGCGGGCCTGTGTCACGGAGGCAGTGATGATCTGAGGAGGCTGCCAAGGTCGCGGGCCTCGGGCTTGGAGCTTGCACCGGCACGTGGTGGGCCCTCTTCGGCAAACGCCGGTGTCGGCAGCTGGGCATTGAGGGCTGGGTGCACAGGGGCGGGCAAGTCTGGTTCGGGAATCAGTTGCCTGGGGTGCATCAGGCCCACAGGATCGCAGGCAACACCACTTACGGCGACGGCGTCTACCTCGTGGCGGAGCGAGAGGCGCTGCCCTGGCAGAGACGTTGGGCATTCCGGAAGAGGACCATGCCCAGAGCTACGTGCTTCTTATTCTCACCCCTACGCTGGCCTGGTGTACGCCGGGCCAGCCCACTCCGCTCACGCTTCCAGGGGGGACGTAACAAGCTACATTTCCGCGATCTTCCCCACTGTCTGGGGTGACATGGTTGCGTCCACTGTCCACTACACTCCATACACCAGCAGTGTGTGTCGACATGGATATGTGTGTGGTCTGCATACTGCAGTCTGGCCAGCACATCCACGCCACACTTGGCATTGTGTACATGCTTATTAATGGGTCACTTGCCTCCTTCGCACATGCCTGGTTCCCACCTCTCCCCACAATCTGCTATTGTGTGGCTGAGGTGCCATGCCGTTGATGGCTTGTGTACATGGCTAGCCCAGGTTACCACAGTAAGTTGTGCTGTCGTGTCTGGTAGCTGGTATGTTGTTTGGCATGTTGTATGTGAGTTTGTAACGTGTGCATTCCCAGAGTTGTGAGTTGCAAGATTGTGGAGTTGAGGTGTGTGGTATGGTCATTTGGTACTTACCAACGAGCAGAGCATTTCCGTAGGTGCCATCCTGGAAGCGCCGGTTGATGGTGGACTGTCGGAAGATGTAGGAATCATGCACACTGCCTGGGTAGTTGGCGACGACATTGGTGAAGAATCCCCGGTGGTCCACTATTGCCTGCACATTGATGGAATGCGTGTGCTTTCTGTTGCGGTAGTTGTGTGCAGTGTTGGCAGGGGGCACAAGTAGGATATGCATGCAGTCAATTTCCACCAAGACGTGCGGGAATGCAGCTATGGCATAGAAGCCTTGCTTGGTCTCCAGCTGTTCCTGCGCAGTATGGGGGAAGTATAGGTACTGGGGTACCAAGCTGATGATCGCATCCAGGACAGGTTTGTGGTTGTATCGCCGAAGTGGCTGGTCGTTGAGAATGTTGCGAAGTGGTGATGTCGCGGCTTTTTGCTCCGGAACGCCTACTCTGCATCTCATTAGCAATAGTTGCCGGGGTCATCTTTTGCGATGTTTTTTGCAGCTGCTATCGCAGGTAAACTGGTGCTATGGGCTGTTAGCACCAGCTCGTGAATGGGGTGATAGATTTATCGCGACTTTGGCTGCGATAAAGTGCCATGAACTCAGCGATAGCTCCTTGAGAATATGGCCCTCAGTGTACAGACAGCCTATTTAATTGAGAAAACATTTTTTGCTTTATTGTTTGATAGTGCTAAAAAGAGAAACAGAAAGACAGTCAGGAAGAAAAAGGTGAAGTACACTTAAAACAAAAAGAAAGAAAAACAGAGAGAAAGAAATTCTTGATATATTGAAAGGAAATGAGATTTTATATAAAAATAAAAGAATAAAAGAAAAGGCAAGACGGGGAGGGTTTTTCTTTCTCATTTATTTTTCAGCTTTTGTATTAAAATGTACCTATATTTTCTCGCAGGAAACCTCTTGGTGGACAGCTACAACCCAAAAGGAAGATCAACGACCTAAAAAAGAAAGAAATGTGAGACTTTGGGGCCGATTACGATCTCGTCAGGAAAGGCTCCAAACGACACTCGCTTCGTTCGAATCCGATTCGGGAGCCTTGTTCCTGACCGAATTTGGTACAGCTACAACCCAAAAGGAAGATCAACGACCTAAAAAAGAAAGAAATGTGAGACTTTGGGGCCGATTACGATCTCGTCAGGAAAGGCTCCAAACGACACTCGCTTCGTTCGAATCCGATTCGGGAGCCTTGTTCCTGACCGAATTTGGTACTGTTCTGGCCGACCGAGTACGATGCAACGAAGTCATCTGGGCTGTCCGAATCGGTTCCGAACGGGATTCAGGCAGCCCGCGTCGTTCGGCGCCGATTCGTACAGCTCAATGGAGACCGTTTTCGAAAGAACGAGTACAGTGACCGATTCGGACAGCCATTCCAAATCGGTTTGGCCGAGACGAATCGGACTTTGGGGTCTGTAGCAGGCCCCCCTACACCCGTGGCCCTCCGAATCTGGACCGTAGGGGTACCCATGGTTCTCAACCAATCATGCATGCACAGTGTTACAGGCACCATGTGGTGCCCGCCTCAGGGTGCCCGACTTTCCCCAACCACCCCTTTTTTCAATGGGAGCCTGTGTTCTCGTTCGGAATACAGGCTCCCATTGAAGTCAATGTGAGTCCGACCGAATCGTATCCGGATGCGTCCTGATGCATCCAAATTGCTCGGTCAGACTCCACCGATCCGAGTCGTTCGGAAAGCGTTCCGGAACCGATTCGGTAGAAATGCTTTCCTAACGAGATTGCAATCGGCCCCTAAGTCTTTATGTTTCCCCATGGACCTACATGACATCCAAAAAACAAGCAACCCTTATGTTTTAAGAAACCTTTCTGACCTTGAAACCTCTTTTGACAACCCATGTAGCTTCCAACCACAACATAATTATGGTCCATTCCACGGACAGACGGTGAAATTGTAAAAATTGGAGCTTTCCCAGTAGGTGGGACAGGGATAGGGGCAGCCATGCATCAGGACCTTCACGTTGTACATAACCTCACCTGACATAAATGCCTGTGGTCCATCCCCACACATTTTTCAAAAGAAACTGCCTGCCAGAAAATCTCCAGATTTCCTTAAAGGCTACTCAACCCTGATGACGAAAATCATTTGCTTTTCATATTTTGCTCAGGCCCCTGTGTGACCAAGTACTGTAATAAATGATTTCTAATTTAATGGTGCTCATTTTATCAGCCTCAGGGGGATTAATGGCTGAGTCGGCATTAAATGGAGCGAAGGCTTTCAAGTAAAGATTACTCAACGTGTGCGAGCATTACACTAGTGCGTTATTTGAACACTTGCCAGTATAAACACTTTGTTAACATATCTATGTTTTAACAAAGTGGCCTAACAGATACTTGCACTAGTTTGTTCAATAAATAGTTAAACTACAGTAAAATATCAAAAAAATATTCCCTTTCCCCTTCATGGTGATTGCATTATAAACAGTTTTAGGTTTAAACATCTGTTGTCAAGTGGACTATTACAAACACAAATGATTATTGTATTTTTTTAATGACTTTGCCATGACCCTACACCCTGTACTAAAGTTTAGACAGGTAAGTGATCTAAAACTTCATTAATGATCAGATAAGGGACATATTTACTAACATTTTGTGCAATGTGGCAGCAGGTCTTTTTCCTACTTAGCCCCTCCACTATGGAACCAGCTCCCTACACACCGACCACAGAGTATTTAAACAAGCATTGGCATAGCCAATAGGTCTCGCCTTTGGGACTTTATAAGTGTTTAGCTATGCAACAGTTGCATAACTAAATACTTATAAGGTCCCAAAAGCGAGACCTATTGGCTATGCCAAGCGGCCGTGCGGCCGCGAAAGTTAGAGTGATCACGATCACGATCAAACATCAAAGCGGCCGTGTGGCGCGAAAGTGAAAGTAATCGCGTTAAAGCGCGGCGCGCGCACCCGCGCACATGCACTGTAGCTCTATGCTGGCCTGGTAGCACTTTTTGGAGCCCTCTCAATAAGTCTCGCCAGACCAGCGCATGCGCTGGGTCAGGCAAGACCTATAAAGGGCTAAAAACCTGGATGTTCTTAAATACCGCCAACCGCTTCACTAACATTCTTTTAACTCTTTTGTCAACAGCATCATGAGACCCTGACAGGGTGATATGTCTGTGCTCTATAAAAGCCCATAACATAACACTGAAGTGGTGGAGAAGGTGAAATTGCTGCAATGTGTTGTGCGATAGAAAGAGAGAAAGCAGAATAACAGCATATTTTAAAATATATGGCGCAGTTCTGTTCTCTCCAAGCTCTGACACACTTGTGGCTGCCTAGTGCCAAAGTAGACACACTTGCGTCATGGCCCAAGGGAGTCAGCATTGTGCTAAGGATAGTTTTTGAGCAGAAAGGGATCGTGCAAAGTGGAAATAATAAGGAAAAATAAAGATATATCTCCTCGATATGTCAGCTATGGATAGGTGCACCAACATTTTGACACAAGCCCATCTTTACAAGTATGTGTAAATATGGGTGAATGCACTGGAACGCCCATGCACCACCCATGTAACACCTACCTGCCGCAAGATGATGCAAGATAATGCAAGGAAGGCTTTCTTGGCTTTGTAAATTCCAAAATGGATTTTGCATTGGGCGCAGCCCGGAAGCAAAATGTTAGTGAATCTTGCATTTATAAGTGTGAAAAGTGGTGCATACATGGAGAAGGTACAACCGCTTAAAATGAGCTCTCCATGTAGTCCAGAAAAGATGTAGACATCTTAAAAACAGAATCAGATGGGCATCCAGAGTCTGCACTTCAATCTGAACCAGGCCACAGTCAAGGAGGGTATTTCACCATGTGACTACTTATTTACACCCTTGAGTGAAATACTTTTGTGGTCTAACTCCAATTCCCACGAAGCACAAATACACACCAGAAAAAAAAACACCGCACATTTGGCATCATAGTTGGCAGTCTCTACAGAGAAGCCAGTCAATGAATGGGCACAGACTAAAATGTTTTCTGTTGAGCACCTTTTATGCCCATTTATGGACAGTATGACGAAACATGCAGTAATGTGAAGGTACTTCCGTTTCCAACAGTGCTTAATTTGAGCCGGTGGTTTCCGGTGCTCGGAAACAGCACTTAATTGCAGGGCTGGCTTTAACACTGGTGGCGCCCTGTGCGACAATGTTTGTTGGCACCCCCCCTAATGACCACCTCTGCCATGGATTCCCTCACAAGCACCCTGTAACAGTGCTCCTCAAGTCTCCATGACCACTGTCTCTCAAAGTCATTTAGTTTTATAGCACCACTCATACCAGTGTAAGGTGTCAGAGCACTTTACATCACAGACACATTACACAAAGACAATTATATGTGTGTAAATCAGTGTATAGTAAATGTTACATCAGACAGGACTATAAGGTGTAGTGTAGGAGTGATATGTCATCGATACTGATAGGCAATATAGTTTGAGTCCTTACTGAGGAAAAGCAAAAATTCAGAATTTAAAACATAACATCATTGTTATGGGTTCTCTTTAATAATAGGAATTGTTTTCTACCCAAATGAACCCTTTTGGCAAGATTAGGATAATGAAAGACTGGCCAAAAATACATTTAGCGCTAACATATACCTTGCAGTTTGCGTGCAGCTCTTTGATGACAGTTAATAGCTCAATGCTCTATATTAGGATTATGACTTACAAACCACATGTAACAAAAGGAGCTCTCTTACCGAAGCAGTAACCCACTGAACTATTTCCATTATATGCACTTTGTTATCTGCATGGTGCACCTTCTTAGCAGCAGGCATTTTAACCCTCTGCACTACCTTAGGATGCGTCAAAACTTCCACTAGACTAACCTCCGGTCTCTTTCCAGGAAGACGATTAATCACGGGAGTTGTCTTGACATTTTAATTGATGCCTAATAATTGCTGAAGGACAGAAACAGGACAGCAGGTGCTTTTAAAATGAGAATATACTTGCAAAAATGAGGCTGCCACCCCAAGTCAGCACATGGTGCGGTGGCACCGATCGCACCGCCATAGAGCCGGCCCTGCTTAATTGTCAACACTGGCACTTAAGGCAGCTGCACATGGTGGCGCTGTTTGTGTAACAACAGTTGTTTATTAATTCAATATACCTTAAAAACAACTAATACGAGCTGCCCAAGCCATTCATATAGCTTTGAGGGCCTTTAACAGTCTGATGTCATACTCGTAGCAGTGCGAGGGTTAGTAGCTGCATTGGTACTGTCATTGGCAGCGCTGGCAGGAGCAATGGGTGGTGCAGGCTGCGGTGGCCTCCCGACGAGGGCCCTGGCACTTATTCTTTTTTTACAAATTGAACTTCGGTTCCAGTTATTTCACACAGGAAACTGATTTTCCAGCTTCATTTAAACAAAAAAAAAAACCTAGAGGTGACTGAGTTTGCATAGTACAAAAAAAGCAATAACAGTAAAAACAAAATCGTATTTTGGGTCATATTTTGTCAAAACAACGGCTTTCATGACGTTGAACACACTTAGAAGGCCGGCACAGGCTAGAAAAGTGAAGGAATATACGAAAAATACAGGTTAAAGAGCTCCAACAAAGATAAAAATAGTCGGACAAACCGTCAACACCCATCAATTCAGATGCACTTTGAAGTTCCTCCCTACATCTAAAACCCTTGGTGCAACGACACGTTTTCTATAAGCAACGTTTGCTGTCGTCGAGGGGAAGCATTCACTAGACACATGAAAGCAGTGGGTAGGAGAAAAATATATACTTTCCCTCATCAAGTCTAAAATCATTTGTTCTAAACGTTATGTCGTAAAATTTCTGGTCGAAAATTGAATGTTCCTAAATGTATTTAATCTAATTTTAGCGAAAAAGTATATATACATTTCACATAAAAACGATTAAAACGTGAAATCTGGAGTATACTATATATATATGTATATATATATATATATATCAAACAAAGAAGGTTGCCCTCGGTGAAGGCGCCTCTAGCGCGGAGCAACACCTTTAATTGAAGACTGCAGAGTCGAAGTCTGTGGCTTACGGTCTTTTATTCAGAGCCCAACGCGTTTCAAACATGACTGTCCTTGATCACGGGCTAAAATGCAGAGCAACAACCAGCATCAGGATGGAACACCTGATATACTCCAAGTCCCGCCTCTGTGGGCGTATGCACAGCGTGCATGATGGTGCTTGTAGTTCCATCCATATTATTCCCCAGTGGGTTTTGGCGTGCCTGAAATAATTCAAAGTTTTACCCAGGTGGGTTGATCGTGAGCACACAGAAACTGCCACTCTGTTGATTCTTGTGTCATTCAACACGGACCTCTGCGCTCCTTTTAGCGAATTGGCTTCAATACGCAGGATCTGCAAAGCAGCAGGGCGGCTTCGCGGCTGGACCAGCCGCTCAAATCAAACAAAGAAGGTTGCCCTCGGTGAAGGCGCCTCTAGCGCGGAGCAACACCTTTAATTGAAGACTGCAGAGTCGAAGCCTGTGGCTTACGGTCTTTTATTCAGAGCCCAACGCGTTTCAAACATGACTGTCCTTGATCACGGGCTAAAATGCAGAGCAACAACCAGCATCAGGATGGAACACCTGATATACTCCAAGTCCCGCCTCTGTGGGCGTATGCACAACGTGCATGATGGTGCTTGTAGTTCCATCCATATTATTCCCCAGTGGGTTTTGGCGTGCCTGAAATAATTCAAAGTTTTACCCAGGTGGGTTGATCGTGAGCACACAGAAACTGCCACTCTGTTGATTCTTGTGTCATTCAACACGGACCTCTGCGCTCCTTTTAGCGAATTGGCTTCAATACGCAGGATCTGCAAAGCAGCAGGGCGCCTTCGCGGCCGGACCAGCCGCTCAAATCAAACAAAGAAGGTTGCCCTCGGTGAAGGCGCCTCTAGCGCGGAGCAACACCTTTAATTGAAGACTGCAGAGTCGAAGTCTGTGGCTTACGGTCTTTTATTCAGAGCCCAACGCGTTTCAAACATGACTGTCCTTGATCACGGGCTAAAATGCAGAGCAACAACCAGCATCAGGATGGAACACCTGATATACTCCAAGTCCCGCCTCTGTGGGCGTATGCACAGCGTGCATGATGGTGCTTGTAGTTCCATCCATATTATTCCCCAGTGGGTTTTGGCGTGCCTGAAATAATTCAAAGTTTTAATATCTAAGATCTAATATTTTCACAGTTTGTCATCGGCAGCACCCACTTGGGTTCTATTTATTGATTTGGACTGCAATAACCATAGTGCCTTGCGGCACATGCCAGATTAGGCGGGAGAATCTGCAATGAAAGGCGGGACTCTGTTTTAATAAATATCAGGTGTTCCTTATCATGCTGTCGCTGCTTTCTTTGTGAATGGCTCTAGAAGAAGGATTAACCTCCGAAACGCGTCGAGCTTGCTACAGTGTTTGTTTGGAGGGCTGGTGGCTGCTGCGTGGCCTGGCTGTATGGGGATACGTGATCGTGAGGGCTTTCCCACCGAGGGCAACTTTGACTGTTTTGGATATTTGCGGCTTGGCCCAAGTCGCGGGATTGCCCCGCCGCGTCAGCACGGACCTGCGATGTTGGGAGGACCCGGCTCGCACAAGGGACGAGAACGCTCAACAGTAGGCACAGTGTTTGTAAGCAGCAGGCACGGTGCTCCCATAGACATTGACCCACTTGGGATCTAATATTTTCACAGTTTGTCATCGGCAGCACCCACTTGGGTTCTATTTATTGATTTGGACTGCAATAACCATAGTGCCTTGCGGCACATGCCAGATTAGGCGGGAGAATCTGCAATGAAAGGCGGGACTCTGTTTTAATAAATATCAGGTGTTCCTTATCATGCTGTCGCTGCTTTCTTTGTGAATGGCTCTAGAAGAAGGATTAACCTCCGAAACGCGTCGAGCTTGCTACAGTGTTTGTTTGGAGGGCTGGTGGCTGCTGCGTGGCCTGGCTGTATGGGGATACGTGATCGTGAGGGCTTTCCCACCGAGGGCAACTTTGACTGTTTTGGATATTTGCGGCTTGGCCCAAGTCGCGGGATTGCCCCGCCGCGTCAGCACGGACCTGCGATGTTGGGAGGACCCGGCTCGCACAAGGGACGAGAACGCTCAACAGTAGGCACAGTGTTTGTAAGCAGCAGGCACGGTGCTCCCATAGACATTGACCCACTTGGGATCTAATATTTTCACAGTTTGTCATCGGCAGCACCCACTTGGGTTCTATTTATTGATTTGGACTGCAATAACCAAAGTGCCTTGCGGCACATGCCAGATTAGGCGGGAGAATCTGCAATGAAAGGCGGGACTCTGTTTTAATAAATAGCAGGTGTTCCATATCATGCTGTCGCTGCTTTCTTTGTGAATGGCTCTAGAAGAAGGATTAACCTCCGAAACGCGTCGAGCTTGCTACAGTGTTTGTTTGGAGGGCTGGTGGCTGCTGCGTGGCCTGGCTGTATGGGGATACGTGATCGTGAGGGCTTTCCCACCGAGGGCAACTTTGACTGTTTTGGATATATATATATATATATATATATATATATATATATATATATATATATATATATATATATATATATATATATATATATATATATATATATATATATATATTGGTGTTGCTATTAAGTGTTGGTCAGATAGAGGGAGTGTGGGCGGGTTAGTGACAGGTCGTTCTAACCCTCTCTAGTTAGTTGCATCTCATTCAATATGCTTATTTTGTTGTACAAATATATTTTGACTAAAGAGAATTTTCAATTGGACACTATAACCTTTAATGCTATTTTTGACAAATACTTTTAGGACAAATAATTCTTAACACCTTGAAATAGAACAAAATGAAAATATGAATCTACAATATGTAGCTTTAAAATGTGCTGTGAGGGAGGTTACAGTTGAAGAGTAAATATATTTATTTATGTCTTTATTCATATATATTGATTTTGCGGCATGATTTAGTGCGGAGCAGGCCCAGAGGTGGGAAAGTGGTTTCCTGTACGTACAGTATATAATACGAAATCATTAAAAAGTCATATAAAACATAGCAGACAGCAGTCAATAATAAACTCAGCATACATAGTTTGTCAGGTTCAGAAGCTGAGGTGGAATACCATAATCTAATTTTGAGGTTTGCTCTGGGATAGTGCTTTCAGGATCACTTGCAAGACATTTTACTAGCTTACATGGGGCTTAGAGCCACTCCATTGCTTTCCATTGGTTGGCTTTATCTTCACTCTCATTTTCTTGCTTCTCTTTGGTTAGCGCATGCTGACTTCACTTCCTCATGGATTTGTCCTTCTCATGGAGCATGGTCCAAGAAAGGTTCCTTGCCCAGTGAGTGTCCTTCAAATGCAGGCTACATTTTGCTTTTAGTTGTAGCACTCCATAAAAGCCCATGGACTTGCGGGCTGTCTCCCTCCCACCCTCAGTATTATTGCTTGTCCCCTCCCGCCCTTCCGTCCTGCATTGTGTTATTGCTGGACCCTCCTCCCCTCCCGTCCCGTTCTCTGCTGTTGCTCACCCCCTCCCATCCCTCTCCATGTTGTTGCTTGCCCCTCCCACCCTCTCCGTGTTGTTATTTTTTGCCACCTCCCATCCTTCCCCCATTGTTGCTTAATCCTCCTACCCTCCTGCGTTGTTGCTTGTCCCTCCCGCCCTCCTGTCCCAGAAGAAAAATCAAGCATTGGCAAAGCCAACATGTCTTGCAAACGCGAGAGCTATTTACTTTGTCAATGTTTTGTGTAAGCATTTTGTAAAGTAGCGCAGCTGCTGACTGTGTCTTTGTTCTTTTTTGTGCTTTTTTCTTTACTTTCAGCCATGCTGCACCGCAGCCTCACTGCTGTACAAAATGGCTAATAACATTGAAAAATCCAATATCTCTTGTGTAGGTAAAACCTATTACCTTTGCCAATGCTTGTTATTTATTGGACCAGTCCACTGTACGGCGTGGACTTTGGGTGGGAAGAAAGTGACATGAAAGTAAAAATGTGGATGAGATAATGGGCTCCCTAAAGGGCATAATCAAGACATTACAAGTCACTGAGGGCTGTTGGGCCTCAAAACTGCAGGTTAAGTTCCATTTTAATGACATGGACAGATACAGCGCAGCAAGAAGGTGCAGGGTAAAACAGCAGATGTTTCAAAAGACTGAAAGTGTGTCAGGAACAAGTAAGGAAGAAACAAGAAAGCTAAAAATAAGAGTATGAGGATTTAGGGGGCAGGGGAGGAAATTTGGGCCATGATTTGTGAAACTCAGGATAAAAGGGTAAAAAGTGAAAAGAGCAGCCCACAATACAAAACATCATTCTGACTTAAACATTTCAAATTTATCACTTAGAAGTTATGCAAATCTGATAGACACTAACTTAAATGTTTTCATATAAATTTCAGTATACACATTTCATATATTTAATATACTTAGGAGCAGATTTACAAGCCCTGTGCGCCACATTTGCACCGCCGTTGCGTCACTTTTGCGACCCAGCGGCGGCGCAAAGCTAGCACCATGCTGCGACAGATTTACAACGTGACGCATTTGTTGTTGTTATTGTTATTTTGGATTTATATCGCGCCCAATCACCTACAGGTCTCTAGGCGCGCGGAAATCGATGGTAACTGACAATAAACTAGGCAAACACAGAATGAAAGGCACTTTTTTGATCTAGTTTACACCCAAAGTTCTTTTAAACAGCAATGTTTTTAGCATCCTTCTAAATCGCAGGAGATTCCCTCCCTGCGCATCACCTCAGGCAGCGTGTTCCATAGCTGAGGGACTAATACTGAGAAGGCTCTTCCTCCCTTAGTTACAAGTTTGTAACGGGGGCAGACCAGAAGCTGAGAGTCTGAGGATCTAAGTGTTCTCACTGGGCTGTACACCTCTAGACGATCAGTGATGTAGGCTGGTGCCTGACCATAGATAGCCTTATGAACTGTGCATAAGTTTTTGAATTCCACTCTCTCTTTAATGGGGAGCCAATGCAAGCTGTGTAGCAGGGGAGAGGCCTTAGTTCTCCTTGGGAGTCTAAAAATTAGGCGTGCAGCATCATTCATCACGACCTGCAGTCTGTTAGTGAGAGTTTTAGGTAGGCCAAGGTAGAGAGCGTTTCCGTAGTCTATCCTTGAGATGACGGTTGCTGCTACAATTGAACGCATCATTGATTGGGAGAGGACAGGGGTTAACTTTCGTAACTGTCGGATGATATTTGTACAGCTACCCACCACAGATGAGATTTGACTGGCCATTGACAAATCGCAATCCAGTTTGATCCCCAAGCTCTTTACGTTCCTACTTGGTTTTGGAGCAGGGCCCAACTCCGCTGGCCAATAGAGGTCACTCCAGGGTGAGGCGGTGGATGGAATCACCAATACCTCGGTCTTATCTGGATTGATCTTTAATAGATTTCCAGTCATCCATTGTACAGTGTACCTCAATATGTTCTGAGCGTTGAGTTGTGCGGTCCTTGAGTTATCGATACTCAGCAACAGCTGAGTATCGTCCGCGTAGTTGAAGACTCTACAGCCCCTGCTGGCCAGTGATGCAATCAAAGGTTGTAGGTAGAGATTAAATAACAGCGGGGACAGGGCAGAGCCCTGTGGCACCCCACATTCTAAGGTCCCCACCTCAGATGTTTGATCCCCCAGTTGTATCCTTTGTGTTCTTCCCAAAAGGAAGGATTGCAACCACTTAAAGGCCAGCCCTTTGATCCCAAAGTCTCTCAATCTCTCCAAGAGTAAGGCATGACTGACCGTATCGAACGCCGCTGATAGATCTAACAGAATCAGGGCGCTCGGGAGATGCGTCACGTTGTTAGCCCTGCGACACATTAAACCCGCGTCAGGTTTAATGTATGCAGGGTGGGCGTTACTTCGGAAAAAGCCTCGGAAAAGTGACGCAGTGAAATCTACAAGATTTCACGCAGTCACTTTTCCGACGCTGGTGTGTCAAATCCTTACGCCTGCTTCAAGCAGGCGTAAGGCGTGACGCACCATGTTAGGGATAGGGCAGGTTGGAACAGTGCTGGAGTTGCGTCGCGCTTGCGACACAACTTCAGCACTGCACCAACCTTACCGCAGCAGATGCGTCACGCATCTGCTTGTCCTTGCGCCACGATGCACCGCATTGTAAATGCGGTGCATCTGCGGTGGCGTAAGGGCAAACTTGCGTGACATATCTTCCCTGACGCATCCCTGCTGATTTGCAGGGATGCGCCAGGGAACGTAAATCTGCCCCTTAATTTCTAGTAACAGGAACCCTAAATGCTGGAGCCGTGAATCCCACCCCAAAATCATATAAACATTAGAAACTGCTTTTTAGGCCTGTTTTACTGCTTGTAAAAACTATGATGTCATGGTTCATAACTGGATTAGGGATGTTTCAGATGATGAATTGAAAATTGTCCTTTATGTCCACACAGGGTTCTGAATAACCCTAGGGAAAGTATAAGTCAGAATACCAATGATACATGTGTGGTATCATCAAACATTCATACATAACCAAGCATTGGCAAAGCCAATAGTTCTAACCTCTGCAAGAGCTTTTGCCTTTGCCAATATGTTTTAGCCATGTTGCACACCAGCGTGGCATCTGTTCAGCATGCGTAAACGTTTGTGAGGTAAAGGAGAGCGGCGTGGAGTGGAGTGTCGCAAAGTAGAGTAGAGTGGAGTATTATGGAGTGGCGTGTGGTGGCATGGAGTGGTGTAGGGTGGTGTAGAGTAGAGTAGAGTGTCATGGAGGGGCATGGAGTGTTTTAAACTGTCATGGAGGGAGTAGAGTGTAGTAGAGTGGAAGAGCGTAGAGTGGAGTAGAGTTGAGTAGCGTAGAATATTGTAGAGTGGAGTGGCATAGTGTTGTGTAATGGTGTAGAGCAGAGTGGAGTGGTGTTGAGGGTGTTGCGGAGAGTGGAGTAGAGTGTTGTAGAATAGAGTGGTGTGGAGTGGAGCAGATTTTCGTACAGTGGAGTGGCATAGAGTGAAGTAGTGTAGGAGAGTGCAATGACATACAGTGGAGTAGAGTGTTGTAGAGTTGGGTGGTGTAGAGTGGAGTGACATAGAGTATCATAGAGTGGAGTGGCATAGAGTGTTGTAGAGTGGAGTGGCATAGTGTTATGTAATGGTGTAGAGCAGAGTGGAGTGGTAGAGTCTCGTAGAATTTAATTGGGTATAGTGGAGTATCGTAGAGTGGAGTGTCATAGAGGGGAGTTTCATAGTGTGGAGTGTCAGAGTGGAGTAGAATGGCCTAGAAATAAGTGGCGTAAAATAAAGCGGTGTAGAGTAGATTGGAGTAGAGTGCAGTGGTGTAGATTGCATTGTTTTGGCTTTTTAAACGTACTTTATTGATTGCCAAGATAGCATTGCGATGTGATACATGTAATACAAATGGCATTTTATCTTTTTGATGTTCGCCACATCGTATACAATACAAAGTGGTATGCTGAACAGGTCATTCAATTCAGTTGTTCCTGGTTATATATCTGCCACTGCAGCTATAAGGTGGCTTTGTGTACTCTGGAAATGCAAAATTTCTCCTAGAGTAGTTTCACATAGTATGCTTCAACATTAAAAACATAACATTTATAACTTATAAAAAATCCCCCCTCCCTCTACCCTACCTCCTGGTCTGCGATTACTTGTATGTTTAGTTGCCTATTAGTATTATCTATATATCATTATTTGCTCATCGCTGCTTAAGTACAATGGTGTCGTGACTAGGGCCTATGAAGATCTCTGGCGTACGGTCCTAGAATATTTAAGTCTGCTATTGAGTGGGGTTGTTATGTGTGTGTATAAAGTCCAGCTGTTTAAAGTCTTCCATCATGATATCCCAATCCATGGAAATAGAGTGTTTCCACATACCCCTTTCCTCTTCTCTTCTAATTGCCGTACTTTCGGCACTGCCCCATTGTATCACATCTTCCTGCCATATAGTCAATAATGGACTTCTAGGTGATTTCCATCTCATAGTGATTGTTCTTACGGCCAGTATAAGGGCAAGGTCCAGGAACCTTAACTGTACCTTCTGTGCTGCAGTGTGTTTGCGGAGACCCATAAGGCACTCCAGGATATTTTCCTGGACAGTTAGGTGCGTAACCTCTCACAGTGACTGCCGTATTCCGTCCCAGTAATCATGTAGACGTGGGCAGGCCCATAACATATGGACAAAATCCGCCTCATCTCCCTTGCATCGGGGGCAGCAGTGTTGGGCCTCTGGGAACATACAGTGTATTCTCTTTGGGGTTAAGTAAGATCTATGTAGTATCATTGTTTGGATAAATTTAAGTTTAGCGTTACGGGATACCCGTTTGGGATGCACTAACATGCTCGCCCAGGCTTTGTCGTGAGTTTTGTGTTTGCATCCGCCTCCCATTTTGTTCTAAGATCAGTAAGGGCGATGGATGCTTGCGCTCTAATACCTGTGTATAACCATTTGACTAGATGGCCTCCTTCCCCCATGTAGTACACTAAATGGACCAGTTTGTGTTGTGGAGGTTCCCTGCATTGTGGCACCCATGTCTTCTTGATATAGTGTGATACAGCTGCGTGTGTCAGATATACGTGGTCTGGTGCCCCAGTGGTCTGTATGAATGTGTTGTGATCAAGAAGATTGCCGTCACCAAAGAACAACCCGACTTCCTCCACGCCAGTCACCGTCCAGGCATGTAGTCTGGCCTTTGTTAACACACCCCCAGGGATGGGGATTCCCAGTAATGGGATATTAGTCTCATAGGGGGTTGTTCCTGAAGTATAAAGCAGCGCCCTTCTCCAACATTGCAATGCGGTCTTAAGTAATTGAGGCCCCTCCAAGGGGATTTTAGATTTTGGTAACAGTGAGGAATGTAGTTTGCTCCGATCTATGTCCCGGTGTGTATAACCTATTTCTTGTAGATTTCTACCCGCTGTCCAGTAGGACAGACACTGGAGTTGACAGGCGTAGTAATAGGCCCTGAAATCAGGGACTCCCAGACCTCCCCTATGGGACTCTAGTATAGATTACATTGGTTTGAGTAGAATGGTGTAGAGTGCATTGGCGTGATGGAAGTGATGTAGAGTAGAGTGGCATAGAGTGCAGTATTGTAGAGTAGAGTGGTGCAGAGTAGATTGTAGTGGTGTAGAGTGCAGTGTTTCAGGGAAGAGTGGAGTGTTGCACGGTAGAGTGCAGATGTGTAAAGTACGGTGGAGTAGAGTGCAGTAGAGTGGTGTAGAGTTGTATGGTGCAGAGTAGAGTGCAGTGGCAATGAATGCGGTGGCGTAGAGTGCCTTGGCGTAGAGTAGAAGGATGCAGGGTAGAATGCAGTGGCATAAAATAAAGTGGCAGGAACAAACTACAGGAGGTTGGTTACCCATAAACCCAGTTGAGACCTGGGTAATAAGTGTATATAACAAATAACAATGTCTCAACAGGCAATATTTAAAGGCAATTATTTAAGAACATGCATAACAGGAAAAGTGGAAACAGGGAGACATTGATTATTTATGCAAGAATTACTGAGAGCAGTTTATATTAAACAATAAATTAGGAAAGAAGCACTGTATTACATTAAATGGGCATGTAACCTGTACAACCTGTGCACAATTGTGCTCGTGACAAAGGTGAATGGCGCAAAGTGAAACTAGCGAGAGACGACACAAGAGAACAGTGATATCAATATTTACAAAAGAACATTTATGGTGTTCCTATTTCATTTGACAACAACTTAAAATGAATCAATTGATTAATAAACCAAACAAAAATTGCGCCAAACAATTGGGCTAGGAAGTCAACGGCGTTTCGACCTGGTATCAATTGAGGTCATCATCAGGACCAGGTAACCGTATATTCCGTGTGCTGCATAGAATCAGGATGGCAATAAAGGTAAGGGCAGCATGTGGGGCACCCAACTGGTGTACCAGGGAATGAAGTGGCGAGTGAATCTCCTGATAGCTCAGCTGGGAGACCAAATCGGTTGTTAGTGTAAATTGTAAGAAGCGACCAAGACGAGGCAGGGTGCGTGAAGTGTAAATTCCATGGGAAGTACGGGCCTGTTGAAGGGGGTTGAGTAGGGAAATCAGAGCTATGGCGTCTTGGATGATTGACGTCCGGTGGAGCGTCATAGGGTGCAGTTATTAGGGCTGCTCCAGAAAAACGGCAAGGTTCCACCAGGAGCGGCTGGAACAGCGAAGAACCTGCGAGGCAACGACTTGAGTCCGTGCAGGCTCGGGACACTGGGATGTATTCAATAAATTCGGGGAGAGGTTGTTGCCTTAAGGCCAGAGCTGCCGACTTTGGAGCTGGGGAACCAGATTCTTGCCTTGGTGTCGACTCAGTTTCCTGTGATTCTGGGCAAATCACTTAATCTCCCCATACCTACCAAGACATGAATGTGTCCTGTGTAACGTAACTGGTGCTCATGTAAAGCGCCTCAATACCTTCGGGTCGAGTTCATGCTATATAAATCTGTAAAAAAAAAAAAAAAAAATATACAGACGCATTGAATAACTGCACCCTACGACACCTCCACCGGACGTCAAGGCAAAGTGAAGTATGCATGGTGTGGTAGTGCACTGCCAGTACAGACAGAACATCTTTAATTGAAATGACAGTTGCATTTGCACAGACATACAGTTTTACTGATAAAAGCATACAGCGCACACAAATTAATGTGTGGAAATGTCATCACCTAGTGTATTGATTTTTTTAAATATTTGTTTCTGCCAGACTCTGGAATTACCAGAAAATGTGCTCCATTTGTGCTATTCTAATTCTGATATACACTGAAATATCCGCACAGTTCATTTACAGACATTTACATTTTGTTGTGCACTATAAAAAAATCACATCATACAGCCTTCCGTAAGCTCACCCCTGCAGTCAGCTTGATTGTCATATAAATCCTCTCACCTTAAAGTAGAGAAAAGAAGGAACACCAAGCTACCTGGAAGACAGAGCCTGACATTTGACCTCTGTCTTGGAATGCACGCCAAATGTGACAAGATAAGAACAAGATTTGAAGGCCTGCTTACACAAATCCAGTACTAGTGGAAGAATACAGTAAATAGGAGATGGGGCAATGGAAGGTACGAACTCAAGCTGTACAGCCTAAAACAAATAGAGCCAGCAAATGTAAGACAAACAAATGTGAGTTGCAAACCATAATGCCAATGGTAAGCAATAGGTGGAATTCATTCCCAGGGAAGCTTTTTGAATGTTCCCAAGATGTTGCTGGCTGGGTCTGGTGGCTTAGTGGACTAATGCATCCACTGTAGAAACCTGTGTTTGACCTCATGGTCACAGGTTTAAATCATGGTGGTTCAAATCAGTCTTTCATCCTTCCAACCTTGATAAAATGAGTATCACTGAGTTGGGTAACAATAAACATCCGTCATTCAGTGCCAAGATACCCTTGGGTGAATGTGTGCCATGCAAATATACATGTTATGGTTGCAAACCGGTAGGTTTCCACCTAAAAATGGAATAAACATTTCCATACTTGTTTTATCCATGTGTGTGACATTGGGCCATTTACAATCCACAACGATTAACCATATATTCTATTTGATAGTAGTGTATTCATCTGCTAATTACGGTGAAGATCTGATGGTTTCAACTACCTTTGTGTTATGCTCTTTGGCATTGTCTGTTTCATGTACCATTAGTTATCTCTTTGAGTTTCCTATCATATGTCCTGGAAATATTAGCATCGAGGGTACAAAGTGAAATTGTGTAAAATAAGTGTCGGGGGAAAGAATTAGTACTTCCACATGGTAATATAACTCCATTCCTTTGGCGGCCACAAGGCTTCCCAGGCATATGCTACTAAAAACATTTGCAACTATTGGGCGAATACTCACAAATACTTTTTTTCAGTGCCAGACCCCCATATCTGTGGTAGATCGCACACTAGAGTGCGGTGAAGGGCCTGTGGCTATGCTTCCCATGTGCCTATCCTACTTTACGCTCCTTTTCACTCTCTCATCTAATTCTAGTCTCTGAAGGGTGTATTTTCAGTTCCACCTCTGCTCACAACATGACAATGGCTAAGGGATTGTCTTAGGTCTCTCAAATGGAAGGTCTCATTCTATCTGAAGGGGTAAATGATAGAGAGACTGCCTTCACAGCGTACTCTAAGGTATGGGTGCACACACACGTCAACAGTTATGTAATTCGTTATATAACCTGTGACATGATATGTAAAGCCATGAACTGTGTATTGAGGGAGGGTCAGAGACAGTTTTGAAAACCTTCTATAGCTTGGGAATTTTGCTGATGCTGTACCATAAGAGCTGAGTTTTTTGCGATTATGGTATCTGAGTCCTCCATCACAAATGTAATCTTAACTGATGTGTTTTCAATGAATAACATTTAAAAAAATATATACACTGTCACGTTGCCCCAAAAATATTATAGTCACGTCCTATACGAAGTAGCTGTTCACCAAAAACCCCAGAATATGGCTTTAGGCCTTGCACAGTGGAATTTGGACTCAGTGCAGTTATCTGTGCCATTCACATGCTACTCTTGTCCCCAGACCAAAGCAGGATGGATGCCTTTCCCCTCATGATGCATACAGTAGGAACTGGGCACATGGTGTGGCCTTTGGGCATGTCCTGTATCCATTTAAAAAATGAAGAGTATGCAGTTCCTCAGGGTAGAGAGAGAGAGTGTATGTGTGAAGGAGACCGTGTAAAGGAGAGGAGTTCTTCCTGTCTGATCTAGGGTCCTCACACACCAAGCAAGCTAGGTGTGATGCTTCATCATATGGACCTGCTCCTCGTCGGGTCGGCGCTGCAATACCCGACGGGAACCCATAAAGGGGCTCTTTAGCGGAGATCTTTTGTTCCTGGCCGTATGGTGCAGTGCGTGTGAGGGGTCTAGTGGTGTAGATGTAAGTGAGTGTGAGTGATTAAAACAAGTTGTATAGTCCAAAATAAGACTTTATTGGGGATGGCTATCCTCTTGGTTAAAAACAAAAACAGTGTGGCAGCTTGCTGACGTGAGGGTTCAACTTAGCTATGCTCATCTATGGTGGTCAACATGTTTCGCGGTCCTAGTGATCCTTGGCAATTCTTCAGGACCTATTGAAATGTCAACTATCTACACAATGTGGTGGGTGCACTTGTTACCTGCCACGTATATTATTATGGGAAACGATCTCTCCATGTGTCAATGGTAACCTATTAGAGTGTAAACCCCTGCTTCTGTCCGTGTTCGCTGCGCTACCGGGACACCAAGATTCTGGTGTCGTGTTAGGTAATACCGGGGTGGGCCGTTAACCTACCCAGGCGCCGCTCGAACCGGGACTCGTACACGGTCTCCTTCACACATACACTCTCTCTCTCTCTACCCTGAGGAGCTGCATACTCTTCATTTTTGGATAATTGCAAGGGCACGTATGCTGGACCTCTCTTTAAAGCCCACCAGTCCCCTTAATTGATAATATACTGTATCCATTTCACTCTGCTGAAGACCAGAGCAATCGTACATGCCTTTGGCCATGCACTGAGGGCAGTGGGTGCAGAGTGTATGCTTCTGTCATTCTGTTTAACCGGTATCCTCACTCCCACAGCAAAGACCCTGCATCTCCCCTTCTGTCATGAGTAGTGGTATCGAGCTCACTATGTGGCCTTTGGTTACAACCTTCATTCTGTCCCCCGGGCCCAAGAGCAAAGCCCTCTGTGCATGGCCTTTGCACTGCGCTCTGTCCCCATCTTTAAAATCAAAGTACATGGAGGCAGATTTACTAATATTTGGTGCAACGCAAGGCAGCAAGACAACTCGCTGTTATGCTCTGCGTCAAATTGAGAGGACAGGAATGCGCCATATCTACAAAGATATGGTACATTCCTGTTCTCCCTATGTGTTGGCGCACTCGTGGCTTCCAAGCACCAATGCAGGCACTCTTGCACCATTGTGTAATGGTGCCTACATTACAGCCAGGATTGATTTTGTGCAGGAAGGAACCTTCCTGCACAAAAAAATCATCTGAGGCCTCTGAGGCTTTTCCTTTCAGAATGCAGCACACCTAGAAAGTGGAAAATAAGGAGGAGAACTAAACATATTTCACCTTGTTACACCTCCCCTGGAAAGGAGGTCCATTTTGAGTTATTCTCAGGTCTACTAGTATTAGTAATGTAGGATGCAACTAACACCATGGGTGGATGCCTGGGACATCCATGCTCCACCCATGGAATGCCTTCGTAGGGCAGCGTAATGCAAAGCAGTGACTTGTGCTGCCTTACATCACTCCAGATTTACTATTCCATGCAGACTCACGCAAGGTGGCTTTGCTTGGCACAGTAAATCTCCTTTACGGGCTTGCATTGCCCTTGCATGACACAGGGGCAATGCAAGCCCTTGATACATCTGGCCCTTGGTCTTCTACTATGTGCACAGAATTCGTCATGTTCTCCAGTGTAATCATACAGGAAAGTGGAACTCATATTTGCTGTTCAGACACAAGACTAAAACAGAGACTTCATCCTCGTGGCTCCACTTTCAAATGAAGAACTACTAGTCCAACTAACAGAATCCCAGGTCACTAGAAATCATTGAAGATACTGCTAACAATAAGCACGTCAGTGGTCCACTCATAATCCTGATGAAGGCAATTCCTATCGGACCATAAACTGAAATACGTTGACACGAGTCCTAAGCAATGCACCTTAAGATGATCAAATAATTAGAAGAAATAAGATGAAATCCTAAATCACGGTATAAAGAAGTGACGCAATTTCAATTGACCATTTCGTCATTCACTTAAACTCATCAGTACAAATACAGATTAAAAACACTGAGGATGTGATAAATATTGACGATTGTGTAAATAAAAATAAAATGAATGTTGGAACCTACCAACTTGAGATATATGATTTTTAATTGTACTCTCTCAAAGAAATCTGTAAAAGTATATAGTTTTGTAGTTAATAAAAGTATTTATGACAAGGATCAAATACATTTCACTTGTTAACGAATTGTTAAAGATTTACCAAAGATTGCATACGACTAGAAACTTCATTCCATTTTGCTCTATCTTAAAACTAAAACAAATATTTTAAAAAACGTGCAATGTGTGCTTAGTTCAAGCCACAACTAGTCCTAATTTCTTACTAGTCTTTAGTTCTTATTTTTCGGTAACCCAACAAGCCTTCCCCACTTAGAAACATTACTTTAAAAATACCTCTATGGTGTGCATCAGGCATTCGACAGAGTGTGGTCCATCGGCTACACTTACACAAGCCCCCCCCATTGGTACATCAGTCTGTGCACAACTCTAGACAAGGGAGTAGCCAGAATAATAGAATATCCTCCAATTCGGCCCATATATAGCAATGGAGATACGAGTAAAGTGAGTGATCCCTGCCCTTATTATGAAGTGTCATGGGAATCGTACCCTTGGGGGAAATTTGCAGAAAATGGTGCAAATTTATAAAATATTCCACAAAGATTTTAAAGGATTATGGGCAAAAACTACACATTTACCATTACTGGCTTATTTCTCTCATGCATTCTTTCCATCTTTGTGCTTTCTTTTCATGCTTCTTCTCTTCTTTCTTTCCATTACCTTCCCTTTGTTTTTATGAATACTTCATTGTCTTTCCTTCTTTTTTCCTTACGTCTATTCTTCTCTCATTCCATCTGACCTTTTCCTAGCTTTCTATCCGATTTCATATCTCTTCAGTCTTATCATGCTCAAGTTGTTCCTTCCCATCTTTTTTCTTAATATATGCCTCCCATTCGTTATTTCTTTTTTCTTCTCTTTCCTTGAATCGCCCATTCTTTCATCTTGTGTTTCTTCTTTGTTTTTTCAGTATATTTTTCTGCTTTCCTTCTTCCTCTCCTTCAATTTTTCTTATTTATTTTGTTGGCTCTGCCTTTTCTTTTTTCTGCCATTATTTCTTTTTTCCTTCTTTTTCTTCTTATTTCCCATGTTCTTTTGTGCCCTCTTTCCTTCATACTTCTTTTTCCTTCCTTTCTAATTCGTCTATTAATCTCTTTCCTTTATGCTGTCTCACTCCATTTGCCTCTAACTCATTTTTTCCGTGTCATTTTAATAATGTTTCTTTCTCTTTGTCACTGTTTTATGACATGTTTAGGTTTTCATTTGGTCCCCACCCAGCAGCTGAGTTATTGTGGTTTATTCTTACAGAATTTATAACTTTCTCCTAACTTGTGATTACCTGCGAGCCCGCGATAAATGTTAAGAAGGGCCATAAAACAATTTGATCTGGTCCTCTTTCACCCTGCTTAAGCTGGTATAGCGGGTGGTTAAGTATGCGCTTGACTCTAGATGCAACCCCTTTGTGGGTTAGCACGTGCATATACTTAGCTTGAGCCTTCAAGAGAGCTCATGATTTTGTATTAAGCACTACGGGTCAGATGTACAAGGAAAGTGACTCAGTGTGTGCCGCAAGCCATTTTGCTGCGCCGCACTGAGTCACTTTCAAAGCACATGGATGCGACATATTAACAACAAAATTTCGCATCTCTGTGCTTCCCCCTGAGATGGCGCACAAACTGCTGCCATGCGCCGGCACAGGCACCCTTACACGATGGTGCAAGGATGCCTGCGTCGTGGGGACATTGTTTATGTGCAGGAAGGGAAACCTTCCTGCACATAAACAATCACAAATGGCGTTTTTCAACTTCTATGTGTTATTTAAAGGATTGTTTATGTGCAGGAAGGGACACCTTCCAGTACATAAACAATCATAAGGTTATTTTCTCGTTCTATGTGTGCTGCAGAATGCAGCACGCATAGAAAGAGGGAAAAAAACGAGGTGAAATTAATATATTTCTCCTCGTTGCACCTCCCTACGTTTCCCCTGGGGAGGCGTAGCATTTAGACGCATTTCCAGATTTACGATTCCTTGTAAATCTGGAAATGTGTCAGGTTTCATGGGTGTTGCGTGGGAACACCCACAGTAACACCCATAGAACGCCCCTTTCACGGTAAGTGCTGCGTGTAAAGGGCACGTATTTACAAGGACATGAGAAGCCAAGCAGGGTGACTTTTCCTGTCCTTGTAAATATGGGGCAGAAAAATGTGCTGCCGGTGCGTCACTGGCAGCGCAAGGGGCTTGTAAATCTGCACCTGCATGAGAGTGTATGGGTTTTTGATCTGTCTGTATTTGTGTTGCTCTGTTACGTAAGTTCTTCTCCCAGCTCCCCTTCCAGTTGTGCTCGCCTGTGTGATTCTCCTCATCCCCTCCTTCTCTCTATCCATTGTTTCCTACGGTGCTGAGACAGAATATCGAGTTGGAAATGTCGATTTACACAAATATTGAGTTGGAAATATTGTGATTCAAAAATATTGACAGCAAGAATATCGTGGTCAAGAATATCGAATGTAAGGTAAGAAATACCGTTTTTAAACATATAGAAGGCATTAATATTGTTTGCAAAGATATAGATGTTTTAAATATCGATTTTTTAAATACTGTTATGTTTTTTTGTTTATAATTTAAATGTATGTGAAGTATATTTTTCTGTATAAGTATTGTTTATGTTTTTTAATATATGTGATAAATTTTTAGTAGTTATGAATTTTATTTTAATAAAATTTAGCATTTTTTAGTTCCGTCGGGAGCTGTGGGTTTATAGGGGAAGAGGGTGGGAAGTTATTTAATTATAATAAATCAATCATTATTGTTTATTTATTGAATCTAGATATTATAACTTTAATTTTCGGAAGTAATTTATTTGTAATTAATTATTAATTGGTTGTTAATTAATATTAATTAATTAATTATGGTAATTGTGTGATTATTTTTAGGTGCAGTTTGTGGGGTTTATGTGGGTAAAGGGCGGGAAGTAATTAATTTTGGATTAATTAATAATTTGTTGTTAATATATATTAATTGATGGGAAATTAATTATGGAACTTGTGTTAATAATTTTAGGTGCAGTTTGTGGGGTTTATAGGGGTGAAGGGTGGGAAGTAATTTATGTTTAATTAATAATAAGTTGTCAATTTATATTAACTAATTAATTGATAATTAATTATGGTAATTGTGTGATTATTTTTACGTGGGGGTTGTGGGGTTTATGGGGTAAAAGGTGGGAAGTAATTCATTTTTAATTAATTAATAATTAGTTCTTAATTAATATTAATTAATTGATAGGTAATTAATTACAGAAATTGTGTAATTAATTTTAGGTGTGGGTTGTGGGGGTGTATAGGGGTAAAGGGTGGGAATTTATTTTTGTTTAATTAATTAAACATTAGGTGCCGATTCCGATCCGGTAACAAAAAAATACCGTACGACTCGTATCCGTATTTTTTTACGTACGAGTCGTACAAGTACCGTACAAACGGCCAAGTACGATCCGTACGCGAAAAATATCTACGAATAGCGTCGGGAAATGTCTACGAGAGTGCGCCGGAAATTTTTTACGTCCGAATATCGTCGGGAGAGTGAGCCGGACATTTGTACGTGCAAATCGTAAAACACAAGTCCGAACGCGCAAGTACGATCCCGACCGTTCGTCCGAATACACAATCGCACGGAAAAAGGCCCGTACGGAGCTAATGCAGTAGCACACATGTACACGGGTAAACCTATGCCCGTGTATGAGCCGTACAGCCCCCCCACCCCCAATTCTGTCAGCACCGTACACCACCCTGTCCGCACTGTACCCCAGCCCCGCAACTGTATGTGCCGTCCCCCCTGTACGCGCATCACCCTCGTATGTACGCGCCGTACCTCCGCATGTACGCACCATACCCCCTGCCCCCCACCGTATGTACGCACCGGACCCGACCACCGCCTGTAAGCACCTTACCCCCTGCCTCCCCCACCGCATGTACGCACCGTACCCCCTGCCCCCCACCGTATGTACGCACCGTACCCCCTGCCCCTCACCGCATGTACGCACTGTACCCCAGCACCGCATGTACGCACCGTACCCCGGCACCGCATGTACGCACCGTACCCCCTGCCCCCCCACCACATGTACGCACCGTACCCCCTGCCCCTCACCGCATGTACGCACCTTACCCCAGCACCGCATGTACGCACCGGACCCGAGCACCGCCTGTACGCACCTTACCCCCTACCTCCCCCACCGCATGTACGCACCGTACCCCCTGCCCCCCCACCGCATGTACACACCGCACCCCCCCATGTACGCGCCGTCCCCCCCCTGTACGCGCAGTACCTCCGCATGCACGCGCCGTACCCCAGGTCCGCCCGTGTACGCACCGTACCCCCACCGCATGTACGCGCCGCACTCCAACACCGTACCCCAGCACCCACACCCAGCATCGCGTATGTACGGATCGCACCTACGCGAAAAAGACTCATACAGAACCAGGACACTGTAAAACAGCACAAAGAAGGTTAATTCGACTCGCACAACACCACCAAACACATCCACACGACAAAATACATCTCAATGACTGACCTGGCACATCCAAACAGCCAAACAGAGGCCCCAAATCACAACCACCTCTTATAACACACCCACCAAAATTCAAACACAGCCACACCCAAAAACGGACCAGTAAAAAGGGCCCACACACACAACCCATGAGCCTTTGCAACAGACCCACTGCTGCCAGACCCCACACACAAACAACTCCACAACACTCATACCTTCACTACACCTTCACTCACACACCTTCACACGACCTCCACCACAAACATCCCCCTCTTCACATTCACACCCACACACACTCACATACACACCCACACACCCACAACCATCCACACCCACACCCCACACCATGCCCACAGACAAGAATCCAAAGTTCACTACGGCGGAGCTGGAGCTCCTTGTCGACGAAGTCATCAGAGTCGAGCCACAGCTGTTTGGAACATTGATCAGACAGACCAGCATATCTGCAAAATCTGCCATGTGGCAGAGGATTGTCGACAAGGTGAATGCTGTTGCGCCCGTCCGAAGGACCAGGCATGAATGCCAAGCCAGGTGGTACGATCTGCGCCGGGCAGTCAAGAGGAAAATGAATGAAGAATATGCCCAGACTAACATCACTGGAGGTGGGCCGCCCCGCAGACCCGTACACTACCATCCCTGGGAGGAGAAGGTAATGGCCCTGCTACCGCCAGTGGGAGTACACGGAGTGGAAGAAGTCGCAGAGCCTGGTGAGTACACAAACAACTTACGTAACATGGGGGCAATGGGGTCCACACAACATATACACCAAATGCACGCAACTTCTCCCAAGCACTCACCGCACACAACCACACTCACAAACCACGCTCATGCCACTAACGTCTCCATGCACCCTTCAGAAATCAAGGCAAGGCCATGTCCAAGGCTACAACAACCACAAACACAAGACTGGATGTCCGGGAGGCTGGGAGAGTGGGCCCCACACAACACATTGTGGAAATGAGACGCAGACAACAATGGCCTCAGCCCATATGGCATATGTACATACCCATGCACAATGCACAGGGACTGGCAAACTACTGACAAGGTAGCTGATACTGGGCCCTGCTGTATGCAGCACAAGGCCCTCCTGGGACCACTGTACACTCAAACTCCAACTCCACAAGCACAGGTATCTAGCACAGGAACTCACACTCACTGTCATGCCAGCATGCACCATGAGGGGACAGACACATCACCTGGGAGACCCAATGACAACTCACACTACACACGACAGCACGCCCGGTCACACCCCCCAACCCCTAACACAAGCACACACCCCCGGGGCAGGCAACAGATTTACACACTCCCACAATGGACATGTGACACAACTACACCAATCCAGAGCTAAATAAGCATCAGAGCCACCAATCTACAGGTCAAACACTCAGGAGAACATCCCAATATGTCCCCCGCAACATACCCATACCCAAGTGGACATTGAGAGGAATGCTAGGGACAACCAACTACCTGGAGGAACTGTGTCAACTTGAATATGTATGAAACATAGATGTGGCAGGAAACACCATTGACATTATCTCTCTCTCACACACAGGGCAACGTCGTCGATCTCCCCCCAACACTGGGGGGGAAGAATCACTGTACCAGGCTCCGCGTGAAGACGATCCCACCGGTAGCGACGACTCTCACCACTCCGTGGATGACCCCGACCAACCTGGTCCCTCTGGTGCCCAAGCACCTGCAGCACCTGCGTCAGGTACATCTGTGCCAACCACCACCCCCATTCCTGCCACATCCCAGGACACACCCAGGAGCCCTGCTCGCACTGAACAACAGAGCCAGTCTGACCAGGAGGGACAAGGTTCTCCGGGCACCCAGGAGGAGGCAGGCAACCCTGCAAATGCCATCCCTCAGGGGTCCCGTAGACCCGATTTGCCCACAAGGGCAGGCCAGGCTCAAGTGGGCAGGGGTGGTGGGAGTGGAGGCAGGCGGAGGTGCGAACCTGACCAGCCAGCTCAGGACCCCGGTATGTCACACATACGCAACATCCTGGACTCATCCCGGCGTGACACCAGAGGCATCGACCAGGTCGTGTCCAGACTTTCCGGGATGCAGGGGACCCTCGATGAGATTAAGAACCTGCAGGTCGAGCATCATGCCAGTCATCAACAACACCAAGGACGGATGGAGGCAAGACTGGTTGAGCTCCTGGCGATGCACAGGGACGTGAGCCAATCACTCCGTCAGATCGCCCAAAGCCTGGCAAACCCTCCCTGTACCACCAGGCGTAGACCTGCACCAGACACAGGGAGGGACGAGGAGGAGGAGGATTCGTCTGACGGAGCGTCCCTAACATCGTCAAGGCCTGCATCTGAGGGTCCCCGGAGGAAGGTGGGTCGTCCACGTAAAAGACCTTGAGAGTCAGCGGACCATCCCCATCTCCCAGGTCACCTGGCCTGGCACCTGGCCCTCTGGCGCAACAGCAGCACCTCACCCAATGACATTCTCTGCCACATGGACTTGCTGGTCACAGTCTGACCAATGATGACCAACACTGTGGTCTGGACATTGATGACTCCAACTGACAAGGATGCCATCTCCCCTTGTGAACTTTGGATTCTATTCCCCCGGTAGTGCACCTTAGCACATCTACCAAAAGACTCACCCCAACAAAATAAAATCTTATTTTTCTGCACATGAGATGTTGCTGTCATTTGGCATTATTCAACGACATATGTGTGTGGAAATGTCTAACTATGCCTGAGTGTTGAACTAACTCCAGCCATCCATACCCTGAGATCAGAGTCTGGTACAGGACACACATGGGTCACAAGGTATCATACAATGTAGGCATGGAGCACAACATTCACCTGTTATGGCCTCTGGCTGCTGAGGGGGTGCTTGCTAAACTGTGCGGAGAGACCTATTTGGGAGATTATCATCAAGGCGTAGGGGTCATGGCTCATGTGGAGGTACCCGGGGAGGGAGTCCCAGGTATGTGTGGCCAGGTGGGAGAACAATGTCCTGTATGCTGGAGTACGGTGGATGTGAAGAACGGTGCTCAGGGCAAGGTTGGATGCACGGAGATGGCCCAACGGGATCTAGGATGACAGACCTACAAGGTTGGTGTGGGGTCGGGTTTGTGGACTGCCTCCTGAGTGTGGGTGGAGAGTGTGGAGGTCATCCTGCAGCAGACAGTGATCCATTGCAGCTATCTATGCTGGACGGTGAGGTGGCTGGGGCGCAGGGTGTTGAAGCTGAGGTGTGCAGATGCCCCCTGGAAGTGGACCAGTTTCCTGGGAGTTTGGATGTACTTTCTCCGTAGAGGGCAGGGCAGTATTTGACACGGATGTTGCCATGGACCTGGGGGATGATCTGTCTTTACTTGGAGTGGATCCATCTGTGGATCAAGTGCATAATGCAGAGGGCGTTGCAGCAAGAGGTACAGATGCTGTGGACTAGCATGGCATATGTGAGAGAGCCAAACATGATGCACACCATCTTGTGTGTGTGGCCACTGGGTGCTTGTGCAGGGCCCGCAGCAGCAGGCGCCATCTCCCTTCAATATGCCACATTTTGCACACAAAGACTAGGATGTCAGAAGGACAACTGCAACAGGCGCGGGTGTAAAGTAAGGAGTGTCCAGTGTCACATGGCACACCCAGCGACAATGCATGCACAATCACCAAAGAGCCATTACACCGGATCAGGAAACTGAAGGCCGACCTGCGCACAGGAGACACACCCTCAGCAGCTGTTGATGGCCCATTGTGTGGTCGACCTAGCAAAAAAACATACACGACCATGTACTACATGCCCAATCGGGAGCCTAATCCATGAGCAACTGCATGCATGTCGCTAAACTACACATGGACTCCTATGCATTATCTACAACAAGTATGCCAGATATGCCGCATGCTAAGAGACCTGCATTGACAGAGATGAGGCACCTTGGAGTGTTACGAACACCTTTATTACTCAGCCTCACACTAATGGGAATGCAACCATTGGAACAGACTCACAGGTCATTTGGCTGAACATGTGTGACCTACACTGGACACCCCCTTCAACACACAGATGTAGTAAATCCTACAGAGCTGGCACACAAGTGAATGGGTTGAGCCTAACACCCCTTGTTGCACACGGAGAGTGTGCAATTCCCCATTGAGGCTGTCATGGGGATGTCCCACACCATGTCCACCATTAGCATCCCGTATGTTCCTGAGGGACGTTACACACACATTGATGCCTTCATCAGAATCCACAATCCATGACAGATGACTGTCAGGAAGGGTGACTATCAATTCATGGGAGCCATGCAACACGTCATGTGGCCCATGGTGAGTCGACATGTATGCATGGTAACACAATATGCACAGGAGCAGTCCCCACAAATCACAAACACGTACCACCCACAAAACGCCTTGCTGCACTCCTTACCCCAAATGAATGTTCACCATGTCTGTGCATGTCACTCTGATCCAGCACACGTTGCAATACTCATGAGGAATAGCAGGACGGCAATGATGACATGAGCAGACGACAGCCGCAGGAACCTGGGGAGGACAGACACACAACAAGTCAGCTAAGAGCTAGTAATCCGCAGACATGTACATGTACTCTACAGGAATGATGCCGTCACCATGCTATTAATGATTTTTGTGTTCCCGCAAAAATGTGTGGATTGACATCATCACTTGAATGACACATCAGAACACACCTCCAAGTCACTCAGCACACAGTCAGCTCGACACACACATTGCAATACATGCCACACAAGGCTCTAAGCGTGCACACTCAGACACAGGGACTCACCATCATGAGAAGAAGTTGCGGATAAGCTGACTCCGGATGTCCTCATCCTCATCCTCCTCCTCATCCTCACTTGCCCCGTGCCCAAGCCCTTCATCCTCCACAGGTGGATGATCCTGCTCATCGGGATCCAGGATGAGTGGCACGGCCTTCTCCACTGCCATGTTGTTCAGCATGCAGCACACAAGGAAGATTTTGCAGACCTTCACCGGGGCATATGGGAGGGCGCCGCCGGTCTTGTGGAGGCACCGGAATCTGCTCTTCAGGAGGCCAAACGTCCTTTCAATAACGCGCCTCGTCTGCCCATGGGTGTCGTTGTACCGGTGTTCTGCGGCAGTTCTGGGGTTGCAGAGAGGCGTCATCAGCCATGGCATGTTGGGATAGCCAGAGTCACCTACATGGAAACATCATGGGCAGAAGTGGGTCAGGAGAAGCAGTAAGATATTGAGATACCGCAAAACACTGGACTAACAGAGTATACCCACCAACAAGACATGCACGTTCGTTGCGCAGCTGCAGCATCATTTCAGGCACCCTGCTACGTCTCATGATGTAGGCATCATGTGCTGATCCTGGAAAATGGGCACACACATGGGATATCAGCATGTTAGCAAGACATACCACAAGGGCATTGATGGAGTGGTAATGCTTGCGGTTACGAAAGGCTACCTCCTGTGCCTGTGGTGGTACCAAAGCCACATGTGTCCCATCAATGGCCCCAATGACATGGGGCATCCCTCCCAGGGCATAGAACTCACCCTTGACACCTTTCAACTGCTCACGAGTTGGAAAATGTATAAATTCATCCAGGTGTAACAACATGGCCTCTAACACATCATGCAGGACACGGCTGAACATGGTCTGGGACATGCCACCTACATCAGCTATGGTCAAT
Source organism: Triturus cristatus (assembly GCF_964204655.1). Lineage (NCBI taxonomy): Eukaryota > Metazoa > Chordata > Amphibia > Caudata > Salamandridae > Triturus > Triturus cristatus. The sequence goes on from NC_140590.1 coordinate 650,672,919, forward strand.
TGAAACGTACCTGTGGCAAAGAAATGTAGGGCTGCCATCACCTTCATCTTGGGTGTCAGTGCAGTAGGATACCTGTGTAGCGGTAGGAGGTGTGGTGCCAGCCTTGCGGTCAAGTTATCAATCAACGGTTGTGAGAAGCGGTAGCGGTGTATACAGTCACGTTCCCTCATGGCAGCCAAGTCTGGCATTGGTCGGGGGAGAGGTGGTGCCCTGCAGAAATTTGGAAGGAATAACGAAGATTGAGTACATCACTACACAAATGTCAATGAACAGAGCACATGTCCAACAGCTAATACACATATTCTACATACAGAGTCTGTTCTGTGCAATGCATCCAAGCCACGTATGGCAGCCAGGTGGTACTCCTACCAAGAGTCAGCTACACATGTGGGTGCTCAAGGTCAACACGACATGCCATGAAACTAGCTGTGGGCCAGTGTAAGTGAAAAGCCAGACGCATTACAGGAGTGACAGACATCCACATATCAGCATTTGAAGGATGTCATCTCATACAGACAGCTGGCGGGAGTCTAGATGCACAGGTCACATGTAATCTTGAAAAGGACAGACAACACACATTACCATGAAGGGGTACATGTCAAAAACTGATGACACAGACATTGAGAGAATGCAGATATTGCCTCATGTCAGGGAGTCATCTTAGAACCATCATGACACATGTAACGTGTGAGTCCACATGTGGCATGGTGTGCGTATATGTGTGTCATGCACATGTGCACACAGACACATGTTGGATGCTGCAACAGCAGATGGATTTGACGGAACACCAACGGAAAGCTCATGGGAACACATGACACACACTTGACATAGTCACATCGTGGCACGCTGGGAGTCACATGTGAGGTGTAATTATCCGTGTACCTGGCATCAGGGGACAGTTGCGGGTGTTGCTGACTGTGCCATACCAGTGATGCAGTGCTTGACACGTGTGTCCTACATGCACACATGTGCAAAGTGTGAATGGGAAGTGTGCCACGTAGTGCCCCATCACACATGACATGTGTAAACAGCTCATCACACATCTATTGTGCCACAACATGAGGAGACATGTGCCACATCACTGCCTGACACACCTAGGCCCTGCACATGAAGGACTGCACTGACAATGACTTGATGTACAGCCTTGTGCGAGTCTGACGCCTCCATTCCTTTCGTGTGCGGCTCCTATCACCAGTGTAAGCTGTGAAAGGCAGTACACACGCTCTGAGGGCATGTGTAGGGCCCGTATTCACACGTGTATGGGCCGTACACGCGTGAGCGCGTGCCTATCACTAGGACCTACGGTACCCCCAACTATAGTGATACGGGCCGTACTCACGTGTGAGTACGTGCCTATCACTAGGACCTACGGTACCCCCAACTATAGTGATACGGGAAGTACTCACACGTGTACGGGCCGTACACGCGTGAGTACGTGCCTATCACTAGGACCTACGGTACCCCCAACTATAGTGATACGGGCCGTACACGCGTGAGTACGGCCCGTATCACTATAGTTGAGGGTACCGTAGGTCCCAGTGATAGGCACGTACTCACGCGTGTACGGCCCGTACACGCGCGAGTACGGCCCGTATCACTGTAGTGATGGTGCCCTAGGGGTACGTGCGAAATGCGCCGTACCTGTGTGGGGAGTTAAGAATTACAATGGGGACACATGAGGGACCAGTATTAGGGCCTAAATGCATGCAGGTTGTCATGGATACCGAGTTTCACGTTCAAAATTATCATGTGGTCTGGAAAAATCAGTTGGCCACATTTAACAATGTTGCAAAGTGGTTGTTGACTTGACATCATGCTGCAAAGTCGAAAGATGCAAAGGCTGTCACTGGTGTCTGTTTAAAGGGATTGGAGGAAACGTAGGATGCAAATGAGTCCGACCAATCACTCTGTCCTCCTGTAAATGAAATAGGCCAGCAAGGCAGATATAAGGCAGCCAGAACCCATGAGAGGGCACTTGCCTGCACAACATGTCAGTCGATACCACTGCTGCTGTATTGTCTCCCTCTGGCACCATGTCAAGGACTGTGGAGAGGGCCCAGCCTTTCACCCAGGAGGAGAACGAGGCCCTGCTGGATGTGATCCTCCCACAGTACCCCATGCTGTATGGTCGACCAGGGGAGCAGGTGAGTGCTGACTCCACTACCTTTGCCTGTGCACCTTTCTTGTGTCTGTCACTTCTGGCATTGTGGCCAGGTGTGACAGACATGCAATGTTGGTTGGAGTGGGTCCCAGGGAGGGGGGGGGGGCTTATGTCTCTCATGCAGGGCTTGATGTAGTTCATGTGTGCACTCCTCACTTGCATTGTGCTTACTGTGACATTCACTGCATAGTGCATGGCACATTCCGCCAGCCTAATCCTCTTGGGCATTCTTGTTCTATTGTCCTGCGGTGATTCAGTGGTCACCCCGGTGTGACAGGTGACTGCACCCACAGATGTGTGTGAGAGTTGAGTGGAGCTGTGGTGAGAGTGGTGAGAGTGTTCAAATGATGTGTACGCCCCTTGGACATTGATGTGTGTGAATATTCCTTGTCATGTGGGTGAGTGTCCATGTGAAGTGTTGCACCACAGCTGCATGGAGGAGGCAACTGCTCAATCCATATGATGTGTGAAGTAAGCCGTGCTGTGTGTCTGACTTGCTGAGGTAGCCCCACACCTGTGACCCCCCCCCTGGCAAGTGGCACATGTGCAGAGTGAGGTGTGCATCTGCAGTTGGCAATGGCAGGTGATTGATGTGTGCCTGTGTGTGTCTGTGTACTCTGCTGAGGTTTTGTCAGTGGCCTGGGGCATGTGACTGATTTTTGATGCTGTCCATCAGCCTTCTGTTGCTTGGGATGCACAGTGTGTGCCATGATCAGGGATTGTTTCGCACCCCTCATGCCACCTGTGCACTTACTATGCCATGTTGTGCATTGGTGCGCCCACAGTGGAAAAAGTCCCTATGACTAAGGTGCTATTACTTGCCAGCATACTATGCCCTGTTCAACAGATCAAAGATGTTCAAATGTGTGTCTCTGTGACATGGTGCAGGTGTAGTGATGTTGTCCCACTTTGTCATCCACACAGGTATCCACCTACCACAAGGGGAAGATCTGGAAGGATGCCGTCAAGGCCGCGCAATCGGTGGAGGGTCGCAGGCGGCGCCTGCCACAAGTGAGGAAGAGATGGCAGGACATCTGGTGCTGGACCCAGAGGATCGCCCGGGTCATGCTGAAGGAGGAGGAGCCTCGCAAGCATGGCGGGCGCCAGCGCCTGACCCACCAGATGCGGCGTGTCCTGGCGGTGGTCTTCCCTGACCTGGATAGGCCGATACAGGAGTTACAGCAGCAGGAAGGGAGTAGGTACATGTGTGTTTGTTGTGTGTCGCCAGCTTTTTGATCTGCTCAGTCGCCTGGATACACTGCCAGGCTATATATGTGCAGTGCATATCCAGTTCCCCAAAGTCAACCTGTGCTGTTCTTCCTCCCTTCCCCTCCTTGACATGTGTTACCTGGTCTGTGTGCCATCACTATTGCACATGGTCATCTAGGCTGCCAGTTTATCAAGGTGCACACTGCTTTCAGTATCATGTGTGGGGGTGGTCTGCCTGTGCCCTGTCCTGTTTGGTCATTTTGGGGTGCTTAATTGTTGGCACTGATGCTGAGTCTCAACATAGGAGTGTGAGGGTTCAAATGAACAGACTTGCAGCATGCATTACCAATGTTGTGGCCTCAGACATGATGTGCATGAGTGGGACATATGCTTAGTGCCGGGACGGTTGCTCCTGCGACAGTCAGCTCATTCCAGGACCATGGAGCAGTGTGCACACTACAGTCCCCTGACACAGCCTGCCCTCCTACTCATGTGTGTCATCCAACACTGTGCACATTCACTGTGGGTACATCATGGCTCTGCCTCTGGCATTGTTCCCTGGCCTAGGTTGTATTTTTCACATGTGTGATACATTTGTCCACTGGACAGGGATACACCAGTTTGCTTGTGCATACTCACACTGGGCAGTGCCTGTGTGGCTATTCACAACAATCTGTTGATGTTTGTTTCAGACCAATATGTTTTGCCAGCCCTACAAGGTGATGTTGTGTTAATGAAGCTAGTTTTCAAGCACAGTTATTGTAACCCTGAATAAGAGGTGTCACTTCTTGATCGGTATCAGTCACATTGACTCAGGTATGGGTGGGTGTGTGCGGGAGGGGCGTACATGTTCAACCCTGATGTTTCATTGCCAGTTCTGACTTGTGTGTGATGAGTCGTAGTACAGACAGTCATCGTGCAGTGCCCCCGTGATGTTGGCCAGTGCTTAATGTTCGTACGTCATTGCCAGTGTCAGTTTTTGACAATCATGTATCCTGGTTGTACATTTTTGCCACCTGTGTGTGGTTCAGATGCTACATAGTTGTGACTTTGTGTGCTGACATCTGTGGGTACATTCTGGCTTGCCATGAGGGGGAACCCACAGTACAGCTAGGCTTTTTTGCTACACAATTGCAGGCCCATTAGCTTATGCATTGTCCTGGGTGTGGACATGTGTGCCACTCCAGATGACAGTCAGTAGGTCATATGTATAGCCAACTGTGTGATCAGGTGACGGATAGCCATGTGACAAATGACATGATTCAAGTTGTTACACAGAGAAAATGTCCATTGGCACTCACTACACCTGTCAACATGTCTCAATGTTTCATATGCGTGACCTTGTTGTTTTGTTGTGAAGGACAATGATGTGCCTGCATGCCAGATGTCTCCCAAGGAAGTGCACAAGACACCACCTTTACACTTTCCAGGGACACGCTGGCACATTTTACAGTAAGGGACAGTTTGAACAAAACTTGTTTGGAGTTCATACATATACATCTTCCCACAGTGTGCTAGCAATTGGGTTCGTCCTTGGGTGTTGCTGATACCAACTTACGAGTGTCAAGTCATCCAGACCACCCTGGTGCCATGTATATGTACTTACTGATACGCCATTTCTGCCTAACAGTGGCTGATTTGAATGAGTGTGGCAGCTCAGACAATGACTGTGTACATGTAGTTTGGTGTGCACCTCCTTGTGTGACTTCTGCTATACAGACACATGTGTGTTGTGTTCACAGAGTGCCACATTCACACATGCTAGACATGTCCATTATGTAAAGGGTTGTGAATCTCCAGGAGTCACAATGTATTACTTTGGGGTGTCAAAAGTACTCACAGGTCTCTGAGTGTGGGGACACCTTCTGCATTGGCATGTGGTCTTTGGCCTTCGTTGCAACAATACTGTTTGTTTCACAGTGAACAAGTGGTGGCATGCCTTCATAGTCTCGCTGTGCTCAACTGATCCCAGACACTAGCTTCTCATGATCTTGTGATTTCAAGTTATTTGCTGTTGTGTCCTAATTTTATTTTTATCCAAGTGGCATGGTGGGTCAACCAACTGGGGAGTGCAGGGCTTACATATGTGGGGAGTATCCTAGATGTTACTCATGATGCCTTTCCTAAAATGCAGTGTTGCCTATTTTGTTTGGACTCATGTGTCAGATGTATTCAGGTGACTGATTTTTTCCTGTCTCTTCACCTTGCCCACAGCATCATCTGAGGACACCGAGGGAGACACCGGCACGGACGTCGAGGAGAGATCGAGCAGTGGTGCCACCACTGCTGAGGAGTCGGTGGAATCCAGTGGCACGGAGGGTGAGGGGAGTGAGGCGGAGGACCTGCCCAGTACCAACACAGACTACGAGGCAGACGGGTCCGAGGCTGAGCTCCCAGAGGGGGCGGAGGCTGCTCCCACAGCAGAAAGCAGCAGTACATCTCTCGCCGCCCCCTCCATTCCCATCACCACCCTCCCACTTGCTCGGGTCCCTTCTGTCCGTGCTAGGCGCCCACATGTCTCCTTCGTGCCAGGCACCGCACCCCCTACCCCTGTCCCCCCTACTGCTCTCGCTGCCGAGTCTGTGGACATTCAGCGGCAGTTGCAAGTTGGGCAGACATCGATCCTGACTGTCCTCCATGGCCACACCAGACTGCTGACACAGATGGTGTCGTACATGGAGGGCATGTCATCAGCGATGTCTGACCAACGGAGGTTGCTGAGGTCCATGGACTCAACACTGACGGCAGTAGCAAATCACCTGCAGCGCTGCGTCCCCCCCCTACCCCTGCCCCATGCACAAGTCCCACAACCATGCCTGTCCCAGTCACACCAAGACATCCACACACACGCACCCCACCAGACAGTAGCAGCACACCACCACATAAGGGCAAGCGCACACCTCCTGACAAGCAACTCACACTCAGGGGGAAGCAGGCACACCCACTGGGTCTGGGGCACACAGGCAGGCATGCAGCCACAGTCCTCGTCCACATGACTCACTCCCCAGTCCCTCCGATGTCACTCCCCTTGGCTCCCCTGCCCCAGATTCGGAGAAGGAGGCCTACTTTTCTGAGCTGGGCCTCAGCCCCACTAGTTCACAGGGCGGAAACGGTCAAGGCACTCCACGGGTACGGGAGTTAAGTCCCCCAGCCTGTCCACCACCTCCCTCAGTAGCACTGCAACCCATCCCTCCGACCCCCCCCCTCCTTGGGGCCTGTTGTTTCTCTGGGTGCAGGGGAGACGCTTGAAGAACTGGCAGAAGTGTGCAGCACCGAGCTCGCCTCTACCTTTGGCGCTGCCCCACCCAGAGGCGCAACTAGAGCCAAATTTCAGGGGGGGGCTAAGCAAAAATTTCGGGGGGGGCTGAATCTTTAAACAGTAGGCACAGTGGCGCTGATTTCGGGGGTGGGGGGGCTGAATCTAGGCAGAGTGGAGCTGCAGGGGCTCTTAGAAGGGGTGAAACAACAGCGAGGCCTCATTAACATGCAAATGGTCTTTTTAAAGACCTGTGAAGTGCTCGGGCGCGGTTTTGTGTCTGCCCGGGAAGCGGTCTCATCCCGGGCTGCCACACACGACGGGGGGGGGCTGAAGCCCTTTGAGTTCAATGGGTGTTGCGCGCCTGGCCCCACCCCCTGTGGTGGAGTCGTCCGTCCCTGCACCCACCACACCTACCCTTCCCCCTCCTGTCCCTGCGGTGCCTGGTCCTTCCCCACATGATGCCCCCCCACCCCCAGTCGACGACACAGTCTTGTGATGTGCAGGCAAGATAGGGGAGACGCATGGCCATGTGGCCCCCCCAAGGACTGATGTAATGGACTGGCCATTGGCCTTTGTGAATAGTCTCGTTTACACATTATTATTTTGCTGCTGAATAAAGCCTTTTCTTTTTCGTTTGGAAAGTCTTGCATTTCAGGTATTGATGTTGATGCTGATGCTACAGGAGTTGGGGTTGTGGGCATGTGTTATGTTTCAGGGACATGTTGTACTCTGCTGCTCATGGGGTGGAACCTGGTATCTGCGTGCCATCACAAGGTCTCTGCAAAGATTCTTTGTCGTGTCTGCTATTTGTGTTTGGAGACATTGTCCCAAGGAGTCTTCTTTCCTCTGTGTCACCTGGCATCTCCCCTGCAGAGAGTTGCACAATTGTTGTGTTGCCCTGTGTCTACATATCCTTGGCTGGTGATGGATCCCTTCAACTCATGCCTGCTCAGCAATGTGTCCGGCTGCATAGTCTGTGCCATCCTTGGTACTCACTGTACTCATGTATAGAGTGTTTTGCCATGCCTTCACAGAGACATTGTCCCTTTTCCGCACAATGCATGTGTGTAATCCCAACCTAGTACACATATGGTACTTGTCCTGCTGGGTATTTGAACACCTGACTCACAATTGTGGCCTTTGTATCTGTGGGAACTCCACCCGATTCCTTCCGTGACAGACAATATCTTGGTGGCTAGGCCAGCACCTGAACATTCCTATCAGTCCTGGGATGTGCGTGTCAGTGTGTGTTCTCTTTGGCTCTCTTAGTTTATTAGGCAGTGGCATGACTATACAGTCTTGTGGAATGATCTCAGTGTGTATATTGTGCTGCATCTGCCAGGGGTGGTTATGCATGTGTTATTTGTCCTCACACCCACATGTGGTGTGTCATGCAGTGAGGGAATGACATCCATCCTCCTGGGAGTGGGACACTGCTGTCAGTGATGTGTTGCTATGGCACTATCATCATTTTCCTAAGTTATGGATACGTACATTGACCCATTTAGCTGTGGTCATCTGGTAATGATGTACACCCCCCCATATCTGTGCCCACTGCTGGGAGTCCTCTGCACCCTCCCCCATGGCTCTGTCCACTGCTGGGAGTCCTCTGCACCCACCCCTCATATGTCTGGGCACTGCTGGGAGTGATATGCACCCACCCCTCATATGTCTGGGCACTGCTGGGAGTGATAGGCACCCACCCCTCATATGTCTGGGCACTGCTGGGAGTCATAGGCACCCACCCCTCATATGTCTGGGCACTGCTGGGAGTGATAGGCACCCACCCTTCATATGTCTGGGCACTGCTGGGAGTGATAGCCACCCACCCCTCATATGTCTGGGCACTGCTGGGAGTGATAGGCACCCACCCCTCATATGTCTGGGCACTGCTGGGAGTCATAGGCACCCACCCCTCATATGTCTGGGCACTGCTGGGAGTGATAGGCACCCACCCCTCATATGTCTGGGCACTGCTGGGAGTGATAGGCACCCAACCCTCATATGTCTGGGCACTTATGGGAGTCATAGGTACCCACCCCTCATATGTCTGGGCACTGCTGGGAGTGATAGGCACCCACCCCTCATATGTCTGGGCACTGCTGGGAGTCATAGGTACCCACCCCTCATATGTCTGGGCACTGCTGGGAGTGATAGGCACCCACCCCTCATATGTCTGGGCACTGCTGGAAGTCATAGGCACTCACCCCTCCTATGTCTGGGCACTGCTGGGAGTGATAGGCACCTACCCCTCATATGTCTGGGCACTGCTGGGAGTGATAGGCACCCACCCCTCATATGTCTGGGCACTGCTGGGAGTCATAGCCACCCACCTCTCATATGTCTGGGCACTGGGAGTCATAGGCACCCACCCCTCATATGTCTGGGCACTGCTGGGAGTGATAGGCACCCACCCCTCATATGTCTGGGCACTGCTGGGAGTGATATGCACCCACCCCTCATATGTCTGGGCACTGCTGGGAGTGATAGGCACCCACCCACCCACTTGCGCCCTTGCTGTGGTACACTGCTGTCCTGGCCATACACCACCCCCAATTTACAGCTGATGTGCTGCACCAAGCCGTACGCCTGCATCCGTGGCGTGTGTATGCCTTGTGTCCATCATGTAATGGGGCTGTAGGGGTACGCGTGTACGGACCATACGCGTACCCCTACATCACCACTACTATGGTGGTACGGACCGTACCCACGCTCTGGGGGCGTGGGTACGGTCCGTACACGCGTACCCCTACATCACCACTACTATGGTGGTACGGACCGTACCCACACTCTGGGGGCGTGGGTACGGTCCGTACACGCGTACCCCTACATCACCACTACTATGGTGGTACGGACCGTACCCACGCTCTGGGGGCGTGGGTACGGGCCGTACCACCATTGCAGTGGTGATGTAGGGGTACGCGTGTACGGACCGTACCCACGCTCTGGGGGCGTGGGTACGTCCCGTAACATCATTATGGTGGTGACGGGTACGCGTCCACGTCCACTTCCGTTGTGGCAGAAAGTGGGATTGGTGGACACGCCCCCCGAAGTGACCAGACCATGGAGGTAATTATTGTGAAGGCTGTATTTGTATTTTGTGGGGTGTGGGCTATGTTTCCTGCCCCTTGCACCCCACCCCCCCCTTTGCCTCTGGGGGTTGTTCTGACATTCTGCGGCATCTGCGACGGTTTCTGTACACGAGGTGGTAGGCTATGAGGGCCGGGATGATGCGTAGGTTGGGGTCCATCGCTGTCCGTCGTGTACCGGTGCTCCTTGTTCACGTCGTCCTCAATTTCCCGGCAGTTTTTGGCTCCCGGAAAAAATGCTATGTGCGGAGTGACGTAGGCACAAATCGTACTTGCTGGTCCGTGAAACGCTGCCTGACTCCGTCCGGACGTTGCGTCTGCGCCGTCCAGACTCAGATTTGTATGTATTTTTTTGCCGGTCGGTGTTTTTTACGACTCGTACGGAAATGGTGTTTCTGTACGATTCGTACTTGCGAGTTTGTAAGGTGTTTTTCCCGGGTACGAGTCGGACGGAGAAAACGCTCCGTATGACCATTTGTACCCGGGTTTTACCGGATCGGAATCGGCACCTAGTTGATCATTAATATCAATTAATAAATTTATATTTAATTAGAGTATTTGTTTATATTTTTTTGTGTGTGGGTTTTATTATTATAGGGGTACAGTGTGGGGAGTAAATTAATTTGACTTACTTTATAATTAGTTGTTAAATACTATTAGTTTTTTAATTGAAAATACGTTTTAATTGTCTAATTAATTTTTTTACAGTTTAATTTTAGCTTTGGGTTGTGAGGATCATAGGGGTAAAGTGTGGGAAGTTAAATACATTTCATGAGCTTTAATTTACTTTTTAATTAATAATATTTCTTTAATTGGTAATTGATTATGTTAGTTGAGGAAGTCTTTTTTACATTTAGATGTGGGTTGTGAATTGTGTAGTGTTATAGGATAGGAAATAAAAAAGCAAATTTATGTAATAATTAATGGTTTTGTTTCTAAATAATCTTTTATTAAAAATATTTATTTGTTTGGAAATTATTTTTTATTTTATTTAATATAATATTGGTAGGTATTTGTTATATGTATTTAACATTATAATATGTTTAAAAAATCATATTAAATATATTTGTATTTGACTTTCTAACATATTTATATATTTTTTAATTTATTTAGTTTTTTTAAATATGTCTTTTGTTAATAAAATGTCCTTTGTTTTTAATGTTGAACTGACTGGAGTGCAAGCCAACACTTTCCCTATTGTTACACTCACTGGAGTGGGAATAGTAACTTTTACCCCTTCGCTATCCAACACTTTCCGTACTGTTGCGCTCACTGGAGTGGAAATAGTAAATTGTACCCCTCCATTGTCCAACACTTTCCCTACTGTTGCACTCACTGGAGTGGGAATAGTAATTTTTACCCCTCCGCTGTCCAACACGTTCTCTACTGTTGCACTCACTGGAGTGGAAATAGTAATTTTTACTCCTCTGCTATCCAACACTTTCCCTACGGTTACACTCACTGGAGTGGGAATAGTAATTTGTACCCCTCCACTGTCCAACACTTTCCCTACTCTTGCAATCACTGGAGTGGGAATAGTAATTTGTACCCCTCCGCTGTCCAACACTTTCCCTACTGGAGTGGGAATAGTAATTTTTACCCTTCTGCTATCCAACACTTTCCCTACTGTTTCACTCACTGGAGTTGGAATAGTAATTTTTACCCCTCCGCTATACAATACTTTCCCTACTGTTGCAATCACTGGAGTGGGAATAGTAATTTTTACCCTTCTGCTATCCAACACTTTCCCTACTGTTTCACTCACTGGAATTGGAATAGTAATTTTTACCCCTCCGCTATCCTATACTTTCCCTACTGTTGCAATCACTGGAGTGGGGATAGTAATTTTTACCCCTCCGCTATCCAACACTTTCCCTACTGTTGCACTCGCTGGAGTGGTAATAGTAATTTTTACCCCTCCACTATCAAACATTTTCCTACTGCTGCACTCACTGGATTGGGAAATTTAAGTTTGAAGATTTTTAAACAGCTTAATATTTTAATTTGTAATATAATTTTTTTTAATTAGATTTTATGTTATTGGTACATTTATATATATTTGTAAATTTTTATATAATTTTAAAATTATAAAATAAATTAAAATTCATAGTTTATTAATTGTTGTAAAGTAAATATATATGAATTATGATGTCTGTGTGTTTAACTTTTTAAATTAAGTTTATTTATTATATTTTTTCAAATTTATATTAAATCTACTTTATTTTTATATTAATTTTGTTATTTAACATATTTATTATTTTATTATATATATATATATATACATATATATAAATATATATATAAAATTCGATATTTTGTACAACTATATTTTTTACATCAATATATTTTTTTTAATGTTTTTGTACTTACCTGTTTAAGGATAGGGAGTCAATATTTTTGCATTCTATATTTTTGCATTGATGTTTTTTACTTTTATATTTTTAACATCGATATTTTGTTAATGAACCGTTTCATACACCCAGCTGTGCCCTCCGTGTTGTTTTCCCCAATCCCTTTGTTGCTTCCCTAACCCCTTGCCCTCACCCATGTTGCTTTGCCTCCGTTCCATCCTCCTCCAACTCGCATCAGTAACTAAAAAAAAGAAAACAGAAGCACCTGCGTCATTTTGTAGGCACACACATGTATGGTACATGCACATAAAAAAATGCCTCAAGTCGCCGTGTCAAAGGCTTTTTAAAAAAAGACTTTAGGCACACTGCACAGCATCACGAATGCTGTGCAATATAGCAACAAATATTGCAAAGCTTAAAATGCCACAAAGGCGAGACCTATTGCCTTTGCCAAAGCTTGTTCAGAACTTGTGTATGCTCGAAAGATTTTTGAGAATGAGCCTCTTTGTTGTTTCTGAGTAAAGTGCATCCCAAAGAACAATTAGTAATCCTTGTGAGTAAAGCACGTGGGTGTGGAAAATATCGGGAACACGAGACCCCTTCTGTTAGTCATAGACAAGAATGGCAACTAGCCAATTCACTGTGACCAGCTCCTCTCTGATTGCCCTGGACGCCCTTTGCAGTTCCAAAGAAAAGCTGTTCCTCAAATCTCTGGCCCCTTCACCCTTACCCTATCCCCCCACTAACTGGCCACATTGTTGGGAACTGCGACTGGAGACATTCTGACTGGTGTATGTATGTCACGTATTGTAAGTAGAAATACGTATTTATGTACTTCACAACACCTTTCCAGCTTCTGACTGGAAAACCCAGAGTAATCTATGCGGCCCATTATCTCCTCTTAGACACGGGAGTCCACCAATATCAGGATGTCGCTCTGAATATTCATGTTCTACTGTGGTCCACAGCCCTTGGATGACCTTTGAGGTCTGAAGATACAGTCTGATAAAAAGTGAGAGTTATTATTGTTGTTATAGCCATTGGAACAGACCTCAAGACGTTTAGAGCACTGTTTCGGTCAAAATGACCCCTTACTTTTAATCTTTTGTTGCTGAGCAGCTTTCCTTCAGTCTTCATCAGCTATTCATGTGTGTCCCTCAGATCTGCTCTCTCTCGTTCTCTGCCTCTCCGATCTAGTTCTGTGTTCTCTCACACACCTTCTATTTTTGTGACTTGTTTCTCTTCCCTTTTTGCCATGGGCAGCCATTCGAGTTAACAATCACTGATTTCATCTCGTGGCTCCTCTCACTATCTATCGCCTTTGCTTTTTATGAATGAATGAATGAATGAGTAACCTGTATAGTGCAACAGGTGGTTTTGTATACACACCCACTCCTCTTCCTCTTTGTGTCTCTCTCTCTCTCTCTCTGTCCCTCTAGCCCATCCTTTTCCCTCTGTCTTCTTCTTTCGCTCCTCTCATGTTCCACTCTCTTTCCTTCTTGCCTCTCCCTCTCACTTTCTTTTACCTCTCTGCTTTTCTGATCTTTAAATCCTTTTGCCCATCCGCTACCAGCGAATAAGATTTAAATTGGCTCGCGGATGCATGTATCTTCGGAGCACTTCATAAGCTGCACTGTCATGCATGCAAGAGTGGAGACTAAGACATCTGTTATGTGGGAAGATCATACTTTGCACTAAGATGCCTTGAAAGTGCGACTGTATATAGCGCGGGCTGAGATGTTTCAAGCATAAACGTAATGCTCCAGAGCAAACCGGGCTTTTAATTGTTCTGAGGGTCTTATTTGTTAAGCCCTTGAGAGGATGGGCGAGTTGCGCTCTGCGTTCTCTAGGCCTTGCACAGTGTGCGAACAAAACAGACGCCCACACTGGTTAACGGAGTGGGCAGGAAGACATCGAGCGGTCTCCACCCATTTATTTATAACCTCAGGCCACCCCTGGCCTGAGGGTGAGGTGTGACAGCATCCGGCGTGCCCGCCGGGAACACAACATGACTGCTGACCTTCCACATCCCATCCCAACTCAGTCCTTTGTAACAGTTTGTATGCGATCATCCAGGTGGCATGCAAAGTCTTTGCGCCGTCAGCTTGGTTAAGGGTTGGGCCTCAGGTGATCTAGTGGATGTTGATCATGGCCAGGTGGCTCTTGATAGGCTAACAAAGGTGGTGCACTGGTAGTTGGGGTGTCCTTGACTATTGCTGTAGGCCTGCAGGCTTGGGGCGTGCCGGGTACTGGGCCCTCTTCCCCCAGGGACAGCCCCCTTCCTCTGCTCCGCCATCCTCCAGGGTTTGGTATTGTGGGGCCATCTCCACTTTCTTGAACCACAAGATGTTCTGGGCCCCAGTCTCCTCTCCCTTCGTGGCAGTTACCATGGTTCCATTCACCTTTACTATCATCCATAATACCTACTCGTACAGTGTCCTGAAATTCCCTCTAGGCCTTCGGACCTTGATGACGACTTGGTCCCAAAGCTGAAGGTCACAATGCTTGGCCCCCCTTTTGTGGCTGGCTGTTGCATTCTGCTGTTCCCTTCACGTGTGTGTTCTGTGCTCATCATACGGGCCAGTGTCCACGCTGGGCACACAGCGATGATGTCCCTGCATGGTCCATTAAACATCAGGGTCCATGGGACTTGTTGGGTGGTGCTGTGTGGCGTGCTTCTATAGTCCCATAGAAACAATTGCAGGCGACGCTCAGGGTCAGCTTGCTCAGCCACCGCAATCCGCAGCACCTTACTGAGTGTTCTTATGAACCTTTCAATTTCTCCATTGGCTTGTGGCCATTGGGGTGTGATGCAGCGATGTCGCACTCCATGATGTTTCAGGAAATCACTGAATTCCCGCCTTGGAAGGATGGGCCATTGTCACTCTTGACTTTAGCGGGGCAACCAAACATTGTGAACACCTTTTCCAATATGGGAGCCACGTGTGTGAATGCCGTTGAGCTGACAACTTCAAGAATGAGGTACTAAGAGTATGTGTCCATCATCTCTAGTGTGATCCTCCATCCGGGAAGCTCCCGAAGTCTATGCTCACCTTCTCTCTGGTCGCTTTGCACTACTCAATATAACTAGGGGAACCCCTGAATGATTAATGTAGGTAGGAAATCAGGGGAAAATTGAAAGTCACTAAGAAAAAGAATATTTCTCCACCTATATGTTTCTTTATGTACAAAGTATCATCTATTGAGGCATTGACACTCTGGTTAGACCAACAGGTAAAATTTTATTTTTCATATTATATTGCGGTCAGACTTAATCAGTTCCAAAATAATAATAATATAGACACAATTTATAATAATGCATAAAAGTAACAAAACGTTATATGTGCAACAACATGATTAAAAAAACAAAGACAGGTCCCGTAAGAATAATTCACAACACACTCTCAAACTCACAGCTAAGTTCACACAACACCATCAATTCATACATCTCACTTATACCGACAATAGCTCAAATGAACATAGAGGTCCCACATACAAAGGTTCAAAGATCAATACATAGATATTCAGTACAGTATATAATCGTACATAGATTTTATATATAAATAAATATAGTATATATAATTTCAAATACAATTTCAATCTTTATAGGTCAAACAAGAGAAATTGTAGGGGGGGAGCCTCATGAGCTGCGCCGACGCGCGTTTCGGTGACAACACCCTAATTCGGGTACCACCTTCCTCAGGGCATACAAAGACCGCAAAGAGCGGGCTCACGATGCAATGGGACCTAACGGATAGAAAACATAAGATATAAAACTCACATGAAATACCCCATAAGTTTCATTACTCTAAGAATACTCATATCATACGTTGGACTTCAGTAAGGGGTGTCAAAACCAAAACAGAATTTTTTCATTTTAGAGCCACACTAGAAAAGCGTATGATAAAGACAGCACCAAGGAAAAACGTAGAAATAAAATCCGAAAGTGAAGTGTTGAAAAATAATAAGTAGAAAATAAATAGAAAACAATCTGAAGAGGAGCGTTCAATACAAAACATGTTCCAGAAAGGCTTAGCAAGATAAGGAGAGAAAATAATAATCAAAAAGGATGAAAAAAGAGAAAAAGGAAAAGGGAGGGGAATCAAGAAAATCTTGCGAATAAGGACCAAAGTCATAATTAAAGAACAACTCAAATATAATGAAGAAGCAGGAGAGGGAAAATAAAAATACAATGTCGACAACATAGGTAAAGGCTAGTAGTACATTCATTAAAGTGAACTAGAAGCTCATAGTCGCGCTAACCTGTATCGAATGGAAAGAACTGATCAGGTTGCAATTAGCTAAAGAGAGGCGGAGTTCGGGAGTTCTAGATGGTTCAAAACCGCTCGAATGAACAAATACGTTCTCCATTAGGTAAATATTAGAAAGATATTACGGCATTACAGTTTAAGAGCACAAAACAAAACAAAAATCTCACACAAAAACTATTTTACCTTATCTATAAAGACATGTGAATAGAATATATGTTGAAAGATTGAAGAATGCTCGGGTTCCGTCAGGATGAAAAAGTGGAAACACTCGAGATAGTTCAAAGAGATTCTGTGAACAAGAAAGGAGATAGGCTTTCTACTAGGGGCACATTTTGAAAGACAAAAACAAGTGCAAATACACCAGGGCTAATGGGCTAAAAAACCCTCACTGGAGCAAGAAAAGACTCACCGTTCGAAAAGTTAACAAGGCTCAATCTGTAAACAAAAAGGTTCTGCGGCGATAGTTGCTGTAGTCAATGTTACCAAGGTGAAGTCAGACGTACACAAGGTTCAGCGGCGATGGCCGCTCTAGTCACGGGAGCTGCACATCAAGAAAAACAAAATAAGGACCGGTATAAGTTCAATTGCTATACTCTTATATATGTAGTAACCGGTAGATGTAAAAAGTATCCTAGTATATCTAGCTCAAAGTGTCAAGGAGGAAACAATAAACAGAAACACGCTCAGATTAAGGCTATGTATATAATTGCCACGTTAAAACGAGTTATTAATATACAGACCAGCGAGTTCAGATATACAGTTCAAAAGAGTAGGCGGGGCGAAATTTCGAGCAACACGGCGATAATAATCAGAAAAACATAAATCAGGAAAAAGAAAGTAGCGAGCACCTAGTTAATAGTACCTAATTTGCACGGATAATGAATGGCGGCAGATACGGCAGATCTCTGGCTATGACATCCTTCCAAATGGTAAACCGGAAAAGGGTCCGATAAGCATACGAGACACGTATGCAGGCGTTTAAATAGGCCAATGGAGGGACCCGTGATCAAAATAGGCGTGCCTATACTCAGGCATCAATGCAAGTGGAGCATTTTTTAAAAGGGCAAGCTCACACGAAAAAATAAATGTAGAAAGCCCTCGATACAAAGTTAATGGAGAGGAGGCCTGTGACAAAATCATGTCAGTCGCAACCGGAGATTGTATCACCAGGCCAATGAAATGCGAAAGAAAAAATGGAATAAATTTGAAGATACAAAATCACATGTGTGTATCCAATAACGCAAGTAATGAAATCAGGGGGGCAGGCCTATAAAACCTTATACAGCGTTGGAACACAATGCTGCTAGTCAATCAAGAAAGCATCAGGCTTGGAAAATACAGGTGACAGGATCAGGGAATAAGAAAAAAATAAATAACAACACTAATTACAAAATAAAAAATGTAGGTAACTACATTCTAAGTGTCAAGTGGCGAAGCGCCGAATGGAAGTCTTACACGATGGCATTTTCCCATGGCAGGGATTCGTTCAACCCCTTGTCCTTAGTATTAAGGACAAAGATCCAATATACTTCACGCTTCCTGCGTGTATTATTGCTATCCTGTCCTTTTTGGGTACGAATTTTTTCCAAAATCATCCAGCGGAGATCCTCCTCAGAATGTCTCTTTGTTGTCCAATGGTCTACAAGTGGGGCAGCAAGCTTAGATCGTCTAATGTTGGACTTGTGTTCCCCAATGTGTAATCTAACCTCTCTGGCAGTTTCGCCTACATAGGTGAGCAAGCAGGGGCATTGGATGGCATACACACAATTTGAGGTCCTACAATTCGTCATCTCTTTCATACTTACATTGAAATCATTAACGCAAATTTTATTGCCAACAATGGCGTTGGGACATGCGTGACAGGTGCAACATTTGTGGTTGCCATTGATGGGAGAGGCTCCCTCAATGGATTTTTGTATCCAATTCCTTTGTTCCGGTAGTTTGGCCCTGCCTGCCAGTTCCTCAAATTCTTGTTTCTGCGGAACGCAAACAATGGTTTCGGCAGATAGGCTGTTTCGGTGTCTAAATTTAGAAGGTGCCATTGTGAGTTAACAATCTGTCTGATCTTATTATCCATAGGCGAATGCTTAGTTACACAGACTAGCTTGTCTGTCTGGTCTTGTTTCTTAGGTTGGAACATGGAGTCACGATTGTAGAAACGGGCTCTCTTGAGAGCATTCCTAACCATTCTGTGGGGATACTCTCTTTGAATGAATTTCTCCTTCATGATTTCAGCATTATGGAGATAGTCGTTGATGGTAGTACAGTTTCTACGTAAGCGTAGAAACTGACTAAACGGAATTCCATCCTTCTGGCTTCTCGGATTTTTGAATCATGTTGTTGCACATATAACGTTTTGTTACTTTTATGCATTATTATAAATTGTGTCTATATTATTATTATTTTGGAACTGATTAAGTCTGACCGCAATATAACATGAAAAATAAAATTTTACCTGTTGGTCTAACCAGAGTGTCAATGCCTCAATAGATGATACTTTGTACATAAAGAAACATATAGGTTGAGAAATATTCTTTTTCTTAGTCGCTTTGCACTACTCCTCAGTGATTATTGGTGTGGGTCTTTCTGGAATGCCAGTCAGGTGACATGCTAGGCATTGTCGTAGGGCTTCTTCCAAAAAATCTTCGCATCCGGGAACCATACTTTCACCTGCTTTCTTGACTGCATCTTCATCGACCCCTGATGTCCTCCATGGGCCAATTGTGTTAGTGATGATGCAGTGCTTCTGGGATGACGATGCAGGACCTGCGCAGGAGGACACCTTCCTGGGTAGTACTCAGCTCATTCCTCACTCTCCACTTCTTCGTGTGGTACTCACTGTCTTGCCCCGACCAATCGTTAGCATGCTGTAGGAAGTTTTGCCATGTGCCCCCTTGGACAGCATTCAGCACTTTGGTAAAGACCGGGTCTCTT
The DNA here is from genome assembly GCF_964204655.1 of Triturus cristatus. Taxonomy (NCBI): domain Eukaryota; kingdom Metazoa; phylum Chordata; class Amphibia; order Caudata; family Salamandridae; genus Triturus; species Triturus cristatus. The sequence goes on from NC_140590.1 coordinate 650,692,193, forward strand.
TCAGTTGCTTCTATGATGTTGGCCAGTGTCAAGGCTCGAGGACACGCTGCTACTGAGATCATGTTGATGTATGCCTCCATTGTTTCAGCATCTGGAACTTTGCATTGGGTGTCCGACGGTATTGGGTGGTGGGAGAGGAAGTCGGCTGGGTTCTTCGCTCCGGGTCGGTAGACGACCTCCATCAGGTATTGATTTAGTTGGATGGCCCACCGTTCAATTTTGGGAGGTGGGTGCGGTGCTGATCCTCAGAATAGTGGGACAAGCCGTTGATGGTTGGTGATGACCTTGAAGGGCTGGCCACTTACGTAGAGATGAAAATGCTGGCATGCCCACTTGATCGTCAGGGCTTCTCGCTTGATTTGGGCGTATCACACTTCGGTGGGTGAGAGCGCTTTGCTGGCAAATGCTAGGGCTGCCCACTGCCCTGGCTCTTGCTCCTGGGCCAGCACTGCTCCAAACCCAATGGACTGGTGTCTACTAGCAGTTTAGTGCGCTTGTCTGGGTCAAAGTACACCAGTGTGGTGTTGTCTAGGAGGGCACCCATGATGCGCTGGAATGCTGCTTCCTCATGGTGTCTCCAGCCCCACTTGGGGGTATATTCACAAGGTTCTATCGCCGAGTTAGCAGCACTTTATCGCAGCCAAAGTGATGATAAATTCACCGCAGCATTCACAACCTGGTGCTAACAGCTGATATAACCAATTTACCTGCGATAGTAGCCGCAAAAAACAACGCAATGGATGACACCGGCAACTAACGCTATTGAGATGCAGAGTAGGCGTTCCCCTGCAAAAACACGCAAAAAAAACACAACACTACTTTCACAACAAACTGCCAGATCCACGATGCGAGTCAAAACCATGTGATAAGCCGCGGTAGCCGCAGGTATTTAACACCTGCCACAAGCAGGCGTAAAGACGGACGACTCCCTGCAGTAGGCAACGGAGCCCCGCACACAGCCACACCCGAAGAACAAACAACGCCATGGAGCTACTCATCATGCAGCTCGGAGCCCCAACAGGGCCACAACACCCACCGCCACCCCCCCTCAGGACCTCCACCACCCTCTGGACTAGGACCCGCCCCCCCCGCACCACCACAGAGGCAGCAAAGAGTAAGACAGCGGACCCACCGTCAGCATTCTATCAATGTGCAGGCAATAGCGGACCACCGGGGACTCTTCAGCAATGCCGTCGCCAACTGCCCAGGCAGTGTGCATGATTCCTTCCTCTTTCAACAGTCCATCATCAACCAGCGCTTCCAGGATGGCACATATGGAACGGGACTGCTCGTTGGTAAGTGCCAAATCAACACATCACACACCCCAAAGCCACCAACACACAACTCACAACTGTAGGAATGCACACGTGACCAAACCCCATACAACATGTCAAACTACACGACCACCTACCAGACACGACAACACCACTCCATGGTCATCCTGGGCTACCCTTGCACCCAATACAGACATTACATGGCACCACGCCACACAACAGCTGAACATGTGGAGATGTGGAATGTAGCCATGTGCGAGGATGCATGTGACCCGTGAATGGGAATGTACACGATGAGAAGTGAGGCGTGGATGTGCAGGACAGACATGGCCATGCAAACCACAGACATGTCCATGCAGACCACAACTGCTGGTGACTGGAGAGTAGTGAGCAGTGGAAGTAACAATGCCACCCAGGCCGTGGGACAGATAGCGGAAGTGTCGCACGCTGAATCCCCCCCTGTGTGCGTGAGTGTAGTGGGTTGGCCCTGAGTACGCCAGGGCTGCGCAGGGGTGTGGTGACAAACCCCGTAGCGCAGGGCATGGTCCACTCCCGGAAAGGCCAACGTTACTGACAGTGTGGCAGCACAAGGCCTGCAATGAGGCCGACGCCGTGATCAGCGGGGCATACGACTCTGTGCGCCTGCTGCATCCCAGGACGCTGATGCACAGACCAGGCCTGCCCACCCCAGCGCCCCAAGGCCGCACAGCTCACCTGCCGACACCGTCACGTGTCGAAGAGGGCCCAACACGTGCCGGTGCAAGCTCCAGGCCCCAGTCACGCGTTCTCAGCAGCCTCTGCAGACCCTCGCTAGCCCCCCCCGACCCTGGCCCACTCACTCCTTAATTGTTGACATGCTCCACCGGCGTCCTCTTCGTACCAATAGTTCCCACATGTGGAACAGTGTCCTGAGTCCTGAATGGCAGTGACCCCAAGTCCGTGGCAGCGGCCACAGCACAAGACTCCCTTCGATCAGTATGGCATATTTGCATTAAGCAGGCCTGCAACACGTGATGCCACTAACCCTGTGCGCCGTGAGTGACCGTCATCGGCTGGCAGTAGATTGTTGGTGTCTGAGCCTGTGGCATGGGAGTTTTCATCAGCAACGGGCAGGTACAGACCGAGTGTCGGGCCTGAGTCTGTTGCATTCGTATGCGCCATGTTGGCGGACACAGCTGGCATGTGCACTCTCCATCATGCCCTGGGGGTAGGCCCCCCATTCTCCCCATGACACTCCGCGGAAGGCACATATGACACATACGAGACCCTGCTATGCCCTCATGACACTACCCCAGTCTCCTGCAGTTCAGAGTCCCGTGTCGGTGGGCCCGTGTCGGCCGTTGTGCATCTGGGGCCACTAGCCCTGTGCGACTCGAGTCATTCCCCCTTGTTGTTCTGACATTGCATTTCTGAGTGCCTGATGACTGTTGGGGTTGTTGCCAGCACCAGCTATTCCCTGACGGCTGGCTTACAGTCGCCCCACACACAGCCAGCACAGGCATCGTTGTATTGGTGGTCCTGCCATCATATCCTGCAGAACCAAGTATTGACTCTTTTCTCCGTGCACTGTCACAGGTGATCAAGGATATGCACTCTGCCCTTGGATGATGACACCCCTCTGAGACCCGAACACACCCACCCAGAGGCAGCACAATGCGGCCCACATACGCACCAGGGGCATCGTTGAATGCAAATTTGGTGTGTTGAAGGCATGTTGTGTGTTGCACAACGTCTGTGTTTGCACCAATGCCCCATGGATCCCAGTTCCTGAGGAACCGGACGATGATGGTGACGATGGAGCAGGTGGCCCACATCCCACTGCAGCTGCGGCAGGAATGGTCCATAGGTACTCCATCATTGACACTTACTTCTCATTAGCACGTCACATTGTGGCCGTCTATGGCAATCACGGGACAATAGAAGATGTCCAATTGCACTGCATGTGTGATTAAAACATCTTTGCAGGTTACAGGTTGTACTTGTACATTGTCATGTTACATTTTCCTGCGGTTTCAGATGTGATTTGCCATGTTGTGCACATTTGCGGGACCAGTTGTGTCCTGTGTTCTGTTGCGGAGGGGTTGCTGTTTGTACCGGGATGTTGTCAATGTCGAGGTGCACATATGCTTATGTGCGTATGCTGCACGGTGGGCGAGTCGCTCCTGCGGCTCTGATTTGTCTGCCACTGGTCTAATTCATGTGTGCCGGTCGGTTCTGTTCTTCCACGGTGCTTGGATGTTGTGGTGGACATGTTGTCCTCTGCAGTCGGTCAGGGTGCATCCGTGGTACTCCTCTGTTGATGCTTTTTTCCTGCGACATTTTCAGTATTCCGTTCTTGTGCTTTTTCCCGCATTCCGAGTGTGTATTGCTGCACTCGCGCTGGTTGTCACTGTTTTCTTTTTGCGCTTTGGCCCATTTTTGGTGTTGTGATTTGTGTTTTTATCTTTGTCGAGGTGGTTGTATCGTGGTCATTGTCCACGGTTTTGGCAAACTATCGCATGGTACCGCCTTGTTGTGAATTCCACATTGACACAGGGTTATTTTCCCAGGATGGGCTGCGATTTTGAGAGTTAGTAGTTATCACACATTCTTGTGAATATGCTCCTTGGTGTCTGTCCGAGTCAGGGCCCTCAGTGGCTCCACAATAGTGGCCAAGTCCGGATGAATCGGCCGCAGTACGTGGCCATCCAGAGGAAACTTTGTACCTCAGACACGGTTGTGGGTGGTGGTGCTTGTTTTATCACTTAGGATTTTCGGGGGTCTACCTGTGTCCCGTTCTGGGTGAATGTGTATCAGAAAAACTCTACTGTTTGTTGAAAGAACAGGCATTTTTCTCTGTTTAGTGTGATGCCATACTCTTGGCGATGCTTTGATTTGGCTCGGAATTGCTTGTAATGCTGGAGTGGGAATAGTAATTTTTACCCTTCTGCTATCCAACACTTTCCCTACTGTTTCACTCACTGGAGTTGGAATAGTAATTTTTACCCCTCTGCTATCCAATACTTTCCCTACTGTTGCAATCACTGGAGTGGGGATAGTAATTTTTACCCCTCCGCTATCCAACACTTTCCCTACTGTTGCACTCGCTGGAGTGGTAATAGTAATTTTTACCCCTCCGCTATCAAACATTTTCCTACTGCTGCACTCACTGGATTGGGAAATTTAAGTTTGAAGATTTTTAAATAGCTTAATATTTTAATTTATAATAGAATTTTTTTTAATTAGATTTTATGTTATTGGTACATTTATATATATTTGTAAATTTTTATATAATTTTAAAATTATAAAATAAATTAAAATTCATAGTTTATTAATTGTTGTAAAGTAAATATATATGAATTATGATGTATGTGTGTTTAACTTTTTAAATTAAGTTTATTTATTATATTTTTTCAAATTTATATTAAATCTACTTTATTTTTATATTAATTTTGTTATTTAACATATTTATTATTTTATTATATATATATATATATATATATATATATAAATATATACATTTCGATATTTTGTACAACTATATTTTTTACATCAATATATTTTTTTAAATGTTTTTGTACATACCTGTTTAAGGATATGGAGTCAATATTTTTGCATTCTATATGTTTGCATTGATGTTTTTTACTTTTATATTTTTAACATCGATATTTTGTTAGTGAACCGTTTCATACACCCAGCTGTGCCCTCCGTGTTGTTTTCCCCAATCCCTTTGTTGCTTCCCTAACCCCTTGCCCTCACCCATGTTGCTTTGCCTCCGTCCATCCTCCTCCAACTCGCATCAGTAACTAAAAAAAAAAAAAAAGCACCTGCGTCATTTTGTAGGCACACACATGTATGGTACATGCACATAAAAAAATGCCTCAAGTCGCCGTGTCAAAGGCTTTTTTTAAAAAGACTTTAGTCACACTGCACAGTATCACGAATGCTGTGCAATATAGCAACAAATATTGCAAAGCTTAAAATGCCACAAAGGCGAGACCTATTGCCTTTGCCAAAGCTTGTTCAGAACTTGTGTATGCTCGAAAGATTTTTGAGAATGAGCCTCTTTGTTGTTTCTGAGTAAAGTGCATCCCAAAGAACAATTAGTAATCCTTGTGAGTAAAGCACGTGGGTGTGGAAAATATCGGGAACACGAGACCCCTTCTGTTAGTCATAGACAAGAATGGCAACTAGCCAATTCACTGTGACCAGCTCCTCTCTGATTGCCCTGGACGCCCTTTGCAGTTCCAAAGAAAAGCTGTTCCTCAAATCTCTGGCCCCTTCACCCTTACCCTATCACCCCACTAACTGGCCACATTGTTGGGAACTGCGACTGGAGACATTCTGACTGGTGTATGTATGTCACTTATTGTAAGTAGAAATACGTATTTATGTACTTCACAACACCTTTCCAGCTTCTGACTGGAAAACCCAGAGTAATCTATGCGGCCCATTATCTCCTCTTAGACACGGGAGTCCACCAATATCAGGATGTCGCTCTGAATATTCATGTTCTACTGTGGTCCACAGCCCTTGGATGACCTTTGAGGTCTGAAGATACAGTCTGATAAAAAGTGAGAGTTATTATTGTTGTTATAGCCATTGGAACAGACCTCAAGACGTTTAGAGCACTGTTTCGGTCAAAATGACCCCTTACTTTTAATCTTTTGTTGCTGAGCAGCTTTCCTTCAGTCTTCATCAGCTATTCATGTGTGTCCCTCAGATTTGCTCTCTCTCGTTCTCTGCCTCTCTGATCTAGTTCTGTGTTCTCTCACACACCTTCTATTTTTGTGACTTGTTTCTCTTCCCTTTTTGCCATGGGCAGCCATTCGAGTTAACAATCACTGATTTCATCTCCTGCTTGGCTTTCCTCCTCTCACTATCTATCGCCTTTGCTTTCTATGAATGAATGAATGAATGAGTAACCTGTATAGTGCAACAGGTGGTTTTGTATACACACCCACTCCTCTTCCTCTTTGTGTCTCTCTCTCTCTCTCTCTGCCCCTCTAGCCCATCCTTTTCCCTCTGTCTTCTTCTTTCGCTCCTCTCATGTTCCACTCTCTTTCCTTCTTGCCTCTCCCTCTCACTTTCTTTTACCTCTCTGCTTTTCTGGTCTTTAAATCCTTTTGCCCATCCGCTACCAGCGAATAAGATTCAAATTGGCTCGCGGATGCATGTATCTTCGGAGCACTTCATAAGCTGCACTGTAATGCAAGCAAGAGTGGAGACTAAGACATCTGTTATGTGGGAAGATCATACTTGGCACTAAGATGCCTTGAAAGTGCGACTGTATATAGCGCGGGCTGAGATGTTTCAAGCATAAACGTAATGCTCCAGAGCAAACCGGGCTTTTAATTGTTCTGGGGGTCATATTTGTTAAGCCCTTGAGAGCATGGGCGAGTTGCGCTCTGCGTTCTCTAGGCCTTGCACAGTGTGCGAACAAAACAGACGCCCACACTGGTTAACGGAGTGGGCAGGAAGACATCGAGCGGTCTCCACCCATTTATTTATAACCTCAGGCCACCCCTGGCCTGAGGGTAAGGTGTGCCCGTCGGGAACACAACATGACTGCTGACCTTCCACATCCCATCCCAACTCAGTCCTTTGTAACAGTTCGTATGCGATCATCCAGGTGGCATGCAAAGTCTTTGCGCCGTCAGCTTGGTTAAGGGTTGGGCCTCAGGTGATCTAGTGGATGTTGATCATGGCCAGGTGGCTCTTGATAGGCTAACAAAGGTGGTGCACTAGTAGTTGGGGTGTCCTTGACTATTGCTGTAGGCCTGCAGGCTTGGGGCGTGCCGGGTACTGGGCCCTCTTCCCCCAGGGACAGCCCCCTTCCTCTGCTCCGCCATCCTCCAGGGTTTGGTGTTGTGGGGCCACCTCCACTTTCTTGAACCACAAGATGTTCTGGGCCCCAGTCTCCTCTCCCTTCGTGGCAGTTACCATGGTTCCATTCACCTTTACTACCATCCATAATACCTACTCGTACAGTGTCCTGAAATTCCCTCTAGGCCTTCGGACCTTGATGACGACTTGGTCCCAAAGCTGAAGGTCACAATGCTTGGCCCCCCTTTTGTGGCTGGCTGTTGCATTCTGCTGTTCCCTTCACGTGTGTGTTCTGTGCTCATCATACGGGGCAGCGTCCACCCTGGGCACACAGCGATGATGTCCCTGCATGGTCCATTAAACATCAGGGTCCAAGGGACTTGTTGGGTGGTGCTGTGTGGCGTGCTTCTATAGTCCCATAGAAACAATTGAAGGCGACGCTCAGGGTCAGCTTGCTCAGCCACCGCAATCCGCAGCACCTTACTGAGTGTTCTTATGAACCTTTCAATTTCTCCATTGGCTTGTGGCCATTGGGGTGTGATGCAGCGATGTCGCACTCCATGATGTTTCAGGAAATCACTGAATTCCCGCCTTGGAAGGATGGGCCATTGTCACTCTTGACTTTAGCGGGGCAACCAAACATTGTGAACACCTTTTCCAATATGGGAGCCACGTGTGTGAATGCCGTTGAGCTGACAACTTCAAGAATGAGGTACTAAGAGAATGTGTCCATCATCTCTAGTGTGATCCTCCATCCGGGAAGCTCCCGAAGTCTATGCTCACCTTCTGTCTGGTCGCTTTGCACTACTCAATATAACTAGGGGAACCCCTGAATGATTAATGTAGGTAGGAAATCAGGGGAAAATTGAAAGTCACTAAGAAAAATAATATTTCTCTACCTATATGTTTCTTTATGTACAAAGTATCATCTATTGAGGCATTGACACTCTGGTTAGACCAACAGGTAAAATTTTATTTTTCATATTATATTGCGGTCAGACTTAATCAGTTCCAAAATAATAATATTATAGACACAATTTATAATAATGCATAAAAGTAACAAAACGTTCTATGTGCAACCACATGATTAAAAAAACAAAGACAGGTCCCATAAGAATCATTCACAACACACTCTCAAACTCACACCTAAGTTCACACAACACCATCAATTCATACATCTCACTTATACCGACAATAGCTCAAACGAACATAGAGGTCCCACATACAAAGGTTCAAAGATCAATACATAGATATTCAGTACAGTATATAATCGTACATAGATTTTATATATAAATAAATATAGTATATATAATTTCAAATACAATTTCAATCTTTATAGGTCAAACAAGAGAAATTGTAGGGGGGGAGCCTCATGAGCAGCGCCAACGCGCGTTTCGGTGACAACACCCTAATTCGGGTACCACCTTCCTCAGGGCGTACAAAGACCGTAAAGAGCGGGCTCACGATGCAATGGGACCTAACGGATATAAAACATAAGATATAAAACTCACATGAAATACCCCATAAGTTTCATTACTCTAAGAATACTCATATCATACGTTGGACTTCAGTAACGGTTATCAAAACCAAAACAGAATTTTTTCATTTTAGAGCCACACTAGAAAACATATGATAAAGACAGCACCAAGGAAAAACGTAGAAATAAAATCCGAAAGTGAAGTGTTGAAAAATAATAAGTAGAAAATAAATAGAAAACAATCTGAAGAGGAGCGTACAATACAAAACATGTTCCAGAAAGGCTTAGCAAGATAAGGAGAGAAAATAATAATCAAAAAGGATGAAAAAAGAGAAAAAGGAAAAGGGAGGGGAATCAAGAAAATCTTGCGAATAAGGACCAAAGTCATAATTAAAGAACAACTCAAATATAATGAAGAAGCAGGAGAGGGAAAATAAAAATACAATGTCGACAACATAAGTAAAGGCTAGTAGTACATTCATTAAAGTGAACTAGAAGCTCATAGTCGCGCTAACCTGTATCGAATGGGAAGAACTGATCAGGTTGCAATTAGCTAAAGAGAGGCGGAGTTCAGGAGTTCTAGTTGGTTCAAAACCGCTAGAATGAACAAATACGTTCTCCATTAGGTACATATTAGAAAGATATTACAGCATTACAGTTTAAGAGCACAAAACAAAACAAAAATCTCACACAAAAACTATTTTACCTTATCTATAAAGACATGTGAATAGAATATATGTTGAAAGATTGAAGAATGCTCGGGTTCCGTCAGGATGAAAAAGTGGAAACACTCGAGATAGTTCGAAGAGATTCTGTGAACAAGAAAGGAGATGGGCTTTCTACTAGGGGCACATTTTGAAAGACAAAAACAAGTGCAAATACACCAGGGCTAATGGGCTAAAAAACCCTCACTGGAGCAAGAAAAGACTCACCGTTCGAAAAGTTAACAAGGCTCAATCTGTAAACAAAAAGGTTCTGCGGCGATAGCTGCTGTAGTCAATGTTACCAAGGTGAAGTCAGACGTACACAAGGTTCAGCGGCGATGGCCGCTCTAGTCACGGGAGCTGCACATCAAGAAAAACAAAATAAGGACCGGTATAAGTTCAATTGCTATACTCTTATATATGTAGTAACCGGTATATGTAAAAAGTATCCTAGTATATCTAGCTCAAAGTGTCAAGGAGGAAACAATAAACAGAAACACGCTCAGATTAAGGCTATGTATATAATTGCCACGTTAAAACGAGTTATTAATATACAGACCAGCGAGTTCAGATATACAGTTCAAAAGAGTAGGCGGGGCGAAATTTCGAGCAACACGGCGATAATAATCAGAAAAACATAAATCAGGAAAAAGAAAGTAGCGAGCACCTAGTTAATAGTACCTAATTTGCACGGATAATGAATGGCGGCAGATACGGCAGATCTCTGGCTATGACATCCTTCCAAATGGTAAACCGGAAAAGGGTCCGATAAGCATACGAGACACGTATGCAGGCGTTTAAATAGGCCAATGGAGGGACCCGTGATCAAAATAGGCGTGCCTATACTCAGGCATCAATGCAAGTGGAGCATTTTTTAAAAGGGCAAGCTCACACGAAAAAATAAATGTAGAAAGCCCTCGATACAAAGTTAATGGAGAGGAGGCCTGTGACAAAATCATGTCAGTCGCAACCGGAGATTGTATCACCAGGCCAATGAAATGCGAAAGAAAAAATGGAATAAATTTGAAGATACAAAATCACATGTGTGTATCCAATAACGCAAGTAATGAAATCAGGGGGGCAGGCCTATAAAACCTTATACAGCGTTGGAACACAATGCTGCTAGTCAATCAAGAAAGCATCAGGCTTGGAAAATACAGGTGACAGGATCAGGGAATAAGAAAAAAATAAATAACAACACTAATTACAAAATAAAAAATGTAGGTAACTACATTCTAAGTGTCAAGTGGCGAAGCGCCGAATGGAAGTCTTACACGATGGCATTTTCCCATGGCAGGGATTCGTTCAACCCTTTGTCCTTAGTATTAAGGACAAAGATCCAATATACTTCACGCTTCCTGCGTGTATTATTACTATCCTGTCCTTTTTGGGTACGATTTTTTTTTCCAAAATCGTCCAGCGGAGATCCTCCTCAGAATGTCTCTTTGTTGTCCAATGGTCTACAAGTGGGGCAGCAAGCTTAGATCGTCTAATGTTGGACTTGTGCTCCCCAATGCGTAATCTAACCTCTCTGGCAGTTTCGCCTACATAGGTGAGCAAGCAGAGGCATTGGATGGCATACACACAATTTGAGGTCCTACAATTCGTCATCTCTTTCATACTTACATTGAAATCATTAACGCACATTTTATTGCCAACAATGGCGTTGGGACATGCGTGACAGGTGCCACATTTGTGGTTGCCATTGATGGGAGAGGCTCCCTCAATGGACTTTTGTATCCAATTCCTTTGTTCCGGTAGTTTGGCCCTGACTAGCCAGTTCCTCAAATTCTTGTTTCTGCGGAACGCAAACAATGGTTTCGGCAGACAGGCTGTTTCGGTGTCTAAATTTAGAAGGTGCCATTATGAGTTAACAATCTGTCTGATCTTATTATCCATAGGCGAATGCTTAGTTACACAGACTAGCTTGTCTGTCTGGTCTTGTTTCTTAGGTTGGAACATGGAGTTACGATTGTAGAAACGGGCTCTCTTGAGAGCATTCCTAACCATTCTGTGGGGATACCCTCTTTGAATGAATTTCTCCTTCATGATTTCAGCATTATGGAGATAGTCGTTGATGGTAGTACAGTTTCTACGTAAGCGTAGAAACTGACTAAACGGAATTCCATCCTTCTGGCTTCTCGGATTTTTTAATCATGTTGTTGCACATATAACGTTTTGTTACTTTTATGCATTATTATAAATTGTGTCTATATTATTATTATTTTGGAACTGATTAAGTCTGACCGCAATATAACATGAAAAATAAAATTTTACCTGTTGGTCTAACCAGAGTGTCAATGCCTCAATAGATGATACTTTGTACATAAAGAAACATATAGGTAGAGAAATATTCTTTTTCTAAGTCGCTTTTCACTACTCCTCAGTGATTATTGGTGTGGGTGTTTCTGGAATGCCAGTCAGGTGACATGCTGGGCATTGTCGTAGGGCTTCTTCCAAAAAATCTTCGCATCCGGGAACCATACTTTCACCCGCTTTCTTGACTGCATCTTCATCGACCTCTGATGTCCTCCATGGGCCAATTGTGTTAGTGATGATGCAGTGCTTCTGGGATGACGATGCAGGACCTGCGCAGGAGGACACCTTCCTGGGTAGTACTCAGCTCATTCCTCACTCTCCACATCTTCGTGTGGTACTCACTGTCTTGCCCCGACCAATCGTTAGCATGCTGTAGGAAGTTTTGCCATGTGCCCTCTTGGACAGCATTCAGCACCTTGGTAAAGACCGGGTCTCTTTCAGCTGCTTCTATGATGTTGGCCAGTGTCAAGGCTCGAGGACACGCTGCTACTGAGATCATGTTGATGTATGCCTCCATTGTTTCAGCATCTGGAACTTTGCATTGGGTGTCCAACGGTATTGGGTGGTGGGAGAGGAAGTCGGATGGGTTCTTCGCTCCGGGTCGGTAGACGACCTCCATCAGGTATTGATTTAGTTGGATGGCCCACCGTTCAATTTTGGGAGGTGGGTGCGGTGCTGATCCTCAGAATAGTGGGACAAGCCGTTGATGGTTGGTGATGACCTTGAAGGGCTGGCCACTTACGTAGAGATGAAAATGCTGGCACGCCCACTTGATCGTCAGGGCTTCTCGCTCGATTTGGGCGTATCACACTTCGGTGGGTGAGAGCGCTTTGCTGGCAAATGCTAGGGCTGCCCACTGCCCTGGCTCTTGCTCCTGGGCCAGCACTGCTCCAAGCCCAATGGACTGGTGTCTACTAGCAGTTTAGTGCGCTTGTCTGGGTCAAAGTGCACCAGTGTGGTGTTGTCTAGGAGGGCACCCATGATGCGCTGGAATGCTGCTTCCTCATGGTGTCTCCAGCCCCACTTGGGGGTATATTCACAAGGTTCTATCGCCGAGTTAGCAGCACTTTATCGCAGCCAAAGTGATGATAAATTCACCGCAGCATTCACAAGCTGGTGCTAACAGCTGATATAACCAATTTACCTGCGATAGTAGCCACAAAAAACAACGCAATGGATGACACCGGCAACTAACGCTATTGAGATGCAGAGTAGGCGTTCCCCTGCAAAAACACGCAAAAAAAACACAACACTACTTTCACAACAAACTGCCAGATCCACGATGCGAGTCAAAACCATGTGATAAGCCGCGGTAGCCGCAGGTATTTAACACCTGCCACAAGCAGGCGTAAAGACGGACGACTCCCTGCAGTAGGCAACGGAGCCCCGCACACAGCCACACCCGAAGAACAAACAACGCCATGGAGCTACTCATCATGCAGCTCGGAGCCCCAACAGGGCCACAACACCCACCGCCACCCCCCCTCAGGACCTCCACCACCCTCTGGACTAGGACCCGCCCCCCCCGGACCACCACAGAGGCAGCAAAGAGTAAGACAGCGGACCCACCGTCAGCATTCTATCAATGTGCAGGCAATAGCGGACCACCGGGGACTCTTCAGCAATGCCGTCGCCAACTGCCCAGGCAGTGTGCATGATTCCTTCCTCTTTCAACAGTCCATCATCAACCAGCGCTTCCAGGATGGCACATATGGAACGGGACTGCTCGTTGGTAAGTGCCAAATCAACACATCACACACCCCAAAGCCACCAACACACAACTCACAACTGTAGGAATGCACACGTGACCAAACCACATACAACATGTCAAACTACACGACCACCTACCAGACACGACAACACCACTCCATGGTCATCCTGGGCTACCCTTGCACCCAATACAGACATTACATGGCACCACGCCACACAACAGCTGAACGTGTGGAGATGCGGAATGCAGCCATGTGCGAGGATGCATGTGACCCATGAATGGGAATGTACACGACGAGAAGTGAGGCGTGGATGTGCAGGACAGACATGGCCATGCAAACCACAGACATGTCCATGCAGACCACAACTGCTGGTGACTGGAGAGTAGTGAGCAGTGGAAGCAACAATGCCACCCAGGCCGTGGGACAGATAGCGGAAGTGTCGCACGCTGAATCCCCCCCTGTGTGCGTGAGTGTAGTGGGTTGGCCCTGAGTACGCCAGGGCTGCGCAGGGGTGTGGTGACAAACCCCGTAGCGCAGGGCATGGTCCACTCCCGGAAAGGCCAACGTCACTGACAGTGTGGCAGCACAAGGCCTGCAATGAGGCCGACGCCGTGATCAGCGGGGCATACGACTCTGTGCGCCTGCTGCACCCCAGGACGCTGATGCACAGACATGGCCTGCCCACCCCAGCGCCCCAAGGCCGCAGAGCTCACCTGCCGACACCGTCATGTGTCGAAGAGGGCCCAACACGTGCCGGTGCAAGCTCCAGGCCCCGGTCACGCGTTCTCAGCAGCCTCCGCAGACCCTCGCTAGCCCCCCCCGACCCTGGCCCACTCACTCCTTAATTGTTGACATGCTCCACCAGTGTCCTCTTCGGACCAATAGTTCCCACATGTGGAACAGTGTCCTGAGTCCTGAATGGCAGTGACCCCAAGTCCGTGGCAGCGGCCACAGCACAAGACTCCCTTCGATCAGTATGGCATATTTGAATTAAGAAGGCCTGCAACACGTGATGCCACTAACCCTGTGCGCTGTGAGTGACCGTCATCGGCTGGCAGTAGATTGTTGGTGTCTGAGCCTGTGGCATGGGAGTTTTCATCAGCAACGGGCAGGTACAGACCCAGTGTCGGGCCTGAGTCGGTTGCATTCGTATGCGCCTTGTTGGCGGACACAGCTGGCATGTGCACTCTCCATCATGCCCTGGGGGTAGGCCCCCCATTCTCCCCATGACACTCCGCGGAAGGCACATATGACACATATGCCCTCATGACACTACCCCAGTCTCCTGCAGTTCAGAGTCCCGTGTCGGTGGGCCCGTGTCGGCCGTTGTGCATCTGGGGCCACTAGCCCTGTGCGACTCGAGTCATTCCCCCTTGTTGTTCTGACATTGCATTTCTGAGTGCCTGATGACTGTTGGGGTTGTTGCCAGCACCAGCTATTCCCTGACGGCTGGCTTACAGTCGCCCCACACACAGCCAGCACAGGCATCGTTGTATTGGTGGTCCTGCCATCATATCCTGCAGAACCAAGTATTGACTCTTTTCTCCGTGCACTGTCACAGGTGATCAAGGATATGCACTCTGCCCTTGGATGATGACACCCCTCCGAGACTCGAACACACCCACCCAGAGGCAGCACAATGCGGCCCACATACGCACCAGGGGCATCGTTGAATGCAAATTTGGTGTGTTAAAGGCATGTTGTGTGTTGCACAACGTCTGTGTTTGCACCAATGCCCCATGGATCCCAGTTCCTGAGGAACCGGACGATGATGGTGACGATGGAGCAGGTGGCCCACATCCCACTGCAGCTGCGGCAGGAATGGTCCATAGGTACTCCATCATTGACACTTACTTCTCATTAGCACGTCACATTGTGGCCGTCTATGGCAATCACGGGACAATAGAAGATGTCCAATTGCACTGCATGTGTGATTAAAACATCTTTGCAGGTTACAGGTTGTATTTGTACATTGTCATGTTACATTTTCCTGCGGTTTCAGATGTGATTTGCCATGTTGTGCACATTTGCGGGACCAGTTGTGTCCTGTGTTCTGTTGTGAAGTGGTTGCTGTTTGTACCGGGATGTTGTCAATGTCGAGGTGCACTTATGCTTATGTGCGTATGCTGCACGGTGGGCGAGTCGCTCCTGCGGCTCTGATTTGTCTGCCACTGGTCTAATTCATGCGGTGTGCCGGTCGGTTCTGTTCTTCCACGGTGCTTGGATGTTGTGGTGGACAGGTTGTCCTCTGCAGTCGGTCAGGGTGCATCCGTGGTACTCCTCTGTTGATGCTTTTTTCCTGCGACATTTTCAGTATTCTGTTCTTGTGCTTTTTCCCGCATTCCGAGTGTATATTGCTGCACTCGTGCTGGTTGTCACTGTTTTCTTTTTGCGCTTTGGCCCATTTTTGGTGTTGTGATTTGTGTTTTTATCTCTGTCGAGGTGGTTTATCGCGGTCATTGTCCACGGTTTTGGCAAACTATCGCATGGTACCGCCTTGTTGTGAATTCCACATTGACACAGGGTTATTTTCCCAGAATGGGCTGCGATTTTGAGAGTTAGTAGTTATCACACATTCTTGTGAATATGCTCCTTGGTGTCTGTCCGAGTCAGGGCCCTCAGTGGCTCCACAATGGTAGCCAAGTCCGGATGAATCAGCCGCAGTACGTGGCCATCCAGAGGAAACTTTGTACCTCAGACACGGTTGTGGGTGGTGGTGCTTGTTTTATCACTTAGGATTTTCGGGGGTCTACCTGTGTCCCGTTCTGGGTGAACGTGTATCAGAAAACCTCTACTGTTTGTTGAAAGAACAGGCATTTTTCTCTGTTTAGTGTGATGCCATACTCTTGGCGATGCTTTGATTTGGCTCGGAATTGCTTCTAATGCTCAGCCACGATGGCAGAATGTATGAGAATGTCATCGCTAACATTTAGGACACCTGGCAGTCCTGTAATGATCCCGCATATGGCATTTTGAAAGACCTCGGCTGCAGAGGAGATGCTAAAGTTGAGGCATTTGTAGCCGCGCAACCCCAGGTGTGTGCTGAAGGTGGTTATATACCTGCTTTCTTCTGCCAGGACCAGTTGGTGATATCCGGTTTTCAGGTCCAGTTTGGAGAACCAACCGGAGTCATTGACATCAGCTACGATTTTGTCCATGGTCAAGGTTATGTGGTGTTCCCTCCAGATGGCTTTGTTTGGGAGCCGCATGTCGATACATAGTCTTATCTTACCTGTTTTAGCTTCTCGGCGATGATCTTTGGAGAGACCCAGGGAGTCGGCCCTGAAACCTTCTCTATGGCTCTTTGTTCCTCCAGTTTTTGCAGTTCGCGCTCTACTAGTAGTTGCAGGTGGAAGGGGATCTGGCAGTGTTGCAGTGCTGTTGGTGTTATTGTTGGATCAATGTGTAGTTTCACGGGTGGATATTTGATGCACCCCAGTCCTTTGAAGACGTTCGGGAACTGGTCAAGTAGGTCATCCGTTTGGTTTGACTTCACACTCCTTGCGAATGACACTAGACTCAGGTCTTGCGCAGAGTGGCTGCTGATCAGCGTGTCCACTTCATGGTTGATGACATGGATCGTTGTCATGATCTGGTTATCTGGTTATCCTCTGATTGAATGGGTACTGTCACCCGTCCGTGTAGGGGTAGAGGTGATGGGCTCCCATACGCAAATATTTTGGTATTGGATGGCACTAGCTGGTCTGAAGGCGATAATACTGCTGTATCCCCATGCCATTCACGGAGGCCCTGGCGTCGATGACTGCCTTTACTTCTGACCCTGCTACATAGATTGTGCATGTGGGTTGCGGTCTCTGGCGCCTCTTCAGCTCTCTTGTGAATGATATCAGGAATGTTTCCTCTTCTTCGTCCTCTTCCGGCGAGGAGTCTTCCACCCGGAGGGTCGTTTGAGGGTCAGTCTTTGAGTCACCAGCGTGTGTGAGGGTGGTGCTTGACAGTTGACGTACCACTTTCCTCAGTGGCTTTTTGCCTGGGGGTGTCTCTGCCTTGGGTTTCCTTTCGGAAAACTGAGGCGCAGTGGTTGGGGATTCTGCAGTGGGAGCATGTTCGGCCTTGTGCGGGCAAGCATTGATTGGATGTTCTTCCCGCCCCCAGTATCTGCATCTGTCCTTCTGGGGCTGGAATGGACGCCCTCTAGGGTGGATGTTGGAACGGACGCCCTCTGGGCCGTTCCCTCTCTCCTTCATTCTTACTGCATCTGCTCGTTCTGTCTCGACGACCACGCTCTTGTCAGACGACCGTGTTAGTGCAGGTCCATCTCGTCTGCTCTAGCGGCAGAAGGTCGTACGACCTTGTGAGGATTAGGATCCCGTCCTGGATTAGCTGGGCTCGGATCTCTTTGGGTTGGTCATCAGGTGTGCAGGTGCTCGCTAGCTTCCGTAGCCTACCGTAGAATTTGTCGATTGATTTGCCCTCTCACTGTCTGGCGTGGCACAGTTTGAACATCTCAAAATCCAGTTTAAGTTGCTGGTCAAAGTGACCATTGAGTGCTCTTAAAGCTGCGTCATAGTCGGTAGGTGGGTCTGTGTTTAGTAGGTGTCTGGAATAGGAGATAGATTTCTTCCCCCGCATCGTGTAGGAGCAATGACCATTTAACAGCACCAACGGTTTCCCGTGTTGCCACAAAATAGTTGTCCAGACACCCTACCCATGTTTTCCACCTGGGGGAGGCAGTAGCTGGATAGGCCAGCTGGCGGAATAGGGGTAGTACACCCTTGAGGGCGTGTTGTATGATGACATGGCCAGGATGTTGGGCAGTGTTCGGTTCATCACCCATTCTGAGGATATAGTGTGAGTCTTCTTCTTTGTAATTCTCCTTGTCTGACTGATGGTTGTTCTGTTTCTTGTCATTTCTTTCCTCAACTTGTTCCTGTATGCCCTTGCTCCCTTATGTGCTGTTCTGCCCTAGGGGTGTGTGTGCCAAGTTCCTTTCCTTTGTATTATATTCGCTGGTAAGTTCCTGTTTTATTTGATTTTTTTTCCTTTCTAGCTGATGAGCACTGGACTGGGTCTTGAAAGCATAACTATTGCCTTGCCCAATGCTTATTTGTGCTCATTTAGATTGGGCAGAATGCAGCCTGAAACAGTAGCTCTGACTGCTCCAGTTGCCGATGCATTCATAGGCAGGAAGACTCCTGGCAGGGGGCAATGCTCAGCAGTGTGCGATTTGGTTTTGCTTCCTTTGCCTCCATGAATCAGTGCGTGGCAGGTCATGGTGTGTCTTTTCTGTCTATGCTTGCTGACGGCAGCTTGCGGTGCCGTGGTGCGTAGGAGCGTGGTTGGTGGCTCGATGCTGGCTTGCAGGCTCGCCCAGCCTCCGACTCACAGATCGCCTTGGGCGTTTCTCCTGCTACGCTGCACTGCAGGGCCTTGGGTGCGAAGCGGACGACGTGCGGGTTCACCCCTGCCCTCGGCGCCAGTATTGGGCCCTTGAGAGGATGGGTGAGTCGCGCTCTGTAGGCCTTGCGCAGCTCGAGAACAAAGCAGACACCCACACTAGTTAACGGAGTGGGGCGGGAAGACCTTATGCGGTCTCCACCCATTTATTTATAACCTTGGGCCACACCTGTCTCGAGGGTGAGGTGTGACAGCATCTGGTGTGCCCGCCGGCAAACAACAGGACTGCTGACCTTTCACAATATTGAACTGGAGAATAGAGATGTTGGCTCTGTCTGGAGATCCACTCTCTGGAATGCTCCTTCAGTCTTGTCACATTTTTCAGAACTATACTAGTCTTAAGAAATCCATGTAATGCCCTTTTTCAGAAAGTAGTTCTTCTTTTCCTTAATTTTCTTCCTGGTAACTTACAACAACCTCTTTGGACTGGTTTACCTCACAGTGAGCGCTGTATAGTTTAAACTTTCCCACCTTGCTTTATTTCTGTCAACACTCTCTGGTCTCTTTTATCCCTCTATCCAAGCTTATACATTTCCATTTGGCCACTGTTTCCCTCCCACTCTCTGTCTGCCCCCCGTACCCATCCGCCGACTTTATCTCCTCTATCCATGGATGCCTTTCCACCACTCTTACTCCCTCACTGGAACCTCTGAGGCCTCTCAATGGTGCAGCAGGTTCAGTGACACCAGCACTTCGCTATGGGGGGGTGGGGGGTGGCAGCAGGGCCATTTTCTTTGAATGTGTTAGTGGCCATATCACCCTCGGTGCGTCTCTTGGGGCGGTATGTTCTCAAATCTTGGCTTTCATATGATGATCCAGTTCATTCTGAGACCTGCAAAACCTCTTCACCCAGATACCTTCAGGGATGAAGAGCAGCGCTTTATAAATGATTGATTGATTGATTCTGAGATCAATAGCCTTTATTTGCTCCCGTTAAACCAAGTGGGCAGATTACAATGTTTTGTAAAAGAAAATGAAAGGACTGGAAACATCATGGTCCAGTGACCTGGCTTCCTGTACTTTTCCATTTGTTTCTGGCACCGCATATCCCGCTGCACTGCTAAGCTTATGGCCCGTGATTGTTCTCCAAGAAACCATGGGGCTAGTGCCCCATGTTAACAAAATATATGATTCGTTTTCTACTTCCACTGTCCCTTCTGCAGCTTACTCCTACTACACATGCCCCGGACCCAGGATCACACCCACTGGCACCTTTCTTGATGCACAAATGAACATTACTCAGTCAAACTTGTGGCTATGTTGTCTGTTAATTTCCTCCATAATTGCCCTCATCAGCAATAGCCTTAGCACCCCACTAACTGCCCCCTCCATCCTAATAATCATGCCACTCTGTCCAGCTTGTGTCTACCAACGTCTTTCTAGCTAAGATAATTCCTGTCCTCCGATATGGTAACTCCAATAATACCTCGAGCCCTGAGTCCTTCAAGCTATCAGCCTTCTCATGCAGAGTATAGCTTTTCCTCTTCTAGGATTTTAACTACTCCCTTTTGGGCTGAACCCCTGCTTGATTTGTAAATAAATAAATATAAATGCAAGGGCCCAACGTTTTTCTTAGGAGCCGGCTGATGCCGCTGCTGAATAATGGGATTGCCACACACCAAGGATGTCTAGCCCTGAGTCCACATCATGCTCCACTTTTTCTTCTGCCACCAACCACAGAATGCAGCACTATGCAATGGATATGCCCAATTAAGCCATTGGCTCCCTTGCACTGTGAGTGCCTTCATTTCCCTCATCACATGTTCACACCCATCAAAAAAGGGGTGCCCCAGAATATTGAGGTAGGAATCTCGATGGCACCAAATATCGTGGACACAATATCGAAGGATTAAACATTAAAAAGTAAGTATAGATTTTCTGTATCTACCTACACAGATGTGTACCTCGACAATATTTATATCTTCAAGGTGCACAGATGTGGATTTAAGAATAGTTTCTCTATATGGACTTACCGTTCAGCTTTTTGTCCCTCTGTATTCTGTCCACGATATCAATGCATCTCAATATTCCCAGCCTCGGTCTGCCGTAGTATAATTGTCTAAAAAGGACGGCACTTAGGGGCATATTATCAAGCCAGGCGATAAAATTATCGCCGCTTTAGCGGCAGGAAACTGCCGCTAAAGCGGCGATAATGGGCTTGATAATATGCTCTATGGAATTCCAATTGAAGCCCAGGTTAGATGTCCTTCACATTTAACATGGGCTTCAATTGGAATTCCATGAAGCATATTATCAAGCCCATTATCGCCGTTTTAGCGACACTTTTCTGCCGCTAAAGCGGCGATAATTTTATCGCCTGGCTTGATAATATGCCCCTTAATACTTTACGTAGTCAGTGCCTTTTCTCTTTCTGTTTTAATCATTTGTGTGTGCTTAAGCTACGTCTCCGGTTACACTAATTCAAAGCCAATCATACCTTCTCTTTGTGCCAATAAGATTCATATTTTCCTGTGATGAGCATTAAACCAATTTGACCTGTCCTAAGTACACCTTCCTGCTAGTAGGAACCCCTGCAGTTCCATTAAAAGTATTTATTTCTACATTTTAAATGTTTATTGAAAGCATTGGGGACACGTTTAAGCAGCACATGTTCTTTATTCTTATTTTTGTAGCATATTCTTGCCATACAAAATAAAAGAGCAACCACTGCACCAGTTTGCCAAGGCTGGACCTTTTCTCTTTGGAGGCAATTTCTCATCCCTGCTTTGGATGCATGTGTGTTGGTTCTTGTAGAACATGAGCCTAGGCTGAGAGCAAGCGACTGAATCACCGAACAGGGGTATGCCCCCCAGGCAGGGTAAATATACTCACTGGGGGAAGGTCAAGGGTTGACTGTTGGGTCAGGGGTAGTGCTCCTTGAAGATAACTTTTTCTCTGAATTATAGGAGAGGTGGAACTGATCTGATGTTGACTGGGACGCTCTCTCTTTATCACTGTTTTTCTCCCTTTCTCTTCCTCCTTCTTTCTCCCTCTTCTGCTTTTTTCTCTGTTACAATAGGTCAAAGTCTGATGATAAAAACATAAGTCTCCTTCCCAAAGATGACAGCTGGTGGCCATCACCTGCAACCCTCAGCACAAATTCAGCACTGTTTCACTCCCTCTCTCTGTCTCTTCTTATCGTTGTCTCGTCTCTCCTTTCTGCCTTATCCTCGCTTCAGTCCCCATTACTGTTCCAGTGGTTCTTTTTGACCCATCCTTGTCTCTCTCTCTCTCTCTCAGTCTCTCCCACTCTCATTCTTTCACTCTCTCTCACAGATACGTTTGCGTTTCACTCTCCCCCTCCTTTTCACCTCTTTCTGTATGTCTCTCTTTAACTTACTCTCTTCCATTCTTTCTCTCACTCTTCATGACTGCTGCGGTCCTTCTTCTCTTCCCCTTCCTTTCCATTTTTTCTGTTCTTTTCCTACGCCAGTTACTCTTCTATTTCGTTTGTGAGCATTTGGCCAACTGGTCAAATAGCGCATTAATTAACACACATTTAATGGTGAATACATTTAATTTTAGCAACAGACGTGTGGGAAATATTGGACTGAATGACACAGTACTGTAGCCCTTTAGAACAGCTGTCATGTTCTTGTTATTCTTCCTTGCAGTTCTGAAGATTTGCACCGGGTCTCCCAGTCTGCTTCCTAATCCAGGTCAGTTCGCCCTTGAGAATGCAGAACGTTAACTGATCTCAGTAGCCTTCTCATGGCGATGCACTCGTGTTCATCCCACAGCAATAAACATACAGGAAATGTAAGCACAGAAGTAGATAACATTCCTAATCAAAATGTGTATCAGAAGCAGATTTATAGGCGAGAATTAAAACAGAGTCTTTAATAAACAACACAACTGTGGGAAGTCATGAAATGAAAGGAGCCCCATCACAGGCACCTCTTGTGAGACTGTAAAGCACAACAAGAAAAGAGGCAAGATGGCTGCCGCCGTGATCCAGCTGCCAAGAACTTTAGCTCAAAAGTAAGCAGAGGAAGTCTGTGGGAGATAAATATTGATCATTTATTTGATCTATTACACTGTATCGAGTATCCCAAACTTCACCTAAAGCACATAAAAGATAGAGTCAAGCATAGCCCCATGGAATGGAAAGGTTAGCATTTATGGGCCCGATTCACAGAAATAATCTGAGACGAAAGTCTAACTTTACGACTTTCGGTATTCACAAAGGGCATTTAGTATTAGTAAAGTTAGACTTCTGGTCTAAGTTAGACTTTTGGTCTAAACATACACCAAAAGACTAAGGGGCAGATTTACGAGCCCCTTGTGCCACTTTTGCGCCACCGTTGCGTCACTTCTGTGTTGCAGCGGCAGTGTAAACCGTGCGCCATGTTGCGCTCTATTTACAATGTGACGCATCTAGGTAGATGCGTCACGTTGTAAAGCCCTGCGCCACATGAAACCTGTGTCCGGTTCCATGTGGGCGTTCCGGCGCAGGGGAGTGGGGGGGCGATCCAGCACTGTAAAGCCTCGGAAAAGTGCCTAAGTGAAATCTACAAGATTCCAATGAGTCACTTTTCCGACGCGGCTGCGTCAAAACCTTGTGCCTGCTTGAAGCAAGCGTAAGGCGTGATGCACCATGTTATGTATGGGCAGGCCACGAGCATTGCTGGAGTTGTGTCGTGCTTGCGACACGACTCCAGCAATGCGCCACCCTTCCAACGGGAGATGCGTCACGCATATGTTTATCCTTGCGCCACGATGCTGCGCATCTGTGGTGGCACAAGGGTAAACTTGTGTGACGCATCTTACCTGGTGTATCCCTGCGGATTTGCAGGGATGAGCCAGTCGTCATAAATCTGCCCCCCACTTTACTACTCGCAAATGCCCTTTGTGAATACCGAAAGCCGTAGTGTTAGCCTTTCGTCTCAGATTACTTCTGTAAATCGGGCCCTATATCACAACCATCAGCGATTACCTAAATGGGAGGAACAGTTCTTCTGGGCAAAGAAAGCAATGTAGCAAGTTCAGATGAGGATACTTGAGTACGGAATGATCTGCCATCAAAGTGTTTGTACTTTATTGAGTGAATGACGAGAAGGTTTTGACCATCAAAGTCTTGCCAATCAGTGAGCAACAAGTTATTGAAGCAGGAAGAGGCTTAGCCATGCACTGGAAATCTGAGCAATGAGGAAATGCATCCATCCCATTTGAATGAGTAAAGTCCGAAGTGATCTACTTCTGTGGCCTTAGATATGATGATGACAGTGTGGAGGAATAATGGCAGTGAGTAATGTTGAGAGTATGGCGAAAATATATAAGTTTAACTCAAAACTGGCACACTACCGACAATTATCTTCCATTTTAGGCAACACTATTGAAGGTAAATCTTGCCTGGCCATCAATCCCCATCATCAGGCAAAGAAAATCTCTTTTCCATAAATTACATTAGATGAAAACAATACATTTTACTTTTTGGAATCCTCCCAACCAAGTATACACCTTGCACTTTTAAATCCAACTTGCCCATACCAGCGTCTGTAACCCACCAAATCTCAGACGTGATACATTCCAAATCCATCTACCAAAAACACTGAAAGACCACCGATGACGCCAATAATTGCAAAAGCACATGGGCTAATAATGAATGATTCTCAGAGCTCGAGACATCTAGTTACCTTATTGCTTCTGGCCAACTGTTAAGTATTTGTTTCAGTGCCTCTTCTTGGTTTCATTTCAGCTTACCTGCTTCATGTAGATGCCAGGCAGTAACTGTCTCGGTGGTAGTACACACGTCGGTGGAATAGGGGAGGTCCAGACAAAATATTACGGTCCTTTATATTCTGGGCTCTTGGCAACAAAGTGGTTGACTGCTTGCTTTTACTTCCTCCAAATTGGCAATGAGAGATTTGCTACACACCCAAGCAGTGCAAAGTGCAGAGGGATAGGCAACTTGCAAGGTTCATGGGCAGAGGAAGGATAAGTGCATTCCACATGCTATTGCATACTTCAAACGTGTGGGACTGATGGTCCTTTGTTACTAGGGGTTCTTGCTGTGATTGGTTTACTCTGCACTTGTGCAGCTATTTTTCTTTTTTTTTTTAGGCCCAAAACATAACCAAAAAAAGACAGTACGAGCTCACACAGAACGAATTGCAAGAAAACAAACATCCTCCAAGAACAAAATTTTGAGCCACCTGAGAGCCCAAAAGGAGAAATGCCTTGCATTCTGTTTCTACAATTGTAATGACATGTGTGATCAAATTTCAAAATCCCAACATAACAGACATAAACAGTGGGTTATTTTTATGTGTGCACAGAGTTTCCAGAAACAATCTATCTTGAATCCATTCTATGTCCCTAGACGTTCAAACAGGTAGTTTCTGTCTCGATTCTAGAAATTCAGCAGCTATTACCACTTGGGTGAAGACATGGTGGCTCCTGTCAGCCACCGCTTTAACTTGGTGGCACACCACGAAGATGCCAAAAGACCCAAATTATTTATCTCCAACTGTAACCCATGTTTGCTTCTCATGGACCCTTGACCATAGTGAGGGAAGAGCAGCCTAGTCCAAGGTCACTCTGGACACTTCTTGGTTCTGACCAATTCCGCAATTAGTGTGCCCTTAGCCTCCTTACTTTTCTTTGGAATTTTTAGTAACCCGTATGCCCTCCTTATCACTGCAATGGGCTGGGTGACAGCCAACAAAACCTCCTTTTCTGCATACTCTGTATTCCAGAAAGAAGGGACATACCCTCACTTGATCCAATGCATATTCATTGGCAGCCCGGCTAGAGCTATTCAAAAAAGCAAGCCTGGATTCCATTTGCGCAACACGGATGGGATACTACAGGATTGTGACTTCTTTAGGAATTGCTGCAAGTCCTGAAGGCTCTTAATGGACCTCTCTAATCTGGAGATTGTGGTTTTGAATCCCTCTATGCCCTTATCAGTTTCAGACACACTCCTGTCAGGGGTGCCCTCCATGGTTTCAATGAAGAAGAGCCTTTTCTTGATAGCAGCTGTGGTCTACTGTAGCTCGCTCATGGGATGCGCCCCTTGATAGTCTCCTTGTCATCCTCCTCACTGTCTCCTTTCACCTCCTCACTGTGTAACATGCCACAATCTTCTTTATGGTTTTTTTGACAGTGTTGCAGGTAACAATGGCTGTTTACCTCTCTGAAAGTATGAGTCTGAGTCGCAGGCAAGGGCCTAAAAAGAGGAGAGGGTAATTAAAAGCCATTTGAATGTAAGGATAATAAGACTAGTAGCACCTTCTTACCCTCTCTCCCGGTATTGACTTAAGCTCACAGTAGGCGAAGGTATAAAAGTTTCTTTGCAGATCCAGATCTTTTGACACACGCTGCTCGCTACACTGCACTGCCACAACCCCAACCTTCTTTCACTTATGGTTAATGTAAGCCCTAGGGACTCAACAGCAGAACAATCCAGTGTTGCAAGGCAGGTAGGGAGGTTTAAAATAACTGTGATGAGCAATGTTTAGGGTTTTTATTTTCTTCGGTTGAAAATATTTTTGATTGCTAATGTATCCATTGTGAAGTTATAATCCTAATTCATATATTTTACATTACAACATAATAAACACTAATTATTATAACATTTTACTAGAAGTTTGTGTTCATGATGATTCTCTGGGTGCAGATCTGAGACTCATCGATATTCTTCAAGAGTGTGAGCTTCTGTGGCCGGTGTGGCAGGATCGTAAGACCCTTGCGGCTCTATGAGTATTGGATGGAGGAAGGGGCGGGAATGTGCTGGCCCATTGTCTCTTCACATCGATGGCAAGAACTACCTCAGGAGACTAAGGAAATTCATCCTATCTGACTCCTAAGCATTAGGTGGTTTCGTAACAGTGGTGCCCAACACGGCCAAGGAGAGCACACATTCTGTAACATATAGCTATATTGGAGACGCCCATAGGTATTTTAAATTCAGGAAAGGTGTCCTTTTACTCATCAGCAGTCTGTTAAACTTCATAGGTACAAAGAATAACCCAGTATAGTGAGTACCAATATTTAAGTTTCTGTACACAATGGTTGACAAAATAGAAATTCCTGATACAATGCACCCTGCCCTTGCCGCATTTAAACAAAAGGTGATTCCCATTTACAGGGGAGCTAATCACTTTTGAAATTGGGGTAGATCAAAACTATTTCAGAGTTCTTTTACTCCTGGATTGTAGCAGTGGCGGGCGGCACGGATTGGGGATTGCGGGGTGGGAGGCCGGGGGAATGTAAAAAAATCCCAAAAAACCTCTTTCCTTATCACTGCGTCCTGTGTCTCTGCTCTGTTTGTTCTCCGTCGGACTCGAACCGAACAGCAACCAGGAAGGACACCCAGGCTCCACTGACCAACCACAACACTGCAATGCAGCGTTGTGATTGGTAAGCACCCAGGCTCCCCTGATCAATTGGTTCGGCGCTCAGACGGAGACTGGGGACCTGGGCATGTTCTCCAGCCAGGCTCTAATGCAGCCTGCGTGGAGAACATGCAAAGTGCGCATGACTGTTCAGCCAGCCAAGAATTCATGCACACTTGGAGTGGGCAAACCACTCCTCCCCTCCCCTGCTCTGAGAGCAGCGCGCCCTGCCTGCCTGCAAAGCAGCTGGAAACAATAAAATGATAATAACAAGTTATTATCATTTTATTTTTCCTTTCGTCACACTGCTTAAAGGCAGTGGGGCGATGCTCCTCCCACTTAGCGGAGGAGCCGCCACTGAATTTTACCAGAGCCAACCAATGCTGAAGGACTTTCCACCAAATATCCTCCGATAGATCTTCCAGCACAATATGATCTTTATATGTACATTGAGGTGGCCTTAACCTAAACTGAACACGACTTTGTTTCAAAGTAGATCTTTGCAAAGCATGCACACCATGTGCGTAGGTCCATTGACATTAATTAGTAGGATATACATGATCAGTGTTACCCACCCCCACATACCATACTCTACAGAAATGGTAATGGAAGTGATAGGAATTTACTGACAGCTGCCAGTTGGGTGCAAACACCTACCCATGCTCGAATCCCTCCTATTAACTCTCAAGATATCAATGCGATAATTGGGGCGATGACGACCAAGTGGTCTGATATTCCATTTTGTATCGCTAGTAAAACATATCAGCTGGAAGCAGCACACCATCATTCCATACCACAGATAAAACATAGAGTTATAAATACATTTCTTCCTTTACATGTGGTTTATAATCCTCAACCTTAATCCTTTTTGAGAAGTCTATTTGCAACCTTATATTAGGCCTGGGCGGAGTTTACAGAGTTCTGCTAGATGGGACTCCGCGAAGTGCGGAGGAAACTCTGCTGCACTCAGTGGAGTTCCGCGAGCGGCAAAGTGTGTTTAGCTGCACTGCTCACGCTGTTTTTTTAGTGCTGGTAGTTTGTCCCGCGCTTTAAATCAGCATAAATGGCACCACGCGCAGTGCAAGAAGGTGCTACTTCTTTCTGCTGCTTGAGTAGATGTTGTACTTGAGCGGCAGCTTCCTCAACGTGAGCAGCAGGTTTCTCAACGTGAGCGGTGGCGACTTGCCGTGACCGCCCACGTTGAGAAATCTTACCTGGAGTTGGTCTAGCATATGATTTTTCTTGCTCACGCTCGCCAACTTAACAAGCCCTCGGAGAGCACTTTGGGTGGTAGCACAGCAAAAAGGTAGCGGGCAGGAGGCCAGCGTAGCAAGGCTGGTCACAAAGTGGCAGTCCCTCCTGCACCTCAGCAAGCAGCTGGCCAACACAGCAGAGCGTGTAGCAGAGCGGTAGTTCCTCCTGGCAGCACAGCAGTCTTTCTGGCAATGTGCAGTTGTAGAACCAGCGATGTCTGGATACAGGTCCACAAATGTCTGATTAGATGAGGGTGAGAGACCCATAACTAATACCCCAAAGTGCCTTTGATGTGGGAGTGACTTCAAAAGAAATATCTGAAATGCACAGCCCAGTCCTGTCTGTGGGGTAAATCAGCCCTTTGTGTGGAGAGAGGACACTACCTATTCAAGGGACGTGTTACCTCCTCACCTCCCTCCTGCCCAGGACGACCCATCAGTATGCAGATAAATGCTGATGCAGTTGAGTGTCCTGTGTTTTGGTTGCCTAGAGGGACTGCACAAATGTACCTGTCACCCAACCCAGCCCAGCGCAGATGTATATTGGACACAGGCTGTCAAGCACACAGAGCAGAAAGTGCATAAAAAAATGTCCCCTTTCTAAAAGTGGCATTTCTAAAATAGTAAAGTTAAATCCAACCTCACCAATAAGTAGGATTTATCAATACCATTTCAAACATATGAAACATCAAAAAGCTACTCCTCTCTGACCAGGAATTTCAGCTTGAAAAATTATTAAGGAATTCCCAATGCTACCCTATTAAAAGATTATGCCTCACAGTAGTGAAAAACAAAACAGACTGTCACTACCTGGACATGCAAAACATAAAGGTACTTTTACACAGATAGCACCCTGCCCTTAGGGCTACCTAAGCCCTACCTTAGGGCCAACATCAATGTACTAAAAGGGGAGTTTAAGACGTGGCAAGTAGGTTTTAAATGCCAAGACGAAGTAGCAGTGAACTGTGCACAAAAGCCCTGCATTGGCAGGCATGAGACAAGTTTGAAAGGCTACTTCTGTGGGTGGCACAATCGCCGCTGTAACACCACCAGTAGCATTTAAAATACTGGCCCTAGGTACATGGGGTACCATTTTGCAAGGGACTTACAAGTAAATTAAATAGGCCAATAAGGTAAACACCAATCACAAGCTTGTTTAGGGAAGAAGCACGTGCACTTTACCACTGGTTAGCAGTCGTAAAGTGTGCAGAGTTCTAAGGACAACATAAAGATACAGCTAAAATGTGGCGGTCCTAAGCAAAACGTTTGGGGAAAGACCACCTTAAGGCTGACAGGTCTAACAGGGTGGCCTTGCCATTATCCATATCCATATCCATTCAGATTACAAGTTTCTCACCATCTTCCTCTTTCTCCTCCTTAAAACTTCTTCTCAAACTTCCCTTCTCACCTACATTTCATATTTTCCATCACACTCCTAGATAAAAGAAACACTTCATCAGTGACCTCACAGACATCAGGTATTTATAGTAATATGTGTGTGGGCACTTGCGTGGCACACAGCAATGCAAAGCATTGCATCAATTTACTTATCATTAAAAAGACTTAGAGACGTACAACAAAATTGTACAATGAGACATGAGTGCCCACACAACTCTTAGCAAATCTAGGCCCTCATCTCACCTGAAGTAGTATACCTAACTCCAACAACATTTACCTTGGTAAATTAAACCTCCCAGCGATCCACAACATTAAAGCAACAAGACTCCTTTCTTGGAATCTTACCTTACTCAAACTCATCTTATCTCACTGTTCCACTTATTCTAAGATTACAAGCCTTCATCAAGTTATATCTGCCCTGCCACAATTGCATTACCATATCCCGCTTCCTCTAGACGTAACAATTCCTCTTCATATTGACCAAAACCATGTGCAGTAACCACATATTTATTTAACAATTTCCCATTAGATAGACTCAACAATATATTGATTTTATTCTCATGTAACACCCCTTGCTGACCCTGACATACTGCTCTCCACATTGAACAATGACTTTAGTGGACACATTTTCTCCTTTGCAAATGAAAAAAGTAAGAAATTCTTGAAATAATAGTAGCTAACCTTCTTCAAGTACACATTGATCTCCACTTTCTCCTCCAGCCTTACCAGGATGGACTACCCCCATGCTGCATCCCAGAGATTGCAACAATCCAGATAGCAGGTGGCATTCTATCAAGCACCGATGATGGCAATCCATGTCTCTTAGTGCAGCTTGATCCATCAGCAACCACTAATACTTGTCTCTAGATATTGGTGGATTCTCTACAGCCGCGGATAAGCACAACTGCCACTGTTGTAAACTGGTTGATGTCATACTTATCTGACAAAAACATGTGTCATGGTAGAATCTGGCTACTCTTCGCCAATGCCACTCTTGTGTTGAGTTTCACAAAGTTCGGTTCTCACGTCAATTGTGTTCAATCTGTACATGGAGCTAATTATACTGCAAAGTGTCATTGGGTAAAAACATCAATAAACTCTTCTTGAAAGCTCATTCAAATATGAAAGTCTAACGTTTATCTCAAACAATCCAACAAAAGCTGAGTTTGTTCTCATAAAGTGAGGTATCGCTGAGCCTCTTATGATGGAGCTTATCGGTATGAATTTTAAAGGTGTATTCTTCAATCCCCACCAAATCATTGAGCTTCCTCATTGACTCCTCTCTATCTTTCAAATACCCAATCAAGAAAAAGGTAGAGACGGCTTGCTTTCATCTATTTCTCCACAAATTATACCCTTCCTCCCATCTATGAGCTTCCGACTTACGGTAAAAAGCCTTGCCCTGCCCCAAATTGGCAAAGGCAGTTCCCTGCTCTTCTGTCCAACCAAAGTTCATACCATCACCAATTAAAGCAGTTTCATCCAGGTTCCCGATTAATCACCAAGCAAAGTTCAGGTACACGTTTCTACCTTGAAAGATCTGCATCAACTCCCTCTCCCTGCCAGAAGCTAGGTTAAAACGTATTGTGTGGGCTACATAGCACTTCACTTGACAAAAACCTGACTCGTTGCCTTTACAGCTTGTACACACAAAATTAGCATGTCTCTTCTCAGATTGCAATTCAAAAAGGTCTACAAAAGTGCACACATTTCTTCACCATCTACCTACCTTCTTATGTGAAACCCGTTCCCTGTAATTTCCTCTCTCTGATATTAATGCTTTTGTCTGGATTTTTCACCTAATGGATTTTGTTCTCATACTAAACATGCTTTTGTGTCTTGGAGACTCTCCATCAGCAGCAAGTCGTTATGGACCTGCAGCGCTCTCCTGCTCCATTGGAGAACCACACAATTAAATCGTCCTTCTATACACTGAGTACTGAAAGGTGTACATTCTCTTTCATTGGCTTCGTATCCAGGTAACAATCACACCTGTACTCTCCAGACTTGACTTGATTAATAGTTTATTTTTGTGTTAGGGTACAAACACCAGCAACACCACGTAAACAAATTATTTAAGCACAGTGCATATAGAGACTGTTTAGCAAGAAAGTGCAAGTTTTGTGAAAGATACAGAATTCCTCCAGTGTGTGTACTTTGAGTGAAAGGCTTGGGAAGTCACTGGATCTTAGCAATGGGAACTAAGCAAGTGGACTCAGCTGAAGAATTGCAAGATATGTCTCCTGACAACCTCATAGTCGTATTCCAAAGTAAGGAGATAGATCCTGAGCTTATATGGTTTCGCAAGACTTACAGCTCAAAATACTACCATTCACCATTGAGACATGCACGTTTTTAACTCTTCTACGACTGTTGTCCTAAGTTTTATAAGGATAACCGGAACTTTGAAAAAGTCCAGGTGGACGAAACATCATTGTTGCAAGAAATGAATACACAAGAAAAGAAAGAATGCCTTCTTGAGGAAACGTGTCTGCCAGGAAACTCACACTTTATTAGCAAACTTGAGATGTATATCTTTGTATGCACTCATTTGGCTATCTTCCTACAACACAAACTCCAAATCTAAATTCTAAGGTGGGATCTGAGATTTAAGGCTGTGTCTTTGCAAAGCAGAACTGTACTCAAAGAGTAAGATGGGTGGTACGACTTTCTCAGTGCACACTGCCAAACTCTAGAACGCATTGCAATGCGGTTCAGAACACTCTCTTCCCACCTTCAATCCCTAAGAGCTATAAAGCCCTGGCTTATTCCATCACTTATTTGACACACCACTTCCTATTGATAGCATCCAGATCCTTGTGAGAACCCAAGTGCGAAGAAGGACCATTGCATCATGTAAGTCAATGAACCTCAAGAGTGCGCTCGATGTCAACCTAATGAATGACCCAGCGGAAGTATTAACAAAACTGAACTCTAGCAAACTATCAATCCTTGACAATATAAGCAAGCTTATACAGCAGTGAAGACCTGAGAGGCAAGAGCTGAGCACCTCTTAGCTTAAGGCATCTTCAACCAACCCCAAAGCTTCCAAAATAGAGTAGGACGCCCGCAACTATACACTCTTCCACCAATGCTAGCTAACCCTGGCTAGCAACAGGTTGGAGAAGGTCAAACAGCAATCGAATATCGCACAATTGGGAGCGAGTCTATCTATACAGCAAAGACAACACAATACAACCCCAACAGCTCTCCGGAGCCCCATCCGGACCCACTAGCCCTCATCCTTTCCTTCCCTAGAATATCATGGCCCCAAAGGCCAGCCTCTAAACCTCAGTCCACGGTGTTCATCCATTCACTCTGCTCCCACAGCCCAACCTCGCCTAACTCTCCTGGTCACAGCCGCCAGTCGACCAACCCTCCTGCTCCTAAACCCTGCCCACCTCTACCATACATTTTACCTCCATTTGCCAGCACCCTTCCTTTGCAGCCATAGTCCCCATGCCCACACCCTCCATCTCTAAGCCCTACTCCCACCCCCACCCATCCTCCCAGGCACGTCTATAAATGCTGAGTTTTAATTAATGCCCTGCTGCACGCTGCCCAGCACAGAAGCACCGACTGAAGCATCTCTCTTTCTTTGTGTTCTCAGAGGCGGGAAAGCAGGCTCCTGTTTTAAGGATGATCAAAGAGAAGTAACAAGCAATTTTTGTTGCACTTTGTGATGAGAAACACAAGAGCCGGCCAGCGTTAAGCAGTCGGCTGGCAGACTGGAGAGGAACGGCCTTCAGCAAAGCATCTCTTTTTGATCTCTTAAATGTTAATCCAGGGGGGAAAGCATGATACGGAAAGAGAAAAGCTTTTTAGAGAAGAAACGCCTATGTCTTTTATCTTTATACTGTGTGATCTATCTATCTATCTATCTATCTATCTATCTATCTATCTATCTATCTATCTATGCATCCATCCATCCATCCATCCCTCCCTCCCTCCCTCTGCCCGTCCGTCCGTCTATCTATCTATCTATCTATCTATCTATCTATCTATCTATCTATCTATCTATCTATCTATCTATCTATCTATCTATCTATCTATCTATCTATCTATCTATCTATCTATCTATCTATCTATCTATCTATCTATCTGTCTGTCTGTCTGTCTGTCTGTCTATCTATCTATCTATCTATCTATCTATCTATCTATCTATCTATCTAT
Source organism: Triturus cristatus (assembly GCF_964204655.1). Taxonomy (NCBI): domain Eukaryota; kingdom Metazoa; phylum Chordata; class Amphibia; order Caudata; family Salamandridae; genus Triturus; species Triturus cristatus. The sequence goes on from NC_140590.1 coordinate 650,726,065, forward strand.
CTACCTATCTATCTATGCATCCATCCATCCATCCATCCATCCCTCCCTCCCTCCCTCCCTCCCTCCCTCCGCCCGTCCGTCCGTCCGTCCATCCATCATCTATCTATCTATCTATCTATCTATCTATCTGTCTGTCTGTCTGTCTGTCTGTCTCTGTCTGTCTGTCTGCCTGCCTGCCTGCCCGTCCGTCCGTCCGTCCGTCCGTCCCTCCCTCCCTCGGTCCGTCCGTCCGTCCGTCCGTCCGTCCGTCCGTCCGTCCGTCCGTCCGTCTGTCTATCTATCTATCTATCTATCTATCTATCTATCTATCTATCTATCTATCTATCTATCTATCTATCTATCTATCTATCTGTTAACCTACCTGTCCATTCACGTATACCTTTGTCATCAGTCTATTCTGCCTTTCTATCTATGAATCTAGTTTTTTCAGATAAGCAGTCCAGCTTTTCATTCTGCCTACCTCGCTAAGTAATTGACCAGATACACAACTGAAACTGCTAATGTGAGCCCAAACTGGTTCTCAATGCTCAAAAGGTAGTGGATAAATTGTTCTGTGCATTGCAAAGTATGTGATAGAGAAATGTGTAAGAGATTGAAGCCCAGCTTTATTAAACAAGCATTTACAATGCAATGGTCTCGGCAATATTATAGGTAGAGCTATTGGTATTGCTCATTATTTTTTTATCATTTTTGTATCCCTAAATAAATGGCATTGTCATTTCTATTGGCATTAGCTTTTTTTTTGCATATGTGATACCTATTGCATTAGCAGAGAGAGATTGAGGTAGTGAGATAGAGAGAGAGAGTGAGGTATTGAAATAGAGAGTGAGGTAGTGAGAGAGAGTGAGGTAGATGGAGAGTGAGGTAGTGAGATAGAGAGTGAGGTAGTGAAAGAGTGAGATAGTGAGGGAGAGGGATGTTGTGAGGTAGTGATATATAAGCATAGAGTGATGTTGGGCCTAGTCGCTTACTCAGTAGTAGTGAGTGCAGTCAACAGCGGCGGCGGCCATTGAACGAACCTGCACGATGGAGACCGTGGTGCGGGTATGCTGGGACGTGGCACTGACTGGGCGAATGCTAGCGCAGTGCGCACACTGTGAAGTGCGCACGCTGCCGCGCACAGCCCCAACCCCCGAGAACCAAAATCCAGCAGTGTCCCGCCCACTGGCCCGGCAGCGACACTGCATCAACACAATCGAGCCACGGCCACGCCCGCGAGCCGACTTAGCCGAGCGAGCAGGACACTGATCAGAAAAGATTGAATCCATCACTCACACAACTTGAACAAAGTGAGTGACAATACTGCAGTGCAGACAGAGACAATGTCTCCAGAGTCGGATGGACGAGAAGTAGTCAGTTAAAACACCGCAGGATCACTGTTGAGTTATTTGCCTGTTAACTAACTCCCGTTACCGGGCCGTAGCGATAGCAAAGCAAATAAGCAAATACATGCGTGCCCTTGTATCCGATTCCTCGTGGCGGCCCCTGGGGTTTGGCGGCCCTGTGCAGGTGCACAGCTTGCACATGCCTAAGGCCGCCCCTGCTTGCATTGTAAATATAGCGCATTCATGGAGGCGAAAGGGTTTCTCTCACAGGTGCAAGGAAACTAGTGCATTGCTGCTTTAACACAGCGATGCGTCAGTTTCTTGTAAGCCCCTGTGTTTTTAGAAGTTTCTGTTAAATATAAAAGTAATTTAAAACTGCATTCTGGGACTCACAGTCCACGTTCTCTCGCTAGACTCATAGTCCACGTTCTCTCGCTATACACATATCTTACCATGCACAATCATGGATGTCATTTAGGTGTCGCAGCTGTGACCCCTGGATTGCCCTTTGCTACCGCCAGGGGTGCAACTAGAGCCCAATTTTGGGGGGGGTGACTCTTCCAGCAATAGTTAGAGTGGGGCTCCAGAAGGAGTGAAATAACAAAGGCTCATTTACAAGCGAATGGTCTTTTAAAGACCTGTAAAATACTCGGGTGTGGCTGTGTGTGTGTGGGGGGGGCAGAGAAGCCCTCTGATCCCAATGGGCGTTGCGCACCTGGCTACCCCTAGCACTGCCTTTGCGACCCCTGGCCTCAGAGGTTGGAAATTCAGTGCCAGGAACACAGGGGAAGCTGGGGCTTCACTCTCTTTATTTTCTGTCAATTTTTCATTACATTAATAGTGAATAAATAAAATATATTATTTTCACTAATAGTGTAATAAAAATGGAGTACAATAAGCAGGAAAATGCCCTTCCATGGCAGCTGAGGTAAGTATAAAATGCTTTTAAATGCATGTTGTGAGCATGCTTATGGATGAGTGTGTGTTTGAGTGTGTGTTTATGTGTGAGTTTATGTTTGTGAATGTGTGTAAATGTGTAAGTGCGTGAAAGTGGAGGTCAAAGGACGTGTGATGTCACTTCAGTTACCCCTGGCATTTCGGTGTGACGTCCATTTGCCGTCATATATAAAAGCCAGGACTACCATAAGAGGTCGTTCACGACATGAGGAGCTATGTGACATCTATACGAAAACAGCTGCTAGAATTAATAGTGGATGTTTCAAGGCGCTTCAGACAAATCCATGAAATTCCCATTGTTTTTGCTGCCCCCGTGGGGCCCGCATTTTACAGCCACAGCAGCGCGTGGACGCGAAGTCGGAGACCTCGGTGTTTTGAGAATATCCTCGCACCTCCAGTCCTAGCGCCACCACCCCGCCTCCATATTGACTGATTTATATTTCCCGTCAGTCGGAGAAGGAGTATGTTTGTCAGGACGGCGCCTCAAACACTGCCTATAGTTGGTCTCTGTTTGTGAATCTCGCGCCTTCCAGTTGCAGCGGGCCGCGTGAAGGGGAATCTTTTCATCGGAATGCAAGGGGGATTATGGGAAAACAGAACGTAGGCCGGGAGGGACCCTGCCTTTGTAAGGTTGGCAAGGCGAGAAGTGACGGGAGGCCAGAGCGTCACCATTCGCCCGAAAGAACCGACCTGAGCCGTCTTTATTTTTTATTTAATTTTTTAGTTATGCTTTTACATAACATTAGAAAACACAAGACAGTGACAATTATATGCCAATGTCGTCGAACTGAAATATCAAATCGTCCTTCCTGTTTGTGCCCCCCTTGTACTTGTATGGTATAATTTTCTCTCCAGTCCCCTCCCTGATTCTTCCTAAAGCATCGACATTTGGGCCGTCATTACGAGCGCCCCATATAATTCCGGTACGTCCAATAATTACTGTTAGATCACACATCCGAATTTAAAAAGTTTGGCAGCTACAACAGCACAGCCGCAGCTTACCCAGACATTTCGGCTGGTCAACCCTGCCGAAATGTATCAAGAGGGAGGGCCTTAATGCCTGATAATGTTTATGCAGTCCGCCTGTTCATTCACATTATTTCAGACAAACTGGTAACCAAACGCTATTGGATTTGATTGGATCAGAGTTTCCAGTCGTGTGGCATTTATCACAACTAGCAATTACCAGGTGCAATCAAGTCTGCACCCCCACACTTTCCCCAGCTGCCTATCAGCAGATGGAACCTGCTGCTGACATTTACTTTGGGGGGGGCTGAAAATTATTAAGCCACTGATTGACACCACATTGATAGACACCTGGGAGGGGGCGAGGGCGGAACCCAGAGCAGATCAGACAGGAACACTGCGAGGAGCTGACCCCCCGGAGGTGGGGGGGGGGGGCGCTGCTAGGGGGAGCTGCTGGGGGAACAAGGAAACCAGAGCGAGAGGCAGAGGGAAAACAAACTTAAACAACGAGGAACCGCTGGAACGGCGCGGCGGCCAGATTCAGAGGTGTAAACTCATTTTTAATGGAAAGTTGAAAAATTACGATATCCTTTTACAAATTATTTCGTTATTTAAGAAAGCACAGCTGTACACACTGAATGTCATTTCAGCTGGGGTTTATACATATACGCCACAGGGAAAAAGCCATGCGCGGATGAATGAGAGTATTGGAGATATATTTTAATATGCTTTTTTATTGTTAATCGAAGATGTAGTGACAAATTTTATTAGTCTGCTTATTGTCTTGTGCACGAGGCACTCCAGGGCCCCGGAACGCAATACTTGCAGAGACTCGCCTCTCACAAGCTGCCTTCCTGCCCTTTCCTACTCAGCAACTGCAGATCAAGTTGCAGAGCTCAGGTCAAGCGATAACAAGCACAAAGGCAGCGGTGTTTTCGGATTCGGGGGCGTGTTCCTGCTGTTCTAAAAAGGGCGTGGCTAAAAAGTGGAAAGAACAGCAAGGAACACGCCCCCGAATCTGAAAAAGACGGAGCCTATTTGGAGGGACGGCTCTCTCCTCCAATGGCTGGCCTCCGTTTAGGAAGCCAGCCAATGGAGGAGAAGCAAAAAGAGAGGCGGGCTAAATAGCCACTCTAGGAAACATTAAATCTCTGACTTCCGGTTCTGCCTTCGGCAGACCGGATAGTCCTCGACCTAAAAAATGGCCAGAATCTCGTGAAAATACACAGTGCTGCGTTCACAAACATGGGAAAAATGTGGTCTGCTGTATTTCGTTAAGAGCTGCACCTAGATAATTTTATCCGCTGCACTCACTCTCTCAGTGTTGTGTTAGCATGATGCTAAAATGTCACCCCATAGTGCAGAGGCGAGGATGCTGTGTCTTGTGCGAGTTTTGTATTCGAGACACATGTCCCATTTCCCATTTCAATTTTCTACACACAACTGCCCAAGAGTAAGTTCTGTAAAAAGTGAAATATAATCAAAATTGCCCGTTATCCGTGGAAATATGATGCAATATTTAATTTGCACATTGTTTGTGCTGGTTTGATTTGGCTGTAAAATGCTCTGCAAAGCCAAGTTGTTCAACTTTAGTAAATCTGGAGTGTTTGCGTTGTTCTCGCACCATTACGTCCTCTTTGCTTAAATTATCAGTGTTTCGGCTGCTTACACCAACTTCTGGTACAATAATTCTTCTGTGCGCGAATGTTGATTAACGCTGTTGTTTGTGCTGCCTCAAGTTGCACAAAAGGGGTTGGTGATGGACGGGTATGCTCAGACGTGAGTCCCTTGCTCACTTTGCCACTGGATTCAAGCAAGCCTGGCTGAAGACGGCTGAAATGCCAGAAACCGGTCCTAGGAAGCTTGTTTCCGGTCCAGGGAAGGCATGGCTTGGCAGTTCGGGCTGGACTGTTCCCAAGAGACACAGGGTCAGACTGATTTGCATATGGCCATGTCTGAACTGGGGTGGCAGGGTGGGCTAAAGAATGGTGATGGATCAAACCCAGATCTGTTGACTGGGTGTGAGTGTTTGATTGGTTCTGATGCTCCGTCCATCACCACCCCCTTTTGTATGCCTCAAGTTGCACAGCACCCTGCTGCACTATAGCAATGCCTGCGCTCAAGTTTAGTAAATCTGGAAATGGAACTCAACAAACCATCTGATCTTCCTCTCATCCTTCCAGTCCAGGTTTTTAGAAATGACTTTGTATTTCATTGCAGAGTTAGTTGCATTGCCATTGAATAAAATGTAAAAATTTCACAAGGAAATGTTCAGAAAATCTATGACGCGAAGAGCAAATGGCCATTGAAGAGCTTGCAGGCGCTCAGGCCGTTGGCAGTGGGCCAGAGGCTGTGTGGAAAATTGTTCCAAAGCTAGTTCCTAGGCCTGAGGCGAGAGCTGCAAGAGTGGGGTACTTTGGGGAAGATGAAACAAAGTAGATTTTAAGCCACAACTGGGATGATGTAGTCACCATTTATTTCTCAAGAAGGTAAGTGAAAGGCTTCCGTTGGATTTGTGCTTCAGGCACTTTCTTGGATGGTTCAGCTGGGTGATTTTGACAAGTCAGATGTTCGCTTCTTTGACCCACTTGAAAATGGAGAGGGTAATATGACAGTTTGTGAGGTCAGCGTGCGGCAACGCCTTGGTCCAAGCCAGCTAGCACAATGATAATGACAACAAAAATTATCCCTGGGATGGTGAGAATGCAAAAAATATATTTGTAGTGTGTTGATCGCCCTATCAGAAGTAAAGGTAAAGTTGAAGGTGACAATGAAGCTTCACCCTGTGGGGGTTGTCATGCTAGGGTGGCCCAGACAGGGGTAGAAAAGCCTCAGGTCTGCAGACATTGAAGCCAGACCAATTTTCTACCTGCCTCTTTCGCCGTCATTCTGTCCACTGCACTCCAGCCATCCATCTAGCCTTCCACCTCTCCAGCCACGTTATCCTCTATCCCATACCTTTATCACTTGCCTTTCGTAATCACGACCCCTCCATGTTTTTCTGCTTAGTGCTTGCACGTACATGACTTGCTCTCTCTTGCTATCGTATCCCTCCGTTTGAACGCCCTTCCAACCGTCGAGTGTCTGTTAATTTGAATTATGTTTACGTCTCCTGCTTCAGTGGTACATTGAGCGTTTGAGGCCAGGTCCAATTGTGCCCTGTTTTAACTCTCTACCAAGGTATGCCTCACGCGCCTCACCCACGCGCGCGTGCTGCAGAGGAGTCCCAGGGAGCGCGCGCCGTGGCCGCCCGCCTCCTCGTCACCCCACCCCTCGCTCGGCGTCTCATTACAGAGCCCACATGTCACTTGATGCACAGCAAGATTCGAGCCCATGAAACTGGAATTACATCAAGGCAGAGTCAATAAAAAAGGCAGGCGCATGCTAGTGGCAGAGTTTATAGCCTCTCCTTTGTACTGAAATCATATCAGATGGCGCGCGGACGAATTTACATAGAAGAGGGGCGAGAAAAAGCGCAGATACGCGAGGCATTCCCCGGAGGCCGTTCATTAATGCAGATGGACACTGCTTTCAAGACTTACCAAACGTAATCATCAAACGGTCCAACAATGCGAGATATGCCGCTAACAGTGGCAGCATTGTGTGTGACAGTGCTAAGGCAGGGGGGCACTAATTACAATGGCTGCCTTTCTCTCGGCCTGTTTACTACCAAGAGCAGAGAGCTACTTCCGAGGGAGGCACTCATTTGAGAGACTGGCATGAAAGCTTCCACCCGCTCTCTGATGTCTGCAAAAAGTTTGCTTCCTATTTTCTTCAAATGCTGCTTCCCCTCTTTTCGTCTTTCATCTTCTCCTAATCCCAGCCGAGCTGCAGCCATCACCAGCTAGGCCCTATCTGAGCTGCTGTACCCTATGCTTATGCAAAATCTCCCATTTTTATTGATTTATTTTTCTGGGACAAAGGGAATTGGAGAAACAAGCAATTAATGTTGTGTTTATTTTGGAGCATGCAGGGGGACCTCATTAAACCAGCCATCCCCCATAGCTTGACTGAGCAGAAGCACAGCTCCTAATTCCATCCCCTAGAAGACAGCGGAGGGGATGGGCAGCAGTGAGGGCCTTCATCTTGCACTATCTGCAGGCTCCAGGAACACCCCCACCCGGCCCATTAACTGCAAGAAAAGGAACATGTCCTAATTTGCATGGAGAGGGTCACATGGCAAACAGCTGCTAGGTAAACAAGCACTGCTGCAGGTGGGGCTCCAGCCACAGTGCTGCCAAGGATGAACTGAGCAGTACCAGCAACAGCACCAACAGTGAATTACAGCGGTTACCGGTACTATCATATAAGCCATTCTATCATTGCAGCCTCATTGCAGTTTCTTTCTAGGGAGTTATTGAGAACAGGACACATTTGGCACCTCATGAGCACTGGTTAAAATTTATTTTAAAAAGCAGTGTTACTGGGACCTGGAAAGGTGAGTTGAGTTGAGAAATTGAGGGGATTAGACAGTGAATGATTTTATTCTTTGTTTACTTTTTGGGAGGTTTTGTACAGTGCCGTTTACCGACAAACAACAACATCCGACAGATTTGGTTAGGGAAAAAAGAAGGTCACAAGAATTAATCCTGCTGGTGAAGGGTTAGGCAATCAGCCAGTGAAGTGGTCCTTCGACCAAGAAGTCGAAGAGCAGGTGTAAGCCTTGAGTAGTTTAACAATGTCCTTGTAGGCATAAGATGTTGAAGGAAGAAACCGATCCTAGTCATCTGAATGGCAGGAGAATTTGGTTGGTTGCCCAAGTGGGTAATCATAGGAGATGGACTAACCATACACCAGGTAAGTATCACCTCATGCTAATGCACTGCCACGCCATGTCTGAAGCACGCCTTTGAACCTCCTGCAGCATGCTACATATCTCCACCATACGCCAAACTGCACCCCATTCACAATCAACCACACAGGATACAAGTTCAAATCAGAGCACTTTGTGACCTCTTTGGAAGCATGAAGTACTGTACAAAAGATACAATACAATACTTGCTTGAGTTTTGCAACTTTCTGTATTTAAGTAAATTGTTTGCAAGTCTGAGGTAGATAAGTAGTGTTCCACCTTGAAATAATGTTTTAGTGAATTCCTTGTAGTGAGCCCGCTGAGTGAACAGTAGGCTTCAGGTCAATGATCTGGGGTTTCTGCTTGGGAAGTATTAGACAACGTGTGGCCAAGACTTGTTTTTTGCTCCTTCATACTTAAGAGCTGTGAATGGTTTGTGATTCTACATAAACACATTTGTTCTGGCCTTTTCAATTGATCAAAACACCTTATGATTTTAAGACAATGTTATTGAAACGGAAACCACTCCCCAAAATGAATGTTTTTATAAAATAATCTCATTGAGGTATTCTGATAACACTGTTGATCTAGTAACTCAGACATTATTAATAAATCCCCAAAACAGCCCTGCAAACCCTTTGCACTTGCTTCGAAGCAGAGTGATAGATACACAATAACTTGCAGTGAGGGAATTTGGCTGGTCCACAGAGATATCCATAACGTAAATTCAAAATAACAGGAACAATACTGACAATTTTAGTTGTTTGGAGACATTTATGTCTTTCCTTCTGGCCATCATATCACCACAATGCAAAGCAAAGCCACCTGCACTATCCACTGAAGGCAAAGCGCTGCTGTGAAGAAACCCAGGTTCTGCCCCATTGAATGAATATCTGATGGGCTGAAAAGAGTCTATACTTTCTCTACCAAATGCAACAGCCCTGCTAAGGAGTGCAACTAGCATCCGATGAAACTGCTGACTCTGCTGAGATGTGCCAGTTCTGCCTGGTTCAGAGTGCGACAACACTTTCAAGTACGACAACTCTCACAAGTACAGCAATGCTGCACAAACTGTTGGTACTCTGGGATGTAAGGTATAGATTCAAGGTTGAGAATTCATGGCTGTGTCCCAGTCAAAATGTCAGGCTTGCTGAATTGGGTTGTAACTGCTCAGTTAAATGTATGGCGCCCTCTTGAGAAGTGGTGGTAGCTGCTTCAGCACTTTGCACTTTCTCCTGCACTCTTTGATTTATAACATTTGTTTTTGTTTTAAATTGCTGTTTTGAACCTATGCCAATGAGATGCATGCTTGTTAAGTTTTTATTTAACTGTACAATAAATAGTTAAGTACTCCTGGTAGCTTGTCATACTCACTACCAGCTCGCATGATACATGTTTAGACAGATAACATGAAATTCAGATCTAGCCCGCTTTGTTGGGATTACCCACAAGTTAAAGTACCCTTACCATATAGGCAGCAAGATAAAGCATGACACGCAACCTCTCTTCGTGCTCATCCCACCAATGACTCTGGTAAAAGCCAGATCAAGGTGCATTTCTGTTTGTTAGAGGATTAACCCGCCCCCCCGTCACCCATGGCTTTTAATCCATGCATTAGTTTAAGGAAGTTAGTGCATTTTAACAAAGAAGTAGGGAATGGGGCCGACTAATAATAGCATGGCGACCAGAGCTAAATTGTAAGTGGTTTGGACAGCTTTAGAAGTCAGCTGATCCTTCAGCTGCTTTTGGGTGCAACAAAGATGTGTTTATTACGAAAGGGGTATGGAAAGGGTAGAACTTAAGAAGAGCGGGAACTTGGGTGTATGGAGTGCCAATTTTTGTGTCGCCCAAGGAGCTGTTGGCCAAAAGCTGGCACTGGAAGAAAGTGAATGGAAGAAGCACTGCAAAGAGGAGCTTCCAAATCTGTGTCAGCACTTGATGGAAAGAGCTTCACGGAGAGCGGCTCTCAGACCTAAACACAAAGGCTATGAGCGTTTCCAGCCATGACCAACCACAGTGCACTGAGCTCTGTGAACGACTGACTTCAAGGCCAGAAAGTAATTGGCAATAAAGCAACATTTCAACAGGCTTTCAGATGTAGTGGCCAGTTGGGAAATATCTTTATTATTCAGTAGGGCCCCTGCTTTTAAGGACCCATGCTTCAAAATGTATCTATAGACTTTAAAGCAAGTCTGCTCTCTTTATTAATGGCTAAACAGCAAACATGGCTATGCCACTAGATGGCGACAGATTCTGGAGCTGCTGTGTTTTCTTTCTCTTTCCATGGAGGATATTTTATTAACTTTGAAACAGCTGCTCCTGTAACAATGCATTTGAACAATTTGGAATGACAAAGTACAATCAAGTCCTCCATGCACTGTAGAACAAGGGGAATGTTTGCTCCACAATACTGCCATCCTCCTCTGTTCCCGTTTCCAATCCTGAGTCAAGCGCCAAAAACAAAGTAAAAAAGCCATGCCTTGTCTTGGTTCTTTTTTGCGAAGTTACGTTTGTCAAGTTGCATTGAGCTACAGTCATTTAGAAGCATTTACGGTGGACAATTGAAGGCCCAGATTCATCATACTCCTGCTTGCTGATCCACATCTGCTGGAAGGTGGACAGGGAGACCAGGATGGAGCCACCAATCAAGGCAGAGCACTTGCGCACAGGTGGGGCAATGATCTTAATTTTCATTGTGCTTGGTGCTAGAGCTGTGATTTCCTTCTGCATTCTGTGTGCAATACCGGGGTAAATTTTTGTACCACCAGACAACACTGTGTTGGCATACAAGTATTTTCGGATATCAACATCACACTTCATGATAGAGTTGTATGTGGCTTCATGAATGCCACATGATTCCATACCAAGGAAGGACGGCTGGAAGAGAGCCTCCGGGCACCTGAACGTCTCATTGCCAATGGTGATCACCTGACCGTCAGGCAATTCATAGCTCTTTTCCAGGGATGTTGAAGATGCAGCAGTGGCCATTTCCTGCTCAAAGTCCAGGGCAACATAGCAGAGCTTCTCCTTGATGTCACACACAATTTCTCTTTTGGCTGTAGTTGTGAAGCTGTAGCCTCTCTCTGTCAGGATCTTCATGAGGTAGTCTGTCAGGTCACGACCAGCCAAGTTAAGACGCAGAATGGCATGAGGCAGGGCATAACCTTCATAGATGGGCACAGTGTGGGTGACACCTTCACCAGAATCCATCACAATACCAGTGGTACGATCAGAGGCATACAGGGACAGCACAGCCTGGATAGCCACATACATGGCTGGAGTGTTGAAGGTCTCAAACATGATCTGTGTCATCTTTTCTCTGTTGGCCTTGGGGTTGAGTGGAGCTTCAGTTAGAAGTACAGGATGTTCCTCTGGGGCAACACGGAGCTCGTTGTAGAAGGTGTGATGCCAGATCTTTTCCATATCATCCCAGTTGGTGACAATACCATGTTCAATGGGGTACTTCAGGGTCAGGATACCACGCTTGCTCTGAGCTTCATCACCAACGTAGCTGTCTTTCTGGCCCATGCCAACCATTACACCCTGATGTCTTGGGCGCCCCATGATGGATGGAGCGACAGCACGTGGAGCATCATCTCCAGCGAAGCCGGCCTTGCACATACCGGATCCATTGTCAACAACGAGTGCGGCAATATCATCATCCATTTTGATCTTTGGTAGGCGGTTCCGGGGAGATGAGAGACAGGTCTTTAGGCAGGAGAGTGGTGAGGAATCTCAGAGCGGCTGCCCTGTGAAGGCTGCCCAGTTCCATGGTGCTTGTACAGAAATCATACATTGGTGATAGTATTGCTTGTATGTGAAGTTATGTTACCCAACAAGTCTTTTGTATCTTTCGCCTTAAAACACGTGGTCCGTATCTTCAATTTTGTTCCTCTTGTCCTTTATGGACAATCCCCAATTAGATGTTTGAAGGTTTACAAACTTTCTTCTGACATCAGTAAGATGTGGTGCCATTATGTGGGGAGGGAGGGCTTACCTGTACACTTAATTGAAGACATTCAAATAAAGTGCACATGTTAAAGGAGTGAGAAAAAAAAATGGGAAAAAAAGAAACAGCTGCTCGTGCTGATGAGCCCCTGCATGATATTTTATTCCTAGACCCTGCACAAATGACTGACAGGCTTGCTCTGGCAACCTCTGCACAACAGCACTCAGTAGGAAGGGGTCTGCCCCAGGCAGGCGGTGCGGGTCCTGGATGCTTCAGAGTTCATCACAGAGCAGCAGCTGGTCGCAGGCTGGCTCCAGCCCTATTGTGACACTTGAAACAATGAGTCCATCAGACCTGGGCTGTGTTTGCAGTTCCGTTAGCCCGGCCCTGCCTTTCGAGCCCGACCCCGCGTGTCTTGGTGGAAATTCCAACGGAACTAGTTACAAGCAGTTTTAATGACATCTGCTTCCGAGATATGGGTTTTTACACTGGGCTATTAATGTCCAGCGGGTGAATATAAATGAGACGTAATAGCAAATGAAAACTACCGAAATCATTAGACCCCAGTACCGGAACCTGGAAGCAACTGAAACCAGCTAAAGTCGTATCCATATCAGCACTCAGAAATAGCACTCAGGAATAGTGGTTTGAAGCGCTACATATTTTTTTTTTACTATAATAATTATAAGAATGACACCATTTATTATTATGGTTTGTGATTATTTTTACGCCTTTTCAAAAGAGGACCACTGTATCCAGTAGAAACCATTTGTAACTGGCCATCTGGATATCCCATCAAGGATGCCCCCTCTTGCCCTCATGGAGTCTGAGGGCGAGCACTGCACTCGGTGTGATCGATGCCTCGTTCCCCTGTAAGGCCCTGGGCGGTGTATGTGCGTATTTTTCTGGAGCCAACATCCCCTCTCCTTTAACATATCTAATAATTACTGAGCTCTTATCCGAGGCCGCCAGCATGTTGTTTCCGTCGTCTGTGTTCCTATGTGGAGGCCCGAGCCAGACTCGTAAAGTTTCATGGCATGGATGAAAAGGCCCTGTGTGAGGCGCATTACCAGGCGCTGGGGTGGTGCCGCTGGTCATAGAGAGGGGCGCAGGGGATGGATGACTCGGCCGGCAATGCTCCTACGTGTCTCCCGTCTCCGGCCTCCCCTGGCTTCGCCCCCACGGACAGCTGGAGCCTGGTGCTGTCTGATTGTGGTTTACAAGTCTGTTATAACGAGGCCAGCAGTTCGGAGGAGTAAACTGGTCTCTGAAATGCACTCAGCACTCCAGACGAGTGAATTCCTCTCCGTCGACTCACGGTTCGTACCATTCCCACTGGCAGCAGGGGACAACAGCGGAAGAAGGAGCAAATCGTCCTTATTAATTGTTTATGTGCAGGAAGGTGTACCTTCCTGCACATTAACAGTCGCCCCTGCAGCGCAGGCACCCTTGCGACATGGTGGCACACTGCCTGCACTGGCGCTAGGCAGCTTTTTTTGTACCTATGCTGGGGGAAACACAGGGATGAGCCGTTTTCTTGTGAATACGGCGCATCCCTGCATTTAAAGAATGTGGGAGTGCGGCATTGTCATATTTGGCGTAGCACCGCGCGCCGACATTATTTTTCAAACATGCCTCTAGATTCCACCATCGCAGCTCAGTGCTGTTTGAAACTCGAGGCATGGACGTGAAGAAAAGTTGCACACACATTGGTTGGTGTAATACGAAAATCCGCAAGTCTTTTGCCCAAATCTCATTTTGTTATTATTCCTTGGTGACACTTTCTGTCTCACCTTCACTGTCACATGTCAAAAAGCAAATGAAGAAAGAAAAGGTATGTCCATCCTCATCCCATGGTCCATTGTTGTAGTTACAGCGGGCCTCATTGAGAGTGTAGTGCCGAGGTGAGTGGGCGAAGGAGATCTAATGTGGCAGTCCCTGAGGCACAATATAGGTCCTCCAGGTGCATGATGGGGTGGCATAAACATGCCAGAGGTGTTCTATGTTGACGTGGCTATGTCAAAGCCCTTCAGGGACCACAATGGTGTAGGTCAGCCACCCTGGTGAGCTAATGGTACAGAGATACTTGTCCAGTAACTATGTTCCAGCTGATACCTACATACGATCCACAGCAGCGCAAACATCCAGCAACTCTTGGTTATTGTGCAGATCTGGCTCCTGAGACCTTCCTTCTTTCCTGACCAGTTTTCGCCTGATCACAGTCATTCCCCCTGCTTCAACCATATGGCCTGCATCAAGGTCAAGAGTAAGACTACATTTCTCATGTGACTTTGAGCACTGTTTTCTGCTGGTTGATCAGTTTCCAGTCCTGGACCAATAGAAAGTGGAGTAGAATGTGATCGGATCTCATTCTTTGAGCCCACCTATACGATGCCCAGATGCATGCTGGGTTTTCTGATGCCATCCTAGTTAGAGTTTCTGTGGGCCGTTCCGGGTTGGTATGTGCTAGAGGAATGAAATGCTGCAGTTAGATTAGTGGTTACCCGCAGATGCTGATATGACATCACTATGAACATTGCAACTTCATTGACACTTTAGGGAGGCCATGCTTTCAGAGTAGTGGTCCATTCATTCTGGAATTCTCAGATTGCACTCATCAGAACCATCGATCCAAATGCACACTAGGAAATAGCTGAAAATATACCTCTTTGAGGCATTTACCTCCTCACAACCACCTTCCTGTAATGATCATGCAGCACGGACCCATGTTTGCACCAGGTCTTGCAGATCTCTCGTTTCCCAACCCTGGTTTTCAATGATGTTGCTTCTCCGTTCTTGTACAGAACTCCAAATCTGGCAATAATGCTAAATAGAAAAACAGTAAATAGAGAATTACTTTATGATCCTCTGTATTTGCCTTAGATGGGATTAGGTGAACGTGATGATGGCAGGGAATTTGGAGGTCATGGATGGATGCTCATACGGCAAATGCTTTCTTGGGGCCACGAAGTCTGAAGACAACGTTCACCCCACCCTCGCCCATATCACCAGCCACGCTATTCCACATTGGCCCCATCATTGTGGTCTACATGGTACCACTATCCAACAGGCAACAGGCCTGTCCATCTTACGTGTCAAATCAACCATTGGTATCTCTGTGCAAGAGAGTAGTTAAGGAGCACTTTTTGTCAAGGCGACATCAGGACAGGAAACAACCAAGCCAGTGGCCATGTAATAAACTAAACCAGACACAAGGACTGAAGAACCCAAGAGATGAGTGACTTTCCCCCTGCGCGGAAACCATCGTACCAGTTGGGCTTCAATAAGGACCTTACAATGTGGTGTCCTCATGTTCCTTCACGGTCAGGATCTTCCTTTGACTCAGCCTCTGCTCATAATCCGCGTGACTATTTTTTATGGCAGTCGAATTTTGTGATTTATCCTGCTCTCTGATGATCCTGAGCCTGTGCTCACCCAATTTAGAGCGTAGCTTGGTGGCACCATGCTTGGCGCCACCCCAACAGTGCTTTCTACTGTCAATCTGAGACGCTTGCGTGCGACTTTGAACCGTGCTAATTGTGCTTGAAGACTGACGCTATAACAAATGGGAAGGGAATGACAGACACTTATCTCATTTCTTTTTGTATGATATTGAAGCGAAAAAAACTAAAAAAAGAACACGCTCTCCTGGGGTGATGTACATTTTTCTTTTCTTTTATATGTGATTTTCGCTTTCTGGTATTAATTATGGAGAGTGACGGCTAAAGAATCACGCAATTTACAAACCTCAAAGAAAATAAAAAAAAGTACAGTAATGAATTTTTGATGACAAGCCTGGTTTCAGATAGTAACCTTCTCAAGCGCTTCCATCACAGCGGGGCTCCCCTTAACGATAATTAAAGACAGCCGAGGATCGCTTCTCCCTTTCATGGGGTGAGAAGGTGGCTGCGCCAGATAGAAAATGGGCGGCAGAGTCCCTGAACTCCGCTTTTAAAAAGGATCGCCTCAAAATGAAGCTCTTTAAATTGTAAACAGTAAGCATTCCAGGATCCCAGGAAACACTCATCCATGTGATTCACAGGGTTTCAGCCATTAAGAACAAAGCCGGGGGAAAAACCCCACAAAAATAATGTGAGTCATATAATATATAAATAAACATACAATATTTAACAATCCATTATGTACGCACAATGGCACCACGGGGTGCTTGTGACATTACGGTATGTTGGGGTGCTGCTGACATTTGCAGATCACTCCCCTTGCGTCTTAAAATTCTTCAGGTCACCAGAGCACCTCAATGTCAGTAGAAGAGATTGACTCGCTTTGCAGTGCTTCTATCTATCTATCTATCTATCTATCTATCTATCTATCTATCTATCTATCTATCTATCTATCTATCTATCTATCTATCTATCTATCTATCTATCTATCTATCTATCTATCTATCTATCTATCTATCTATCTATCTATCTATCTATCTATCTACCCGCCCGCCCGCCCGTCCGTCCATCCATCCATGCATTCATCTGTCTGCTTGTCGCTCTTCTGTCTATGCTGTTGTTTAGAGTTTAAGGTCAAGTTCTTCTCATGTATTATCACAAAACAATTGTAGAAAACAATTTTAACTAGACTAAGGCCACATTAATAACTGTCAATGAGGCTTCCCTAGAGCCTGGGCCACAGGATACTAAGAAACATATCAAGACGAATGAGTGAAAGACTCCCTCCTTTGGGAGCTGATGCCCGCTCAACCGTCAGTCCATGCCCTCTAGAACCAGTCTTTTTAACTCCTTTATATTCACCCGAACACAGCTCTCCAATTCAAAACTTGATTGTGAAAGGTTACATGATGATTATGGGAAAGGATCCAGTCATCGAACTGGGAAGGAGAAATCCACAATCCTGCTGGTATCTCTGCCACAGGCCAACGGGCAGGCGGTAGCTGTAGGAAAAGACAACTTGACAAAAAAGGCTTTCCTGAACTGGCAGACGAGCATTTGCCTTCTGAAGTAGGCCTTCAGCCTGGTCGTTGGGTGGAGCAGCACTGCAGCCATTGTCTGCACCCCACCTCAGTGACGTGGACACAGTGGTACCTGACAGATTAAGCAAGGTCTTTTCATTCTGCCAGTTCTTTCGCCCCTCTTCAGGGTGTTGATATTCCCCCGCATCAGACTCCTATATAAAGGCTTGTGGTCCAAGCTAAAATCTGTAACCCATGAAGGACTGTTTATTATGCACACAGGCTACTTGGAAACAGAGTAAGATGATGTCTATGAAGAACAGGTCCATGGAAGCTGAAGGATAGAGGACTGGATCGAGTAATGGAGTTAGAATCTGCTGGATTTCTGGGTGGTGAGCTAGCTTTAACAGGTCATAAACGGTAGTCAGTATGTTAATATGGAGAATGAGGCATATATTGATGGAAATGAAACCATCTTTATTAACAGATTCACCTGTTGTAAACTCTACACCAACCTCGACTCGCAAATATGCAGTTAGGCCTGAGACCTAGACCCGGGAATTGCTGATTGATAGGTCACAGGTGGGGTAGCTGACAGAAAAACACTCAGGCAGGAAACCCTTGATCAATTCCACAGATAGGCGCATAGACATTACAATGGTCAGGGGAGATTGCCCCAATAAAGCACACATGGCCGGAGGGGGTGAGCGCCCTCCTAAAAACACCATAAAGTCAGATGCCACATGAGTTAAGAACACATAGCCAATCAGGACCTACCACACAAAGAGATCACGTGCTCCCATGTCGGACATCAGGACACAGTCACGCCATACAATGTCCACGCGAGGTCAAGACCCACCTGTAGTAACGAATTACCATTAATTTAGGACTCTAAAGGCAACAACCAACATTCCTCATCACATATGGTATGCCGGAAAACTTTTATTGCCTATTGTATCTTGTATATAAGAACACCAACCAAATGTAAATTGAGACCGTCCTTAGACCTAGTGTTGTAACTGTTCTCCCAGTTGATCTGTTTAATTAAACAAACTGTTCCTGTCTTGTCAAACACCTCTTGTCTTCTGTTTTTTAAAGAATTCTACTTCGAGCAACACGTATTAAGCTTTCCCATACTCTCAGAACCTTGCCTGGCAATGATTTATGTGTTGTATGACTCCTTACTTTGCTACTGTCTGTCACTCAAACTTTGCGTCCCTCCATGTTTTTATCTTTTACCCTTCCTTGGTTCCCTCAGAATGGTGTTCCTTTTTCCCTGTGCTCTCTTTCTCCGCCTTTATCCACTAACTATCTTGAAAGCTTTGCATCGGTGTGTGCTGGTTTCTATGTAACCTGGAACCATGGTGGTTTTTGGGGATCCTTCCCGGCCCTTATGTAACAGTAGTAAAATTCTTACACTGTGTTTTCCTTTGTGTACTAAAATACCACAGATTTGCTTCACACAGAGTTGAAGACCAGCATATTTGCCTGCTGACAACTGAGCTATGTCTCTCCCTAATCTCCCATTTTTAGGTCGAAGCCTACCAGACAGCACAGCTGTCCGGTTTGCTAACAACATCTTGAGGACATTTGGAACCTTCCTTGGGAATGTATTCCACCGATTGCTTACCATTGGCTTTGTGTTTTGTAATTCATATTTGCTTACTTTTTTTGCTGCCTTCATTTGTTTTAGGCTGTCCAGATTGAGTGTATCCCCTCCGTGGCCCATACCCTATTTACAGTATCCTTCCACAAAGTTCCTGATTTCTGAAAAAAAAAGGCTTTTAAATATTTTTCTTATCTTGTCACATTTGCTGTACATTTAAAGCCAGAAGTCAAATGTCAGGCTCTGTCTTCTGAGGGAGCTTGGTGTTTACTTTTCTTTCTCTGACTTCAAAGTGAAATGATTTATGTGACAATCATGCCGGTTACTGGGGGTGTGCTGGATGAAAGGCTGTACAATGTTATTTTTTTCTAGCACACAACAAAATTTAAATGTCTGTAAATGCACTGTGCAGATATTTCAGAATATATCAGAATTAGGGAAGCACAAATGAAGCAAATTGTTTGATAATTCTGAAGTGTGGTGGAAAACAAACATTTTAATACAATAAAAAAATATCAATACAATAGGTGATGACATTTCTACACATTATCATTTGTGCGCTGTATACTTTTTATCAGTAAAACTGCATGTCTGTGTAAATGTAATAGTAATTTCAATTGAAGATGTATTGGGTGTAATGGCAGTGCGCTACCGCACCATGCATACTCCACTTTGCCTCTTTCCACTTTACTTTGCACCTCTCCATGCCCCTTCAGTCTATGCTGCACCACTCCACTCACTCTACCCTACTCTGCTCTACGCTATTCCACTCTATGCCTCCCCACTGTACTCTATGCCAATAGACTCTATGCTACTCCACACTGCGTCACTGCACTCTACTCTGCACCACTTCACTTTCCGCCACTTGACCCTATGTCTTTCTACTCCCCTCTGCACCACTCTACTCTATGCTATACCCCACTCTACTCTACTGTACACCACTGCACTCTTCACCACTCCAGTCTAGGCCACTCCACCCTATGCCACTCTAAGCTGCAACATTGTACTCTGTGATACTGCACTCTACGTCAATGCACTCTACTCTGTGCCACTACACTCTATGCCAGTGAACTCTATGCCAATCCACTCTACGCCGCTCTAATCTACTCTGCACCACTTCACTCTACGCCACTTCACTCTACTCTGAAACAATCCACTATGAGCCACTCCACTCCGTGCCACTCCATTCTATGCCACTGCAATCTATACTGCACTCTATGACACTCTACTCCATTACACTTTACTCCACTCAATGACACTCTACTCCACTCTATACCACTCCACAACACTCTACTCCATGCGATTCTACAGCACTACTCCACTCTACAACATCCTACGCAACTCCCTCTATACCACTCCATGCCACCTTACTCCACTCAATTCTACAGCACACTACTCAACAACTCCTTTCTATGCCACTGCACTCTATGCCACTCCACTCTATGACATTCTACAACACTCTACTCCACTCTATGCCATTTCAATTTAGTACACTACTCCACTCTATGCCACTCCACTCTACGACACTCCACTCCCTCTACAACACTCCACAACACTACATCACTCCACTCCACGCCACTCAACTCTACTCTGTGCCACTCTATGCCACTTCACGCCACCCTACGCCACTCCGCACCACTCCATAACACTCCACTCTACTCCACCACACACTACTTTATAGCACTAACTTTTAGCTATGCTGAACAGCAGCCAAGCTGGTGTACAACATGGCCAGAACATATTGTCAAAGTCAATAGCTCTGCATAGAAGAGACCTATTGGCTTTGCCAATACTTGTTCTCCAGCAGGTCGTAATTGTCCTCAGGCTGGTCAAGGAGGCTGGTATTGTTTCAGACCACACCGTCATGGAGCACCGAGAAAATTGGGATTCTTGGCAGGGTCTCATTGCTCTGTTTGCCAGGTGTTTTATCATGGACACATTTGAGAATCTGTTAGCTGCGACAGCACAAGCAATACCTAAGATCCAAGAGAATTGAGAAACACTGCACCCAGGAAAGGGCATTCCTTCATGCTAGGGTTCCTTTGTGTTCCCTTTCTCTGACTTTATTAACTATCTCTCTTGTAAGCTTTGTGTCAATGTGTGAGGCGTCCACGGCATCCCGGGATCTCCAACATGGTGTCCTGGCCTTCTCTGGGGTTTGTCACAGTCTCTTCCACCTATAGAATGGTGTCCCAATACTATGCATATACCCCCACTGGGTGTTGCAGGGGGACGTGACTATTATGTGATATTCTACCAGAATGTTGTGCTTTAAATGTCGCCTACAAATATTTTGTAGCCAGACCATCGAATACCATAATATCATGAAGGTATATAAGAATAGACAAATATAGATTTACTATTCTTAATTCCACACACAGGTACTGTGACAATATATCTTTCTTCAAAATGCAGCAGTCGTGGAGAGAGGAATAGTAAACTTACACTTAGCTTACTCCTGAATTCTAGATGGTCACAGACAGACTTTATCCTTGCCAGTAGAGAGTTCAAGTGCTTTGCTGTTGGTGTAGAGCCATTCTAAGCAAACCATCCCAAACACTCAAACAGGCTTTCAAATGACTCAACAACCAAAATGCATATTTATTTAAAGTGAGACAAAGATTAAAAGAATGATTCAGTACTCTGCCTAATGTTTTGCATTTTTATGTGTTTGATTCCATCTTCCACACTTCAGGTCAGCTTGGTCTGTACCGGCTAGTTGGTGTAAATTTAATTTTCACACTTGTCGATTCGCACAAATATCAGTTGAATTTAGCACCAGCACCAAGTGCAATTAATGGCATTTGCACCAACCGACCATGGCAACATTTTGGTAAACTCAAGCTTTGCTATTATATTGTGATTGTACACAATGGGGCAGAAATATTGAAAAGCAGTGTAAGGACGTGCAGCAACCTAAGTTACTGTGCTGTATTGCACTAGGGGAAGACAGCCAGGACTGGACTGAGAACGTAAACCAGCCCTGGCAATTAAGTTGTATCAACGCCAGGGGAGCAGGGGCAGTGAGGGTGGTGGTGCTGGGATGCTTTTGTTACAGGGGTGGATATTACAGCACAGCTGGTTCAAAACCGCCCCCACCCTTCCGGCTCACTGGGGAAACGCCTTGTCCCGATACTGCCAGTCCGGCCCTGAAGACAGAATCACAGAGCCATATCCACTAAGAAATAATGCTGGTGCTCTTTTCCCTAGCACTGGTGCACAAACAGACTGGCACAGATATTGCAGCGGAAGTTAGCTTAGACTAACTTTAAGACTTTAACGCCTGCCTCGAGGCATTATTTCTTAGCCCAATGCCCTGTTTGTCCATCTCAGTAAATAGGGCTTTTTATCAAAAAGCATGGGTAGTAGCGTGGGAATGATTTGTTCTTGAAAATAGATCCTTTATCAAGACTTTGCATGGTTTGCGTCACTTTGCGCAACTTTGCACCAACGCAGTCTTGATAAATCTGCCTCTATGAATAACTTAAAGATTCAATTTTTTTTAAAACTTGATTTCATTAAGCAGTTACAGATGATAGCACATATAAACAACACAATACAGAGGTCAGCGTCACATGTGTGAGCCATAGCGTTCCAGTACAGTCTTAAGCAAAGTGATAAATAACAACGAAAAGGGTCAGCTTTGAGGGGGCGAGACCCACCTCCGTAGTCCCTGCAATTCAGATACCCAACCATACTGCCCCAGATCAGAGCAGGGGGCATGCATAAGACTGTATCTGCGCTGTGTTTTCTGAACATGTAGTCTAAGCAACTTAATGATAGTCAAAACATTTAAATGTAGTCTACAGCAATACATAACAGCAGTGGTAGCGTAGAATCAGTGTGTGCTACCCGACCCCAGATCTCGCCCACTAGGGTGACAATAAGTCAAGGGCCAAGGACAGAGTGGGGAGAGGAGGGGTGTTCACCGCAATAGGCAAGAGGAAGAGGGACTGAGCCTGTGGCAATATACAACCTGGGGTGGGAGCTACAGAAAAATCAGCGACCACACCATCCAAAATACCGGGGGCCGAATCCAGCGCATCTTCGGGGGGCGCCCCCAGATCTGCCATCAGAGAGCACTCAAGAGATGCCACCGGGCACGGCCCCTCATCCAAAAAGCACTCCAACATATCGCTCCGTATCTCCAGGTCTCACTCCGCATTCTCGTCTGTGCGTACCAGCCAGAGCCGTCGTTCCTCTGCAACTCCCCATTCGCCCAGTTCTGCCCGCCAGGCGTCCAACATGGGGGGCTGATGCACGCCAGTGGTTAGCTATTCACTGCTTGGGCAATACAAGCCCCAACGGGGTGAACCTGTGGTTTATCCGAGTCACCTTCCTTGGGGTCGGAAGCACCCCCAGTAAACGGTGTTTGAGCGAGGCCACTATACCGACCCAAGTGATCTCCCGCAGCCCCTGCAATATCCCGTCCCAGGAGTTCCGCAATTTCTCGCAGTCCCATGTCATGTGGAGGAATGTTGCTGGCTCCACCCCGCATCTGGGGCAGGTCGGGAATTGTGCCACATTGAGGCTATGCAGCTGGTGAGGTAAGTGCAATGCAGATAGTATAATTGGGTGAGCTTGAAACGGGCATTGCTGGCAACCTCACCGACCTGTGCAAAGGCCCTTCTCTATTCACTATCCGTTAGGGGCTCCGGCAGATCACCCGACCACCAGTCGCTGACTGGTGGTCGGGTGATCTGCCGGTGATGTCCACCCTACGGTCAGCCTTCCAAGGCTTTGTATATGTGTGGAGATCAAGCCCCAGGAGGAACCTGGGGCTATGAGGAGCCCCAGCATCTGTAATTCCTCTGGCTCTGCATGGAAACTGACCCAGAGAACGTGTGCTGTGATGAAAACCTTAGTGTATTGCAGAAATAGGCCAGGACGTAGCCGAAATGAGTCCAACGCATCCTCCATAGTGAAGAAGCCCCATTAAGGTATAAATCCCTAGCTGTGGTGCTGTCCCCATCATACCACTGCATGAGGTCCATCAAGGGTTGTATTTGTGTATAACATGTCAACCATTTGATGGGAAGTAGCCGGGCAGATGGAGCCCTCTGCAGCACATGTGTGACTACTTGTTTCCAGACCTCTGCCACCTGCCTGACTATGAACACCTGAGCCCCTCATCAGACATCCAGGGAGGTATGCCCCTGCTCCCCACTCTGCTAGTAATTTATTTTCTCCATTCGGGCCTCCACACACCACTGCAATGTGTACTGAAGCAGCCCAGCAAAGTAATACGACCGCAGGTCTGGAAGACCCAGGCCGTCCAGCTCCACGTCTAACTTTAACACCTCCAGCTTCACTCTGCTCCCCTTCCCTGCCCACACCAGTGACACCAAGAGACTATTCAATCTGGTAAAGTTAGTCCGCTGTATACGATAGAGGGAGTTTTGTAGGACATAGAGGAAGCGCGGAAGCAACACCATTCTGCTCAATGCCACTCTTCCCATGGCGGAGCGAGACAGATGATTCCAAAAGCAGACTGAGCCCTGCAAGCGATCAAGAACCCTGCTTATATTCAGGCTGTAATTAGCTTCATTGGAGTGGGCCACCTGTATGCTTAGGTATCGGACGTGATCACACTCCCAGCAGAGCCCCGTCGCAGGGAGAGCATCTGCAATCATCCCCTCCAGACCGGCCCGAGGGAAAAAGCACTGCCTTCTGGTGGATGACCTGTAATCTGGAGAACTCTCCTAACGCAGTCATGATCTCCAGCAGCGCACCCACCGAGTGTTTGAGGCAGGCAACATATATTAACGCATCATCTGCCTAGGGGTAGACGACATGGGCGTGGCCATCCACTAAAACCCGCAATCTGCCTATGTCAAGCCACAGCTGGATCAACAGGGGTTGCATCACCAGGGCGAACAGGAGGGGGGAGAGAGGGCAACCCTGCCTCGTGCCCCTCCTGATGGAAAACCACTCCGAGATCACAGTCCCACTCCAGACCGGTGCCACTGGTGTCAGGATTTGAGAATCAGGGCGCCTACGGGATTACGAGCTCCTGGTAGGCGAACACTACAAGTCCCAGCAACCCCAGGTGAGGGGAGGGGCTAAAAGACTTTATAGACACGAACAACGCGTCGTGGCGTTGTTCGTGATTCTGGAACCTGAACGCAGCGGAGGACGTTTCACGCTGCTGCGGCTCAACCAATCAGTCTAGTGAAACCTCGTAGAAACCCGCCGAGGGATCTCTGCCGACGGACCTAGGCCTCTTCAACGAAGTAGTCGAGGAAACGGTGGGATTCGTTGAAGGACGCTGTTGGGACTCTCGTTTTCTGGATTTCCGGAGCGGCAAGTCCGGACGCTAACAGACCTGGTCAGGTAAGCCGTGTATGTGTGCACGGCGGCCAAAAAACCTTGTTTGGACCCAAGACGGCCGTCTTGTGGAACCGTCTTTGTTATAGCTGTATTCTTTATTAGTGGCCATCCGGCAGCCATATGGGTGGAGCCGGCCAATAGTTCTTCATTTCTTTGACGGAGGTACAGTGCCTACAGCACCACCAAGGAGAGGGAGCTGGGTTCAATCTCCAAGACTCCGAGACCTGTTGGTGGGGAAGAGAAGCCCTGAAGTAAAGGGTTCTTGAGGCCACTGCCCGATTATCATTTCTTCGAGTCCTAGTACAAGGAGTGTGGGGAGGCGTTGTTTGGTACGTACGAGGACGAAGGTGTATGAACGGGGTGGAGGAATGAATCGACAGGGACTTTGGTGTTAACGTGTTGGCCTTTTTGTTTCTTCAGTATATAGAAGTACCCTGCCAGCCCAACGGGAAGACTGGTGCTCAGAGAAGCCCCGTGGCAGGTATGAGCGATGACTAGTGAGACTTCATGAGAGTAGACTATCTGCGAGTTGGTTGTAATTGTATACTCTTGTCTTACAGGTGTCCCTTCCCACGCAGATCCTACCCTATCCTTTCCCTCGCCTGATCGCCTCAATACTCTGGAGCACTATCAATCAGAGTTTGGGGATGTCAGGAGGTGGACCCTATTCAGCATCGCCCAGATCCTGAGGAGAATCGGGGAGCCGTGACAGAATCACGAACCCAAGAAACATACTCCTCCCGGTCTGGGCTTTGAGCACAGATGGCCACGTTAGAGGAGGTGATCCAAGCCCTAGCGGCCGTGCAACAAGAGTTGGTGGCGTCTCGCGCTGAGACAGCCGCCTTAAGAGATAGGGTGGAGAGACAGGCGAGGAACCCCTTTGATATAGGGGCTGGACAACCCCAGATTCAGGTCACAGTTCCCCCGCCCATACCTTTAGCTAGTCCCGAGCGGTATGCGGGAGATCCTTTAAAGATACAGGCGTTCCTTACCCAAATCACGCTTCATTTCTCATGCCGTCCGTCGTCATTCCCGACGAATCATTCCAGGGTGGCGTTTGCAGTTTCGTATTTGACGGGGGATGCCGCTAATTGGGCGGTTCCGTTGGTTAGGAACGATGATCCGTTGCTGACCGACTGGAACGCCTTCCGTGCGGAGTTTGAACGCGTGTTCGATCGACGGGCTACCACCCTTAGTGCCGACCGAGAGCTGTTAGAATTGCGCCAGGGCAAGAAAGATTTGGTTACGTACATGACAACGTTCAATAGACTAGTGGGGGAGACAGCGTGGCCCGAGGAGAAAAGAATGGCCTTGTACTATCACGGGTTAAAGGATGACCTTAAAGACGTCCTGGCGCAGATAGAACCCCAACCCAAGACCTGTCTGGAGTTAGTCAACTTAACACTACGTCTAGATCATAGGCTCGCAGCGAGAAAAGGCGAGAGGGGCGCAGGAGGATGGGAGCAGGATAGGCGAGCCCCGCCAGTAGTTCCTGAACCCGTGCCCGAACCCATGGAAGTCGGAGCTATACGACCTCCATTGTCAAAAACCGAGAGAGAAAGTCGCAGGGTCCTGGGACTCTGCATGTATTGTGGGAAGAAGGGCCACTATGTAAGAGAGTGCCCCCAGAAGCCCAAGAAACGACCTACCGGTTCGTTTGGGAAAAAGGTGGCAGTCACAGCCAGTGGAGAAAACCTTCCATCAGACAAAGCCAAGAGCGAAACAGTCTCAACAGAGTGGAACTTGCCTTCGCTAGCGGTGGGTGAGAGAAAGACTACCGAAACCCATATTGTGCTGCCCATGTCCTTAAAGACCGGGTCAGCCTCACATCAGGTTCTTGCTATGATAGACTCGGGCGCCACAGGCAACTTTATGGACGACGGGTTGGTACGTAGGTTGGGCTTGGTTAGGGTCCCGGTTCTCAAACCTGAGACAGTGTTAGCTGTGGATGGGACTCCTCTGACCTCCGGTCCCATCACCGCACAGACGGAGGAGATAGTCTTGGTTCTCCACGGGGAGCGGCAGGATCACGTAGAAGAGATCCAGTTGAACATCATCGAGGCCCCGCAATATGAGATAATCTTGGGGATGCCGTGATTATGGCGACATAACCCAACCATGGATTGGAGACTGAAAACTGTCTGTTTCACCTCCCCAGAGTGCCTAGAACAGTGTATGAAGGAGAGGGGGTCTGTACCCCACACGCACGCCCTGGCATCGATTTGGCAGGTAGCCATGGCGGTCGAAAAAGAGACCGCACTACCGCAGGAATATGCCAGGTACCGGAGTGTGTTTTGCGAAAAGGAGGCAGAGACACTGCCGCCCCACCGCGAGTACGATTGTAGGATAGACTTGGTGGATGGGGCAGTAATGCCCGCTTGTAGGGTGTATGCCTTATCGGAGCCCGAGACCAAACACCTGCGGGAATACTTAGACAAATTCTGTGCCTTGGGGTTTATTCGCCCTTCCCGCTCGCCCGCGGCGTCCCCCCTCTTTTTTGTATCGAAGGCGAACGGCGATCTTCGAACATGCATAGACTATCGCATGTTAAACAAAAACACCATCAGGAACCGATACCCTTTGCCACTCATCTCTGTGTTGCTGGATCAGGTGAAGGAGGCCACCATTTACACCCGGCTCGATCTCCGAGGGGCCTATCATCTGGTCCGAGTCCGCCATGGGGATGAGTGGAAAACCGCGTTCAAGACCAGATTCGGTCTTTTCGAATATCTTGTGATGCCGTTCGGGCTTTGTAATGCCCCGGCGGCATTTCAATATTTCGTGAACGACGTCTTGAAGGAGTACATAGACAGATTTGTCATCGTTTATATCGATGACATCCTGATTTTCTCTGGCTCCCCCGCGCAACATGTAGGTCACGTACTACTGGTTCTCCAACGCTTACAAGAACAGCGGCTATACTGCAAAATCAACAAGTGCGAGTTTGGAGTCCAGGAAGTAGAATTCCTGGGAGTGATTCTGAGTCCGTGGGGGTTTAGAATGGCTGAGAGAAAGGTGAAAGCAGTGCAGGAGTGGCCGGTGCCTAGCTGTGTGAGAGACGTCCAGTGCTTCCTTGGGTTCTCCAATTATTATCGGAGGTTCATCTCCCATTTCTCGCAACTGGTTTCTCCCATCACCAGGTTGCTGAGAAAGGGGGCCGTGTTCATTTGGACCCCGGAAGCCATGGAAGCCTTTCGTCAACTAAAAGAAGCCTTCTGTACAGCCCCCATCTTGCGACACCCACAAAATGACGCTCCCTTCATAGTAGAGGCGGATGCCTCCAACGTGGCTGTGGGGGCGGTGTTGTCTCAACGAGACAAGAGGACGGGACAGTTACATCCCGTGGCATTCCTGTCAAAAAGATTGAGTCCTGCGGAAACCAACTACTCGGTGGCTGAAAAGAAACTTCTGGCCATCAAGAGGGCCTTCCAGGAATGGAGGCACTATTTATGGGGGGCTCTTCATCCCGTCACCGTCTACACCGATCACAAGAACCTGCAATACATGAAGACGGCCAGGCTCCTATCGCAGAGACAGCTCCGTTGGATGTTGTTCTTTGCTGAATACGAGTTCGTGGTCACCTTTCGTCCAGGCTCAGACAATCGAAAAGCAGACACCTTATCGAGGATCGGAGAGGGCGAAGCAGCGGCGCAACCACCGTTGGAAGCCATAGTCCCTCCGGAGAAAGTCCTGTGTGTGATCACCGCGGAGAAGTTCATGGAGCACGTCAAGGCCAGTCGATCCCAGGTACGGTGGCAGCGCTGGGTGGAACAGGACCCCTGTAGAGGCCTGAAACACGGGATACCTCTCCACAAGGACCGGCTGTTCCTGCCCACAAAGGAGCTACAGCTACAGGCTTTCAATTGGTGTCACAATTCGGTGTTGGCCGGACACCCTGGAAACCAGAAAACGATACACCTGGTGCAAAGACATTTCTGGTGGGAGAGTTTGAATGCAGATGTCAAACGATGGGTGTCTCACTGCGAGACCTGTGCCCGGTCTAAAGGAGAAAACAACAAGGCTCGAGGGAAACTGATGCCGTTGCCCACACCACCACAACCCTGGCACACCATCAGCGTGGATTTCGTTTTAGGCCTACCCCCTGATCAAGGATTCACCGCTATCTTGGTGGTGGTGGATGGCCTAACCAAGATGGGGCATTTTATCCCCTGCAAAAACCTTCCCACGGCAGGACAAACAGCGCAGATGCTCTTGACCCAGGTGGTGAGGTTACACGGCCTCCCGCGAGTGATTGTCTCAGACAGGGGCCCCCAGTTCGTGGCAAGGTTCTGGCGCATGTGGTGCAAGGCGCTACATATGGAGCCTGCTCTGTCCACCAGTTTCCACCCGCAGACTGATGGGCAGACCGAGCGCCTTAACCAAACCCTCAAAAAATACTTGCGCTGTTTTTCAGAAGAAGCGACGGAGTCGTGGGTTTCATTGTTGTGGTTGGCTGAGCTGTCGTACAACAACACCTGGCACAGCTCCATCCAAGAAACACCGTTCCGAGCCAATCACGGGTTTCATGCCGCAACACTGCCGGTGGCGATTCCCCAAGAAGTACGGAATCAGCCCACGGTGAAAGAACAAGTGGACAGGCTCTTGAAGCTCCACGAAAAGCTACAGGGCGCTCTGAGACAAGCTAAGCAACAGTACAAGCACTGGGCCGATCGCCACAGGCAAGAGGGACCGGAGTATCGGGTGGGGGATCAAGTGTGGCTCTCCTCAAAGAACATCCACTTTCGATGGCGCAGTGTGTTTCATCCCCGCTACATCGGACCATATACGGTGGTGCGACAAATCAACCCTGTGTCGTATCAGTTGAAACTGCCTGCCTCGTTAAGGATTCATCCGGTGTTTCACTGTGGTCTTCTGAAACCGGCGAGGAAAGCCAAGAGCCGCAAGACTCCGCCGATAGTACGGGACGGCCAGCTGGAGTATGAAGTCCACCGCATTCTGGACTCCCAATTCAGACGTGGTCGATTGTGGTATCTGATCTCCTGGAAGGGGTTCTCGTCCGAGGACGACTCCTGGGAGCCAAGCACGAATGTTCATGCCCCTCTGAAGGTGCGCCGGTTTCATGCCCGCTATCCTGAGAAGCCAGGGTCAAGGAGGCGCTGGGGAGGGGGACGTACTGTCAGGATTTGAGAATCAGGGCGCCTACGGGATTACGAGCTCCTGGTAGGCGAACACTACAAGTCCCAGCAACCCCAGGTGAGGGGAGGGGCTAAAAGACTTTATAGACACGAACAACGCGTCGTGGCGTTGTTCGTGATTCTGGAACCTGAACGCAGCGGAGGACGTTTCACGCTGCTGCGGCTCAACCAAAGTCTAGTGAAACCTCGTAGAAACCCGCCGAGGGATCTCGGCCGACGGACCTAGGCCTCTTCAACGAAGTAGTCGAGGAAACGGTGGGATTCGTTGAAGGACGCCGTTGGGACTCTCGTTTTCTGGATTTCCGGAGCGGCAAGTCCGGACGCTAACAGACCTGGTCAGCTAAGCCGTGTATGTGTGCACGGCGGACAAAAAACCTTGTTTGGACCCAAGACGGCCGTCTTGTGGAACCGTCTTTGTTATAGCTGTATTCTTTATTAGTGGCCATCCGGCAGCCATGTGGGTGGAGCCGGCCAATAGTTCTTCATTTCTTTGACGGAGGTACAGTGCCTACAGCACCACCAAGGAGAGGGAGCTGGGTTCAATCTCCAAGACTCCGAGACCTGTTGGTGGGGAAGAGAAGCCCTGAAGTAAAGGGTTCTTGAGGCCACTGCCCGATTATCATTTCTTCGAGTCCTAGTACAAGGAGTGTGGGGAGGCGTTGTTTGGTACGTACGAGGACGAAGGTGTATGAACGGGGTGGAGGAATGAATCGACAGGGACTTTGGTGTTAACGTGTTGGCCTTTTTGTTTCTTCAGTATATAGAAGTACCCTGCCAGCCCAACGGGAAGACTGGTGCTCAGAGAAGCCCCGTGGCAGGTATGAGCGATGACTAGTGAGACTTCATGAGAGTAGACTATCTGCGAGTTGGTTGTAATTGTATACTCTTGTCTTACAGGTGTCCCTTCCCACGCAGATCCTACCCTATCCTTTCCCTCGCCTGATCGCCTCAATACTCTGGAGCACTATCAATCAGAGTTTGGGGATGTCAGGAGGTGGACACTATTCAGCATCGCCCAGATCCTGAGGAGAATCGGGGAGCCGTGACAACTGGTTGGGCATAAAGGAGCCTCACCCACGAGACACACCGGTCCCAGGCCCATTCTCTGCAGTACTTCCCCAAGACAATCCCAGCCAAGCGTATCAAAGGCTTTTTCAATGTGCAATGCCACCACAGCAGCCCTAAGATCAGTGCCCGCCACGAGTGCAGGTCATAGGACAGCCTCCGCAAGTTCATCTGTGTCCCCCTCCCAGGCATGAAAGCACACTGGTCTTCATGTACTGAGTGGGTTATTACACGGCCCTAAGTACAGCACCAGGGCCTTAGCCAGGATTTTAGTGTTCCAACATGGACAGGGGGCGATA
Source organism: Triturus cristatus (assembly GCF_964204655.1). Lineage (NCBI taxonomy): Eukaryota > Metazoa > Chordata > Amphibia > Caudata > Salamandridae > Triturus > Triturus cristatus. The sequence continues at coordinate 650,757,431 of NC_140590.1, forward strand.
CGAGCTGAAAGTCCTCAGATCCTTGCCGAGCTTCAGGAGCATGATAATTTGAGCTTCCCTCATGCGTTGTGTCAGGGAGCCGCTGAGTCTAGACTCCTGAAGGGTCTCTAACAGGCGGGGCAGCAGCACTCCGGAAAAAGCCTGATAATATTCTACCGGTGGGGCCATCTGGGCCCGAGGCCTTACAACGTGCCATGACGCCAGCTGCCTCCTGCAATTCCTCCACCTGAAGGTCCTCCTCAAGGGCCTGACTCTGCTTTCGTAAAGTGTGGGAAGACCAGATCATCCAAGAAAGCATCCTGCCACCCACAGGGGGCACACGGGGTCTTCAACGTGAACAGTGTCTAAGTGGTCCCTCAAAAGTGAATTAATGCCGGTCTGCGTGGCCACCACTGTGCTGTCGGAATCTCTCAGCAACAGAATGAGTGGGGCCAGTCCTTCCCTCTTCAGCAGCCATGCTAGCTGTCTCCTTGACTTGCCACCTTCCTGATGTAGCGACTGACGGTACTCACGTTTAGTAAGACAATCTAAACTCTCCCAAATGTCACTGACTCGAAGTTGGACCTCCAGCAAGGACTCCCTACACTCCCCCTCTTTGGACACAGTACGCTGAAGGCCTGCTATCGTCTTCTCAGCCTTGGACAGTTCAGATTTGAGACAGCACATCATGCTGCTAATTTTGTTGCACAGGGTCAAACTGATTTGCATATGGCCATGTCTGAACTGGCGTGGCAGAGTGGGCTAAAGAACGGTGATGGATTAAACCCAGATCTGTTGACTGGGGGTGAGTGCTTGCAATGTTCAACACTCCGTCCATCATTTCCTTTGGTTTTTGCTTTGTTCGCCATAAGTTGGCAGGGTATGCTCAGACGTGAGTCCCTTGCTCACTTTGCCACTGGATTCAAGCAAGCCTGGCTGAAGACGGCTGAAATGCCAGAAACCGGTCCTAGGAAGCTTGTTTCCGGTCCAGGGAAGACATGGCTTGGCAGTTCGGGCTGGACTGTTCCCATGAGGCACAGGGTCAGACTGATTTGCATATGGCCATGTCTGAACTGGGGTGGCAGAGTGGGCTAAAGAACGGTGATGGATTAAACCCAGATCAGTTGACTGGGGGTGAGTGCTTGCAATGTTCAACACTCCGTCCATCATTTCCTTTGGTTTTTGCTAATTTTGTACTGGCACTCCCAGCATGTTACAACCTTTAACATGTCCCATTCCAGCCCTCGCCCCTTGGTGGACAGGCAATTAGAGTTGAAGTAGCTGGTAGTCACCTTGTGGAGTTCCTCCCTGAATAATGTGTCATCCTTTGCCCTCGGGTGTAATCACCAAATGGGGATTCGCGGCTCAATGCCACCAGTACCCTGGTCCAGCAACAGCAGTATGTGAGCCGAAAGGTAACTGCCCTGAAATTCAGTCTGCTGAATGGCAGCCACTACGTTGCTGGACACAAAAAAATGGTCCAAACGGCTATAAGTCTCATGTGTCGGCATATAGCAAGTGAATTCCCTCTCCCTGGGGTGGTTTACCCACCAGGCATCTACACAGTGCAGGCATTCCATCACTCTACACAGGGCTTCTGCCATAAACGGCTTTGTGTGCAGCCTTGACGGATGACGATCGAACTTCCCATCCAGTATGCAGTTGAAGTATACCGCTCACAGCAGAGGGACGCCCGTGTATGGGAGTATTTCCTCCTGCAGCTCAAGGTAAAAATCGCCGTTGTACACATTTGGGGCAATAGACATTCAACAGGCATACTTCCATACCATCTAAAAGGCCATGTCATATAAGGTATCGCACTTCGCTGTCTGCCCTGAAGCCACTAACCTGAAGGGGGACCTGTGGGACCACCCACGTTAGAACTTCCCGGGAGTTGGAGTAAGTGGCAGAGTACAACTGACCTCTCCATTTCCTGTGCTCCTTGAGTACCTCACTCTCAATTGTGTGTCTCCTGCAGCAGTGCAATATGCACACCAAGCCCATTCAAATAAGTCTGTTTCCTGTATATTTTCACTTAGGAGTTGAGCCCCTGTATGTTCCATGTTACAAACTTAAAATGTGTCATCATGCTGCCTGATATCTCCCCCCAACCCTCCACACCCATGTCATACCATAGTCTCACAACTGTCCCAGTTCAATTCAAACCAACAAAAACTAGGTCCACCCCACCCCCAGGGTAAACACAGAAGAACAACAATGTTTGCCTCCTCATCATCTCATCCAATCAAACCCACCCTGTCGATAAATTGCCAATAACAAATGTATCCCCAAGGAAAGAGAAAATAAAAAAAGGGGAAGGACAGGGCCCCCCTCACGTTCTTCCAGGCCGCCACCAATCCCTCAATCAATTCGCTCAAGTCCTCGCTCACTCTATGAGCCAATAGGTACATGGGTGGGGTACATGCCTGGTGCCTACTACAGCCGCAGCAGCTCTTAGACGAACCCCACATGCCTAGTGGTTGACACACACACACACACACTACTCACATTCACACTAAGACTCATAATATCTCAATGTGCAATACAAGTACTACTTCGATCACTCACTTGTACGAACATGCACTACTTTCTAGCATCAGCTGGCGAACCCACAGTGAAGGGGTGGCCTGGCCGGTCGCTCCACATTCATCCCCCACTCACAACCTGACATGTCGTACTTAAGGAGTGCGTACGTTTAAAGTATATGCCATGGCTCCTGGCCAATCCAGACCAGCAAGTTCATGTTTGTGGCAACAAGGCCCACATCTCCGCCACCACCGGGGTGCACTCATGATAGTTAACGTCTGGCATGGAGGCATCAGGATTCCCCTGTGCTGGGGCCTCTTCCAGTAGATCGGCTATTCTGTCATCTGTATTGAAGGCAGTCATCACCTCTACAAGTGCCCTCACCTCCTCATGTTCAGATCTTTGTCGCTCAAGATCCAAGATGCCATCACAGCAGACCACCACACACTGGGAGGACCGAGAAGCCATCTCCCATGTCATCTACATGCCAGTCGTGAGTGGTGGGTTCCAGCGATCCGATCTCTGGTGTCGCAGAGGGGTGAGGCCTTGATCCGGCCTTCACCGTGCACCTCCAGCCAGTTCCAATCAGCCTCAGGGGTAGTGAAGAAATGTGCATGGTCAGCAAGTTTCAACTTAGCTAAGTAGAGAAGCATGTAATGGAGAACCATAGCCTTAAGCTTTTGCTTCACTCCCCCAAAACTCAACCGCATTTGCTGCACCTGCCTGGTGCAGATCGTAAAAATGCAGATCACATGTTTTTCAAATGTAGGATCCCCAATCTGTCCGACCTGGCCGGAGGACGGCATCTCTATCTCTGTAGTTGAGTATCTTTGGAATCATTGTACATGATGGGGCCCCCAAAGGTGGCGCTGGGGCAAAGGCACGGTGAGCTCTTTGAACAACAAATATAGAAGACAAAGCGGCAGCTGGGAAGGTCTCCTTGATCCAGCACTAAAGAAAGAGTGCCCTCGGCCCTCCACACCCTCCAGAAAACCAACAAAGCAAAGATTACAGCATCTGGAGTGGCCCTCCACATCCTCGGCATGGCGCGCCAAATCTGCCATCCTGGCAGATAAGTCAGAAAGTGCTGTCTTCAATGAGGTGACCTCTCCTTGCAGTTCGGTCACATGCTGTTTGGTGGCCAATGATCTTTCGGCCACCTTACGGAGATCTATCCTTAGAAGGCCAATGTCCTATGAAATTGCATCCATCCTGGCCTGGACTGCATTGCCGGATTCCTCAATCGCCATTAATATCGGTGCACTGGTGAGCCCCTGAGGCTCTTCCTGGCCGCCTGCCACATCTCAATGCTGAGGGTCACCTCTCACTGCCCTCTGGGGGGCTGTAAACTGATCCATTTTAGTCTGCTGCACTCCCCTCTGTGGTCAGTCTTTCCCCGTGTTAGGTATATACCAGGGGGATATGAGAGCAAGGAGGGAGTGGGGTGAATCTAGCGCAGCCCTCCATATCACCCGTGACAGCAATACAATCCCAAGAAACTCCCGGTGGCCCAGCAGGTCGCAAAATCAAAAAGAGGGGGTGAATACTTGATTTATAGTGCAGCCAACATGTGAGACAGGGAGCTGATGAAAGTCCTAGCTCCAGTCCGCCTTGGCCTCAAGAGGCGTGAGCCACAGCACGAGTCAACCATCCACACCTCCCAGGAAAATTACCAGTCAAGCCAGGTCATCAGGGCCATGGTGGATCCAGAAAAACATGTATAGCGGAGGTCCGTGCACCTCAGCAACCTCAGTGGTAGTAGGACCAGTCAGCCATCAGACCCCAGCTGAATCATGGGCATCAGGGTGGGCCAGGTAGTATCTTGCACGTCTCCATGGGGGACAGTAGCCAGACCCGTCCCCCAATGTGAATCACCCCAGCACCTCGGGCAATGTCCACACAGTTTCTCAGTGCCCATCCAGGGTGGTGTGCGATGTCATTGCACTCCAGGGCCCAGGAGTGCCAGCAGTTGTAGCATGCCACATGCCCATGTGGGTCAGCCCCCAGAGGTCCTTACTGCACTTCTCAAGCAGCGACCTGTTTCTGGAAGCATTGCGCCATATGGGTTACTCCCCAGGGCAACTATCTTCACATGGGAGGGCATCTCCAAACACCCACTTACCCCAATGTCTCCCGAAATTCCAGGTCGCTGCGAGCGAGGGGCACGTGTTCCAGATCGGCCCTAGGAAGCCAGGAAGGGCTGTCCAGTTTCACCTTAGGGGTGCTGTCTCGCAGTGGGACTCAGAAGATACCATCATCACCATAAGGGGGGGTGGCGGCTGCAAACCTGGTGCCACTCTGCTGGTTCAGGGGGAGCCCCCGTGCTGCATGCAGCCCTGCAAAGAAACACGGTGAAGCGGATGGCGATCCATTCTTGCTTCCACACCAGGTGCAAGCTCCTGGTGGTCAGAGTTAGCACGGCCAGCACAAGGGCTTGGCGGGGGTCGCGCAGTGAGGTATCCTGCTCAAGGGGCCTGCGGACATGGTCTCAGATCACCTTCGGTCCGCGGACAGGGTCTTTAGGCCTACAACCCCTTGGGTCATGTCCGAGGCATGCAACCACTGATGTGCATCGGGACCACTGCGGCAATCTTCCCAGCAGGCCTCAGGTCAACAAGTGCACCACTTGTTTTTTTCGCTCTGGGGGGAGGGGCAGCATTCTCTTGCCGCCTCCAGGTGTGCACCCACAGCCAGGCAGATGGTTTGGCATACAGGCTGTGGTGGGGATGAATAGGATTTTTCAGGATTAAGTGCGACCCGACTACGGAGCTCGCTAAATCCTGACCGATGCAGCCACCATCTTCAAAGAATCAATCTTAACATGAAATGAGCCTATTGCTTTTTCCCGAGTCGCTCTGAAAACTGACCTTCAGTGTATTGGAGGTTTTTTGACTTAAACTCGGAAGCTTGAGGCCAAATTTGACATACTTTTACTCACCAATTTTGTGATGGGGCTGTTTGCATGTGTGAAATTAATGGGATAAAGCACCTCCTTAGTTTAATTTATAAAGATACAGAAGACCTTGAAAAGTTCAGTGACCACTGCAAAGGCTAGACACAACAGGTAGAGGAAGGAGGCGACAGGTTGATTAACTTTAATGAAAAGCCAGAGATCTATGAAATGACTTTCCAAGTTCTATATGTTCAGGAGAAGTACTTTATCCCTCACAATATGCTGTTACACAGAAATCAGGCTGCCACTTAAATATTTAGTGTCATGTTCTGTGCTTATATTGCACCTTTGGTTTCAGCTGGTTGGCACCATCCTTCATTTATGGGGGTCAAGGCATATTTTTTATCAGCAATCTTTGATTCACATTAAGAGAAGTAAAGTTAGAAAAAGGAGAAAGAAAAAGTAAGGGAAAGATAGGAAAACAGGGAGAAACAGAGAAAGAAGTGATGAAAAGGACCCACAAGAGTGAGATTAAGAGACAGGAACTGTATGGTGGTGGAAGAAAGAGGCATGATGTGAAATTGAGAAGATGAGACAGCCTTGGTATTCAGCAAGTCCTACAAAACCATTGGACATTTATTTTTTTACAAATCCACCACTATCCCATATACATCAATGTATTTTCATTTTACTTGTTTACGGAAATCCCTAGGTACTAATCATACAAAAAAGGGTTTGAGAATCTTCCTTAATATCATTCTTGTGATAGGAAATGCTCCCAGCCTGTGTTGGACTTATATTCCAAATGGGGCAGCCACATATGATGGGTGGGAAGTGTCTCAAACCTAGATGAAACACTAATCTCCTGCATATCGTATAGTACTTATTCCAGTGACCAGCTCTAATTTAAAGGATCCCTATATTGGACATTTTGAGTATACAAAATGGATCCATGAAAAGTTACTGATCACTGGGGAGTTTAATTTGAGATACTTTGCTGGAGTTTTGCTGACACCCACCTTTGTATGGATCAACAGAACACAAAATGCTCGAATGTACTCATTTGAGGCAGTGAGTTTGGATGAGTGAGGATATAAGTTTGGTAAACCTAAAGGGTTGAGTGTCAAACTAAGGAGACAATATGTTTAGCATATGTATTAATTGATGAACGCATTTTAATTAAAAAGAAGGAATAATACAATCGTTTTGTAAAGTTTTTACATTAGAGTTGTTGTTGAATATTTCAATTTCTGGCAACACATGTTTAAACCAGTATTGAAAGCCTACTGCCTGCTTTTAAAGTGTATGTGAAGGTGCTGAATCCTGCTCTGTTGTCTCCCACCCCAGTAATGCACTTGAAAAATAGAGGGCGGGAGTACATATATACTTCCCAGTTAAAAACCATGCACAGTCAAACGTTTGCATGAAAGGAATCTGAAAAGACAGCTCTCATTTTCATGACATGTTTAGGTCAACTTTGTTTTTGTGCACCTAGAGATGTTTTTACATAGTTCTATTAAGCTATTTCAGGCTATTTCTGATGTCATAGTTGGCCTAATAAAATGACACTTTATTGCAAGACCAGAGGTTCTTTTATGCTTCCTTAAGTTTTACTTTATTTACCAGCAGCTACAAACAAAGTAATTACAGCAACCACAATCCTCCACTTGGGACCATGAGAGGAAAAGCAAGTGAACCAATCAAGCCCTGCACTAGACAATAAATGACCGTCCTTCCATCAAACCGCCTTCTTTTCTTGCTGCTTACCATCCCAAAAGCGCAGTACACTTGATTGTAAGATGTGCTACTTTTGTTGGCTGTGTTACCTTGTCCTTCGTGTGTGGCATGCTATTTTTCTCTTTTACTGCTTTACCGCTGTAGGGCTGAATCTCCGAGTTTGGCATTCCACCACTTGACCTATTTGGGAGGTTGGATTGGGCTCTAGTTACCGTGTTCACGTGCAAGGTGTGTACGTCCTGCTATTCCACCTTTCTGCCCTCAGGCTGTATTTATTCTCACCATTCAGCAGCCCATGCTCCTCAGCCGACTGTAGAGGTCAAGGCCAACCACATTATTTGGACACTTGTTTTAACGCCTGGGAGTGCTAGCTGTAGCATTGGTTTTTATAATTCATGGTCTATATGTTTTTGTTTCATCCTATAGTACGGCAGAACTCTTCTGGGTTCATGTTTGTTTTTTGTTTGTGGTATGCTTCCCCTGTCTAGATTTTGAAAGGCAATTATATTATCGTGTCATTGTATTATGGGCATCAGTTCCACTAAAAAACACGAATAGTATGTCTCTGAGTACGGATTATGATTAGGATTGACTTGTAAAAAATAGTTTATATAGTTTTCTAGATACTTCCGTGCCACAATCATTTCAGAGAGCCATGTCCTCATCCCTTAAACCTGTAGTCTTAGACAGAGGCTCCTCAGCTGTGAAAGCAATTTCAGAAAGTCTGGTGGCAGGCCATACGCATGATCATTCAAATGTGTTGGGGAAAATGTTGTCATCAACAGCGGTACTAATTTAAGTACTGGTAATGGTAAATCTGCTGTTTGAATCAAAACATGCATCCTTTTTGTATTTTCTCGCAGAACTATATTGATTAATGGTGCTCAACCGTCTGCAGAGATGGACTCACATCCTTAAAAAAGACCCTGTACGTATATTTTACAACAGGAAAGCACTCAGATATGATATTGAATAAGTTCAAGTGTAGCCTATAATGGTGATGATGATATGGATGACTAGAGGACTTTGTAGTTGTGGTTCAGATTGTGCAGTCAATGATGAATATGATTCTGATTGGTTTGATATCCAGAAGAAACAAAAATTATAAGTTAATTATGGCGAAAAAATGAGAGAGGAAAATTACCAGTGGCAATATTAGACTTTAATGGCCAATCAATGTTTTAGCCTACTCTCATTCAACATCTTAACTCCTCCGATTGGCTACCACCTAACCATGTACCCCAGAGTTAATTTAAGGCATCATTGCAAAAGGCTATTTGATTAAACATAACATCTGAATGTTCTAGGTCTACTGTCCCACACAAAGTGCCAACTGCTTCAGCATCAGATCAGAAAATTGTCATGTGTTTGTTGAGCTGTGGTCATGACCCTCGAAGGGATATTAACTATGCTTGGACAAGCTGCTGGATGTTCTTCAGCCACTGGAAAAAGTTTTGAGCAATACAGAACAGGAAAAACAGGAGAGAACATTGTCCTGAATTGATATCAAACTTTGCTCAAACACCACTCTGCTTTTAGAGGTACAAACTCTAGAATTTCACCAGAAAAATGTAAAGGTCTGCTCATTAATTTGAATTCAAAACTGGGGGAGCTGCTGGTTCTGAAACAGGCCCCGAAGCACAAGGTTTCCTCTTTGGTGAACAATTCATTAAGGAGTTTAAACCTTTTCCTCATTGGGTAAAGCACAGGTCTCATTAGGAAGGCATACATTATGTCAGGCCCAGCAGGTTCAGGGGACAACCTGCCAGCTGACTTTCCTATGACAACGTGTTCCAGGTAGTGGGTTCTGGGTTCCTGCCAGTTCCTTTAATATCAACACCTCTTCTTTTTCCTTTATAGAAGGGGCGTGGGACATTTGCTCCCTCAATAGATGATAAAAGAGAGCTGAGATTGCCCAACACAAAGAAAAAGCTTTTCTTTTCCTGCTGCAATTACGGGGCGAATAGTAAATTTTCTTCAAAAATGGAAACAGGTATCAGAAGATCCTTGGGCTCTCCAAAAGCTAAAGGGATATCGAATAGGATATTTGCCCATGTCGTTTCAGATTTTCTTTTATTTCCAATTCACTTTTCCAAAGAACAGATAGATTGACTAACAAAGGGGCTATAGAAGAATCTGACCCTCATCATCAGACTAAAGTGACCAATATATTTCTTATCCTGAAAAAAAACAAAAAATATTGTCCATCCATAAGTCCGAATAGGTTCAATCAATTGGTTCTCTCTCGTAATTTTAAGAAAGAGACCATTGTACATTTCATAGAGTGCTACTCCTTGGGGACTGGACGATGAGGTTGAATCTAGAAAATGCTTATCTCACTGTCCGGATCTTTCACGTTTTCTTTAGCTCCCATGAAAGGGTAAAATGTGCCACCTTTCTTCCTATTGTTTATTCCCTCTCCATTTTGGTGTTCTTTTACTCAACTTCTAAAACCTTTTGTGGCGCATTTTCAGACTCGATGCTTTGAATGCTCATCTGTCTAGGCCACACGTCTATATGGCACAAGAATGCTGTCTAGTGTTGGTTCAGGTTCAGGAAGTCATAACACTCATCCAAGAGTTGGGGTTGAGGACTTTCTGTCTCTACGTAGCCAGGATAATCTGCATTGTGACATGAAAATGACATGGCTAAAGCAATTGTCTGTATACTAAAGTGCTGAGGGAAGACCTCTAGGGGGTCAACATCCTAATGTTTTACACAAATGGTTGAACAACCATAATTGTCTGAAAGGGCAGCAAGAACAGCTAAATCCCACAATTCCTCAAATGAATAAATAAACATTTGCAGGTACTGACTGTATTTCAGTGATCTATGCAGCACAAACCAACTCCTCTTAATGTCTGCTTCACTCCAAATCTTCACCGGTCTCTGCTTCTTTACAAGATGCCCCTGAGCAGGCTGCTTACATGTGAACTCTTCAGAGTACCAGGGCCTGCCAGGTTAGACTGTTGGCCATAGATCTGTGCCATGTGTCCTATTCACAGATTAACTCGTTGTGAGTAGAGCCATCTAGCATCAAACAAACCTTACTCAAGCTCATCTCCTACCAACCATACCACCAAAACCATCCCCCTGAGAATGTCTTTTCACATATGACATTGTAGTCCACTGCCACACCTGTCCCCGCTAAATACCACTGCGGCCCATTAGTTCGTTTAACCTGTGAATGCTACAACTTGTGAGTGAGTTTTCTGTTTGGCTTATAAATTCACTTTTAAAGATACACTGGGTCCATTTCGCAAAGCACGTTATTGGTTTGGGAAGCAGTATTATGAAGTACTACTTTGTCTACTCATAAATGCCTTTGTAAATCATCCACTTTGATTTTAGATCATGATATGTGTCTGCACACTTCTTGAAGTCATTTAAGATACAAAGGTCCACAATTACTAAAGTTTGCTGAGGTACTCATGTCACACAGCAAGATTTAGCACTTCTTGTGCAATTAGTAGGGTTTTGAGTAGGGACAGAATGATGGGATAAGATTAGAATAGGGAAGTTGTAAATTGCTCTTGGGAGTAGTGGACATTAGCGAATGTTAGTTGGGTGAATTGTCTTAAATAGAGTGGAAAGATTGAAAAAGATGAGTGGGAGTTCATAGTAGTCATGTTTGGGATGAGTCATGGAGAGGACAAATGGGACAAAGGATGAAGGGAATAGATTTCTTTTTATTAACAAGAGAAATTGACGTTTACATGTATAGAGACATAACCACACATCTAAATATGTAGTGATATGATATGAATGCATATACATATATGCATACGTCACTTAGTAAAGATTTAGTTGCAGGCATAATCCCCTCTATACATACACCAATAAGTACATAGAAGCAGCAATATTTACATGGTCTGATGTCCCATATATCTTGGCTAAGTATACAAAGCTTGTTTTTTTTTTATATCTAAATATATTGTAATACTCTTATGAGTACCTTCCCTATAATCAGTTTTACATACTGTGACATACATATGCTACATAGAAAGATGCGTAAAGCCAATGAATAGAAGCTATATTTTGCTTAACATTGCATTGTGCAATAACCCATGCAAAACGTTAGTTAATTCAGGCTATAATGTGTGCTCCTCATTGCACATGTTATACCTGTAGCTTATTGTAGTTCCTTGATTATAATCATAAACGTGGATAAAATGGCTGAACGGGCTGCAGGTTATCAGAAGGGCTCCTCCTGTCCCATGGTCTCATGTGGTGTGGGCTGTTTCTATTTATTCCTCTACTTCCTTTGGAATTGAATTCATTTTATGCATTCAAGAGATGGACAACCTAAGTGCCCATGGAAAACAAGCAGACACAAGTGCAGTTACCTTGCAGGCACTAGCGTCATGATTTGAATGGTGCAGTGGCCCAGGGGCCAAAAGCTCTAGGAAACCCCCTGAGCATCGATTATTACTGTATGTTACTACTAAACAAGCAGTGCCAAGTGTAGTTACTTGCAGGTACCCGGGCCATGATTTGAATGGTGCAGCAGGTGCATTGCCACAGGGGCCAAAAGCTCTAGGAAACACGCTGAGCACCGATTATTGCTGTATATTACTACCAAACAAGCAGTGGCAAGTGCAGTTACCTTACAGACACTAGGGCCATGATTTGAAAGGTGCAGCATGCGTAGTGGCACAGAGGCCAAATGCACTAGGGTACCCACTGAACACCGATCATTGCTGTATTTTACTACCAAACAAGCAGTGGCAAGTGCAGTTACCATGCAGGCGCCAGGGCCATGATATGAATGATGCAGCAGGTGCAGTGGCACAGGGCCAAAAGCTCGAGGGAACCCACTAAATACAGATTATTGCTATATTTTACTACTACCTCCAACTCAGAACCAGCTATAGACGATAAGTCCCACTCCCTAGTGACCATCTGCTGCCCAGTGCTCCCTGTGCTCGCAGTGTGATCCCTGTATCCTTCACTGCCGCAGCTGCGCATTCTGACCCTTCCTCTCATCCCTCACAGGCTTACTCCCTCACAGGTTTCCTCTTGTCCTCACCTAGGACACTGGCACACCTTAAAAGTGTATGGATCACCTTTTTTCACAGTACAGGCAGCTTTTATAAAAAGCACTTTAAAAGTTCTATAAAGTATTTCTGCACTTTATAAGAACACCAGTTATGCTGCACAAAGACACTTTTTTATGGCACTGAGGATATTACATGAATTGACCTGGATCACAGGTTGGTGAGCTGACGCCGAATCTCGAACCTTGCTCCCCAAGTCAGAAGCTCTTTCTGTTACTTCACATCTTTATTATAGTCATCTGCAACATGTACAAAAACATTGACAAGGATAATACATATCGCATAGGCAGAAGCTATTGGCTTTCCCAATGCTTGTTTTTCAATATTACAAATAATACAATCTTGAAATATGTACCTTCAGGATGTGCACTGTACAAAAACATCTTCAACATTTGATTTTACTAAAATGTTGTCCATGTAGTATAGCAACCCAGCCCAACCAAGGGGTGCACATAACTGACATGCCTCTTAGGGACAGATGTATGAAATACTTATTTTGCATTTTCTAAATGGAGACTCCTTAGAAATCGCTATTTAGGAAATGTAAAATGGTATGTACAGAAATAGTAATACCAAACCATTTTTTCCTGTGGACCTAGGTACGTATGGATTTGAATTTCCTAATTTGCGATGTTCTTATAGGAAATCACAAATGAGTAAATGCTAAAGTAAGGGTGATATTCAGCCTATGGCCCCTCTTGCTGCACTCCGAAAAAATAGTTTAACATGTAAAGCGCACAAATGCCCTAGGCTTTATTGCATTTTTAAAAAAGCAGTTTGCCGTGCTTTTTAGGTCTCACCTAGGCAGCGCTTGTGCTGTCTCTGTGAGACATGCTGTATTCAGGATATGGGCATAAAAGCTTCGCCCATTATCAGGGAATGTTCCTGTTACATGTGTTGCTACTCAGAGCTTGTGAGCACTATTTCTTTCTGTAACCTGGATCACTGGAGACCAGTGCTCGTGGTTTACATAGCTCGGTTGTAAACAGGGCTGTAAATCTTGCTCTTATGCTGCCACATTTTCAGTGCATTCAAGGTCCGAGGTCTGGTTTGGCTGCAGCTGCCTCATCCTCCCTCCTGCATTTGAAACACACAGCCTGACGTCCATGCCTTCCTATGGCTGCTGCAGCCTCCTCCTGTTTTCTTTTGTGATTCCATGAGTGCACATTTTTCTAGCTCTTTCTCACCTCCCCCCAGATTGGAAATGCAAAATGTTTGTGAAGCAAGTCTCGTGGTAGGTCAGCTAAAATACAAGGGCACATATGGATGAAATTGCCCTGTGCTAAGGTTTGCTACCAGTATACTAATTGTTCAAAACAGCACGGACATGTTCCACTAAACATGAAATTGTGTATGGAATGAGGCCGAGGGCATGCCTTTTGTTTACCCCATTTCTCACTGTGCCCTCTGAAATCTCACACAAAGTGTTCATAAGAGGCGCCCTAGCTTCTGCCCTTGTCACCCTCATTCTTCTTTTCCAGCCTTGCACACGGAATGTTATAAAATGCCAAAATGCAGGGTCAGCTTTCCACCAATAATAAAAGAAGTTTTGATTTCATATTTTTACTCACAGCATGCTTTCCTTGGAGAGTTGTTGCACTTTAAATGTTATAGTACTTTATCCTGCTTTTTGTGTAGCTTCTCCGTAATTAAATTGTATATGATTTTGCTTGCCAAGAAGGGCAGTTGCCTCATAAGCAAATAATGTTTTTTTTTTTATATTTTATGAAATGCCCACTGTCCTGTGTTTTTTAATGGATACGTTCAGTGCCTCTGCAAGTACACAGGATAAAACAAGCATTTGCAATGCAATAGGTCTCGCATTTGCGAGAGTTTAAACCTACTGGTATTGTAAATAACAATGCCTTTTATTTATATTTTCAAAATCAACACATAAATAAAAGGCATTGTCATTTACAATGCCAATAGCTCACACTCTCATAAATGCGAGACCTATTACACTGCAAATGCTTGTATTTAAATTGCACATGGTTACCATCGATTTTGAGTCAGTGGTAATAGCATTTCCTAAATGTCCAATTCGCATTTAGAAAATGCTTTGTACATGTGCATAGGAAATCGCAAATAGGAAATCCCTATTTGCGATCTCCTATTTGGGTGTCAAACAATGCGATATCTACTGGGTAGAAATCGCATTTTGCGATTACCAAACAGCCTTTGTACATGCCAAAAGGCTATTTAGCATTTCTTAATGGGCTGAAATAGTGATTCGGCCCGTTAAGAAAAGCTAATAACTTCGTACATCTGGCCCTTAGTTCACTTTTGGCATTGTCAGGTTGGGTGGAAGCATGAACGCTTCAAAAGACATGTTTGAAAACTATTTTCTAAAAAAAAATACTTGCACTGATTGAGTCTGATATACTACTACTACTACTAAGATGAAACAGTTCTGCGTGTGAACAATATGCATTTTTGAATTTTTGAAGAGAGTTTTTCATATTTTTCACGTTTGTTGCAGCATGTCTTTAAAAATGAAGGTGGCTCAAACGTTAACTGTGCAGGACACCCTAGTTACTTGCTTTCTATCATGTTGCTTAAAATGTATATAAATGCTTGCTTGTTTTGAACAGGGGGCTCTATGCAAAGGACATGAGTGTGCTTGCGGTACCCAGACTATAGATATATAGGGGTGTTATAAAATAGATCACACAGCAGCGCTTGCGTCAGTGAAGCATGGCTACAAGTCAAAACAAAGATTCTATGATGCCCTCAACACTGGCTGTGTCATAAAACTTTTTATCTTTACTTTCAGCCATTTGCAACATGGCTAAAAAAACACTGGCAAAGCCAATAGATATTGCATCGGCAAGATCTATTAGCTTTGCTAATAAATGTTCTTCTTTACATGTGTACCGCATTCTACATAGGTGCCCTGCATAACCTTAAGACAGAATGTAGCTTCTCTTACAGCTATTTCAGTTGTTTTATTTTAGCTGTACATTTAATGTCAGAGGGATAGCTCGTGTGCCATTTGAATAATGCAGTAAACTGCAGGTCATAACCTTTGGGCCAGATTTACAAAGGCAATCTGAGACAAAAGTCTAACATTATGACTTTTGGTATTGACAGAGGTAATTTACGAGTCATATCTTTACGTCCGCAGTTGGGCTGGAATCTCCGGCTTGGGCCGTACTCTCCGCACCCGGGCTGTACTCTCCGGCTCGGTCCGTACTCTACAGCTGGGCCGGATGAAGTGTAATGAATGGGCCGGAATTCAATTTTTACAAAAGGAACATTAGGAACGTCTGATAAATGGTAGAGGAGGTCAGACACTACATCATATCCCAGAAACGTTTGCTCCTTTGCATCATGGTACACTATAGTCAACACTGAGGGGAGCGCAAATTGTGGACTGCATGTACCATGATGCAAAGGAGCAAACATTTCTGGGATATGATGTATCCCTGCCTAAACTGATTTCCTCTACCATTTATCACACGTTCCTAATGTTCCTTTTGGTAAAAATTGCATTCCGGCCCATTGATTACACTTCTGCCAGCCCAAGGTGGAGAGTACGGCCCGAGTGCGGAGAGTACAGCCCAAGCCGGTGATTCCAGGCCAACTGCAGACATAAAGATACTGCTCGTAAATTATCTCTGTGAATACCAAAAGTTGTAAAGTTAGACTTTTGTCTCAGATTGCCTTTGTGAATCGGGCCCTTTAGTTCCAGCAAATCTGTCTCAGCCGTCTGCAACAGTAACATCCATTAATTCATGTACTCAGAAACCGCAGAAGTGCAGGGTAAAGTCAGTGGCGTAACGAAACTTGAGGGGGCCCCCCTGCATGCTACGTGGAGCTCAGGGGCCCCCTTGCACCGCAGGGTTTGGGGGGCCCTTTGTTACGCCCCTCTGTAAAGTGCTATATGAACGATAATTTATGTTTTCAATATTCTGTTTACATTTTGTTCACCCATCTTGTCTTCCGAACTATTTTGCCTTTTCAGAGAGTTATGGATAGTACACCATTATCCTTTGCATCTTCTGGCCAACTTTTCCGTTGACGTAATAATTCTTTTTTATTTCTTCTAACTTTGTTTCACACATTTACCAACAGGGTTTAAGGGAAAGTAGTGGAGAGGGTGTGATAACATCCTTTCAGGCTCTCTCAGACTTCTCACATCTTGACCCAATGAAGGCCCTCTAACTACCCACAACAGAAAAGGTGATATTGGTTGTAATTGAGGTACAGTAAGTACAGAGAGTTCTGTGGACCTCTCTTGCTTTCACTTTTCACACCTCACAAACCTATTACTGAGAGTTTAGTAGGGACTCATCGTGAGAAATTGTTTTGGCTTTCTTTTTGCCAGGGCTTGGCACCAGTGAGTCTGGGCCACTTGGATCCCTAAAATGTTGCATCACATATCCAGTCAAAATAGCCTAGTTGACTAAAAAGCTTATGCTACTGCCCCATGAATAGAACTTTCTAGGATTGTTGTGGGGCTGCAGCGGTTTCTTCATCTTGGCACCCTTTTGCGCAGAACTAGGGGAACCATTATTAGCTAGTGTTTGATGTTGGGGTTTGATCATGTGCGTTTCGTACAATTTTGGAATAATTTTGTGGGAGTTTGTGTGAAAGTAAAATTAGGAAAATATTTATGGTATTTTACCTGTTTTTCTTTCAATTAGGAAGAGGGAGGGGCTCATACGTCCATTGGCCATTCGTACCAGAGAGCGTTTATGTAGACATCATAATTGAGGTCAGTGTTTTAGAATAGAATGTTGTTTGTGAAGGGTGTGTTATGTTTGTACTCATTTTCCCAAGTGGTTTCTACAGTGTATGTGTGCCATTGATTTGGGAGCTTTTCGCCAACCATACGGCTTTTGTGCCTTGTCCTGCACAATAAGATCTAAGGATTCTGTCTAGTGTGTGTGTGGCCTAAGAAGGCCTCTTAGTAGGTTTGTTTCTAATGATGATGTGTGATAATGATTTTGAGTGGAGTGTGCAGTTGAATATCTCATGGTACTCAGATCATGGGATGTAGGACGTTGGTTGGATGGTGTGGGAAGGACTTCCAATATTGTGCCAATGGGTAGGGTGTGTGGTATGTCTTAGTCTGGCTACTATGAGCACACAAAAAATAGCTAACTGAACCAGAGCTGCTGTATATGTATGTGTGATGTTACGGGAGGGAAATAATCTTGCTAGACGGGCTAGGAGAGCTGGTATGAATGGAGAACAATTTAGAGATTACATTCTATTGTCTAACCAGTCATCTGGAGTGACATTGAAGTATTGTACAATAAGCAACAGATACACTGAAGGCCTACAGTCAAAGGTGAACAAATCAATATGGCAATGACCGGAACTGGCTTAAGACCATTAACAATGTGGAATGAGTGAACACCCTAGCACTGGTGTCTACCCTGTGAGGTAGTGCACACTAGGTCAGGAAATCCAATATCTGACACCAACATGACAAGCAGGGGTGCCCAAGACCCGTGCCCATTGGAACTGTAGAAGCTCTATTGAACCATCTTTTTCATCTCAGTATGATGTAGGGAAGTGTCCATGAAGTCTAGCATTGGAAGGTTCTGGCACAAAATTCTTCATACATGCAGTATGGATACTTGGGAAATTGCTCCATACATGATCCAACAGGGCCAGACAAGAGCTGTCACCCTCGCTCAGCCCCTTTGGCCTCAACCCTGAGGACAGTCCCTCATACCTTCAGCCCCCAAATGTCTCCCTTGCCAACACTCAGAAGGACAAACCCTTCTGTTTCCTCTCACATAACCTTCTCCCAACCAGGCCATTTTGCTTGCGACAGGTCAATCACCTCACCATTTGCCAAAAGGTAGGTCCTCCCACCCAATGTTAACCCTCCCCCATCAGTCATGATCCAAGGAAGAATTTAGAGTGAGACAACAGCAGACCTGATGGAAACCCCTAGAGAGAAGATCAAGAGAAATTGCTGGAAGATTAGGTATATGGTTTCCCATGAATACTTTTGCAATTCTTCCGAAAAGTCCAAGGGCCACATGCATGAACGCATTTTCCCATTGACACAGAATGGGTAAAACACTTTGATACATCTGGCCCTAAAATTTGCTCCAAATTAATGAGTAATCCTTGAGGAGAAAATGTCGAATTTAATCGCCCTGTCCTTTGTGAATTGAACCCAACACATTGAAGAGTATTCCAAAGGAGTGATCATTGGTTCGTCATTATCCATTGTCACACAACCACACACACAACCACACACACAACCACACACACAACCACAACCACACACACAACCACACCCAACCCCACAACCACACCCACACCCACAACTACACCCACAACCACACACACAACCAAACACACACAACCACACACACAACCACACACACATAACCACACACATAACCACACACACAACCACACACACACAACCACACACACACACAACCACACACACACACAACCACACACACACAACCACACACACACAACCACACACACACAACCACACACACACACACAACCACACCCACAACTACACCCACACCCACAACTACACACACACACACAACCACAACCACACACACAACCACACCCAACCCCACAACCACACCCACACCCACACACACATCCACAACCGCACCTGCACCCACAACCGCACACACACACACAACCACACCCAACCCCACAACCACACCCACACCCACAACTACACACACAACCGCACACACACAACCACAACCACACACACAACCACACCCAACCCCACAACCACACCCACACCCACACACACACCCACAACCTCACCCGCACCCACAACCGCACCCGCACCCACAACCGCACCAACACCCACAACCACACCCACACCCACAACTACACCCACACCCACAACTACACCCACAACCACACACACAACCATACACACACACAACCACACACACACACAACCACACATACACAACCACACACACACAACCACACACACACACACCCAACCACACACACACAACCACACACACAACTACACCAAGCATTGGCATAGCCAATAGGTCTCGGCTTTGGGACCTTATAAGTGTTTAGCCATGCAACAGTTGATGTGGTTGCACCAAGGATATTGTGCTGCATAACTAAATACTTAGAAGGTCCCAAAAGCGAGACCTATTGGCTATGCCAATGCTTGTTTTTAAATGTTGCAAGAGGATGTTGCCTTTCAACACTCTAAAAAAAACATGCCCCAACAAGAAAGGTAAACACATAGGCTAACACCGTAAGAACCACAATTGGGTATTATAGAGTCACACTTCACATTCCTCTTACCAAACATTGAAGACATTTTGACACTCCCCATCACATACATATAAAGCATCACAAAATATTTCAAGTGATAGGTGGTTTACGAAAATGTTGATATAAACTTAAAACAATTTTCAGTGCATCCCAAGAGAGGTATAAGCTGCCGGTCGTTATCCTGTACCAGAATTGCCCCTACCATGACATCAACCAGTCAATTTTTTAGCAAACCCCTTATTTGTGCCGTACTGACCACCTAACTGAAAGAGCCCTCAATGCTTAGGCTATTTTTCATAAAGATGCTGAGAAAATTGACCCTGCTTTTACAAAAAAAATAAAACCAGTAAATGATGGACGGAATGCTGAACAAATCAAACATTCATCCACAGTCACAGATCCGAATTTAATCCATCGTTTGTTTGCTCTTCACTCCACCCCAGTTTGGACCCAGGCATATGCAGATCAGTCCTGAACCTGCTCCCCATGGGAACAGTCAGGATCGAGATGCCAGGCCAGGTCCTCCCTGGACCGGAAACAAGCAGTTTTTGAGGTATATTTGTACTCTGTTTCACTTAAACATTCTCTGCTGCTTAAAATATTTCAAGGAGTGGTTAGGTATGTCACTTTTCTGATCACATATAAGCTTGCTTTATACTTTGATTGGTGGAAGGTAGGTAATTGTTCTGCAAATACAAGAAATATCGACAAGGAAGAATTTAGAGTGAGACAACAGCAGACCTGATGGAACCCCCTAGAGAGAAGATCAAGAGAAATTGCTGGAAGATTAGGTATATAGTTTCCCATGAATACTCTTGCAATTCTTCCTAAAAGTGTAAGGGCCACATGCATGAACGCATTTTCCTATTGACACAGAATGGGTAAAACACTTTGATACATCTGGCCTTAAAGTTTGCTCTAAATTTATGAGTAATCCTTGAGGAGAAAATGTCGAACTTATTCGCCCTGTCCTTTGTGAATTGGACCCAACACACTGAAGAGTATTCCAAAGGAGTGATCATTGGTTCGTCATTATCCATTGTCAATATTTCAGCTCCGTTCATTAATGATGAAGAATTGGAGTGTGGCTTGATGATGGTGAAGCAAGGATTCTGGAAAGAGATAAGAGTCCAATATGGCTTTCATGGAATGGAAGTGGTGTAAGCCTGTGGATAAGGAAAAGTTTCAAGAGAAGTGTAAAATGTGGGTAAAGGCAGATTGTCTGTGAGATCGGGAGAGGTTCCCTCAATTTGAGTTTGTCTAGTAGCAGCTCAGTTGGTGATCATAACAGTTAATGTAGTGTGCGAAGGTTGTCCCTCCATCAGGTCTCAGGGATCAGATAATGAGCACCGCAAAAGGTCACCTTGGAATAAAGTTGCAAGGACCATGATGGAGCAGATAGTAAAAGGGTTGTTATTGGTGGGCAAGGATAGATGATGGCTTGAAGATGGTAGTAAAGGAATCCGTAGCCTATGTGGCAAGTGATCAGGTGTGCAAAATAAGAATTCCACGTGTGAGCTTGTTACCAACAAGGTTTGGAAGCAGCTTGTTTTCGACTGCCTGGGACAGTTTGGAAACCACTGTTTGGTGCAGTATACATAACTGGGTTGGAAGAACATGTTAGCAAATGGGTTGAACATAAATCTATGATGGATGTGCTACAAAGACAGTGGCGTAGAGTGGCTTGGAAAAGGTTTTCTTGTCAGAAGGGGCACAAAAGGAGATCGTAGCCAATAATTATATTCAGTTCTGTTCTGTGGAGTTGAGGAGCGTCTTGGTATAGTTTGGGATTATGCATACTCCTCTACAAGCTGAAAGCTAGGTGACTGTGTGGTTAACAGACACACATTGTTTCAGGGACCTGAAGAGCCACCAAGGCTGGTGGTTCTGATGTTGTGCTTCAAGATAGATCTAGGTGAAATCAGGACAGGGCAGTGTAGGTTTTGGGGCACAAAGGTGTTCTTTGGTGCTCTGTCATAATCAGTGGATGGTTTAGGTGGCAAGCCTACACGTATTGCTCTAGCTGTATCAGATATCAAGCATGCTGCGGCTCATTTTATGTGACTGCGCATTCTCTTTCTGAGGTTGTGTATTACACTGTCAGTGGAGATACACCTGCTTCATTTGATAGAGTTAGCTTGTTGAGCATGTGCGTTCAGTTTGTCTTTCTGTTGTGTCTGTGTGGGGAGCATTTAAAGGGGGGAGATTTGTTGTGATAGAACTCATGGTAGAGTGCAGAACTTTGCTGATGCTGTGTGGAATCGAAACTTGTCAAGATTTTTAGTGACAGTGGATCCCGCGTATTCTTATTTGGAGTAATAGTCGCCTGTGTGAACTTCACGCTGCAAGTTACAATCACTACAGTGACATACAACAGTGATTAGTTTGTTCAAGTGGTTTCAGGTGGTGGCCACTGGAATTCCTTTTTGAGGATACAAACTATTTTTTTTTCATCACCAGACTTTGACCCAAAGAGAAAGGGAATTGCAGAAAAGGGAGAAAGTAGGAGAATGCGAAAGATAGCAATCCAGTACAAACAGAAGTAAACAGGGATAAAAAGGAACCTGCAAGAGTGGGCTGCAGAAATAGAGATTAGAGGGTGGTAGAAGAAAGAGCCATGAGTTAGAACGAAGAACGGCCAGTGATATGCAGCAACCCTGGCATCGCCAAAGGCGAGCTCTGTTAAAAAACTTTGGGTACCAGCACTTATTTTTTTATTTCTTTTTTATTAAGAATGTAGATGCATAGAAGAACAACACAATCATAGACATTGGTATTCCTTATACATTCTGAATAGTGTTTTAATCTCATATTTACCACTACATTGCGCACGTCTCCTCATATTTCCGGTGGTGTTTCCCTTCTACCCTGGACTCATGTCTTCCTATACCTTTTCCTCTTATGGGTTCCTGCACTTTTATTTATATTTTTTAAGCACCTCATTGATATACTAGGTGAGATCTACTTTTGGGTGACATTAACCTGAGAGTAGAATTCGTTACCTTGACATAACTCAGGAAGATGCTCTTGCTGCAGTGACGCGACACTGGGGGTACTCGCCAGGCAGCAGCATTACTTTCAGAGCTGACTTCTAAAAGTGAAACCCTTAAAGGGGCTGCCTCTGCCCCTACTGCAATGACACGACACCGGAAGCTGACAACACTATGCCAACAATACACACGAATGTATCATTGTTATTGTGAGATCACGTTGAGAACTACCATTTTGCAGTAGCATTACACCATGAACAATATTTTCTGCTGTGGCATCAAACTGCAAACAACATACTGACACTGTACTCATACTTTTGCATCATAATAGTGATTGCTCCACGGCCCATCCCCCCAGACTCCACCCGACCCCCTAAATCATCCTACAGTCCCAAGCATGCCTCTTTCATGGACTGGAGAAATATGACTACATCACCCCAGTGGCTGCTCTTGAGGGCCCACACCATCTTCAAATCAGATGCATCATCTCAAACGCCATCGTGACCATCACCGCTGCTTATCTAGCTGATGAGCTCACCATCTCTAGTAGCTCTCAGCTCAACCACAGCCAGAAAGCCAGACTGGAGACAAAGAAGAACAAAAAGGAATTAAAAAAACACAAGTCAACAGGCTTTCTTTGTCCATGCACCGAGGGCCTAGAAAAATATTCCTATATCCATCAGTACCAACGAACCCTGCTCCAGTTTAGGAAAGAGCTGGAGACTCACCTCTTAAAAAACACTACATCATGAAGAAGTGACAGTCCCCACAATTCTCAGATACCCCTCCAATAAGTCGCTGAATTTTGCGTTTGACCCAATGCGGCGCTATTCTACCTTTCAGCTAGGTATATACATACATACCAGCGTTAACTGTAGTTACGTCACACCGGAAGCGGACAACACGGCAGTGGGGCCATACTTCCATGTATCAGTGCGCTATGAGACCACACAGTGACGTCACACTGTGAACTGTTTTTATTGCAGTGACAGCAGACGGAAAGCTCCCTAGTGACATCACAAGGAGCAGACTTTACCTCCTCCTCGGGCTGCCCTTTCCTGCCCTGGTATCACACTAGCTGCGGTACTAGTCATACTAGTCAGTACAATAACGGAATCATGCTGTTATGAACTGTGAAGCCGACTTTTGTTCAGGCCTTTGAATTTTTTTTCGACCTCTTCGCCTTGGCCAAGGTCTCACTGCCCATCTGTCCGCATCCATACACCAACTGTCCCGGGCTGTGGAGAGCCCCAGCCCCCCGCCAGGAGGGCATGCATTATGCAGGCGAGCGTGGCAGTCGGTATGCGGCATATGTTACGCAGGAATATGGCGGACAGCGAGACAAAGATATCTGAAGAAAGAATCGCTCGGGAGCAGAGGACATAACGGAAGACGTCCATTTGTGACCCCAGGTTTTTGAATGAATATTCAGTACCCCAAGTGAAAAGGTCGTCCTTGCTACCACCTGCCTCACAGGCCAGCATGTAAAGTGAGGGCACGGGCGCCATTTGACCAACCTCTTAAGGGCAGCTGACATCCTAGTCGCAAAGCGAGTGCAGAGAGGCAGACAACACAATAGGACCAAGCAATGATTTATAACTCATTTTCATATACATTAGTTAAGTAGGCCCTTCAGAAAATTGTATGCAAAAGCAGGACTGTTTTTGTGCCAGTGAAGAAATAATCTTCATTTGATACGTTGCTCCTGACCAAAATAAATGCTCTCGATTAATCCGGTGCCAAGAAATATAGCACCGTTTAAGTGCTATGACAATGAGAGGTTAGGTATAATAAAGAGGTGTATTTCCCATCACAGATTTCATGGAATTCCAGAGCTAGGAAATACAATAGCTCCAGATATTCTGACACATGAATATGAATGGGGAAATCCTAGAAAGTGGAAATGAGTCTTGGGTTTCTAGTTCTGTTATGTTATTTTATGTTATGGCATATTTTACTTCTCAATACACATACGCCGAGGTTTCTTGGCGCTATCGAGGAACAGAAACATAAAATAATACATCTTCACCAATTAAACGTTACAAAATATCACTCAAGTTTTTTTGAAAAATAAATAGAGAAAGAATTGTCTGAAGTTCTAAAAAGACGATGCCCCATTCTTTTACAGCAGCAAACGAGACTCAGGGGTGCTGGAAGAATTTTCAGAGTGGGGAAGCTGACATCAGTGTTACATCACTGAAGTCATTGAGAGTGTGAAAAATCCAACCATCACACAAAGAACAAGTGTAGCAAATGAGTCACACCCATTCAGCAGGGGAGTGTTAGAGGTGTGGCATGCAGTGGTGTATTTTGGGACACCCTGTAGTAAATATATTAATTACAAAGGGCATATTTTCCATTGAAATAGACTCTAATTTTTCACAGATAAGCAGTTTAACTGATAAAGCTAAAGAGCACACAAACAACGTGTGGAAATCCGGTTTTAGCAACTATAATTTGCACATCACTAAGCAAAGTGTCTTGATTTGTTTTGATCCTATTAAACATCTTTGCTTGCATAACACTTCAGAATGACAACAACTGTCATTTAAATGTGCTTTCTTAACTGTTGGCATATGTTGTGCAATACATTCCAATGTATTTAAATGTTTGTGTCAGAAATAAATGTACATCCTACAGCCTTTCCATTCACACTCCTTGTTCTGCAGCAAGACTGCCACATAGTTCACTTTAGAAAATCCCCTCACTTTGTAGTCAGAAAAACGAAAAGTAAAGACCAATCTCCATTTTAAACAAATAAGTAACAATCAGAAGACAGCCTGACATTGGACTTCTGACTTTGAACACACAGTAAATCTAACAAGATAAAGACTAAACTTCGAGGCATCTTTATTGCTCATTCACCTTCTGAACCCCAGCATGGATGTTTCTGGGGGTGCTGCAGCACCTGTACTGCCAGCGCCTATGCTGAGAATTGCAAGTTGTCAAATGAAACAGTTTTTCGATCTTTCCTACTAGAAAGCGAATGCACTGTATGTTGTGAGACGTATTGTTAGCTTACAGAGGACTTAAAACACTCCGCTTGGTTACCTTTGGTTGGCTATCTTGTCACTCTCATTTGCTCGCTTCTTATTCGTTAGCCGATGTCGGCTTTCTTTCCTGTTCTTTTGTTTGTCCCTCCCATGGATCATGGATGTGGTCTTACACTGCTCACTTTTTCAGGTGCTACATGTTTGTTTTTGTTTAAGCACTCCACAAGAACCCAGGTGTTTTCCAACTGTCTCTCTTGTGTTTCCCCCCTCTGCCATGCTCAAGTTGCTCTTTCTGTGCCTGTGTTCTTCTCTCCGGGCACCTGTGATGCTCTCACCCATGTGTGCTTCTCCCCCACTGTGTTGTTTTCTCACCCATGTGCTTCATCCCTAGCTCCAGACTGCCATTTTGTCCATTTGCGTCCCCCTCCATGTTCCTCCCTCTCTCTGTTTGCTTCCCTTCCCATTGCTTCTCCCACTCACACCCCTTGTTGCTTCCAAGCCACTCAAGCTACTTTCTTTTTTGTTTATGATCCAACTTGGATTGGAAAACGAAAGTAAAACAAGCATTGGCATACAATAGGTCTCGCTTTTGGGACCTTATAAGTATTTAGTTATGCAGCACAATATCCTTGGTGCAACAATAGCAACTGTTGCATGGCTAAACACTTATAAGGTCCCAAAGGCGAGACCTATTGGTTATGCCAATGCTTGTTCTTTTTGTGATTGTGCAAAGTAGCGTGAATTTCCTTTGTTGAAGCCCATATATATCATGCCTCGAATCACAAAATATATTCTTGTTCATTTCTCAGATGTGTCACTTGTGTTTTCATATTGTGAGCAAAGCGTATCAAAGCCACTGACATCTATGTGTATCAGACATGGAGACATACAACACATTTTAGTGTAATGACACATATGACATAACACTGCAAACATTCTTCTCTCACCCTAGTATGGAATATCCTAATGCAGCATGGGAGGAGGAAAGTGACACGCCCCTGTAGTCACACACTGTGAGAAAGTAGCCACAGTATATAGGGGGTAAAATGTCTGCATGGAAGGGGCAAAACAATACAAGAATGAACAGAACTTGCAGGTGTTTCACCGCTAAGCTAATGACTTCAAAGGTGCTGTGCCGCTCAGTACCTATCTTGGCCCTCTCTCCTGCTCGCTCTGGCATGAGAGTAAGCAGTACAGATTTTGTTCTTTGAAGCCTGCTGCCCGTGGTGGGTGTTGGCAGCAACTCCATGTGATTACGTCATCGTGGGCAGTGACCTCGCTTGATCGCAACCTCTCAGGGGAGCGTGCCTTCGAGAACCATGAGAAATGCAGTTCATTCTATTGATAGAGTGTGCCACGGTATAACAAACATGGTTATTAAGTTATGCAGGCACAAAAAAAGTGTTTGGCAACTAACCATACTATGTAAAATTGGATTGTGTTTAATAAACACAACAAGCATTTGCAATGCAATAGGTCTCGCATTACTAAATGTTTGAGCTGTTGGTGTTGCATTATTATTAGCAATGCCAATAGCTCAATAATAATAGCTTTAATAATGCGAGACCTATTGCATTGCAAATGCGTGTGTGTTTTTTATGTTGTATTAAGGTGCCTGTTGACGGAGCAATTGGTGTAGATATATATTAAATAATGAATATAGGGAAATGTGGTTGTTATCATGTAAGGCCTAATTGTTTACTAAAGCAAAACATACTGGAAAAGGAAGCACCACAGTGAGGTACTTCGTAACAAAAAGCTCCTTGAGAGAAAAGCTCAGCAGTGTCCAATGTGATGCTTAATGAAGGACAAAACGCTGTGAAAAGCTTAGCAGTATTCAGTGAAATGGTATCGTGGCACCGCGAAAAGCTCCGCAATGTGTAGCAGCAATACAAACAAAGCATACGCTTGTGTGTGCACACACAAACAAAAAATAAATTGAAAACAAAGCGCCGTGATAAGCTCCGCAGTGTCTTGTGGCACCTAAGCAATAAAAAAAAAACGTGTTTGTGTGTGCGCATCTAAAACGTCAAACCAGCCAGAAAAGAACGCACCGTGAAAAGCTTAAAAGCATCTGGAGAATCAATATGGAAAGTGCGAAAAGCGCCGAAGTGTTTATCTGCAGCTAATGATATAACAAGGAGGGAGGGGGAGAAGGGAGTGAGAGCAGAGGGGGGGGGGGGGTGGTGGAGGAGCATGGAAAGAGTCAACAATCAAAGCATTAACAGCGCGGTGCTGTGAGAGGCGCCATGAGGAAACAATCTCTCGGCATGCTGTGGCAGGGGCGGGGGAGCGCATTCCAGGCGGGGGAGCGGACCCTTTGAAGTAGTATGATGCCGAGGCTGTGGCTACACGTGCACGCGCCAGTGGGCTGAAGCGCTTCCCCAAACGGATTGCATGGCGGCACGATGCATGTGATTGTGCACGTGCTTGCCATGCAATCCACTTTTGGGAGCACTTTGAAATGCCCCTCTTACTAGAGTCTCGCATAGCGATTGCGTAAACGCAATAGCTAGGCGAAACCTAAAAAACAAAGTAACGGCCGCGCGGCCGTGAAAGCGAAAGTAACCGCGATCAAACCGAAAGTGATCGCGAGGATGGGACGCGCTGTGTGGTAAGCACACGAGTGGTGCACACGCAGCAGTGATTGCCGGCTGTGTGCGTGCACGCTCGCGTGAACGCAAGCGTTAGGCCAGCGAGGTCTGGTAGCACTTTGGAAACCCGTATACTAAATGTCTCTCCAAGCGGGGCATGTACTGGCTCAAGCGAGACCTAAAAAGTGCTTCCGTCATTTTGTGGATGAGCTCGTGCTCGGTGCCTGCGCCTACAAACTGACTATATTTCATCTTTATTAGCCATGATGCACCGCATCATCCATGCTGTACAGCATGGCTAATGTCTTGTCCTTTTAATGTTCATCCAAAATTTGTCAGCAGATCACAGTGTACATTAAGAGATGAGCAGCTGGAATTTGCATGAATACTGGGGAAGTTGAGTGAATTTTCCATTGTACAATTACCGATAATTAGTTAGCCAGTTACCACCAACACCCCCAGAAATATGGGGTACTATGATTCTGATGCCTGGATCCTGTTACAAGACTGGTCAATACGTTAAACTAGTTTATCATGGATGAAATTTCCATAGCCCAAATGAATTTGTACAGGCGCCATTATTATATTGACATAGTGCTCTGGAATGACAGAAGGGAGAAATTTCCGTGAATGTAATATCTGTCAGAAGAAGGAACTCACCACTTTGGTAATGTGACTCTTTAAAGATAACTCAGAATCCATATAGTTTCCAAGATTATGCACAGGTTTAACCAGAGTGGGAGAGGAACCCATAGATTCGGTCCAGAGGTTGTGGGCCCATTTGTCAATTGTGTTTTCATTGCCAAAAGCTCAGTTTTATAGGGATTCAGTTCTATAAAAATATGAAGCAATTAATTTCTGTAAAATTGTAAGAACAGTAGAACGAAAATCACTGAAGTCTTCAGAAATGGCTGAGATTTTAAGCCCCCCCTCCCGAGTTTGATAAATAAATTGTGTTTCATAGACATTGTGTAGAATTGCACATGCATTGAATGAAGTGTATTGGTTAACTCAGGCATTTACACATTGAACAGGAAAAGTAAAGGGAACGATCCATGTGGTCCACCTTGTTGGGGTCCTACTTCCATTTAAAAAGAAGAAAGATGCTCTGGGATTGTTTAGAGAGAAAGGATTTTGCCCACTTCGAGGCAGACCATCAAGGCCAATCTCATGCAGTCTGTTAACAAGTAGGGAATGTCTGATGATATCAAATGCTGCTGAGTAACAAAGCCAGTGCCCCCACAACACTGCCATCCACCAGAGTTCAGAGATTCATCAGTAGGACCCCTACGCCCCAGGTTGTTCCTGGTCCCGTCGCCAACAGAACCCACAAACCAAGACTTGATGACAAGAGCTGTGGGTAAAAGAGGCCATGTTTATAAGCAATAAGATTCATATTCCATATGATACAGATTTATCAAATTTGATCACTAACATCATAATCCATCAGCAGAAATGACAGACTTAATTTATATACAAAGAATGTTCTCTATCGCTCCAGCACTAAGGGGCCTTCTGGCTCGCGCCCCCCAACTGAGAACCACGCAAGGCGCAACCCACCTGCGTCCTTGAGCGGTGAGCTCCTGCCATCTGGTCCTTGTCTGCCACGCTAGGGGCCCACCCCTCCACCACCAGGCTGCCCAGGGAGCTTGTAGGGTATAACCAGGGGCCGCAGCCCCATGCCCTAGCTTGTAACCTGGCGCCCTTGCCACCAGCCGGTGTCTCCATTCTCTCTGGGGTGAGCTTACCATCTCTCCCCCTCAGTGCTGGCCTAGGGAGTATGCAGGAGTACTCCCCTTAACAATGTAAGGCAATTATATGGTCTCCTTACCGCCACTCTTAGTTCGACTTCCCACACCTTCCCAAGCTCTAACTCTAAGGGATGGGTGGGTGGGAGATTCACAGGAGTCCACTGTACACGGGGCCGGCGCTGTAAAGAAGAGAGGACGAGGGCCTGGGCAAGGTGCCCTAGATAGGCCCCCACCATCTCTCCCCCCGCCATCCATTGCCGGCCCCGGCAGGAAGTGACATTATGTCTCGCTCCGGAAGTAATTCCTGCCGTTCTCGTCGACCAATCCCTCGGCCAGGAGCCACGAGGGCTTCCTTATAGTACGCGCTTTTCCATAGTGGTAATACCTCTGACTGTGTGGTGTCCCTAAAGTCTACACTCAGGGGTGCCAAACTTTATCAAAGTCCACTAAATAAAGCAACTGAGTAAAAAACTGTTTTTCGAAGATTTTCCCTGAGTAGAGTAAAAATAAATTTGGGTGAAAATGTTTTGGGTTATCAGGTGAGAAAGAAGACTTCTTTAACAGTGTTGTACCATACCAGTCTTCCATTGCTCTGGCACTGTACCTTGCTTAAGGGCAAGCTTGAACAAGTCAGCATGGTTATGATATGATATAAAGATTTTTATAACGTGCACTAAAATCCTCAGGTGCCAAAGCGCTTTTGCAGGACAGACTAATCAAAAGGGTCAGTCAACACATTGCCTACCGTGTCACGATTCTCATGGGTTAGATTTCTTCTGGCAAACCCGTAGTCCAAGAGTAGCAATGATAGCAGGTATCTCATTGCTGGTTATCTCTCTAAAGCATATGAGTGTTAAAAGGCAGTTATAGAGGGATATACTCCATACAATGCCTTCCTGATTTAACTGTGAATTAATCTTAAATCTGATGTTCTCAATCTCTGTAGTGCAGAATTTGGACAGCTGATCACACAGATTTTTTGAAGGTGAGACGGATGCACTCAAAGCTGTGGGGCCGGAGAGTTCTTCAATCACTTAAAACATTTCCTTCGTCTTCTTTGTAGCTTGTAGTGTTCATTGTTTTTAGTAAGAAGGATAACTTCTGTACAGCTGTTTATTCTGCAGACTACATTTTAGTCTCCTCCACCTTTAGCCCTCTGGGTGTTACGTCGACCAGTCCTCAGGATTGGATTGATGATTGAGGGGTCCACCTCTTGATCTAACCAAGCCTATTTGCCGTAATGGCACAGGTCAGCGGAAGGATCAAGTGGGGGAAGGAAAGGAAGGGAACGCCAGGGAGGGAGATCTGAAAAAGAGAAAGAACAGAACATACACTGGTAAGGATCGCCTTAAACCCACATAGTAAACAGACACCTGTATTCTCGAACTGACAGATCCAATAAGCCCCTATACCTGTAAAGGAAAATAATCATCCATTCAAAGATGGTGGCCGTAAACTATAGTGGATGGTTGGTTGGGATGTGGGCGAACGTTGCTTAGGTTGGGAGGTTTTTTCTGTAGTAACGAGAAATAAACAGTGATCAACCCCCAAGGCACAATCCTACTCGTGGTAAATAAAGCCCTGCAGTATGACTCAGCACCTACTCTCCTCTAGACTCCACCGTGCATCACAGGGGTAGAGCGTAGCCCTCTACCACTCGTAATAACCCCTGTTAAGATAGAGTCGAAGCAACACCATTAGACAAAACGGTAAATTGTTACGTCACATTTACTGTAAGCCCCCATCATACATTTGCCACACTTTTCCCCTCGTGTGCTACTGTCACCGGTAGCTGAACCACGTGTATAAAATGCAATGTAGGCAGTGTAGACCACTTCGCAATGAGTTTCCTGGGTATTAGGTATCCTGTCGAAATAGACAGCACTAGGGAAAATTAAGAGGCCCTCGTGACCTATATCAGGCTAAACGCCCCCCCGCCGGCCGACAAAGCTGGCCGATCACATCCAGAGTGAGCCTCACTCTCCCCGCCTGCCGAACAATGCAGGCCGGTTAAATCCACCAAGCCTTTAGTGTTAGAACCTCTAAACGGGGTTCCCGCCAGCCTCCGCACGAGCGTCTGCTCCCAAACGGAGGTTGGCACTCGAACACGATTCGCGTTTGGTGCAAGCACCCTTACCGTACCAACAGCACGGGAACTAGGACACGGATCGGACGATGTCTACTGCACAGACGAATTTCCGACATCGGAGTGAAGCGTACTTCCTGTTTTATGCTTCGTGGTCGCGTAGTCTCGCGAGCCGCGCTAGGCATCATGGGAGGTGTAGTTCTGGGCGGCGCGGCGAGCGATCGACACCGTGTCTCCGCCTGCGCCCGCCCGATGGTACATGACACTGGGTCTCTGATTTGAGAGCAGCATTTTCTGTTGTGAACCCTGGATTGCTTGTGACATGGAAGATCATGAAGTGGTTTATGATCCTATCTGCTAAAAATTACATCAAGTAGATTTGCCATGTTTGTATTAAAATTCGATAATTCTCTCTTTACTCTGTCAGCAGCGTTCTATTCTGATATTCTGTGAGAATGGAAGAAAGGGGAGCAACATTGTTGGCTTCCACAAGGCTAGACGATCTCCAACATATCACTGTTACAGAGGTTTCGTTAGTGTAAACTCACTGAATTTTGGACCCTTTTAGAACTAACGTGACCCAACCATGCCAAAGGGATTGATTGATTTGCACTACAAATGATGAGAGATGAAAAAAACCACGGTGTTGGCACTTCATTTATTAAATTGAGTTGGAAGATTTCAAGGACTTTATGAAAACTGGAGGTAGGTTGCTCCTTCACGATGTCTTGCATATGCTCCTGGAATGAAAGAAGCTTCTGGCTGTGATCTGAGCAAAAAGTAAGCGTCTGATAAGGGTTCAAATAGCCGAATGATTACACATGACCTGAACGTGAATGGGAGCGGCATCAGTGGCGGTTTCTCCGCTATGGCAGAGAAGCATCACCCTCCCTGCCAGCCTCAAAACTTAAAATAAAATGGGTTTATTATTGTTTTATTTTTGAAGTTCTAGTCGTGGTCGCAGGGCCAATGCGGGGGCAGTCAGGAGAGGGAGCGCGGCCACTGCTATCAGTGCGCATGTCAGTTTGGCCGGCCATCTCATGCCGGCCAAACTGACATGCGCACTGAGCTGTCGCCAACCCAGCTGCGTTGCTGGGTTGAAGACAGCACAGCATAGACTCCCGGTCTCTCTGGGAGGGCAAATTCACAGCACTCAGGCCAAACCTGATGCTGGTTTCAAGCATGAGGGCAGCGTCAGGATTGGCAGCAGGAGAGCCTGGGATCCTGTGCCGCAGTGAGGATTTGGAGAAGAAGAGTGGCGGGCCTGTGTCAGTTACGTTTTTTTTCCATTTTTTTTTCCAGTTTTTGTCCATCATCTTGTCCTTCCCATCCTCCACCCTCCTCCGCACCACTCCGCCTACACAGCAGCCACTACTGAGTGGCATTCCAGAGATCATGCAGAATAGGGCCACGAATGGAAGGCTGGATGTTGAATATAATGAACAATTTGGATGGTACGGTGTGAATATATTCTGAAGAAACAAGACAACCAGCTGTTAAACGCCCTTCCAAATATATGCTTGATTTTAAAGTAAATTTGTGGCCGAATTGGGAGCTGATGGAGTTTGTGGCATACCTCCAGTACAACATCATATTCCCCAAATTATATTAAGGAGACAACATTAGGCCAGTCCCATAAGCAAACTTCCAAAGCACTGACCACCAGTGAATGCAGATTTCTTTTTTTGTAATCTTATGTTAACTGCTGCATATTATTTATTGCAAGTATAAATGTAAATCAATGTTTTTTTAGATCTATAATTCGGAACGCACAAAACATTTATAGTGTGTTATCAGTGCTGAAAATGGAAAAAGGTAACTCTGGAATCCCATAATTTGCATGTGACAAAAAATTAGCGGAGTTGTGTGGGTTGGGGTAATGAGGGGTTGGACCAATTGCACTCAACTTAAGCATTATTTTTGGCATACTTTGCCAGCCAAAGAAATTGGCAAGAATGAAACTTAATTATAAAGCGGTTCTGGTTTACATAATTGGACACAAACAGACAGCATTTTAAGATAGCTGAGAGGGTTAAGTAGCACTATAAGTGGGCTGAAAAAGGTAGGGGTCTGTAGGGGACGATGGCCTAAGAGAGTAGTTAAAAACCGTTTATGAGGTATGGCCGCTGTGACTAATATGCATATTCCTCCTTATCAACCTCCCCGTCTGCCTCTTGACTCTCCATTGATCTAGTCCGGCTCCACAGGGTCATTGCCCTACTTCTTTTCGTCCTGAACGGATCCTCCCGCTCTTGGTTCACCTGCCCCTCCTGGTCTGGACCAGTGCTACCACTGAGAGTCAAGTGCAGTAGGGGTACTTGGCCCAGTTGAACGGGATCCATAGAAGACCGGCACCGGGACATCAGGAGAAAAAGACCTCAACCACCAAGCTGGCCTCAGTTACCCCTGCTTGAACCAGGGCCCTCTGAAAGGGCTTTTGAGAGTATTGTGTGTTGTAAATGGATATTTCCGGAATTCTCACAGAGCAGGCATAGATCTGCATAGAAACAAAGTCTAAATAACTATCCTTTCAGCTCTCAGCTTATCTCTTGGCAACTTGTGAAGTTTCGCTGATGGACCAGACGTTAGGCGTCAGCTGTGCTCAGCGTGGGCTCCAACTGCTCCCAGCCAGGACATAACACAACCAAAGGTAGTGCTGGTCCGTTAAGGGAGGCGTTTCAATATCCCTGCAGGTGCTGCTAAGCGCTCCATGAACGTGTGCTGGCACCATTGCTGTGACCGGGTGTTTGCACGCTCTGCCGGGGCACACACTGGGTGATTTGTTGGAAATGAACCAGGTCCAGCTTACAAAGAGCTGCTGCACCCGCAGTCTGGCTGCACCCTCCTACATTTCAGCACTGTGGTGGTACTGGCTAAAGTGTATATGAATTTCAAGCCTAGTTCCATCTCCTGCAGTAAGCACTGGCCGCTCGACTGACCTGCTTTTTGGAGAGCCACCTGTACAAAGGGAGTGTACAACAGCACCAGAGGTTCTTGGACGCCAGTGAGACCCAGAGCTTGAAGTGGAAATACAACTGTGATGGTATTCACTATCCTCTTTGGTCTCTTTAAAAGTATGGCCCCTCTGATGAGAAGTGCTAGTACTCTGTTTCAAATTAAGGAAGTGCAGGTGCTGAGTACCTGTGAATATCTGCCCAGTTAAATTACTTTAAATAACAGTTTCCACAAATCTATGACTGCACCAGGACCCAGAAAACATGTCTTCCCAACTGTTCCATGCTGTCTTCTGTAGGAGGATGTAGTGCACAAAATGCTTACATCATTTTTCTCTGAGTGGTACAAACAATGCTGGACTAGCCCCATGTAACCTGGTATTTGTAAAGCGCGGACTAATCACCGCTAAGGGTCTCAAGGCACTGGGGGCCGTCGGGGAGATTAAGTCAGCTATTGCCAAGAGTCACATGGTGCTGGGCTGAGCTGCCGCCTGCGCCGGGGATCGAGCCATTAGCCCAGTGCTCCGGTGTCACCCACCCTGGCCGCTGCGCCACACCTCCAGTGATTCTTAGGGGAGAGGATTGTTCCCAGAACATTTGTGTAAAGTCACTGAACAGTGCAATGTGTAGTACACTCCTTTAAATACTTTGACTAAAAGCCATAAAATGTCCAGCAGTTCTGGAGGCGAATGAATTAAATTCTTTAGGGTCTGCTAGAATACCCAAGAACAATATTTCTGCAAAGCAGAAAATCATTTATGTGCAATTATGGAATTCATGTGAAAGGTTCAAACACTGAACCCACAGAAGGCAAGTATTTGAGCTATCAGACATGCAATGCCTATGCACTGCAGTGTGTCACATTGAATAAATGCAGAAACAAAATCCTATGCCGAGAGAATTAATAGCAGGTTTAAACTGTAGGGACAGGAAGTTAAACATTGTTCCCGTGCCAGTTAAGAGTCCTTACAAATTCTGTGCTGCTAATAACATCATGCTATACAGATCAGCCTGGTGTTTGGGGCCACTTACATATGCCACAATCTCAAAATGCCAGTCATCACTGATGCCCAACAGGATCAGCCACTGTTCAGTGTGACTAGACGTAGCTAACAGTGTGAGAGAGCTTCACATACTACCAGGGCCTTTTTTTAGAGTTCTAGGAATGGTGCAGACAATTTGTTATGTAGGCCCACGTCACAGACACTGTTATTATACCGGAGTCTGCCTTGTCTATGTATGAACGCCCACATGCCATGGCACTTCGTAAAGTGTGAAAAATGGTCATACAGCACAGCCATGAGTAACCCAATCGCCTCCTACTTAAAGCATCATTGCAGTGTAAGAAGTCACATTGGCATTCATGCTAAAATTTACATTGCCCAGGTGGGACAACAAGTATGAGCACCCCCATTGTCATGCCGGAAACCACACTGCCATGTGATACTAAGTCACATTTTAGTGCAAGCACCATTGTCAGCATGCTACACATTCCACCTCCGAAACCCTCCTCCTCTTTAGGTCTCAACTCTAGACAGCGCATGTGCTGTCTCGACGAGACATGATGTATATACTTTGTGGGCTTCAGCCCGCCCATAGGCTTCCCATTTGCTAGCTCCATCGCCACTCTTATGATCATTCTCCTCATTTGTGCATGGCATGCATGCGTCATGCCTTTTATGGTGTTTAGTCCGCCCGAGAGCATGGACCAATTACTACTATCCCTCCCCAGCTCCCATTTTAGCAAATGTTTTCGGAATGACTTTTTTCTTCGATTTGGAGCACTTTACACAAGAGCTCACTCCGAGCTCTGTTGCGGTATATTGTTCCTGCCCCAGTGCGGCACCATCTTTACTACTCAGCGTGAAGGTCTGGCAACTAGAGCGGCTGTGTTTCCCTTAATCAGCATGGCACCTGCTGCACGGCTGTTGTGCTTCATCTTTCAGCATTGTGGCCACTTCGGGACAAATGTATATTGTAGCCTGCTCCATGCTGTATGGGATTTTAAGCATTGCACAGCAAGAGAAAACCTAGCTCGCACATTAGGAGCACTTAGCACATGAGCACGGAGTGACAAACACTGCAACCAATTCAGGCCACTCCCTGGTTCACACCACTTCTGGCTCCACTGCTGGCTCGCACCTCTTCTGCCCCTTCTAAAGAGGGTGTCACACACACTTCTTACCCTAAGGTCATTGGCGTAAGAGGCACTGTTGGCTAAACCCTACCTGACATGTTTACTGGGAGTCCCAGTAACCTTTCAGGCCCTGTGAGATTAGTGTAGGTGAACACGGTGCATGTGAAGGTATTCAGCTGCCTCTGCACGGGCTCGGATAGTGCCATCTTGACTAGCGGAGGGGTTCGCCAGACAACGTACTGTGTGACGTATTATGCAGCAAGCCGATCACAGCCAGGTGAAGGGTCGGGCTTTGTTAAAAGCGGGCTTTAGTATTGGTTTTCAAAACTTGTACAACTGCATTGAGAAATCCAATACTGCGCATGTGTGGACCGACGTGGAGCACATACCAGATATTTTAACCACGGATAAATTACATTGACATTGCCAAAGGCAAAAGCACTTGGATTGCCGCAACCTAGTGACTTTGCCAGTGCTTGTTTTTTTTCCTCTTCACCTCAGAGGTGCCAGGACTGCAACATATAGCAGGGTCTGTTGGATTATCTATCCCTAGATGGAACGGGTGCCAGCTGCTTACTATTCTGCTACACAGACAGATGGAACCCTGTGCTTCCCCGTCATCTATGGCACTTCTCCTTTTGCTCCTGCAGGGAGGTACAGAAGTCCTATTCCACCCCCCTGTTTATGCTCCAGATCCCAAGGATGTGACCTATGAGTAAGTCAATGCACATGCAGAGTACTACCGATTTCAGGCCCCTCACATTCCAGCCTGGAAAGGACAAACTATTGGGTGTGGTCACTAGCATGACTCTTCGGCTCAAATGAGGCTATGGAGCCTTGAGGGCGGGATCATGGAAGCCCACTGAGCCCTTAAAGCACCCACAACTTGCAGTCACTGAGGAAATGCCAAAGTGCCTGGATGGTCTGTTCAGCCTTAGTTAGACACTTGATGGCTAGCTCGTAAAGTCTTGATTAGTAAGCTGACAGGAGAACTATAAAGATACAGGAAAACCATCACCAAAAATGTAATTTGTACTAGACAAAATAAATACTAAAAAAGCAAGTGGCGTGATGGCAGAAAGTTTACTGCACTTTGTAAATTTATCCAGACAAAGAGCAGTAGAGGAAAACATAACAAGCCATCATACAGGCAAATGCTCAAGTTGGGCAGACATCACGCTAACTTGACCATTCCAAATCAAGTATCAGATATACTCGCCTTTGTGTCTTCACAATTGGATTATTTTAATAAAGTCTACACGGAATTGTCTATAATGGACTCGCAAAAATGAAAGAGATACAAAATGTGACTCGCATGTGAGCTGATGCCTAGTGTATAGAGAGCAGTTTATGGGAATGGCCCAATACTGCTTCAGAAGAACACAACTAAATATTTGCTATAGAAGCTCCCAAAACCCTTCAAGTTTTAGCTGGTGATGTGGAGTTCCAAATGTGCCTGACTTGTCAGTGCCGTATCTACATTCATGCCAAGTTAGGCAGCAGCCTCAGGGCGCTACCACAAATAGCAACATGAGGGCACCAGATTACAACAAATGATCTTAGAAATGGTCTTGCTGTTAGAGGAGGAGTCTATCTGAACAGGAAAACTATATTACTTCGGAAAAAGAAAGGCCTTTCACCAAGTCTGCACATGGCTTTCGGTGCATTCTACCAATTGTGGTACTGCCCTGTCAATCCCGGTGTGGCAAGTAACAGAAGGTAAAAGCCCCATTAAGATTATCCTAAAGTGTATAAAAAGGGACGGATGGAATGCTTGAATTTATCTCAGCCACTGGTAATTGCTCGTTCCCAGTTCATCACTATTTTGAACACATACCACCTCAGTTTGGATCTAGCCATATGCAAATCAGTATTGACCCTGCTACAATGGGAACAGTCCAGCCTGAACTGCCAGGCTAGGTTCTCCCTGAACCCGAACACAATCAACCCAGGTCCGGTTTCGCCCTAGTTAGAGCTCATGAGACAGGTGGTTCCAGTGGCACATTGTGCATGGGACCCACATCTGGATATGCACGTCCCACCCACCCAGGGTAACACACTAAAGTGTGTAAGTGTGTAAACAAGAGGGAGCGACCCCACTAACTAAGAGACAGGTTACTGCAAGTAATGATCAAAGGCGGGCTCTCTTGGATCAGATTAATCAATATATGTATAACTCACACTCACAGCTGATCAAATATCAACTGCACAGTCAAACCTATATTTCACACATCACGTATCTTGAACCCCAGAACCAACTGTATGAACATTTATCTACAAACGGTTGTTTGAACCCCTATGTCAGATGTTGATATCTATCTAGAAATGTTTTTTGGTGATATACTGTAAATGGAAAATTGTGTATTAATTGATCTTGAATACATTAGTGATACATGTATGAGGATAGGTTGCAAAAAATTATTATTTTTTTTAAATTGTATTTTTTACTGTAGGTGTTAAGAGAGACAACTTATTAATCATGTCCTGATGAAGGTGGTTGTAGAATCTGTTTGTTACCACTGAAACGTGTCGACGCCATATCTATTGAGGTTATATCCAGGGATCGTATATGGTCCAATTCAATTAAAGCACAGTGGACTTCTTTTGATTGATTCCAGATAGAATAACCAACTGATGATGTTTTTAATGTTTCACATATGAATTGTCTTTCCTAAATTTCAGTGGTTGCATATATGTATTTGTTGTATTATTGTAGAAACCTGATGCTGATGTTTTTAGACTGACCCAGTATGGTTTTTTTATGGGTTTTTATGATATATTGTTAACAACAATAAAAGTAATAAGCTTTTTTAATTGATTGGTTTTGTAGATATATGTCCATACAATTGGTTCTGGGTTTCATGATACGTGATGTGTGAAATATAGGTTTGACTGTGCAGTTGATATTTGTGAGTTATACACATATTGATTAATCTGATCCAAGAGAGCCCGCCTTTGATCCTTACACTCTAAAGTGTACAACACAAGTGATGGATGGAATCCTTGAATTAATCTCAGCAACTGGCAATTACTGGAGTTGCATCCCAGTTCATCATTATTTTGCACACTTTGCCAACTCAGTTTGGATCCTGCCACATGCAAATCAGTCTTGACCCTGCTCCAGTGGGAAGTCCAGCCCGAACTGCCATGCCAGGTCTTTCTGAACACAAATAACCCAGGACCAGTTTCGCCCTAGTTAGGGCAGAATTAGCCAGCTGTAGCTTGGCTCCAGTGGCACAGTGCACAGGAAACAATGTTGTTTGTTCAAATCTTCAGCTTATGCAGCAGACGATGGATGATGTGGCACATGTGGCAAATCCATAATTATGAGGGGAAAAAATGCGGCCGCAGAATCTCATAATTCCAGTGGCCCTAATTATAAGTAATGCAAAAACACTCCACGCGCTACACTCACACACCTGCTGAAAGGTGGTGAAAATAGAGAAAATAGGCAGGAATCGATGCAGAACCACAAATTCCATCGAAAGCATGGAGGTCCACCTTTTATTCTCTGTTATCCACCTTCTCCCCTCAGAATTACTGGCGCCCTCGGTAGCAGTAGTTCATTGTAGCAGTATTCCGGTCCAAAAACTTGCTACTGCTGGATGTCTGCAAACTGGAATGTTATTTAAACTTCAGACAGCAGGAACAAAACACACTGTTTACTTGCTAAATTACAGTTTTTATTGTTGTAGCCGTTCCTTCCTTCCATGGCAAGAAGCCTTTAGGCCAATATTCGCTTTCTGAAAACAAAGAGCACAGCATAACAAAATAGAAGCGGCACATGCTCTGGGTTCTGTCGCACTGTTCAGCATGATCACAGGGCCCGCATGCGTAACGACAGGTTGTTATTGATTTTAGGGCGCAGTGCAAGCTGTGTTTGCTCCTGCCATGTACTTCCAAGCTTGTTTGGCATGTTTAAAAGGGAGCGGATGTAGGCCAAAGTCCCCGCGTATCCCTACTTCAGATGCTGAGATCTGCAAGGACTTCGGCAGTCAACGTGGGACAGGGAGGGGTACTGAACTTTGTCTTGCCCCACCTGAACTTCAGTTCACATTTTGGGGAGTACTTGAAAGAGACTGACGGCCACTTATAGAGTTTGGAAAATAGGGTACTCCGCTGTACACTGGAAGACCCTGGCCTCGTCCATTAAAGTGATGGTCAGCCCGCTCTGTTTAGAGTTACCCAGGTGTTCCTGTTTCCTCTGGCAGTGCCCTTACTGGCTTTTGCAGTAGAAAACTTACACGGACGTCCCAACGAACTTGGGGGCATATTAACAACGGCCAGCAATAATTATCGCTCGCCGTGCTTAGCGATAATTATATAATCGCAGGCTATCTCTGGTATTTATCGCCCTGGTAGCGCGTTATTAACAACGCTTTACTCCAGGGCGATAAAAATTCCAGAGATAGCGAGGTTATCGCCCTTTTGTAGGGAACATCGCTGGTTTTCCAGCGATGTTCCCTGCAAAAGGGCGATAACCTTGCTGATACGACCCACCCATCAAGGAGGGCACACTTTGGATACCATCTGTTCAAATTTTCCTATATCGGTGGCGAGGCCGCGGCCGGTTGCCTGGTCGGACCATTTTCCCATATTCCATCCACTATGAAAATGGACCCCGGACAGCTCAGTAGCTCTCTGGCAGCCTCCCGGCCCTCCCTCCTGGGGGACCTGGAGGAAAATGTGTCTCAGTTCGCTGACTGCATCTCAAGCTCGGTTGCTACTCTGTCAGCACCAGGTCAGCCAAGGCTTAGGAGAGAGTCCCCCTCCAAACCTTGGTTCACCCCTGACCTGAGGACTCTGAAACATGCGTGCAAAATATTGGAGAGAGTATGGCGCTCCAGTGGCTACTGTTCTACTGATAAACACGCTCTTAGAGCCAAACAAAAACTCTACTATGTGGCTATTGGAGTGGCCAAAGGCCAGTACTACTCCGCACGCATTGATCGGGCCAATAACAACTCGAAAGAAATCTTTGCCATTGTGCAGAGTTTCTTAGCCCCTAGCGCCCAGGTGACGGTGGCACCTGTTTCAGAGACCTGGTGTAACACTTTGGCGAAATTTTTTAGGGATAAAATAATTAGCATCCAAGAGACGTTTTCGACTTCTCCCAGGAAGCTTATAGGGGCTTTGGTGGCGTGGCCGCTGGCAGAACCTGCCTCCACTTTTTCCGTGTTTAGTCCTGTCGATCTGCCCAGTTCTCTCAGAATCCTTAAGGCACTAAAGTCAGGATCACCTAACGACCCGTGTGTGGCCAGACTTCTGTCTGATGTGGCGGTTACTATTAATTCAGAAGTGAATTTAATGGTCAACAAATCGCTTCGTGAGGCGCGCGTTCCAATGTTGTTGAAGCAGGCGCTGATTCTTCCCCTCCTTGAGAAGCAGTCACTTGACCCTCTGTTACCTGAGAATTACCGCCCTATCTCGCTTCTGCCAAGTCTGGCTAAGGTCTACGAGAAGGTGGTTACGTCTCAACTTACTAACTATGTAGAGGTGTCTGGCTTGCTGCATCCGGCACAATCCGGTTTCCGTGCTTCGTATAGCACGGAGTCAGCACTGCTAGAGGTGACTGAGGTGATCCGGGAGTGTTTGGATGCCGGCGGGAGAGCAGCTTTGGTTATGCTAGATCTCTCGGCGGCATTCGACACTGTGCCCCACTCCCTGCTCCTAGACCGTCTTTCAGAAATAGGCATTTCTGTCTCGGCCCTGCAATGGATCAGGTCTTTCTTGGAAGGCCGGTCGCAGCAGGTCTGGCTTCCTCCGTGTGCCTCTGTGCCTATGCAGGTGACTACTGGTGTGCTTCAGGGATCATCACCTTGCCCCCTGCTTTTTAACATCTATGTGACTCCGCTGGTCTATCTTGCGGAGTCATTAGGGGCTAAAGTGATGGCATATGCTGACGATACCCAGCTCCTGTTTTCCTGGAACAAGGAGGATGACTCGGTTGTGGCTGCGCAACATTGTTTGACTTTGGTTTTTCACTGGCTGACGAATGCACAGCTGAAATGTAATGAAGGAAAATCTGAAGTGCTTCTGTATGGCCCTTTTGCGACGGACTTCAGAGAAAGGCTATGGCCTCCTGGTTTTCCACGACCAACTGCGAGCAAAGGCGCCGCAAAAAATCTTGGCATCTGGTTCGATGAAAATCTGAACTTTTCCACACAAGTGAAGAAATTGGCCGGTACCTGCTTTGGCACCTTGAAAACCCTGAGGAAGTTTCTTCCCCTTCTGCCAGGTAGCGCCAAAGAAACTGTGGTCCGTGCCCTGATTTAATCCCGCTTGGACTATGCTAACGCACTCCTGGTTGGTAGCCCGGGTTTTCTTGCCAAGAAACTGCAAGTTGTCCAAAACTCGGCGGCCAGACTTCTTTTGGGTTTGTCATCAAGGCAGAGTGTTCGTACCCACCTGCGCTCTTTGCACTGGCTCCCAGTTGAATCTCGTCTGAAATTCAAAATGCTGTCTATCGTGCATCGGGCCCTTTATGGCCTAGGCCCTATTTATTTGCAAAAGAGGTTTGCCTTCTACATACCAGGGAGACAGCTGCACTCGTCTGCTCAGCTGCTGATACAGACCCGAGGTTAAATCGCCAAAGACTTGGTGGGAATTCCTTTGTGCGGAAAGCTGGTCTGGCCTGGAACATGCTGTCCTTGGCTCTTCAGGGCACCCAGGATCCACTGTTGTTTAAGAAAAAACTAAAAACGTTGCTTTTTTTTGTCTCTGATTTGTGTGCATTTTTTTCTTTCTGAAGCAAGCGCCGGGACACTTTCGAGTAGCCGTGCGCTGTATAAATTAAAATAACATAACATAACAATTCTTATGTATAGCTGCAAATAACATTCTAAAAAGTACCTCCAAAGTACAAAAGTACCAGCAGTAGAAGGACACCCACTGGGCAAGGAAGCAGGTCTTGGGCCATGTTATTGGGGAGGGATAAAACACAAAGAGGAAGGCACATGTTGAACAAAGAGAATCAAGGAAATGAGAGTGACGATAAAGCCAACCAATGGCAAGCAATGGGTGGGCACTAAGCTGCCTGTAAGTACACAAAGTGTCTTGTAAACGATGGAGC
This sequence comes from Triturus cristatus, assembly GCF_964204655.1. NCBI lineage: Eukaryota > Metazoa > Chordata > Amphibia > Caudata > Salamandridae > Triturus > Triturus cristatus. Next base: position 650,801,451 of record NC_140590.1, read on the forward strand.
ATCAGGCAAGGCCTAAAAATTACCGCAACAACCTAGTAGACACTGCCCAAGGTGTCAGGGAATTATTTGTATGTTTTCCAAAACAAATTCTTGCTTTTGCAGCTTGTCAGTAAACTTACAATGCCTTCAGAGGTGCTAATCAGCCTATAATCCACCATGATGACTGAGGTCTCCCTGGTGGATGGCGGGCCACTTGCCACAACTCTAAATGAGGCCTTCAATTACTTAACTGCTTGGACTGCTACTATTGAATGTTATGGGGACCACCGAGGTGGACTCAAAGGAACTTGTCAGAAGACAAACCACTAGTTAAATAACTACTTAAAGGAATTCCTTTATGTGTCCAAACACCTGATGCTGCTTTAAATTGGACACTTTATGTCAAAGTTGGCCTTTGTTCTTGAGAACAAGCAGTAGAAGGGCAGTCCTAAGCTGAAGAGCTTGCCTCCCATAGTCACTATTACACACTACTCTTAGAAACCTTGACAGCACTACCATTGTTTACCTGATGAGTTTAGCACAGTGCACTTGGAAAGCTCTTGCAAGCCACTCTCAAAATGCATATGCTATAACAGTATATGTGCAGCTATTTGTACTGGCTCAATAGTAAGTCATCCAAAATGTCACCAGAGATCTCTCTTGTCTTTTTCATACCATATACTTCCCCGTTATAGTACTGACAATCTTTGGAGAAAAATCCAAATGAAGATGGACGGACTAAGAAACAGAAAAAGTCAATTCTGCACAGATTGTCCACTTAGCAAATCAAGAAAAAAAAGGACTGCAATGCTTGAATTAATCTCAGCCACTGGTAATAACTCAATCCAGTAATCTAGCCCATTGTTATTTTTGTCCACAGTGCCACCTCTGACAGGAGTCAGACATATGCCAATCAGCTTCGGTCATCCTCCAATAGTAACAACTCAGCCCAAACTGCCGGATCATATCTCCTCTGAACGTAATCACAAGCAGCCCTGGACTGGCTTTGGTCGTTTGAGCCCCATCAGTGCAGTTAGCTTGAATCGTACAGTGCAGTGAGCACGTGCCCACTTCTAGGTATACCATTCGCATATACGGTATATCACAGGGAGAAACAAAAACAGTATAGATGGAATCTTCACGTTATTGTAATTGTATTGTAATTTTATTTATATATCAGTTACTACCCTTGACGAGCTGTCGAAGTGCTTTTTGGCGAGTAGCACGCTACTCCGGAACCCAAATTAATTAGTGGTGAATTAGTATAGGGAAATTTGAATTAATTTAAGCAGTGGACATGCGAGTCTGTTAGTTGAATTGAAAAGGATAATGGATAGATATAAGCGGAAAGAGTTTAGAAAGTGTTTAATGGGAGATCATAGTAGTAGGAGGAGGTTTGGGATGGGTAAAGGAGAGATAGAGGAGGGAAGAGTCTCTAAGACTGTATTAGGGAGATCATAGTAGTAAAATGAGGTCTCGGATGAGTGTAAGGAGGGATACATGAGTGAAGAATTTAGAGAGGGTTATTTTAGAGATCATAGTAGTAGACGGTCATTAGAGAGACTCAGATTTTTAAAAAATGTTTTTAATGTTACAGTAGGAATAAAGTAATAAATATAAAGATACATAAGTACATGAAAGGTATACATGTATATGGAAGGTAATATATCAATATTGAAGTTGTACTAATAAATTTAGACTTTCAAGTGATGCCGTACAATTGTAGATAAATAGTTAAGATAAAATGTGCATATTGTGATAGATAAACGGAGAACCATAAGCATCTAATCAAATAACATATGTACACTATGCAGTGACCTATATACATTTTAAGCGTAGAAGAATGTATATATATTTTAGCCATATGTAATATGCACATTTGTTAAGCACACCTAAAGAATATCTATATATTTAAAAACATAATTATTGTACATAATTATACAAAGAAATACACATATCTAGATACATACATATAATCAAATTAAAGGCTTATATACACAGGGTTATAATGTACATTTGTGTTTGAATATTGTGGTTATGTAGGGAAAAGCCAAGTAGTAGTCTTCTGAAGATAAGATAGTTATCTGGGGATCTTATGTTTGGGGGTAATGAATTCCAAAGTTTGGCGGCTGGAACAAGGAAGGATGTGACACCTATGGGTTTTTTTCTTGTACAGTGGGATTTTGAGGTGAGGTGCCAATCTGGAGCCAGAGGTTCCTTTGTTGAATGTGTTTGGTGACTTTATTCCTGATGAAAATAGGTCCTGTTCCATGTATTGCTTTGCGGGTGATAAAAAGCAGCTTGAATGTGGATTTCTGGCAACCAGTAAGGAGATATGGGCTTGTGGCTTTAGATGTAGCAGTAGTCTGGCAGCAGAGTTCTGAATCCATTATAGCCTTTTCATAGTTGATAAAGATGATACGTGGTAGAGGCCATTGGCATAATCAAGTTTAGACAATACAAGAGCAATAGCAGTCTGGACCTTGTGTGCAAATCCCAGGTGGGGGAACATGCGTTGCAGAGTTTTCATAGAAAGTAAGCTTGATTTTACTAATTTGCCCACTTGTGCGTTCATTGATAGCTTGGAGTCCATGGTAATTCCAAGGTTTCTTACTTCCTTAGATACTTTAGGAGATGGTTCCAGATCATCAAGCCAGGCACCGAGTGGGTCATCATTTTTCCAATTGCCACATGTGAGTATTTCCATTTTGGAAGCATTTAATTTTAGATGGCTCCATGTCATCCATTGACCAACGGCTCTGAGGCAACTGACAATTTGTGAGTTTCCAATGTCTTGGGACTTTCCAGTGTAAGGATTATTTGTGTGTAATCTGCATAGTTATAGCATGTGAGCTGAAATTCATTGATCATTGCCGGTAGGGACTTCATGTAAATGTTGAAAAGCATGGGTGAGATGATAGAGACTTGAGGGACCCCTGCTTTTGTGAAGAATGGTTGGGATGAGAAAGGGGGAGAATGGATAATATTAGTTCTGTTTTGAAGGTAGGATGTGATCCTGTCAAGAGCAGTCCCCTGTATCCCAGCTTCGTGGAGTCTTTGTATTATAGTGTCATGGTCAAATGTGTCAAACAGCTGAGAGTTCCAAGAGAAGCAGTGCAGCAATCGTGTTCCAGTGTACTGTGTTTTTATGGCCATCCCAGGTGGTGATGAGGGCAGATTCTGTGCCTCTACCTGGATGGACTCCTGTTTGAAAGTCAGAAGGTATGCAGTTATCTTCAGTGAATTGTGACATCTGGGAGAATGGTGCTCTTTCTATCAGCCCAGGAAAGGTCCATATTTAATTGGTCTGTAGTTGTCAAGGTCCAGCGGGTCCATGTTATTTTTCTTTAATAAAGGGCGTATGTATGCATTTTTTAGGTCTTCTGGAAAGGTTCCGATAGTTAAGGAATTATTAATAATTCTTCTGACTGATGTGACAGCAGTGGTAGTTAAAATAATGTTCTTGAAGATTTGTGGTGTACAGGGGTCAGAAGGCCTGCCGCTGGTCTGCTTGCTTTGAGCAGATCAATAAATTCACTTTGTGATACTTCTTTGAAGGAATGCAGAAGCTGGCTTAGCCTACTCATGGAGGGAATTTTTGGAACTGCGTTGGTGCTGGTGATTTACCTTTGTTTTAAACAGGAGCCCAATGTGTCTGCTTTGGTTGTGTAATGATTTGCCAGATTGTCCATCAATTCTTGAGTAATGGGATGAGTTCCTTCTGTGCATTTAGGTTTACGAAATTCTGTGAGAATTTTATAAAATTGTTTTTTTGCACATTTAGTATTTTGAATTCTGTCTGAATAGTACTTTTTGTTAGCTTTTTAAATTGTTGGCTTGTATAATCTGTTAAATTTCTGTAGGTACAGTTTGTCTTGATTGCTGTTTGTTTTGAGCCAGGTGCGTTGCAGCTTTCTAATTTGCTGTATTATCTCTTTTAGTTCTGTATTTCTCCAAGGTGCCTGTTTTCTTTTGTCTTGTTTTGTTGTTCTGAGTGGTATTAGGATAGCAAAACCTTTCTGTAGCCACTCATATAGTTTTTGAATGGAATTTATTGTGATTTGTTGCTATGCGGTGTTTTATGGTAGAAAGCTATCAAATGGTGGTCTGACTATGTGACCGGAGTAAAATGTTGGTTTATCTTTTATTTCGAGTCACTCTCAGACTACAGTGTTGTGGCCTAGTGGCAACATAATAGGCTGCGGAACACTTTCTCAAAAATATGGATGGTATTGGAAGTCTGGGGGAACTGCCTGGCATGATGCAGGCCAGGGATGTACTGCTATGTCTTGCAGGCTAAAAGATAGCGTCCTCCCCGAATAACCGGTCCCAGGATGCTTGTTTCCAGTGCATTTGTCACTCCAAGTGGGATGGGTATGCCCAGACGTGGGTCCCATGATCTCCATGCCACTGGAGTCAAGCTATCCTGGCTGCAGAGGGGTGAAACCCCGAAACCGGTCCTAGGATGCTTGTTTCCAGTCCAGGGAGGACCTGGCCTGGCAGTTCGGGCTGGACTGTTCCCATTGGGCACAAGGTCAAAACTGATTTGCATATGGTTGGGTTCGAAACTGGAATGGCATGGTGAGCAAAAAAACGATGGAGATAGGCCCAGATCTCTGTACTGGGGTGAATGTATGACATTGTTCTGCATTCTGTCCATCAATTGTTGTTTTTGCATTTGTCACCCCGAGTGGGGCGGGTATGCCCAGACTTGGGTCCCGTGCTCTCCATGCCACTGGAGTCAAGCTATCCTGGCTGAAGAGGGGTGAAACCCCGAAACCGGTCCTAGGATGCTTGTTTCCTGTCCAGGCAGGACCTGGCCTGGCAGTTCGGGCTGGACTGTTCTCATTGGGCACAGGGTCAATACTGATTTGCATATGGCTGAGTTCAAACTGGAATGGCATGGTGAGCAAAAAAAACGATGGGTTTAGGCCCAGATCTCTGTACTGTGGTGAATGTATGACATTGTTCTGCATTCTGTCCATCAATTGTTGTTTTTGCATTTGTCTCCCCCAATAAGTGGCACAATAGCCACCTGATAATTAAGAGTGATTGCATCCTGCACTTCTGGTAGGCCAACCTGCATCTCCGGTTCAGGTTTTCATCTGATCCATCTCCTGCACACATGTCTTAGGTTTCATGCGATATATAATGAAAATTCTTTTGCGCCATGAAGGCAGCTGAAGGGTGACAAAACAAACAGCCAGCAGTGCAGGAGAGATGAAGATAGCAAGCTGCTGAGCATTCACTTTACACCCTCATTCGTTATGAGATATACATTTAAGACACTAGGTCAGCTCTTTGAAATTCCTAGAAGGCTAACTAACAGTGAGAGCTTTTTTTGGCGACCAAGTACTGGAGACACACCAAAGTGCATTTTATAGGTAGAGCGCTTGCTTACTGCTTGCTATGCCTAAAGCGCTTTCACTTTATGGTCCAATATATTATTTTGTAAATTATCTCTAAAGTGCATAATTTGCTTTTTTGAAGCACTGATAGTTCTTTTCAGTAGCCTTGGTACTAATTAGCTCTATTCAAAGGGCAAGTGCTGCTGGCCATATTCATTTTCCAACCCTAACACTCAACGAAATGGAGCCTACCACAGGTTTCACCACTGTAGTGCTCTTGGAACTGTCTGGTGCTGGATGCAGTTGGAGTTTTGACTGGATAAAGTCACTCATGACCCCACTGCTGTAATAGAGAATGCTTTGATATAATTTGTACAGCTGAATATAGATGCCCATCATGCAACTTTCTGGCAGACTTTGGGGCAGATTTACAAGAAAGTGACGCATCTGTAGAGATGCGTCACTTTCCCTGCGCCACCATGCAAAACCCTTGCGTCATCATGGATGTGCCGTATGGATGTGCCGTATTTACAATACGGCGCACCATGGCGCAAAGATTGACAGATGCGTCAGAAATTCTGACGCATCTGTTGATGGAAAAGTCACGCATTGCTGGAGTTGTGTCGCAAGCATGGCGCAACTCCAGCAATGTGTGTTGCGGCCTATTCCCAATACAGTGTGTCACTCCTTACGCCTGCTTCAAGCAATGCAGTGAAATCTTGTAGATTTCACTACGTCACTTTAACGAGGCTTTCCTGCGTGGGAACGCATTCCCTGCATACATTATACCTGACGCAGGTATAATGTCACGCAGGGCTTTACAACGTGACGCATCTCCCTAGATGCGTCACGTTGTAAATGGACTGCAACTTTTACGCTGCCGATGCGTCACATAAGTGACACAGCAACAGCCCAAAAGTGACGCAATGGGCTTGTAAATCTGCCCCTTTGTCTTTACCCTCATTGGACTCTACATCTACTTTATTGCACGATTGTGTTGCTCAACAGCAGAGAACAACGACACCTTAAGTGAATGTATCCCTATGGTGCACCTCGCCAGAGTAGGATTGCTAATGCCCCCTCACAAATGATTGAGACGGCTCACAGATGGTGGCAGCTGACGTTCTACTGAGAGTCAAACACCTTTTACCTGGGAGATGAGCCTCCTAACCTTCTTTGCCCTTATAGGTGGTGTGCATGTAAACCATGTCTTAGCATGAATGAACTATGGAAAAAGGGCAGGAGTTACTGAGCTCAGACTGTGACAACCAGAGCCTTTTACCACTGGTGACCTAGGGCTTTACCTTACTTTTGAGCCTGAGACTGAACACCAACTGCACTGCGTTAGCACTTCACCCTCACTGTAGCAGAGTTGATCAGGTCAAGGCTTATTCAGGTATTGTGGAGTTAGAAACTCAGAACACAATAAGCCATCTAACAGCAATAAATAAACCTGGGTCCAGCCTGGGGTTTTACTTAAAAGGCAATGCATTCTAGTCTTACACATACAACATGATAACATACATAAGATTCATAAAGGCACACTGTATTTGTTATACTGATGCTCTTAGGGGCAGAGCCCCTCCTGATCCCTCTTAGACAGAGTTCTCAAGGGGAGTGTTCAATGTTCTGTTTAGGTTCCTCTCTTAAGAGTTTCACCTGGGGAACAGTTCTGTCCTCAAATGGCTCTCCCACCTTCTCCCATGAGTTCTTGTCAACACCCCTCTCTATGGTCAGGTGTTTAGTTAAGTTCAAGGCCTATACATTGAATAATGAAAGTTCCCCCTGCAGGGCTGTATGCCGTAAGTTTGGTCTTTGATGACTGCACTCTATCCTGGACCTCCCTTGGTGGTTAGTGAGCTTACCACTCCTAGCAGAATGTTCCGTGCATGTCCCACTGAGTGGGATTGGCAGCATGTCAGCCAAGTCGGGCCAATATCTTGTAGAGTGCAGTTTCAACCCCTGAATATGTCCTGTCGAATGAATAGCAGTAACACAAGTGATGGAAGGGCTGTGTTTGAGATGCTCTGCTTGTGGTCTGGCGGTCCTCAGCTTTGCAGTTTCTTCCACTAGCTCAGACACAGGCGCCAGACCCAAAACTGAGCTAGGACCTCACCCCGGCTGCCAAGCTGATCTTCAACAAAGGTTATCATTTTCATGAGACACTGGCGATTGAACACAGCTCTGTTCAAGGGGACAATGGGACACTGTGGGGAGTTTTTTAGTGCCACACACTTCTCAACACTTCTTCACCCAATGGGTTCTCCACAGGGCACATTGAGTAATTTCTAGGAAGGATCCATGGACCCAGGCACTTCTAAAGCAAAACAGAAGCTTTTGCGACACCTCAAAGACCTCACTTTGAATATTGTAGGTTGTCCCACGCTCTAATGGTGCCCTCCCTAGGCGCCTTAGCAGTCTGGATCATTTGGGCAGCATTCTCCTATTATTCAAGGACAATACTGAAGCACTCAGAGAAGTCCACAGTAATATAAGTTTGTTCACTAAAGTAGTGAGGCAAGGGTGTGATTGAACTACGTGTGATTTATTTCTTCCACAATGCTGCACAGTCTTTGTCTCAGTTCTTGATATCCACATACAGACATGCAGCCAACAGCACCTCCTCTGTGCCTCCTGAGCTGTCGGTCACTCAGGCTTTCCCTGGCAGGTTTATACAATATCCTCGGGTTTCTGGTCCCGAACGAAGCACAGAGCTTTGGTAGTAGTTACCGAAACCCTGGAGCACAGAGGAATTTCTCAGTCATCAGTTGTGTGGGATCCCTGGTTAGTTCTAGATAAATCTTAGCGCACTGGGTATAAGTTCTCTGCCATATTTCTACTAAAGTGGCAAACTGTAGTTTGGGACTTTAGTAGTCATTTCTGAGACTGGTCCTGGGTAGTTCTGCCATTTTGCTTATTCCATTCACACAGGTCCTGCCAAGGTCTTTGTCACAAACTATGTACAGGAAGGTGGGGTGGAGCTGGGATTCCCCAGACTGGAGAAATTCAAAACGAAGGCACAAAAGTAATGAGGCTACCACAAATAAGTACCTGCTAAGTTGTGGGTTCGGGAGGGTAGCCCTTCTAGCGAACAATGGGTCAGGAAAATGCAGGGGGAAACCCTCTTGCTTTGAAGGGACCCCCTTACTACTCCTCAGTCTGAACCACTATAAAGTGTCCCTGGAATGTACTAGGAGAGGATCTGCAATACACATCTGCTGTCTAAGCTCTCACTCCAACCTTTCATCTAAGTACAACGAGAAAATAGAAAATTGCAAACACAAAACAGATCCTAGTGGGTCTGTAACCATATGTGTCACACATGCTGCACATGCATCTGCTATACACTGAATGGTAAACATATGCTACAACCATAGCCCTCATGGGTAGGTGAAAGATCTGGTTGCTGGGGACTGGCAGTCCAACTTAGAAACACAGGAGAGGCTAGTAGCCCGTTTTTCTTAGCAGGCGACAAATAAAAAGAACTGTTCTGTCACTCAGATCATATCACTGACACCACATTCAGCTGACAGTAGTAATGATCATCAAAAAGAGGATGCACATGGTGTCTGACCACAAAGTCTGGTTCAGGGTCTCAATCATTGTCATAAAAGTGCCTCCAACGCATACACATATTTGTCAGGTGTGCTGAAGTAGAGGCCAAAAAGCTTCACCTTGATATAGTGAAACTCAGACAGTGGCACATGCTCTACCTAATCATCGTGGGATCCTTCTCTGATGCGAGACAAACTGTGTAACCTCCCTGGTAGGTTTGCCAGCAGATCTTCCTTGGTTTGTGTGAGTTCTAATCCATATACTAAGGCCATTTGTAAGTGCCTCCATGTGTGCTTTTCTAGTGACACTTCACACAAACCTCACTCAGGTAGTCTGGCCTGCCTCCTGGGAATTCACAATTTTCTTGAATATTTGGGACCTTTCCTTCCCCTCTTTTGCAAAATGCTAGGTCAAAAGTCAACAATGATGTTTTCATCTTGGGATGGCATAGGTTATGAACCTTGAAACAAATACTAAAACCATAATTTGTTCATTAATCTTGGTCGTCTTGAGCCAGTAGTCTGTTTGTGTCTAGGCTTCTGGAGAAGTCCTACTCCACCAGCAGAGAGATATGTCTGAACAGGAACAGAACTCTGGAAGTTACTGATTTATGCAATGCTGGAAATAAGCGAAGGATAGTGGCAGGAGAACCCTGCTGACGTGGCCTACTCTGGAAGAAGAGAAAGCTATTCTGCCCAGTGCGTGTAGAACAGAAGTGGCCCCTGACCAGAATGGCAATAGCTGTGTCCATCAGCATTCTTATAATGACTATCTAGATTGAAGTCCTTTTCAGTTGCAGTCAACAACTGAAAATATGACTATTCTCCTAAAACATGTATTGTCCCCCTTCTTAGATTAAGATATTCATAGCTTTATAGTCCTACTTCTCTCAACATTCCGCAATTGTTTAATTGGGAACTCACAATCAGTGTCCATGTTACCAGAAGATAATTTACTCTATATAATATTTGTGTACAGTAGATGTTCACAATTTCATATATCACGTGTGATGAAGAATCTCCACGGTAAATGCACACAATGCACTGAATAAATGATGCTGTCTGTGCCTTTTCAATTAAAACTACCATTTTTATCAGAACTGTATTGAAACCGTTCTGATAAAATTAAGAAGCCCCTTGTGGTATTTCCAATTGAGAATGATAACTTGATTAATGTTTTCTCACAGAGATCACAACTAATCTGTATCTTTCAAGAATAAATGTTTGGTATGAATTCATAATGTGCCTGGACTTTCTCTTATATTTAAGTATGAACAGGCCTCCCCAGCCCATATACGGCTAAGGCTTCCATAGCCCCTACAAGGCCAAGCCCCTGTATTCCTTGCACTGTATGACCATGTGGCAGGGGGGCTCTCTCAATGTTTCACTTACTCTAAATTGAAAGCAACATTGCAGAATGGCATAAACCAATAGAAAGCTTTGCACACTAAGGGCCTGATTAATGGCCTGATTATGAGTTTAAATGTTATTTCACCCCCCTGATAACTAACAATACCACGGTTTACATTATTTATCGAGTGCGATAAATAACACCCATTACGAGTTTGTGGGGAATTACATGAGATTTTGGTGTTTAACACACCAAAATCCGCATGATACGGTAAATACCATATGCTTTTCCTCTGTTAAATATCGGGAGGTTTGATCTGTCAAATTTAATAAAGATTGTGTTGTTTAACGCATCCTATCATTTTCGGATGTATTAAATACCTTCAAACTCGTAATTCTGACCCACGCGTAAGCAGGGGTTTACACATGGGTGGGAAATTAATTGATCCACACGTAATCAGGTTCTCTAGGGGCATTTATAGTTTGCCAGATTCAGGGCATCTGCCAAAAATTTGTGAATGTCCCATCCACTCTATTTAGCGTGGATAGCCATGTATAGTGATGCTCACACGCTAGGTAAGATGTATGGTACATCTTCCAATTTTTGGCAGATGTTTTGCTTCTGTCAAACTCTAAATAACCTCCAATATATTAACAATATTAACACTCGAGATAGTGAGAGTTGAAATAATAATATTTATGCTTCTAAATTGCGCTCCGTATAACTTTAGGTGCTTTGAGGTGAGACACGGATCTGCCTAGCAGGGTGAGGGTGTCTAGGCTACAATGACTGGTCAAAGCCATGGAACGGTAAATGGGACAGCAGTGACCGATGTAGCAGAGCATGTATTTTGCATAGAAAGCATCGGAACTTTAATAAACCTTGGTGCAGATTTACAAGCCCCTTGCGCCACTTTTGCGTCAATTTGTAACATGGGAAATGTGATGCAAAAGTGGCGCAAGGGGTTTGTAAATATGCCCCCTTGACCTTAATTAAACATGAGAAAACACAACTAAGAGAAGACATGTACATTTATGAAGCACGTTACAAGGATATTATTATAGCAGTGGTTGCACTTCCACACTCCAGATAGAAGCCAAGTCAATGATGGACCTCGCAGTCTCCCGCCTGGCCGTACGGCAACATATCTATCGTTAGTTCTATAGTTGCATTGGCATCAGGTCACAGGGGTCTGAGGGCTGCTGAACTCCAATCATGGTTGCATTCCACTACCTAGCACGTGGGTAAGGGATCCCATGTTGTTTTCTAGCACTAGAGCCCATGGCAGAAACACCACTGTGCCACCATTAGGAAGTGTAAACACATTAGGGCAGCACAGTCTTCCCACAGGAGATGGGCGAATAATTATACATAACACTAAATCCTGAAGGAATCGTTTACAAATTCTTTCAATGCTAGGTAATTGAGGTTGGCCAAGAAAGATACAATCCACAGTAATGTTAATTTAAAAAAAGTGAAACTAGACAGAAATAAATCAATAAATAGGCATAATCTGCACTTTGATTTAGGTACATATAGAGACATATTTCCAAGTTTACAAATCTCTATAATATCAATACAATGCAGAAAGTGAATATTACAGTTGCAGTCGGAATTCGTTTTTTTAAGGTCACATGACGATAACTTGGTGTAAAACTCCACTCAGCCCGGTTGCATGAACTCTAGATTATATAAACGCTCTAGAGACTGCTGTTGGTGAAAAGCCATCGTTTCGGTCTGTTAGGAGAGACAATCCGTGAGACCATCCTCAGGGCAGTTATTAGAAATAGGACCCCTGAAAGACATAAAAACAAAGAACAAGAACATATTGTTTAAAAAACAGTTGTAGATGAAAACTAGAAGGAACATGGGATTACACTAAATAACACAGATTGTAACAACGCACACCTATTGAGAAGGTTGAGAACAGGGTCCGTGAAGTGTCCGTAACACCGCATGACAAGTGGTCCTGCCAAGTGCCAAACCGATATTTCGTAATGTACAAGAGTGCTCGAAAAAACTCAATGGCAAATAAACAAGTTCATTCGTTTTCTTTTTGTTAAAATCTTCAAACCATGCAGTCTGTGAAAAAAGAACTAATCTCGGTATCATAGGTGTCAGTAGCTCACGCCAAGTGGTCATTCCGAAACGATTTTTGATTATATCAGCAAAGAGTAGGTAAAACATGCTCAGTGGAAAACCGATTCATTAAGTACCTTGTTATAGAACACGTCAAACACTAAGGGGCAGATTTACAAACCCTTACGGCTCATTTACGCCGCCGTTGCATCACTTTTGTGACGCAGCGGCGGCGCAAATCCTGCACCATGGTGCGGGGTACTTACAACGTGACGCATCTGGAAGATGCGTCACGTTGTAAAGCCCTGCGCCACATGTAGGCGATCCTGAGCAGGGGAGGGTGTTCCGGAGCAGGAACGCCTCCTAAAAGTGGCTGAGTGAAATCTACAAGATTTCACTCAGTCACTTTTAGGCCGATGCTGCGTCAAAACCCTGCGCCTGCCTGAGGCAGGCGTAGGGATTGACGCAGCATTAGCAAGATAGGGCCCCCCAGAGCATTGATGGAGCTGCGTCGCGCTTGCGACGCAACTTCAGAAATGCGCCACTTTTACAGCACAGATGCGTCACGCATCTGTGCCGTTTTTGCCCCATGGTGCGCCGCATTGTAAATGCGGCACATCCATGGTGGCGGAGCTGTGGCGCACAATAACTGGCGCATCCCTGCTGATATGCAGGGATGCGCCAGTTATTGTAAATATGCCCCAAAGTGATGCAAAAGTAGCGCAAGGGGCTTGTAAATCTGCCCCTAAATTCATAGGGAATATTTCTGAACATGAATACAGAGGTGGGCATGAGACAAGGACTATGATCTATGCATTCTGTATTGGTGTAAGAAAATAATCAAAGTACTCACTGAATTAATCTTTATACCGTATTGGTCTATAGCAGAGAAACAATGTACGAAAAATCTGCAATGGGAAGCAATAAACAAAACAAATATGAACAATCACATTGCCACAGTACTAAAATAAACAGTGCCAAATGCTAGAAGTGTACCCATACATTTGGAAGCTTTTGATAAAGTGCACACAGTGACTGAATCGCTTATCAAAAAACAACACACGCACTACTGTTTAAAGAGTCTCACTTTCCGTTAAAAATGAAACGACAACCACCACAGACCACGACTTACCGGGACTCGAGTACAGCAGTGAGAAATCGACAGAGTGCAGGTGCAGTAGAGAGCGAAGGACCGTGTACAAAGGCGCAGGGGTTGAGCACTTCTGGCAAAAAAGACCCAGAAGAACTGTCAGTTAACAGATGAGGCGCTATATTAAAATAGTGAAAAGTGTGAACAAATAATAGTTTTGGTAGCAACAATAAATGCTTCGTGGGACTTGCAAAGACTATTATTGTATTTTTAAAAGCATAATAATGAAGTAATCAATATTTTGCATGATTTGATTTGATTTTGATATTTCTATAGTGCGCAAAATGCTCTTGTGAGTCTTGGCGTTGACATCATCCTGACATTTAACCCTAAACCAAAGGCAAAAAGAAAATAAACTATAAATGTTTGTGAGTGATTCAACAAGCAAATGTAGTTAGGTGAAATATATAGTGACTAGAGAATACGCAGTTGAAAATGGCCTACACAGTTGAGAACAACATATTGTAGGGGTGGGCCATAATTACTCCGCATAACATGGGTTAAGGCATATGCAAATGAAAAAGGGTTGTAATGCGGGAATACATTAGTATATCGTTATTTGTCCAATGATTACACTAATTAATCACTAGCGATGTCTGCACGATTTCTACATATTTATTTTAAAACAATTCAATTAAGCTTATAATCCTTCACTCCTGAATTGTATACCTGGGTTCTCCAGTGTTGTCAAACATTAAACATACACAAAATACACCAAATAAGCAGCACATGTATAAGGGACAGTTAACACAGAAAATGTACACATACATAAAACATATATCAAAAGGCTTCAACACCTAGGGGGCCGATTCTGATCCTGGACTTTTATTCTACATAAAAATCGGATCCGTATTTTTTTCCATACAAATCGTACAACTCCCTTCCAACCCGTGTAGTATGATTAATACGGTAAAAATACATAGAGATCAGCCCGATCCTTACAAATCGTATCGGGAAAAGCTGTACGACACAGACTTGTAAAAAAGACCATACAATTTGTAAAAAGGCTGTACAGCCCATCAAGTACAATTCGTACCGGGTTGTCAGCAAGCGATTTGTATGGAAAATGGCCTGTATACGGGGCACGACTCGTACCGGGCTACGAAGCGAACCCCTATACGCCTCGTACCCTGGTATGACTCATTCTGGGGGTATGACTCGTACCGGGGTACGGGTCGTATAGGGGTATGAGGCGTACAGGGGTCCCCCCACATGCGAGGCGAGCGTACCCCAACATCGTGCATGTACGCACCGTACCCCACTTTCCGTGTCATCGGTACGCACCGTACATACGCACCGTACCCCTGTTTTCATGGGGTGTACGACGCGTACATGGGGGGTCCATCTCGTACTGTTTTCGGGGCGTTCAATGTTTTCCCGGCACTTGTTGGCTCCTGTAAAAAAAGAGCCGTACGGAGTACCGTTTGTACGAATCATACTTGACGGGTTGTAAACTGCTGCCGGGAATACATGTGAACGTCGCGTACAGGGCAATCCGAATCGGAATTGCTTGTATATACGAGTTGTATGGTCTTTTTTACAATTTGTATGGAGAGCGTTTATTTGTACGGATCGTACTTCCTAGGTTGTAGGGGAATCCTTCCAAGTACGAGTTGTATGGGGAAAACGCTCCATACCACGATTTGTACAGCGTTTCTCCAGGATCGGAATCGGCCCCCTACTAATGTACCAACTAGGAAGTTTCTTTCTTCAGTCTTCCTGTTGCTTTAATCAATTATGATTGTGTAGTTTACTTTTCACTCAATACAGAGTGGAGATAGTCTGTGGCTTATACACACACGAGGAAACGTTTTCTCCTCTATATTCTTAAATATGTATCCAAATGTCTTTTGCAAATTGAATAGAGGTTATAGAGACTCCTCCAATAGAAGTATTGACGCGTTTCGGCCCAGAAATTGCAGGCCTCTTCAGGACAGAAGAAAGACGAAAGACGAAAGAAGAAAGTCCCTATGGTAGGAGAGATGACGTAATCCTCTGGGATTTGCAATGCTTCTAAATTTGCAGAAATTGTGCAGAAATTGCCGGTGATTAATTAGTGTAATGATTAGAGAAACAACGATATACACATTTATTCCCGCATTGCAACCCTTTTTTATTTGCATATGCAGTTGAGAACGGGCTGGAGGTTAAGCTAAAAAAACTAAAGTCATCTCGCTAAAATGCCGCATTTTAAATCAACATAAATGGTATCTTAACGGAGGAACAATAGATGAGACATCGATGTACACCTATCTGGGTGTCAAGATGGACTCCAGGAACTCATTTGCACCACAAAGGGAAGCACTTAGTGGAAAAGCGCTAGCATTGAATTTTGATTTTTTAAGTTTGGCAAAAACACTCCTGGGTCATAACCTCCAACCACTGGCGGCGGTAATAAAGGTAAGATTGATACCATCCCCATCATATGGAGGTGAAATAATGTCAGTAGCAGAGGCTAGTCTACTTGGTCAAAAAACAACAAAAACCTATGAAAATGTTTTCTGGCTGTCGAGATTAGCATCACCTGTTTTCGCCAGGTTGGAATTTGCGCTAACCAGGCAAGATTATGCCAGGTTTGGAGCATTCATGAATTAAAGTCATAAGCTAAGAAAAGGCACCTGAAGGCTCATTAGCCAACCTTGTCTGGTCTGAAATTAACCTTAAAAGAGGAAATTATATGATCTACGGGCCTTATACACAACCACCCAAGTATTCAAAAGGACGGTAAACAAATCCATAATCCTGCAAAGCTGGATCGAGGACAAAGGATTATATGCCAAACGCTCACACAGATGGTTGGTGTTGAACTCTTACAATGTTCAAAAGGCCTCACTTCTGCTTGAGGCTGCCTACTCTTGTAAGGTTAAACAGAAATATCTGTCACCGAGGTTGGGAGAGATTCCCATCCTGGATTTTTTTTACAAAAATGACAGGAAAAGACCATCAGAGGGACATGGAATGCCATTTGTGCCATCAGTCAAATGAATCGTGATTGCACATTCTATGCATCTGCCCCCGACTAGACTACACACGAAGGACTCTGCTTAGGAAGGAATTCAAGACACTTGGAATTAGATTGTTGAGATCTGCCTTAATACAATCACTTGATCCTCAGGACGTAATCCTGAACATTCGTTTGGTGCAATTTATGGACACCTTCAAGGCCCTTGTCAAAGAGACATTTGCTACTCTTTCTGAGGATAAGGCCACCAGCTAAGTTAGGATACTGGGAGGAATGATGGAATGGCCGGGTTATTAGGGCACTGTTAGGGCAAGTTCAATCAGGCCCCTACTCCTCCCCACTGTTGCAGGGATTGCTAGTTCAGACCAGCAACACAAAGGGCCTATAGACATGCCACGCTGATAGGGGCTATGAGCTTTATGTAGCCCCCATCCTGTCTTATTGTTTCAGTGGCAACTAATAAAAATCTATTTTTCAGTTGCTTAGCACAATTTGCACTTTCTCCACCGTATAAGCACTCTGACACCTTACCAAAGTCCAATGAAAAGCTAGCATATAATGATCATTTGTAATGGCCCTGTCCTAAATCACTTCTTTGGTCAAATGTAATGAATTAGTTACTCTCAACGGCTCCAAGTTATATGGCAATTTATAGCATGCACTTTATGGCGAACTGTCGTTTAGATTCATAAAAGTTGTAGCCATCCCTCATACATCATGTGCGAAAACATAACTTGCAAAGATTTGGACTTCATGGTGGATTGCGATTTTATGTCTGCAGTAGTCATAGAGAACCCTTCATGGTCAAAACTTACTTATATGCTAATTTTAAGGGTATCTAGCTATGTAGCACTTCATTATACGCACTTCATGGCAAACTGTGTTTTTATATTTTTTTAAGTTGCAGAGTTTCCTCATGAACTACATGTGACACTCTTTTTAAAGATCAAGCACTTTGTGACAATTTTGTATGTTAGTCTACAAAAATTATAGTGATCCGTTATGTATTTGTTTTGTAAAGATTTTAATTAATCAAGCAAATAAAGATTTCAATTAAATTTCAATTGTAGTGACCAGAGTCTAATACTAACCCTGGGCGTAGTGGGGCTACGTGGAGCATCGCGTAGTGTGGCCAAATCTACGCACACTTGCGTGCTCCGCGTAGCCCCACTATGCGCCACCCGCCCTTATTTTAAAATAATTTTAAGTATTTTAAAAGTAAGAGAAAATGCCTTACCTGCGGTGCAGCGTCCCGAGGCTACCTCTTCCTGGTTCCTGGTTCACGGCAACTTCTTCTCACAAATGCGCATTCCCGAGAAATGCTTTAAGTTATTTTAAAATGAGGGCGGGCGGGAGGCGGGTGGCGGGCAGCTCTGCTCCGCCGTGGCGTGTGCGTAGCGCTGCCTGCTACGCCTACTTCGTGAACCGCGAAGCAGGCAGCGCTACGTACACTCCGCGGGCGGAGCGGAGCACTACGCCCACCATTATCTAATACTATCACAATACTCAATCTTCCAGATTATTTTTTTACTCCTATAGAGATTGAAGTTTTGAGCAAAGGATTATCATATGTATCAAAGCCATAAAAATGATTTTTTCATAACTCAAATTGAGCTCTCCATTTTTTTCAGATCAATCAATCTCAAATATTTTTTCTCTACTAGAGATACTGCACAACATCTCGATGTTCCTGGTACTCATTGCTTTTCCATGTTTTTTCCACCATCATCATCTATTTCTAAAGAGATTCTCATTTTTGAAAATGTGGTTTTGACTGAACTTAAAATAATCTTTGACAGTCGTAGATCTATCAAAGTTAATCTCTCTAAGAAAGAACACACCGCTTTTAAAAATGTATCCAAACTGGAAAAAGCTATCATAAAGCCAGCCGATGAGGGTGGGGGTATAGTCATTCACAATATCAAGGATTATGAGGAAGTAACCTTTAGTCAGCTACAAAACAGAGATCACTAGAAAAAACTCCAAACAGATCCTACTAACAAAATACAAAATAAATAATAAAATAAATAAAGACCTGATCATCAAATGAATCTTGGTTGAGTACTAAGGAATATGCATACCCTGATAAATCAAACTACTCAAGTCCAGCACTTTAAATGGTACTCAAGGTGCACAAAAATAGTTCCAAACTTCCAGGAAGGCCAATCGTAGTGATGGAGCAAGGACTCGTAGAAAAGAGACTTGCTTGTAAGTGATCCTCTAAGTCACTAACATGTTATTAAATATGTTTTGTGAAAAAACAATGCGCACCACACAAACACACAGGTTAGTGAAGCTTGCATATGTGTTTGCTAATGTTAACAACTCAAACAAATTACTAAAACCGCTTTAACAGGGAACTATTTAATGTGCCTGCATCAACTGCATCTATGCAATGTGACGAAAAATACGCTTGGAGGGAAATACTTACGCATGAGCAGAAGGCACTAAATGGAGTCTTAAAGACACGCGTGCATGGTATTTGCTTTGCTGAAGCGAAAAGGAGCTATTTTACTAATGCTAATGTGGGGAAAGTATTAATAAGTAAAGGGTAATTGAGTAGAGATGGGTGGTATACATTGAAATCATTTATTTTTTAAAGTAACATTTTTCTTTCTGACTTTGTCACTATTGTGCATTTGGGCCTCTCGTGTATAACTGAAGTAAGCTGAACCATGTGACAGCTGCGCATGACTATTGAGAGTGGACCCGGAAGGATGACACAGAGGTTGGAAGAGGGACAAGGTCGCAGAGTGCCTGAGCCTGAGAACAGTCGGTGAAAAGTTCAAATGAATGGATCCACATGTTAGATTTTTAACAAATGTTGCAGATGAAATATGAATGCAGGTGGGAAATGAAAATTATGAATAAAAATGAAGGGGACGGGTCTGTGAACAATAGGCTAACTGAATGAAGTGATATGTAAGCATGGTGTGATGATCTTCCCCCCTTGCCGGACCAATTAGATTTCGTACTTTTACGATATTGAAACTTTAGTGGGTGGTACATGAAGAACGAAAGGTATAATTGAGATAGTTTTCAGTTAGTTAGGCAGATTAAGATTTGCTGAATGCTGCAGAGCTCGGGATGCTGTCGTTGTAATGGGTGATGCTGATGCTGGGAGAGATGCTGTGAGATGCTGATGAAGAATCGAATGCAGAAGCAGAACTTTCTATCCTAATTTAATTGGGTTAGATAAGGAGATCTCGGAAGAATCTCGAGGAGGGAGAGAGTGTCAGAGAGGGGTGCGGTGCAATAGTCGGTTCTAGATAGGTCAACTATCCTGTCCTGAATCCTGTCCTGAAGTCTTTGTCTCCCGAACTGTCTCGGGGGACCCTTACCAGCCCTTTGGCCAGGGGGTTGGTCTTCACACCATTCTTGGTAAATATAACTTTGTGTATTTGCAGATGTTCTTTTCTCTCTGTCCTCTCCCTTTTCTGAGCATAAGTCATTGCAAGAGTTTGAAGTATGTGGTTGATGATTGATTAATTGAATTTTCTCTCCTATGAGTGATGGTGTCTGTACTGTATTTTCAAGTCGTTCATATGCATTTAATTTAGATAAAGACTTAAAACTATCCTGAGTCTGTTGTTATTTACTTCTAGGTATAGACAAGTTAGAGTCGTGTTCATTATCACCATCAATTAGTCCAACTAATGGTCCATTGACCGGGAGGAAAGAACTTTTTGATCATTGAGAGGTTAGTTAGGAATAATGAATAACTAATCCTGATATTGTGATCACACATATAAACTTTGACTCCAGCCGTTTACTCAATTGTGTGTTCATGGGCCCAGGTGAGTATGTGGTAGTATATTATCTGTTGTTGGTACGCCGCTGGATCAGTTTTCTGGTAGCAGAGTTATGGTTATTATTGACTAGTTTGGTGATAAATATTGATTATTAATTATTGATGCATGTTTAACAAAAAGTGTTAGCGTCTTGTTTTATGTTGTCTGGAAATTCCCGGGGAATGAATAGCGGGTGGTGACAGAAGCCTCACTGCAATGAGGTTACTCGTCTGTTGTATAGCACTGAGAAGCTATGCAGGGCTGGCAGTGTTAAATTAGGGAATATTTTGTATAAAAGTTGAGTGTGAGTGAAAGCAGAAGGTTTGCTGGTGAAACTTTGGTCTTATTTCCTAGTAAGGATAACACTGAAAGAGTAACAGCTTCTCTCGAGCTTGAATGAAGGGTAAACAGAGGTTTTTACTCGCAGTAGAAGAGAAGCAATTCTGAGACTCCAGAAGCAGTTGAAATCTATCCTTTGTTTAGTGGAACAGACAAAGTAGCGAATGTTTTTATGTTGTTATTAACGAAGAGTTTAATGAAAAATATTAAGAAACAAGTTTTCGTATTACCTTGTGAAGGGAGGGTCAGTCGGCGGAGTAGTGCTGACGTCACAGAGAGCTGCGCTGGGATTGGCTGAAACAGCGGGCGTGAGTCAGAAGCAGATTGTAAAGGAGGGGTCAGTAGTAAGGCGTAAAACTGATGTCACAAAAGGCCGCGCTGGCATTGGTCAGAACACGAACGTGAGCCTGAGTCTAATTGGTTGATTGAATAGAAGCTGCTTTAGGATTGGTCGACGAAAATGTGCATGTTGAACACTGATTTGACTGCTGGTGTGAGTCGCCCTGATAGAAGAGCTCAAGGGTTTGCGGATTATTGTTTCCTATATCGAGCATCTAGAATGTATGGAGAAAAATGTCATTAATAAAGAAAATTAAGAATTTCTTTAAGAAAGATAAGCCTGTGCTGACTAGAAAGGGAATTCCTATTCCGCCACCAAAGATGCCTGCCTCATTTATGATGATGAAAAGAGTATATCTTACCTGTGTATGGTTGGAAAATTGGATAGAATATACAAAAGGTGATGGTTGTGAGAAGTTGGCCTGATATGTAGTGCTCACTATTCTAGTGATCACTGTGTATCATTCCAAACAACCCTTATTGATGATTGGTTGCAAGTCAACCTTATAGACCAGCTATCCTAGTAGCGTGGATACGAGCAGTCTTAGGCTAAACTCTAGAGGGCGTGTTAAGCCAGCTGTTTACCATCACATATACCCCTTGAACACCAAGTGAAAGGACACCACACAAGTTGTTATGAAAATAAAAGGATATTTATTTATAACAAGACTACCCTGGCTCTTTATGAGTCAGGGAGCTAAGCACACTACAAAACTCTTAGGAAAATACTTCAGTTGCACAATTTACACAAATGCCCGAGGGGCACGAGAAACCATCTACACTAACAGTGAAATGCGAATGGTTAGAGTCTGGAAGTACTGATTCCGGAGTGTTCCGATCAGTGGGACTAAACGAAAAAGGAACTGGACACTTGTAGAGCGAACCTGCGATGGAGCACCGAGATGCTCGAGTTACCTAGCCCGGAGGCTGCGGCTGCGTGAAGTTCGGCAAGATGTCGGGAGTCCTCGTGTAGTCTCAGGAGCCTGAAAGAAGAAGTTGCTGGCAGGCGACCAGTGACGATGTTCAGAGCGATCCAAGCCTGGATCGGTGATGAAGGAAACCTGAAAGCAGAGGGGACTCAGTTCTCAACCGCTAGCCAGCGATCGTGTGGGTACCAGGGGGGTACCGGCTGAAGTCACCTCGACCAGGTGAGTGGGTGACGTCGGACTCGGCTGTTCCTCGGACCAGGAGGCGCGGCGGCGACCAGGATGGAGGGCGAGCTGTCCCACGAAGGTGTCTGCTGTCGATGATGCTGGGCCCAGGAAGGGGCAGCGGATCTTGGCAGTGGCAACCCAAGCGGGGGAGTCAAGATGGCGTCGGGAGTGGACCAGGAGGGTCCGTGGTACTCCTCTGTTGAAGGGGAGCAAGAGCCAGTCTGGAGCAACCAGACCGGTGATGCAAATAATCTTGGAGCGTCGTGAAGAGGGCCACAAGCCGGTCGGCAAGTGGTCGGACAACGCTGGGAACAGCAAGAAGCGGAAGGGCCCCCACGCAGATCTCGTGGATGCTGGGGAGACAGACTTCGATGCTGGAGCTGCTCAGGGTTTAGGGCTTCTCAAACCCTAGGTGCACTCACTCGAGGGTCCCTCGGTGGGCGTGCTAGATAAGCGTCGTGCAGGTTCTGAAGATAGCCGGTCCCGCAGGTCTCGTCACACCTACGACTCTCAGCTGGGCTGATGAGGTAGGTAAAAGGTCAGAGATGGCAGGGAACTCGGGTCTCGTCGAGCTGGGCAGTCTTGATCCGTAGGAGACGTACAGCAAACCGCAAGCGCTTAGGTGGTGCCTGCTGGTGCAGGGTGGCTACTCCTTAGCCACAAGGGAGAGTCTTCAGAAATAGTCAAGAGTTCCTTTCGTGGAAAGTGGTTCGTGATTCGGAGTTATCCGATTATCTGATTATCCAATTTGGGAAGGGGACTCGCTCCTACCTTTATTCTAAGAAAAGGGGCTGGCCCGTGACTAGGTTCTACCTATGGGTGGAGCCAGGAGGGGGGTGGTTACACCCCTATCCTTTGTCCGGCTTCGCGCCAGCTCAGGGGCTGGTGTGCCCCCGAAACTGGTTTGAGCCGGGCTATGCACAGTGAGCACCGGGGTGCCACTTGCAATCACCTTCCTTTCAGCCCTGCCTACCTGGGATACACAAACCCTGTCTGGGATGGTGCTAACACCGCCCTCGACAGGAAACCCTTTGTCCAAGCTCCCCTTGCTGGAAGGTCCCCCAGCAGCAGGAGGTCAGACTTGTGTCTGGTGGCAGCATCCATTTTGTGATGCTGAGGCTTGAGTCAACTTTAACCGGGGTTCAAGGTTACTTCCATGTCGTGTCCCTCTAAAAGGGGGGAATGCTAACCCCGTCGCCAGGACTGGCGAGGGGTTCGTATTCCCATTCGTATGACACCTTACTCGACATGTGTCGGTGATGTGATGCCAAAGTTAGCAAATAACCGCAAGGATTATAATGCATTAAAAGTAGTTGGCCCGCGTTACCATGGAACGGCTATTAGGACTTGGTTCCGCAAGCCGTCGACGGGCTCAGCTCGCGCCAGAGCACCGTCCCACATGATTCCCTGCACTCTGCCTTCAGGATTGATAAGGCCTGCTATAGGAGTGACTGATAGGAATCCATGTGTCCATTTTAGGGTTTAGGTGTAGGAATACTACACCTACAGCAACGGGTGATTACACCACGTGGCCCCAGCTGTCGTGCAGCCAGTTGTGTCAGATTTGGGCGGCCATTCCAGGGGTGGCATAATACATGCTTCAGCCCCTGGTAGGCCCTGGGTACACCGATGCCCTGGATACCTGTGGTATGCTGAGACAGGGACTGACAAGGCGGCCCAGTTCCAATTAGTGGATGCACCTAATGTACATGTGTGTTAATTTCGAGAGAGAACAGCTAGGCTGTGGGTCTGATTGGCAGGCCCACAGCCGGAGAAAGTCGTAAACCAATGAAGCAAAAGCAAAAAATCTGGGTGATCATAGGATTGCAGACCCTACTCTCCTACAATGGTGTTCTAGCTTTTCCTGAAAATGGTACGTTTAATGGGAGAATTCTCCAGAATTTGAGGATGAGGATGAATGATTTGGACCCAAGACCTAGGTTAACCCAGTATGAGGCTTTAGAAGAATGGGAGACTGAGTCATATGAATGAGAGAAATGCCGAGGTGGGAGATATAAAGGATTTTTCCCCCGATATTCGCATGAGTCACGTGAAGATCAGATGAAGCAATGGAGAAGAGCTATGGTATCAGAAGGTTTATACCCAGTGTTGATAGCTGAGGAACAGTCAGGAAGCAAGTGTAAGGAGAAAATGAAACATATGAATGTAACAGGATATGGTGAGTCAGATGATGAATTGCTGGAGGACATTTTAACTAAAAAACCCTCCACCGTATCAAGAAGGACCCAGTAGAGTCACCCCAAGTGCGCCGGTAATGGGAACACCCTTAATACATCAAATTTTACATGATACGCCAGTTAATAAGGTGCTTCAAGGCAAAGAGAGAGAAGCGTTAAGTAGAAATAGAGAGGAACTAATAAAGAAAATAGGTCAATTGAATTTAAACCCTGAAGCATTGACAGTACCAGTGACTATATGTCCTGTTATTCAATTATATGGAGATAAAATAAGTTGCCCAAAACCCCAAGCTGTAACAATTCCTTTGAATAAGCCCAGAAAAGAGATAGTAATATCTGATGATCAGGCCAGTGAGTGCGATTCAGTCATTTCATTACTGGACCTTCCAATAAGGGAACCTTGAGACCCCTAAAAGAATTACACCCGTAAGTTCGAAAGAAAGAAGGTCTGTGGTACCTTTAGGAACTAGAAGCTCGACAACAGTAACCCCAGAAGATTTGGAGAGATGGGCACAGGGAATAGAAAAACAAAGCTCACCACCAAAGATTTTAGATATTTACAAATTGAAAGTGGAATTAGAAGAAATTATAGCTGGAAATGTGGGAATAGATAGGTTGAATCTTTACAATGAGGAAGAGTTGTTGTTTATATGTAGGAGCATAACCAGAAATGCTAATTCATTTCATGAGAAATTGACAGAGTTTGCTTCAGAAATTGGAGTGGATATAGGGAGATCAAAATATTACAGAAACCATACAGAGTAGAATTTACTGATAACGATTTGGAGAATATGAAAGTGTCTGGAAGAAAACTACAGGTAAAAGAATTAATGAACATTTTGCAAAAGTGGGGAGACATTGACAAGTGGAGAACTAGGTGGACAAGATAGAAGGAGGAAGCACAGGCAAAGGAAGCGTCATCTGCATTCTTGTTAAAAGAATCAGAAAAGGCAGAAAGATTGTGTCCCATAAGGAAGGTACCTAGTGGTGGATATGTTCATGTTCCATGGAGCAGACAGGATATTTTGTCATTTACAAACAATTTCCCTATGTTGAGAGAGAAACCACTTGAATAGTAAAAACAGGTTGAAAGATTTGTGAAAGTTTTGAAGGTTCTTTTGAAGGATCTAGATGGTTTGTTTGACATAGTGGTACCTGCTGATTTATGGACAGAGTGTAAGACTACAGTTGATTGGCCAAGTGAGGAGTATCCAAGAGACTCGAAAACAGGAGCACCCTCAGATGGGGTGATGAAGAAATATCACCAAGTAATTACTTTTCTGAAAGGGAAAATCCCACCCAAAGAAACAGATTGGGTAAATATAGATAGAACAACTCAAGAGCCAAATGAGTCTGTACATGCATATTATGAGCGGTTGCTACAGGTGTTTAAGCAGTCTAGTGGCTTTGAGAACATTGGAGATAAGGATATGAGACATTTTGTGTATAAGTTTGTGTATGGTTTGAAACCGGAGATAATTCAGATGATTCAGCAGCACATGTTGTGCTGGCACAGCAAGCCGATCGACCACATTTTGAAATACGCAAAATATTGCAGGGATGACATTGAGGCGAGGCGTAGAAAACTAAAAGAGAAAATGATGTGGGCACAAGTGAAATTTGCAGAACAGCAGGAAAGTAAATTAACAACCCAAACTGATAGTCAAATAAAAGAGCAGAATCAGAATGATTAAGTAGCGAATGGTGGGAAATTAAGAGGACAAATGAATAGAGAGGAAGCAGTTTCCTTGTCATGCGTGTGGAAAGCTTGGACATTGGAAGAACGAGTGTAAAAGTATACAGAATAATAATGGGCCAACCCAAAATTTAAATCCACAGACGCAGAAGGAAGTGATTATGAATCAGCCGCAGCAAGTAGTTAATCCACAGTATCAGCTGGCACCAGCTCTGAAGCCAAACTTTGTGAGCCAACAAAAATACAGTGCGGACGCCGGATTTCAAGGAGGAAGTGGTAAGAAAAATTCTGTGGTTTCACAATATCTTTTACAGAATAATGATGACAAATTGAATTATTTGCAATGATGGTTGTCTGAGGGGGTAGGAAGAGGAGTGCGTGCTTGGCGTATCCTTGCCGGTAGATCAGTCAGGTCCATTTATTGATGGGAAAGTGGAAGGTAGTGATATCACTTTTCTATTGGACACTGGTGCTACCCGTTCTACTGTGAGAACAGCAGACATCCCATACCTACCCCTCTCGGGAGATTCCATCCAAGTTGTAGGAGTTTTAATTCAACAGGTTAGAACACCATTCACAAAGCCAGTTGAAGTGCACATTGGAAATTTTAAAGACATGCACAGATTCGTAGTTTGCGATTCCAGTCCAGTAAATCTATTAGGAAGGGATCTCCTGTGCAAAATGAATAGCACAATCTACTGCACACCAGATGGTGTTGCTTTCCAAACACCTGATGAAGATATTGTATATAAATGAATGCTTGCTAAACAAGGTACTGAAGTAGATGAGATGTATTAATTAATGACTGAAAATAAATTACCAGAGGAATTAAGAACCACAGTGAACCCAAAAGTGTGGGATTTTACAGGAAAAGCAATGCAATTGGGCTAATGTCAAATGTAGATCCAGTGAAAGGGACAGTAAAAGAAGGTGCGGTTTATCCAAACACACAAGTCCAGAAGTGAAAGCAGGAGTTGCTTCAGAAATTGACCGAATGATTAAACAAGGCATTTTAAAGGAAATAATGAGTAGCCCTTGTAATTCGCTAATAATGGGACTTAAAAAGCCTAGCGGAAAATACAGAATAGTGCAGGATCTGAGAAAGATCAACAAAATTGTAGTGCCTTGTTGCCCTGTAGTACCCAATCCAGCAGTGATTCTTTGTCAGATACCCTGGAATGCGGGCTGGTTTACAGTAATTGATTTGTGCCAAGCCTTTTTCTCTATTCCTTTGCACCCAGACAGCCAGTATTTATTTGCATTTAAGTTCGAAGACCTTATCTTGGCATGGTGCCGAGTTCCTCAAGGGTATACAGAAAGCCCCTCCATTTTTAACCAGATCCTGAAAAAGTGTCTGGAGAAATTAGTCATGCGCAGAAATTCAGTCCTGGTACAATACATTGATGACCTACTAGTGGCATCAAAATCACGAGAAGATTGTGTCACTGACTCAATTGCGTTACTGAACCATTTAGGCAACGGAGGACATGAGGTGTCTCCAGAAAAATTGCAATTTTGTCGACAAGAAGTTAGGTATTTAGGCCACAAAATAGAAAGAGGAGTTAGACAAGTGACCCCAGAGAGAATTAAGATAATCAAGCAAATGCAGTTACCGCAGACACAAAGGGAGATAAGAATGTTTCTCGGAGTAGTTGGGTAGTGCAGGCAGTGGATTGTTGGCAAAACCATTGATTCAGTTAACTCGAAAAACAGCAAAGGACCCAATTGTCTGGAATGATGAGTGAGTGGAAGCATTTGCAAAATTGTGGAATTGTCTGTGTGAGGCCCCTGCATTAGGCATGCCTGATTATACGAAAGAATTTGCACTGTTCTGTTGTGAAAGAGAAAGTTACGCACTTTCAGTTTTGACTCAAAGACATGGATTAAGCCGCTGTCCAGTGGCATATTTTTCTGCTACCTTGGATCCTGTGGCTTCAGCTTTACCTGGCTGCTTAAAAGCAGTAGCTGCTACTTGGCTACTTGTATGAGTCTGGAGCAAAGTGAGTCAATTGTGATGGGACATCCAGTCAAGGTTTATGTCCCACATTCAGTCGCGATTCTTTTAACAAGAACTCGAACACAGCACCTTACTCCTAGTTGGATGACTAAGTATGAAAGAGTGATTCTGGGAGCAGAAAATGTGACAGTGATTAGGTGTACAATGGTCAATCCTGCCACATTATTGCCAGACCCATGTTGTGAAGAAGTGAAAGATGAAGGGGATCATGATTGCTTGGATGTGACTGAGATGTGTACCAAGCCCCTTCCTGACATAAAAGGAGAACCCCTGAAAGAGCCAGATCATGAACTATTTCTAGATGCCTCATGCCTGAGAATAGAGGGAGGAGGACTCAGTGCAGCATACGCTGTATTCAAGGTATCTGGGGATATTGAAGCATCCTGTTTACCGGGAGTCAAGTCTGCACAAGTAGCCAAATTGGTGGCCTTAACAAAGGCATGCAAAATTAGGAATAATTGGAGAATAACCATATTCACTGATAGTCAATATGGTTTCGGGGTTGTGCACGGCTTTGGCCAGCTCTGGATGCAGAGGGGATTTCTGACTTCTTCAGGATCTCCCATCAGAAATGGTAAACAGGTGAAAGAATTGTTGGAAGCAATACAATTGCCAAAAGAAATAGCAGTGGTCAGGTGTGCTGCCCACTAGTCATGAAATGACTATGTGACGGCAGGTAACAGATACGCTGACCAAATTGCTCAATATTGTGCAAGAAATAACATGGCATTAAACAGGAAAATTGAAACAAGTGAAATCAGCTGCCAACTTATGTTTTTCTCAGCTCTAGAGACATGGGATGAGGTTAGACATTTGCAGGTTGAAGTTGAGCGAAAAGGAAATTTTGATAAAATCAGGTTGTGAAAGAAGGACAGAGGATGATGTATGGGTGTACACTGATGGCAGACCAGTAATGCCAGACTGCCTACTTTCTCAAATGGCAATAATGTATCATGAGGACACACATGTTGGTAAGGATGCCATGATCAGACTATTCAGACATAATTGGTACAATCCAAAGTTTAGGGTCGTCACAGAGAGCCTTTGCCAAAGATGCTTAATTTGTCAGCAGCAAAATCCAAGCAGGAAAACAGTGGTCAGTTAGGGAAAAATTGGAAAGGGAGAAGGACTATTCACGAGATTTCAGCTTGACTTCATAGAATTGCCTCAAAGCAACGGAATGAAGTATGTCCTTGTCATAGTGTGCTTGTTTTCACAATGGGTGAAAGCATACCCCACAAGAAGAAATGATAGCTTTACAGTTGCTAAACTACTGTTGAGGGAGTCGATACTTCGTTTTGGTTTCCCATTCACTTTGGAATCAGATAGAGGACCTCATTTTAATAATGAGTTAATTCGATTAATCTGTGAAGCATTCAAAATTGAATAAAAACAATACTGTGAATACTGCCCAGAGGCTTCTGGAGTGGGTGAGCAATGAAATGGCACAATCAAATCAAGGTTAGGGAAAGTGTGTGCATCCACATCACTGAAATGGCCAGGTGCATTGCCTCTTGTGTTGATGGGACTCCGAAATATACCTGACAGGAAAACAGGGTTGAGTCCACATGAGATTCTCATTGGAAGGGCAATGAGACAAGCATTTATTCCTGGATATAAATTGATGAATATAACAGATGATCTGGTATTGGACTATTGCAAAGGATTGGCTGACCTAGTGCGTTCTGTCTCTCACCCGGTTGGAGAAAACGCAGTTGCCAGGCAGCCAATGCAAGTGCATGATTTGAATTCTGGAGACTGGGTGGTAGTGAAGAAACACACCAGAAAGTCGTGTTTAGCACCCAGGTGGGATAAACCACATCAAGTCATACTGGTCACTACTAAAGCAGTGAAGTGTGCAGGTTTACCCAATTGGATTCATGCAAGTCATACCAAAAGAGTTCCAGGCCCCACTGAAGAAGAACAACGACTGACTGAACTAGTTGAAACAGCTGAAGGTTGTGAAGTCGAAGATTCTGAAGTGATAGATGACGAACAACCGAGCACAAGTCAGGGGGAATGGATACCAGTGATTGATACACCTGAGGTTGTTATTCAAACAAGAAGAAGAACAAGATTAGAGAGACAGGAAAATTGTCAGGATCAGATCGGTGTAGAAGAACACGCTCAGGAAGAAGTGAACAGTGCTACTCGAAACCCTGAGAAGGACCAGACAGGGAAAGAAGAACATACTCAGGCAAACAGAACTATTCAAAGATCTGAGCAGGGACAGACAGAAAAATAAGAACACATTCAGGCAGCAGAAGAACAAATTGTAGTCGGGCCGGACTTGCTACCGGGCATTTTAGTGTGCTGCCAAGCTGGGGGCTGATTTCGTTGATGGGGACCCGTGTGTGCTTAAAACCATTTGTTTTGCTTTGTTTATTTAGAAACACACGCAGGTCCCCATCAACGAAATCAGCCCCCACCGCAGTGAAATCAGCCCCCAGGTTGGCAGAACAACAAAAAAATGCCCGGTAGCCAGTCCGGTCCCGATTGTAGTAAGACCTGAACAGAACCAGTTAGGAGAAGAAGAACAAGTTTGGGCAGAAGAAGGAAATCAATTTGAAATAAGACCCAAACAGGATCAGATAGACGAAAAAGAGCAGGTTCAGGTGAATGAATCAAGACCTGAACAGGAAGAGGTAGAGAGTGATTCAGAAGAAGAAGAACGGATTGTGCCTAGACACCCTGAAAAAAAAAGAAATTAAGAAAAAAACGGAGAGGGTGAAAGTGCAGTTCAAATTAAAAGGGTCAGAAAAGGTGATAGCTGGCCAGGTGGAGTGAAAATATTTAGATACTAAGGGCCTCATGTACGTAGCCCAATACCGGTCGGTAACGGCCGATTTTCGGTAATTATACCGTTACCGACCGGTATTTAGGCTGTTGACATGTAGGGGGCTCATTTCTGTATTCGGTAATTTACCAAATCGGTAAAATTACCGAATCGGTAATTTTACCGATTCGGTAAATACCGAATACAGTAATGAGATGTAGGGGGACTGTGTGGTGGGTGTGGGGATTCGTTATTTACCACCAACTAATAGTTGGTGGTAAATGACGAATAGGTGTGAAAATGCATTTTTGTGCACTGTGAAGTGTGCAATGTGGCAGACATACATGCCCCTAGGGCATGTATGTGCGCCACATGTGCACACATGGAAGAATCAGGGGTGCAACAGGGTGTCAATGTGACACCCTGCCACCCTTGGATGTGCTCCCCCCATTACCGAATCGGTATTTACCGATTCGGTAATGAGGCATACCTTCCCATTGATTCAATCAATGGGAAGGTATGCCTCATTACCGAATCGGTAAATACTGATTCGGTAATTACCGACTTACTCCGATTCGGTAACATTTACCTAATTTTTACCTACATACACTTTACCGATTCTTAAATACCGAATCGGTAAGATTCGGTATTTAAGAATCGGTAAAGTGTATGCCACCTACATATGGCCCTATCTGAGAAAAACAAGAGAAAAACCTGAGCAAGTGAATGAGGTTACTAGTCAAACTAAGGCTAAACAGTTGATTGTGAAAAACACTAAAAGATGCCCAGGACTGAGAATTTCGAACAACAAATTCAAGGGCCCTTAGTGGACCTATGTAATTTTAGAAGAATTTGAAAATTTAGATTTGAGTGAAGAGACAGAAGAAGTAGATGCTGCACAGATTGATGAAGGGAAAGTGAAGCCACATTGAAAACAAGAGTTTGAACTTATAAGTGAAGAAAGGAAAAGAAGAGAAATCTTCTTAGACTAAAATGGCTAAAAACGAAGTCTCTGAGCGACCAAAACGAAGTTTTAAACGAAGATGCTGTAGAGCTTGCATATGTTGCATTTTATTACAGATCTCAGTATGGCTATTTCTAACAGTTGTTTCATGATAACAAAAAAGAAGAATGATATAGATACTAATGAGAAAACAGCTACCATGAAAGGATATAGAGTACAATCAGAAGCAGCAGATGAGACAGATTTACATCACACAGTATTAGACAATGATACATCTTTAAACGTTTTCACGAAATTGTTGTTTCAGTATGTAGGTACAATGGATATTAGTGATTGTTACGTTTGTATGAAATTACCAGCTTCAGTGTCAGAAGGAGTTACATACCATCATTTACCTTTAACATATGGTATTTCATGTAGTGTACTAGCAAGTCTGTTTTATAAAACCGGAAAACTTCAGTATTAATATTGAAACTAAGATGTAGTATTTTCAGAACTTTCTATTCGAAAGAATATTAATCCAGTACTTAGTAGTCCAGATGCATAGTTTATGGGTGAATTTTTCCTATCAATGAAGTCAATAGATATAGTAAAGGCACACAAGAATAACTTAACATGTACATTACGTGAAGAATAGAACGTGTTTTTAAATTTAGTTGAAGAAAGGAGACAGGATTTTAGAAAGAAAGCTGCTGAACAGAAAACCCATGTGCCTCCATGGGCTGAGAAAGAGGGAATTTATACTGCTGGCGAAGCTCATGCTGCGATTTCCCTAGACTTTGTGAAGAAAGGGAAAACCGGCCTCCATAGATTAAAGACAGATTATAATAACGTATTTATTTGTTCCAGTGAATGTGAAAATAACTTCCTAATTTTGGGAGGTTGGGGACTAAATGGGGGAACTACGTGTGTGGAAATAATGCTTACTATAAGTTACCTGCACGGTGGTATGGAGGCTGCTACTTTGGGATGGAGAGGTGTGGCTCACTGGTTAGAGGCGGCAGACCCGTAAGCAGAGAATCGGCCAGGGACCAGGGTTCAATTCCCGACGCGGCAGGGTCGTGGACCAGGGTCAAAACGGACTCGATAATTCTCGCCTCGGTACCTACTCTAACCAGGAACACACTCGGCAACTCTGGGCATTAAGCTTGCCTCATCTCTACAACGGCCCCCCACAGACGCCGGGGATGCCTGGTTTCACCTAGGAGATACCCAGAAAGGGACCATCTCACAGGGATAGCCAGGACGGATTCCCTAGCGGTCTATAGCGCTGGGACACTTCCGAGTAGCTGTGCGCTGAATAAATTAAAATAACATAACATAGTACTTCCGAAAATGTTTCATGTAAAAGGAATCACTGGAAACAATGAAAACACTAATGGACTAACACGAAGAAAGAGAGCTAGTTTTTCAGAATTAGTAGGTGATATATTTGGTGCACTGATACCTTCAGTGGGAGTCATTCTGAATTCACATAGAATTTGTAAATTGTCAACAGTGGTTGATTGTCTCTCGACCGATACTGCTGGGGGTTTCTTGATGATTGATACGGAGATGGTTGCGATTAGGTCTGTGGTTTTACAAAACTGACTTGTGCTTGATATCTTATTGCCAAAAGAGGGCGGAGTCTGTAAAATGCTCAAAGTGCAACATTGTTGCACTTACATTCCTGACAAAAGTAAGGAAATTAGGGGATATAGTAAGAATATTACAAAACTTCATGAAGATTTGAAACCACTTGAGGTTGACAATGTATGGGAAAGACTAACAAAAAGTATTTCTTCAATAGGGACTCGGTTTTCTGATTTATGGAAAAGTATTTTAGGTCAAATAATTCTTCCAATAGTTGGAATAACAATAATAGTTTTAACAATAATGATTTGGTGTAAGTGTTGCAGAAACAAAGGAAAGGGAAGGAAATATGAAGTAATGGGAAAGGAAAGAAAAAAAGAAGAATACGATGAGATACAGATGGAGGAAATGAAAGGAAAATATATAAAAAGATGAGAGACTTAGAGAGCAAAGATGAAGATGAGAAGGCAAAAGAGGAAAATGAAAATGAGTACTGAAAGTTGGCATCTGATTAGGGATGGGTAATTTTGTGATGGCTTAAAAATGCCATCAGAGAGGGGATTGATGGAGCAAGGACTCGTAGGAAAGAGACTTGCTTGTAAGCGATCCGCTCCTTTAACTCACTAACATGTTATTAAATACGTTTTGTGAATAACCAATGCGCACCACACAAACACACGGGTTAGTTAAGCTTGCATATGTGTTTGCTAGGCACTAAAATTGAGTCTTAAAGACTTGCGTGCATGGCACCTGGTCAGCTGAAGCGAAAACAAGCTATTTTACTAATGCTAATGTGGGGAAAGTAATAATAAGTAAAGGGGAACAGAGTAGAGATGGGTGGTATACAGTGACACCATTTATTTTTTAAAGTATCATTTTTCTTTCTGACTTTGTCACTAGTGTGCATTTGGGCCTCTTGTGTATAACTGAAGTAAGCTGAACCATGTGGAAGCTGCGCATGACTATTGAGTGGAGTGGACCCGGAAGGATGACACAGAGTTTGGAAGAGGGACAAGGTCGCAGAGTGTCCGAGCCAGAGAACAGGCAGTGAAAAGTTCAAATGAATGGATCTACATGTTAGATTTTTAAGAAATGTTGCAGATGAAATATGAATGCTGGTGGGAAATAAAAATTATGAATACAAATTAAGGGGAGGGGTCTGTGAACAATGGGCTAACTGAATAAAGTGATATGTAAGCATGGTGTGATGATCTTCCCCCCCCTTGCCGGACCAATTTGATTTCGTACTTTTATAATTTTGAAACTTTAGTGGGTGGTATATGAAGAACAAAGGGTATAATTGAGACAGTTGTTAGTTAGTTAGGCAGATGAAGATTTGCTGAATGCTGCAGAGCTCGGGATGCTGTCGGTGTCGCGGGTGATGCTGATGCTGGGACAGATGCTGTGAGATGGTGATGAAGAATCGAAGGCAGAAGCAGAACTTTCTATCCTAATTTAATTGGGTTAGATAAGCAGATCGCGGAAGAATCTCGAGGAGGAAGAGAGTGTCAGAGAGGGGTGCGGCGCAATCGTCGGTTCTAGAGAGGTCAACTATCATGTCCTGAATCCTGTACTTAAGTCTTTGTCTCCTAAACTGTCCCGGGGGACCCTTACCAGCCCTTTGTGTATTTGCAGAAGTTCTTTTCTCTCTGTCCTCTCCCTTTTTTGAGCATAAATCATTGCAAGAGCTCCAATTATGTGGTTGATGATTGATTAATTGAATTTTCTGTCCTACGAGTGATGGTGTCTGTAGTGCATTTTCAAGTGGTTCACATGCATTTAATTTAGATAAAGGCTTAAAGACTTAAAACTTTCCTGTTTTTACTCTAGATTTGTCGGTAACCATGGACATAGAAAGTTTGTACACTAACATCCCACAGACACACTTTGTCCATTATTACAAAAATGTTAGAAAACTGACCAAAACCGAACCAAGTATATATATATATATCAACAACCATAAGGTGCCTGGTATGGAGGAAGCCCACAACAGGTAAGTTTTTGCAAAAAATCTTTACTTGAAGGGTACAACGAGGATTAAAGCTCACCAGCACAGGAGTAATGTCCAAGACGCCTGACGCGTTTCGTGTATGTCCACTTCTTCAGAGGCGATGGATTGATGAACTGTGAGGCACGGCAATTTCAGGCACTTATATATTAACTTTGTACTTCGCCTCTGTGGGCATGGCCACATTAATTCTGCAGTGGGCTGTCGTTGCCCCACATTCACAATGTTTATAGTAAAACCACAATGGGTAGTGCCGCAGAGCTTCCTTCCTTACTGACACTGAGTATCTCCAAACAAAAGGCACCCGTCCCTTCAACAGCGGCATCGATTGGCGTCGCTGCAGGGGTGCTTTGAGGCACCGTGGCTCCCTCCGCGGCTCCAGCGGGCCGCTTAACATCAATAACCAAAAGGTACCTGGTATGAAGGAAACCCACAACAGGTAAGTTTTTGGAAAAAAATCTTTACTTGGAGGGAATATATATATAGCATTGAAGTTTTAAACAGTGCAATAGAAACCTATAAATGTATTTGCCTCGATGGACATGTGAGGTGAGGAGAATAAAATAGAGAAAAACATTTGTACAATCATTAATTCAAATAGAAGTAGCCTAGGTTATAGTGTATCATACATTTAGGCTTGTTCTGGGTATTCTCAGTGTGACAGTGGGGGAAGCAGTCATCAAGCAGAAGTTACCGCGCGAGTACAGACCATCACGATGCGCCTAGTGAGAGAGTAAGGCTCTTCAACTAGAGTCTGGTAATGGATGAGCTTACAGACAGAGATACTCCGCAGGCTTGGGTGGGTAGAGTGATTGCCTGAATGAGGCTTCTAGGACATTTAATGAGCGGGTTACTGTGGATTAAAAGAGGAATTTGCTCATTAGGAAGGATGTTTCTTCTTTTTTGAATGTAGAAGTAGAAGAGATTTTCCTGATTCCTGATGGGAGCGAGTTCCATATTCTTGGTGCAGCTCCGGAGAAGGCTCTGTCGTATGTTTTTTCCTTACGGAAGAGTGGCGGTTTTAGAAGAAGAGCGCCGGTGCTCCGTGAGAGTCTGCTTCCTCCAGAAGTCGAGATTTTCTGTTCTAGGCACAGTGGGGTTTTGTGATAGATTACCTTATGAGTTATGCAGGCCATCTTTAGTTGAATTCTTGCTTCATGAGGCAGCCTGTTGAGAGCTTTCAGATTAGGGGTAATGTGGTCAAATATTTGAGACCCAGTTAAGAGTCTCGCGGCTGCATTAAGACAGGCTTTAAGCAGGGCTGTTGAGACTTTGGGTAGTCCTGATAGAGTGGTACATCCATATTCAAGCCTGCAGATGACTAACGACTGAACAGCAGTTTTGAGGTCTAGTGGTTCGATGTACGGTTTCATTTTTCTAAGGTAGCTGAGGTGAAAACGGGCATTTTTAGCATCAGGTTGGGTGTGATTGCATATCATGGTTCTTGTCTAGAGTGATTCCTAGCGACTTGGTGGGGTCCACCAGGGTCGGGGTACAGTTTAGTGCAGTGATTAGCTTAGTCCAATCCTTCCTAACTGTGGAGTTTTTTTGGGGGGGAGATTAGAAGGAATTCGGTTTTTTGAGAGTTTAGCATAAGGTGATTGTTTGTTTGCCAGTGGACGGTCTTTTTTAATGCTTGGCTCATCGTCTTAATTTCTTCCAGGGAAGTGCTCTTGATATATAGCTGAGTGTCGTCCGCATACATGTGGAAGGAGATGTTAGCCTGCTGTATTATTACGGTTAAGGGTTCGATATAGAGATTAAATAATGATGGGGATAGTGTTGAGCCTTGTGGTACTCCTAGTAGGTTAGGGGATGGTGTGGATAGATTTCGATTCACCAGGAATCTTTGCATTCTGTTGTCTAAGAAGGATTTAAACCATTTTAGGACCGATCCCGATAAATCCATCCTGTTCTCAAGTCTCTCGAGAATTTTGTCATGGTTAACAGTGTCAAAAGCAGATGAGAGGTCAAGTAGTATAAACATGTTTCATTACGGTCTAATGCTTGTAGGGCGTCATCCACAATATTGAGGATTGCTGTTTTGGTGGTGTGCCTCGAAGCCTGATTGGCAGGTTTCAAGCAGCTTGAATTCTATAATGTGTTGGTTAAGCTGTTGTTGAACACATTTTTCTATTACTTTGGCTAACATGGGAGTGTTGGTTGTCGGTCAGAAATTGCTTGGGTCCGAAGGGTTCTCGGTTGTTTTTTTTAGGATGGGGATGACTTGCCCGGTTTTTAGGCAATCCAGGATGGATCCTTGAGAGAGCGATGCATTGATTATTTTGGTCCAAATGGGGATGATAGTATGGTTGATAGCTGTCAGGCAAC
Source organism: Triturus cristatus (assembly GCF_964204655.1). NCBI lineage: Eukaryota > Metazoa > Chordata > Amphibia > Caudata > Salamandridae > Triturus > Triturus cristatus. Next base: position 650,839,059 of record NC_140590.1, read on the forward strand.
TCGACGGGAGGGCGTCGTTGTAGTGGTTGTTCGGTTTTATAGACAATAGGATTTTGGTGATGTCTCTATGTTCATAAAGTTTGAAGGAGGACTAGTGGGCTTTATTTTTGGATCCTGACAGAGTAGGTTGAGTTGGATGAATGATTGGAGATTTTTTAGGGGAAGCGGGGTTATCAGTCCCAGTCTTGAGTTCCTTCTCCAGGGAGGTGGCTTTAGCAGTAAAAAAGGAGGAGAATTCTTTGCTGCTTAAATGAGATTTCGATTGTCAAGGGTGCGGATTTGGCCAATTTGTTTGATTGCTGTTTTCGTATTTCGATTAGTTTGCTCAGTCTGTTTTTGGCGTTGTCAAGTTCTGATCGGAAGAAGGCTTTTTTAGATTTTAGGATACTCTTGTTGTAGGAGTTTCTGGACTTTCTTAGCAGTCTTAAGTGAGGGGATAAAGGATGTTGTCTCCATTGCCGTTCAGTTAGTCTGAGTTTGCGTGTTTCTTTGTTGAGAGAACCATTGAACAAAGGGTTTTTGTCTTTGTCCGGTATCCTTTTGAGTTTTGGTGGGGCTAGATCGTCAATAATTTTTGTCATTGTGGAATTGTAGTGTTCCGTGAGCTCGTTGCCGAATTCCATATTGGTAGCTTTGTATTGTGAAGGAACCACTGCATCTTTGTATGTAAGGAAATACCCAGTTCTGGCATCTATACGATCAAACTCCACCCAGTAGTCCAAAATCTCAAAGGCATATGCAGTATGTGCATTAATCACAAAAGTTACTGTACCCTCTGCATCGGAACACCTCCATCTTTGAGAAGCTGTGTAATTGCTCCGCAATAATTGACTATTGTAACAGGAAATGCCATGTTTAACAGGAGGTGCCATGTTTAAGGAAAAGATTTAAGTAAGTGGAAGGCCAGAGGCCTTTCCTAGCTGGGTAGGATAGCATCAGTGAAAATGATGCTACTACCTCAGATACTCTACATTAGGCAAACACTCATTCTAAACCCGCCACCACACCTGCTGTGCAAACTCCACCATATAGTGGAGTCCTACATTTGGAATGGGAAGAAATCCGGCATGGCTGGAATGCACACATACCTCTCCATGTCTGATGGAGACCAGGGCATTCCCAATCTTACTCATTATTACTTAGCTGCTCAGTTCCAATATACAGTTAAATGGAATAGACCACTCAGAGATGTTGCAGGAAATGTAAAATATGAACACACCACAGAAAATATAAATCATGCAGAAAATGTAAAACACGAGAACATATCATTGCAACAGACACAAGTAGAAAACACACAGTTGTACGTGATTCAAAATCAGTTTAGGCCCAAGTCTTGCACGTACAAGGGTAAGTTGAAAATTTTGCTTGTGGACACAATGGAATAAGTAACTTGAAAGGGTTTCAGTTAAAGGCCAACTCGAGTTTATCAAGCATGAAAATATTTATGGCTTCAGCACACAAGATCACCAGCACGCACTCCATGCTTCCAAATAGCTTGTAACCTGATTAGACAATGGGTGCAGGAAAAGTAAATCAGCTTGTAAAACACAAAGGTGTTAGGTTCACAATGATAAAGGCACGCTCTCAATTTAAATTACATTTACAGGGAATACACATGCATTTACGAGCAGAAAAAGGCTTCATTTGTTAAGCATTGTTGGAAGTGCAATAAAGAATGTGTAGAGGATTAGATCAGAGTTTGGGGTTTTGGGATCACAGGTCTTTGATTGTTTTCCCATCTTCAATCTATAACCTACAAGTCAATTATTATTTACTGTTTGTAATAAAGTTTAGTGAAAGATGAGTATAAAAAGAGCTGCTGTGAAGCAGCAATTTGAGAGAGACCAGCAGCCTGCCTGTGTGTAAGGAGGGTATTTCTCCCTGTCGCGACAGTCAGTAAAGAACTGTCTTTGCATTGAACAAGAGGAGTCTGTGTCGTTTTTAGGTCTCACCTAGAGTTGCAGCGCACATGCGTTGCTCGCGTAGCGAGATTTATTGGGGTAAAGTATTTTGTGTAGAGGGACTACTGTTACCGCCCATGCTTTCAATTGGGCAATGTTGATATTTATGTAAAACTTTCTGTTGTGATTGGTGTGCAGCGGGTTTTTGTTACCGCCCTATATTGTTTTTGACACGCCCTTGGGACAGCGAGTCTACGGCGTGTCTTGCTCACGCAGGCTGCACGCGCCAGTCGGCTCTCTGATTCGTTGGCAACTACCAAATAAGCACCGTGATTGGTGGACCGTGTCAACCAATCAGAGAGCCTACTGGCGTGTGCAGGCAGCGTGAGCAAGACACGCTGTAGACTCGCTGTCCCAAGGGCGTGTCGATGTTCAGCCTTCAGTTTCACATCGTGCAGTCTTGTACGCGAAGAGAACGAACCGTGGGGCTTTCACTCTAATAGGTTCTTTAAGGTTTACATTTCAGCTTCCCCATGGAGCTCCAAAACTACGGTCAACCACCAACAAAAGTGCAGTGGCGCGATTATCGTCACTAACGAAATGAAGGATAGGGTCTGGGGAAGGGGGCGGGGACCGAACATGACGTCAAATGCAAATACTTCCGCATAGTAACTGCCTGCCTAACGCAGTTGCTAAGGGAGGGGTTGAGCGCATTGAGCTATTCTGCGCTGGACCTAACCTGGAAGCCGTCACGCTGACCGTGGTCCCACCCGTCTCTTCTTTATATGCTGCTAGAGGAGGGTGGCGCTCGTATTAGCGCTTCAGGTTGCCCTACCTGCGGCGGCCAGAGGAGAGCGTAGAAGCGGATGGTGCGAGGCAGGAGAGGGGGACGGGAGGCAAGGGAAGAAGAAACTTAGAGGTGGCCACCCAGGGTCCAAGAGCGTTCAGGAGGATCTGGGGGAGGACCACCGGCTGCTGAAGGGGGCCGTAGATACCAGGATTATCATCTTCGAAGACAGCCAACAGCAAGCACCACAAGGTACATTTCCTACATCTCACCGTCAGTGTGACTATACCAGGCACCCATCTTCCTATTCACTGTTCACGTTCACAGCTGTTTTGCCACTAACTTTGACAGTTAATACCATTCCGCAGTTTTCCCAGTACAGGCATTAGCACGTTTTTTGCGACCAGTTCAATAGCATCAGGCTTTACGCTGATACCTGTGTAAAGGCATACACCCTCACAAGGATATTAACGTACGTGCACCACCTTCCGCGTAGACTCAGGGTAAATGTATCGGCCTTTAGACAGCAGACTGTATACATTAGCCCTCACACAGCAGTATTAAGTTATCAACCCACAAACAATAGTATGGACACCAACCCTCCAGGCACTATTATGAAGACTTCTGTTACCCACACTGAAATCCAGAGCCATATGTCCCAACCAAAAATAGTGCCCTTACAAAACTTTGCACATCATTGATGCCATATGTCAATTTTGCGAACACACCAGCCCTTTACAACAGTCCTGTTAACATGCCAGAGCCCCATACCACGAACACTAAGAATATAAGACTTTCACTTTTCTTCGGGCAGTGACGTCGTATACCGACATTCATCTATTGCTGCTGGCATTTACTACCCATTACTCATAAAAGAGGGAGGGGTCATGGTGGACTCATCTACAAGTGTGTATGTGATGAGGTCAAGGCTTCTGGGGAAGATTGGGGCATCAACTACAAGTGGATAACTCTGTGAAACAGACAGTGGAGGGGACACAGCATCTGGGTCTCTCAGTGTGTGAAAACCCACCTACGAAAAGTGACAACAAGATACCTGACAAGTGAAGGACTATGGCCACACAATACTACTGGAGAAAACGTCTTACCCTCAGTGACTCACTGGGTATCTAATGGAATTACAACAAGCATTTGCAATGCAATAGGTCTCGCATTTACGCGAGTTTGAGCTATTGGCATTGCAAATGACAATGCCTTTTATTTTTGTTTTCGTTTTTAAGACATAAATAAAAGGCATTGTAATTTATAATGCCAATTACTTAAACTCGTGTAAATGCGAGACCTATTGCATTGCAAATACTTGTTTCATTTTGACGGTTTCAAGTCACTCTGCAACAGTTGGCAAGCCAGCCTAAGAGATCCCTTTTTGCTCTCACCTGACTGCTGGTACCGGAAGACCGCCTAACCTAACTGCATTGATCATTGCACACTTTTTGATGAGGTAAGCAGACTCCGTGTTCCGCTGAAGTTTTGCCTGCACATGGAGGTTGGGGAGGATTTCGGGACTGCCGTCTTTTATAGGTGAGGACAGAGCAATTTACGATCCTTGATTGTATATTGATGTGTTTTTTTCTTGGCAATGCTAAATGCAGATGTATAGATAATGTAAATGTTGTAGACTTGTAAAGCGCACAGCTACCCCAGCAACGGGGCGTCCCGGCGCTGTAGACCGCTGGGGAACCCGTCCTGGCTATCCCTGTGAGATGGTCCCTTTCTGGGTATCTCCAAGACGAAACCAGGCATCCCCGGCGTCTGTGGGGGGCCGTTGTAGAGATGAGGCAAGCTTAATGCCCAGAGTTGCCGAGTGTGTTCCTGGTTAGAGTAGGTACCGAGGCGAGAATTATCTAGTCCGTTTTGACCCTGGTCCACGACCCTGCCGCGTCGGGAATTGAACCCTGGTCCCTGGCCGATTCTCTGCTTACGGGTCTGCCGCCTCTAACTAGTGAGCCACACCTCTCTATAATGTAAATAGAAGGCTGTAAGAAACATAAGGGGACTGCATACAAGATTGTGTATTGTGTACATGTGTTGTACAACAGTTAAGGCACCTACATAACTAGTTGACATATTATTTCCAATATAACGTTAGAAGTGGTCAGTTTGGGTAAAATGAAATTGGAAGGCACCAAAAAGTGTTTCACTGCTTGACACAGAAGGACAGTTGAAAAGCTGGTGTCACTAAGCTTTACCTCCAGGTACGATCTGAACACTCAAATTACTGTCCTAGACCTAATATCCAGAAGTCACTCCATGGTCTCAATGATGCCTGGTTTGAAAGGAATCCCCTCTGAAGTGTAGAGGGAAGTGGCCAGGGGTTGCTAGTTTCAACTACAGAGTAGAAAAGGAAATATTGATTATCGTTTAGAAGAAGTAGAAGCGCTCATATTGTTTATGCCAATGGTGAGTGCGTGTGTGTATGAATGAAACATGGCCACAGTATGAGGTTTGTTGTGCAATATCATGTAATCGCATAAATTGGTGAGACAGAATTGTATATTCCGATGTGCCCCGCTTAAGTGGTAGGACTAAAAGTTGACATTCTAATTTGCATTGCATGATTGCTAAGACATAATTGGACATTTTAATGTGCATTGCATAAATCGGTAAGACAGAATTGGATACTGTGATGTGCAAAGCATAATCAGTAAGACTAAAACTTGACATTCAAATTTGCATCGCATATTTGCTAAGACATAATTAGACATTTTTATGTGCATTGCATAAATTGGTAATACAGAATCGGATATTGCAATGTGCACCCCATAAGTGGCAGGACTAAAATTTGACGTTTTCAATTTGCATCACATAATTGCTTAGCCATAATTGGATGGTTTAATGAGCATCTCATACTTGGTAAGTAAATAATTATGTTTTAATGTGCATCTCATACTTGGTGAGACGAAACTGATGTTTTAATGTACATTGCGTACTTGGGAAGTCAAAATCTGATGTACCAATGTGCATCGCATACTTGTTGAGACAAAACCTGATGTTTTAATGTGCATTGTGTACTTGGTGGAACAAAAGCGGATGTTTTAATGTGTATCACATACTTGGTAAGGCAAAAATGATGCTTTAATGTACTTCGTGTACTTGGTGAGACGAAACTGATGTTTTAATGTACATTGCGTACTTGGGAAGTCAAAATCTGATGTACCAATGTGCATCGCATACTTGTTGAGACAAAACCTGATGTTTTAATGTGCATTGTGTACTTGGTGGAACAAAAGCGGATGTTTTAATGTGTATCACATACTTGGTAAGGCAAAAATGATGCTTTAATGTACTTCGTGTACTTGGTGAGACAAAACCTGATGTTTTAATGTGCATTTCAAACTTGGTAAGGCAAAATTAATGTTTTAATGTACATCACGTACTCGGTAAGACAAAACCAAGATTTTAATGTGCATCATGTTCTTAGTAAGACAAAAATGTTGCTTTAATATGCATCGCATATAGACGAGTAGGCTTAACGGCTAGGGCGGTAGACCTCAAATCTGGGGTACCGGGTTCGAGTCTCGTCAAGGACGCCCAACATCCTGTGATTCTGGGTAAATCACTTAATCTCCCCGTGCCTAAAAAAAATGAATGTGTCCTCATGTAACGCAACTGGTGCTCGTGTAAAGCGCTCTGATTCCCGATACCTTCTGGTCAAGTTTGCGCTATTTAAAACTCCGTAAAATAAAAAATTTAAATAAAAACAAAAAAATCACACACTTGGTAAGAAGAAGCCAGATGTTCTAAATGTGCATCGCATAATTTAGAATTTCCCTGATTGTTTGTTCTTTCTTTTTTTAAATACGTGTGTGTCATTTAAAAAGAGCAATACAATTTACCCAGATTGATAAACAAAATGGTTGTAAAAAGCACTAGAAACACATATCATCATGGAGACTCCCTTAGCACATATGCAGAAGACTTTTCCACATGATTGGAGACAATTGCAACAATATAACTTGGGGTTCTGTAAAGCCGCCCTAAACCATAAGTATCCCTGGTCAAAAGAGGGTACGTACAATGACACAACAATCCAGCATATTACTATACAGCTAAGAAGTAAATATGCAGGGACCAAACTACATTAGAGAGAAACTATTTGACCGTTATGGAAAGTTTTCTGCGATAAGTCTAAACACTCCTCAAAAGATGGTGCCTCTGGTAACCAGTCTGTTCCTCCACCTCCACACGATATCATGGGCACCTCTCACAAGGTACCTAGTATCTACCCACTGGTACAGCTACAAGAAGCCGCAGTAGGATTTGAGAACCCTAAAATTGAGACCCCTCTATAATCTCCAAGAGCCACCTCTAATATCACCCCACAAACACGAAAGCAATAAAACATGTGAGTACACCTAGGTAAAAAACGAGGGGAGGCAACTCCCAGTTTTCAGGACAACTAGAAGTGCAGTTTACGCTGCATTTATATCCAGCCTCTCCCCAGAAGGATAAAAGCAAAGCCCAGGAGATAGTGATGACCCATCATAGGTGGCATCAGCAACACTGAATTGATTGCAGAGAAGGGACACCACAGGAAGGGTAGTTAGGAAGCCTCTACCCCACAGTGAAGGGATGCAGATGATGAAAGATGGAGTGACTATGTGGATAGGGTTGCAGGTATGGTATGGTGGCCAGTATATCAAGGAAGAGATGGGGATCCTAAAAGGACCGGAGGCAGTATACCACCTTGGAAAAAGAAAGTGCTCATGTACGGCTATCACAAAGTGAGAGTAGGAGAGAGGCACGTGAAATACTAAGAGAGAGATTTCACAATGACTTTTCAAGACTGATTCAGGTAGGGGTTGGGAGAATAACAGATAGAATAAAATCGATACATAAGCAGGTGGATAGTATGGGTGAACTGCTTCAAACACCAAAAGCTAGACACCCTCCTATAATGTCGATATTCAAGAAAGAGCCATTGTTGATTTGGACCACACAAGGAATGCAAGTAGTTTGTCTAAACCTATTGATACAACAGAAAGAGACCAGGATGTGCTTCCTAGTGGTAAGAGAAATCCAGAGACAGAGCTCGGGCGATTGACACATGGCCAGCTAGACCCCAGGATGGGAGCTTATGAGGCCATGGGAGGATTGACACTACAATATAGACCCGTACACTAATTGAGCGTTCAATCAAGTTTGCGCAGCGCAGATCTCACTTCTAGTGAGATAGTCTCTGAAGGTGAGAATAGCTGGTACAATGTTGTGCCGTGTGTAGATAATTTGGTTGATTGGGCTGAGCGAATAGCTTCACAAATGAGCCCATGACCACAAGAAAGGTCCTTTGACCCACGTGATATGGCGAATGCTGAGGATTGCATTCTGTATTTTGAGGGAGACCCAGACTGGGATTACCCTGGCATGCTGAAATATTTGACTGTATGTAAGTACAAAGCCCATCGTTCAACCACTTCCTTACATCAAATACCCCTGATACGCAAGGGGACCTGCAAGTCAATTATTATTTACTTTTAGTAATAAAGTATTGTGAAAGATGTGTATAAAAAGAAATGCTTGTGAAGCAGCGATTTGAGAGACACCAGCAGCCTACCTGTGTGTAAGGTCCATCGCCCTGTCATGATAGTCATCAAAGAGCTGTCTTTGTATTGTCAAGAGGAGTCCATGTTGTTTTTTTAATTTTGACAGTTTCAAGTCACCCCGCAACAGAGAAAAACACTGGTGTTTTATTGATCAGGCCATCGCATGGGTACACATTGGGAACATCCTGTGGCTCCCGAGAAGCACCATACCATAGGGTTTTACATCTCACCAATCACTTGAGCAGCTGTGGCAGCATGGGATGGAAATATGGTGAAGAAAGGTCTGCCACTCCACATTAATCCCTTAACGCCCATCATGGGAGACTCTGCATTCTCCCAGCCAAAGCAACCTCAGAGTATCTCACTTGGCAAATGGCCAGTTGTAAATGAATCGGTGACCTGTTTGATAGTACAAGAGCACTGGGTTTCCCACAACTCCAAGCCAATTATGATCAGCCTGATTCCGAACATTGACACCACACAGCCATCAAGCACTGGGGCACTGAGCTTCCAATCCACCCACATGCATTCAGGCCGCTGACGAAATTTAAAAAAATTATCTACACCAATGCGGATGCCAAACACATAATTTCTGACGTTTAAATGTTCCTAAATACACAGTCTGACCCCACCAAATCCCCCGCCCAATGACGGAGGGAAGCTGATATGGATCACACCTTCAACCCCAAGGAATGGTCTGATATCCCAGATAGGGCTTGCACCGACAGCGCCGATGGCAAAAGAATCCCTATTGAAAACCACCCACTACTGGTACTACACACCGCCAGATTGGTGAAGTAGAAACCCCACACTTTTCTATATTGGGAGATCTGAATCTCCATTTTGATAATCAGAGTGCCCCGGCTGTATGTAATTTTCTTGCAGATCTTGAGGCCCTTCAGTTGTTCCAAAAAGTCTCTCAACCCACCCATATAGGAGGGCATATATTGGACCCTTTTTTTACAAATTTAACGGAAGCCTCAATTCTTTCCGTTTCACCCCTTGGATGGACGGACCACTTTCTTGTGGATATTCGGGTTCTGTCACCTGGAATTATTCCAATTCCCTCAGCCCGATTAATCCCTAGAAGACACTGGAGTAAGCTTAGGTTAGAGGATTTTCATCTTGCTCTGACTACTGATCCGCTTGAACATTTGGATGATGTTGAATTGGGCTATGACCAGTTCTGTAATTGGATTACCGGGGCGCTTGACTCCTTGATTCCCATTCTGACTAGTAAAATTAGTCCCAGAAAGTCTAACCCCTGGTATGACAGCGCACTACGTGCACTGAAAGGGAACTGTAGGCGTGCCGAGAGAGAATGGCGGAGATCTTATGACACGGCTAAGAAAGCGTTGTATCTGGCCTCAATTAAGATCTATCACCGTGCCATATGTAGAGCTTGTTCGACGTTCTACTCTCTGGAATTCCGTAGCAGCCCAAATCCATCTAAAACTATTTTCAAAGCTCTTAAGGATCTGCTGTCTAAGCGCACTACCTCTCCAGTTATGGCCTCTACCTCGCACTGTGAAGCCTTAGCATCTTTCTTTTTGGAGAAAGTGCAGGGCATCTATCGTGCTTTTCCTGGTACGGGACCCTACCAGAAGGCTTTGGTGGTTGTTCCTGCCTTTCCCATGCTGGATTCTCTTCCGCAGCTTCTACCTGAGGCTTTTGACATACTGGCTCAGAAGGTTAAATCTGGCTCACATTTGGATCCGATCTGTCCTGCTCTGTTTAGGAACCAGTCTTTTGTGGGACGCCCTACAGTTTGCTCCTTGATTAACATCTCGCTGGCTACGGGCACGGTCCCAATCAAATGGTTTCTCCTATTCTGAAGAAGCCAAGCCTGGACGCTTTAAGACCGGAGAACTACCGCCCCATCTCGTTGCTCCCTTGGCCGGCCAAGCTGATGGAAGCTCATGTTAATCAGGCTCTCACCGACCATCTCACCCGAGCTAACATTCTGGATGATACCCAGAATGGGTTCCGGGCTGGGCATAGCACGGAGATTGCCCTTCTCGCCATGGTTGAACATCTGCGTTCGGTGCTGGATCAGGGACAGACGGCGGCGCTAGTGCTGTTAGATCTGAGCGCCGCCTTTGATACTGTCTCGCACAGTATCCTTCTGCACCGTTTGGAGGAGATTGGCGTTACGGGGTCGGCCCTACAGTGGTTCCGTTCCTTTCTCGACGATCGGTCTTTTTGCGTTGCTACACCTCTATATCAGTCCAAATTCCATCCTCTGGACCTGGGGGTGCCGCAGGGATCCTCACTGAGTCCCACCTTATTTAATCTTTATGTTAGACCGCTGGCTGATGTCGTCAAACAATGGGGCATGTATATGGTCTCATATGCTGACGACACTCAGCTGGCGGTTACTATCAGTGGGGATGCCGATGTGGACGCCCCCAAGTTCCAGAACGGGCTGAGGGAGGTGGCTAGCTGGATGACTGCCAACTGTCTCCAGCTTAACGCTAAGAAGACCGAGGTTATGATCGTCGGGAAGGGAAGGGATCTCTGGGGGGACAGATGGTGGCCGCCGGAACTTGGTGTGGCTCCAACTCCGGTTATGGAGTTGAGAAATCTGGGAGTGTGATTGGACTCTACTCTCAGCTTTGTGGGGCACACCAAGAAAACCGCAGCATGCTGTTTTGGAGTCCTTCGGGGCTTAAGGCCTGTCCTTAAGTTTTTTGACCCCCCTACCAGGCAGATGGTGGTCCAGGCAACAGTTTTATCTCGCCTGGACTATGCCAGTTCGCTTCTGATAGGGAGTAATCAGGCAGAAATTGTTCGCCTTCAACGCGTTCAAAATGCCGCTGCTAGAGCCATTGTCGGCTTGCCTAGGTCATGCTCGGTTTCTAGCACTCTTCGAGCGTTACATTGGCTGCCGATTAAGTCGAGAATTCATTTTAAAGTTTTATGTCTGGCTTTTAAAATTTTGAAAGGATCTGCTCCCCAGATCCTTTCGAATCTCTTGTCCGGTTATGTACCGACCCGTTCGTTAAGATCTTCGGGTCAAGCGCTTGCAGTAGTCCCGAGGTTCAAGCTTTGCCGAGTTGGTGGGCGCTCTTTCCGGATAAAAGCTGCAGCGCTTTGGAACTCGCTTCCGTTTGAGCTCCGCGCAATTGATGATCTTCTGTTGTTTCGGAAATCATTAAAAACTTTCTTGTTTTAATTGTTCCCTCTGTCTCTGTTCTTCTGTGTTAGTGTCTGTTGTGTTATATCTTGTCACGCGCCAGGACGCCCCTTAGCTGGGGCAGCTGTGCGCGTTATAAATACTATTAACATAACATAACATAACACCCTGAACACCTGCTGGTGGAATTGTGGCTAAACAGGCACTCTCACCCACCTACTCTGGCGATGCCCTAAACTAAAGATATAGTCGGAGGAAGTAGTTAAAGACATTGTTAAATATTGACCATGGACATCCTCTGCTTCCCCAGCTATATTCTACTAGGACTGCCGAATCCCCTGACCTAACCTCTCGGCTCCGCCAGGGGAAATGCCATGACCCTGCTCTTTGTGCCACCAGATGAGTAATCCTAGCTAAATGGGGCACAGACACCGTGCCCACACACACAGATTGGCTGCACAAACTGTGAGACACAGTGGTTATGGAGAAGCTCACAGCTACCTTGAACATACACTTCCGCAATTTGACAAAATGCGGGGACCATGCATACAATTTCTTGCTCAAGACTTCTGAGAGTTCACCTGCCCCAATACCTCTGGGTGATTAGATTGACAGGAGGTGAGGCCCACAGTCGGTGAACAGACACAAACCTACTGAAAGAACAAAGAAGCACCCACCTAGGTGGGCCCTCCAACTAGACTCTGGGAGTCCAGTTGCCTATCCACTCACACTGTGGACGATGTGGACCCCCATACCCTACCAAGTTGGAGATCCTGCTGCCCTCTGCTTCCCCCACACCCCCAAATCCCCCAATTTCCCCCTTCCCTTTAACTCCTCCTCTCCCTTTTCCCTCATCTTCCTGTTCTACCTCACCAGCCACTGCATGTAGCTGAGAGTATGTGTTATACATAAAACCGGAATAAAGAGATTTAAACCATGAAACCCTGGTAAATCAGAAGTGGGAGAAACGGGTCAGCAAGCTGAACGATGCAGGGTGGCTATCTCCACACGCCTCAGACTGTCTCAATCAAATTATTTGCACCTCACCTATATGAGCCCTCTGCAGCTCCACTGTGCTGGTAAGACTCTCCGAGCTAATTGCATCCGTTGTTCCACGGTGGGCGTGACTATTTCCACGTGGTCCGGTCCTGCCCTGGTGTACTGTTGGAAGATAGAACAAGAACTTTCATCAGTCCTAGACCATCCACTGGAACTTCCCCTAAGGTCGTCCTGTTGGGTTTGCTGGAGGATTTGGGAGGACCGAGACTGGAACGCACGTTCATTGGAGTTGCAGGGTTGGTTGCCAAATGGGCCATTGCTTGGAACTAGAAATCCACAAACCCTATCACAGTGGCTGAATGGCGGGCAGGGGTGGACTGGTGTACTCGACAAGAGAGTCCCATCGACACAGCCCGCGGCTGGCCACAAAAGCATGGGAAGGTCTAGGGCAAATGGCAGGATTATCATGATATGAATAGGGGAGACTGACCAATTCTGTATATGATGTGTGGGTTTACTGTGACACAATTAAGCTGACTGTAGTTTGCAAATGTTTTTGGAAAACAGTAAGACTAGTCTATCCCCCCAAAAAATCGGGGCTAGATGAGCTAGTCAGTCATGGAAATGAGAAACCTAAGAGCTCTATACACCTATAATGAGAAATTGCAAGCTGCAAATTGCAAACTACTATTGGCTTAAAACCCAGGAATGGTTTAATATGTCTTGCATGATAAGTGAATGTTAAGGGAATGTTTGGCCTCTATGCCAACACATTACTGTGACCCCCCTATTACAACTCCCCAAACTTCCCTTCACCCTGAGTTCCTCTAAGACCGTAGGCGCAAAACACTTGTATATTGGCAGATATGGGAAAATATGCCATATTCTTAAAAAGAGAACAGTGGAAGAAGACAGTTCAGTCCCAGAGACAATGCCACATCTCTAGCTGTGTCTGAGCCCGCCTGCCATTCTAGCTTGACTGGGGACTGCAGCTTGTCACAGCATGAAGGAGAGCTGGCTGTGAGGCACATCTCTCTTGTTGTTAATACAAAGAATGAACTATCGTAGGACACATTATTGAAGAGTTCTGATTGTCTGGGTGCAGATCCACAAAAATATATGTTTATAGAATGCGTGACTTGTCATCGGGTAATTAGTGATGTGAGCAGAGGGCCCACATCTGTTAATATATCCTTCAAGGCATGACACTTAGCAGAACTGCATGGGACCTGTGACGTATGGATAGACTATTAAAATTATCTAGCCATGAGTAGCTCCATGAACAATAAGCATCCGAGACATGCACCTCTCTCACACAGAGCATGCCTTCCTTTATGAAGCATAACCCTGACAGGTAATTTGCCTTATTAGGAGTACCCCAGGATATTCGAGCAGCTGCCTGGAATATTCAAGCAAGAGGCAACAATTGTTGAAATGGACTGCCATTGACTTTTTTTTTAGATTTATATAGCGCAAACTCGACCCGAAGGTGTTGGAGCGCTTTCCATGAGCACCAGTTACGTTACACAAGGACACATTGATGACTGCACTCTTACATATACTTTGCGCTACAATATCCAATCGCTTTCTTTCCCTGGCACACACAAATGTATGGGGTAAGAACTGGCAAAGGAGTACGAATGGTCATGCTGTACCTGCTCTCGGGTGGCACATTTATTTGTCTTTTGTGCACCAAGTGTTTCAACTATACAGAAATGTTTTCCTTATGTTAAGGAACTATGCTTAACCCCTTCCATGCTGCGCAGATTCCGCCGCTGTGCTGACGGAATCTTGCGCGGGCGTGGTCATGACGGAACGGTTCCGTCATGAGCACAGCTCAACCGTGGCTCATGACGGAACCGTTCCGTCATGAGCACCGAAGGGGTTAAGGGTACTGTGGCTGATTCACAAGAGAGGAGTGTGTAACAAGTTCCATTTCCATTTCAGAATGGTCTCACAAAGCTATAGGTTAAGGGCTTTGGGATTTGATATCCCAGACCCACACCACGAGGCTGGGAAGGCCCACCCTGTGGCAAGGAGCAGTTGTCCATCTGAGATAGGCAGAAAACTCCCAGCATGAATAAATAAGTTAATGATAATTCATAGCACACACCAGGGAGTCAGCATCCAATAGAACTTCTTGCAGTTGCCAATGCTTGACCCAGTCTATTTGTATGGCATGAAACACAGATTGTGCTTTTCTAATTGCACACACTGCCAGCTGAATCCCCGCTAGCTGCTGGCAAAAATTTTAGACATGGATTTTGTGCTAGTGGAAGATGTCAATGTCCTCCATAGCAATGCTATGTTCTGTTGGTGTCTGTCAGTGTGCATCAGACCTGTTCCGGGAATGAGGCAATGGTGATTCAGAGGCTAGACCCATTCTGTTGGCTTCTGTGAAGAGACTGCTAGAGTAGGGTTAGTTGTAGCGACTGAACCCCAGCCGCACTAAAAGTTATTCATCAGTATAGGTTTGTTACCAATCTCCCACACCACCTCTATTCCTACAGTCTCTTCCACCTCTGGTCCTCTGGTGGCACACATAGCAAAAAGGTGACTAAAAACTTGGCAGTGCATGATACATTTCTTCATATGAACAAATGTAAAAAATGCAACGATCAGTGAAAATGCCTCTCAGAACATCACAGGAACCTATTTCTTTATGGGGCAGTTTGTATCTACCCCTTTTTAGGTTTCGCCTGCACAGCACTTGCACTGTGCTTGCGAAATCTATAGTATTTAATATTAACCTTTAAAGGGGCTTACATCCCAACCTTTCTTTTCGTTGGTTCCTGTGCTTGCTACTTCGTTTTTCTCTGTTTCTATTGGCTGTAGCATACTGTTTCCTGTTGTTCCTTGTGTGTTTCTCCTATCAGTCTCCTGTGGCTGAAGTACCCCTTTCATCCTCTTTGCTGGAACGTCTTTTAAGCATGTCAGCCCCTCTGCTGGGAAACCAACGCTCTGATCGCAACATGCACTCACCAGCCCCCCAGGGCCAAAGCAGGGACCCACCGTAGTGCTCCCTTCACAGTGAATCAACTCAAGTTTGTAGAAGCAGCCATCTGTATGCACAATGATGGGTTTTATTGCATGTCCTGGCCTCTTGTTTATTTTTATTACTCTCTTCGCCTCTTCACTTCTAACTCCTCCTGCTGCACTTTATTTATGGATCACTTATATAGCTTGCACAGTGTGTACAAGCATGTCAACGTGTATACATATACCTATGCTTTGCACAGTGCATGTCCCTACACATTGGTGTGCTGTTACCCAGAGTACACCCATGCATGCCCGCACATGACATATTTAAGCACCTGCCATGCTGGTCTGTCCACTTTATTTATGGACCACTTATATGGCTTGCACAGTGTGTGTTACAAGCACGTCGGTGTGCGCATTGTGCCACTTGGCAGGACTGACACAACTGAGCAAAGAAAGAAGGGTGCTGTTCTGGCCCGTGCAGTCCTTACCACACAAAGGCCTTCTCTTCCTATGTTTATTTACAATCAGTGACGTTGATCCTCTGCTGGAGAGGGCAGGCTGCAGGCTTCGTGTTAAGCCGCACCGCTCACAGCCCAAACCTCATTCTGCCCTTACTGAGTGAGCTAGCTGACCCTTCATCCTTGCAGCTTTATTAGTGTAACAGCTCCAGACCCACATGTACTTCTCCCAGCAGACCTGAATAAGGACTGTACTTTGTCCCAAGCTAAACTACGGCCGGCCTCTAGTATGCAGAGTAGAGCCACTCAAACCCTCGAACCCCGCAGACATCAATACTCAAGGGCTTGAGTGCTTCCAGTTCTGATGCAGACATCCACTCACGGCCTTTTGGGTCTAATAGTAATTCAGCACCGAGCACCTCTCTCCATTCACTCCCACTGACCCCTGCTCAGGTGGGCCGACAATGCTACAAAAACGATAACCCTTATTATTTAAAACCCTAAACTTTTTTTACACTAAATTACAAAAGTTCCCAAAAATCCAAGTGTGGAGAAAGCAGTCACAAACTCCCTTTCGCTGACGCTCAACTGTACATAGTCTAAACAGGGTCTTTCTACCTATAATTAAAAAAAATCCATTGTTCAACGATGGGAAAATCTGGGGAGAACGTTTTCCACTCCACAAATGGATGGTGACAACATAAATCTCTACATGATTCAAAGCATACATATTTTGACATTCCCCAAGTGAATCAAATTTGCCATTTTATACAATATGACAAACTGGTTTTTAATCCCTAGTCTGCAAATCCACCCCTCAGCTCAGACAGCTCTCAGCACTATCAGGATTTCCACTTTCAGTCTATGGATTTGTCCTCGTGCCTGATGGTTGAGTTTACAAGCAGACACTGGCTCACTTCTGTGGTCTCCTGCTTCTCAGTCCCTGTGCTGTGACAGAAATGTCTAATGTGTTTTTCCTGCTTGGAATGACCCCTCCACACCCCACTTCTGGTTGTTAATGCACTCGCTGAAGTCATTGGATGTTTAGTCTGCTAATACACATGCTATAAAGCACAACCTGCAACATGGAGATCACAAATTTGTGTTTTATAGATAGCTCAATGTCACTGCTTTTGTCATAGAGATTCTTTCATTAGTACAGACAACCCTAAGCAACTGCGTTACTTTTTAAATCCTGTCTTTGTTGTTCTTCAGGTCAAGCACTCTTAGCATATAATACCTACAAATTTGGATGTGTGACTCCGGCACCTTGTAATTAACATTGATGGTATGAAAAGCAAGAAACAAACTAAGAAATAAAGTAGTGAGTGCTTTATAAATAGTTATTGGTTGAATTACTCCTACTGATACTTCTGACATCCTTACAGTGCTTCCATATCTGTTAAATATAGCTGTTCCACAAAGTCAAAATGTGCTTCCAAACCATAATTTTTCTTTTAAGTGCTTGAGAAGTAACAACAAGCTCTCCATGGCATTGACATCAAGGTGTTTGGCAGGTAGATCCAAGCCAGGCTAAAACTCACACAAAAGGAAGGCTCATGTCCCTTTTGAGGATAGTCTTTGTGTTGGGCCCAGCTCGAAATGAGATGAGAATAAGAAACCTTCCCTCACATCTTGCAGGTTGCTTCTCCGAACACAAAGCAGCCAAAGTGCAGGTGCTGCAAAACGCACAGTGTCCCGGTGTCGGCAGCTTACACTAGGATAAATGTAACATATTTAATTGAGGCAGATCCTCAATCTTGTTCAATAAAGGCTGCTGCATCTGGCTGGATCCCTCTCATTTCTAACACTGGATGGAGGCTCTGCCAATGGTGCTCTGTGTGGCAGTTTGCTTGTACACTGGTGCCAGACGTTAAGCTGTTGAGCTCTGCTACTCCGTTCCTGCCTCAGTCTTGCCTCCTGTGTCTGAATCTTGAAAGACATAGATGCAGCAGGAAAGCTTGCCAGTTATGACTTAGTGATACTCTGAGGGCCATAGGATCAGAATCTGATATGGCAATGTACTCATCACCTGTTCCTGGCTATTTCAACCCTCTTTTAGACACCATTAAATTTCACAATGGTGTAATTCCGGAAAATAATCTGTTTATAAGGATCAACTTCCTTGCTTGGCTCATGAGACGTCACTCAAGGTATCACACCTAAGGCTTGTAATGTCACACAAACACCCAACAAGCTTGGAAATGTCACACATATGCAAACTGGAAACTTGGCAGCTATGTGTATACATACATTTATGCTTTGCACAGTGCGCGTCACAAGCATATCGGTGTGCTGTTACCCGGAGTATACACGTGCTTTACATATTTAAGCTCTGTCCAAGCCAGTCTGTGCACTTTTTTATGGATTACTTATATGGCTTGCAGAGTGTGTGTCACAAGCACGTTGGCGTATATATATACCTATGCTTTGCACAGTGCATGTCACAACACATCGGTGTGCTGTTAATCTGAGTACACCCGTGCATGCCCGCACATTACATATTTAAGCACTCGCTGCGCTGGTCCGTGCACTTTAGTTATGGACTTCTTATATGACTTGCAGAGTGTGTGTCACGAGCAGGTCTGCGTGAATCTATATATATATATATATTCACTGAAAAAACCTTAGGTTTCAGGGACGTTATAGTTAGCTGGACATTTCAGTCTTACAAAACTATAGAAATTCCACTGTTATAGCTAGTTCAGCTAACTATAACTCGCGCACCCGCAATGCACTCCTCGTGATGCCACATATTATATCATTCATGACATGGTCATTGACATCACTGATGACATCACTGATGACATCTCAAATGACTTCACTGATGACATCACTGGTGACATCATCCAGTGACTGTGTGTTTCTGTAAAGTTTAAATATGTTTTATATATTTTCCAAGGTGTATTGAATAATGAGTGGGTGTGTAAGTGTCTGGATGGAGGATTTAGTAGGTGCGTGACTGACTATATAAATGAGTGAATAAATGTGTCTTACTGAATGCAGGGGTTAGTGACTAAACTGTGTGAATGTCTGTATCAGTCTGTCTGTTGTTGTGTAAGCTGCTGCATGGGTTGGTCAGTAGCTACATGAGTGTCTATATAGGTTATTGATTGATTGTCTGAGTATTTGTATGGGAGACTGAGTGTGTGTGTGGGTGGGAGGTGTGTGACTTTGTGCATAGATGTGTAAGTGGTTGATTCACTGGGTGTATGGGTTCAAGAGTGCATGTGGAAACAGCTATATGGGTGGGTGAGTGTGTGTATGGGTGTGTTGGTGAGTGAATGGATGACTCAGTGGTACATGTCCTAGTAACTACATATGTAAAAGCCAGTGTATGTGAGAGTTGAAGTATATAAATGACTATACATGAGAGTCAGTGATTGTGATACTGGCTGTATGGATGAGTGTGCACTTGTATCAGGGATTTTATAAGAGAGTAAGTATGCGTTAGTATCTGTATGAATATGTGAGGTGGTGTGTGTATAATTGTACAGGTGAGTAAATGGGAGTTTGATTGATTCTTCGCATGACTGACTAGGTGTGTGAGTAACTGCATGAATGAGTGGCGGTGTGTGAGTGTCTGTAGAGGTGTATGAGTGCATATGATAGTGTTGTATTGATGAGTGACTGCATGTATGAGTGATTCTGTGGGTGAATGAGAGGATATGTGTGTAGACCTAGGAATCAGTGAGTGCGTATGTAGTAACTGCTATTGGTGTGTCGATGTTTTAGAAAATGGTAGTCTGTATTTTACAGTGGGGGTATCAAAGGTTATATTAGAGTGTGAGCAGGTGCATCAGATTTTCATGTGGATGATGTCATCAGTGATGTCATCAGTGATGTCATTTGAGATGTCATCAGTGATGTCATCAGTGATGTCACTGACCATGTCATGAATGATGTAATATGAGACGTCATGAGGAGTGCATTGCGGGTGCGCGAGTTATTGTTAGCTGAACTAACTATAACAGTGGAATTTCTATGGTTTTGTAGGAGGGAAATGTCCCGCTAACTATAACGTCCATGAAACCTATGTTTTTTCAGTGCATTTCTAAGGTTTTTTAAATGCTAATTTCTAACTATAACGTACCTGAAACCTATGTTTTTTTCAGCGAATTTCAATGTTTTTTTAAATGCTAATTTCTACCTATAACATCCCTATTAAGCCCCCTTGAATCCAGAAGGTCCCTGGTGGCCAAGTAGCCCACCAGGTACATCCAGTAAGTGCCACAGAGCTGCGTTGCAGAGAGGTGTTCTGAGGCAACGCCCCTTTTTACACCACATTGCAAACACGGCTTCTGGCACATTGCTGCTCAGAGGATGAAGTCCACTTGTGTCTTGAGGTCCTCAGGACACAAGAGGACCTCATCGCCCCACCAGCAGTGCACCGGAAGCCGCATTTGCAGAGTGGTGTAAAAAGGGGCATGGCCTCGGAGCACCTCTCTGCAACGCAGCCCTATGGCGTTTACAGGAGGTACCTGGTGGACTAGTTGGCCCCCAGGGACCCTCAGGATTGAAGGGTAATTAATCGCACCACAGAGCTCCGTTGCAGAGTGGTGTAAAAAGGAGGCGTGACCTTGGACCACCAATCTGCAAAGCAGCTCCCTGGCACTTACTGGAGGTACCTGGTGGGCTAGTTGTCCCCCAGGGACCCTTAGGATTGAAGGGGACTTAATCCCCCAACTTAAAACACACCACAGGGCGTGTTTGCACACTTGTCAAATCAGGCCACGCCCCTCCCTGCACCACTGTGCAAACGCGCCCCCTGGTGCGTTGTTAATTGGGGGATTAAATCCCATTGAGTCCTGAGGGTCCATGGGGTCCAACTAGCCCACCAGCTACCTCCACTAAGCGCCACAGAGCTGCGTTGCAGAGAGGTGTAAAAAGGGGCATGGCCTCGGACCAACTTTCTGCAAGGCAGCCCTGTGGCGCTTACTGGAGGCACCTGGTGGGCTAGTTGGCCCCCAAGGGACCCTCAGGATTGAAGGGGAATTAATTCTTCAACCTAAAAGGCACCACAGAGCGCGTTTGCAGAGTGTTGGTGGGAGAGGGCAGGGCATCCGGCGCGATGCCGGTCATTTTTTTTTAGAAGGGGGGCTGTGTGGCCCCCCTTCTTTTTCCATTTTTGTGGCCCTGGGGACTCAATCCCCCAGGGCCCGACACCTGTTTAAAAAAAAAAAATCTAAACGAGAAGGCGGTCGCGTGGGCCCCCCTCCCGTGGCTAATTTCCACCCCGGGGCCCCATCCCTCGGGGCATGGCCACAGATTTTTATTTATTTATTTATTTTTAAGGAGGGGGGCTGCGTGGCCTCCTCCTGAGGCCTCTATTGGCCCCGGGGACCCCATCCCCCGGGGCCGGCCTTTACTTTGTTTTTTGGGGTGGGGGCCTCCTGGCCTCACTCCCGGGCCACTTCTAGCCCCGGGTACCCCATCCCCGGGGCCTGGCCACTCCGTTGGGGACCGTGGGGGGAGCCCAAATGCCCCCACGGTCCTGCTGGCTTCTCGCCTCCAGCGGGAGCCGGCTTTGCTTTCCCACACAGGGAGCTGCAGACATGCAGCTCCCCGTGTGGAAAAGCAATCTGCTTTGGATTTTGAAAGCGAGAGCAGGCAACCTGCTCTCGCTTCCAAAATCCAAAGCAGTGTTTGCAACAACAGGGCGGGAGCTGCACGGCTCCCGCCCTGTCATTGCAAACAGCAGTGTCCCAGGGGTGGGACACTGTAGGAGCCGGCCCTGGGGGGTGGTGGGCCCCAGGGCCATCAAGGGCTCCAGGAGGGGGGCGGCATGGCCCCCCTCCCAACGTGAGCACAGTCCCAGGGAGGTGGTGGTCCCCGGGGCTCGAGGATCCGTTACCCCTGCATTTGCATGATTAGTGCCCCAGGGGGGTGGCAGTCCCTGGGGCGTGTGGGGGGCTCGAGCCCCCCCACAGGTTTATTTTTATTAAATAAAACAAGCCGTGTGCCCCCCATGAATATTTGAGAAAAGCCCCGGGGGGTGGCTGTCCCCGGGGCTTGGAGGGGCCTTGGAGGCCCACCACAAATTAAAGAACAAGCCCCGGGGATGGCGGTGCCTGGGGCTGTGGGAGAGCCGCATGCCCTCCCGCATATCATTACATAGCCTTGGGGAGGTTGTGGGGGCCCCGCGGGCCCCTGCAATTGCAAATTAAGAATTGGGCAATGACCCGGGACCTGGCCCACCCAGGTGCTTATAGAAAACAAAGTGCAGGAGCCCGGGCTTCGTTTTAAAAAAAATAATTTCGGCGGGATTCGCGACCCCAATGCGATTTCTACCGAATTGTTTTAAAAAAATGCTTTGTTGGGCCCTGGGGGTCCTTTTGGGATCGCTGAGCAGGCCTAGGGGGTCAGGGTGTTTGTACCCTGCCCCCTTTTCACCTTTGTTTCACTGTTTTCTTGTGACTTGGTTCTACCGAGTCACAAGATGACTGCCAACACTTCCTGTTTTGGAGTGTTGGCAGCCAATCACCGTGAAGCTTGAGGTTGGGAAGGTTCGCAAATCCACCGCGTCCCTAGATTTCGAAACTTTGGTTTTTTTTTTAACTGCTCAGCAACTGCTGAGCGGATTTACACCATTTAAAAAAAAGGTCGCTTTCTGAACCAAGCACTACTTCTTTGCCAAATTTGGTGTAATTCCGTTCAGCAGTTCGGGCTGTAGCCTTGGCTAAAGTTCCCTATGGAAAATTGATTATCCACCTTTTATTTTTTGTATTTCTCAGGAACTACTGAACGGATTTACACCATTTAACAAAAAGGACTCTTTCTGAACCAAGGGCTACCTTTTGCCAAATTTGGTGTAATTCCGTTCAGCAGTTCGGGCTGTAGCCGTGTCTAGAGTTTCCTATGGAAAATAACATAGGGGAAAACACGTTTTGAGACCCTCCTTTTTTCTCAGCCCCCGCTTGGCGAATCACCCCGAAACTTTCAAGACAGGAGTTGACCTGAGCTGCTCACAAGTTTTGAAAATTTCGTGAAGATTTGTCAACCGGCGCTAAAGTTATTGGAAAAACAAAAAACGCTTTTCCTATGGTAAATAGTTCCTAACTATAACTACCTACTGGCGACTGCCAGTAGGTTATATATATATATATATGCTTCTTTTTTGCATAATTTATTCGTCACTCTATGCCTGAAAGGGTATTTCTTTGACTTATACTGGGTGCTCCCTTGTGTCTGGACAAAGCTATACCTCTCTGAAGAGCTCTAATTAGAGCGAAACACTGTGTCAGGGGTTGCTTTTACTCATTTCAGGTTGGCTTGATTGGTATTTTACCAACTCAAAGCTGTAATACTGTGCCTGGAGTGGTAATTGGCTTTTGTCATTTTACAGCTCGGCAAGGACAGCACTGTGCTAGTCCTATGCTTAAAGACTTTGCTGTACAAATGGCAAAAGACTTTGTCCTTTTCTATCTCGGCGTGGATGGCACTGTGCTAATCCTATGCTTAAAGATTTTGATAGAAAAACAGACATTTGAGGTGAGCAGATCTGGAGTGTCGCTGGTGTTGAGAGTGCTCCATACAGGAGCTGCTTTCCACCTAAACTTGAGAACTACCCAGAGTTCTCTGCTTCTTTTTTGCATAATTTATTCGTCACTCTATGCCTGAAAGGGTATTTCTTTGACTTATACTGGGTGCTCCCTTGTGTCTGGACAAAGCTATACCTCTCTGAAGAGCTCTAATTAGAGCGAAACACTGTGTCAGGGGTTGCTTTTACTCATTTCAGGTTGGCTTGATTGGTATTTTACCAACTCAAAGCTGTAATACTGTGCCTGGAGTGGTAATTGGCTTTTGTCATTTTACAGCTCGGCAAGGACAGCACTGTGCTAGTCCTATGCTTAAAGACTTTGCTGTACAAATGGCAAAAGACTTTGTCCTTTTCTATCTCGGCGTGGATGGCACTGTGCTAATCCTATGCTTAAAGATTTTGATAGAAAAACAGACATTTGAGGTGAGCAGATCTGGAGTGTCGCTGGTGTTGAGAGTGCTCCATACAGGAGCTGCTTTCCACCTAAACTTGAGAACTACCCAGAGTTCTCTGCTTCTTTTTTGCATAATTTATTCGTCACTCTATGCCTGAAAGGGTATTTCTTTGACTTATACTGGGTGCTCCCTTGTGTCTGGACAAAGCTATACCTCTCTGAAGAGCTCTAATTAGAGCGAAACACTGTGTCAGGGGTTGCTTTTACTCATTTCAGGTTGGCTTGATTGGTATTTTACCAACTCAAAGCTGTAATACTGTGCCTGGAGTGGTAATTGGCTTTTGTCATTTTACAGCTCGGCAAGGACAGCACTGTGCTAGTCCTATGCTTAAAGACTTTGCTGTACAAATGGCAAAAGACTTTGTCCTTTTCTATCTCGGCGTGGATGGCACTGTGCTAATCCTATGCTTAAAGATTTTGATAGAAAAACAGACATTTGAGGTGAGCAGATCTGGAGTGTCGCTGGTGTTGAGAGTGCTCCATACAGGAGCTGCTTTCCACCTAAACTTGAGAACTACCCAGAGTTCTCTGCTTCTTTTTTGCATAATTTATTCGTCACTCTATGCCTGAAAGGGTATTTCTTTGACTTATACTGGGTGCTCCCTTGTGTCTAGACAAAGCTATACCTCTCTGAAGAGCTCTAATTAGAGCGAAACACTGTGTCAGGGGTTGCTTTTACTCATTTCAGGTTGGCTTGATTGGTATTTTACCAACTCAAAGCTGTAATACTGTGCCTGGAGTGGTAATTGGCTTTTGTCATTTTACAGCTCGGCAAGGACAGCACTGTGCTAGTCCTATGCTTAAAGACTTTGCTGTACAAATGGCAAAAGACTTTGTCCTTTTCTATCTCGGCGTGGATGGCACTGTGCTAATCCTATGCTTAAAGATTTTGATAGAAAAACAGACATTTGAGGTGAGCAGATCTGGAGTGTCGCTGGTGTTGAGAGTGCTCCATACAGGAGCTGCTTTCCACCTAAACTTGAGAACTACCCAGAGTTCTCTGCTTCTTTTTTGCATAATTTATTCGTCACTCTATGCCTGAAAGGGTATTTCTTTGACTTATACTGGGTGCTCCCTTGTGTCTGGACAAAGCTATACCTCTCTGAAGAGCTCTAATTAGAGCGAAACACTGTGTCAGGGGTTGCTTTTACTCATTTCAGGTTGGCTTGATTGGTATTTTACCAACTCAAAGCTGTAATACTGTGCCTGGAGTGGTAATTGGCTTTTGTCATTTTACAGCTCGGCAAGGACAGCACTGTGCTAGTCCTATGCTTAAAGACTTTGCTGTACAAATGGCAAAAGACTTTGTCCTTTTCTATCTCGGCGTGGATGGCACTGTGCTAATCCTATGCTTAAAGATTTTGATAGAAAAACAGACATTTGAGGTGAGCAGATCTGGAGTGTCGCTGGTGTTGAGAGTGCTCCATACAGGAGCTGCTTTCCACCTAAACTTGAGAACTACCCAGAGTTCTCTGCTTCTTTTTTGCATAATTTATTCGTCACTCTATGCCTGAAAGGGTATTTCTTTGATATATATATATATATATATATATATTCACTTAAAAAACCATAGGTTTCACACAAGTTATAGTTAGCTGTACATTTCACTCGTAAAAAACCAATGAAATTCCACGTTATAGTTAGATCAGGTAACTATAACTTGCGCGCCCACAATAAACTGCTGATGACGTCACATATTACATCACTTATGACATGGTCAGTGACATCACTCATGACATCAATGATGACATCTGAAATGACACATTGTGCATTGCGGGGGCGCGAGTTATAGTTAGCTGAACTAACTATAACGTGGAATTTCATTGGTTTTTTACGAGTGAAATGTACAGCTAACTATAACTTGTGTGAAACCTATGGTTTTTTAAGTGAATTTGCAAGGTTTTTTAAATGCTAATTCCTAACTATAACGTGTGTGAAACCTATGGTTTTTTTCAGTGAATTTGTACGGTTTTTTAAATGCTAAGTTATGTATTTATTTTTAATTTTTGCGCGCGCATTTCGTACCGTGCACGCCTCGCCATTTTTTACAAAATATCAATTGTTTTTTTCTCCCTTGGGGGTCCTTAGATTTTTATATTCAATGTGATTGTTAATTCTTTTTATTTTTTTATTTTTTTTTACCGTACGCGTACGGTAAGCTTACCGTACGCGCACTCCGCGATTTTTTAAAAAAATTATTAAATTTATTTTTCATACTTTTTGGTCCTTCGTGAACCCCCTGACGAACGCTAGGGGGTCTGCAACTCTCTTCGTTGCCCCCTTTTCATGTTATCAACCTTTGTTTTTCAGTGCGAGAGACAGAAAATGGCGGCCGATACTTTCTGATTTCGACCGATTCGAATGTTTAGAGTCATGTAACCACCAATCAGAATTGAGCTCGCGCACGGCACCGTACGCGTACGGTAAGCTTACCGTAAGCGCACGGAGCGCGCTTACAGATATATATATTGATTTAAATGCTATTTTCTCAGGACCTACTGAACAGATTTACACCAGACCTGCAAAAGGCACATCCCTGACCTGAGGACTACCTCTCTGCCCAATTTCAAGTAATTCTGTTCAGCCGTTCGGGCTGTAGCTCGGACTAAAGGTCCTATGGGAAAATGCATGGGGAAAACGCGTTTTGGGACCCCCCTTTTTTCTCAGCCCCTGCTTGACGAATCCCCCCGAGACTTTCAGGGTAGGAGCGGAGCGTAGCGCCCCATTAGTTTTGAAAAATTCGCAAGGATTCGTCAACCGGCGCCAAAGTTATTCCAAATAGAATGTTGCGGATTTCCTATGGAAACACGGTCCTAACTATAACTATCTACTGGCGACCGCCAGTAGATAATATATATATATATATATATTCACTGAAAAAACCATAGGTTTCAGGGGTGTTATAGTTAGCTGGACTTTTCACTTGTACAAAACCATTGAAATTCCCCCGTTATAGTTAGTTCAGCTAACTATAACTCGGGCGCCCGCAATGCACTGCTGATGACGTCACATATTACATCACTCATGACATGGTCAGTGACATCACTCATGACATCACTGATGACATCATCCAGTGAATGTCTGTTTTTCTGAAAATTAAATATGTTTTATATATGTATATCTCAAGGTCGATGGAAGAATAAATGGGTATATAAGTGTCTAAATGGATGATTTGTTTTTGAAAAATTGATTGTGTAACTGACTGATTAAGTGTATCATAGTGAATACATGGCTTAGTGAGTAATGTTTAAATATGTAAATATCTGTATCAGTCTCTCACTTTGTGTATAAGTGGCTGCATGGGTTGGTGAGTAGCTACATGGGTGTCTATATAGGTTATTAGTTGGTTTTTTGAGTATCAGTCTGAGTGTCTGCATGGTTCGGTGGGGGGTATTACGTAGTGCATAGGTGCATGAATGAGTGACTCACTGTTTGTATGTGTTGAACACAGCATGTGTGCAGGACTGTATGGGTGGATGAGTGTGTGTATGGGTGTGTTAGTGAGTGAATGACTGTCTCAATAGTGTCTTTATGAGTAACTACATATGTTTTAAACTAGTATATGTGACTATTGGTGTATATATGTGAGTATATGTGAGAGTGAGAGATTGAAAGAGTTCCTGTATGAATAAGTATGTGTTTCTATAAGTGATTGTTTAAAAGACTAAGTATGTGTAAGTTTCCGTAGAAGTAAGTATGGTGGTGTGTGTATAACTGTATATGCAAGTAAATGTATGTTTGATTCTTTATTAGCATGAGTGACTATGTGTGTGAGTAACTCTATGGATGAGTGGCATTGTGTAACAGGATGTATAGGTGTATGAGTACATATGATGAGTGAGTACATGTATGAGTGACTGTATAGGACTGTTGGTGAATGAGTGGATGTGTATGTGGATCTTAGAATTACTGAAGAGGTTGTTGTAACTGGTATTGGTATGTCCATTGTTTTGAAAATTTTAGTCTCTATTTTTGAATGTGTGTATCAAAGGTTATATTAGGGTGAGAGGAGGTCTGCCACTCTATCACAAGGATGATGTCATCAGTGATGTCATCAGTGATGTCATTTGAGATGTCATCAGTGATGTCATGAGTGATGTCACTGACCATGTCATGAGTGATGTAATATGTGACGTCATCAGCAGTGCATTGCGGGCGCCCGAGTTATAGTTAGCTGAACTAACTATAACGGGGGAATTTCAATGGTTTTGTACAAGTGAAAAGTCTAGCTAACTATAACACCCCTGAAACCTATGGTTTTTTCAGTGAATTTCTGAGGTTTTTTAAATGCTAATTCCTAACTATAACGTGCCTGAAACCTATGTTTTTTTCTGTGAATTTCAAAGGTTTTTTAAATGCTAATTTCTAACTATGCCTACAGAGATAGGACATGTGAAGAAAGAAGAAAAAATGCACAGAAAGAAACAAAAGAAGTGCAGAAAGAAGCAACAGAAGTCCTCAAATACGAAGATAAGTGCAGGAAGAAGGATAACGTGCAGAAAGAACAAAAAGAAGAGCAGAAAGAAGCCTTGTTGCAAAATCATCCTGTACCCTCAACTTTTTCAGACGGATACTGGTGGTAACTGAGCCTGACTAACCAGTCCTAGAGCCAGTGCTATGTTAAAAGACACTTAGAATACAGTGAAAACACCTACATACACTAGGGAACATTATGCGTTGGGGTCCCCCTGTGATTAGCATGACCTCCTCTGTAAGCCCCTAGTATATAAGAGGGCATGGGGATTAAAACTACCTCTTAAAACAGGCCACAGGGCGTTTTTGCACACGTTAACTCAGGCCCCGTCCCCTCCCTTCACCACTGTGTAAACACGCCCTGTGTCCATTTTTAGTTGGGAGATTAAGTTCATTTGAATCCTGAGGGTCCCTGGGGTCCAACTAGCCCACTAGGTACCTCCAGTAAGTGCCACAGAGCTGCGTTGCAGAAAGGTGTAAAAAGTGGCACGGCCTGGACCACCTCTCTGCAATGCAGCTCAGTGGCGCTTACTGGAAGCACTTGGTGGGCTAGTTAGCCCCCAGGGGCCCTCAGTATTGAAGGGAAATTATATCCCCAATTTAAAACGTGCCATAGTGCGTGTTTGCACACGTCACCTCAGGCCCCGTCCCCTCCCTTCACCACTGTGTAAACGCGCCCTGTGGCTGTTCTAAGTTGAGAGATTAAGTCCCCTTGAATCCTAAGGGTCCCTAGGGTCAAACTAGACCACTAGGTACCTCCAGTAAGCGCCACAGAGCTGCGTTGCAGAGAGGTGTAAAAAGGGGCTTGGCCTCAGAACACCTGGCTGCAGCGCAGCTCCCTGGCGCATACTGGAGATACCTGTTGGGGGCGCGTTTGCAGAGTGCTGCACGGAGGGGGCATGGCCTCCGGCACGATGCCAGTCTTTTATTTATTTTAGTTTTTTAAGAAGGGGGGCTGTTTGGTTCCCCTTCTTATTCTAATTTATTGGCCCTGATGACCCCATCCCCCAGGGCCAGTCTCCTAATTATATTTTTTTGACCCCAATCCCCAGGGCCGGCCACTGTTTTTTATTATTTTTAAAAAATATATATTTATAGACACACCTAGGACATGCTGGACAAACCGTACGTACCTATCACCATGACGATTTGCGTGATATTCATTAAAAGGCGACTATGCATGCAATGAATCCACGTGGAATGTATTTACACCACTAGTGAAGCTCTGACATGTCTGATGCCCTACCGTGCCTAATCCCGGTAGACACCCTTGTCGTTTATTTATACAAACTTGGGTAGCTATTGACGGGCACATTTAATACACATGCACACCAAGCCATTCAAAGGGGATTCGACAAAAATTCGACCAAAACTATGCAAGAAACCCCCCTCACGGTTAATAAAACACACATCCACTGCCGGATGTGTAATACTTTTTATTTTACTCTCTGGAAAGGGGACGAACATCACTTGAGAGTCACAGCGCGCTCCTGACAGAGCCCAATGCTGTGTTACACCCACCATTGCCTGCCGTGTGCCTCACACCTCTGTGTTGTATTCCAGTAGCTAGTGCATATGCTATGACACTCTCTAGCCCATGTGCACTGTAACACCACCCCGTGAATATGTCATGCCACACTTGTCTTCGCACGGGTTATATTGCCCCATCTAACGTGCCTTTCTCGATGCCTATGTTATAACGCACAGTGCTATGCCATACATATTACAATCTGGGATCCATATCTTTGTCACAGTGCATATGCAACCTTACACTCCCCAGCACATATTTTATATTACAACTTTAGAGACTAGTTAGGTTACACAACACTGCCCTGTGCATATTACACTCCAAGGCGCATATCGCATAGCACGCGCTAGTGCCTGTGCTATCTCGCGCTCTCCAATGAATCTGTCATTGCGCACAATGTATTGCATATTATATTTCACGCCCGGTTCATCTTATATCACACTTTTTGGTGCATAGTTTATACCATACACTATATCTAGTTTTCATTTTCAATCGTGCTCTCAGGACTATGTTCTATATAACACTGTGTTCACCTACCCTTTTCACGGGCATTACATTTTGCGATAGGGGGTGGAGGGTCAGGGGGTGCTTCTGCCAAGTGAGCCCGGAGTCACAGTCACAAACGTCCTCTTCTTCCTGAATAAAAGTGAGATTATGCTGCATACTTGTTCATATTTTAAGTAGTTCGCACAGACACAATGTTTTAAAAACAATAAAGTTCCTAATACCCGCCTTCTCTGAACAGTTAGCTTGCTGCCCCATCCCCTTCCTCCCTATCCTCTGTTGTGTGAATCCATGGACTAGCCTCCTCCCTCCTGCCATGCATGGTCTGATGTGCTGCCACTGCCCTCAGTATGATGTACCAGTCCACTCCTCCTGCCCTCCATTGCCCAATTCTATGCCCCATCATTGACCTCCTGCTTAAACTCTGTGCTTAGCTTGCTGCCCCTATTCTCCTTCCCCCTGCCCTCCGATGTCTTTGTGCATGCCCCTGCTCCATCCTTTTTGCCCACCATGTCCCATGGACCTGCCACTCCTATCTACTCTGAGTGTTCTGTTGAGCTGCCACTCCCCTCCCACCTGCCTAGCATTGTCAGATGACTGTAACCTGTCCCTGTCACCTCCACCCTGCCTGTCCACATGCCATGCCCCTATCCTCTTCCTCCTGTCCTACATGGTCCATTGTACTGCCACACCCTTCTGCCCTCCCTGGTCTGTTGTGCTGCAGCTGCTCCTCCTGCCTGCCCCGTGTGGTCTGTTGTGAGGTCCCTTCCCCTGAACTTTCTTGTCTGTGCACAGGTCCTGACCCTCCCTTCTATCCTCCATCGTCCTTTGTGCATGCCCCTCCACCCTCCTTCTTGCCCATCATAGCCATTGTGCTGCCACTAACCCTCCCACTTGCCATGCATGGTCTTCTGTGCTGCCATGGCCCCTCCCACCTGCACTGTGTGGTCAGTTAGCTGCCCCTGACCCCCTCCCACCTTCCCTCCATGGTCTGTGTGTATGCCATCACAGTCTCACTGTTGCTCTTCATGGTGTGTCTTGCTTCTAGTGCCCATCCTGCCTGACCTCCATGGCTATCTTGCTGCTCCTGCCCTGCCCCCTTGCCCCCAGCCCTACTCCCTCCCTCCTGGCTTGTCTGTTCCATTGTAATGCCCCCGATCCGTCCCTCCTGCCCTTTATGGTCTGTTATGCTGCAGCTTTCTCTCCTGTCTGTCCACTATGGTCAGCTAGCTACCATTGCCTCTTGCCCCTCTGTTCTCTGTTGTCCATGTGCATGGTCCTGTCCCCTCCCTCTTGCTTTCTATGGATTGTTGTGCTGCACTCCCGTGTGGTGTATTGTGCTGCTGCAAACCCTGATGCCTGCCCTGCAGGGTCAGTTTGGTGCACCTCTCCATGTCCCTCCTGTCCTCTGTTATCCAAGTCCATGTCCCTATCCCATTTCCTTCCATGATCCAATGTACCATACTTGCGAACATTTTGAACTTGGTAAGAGGGAGATTTTGAAAAAAAACTGGGGTATTGATTTTCCCCTTTGAGTTACATTGAAAAAGAGGATATTGTAGACAGGAGACAGATCAAATAAAGCCCATTTGAGCTTAAAAACATTGGACGTTTCCTGGCTGAATCGGGTCTGTTGGCATGTATGGTTGTACTACCATTGCCTCTTCCTTCTGCCCACAATGGTCTATTACATTGCCACAGGCTTGAAGGAGGGTAGATTTTGTATCACAGGGGGCCCCTGGCCCGTTCTATCCACACCTGAAGTATGAGACCCTTGTCCTTGCCCTGCCAGCTGCATTTGTAGGCCGTATTAAATTGACCAGCGGGTCCTGTGTTGCTATATAATTATCCTGAGACATCCTTACCACTCAGCCAGTATAAAACCCCTGTGTAGGCCCTTCTGTTCAATATGTAGGCCTCTTTGTTAAATTGACCATAGCTCTGCAATTTTAGTGTATAGCAGTCTGAAGGCAGGTCTGCGAGGCCTTCTGCTCCAAACCAGTAGCCCCCACCCTACCCGAGTGCTCCGTGCTCGGTATCAAAGTTCAACATCCCCCTGAAGCTGTCGACATACAGTAGGCTGCATCCTGGACTGGTACTTGCTTCCTGGGCAGGTTTCCCGCTTTTAAGGAAGTGGCAACCGCAGAGCGTCAAGTTAGGAGAACTGAGGAGATTTTATACATGAATATATTGAATTCCCGTACAATACCCATTATTTTCTGCTTGCTCTATGGAACTTACGATAAGCGATTGGCCTGAGAGACTGACCTTTTCACCCAGTCCATTGTCAGCATTAAGTGGGTAAATGACGAAATGTCTGGTAAAATCTGCAGACGAAGCTTTTGGGTAGCATACGTAGGTAGATGTAGCGTGCAAAGGAGCCCACAAAATGATATAAAAAGGGTGCACCCACAGATATCGACGGACTACCTCGCTGTCTGTATGTAGGTTAACAGGCAGTGCAGGTTTTCCCCAAGAGCTGGGAGCTCTTGTCTTCCTTTGCTTAAAATGTCTTGCTCTGCTTTGCTTGAAGTATCTTATTCTATTTTACCTATATGAAATGTCATGTTATGTTTAACCATTGTTCTCTTTACTTTTGCATTTAAAAGATTTTGTATTGTAATTGCAGGAATGCTTGCTCTAAGAGTAAACGTGAGTGTTCCTAGGTAACATTTTCCTTGGTGTAACTTGTTTCTCATGATGCATTTATAGATGTGTTTTCTCTCTCTCTCTCTGTCAGTACATTAATTGAGATACCGAGAATATCATGACAGCTGTATGATTATCTGGATTCTGTATTTTGTACTTTATGTCTCTATTCTGCGGTTTCTTTGAAGTTGCATCTTCTCATTAAACTGCCATTGTATTCTGCCTCCAATTCCATGTCTCATATGTCTGTTTTCTTCATTTTTGGAGCAAGCGTTCCTAGGCACCCCGGCTCAAATTAAGGTGCCCCTTTTGTCCCTGACTCACTCTCCTGCTCAGTTCTGTGGTGGCTCCCGGGGATCTGGGGACCGCCCCTAGCTTCCTTGACCCGTAATAGATCTTGCCTTCAACAGCCTCTCTTGCAAGTCCTGTATTGTTGGTTTGTTGCCCCTGCCCCCCTTTCCACTGCCCTCCATAGTCTGTTGTGCTTCCACGGCCCTTCCTGCCTGCTCAGTGTGGTTAAATTGTTGCCTTTGCACCCTCCTACCTGCCTTCAATTTTCAGAGTCCGTGCCCCTGGCCTCTGCCTCTCAACAGTATCCTAATGAACAACTAGATTGCTAACATTCTATATTTATTACAAAAGTGTGGAACGCCTGACATCATCTTGATGTAATCAAAACTGTAATACCTAGAGCATTTCCTTTAGAAATTACATATATGAGAGGGTCTTATTGGCATCAAAATTATGGTTAGTGCTCTAAAAGGCTAAAATAAGGACATAGTTTCTGAGTTTTCAAATAGCGACAAAGCACTTTTAAATTATTTGTTATCTTTATGTTTTTTTATCCAGTTGACCACTTGATTAAATGTGGCACTTGGGGGAGATGATGTGGTGTTACTTCCAGAACTGCAGACTTTGCAACTGGGGAACCAGGTTGAAGTTTCTGCTTCAGCTCGACATTCTGTGATTCTGGTCAAATCACTTAGTCTCCCCATGTCTACAACCAAAATGAATGTGTTCTTGAGTGATGTAACCAATGCTCATGTAAAGCACTCCAATACCTGACAAGTCTGCACTATATAACACTGCAAAAACACAAAATAATAAGTGTTTTGCACACTTCTGTCATTGGGCTATATTTGGGCTACATCTGGGTGATTTTGGGCTACATTTGGGCTCTTTTGTCTCCGGTGGCCATCTTGGGAGATTTATTTGTTATGAAGTTTCCTAATTTCCTCATGTACTGCAGTCTCCTCAGTAGGAAATGCTTTCAGTTTTTTACTTTGATTCCATCATGAAGGTATTCAGATATGTCACACATTTGCCATAAATTCTGAATGTTAGCACTCTAGTTGCTCATTAGATCATTGTAGTAAAACTACTGCACCATGGAAGTCTGCTCCTGGTATTAAAAGTGCATGTTTCAGTCTGCATGTCAGAATTTTTTTAATGAAATAGAAGAGGATTTGAGAAGTCACTCAAAATGTGCCCTCATTTTCTTTCTTCAGCATTAATCATAATTTCTATGGCAAAATGAACCTCCTCATTGTGTTCCTTTTTAAATTAAATGTTTTAAGTGTTACCAGTTTATTCCAATCAAGATGGCTTCAGGTGTGCCATACTTTTGTCATAATGAAGACAGTAAGCGCTCTAGTTGTTTTTAAGAACATTCTGGGACATTCTGTCATTGGGCTATACTTGGGCTACATCTGGGTGATATTTGGGCTACATTTGGGCTCTTTTGTCTCTGGTGGCCATCTTGGGAGACTTATTTGTTATGAAGTTTCCTAATTTCCTCATTTACTGCAGTCTCCTCAGTAGGAAATACTTTCAGTTTTTTACTTTGATTCCATCAAGAAGGCATTCAGATGTGTCACACATTTGCCATAAATTCAGAATGTTAGCACTCTTTTTGCTCATTAGATCACTGTAGTAAAGCTACTGCTCACCAGGGAAAACTGCTGCTGGTATTGAAAGTGCATGTTTCAGTCTGCATGTCAGAATTTTTTAATGAAATAGAAGAGGATTTGAGAAGTCACTCAAAATGTGCCCTAATTTTTCTTTCTGCAGCACTAATCATACTTTTTATTGAAAAATGAACCCCCTCATTTTGTTCATTTTTAAATTAAATGTTTTAAGAGTTACCACTTTAATCCAAGCAAGATGGCTTCAGGTGTGCCATACGTTTATCATAAGTAGGACTGTTAGCGCTCTAGTAGTTCTTTGGAACACTCTGGGAAGCTGCAGTAGAACACAAAGGAATCAACTGACAGTCTCTGCCCTTGTTGGATGTACATGTTTTACTGAGAATGTCAGACTTCATTCTCACATGACTGAGAAAGATAATGTGAATTTACAGAAAATAAGCTCTCAGTTTAGCCTATAGATCACCTTCCAAACCTCTGTGGAAAAAGCATGAGAAAATATTTTTCTCTCAATCATGATATCCCAGCAGAAGGCTTTTTCACATGGTGAAATCACCTTAGAACATACCACAATTCCTAAAATGAGTATGGTACCATCAACAAATGATTTATAATGTAACTAAAGTCTTAAAACCTTCTATTAACTGCAATGCTTTTTAATGAGGTGCTATCATGTATATTGGTCCCAAGATGGCTGCCAACACTTCTTGGATGAAGTGCTGACAGCCAATCAGATCTCAGGATGAGATGTGTGGTTATGCTCCGCCCACATATATATATGCTTTTAAATGCTATTTTCTCAGGATCTACTGAACATATTTACACCAAACCTACAAAAGGCACTTCCTTGACCTGAGGACTACCTCTCTGCCAAATTTCAAGTAATTCTGTTCAGCCGTTCGGGCTGTAGCTGTGTCTAAAGGTCCTATGGAAAAATGCATGGGAAAAACGCGTTTTGGGACCCCCCTTTTATCTCAGCCCCCGCTTGACGAATCCCCCCGAGACTTTCAGGGTAGGAGCGGAGCGTAGCGCCCCACCTATTTTGAAAAATTCGCGAGGATTCGTCAACCGGCGCCAAAGTTATTCAAAATAGAATGTTGCGGATTTCCTATGAAAACGTGGTCCTAACTATAACTACCTACTGGCGACCGCCAGTAGGTAATATATATATTATCTACTGGCGGTCGCCAGTAGATAGTTATAGTTAGGACCCTGTTTCCATAGGAAATCCGCAACATTCTATTTGGAATAACTTTGGCGCCGGTCGATGAATCCTCGCGAAATTTTCAAAATAGGTGGGGCGCTACGCTCCGCTCCTACCCTGAAAGTCTCGGGGGGATTCGTCAAGCGGGGGCTGAGAAAAAAGGGGGGTCCCAAAACGCGTTTTTCCCATGCATTTTTTCATAGGACCTTTAGACACAGCTACAGCCCGAACGGCTGAACAGAGTTACTTGAAATTTGGCAGAGAGGTAGTCCTCAGGTCAAGGAAGTGCCTTTTGTAGGTCTGGTGTAAATCTGTTCAGTAGTTCCTGAGAAAATAGCATTTAAATCAATATATATATGTGGGCGGAGCCTAACCACACATCTCATCCTGAGATCTGATTGGCTGTCAGCACTTCATCCAAGAAGTGTTGGCAGCCATCTTGGGACCAATATACATGATAGCACCTCATTAAAAAGCATTGCAGTTAATAGAAGATTTTAAGACTTTAGTTACATTATAAATCATTTGTTGATGGTACCATACTCATTTTAGGAATTGTGGTATGTTCTAAGGTGATTTCACCATGTGAAAAAGCCTTCTGCTGGGATATCATGATTGAGAGAAAAATATTTTCTCATGCTTTTACCACAGAGGTTTGGAAGGTGATCTATAAGCTAAACTGAGAGCTTATTTTCTGTAAATTCACATTATCTTTCTCAGTCATGTGAGAATGAAGTCTGACATTCTCAGTAAAACATGTACATCCAACAAGGGCAGAGACTGTCAGTTGATTCCTTTGTGTTCTACTGCAGCTTTCCAGAGTGTTCCAAAGAACTACTAGAGCGCTAACCGTCCTACCTATGATAAATGTATGGCACACCTGAAGCCATCTTGCTTGGATTAAAGTGGTAACTCTTAAAACATTTAATTTAAAAAGGAACAAAATGAGGGGGTTCATTTTTCCATAAAAAGTATGATTAGTGCTGCAGAAAGAAAAATTAGGGCACATTTTGAGTGACTTCTCAAATCCTGACATGCAGACTGAAACATGCACTTTCAATACCAGCAGCAGTTTTCCCTGGTGAGCAGTAGCTTTACTACAGTGATCTAATGAGCAAAAAGAGTGCTAACATTCTGATTTTATGGCAAATGTGTGACACATTTGAATGCCTTCTTGATGGAATCAAAGTAAAAAACTGAAAGTATTTCCTACTGAGGAGACTGCAGTAAATGAGGAAATTAGGAAACTTCATAACAAATAAGTCTCCCAAGATGGCCACCAGAGACAAAAGAGCCCAAATGTAGCCCAAATATCACCCAGATGTAGCCCAAGTATAGCCCAATGACAGAATGTCCAAGAATGTTCTTAAAAACAACTAGAGCACTTACTGTCTTCATTATGACAAAAGTATGGCACACCTGAAGCCATCTTGATTGGAATAAACTGGTAACACTTAAAACATTTAATTTAAAAAGGAACACAATGAGGGGGTTCATTTTGCCATAGAAATTATGATTAATGCTGAAGAAAGAAAATGAGGGCACATTTTGAGTGACTTCTCAAATCCTCTTCTATTTCATTAAAAAATTCTGACATGCAGACTGAAACATGCACTTTTAATACCAGGAGCAGACTTCCATGGTCAACAGTAGTTTTACTACAGCGATCTAATGAGCAACTAGAGTGCTAACATTCAGAATTCATGGCAAATGTGTGACATATCTGAATACCTTCATGATTGAATCAAAGTAAAAAATTGAAAGCATTTCCGACTGAGGAGACTGCAGTACATGAGGAAATTAGGAAACTTCATAACAAATAAATCTCCCAAGATGGCCACCGGAGACAAAAGAGCCCAAATGTAGCCCAAAATCACCCAGATATAGCCCAAATATAGCCCAATGACAGAAGTGTGCAAAACACTTATTATTTTGTGTTTTTGCAGTGTTATATAGTGCAGACTTGTCAGGTATTGGAGTGCTTTACATGAGCATTGGTTACATCACACAAGAACAAATTCATTTTGGTTGTAGACATGGGGAGACTAAGTTATTTGACCAGAATCACAGAATGTCGAGCTGAAGCAGAAACTTCAACCTGGTTCCCCAGTTGCAAAGTCTGCAGTTCTGGAAGTAACACCACATCCTCTCCCCTAAGTGCAACATTTAATCAAGTTGTCAACTAGATAAAAAAACATAAAGATAACAAATAATTTAAAAGTGCTTTGTCGCTATTTGAAAACTCAGAAAATATGTCCTTATTTTAGTCTTTTAGAGCACTAACCATAATTTTGATGCCAATAAGACCCTCTCATATATGCAATTTCTAAAGGAATGCTCTAGGTATTACAGTTTTGATTACATCAAGATGATGTCAGGCGTTCCACACTTTTGTAATAAATATAGAATGTTAGCAATCTAGTTGTTCATTAGGATACTGTTGAGAGGCAGAGGCCAGGGGCACGGACTCTGAAAATTGAAGGCAGGTAGGAGGGTGCAAAGGCAACAATTTAACCACACTGAGCAGGCAGGAAGGGCCGTGGAAGCACAACAGACTATGGAGGGCAGTGGAAAGGGGGGCAGGGGCAACAAACCAACAATACAGGACTTGCAAGAGAGGCTGTTGGAGGGAAGATCTATTACGGGTCAAGGAAGCTAGGGGCGGTCCCCAGAGCCCCGGGAGCCACCACAGAACTGAGCAGGAGAGTGAGTCAGGGACAAAAGGGGCACCTTAATTTGAGCCGGGGTGCCTAGGAACGCTTGCTCCAAAAATGAAGAAAACAGACATATGAGACATGGAATTGGAGGCAGAATACAATGGCAGTTTAATGAGAAGATGCAACTTCAAAGAAACCGCAGAATAGAGACATAAAGTACAAAATACAGAATCCAGATAATCATACAGCTGTCATGATATTCTCTGTATCTCAATTAATGGACTGACAGAGAGAGAGAGAAAACACATCTATAAATGCATCATGAGAAACAAGTTACACCAAGGAAAATGTTACCTAGGGACACTCACATTTACTCTTAGAGCAAGCATTCCTGCAATTACAATACAACATCTTTTAAATGCAAAAGGAAAGAGAACAATGGTTAAACATAACATGACATTTCATATAGGTAAAATAGAATAAGATACTTCAAGCAAAGCAGAGCAAGACATTTTAAGCAAAGGAAGACAAGAGCTCCCAGTTCTTGGGGAAAACCTGCACAGCCTGTCAACCTACATACAGACGGCGAGGTTGTCCGTCGATATCTGTGGGTGCTCCCTTTTTATATCATTTTGTGGGCTCCTTTGCACGCTACATCTACCTACGTATGCTACCCAAAAGCTTCGTCTGCAGATTTTACCAGACATTTCATCATTTACCCACTTAATGCTGACAATGGACTGGGTGAAAAGGTCAGTCTCTCAGGCCAATCGCTTATCGTAAGTTCCATAGAGCAAGCAGAAAATAATGGGTATTGTACAGGAATTCAATATATTCATGTATAAAATCTCCTCAGTTCTCCTAACTTGACGCTCTGCAGTTGCCACTTCCTTAAAAGCGGGAAACCTGCCCAGGAAGCAAGTACCAGTCCAGGATGCAGCCTACTGTATGTCGACAGCTTCAGGGGGATGTTGAACTTTGATACCGAGCACGGAGCACTCGGGTAGGGTGGGGGCTACTAGTTTGGAGCAGAAGGCCTCGCAGACCTGCCTTCAGACTGCTATACACTAAAATTGCAGAGCTATGGTCAATTTAACAAAGAGGCCTACATATTGAACAGAAGGGCCTACACAGGGGTTTTATGCTGGCTGAGTGGTAAGGATGTCTCAGGATAATTATATAGCAACACAGGACCCGCTGGTCAATTTAATACGGCCTACAAATGCGGCTGGCAGGGCAAGGACAAGGGTCTCATACTTCAGGTGTGGACAGAACGGGCCAGGGGTCCCCTGTGATACAAAATCTACCCTCCTTCAAGGCTGTGGCAATGTAATAGACCATTGTGGGCAGAAGGAAGAGGCAATGGTAGTACAACCATACATGCCAACAGACCCGATTCAGCCAGGAAACGTCCAATGTTTTTAAGCTCAAATGGGCTTTATTTGATCTGTCTCCTGTCTACAATATCCTCTTTTTCAATGTAACTCAAAGGGGAAAATCAATACCCCAGTTTTTTTTCAAAATCTCCCTCTTACCAAGTTCAAAATGTTCGCAAGTATGGTACATTGGATCATGGAAGGAAATGGGATAGGGACATGGACTAGGATAACAGAGGACAGGAGAGACATGGAGAGGTGCACCAAACTGACCCTGCAGGGCAGGCATCAGGGTTTGCAGCAGCACAATACACCACACAGGGCATGCAGGACGGGAGTGCAGCACAACAATCCATAGAAAGCAAGAGGGAGGGGACAGGACCATGCACATGGACAACAGAGAACAGAGGGGCAAGAGGCAATGGTAGCTAGCTGACCATAATGGACAGACAGGAGAGAAGGCTGCAGCATAACAGACCATAAAGGGCAGGAGGGACGGATCAGGGGCATTACAATGGAACAGACAAGCCAGGAGGGAGGGAGTAGGGGTCTGCACATGTAAACAGAGGGCTGGGGGCAAGGGGGCAGGGCAGGAGCAGCAAGATAGCCATGGAGGTCAGGCAGGATGGGCACTAGAAGCAAGACACAACATGAAGAGCAACAGTGAGACTGTGATGGCATACACACAGACCATGGAGGGAAGGTGGGAGGGGGTCAGGGGCAGCTAACTGACCACACAGGGAAGGTGGGAGGGGCCATGGCAGCACAGAAGACCATGCATCGCAAGTGGGAGGGTTAGTGGCAGCACAATGGCTATGATGGGCAAGAAGGAGGGTGCAGGGGCATGCACAAAGGACGATGGAGGATAGAAGGGAGGGTCAGGACCTGTGCACAGACAAGAAAGTTCAGGGGAAGGGGCCTCACAACAGACCACACGGGGCAGGCAGGAGGAGCAGTTGCAGCACAACAGACCAGGGAGGGCAGAAGGGTGTGGCAGTACAATGGACCATGTAGGACAGGAGGAAGAGGATAGAGGCATGGCATGTGGACAGGCAGGGTGGAGGTGGCAGGGACAGGTTACAGTCATCTGACAATGCTAGGCAGGTGGGAGGGGAGTGGCAGCTCAACAGAACACTCAGAGTAGATAGGAGTGGCAGGTCCATGGGACATGGTGGGCAAAAAGGATGGAGCAGGGGCATGCACAAAGACATCGGAGGGCAGGGGGAAGGAGAATAGGGGCAGCAAGCTAAGCACAGAGTTTAAGCAGGAGGTCAATGATGGGGCATAGAATTGGGCAATGGAGGGCAGGAGGAGTGGACTGGTACATCATACTAAATTGAGGGCAGTGGCAGCACATCAGACCATGCATGGCAGGAGGGAGGAGGCTAGTCCATGGATTCACACAACAGAGGATAGGGAGGAGGGGGATGGGGCAGCAAGCTAACTGTTCAGAGAAGGCGGGTATTAGAAACTTTATTGTTTTTAAAACATTTTGTCTGTGCAAACTACTTAAAATATGAACAAGTATGCAGCATAATCTCACTTTTATTCAGGAAGAAGAAGACGTTAGTGACTGTGACTCCGGGCTCACTTGGCAAAAACACCCCCTGACCCTCCACCCCCTATCGCAAAATGTAATGCCCGTGAAAAGGGTAGGTGAACACAGTGTTATATAGAACATAGTCCTGAGAGCACGATTGAAAATGAAA
Source organism: Triturus cristatus (assembly GCF_964204655.1). Lineage (NCBI taxonomy): Eukaryota > Metazoa > Chordata > Amphibia > Caudata > Salamandridae > Triturus > Triturus cristatus. The sequence goes on from NC_140590.1 coordinate 650,880,902, forward strand.
ACTAGATATAGTGTATGGTATAAACTATGCACCAAAAAGTGTGATATAAGATGAACCAGGCGTGAAATATAATATGCAATACATTGTGCGCAATGACAGATTCATTGGAGAGCGCGAGATAGCACAGGCACTAGCGCGTGCTATGCGATATGCGCCTTGGAGTGTAATATGCACAGGGCAGTGTTGTGTAACCTAACTAGTCTCTAAAGTTGTAATATAAAATATGTGCTGGGGAGTGTAACGTTGCATATGCACTGTGACAAAGATATGGATCCCAAATTGTAATATGTATGGCATAGCACTGTGCGTTATAACATAGGCATCGAGGAAGGCACGTTAGATGGGGCAATATAACCCGTGCGAAGACAAGTGTGGCATGACATTTTCACGGGGTGGTGTTACAGTGCACATGGGCTAGAGAGTGTCATAGCATATGCACTAGCTAGTGGAATACAATACAGAGGTGTGTGGCACTCGGCAGGCAATGGTGGGTGTAACACAGCATTGGGCTCTGTCAGGAGCGCGCTGTGACTCGCAAGTGATGTTCGTCCCCTTTCCAGAGAGTAAAATAAAAAGTATTACACATCCGGCAGTGGATGTGTGTTTTATTAACTGTGAGGGGGGTTTCTTGCATAGTTTTGGTCGAATTTTTGTCGAATCCCCTTTGAATGGCTTGGTGTGCATGTGTATTAAATGTGCCCGTCAATAGCTACCCATGTTTGTATAAATAAACGACAAGGGTGTCTACCGGGATTAGGCACGGTAGAGCATCAGACATGTCAGAGCTTCACTAGTGGTGTAAATACATTCCACGTGGATTAATTGCATGCATAGTCGCCTTTTAATGAATATCACGCAAATCGTCATGGTGATAGGTACGTACGGTTTGTCCAGCATGTCCTAGGTGTGTCTATAAATATATATTTTTTAAAAATAATAAAAAACAGTGGCCGGCCCTGGGGATTGGGGTCCAAAAAATATAATTAGGAGACAGGCCCTGGGGGATGGGGTCATCAGGGCCAATAAATTAGAATAAGAAGGGGAACCACACAGCCCCCCTTCTTAAAAAAATAAAATAAAAAAAAGACTGGCATCGTGCCGGAGACTATGCCCTCTCCATGCAGCACTCTGCAAACGCGCCCCCAACAGGCATCTCCAGTATGCGCCAGGGAGCTGCGCTGCAGACAGGTGTTCTGAGGCCAAGCCCCTTTTTACACCTCTCTGCAACGCAGCTCTGTGGCGCTTACTGGAGGTACCTAGGGGTCTAGTGTGACCCTAGGGACCCTTAGGATTCAAGGGGACTTAATCTCTCAACTTAGAACAGCCACAGGGCGCGTTTACACAGTGGTGAAGGGAGGGGACGGGGCCTGAGGTGACGTGTGCAAACACGCACCATGGCACGTTTTAAATTGGGGATATAATTTCCCTTCAATACTGAGGGCCCCTGGGGGCTAACTAGCCCACCAAGTGCTTCCAGTAAGCGCCACTGAGCTGCATTGCAGAGAGGTGGTCCAGGCCGTGCCACTTTTTACACCTCTCTGCAACGCAGCTCTGTGGCACTTACTGGAGGTACCTAGTGGGCTAGTTGGACCCTAGGGACCCTCAGGACTCAAATGAACTTAATCTCCCAACTAAAAACGGACACAGGGCGTGTTTACACAATGGTGAAAGGAGGGGACGGGGCCTGAGTTAACGTGTGCAAAAACGCCCTGTGGCCTGTTTTAAGAGGTAGTTTTAATCCCCATGCCCTATTATATACTAGGGGCTTATAGAGGAGGTGAGGCTAATCACAGGGGGACCCCAACGCATAATGTTCCCTAGTGTATGTAGGTGTTTTCACTGTATTCTAAGTGTCTTTTAACATAGCACTGGCTCTAGGACTGGTTAGTCAGACTCAGTTACCACCAGTATCCGTCTGAAAAAGTTGAGGGTACAGGATGATTTTGCAACAAGGCTTCTTTCTGCTCTTCTTTTTGTTCTTTCTGCACGTTATCCTTCTTCCTGCACTTATCTTCGTATTTGAGGACTTCTGTTGCTTCTTTCTGCACTTCTTTTGTTTCTTTCTGTGCATTTTTTCTTCTTTCTTCACATGTCCTATCTCTGTAGGCATAGTTAGAAATTAGCATTTAAAAAACCTTTGAAATTAACAGAAAAAAACCATAGGTTTCAGGCACGTTATAGTTAGGAATTAGCATTTAAAAAACCTCAGAAATTCACTGAAAAAACCATAGGTTTCAGGGGTGTTATAGTTAGCTGGACTTTTCACTTGTACAAAACCATTGAAATTCCCCCGTTATAGTTAGTTCAGCTAACTATAACTCGCGTGCCCGCAATGCACTGCTGATGACGTCACATATTACATCACTCATGACATGGTCAGTGACATCACTCATGACATCACTGATGACATCTCAAATGACATCACTGATGACATCACTGATGACATCATCCTTGTGATAGAGTGGCAGACCTCCTCTCACCCTAATATAACCTTTGATACACACATTCAAAAATAGAGACTAAAATTTTCAAAACAATGGACATACCAATACCAGTTACAACAACCTCTTCAGTAATTCTAAGATCCACATACACATCCACTCATTCACCAACAGTCCAATACAGTCACTCATACATGTACTCACTCATCATATGTACTCATACACCTATACATCCTGTTACACTATGCCACTCATCCATAGAGTTACTCACGCACATAGTCACTCATGCTAATAAAGAATCAAACATACATTTACTTGCATATACAGTTATACACACACCACCACACTTACTTCTACGGAAACTTACACATACTTAGTCTTTTAAACAATCACTTATAGAAACACATACTTATTCATACAGGAACTCTTTCAATCTCTCACTCTCACATATACTCACATATATACACCAATAGTCACATATACTAGTTTAAAACATATGTAGTTACTCATAAAGACACTATTGAGACAGTCATTCACTCACTAACACACCCATACACACACTCATCCACCCATACAGTCCTGCACACATACTGTGTTCAACACATACAAACAGTGAGTCACTCATTCATGCACCTATGCACTACGTAATACCCCCACCGAACCATGCAGACACTCAGACTGATACTCAAAAAACCAACTAATAACCTATATAGACACCCATGTAGCTACTCACCAACCCATGCAGCCACTTATACACAAAGTGAGAGACTGATACAGATATTTACATATTTAAACATTACTCACTAAGCCATGTATTCACTATGATACACTTAATCAGTCAGTTACACAATCAATTTTTCAAAAACAAATCATCCATTTAGACACTTATATACCCATTTATTCTTCCATCGACCTTGAGATATACATATATAAAACATATTTAATTTTCAGAATAACACACATTCACTGGATGATGTCATCAGTGATGTCATCAGTGATGTCATTTGAGATGTCATCAGTGATGTCATGAGTGATGTCACTGACCATGTTATGAGTGATGTAATATGTGACGTCATCAGCAGTGCATTGCGGGCGCGCGAGTTATAGTTAGCTGAACTAACTATAACGGGGGAATTTCAATGGTTTTGTACAAGTGAAAAGTCCAGCTAACTATAACACCCCTGAAACCTATGGTTTTTTCAGTGAATATATATATATATATATATATATATATATATATATATATATATATATATATATATATATATATATATATATATATATGTATATATATATATATATATATATATATATATATATATATATATATATATCACCAAACAGTTCCATTTTACCGGGGGCCCCGACCCTGCAGGGCGAGCTCTCGACAGGAATGGAAATCCTGTGAATGTGAAGACTCACCACCAAACAAAGAGCTCAACTTCGTTTAATGGCAGGAGCTGACTTTAATTTGCCGTCTGCGCTGCAGTATACATTGCACTCCAAATCCTTACGCGTTTCAGCATGACTGCCTTGATCACAGGTGAGTGCTTAATATAATCCAAGTGGTCACGTGCCCGTAGTCCGTGCTTCTGACTGCAGGCCCCAGAATGCACCTGCTGGGTATCCTTGTGTGTGCACTGGTAATTTTTGTGTTTTGCTGAATAGCGTTATTCTCCCAATGTCACAGAGTTCAGGTTCCCAAGTGATGCAGACTTGAAATTCTTTATGCAAAATGCCAAAAATACTGCAGCGCTTTTAAATGTTTCTGTGCTGTTTGCCACGAAGTTGTAGGAGAAAAGCATTCCTCCTCTCCCTTTATCCCCCACAGTTCCAAATGGCAGCGGAAATCCTTGATAGCTGGAATAGCGGAGAGCGGGTCATCCCCCTCATTTAAATATCACCAAAGGTAGACTGCCTCTGCCAGGACAGACGGGAAACTCTACGCCCCCGTGGACCCCAAGCAGCAAAGAACAAAGACGCAACTTCAAGCGAAACCAGAGAAGGAAATGCGTTAAAAGAAAACAAAAACAAAAACGCAGGCAGGAAAGCTCCGAGGGGAAGATGGAACCGCTTTCAGAACAAGAACTGAGTGACAGTACCTATCCGAATGCGGTAATTAATTTGACTGATGTGCAATTGTCCCCAACTGAAGAGAAGATTCTGGGGTTGGGCTTGTCATTTTGCCCACCCTGTGATTTCAACTTTGTAGATACCAGATTGGACACTTACCGCTTCGTTAGGAAACTGAAACTACATAAATTTCACCTCCTGCAACCTAAGAAAGCCACAATCCCGAACATCTCGGAATCAACTAAACCTCCCCTACTCACAGCGGGGGATGCATCCCTATTTCAGGATGCGTGGTCCCTCATTGTAGAACAAGCAGAGGGTAATACAACGGGTGAGCCAGCTCTCTTTGATGACAGAGGGACTTGTGAAACTCCATTTAAACCGAAATCGAACTTCCTGCCAATTTTCTTACATGATAATCTGGATGTATACCACGAATTGGTAACCCAAGACTTAAAAAAGCTATACACTATAACTAATAGGACATTCCGCAATAGGAATAAACAGAACCTTGTCTACGGGAATCTCATTAATAAATTGGGAGCTGACAAGAATGTCATTGTGAGGCAGGCAGACAAGGGTGGGAATATAGTCCTATGGCCACGCCAACTATACATGGAGGAGGCAAAATCTCAATTGGATGATATAGCGTGTTACCGTAAAAGCAATATCAACGTGGTGAAAGCATCCTGGCAAGAGCACTATCTAAAACTGTTGGCATGGAAGAGTGGGGGTTTAATTACTGAGGCAGAATATCGGTTTATGAAGAAGGAATTTCCAGTTATTCCAACTTTTTATTTAATCCCAAAGGTGCACAAAAGTACAACGACTCCACCAGGGAGACCGATAATTTCCGCAATCAACAGCCTAATGGAAAACACCTCCAAGTACATAGATTTTTTTCTACAGGAGTGGGTCCGCAATCTGCCATCATATGTACAGGACACCTCAGACTTTCTACGCAAAATTGAGACTGTATCTTGGGGTGAGGATATGTTATTGATGACTATGGATGTGAAGTCCTTATACACCTCGATAAAGCATTGTGATGGTCTTAAGGCAATAGAGCATTATTTGAACTTGAGGCCTATGACATTTGCAGCGCACAACAAAATGCTCAAGATGATGATTTCTGTATGTTTGGAGCAAAATTTCTTTTTGTTTGATAACCAAATATATCAACAGATCAGGGGTGTCGCAATGGGGGCCTGCTTCTCTCCCAGCTATGCATGTTTGCATATGGGCTTATGGGAGGAGCAGGTCCTCTATGGTGAACACATGGCCATCACAAAGGAGCATGTTGTACTATATCTAAGGTATATTGATGACTTATTTTTTGTTTGGAGGGGAACTGAGCAAAGCGCAAAGGATTTTGTGGAGACACTAAATGCTAATTGTCTCAATCTTGAATTCACATCATCAATCAGTGATAAGACAGTTTGCTTTTTGGATGTGGAAATCAGTAACAACAACAATACACTTTCCACTAAACTGTTTAGAAAACTGACCGCAGGCAACACCATTCTGCATGCCTCAAGCCACCACCCCTCACACCTCATTCGGAGCATCCCCTATGGGGAGATGCTTCGCATTAGGCGTATATGCAGCTCCGACTCTGATTGTGAAAGTGCTCAGGAGGCTAGTAAACAGAGGTTCCTAGCCAGAGGCTACCCCCTCAAACTAATTAAGGATGCCATCCAGAAAACACGAGCCATACCTAGATTAAATGCGCTGCTACCGAAATCGAGAAGTGAGAAATCATTGGAGAAATCACCCATATTTCAGTCGAGAATTATCCTTACTTACAGTAGACAACATCAGGAATTGAGGAGAATCTTTAGCCGTAATTGGAATTTGATACAGGGCGACCCAGTTATTGGTAGCACCATCAATCCCAAACCGGCCATAACTTTTAGGAAAGCATTTTCCTTAAAGGATGGCTTGGTAAGTAGCAGTCCAGAATCGGCCCCAGCAAATACGTGGTTGTCACAGGTGAAAGGTTTTAAGAAATGTTCAAACTGTAAAGCGTGCAAATTCGGATGCAGCAAAACACATTTTGTAAGTCCGTTCAAGACCATGCCCATGGAAATTGGCAAAAGACTTTCATGCAAAACAGAATTTGCAATCTATATTCTGGAATGTCCCTGTGGACTTAAATATGTTGGTAGCACCAAGCTACCAGTCCACAAAAGGATTTTACAGCATATCAGGGCGATTTCCAATAAAGATCAGACCTTTCCCGTGGTGAGGCATTTTGAAGGGAAGCACAATAGCAATTCTGGCCTCCTCCAATATTATGTCATTGACACAGTCTTACCACTGAAACGTGGTGGCAACCGGGAGGCCAAGCTTAGGCTACTTGAAACTAGATACATTATAGAGTTAGATACGAAGAACCCGAATGGTCTTAACTCTAGTGAGAATTTTTTCACATGCCTCTAGTTTCCATAAGGCCAATGAATGTATCTATTACCACCTACAGCCTCTTCAATATCCATTTTCCACTTTATATCTCTCCCATCCTGTACTCTATGATGGGACACAGTATGGGCTCATAGTGTGTTCCCGTAGGGAGCATGCAGCAACATGTTTTTAATAGGAGTTTTTTTGTTATTTTTTCGCCTTTCCCTTTGCTTTTCCATTCCCATGTGGAGATAGAAAACAGTAGATAGAGGTATAATCCCAACAGGGGGAAAAGGAGAAATCAATGAAATCAGTATTAAGTGAATATAGAAAATAATTAGAGATATATCTTTTTAACTAGGCGTGAAAATATAAACATGGAGAAAAAATTGTAAAACTATGCAACAAAAAAATCCCAATCTTGAATGTTAAGGAATTGACTGACAGTCTCTGCAAATGTGTAAAGTGGGGGGCCAATGATTGGATAGGGTAGAAATTACCTGTCTTTTATTGATAAAATGGGAGTGCAAGTATTTATACATTAACATCCGTTTGATTTGCTAGCGAGATATTAGGGGACCAACTGAGAGGATGTCACCAAGATAGAAATGAAATCTAAGACTAGTTGGCCCACTGGGGCGCAATCGGGTTAAGAGATTACGAACTATCGCAGTGCGCAATGAATCGTTTAATTAAATCTTGTTGGAAGTAAAGATTCATTTTATGCAACTAGGACATTTAAACAGTAGCAGTGGATGTATTAGAGGAAAACTTTTTTATATATATATTATATATGTCATGAATTTATTTTTGATATGAAATTGTATATAAATATTTTTCTATGTTGTATATATGTACATAGTATATTTATATAACTATTTATTTGTAAATACGAGTATGAATTGTGAATCATCCACATTTGCGCACAATTATTCCTGTATTTTATACAATAAGATTGAAACTATGGATATGTAGTAACTCTTTAATGTCCATGATAAGGTCATTTCCGGTGTTGTTTCCCCTTTAAAAACTGCTATTCCCCACTACAACGTGTCATGTGATCAAGGCCCGAGTGGGGGCTGAAACGCGTCATGGCGGACTGGTACAGAGAAATATGAAATAAAATCTCAGTGATTGGCACCGAAGTTTTGGGTCCGTTCTTTCGTCTTCCTAACCAAGGCAGCAGCATTAGAGACGAATTTACATTCATATATATATATATATATATATATATATATATATATATATATCACCAAACAGTTCCATTTTACCGGGGGCCCCGACCCTGCAGGGCGAGCTCTCGACAGGAATGGAAATCCTGTGAATGTGAAGACTCACCACCAAACAAATAAAGAGCTCAACTTCGTTTAATGGCAGGAGCTGACTTTAATTTGCCGTCTGCGCTGCAGTATACATTGCACTCCAAATCCTTACGCGTTTCAGCATGACTGCCTTGATCACAGGTGAGTGCTTAATATAATCCAAGTGGTCACGTGCCCGTAGTCCGTGCTTCTGACTGCAGGCCCCAGAATGCACCTGCTGGGTATCCTTGTGTGTGCACTGGTAATTTTTGTGTTTTGCTGAATAGCGTTATATATATATATATCGATGCTGTGCACAGTGCGTGTCACGAGCACATCAGCGTGCTGTTAAGGAGTACACACGTGCATGCCCACGCCCATGCCTTACATACTTAGGCACTCACCAGTCAATAAATAAAGGTTGCGCAGGAGGCTGAGCAGAGTAATAACAATAAGGCGCCATCAGACACGATCCATCTCGGTTACAAACTGTTGAATAACAATGCTTCTTAGTGAGTGAGCACGAGCTGTCTTTTATGACTTTTCTATTGCTTCTGATTTTTATAGTAGTATACACAAACTAAATCACTTCAGGGGGGCATGACAGCACCCGTGGCAGAGTCGGGGACTCAGGAGCCACAGGTAACACTGGGCATTTTGGATAAAAATGAGAACAGCGCCTCTGAGCTATCCATGGGGGCAGTGCTTGCCTTCAGTGGCTTCATTCTTTTATATGATTCTACTCGATTATTAAATGCCTTTGCTAATGTCAGCAAAATATTCTGACCAGTTCCTTCTGTGTGCTACTCCCTCAGGATCGCACGCTCTGGAGCACACTGTGAACAGAGGCTCCCCCTAGCCCAACCATGGTGATCGTACTTTATTTTTCGCTTTTACGAATGCGCCTTAATGGGCGCGATGCAATTACTTCAAAGTGGAAAATATCAAATCTTCGGCACCACGCATGTAAACGTCATCAGTTAAAGACACCTGAATTGCTTTCTTTTTACTGCATATGTATTTGTAAGACCTACTCAAGAATCCATGGGTAGGGTATGGCCGTATTGTTGTGTCATGCAAGAACGTTGTACAGCAAGAACAACTGAAGTCTTTACAAAGTGCATAAGTGCGGCTGCAGGTTTTCATTGTACAACAGTGGGGAATGCAGATTTGCTGGAAATCTTTAATGCTTTTTTTAATGGTGCACAGCGCCTGTTTGAGGCCTTAGAGAATATTTTTGATTTTATCATTATTTATCCCTTTCTCTCTCCTCGTAACATAGTGTCTTCTTTTGTACCACACACACAGTTTTACTATTTTTACCATTTTTTTTATCTCTGTCCTACCTTTCTCTCCCTCTGCCCGGTCCTTCCTCCTAACACACACTCACTTTCCACCCCTCCCCCCTCCTCGCCTCTGCATTCTCTTTATTGTCCCGGCACTAATTGCTTATTCCTACAGTGTCCCATAGAGAGTAAGTATTATTATTTTCATTACACCTATCGGTGAGCATACACACCTTTTGCTTGTCACACTTGTACCTTCTGGCATTCAGGTACCCCATTTCAAATATTAGCATATCATATCAGTTTTACACCTGCTCACCAAGCTAAAACTTGCAACAACAAAAATTATTAATAAGAACAGGCGAAATCTATTGCATTTACCAATGCTTGTTTTCTTTGACATAAGAGGGGTTTCACAGTCAGTGAATGGACAACAAAGGCATAGATTTTCGCAGCCCAGGCTATGTTAGATGTGAGTAGCTTGTCCAGTTCTGTGTTATTTGTGCATTCTTGTCTGGTATTCCTGCATGCAGAGGCCCAGTATGTAAACAAAATATCACAGACGTATGAACTACTCACAACTTCATAAAGAGTGATGGCCCGCACCTTGCAGGTCATCACGAGTTGCACAGCTGTATGAACTTTAGTATTCCAAATAATCACTTTCACCAAAGTTATTCCAAGTTTTTTTCATTTTATTTCCATGTTTTATCCAAATCTCATTGTCACGCCAAACCTCCAAAAATCATTTAAAACTTGTGCATGTAATTACTTCATGATTGCCCATCTAGGCCTAAACATAAGCATTATTTGAATTTCGAGTCCTCCAAATTATGCAAGAATTCCATCACACCCAATGCATTTCGGTAACAACCTTCGTCAGGGGTATCTGTGATGTGAAAATATACATATATCAGTCACTTTAAATTAACACTCAGTGTAATTCACAAATTCTTTAAGGAGTATGCCCACTTCAAATTCGAGTGACAAACCACACATATCCCCTGCTCATACTAATTCTACCCCAACATCATGACAAAAATACGTATTAAAACTAAATGAAACCACCCTATAATCATGTGTCTTCAAGCAAATCATTCATGCGACTTAAACCTGCAGTATGCATTTTACAATATAAACCCAATCCTCCCCCAAACTGTAATCTATCCGATCTTGTAACTTTAATGACACCCGATATTCCCCTCTGTTTCACTTAAAACAACCTTTACACAAGCCCTCTGGCTGCTCATACGTTAACAGATGGTTGTTTACTCCTATCTAACTTCGATTCGTACCTGATGTAAACCTGCCGCGTACTGACCTCCATGTCTAGCATCCGTTTCGCCTGTCCACCTGAAGCTTGCTTGCTGAACTACTCACACCTGCCATGAAAATATTCAATACGCCAGAAACGCCCTCCCTCCCAACAAACGGACTTATTATATAAATCATTCCTAAAGCATTTATCTTTACTTGGTATAATTGTGACTTTTTTGGTTAAATAGTGTTCGGGCACCACTCGCACGTGCCAGCGCCATATAAAACACATAGATGAATTAGTAAGTAACAACGCACAGTTTTGTTCTTGGGCGCAGTTTGGATGCAGCGATAGAGTTTGCCAAGATGGCGGCGTTATTTTGTCTTAGTGCTCACAGATGGGTGCTAAGATCAAAGCATCACTAAAAGGCCATTTTGGAGGCAGTCTAATGATCCCTGCATCATGGCAGATGGAGACAACGTGATTGGTACCCCAGGAAGAGGCGCACAGTCCATCAGATCTTTATTGCTTGGAAGGGTTCTCCTGACAGCTTGACCTCTGAACTCTGGGAATGACTGTGGTAACCCAAGACATGCTGGTTTCTCCTTTATGTACCCCGTCAGGCTCAAAAACAGGCCTGTCTGCTTTGAACCCTCCAGTAGCCATAGAGACAGCCTATATTTCTCTCTCGTTTAATGGAATCTGTCTCTGTCTACAAACTGTTTACGCACCCCCTGCCTCCCTCCCCAACCAAAAATTAATTTAATAGACCCCAGACAGCCTTAGCCAGGCGCTGAGTTTGACAAACCCGGAAGTGCTGACCAATAAATGTTCTTACTTATAGACAGCAAATGGAACATGCAGCTCGGATCTGGCGGCTTTGTAGGGGCGCGGTATTAAAAGTGTTCCTACAACAGACATGCTTTACAAATGGAAGTATCTGCGACGCTTTTGGTAAAAGTCATCGTGAGCTTGAGAATGAGGTGCATGGAGTCGCACGGGCATTGGTAGTGGCTGTGTAGCAGCATACAGCGTGTCTGCGTAGAAGGGTCAGCATCGGATAAGGCTCTTAGTGAAAAATAGAACAAGAGAAAATCCTTGGAAAACGGCGCCTCTTCTTTGTGGCGCGAGATGGATACAGATATGCATGGGAGCGAGAGGAGAGCAGGGATAAGGCAGGGAGAAATAAGAAACACGAAGCTTTTTGTTGTATTCCATATATGTTGTCTGAAGGTTCAAAAGAGGGATGTTGAACATGCACCGACCTTCTTTTAAGGGAACAAGCATTGTTTCTCATTATTTCTGGGATTGTTTGTGAAATTCTAAACGGATTGAATTGTGGGTGAATGTTCTTGGTGTTTTATGGGTGACACCAGGGTGCTGTACACACTCGCTTGTGCATCGTGTAGGAGAAAAGGCATGGCCATTGCCCTGCAGAATGATATGTATGCAAAGAATTTGGTAGGAGCGAGTGTTATTGCATTAGAGCGCCTGGGTAAAGGTGCTTGCTGTTGTCTATGCGGCATGGATCATCATGGTATTGTATCCGCTGGTGACATGTGGCAGCCGGCCATGTGTCATTTCAGGCCTGCCGCCTCCACACATCAGACTATTGTGCGCACTGAAACCAAGCAAAAGCGCAGCGAATTGATTTACACTCTTGCTTGCTTTTGTCAGGAACACTTTGTTTTATTTCATTCTGAAACATGTAACAGACAGGACTTGGGTTAGGAGGGAAAGCAATGGCACGTTTGTCTCCTTGTCTTATGGCAACTGTGGAGGTTTCATTGAATGCTTAGTTATGTAATGCTTTCTTTTTATTGCACAATTTTTCATTCTTGAGAAATCACGACTAAACCATAAACCCACCATCCAAATTAAATTCCTCTATATGACAATGGCAAACGTGATCATTTTCATGCAAATAATATTGTCAAGTTTTATTGTTAGCGACTGATGGAGCGCGATGGTGCTCTTTCGTTTGTAGGGGTGCATTATAATGACGGCTAGTCCGCATCCACATATATATTCATTTGTCGTGATAACAATTGATTATTAGATCATATTCAGTAATAACATGTGGAAGTGTAATGCTAGAACGGTATCGTGCCATGCGAAGAAACAACGTGGCCTTCGTGTTTTAATATTGCAACTCATAGTATTTGATGTCATTTGCTTAACCAAGTTGCTTATATGTAAGAACACATTTGGTTTAAATGTGCACCATATTACAGTTGCCCGTAGAGTGACTAATTGTGTTTAACGTGTAGTATTTCATAAGTGCTTGCAATTGAAATTAATTTGATGTATTTATGTAATGTGGTGTAGAAAGACCCAAATGAAATGTTCACTTGTGGGTGTATTTGAGGGGGCCTATGTGCTTCACTCTTATGTTGGCCGATTTCTGTAGGCCTGAAATGTATTTTCCCTGGAAGCTCTCAGGCAAAGCTTGATAGTGAAATTCATGTGCATGTTGAATTTGTTCTGTTCTCATGTTTCTGTTGTAGTTAGAATAACGCCTTTTGTTTTAGGAGCAAGGCTCCGGAAGGAGATGATACTATATGTAAGGAACGCTGATAATTGGGAGACAGTGTTCTTTCTCACTGAGGGAGGCCTGGGAATCAAGGCCATTGAGCCAGGAGCTGGAAGTCGACCCAAATGGAAAATACCTATGACAAGTGTCCAGCGCAATGAGGTGATTTGTGGGCGTGTTCTACGTTTTTGTATTTTGTATTAGGAACAGTGCCCTGGGGTGGAGTCAGGAGAGGAGGTGAGGAGATCGACTGAGAGAGAAGGAGGCTCTTAGAACGAGCTCCAGAGCTTTGGCTACTTGACCAATACAACGTGAGTGTACTTCTTAGGAAGTCTTCATGTGCTGACACCTTTTCCTGATCTTACCTGGGGAATGCTAAGTAGGGATATCACAGTAGTGGTAGTGTAGGGACAGACTAATGCTTTCTATTCATGAGCCACAGATGAAGTCTGATCTTGACGAGGGGGCAATCATTGCCTGCGTTCTGCTTCTGGAAATTGTTATTCTGTTTATGATTCAATGCATAAAACTAGCGCGCAGGTTTGCATTTGTATCAGTTCCCATGTACTTCTACAACCTCGTTATGAGGTGTTTGCACATCCAGTTGTTTTTGGCTTTGTAAAAAACCCACTAACTTGGAATCCGGAGTCTGTGATTCTTTAGAGTCATGGTTCTTAAAAAGTTTTAGTCTGCTTTGATTAGTTATTTCTCCCCACTACACTTCTCAGCAGGTAACTAAGAGTTCTACAGTAAATTGGTAGGAAGGAACTCAGCCTTAACACAGCATATTTGAGTAATTAGTACGTTTTGCATAATTATTTTATGTCATGTGTACTGTAATTTTTTCCTTTTTATAGGATTTAAAGTCAATGATTTATAACACAACAGGAAGCCCTTATAGTTGGAAATAATTTACTTTCGTGTGCAGATTCTGCACAACAAAAATGCTACAGAGTGTATGGGCAGATTGTTGCCTCTGCCTCCTTAGGCCACAGAGTAACTCCTCCTTCCTGGGCCTTGAGTGGCCTATTCTCACACTGCAGTGTCTCCCTTGCTTCCGGCCTGCCTTCCTAAGCTTTATATGCTGCTTGCTCAAGTACCTGATCCAGCCATCTTCAGCAGGCAGCCCGTCACTGCTAGCTGCTGCTACACCCATCCTACATGCTGCAGGTCACACCTTGAACTGATAATCTCAAATAGTGTTTTATGGCCTGCTATGTGGAAAAAAGTGAAAAATGTTGTCTCTCTTCTACCAAGTGCTTTACAGTGAAATTGTCAACATGAAGGAAACATAAATACGTAATTTTACTTTATTCTCATAAATAAAGAGATCTGAGGAATGGACAGCCGCGGCCTGTGCAGGTAAGAGCGGTGGGGCCGGGTTGAGGGGGGATTCGACAAACGACCAAGAGGGAAAAAATTTTCCCTTGTCGCCGTCTGTCGAAATCCCCCCCACCCTGCCCCACCGCTCTTATCTGCAGGGGCCACAGCGCGGAATGGAAAGCTCTTTCGTTGATACTGGGCATCTAAAAATCGGGAAACGAACAGTAGGGGTTGGTGGCAAATCACATCGGAGGGGCGCAAAACGCATAACAATACACATAATAATATACACAATATTATAAATATACACATAAAAAATCACTTGGCTTATACTGCAGCTTGATGTTTCTCGGCACGTTCTCGGTGTTCTGCAGCACATCATCGGAGCGCAAAGCCCACAGCCAACTATCTCCTCCAATCCAGACGCTGTTTCATGCTGTTAAGCAGCATGAGAGAAGCATCTTGATTGGCTGGAGCAGGCATGCTCTACACTCCTAAAGGCACTGTAGGTCTGTGGCTTCTCTCCAACCCAATGTGCCCAAGACAGACCGATTGGAGAGGTTTGAATTGCGCATGTCGGTTTGGCAAAAAAAGCGTAGCCAGCCAAACCAATCATTGGCAGCAGTGATGGACTGAGTCCGCCCTCAAACTCCATTTGCTGGCAGATAGCAAAAAATGAAATTGTAATAAAATAATTTTATTACCATTTCATTTTTCATAATTTCTGCGCAGCAGTGTGGGTGCGGGGGGGGGGGAGAGAGGGGGCGATGCTCCTCCACTCCCTAGGAGGAACCACTGCTGGAAATGAAGGGCCTGCAAAGTGTGATGAGGAAGAAAGAATCAGGACAGTGGAAGGTTAGACTATCACTGTATCGTACACTGTATCTTACATCTCTCAGCTGCCCTCTGCTTCAGGACAGCGCCAAGAACTTCCAGAATGATTGTAGCACACCTCTAATCCTCATGCATGGCACTCAAAGCTTTTCACACTCTACCTATCATGCACCACACACGTCGTAGCATTTGTTTGAAACTTGAAGTGCTTTGGGGTCTCAACAAGGGCATGAAAGTGCAACACAGTTGTCATAATAAAATATAACATAATTTTCTTTTTCAAGGAGGAAGACTTCTTCATCAGAAAGGAATAAGACCACACTGGGCAATCCTAGAGAAGGATACCTTAACTTTGAGGTTCAACATCATCAAGGGAGTAGCTGGAAAAATATAAGGTCCCCACTTTGACCTAACACATAGCAATAAATGTGCGAGCTAAGTGAGCGATCTCAACCCTTCCTATGAAGTGTCATGGGAATTGTACCCATGGGAACAATTTGCAGAAAATGGTGCAAAATGATGGCTATAATAGTATGTTTTTAAAGAGAGTTGACCAAAAGCTACACATTTACCAGTTTAGACCTATGTCTCTCATTCTTCATTTCCATTTCCTTTCTTTTTTGTCATGCTTCTTTTTTTCCTTCTTTCTATCATCTTTCTTTTGTTTTTATGTTTCATTCTTTCTTTCCTTCTGTCTAATCTTTCCTCATTCATCAGTCCTCTTTTTCTACCTTTCTATCCATCTTTCAGTTTATTATTATGTTGCTCCTGGCAATCTTTCACACCTTTTTATATTTTCTTTTTGTATTTCTTACATTCATTAATTCTTTCTTTCTCTTCTTTCCTTCAGCCACCCTTTCTTTCATCTCACAATTCATTTTTATTTCATTAAATTTGTTTGCTTTTCTTCTTGGTCTTCTCTCTCTCCTGTCATTGTTTTCTTTTTTATGTCTTTGATCTTTCCTTTTCTTCTTGTCACCCTTCATTCTTTATTTTATTCCTTCCTTTTCTTACATTATTTTACTTATTTGCTGTGTTCATTGGTACCCTTTTCCTTCCCTCATTATTTGCCTTTTCACTCGCTTTCCTTTGTGCTGTCTCACTCCATTTACCTCTTTTTTTTCTATATCATTTTTATAGTTTGCCTTTTTAGGTCTCGCCTAGGCAGTGCGCATGCGTTGTCTCTCCGAGACATCTAGTAATCTGGGTGGTGAAGCTCCGCCTATCGCAGGGTAATTTCTCGCCGCTTGCCATTTGTGGACTTTGGTATTTTTTTTGTTAGTGGGCTTCTTATTGGATCTCCATCCCATACGTAACTTCCGTTTCTACCAGAAGCAGCAACGCCTGACTACAGTCTCATTACGCTTACACAGCGTAATTGTTATTTTATAAAATAGTGCACATTAACATGCTCGCGCTACCTTATATTATACGCATGCGCTCTGTGGCTCTTGACAACACTTGACTCCAGCTCAGATGTTTACTTTTAAAATGACGTCCCTTTCATATTTGTAACATGGGCGCCGCAGCATTCTGCAAGCATGTTTTATATGTAGAACCGAGGTTGCATTTACAATGGTGGCCGTCTTTGAAGCTGGGAACCAGGTTTTAGTGTGGCTGGGGTTCCAACATTCTGTGATTGTAGACAAATCACATGTCCCGGTGCTGAAAAATGCTTCTGTAATGCAATTGGTGCTTATGTAAAGCAGGCTGATACATTCGAGTCGAGTTTGTGCATCTTTTAATTTTGTTCCATTCCTCCCTTTCATATTTGTAAGATGGGCGACGCCGCATTCTGCAAGTATTTTTTATTATATGTAGAGCCGAGGTTGCATTTACAATGGCGGCCGTCTTTGAAGCTGGGCGCCAGGTTTGAGTGTGGCTGGGGTTCGAACATTCTGTTATTGTAGACAAATTAATCACATGTCCCGGTGCTGAAAAATGCTTCTGTAATGCAATTGGTGCTTATGTAAAGCGGGCTCATACGTTCGGGTCGAGTTTGCTTCTTTTAATTTTGTTCTATTCCTCCCTTTCATATTTGTAACATGGGCGCCACCGCATTCACAAGTATTTTTTATTATATGTAGAGCCGAGGTTGCATTTACATTGGGCGTCCGTCTTTGAAGCTGGGAATTTAGGGGTGATGTTTGACAATCACGTGTCTTTTAAATTTCATCTTAAGGATTTAAGGGCCAAGGCTGTGACCTTGATCCATGCTTTTAAATGTTTAAAAAAATCACTGAACTGTCAATCATATGAGTTTATTCTTAAAGTAATCAAAGCCAAGTTACAACCAACCCTCATTTATGGTTCCCACATTACTAGAGGGAAAGATGTGAAGGTGCTTGACCTATTGATTGTCAAGGTCTTCAAAGCAACTTTTGGGATTGCCAGGTCAGTGTATCAAGCAGCAATAAGAGTGGAATTCGGTCTCCAAAGACAGTGCCTGGTATCAAAAGGAGCTTTTTAAAAATGTATGGTCGCATTGTCAACATCAGCTCCTGCATCTTTAGGGAATATTTGTGGCAAGAAATAGACAAGTCTGTCAATGCGGCTAAATGGGGATTTTATATTTTAACTTCCCTATGAGATATCAGCCTGCAAAGTGCACTGCGAGATTTGAAAATGCCCAATTATAAGTTCATTTTAAAAAAGCATATCAAAGCTGAATCATTCAAATTGGATAAAAATGCATTAGCTGAGAAAAATTATGCATGGTATGTGATTAATTCATACCAATCCCTGCTTGTTCAGCCGTATCTGAATGTTTTCTTTTCTGCCAAGTTTTAAAAAACATTTTTAAGGGTACGTATGGAAATAAACCCAACAAAGGAGGGCACTCAATCTTGGATCAAGCAGTGGCCGGATTACAACTGTAGATTTTGTGGATGGCCACAGGAAACTCTTGTATATATAGTATGTGTATGCCCCAAGCTGATTAATCTTAGACGTTTAGTTTTGAGACCTTACTTTTTGATGAGTGGCGTGAGATCTGCTTGACAGGCATTAATCATGTCATTGTCTGGTGAATCGGTTCCATTACTATGTCAACTGGTAAAAATTTTAATGGCAGTTGAAAAATGGCTAATATAATAGGGCAGATCCCCTCTATTTTTATGGCTTTGGTGACTAACAGTTTTAACCGGCTCATAAATTTGATTACTTAATAACTTTTGTTGCGAGGGTATTAATTTGAAATGTAACAATAGCTGGGTTACCATCATAGTAAATTGATGCACTTTTATTGTTTTGATATGATGGTTGTTGCAATTATTGCACATTAACACTTTGAAAGGTAATGGGGGCAAGATATGTATAATGGAAACTTCTTCGCTTTAGTCACTTCTGCACTTTACCATTAGCACTTTGAAATATAACATGTGTAGTGTTTCATAGTGGAAACTAATGGTTATTTGTCAGAATATTTTTCACTTATATGCATGGAAATAGTATGCAATGTACGCCGTCACTTTAAAAAGTAAAATGTGCAATAATATCCTGTAATTAAGGATGTAAGGTGGTTAGATTTTGGTTTATTGATAAGTTTTTAAATTGTATTTATGAGACAGTTTTTTATCATTACGTGATGAGAAGATGTTTTGTTTGTAATGTAAATGTGTTTTTCTTGGAGTTGTAAGATGTTGTGATTGCAATGATTTTAATTAATCAAGCAATAAAGATTATATATATTGAAGCTGGGAACCAGGTGTGAGTGTGGCTGGGGTTCGAACATTCTGTGATTGTAGACAAATCAATCACAAGTCCCGGTGCTGAAAAATGCTTGTGTAATGCAATTGGTGCTTATGTAAAGCGGGCTGATACGTTCGGGTCGAGTTTGCGTCTTTTCATTTGGTTCTATTCCTCCCTTTCATATTTGTAACATGGGCGCCGCCGCATTCCGCAAGTATTTTTTATTATATGTAGAGCCGAGGTTGCATTTGCAATGATGGCCGTCTTTGAAGCTAACAACCAGGTTTGAGTGTGGCTGGGGTTTGAACATTCTGTGATTGTAGACAAATCAATCACATGTCCCGGTGCTGAAAAATGCTTCTGTAATGCAATTGGTGCTTATGTAAAGCGGGCTGATAAGTTTGGGTCGAGTGCAATACAATAGGTCTCTCATTTACTTGAGTTTGAGCTATTGGCATTGTAAATGACAATGCCTTTTATTTATGTTTTGGTTTTTAAAACAGATAAATAAAAGGCATTGTCATTTACAATGCCAATAGCTTAAACTCGCGTAAATGTGAGACCTATTGCATTGCAAATGCTTGTTTTCTCTGTCACCGTTTTAGACTGCTTTTAGGTTTTCTTTTGGTCCCCACTCCACAACTGTGTTATCATAGTTTATTCTTGCAGAATTTAATAGTTTTAATTTCTGACTTGCTGTTGACCTGCGAGCCAAAGTGTAACGTTAAGATGTTAAGAAGGGCCATAGAACAATTTAATCTGCTTCGGCTGCACCTCCATTTAGGCTAGTATAACAGATGGTTCACTACGCCCTTGAACATCATCACATGTTGGCCTTCTCGGACACATAGCAGAGAGCATTGAACCTATCAGGTAAGAACAAATCCACGAGACTTTGTTAAAGCAGAAAAATCTGCAGAGTTAATGTCTTACAACTAGCCATTCTGTTATCTAATTTTTCAAGTTTTCAAACTGATTTTTATTTTAAAGTTTTCCTTACAGCTGTGTTGGACATAGTTGTCGTTTCTTGACCTATAAACATTTTGTAAAGTTCCAAATTTGGGAAGGTCATTAAATTGGTAACTTTAAAAGAAGTGAAAATAAGCATTAAAGCAGATTTTTGCCGGACAAAATATCTGCAGCAAAGAATTGTTTTTTAGGAACAGTCTCCCACAAAATATTTTCCTTTTGTAGGAATCTTGCTGTCAGGTGAAGCATTGTAAAATCCATAAGCACTGTAACTTCACGAAGTTATTAAAGGGCAGTCAGACAGAAGGTACATTTTACACATCAATAGCACCAACACACTTTATAATTCTTGTTTCAAGAGAATTTCCCAGATTCACAGATGGAATATGGTATACTGGGCAAAAGAGTAAAAATGGAATAGATGAAGGTGGTAGATTTGTCACCTTTATCATCCACCCAGCAATCATTTTAAAAATTGCTGTATTATTAATGACTTCCTGAGAACATCATCAACAGAATGTTTGCCCTGGTGGTCAGTCCCTAACCTTTCTTATAAAATAAAACATAGGGCCAGATGTACGACCATTCAATTTTGCAAGTCGCGAATTGCGTCAAATTATGACTTGCAATTTGCGACTTGCAAAAATGAATGTACAACAGTGTCTCAGACACTGTTTGAAGATTCCCAATGAAGTCGCAAATTGCATGCCTCATTAATATTCATAAGGCTGTCGCAATTTTCAACCCCATTGGGAATGGCTTGCACTCTCAGGGATGGTGGCCTGCTGAGGTCACTAGACCACCATGCCTGTGACTGCTTTTTCAATAAGTGTTACAGCAAACAAATGATGGACGGAATGCTGACAATGCGAACATTCTCCCCTAGTTAAAAGATCTGGGTTAAATCCATCGTTCTTTTGCCCACTACGCCACCCCAGTTTGGACCCAGCCATATGCAAATCAGTCTTGACCCTGTGCCCCATGGGAACAGTCTAGACCGAATTGCCAGGCCAGGTCCTCCCTGGACCGGAAACAAGCATCCTGGGACCGGATTCAGGGTATGTCACCCTTCTTCAGCCAGGCTAGCTTGAATTTACTGGCACAGTGAGCAAGGGACCCACGTCTGGGCATACCCATCCCACTTAGGATGAAAAGTGTTACAGCTAACAAATGATGAACAGAATGCTGACAATGCAAACATTCTCCCCCAGTCAAAAGATCTGGGTTAAATCCATCGTTCTTTGCCCACTACGCCACCCCAGTTTGGACCCAGCCATATGCAAATCAGTCTTGACCCTGTGCCCCATGGGAACAGTCTAGACCAAATTGCCAGGCCAGGTCCTCCCTGGACCGGAAACAAGCATCCTGGGACCGGTTTCAGGGTATGTCACCCTTCTTCAGCCAGGCTAGCTTGAATTTAGTGGCACAGTGCGCAAGGGACCCACGTCTGGGCATACCCATCCCACTTAGGACGAAAAGTGTTACAGCAAACAAATGATGGACGGAATGCTGACAATGCAAACATTCTCCCCCAGTCAAAAGATCTGAGTTAAATCAATCGTTCTTTTGCCCACTACGCCGCCCCAGTTTGGACCCAGCCATATGCAAATCAGTCTTGACCCTGTGCCCCATGGGATCAGTCCAGACCGAACTGCCAGGCCAGGTCCTCTCTGGACCAGAAACAAGCATCCTGGGACCGGTTTCAGGGTATGTCACCCTTCTTCAGCCAGGCTAGCTTGAATCTAGTGGCACAGTGAGCAAGGGACCCACGTCTGGGCATACCCATCCCACTTAGGATGAAAAGTGTTACAGCTAACAAATGATGAACAGAATGCTGGCAATGCAAACATTCTCCCCCAGTCAAAAGATCTGGGTTAAATCCATTGTTCTTTTGCCCACTACGCCACCCCAGTTTGGACCAAGCCATATGCAAATCAGTCTTGAGCCTGTGCCCCATGGGAATAGTCCAGACCAGGTCCTCCCTGGACCGGAAACAAGCATCCTGGGACCGGTTTCAGGGTATGTCACCCTTCTTCAGCATCAGCATGGGAGCAAGGATAGGCTTTAATCTGTCCATAAACATACAGACTACAACCAAGACGTAGAAATAATAACAACATTAAGGTATTTGTATGAAATCCATCTGGATGTGCACAAAGGTGTACCATGGTAGTTTTGGTTCCTATCCCAATATTGTGGGCTTCAAGGATGCCACAGCAGTGACAACAGAAGAGAAAAATAGAACAAACTAGCGGGTATTCACCACTCATCTTTTATCGGTTCCGGAGAAGCGTGCTACTTGCCGAAAAAGCGCTGCAACACCTCGTCGGGGGTAGTAAGTGCTATATAAATGCACTTACAATACAATACAATACAATTTGCGGTATATATGTGAATGATAACGTGGTACAGTCGGCAAGTTAGGGAAGAATTAATATCAGGGCAGCCACTTCCATGGTGCTATCCCTCTGTACTCCATCGATGGACCTTTTATGGTTCTGTTTTATCTAAGTCTGTTTCTCTATCTTAAGGACACAATCCTGCATATCAGACAATCCTCCACATCAGATTCATCTTTCAGGATCGGCACAATTGAATCAAGAGTCTGAGAAACATGAAGACTGACTTTAGAGGTTGGAGACAAAAAGCCTTTTTGGCAGATTGATCAGCAAAAGTGTGCCCACTAGATATCTTGAGAGGACTGATGTGCAGCTTATTTTTACAATTGCAAGAGTTTGCAAAGGAGCTTCAAACCAATAACATAGGTAACATTTTAAATGGGGTCCAGCTGATATGAGGAACTTCTGTAGCATTCAGTGGAGCAGTGGCAGCTGGCACGGATCGGGGGTGGCAGGGCTGGCGGGGTGGGAGGGAGTGTAAAACAAAAAATCAACTTACCATATTGTCGTGTCTCTCCTCTGTTGTCTCTTGCGTCGGGCCAGAAACAGAAAGCACCCAGGCTCCCCTAAGCCAATCACAATGCTGCAATGTGATTGGTCTGAGCGCCATGGTTTGGACATCAGCCAGGGAATGGGAGCCTGGGCATGTTCTCCACCCACGCTGTAATGCAGCCTGGGTACAAAACATGAAAGTGTGCATGACTGTTTGGCCGGCCAAAGACGGCTGGCCAAATATTCATGCACACTTACAGAGTGTGCCCACTACTCCTCCTGCTGCTCTGTGAGCAGAGCAGCCCTGCCCGCCTCGCATAGCTGCCAGCAGTAGGAAAAAATAAAATCATAATAACATTGAGTTGTTATAATTTTATTTTTCCTTTTTCAACACTGCAAAAAGTGTTGAGGCAACACTCCTCTGCCATAGTGGAGGAGCTGCCACTGCTTTGGCCTCCAAAATCATAGACTTCTTTGAAGACGTACTTTGAGTCATCAAATATGGTAACAGCCTTCCAAATAGCATGAACACAACCTCAGGTAAGAGCAAGCAATTCAATAGCTTGAACGGAATGTAGTTGAGTTAATCATTGGCTATCAACAACTTCATGCAGTGTGTGTGTGGCAGAACCACCTGTAACTCCTTGTTACAGGTGGTTATGAAGAGCGAGCTATGCAGTTCAACATTCTGGGCAGGGGGCGGCTAAGGGGCAGGGTTTCAGACAGTGAAAAGAACTAAGGTAATATGGGAAGCAGTTAACAAAATAATGTGTCGCCAGGATGCTCTCGTCTTGGACAAATGCTGGGTCTTAGTGGTGAGAAAAAAGACAGCTATGGCATGGGGCACAGCACAAACATTTCACAAACATCTCTTGGCTCAAAGTGGGAATTGGAAGGGAGCAGTGGCAACATTTGGTTGAGGGCAAGGGTGAGAATAGGGAAGGGGATTTTTCATGGGCAAAAACATTTTTCCTGTGGAGAAAAAACTAAATGCAAATGGACTTTTGGAAAGCCTTTTTAAATGCATATTCTAAATTACGCAGAACTGCACATGTGTAACTGCTTATGATTGTCCGGAGAAGGAGTAGATATGCCAGCAGTAAGGCAATGGTCAGGGAACAATGCGAAATTGCTAAGAGTATAGGAAGAAGGTTTCTCTATGGGAAAAACATTTTTCTCATGAAGAAAAATGTTAGCAAATGCACTTTTAGTAAGCATTTTGAGAATTCTTAAAATTCATAAATCTATACCCAAATGTAGGTGTTGTTATGCTAGGTATATTTGTAAATTGCACTGTCATCCATGGTGGTATCCTGGTGCTGTTGCAGGTGTGCGAGGCTATCCTCGAGGCGAGGAGAGGAATCATTCCCAGAGCCACATCTTTAATTTCTTGCAGAATTCAAGAAAAGAGGAGTAGTTTCTATTGTGAGGTGCCAGGTCATTCCATGCTTTTGGGTGATGTAAGAGAAGGCTCCATCTCCAGTTCTGCTTCTGTGAATGCGTGGGGTGTGTGCCAGTAGAAGTGGTTGTGCAGAGGTGCCTGAATTGTTGGTGGAAGTGTAGGCAGCTGTTCAGGTATGCTGGGGCCATTTTGTGTAGTGCTTTGTATGTGCTTTGTATCTGTGGATGAGAAACATGAACTGTGCACGCTTGTTTATTGGAAGCCAGGTTAGCTCCCTGAGGTGAGGTGTGATGGGGATTCTGATGCTCAGATTTAGAGAGAGTTTAGCTGCAGCATTCTGACCCGTTTGCAGTCTTTGGTGAGAAACCTAAGGGTGTACATTTATATATATATTTTTAACCAAAGTGTTCATGGATAATGCATTTGCCTAGTGGGATGCCAACAGGTTTTGTGAGCACCAAACAATACATAGTACATTCACTTTTTAGGTTTCAGCTACAGATACCTTCAGGTACCTGTGGGTAGGAGCCCATCCACCACTTCATTCCAAAAAGAAGTCAAACTATTTTTAATGAACAAAACTCTGCCCTAGAACTTCTGGCTCAGCATGTGGACAATTTGCTGACACAGTGTGTCACCTGGGCTCTCACTCGCTGTCGACGTCTGGGTGATTAACTCACTGACCTCCTCCTGATTTGCAACGGTTATTGACAGCATTTGTGTTTCTTGGTTGTCATGTTTTCTTCTTGCCTAACCAATTGTAAACCACTCTGATACCCTGCCTGTGTCTAGTCTGCGTAGTTTAAAATTTACAAACAAATAAATAAATAAACATTAGTTCCAATACATTACATATACTTAGAGTGGGCTTTGGGTCAGCCCCTTGCTCATGACTGTGTGGCTTTGTTGTCCATCTCTTTTCCCTTCTACTTATTCAATGGCTTTCCTCCCTATTCTTGTGTTTGACCTGCACAGGAGCATTTTGACCTCATAGTGTTCTGAATGGATGACGTCAATTTCCACTGCTGAAGTCGGCCTTTGCTTTGTACTGCACAAGAGGGACCATTGTCACTTTTGTCTCCATGTTTACTCCTCCTCACAATCCCCTTCCCTTCTTCTTCCAATTTTGCAATCATGTGTCTAAAAAAATGATCTTATCTCACGAGAAATAATCTAGTCACAAAAGTTCAAAGATACTATTACTAACTGTATCAAACAGGCACTCCGTATATATCAGTGTGCCAACGCGAGATGGCGCAGATACTAATCGTGTACATTTGTGCATGGTCTATAAGTAGCACAACTCTAAAAATAGATTCTCATAAACCTCGCTGCATCACAAGAGAACTTCCCACCATGGAGGTGGGTCATGTCAAGTGTCCGCCATGCACTGTTCAGTTATCCTCTATGCTGACGTAATCTACGTCTATTTGCATCAAATATTATAGCCAAGTGCTCAAATGTCTGATAGAACTGAATAATCTAGTAGAGAAGCACATCCCTCCATGGAACGTCTATAAATTGCCTCTCAACAGGAGTAGTTATTTGTTTGGCTCTCTGCTTTATTCCTGAACCAAATTCTCAGAAAATGCCCCTTCAAAGAAATATTAATAATAAGAGCAGAACATTTAACACAATACTCAGCCATCCTGATTAGTATTTTTGCATGCATCTTGATGCATGCAGGCGGATCAACAACCATTTTGGAATGATTTTCATTCTAAATTCCATTGCAAGGGGGCCGGCCATGTGCACACATGCAAATGGAAACATGCATAGGCAAAACCAAGAACTTGGCCTTTCAGAGCTGGGGCCGATTGGCTTTGTCAATGCTTGTTCACTTTTATTTAGTGTGGAAGGAAGTGCTTGTGGACTTCTATTGTTTATCGCCACACCCTTCCTATTTTCAAGTCCTGCGCCCATACTATGTCTGGATCTACTTTCTCTTTCAGCAAAGCCAATGGTTTATTATTGGTGGTGGATTCTGGCAAATTGGTAGTGCGCCTGTAATGAATTGAGTCCTAATGTTTCTTCTCTTGTCCGGCAAGCTTCCATGCCTTGAATCCCAGGATGCTCCTTGGCCCTGTCCAAGAATCCTCTAGTCCTTGCAAGCTTCCATGCCTTGAATCCCAGGATGCTCCTTGGCCCTGTCCAAGAATCCTCTAGTCCTTGCAAGCTTCCATGCCTTGAATCCCAGGATGCTCCTTGGCCCTGTCCAATAATCCTCTAGTCCTTTCTCTTACAGGGTGTTCTTTGTGGCAGCTGTTAAAGGTTGCCTTGTTTGTCTCTATTTTTGGATACTCAAGGTCACTTTCCCTCCTGAGTAATTTCCCCTTCCTGATTTCTGGCTTTTAATGAAATTCCAGGGTTTCGCTCAGGCTTTCTTTGCTGCCTCGTCTGGTCCATTGGCTCTCACTTGGTATATCCACAAGGGAAGTCTATTTGTAACTTATTGGTCTTTTCAGAATAAATGAATGTGTTCAACAAAGGAAACCTTTTGGTTTATGTTGTTGATCAATATCATGGAAATTGTAAGTGACTACTTGTTTTCTAAATCTTGTCCTTTCAGTTGCAAGCAGTTTAATCTTTTCATTTGGTGTAAACCTCTCCATTTCATTATTAATTCTACTCGCCCTTTCATTGTATTTTGTTTACGTATTCGTGTACGTCTTTGCTTCTTTATTCATTTATATATGTACGTGTTGTCCTTTATGCAGCAAACTCAACCAGTGCTCTGTGAAACAATGAAACAAACTGACAGTAGCATGAAAAGGCATCAATTCATAGATACATTTACAGGGAGAGGCTACAGACTGAAGACGAAAGTGAAGGGGGGATGGGCAAGGAAGAGAGAACTCTGGAGGTGAAAGATAGATGCTTTGCGATTTGGGGGACAGAAAGGGTCAAATTGTGATCAAGGTGTACTGACAGTCACAAGCATATATTTCAACAATGCAGGCGTCAAATGAGTCAAAAAAGAGAGTTCCGCAGAATGAGAGGATATAGTGGGAGAAACTAGTAAGTGGGATGGAGGGGTGGTAACTAATGCTGTCAGTTGAGTGTCTTTTTCATTAATGCATGACCACTTTTATCCTGCCATCGGGCATGCCGTGGGCAGCACCATTCTTCTTGAGGGATTCTATCTCCAGACCATGGTGTAACGCACAATTAGTCATGCATGGATGTATACCTTATCTCAATGATAGCGCTGTTTTCAACTCTTTGAATGCCAGTGTGTCCTGCTACAAAGGGGCATTGGACCCTTGCCCTTCTTGTGTGGTCTCCTTCATCTCCATTCTCAGGTTTAGAAACCTTAACTGTGATGGTAATAACTCTTCCCACCTGCTTCCGCAGTCACATGCCTGCAAACATCATCCAAGGATATCACAGTGATACAGGCTCAATGGATCAGGCACAAAGTGATGCAATGTCTGCTCACAACCTGATTGAACCTGTTCGGGTCCTCGGGATGACCATTCTGACAAACTGCCCTTATTAAAAATATTTCAGAGATGTTTGTGGCAGTTTTAGAAGAAAGGGACATCCAAAAAGATGGACTTTTGTGTGTCCTTCAGTTTTATCAAACACTTTACTTTTTGTCGTAGTAGGGTTGCCATATGGGCTTTTTTGAGTATATACTTGGTACATCATTAACTAAGAAGCATGTTGCATTTCTCTAGAACAAGGCAATGAATTTGATGGCCTGTTCAATAGATACTTCATAACAATCATTACCCTTGATGGGATTACTGAACTGGAGACATGTCCCCCCTGTACATGTGGATAAACTGCAGGCTCATTGGTATGGGGCCTGATTAATGCGAGGCTACATGCCTCATATGCCCAACATCTATGTGATGGTACAGATAGACCACATCCACACGTTCTATTATTCGTGGTGAGCTTGTTATTGATTCTGATAATTGTGTTTTAAATGTCGTGTTTCCGACAGGTCATACCCTTTTAAGGCAGAGAGAGATCATAACACAAAGGGGATCACCATTGTTTGTGGGGACCGTCTCTCCATTGCTATCAAAAGCAATGGATCAGGCAAAGCAAAGATTTAAATCAATTTCTATTGTATGGAAGAAGATTGCTATAAATACAATGCTAGTTTTGCTTGTCATAATTAATGACCTAGTGCTTGTCATAATTAATGACCCTGATCCCTTGCTGCCACCTCTTTAACAAAGACACTGAAAGAAATGCTGGTGTGTGATATGATTACCACATCTGGGTGAGCGACAGCTGGAGCAAACTAAGTGGATGAAAGACAAAGTTTATTTCTGTTTGGTTCTCGGACAAGACTGCTAAGGGTTCTTACCCACCTTACATTTTCACCAGGATGCCACTTTAGAAACTACAACTAAAGTGAAGAATCAAAGAGTTTATCAGAATGACAGCTTGTCAGAGAGGCTTCATAGTATCCAGTCGAGAAATTCTAATCAGACTCTAGAAGCTGCCTGTCCGAAATTTGGAATGGAGTTGACAATCATCTCTAGCGTCCTAGATATTGAGATTAGGGTAAGCAACTCGTTGGTCATATTTGGTACATCACTAGTTGATAGTCAAGTCTACTGGCTTATGAAAGGAAGTTAGAAAGTTGCTATTTTACTTGCCCTTAATTGCCAGACAACAAGTCTGCAGTAAATTGACTAATAGTCACGACCAGAGGCCACCGGCTCATGGTACAAGGTATAAATACACTTAGATACGAGAGCAGGCAACAAAAATGTGTTACACGTTTGGTCACCATATGTAAGTGGATTGAGGCATAAGTTGGACTGTTTTGATATTCAAAGGTGTCCAATGGTTATGCTCTACCTATGAGGATCTCTGATGGAATGTACCTCAAAGAATGTTCTAGCAATAGATGGGCTCATGTGGACTGTTGGTTGGCAATCTCAGTATAGGTCAGCCAAGTGCCTCTGACAGTCATGTATGAACAATAAATACTATTTTAAAAAAATTAAAACGCATTATAACCTTCTATCTTTGTCTCCCCCCTGATTTGTGCCATTGTGAACTTGACCCTGGACTACGGAAACATCTGAATAAGAGAATTTTCAACACAATGCTTCTATATGGGCTTTGCCAAACACTTGCCAAAAAGTTCTACAACTTGAAAGGGTGAAGAATGCCGGAGTTCATCTGGTCACCAGTCTCTCCAGCAAGGATGATATCTTTAAAGCGGCAAGAACAGCAGTCGACTGGCTGCTGCTGGAGTCTAGGATATGTTTAGATTGATAGTCCTTCATGTTAAATGCAGGCAAGGAACAATACCTAGTTATTTGCAATCCAAAATCATATTTTATTACTCGACAGGACCACTTTCAGTTGCTGATCAACCACTTATGCTTCAAAGTCTTTTCTTTGTGGGCCAGAGACTTATCTGTTGGGGGCTAAGCTGCTGAGTTCTCTTTTGCTAAGTGTCTGCAATTAAACACATTCCAGGCCAATCACTAGAGTCTCCCATTCTGAGCTTCTGCTCTTCAGTCAACCACTTCCAATGACCAGCACAAAGAGACTCTTTTGTGATACTGAACTATTCACATGATCACTATCCTTAACATTTTGTGGAAATGTTCTTCACAAATTCCCCACTGTCTTAGACTCTCTTTCTTGGCTTTGGATCAGGCTCATATTTATTTTGTAAAACAGTTTTTATTGAGCAATTTTGATAATATATTGTATACTAATAAATAGGATATAAACAACTTTCTCTAGGTTTCTGTACCTTTCGTTCTCTGTTTGTGATGTCAAAGAGGGAGGGCTATGCTTTGATAGCAGATAGCATTCCCTACCCATTTGGATGCCAGTAGAAAGCAAAATGCTAATTAACCAACCAGCACAAAAAACATTCCCGATAGTTGGAGGACCCTGAAAAATAACTAAACTTCCAACTAAAGCCAGCAAACATCACCGTCAGTGATTCCATCCGCTGTATTTCACTTTCTAGTTAATGGGCTCTTTTGAAAGGCAATCCATTCTGGCTACAGACAAATAATGACTAGAAAATCGCAGCTCAGTTTTCAAGTAGTCACATATGCCTGTGTTTAGCCCATTATTAGTGGCTATGGAAAGCCATTAATTGACATGACTCACGAACGACGTCGGTCCTGTACATTATTATTATTTTCCTGCTTTCTGCCCCCTGCAAAGGTAAAAGGCATGGTTTATAGTTCTTGGTAACAGTTAGCTTTCTGTTGGTCTAGTTGTTAAAGATGGAGTGAGATCATGCAGAATCTTCTGTCGGGAGAACGGCTCACTTGACCTAGCTATTGCGACAGTGAGTGGCAGTGCGTGGGCCTGCTCCGCGAGACCCAGTTTACAAACGTGCAGAGCCTTTTACCCATCAGGCTTGAGTTTGGTGCTACTAGCAAGTAACATGCTGACTACATGACCCCTTCACCAATGATAGACGTTTGTGGTTTATTTCAAGGGTATGAGGGTGATAGGAGTTAAGCTTAAGCTCTTCTCAACAGACTGGAGTGACAAGTTGGGTTTCCCTCAGGACTTGGCATTTGTAGGTAATCGGGACACTGAAATGGCCCTAGATCTTCAGTTGCAGGCAAGAGGCAGACACTTCTGAGGTGCTGTCATAATAATGTAGGTCAGTCGAATGCAGCCCTATATATCACTCTTATGGGTGTCAAGCAGTTGGTAGGGCAAGCGTGCTTGATGCACTACACAAGGAAGCATGACTCACTTCCATGGAAAGGCATGCTCACCATCCAATCCCATGTTGCTCCTTCATAGAGCTCATAGGTAACATGGCACTCCTAATAGTAAAGGCAGACCGAAGCTGTGCCACTAGGCCTAGGGAGTGTAGTCAAGAGAAAGGAGTGTGAAATAGGATGCGTAGGGTATACAGCGCTAGGTTTATGTATGGAGAGGTATGGGAATGCAGTGTGGCTTATTGGGGAAGTGTTTTGGGGTTTTGGGTGCAAGCCAGCAGCTGCTCACATCAAGAGGCTATGCGCGTGGTTGCATCTGCCATCCTTTTGGTGATCTGAGGTGGGTCCCATCAGGGCCCAAGCACTCACACCAACTAAGGTGGACTTGGGGAAGGGAATGAAATCCATCGAAACTTATTGAAATAAAATTTAAATGGTGCCCAGTAAAGGCAAAACTACTTGGAATTAATGAATCGGGTGTCCCCGAGGACTGAGAAAATCATGGTACCCCTGGCTCCCTCAGCTCAACAGCCTTGAGCAGAGGCCGCAAAGTCCTTTTAAAAGCGGCCAAAGCCTATTGAACCCTGCCCACAACAGGCAAAGCTGCCTGGAGTGAATGAATCAAGTGTCCCAGAGGGCTAAGGGAACAGCTGCTGTTCCTACACACTTCTTTCACTCTGCTGCTCAGGCCCCTCCAGTCTCGCCGACCCCTTGTCTCGCAGTGCTGAGTCTCTGTTTTTGTTGCCTTGAGTTGTTGTTTGTTCCTAAACTCTTGAATGCTCCCCCTCGTCTGCAGGTTCTGCTTTCACTTTTATTCATGCTATGTTTAACAAGCATTGGCATAGCCAATAGGTCTCGCTTTTGGGACCTTATAAGTGTTTAGCCTTGCAACAGTTGATGTTGTTGCACCAAGGATATTGTGCTGCATTACTAAATACTTATAAGGTCCCAAAAGCGAGACCTATTGGCTGTGCCAATGCTTGTTCTCAGTTTCATTTAAGTACCAAAGTAGCTGGGGTAAAAAAAAGGGAGTGTATTTTAAATAACAAAAGTTTAGCACTTGCCTTTAGACCCACCAAAATGTACGTGAGCTAGAGATGTTTTGCTGATGTTGACTTGTCTGGCAAGTAGGTGCGAACGTTACACTGAAAGGATGAAAGGGTAGGTGAGGGGTGCCCCAAAGAATCATTAGATGGGATGTTTCACTTGTGTGGGAACGAACAAATAAACAGGCAAATCGATGATAAGAAGGTCCTTTCCTGCGGTGAAAAGAAGATGTAAAAATCGCGCAGCATGTGGCGAAAGTCCAGGAAGCCTTGCTTTCGGCGGTGAATTTAGAGGGAGACGAGCTGGACACCTACAGGCACATGCATCAAGCACAAAACCGGTCGCAAACGGGCAGATTCTCAGAATCTGCCCCTTTGCGACCGGTATTTTTGCATTTGGGATGCATCATCCCAAATGCAAAAATCGCTATTTAAGGAATCTCAAAATAGCGATTCCTTAGATAGCGATTGCATTTAAGGAATCCCTAATTGAGATTCCTTAAATGCAATGCATTACAGTTTAAAAAATAGCGATTTCGCTATTAGCGGGAGCAAATTACCATGAAGCTGGACTTCATGGTAATTTGCGAAAACTTTGAAAAAAGCACTTATTTGCATTTTCCAAGTTACATGTTGCGCACACACATGCCCTTAGAGCATGTGTGTATGCAACATTTGTGCAGAGTTAACATACATGGGTGCAATAGGGTGTCATTTTTACACCCTTGCAGCATCGAAATTGCGGGAGCAATTTGCGAGTACCTACTGGTACTCGCAAATTGCTCCCGCAATCTCCAATTCATTCCTATGGGCCTGGAGGCCCATAGGGATGACTGGGAAGACATTCCTTAATTGCGACTCGCAATTTGCGAGTCGCAATTAAGGAATTTGTGGGAATCGCTATTTCTTTAGCGATTCCTACATGCATAGGGTTTTGCCATTCCTTAATTGCGATTCCTTAATAATAGCAATTAAGGAATCGCAAAACCCTATGATGATGCATGTGCCTGCTAGTATGTTAAGACTCGCAAAAGGGACAGCTAACAAATGTGTAACGCAGCGCTACAGACAATAGCGGTATTGCTACAATAAATTGATGTTGAAATAAAGAAATTCTACTTTTGAAATATAAAGCGCATTGCTATAGTTTTCCCTTAAAAGGTTCGAAGAATATTCTTGGGTATGTTGTATGTTAGCCTAGTAACGTAAACCTCTTTAAATGCAGGTACAAATGACTGCATCAAACGTCTCTAGAAATAGCCTACCCTTTGTTTATGTTTATTAAAAGTTACACAAATGTTGTACAGTGTTACAGGAAAGCAAGTAACAGTAATCGCGCTTTGAGGACAAAAAAAAAGTAATGTTTATGCACCCGTAAATATTCCCTAATTTTAGGTAATCCCCTGCTAGTTAGTAACACAGGTAGTGTAGACCCCAAACTACACCGAAATTTGTAAAACTATAACTGTATATTTAAAAATAACCCTAAAGGTGTACGACAATTATATAAAAGCAACCACATTATGCTAAACACATTTTAATGCAAAGCACATAAAGGCAACACCTAAACAGTGACACTTTGCTCTGAAATGTAATTAAAAAAGAGTGTTCGTACAACATCCTCTGGCTGTAATTTTCTAAAACCCAAAAAGCCTAACTTTGTTTAGGGATGTGTGCAGCTACGCGATGTTGTAAAACGCCGTCAAAGAAACTTAAAACAGTGAGCGATCTGTCGAGCAAAACACGAACCCTGAAGTCTGTCCTCTTAATTATAAAGATTTTATAACAGATACGTGAATGTAAAATACGCATTTGGAAAACGCGTGTTTTTTTTTAATGTGCCTCTGTACATACACAAAAGGTAGCTGGCTGTTCACCCACGATCAGGGGCCGACAGGCACAGCTGTACTGGAAATGACGCGGAAAGCAGCCTGTCAGCCCTCGCACAGCAGATTACAGCGTGACAGGGAGAGAGCCAGCACCGAAGGCAGGAGGACCGATAGAGGCAGTTGGAGGCCGGCGGAAAATGGAGCATCGCTGCTCCGAGGTGAGCGACTCCCGAGTACTGGGCGTAGACTAGACTGCGGAGTGAGGCATCGGAAGGATAATTACGCAGGCTGTGAAAAGCATGCAAGTGAAAGCAGGCTGGCTGGCGAGTGGTGTGCGATGTGCGCGCACCATGACGAGAGAGGAAAGCCATATGGCGCCTCTGCTCGTCATTGTGCGCGTAACCGCACGCCCATCGCCAGTGCACGCGCCAGTTGTCTGAAGCGCTTCCCTAAAAGTGGATTGCATGGCGGCACGATGCACGTGATTGTGTGCGTGCTCGCCATGCAATCCACTTTTGGGAGCACTTTTGGGAGCCCCTTACTATAGTCTCGCATATCGATTGCTATCGCAATAGCTAGGCGAGACCTAAAAACCATGTGCTAGTTTCTTCTTTTCCATAAGCCATGATTATTTCACTCAGTTTTACGTATGTTTACTCAGCTGTGCGTATTGTTTTCGTAACTATGTGCTACGTTTTGGTAAAAGCCCTATAAAAATCCAATAAAAATGAAACTGCCTAGTCATCAGTGATGACAGGCTGTGCGTTGACTTATTCTGCTCCTAAGATTTTGTCGAAAGGATGCTGGGAGGAAACGAACGAAGTTGAAGAGCTCGCGGGTTTTGCACTGGTGCTCTCTGTGCAGTGGTAGTGTGCAGTGGTGCTCTCTGTGCAGTGGTAGTGTGCAGTGGTGCTCTCTGTGCAGTGGTAGTGTGCAGTGGTGCTCTCTGTGCAGAGGTAGTGTGCAGTGGTGCTCTCTGTGCAGTGGTACTGTGCAGTGGTGGTCTCTGTGTAGTGGTAGTGTGCAGTGGTGCTCTCTGTGCAGTGGTACTGTGCAGTGGTGGTCTCTGTGCAGTGGTAGTGTGCAGTGGTGCTCTCTGTGCAGTGGTACTGTGCAGTGGTGCTCCATACGATGTATCGGAGCATATTCCTGTGTGCACAAAACCGACACTATTTAAGGTAGGAAAGTGGTAATGAGGAGTGTCCACACTTGGTAGGCAGCGCCCCCCATGTGAGCCAAGGTCTTTATGAGCTGCGGAGTCACCACTACCATATATTATAGAGGTTTGTAACATTGCGGAACATCAGTTCTGGAAATACCATGAGATTCTGGGAATAACTTCTCAAAAGTGCTGATGTTTTATGTGTGAGATGTTTAGTACAGCACGTTGACTTTTTGCGGATTTCCTCAGATATGTGACATTGTCGTACAGTTTGTTTCCACTTGTATTGAAAAAAACTTGTAAACTGACGTTTGACACGAGAACTTCTCAGCAAATATGTGAGATTTTTTCTAAAGCACATTCAGAAAAAAATATCAAATCTTCACAGTTTCAAGTGTACAGCTATTTATTTTCCCCTTTCCATTGGATAGTATCATATATCTCTACCATATTCCCTATATTGACTGATGGAAGGGGCCAAAGGTAAACTCGCATAGAAGGAAGTTTGGGCATTTGCCACTGAAAGACCAGTAGACTGTTGGAGAATCAGTTGCATGTCAGTCAACCCAGGTGGGAGGATTACATATATAGGTGAAAGTCCAAGTATTTTTGGTGTCCTAGGTAAAGTGTCCTTTTGCTGCACCCTCTCTTTGGAATGAATCTGTTTTAGGTCTCACTGACAGCCTTTAGTTATATTTTTGTGAAAGACCTGTTATGGACAATACATTAACTTAAAGGGGGCCTATTGCCAGCCTACTGCTTACCATTGGTTGGCTTTCTTGTTGCGCTCATTTGCTTGCTCCTTATTGGGTGTTTTTTTTAAATTCCTTTTCCTGTGTTTGTCCATTCCCTTGAGCATAGCTTCCTTGCAATATTTTTGACTGGATGGCTTTTGTCCCTCCACTGCTCACATTCAGTTTTGAGGGCTTGCCTAGGCAGTGTGCATGCACTGCATAGGAGACCTTTAGCCATCGTACAGCTCTTTTTCCAAGCACATACTCGTGCTTGTGGCGGCATACAGCTTGCGGGAGTGTGCAGCGGCGCGCCACAAGCACGAGTGTGCGCTTTGAAAAAGAGCAAACAGCTCTCCCAAGCGAACGCGCGCGCGCCTCTATCCTCGCCCACACGTTTTCTTGCTCGCTTTCACTTTCAATCGCTTTCACTGTTAGCCATAAAATGCCTGGTGTCTGCTTTACAAAGCTTCCCTTGATAAAATTGTGAATTTTTGCATCATAGATTCACATCATAGATTTGCACCTACGATTTGAGCAATTTTTATTAATTTTCATGGATTCATGAAACATCCTTTTATTTTACTTGAAATCTGTGCAAGTTGCAGAGTCCCACACGTAGTACTGTTCCTCCATGCGTAATGACGACTGTCCGACATAGTGAATAGACATGAATATACATGACCAAAATTTGCTTGTTTGCATTTTTGTTTTACTATTTCGCAACATTAAACTGCTTTACCCTGTGTAGAATCTACTCCCCCTCCCGCATCCTATTGAACAGGGTGATGTTTACATCCTTTTCGCTCTTTGGAAAAACCGTTAATCTTACCTTTACTTAAACTTGCCGTTAATCTCTCGCAGCACACCCGCCAGGCCTTTAGAAAACACTCTGCGCCTGCAGCACGTTTTTCAAGGTCCCTTCCGAGGCCTTACGACTGCAGCTGTTAAGCTGTACATAATGTTCACTCATAAAGACAGACGGCAGTAGCAGCAACTACCACTGCACGCTTCCAACATGGCTGCCCCTTTGCACGCTGCCTCTTGTGTTTATTGCCTGGAATGTTCACTGTCCCGAATAGTGCCCTAATCTTGCATTTGAACATCTGCTGATTTAAAGGAGACAGGTTTAAATCGCCCCACTCTGTTATTAGCTCTCCTGTCTCGGTCTGTACCTGTCTTTCCGGTTTCATCTAGATGGGAGGGGCTAGGATAGGTTTGCAGCGGGGTTAGCCCTTGGTATGTTTTTGAGTCGGGATTCGTGTAACATACATTATATTTGCTGTTTCCTGTTTGGAAATCTTGCACCATTTTGTTTCCAATATCTGCCACAAAATTGGTTTCGTTTGTCGTTAAAAATATCGCACCAGCGAATATTTTTGTTTATGAAATTAGTGGGGGGTTATTTTGTATAGTCTGACTGGCACATGCATCAACAATGCCATTTGCGATTCCTTATTAGTGAAAAATAAGGATTCGCTAATAAGGAATAGCAAAAGGCTATGCATGTAGAAATCGCTTAAAAAATAGTGATTTCTAAACATTCCTTAATTGCGACTCGCAAATTGCTAGTCGCAATTAAGGAATACCTCCCCATTCATTCCTATAGGCCTAGAGGCCCATAGGCATGAATGGGAAGACATTCTCAATTTGCGATTCTCAATTAGAGAATCGCAAATTGAGAATGCAATTTCAAGGGTGCCAGGGTGTCAAAAGGACACCCTGTTGCACCCCTGAAATCTGCATATGAGTACATCTTGCACACACACATGCATGTGTGTGTGTAAAATGGAACTTTGAAAAATGCACTTTTTTCTCAGTTTAGTAGTAGTATAGTTAGGACTCCTAACTTTAGGACTCCTAAATGCCTTCTGTGAATACCGAAAGTCTTAAAATTAGGATGTTTCTCAATTTAGTAATAGTAAAGTTAGGACTCCTGACTTTAGGACTCCTAAATGCCTTCTGTGAATCCCGAAAGCCTTAAAATTAAGATTTTTCTCAGTTTAGTAGTAGTAAAGTTAGGAGTCCTAACTTTAGGACTCCTAAACTGAGAAAAATCCTAATTTTAAGACTTTCGGTATTCACAGAAAGCATTTAGGAGTCCTAAAGTTAGGACTCCTAACTTCTGTGAATACCGAAATGAGTAAGTGCCTTCTGTGAATACCAAAATGAGTAAGTGCCTTCTGTGAATACGAAAATGGTAGTAAGTTTAGGATTTTGACTTAAGTTAGTTCTGTGAATCGGGCCCTCTGTGTGGTTTTTCTCTCCCTCGTAGCCCTGCAGCTAGATCCCCACGACTATACTTAGCTTCCTACAACAGAGTAAGGGCTCAGGTTTGGAAGGCAGCTCTCAAGGGTGGTAGATTTGCCGACATGTGTTTGATCTCATTCTCAGAAGATGCTATGTTGATTTACCACCACAATATCTTGTGCATTAGTTTTCCATCACATCGTATCACACTAATTGAGGCTATAGTGACAGCTTTTGCAAGCATTGGCATAGCCAAGAGGTCTCGCCTTTGGGACCTTATAACTGTTTAACCATGCAACAGTTAATGTTGGTGCACCAAGGATATTATGCTGCATAACTTAATACTTATAAGGTCCCAACTGTGAGACCTATTGGCTATGCCAATGCTTGTTCTCCTTTTCTTTTAGCACTACATGAGAGTGCATGCATTTTATTGTTTTTTCCCTCGTGCGCTGCCTCTACCCTCAAATGCTAACCCCACATTCACTACATGCAGCTCCATCCAGTCCCCATCAACACCACATCCATTGCTTCCTGCACCCTGACCTTTTTTGCTTTTTTATTGTTTTGTTAAGTATTTTTTCAATTTATTTGCTACTCATGCCTCAAGCTCCTCTGTTGTACCCCCATGTTGACCCACGCCCCTCACCCGCAGCTCCTCAGAATCCTTACCCCTTACATCATGGACCTCTAAAAAAATATAGAGGTTTAAAAAAAAAAATTAAAATCTGTTTTAGGTTGCTCTTTTTAAAAAATGCGATTTCGTACACGTTTAATGTGTTCTTTTTGATTTATTAGTCCAAGTGGCTTCTTGAAAGTATAAATAAAAAGGGAAACTAAATAGAAGCCCTCTCATGATGCATGCATGTGAACACATCATCATGCTGGTCTCACATAGCATCATGCCGCATAAGCTGCACGCATAAGTAGTCATCACTTTTTCTTTTGTTTTCCAATGTTTCACAGTATTGGCAGTGGCAGCTTCTCTGCTAAGGCGGAGGAGCATCGCCACACTGCTTTGCAGCAGTGAAAGAAAGGAAAACTAAAATGATAATAACTTGACGTTATTATCATTTTAACTGTTCCTGCTGCGGCAGCAAGGGGGCAGGCGGGGCTGCTCTGCTCATAGGGCAGGGGAGGAGTGAAGGGCACACTGAAGTGCGCATGATGATTTGGTCGGCCGTCTTTGGCTGGCCAAACATTCATACACACTTAGCATGTTCTCCACCCAGGCTACATTACAGCCTGGGTGGAGAACATGCCCAGGCAGTGGAGTAGGAAGGAGGGTGCGGTAGGTGTGGGCCGCCCCGGGTGTCATCACTGAGGGGGGGGGGGTGACAAAGTGGCAAAAATATGTGTTTCAAACACATATTTTTGCCATTTTGTCAAGCCGGGGGTGACAAGAAATTTTCTGCACCGGGTACCACCTGACCTTGCTACGCCACTGTGTGCCGAACTATGGTGCTATGGGGAACCAATCACAGCGCTGCAGCATTATGATTGGCTCAGGGTAGCATGCCTGCTTCCTGTTCGGCCGATGCAGGGGAGAGACAGCGGAGAGGTAATCGTCTTTTTTTTTTACACCCTCATCCAACTCGCCCCCCACCCCGCCACCTGAGATCCGTGCCTGCCACCACCGAGCATTGGCAAAAAGCATTGTCAATATGAATAGGTCCAAAATGTGAGATATATTGGCATTGCCTTGCCATACTAAAGCCCCTGTCTTGTCAGCCCTATCAGCCTTCCAGCGTCCCCGGCTTCTGCGTGAGGTTCCAGATATCTCTATAGTCCAGCCCATTTCCAGCAGGGAGATGACTTCAGTGGCCAAGAGGGGAGTGTGGGAAAGCAACGTTCTGTCCGCATGCCCGATAATATTCTTAACCAGTGACACAATTATTGTTAATTTTGTGAATCACTCATGTTCTCTGCCTTTGTTTTCTCACAGTTGTTTTGTTTGACAGGTTTAATTAGCAGTGTTTCATGGCACTTTGGTTCAGCGATGCTCTTCAGACTCAGCCAAGGGCCCGGCCACTGCCGTTCCCCCCTCCTCGCACGTGTTTGCGATTACAGGGCTCTTCATTGCTCAGAGACTGAGTTCGAGTTGTGCGTTTCGCTCGTGATTCTGCTGCTTTATTACTTGGCTGCCCTTTTACCAGTCTTCCATGCTGGCAATAAAAAAACACTCAAGAAGAAGTCAGGGTGATGTTATCACTGACTGTCAGATTTCAGCCATCCTCAGAAAAACACCTGATGCGATCCACGGGTAACTTTACCTGCACAATGCAGGTACTCAACTCTTTCTGACCTTCGTGTTTTTTCAAGTGTAAGAAGATCTTTTGTTACGAAAAGGACATACACATTTTTTCATAAACCTTTACTTCTCACACAGACAGTTTTTAATCTTTTCTTGAGCGAGTTTCCAATGAAAAGTGGATTACCTTGTGTTGCGCACTCTTAGAAAAACAGACAGGGTAAACTCAGCCAAAGAAAAAATAATTTTGGCTTTGGGCTGCCACAGGTGTCTGAGAATTTATTTTATGTGATTTGTATCAAATTGATGTCCGGATGTACACAGCCATTTTGTGATTGGCAATGACTACGATTTACAAAATCACAGGGTTTGTGGTATATATTAAGCCTGTTTCCTGAGTCACAAAACTCTTTCCAACAGGCAAAATGAGTTTAGTAATCCATTCAAAATTGGAGTTAGGGATGTGGTATAAGGGGCATCCCCCCCTAATTATGATTTGGTATGGCATGCAGCAATAGTTTGCAAATGAAATTGTGGTTGTAAACAATTGATCAGTTACCAACACCTCAAAGGAGAGGTAAGTGATTTGCAAAGGGGAACGTGTCCCTTTCCATTATGTGGATCGGGGTAGGTGACTTTGGAGAGAGTATGTAGTGGTCCACAAAGTTTTCTACAATGGGATTTTTTTTTTTAAAGCAGCTCTGGTTCCTTTTATGAAACATAGGTCTCCTGTTCTATACAGGACATCACACCTGTTTTTGTAGCCAATCACAGGATGTCACAGATAGTAGCTTGGTTAATTAATATTCATTAGACACGTCATTTTGCGACCCATGCAACTGGAGTTGTTTTTTTCAGGACAAATTTTATTTGGGGTTTCCAATAATGTGCCCCACCCAGGCTATGGACATATACATTATACTGCATGATTGTTGGAACTGGGGTACTCTAGGTAGCTGAGGTAGGTACCTTAGTCCAAATAGGTCCCCTTGCTTCTAGTCAAAAAGGAGGGACACACCCTTAGATAACCCCTGCTCACCCCCTGGTAGCTTGGCACGAGCAGCCAGGCTTATCTCCAAGGCAATGTGTAAAGTATTTGCAACCACACTCCCAGTAACACAGTGATAACACCACAAATGGACACCACTCTGGTTTCATAAAAATAGCGGTATCTTTATAAAAAGGAATACGATGAGACCAAACGATAGATATCCAGCAAATGAGTATTCGTAATATTTCACTTGGCCGGTTAATAGGCCAGCAATCACTTGTAGGTTCTTGCGGTATTAATGAGCAATTCACGATCTCTAATGCAGTCCTAATGCAATGCTATGCAGTTCGTAATATAGTGATAAGGCAGTCCTTAATGCAAGAATCAAGCAGGTCGTAATGCAAGAATAATGCGATTTGTAATGCAAGAATCAGGCAGTTCGTAATGCAATAATAATGTAGTTTACCTGTTATCCAAGGTGGTGGAGACTGCGATCTCATCTGTGGCTGCTCTGGCAAAGACTGCTGCTTTTAATTGCCCAAACTGATAACGAGACAATCCAAGATGGCGGCCGCCATCTAATCAAATGTTAGCACTCTAGTCTTGCAGCAAAGCTCTCGAGGGATAGTGAACCTCTTGCGTGCGCTCCCTGTCAACCTTGGTGAGAGAGCACCGTTCGGCTCTTCACGCCTGCTCTGAGGAGATCTGTCAACATCTGAATCTCTGTGATTTTTTACCCCACCTATCGCAGAAGGGTGTGCACATCAGGGGTAGTTCCCCTACTGGTGAACTACCATAGTTTTTCCTTGATTCTGAGAAGCTTTTACTTGTCAAGAATCAAGTTTGGTGCATCTTCGTGAGCTACGTGTATGAAGTCAGATTAATTATTCTGAGTTTTGTGGAACTGACTATATATATCTATCTATTCAGAGACAGAAATATTTTGTCAGTTCATTCTTGAATAAGAACTTCCAGTTAAACCATTACTGACTGTCATTACAGGAATTAATAGAGCTTGAACTATCCTTCATAGAGTGGTTTTCTATTACACTCAACCTATTTCAAGAGAGGGGCAAGCCTGTTTTGTGATTCAGGTAGATTAGATTATTCATAAAGAGAGTCATTGAGTGAGGGTTGTGGGTGGTGTTAGAGATATAAGTTTTGTTATTATCGCCCTTCTGCAGGTTCTGTCAGAACACTTTCCTGGGGTAGAGAAGGAAGACGTACACATCATACAACTAGAAGATACCCAGTAAAGAGAAGGTCCGACAGACTCTGAACATCAAGGCAGTCTCTCTTTCTATTCCCATTCCCTCCCCCCTGTGGGTGCTAATCCAAATTACTTGGTTTGTACTGGCAACCGCGGTTGGGACTAGGGAGCTAGTCATCTGCTCCTGTGGAAATCTGGCACTCAAGGGAAGAGTCTGACATTGGTTATTGTAAATGTTGTTCATATATTGCCACTGGATTCAGACCAGCCTGGCTGATGAGGGGTGATACCCGAAACCAGTCCCAGGAT
The DNA here is from genome assembly GCF_964204655.1 of Triturus cristatus. Classification (NCBI taxonomy): domain Eukaryota; kingdom Metazoa; phylum Chordata; class Amphibia; order Caudata; family Salamandridae; genus Triturus; species Triturus cristatus. The sequence goes on from NC_140590.1 coordinate 650,923,762, forward strand.
GCTTCTTCCCGGTCTAGGGAGGGCCTGGCAGTTCGGGCTGGACTGTTCCCATGGGGAGCAGACTCAAGACTGATTAGCATATGTCTGGGTCCAAACTAGGGTGGTGTGGTGAGCAATACAAAAAAAGATTTAACCCAGATATGTGACTGGAGGTGGATGCCTAATTTGTTCAGCATTCTGTCCATCATTTGTTCTTTTTGCATTTGTCACCCTAAGTGGGAAGGGTATGCCCAGACGTGGGTCCCTGGCTCAATGTGCCACTGGATTATAGCTAGTCTGGCTGATGAGGGGTGATACCCCGAAACTGACAACAGGATGCTTGTTTCTGGTCCAGGGAGCACCATGTCTGGCAGTTCGAGCTAGACTGTTCCCATGGGGAACAGGCCAGGTCAAGACGTATTTGCATACGGCTTGTTCCAAACTAGGGTGGCGTAGTGAGCAAAAACACAATGGATTTAACCCAGATCTCTGACTGGGGTAAATGCTTAATTTGTTCAGCATTCCGTCCATCATTTGTTCTTTTTTCAATCGTTCATATATTGATCAGTCTACATTCATGAGCCGTCTACCCATTGGTTGATTGTAACTGAGTTTTGGCATATGGAGTTTGTGCTCATTACCTAGATATGGTCATTTCATTGATAGAGCGGATGTGTGAGTATGCATGGAGGCACTAGCACCATATGACAAAGAAGTCTCCTAATACTACATCAGTCCCCCACATACACTGGTCCTCCATGGTGCTGTTTTGTGAAGTGCAGACTGAGACCAGAAACACTGACATGCCCCCCACAGTTGACTCTGTGGAACTGCTGTGTGAGGTGCAGCCATCAAAGCCAGAGACACTGACATGTCCCCACACGTGGTCCTTCCTGAAGGTGTGACTGCAGCAGCACAGTGGTGTTTTCTGATGCTGAGTTCTACCTTGCCTGTACTTACATCACTATTCTACACAGCGTTTCACTGCTCCTAGAGCTCTGCAGCTGCCTGTACTCATGGTGCCCTTCTTGGAGGTTTTCTGTGGCTGTGAGAAGTTGAGGTATTGCTCTACTTTTTAAGAGCATAAGATGATTTGGTGATGCTAACAAGAAGTATACTAATCCAAGATTTCTTCAACTAACGGAACTCCATGCGTCACGCTATCACCAACACGGAGGAGTCTATGTGCTCCATGACCACTTCCCTGGTGACCCTGAATCCCCACCTAAGAGAACCGCTGCTCTGAGTAACCAACTGTACTGTTGTTTGGATCCCTAATGCGGATTTGTGTTGTAATAGACATGTGCTTTGACATAGGACTGTCTCACGAATTGCAATCTTGTTGGACCTGGGGGAGTGCTCAAAGTGCTATCTTCATAGCGGTGGAATACTCTTGCCTTCACCAAGAGTTAAGCAACATGATCATGGACCACTGCAACTGCCAGGGATCAGAGATCACTGGTTGTAGCACGGCGGTCTTGAGGCTGCAATATGCTTGGCGGGGCTACTGCTGCCCGCAAGCATATTACGGGTTTCCTCACCACCACACCTGTCATGGCATTGCCATCACCATGAAAAGTGTGGCAGTGAGGAAACAAAGGGGGCCTTTTGTGCCTCTGCACCATGGGGTGCATGGAGGGGGGCACATGTTGTGTCCACCTGTGTGCATGCACTCCAGTACTTCAGCAGTCCATGCTGTGCAGGTACTGATTTTGACGTTCCCATGGCGGTGCCTATTTCATGGGCACCACCATGGAAACGCCAAAGAACATTCTGCCAGACAGGAGAAAACTCCTAATCTGGCGGGTGATTCAAACATGGGTTTGGTGGTGCGGGAGCAGTGCGGTCCCACTCCTGCACTGCCAAACTCATAATAAGGCCCTAAGTGTTGCACAGTGCGCGCATGATAAATGTGTGTACTGCCAATATATTTGTTTGTATGTAGCACACCATGGCACAACACAAAAAGGCTACAATAATGAGCAGTGCACACAGAATGAATGCATGTGCTAAATGTATGAGTGGCTGTGGTGGCACAATGCATGGAGTTCACAGTACTGAAAAGTGTGTGTACTGTGTTCGTACACTAAGTGCAAGTGTGCCTTTAATGGTACATTACATAGAGGACCCTGAGTTCCATTTTGGTAAGTTCCGGCCTGTCTCTTGAAGACATTAGGAGTAGAGGAATACCCCCAGACAGATTTGTGTACTGGTACATTTATTGCTACATTCCTGTGAGCTGTGTGGGGCACACTGATGAAGGGAGGTGAGAACCCCCTGTATACTTCAAAGGTTGCTCTTAGATTCAGTGAGAGATGACAAGGAAGGGGCCTGGACACATCTCAGGAAGGAGATTGGGCTGATTAGGTAATCATAAAGAGTAGGGCTTGAAACCCAGGATCAACCTTTTGATGCACATATCACTTTGATTGACAGCCAGGTGTGACCTCTAGTCACTCCCATGGCTTGTGTTGTCGGACTATCAGCTTTGGAGTCTCTCCTGCTGTGGCCTTTCAAGGGGAGGGGAGAGAAAGAAAGGGTGCACTCCAAAAGAAGCAGAACCCCAGCATGAAACTTCAAATACCCAGACCCTAAATCACTGTGAGCTGTGGTCCTTTGGTGGATGTATACTACGGGCTTGTAGTCAAAATGCATCCGAACGGATTGAATCTGCTTGAATAAACTGTGCTTAATTTACAAATACCTTGGAGTGCCCGTTTTCTTAAACTGCTTGCTACTACAAAAGTATTGTGTATCTTGATGCAGGGAGTCGCGTCCACAACAGGGCACCCACACATTAGGTGGACATGAACACTTTTCAACAATAATAGGATGCCATATATATATATCTATATCCATCTATATATCTCTATATCTATATCTATATCTATATTCACTTAAAAAACCATAGGTTTCACACATGTTATAGTTAGCTGGACATTTCACTCGTAAAAAAACCAATGAAATTCCCCCGTTATAGTTACTGCAGGCAACTATAACTCACGCGACCGCAATCCTCTGCTGATGACGTCAGATATTACATCACTGTATTTAGAAACTTATTTACCCATGTCTTCTTCCATTAATCTTTAGCTATACATATATTACAAATATTTATTTTTCAGAAAGACACATATGTCATCAGTGATGTAATATCTGACATCATCAGCAGAGTATTGCGGTCGCGTGAGTTATAGTAGCCTGCAGTAACTATAACGGGGGAATTTCATTCGTTTTTTTACAAGTGAAATGTCCAGCTAACTATAACATGTGTGAAACCTATGGTTTTTTAAGTGAATTTGCAAGGTTTTTTAAATGCTAATTCGTAACTATAACGTGTGTGAAACCTATGGTTTTTTCAGTGAATTTGTACGGTTTTTTAAATGCTAAGTTATGTTTTTTTTTTTTTTTCAGGGTTTACACCGTGCGCGCACCGTGTGCGCTCTGTGGGCACTCGTTGCGCTTCGCGCACCGAGTGCCCACGGTTCGCAGTGCGCGTAGGGTGCGCGCACCTCGCGAATTAAAAAAAAAAAAAAATTGTTTTTTTCTCCCTTGGGGGTCCTTCTGTGACCCCCTGACCAAGGCTAGGGGGTCAGTAACTGTCCACTCTGCCCCCTTTTCACGTTCTCCACCTTTGTTTTTCACCCCCTCAGACTGCGAGAGACAAAATGGCGGCCGACACTTCCTGGTTTCGACCGATTCGAATGTTTACCGACATCTAACAACCAATCAAAATTGCGCTCGCGCACGGCAGGGTGCGCGCACTGTGCGCGCACTGTGCGCGCGTTTAGATATTGATATGCTTTTAAATGCTATTTTATCAGGAAATACTGAACAGATTTACACCAGACCTGCAAAAGGCACTTCCTTGACCTTATGGCTACCTCTCTGCCAAATTTCAAGTAATTCTGTTCAGCCGTTCGGGCTGTAGCTGTGTCTAAAGGTCCTATGGAAAAATGCATGGGGAAACGTGTTTTGGGACCCCCCTTTTTTCTCGGCCCCTGCTTGACGAATCACCCCGAGACTTTCAGGGTAGGAGCTGAACGGAGCGCCCCATTAGTTTTGCAAATTTCGCGAGGATTCGTCAACCGGCGCCAAAGTTATTCAAAATAGAATTTTGAGATTTCCCATGGAAACTAGGTTGTAACTATAAATATCTACTGGCGACCGCCAGTAGATAATATATATATATATAAATTCACTGAAAAAACCATAGGTTTCAGGGGTGTTATAGTTAGCTGGACTTTTCACTTGTACAAAACCATTGAAATTCCCCCGTTATAGTTAGTTCAGCTAACTATAACTCGCGCGACCGCAATGCACTGCTGATGACGTCACATATTACATCACTCATGACATGGTCAGTGACATCACTCATGACATCACTGATGACATCTCAAATGACATCACTGATGACATCATCCAGTGAATGTGTGTTTTTCTGAAAATTAAATATGTTTTATATATGTATATCTCAAGGTCGATGGAAGAATAAATGGGTATATAAGTGTCTAAATGGATGATTTGTTTTTGAAAAATTGATTGTGTAACTGACTGATTAAGTGTATCATAGTGAATACATGGCTTAGTGAGTAATGCTTAAATATGTAAATATCTGTATCAGTCTCTCACTTTGTGTATAAGTGGCTGCATGGGTTGGTGAGTAGCTACATGGGTGTCTATATAGGTTATTAGTTGGTTTTTTGAGTATCAGTCTGAGTGTCTGCATGGTTCGGTGGGGGGTATTACGTAGTTCATAGTTGCATGAATGAGTGACTCACTGTTTGTATGTGTTGAAGACAGCATGTGTGCAGGACTGTATGGGTGGATGAGTGTGTGTATGGGTGTGTTAGTGAGTGAATGACTGTCTCAATAGTGTCTTTATGAGTAACTACATATGTTTTAAACTAGTATATGTGACTATTGGTGTATATAAGTGAGTATATGTGAGAGTGAGAGATTGAAAGAGTTCCTGTATGAATAAGTATGTGTTTCTATAAGTGATTGTTTAAAAGACTAAGTATGTGTAAGTTTCCGTAGAAGTAAGTGTGGTGGTGTGTGTATAACTGTATATGCAAGTAAATGTATGTTTGATTCTTTATTAGCATGAGTGACTATGTGTGTGAGTAACTCTATGAATGAGTGGCATTGTGTAACAGGATGTATAGGTGTATGAGTACATATGATGAGTGAGTACATGTATGAGTGACTGTATAGGACTGTTGGTGAATGAGTGGATTTGTATGTGGATCTTAGAATTACTGAAGAGGTTGTTGTAACTGGTATTGGTATGCCCATTGTTTTGAAAATTGTAGTCTCTATTTTTGAATGTGTGTATCAAAGGTTATATTAGGGTGAGAGGAGGTCTGCCACTCTATCACAAGGATGATGTCATCAGTGATGTCATCAGTGATGTCATTTGAGATGTCATCAGTGATGTCATGAGTGATGTCACTGACCATGTCATGAGTGATGTAATATGTGACGTCATCAGCAGTGAATTGCGGGCGCGCGAGTTATAGTTAGCTGAACTAACTATAACGGGGGAATTTCAATGGTTTTGTACAAGTGAAAAGTCCAGCTAACTATAACACCCCTGAAACCTATGGTTTTGTCAGTGAATTTCTGAGGTTTTTTTAAATGCTAATTCCTAACTATAACGTGCCTGAAACCTATGGTTTTTTCTGTGAATTTCAAAGGTTTTTTAAATGCTAATATCTAACTATGCCTACAGAGATAGGACATGTGAAGAAAGAAGAAAAAATGCACAGAAAGAAAAAAAAGAAGTGCAGAAAGAAGCAACAGAAGTCCTCAAAGACGAAGTAAAGTGCAGGAAGAAGGATAACGTGCAGAAAGAACAAAAAGAAGAGCAGAAAGAAGCCTTGTTGCAAAATCATCCTGTACCCTCAACATTTTCAGACAGATACTGGTGGTAACTGAGTCTGACTAACCAGTCCTAGAGCCAGTGCTATGTTAAAAGACACTCAGAATACAGTGAAAACACTTACATACACTAGGGAACATTATGCTTTGGGGTCCTCCTGTGATTAGCATGACCTCCTCTGTAAGCCCCTAGTATATAATAGGGCAGGGGGATTAAAACTATCTTTTAAAACAGGCCACAGGGCGTTTTTGCACACGTTAACTCAGGCCCCGTCCCCTCCCTTCACCACTGTGTAAACACGCCCTGTGTCCGTTTTTAGTTGGGAGATTAAGTTCATTTGAATCCTGAGGGTCCCTAGGGTCCAACTAGCCCACTAGGTACCTCCAGTAAGTGCCACAGAGCTGCGTTGCAGAGAGGTGTAAAAAGTGGCACGGCCTGGACCACCTCTCTGCAATGCAGCTCAGTGGCGCTTACTGGAAGCACTTGGTGGGCTAGTTAGCCCCCAGGGGCCCTCAGTATTGAAGGGAAATTATATCCCCAATTTAAAACGTGCCATAGTGCGTGTTTGCACACGTCACCTCAGGCGCCGTCCCCTCCCTTCACCACTGTGTAAATGCGCCCTGTGGCTTTTCTAAGTTGAGAGATTAAGTCCCCTTGAATCATAAGGGTCCCTAGGGTCAAACTAGACCACTACGTACCTCCAGTAGCGCCACAGAGCTGCATTGCAGAGAGGTGTAAAAAGGGGCTTGGCCTCAGAACACCTGTCTGCAGCGCAGCTCCCTGGCGCATATTGGAGATGCCTGTTGGGCTAGTTGGCCCTCAGGGACCCTCAGTATTGAAGAGGAATTAATTCCCCAACTTACAACTCGCCAGGGGGCGCGTTTGCAGAGTGCTGCAAGGAGGGGGCGTCGCCTCCGGCACGATGCCAGTCTTTTATTTATTTTAATTTTTTAAGAAGGGGGGCTGTGTGGTTCCCCTTCTTATTCTAATTTATTGGCCCTGATGACCCCATCCCCAGGGCCTGTCTCCTAATTATATTTTTTTGACCCCAATCCCCAGGGCCGGCCACTGTTTTTTATTATTTTTAAAAAATATATATTTATAGACACACCTAGGACATGCTGGACAAACCGTACGTACCTATCACCATGACGATTTGCGTGAAATTCATTAAAAGGCGACTATGCATACAATGAATCCACGTGGAATGTATTTACACCACTAGTGAAGCTCTGACATGTCTGATGCCCTACCGTGCCTAATCCCGGTAGACACCCTTGTTGTTGATTTATACAAACATGGGTAGCTATTGACGGGCACATTTAATACACATGCACACCAAGCCATTCAAAGGGGATTCAACAAAAATTCGACCAAAACTATGCAAGAAACCCCCCTCACGATTAATAAAACACACATCCACTGCCGGATGTGTAATACTTTTTATTTTACTCTCTGGAAAGGGGACGAACATCACTTGAGAGTCACAGCGCGCTCCTGGCAGAGCCCAATGCTGTGTTACACCCACCATTGCCTGCTGAGTGGCACACACCTCTGTGTTGTATTCCACTAGCTAGTGCATATGCTATGACACTCTCTAGCCCATGTGCACTGTAACACCACCCCGTGAATATGTCATGCCACACTTGTCTTCGCACGGGTTATATTGCCCCATCTAACGTGCCTTCCTCGATGCCTATGTTATAACGCACAGTGCTATGCCATACATATTATAATCTGGGATCCATATCTTTGTCACAGTGCATATGCAATGTTACACTCCCCAGCACATATTTTATATTACAACTTTAGAGACTAGTTAGGTTACACAACACTGCCCTGTGCATATTACACTCCAAGGCACATATCGCATAGCACGCGCTAGTGCCTGTGCTATCTTGCGCTCTCCAATGAATCTGTCATTGCGCACCATGTATTGCATATTATATTTCACGCCCGGTTCATCTTATATCACACTTTTTGGTGCATAGTTTATACCATACACTATATGTAGTTTTCATTTTCAATCGTGCTCTCAGGACTATGTTCTATATACCACTGTGTTCACCTACCCTTTTCACGGGCATTACATTTTGGATAGGGGTGGAGGGTCAGGGGGTGTTTCTGCCAAGTGAGCCCAGAGTCACAGTCACAAACGTCCTCTTCTTCCTGAATAAAAGTGAGATTATGCTGCATACTTGTTCATATTTTAAGTAGTTCGCACAGACACGTTTTAAAAACAATAAAGTTCCTAATACCCGCCTTCTCTGAACAGTTAACTTGCTGCCCCATCCCCCTCCTCCCTATCCTCTGTTGTGTGAATCCATGGACTAGCCTCCTCCCTCCTGCCATGCATGGTCTGATGTGCTGCCACTGCCCTCAATTTAGTATGATGTACCAGTCCACTCCTCCTGCCCTCCATTGCCCTATGCTATGTCCCATCATTGACCTCCTGCTTAAACTCTGTGCTTAGCTTGCTGCCCCTATTCTCCTTCCCCCTGCCCTCCGATGTCTTTGTGCATGCCCCTGCTCCATCCTTTTTGCCCACCATGTTCCATGGACCTGCCACTCCTATCTACTCTGAGTGTTCTGTTGAGCTGCCACTCCCCTCCCACCTGCCTAGCATTGTCAGATGACTGTAACCTGTCCCTGCCACCTCCACCCTGCCTGTCCACATGCCATGCCCCTATCCTCTTCCTCCTGCCCACATGGTCCATTGTACTGCCACACCCTTCTGCCCTCCCTGGTCTGTTGTGCTGCAACTGCTGCTCCTGCCTGCCCCGTGCGGACTGTTGTGAGGCCCCTTCCCCTGAACTTTCTTGTCTGTGCACAGGTCCTGACCCTCCCTTCTATCCTCCATCGTCCTTTGTGCATGCCCCTGCACCCTCCTTCTTGCCCATCATAGCCATTGTGCTGCCACTAACCCTCCCACTTGCCATGCATGGTCTTCTGTGCTGCCATGGCCCCTCCCACCTTCCCTGTGTGGTCAGTTAGCTGCCCCTGACCCCCTCCCACCTTCTCTCCATGGTCTGTGTGTATGCCATCACAGTCTCACTGTTGCTCTTCATGGTGTGTCTTGCTTCTAGTGCCCATCCTGCCTGACCTCCATGGCTATCTTGCTGCTCCTGCCCTGCCTCCTTGCCCCCAGCCCTCTGTTTACATGTGCAGACCCCTACTCCCTCCCTCCTGGCTTGTCTGTTCCATTGTAATGCCCCTGAGCCGTCCCTCCTGCCCTTTATGGTCTGTTATGCTGCAGCTTTCTCTCCTGTCTGTCCATTATGGTCAGCTAGCTACCATTGCCTCTTGCCCCTCTGTTCTCTGTTGTCCATGTGCATGGTCCTGTCCCCTCCCTCTTGCTTTCTATGGATTGTTGTGCTGCACTCCCGTCCCGCATGCCCTGTGTGGTGTATTGTGCTGCTGCAAACCCTGATGCCTGCCCTGCAGGGTCAGTTTGGTGCACCTCTCCATGTCCCTCCTGTCCTCTGTTATCCAAGTCCATGTCCCTACCCCATTTCCTTCCATGATCCAATGTACCATACTTGCGAACATTTTGAACTTAGTAAGAGGGAGATTTTGAAAAGAAACTGGGGTATTGATTTTCCCCTTTGAGTTACATTGAAAAAGAGGAGATTGTAGACAGGAGACAGATCAAATAAAGCCCATTTGAGCTTAAAAACATTGGACGTTTCCTGGCTGAATCGGGTCTGTTGGCATGTATGGTTGTACTACCATTGCCTCTTCCTTCTGCCCACAATGGTCTATTACATTGCCACAGCCCCTCTTGCAAGTCCTGTATTGTTGGTTTGTTGCCCCTGCCCCCCTTTCCACTGCCCTCCATAGTCTGTTGTGCTGCCACGGCCCTTCCTGCCTGCTCAGTGTGGTTAAATTGTTGCCTTTACATCCTCCTACCTGCCTTCAATTTTCAGAGTCCGTGCCCCTGGCCTCTGCCTCTCAACAGTATCCTAATGAACAACTAGATTGCTAACATTCTATATTTATTACAAAAGTGTGGAACGCCTGACGTCATCTTGATGTAATCAAAACTGTAATACCTAGAGCATTTCCTTTAGAAATTACATATATGAGAGGGTCTTATTGGCATCAAAATTATGGTTAGTGCTCTAAAAGACTAAAATAAGGACATATTTTCTGAGTTTTCAAATAGCGACAAAGCACTTTTAAATTATTTGTTATCTTTATGTTTTTTTATCCAGTTGACCACTTGATTAAATGTTGCACTTAGGGGAGAGGATGTGGTGTTACTTCCAGAACTGCAGACTTTGCAACTGGGGACCAGGTTGGAGTTTCTGCTTCAGCTCGACATTCTGTGATTCTGGTCAAATCACTTAGTCTCCCCATGTCTACAACCAAAATGAATTTGTTCTTGTGTGATGTAACCAATGCTCATGTAAAGCACTCCAATACCTGACAAGTCTGCACTATATAACACTGCAAAAACACAAAATAATAAGTGTTTTGCACACTTCTGTCATTGGGCTATATTTGGGCTACATCTGGGTGATTTTGGGCTACATTTGGGCTCTTTTGTCTCCGGTGGCCATTTTGGGAGATTTATTTGTTATGAAGTTTCCTAATTTCTTCGTGTACTGCAGTCTCCTCAGTAGGAAATGCTTTCAGTTTTTTACTTTGATTCCATCATGAAGGTATTCAGATATGTCACACATTTGCCATAAATTCTGAATGTTAGCACTCTAGTTGCTCATTAGATCACTGTAGTAAAACTACTGTTCACCATGGAAGTCTGCTCCTGGTATTAAAAGTGCATGTTTCAGTCTGCATGTCAGAATTTTTTAATGAAATAGAAGAGAATTTGAGAAGTCACTCAAAATGTGCCCTCATTTTCTTTCTTCAGCATTAATCATAATTTCTGTGGCAAAATTAGCCCCCTCACTGTGTTCCTTTTTAAATTAAATGTTGTAAGTGTTACCAGTTTATTCCAATCAAGATGGCCTAAGGTGTGCCATACTTTTGTCATAATGAAGACAGTAAGCCCTCTAGTTGTTTTTAAGAACACTCTGGGACATTCTGTCATTGGGCTATACTTGGGCTACATCTGGGTGCTATTTGGGCTACATTTGGGCTCTTTTGTCTCTGGTGGCCATCTTGGGAGACTTATTTGTTATGAAGTTTCCGGTTTTCCTCATTTACTGCAGTCTCCTCAGTAGGAAATACTTTCAGTTTTTTACTTTGATTCCATCAAGAAGGCATTCGGATGTGTCACACATTTGCCATAAATTCAGAATGTTAGCACTCTTTCTGCTCATTAGATCACTATAGTAAAGCTACTGCTCACCAGGGAAAACTGCTGCTGGTATTGAAAGTGCATGTTTCAGTCTGCATGTCAGAATTTTTTAATGAAATAGAAGAGGATTTGAGAAGTCACTCAAAATGTGCCCTAATTTTTCTTTCTGCAGCACTAATCATACTTTTTATGGAAAAATGAACCCCCTCATTTTGTTCCTTTTTAAATTAAATGTTTTAAGAGTTACCACTTTAATCCAAGCAAGATGGCTTCAGGTGTGCCATACGTTTATCATAAGTAGGACTGTTAGCGCTCTAGTTGTTCTTTGGAACACTCTGGGAAGCTGCAGTAGAACACAAAGGAATCAACTGACAGTCTCTGCCCTTGTTGGATGTACATGTTTTACTGAGAATGTCAGACTTCATTCTCACATGACTGAGAAAGATAATGTGAATTTACAGAAAATATGCTCTCAGTTTAGCTTATAGATCACCTTCCAAACCTCTGTGGGAAAAGCATGAGAAAATATTTTTCTCTCAATCATGATATCCCAGCAGAAGGCTTTTTCACATGGTGAAATCACCTTAGAACATACCACAATTCCTAAAATGAGTATGGTACCATCAACAAATGATTTATAATGTAACTAAAGTCTTAAAACCTTCTATTAACTGCAATGCTTTTTAATGAGGTGCTATCATGTATATTGGTCCCAAGATGGCTGCCAACACTTCTTGGATGAAGTGCTGACAGCCAATCAGATCTCAGGATGAGATGTGTGGTTAGGCTCTGCCCACATATATATATGATTTTACTGTTGATTTTCTCAGGAACTATTGAACAGATTGACACCAGACCTGCAAAAGGCACTTCCCTGACCTGAGGATTACCTCTCTGCCAAATTTCAAGTAATTCTGTTCTGCCGTTCGGGCTGTACCTTGGACTAAAGGTCCCTATGGAAAAATGCATGGGGAAAACGCGTTTTGGGACCCCCCTTTTTTCTCGGCCCCTGGTTGACGAATCACCCCGAGACTTTCAGGGTAGGAGCGGAGCGGAGCGCCCCACCTATTTTGAACATTTTGCGAGGATTCGTCAACCGGCGCCAAAGTTATTCCAAATAGAATGTTGCGGATTTCCTATGGAAACACGGTCCTAACTATAACTATCTACTGGCGACTGCCAGTAGATAATATATATATATATATATATATATATATATATATATATATATATATATATATATATATATATATATATATATATATATATATATTCACTGAAAAAACCATAGGTTTCACACATGTTATAGTTAGCTGGACATTTTACTGATAAAAAACCAATGAAATTCCCCCGTTATAGTTACTGTAGGCAACTATAACTCACGCGACCGCAATCCTCTGCTGATGCTAATACTGTATTTAGACACTTATTTGCCCATATCTTCTTCCATTAAATTTTAGCTATACATATATTACAAATATTTTTTTTTCATAAAGACACATATGTCATCAGCAGAGGATTACGGTCGCGTGAGTTATAGTTGCCTACAGTAACTATAACGGGGGAATTTCATTGGTTTTTTATCAGTAAAATGTCCAGCTAACTATAACATGTGTGAAACCTATGGTTTTTTCAGTGAATTAGCAAGGTTTTTTAAATGCTATTTCCTAACTATAACGTGTGTGAAACCTATGGTTTTTTCAGTGAATTTGTACGGTTTTTTAAATGCTAAGTTACTTTACGCCATTTGTGGCGTGCGCGCCCACTTAACGCAGTTCGTTCCGTGCACGGTTTTTATCAACTTTAATAAGCCCTGTACATTTGGTGGCCTTCGGCCACCAAAAGCACAGGGGGTGAGGTCAATGTGGATAGTGTTTTTTTTATTTCGATTTTATAATTTCATGTTGCCAAAATTACGTTTTTTTTCTCTATTAATAAGCCCTGCACATTTGGTGGCCTGCGGCCACCAAAAGCACAGGGGGTGGGGTAAGTGTGGATAGTGTTTTTTTTATTTTTATTTTTTTACCGTAAGCGTACGGTAAGCTTACGGTAAGCGTACGGTAAGCGTACGGTAAGCGTACCCCGCGAAATTGCCGAAAAAAAAATAAAACCGTTTTTGCTCTTGGGGGATGTTTGGGGACTCCCTCAACATGACTATGTGGGAGGGAGTTGTCAAAACAGCCCCGTAACATGTTTTTGGCCATCATGTTTGATAAACAACACTCAGTGCGAGAGACAAAATGGCGGACGCCGCTTCCTGGTTTCGGCCGATTCGATGTGCGAAAAAAAAATAAAACCGTTTTTGCTCTTGGGGGATGTTTGGGGACTCCCTCAACATGACTATGTGGGAGGGAGTTGTCAAAACAGCCCCGTAACATGTTTTTGGCCATCATGTTTGATAAACAACACTCAGTGCGAGAGACAAAATGGCGGACGCCGCTTCCTGGTTTCGGCCGATTCGAATGTTTACTAAGATCTAAGAGCCAATCAGAATCGCGCTCGCGCACGCCACCGTAAGCTTACGGTAAGCGTACGGTAAGCGTACGGTAAGCGTACGGTAAGCGGGCTCAGATATATATATTGATTTAAAGGCTATTTTCTCAGAATCTACTGAACAGATTTACACCAAACCTACAAAAGGCACTTCCTTGACCTAGGGACTACCTCTCTGCCAAATTTCTAGTAATTCTGTTCAGCCGTTCGGGCTGTAGCTCGTTCTAAAGGTCCTATGGAAAAATGCATGGGAAAAACGCGTTTTGGGACCCCCCTTTTATCTCAGCTCCTGCTTGACGAATCCCCCCGAGACTTTCAGGGTAGGAGCGGAGCGTAGCGCCCCACCTATTTTGAGAAATTCGCGAGGATTCGTCGACCGGCGCCAAAGTTATTCAAAATAGAATGTTGAGGTTTTCCTATGGAAACGTGGTCCTAACTATAACTACCTACTGGCGACCGCCAGTAGGTAATATATATATATATATATATATATATATATATATATATATATATTCACTGAAAAAACCATAGGTTTCACACACGTTATAGTTAGGAATTAGCATTTAAAAAACCTTGCAAATTCACTGAAAAAACCATAGGTTTCACACATGTTATAGTTAGCTGTACATTTCACTCGTAAAAAACCAATGAAATTCCCCCGTTATAGTTAGTGCAGGCAACTATAACTCACGCGACCGCAATCCTCTGCTGATGACGTCCGATATTACATCACTGATGACATATGTGTCTTTATGAAAAATAAATATTTGTAATATATATGTATAGCTAAAGATACAGTATTAGCATCAACAGAGGATTGCGGTCGCGTGAGTTATAGTTGCCTGCACTAACTATAACGGGGGAATTTCATTGGTTTTTTACGAGTGAAATGTACAGCTAACTATAACATGTGTGAAACCTATGGTTTTTTCAGTGAATTTGCAAGGTTTTTTAAATGCTAATTCCTAACTATAACGTGTGTGAAACCTATGGTTTTTTCAGTGAATTTGTACGGTTTTTTAAATGCAAATTTTTTGGGGAGATTTTTTGTAAACCTATGTATAAAATAATATATGTACTATATCCTGCATTATGGAAAGTTTTTTTTTTTTTTATGCATTTTTTTCCGTGCGCGTACTGTAAGCTGACGCTACGCGCTCCGTACGTCATAAGTACGGTGCGCGTACGTAATAGGATACGCGTACGGTAAGCTGACGCTACGCGCTCCGCACGTCATAAGTACAGTGCGCTTACGTGATACGTACGTGACGAACGCGTACACGCGGAAGCAACGTCGCGGGTACGCAGGGGCGTGTAATGCGCATGCGCGAGTGCATCTTACATACGCGCTCCGTAAGCGCTCCGTAAGCGTCACGTTTGCGCATGCGTACTTGTTTACGAGCGCGTACCGTAAGCTTACGGAGCGCGCACGGTAGGTCATGTGATCCACAAAGAACACTTTTCATTGGTTGAAATTACTTTCAGTTCCAGAAACTTCCCACACCACACCCATTCCCCTCGTTACTGCTTGAAAGAACACTTTTCATTGGTTGAAACTACTTTCAGTTCCAGAAACTTCCCACACCACACCCATTCCCCTCATTACTGCTTGTGATTCTCTAGGAGAAGGAGCTGAATTGTCTTTGGGATACAATGGCAGAACAGCAGACCTCTTCTGAGAGTGAGGCTAGCAGCACCACCATCATCCAGAGAAGGAGGAAACAGAAGAATTCTTTTGTATGGGAGTATTTTACTTTTCCAGAGGGGGAGAAAAAGGTCAATGCTCCATTGGTCACTTGCACACTTTGTGACCGTGTTTTATCAAGAGGAAATCCTAGGAAAAAGTATTCCTTTGGAAATCACTCTATGATGAGACACCTTAGGGATAAACATCCCAGGACCTTTGCTCGACATACTGGAGAAAACTCTTCAGTAAGTCACCAGAGCCCAGCCTCAGAAGCTCAGCCGAGTACATCATCGGCAGCTCAGCTGAGCCCTTCCTCTGAGGTGGGAGCATCACCTTCTTCTGCTCCTCTGGACGTTAACCCTCGATTTGGGAGGGTTGTAATGAGGTGTATAACGTGTTCTGGTCTTATTGTTTTTGGGGAGACCAGTGTTCCCCATATTAACAATAAGATAGACCAGCACGTTTGTAGACGCTCATAATATTCCCATTCTTTCTTTCCTCCATCCCTCTATGAACCCAACGGCTCTTTTAAGAGCCAACCTTACCTCACAATTTTTTATTTTTTTTTAAGCTTTCCTTTTTGAAAAAATGTTTTTGCCGTGCGCGCACGGTACGCGTAATTACGCGAATTTCACGGAATTTCTCAGTTTACGCCGTGTGCGTACGCTGCGCGCAATCGGCGATTTTTTAAAAAAAAATTTACATTAATTTTTTGCCCTTGGGGGTGCCCCCTTTTCACGTTATCCACCTTTGTTTTTCACCCCCTCAGACTGCGAGAGACAAAATGGCGGCAGACACTTCCTGATTTCGACCGATTCGAATGTTTACTTTGATCTAACAACCAATCAGAATCGCGCTCGCGCACGGCACCGTGCGCGTACGGTAAGCTTACCGTAAGCACACGGAGCGCGCCCACAGATATATATATTGATTTAAATGCTATTTTCTCAGGAAATACTGAACAGATTTACACAAGACCTGCAAAAGGCACGTCCCTGACCTGAGGACTACCTCTCTGCCAAATTTCACATAATTCTGTTCAGCCGTTCGGGCTGTAGCTCAGACTAAAGGTCCTATGGAAAAATGCATGGGGAAAACGCGTTTTGGGACCCCCCTTTTTTCTCAGCCCCTGCTTCACGAATCACCCCGAAACTTTCAGGGTAGGAGCGGAGCGTAGCGCCCCATTAGTTTCGCGAGGATTCGTCAACTGACGCCAAAGTTATTCCAAATAAAATGTTGCGGATTTCCTATGGAAACACGGTCCTAACTATAACTATCTACTGGCGACCGCCAGTAGATAATATATATTATATATATATATATATATATATATATATATATATATACATATATATATATATATGCCACAGGAGTCGTCTCACAGCTTGCAAATGTTCCTCACGCAAGAGACGAACACGGACCCAAAGATGAGTGCAAAAAAGTTTCTTTTATTCAGCTCAACATAAGCGCACCACCGCCATGACGCGTTTCGGCCTCCCAGAGGCCTTGATCAGATGACGCTGTGGGTCGAAGCCTGAATATTTAAAGTACCAGTGCAATGTCACGTGCAAAACTTCGCAGATAGACATAGAAAAAATTAACACATTGATATTATAAAGGAATCACTGAAAGATGCTCTGTATAAATGTGAAATACAAATAATCCCAGATGCATTGTAAACCAAAACTGGACTGAATAAACATACAAGTGTATACAGGCAATTAAGATCTTTATACCGACTTAGTAATGTATCTTGAGATAAGTTCATAGGTGTATCACAACAATACATACATAAAACGGAAAAGGTTGAATTAATGCATCAACATTGTGAGTTTCCGGACTATAATACATACTGGGATGACCACAATATTGCTAACAAATTGCAGGTCGTCTACGTGGTATCTAGTAAAACCCGAGTGGGTGTGTCTCGCCATGCGAGCTATGTTAAGACTTGCCAGTATAGGTATTCCTTCCAAAACAGTATGGGAAGCCTGAAGTAATAGTCTGCCTTAATGTTGTAATCACTATAGTTGTCACCTATATTCGTATCGGGTTAATCCCCCCTGACTAAGTCATGTATATTCCTATTGCAAAACTGACTCTCCGATGAGCCGCCTGTCGCCACCTCATCTTTGATGTGTGTATCTATCCCTTATTCCTAATGTGTAAATACTATGTCTATTCCTGTCAAAAAGTGCTCGTGCTTTTGAAAAATAAGTGAATTCTTTTTATTTAAAAAGGGGTTTTCTTTATATATAATACAACTGTTGAGGAGGTCTGGCAACAAATGTTTGACTGATATAGTGAGTCTCCAGTTCAGAGCTGATCATGACAAGTAATTACGGCATGATTCACAGACACGTATAGAAATCTTCACTGGAGTTTAATCCGTTCGGTGTTTTTGAATCTAATTCTAAAATATACCGTGTCTCTAGTCTCCTTAACCCCTTCAGCACGGCGCGGATTTCCGCGCCACGCTGAAGATTCCGTGCGCGGGCGGGGCCATGACGGAACGGTTCCGTCATAAGCACAGCCCAACCGACGTGCATGACGGAACCGTTCCGTCAAGCGCGTCGAAGGGGTTAACAGGGCTTCTCGATCCCCTCCTCGTCTGAGTGGTGGAATGGTATCAATGACGAAGTAGCTAAGGTGTTCTAAACTATTGGTATGTTTCTCCTTGAAGTGTCTAGCTACTGGGTAGGATGAGTCAGAGTTGGTAATGGCCCTCATGTGCTGGAGTATACGTTTGTGAGCTTTCAATTTGGTGCTGCCAATGTATTGCAGGCCACAAGTACACTCCAGCACATATACTGCAAAATCAGTTCTGCAAGTTAACTTCTTTGTGATCTTGCAAGGGGTTTCAGAAAAAGGAGATGTATAAGAGGTAGTGCTTTTACCCAAAGTGCAGGCTTTACAGGTGGAACATTTAATGAACCCCTTGGTGGTTTGTAGCCAATTACTTTTATTGGTGCCAGTCTCCGGGCTGCTTTTCACCAGCATGTCGCTCATAGAGCGTGATTTCCGTAACGTAATGTCCGGGGCATTGGGTAAGGAATCACCTATCACCGGGTCATTGCGTATAAGTGCCCAATTTTTCTTAAAAATTCTACGCAAGACCCCTTGTTGTCGACTGAAAGTGATGATAAGTCTAGGTGCACCCTCCGGAGTTGTGCCTTGGCTAATAACCGGCTTAGGATCTGACTTCAGGCTCAGCGTTTCAGATCTGGGTATCGATCTGGTTTTGGAGATAGCTTTATCTATCACTGAAGGTGTGTACCCTCTTGCTAGGAACCTCATTTTGCTGTCTTCCTGTGCCAACCAACAGTCATCCTCCATGCTGCAAATGCGCCTAATGCGCAGCATTTCCCCGTAGGGAATGCTGCGAATGAGATGCTCGGGATGATGACTGTTCGCGTGAAGCACAGTATTTCCTGCAGTCGCTTTGCGATACAGTTTGGTTTCAAGTCTGCCTTCAAAAATAAAGACTTCTACATCTAGGAAGTTGTTGCTCTTTTGACTCATTTGAGCTGTGAATTGCAAGTTCACCTGATTGATGTTAATTTCTTGAATGAACCTTAAAGCTGCTGTGTCTGAACCCTTCCAAAGTAAAAATAAATTGTCAATGTAACGATACCACACAATGATGTTTTCTATCATGATGTGTTTGAATTGGTTATGTAGGACTTGCTCCTCCCACAAGCCCATGTGTAAACACGCGTAGCTTGGGGAGAAGCAAGCCCCCATCGCAACGCCCCTTAGCTGTTGAAATAATGAATTCTGGAATAAGAAATAATTATTGTTTAAACAACTAGAAATCATTTCCAGAATCATCTTGCCATGGTCCATCATGTATATATATATTTATCAACTTCCCACCCATGCTACCGAACTCACGATGGGTGCATCCTTGTAGGCTGAGGTGGGATCCGTTTGTTCCACAACAACTTTAAAAACGTAGGTGACTCATGGGGTGTTGTTTAAAATGGCTTTATTTTTCGCAGATGCGTTTCAGCTTATTGCCTTCCTCAGTGCGATAAAACCATGTCCACACTGCACAGTGTTAGGGTAATTTAAACCGTCCAGCGTTCTAATTGGCTAATCCGTGGCCAGTAGGACAGCAGCAATCACCTCAGTGTGGTGATGACGCGTCGGCATTCACGATATGATAATTTGAATTAAGGGCCTCAATGTCCGATGTCAACTGGACGCCGACCAACACCATCCACGCCAGTCCTGCCACCACTCAATATCTACCTGCATGGGCAGTCATATTATTTGGTAACTTGGCAATTCACACCACTGTGCATCCAAAACCCCTCATTCGACGCTTGTTTTCACAAATATCTTTATATAAATATATATACTACTTATGGTTTAAAATAATTATTACTTAGATTATATATATAAAAAAATATATATATATATGTATAAGGACGGAATGACACCAAATTTGGCAGAAAGGTAGATGTTGTTATGCAGATTGTGCTTTTTTGTCATTTTGTGCAAATCCGTTTGGTAGTTCTTGAGAAATTATATCCGAACTGTATAGTGTTATCTCTGGCCACGGATATTTTGTGACAGTTTTGCAGTGATCGTAGTTAAATCGCGAGGTGTTCGAGGTAAATTGTGAAAGTGTGTGCCAGTGGGAAGAATCTGATTGGCTGGGTGTAAACTTAACAGAAAGTTGCAGCAGATTCATGGTGCTCGTGGTTACATCCCGACGTGTTCGAGGTAAATCACGAAAGAGCGCCAACAGTAATGCTGTGAGTGGCTGCATGCAACCTGGACAGAAAGTTGCGGCTGCTATTTGTATCGGGGACGGTTCCCGGGGCTGAAATTTATTTTCCACACTAACATAAGGGGGCAGCGTAGAGGTACTATGACCCCATATTTGACAAGTGAAGGTATTAGTGACAAAAGTTATGTGTCCAAATATTTTTTTTTTTAATCGCTCGTAATATTCGCAACAATGCCTCAACCTCCAGCGCGGCACCCTGTGTACCGTCACAGGTATCGATGTATTTGTGACGCCCGGCCTCACTGCGAAAATGTAAGATAAATTTTAAATATGAATGTTATACAAACTAGCTAGAACATATGATTTTAAACCAATCACTAGACTCCTAGGGCCATATGTAGGTAACATACTATTTACCGATTCATAAATACTGAATTTTACCGATTCGGTATTTATGAATCGGTAAATAGTATGTAGGTAAATAATCGGTAATTATTACCGATTCGGTAAATATCGGTATTTATGAATTGGTATTTACCGAATCGGTAATAATGCATCCCTTCCCATTTATTCCTATGGGCCTGGAGGCCCATAGGAATAAATGGGAAGCCAGTTACTATTACCGATTCGGTAAATACCGAATCGGTAATAGGGGAGGCATTATCATGGGTGGCAGGGTGTCACATTGACACCCTGTTGCACCCCTGATTCGTGCATGTGTGCACATGTGGCGCACATACATGCCCTAAGGGCATGTATGTCTGCCACATGGCACTTTACAAATAGCACAAAAATTATTTTTGAAAGGTATTCGTCATTTACCATCAACTTGTAGTTGGTGGTAAATAACGAATCCAGACACCAATAATGCACTCACTTGAGTGCCCCCTACATAGCATTTCTGGATTCAGTATTTACCGAATCGGTATTTTACCGATTTCTTAAAATTCCGATTCGGTAAATACCGAATCCAGAAATCAGCCACCTACATCTCAAGTGCCTCAATACCGGTCGGTAATGGGATATTTACCGAATTTCGGCCGTTACCGACCGGTATTTGGCTACCTACATGAGGCCCCTAGTGTCTAAAATACTGTAAAATGTGTGCATATATGTGTTTTACACTTTATAAAAAAAAGGCATGATCATCGAGGTTAACATGTCTTCGCGATCCTCACTGTACTTGTGAACATGGAAAATTGGATTAAAAGATTGTTTTTGTACAAACTTCCCATAAAAATATGACTTTAAACAGTGCAGTAATAAATCCATAGCATCTAAAATACTGTAAAATGTGTGCATATATGTGTTTTACACCTCTAAATAAAGGGCACGATCGTCGCGATTACCAAAGTGATTGCGCCTCTCGCCGTAATCGCAAAACAGGTAGTAGGGATCAAATACAGTTTTTTAAAAACCTACTACAAATATATGTGTACAAACATGTTCTTTATGTTATTAATGTGTGTATTGTATTAGTTAGAATACATTTTTTAAGTTCTAATTTTTGAATGTGGTGGTGATTGTTGAACTTTTGCATTTGTTGTGTGAGTTTGCGATGTGATCACAATCATCACGATGTCATTGCCAATGTTGGAAGGCGTTCCCCGGGGAGGCTGCGGAATGCGTTCCTGACCACCCGGAGTCCCACCTTACCCAGAGTTAGGCCGAGCAAGAGCAGGGAGGCCCTTCCTGGAAGGGTCTCGTACCTAGGATCGCACACGCAACGCTTACTCTCTTCTTCGGATAGAGGGACACCACACAGTAATTCGTTGTAAGATCATATGCTTTTATCGGTGGTTATCAGGGATCTTTATGATCCGGCAGGCAGGTGCAGAATTAAGGCCACAGGCGGCAATGATCTTGTGATGTGGGGAAAAGGGGTAGAGGGACAGTCTTTCAATCAGTGTCTCTGCGAGGTACCCGGCGCCCAGCTCTCAATCCTCGAGCTGAGGGGATGTTGCTTCTCTCGGCGATCTCTGCCGATTCTCTTGGAGGAGTCACTCAGCAGGCACCGGAGGTTCTTAGTTCAGGGATCCGCAACGGCGTCAGCAGGGCTCAGATGGTTCAGAGTTCGGGGAGCCGCGACAGCGTCAGCAGGGCTCAGATGGTTCAGAGTTCGGGGAGCCGCGACAGCGTCAGCAGGGCTCAGATGGTTCAGAGTTCGGGGAGCCGCGACAGTGTCAGCAGGGCTCAGTTGGTTCAGAGTTCGGGGAGCCGCGACAGCGTCAGCAGGGCTCAGATGG
This sequence comes from Triturus cristatus, assembly GCF_964204655.1. Taxonomy (NCBI): domain Eukaryota; kingdom Metazoa; phylum Chordata; class Amphibia; order Caudata; family Salamandridae; genus Triturus; species Triturus cristatus. The sequence goes on from NC_140590.1 coordinate 650,946,052, forward strand.
TTCAGAGTTCGGGGAGCCGCGACAGCGTCAGCAGGGCTCAGATGGTTCAGAGTTCGGGTAGCGTTCTTCTGTTCGGGGAGCGATCGAGCCGCGACCAAGTCCGCAGGCTCTCGTCAGTCCAGGTCTTCTCTGCCTCCCGTCCCTTCAGCACCCCTTGTTATACTCCCCCTCCTCTTTGAAGTCCGGAGTCCTCGCAGAGAGGGGTCTGGTGCCTGGGGGCGGTGTGTGGGGGTTTCCTGTCGCTCTGCCCCTTGATCTGTTCAGGGGTGTCCGGGAGGGACTTCAGACGCCCAGCAGGCGAGGCGCCCGCTCACCGGGGGCCTGGTGGTCGATCGAAACCTCCCTCGGGGAAGAGACCAGAGGTGTGGCAGGGTCGGCGCCTCTCGGTCTGGTCTGGGTTGGGGGGTTTCGCTCTCCCTCGGCCAGGCATGCGTGTTGGGGATCTGGTCGGCCCTCGGGATGTTGGTCCACGGGAGCCGGAAGGCCGTCTCCACGAGGTTCGGCGTGGTTGTAGTGTAACTTGCTGGTCGGGAGGGCCCACGCCACGAGGCCGGTCTCACACGTGCCCCCCCCAGCTGAAAGGCGGGGAGAACTACCCATCCACTTGGGAGTTCTCCTCGCTGAAGCGGAAGAATCGGGACAGGCCGTCCGCGTTGGCGTGGTCAGTCCCGGGGCGATGTTCCACAGTGAAATCCATCCCCTGGAGAGAGATGGACCAGCGTAGCAGCTTGGGGTTTTCCCCTCGCATCTGCATCAACCACCGCAGGGGTCGATGATCTGTTTGCACTCGGAAGTGTGTTCCGAACAGGTAGGGCCGTAGCTTTTTGAGGGCCCAGACTACTGCGAACGTCTCTCGTTCAATTGTGCTCCACCGCTGTTCCCGGGGCAGTAACCTTCGGCTGATGAAGGCTATGGGCCGATCTATGCCTTTGTCGTCGAACTGGGAGAGGACTGCCCCGATGCCGTGTTCCGAGGCGTCCGTCTGGACCACAAACTCCCGGGCGTAGTCGGGTGCTTTGAGCACTGGCGCCGCGCACATTGCGGCCTTTAGGGTATCGAACGCCTTCTGGCAGGAGGGAGTCCAGTGTACCTTCTTGGGGTGTTTTTTGGAGGTTAGTTCTGTGAGAGGGCCTGCGATGCTGCCATAGTTCTTAATAAACCTTCGGTAGTAGCCGGTGAGGACCAGGAAGGCTCGGACTTCCGTTTGGGTTGCAGGGGGTTCCCAGGACAAGATGGCGTTGATCTTCGGCTGGAGGGGGGCGACCTGCCCACTTTCCACCTGGTGCCCCAGATAGGTTACGGAGCCGTGCCCAATTTGACATTTGCTAGCTTTGATGGTGAGGCCGGCCCGGCGCAGAGCCAGCAGGACTTGACGGAGGTGCTGGAGGTGCTCGGCCCATTGGGAGCTGAAGACCGCTATGTCGTCGAGGTATGCTGCGCTGAACCCCTCTAGTCCGGACAGGACCCTGTTCATCAGCCGCTGGAAGGTGGCCGGGGCATTCTTCATTCCGAACGGCATCACCCTAAAGCGGTAGTGCCCATCCGGGGTGGAGAAGGCGGAGCGCTCCTTGGCTCCCTCGGTGAGGGCAATCTGCCAGTACCCACTGGTCAGGTCGAAGGTGCTGAGGTAGCGAGCGGCCCCAAGGCGGTCAATGAGTTCGTCGGCACGGGGGATAGGGTGAGCGTCCTATCGGGTGACCGCATTGAGGCCTCGGTAGTCCACGCAAAACCTCAGCTCGGGGGCAACACCCGGGGTAGTCGCTTTCGGAACCAGGACTACCGGGCTGGCCCAGGGGCTGTCGGAGGGTTCGATCACCCCGAGGTCTAACATCTTTGCCACCTCGGTCTGGATGCAGGTTCGGAACCGATCCGGGACCCGGTAGGCCCGATGTCTCACTGGCGGGCTGTCTCCGGTGTTCATGTCGTGGACACACCAGTTGGTGACCCCGGGGGTCAGGGAGAAGAGATCCGCAAACTGCCATAGTAGCTGGCAGCAGTCGTCGGTCTGTTGGGCTGTGAGGGCGGTTGACAGTCTCACTCCCTCCATGGATCCATCGGTTTCTTTCGCCCACAGGGGGTCTGGAAGGGGCTCGGTGTCTTCTTCGGCCCCATCGTCGGTGGCTAGGAGTAAACTTAATTCGGTCCGTACAAAGTGAGGTTTGAGGCGGTTCACGTGGAGAACCCGGAGGGGGTTCCGCGGGGACTGCATATCGATGAGATATGTGACTTGGCTCTTCCGCTCGACCACCTTGAAGGGCCCAGTCCATTTATCTTGGAGAGCGCAGGGTCTCACCGGGGCCATGACCCAGACTTGTTGGCCCGGCTGAAACTCGACCAGTGTGGCATTCTGGTCATACCAGCGCTTCATTTCTTCCTGACTGGCCTCGAGGTTCGCTTCTGCGAGTTCTCTGAATTTTCGGGTCTGGTTGCGGAGCGCCAAGATGTATCGGAACACATCTGGGGGGTCCCCCGGGGGGTTGTTTCCCACCCCTCCTTGACCAGGCTCAGGGGTCCCCGGACGGGGTGCCCATATAGTAGTTCGAATGGGCTGAATCCCAGGGATTTTTGGGGAACCTCCCGGTAGGCGAACAGGAGACATGGGAGGAGGACGTCCCACCTCCGGCGTAGGGGTTCCTCGAGGCCCATGATCATTCCTTTCAGCGTTTTGTTAAAGCGCTCGACTAGTCCGTTTCCTTGGGGGAGGTACGGGGTGGTGAATTTGTACGATACTCCGCACTGCTGCCAGAGGGACTTCATATATCGGGAGATAAAGTTCGTACCCCGGTCACTCACGACTTCGCGGGGGAACCCCATGCGGGAGAAGATCCCCATCAAGGCCCGGCCTACCACGGGGGCCGTCACGGTGCGGAGAGGGATGGCTTCGGGGTAACGGGTGGCATGATCCACTAGGACGAGGATGAACCGGTGGCCCTGGGCGGTCTTGGGGTCTAGCGGTCCCACAATGTCGATTCCTACCCGCACAAAAGGGGTACTGACGACGGGGAAGGGTTGTAGCGGAGCCTTGCGCTTGCCCCCACTCTTTCCGCTGGCCTGGCACGTGGGGCAGGACTTGCAGTGGGCCTCCACATTTGCTCGCATCTTGGGCCAATAGAAGTGGGCGACGAGTCGTTGGTAGGTCTTATCTTGACCTAAGTGTCTGGCCAGAGGTACATCATGGGCCAGGCCCAGGAGGAGACTTCGGAAGCGTAGGGGTACCACCAGTACCCGGGCCGATCCCAACTCGGCCGACTTCTGTTCGCTGTACAGGAGGCCGTCCTCCCAGTATATCCAGTGGTTGCCAGTCTGGTCGCCGGCTGCTTGGGCCTAGGCCTGTTGTCGGGGTCCGATGAGGGACGGGCAGGTGGATTGTTCTTGGCAGAACTCTTCACGGGAGGGGCTCCCTTCGCAGGGCCACTGGGCCAGTTCTGGCGAGCCCTCGAGGTGGGTCAGGGTTTCGGGGTCGGAAGGCACTGACCCTTTGTCGGGAGCGGTCGGCTCGTCCAGAAGGGGGTCGTTGGCCTCTGGTGGTGTATTCTGGATCTCGGGGGTGGTGGCGGTATCTAGCGGCAGGGCCTCTTCCCCCTCGGAGGGAGGCGCCCTGAGAGTCATTGAGCGCGTGGTGGCGCATACCCATTCGGGTAGGCCCATCATCCCAAGATGGGCTCTCCGTTCCACTTGTCCCCACGGGGAGTTCTCAAGGTCGTTGCCCAGGAGGCAGTCCACGGGCTGGGAGGTTCGGACCGCCACCTTTAACTTGCCGGTGACTCCCCCCCATTCGAAGGGGACTAGGGCCATCCGGCAGAGGCTCTCGGAATTGTCTGAGGATATAACGGGGCAAAAGGCGCCAGGCAGGATCTGATCTTCGGAGATCAGGTGACAATGTATCGCCGTGACACTCGCTCCCGTGTCCCGGAGGCCCTCGATGCGGTGACCGTTGACCGTCACCTGCTGTCGGTACTTCTTCGTATTGGCGGGCAGGGACGTGGCCAAGGCCATGGCGGCTGGTTCCCATTCACCGGAGTCTTCTATCTCTTCCCCCAGGGCTACGGAGGCCATCTGTCGAGCCGGCGGGGTTGTTGTGGTGGACCGCTGGTACAGGGGACACTGAGGGTCGCTGGCATAGTGTCCGGTCTGTTGGCAGCGAAAACAGGTGATCCTCACTCGGGGCCCCGGCCTCCCTGGTGGCCCGGTGCTGGCCGGAGGTGGAGCTGGAAAGGGCGGAGATGGTCCTCTGGGGGGGCTGAGCGGGGGTCCCCCCGGGAGCTCCCGTTGCCGGCCTTGATTCCCTCCGCCCCTCTGGCGGGGGGACCCCTGACTGTGGCGACCGTAGTCTCCCACGGGGCCCCGGGAGGCCCGGGTGTTCACCCATCGGTCAGCCTCGACGGCCAGTTTTCGAGGGTCTGTGAGTTTGCTGTCCAGGAGGTGCTGGCGTAGCTCTACGAAGCAATTAGCGGACAAGTGTTCCCATGCGATTAGGTCGAACAGCTCCTCAAAGGTGGAGACCTTGCTGCCCTTGATCCACCCGTCCAAGTCCCTGCTGTAGAAGTTCACGTACTCCACCCAGGTGGTACCGGGTATCTTTTTGCAGTCTCTAAACCGTTGCTGGTACATTTCAGGGGTGAGCCCATATCTGGCTACTAGAGCCTCTTTCATGTGACTATAGGAGTTCATCACGGTGGAGGGCAGGTCCAGCAGGGTATCTCTCCCCTCGCTCAGGAAGCGGCCCCACAGCCCAGCCCCCCAGTCTTTCTGCGGGACTCGGTGGGAGGTCATGGCGACTTCGTAGGCCGTGAACCATTGCTGAATATCGTCGTTCTTATAGTACTCTTTTACCACATCCTTGGGGATGTGGACCTTTGGTTCCACGGTGGAGGAGATGGGTTGTGTTCCCGAGGGTCGGGCCTCCTCCTTCCTAGCCTTGAGCTCGATTTCTTTTAGGCTACGTTCGTGCTCTAGTTGGAGTTTTTTTTCGTCGTGCTCTCTCTGTCGTTTCTTTTCCTCTAGTTCTCCTTGTAGGCGTAACTGTTCCACCGCCAGTTTTTTCTCAGCCAGTTTTAGCTCTCCTTCGATTTTTAATGTTGCTAGTTCTAGTTCGTGGTGGCGATCTCTTTCTCGGTCCGCTAGTTCCTCTGGGGATAGGCCCCTCTCGGGGCGCCGTTCCTCCCCGGGTTGCTTCGTGGTTCGTTGGGAGGCTCTCCTTCTGTTTGTGTCCGGGGAGTTTCCGCCTCGACCCATGTTTTTAATGCCCCCTGGAAGTCCTCTTTCGTGCTTAGTCCGGTGGTAGCGATTCCAAAGTCTTTGCAAAATTGTTTCAGTTCTCGGTGCGTATAATATTCTAACTGGTCCTTTTGGAATGCCGTGCTCGGGTTGGTGCCTGCGGCACCTAGGGAAGTTTCTCCTTCCATTCTTCTTGGTAGTGCATACGCCGTCTACTGTACGATCTCTAGGTGTTGGCTCGGATCCCGTCGCCTGCCACCAAATGTTGGAAGGCGTTCCCCGGGGAGGCTGCGGAATGCGTTCCTGACCACCCGGAGGCCCACCTTACCCAGAGTTAGGCCGAGCAAGAGCAGGGAGGCCCTTCCTGGAAGGGTCTCGTACCTAGGATCGCACACGCTACGCTTACTCTCTTCTTCGGATAGAGGGACACCACACAGTAATTCGTTGTAAGATAATATGCTTTTATCGGTGGTTATCAGGGATCTTTATGATCCGGCAGGCAGGTGCAGAATTAAGGCCACAGGCGGCAATGATCTTGTGATGGGGGGAAAAGGGGTAGCGGGACAGTCTTTCAATCAGTGTCTCTGCGAGGTACCTGGCGCCCAGCTCTCAATCCTCGAGCTGAGGGGATGTTGCTTCTCTCGGCGATCTCTGCCGATTCTCTTGGAGGAGCGGGCCGCGAGTCACTCAGCAGGCACCGGAGGTTCTTAGTTCAGGGAGCCGCGACGGCGTCAGCAGGGCTCAGATGGTTCAGAGTTCGGGGAGCCGCGACAGCGTCAGCAGGGCTCAGATGGTTCAGAGTTCGGGGAGCCGCGACAGCATCAGCAGGGCTCAGATGGTTCAGAGTTCGGGGAGCCGCGACAGCGTCAGCAGGGCTCAGATGGTTCAGAGTTCGGGGAGCCGCGACAGCGTCAGCAGGGCTCAGATGGTTCAGAGTTCGGGTAGCGTTCTTCTGTTCGGGGAGCGATCGAGCCGCGACCAAGTCCGCAGGCTCTCGTCAGTCCAGGTCTTCTCTGCCTCCCGTCCCTTCAGCACCCCTTGTTATACTCCCCCTCCTCTTTGAAGTCCGGAGTCCTCGCAGAGAGGGGTCTGGTGCCTGGGGGCGGTGTGTGGGGGTTTCCTGTCGCTCGGCCCCATGATCTGTTCAGGGGTGTCCGGGACGGACTTCAGACGCCCAGCAGGCGAGGCGCCCGCTCACCGGGGGCCTGGTGGTCGATCGAAACCTCCCTCGGGGAAGAGACCAGAGGTGTGGCAGGGTCGGCGCCTCTCGGTCTGGTCTGGGTTGGGGGGTTTCGCTCTCCCTCGGCCAGGCATGCGTGTTGGGGATCTGGTCGGCCCTCTGGATGTTGGTCCACGGGAGCCGGAAGGCCGTGTCCACGAGGTTCGGCGTGGTTGTAGTGTAACTTGCTGGTCGGGAGAGCCCACGCCACGAGGCCGGTCTCACAGCCAATTTCCCCCAAAATTTTAAAATTATAATTTTACATGAAAATAAACAACATCTTGGGCTCTTGGGTGACTCTGACAAGAGCCTTTGTGTTGAGAGTGTGTATAAGACAGCTACATATAAGACTGCATGCAAAGTTTCAGGTTGCCTAGACACACCCTGCTCCTTTCGCCTGTATAGTGAACTCCATAACCTCTATATATTCCATGCATGGCAAAATCCAGATTGGTGTTGTAGATAAAACCCATGTTATGGTCTCTGAGGAAAGCAGAAACAGTTTTATTAACAGGCTTCCTGGCTTTGTCAATCTGTGGACAGAATTGATTTGACCACTTCCATTTCTGTCTTTGGCAGATATTTGAGTACACTAAGACAGTGTGAGGGAAAAGCGACATCAGTTCTGAAAAGGTATCATGGAATACAAAAAAAAAAATAGAAATGAACTGAAAAAAACAAAGGTTGCAGGGACGTTATAGTTAGGAAATAAATTTTGAAAAACCATAGAAAATCACTGAAAAAAACCAAAGGTCACAGGGACGTTATAGTTAGTAAATAGAATTGAAAAAACCTTAGAAATTCACTGAGAAAAACAAAGGTTACAGGAACATTATGGTAAGGCTTACATTTCACTTGTACACAAACAGAGAAATTCAGCAGTTATAGTTAGCTAAGCTAACTATAACTCACGCTCCCCGCAATGCACTGCTTATGACCTCCCATATTACATCACTCATGACATGGTCAGTGAGATCACTGATGACATCTCAAATGACATCACTGATGACATCACTTGATGTAGTGGTTTCCTAGATCACCACCTCTCCCTCTGTATGTGTTCCTTACATGGATTTTTTGAAGATAACCAGGTGCATCTCTGAATGGGAAACTAATGTCCTACAGAAGAGAAGGACACATCTTTCTTCTCGTTGGTGGTGGTGTTGGGTGCCCACCTTACAGATGAGGTTCTTCTCTTCCGTCCTGGTTTCTCCTATCCTTCTTATATGTCTGCCTTATCTTCTGTGGTGAATGGAGGAGGGGAAAAGGGGCCATCAGTTAACTTGTGAATGTCATTGTGTTCTACAAATGATACAGTGACAATGAATGCCATTCACGTCACATTCAGGCATTACATTTTAACAGTTGTTCATCAACCAACTTTGCAAAGGATGTAACACAGTGGCAAAGCAGACTTTTAGGGGGCCCCCTGATAAGTACATGTTGGGGGCCCCCCACGCTCCGGACCCAGTCAGGAGCTCTCAGGCCCGCCTATGCACAGTGCTGGAGGGGTCCCCTCGAGCTCGGGCCCCCCACACCGCGGGTGATACAGGGGTTATTGTTATGCCATTGATGTTACACAAGCCCCATTATCAGAGGGGTGATGAATTCTAATGGACAACCAGGCCATCAGTGATTGAGGTGCAACATTCAAAGATGAAAAGTACAATGGTTTTACTTTCTTAAGCAATGTGTAAGTGACACATTCTCATTTTTCCACACAAATATGAGCGTCTAACTCAAACCTAGTCATCTCACATAAATGAGAGTGGTATGCCATTCTCACCGTATACTGTACCACAAATGACTACATAGAACTTATTCAGCTTTTGAGACTTGACATTACATCATAATGCATACCTGCATGTTGCTATACATGGCAATAAAAGTATATGTAGTCACTCCCATATTGCTGCTCATGGGCCTCTGGGTGATGAAGGAGATCTGAACAGACCTTCTCCAGGGCCCTCCTCTGTAGTTGCACTCAGGACTTTACTCAGCACGTAGAAGACCCTCTTTAGGATGCCCAGGGCCTTGATTCTGGACCAGTAGCAGCAGTTCTCTGAGTCTCAGCAGATTTTGCAGGCTTTTCCGGTGGCAATCTCCAGCACAGTGCACGTACTGGCAACTTCTTGCAATCTCTCCATGCGTCCACGCACATCCCCCAAAGAGCCGAAGGAACCTTTTGAGTAAAAAGTTGGAGTCTGTCTTGGTCCTTTTCTTAGAGAGTTTTGGGATGATCCAAGCTAGATCAACAGCAGTCGATTATGAGGTTTCGTTTCATTCATTTACAGTTAGTAGCTTAATCCAGTGGAACTTGTGTTTTCACATGCTGAAGAGCATATATAAAGTACAATACATCTGTGACAGAAAGGAGGTATTGGGAACGACAGACATTGATTCATAGATGGTCCCTAAATGCCACAAAACGTCCTGCAATTACTGCAGGTTTCACAAGTTTCACTATTTTGGATTTTTTGACACTGAGTATATGTTTATATACATACAGTCGGGGTACAAATGTGCACACAGCAAACGGGAAAATATTATGCCATAAAATGCCTCATCTCTAGGTATATGACACATTACTCATACTCTGCCGGTAACCGACTATAAATGTGTTCACATGGCGATGTATAGCTGTTGCATCATGATGTCATTGATAATGGTGTCTCAGGATTTTAAGTATGGACAGAGGTAAGATTCACCTTTCACCATCAAATCAACCCAGTCTTACAAACGTGATTCAACAACCAGAAATGCTGTTTAAGTGAAGCGTGAAGCTGCAAGATGATTTCATACATGTAGAATGTAACCTCTGTGCTCTGAGATCTGGAGGGGGTGCCATGGTTCTGGGTGTTGGTGTATGTGAATGTGCCGTTCTGAAGCAATATTTAACAAAAAGCAGCATTTAAGGATGACCTTGCAATTTACTCCAGTGTAGCACAGAATCATCCCTGTGCAATTAAGACATTTGAAGCGTGACTCGAGGCTAATGTATGTGTGCTCTTTGGTGCCTCCTGACAGTGTGACCTCCAGTATGGCTCAGGTAAGGTGATGGGGTTAGAGGTCTGATGAAGTAAAACTGTTCATTTGCACTATCCTCTGCAAGAGGCCATGGACACATGGACTAGAGTTACTCTACATTCTCAGTTCTTCACTTTTCACTCATGCGTGCTTAAACAGCTTTCATCAGAGGTGATGCAGGGAAGGGCGTTTAGAGGTCACACTGGCGCCAAGCCCCGAGTGAACATGCAGCCCCTCTGCACATTTGATGTAATCATCTCGAAACCACTTGTTAGCAGAATCCCCAGCAAAAAACGGTTGTGTGGTTGATGACTGATGGAGATGAAGCAGTCATGTGCTGTAATAGGAAAGACACTGTACACGGGAACGAGGCAAAGAAATAGTCCCTGACATTACAGACAGCTAGCTAGCTCACTGAAGGATCGCCAATGGTGTGGATTGTGATAATGGTGTGCTACCATCTCGAACAATTGTATTTTCCCTGCCCTGGGAACAGATATTAGTAGCAGGGGGTCCTTACATTTGCATTGTGGTGCCATAGCATGGCCCTGCCACCCATTGCCCACCATGCAGTTAACTGTAGCACAGTGATGCACTGCTCCACTTGCCTGCTAATGCATTTCAATATATGGATCAATTACTGGGATTGTAAGTCATAACCCGCCTGGTCCTCCACTATGAGCTAGTTTAAAGGAAGTGTTGTGCAGCCAGTACCTTGACATGACAGGCATGATATCATGCGATTGGTGAAAAGAGGTTCTATTTCTTTTCTGCAACCTTGCCTCACATCACACCAGGAGGAAAGCAGTAACTCCTCACTATGGGGCTTATTTACAAGCCCCTTGCGCCACTAGTGTGTCACTTTTTCCCATGTCGTTCTCAGACGTACCAAAGAAAGTGATCCTCTTTTTGTATATCCACTTCTGAGGTAGATATTCCTCAGGATAGGAAAAAGTGTAACACGTACTAATGATGACATTGTGAAAACACTTTTGTGCCAATTGCTGGCTTTCCTACAGTGCAGACCAATGTGTGATTTGTTCGTGTTTTCACGAGGCACAGCTAGAAAAGATGTGATGAATATGGTGTCTAAGGTCTCTGCTCTTGTGTTGGAAGGTATGTATAGATCTTGCAAAGTGTTTTGGGGTGAAGTTTTATTTCTGATGTAATAGGTGTGGGAGTCCTCGTGTGGCCAGGTAAATGTTTTTATGTGTGACTGATGAGATATGTAACATGTTTCCATTGACTGTGTATCTCCAATTATGGGAATCTATTTTGTTTAAAAATTTTAAACCTCATGTGTGTGCTTTATTGTATTGTTTTCCTGTGCTCTGGTGCTGACATTACCTGACTGAATTGATTTACTTCTGATTGCATTGTAATATTATAAGTGGCCTGGTGTAATGTGTGACTTACTCTAAGGTTCGGTTAGTAAACGTTTGAGCTGATTGGCCTGCAGTACTTACTACATGACTATTTTGGGTGTAACTTTTTGTGAATGGAACCTGATGTACCTTTTTGTGGGTGTGTCGATGGAGCAGCATGGCTCAGTGTTCCTTCATGAGTTGCCCTCAGCCCACCTATTTTTTAAAATATTCCCCCCTTTTTGGGCCCCTCCCACTGCATACATTCTCAATCACACATTACTTATTTTTAATGTGCAAGGATTTCTTCACACTCTAAGGGTTGATCTGCATGCAGTTGTTAGGCTTCTACTGTCCAAGCACACCTTTTGCAGTGGTGTAACGCAAAATGATGGGCCCCCTCTGCAGAATGCGAAGAGGGGCCCCTGAGTGCCCCATAACTCACAGGCAGGGTGGATACTGATATCTACCAGACCTGGGAGGGTTGTTCCGTTTTAAATGTCTCTGAGAGATATTCATATTTGGGCCGGCTTCACCACCCACTTATGAATCTTTGCAGCACTGACTGTCACTCCATGTTGCTTTCTTTTTTCCTTTTCTTCTTATGCTTTCTTTCTAATGTTGGTGAACGCTGGGAGAAAAACACTTCTGAGTGCGTAGTGTGCACATGCATCGGGGTGTGCATGTGCTCTATGGTGCTCATATCCCTGCATACCCAGAGGATCTTAGGGAACATTTTGAAAAATATAAAAACCTGGACATCTGCTCTGGACAATCACATTTTACTTTATACCTCCAATACAGCTGGATACATTTTCACCAAAGTAAGAAAAGGTGCAGAATGGCTGAAGTGTCATCGTGCCATAAAATCTGGTGACCACCAATGCAGCTGTTTTGTTACACGTGCAGACTGAAACAATTCTTATATTAAATACATGTTAAAGGTGAGTACAATAACCAGTTTAGAACTCTTGAAAACCTATGAACCATTTGATTGATCTACCCCAAATTAGGCAGGCTGTAAGATATCCTCCTATACATTTGTTTCTCCAAGTTTGGTGCAAGTAGGGGGGCAAAGTTATGAAGGATGCAAAATTAGAATTTCCTGTGAACTGAAGTGACAGCCTTAATTAGAGAAAAGTGCCTGCTCCACTGTCATACATGCTGGGTGCTGCAGCTGAAGGGTACAAATAATGTATTGGGAAGATGTGCAAGTCTAGTGGGCAAACTACAAGTCTGCCATTTTGAAGTGGTATACATTACTGGGCAGAAACACAGACTAATGATTCCTTATTTTGATTACATTCGAGACCAGAGGACTACAGTGGAGATGTAGAGTGTGAAGAGATAGTTGCAAGTCTATAGGATGCGAGGGAAGATTTTAAAGGTACAATGGCCTAGGCGGAAAAGTTGACTGCAAATGAGATCTTTAAGGCTGTCAAGACTTTGATCAAGAATGGAGAAAAGGGAGAAGATTGTGTAAGTGTGGCAGGGATACTGTATTTCAAAGTGTGGGGTAAATTAAAAATTAGTCGAAAGGGAGATCAATATGAAAGGACATAGGTTTATAACACATAAAAACTTACTCTGGCGGCTAATTCAACTAGTTTATGAGGGCAGCTAGTGGCAAACGGTGACCTTGAGAGGAGTAAAGTGAAATTCCTGGCCAATGTAAATGTATGACGAAGTAGTACCATGGGTGGAGAGTTGCAAGATGTGTAGAGAAAGCAAAAAGAGACTTTCACTCTCATACAACACACCACTCTGTCCTATACCACTATCAAATCCACAGACATCACCAAGACAACAAAAACAACAAATTATACATACCCTTACTCTTTTCAAACACACAATCCCTGTTCATATAAACTAGCTGCTCTACCCTCTCCTTACTCCTAACAGACCCCTTAACATCACCACCAAACCTAATGCTCAACCCTCTTCCATATCTTCCATCAACACCATCTTCCTCTTTTTACCAAAAATACACAACCAAACAATCCTTACACTCCACTCCACCACACATATTACCTCTTCTTGCTACAAAATCTAACACAAACACTCATAACCCCTGTCCATCCCCTCTCACACACCACTTACACTCTCCTCAAATGCACATCCCCACCCCCTTCACCACTCAACTTCCACTCATGAACAATACTTTACATCAAAATCCTTTATAGAAATTCACTACATCAACATCTCATCTCACTACTCCACAAAAACAACACATAATCACATAAACACACACACACAATTTCATACATTTTGTAATAATATACAAACAAACATCCACTTCCACCCTCTTGACTACACAAATAATACAGAGCCTGATCCATCTTTACTCACAAATGTTCAATATTCACCAAAAACCTACCGCAAATACCAACCACAACAGCTCTCATTAACCTGCATCTCCATTGCACAATTTAGAGTCTTAAAACATGAGCCACATGCTCCACCACCACCCTTAACCCACACACCTTCCACCCTAAACAGGCACAAACAAAATAAACACCATGCCACTCCTCATAACTTCACAACTCATTTTCTATTACACAACAAGGCTACTCAACAAAACCAGCACAGCTCACCAACTCACTCTCAACCACCATCTCCACCATCTACACATACATACCCATCTCGGTAGTTTTATATCTATTTATTTATTACTTTACTCCCACTGTAGAATACAAAGTCCTTCAACTCTCCCTAATGCACTACTCTATGTCTCATCCTATACCTCTCTAAATATATCCTCCTCCTCCACTCTCTGACTCATCCCACCCATCATTCTACTACTACGATCTCCCTATTAAATCAGTTTCGATCCTGTACCAGTAGGAACAGTCCAGCCTGAACTACCAAGCCCGGTCCTCTCTGAACTGAAACACAAGGAACCCAAGACAAGTCCCCCCTACCTGGGGCTCTTCAGTTGGGTGTAGCTTGGTTCCAAGGTCACAGTGAGAAAGGGATACAAGTCTGGCATACAACTGGCTACTTACACACAGAGGGTAATGGGGGAGCTTTCAATAGGTCTAACCACTAGCAATTGCTCTGGATAGCTTTCCAACCCCTCATTCAAAAGGCACAGTGTATGAAAAATGGTGGTTTGGAATGATGCCCAGAGCAATTGATTGAGATTAACTCAAGCATTACTTCTTGTTGGTTTTACAGTAGAAGCCCTAAGTTCCACGGGGTGTATCAACATAGGTCCTGTGCTCACTGTGCCACAGGACTCAAGCTGTACCTCACTGAGGAAGCCTAAGTAGGTCAGAACCGGCCTGTGGTTGCTTGTGTTGCCATCTGCAGCAGACCTGGTCTGGCAGTTCGGGCTACGATTGACTTGCACAAGTCAGGCCTCTGTCTAGAATGACACAGTGGATAAAAAATGATTGTCTAGAATGCGGCCCACATTGATTTGCAGTGGCCGAGATTAATTCACGCATCCCTTCCTCTGCCTTGCTGTTTTTGCAGTAGACACCCTAAATGCGACACGTATGCCCAGATGTGTATCCCTAGCTCAGTTGGCCATAGGACCCGAGCTATACCTACCTGATGAAATCTAAGTAGGTCGAAACAGTCAGGTGATGCCTGTGTTCCCATCTTGAGGGGACCTGTTGTGTCATTTCAGGGCTGTACTGTACCTACTGGAGCAGGACCAAGACTGATATGCATAAGGCAGATCTCTAACTAGAATGGCACAGTGGGTAAAAAAGATGGTCCGGAATGTGGCCCAGAGCTATTGGCAATGACTCTGATTAATTCAAGCATCCATTCAATTACCTTATTGTTTTTGCAACAAATAGAAGATCTAGGTGGCCCTAGGGTGCGGATGTCTTTACATTTAATTGTGCACCCGAGGAATCTGCCAGAATCGAGACATTGTGCAGTGATTATGATTATGACTGATGTACGTAGAGGATGTTTCGAAGTGGAATTTGTGAAAGAAATAACAATGCAAAGTATGATAAAAGTCTTGTGGAAAGTGTTTGCAGAGTGAGTGTGGCTATGTAGCTCTTAATGGATAATGAAACCTAAATATTGTATGGTGAGATCAAAGATTTTTTAAAGAAGAATTGGATGAAAGCTGCGGAATATTGGTGTTGTTGTGCCTGGCATTATAGACATGAAGTTCTTGAATAGCTTACTCATCTCTGAAAGTTTACAGTTTTGTATAAGCTTGATGCTCGATTGTGTACTAGCATACAATTTCAGATTCTGCACCTGCACAGCTGTTTTGTTTTGATTCTTTCACATGGTCTCCATTAGAACCCTGTCTATGAAAATATTAAAATGAATGTTCAATACGTCTGGTTTTAGTGTTATGCCTTCTAAACTTCAAAATATAAAATATGCTGTACATCAATCATCTCAAGATACAGTCTAGGGGAGCCCGTTTGCTGATCAAACATCCAAAAAGGCTGCTTTGTCACAAAGTTCTGAAGTCACTTTATATGTCTCTTAAGTTGTCGAGTCTCTTCTGTCAACACTAAAAGATTTGTCGGAATTGTATCAATGTGCCACAGAGGCAGAGAAGCAGGCTTGGATGGCACCGATCTGTAAAATGGATTCCAGTGGAGTGTAGAGGGATATCATTAGGAGAGTGAAGGATTTTATCCAAGTGCCTACATGTAATTTAAACATGTACATTTTGGTTTTAGATTGTTTGTTTTCCATCTGGATCAAAGTGTATTCCTGTATTCATGCAGACACTCTCACAATTGTGAAAAGGCTTACTAGGAACTCCATTTTTAGGTTTGATGCAGCTTTTGTATAGGAAGTGGCACGTGTACTCATTTTGTGCCAACTGTTGTACAGGGCTGTGCAAGACTTTATCGATCAAACAACACTTTTACTGTTCATACCACCCTAGTCTTAAGTGAAAGCTGAGTGTTTCAACTCAACTTTGAAAAGCAAAATTGGAAAGATTTGTGCTGAGATAAGTCTCATGTGACCTGATGCCCTTTGCTTGGCATTCTGGTCTATCAAAACCATCCTTAGCCAAAAAACCCAAGCTAAAGTCATATGAGATAGTAATGGGAGGATCAATGATGCTTTTCCAAATCCCCATGTGTCCCCAGAATCCCATGCTTTATGCAGATATTGCCCTTCTGTAATGCAAACAACTTATTTCATAGCCTCTTCAGTTTCGCCTGCTCAAGGCAGAGCTGCCTAACCCATCTGTTCCACCAAAGCCTGCCAAAAACTACAACTGGGGAATTGGGTCCACATACAAATCCACCAGTGGAAATCCCAACGCCCCGGCATATTGTCATTTTCCAAGACCTACTGACCACGAAGACCGCTGTAAAGTGCCGTGGGATCCCAGCCTGGGTGCATGCCAGCCACTGCCAGAGAACCACCAAACCCAAACCTTTCGACTCTGCTGTGCCTTTGAGCCAGGCCCCTCCTATGCAACAAGTTCCTGCTCCAAAGGTCACATGTTTTTCATCAGCTCAGTGAAGAGCTTCTGCTTCCAACTTTCCTCAACCTTGCTGTCATCAAGATGCATCCAATTCTCCTTCCAACTGATACCACTTCCAGCCAAGGTACCTAAAAGACTTCCAGCTACTTCATTCCTCAATGGGTCTGGAAGGCCTTCTTTGCCTTGACCCTTGTTGGATGGTTCACTGTGTAGCTCTTTTTTGAAGGTCCAAATAGCGGGAACGCAAAGAACAACAGCATCCTGGGTGCTGCCCACTCTCGAGATTGACGATCTCTGTACCAAGAGAACATATTTTTGCATTTGTAGACAATACCGACAAAGCCTCTTGTTGGATTTGTGCCCATTTGCCCATGGATGTTCCAATGGGCCCCATTCCCTTTGATGGAGATGAAATTAAAATTATGGCATTTGTATCTCCTTAAGGGTCAATTACTTCTGTTTTCCTAACGAAAACATAATGCTGCATGCTATTCACCTTGCCGACACTGACCATGGAATGTCTTGTAGAACCCTAAATGGCAGCATCTGTGGGGTCCACAATGATTGTTATTTGTTTCTTGCAGCCCGATCAGATTTCCAACTTAAGCTTTTTCATTTCCTCAAGGGCCCTTTATCCCTGCAGTCACTCTCAAGAGCAACCTGGTACTTTTTTGCTTGTGAAAAACAAGCCTATATCTGGCTAACCAAAGACTGGCCTCAGTCTTTCTATCCCGCTTATCTCATACCCACCATGCCACACGAATCTTGCTAACCCCCACCCTGGAAATGACTATCCAGAAAAATATCAAAACCTGCCTGTTTCTTTTTCATCCTGTTCTAAAGGTATGAGCAGGAGTATCAGTCCATGAAATTCAAACTGCAGCTAAGGCTTTAGAAGACATAGTCATTTCCACCGACATGATGTTAAGATGAATGTATGATCAATTAGAACCCCAGGAACTGTCTTGTTGCAAAACCAAATGGCTGCGGAGGGTGGAGTTTGTGCCACTGTAGGATCAGAATGCAGCTTATTGAAACCAAATGTTTCATTGACTATACATGAACAGATTAATCACATCCGTAAATGTTTTATGTTGGAAAGTAAATCCCAAATAAACATTTTGCACCAGTTTGTGTCACAAATATTTGTAAATCTGCCCCATAAACTTGATACGAGGTTGGCTGAATGAAGCATTGAAAGCAATCTAGAGGGGACTTATCAGCAATGGGAAGAAGAATGAAGGAAGATTGGGTAAAAGGGATGGGATAATTACGTGGATTTGAGGAATGGACAAAAAACAGGAGAGCGGTCATAAATGACAAAGGATGAGATTGTGTGAGAGCAGATGTGAGAGAGGAAGCGGAAAGGAAAAGGCAAAGTGAAGTGATGCTGAATAATGATAGTAAGTGCAGGAGGGGAAATGCGAGGGTACCAGAGGTGGAAGGAAGTAGGCCAAGAGGTGGTGGTGATGGAAAGGGAGAAGAAAGGCAGGTTGATAAGGAGCTGCCCCTTTGAAGGCACTGAAAGCTTAGTGAGTGGCTGCCAGGTTTCAGGCAGCTGCTCACCAAACTTTTCTGTCTTCCAAAAACAGACTCCCAGATTTGGTTTTGTTGTAGAAAAAATAAAAATAAATGACTGACACACTGGCAATTATCTTCCTGAGTTTGAAGGTCATTTGTCTATTTTTTCTGTCCTGGACCACCAGGGTTTTTAAAACAAAAAGTACATCACACCACCCATTCCAAATAGGGCAAATGGTCTCATGTACCTACACGGACAGCCTCAACTTGTAGGCCCGCTGGTGTAGGATTACCGATGATGGAGCCAGCAGTTAGACACATGGCCGCTACTCGACACTCGAGAGAGTGGATGGATCGTCACTTTTGCTAGGCAGGGTACTCTGTATGTTTGGGGTGGAATACCTTATCCACCAAACTCTAAATCAGGCCTGATGTTTGGTGATTCAACAGGTTGTGGAACTGGACCATTTGAGTCAAGAGGGAGCATCTCGCCTTGGTTCCAACTATCGGGATCATGTAGTGTTCAGTTTGCATAACTTCTACCGTAGTCTTCATTTTTTACAAATCAATGTCAATCACCAATCTAGTTGTATTTGATTTTTGCGGTGTATTAAAGTGAAAGACTGTAGGCTCCCTTTTGTGGCATGTTTATGCAATGCTCTTTAGTTAATTTTTTCATTTAATTTGTAACAGTATAACGACAATAGTTTAAGTTTAAACAAAACATCACTAAAACATGCTACTTTTTTGTGAGCTTAACGATCAACTTCATGTCTCTCAATATCAAACCAAAATACATTCATAGCTACAAATACACTGCTGCACATAGCACATGAACCAATAAAAATACAAACAGACCTTTGCTAGAAATGATTAAAAAACACATAGGGGCAGATTTACAATAACTGACGCATCCCTGCATATCAGCAGGGATGCGCCAGTTATTGTGCGTCACTGCTCCGCCACCATGGATGCGCCGCATTTACAATGCGGCGCACCATGGGGCAAAATACATACAGATGCGTGACGCATCTGTGCCGTAAAGGCAGCGCTTTGCTGGAGTTGCGTCGCAAGCCGGACACAGCTCCAGCAAGGCTCTTGGGTGCCCTATCTCCACAATGCTGCGTCAATCTTTACGCCTGCATCAAGCAGGCGCAGGGTTTTGACACAGCATGGGCTCAAAAGTGACTGAGTGAAATCTTGTGGATTTCACTCAGCCACTTTTAAGAGGCGTTACTGCGACGGAACGCCCCCCCCTGCACAGGAACACCTACTTCTGGCACAGGGCTTTACAACGTGACGCATCTCCCAGATGCGTCACGTTGTAAATACCCCGCAGCATGGCGCTGGTTTTGCGCCGCCGCTGCATCACAAAAGTGACGCAAAGGCGGTGTAAAAGAGGCGCAAGGGGCTTGTAAATCTGCCCCATAGAGTCCTATGGGGCTCTAAGAATATCCACCCCCACCATTCTCTTCACATCTTTTACACACAAGAGCTGCATACCATGACATTGCTGCCAACCCTCAGCCTCTGAATGCACCAAAGGTGCAATTAGAGCAGAAAAACCTGTTCACACAGAGCACATACTGAAAGCATTTACTTTCCTTAGTTTGTGAAGCGTTTGTTCTCTCACTCAAGGCATATGTATATATCATTTTTGCTGTTACATAGTCATGAGGATGTTACTTCCGCTTTTCGAACGATTTGGCAGCCATTGCATGTATGACTCTACATCTTACAAGAAAAACAAAAGACAATATTCGTGGTGAGCGTATAGGAAATGGTTCTGTTAAAGACAGCAGAACATCTACACTTATCAGCTATCTATAGGGGCTACGTTAGAACAAGCATGGACAAAGTCAATAGGCCAGGCTTTATTTTTGTAGTAAGACATTAGGGCATATTTACAATAACTGGCGCATCCCTGCATATCAGCAGGGATGCGTCAGTTATTGTGCGCCACAGCTCCACCACCATGGATGCGCCGCATTTACAATGCGGCGCACCATGGGGCAAAAACGGCACAGATGCGTGACGCATCTGTGCCATAAAAGTGGCGCATTGCTGGATGTGTGTCGCAAGCGTGACGCAGCTCCAGCAATGGTCTGGGGGGCCCTATCTTGCTAATGCTGCGTCAATCCTTACGCCTGCTTCAGGATGGCGCAGGGTTTTGACGCAGCATGGGCCTAAAAGTGACTGAGTGAAATCTTGTAGATTTCACTCAGCCACTTTTAGGAGGCGTTCCTGCACCAGAACCCCCCCCTGCGCAGGAACGCCTACATGTGGCGCAGGGCTTTACAACATGACGCATCTCCCAGATGCGTCACGTTGTAAGTACCCCACACCATGGCGCAGGATTTGTGCCGCCGCTGCATCACAAAAGTGACGCAACGGCGGCGTAAATGAGGCGCAAGGGGCTTGTAAATCTGCCCCATTGTGTTTTGTTGGCGTCGGGTTGTGATTATGAAGTAGAGGTGTTTTAAGCAGTACTGTTGAAGAGGTTGCGCGAATGTTTAATCTCGGTCCCCTTTTGATTGCCCAAAGTGTTGTTTTTTTAGGGGGGAGACCTGCATTGTTACGGATGTTGTGTTTGCAACCTGTAGCAACTAACAATCAAGCATCTTGTTACTTTTCCTGCCAAGAGGCATTGTATGATTATAATGATGAGAATAATGTTTACAAATGCTATAGTAGTGATTGACTTTGAGAAAAGGCAGAGCTACAGACTAAAGAGAGTGTTCCAGCAGGCAGGAAGTACATTTCTCTTTAGCATACAACCGTCCTCCAGCACACTTTTAATCAAATGTTTTGCTTGTAAATGTGTGAAACATTATAAATGACAGAAACTGGCCCTTAGCTGCTGGATGCTGGCCTTTCTATCAAAGCCAGGTTCTGTCTCCACTCCTAACTATTGTATTCACGTTTAAAGCTGCCTTGTAAACAATGTACACGTTTCTGGTGGAGATTTGTACCAAAGTGTGAACAACAATTCAGAGTCCTTTAAAATATATTCATAAAAGTTGGCTAGCATCAGAGAGTTAAAGCTGTGTTACGCCAGACCTAAAGTGGGTGGTGCATCAGTTCTGTTAATTTCCTGTAATATCAAAGGTAATTTAGGATTGAATTGATAATTATCATATGGTAAAGCTTATATTACCTTTCCTTCTTTCTTTCTTTATCTTGAGTTTTATATAGCGCTGGCTAGACCCGTAGGTAACAGAGCGCTTAACATAAGGAACAGCGAGTTGCAAGTTACACATTAATACATAAGTTACGCAATGAGGATCAGAGTTACAGGCTAACATGTTACATTTCTTAAAAGCAATCGAAAGCAATCAAAACTTAGTAACCAAAGAAAAAGGGCAGAGTTACAGGAAATTCGTCATGGGAGGGGTAGGGAAGGGAGAAACAGGGGGACGGGGAGAAACTGTGCCCAATGTCCGGCTGGGTAGGTGACGGCCGAGGTGATGGACCAGGGCCGATCTCCTCAATAGCTGAACCAAGCAGCTCCACCGGGCGTCGGACATAATGCTCGGACTCCGCTATCAAGATAGTGCACAGGTGTGCTGAGGGAGTGTCAGAGTAGCGCGGGGGGTGAGAAACCATGGAACAGGAACACAGGGAACGGATGAAAGCTTAATTATCACAGAAGAAAGCATTATTAGTAGGTGGCGGGAACGGAGAACTAAAACAACAAAAGGGGTAGAGAGAGCCGGGGGGGACCAGAGTCAGAAGCTGAGATAGGTGAGCGGAGAAAGGGGGACCTGATGGGGAGTTAGAGTTAATGCAGTCCAGCAAAAGAGAAATGTTTGAAGGTCGACAGGATGGAGTCCAGTGGAACGAAGAAGGACAAAGTTCAACAAGATGGCGGATGGTGGGTATCTCAAAATGGCAGGATACATACAAGGCATAATCACAAAAAGAACCAAGAGAGCAGAATGCCGTCTAGTGGGGTCGTGGGGGGGACGTAGCCACTGTACCAAGGGTGGGCGGAGGGCAGTAGAATGTCGGCTGTATGCGTGCAGAGGCACAACCTCTATTTTGGGTATGGTTTATTATATGGAAAGGCCCCCCCCATAAGTACCGGGCATTGCGGAGTTTACTGCTGCCGCTGGGAAGCTGTTTCACGGCTTTCACTGGGGTTATTCATCAAACCCCGTTGGGTGGCGCACGATGGGGAAATGGCGTCTCTCACTCGTCCAGTATCACGCTTGTCACACTCACCGGAGCGTGGAGCTAATCCTGCTGCTCACCTTCCACTGGTAGAGGACAGCTCCGAGTGTGGGTCTTTTTTTAGTGGGTGCCTGGCTGCTAGGTCTCCGGATCACGGATTTGACCTTTTTAGGGCTTGTACGGGTCACCGGCCGTGTCTGCCGAGTCCCGATCCTCTGCTAATCGGCTGCCGTCTGGCTACTTCTGGATGATGTTGCTCGCCTCAGTGCCATCCGACACCGTTGCCGCCGATCCCCAGGTACATTGCCATGTTTTTTGGCGTGAAAAGCGCGATGAATCCTCTCCAGATGTAAGGGCCCCACCAAGGCAAACAGGTTCCACAGCGCGCCCTGCATCGCAAATTGCGATGCAGCGCGCGCTACAAAATTAGTTTTATTTATTTTATTATTTGTTTACTTAACTCCAATTATCCATATTCCGGTTTTTAGTACCTCCGACGCTGCCCCTCCCCCGCCCCGCCTTTCCGCCCCACGGAACTCCCTCCACGGGCTGCGGCTGCTCACCATGCCATTCCAGTTTGGACCCAGCCATATGCAAATCAGTCTTGACCCTGTGCCCAATGGGAACAGTCCAGCCCGAACTGCCAGGCCAGGCCCTCCCTGGACTGGAAACAAGCGTCCTAGGACCGGTTTCGGGGTTTCACCCCTCTAAAGCCAGGATAGCTTGATTCCAGTGGTATGGAGAGCACGGGACTCACGTCTGGGCATACCCGCCCCACTCGGGGTGACAAATGCAAAAAGAACTATTGATGGACAGAATGCAGAACAATGTCATACATTCACCCCAGTACAGATATCTGGGCCTAAATCCATCGTTTTTTTGCTCACCATGCCATTCCAGTTTGGACCCAGCCATATGCAAATCAGTCTTGACCCTGTGCCCAATGGGAACAGTCCAACCCGAACTGGGACAGAGGCAGCGGCTCGGACCGAAAGGTTCCCCGAACGGAGAGCCAGCAACAAGGAGCAGCCCCAGTGGTTTCTGTTTCAATGTATTTCCCAAACCTTTGACGCTCATATATTTTAAATATTTAAAGTATAACTTTTCATTGTTTTCTTTGCAAGACTGTTTAGTTTCGTGCTGTTAGCAGAGTGTGTGTTTTCTCTTCGAACCACTAATGTTGCGCAGTTGCTTTGACCTGTGTGGGGCCAGGCGGTCTTTTTTCAGCAACTAACAGTGATGCAGTGGCCTTGTGCTCTTATTCTTTCTTATCTAGGCAACTCTGGCAAATCTGTTCCTCCCCCCCCCCCAAAAAAAAGACCTTAAACTCTACCTTCAGAAGGAAAACAATTATTCGTCCACATAAAACTCCCAAGTGCCAGCAATCTAGATCATGGAGTGAAATCACTCTGATTCAAGCCCCTGAAAATTCACAAACCCCACAGCTGAATGTGGCTCAAGTGGGTCACTGCACAGCCCATATAACCTGGTTGAAAGCTCTGCAGCCATCATTGTCTGGGACATAATCAATTCTCCTTTGCAACAGGAACCCTCTCACGTCAGCCCAAAATGCCACATTGCAAACCAATATTAAAAGATGCCGACAGGGTCCCACTGGCCCAAATAACTAGCCACCCATAGCCAATGTTCAAATGTAGGCAAACTGATTGAAATACCTGCATTCGAATGACTATAGCATCCTGCTTTTGGGCTATCAACATGCATTCTGTCCTGGGTGTAGCATTGAGGTATCACTGACTGCAGTGTGAGATGACATCAGAATAACTATAGAGTCTAAGGGCCTCATGTAGGTAGCCAAATACCGGTCGGTAACGGCCGATTTTCGGTAATTATACCGTTACCGACCGGTATTTTGGCCATTGGTATGTAGGGGGACATATTTTGCTTTCGGAATTTACCGAATCGGTAAAATTACCGATTCGGTAATAATACCGAATCGGTAATGTTACCGAATCGGTAACTTTTCCGAATCGGTAATTTTACCGATTCGGTAAATTCCGAAAGCAAAATCGAGATGTAGGGGGAGTGTGTGTGTGTGTTTATGAGTCGGTATTTACCACCAACTTATAGTTGGTGGTAAATAATGAATGTATGTGTAAATGCATTTTTACGCGCGTAGCAGTGTGCAATGTGGCATACATACATGCCCTTAGGGCATGTATGTGTGCCACATGTGCACACATGGCCGAATCAGGGGTGCAACAGGGTGTCAATGTGACACCCTGCCACCCTTGTATGTGTTCCCCCCATTACCGAATCGGTATTTACCGATTCGGTAATGAGGCATACCTTCCCATCAATGGGAAGGTATGCCTCATTACCGAATCGGTAAATACCGATTCGGTAATTACCGACTAGTAACGATTCGGTAAAAAATACCGACTCATTACCTACATACCAGTTACCACTTCTAAAATACCGATTCGGTATCGTTCGGTATTTTAGAAGTGGTAACTGGTATGCTACCTACATGAGGCCCTAAATGAGGACCACCCTCCTATTTGATCAATATTTGGCTTTCGACTTGGTTCATCACCTTACACTCCCAAAGAGACTTCACAACGTAGGGGATCCGCCTGAAATGGATTACTTTACAGTATGGACAGGATTCGCACCACTTCACCTCCTCCCTTCTCCACTGAACCAATGAAACCCACAGCTTGTCTCCCCCCGGGTTCAAACGCTGCCCCCCATCTACCTTAGCCCACCATCAAGCATAATTCATTCTTTAATCTCTGCCGCTATAACCAAACCCTGTGCCAATAGGAACAAATTACAGGAGCAATGCATAGTCCTTGGGTGGACATGGGGAGCTGTAGTAATAACAACAGGATCCAGCCTGGTGTTATTCTGAAAGAAAGTAACGCCAGCATTGGGTGATACAACTGATCTACCACAACATACACTGGACGGAAAAACGTATCGAATAATAAAGAGAAAAATAAAGGGCCATGTAAACTGAAAGAGACCTTTACATGTCAAAAATTGTCTGGCATATGTCTAATGTACATCAAAAAATGCATGCATATATGTTAACATTGAAAAGAGAAAGTGAACTGGTGAGTGAGGAAATCTGATTTAGTAAAAGCTACTCTTCAGACAAAGTGATATTCCACAAGTAGTCTGTGTTGCCACTTTGGTGTTAACAAGGTTTAGACTTTTAAAGAACGTAGCAGGTCACCATTATGATCAAGATTAAATTATCACATCCAGTATTTCATGTTGACTTTTTAAAGAACAAGAGACGTATTGGGAAAATACTACATAGTTGAAGGGTGAAAGAATATCTACATATTTCTGTTATTGGTAGTTAATACCTAAAAAGAAGAGAAGATACATTGCACGGGTGAGCATGAGTCCACAAGAGTTGAACGGCACAATGGCAGTGGACACGTGAGGAACAACACATACAGTGTTTTGAAGAAATGCATTCCTAATGTGGGGCGATGACCGCAGATTCAGTACCATTCATAAAAGGATGTAGAAATAATTTTAAGAGAGGGGAAACCACAAAGAAGAATCCAAGCACCATGCACCCATGGTACACACTTACTTATGAATTCACTGAAAACGACTCGCCCAGGAGAGGTGGTTCTGAAACAAAACCATGAATTCAGCGACAGAGCCATGATGGCGGCTCTTGTCAGTTTAGAGGATTGTCCCCAGGGCCGGGGAACAACTCTACATTTGGCAGACGGAGGTCCTTTTGGATGGTGGAGGTATTGTTCTCTGCCATCCAAACAGAGTAAACTCTGTCTGCCAATCTTTAAATCAGGCCCGAGGACCTTCAGACATAACCCTTGGAGTGTTCTC
Organism: Triturus cristatus; assembly: GCF_964204655.1. Classification (NCBI taxonomy): domain Eukaryota; kingdom Metazoa; phylum Chordata; class Amphibia; order Caudata; family Salamandridae; genus Triturus; species Triturus cristatus. The sequence continues at coordinate 650,971,835 of NC_140590.1, forward strand.
AAAGGACAGCGAGGTGAATCCACCTTTCCCCCAAATAGATGGTCCCACACCCTGTATCAGACTAGAGTATGAAGAACTTGTGAGAAGAAGATGGAGAATGGGTGAGGGATTAGAGAGAGAGAGAGAGAGATAATGTGACAGTCGTTTCCAGCAGAATGTTTGTTAGAAAACCTGGACTGGACTCCCTGAAGTACAGGATGGCACAGCATTGCAGAGGGACAGAATGACCTACTGTCAAGAGAGGAAACAGAAGACAGTGAATATAGGATTACAAAATAAGAGTTCTACAACAGGTAACTTCGATGCAGTTTATCTGGTGTGAGAGGGGGCATCACAGTAACTAGTCCCCAGGCAAACCTGGAAACTTGCCTGAGAACCAAGGATGGCTTGTGCACCTCTCTACCAGAAGGTAGAATCATATACGCCAAACTAAAAACTCAAAAAAACTGGTTCTTAGTCACCAAAGCCTAATCATGAGGCATAAAGGGAGAAGATACAAAAACAATAGTCAAGTCAAATACCAAGGTCAATCCAAGACAAAACAGGAGGAGGGAATCTGAGAGAACTGACAAAGGGGAAAAACAACTAAGATGATAGAATGGAATCATAGATGTGAACTATAGCATCAACCAGAAGAGTCCAAACAACCAATGTTGCCGGACAAGGTCTTCCGCACCCACTGACACTTTAGAGGGATCTGCCCTCTCTGACCTGGAAATCAACTACCAGTCCTCAGGTGGCTGGGGCAGTATGTTTTATACTCAACCCAGGAAGCTATTGTCTTCCATAATTATAGCCTCCACTTCCGAGTCTTCCATCTTCTTCATGTGGTACTTTTCCTGACACTTTCATGTGGTGTCTCACCCTGAAACCTAGTATCTCAACAACCGTGCTTCAGCCCAAGTTAGAAACTTGAGGTGATCATAGATTCCTGACTCTCTCTTAAATCACCAGTAAATCGAGTTGCCAAATGATGCTTCCACAAGATGAGGTGCCTTTGCTGAATTTTCCCATACTTCAGGTTTCCACAGAAGGTCAGGACCGCCATCAAGCTAGTAATCTCTCATTTATACTATGCTGACTCCCAGTGGCCATAAGAATCATCTTTAAAGAGTCATGCATAGCTCAATAAGTGGCCATGGGGCAATATAAGGAACTGGACCCAGCTTCTTTAAGCCAAAACTGGGGGGCATATTTACAAGGCCCCTGCGCAAACGGAGTTTCACTTTTTTGATGCTTTGGTGTCACACAAAGCTGAGCCATATTTACAAGGCCACACAAAGCCATCCTGCGTGGCTTTTCATGGCCTTGTAAATATGGCCCCCTTTCACGCATTACTCTGCGTGAAAGGGGCATTCCGAGGTGTTGCTGTGGGTGCTCCCATGCAACACCCATGAATTCTGACACATTCCTAGATGTATAATTTTTCATAAACCTGGAAATGCGTCCGATTCTAACACCTCTCAAGGGGAGGCTTTAAAGTGGCACAGCGAGGAGAAATACCTTTATTTCTCCTCGTTTTTTTCTCTTTCTGCAGCACACATAAAAGGAGGAAAACGCCACCAATTATTGTTTTTGTACAGGAAGGTGTCCCTTTCTGCATAAAAACAATCATCCCTTCAATGCAGGCACCCTTGCAGCATGGTGCAAGGGTGGTGCAAGGGTACCTGCGTTGGCTCTAGGTAGCCAATTGTGCGCCAGAGCAGAGTAAAGCACAGGGATGCCTCATATTGCTGTAAATACGACGCATCCCTGTACTTTCCTAAAGACGCAGCTTGGCGCAGGGAGGTGGCTTGCAGTGCCGCTCTGCGTCATTTTCTAGTTGTTTTTCAGTATTTACCATGAAGCCAGACCACTGCACTCAAAGTTTGCCCCATTACTGTTTGTCCTGTATTTAAAAAGTCGCGAACCAGTAGAACTTCCTTCTCCATTCAGTTAGTCAATCTTTGGAGCTCATTACTTGCTCAGTTAGGAAGAATTCAGCACTTTCTTCAATTCTGGAAAGCATTAAGAACATGGCTGTTTCCAGCACTATACTGAAACGATTCAAAGCATGGTCTAAACAAACAGAATTGGAAAGTAGGTATGGACTGCTGCCTCTTTCATCACACATGGGGCCATATGTAGGAAGCCCAATACCGGTCGGTAACGGCCGATTTTCGGTAAAAATCCCGTTACCGACCGGTATTCAGGCTTTTGGTATGTAGGGGGCACATTTCAGGATTCGGTAATTTACCGATTCGGTAATTTTACCAATTCGGTAAATACCGAATCCTGAAATGAGATGTAGGGGGAGTGTGTGGGTATTGTGGGGATTCGTTATTTACCACCAACTAAAAGTTGGTGGTAAATGACAAATGGCTGTGAAAAAGCATTTTTTTGCACTTAGAAGTGTGCAATGTGTCAGACATACATGCCCTTAGGGCATGTATGTGTGCCACATGTGCACACATGCAGGAATCAGGGGTGCAACAGGGTGTCACTGTGACACCCTGCCACCCTTGATTGTGCTCCCCCATTACCGAATCGGTATTTACCGATTCGGTAATGGTAACTGGCTTCCCATTGATTCCTATGGGCCTCCTCATGGAATCAATGGGAAGCCAGTTACCATTACCGAATCGGTAAATACCGATTCTAAAATACCGACCCATTCCGAATCGGTAAATATTACCGATAGATTACCTACATAGCATTTACCACTTCATAAATACCGAATCGGTAAAATTCGGTATTTATGAAGTGGTAAATGTTAGGCCACCTACATATGGCCCATGTTCTCTACATTACACACTTAAGGACTGCAATGCATGCTGCACCATGTTGGGAGCTCTTCTTAAACCTCAGAGAGCTCAAGCAACATTTCAAACATAGGGTAGGCTACATCCAGCATCCTTCCAGCCATTCGTACAAGCTGAGTGAGCTGTTAACGAGTTTGTAATAACCTTTGATTCATTTTCACAGACATCGTTGTCTCACTACTACCGCTCAAATTACCTTGAAGAGAGGCCACTGCTCCAGGGGAAAACAATTCTCTGCATCTTGAAAGACCTGAAGTCTGCCATAAAAATCAGTACAGAGAAAATGATGAAAACTGGCATCCCCTGAGCCAAAGCTCCTGCATCCTATAGAATGTCACTCCAGGCATACTTTATTCAGTATTGAGCACTTTTTTCAGACGCTGCATCATCCTTTATCAAGTGCACCTCGAAGAATATTAGGCCCAAATTTGTGCACCTGAATCATGATTTAAAGCGGTTACAGTCCTGCTGCACTTTTCCATCGATGGAATCTGTGCTGAGAAAATAATGCATATTTCGAGTATTGCGTTCCAAGGTGCATAGCTGAGAATGGGTAGAATGGGTGTGCGTGCAACTGAGAATGGGCGAGTGAGTAAATACCCCACTAGGCGGTCTGAGTAGTTACCACGGGTGCTGTTCCACGCCCACGTAGAACGAGTCCCTGGGTTTTGGGTTCATCCTGGTCATCAAGTGTCAGCTTGTTGTCTTTACCACGTGTCTGCTGCGCATTGCGCATTTAAAGCCTGCTCCTTCTTCAGGCCTTGCAAGATATGATGCCATACCTGCCATCTTTAACCATCTTTCTGTGATGCTTGGCAATGCGAGAGGAGATGTGTTGCTGGAGAAAATGATTCTGCCCTGTCTCTCCCCCCAGTTATGGGGCATCACAAGTTTTCCCCCTCAATCTGAAACAAACGGGGCCTGAGAAACAGTGTTCAGTTCCCCATGATTTTTCTAAATCAAGGGCCATTTCCGTGCACATTTCCTTCCTACTTCCATTACATTTGATTTTACCAGTTACGCACCTTCTGGTTAACCTGGCGCGGTATCACTAGCGATCCTAGTAATCGTGGGGAGGGTGGGAACATAACAGAGATTACACGATTTTGAGGAATAACATGCAGAAATCAGTGTTCCCGTAATAATGCGCGTAGATTTTAATTCCGTGGCCCACGAGGAGATTTCTGCTGCTTTCAGCACTCGAAATATCAGTGTGAACATCTCCATTTGTGATTCTGATGGTTTCGGTAACTGCTGCCACCGGGCTCTGTGGAATTACCGGGCCCTCTTAACGAGGGCCTAAGCATCTTTGGAGACCATGGTCTATTCATATCATAAAGTCAGGGCTTTTAGTGGGCCGGGTCTCACCGGTGCTGAGCACCGGCAGTTTTTTAAAGGGGGCCTCGAAACGGGTCTCTATCACAGGCAGTCCGTTTTTCCGGACTGCAGTGACAGCAGGCACATGCATGTGCGTGTGCTCACACTGCTCACTTCTCACTAGTGGAGAAGTTACGACATGACATCATGTCAGGTGAGCGTTGTAGGGGAAGGGAAATCCTTTTAAGAGAGTCATTTTCTCTCTGGATTTTTCTTCTCTGTTTGAAACGCAGGAGCAGCAACATTTACGTGGTGTCACCAGGGCTATAAGTGGAAGCTTTTTCAATATTATATACGGGAAACAGCCTTTACCACAAAGGCTTTTCTACGCGTTACGTTTACAACGGTACACTTACCTCGTAAACGTCTTTACAACGCGTATTGCTTCCACGACCGTCTTTACCACGCAAGCAACGTCTTCACGGAACGTCTTCTTCCTCATCCGATTCAGTCCTTTTTTAGTGTCGGCGAAGACGTGAGAAAAAGGCGAAAAAAAGGGGCTTGGGGGTTCTCCACCCCCCAAAAAAAATGTGTGGTAAAGTAATAATCGAGCTAAAGGATATGCGTAGAAAAATCATTCCGTTGTAACGCATGCGTGGTAAAGGCATGCGTTGCAACGGAATGCGTAGTAACGACATATATTCATTATATACAAACCGTAGTTGCTGCTTATTCATCTTATGCAACAACCATCGACAAAGCCAATAGTCCTGACTTGTTATAGGTATGATGTTACTTGTATCATATATCTGGATGCAATGATAGAAACAGCAAAATACAAGTCAGGCGGCATACTGTGTGCTAAGAACAGACTTTTAGCTTATGTGTTTTAAGCCACGCCCTTAATTACATTGGCCACGTCCCTTTGTGAGACCCCCAAGTTTTTCATCCCACTTAAAGCCCTGCATAAAGTCATTGCTGTCTGAGTCTGGCTGACACAGATCTTCCTGTCCAAATTCGTGGAATTCTTACTGAAATACCTGTTTGCTGGAAGAAGGCTGTCTATTGTACTGCCCTCGACTCCCTTCAGCGGTTAACCATGGGCTGGTTCCCGGAGAATCACACAGACAGAGCAACATGACTGCTCCTAAAAGAGAGTTACTAGAGACTGGAGCTCCTACAAGGCTGGTAGAGCTGGCGAAGAAAGATTCAACCCACTGGCTCTAGGTCTGTAGGGGAAAGGGGAGAAATCCGGTGTGCCAGTGTCTGCAAAAGGCCGGAGCCGCCGGAAGTGCTGACGCAGACGTAGTCGGTCACCTGTCAGTCACCTGCCAACTGTAATCGGGCTGACTGTGCCTCACCTATGCCTGTACTTGATTGTTGTTCCCCTATACAATGCTCAGTGCCTACAGAACACTACAATCTGAGATTTTACAGAGTTAATCACTCATTCCTGTCCCTAGGTGAACACTCTCTAGGCTGGTTCTTGTCCTGTGTTTATTATTTTAAAACGTAAACCTGCAAGCACCAGAACGCCACGCACAATTCAGGATTCAAATTACTCACAATGGACTCCACACTTTTAAATCAGACATTGATTTAAACGCTCTGGCATGAAATGGTAATTTGTGCAGTGATTATAGCCATTTTTCCTTCCAAGAGAGGTAGATAGCACAAAGATTTCCAAGCACTATACCCACACCGCCACCACACGCTGACTTTATCTTGTCTGTGCAGAGAAGGGCACAAGCCCTTAAAAAAGAAGTGGGGGGATTAACCTAGTTAATCAGAATGCAAGTGGCATCACGGCACGTGACATCACGGTTAGTGACATTGCGGCGCGTGACATCACAGGAAGTGGCATCATAAGAAGTGACATCAGATCTTGAGTACACAGGGATACCCTCCTGATTTAGGCAGAAGATTCACACTTTTGAAAGCTACACATAAAATAATCTTGCCTTTTGTCAGTGTAAACATCCTCTACCCATAGTGCTCTACAAGAAAAAATAGTGGTACCTAAACTATTTCAACTCCTCCTCAGGGGTAGTAAGCACGATATAAATTACATTTATTTTGTGTAAATACAGGGAAAGACCAACATACCTGACATTCTTACAGTTCTTACATATCTCCTAAACATGAAAAGCTGCTTCTCTTAAGTATGTGTGAAGTGCTAACAAGGTGTGAGCCTTTGTTTCCCCTCCACTTCATTTGCATCAGGTGTGAGGCTACTGACTGCTCCCAGCTAGGAGACTCGAACAAAAGGAGGTCTGATGGCCCCTCAAATTGGGCCTTTGTTATGGGCCCAGCACTAGTCTGAACTAAGAAAGCTCCCTCCCCGCCTGAACAGTGTTGCGTTCGAAAGCAGACAACAACGTCCAGGTGCTGTAAATTTGTCCCGGCGTTTGCAAATTACACCGGGACGCATTCAAATATTTTTCAGTGGGGCTCAACTTCTTGCCAGGGTGGACGGCGTCCAACATGTGAAAATAGTAGACGGACGCCGTCCACCACCGTGTACCCCTGACTCATGCCCTGGTGCAGAGGCGTAAGGCAGGTCCCTGCAACCCCTGCTTCATGGGAGGGGGGCCCTAACCCTTCAGGGGCCCGTCAGCCCTTCAATGGGCCCCTTTTGAGCCCAATGCCAATGAATATCTGTGAAATGTGAGAGACTCAGGGCCCTGCTCAATATTCTGCAGGGAAGCTGCTTCACTTTGTGTTTGTGGGACTTCAGTGGCTGACCTGCATCTGAATAGGCTCAGCAAATCTCCACCTCCCAGGTTAAGGATCTCCTGAGTTGTTGATGGGTTTGGAGTATTGCAGGCAGAGTATTCAGCTAACCTGCTGGGGGGGGGGGGGAGTCATACACTTCCTTTCTAAATATGTGAACGTCGAAATACACTCATGCTTAAGATTTTTGGAGCCAATAACTCACATTACCAAAAAAAGAAGATTGAAGTAATGTTCTATGTGTGGTGCTAGGAGAAATCCTGGAATCCATGGCTGAGCACAACAAGCATTGGCATAGACAATAGGTCTCGCCTTTGTGGCCCTAGAAGTGTTTAGCCAGAGCTATTGACTTTGCCAATGTCTTTAAGCTGTGCTGTAGAGAAGTGTGGCTGCTGTGCAGCATGCTGAAAAGTTTGAATAAAAAAGTGTCAGAAGCATTTTTGTTACCTTATATATGACCAAGAAGGCATTATGTACAACGGAACGACCATATTAAACAAGCATTGAAAATGCAATAGGTCTCGCCTTTGATTAAGTTAAAGCCATTTGCTTTGCTGATGGTATTGTATAGCAAAACAAATGGCTTTAACTTAATGAAAGGCGAGACCTATTGCATTTTTAATGCTTGTTTATTTAATTCATTTATAGCGCTACTCATCCCAGTGTAGGGTGTCAGAGCACTTTACATTACACGCAAAGGCACAATAAATCATACAAGTGTGTAAATCAATGTACAAGAAATGTTACATAAGACAATATGGATTATAAGGTGTAAAAATCACATATCATCCAAACTTGTAGACATATGTTAATAGTGTATTGTCGGGAGATAAACAAAGTACGGATGTAACTAACTCATGATTCCAAACTCTTCCCTCTGCCTCATCTTGAACCTTAATTTACGGTCTCCAGGAGTATTTTCCAGCTTTTACTTTAACATATGTTTGTTGGACTATTTGCAAGCCAAACATTGTCAAAGGTCGAGTGGTGCATATGCTCTTAGAGCCAAGTCAGAACCATGGTTCATCTCTGGCTCGGCACTAAGTATTAATTTATTGATTGCACCCCTGCAGCAATAAAAGGTTTGGAACCCAAATATACTGTAACACAGTAATCAGACTCGATACGCGCAATAAACGGCAAATTGATATCTTTCAGGAGGGCCTGATTTAGAAGAGGGGATTATGGAAGTAAACTTAAAGAAGCTCTCTGTTAGACGCTTGCGGCTCATAATTGCCCCCACACCCCATCAAACGTCTTTTGATGTGTCTGCCTGCACAGTGTTCTGCGACCTGATAAGTGAAACATGACCACTACACAAACGTCAATACCTGATCTGGCCCGAGAGAAAGAAAAGTGAGCAGCACTGGATACACCATTCAGCACGGCCAACCCGGGCAGTGTCCGTTATGAATTAACCTGTCCGTCACAGGACTGTCCATCAGTCATGAATTGACCCGTCCGTCATTGGGCAGAATCAGATTGCCATCTGTCACTTGCGTCCGACCATCACTCATTCGATCCACCCGCGGTCTGCCCTCTCATTAGATTAACATACCGAGTCAGTCTCTCTCCCAACAACTAGTCCAGCACAAATCCTCTACTCCCCCCTCTTGTTTTATAGAGTAGTAAAAGGCAGCGGCAGAGCCTGCCAAGCCGGCGACCATCACTCGCCAGTCGGTTCTAATTTTGCTGGTCTGTGACTGACTCACTCTCGCATACAACCAATACCAGCAAACTCCAGCAGGCTCCAAATTGTGTAGAAACCCTCTGGGATAGCTTTTGCCAGAATCAAATTCAGACACCACAGCTAGTTAGCAAGTTGAAATAGTGTGCAGCGCGCTAGGATTGGCGCCGGCGGGCGTGCCGACAATACTCCAATCCAAGGCCACTTTACACATTGGAATCCCTCCCACTGCCAGGTAACTTCCACGCTGTATTTGGCCATGGGATAAGCTGTTTGTGTTCCGGAAGTACAAATGCAGTTCATCAGAGATCAACAACGGACAGCTGGTATTTGGCTGATTTTTATGGATAGTTCTTGTAAGTAGTGACGAAATGACAAACTTCCCTTTAATAATTTTCATTCACGCAGCCAAATGGATGTTTTCTGTACAAAATGGTCAGCAGAACGAAACTTTCTCAGGACACCAAAACAGTATATTGTCGCTTATGCGGTAAGCCAAAATAAGTAGAGTAATATGGGAGTATAAAGTCAGTGCTGTACTCGAGATTTCAAGTTAAATTCTTGCAAATTCTGGTCCACGTTCTTTGCTATGGGCAGCGTTACTCCGTAACATAAAGTATGTGATAGAGTGATACTCATGTTCAGCTAATTTTCTTAGTATTCATTAGCCAGTAAGGCATCGCAGTGGTTTAGTCCAGGATGACGATATTCTACCAACAATGTCTAAATACCCATCACCCAAATGTGAATTTGTAAAGTTAGAAGTCAATTTGGATTCCCAACTCACAAAAGTGTATCCTGGTTCTCAAGAGAAATTGTTTGCAAAGTCTAAGATCCAGTTAACAGGGGACCACCAGCATACTTGCCACCCCAACTGATATATGTGGTAGGTTTATTTAAGGGAGAGGAGAGCAAAAACTCATCACTAAGTTTACGCCCGGAAGTGCGCTACATATGTTAGCTTCTAGGAACGTCGAGAAATTATAGTCGGACTCATTTCCAACAAGCGCGTCCCTCCCGAAAAACGAAACAAATGAAAGAGGATCGCTCCGGAGCTTATCTTTATGGGGCCATGTGTTTAAACACATGGCCCCATAAAGATAAGAAAGCTTTTATGGCAGAAGGAAGGCAGACGTGCCCGTCCAAATGGGACGGCTCGGAAAGCTAAACGAAAATGTCCCCAACAACTCTTTTCCAATGGCTGGCCACCATTTAGCATTAACAGTGACGCCAGCCAATGGAAAAGAGGGGCGGGGCTTAAAGCCCTGTTACACAAAATACCTAAAAACGTTAAATCTCACCAGCGAGACTGCGCATGTATGCAGCCTACGCTAGCCGAGACCTAAAAAAGTATTTACAATAAAATATTTCTTTAGTTTTCTTTTTTCTTGCAATGCTGGCAACTTGTTTCTGCCTATTCCAATGGTTGTTTGTTAAAGCTATTTATGAGGGGGCGTAAACAATCGGAGGGTGAAGGTTGGGAACTAGTACCTGTATTATAATACTAGCAGTGGCCAGACGCTAGGGGAGAATCAACAGATGCCAGATTCCGAGAGCAGGCTGAGGTGGTGCTGAGTGATGCTGAGGTGGTAGTGGTGGTGGTGGTGGTGGTGGTGGTGGTGACTGGTGCAGAGACGATGCCGAGGTGATGCTGAATGATACTCAGGTCTTGCTGAGTGTTGATGATGTGGTGGTTTACTAGTGCAAAGGCAATGCTGAGCGATACTGATGTGGTGCTGAGTGATGCTGTGGTGGCACTGAGTGATGCTCTGGTGGCACTGAGTGATGCTGTGGTGGCGCTGAGTGATGCTGAGGTGGCACTGCGTAATGCTGTGGTGACACTGAGTGATGCTGTGGTGCCTCTGAGTGATGCTGTGGTGACGCTGAGTGATAATGTGGTGGTGCTGAGTGATGCTGTTGTGGCGCTGAGTGATGCTGTGGTGACGCTGAGAGATGCTGTGGTGGCCCTGAGTGATGCTGTGGTGACCCTGAGTGATGCTGTGGTGGCACTGAGTGATGCTGTGGTGAAGCTGAGTGATGCTGTGGTGGCGCTGAGTGATGCTGTGGTAGCTCTGAGTGATGCTGTGGTGGCCCTGAGTGATGCTGTGGTCACCCTGAGTGATGCTGTGGTAGCGCTGAGTGATGCTGTGGTGGCACTGAGTGATGCTGTGGTGGTGCTGAGTGATGTTGTTGTGGCGCTGAGTGATGCTGTGGTGGCACTGAGTGATGCTGTGGTGGCATTCAGTGATATTGTTGTGGCACTAAGTGATGCTGTGGTAGCCCTGAGTGATGCTGTGGTGGCACTGAGTGATGCTGTGGTGGCGCTGAGTGATTCTGTGGTGGTGCAGAGAGATGCTGTGGTGGCCCTGAGTGATGCTCAGGAATCCCTTAATACGTACATACATTGTTAAGTTAGCATAACCACGTTAGATGTTAGAAAGCCATCTTGCTGCTTTTGCGCACGACACTGCTTCTACATGTTATTGTTTAAACAAACTGCTGGCTCGCGCTTTGCCTCACACGAGAGCAATCTGTTGTTACCATCCCGAGCTCTGCGCAGAGACCTTGGTCTGTACATGGTGTAACAAGAACAGTCTGGGTCGTTGGACAATGCATGTTTTCCACTCTAGGTTGATCGACTCACTATTTAGCCATAACATACAGACAGCTGCGAATACCTGAAAGTTGGTGCTTTTAATATTACAGACAGCAGGTTTAATATTCAGACCGAAGACGAGCCTTCCTGCGAGAAGACTTCTGATGCTCCTGTGATGTGATTTCACTAAGCTGATTTGTGAGGTATGGGGTCCCCTGTTCAAGCCTAAGAGACCTTTTATTAGCATAATAATAATATTAGCTTCTTAGTAAAGGGAAGGCGGTAATATCCACTGTCATTTATAACATGATCACTCCCTTTATATTCTATGGTATTGTAACGATGCTGATGGTTTTAATTATAATCATTTGTCTGCTTGTATTAGCCAAAGTACTGCATCTTAGGACACGTGGTCTATAAAATAAACTCTTTTTATTTTCACCGTGTCTTTGTTTATTCTTGTTGTGGACTGATGTGAGAATAATATACGAGCAGGTATTTCCGATTCCCACCATTCCTGAGAGTACACTGAGTCGCTTGTTCTGGGTTGTCTTTTCATTGGGACCGCCGAGCTAAATCTCGGATAACGAATGGGACACTTATGCTAGCCGGATACTGGGTTCTGGGTTCTGAGGTGAGTTTCTGGTACACCACAATTCACTGAGGTCCTGGGGTTCTACGCATAGTTCTGTGTATAAGCAGAATCCCTGCAACATGGCGCACCTAACGTTTGGTCTATGAGTTGAAACGCCTTAGTAGTGCTTATATTAGTCCACAGCTCCCTCATTCTTGTTTCCGGATAACAAGTCTGACGGATTAAAACCTACCTATTTCTGTTGATATAGGTTTCTTCAAGCTTGATCATTAAAAAGGTTATTGAACCCTTGTGCTACTGATTACTTCGAGTGTAGCTTGTCCTTATGGCGGTCGATATAGCGGCGCACAGTCGGGCTCCTCTGAGACGTCATTTGACGCAGTATGGGGTGCCGGACACTGGTATGAGCGTAATCTTTGTGGTAGGAGCCGATGCGGCTTATCCTTATGAGTTGTTTTACTTTTGGGTGATGCTTCCGGCGGTGAGTGAGGACGATAACTCTTTTCATACTTACACTGCCACTGCCGTGCCAGCGAACTATACGCCGTATAGGACACAAGAAATACCAATATCTGCTTGGCAGCATCTTATTTGGTTTAATGGCGCCCTCCCCCATGCGGTTATACCGCCGAGAATGGGCCCTTTGTCAATTGCAGGGGCCACTTGGCCGGTACTAGCCGGATATACGCCTCATCCCCGTTACCTTACGGTGCCGGTGGCGGAGTTGCGTGTACTGCACACTGCCCTTATTATGGTACATAGGGCTTTGGTACAGTACGTGTCACGCAAATTGCAGGTGGGGGCACCTGCTGTTGCGGGGCATACTACTGACCACCACGCGGTGGTCATTAGTCCTGTTATGGTTAATTCTGTTATGGGCAAGCGCCCCACGAATAGGGATGATTTCCCTTTTTGGCTTGCTGAAAAATTCGACCAAATAGAAGCAGTTTACCCGAATACATCTCCTGTGGAGAAACACAGGATCCTTACCATTAGTTTGCCTAAAGACTTGGTCCCCGACATTGATGATTGTGTGAACTGGGGCAAGGTCTTTGCAGCGACGTACTCGCAGTGCTTTGGCACTCCGTCTATGTCGGTACTGCCCTACGTTATTAAACGTGTTCAAGATAACCACGGTGCGGAGTCTGCGATAGAATTAGGCATGCGGCTCCTCGGACAGTTTGACCTGGTGGCTACCATGATAATGTCTAACCTTAAGGGTGATGCTATGCATTTCCAGGTTCGTAATGAACTGAAGAAGGTTGCTGATGAGGACAAGCCGCGGGAGTTCGCGAAAATAATCTCGACGGCATACAGAGAGTTGGGTCGTAGCTCTTTAGGAGTTAAACCTGTTGTGAAAACTCCCGAAATTAAGCAGCAGGGTAAGGCAGAAGCCTCTGGTAAGGATGACCGACCAAACTTTCCGAAACAGAGTTGGCGGTCAAAACAACAGGGAAAGCAGCAGCAGAAACAGGGGTCTCGGCCTGCCTCTCCCGTTCAGTCCGGTAGTGAGCGCACTTATGATCTGCGTGATCGTGCTACTGTTAAGTCTCCTGATAGATTTCAGGTTTCTGAACAACGTTCTCCTCGTTCTTCACAGGAAACATCGGCTTCACAGTCCGGTGGCGGAGGCGGTGGCAAAGGTCGGGGTGCTCCACAAACAAGTGACCAACCCCGACAGACTGAAGGTAAAGGCAAGCAGGACGAATTCGCACGACAAAGACCCCCGTTTCAGAAGAAGAAAGTGGCTGCTCTGACGGCAAGGTATGCCTCAGATAGTGCGGACACGGCTTCGGAACCGGACATGGGCGCTGACGCTACTGGACAGCGCAGCGGAAATTACCATAGTCCGTCAAGCTCTGCGTCCATTTCTGGCGGCGACAGCAACTGATACATTGGTTACTGTTGAGACAGCTGACACCAGAGTGGCTTCCCCTGATAGACTCCATGAAATAGTCTTACTAATTGAGGGTGACATACAACGTACAATAAAAGGGATATTTGGGATAATCTGACTACCACCTATGATATCCTCCTAGCGGAGGCAGATTGGCCCCCAGCTTTCATTTTAGACGCTCCTAGAGGGGAGGAGGTGATCCTCCCGTCCTTTGCGCACACAGTGGCTAAGGACCAGGCTGAAGTGTATGCTGAGGAGTGGGCACTGGCGCTAGCGCCGGCATTGTATCGTACTCAGGTGGGATGGGACCGGTTGTCCCCCTGCCATGAGATTCTATTGCGGTCTATGCCCCAGCCACAGCTCCAATATCCTATGCGTCGTGAAGCTAGACCGCACGTCGCTGCAATCCTTGAACAATTGGAATATCAGGGTGTTATTGAAACTTGTGTGTCCCCTATGAATAACCCTTTATTCACTGTGACGAAGCCTGACGGGTCGTACCGTTTAGTTTTGGATTACCGGCACTTAAATTCGCATTGCCGGACCTGCGCGGTACAAAATACTCACAGCTCGGCTCTTGTCGACAGTCTCGTGCGTAAGAGATTTAAAACGACACTTGACATCTCCAATGGCTTTTTTAGCCATAACCTGTCCACACTGAGTAGCCAATGGACAGCGTTTACTTCAGGCGGCAAACAAAAACAGTTCACAAGATTAGCCATGGGCTATAAAAACAGCCCTGGCGTCTTTGCCGCTCGCGTGGTCTCTCTCTTAGAAAGAATGGACCCCGACGCATACTCCTATGTTGACGATATCTACCTCACGGATGATGAGCTGATGCCACATCTGTCTCGAGTCGACAATATCATTACGGGTTTTGCGGAATATGGCTACAAATTTAATTTTGCGAAGTCTCACATCGCGGAATATACAGTGTTGTTCTTGGGCTACGAGCTCAACAACGAAGGTAAGGGATTGGCTCCACACTTTCTGGAGAAGTGCGCATGCCTGCGTGCTCCTACAACACTGAAAAAATTACAATCTTTGCTGGGCTTTCTGAATTTCGGACGTACGTATATTCCGGATTATGCCCAGCGTATCAAGCCGCTTTATGCCTTGGTACAACCTTCCTTTTCGAAGCCTAGCTGGCAGCTAGAACATTCTGCTATTCTACAGTCTTTACAGGCTGATCTTCTTGCTTCACTATACTTACTGACGCGTGATAACCGCACTAACCTGGTCATAAGAATAGTACCAGGCGCAGTGGGTTTCCCATACTTGACGTTCAATGAGGGCGACACAGTCCCCATTGCGTATAAATCACACTTGCACACCTCTGCTGAGTTGCGTTTTTCCACTGTCGAGAAAGTTCTGACAGCAGTACAGATGGCGATCCTTAAAGAACGCGCACTGTCACAAGGAAAACGCATACTGGTTGTGACACCGTATCCTGCCCTAGAGGCAGTGACAAAAGCAAGTGTACCAAATTCTAAAGCTTTGCATCCAAGGTGGATACAATGGGCCACGACTCTGACATCGCCAGATGTCACTTATATCTTTGACGCCTCTTTGCAGACTCAGGAGTACTTGCAGTATGAATTCGTTCATCCTGCTCCTCTGTCTTTGCGCCCGCTCGAAGAATACCATTGTGTCATATACACTGACGGCTCGGCGCAGCCGGCGATTGGATCGAAGCATGCCTATTCTGCGGCTTGCGCAATTGTCGTGGGTACTTTCGTAAATGGTGAATTCCAATCTGATGCCGTGCATACGCAGTCATTGGGTGATTGTACCGCGCAACTGGCGGAGCTCCGGGCTCTGGTGCTTGCACTGGAGTTTGCTGATCCCCGAGTCACTACTCTTATAGTAAGTGACTCCTTTTATTGTGTCCAGTCCTACAATGACAATTTACACTTCTGGTCTAAAAACGATTATCGCGATACCAAAGGTAGCACAATTAAGCATAAATTGCTTTGGGTTCGAGTGGCAGACTTTAAAGAACGTCTCCCTCTCTTGAATGTTATTCACACTCTTGGTCACCAACGACTTGGTGTCCATGCTGTCGGTAACAGCTTGGCTGACGAGGCAGCAAAAACAGCAGTGGCTACTTACTTAGTGGCAGCAGTTACAAGATCTAAAAGTAAGATTGATGATGACATCTTGGCAGCTATTGCTGCTACAGAGAAGGGAAGTGATTACCCGAAGGGTTTTCCTTCTCGTTATTTTTATCACTTAAGTCCTGATAACGTCCCGTTAGTGAGGATTAACGACGTTGGTGACAGAATTATTCCCAACGCGGACTGCAGACCATCTCTGATACTAGCAGCGCACGAGGGGTTGGCGTCAGCCCACGCCGGCGTGTCCGCTACTGTATCTCTGTTGCAACAGCGTTACTGGTGGTTCGGTTTATACAAACAAACGCACGCTTATGTTCTTGATTGTGACATTTGCCAACAGATTAAACCTTCCACTGTTGCGCGCCCACCACAAACGCAGTTGTACATATCTAATAAACCATTTGGTTGTGTTTATCTAGATCACTGCGGTCCTTTTTCTTCTGATACTGCGTACAAGTATATCTTGGTTGCAGTGGATTCGTGCACACGTTTTCTTTGGGTATGGCCACAAAGGAGTGCTGATTCACGGACTGTCATCAGGGATTTGCGTGTCTTTGTGGGAACTTTTGCGTGTGGTACCTTCCATTCTGATCAGGGCCCTGCATTCGCCTCTAAGGCTTACAAGGAGGCTATGAGAAATTTGGGGGTCCAAGTCAAATTTTCGTCTCCCTACCGACCTGAGGGTAATAGTGTGGTGGAGCGAATGAACCGTGACTTAAAGCAATCTTTGACAGCATGAGTTTTAGGCACAGGCCTGAATTGGCTAGCCCATTTGTATAATGTCCAACGTGCACTTAATAATCTCCCTAGAAGGTCTCTGGGTGGGCGGACCCCATACATGATGCTCTTCGGAATCAGAATGTTTGTCCCAGACCTTGATGGTCTAGACATGGCGGCGTCGGCCGCACCCTTTGACGTAGATGATCACTGTGCTGTTTTGCAGAGCCTACAAGAAGCCAGAGACACTCTATCGAAGGAACACTTGCCCTCCACATCTGATGCTGAGCTTCAGATTCCGGTAGTCGGCTGGCTACCCCGAGTTGGAGACCTGGTTCGTGAGAAGGTGGAGAACAAGAAGGAGTTCGGCCCCTCTTATCGTGCACCGGTTCCAGTGCTTGGAGTGCAGGGTACAAGAACAGTCATTTTACCTCCGCTTCCTGGTCGCAAAGAAAACAGGTACATCTCTATTGACAATGTCAAACTTCAGCGAGTGGCCGATGCTTCTTAGTATGACTCCAGCAGTTTCATGCCAGACGATGCAAAGAAATTCAGTGTTGGTTCCTGCTTCTACCACCTTGTCTGATGTTGCCATCGAGATGCAGTCAATTACTGATCCCTTGTTAATACCACCGGCTGGTGGTCTGCCCGAAGAGACTGAGTATGCTTATCCTACAAGTGGTCAATCGCCTGATTTACAATCTACGGCGGTTACCCAGGCACGTTTCTCCTTTGACACTAACTCATTGCCTTCCACTTCCCCTTCGAACATTGCTATTTTTGTTAGTTGGTTCAAAAGACATTTTTTGAATCCCCCTTGGACATATATTTGGCTGGTGCTCATAAGTATTTTTTTGTTTATGTCCATTGGATTTGTAATAGTATTTTTCCGTCTGGTGAATGGCCACTATCTCAAAGAGAGATCTATAATTAGACTTATCGATGGAAGTTTGGCCCCCCACTCCGCGTCCCACATCATGAAAAGGGACCAGACTTTTGTGAATATTACTGCCTGGCCCGTTTTGGATGGAATTGCGTGGGATGCTGTTAAATTCCAAATTTATGGTCCTACTGAGGTCATCAATGTGCCTAATGTATTTCGTGTTTCTATGGGTGATGTGGTTAAGCAGAACATTCGTTCTGATGATTGGGATGTTCATGCCATTGAAGCACTGTTTTCTGATTTGAAATATTATGCCGCTTTTGATGCAGAAGATTTATATGAAAATGCGGCTAACTATGCAGAACAGTATTGTTTTCAACATTATGGTAATCACTTCCTGCATAAGGCAAATACGTTTCGAAATTTTGTAAATTTTACCCAATGGGAACACTGTCCCACCCCATCTTTAGGCAGTTCACCTACATTGGTTGATAAATATACTTATTTTACTGATTTCAGTGTTTCCAGCCCAGCATCCTTTTATTTTAAAGTGATGTCTGAGTCTGCCTCGAAGGTTAGACTGACACACACCAAATTACTATATTCTAAGTCCTTTATGGATGAGTTGTCAATCAAAGGTTATGATCTGTGGAAGGCTACAATTGATCTTAAATCGGTTTGGGGTTCCAAACCGTGGCAGGTTCAGGGAACTGAAGCTTTACATCGTGCCTGTCTTGTACCAAATCATATGTTGTTTTTAAATTCAACCATCTTCCAGACCACCTGTTTTGGATTGGCCACTTCTAAAAAACTAAATTTCCCTTCTGTTCCAGATCTGGGTGCTTACCCAAATTGGGATAACCACACAGATCTGTCCCTTCCTGCTTTGCAGTCGTTAGTCTCTAATGCATCTTTCAATATTTCGAAATTTAGTGGTGAAGGATGGTTAATTTGGCAAAGCAGTTCGGATGCCTGTCAACGACGTTTTCTGGGTCTGAAACCGGGGTATACGCAGCAGCGCGTGGACCCTCGGTTTGAGTCCTCTCATACAGTAACTACCTACTCTGTAGGGAAATTATGTCAATCCTGGCTAAGACATTCCACCTTGGCATCTGTCAAAGTTCATTTATCAAAATTACATGACAAAATAGATTTGAATGATTTTGTTAAAGGTCCTGTGGGTGGCAGATCCAAGAGGTGGGTATATGCTATTTACAACGAAGTGTGGAAATTGTCGCAAATTGAAGCGGCTTCAAGATTGAGGGCCATTGATCAAGCAAATATGGAAAAGGTCTTGGCCGTTATAGATAACAGCATTAACACACTTTCTTCCAGGATTTATACATTGGACAATATTGTTTCTTCAATTGTTGATATTGTACATGATGATATGTCTGTATTGTATCATGGTCAAAACCAGTTGCGTTCTGTTATGCAGTTTGCATGGACGTTACAAACGTTAAAGGCTGGAAAAGTCCCCTGGGACTATCTGAATACGACATCATTATTCCTTCCCTTTAACCTTACTGAAAAGCAGCAGTTTATGTCCATGAAAGATGCTACATATTCATTGTTACACATTGAAAAACTGGAGCCGTTACCTTTCTCTGTGGCGGAATTGAATTCAGCCGTGTGGTTAGTACATGGGTTGATCACGCTCCCTTTCGCGCTTTTTAAGTTTACGTCATGCATGAAACACTATGCTCTGGGTAGATATGAACAGTTGGGTACCGCGTTCCTACATGAGGTCTGGTCTCTCCCTTTTACGTATAGATGTACAAGAGACGGTACAGAGGTTTACCTGAAAGGTGAAGAGTGTACCTCGACACCTGATCATTCTGTAGTATGTAGGCACATTCAGTTACACGGTGCATGCAATGTACAAGCCCCTAATTTGGCTTGCGTCCTCAAGGGTATCCCAGTGCCAATGATTACACCATCTTTCACGCTGCTTGCAAACGGTAGTTATTTAATTTTGAATAATGAAGCTTGCTGCGGGATGTTAGTGGGAATCCCATATATAGTAACTGTATCGCAGAGAGTAGTCTGCTGCAATAATGTTCTATTTCCACCCCCGCATGGGCGGCTGGATGTTTCCATCTGGCCTTCGATTCCGACCTTGAAAGCAGAGTTCAACAAGATGAGCAGAATAAGGGCTCTATTGTCCCAAAAGGAGGTGCCATTGACTTCCTCCCGAGAAACATTTGTCCTTCAAGTGGCAAATACGCGCACTGAGGTACAGGCGCTTTTGAATACTGACCTCCCCCTGCATTTTGGAGCTTTGATCCAAACAATCTTCAATGCCTCGTCAACAACTGGCCTGGCTCATTTTTTTAAACTTATAGGCTCAGGCCTCGTGACCTCCTTCCAAACTATTTTTGGTGTGATTCCGGCATTTTTTCATTCTGTTTTTTCGAGCGTCTTTGGCGGTGTCCCGCTGATTCTGGCGCTGGTGGCAGGTGTGCTACTTTTACTTTTCATACTACGACATGGCTGCACTTTCTGTGCCTCACGACAACCTGCCCCGTCTACATCTTCTTCGTGACAGGATGCTTGAACATTATGGTACCCTACCATTGGCGACCTTGAGCCTGGCATATGGATTATCCTTCCGGTATTCCTACTTTACCTGCGTGCAACCTGTCTTTCACTGCCTGGATTGTCCCTTTGAATGGCCTCTGGATTCTTGCTTATCCAACACGGTGTCTCCGGACCCGGATTATGATCGACTGATGAGTCCCTTAGTGTCTCACGAGTTTGACTGTTCTGGTGTTCGGATTATGGCCTGTGGTGCGGCGCATGGAATCCTGGGTAATTGGGACATCGCAAGGGCTGCCTATGACTTCTTGGATATGAGTTTTCTGGAAGAACACGTTGGTTGCCCGCTGATGGTGCTAGAGGCTCCGCTTATTGAAGAACATGTATGTTCCTTTTCTTTGCTTAACTGGATGGCTGACACTTTTGGTGGCCACGCAAACGATTTCCTGTTGGAAGCTGTTGCTACGTATGCTGCGTACACGTTCATGGATTGAGTGAACTGTCATCCACTGTATTTTTTCTACCATGTCTTGAACATTGCCTGTGACTTTGGATTGCTAGCTGAAGCTGCATTTTTCATTTTTTTTTGCCTTTTTAAGGTTTTGGTTTTCCTTTTTCTTTCGAACTTTCTCTGACTCGATCATTGATTTCAATTTGAATACGCCTAGTTCTGCTCTGTCGAATTTGAACTCTGCGTTCTCTCATTTCTTCCCTGCTGGTTAGTGCTTCGATCAAGGGGGCATGTAGTAAGGAATCCCTTAATACGTACATACATTGTTAAGTTAGCATAACCATGTTAGATGTTAGAAAGCCATCTTGCTGCTTTTGCGCACGACACTGCATCTACATGTTATTGTTTAAACAAACTGCTGG
The DNA here is from genome assembly GCF_964204655.1 of Triturus cristatus. Classification (NCBI taxonomy): domain Eukaryota; kingdom Metazoa; phylum Chordata; class Amphibia; order Caudata; family Salamandridae; genus Triturus; species Triturus cristatus. Next base: position 650,992,589 of record NC_140590.1, read on the forward strand.
CTCGCGCTTTGCCTCACACGAGAGCAATCTGTTGTTACCATCCCGAGCTCTGCGCAGAGACCTTGGTCTGTACATGGTGTAACAAGAACAGTCTGGGTCGTTGGACAATGCATGTTTTCCACTCTAGGTTGATCGACTCACTATTTAGCCATAACATACAGACAGCTGCGAATACCTGAAAGTTGGTGCTTTTAATATTACAGACAGCAGGTTTAATATTCAGACCGAAGACGAGCCTTCCTGCGAGAAGACTTCTGATGCTCCTGTGATGTGATTTCACTAAGCTGATTTGTGAGGTATGGGGTCCCCTGTTCAAGCCTAAGAGACCTTTTATTAGCATAATAATAATATTAGCTTCTTAGTAAAGGGAAGGTGGTAATATCCACTGTCATTTATAACATGATCACTCCCTTTATATTCTATGGTATTGTAACGCTGCTGATGGTTTTAATTATAATCATTTGTCTGCTTGTATTAGCCAAAGTACTGCATCTTAGGACACGTGGTCTATAAAATAAACTCTTTTTATTTTCACCGTGTCTTTGTTTATTCTTGTTGTGGACTGATGTGAGAATAATATATAAACAGGTATTTCCGATTCCCACCATTCCTGAGAGTACACTGAGTCGCTTGTTCTGGGTTGTCTTTTCATTGGGACCGCCGAGCTAAATCTCGGATAACGAATGGGACACTTATGCTAGCCGGATACTGGGTTCTGGGTTCTGAGGTGAGTTTCTGGTACACCACAATTCACTGAGGTCCTGGGGTTCTACGCATAGTTCTGTGTATAAGCAGAATCCCTGCAACACTAAGTGATGCTGTGGTAGCCCTGAGTGATGCTGTGGTGGCACTGAGTGATGCTGTGGTGGCGCTGAGTGATTCTGTGGTGGTGCAGAGAGATGCTGTGGTGGCCCTGAGTGATGCTGTGGTGACCCTGAGTGATGCTGTAGTGGCGCTGAGTGATTCTGTGGTGGTGCTGAGTGATGCTGTGGTGGCACTGAGTGATGTTGTGGTGGTGCTGAGTGATGTTGTTGTGGCGCTGAGTGATGCTGTGGTGGCCCTGAGTGATGCTGTGGTGACCCTGAGTGATGCTGTAGTGGCGCTGAGTGATTCTGTGGTGAAGGAATGAATGAAATGAAATGAAAAGGAGATTTATATAGCGCGACTGCAGACCGAGGGCGTCCAAGCGCTGAGTAGAGATCAAAGTACTCTGAAGCGGGGGTGAGGTGTTTAGTTTCTGAAAAGGAAGGTTTTTAATTCTTTGCGAAATGAGGAGAGAGTCTGATTGGATCTTAAAGAGGGGGGAAGGGAGTTCCATAATCTGGACGCATTGAACTCGAAGGACCTGCCTCCGGTCCTGGATCTTTTTATTCGGGGAACTGTGGCAAGGCAGGCGTTAGAAGATCGGAGCTGTTTGCCGGGGAGGTATGGAGTGAGAAGGGGGTGGTTGATCTGGGGGCCCACTCTGTAAAAGGCTTGGTGGGAGATACAGAGGGCCTTGAATTTTACTCTTTCCCTGACAGGGAGCCAGTGGAGAGATCGAATCCCCGCCTTGACTGATTCTCTGCGGGGTATCTGTAGTAGTATCCTGGCTGCACAGTTCTGGGTCCGTTGTAGTTTTTCTAATACATATTCTGGTGCTCCTAAGTTGAGGGCATTATTAAAGTCAAGCCGAGATTGAATGAGGCCCTGAATGACGATTTGTTTGGCTTCGAGGGGTAGGATAGGGAGGATTTTTTTCAGCATCCGGATCAATCCGAAGCAGGTTGCTGAGGTCTTGGTTGCCTGGGTGTTAAGAGTTAGGGATTTATCAAGCCAGACTCCTAAGCTCTTGATGTCCTCCTTTGGAGATGGGGGTGGGCCCAGGCTGAGGGGCCATAGCTGTGTAATGGTGGTTGGAGAGGGGGGGGCCGAGGAACAGGATCTCGGTTTTGTCCTCATTTAGTTTTAGAGAGGATGCCGTCATCCAGCTTTTTATCTCTTCCATGCAAGATGCCAAGTTGACTTGAGGGAGCCTGCTGTTCTTCTGTGCCAGGGAGACCACTAGCTGGGTATCGTCCGCATATGATATGATCTTGATATCATATTGACGAACGATCCCAGCCAGCGGTCTCATATAGACATTAAACAGCGTGGGGCTCAGGGAGGAGCCCTGTGGCACCCCGCAGCTTAGAGGTTTGCTGGTGGAGCGGGAGTCGCCATCGAAGACCTGGAAGGTCCTTCCACTTAGGAAGGATCTTAGCCATGCAAGAGCATTTCCAGAGACTCCAAGATCGGAAAGTCGATGTAATAGGGTTTTGTGGCATACCGTGTGCAATGCGGCACTGAGGTCGAGGAGGACCACTGCCACTGATCCCCCTCGGTCCAGGATCTTTCTTGATTCTTCTACCACGGCTAGGAGAGCTGTTTCCGTGTCATGTTTTGGGCGAAATCCTGTTTGGGAGACATCCAATAGGAGATTTTCTTCAAGGTGTTTAGTTAGGTGATGATTAAAATGCTTTTCCAGTATTTTACTTGCCCAGGGTAACAGAGAAATAGGACGATAGTTGTTGGAGTCGTTCACGTTGAGGTTGGGCTTTTTTAAAAGTGCTTTCACCATGGCCTTTTTCCATATGGAGGGTACTATTCCTTTTTCTAAGGAGCAGTTCAGTAACTCTAAAAGGGTGGGGAAAATTGTTTGGGTGGCCATGGTCACCGTGAGGGGGGGTGCTGGGTCAGAGGGCGAGCCAGATTTTATTTGAAGAGCAAGGATTTGAAGCGATTCCAGGTCTAGTGGTGGGATGTCGCTCATGGTTGTTAGACACAGAGGGGTAGTATCTGTTGAGAGCTGGGGCTTCTTGATGATTGGGTCGGATGCGGAGGTGGTGAAGGAGGAGTATATTTTATTGATCTTTTGGTGGAAGAAATCGGCTAGATCATTGCATCGGACGATAGGGTTATCGGCTGACACTAAAGGGGGGGAGATTTTGGAGAGGGTTTTGACGATTTCGTAGATTTCTTTGGGTTTGGATCTGGCGGAAATAATTTTTCCATTGTAGTAGGTGGATTGGGCTTTAGTGATCCCAAGTTTGTATACCTTTATGGTTTCCTTGTATTTGGCTTTGTCAGTGGTGGTATATTCAAGGCGCCATTTCCTTTCCATCCTTCTACACTGACGTTTGAGTACCCTTAGTTCTTCTGAGTACCAAGGAGCGGTTTCCTGGACTCTTTTTAATACTGTTTTCCTGATGGGAAGAACGGTGTCAAGGGAATCCTTGATCCACTCATTAAAGATCCCACTGTCCAGTAGGGGGTCCTGAGTAAAAGAGGGTTTTGTGGCCATAAGTTCGTTGCCCCATTGCTCTAGAGGGAGTTTTGACCAGTTCCTCTTTGTGCGTGAGGTGGGGTTTTTAGGGGTATGTTTTTGGGTGGACCAGGTGAGTGGGATGAGAAAGTGGTCTGTCCATGGGAGCTGAGTGATAGACCCTACTGAGAGATTGGGACAGTTACTGAAAACAGGGTCTAGCAGATGACCTCTGTTGTGGGTGGGGTTTTTAATTAGTTGCTCCAGCTGGATGGCGGCTAGACTTGAAACTAGCTCATTAGTAGTGTTGTCAGACCGGTCGTCAAAGTGCAGATTGAGGTCACCAAGTATAGTGAAGTTGGAGGAGGACATGGTGGAAATTGCTGCTTGCGAAGGAAGTGCTAAGTGAAAGTTGTTTAGAGGTCCTGGGGGCGGTATATGAGTATACCTGTTAGGCTATCATTGGGAGTGAATTTCAGGCAGAAGGACATACTTTCACAGTCCGGGATTGGATTTGGTGTATAGTGACACTGAATTGCGGATTTGTGTATGACAGCAATCCCTCCTCCTTGTCGCTGAGTGCGGTCTCTGCGGGCGATCTGATAGCCAGGAGGGAGTGCTTGAATTACATCTGGGTCGCAGTCAGGAGTTAACCAGGTCTCAGTTAGTAAGGCAGCGTCGGGTTTTTTCTCGTCGATTAGTAAAAAGATTTCTGCGCTATGTTTTGGCAGTGATCTGCAGTTTAGGAGTAGTATGGTGAAGTTTTGTTGCTCAGGGACGTGTCGGTATGAATTGAGACTAGAGTTACAGCGAGGACAGAGGGTGGTGGAGGTGGTAACAGCAGGCTTTCTTGGGAGGATTGAGTTTGTGAAGGTCACTACAGCTATATTGGGTTCTGGTGGAGATACCAGGGGGGATGGCCCTTGGTCCCTGTCGGTCGCGGGCGGGCGCAGACGGGCTTACCTTTAGCGCTCCTTCGGCACGCTGGCGGCGCGCCCGCTGCGCGCGTCCGCTGCGCGTCCTGGGGAACAAAGCGGTACAGAAGGGGGTGGTGATGGACGGAGCATCAGAACCAATCAAATACTCACACCCAGTCAACAGATCTGGGTTTGATCCATCACCGTTCTTTAGCCCACTCTGCCACCCCAGTTCAGACATGGCCATATGCAAATCAGTCTGACCCTGTGCCTCATGGGAACAGTCCAGTCCGAACTGCCAAGCCATGCCTTCCCTGGACCGGAAACAAGCTTCCTAGGACCGGTTTCTGGCATTTCAGCCGTCTTCAGCCAGGCTTGCTTGAATCCTGTGGCAAAGTGAGCAAGGGACTCACGTCTGAGCATACCCTGCCAACTTATGGCGAACAAAGCGGTACAAAAGGGGGTGGTGATGGACGGAGCATCAGAACCAATCAAATACTCACACCCAGTCAACAGATCTGGGTTTGATCCATCACCGTTCTTTAGCCCACTCTGCCACCCCAGTTCAGACATGGCCATATGCAAATCAGTCTGACCCTGTGCCTCATGGGAACAGTCCAGTCCGAACTGCGCGTCCTGGGGAGGCACATTTTATTGCGGTGCAGGGGGCGTGGCCTCACGTTTGTGGGCGTGGCCTGCGGGCTTTCGGCGCAATGGCGGTCTCCACCCCGTGACAGCGTTCAGCTGGGCTGCTCGTGACTGAGGAGATCGGTGACCTTGGGGAGGCTTTGCAGCAGCCCTGCTTCACGCAGCAGAGGTGGATGCGCCGGCTCCGATCTGTAGGGGGAGGATGCGATGACTTTGGCTTTCGTTGCGTAGGTTTCTTAGGGGGAAGATTCATGCACAGGTACGATGCGACGATCTTCGGTGCGGCGCGATGCGCGGCGCAGCGCTGACTTCTGGCGCCGCAACACTCGATGCGTCACGGGACGGGACTCTGCGTCGACACACGCAGCGACTGGATACTTTCACGCACCGGCAGTGGTGCGGTCCACAAACTGGTTCTCCGACGACCCTCGCAGCGTCAGGAATCTTCACGCACCGAGACGATGCTCGACGCACTCGGCGATGCGGGGACTCCGGGTGCTGCGATGACGCCGCAATGAAATTCTCCTCGCACTCTCGCTCTTGCGACTCACAACCGGATGATGCGTCCCTCAAATGGATGATGCGATGGGTACCAATTACTCTTGTTCACGCTTCTGCTTTCCAGCTCCCAAACACAGCAAAACGACCTCCTGAGGCCCCAGGACTAGGCAAGCACTCCAAGGCAGGTCAGAACTCCCTCAGCAGAGTTCCAGGGGAGCTGGTGGTGAAGTCCTTTTGTTCCTGGGACTTCTTAACAGAGAGCCAGCTCTTCTCAGGCCCTTGGAGATCAGAATCAAAAGAAGGGGAGGTCCTTGGCAGCAAAGCAAAACAGCAAGCAGGCAGTCTTCTCCTCTTCAGTTCCTTCCAGCTTTCTCCTTGGCAGAGGTTCCTTCTTAGTTCCACAGTGATCTGGCAATGAGTGATGCTGTGGTGGCGCTGAGTGATGCTGTGTTGGCACTGAGTGATGCTGTGGTGGCCCTGAGTGATGCTGTGGTGGCCCTGAGTGATGCTGTGGTGACACTGAGTGATGCTGTGGTGGCGCTGAGTGATGCTGTGGAGGCGCTAAGTGATATTGTTGTGGCGCTGAGTGATGCTGTGGTGGCACTGAGTGATGCTGTGGTGGCGTTGAGTGATATTGTTGTGGCACTGAGTGATGCAGTGGTGGCCCTGAGTGATGCTGTGATGGCACTGAGTGATGCTGTGGTGGCGCTGAGTGATGCTGTGGTGGCCCTGAGTGATGCTGTGGTGACGCTGAGTGATACTGTGGTTGCGCTGAGTGATGCTCTGGTGGTGCTGAGTGATGTTGTGGTGGCGCTGAGTGATGCTGTGGTGGCCCTGAGTGATGCTGTGGTGGCATTGAGTGATGCTGTGGAGGTGCTGAGTGATGCTGTGGTGGCGCTGAGTGATTCTGTGGTGGCGCTGAGAGATGCTGTGGTGGCCCTGAGTGATGCTGTGGTGACCCTGAGTGATGCTGTAGTGGCGCTGAGTGATTCTGTGGTGGCACTGAGTGATGCTGTGGTGGCGCTGAGTGATGCTGTTGTGGCACTGAGTGATGCTGTGGTGGCCCTGAGTGAAGCTGTGGTGGCCCTGAGTGATGCTGTGGTGACGCTGAGTGATGCTGTGGTGGCGCTGATTGATGCTGTGGTGGCGCTGAGTGATGCTTTGGTGGCTTTGAGTGATATTGTTGTGGAACTGAGTGATGCTGTGGTGGCCCAGAGTGATGCTGTGGTGGCACTGAGTGATGCTGTGGTGGCACTAAGTGATGCTGTGGTGGCACTGAGTGATGCTGTGGTGGTGCTGAGTGATGCTGTGGTGGTGCTGAGTGATGCTGTGGTGGCCCTGAGTGATGCTGTGGTGACGCTGAGTGATGCTGTGGTGGCCCTGAGTGATGCTCTGGTGGCGCTGAGTGATGCTGTGGTGGTGCTGTGTGATGCTGTGGTAGTGCTGAGTGATACTGTGGTGCCATGAACAATGTAGAGACAATGTATTTATACACAAAAATTCTCCATTTAGATCTGTGAATCTTTAAATCACTTTGTAGAATTATATGGGCCAAACTATTTCCAAGGTTCCAAATGACTGTATATCATAAAGACAAAAAAAAGGACCAATTATGTACCACCACTCCCAACTATGAGGTACTCGGTTTAGAAAGGTAAAAAAAAATGAAAACGGAAGACTGTGAACCGTTTAAGAAAAAGACCTAGTCATTGAGGCACACACAGCCTCGGGATTGATGGATTCCTAAAAAAAGTGACAGAACTATGTTGAAGAATAGGACCTTTAACTACCGCGCTGTCGCGTTGCAACCAGACTCGAAGAGAAACAGCAATAAATTACCTTGACTTTAAAGTGCATCCGTTCGCTGCATTGTAACTGGAGCACTGGGCGGAAAAGTCATTAGGTACCCAGCCGTCATGATGTGTACGTGGGGGGCGCGTCGTGAGGCCAAATGTTTTGAATTATACCACTCGTGTCTGGGCACGATAATTCAAAACATATGGCGCCAATGCAGGTAACCGCAAGCAATAGGCCAAGCTCGTGCGTGTGTAGCCTATTGCTTGCGGTTACCCACGTGTGTTGAGCTTTTGAAAGCCCCTTACAATAAGTCTTGCAGAGCAGCGCATGCGCGCTGCTAGGCGAGATCTAAAAAGGAAGGCCGAGTAGCCATTCACATTTGTACAGGTCCTAGTTTGGACGATGAGAGTGCAGGGAAGCACTGGGGAAGGAGTTAAGAAAAAGACGTGTCCTTCAACCACATTAAGAGTACCTTTGAGGCTCCACAGTTGTGTGTGGTGACTTAAATGAGTGGCAATGGGAAACAGCCATCACAACGCAGGTATTACAACGCAAAGCTATTTCAACGCAACTTTTACAACGCGAAGTCTATTACAACGCATGTTATTTCTACGCATGCCATCACAACGCTTATGTAATTACATCGCATGCCATTACAACGCAATTTTGGGTTAGTACTATAGATTATTTAAGTAGTTTAAAGCATGAATTTCTATAATTTCATAGTTTTAATATTAAAAATTAATTAATTTATTTTTCTTAAAAATATATTGTAAAGCATGTAATACTACTATTACTTATGTATGTTTTTTTGAAATATTTTTGTTAATGAAAGTAAATATAAATATACTTTGAAAAAAAGAAGTAATTGGGTATTAATGTTTATGCTCTTAATTATGAAATTACTAATTTTTCACCATTTGGATAAATTAAAAATCATGTAAGTTGTTTAAATATGTAAAAAAAAAAGACAGGGTAATAAAATTACTCATTTTTATTTATGTGTAAAAAAAATATATATTACTTACTCTACTCTTCTACCCCCACCTAGAGTTAGAATACTAATTATTACTCATTCACTAACCAGCACTTATCCTACTGTTGCACCCCCATGGAGTTAGAAAAGTAATAAATACCCCTACACTATCCAGCACTTACCCTACTGTTGCATCCCCCTGGAGTTAGAATAGTAATTAATACTCCTACACTATCCAGCACTTAACCAACTGTTGCACCCCCCTGGAGTTAGAATAGTAATTAATCCTCCTACACTATCCAGCATTTACCCTACTGTTGCACCCCCCTGGAGTTAGAATAGTAATTAATGCTCCTACACTATCCAGCACTTACCCTACTGTTGAACCCACATGGAGTTAGAATAGTAATTAATACCCCTACACTATCCAGCACTTACCCTACTGTTGCACCCCCTTGGAGTTAGAATAGTAATTAATACCCCTACACTATCCAGCACTTACCCTACTGTTGCACCCCCCTGGAGTAAAAATAGTAATTAATACCCCTACACTATCCAGCACTTACCCTACTGTTGCACCCCCCTGGAGTTAGAATAGTCATTAATACTCCTACACTATCCAGCACTTAACCTACTGTTGCACCCCCCTGGAGTTTGAATAGTCATTAATACTCCTACACTATCCAGCACTTACCCTACTGTTGCACCTCCCTGGAGTTAGAATAGTAATTAATACTCCTACATTATCCAGCACTTAACCTACTGTTGCACCCCCATGGAGTTAGAATAGTAATTAATACTCATACACTATCCAGCATTTACCCTACTGTTGCACCCCCCTGGAGTTAGAATAGTAATTAATACCCCTACACTATCCAACACTTACCCTGCTGTTGCACCCTCCTGGAATCAGAATAGTAATTAATACCCCTACACTATCCAGCACTTATCCTACTTTTGCACCCCCTTGGAGATAGAATAGTAATTAATACCCCTACACTATCCAGCACTTACCCTACTGTTGCACCCCCTTGGAGTTAGAATAGTCATTAATACCCCTACACTATCCAGCACTTACCCTACTGTTGCACCTCCCTGGAGTTAGAATAGTCATTAATACCCCTACACTATCCAGCACTTACCCTACTGTTGCACCCCCCTGGAGTTAGAATAGTAATTAATACTCCTACACTATCAAGCACTTACCCTAATGTTGCACCCTCCTTGAGTTAGAATAGTAAATAATACCCCTACACTAACCAACACTTACCCTACTGTTGCACCCCCTTGGAGTTAAAATAATAATTAATACCCCTACACTATCCAGCACTTACCCTACTTTTGCACCCCCCTGGAGATAGAATAGTAATTAATACCCCTACACTATCCAGCACTTACCCTACTGTTGCACCCCCTTGGAGTTAGAATAGTCATTAATAATACCCATACACTATCCAGCACTTACCCTACTGTTGCACCCCCCTGGAGTTAGAATAGTCATTAATACCCCTACACTATCCAGCACTTACCCTACTGTTGCACCCCCCTGGAGTTAGAATAGTAATTAATACCCCTACACTATCCAGCACTTACCCTACTTTTGCACCCCCCTGGAGATAGAATAGTAATTAATACCCCTACACTATCCAGCACTTACCCTACTGTTGCACCCCCTTGGAGTTAGAATAGTCATTAATACCCCTACACTATCCAGCACTTACCCTACTGTTGCACCCCCCTGGAGTTAGAATAGTCATTAATACCCCTACACTAGCCAGCACTTACCCTACTGTTGCACCCCCCTGGAGTTAGAATAGTAATTAATACTCCTACACTATCAAGCACTTACCCTAATGTTGCACCCTCCATGAGTTAGAATAGTAAATAATACCCCTACACTAACCAGCACTTACCCTACTGTTGCACGTCCTTGGAGTTAAAATAATAATTAATACCCCTACACTATCCAGCACTTACCCTACTGTTGCACCCCCTTGGAGTTAGAATAGACATTAATACCCCTACACTATCCAGCACTTACCCTACTGTTGCACCCCCCTGGAGTTAGAATAGTCATTAATACCCCTACACTAGCCAGCACTTACCCTACTGTTGCACCCCCCTGGAGTTAGAATAGTAATTAATACTCCTACACTATCAAGCACTTACCCTAATGTTGCACCCTCCATGAGTTAGAATAGTAAATAATACCCCTACACTAACCAGCACTTACCCTACTGTTGCACCCCCTTGGAGTTAAAATAATAATTAATACCCCTACACTATCCAGCACTTACCCTACTGTTGCACCCCCCTGGAGTTAGAATAGTCATTAATACCCCTACACTATTCAGCACTTACCCTACTGTTGCACCCCCCTGGAGTTAGAATAGTAATTAATACCCCTACACTATCCAGCACTTACCCTACTTTTGCACCCCCCTAGAGATAGAATAGTAATTAATACCCCTACACTATCCAGCACTTACCCTACTGTTGCACCCCCTTGGAGTTAGAATAGTCATTAATACCCCTACACTATCCAGCACTTACCCTACTGTTGCACCCCCCTGGAGTTAGAATAGTCATTAATACCCCTACACTAGCCAGCACTTACCCTACTGTTGCACCCCCCTGGAGTTAGAATAGTAATTAATACTCCTACACTATCAAGCACTTACCCTAATGTTGCACCCTCCATGAGTTAGAATAGTAAATAATACCCCTCACTAACCAGCACTTACCCTACTGTTGCACCTCCTTGGAGTTAAAATAATAATTAATACCCCGACACTATCCAGCACTTACCCTACTGTTGCACCCCCTTGGAGTTAGAATAGTTATTAATACCCCTACACTATCCAGCACTTACCCTACTGTTGCCCCCCCCTGGAGTTAGAATAGTCATTAATACCCCTACACTATCCAGCACTTACCCTACTGTTGCACCCTCCTGGAGTTAGAATAGTAATTAATACTCCTACACTATCAAGCACTTACCCTAATGTTGCACCCTCCATGAGTTAGAATAGTAAATAATACCCCTACACTAACCAGCACTTACCCTACTGTTGCACCCCCTTGGAGTTAAAATAATAATTAATACCCCTACACTATCCAGCACTTACCCTACTGTTGCACCTCCCTGGAGTTAGAATAGAAAATAATACCCCTACACTATCCAGCACTTAACCTACTGTTGCACCCCCTTGGAGTTAAATTAGTAATTAATACCCCTACACTATCCAGCACTTACCCTACTGTTGCACCCCCCTGGAGTTAGAATAGTAAATAATACCCCTACACTATCCAGCACTTACCCTACTCTTTGGGGTAAAATTAAATTAGAAATACATTCATAAAAATATTGAAATATCTATGTTATTTTAAAAAAATTATTCAGAAGCAAGTAATAATTCTATTATATTTTATATACCAAAAGTTTTTGTTAAATTATGAAATAAAATGTTTGCACTTAAAAAGCAATTTTTTAAATATTCTAGGATTAATAAAGTGAAATTTTTTTTTTTTAATTAAATGTTTACCACAGAAAATTTGATTTATAATCACGAAATATTTATGATAATATTTTGGGATGATATAAACAAGAATAATAATATTTATTAATAATATTATATTGAGTTCAATATTATAAAATGTATAAAAGAAGTATTTTCCCACATTTTTACATGGATGTCAATGGTGAAAATTGTCCTTCATTTATTTCTACATTAACCTATGACGTAGCCGCGTCTACTTGATTCCTTTTCATTTTTGAAGGATCGCGGGACACAGTAGAAGCATGTTGGAGCAGCTAAAAGGTAAGAAAAGTTAAACTACAAATTAAACATGAAAAAAGGTTGTACATTGAATTTTAATAAATATTTAAATAATGGCAAATAGATAAAGCGTGTTTGCGTATTTTATTTTGTTAATTTAGATTTCAAAAACATAAACGTGTTTTAAAATGATTTTTATTTTTGCAATATATAAACAGAATGCTTTAAGTTATTTAAAATGCATATAAAATATTTACAATTATGTATACTTTATGATGAAAGAAGTTGTCCGTTTTTCTTTTTTGTTGCTCCAGATGACGTGGACGCGTAAACGTAAAACTTGAAGACAGCCATTTTGAGGATCGTCTCCGGACAGAGCAGAAGGAAGGTAGACTTGCGTTCAGGTAAGAGACTTTTAAATACTTTAAATATATAGTGCATGTGTGACATTTATTGAAAGGAGAGACGAGGGAGGTTTCTACATTGTATAAATGTGTCAAATGTGTTTTACGTTACTTTTCAATAACTATGTTGTCAGCGTGTGCCCACGTCGGGTCACATGTTTACCGATGTAATTTTGGAAAGTTAATTAAATTGGCTACTGAAAGGTTCTCTATTCTTTGTTATAAATATTGATTAACACAAATTTTAAAATTGAATTATTCTGAAAAAAATGAAAAAAGGAAAGATCGACTTTCGGCACTTGGATTGATTTGGGAAACCGGAAGGAGAATGAGGATTTTTTTTCGTTGACTACATCGTTTTTTTGGGATTATTTCGTCCATGGTTTGCTATATGGATTGCTATTATTGCTATATTCTATGTATTTGATATTTAATATTCAAACAGATGTATTTTATAACCGTAAATTTATTTTTCAAGAAATTTAATACTCGAGAAATACTTGCGTATTAAAATTAATGCCCGTGTATTAATTTTAATAGCGAGTACTTTAAAAAAAAATATGTACAGTTTCTTCTCACATTTTAATAAACTTCCCCACCCAAAACCCCTATTTTCCCTGTATCCCGTGCCTGGAGGTATTTGACATAAAAAAAAAATTTGACATGCTTTGTAATGGCATGCGTACTATTGTCTTACGTTGTAATGTCTTTTTCAATGCATTTTACATATTTGCGATGTATTGGTTTGCGTTGTGAAAACATTCGTTGTAAATGACTATGCGTTGTAAAAAATGCGTTGTAAATGCATGCGTTGTAATAGCATGCGTGGTAACGTCATACAACCAGTGGCAATCTATGGAAGAGTTTTACTTTCTAGATCCCATGTTATTTACTACCCATGTGAGGCCCCGGGATTGCCAAATCTTTAGTACTGAACTGAACAGGCAGGTATTCTGACAACTTGACAAGTAAACCCTAAGTTTGACATCTGCATCTGACCTCTTCACTATTTTCCCAGCAGCCTCCTGCCCATGGGGCATAAGGAAGCAAGGAGTACCTGGATGAGAGGGTCAGATCAGCCGGCGCATGATTTGAGGGCCCACCAAGTGCTTGTCTCAAGCCCTGTATACATCCTGAAACAAGCAGTCAGTCGTGTGTACATTTGATTCCTCTTCTGTGTCCATGGTACATTGATTATTTGTGCTTCGTTGATTCTTTTCTCAGGTGATGCTCTGTTATCTCACTTATCTGTGGATAAATAAGGCTGATGCGACAGAATCAGATGTGCACACAAGCAGGCGATGAATAAAATACACAGATGAGAACCTTTAAAATGGCAACAGTGTTATATGACAATTGTGCCATGTGAATGATGCTGCTGCTGGGTGATAGTCAGTGTGCAGCAAGTTTTGAAAGTGCCTTGATGAGTTGATATTTTTCCCCCCTCCTAAAGAGCCACTGAGGGAGAATAGAGTGGATTCATGGTTTGATGGGTTGCTTTCAACAGCGCAGAAGGTTTAGAGCCAACACCTATGGCATAATGATCAGTTCAAACTGACTCCGCCGCTGAAATGTCCAGTGCTAGTTTGGTATCTGAAACACACAAAAGGTGATGGGAGGAATGCTTGCAATTTGGCTAACCACTGACAATCACTCAAGGAAGCATTCCAATCCATTGTTTTTTTGCCCACTGTGCCACTTCAGAGTAGACCCAGCATTATGTAAATGTTAAGGCCACACACGTTTTGTGTTGCACAATTAACCCAGACTACTTCAAGCACGAGGTGTTTTAGCACTTTAATCCTCTTTTGAATCTGATGAGGAATATCACAATTGTCACGTAGTAGTCGTATGTTTGTCATGTTTGTTCTCTCTTTTTCAGAGTACAGCAGCTTTTTGGAAATCCCACAAGGCTGCAATGGCAAAACCGTGAGGTTTGCCTTTCACACAACCCCCACAGGTTAGGATAAGCCTTAGCGTGCGTATACCGCCGTGGGGATCCTGGTCCTGAAGAATGCTTAGCTAAAAGTGCATCCATAAGCAGAAACATGTTGACCAACTTTCACTTCATTGATTAAATCGGACTATCCTGGTAAACCTAACCAGCCAGCTCACGTCCGTCTCACTTGTTTTAAACGATCACATCACTGGTTTTCCACCATTAAAATTACTTTGGGATAAAACCAGCGATCTTTTAACCTGTACTACCCTTACACTTACACCACCCCCAAAAAAAACCCGCTCCGCAGTAACACAGGCGTTGTAGTACACCAGGGGGACATTCGGTCCCTCTGGTGGGAACCCAATGATGACGCATGTCACCAACTAGGTTGGTGATTGAGGTTTCTTTTTAAAAAATAGGTTTCGCCTCGTGCTGCCCTAGTAATTCCCTCTTTTCTCGCTCTTTTGTTGTTATAAAGATCTTTTCATATCAGCAGGCCACTTTCCCTGTAATGACTGTCATTCCTAATGTTTTGCAAATTGCGACCTAGTTCATTAATATTCATGAGATGGGTCCATTTGAAATTTAAAAAAAAAAAGAACTTTCATACATTTAGATAGTGGTAACCAAATAGCCATTCAGAAAAAAATCGCTATTTGGAAATCGCTACCCTAAAGGTATGTACATTTGGCCCCAAGTATCTTACTGTGCACGCAAAACTCAATACCATATAGGAATAGCAGAAGGCGTTTATTATAATTCTTCAATATTCCGCCAGCTCTCAGAGGCTAGCCTTGGCTGTTTCTGCAGGATAAATTTAAATTATACCATTAGTGTGAGTAATAAAAGTCTCTTGAAGATGGAAGCCAATTGTGGGAGACTGACTTGTCCTCTACCAATACGATTAATCATTCTCTCCCTTATAGCTTAGTCCTTCATCCCTTTGATTTCTTTTTCATTTTTGGACAGCAACTTTTCCATTATCCAGGTGTGGGCTGCCAGGACTGGCCTGTACAGCAGCTCAGTGTAACAGGTACTGCAGGTGGGTAGATGAACAGATGAAGCATGAGGCGCAGAAAGTAGCACATGACACAGCAGTGAGAGATCTGATAGCTTTGCATTATGGACCAATGACATCTCTCAATTGGGAAGGCTTGTGTGAAGTTCGGATAAAGATCACAGAGAAGTCAGGGTATCTCCAGCCCAAAGGCAGTAATGACCTGGGAGGCATAGGGCATGAAGCACAGGGCAAGAACAAGAGCGAAGGATGGGACATGAAGTGGTAATCAATGTATGTTTAGTGTGGGTGGGACCAACGTGATAGAGAGTGGAGCGGTGCAATTGTAGCTCCACCCTTACGCACCACTGAAGCACAATATTTACGTGCACTTAGCACCATATTCTCTGTGTGCCTTAACCTTATTAACAAGAAGTGAAGTATTCAAATGTATTACTGAAATGCTTTCGCTGTAGAACACTAGAGATTCATAAACATGTGCACTTTAAAGTTTAGCCTAATCATGAAGAGACGTAGTTCTTAGACATATTTAAACTTATGTCTCAATTATGTTGCATTCATTTGAAAGTGCACTGCTTATGTAACTATGACTCATACACCTAAGATACATTTAAATTGCTGAATTTATTCTGAAGTTATATGTGCACATATAATCATGAAGTCGAAGTGCACATTGTAGTGTTTAACAAAGCTAATTCAACTAGGCCTGATTCTCGAAATGTATTTTCCCTTCTTGCCTTGCATGTTCTCTCCTCTGCAAATGCAGCCTGAAGGCTTCATTATCTAGAGAGAGAAGTATTCTGTATTAGTGATAGCGAGGCCTTGGAGGGGAAGTATTGGCCGAGATGTGCAGCCTATTCATCACGTATCAGGAACGGTTTGATACTTAAGGTTGCTGTGAGTGTCTAGTCGCTGCGAGTGTCTATGTTTCATGGGATAAGAAAATCTGAAGATGTTGCCATTGTAGTGTGAAGATCACCATCATTGATTCCTGAAGTGGTGGTGTGAGGTCTGGGTGAGGAGGATGTATCTGTGTGTTTTTATTAATGTATGCACTGTTAGGTTGAAGAGCGATCCCTTTGGACTGTGAGAGGTGCAGACCTCTTTGCTTGTCCTATTCTTGCAAGTGTAAAGCTATGTTCTAAACACATGTTCCCTTCTAGAAGATTTCTACTGAAATCTTCATTATGCTGACACCTTCCTATTTCTAAATTTCTCTGAGATTTTTCATTCTGAACCATTCTCAATCTAAACTTAGTGCCCTGATTGGATGACTTTAAGATGTATACCTGCTGGGAAGGGAGAGTTTGAGTTTCTTTCAGTAACATCAACTTCTGTTTTGCGCCATTTGTACTTGTGGCTGCATTTGTCGCATAGTTGACGCTATCAAACCGAATATACTTCGTTAACTAATGCTTCCTTTTCAAATTCTGTTTTTAAATGTTGTTTAATTTGCATAGATTTTAATTGGTTATTAATGTGTAATAAATCTACTTAACTTTAGTTACCGATTCTTAGTCTTCATTGTGTGGTCAAATGGGCAACACAAACTTTAAATAGTTTGATTGACTGCTAACCCCTTTCCCTCTCAGTCAACCGCAAAGGTCTATTGGATGGAAATAGTAACTGCGTGCCAAGACACCATCAAGAGTGACTGAAGTGAAGGGAGAAAGGATGTGAGATTGATGTCAAACTCAATAATTGAAATGGAAAAATAGAAGTGAGGTACCCTGTACCAGAGCACCTGCTTGTTTCCGAGAAGTGGCTGTACTCTCCAATTAAAAGTATCACACCTCATCTGAGAAATGAAGGTGGGCTCAATCTCAAAATAAAAAATTGCAGGTACTTAGAACCTGAGAGTGCCTGTCTATTTAAAACACTGGTTAAACCAACAAGGAGAAGAGCTCCTGGAATGACAGGACCACAGAATAAATATCAACTGTACAGGGTATGCGGCTAGCACCATACTGGTGGGAATGGGAATTAGTAAGACTGAATTAATATCATACATCATGGTGGAGTACACATTGATATCAGCGCATACATAAATCAATGATAAACTTCATAAAAATCACAGTTGATAAAGTCAAGAAACCTGGCTGTTCAAAGGAGCAGTTCCATTCTGAAAGCAAAGGATGGATTTTCAGCTGATTTCCTCTGGAAACATTTACCTGTTGTTGATCACTGAGAGGAAATTGGTTTCTGGTGATCTTTACATACACTCAGAATGAATTTTAATGTTAGCTTTATTTTAAATTGTGATTACTTTTAACGCATTCACATGAAACAGAATGCATCTTATACTTATTCCATGATTATCAAACTCAGGAAATTCTGAGAGTACGGGGAGTTGGGGACATCTCCGACCAGAATGTAGAACCAATCCAGGAGACAATGGAGGTGCCCAGTGTGAGCTGCTGGGAGGGAAGATGGGGCGCTGGAATTAGAGTTGAAGGAGGTGTTCTAGCACCCGTAGTTAACCCTAAAGTTGAAACATTAGCAATAATAAGGCCCTAGGAGTGTTTATCTTCTGTCAGCATTGGCTGTGCTTGCAAAGACAAACATGTCAAAGAGTTGTCAACTTCTTTTGATATACTATGGCTAATTTAACAAAAAGATCTATGTTTTTTCGCTGTCTGTGAATGCAAAATATGGACATTTTTCGAACATAAGTCTAGTGATTCTCTCCCTGAGGTACCGGGGACAGCATTGTGTGAGAGAAGGCGAGAACATGTCAAAAAGTTGCAACACAGAGTTTGCTTTGCAAATCTAACTTTAAATTATTTCCAAATATGTAATCAGTATGCAAAGTAGACATGAGATACATTTACTCCTAATTCTGAAGTTTGATAGTAACTGTTAGCTCCCGTTCGGGGTAATGGAGCAAGTAGGGTCTACTGGGCCTCAAAACAGGGTGTTGAGGTCATTTGCCTCTGATGTCAAGTGGTCCAGCCTACTATGATTCTGCAAGCTGGGTCAAGCAGAACCCCTTTAGCACTTGACTCTGATAGCGATGGTGAGCAGTCACAGGCGTCTCTAAGAGGTAAAGTGGGGATGATTGAGCTCAGCACTTGGCAAATAAATATTAGCATAATACATGACTGTCCCCACACTGCTTTTATACTTTAAGGAACAGTAGGAATAGATACTGCCCCTATGAAAATATATATGATGCAATTTAGTGTCCAGACACAGGAGTCTGCAACTTTTACCACTATTGGCCCTGGTCTTCACCCTTATGGTCCAAGTGGTTCCCATCCTGGCCCAGTACCTGGTGTAGGATCAGGTGTAGGCAACTCTTGTTCTCTTGTACTCTTGCTATTGTGCACAGTCTTTCTTTCAATTCACTGTAACTGTCGGAAATGGCTGCTCAGGGAAGTGTGGGATCTCTTGCAGCTAGTCTGGTGGGTGCTCTGTGCAGGTCCAGATTGGTGCAGCCATGCACAGGCTGGGCTCAGGCAGGAGGTATGGCCTCGCACAGACTTTACTTGCTGGATGTGAACCATTGCTCAGGTCATGCAAAGATCTCAGGACGTGCAGCAACTCAGGTTAAGCTACAGCTTCCCAAGTCAGGCACAGTGGCTCAGGTCATGCTACAGCTTCATAATTCAGGCATTGCAGCTCAAGTCACATTGCAACGTCACAATTCATGAACAGGGGCTCGAGTCATGCCAGAGGTTCACGATTCAGGCACAGCAGATCTGGTGACAATACAGCTTGATTTCTCTCTCCAGGAGCACAGTGGAAAGGCTGGAGCCCATAAACACTAGGGCATGCAGATCGCTCTCTGCAGCCTCTATCCTGCAGGGTTGTAAGGCTCCTTCCCTCTCTCAGAAGGCAGGCTGGCTTCTAAGCAGTCCAGGGCAGCTGAACAGTTGTTCAGCATGGAGTAGACCCAGGTGATGTCACCTCACTTTGGGTAAGCTGGCTGCCACGTGATTTGGTTGTAGAGCAGTCCTCTGAGTGCTCAGTGGAGATCACCCTTCCTTGGTCATAGAGAACCTGGAACTGCGACAAATGGGTCAATGGAATCCACTTGTATATAGTAAATGCAGACAAGAGATGTATATCCACTGTCTGCACTTTCAGCACAGATCTGAGGTGGTTCTCCTTTCAAGTGTTCCAGGCTGCTCCTCCCCTAGGGCAGTGCATTCGAGAGAAATACGGAGCAGCTGTTTAAAAGCTGCTACGTCTTTCTCTGTGCAGGCGGCAACCCGTCTGCACTTTTAAAAGGGATTAGAGATCGCCTTGCAGGCTGGTGCAGTGAGTGACTGCGCCCGCATGCAAGAGGTTGTCTGGCGGGTCTGTGGGATCCCCCTCCATCGCTATAGAGTGCTGCATTTAGAAAGTGCACTGACAGTGCCGCACCTATTTGTGGCTTCAATTTCAGTGCGCCTTTTTTTTTTTTGTTGTCAAAATTGTTTTTATTAGCCTCAATAAAAAAGCATAACAAACGGAACAGACCATGACATGTGCCACATAGTGGAGTGGACCAGCAAGCGATGATAAAGACAACAACAACGTACCGACCCTTAACGAACCCCAAAGAGGCGAGCTTCCCCAATCGTAACATACGCTATTGGAGGGGTACAGAAGAGCTAAAAAAAGGAGGGGAAGCAGGCCTGGAATTATGCCCCGGAGACCTCCAGTGGGCGTCAATCGGGTCCTAACAGTCCAGCGCCGGTCCGGCACTCTAAAGGCTCAGTCTAAGCATCCAGCTGACACTGTGTCGTGAAGCTGCAAATCCAATTTATAAACCCCCCCAACTCCCCACACTCCCTCCCTCCCCACCCACCCCACCCCACAAATCAAACGAGAAAAAAAGGGAAAGAGAAAGAAAAGTAAGAGAGAACGAGACAGGGGAGGGACACCGGTAGAGGGCCTGAAGGCCCGGTGCTGGGACAAGGGAGGGGAGAAGCCCGTCCAGAGCGGGGCAAGTCAAGGGTTCACCCAGGGACCCCGCAACAGTGAACTATACAATCAGGGGATGTCACCCATAGCCGCTGCGGCCTACTACTGTTGAAATAGCCGCAGGCCCCTAAGCTGGGGCGGGCAAACCGCCGCCGGCAAACCTCTAGAAAGGAAAGTCACCAGTGGGCCCCACTTGAACTCAAATGCGGCATAGTCATCCCTGAAGATATCCGCCATTCTCTCTAGACTCAGGAGTCTCCAGAGGCGGGCATGCCACATCGAGGCCGTGGGAGCCGCCCGCTTCTTCCAATTGGCGGCGATAGCCACCTTCGCCGCCCCCAAACACAGCCACATCACGGCCCTGTCCGCTCTGGTCTGGTAGCGCAGGGAGGGATCTCGTAGGCCCAACAATGCTGTCGCCATGGAGGTGGGGACCGGGTAGCCCAACACAGATGTAATTTGTGCCAATATCTCTTCCCAGAAGGGACGGATCGCAGGACAGGTCCACCAAATGTGCTGAAAGTCCCCCAGCAACCCACACCCCCTCCAGCAGCGGTCAGAGGTGCCTGGGAAAATACGCCGCAGTTTAGCTGGATAGAGGTACCAATCCACTATTACCTTCATGTGCGCCTCTCGCAATTCTATTGAGTGGTTGTGCTTAGAGATGTCCGACCACAACGCCTCCCACTCCCGTTCCTCAATTGGTCTAAGCAGCACCATTTAGCCTTAAAGCGCGGGGACGGGGAGACTACAGTGGCCAACAGGTGACCATAAAGAAATGAGATGGCCCCCCTCATGGTTGTGGTAGTACGCGCACATTTTTCAAATGGTGTCTGGGGCCTGTGGATCGCTGCCTGAACCTCCTGTGATTGAAGCCAGTGCCTGAGCTGGAGGTATCGATAGTGTTCAGTCTGCGGAAGGCTAAAGTCAGTCCTGCATTCTGAGAAAGTCATCAAACGTGACCCCTTAAAGAGACGTCCGATCATTAAACAACCCCCCTCCTCCCACGCTGCGAATGGCCCTCTAGTGAGCGCCGGCGGGAAGGCCGCCAGCCCATGAATAGGGGTGTGGGGGGAAGGGAAAGTGGTCCACCGTTCGTCCGAAGCCAGGGTGTCCCAAACCCGCAACGTTGTTCTGATGGGCGTGCTGATGTATGCGTTATGTGGCCTATCTCGTTTCGGGCGCCACGCTAAATTCCAGATAGTCCGACCCGCCACCGACCTGTCCATATGTAGCCAATGTTTATCTGATTCTCTTTTCGACCATTCGATCAATACGCGCAGTTGAGCCGCCTTATAGTAGAGGTGGAAGTCGGGGAGGCCCGCCCCGCCCGCAGGGCGAGGCCTCCGCAACAAGGAAAATGACAGACGGGCTCTACCCCCCTGCCAGATGTAGCGAGAGCATAGGGAGCGCATAGTCGAGAAAAAAGAGAGAGGGACATCAATGGGGAGGGCTTGAAACAAGTGGAGCAGTTTCGGCAATATCGTCATTTTAAGCGAATGAATTCGCCCCAACCAGAAGATAAACATAGGCTTCCAGCGCGCCAAGTCCGCCTTAATGTGCGCAAGAAGGGGGGGGAAGTTGGCCTTATACAAATCATCCACTGATGGAGTGAGCTGAACTCCCAAGTATTGGAGCTATGTAGTCGCCCAAAGGAAAGGCGTGCTCTGCTGGAGGCGCGAAAGCTCAGTACCCTGAAGCGTAAGATTAAGGATGTATGACTTGTCCTGATTAATCTTGAACCCCGCCACCTGTTCATAGCGCCGCAGTTCTGCGAGGAGAGTACGAAGCGACGCGGAGGGGTGAGTGAGGGAGAGAAGCACGTCATCAGCGAATAGTGAGATCTTGTGGTCTTCTCCCGCGAACAGAATACCCGTAAGCAGCGGGTTGTGCCGGATGGCCATCGCCAGTGGCTCAATGCTCAGGGCAAACAGGAGGGGGGATAAAGGGCACCCCTGTCTGGTGCCCCTAGAGAGGGCAAACGGAGCCGAACAGGTCCCATTGACCTGAACACGCGACATAGGAATCCGATAGTTGGCCTGAATCATTGCGATAAAGGCTTCCGCAAAGCCCATCCGACGCATGGTGGAGAAGAGAAAGCCCCAGTCCACCCGGTCGAACGCCTTCTCGGCATCCAGACCAACCAGGACAGCCGGCAACTGTCTTCTAGAGGCTTTTTCTATGAGATGTACAATGCGTCATGTGTTATCATGCGTTTGCCTCCCCAGAATGAAACCGGATTGGTCGGGATGTATCAGCGCTGTCATTAGAGGATTGAGCCTAGCGGCCAGAATAGAGGAATACAATTTGGCGTCCAGGTTTAACAACGCGATTGGGTGGTAAGAGGAACAGTGGTCCTTGGGTTTCCCCGGCTTGGGGAGGACCGTGATAACCGCCTCCGCCATGGATGGGGAGACCACCCCCTGGGTGATGATGGCGTTAAAAAGAGTTTGCAGTCGTGGAGCCAGGTCCGGCGCGAAGGTGCGATAGAATAGAGCTGTGAGGCCATCGGGTCCAGGAGCTTTATTTAATTTTCAGTGCGCCTTTTAAAGGAATGTTTACCTCTGAACCCACGTCGGCAATATGGTGCAGGCACAGAAGGAAAGTGATTCCCTCATTTGCATGGAGCCTTACCCCCATGCAAATGAGGGAATGCCCTTTAATGATAGCACTGGATTTGCGGCTCCTTCTGTAATACCAAAGTGCCCTGGGGTGCAGAAAGCGGGTGCAAACGCTGGTTGCGCCACCGGGGCACTTGTGTAATGCAGCCCCTTGAAATCTACTGGAAATGTTATGTGGTATATCCCATGGGCTTTAATCTCAATTTTAGAGAAGTATGCAATATTTGTGCAAGCTGTTATCTGCCCATATCACAGTCACCGTGCATTTTAAGTTTTGATGCATTTTTAACATACATGTGAGAATGTAAAGGAGCAACACAGTATGCTCAAAAGATTTCAATACTTTCTTCCAAAATGCTGGTGTTAAGCAAAGATAAATATGTGTTTATGTGTCCAATAAGGGTTTTCCCAAACGCAATGCCTCATTTTTTGAATTTTGGGATTTTTATTAAATGATTTGAGAGAAAATATTGAAGAAATTGATGTGCCTACTGATTTTTCTATCTTGATTTAGAACTATGCATTAAATGAGCACCACTGTGTTTCCTTTAACTTTGTGACCCCACCTCAAAGAAAATTGAAGGGGAAGACAACAAATGTAAACACATTAGGACTGGTCTTACTTGTGTGAAGTAGCTGTTTCGACCCAGTGGCAGGATGTATCTTGGTCTTAAAACCTGATAAAACTCCCAAAAGAACATAAAATGCAAGATGTCTTGGTTTGAAAAGTTATCACAAGGGCAGGGTTTTAGGTTGCCATGTTTGTGGAAGCCACTGGGAATAGCTAAGGACCAGTGGATTTAATTTAACTGGAAGCTTGTTAGTAAAAAACGATGGTGGGTGTTGGTGACGGTGGTGGATCACTTTGCCACCTAGATATACATATGTTTTTTAAGACCTTGAGCTCCCCTTCTCGCAGCTGTTTGGGGTTTGAAACTGATCCGTGCAACCCACAATTGTCCACATCCTCTTGACATACCTTAACCATGGTACGCTAAGTGTGCCAGCGAGTGTGTTACAATCTATGATCACAAGCTGATTTAATTCTAGAGCGGGCTGGACCAGATTCTTAGTCATCGCAAAATCGGTGCTAGGGCAATGGTATTGGTGATGTAGCCGAGTCCCACCTCCTCTTGTACAGCAAAATATGGTGTAGAATCGGGAATAGTGAGGAGGTTACATAAGCATGTGTTCTCAATCACTTGAAGCTCTCTTTGCACCCCCAAATGTCACACCCATAACATGCCATAGGGATACACTTCTCACGATATATCTTGGCCATAACGTGCACTGGTTTGGGCCTGAGCCTCTCAGCAAAATCAGTGGTCGTTCCTACTGCTCTCAACAGGGTATTCGTTTTGAGGGATTTTTGCGCTAACCATGACCCTTTATCATCGAAGAGTACTCTGTGATACGAGAATGATGATACTTTAGTGAGTTCAGTCCCATTGCCATAGTATTTGGTTCTAGCAGCCTTCCGGCATCCGATCGTCATTGTATAGGATTTCGAATAGTTGGTGGACAGATCTAAGGAGTCCATGAAGTCTATAAAGGTGTTCAGAAGGCGTTGTAGCCCCACAGCAGTCCGAGCGATCAGGACTGCATTGTCTGCATAGAAGACGGCTGGTATGAACTTAAAACCCACTTTTGGAATGTCCCCACAGGAGGCTATTAGGGCTTCCCCCAGTTTATTAATACATAGTGTAAATAGCAGAGGAGCTAAAATGCGCCCTTGCCTTACCCAACTCTGGACCTCCCATGAATCTGACAGACTGCCATTTTCATTGTACCTTACTGAAGCTGATAGGTTTGAATGTGATCTATGTAAGAAGGCCACTATCTGAGGTTCAATACCTATGTTCAGGAGAATGGGCCATAGTTTAGATCTATTTACTCGGTAAAAGGCCGATGTAATATCCATAAAGACTAGGTGCAGACATTCCCCCTTGGCTACATTGTATTTACCAATGATCAACTCTAAGTTAATACCCTGGTCCAGGATCCCTCTCCCCTGTCTAATGCCATCTTGCAGCTCTGATATATTATCGGCTTTATCCAGCCCGGATGCTAAATGCCCCAGGGCAACCTTCCCCATGATTTTAGCAGCAGAGTCTAGAAGTGAAATGGGGCGATGGCAAAGTGGGTTATCCCTATCCCCTTTTTTAAAGATGGGTGGTATAATGGCTTTGGACAAGTAAATGGAGGTTCATGGTTACAGGCCCCATTAAATATGCGGGTCAGCACCTTTACCCATGATATAGGGTTAGTCTTGTAAAGGTCTGGGGGAACCACATCTGGCCCGGGTGCTTTTCCCCCTGCAGTGTCAATGATGGCCTTCCTGACTTCGTCTACGTTAAAAATCAGCAGCGGGATGTCTTTATCCCGTACCCACAGCCTGTCTGTTTCCTCCGTAAGCTGCCCACTGTACATCCCCTTTGAGTTGGGAAATTTATGCCGGGAGCTATGGTACAGGCCACACTGCTATCCCTGCAAAATAAGATCTGTTCACAATCTTCCAGAACTTGTAACTATTCAAGAGCACACAAGTATGCAATAAATCCTCCCAGGCATGCTCCTTAATTTCTTTTTTCCTGTGTAGGGTTGCTAATTTATAGGCTTTCCTGCACTCCCTAACCCTTGGTTCATCCCTGAGCTGAGGTTTCAGGGCTTCCATTAGATATATATGGGTTCTAGAGCATCTCCCATCAAACCACCTAATTTCCCTAACAGTGCTGTGCGTACCATAAGCCGAGAGGTTGACTGCGATCTGCTCCAGAGACTGTCAAAGGCATCGAGGAACTCATCATCCCACAAGCCGCTTCCCAGATAGAATTCTAAATCACCCGCGTTTGTTGTATAGAGATTATCTTGGAAATCCTCTGGAATGATCCTGTCCCATTTGAATCTCTGAGCTTCATCTTTAACGTCAAGAGTCTTGTTTGATGGGCCTTTTTATCCCTGGGTTCCTGATTGAATTCCCAGTCTAAAACCATCAGGTTTTGGTCACTAAAGTTAATCCAAGATGCACTCATGGATATTGTGGCTGGGATCAAAGGGGCATAAAGGATGGCAAAGTAAATGGTGGAGGAACAGCCCAGTCCAGTAAATGAAGGTATGACATCACCCACCCCATTTTGTTCCAGACAAATCAAGCTATTGGCCGCCATTAACTCCTCTAAAATGTTTTAAAGAAATAATAATTTCTTAAGGTCCCTATCAATTCTGTATTTTTTGCAGAGTTTGGGGATTGTGCGACCATGGTGGTGAGGAGGGCTGCTAGCATTGCAAGCTATTTAAAGTTTGCAAATATAATTAGACAATGTCATTCATTTATTATTGCCATTACACACGTTTGTAAAGACTGAGAAATGAAGAGTTTCCCAAACAGGCTTGAGTGGAACTTAGAGAAACAGGGAAAGAGGGAACCAGGAAGAAAAAGAAAGAGAGCATGAGAGATAGAAAGAATGAAAAATAGAGATAGAACAAGAGAAACAAGAGATGCCACATTCCCCAAGGCATAAAACAGCCCACCACCATGAATTGTCAAAGCTATTAAAGACATGCACTTCCTCAGTCAATGTTAAGTTCAGTCAGTGGTTGTTTATGATGATTTAGTGGCCCATTTAGTAAGCTCTATCTTTCACTACCAGCTAGATTTTTCACAATCCTTTTGGGCAGACCTCCAGTCTAAAAATTGCTCCAGCATCACTGGGGCAGATGGAGGATAACAGGCACATAAGAAGCCGGAGGGCTAAGGCTGAAAGCAACATGAACAGTTCAAGGCAGAGAGGATGGGTGAGCCCCAGATCTGAAGACATCTCGAGCGAGGGGAGAAGATGACCAACATTCTGTTATCGGAGGGCAGCTAAATCAGTTTATCAAGGGTGGCGTCATGATTTACAAGGACGCAAATTACCTTAGTGCCCATGTTAGTATTAGTGCTTAGGTCTAACTGAGCCTTTTACCTAGTTCATGTGCTACTGTAGAGATGTTTGGAACCTGTGTCTCACAGGTTCAAATCCTAGTTAGAAAGCTTGATAAGGTAATTCATTAACGACAATGTATCAAAATAGCCCAACTGTAATAAAGAGAAATCCAAAGAAGTCAAAAGCATTGGCACAGTTACCACTAAATTTCACAGTTTTCATACAAAACCATCCAGAACAAACCATTTGGCCCATGCCATGTACACACCTCTCTCGATCATGTCAACAACCTCCTTTGCCTTAAGCTGAAGTTCCTGAAGCAATCCGGTCAGTGTGCAAAATATAATCTTGTGAGTAAATGATTATTTTCAGTGAATATATCTAGCTGCTGAACTTTTAGAATTCCAGCCCTGAGAATGCCATCCTCTTTTTATTGAAAAGAGATTATTATAGAGGGAGTTGTTGGAAATGTTCCCTTTCTGCAGGGTCACCTCATATTTATTGCCTTTTTCCCAAACCCTATTTTAGCTGGTTATACAACTATGTGTACATTACCATTGCTAAACAGAGGTAAAGTACTTATGCTCCTCCTTTCAACATGGTAAAATTGGTATACACTTGATTGGCTTATTTAATTTGCCTATTAGTCCTTAGTGTGTGGCAACAAGTGTACCTAGGACCTGTAAATTAAATGCTACCAATGGACTGCAGTATTACTTGTGTTATTCACTGCATTGGCACTGTAAAACATGTCTCCAGGCCTACTATTGTAAACTGCACATTCCACTTGTCAAAATAACCCCTTTTTAGCAGGCCAAAAATGTCCTTTTAAATATTAATACGCCACCCCTATGTTGGCCTTATTACACATATGTCAGTATGCATGGCATTTAAAAGTGGGACATGTAAAAGTTAAATGTTAAACATGTCCTTACTGTGAAAATGCCCTGAACTGTGCAGGGTTAGCTGTTACATCTAAATGACCTGGGTTACACATTTCATTTTTGGACTAGTTGAAATATTTATCACAAACCCACTAATGAAGTTGAATTTGCAATAAATATTTTGTCAAGGGACTTTTAAAAAGTTACCTTTACCTTCTCTGCATTCCTGAGAAGCGTAATCTGCATTTTCCTTTCCCACATCTGCCAGCCAGTAATTAGCATTTGAATAGGCATGAATGAGGTATGAAATTGCTCCAAGTAGCAAACAGTAGACTGACCAGAATGGGCAGAGATGATCCATCTGTACCTGACAGAATAAGCAGGGTGGGACTGTTAGCTTCCTTTTTTTAATTAACGTGCCAAATCCTACTTCCATATCACATCCTGCTTGACAGGTCTGCTGGGGTTTTTCATATGACTCCACAGTATTCAAAGTGCATGTTTAAATGTTGTGCGCAAGCATTTCTTGTTTATTTCCTCTGTGAAACTAAATTGTCTAAGTTAATAGCCAATGTAAATTATGTGGAAGTGGGTGTTATTTGGGGTGGTTTGAACGCTAATCGTCTGAATGCTTGGTGTGCCTTTTTACGTAAAGCTATGCTATGACACTGTGTGCTGTCTTTGTCGCAAACATCATAAAAGATGTGCCATTTGAGGAGAAGTTAAGTCATGTTGCTGCTGTACTGCAGGAGATAGGTGCTGTGTGGCCTGTTTTATATTAGGGCTTGTTATTGCTAATCTGGTAGGGCTACTTAATATCTTCAATGCACATTGTATTATTGCATTTATTAATGAGTTGGCTTCTGACTCTAATATCCGTTTTACTTTCTGTAATGATTAATTAAATGTTTGAATAAATATGCAGGCTGAAACTGGAAAAAGCCTGTCTGTGCACATTTTTCCTTAATGGCCTTGATTGATTATTTGAGGCTAGCAATCTTCCTTTTCTGCAAACTGACCCTCCTTAATGGTAAATGAGTTGGAGCATCAACAGTGTTTGGTGGAGAAGCAAGGGCAAAGTAATTAATCTGTTTAGTTTAGGAATGCTTAGGGCAAAGATTTATTAGAGGCTAATTAGTAGAGCATTAGACCCTCATGGAGAATCCGGAGGGTTGGTGATCCGAGGACAGGTAAACTGCCCTATGATGAATCGGTCCTGTCTTTAAGTCTGGCAAAGAGGTAACTGGCAGTCCAGTCAGAAAGGTGTATTCGTGAGTATGTGTTCACAGTGATGGTGTGTGTCTAGCACTGCGTTCTTTTCAACAGGGTTTGTTGTTGGTGATTGTGTCCATGTTGTGTTATGATATTGTGTTTTGTGTATTGCTTTTTTGCACGGGGAATGTTATTGGCCATCGTACATGTTAAAATATTGTTGTGATTAATTTGTCTTGACACTACATATTTTATGTGAAGAATTTGAACTTTTGGAGAACTTGCAAGTTAAGTTAAGTGTCTATGGAATTTAAGAAGTGTGGAGCCAAGGTTCAAGTTTTTTAGTTTAAGGATTTCCTTAATAGTCTAGCTATGAATGTCATAATTTGGAAGTGGTATAGCGGTAGTTTATTGTGCACAAACAAACAGGTTAAAGATAAACTATTCCAAGTCCAAGGGTTGGTTGTCTCTAGTCAAAACCTATCTTGATGTGTATTCGTGTAGTGCCTTGAAGCACTACTGCTTTTGTGGTGAGTTAGAATTCCGCCCTGTTTCCCCGTACAAAGTCATAGGTGTTATTGTTTTTTTTAATTAATTATTATTTGAAGATATTGTGTTGTGGTTCTATTGTTTTTTATTGAGTGGAGTATTGTCAAGATTGTTTGAATTTACAATGTGTGTGGTTTTCTGTTTTCACTAGCAGAAGCATAATCCTCACCCCCAGTCAGATGCCCACCCTATGAGACAGCTTAAGGAGTGGCACATGGCTATGGAAAATGATAAGAAGCCCAAATTTCCAGGGAATGGTACTTTTGATTGAAAGAAAATTGCTTACTTGAGACAAAGTTTGTTTGATACAACTCCACAACCAAGACCTGTACAGTTTGAAGCACTGAATGAATGGGATACCAGAGCCAATATGAAAGCACATCAAAAAATATTGAAGCATCAGGTTGGTAAAGCTGTTCATGACCAGAAGCCATTTCATGTTTTCCCTGATTGCTATTGCAGGCATATTATTACCTTGATACATAGGTGGTTCAAGAACAGCAGGAGATATTCAACGAGTCTGCTCTACATGGACTTCACACAAGCAATACTCATATTCTCCAATGTCTACAGTGCACTAATAAGTATCCCTTGCCAGGTCTCACAATGCTTCAATAATGCACATCTCAATTTCTACATTTACAGGCATACTTGCCCACACAAACACGAATACACACACATATATGCAAACATGTATATGCAAATGCTGAGATACTGACACACACACACACTGTATAACACATACACACATCCATGCATTAAGGCAAAAGTGCACACAAAGACAGACGCACACACCCTACAATATAGGTACAAGTAGAAGGACACACATGCATAAAGAAATTCAGACACACATGTACATAGAAACACATAGGTACAAACCAGTGGCAAAGCTAGCCCTTTGGCTGACTGTGATGGTCCCTGTGTTTGCTGCCCTGCGGCGGTCGCATTGAAGAGAGGGGGCGTGCTGGTGATTGCTGCCCTGAGACGGTAGGTAAGAGCAGGGGGAGGCCGCAGTCCCCAAAACTTGTGCTCCCCGGGCTGAACACCCCTCCCTTGCTACACCAGTGGTACAAACACTAGTAGACATGTGCAAAGGCACTCACACAACTGGGCCCAAACATGCAATTACTGATATACCTCTGCAGGCACATGAATCTTTATAATTAATCCCTCCTACCAAAATGTAAATCTCTCTTTTGCTTAGACATGGTTTGTCCCACTGCCACTCTGCTACTCTTAACTATCACAACATATGTTATTCTTGATACCCTCTACAGTGTTCTCCACCATCCTCTAAGGCAGTGATACTCAAAGTACAGCCTGGGGGCTGCGTGCTGCCCTCCTGACCTTTACATGCGGCCCGCTGGGCAGCAGCAGCACTGGGCTGCCATTTACTAGACTCATCACTAACATGAAAAAAAGTTAAATATACAGCAAACACTTATTTAAAGGTTAATTGCAGTTAGGGAAAGGAAGTAACTAGGCCCTTAACTTTGGGAACACCTACATTTGTAAACTAGATATGCATGCTTTGCTTCCCCTACACTCACTTTACAACCCCCACTGGCATCAGTGCGGCCCTCAGTCACACCATAGACCAAACTTTGCGGCCCCCGGTAAAATGTTTGTGAGTACCCACGCTCTAAGGGTAAATCACTGCAGGGCTAAAAATGCGTTAACACTTGTTGGACCCGGCCTCGTGGCGTGGTCCTTAACCCCCCTGGACTGTGGCCGTTCCCCGCCCCGGCCTTCACGGGCCACCCGTCTGAACTGCTCCAAGGCCCTTCACCTGGAACTGCACGTGGTCGCATGCTCCTCATGGCTCCGCCATCTTGTTGGCATCTACGTCACCCCGTACACCAGCCGGCGCGACCCCGCTCAACCCGGCCTCGACCCCAGCGAAGCCCCGACCTCGAGGCACCACGGACTGGCCAGGGGGTGCCGCAGGAACCATTCATCGCCCCCGGCGGAGGACGGTATCGTTGGGACCCCCAACTGTCCTCCCCTCTCGAGGTGTGATCGCCCTGCAAACTCCCATGGGCCTGGCGCCTCTCCTGCTGGGCGTCTGGCCACCTCCACCCGGCCACTCCGCCCCCTTGGGCGCAAGGGTCCGGACATCAAAGGGCTCCAGACCTATATCTGGGGCGACCCCACCACAGCTCGGCAGTTGTATCCCGGAGTCGAGAGCCCTGCTGATCGAATCGCGGCTGACCCTACGGAGAAGAACTCTTGTCGGAACCATCACGAGCCCTGCTGACTGCGTCGCGGCTCCCTCTTGTGAACCTTTCCTGAACCACCTGGAACATCGGAGCCCTGCAGACGCCGTCGCGGCCCCACCTCGCTGAGACCTTCCTCGGAGCCCTGCTGACGACGTCGCGGCTCGAGCTGAGCAGAAACCATCTTGAGAGCCCTGCTGATTGAATCGCGGCTCTCCACGAACTGTACGCCAGAGCCCTGCTGACGCCGTCGCGGCTCGACCCCTCCGAGATCGGAGGTCCTCCAGCTTGAGGATAAGAACTGGGCCCCAGGTACCCTCGTACCACATTCCTGCCAAAGACTGTCCCGCTACCCCTACCCTTCCAAAGAGACATTGAGACTTTTGGTGGATCCCTCGATCCCTTCGTGTAAATATTGAACTCGTAACCTTTTATTGATGATAAAGAATTGCTTGTCTTGAGACAACCTCCTTGAGTCCGGTGTGGTGGTGTTACTGTGCTAGTACGTGATAGGAGAAGGATCTCTCAGGAGACTTCTCGGCAGCGCTCGGCTACTTCGTGCAGTGCGAGGGCCCCCCTTGGTGGTCTCACCAACTCCTCGGGGTCCGCCTTCCAACATTTGGTGGCCAGCGACGGGATCCGAGCCGAACGCAGTACGTACCAGCCAGTACCCACTAGCTACCCATCCAAACGAATAGCATCATGAGCAGCCAGGAAAACAACGCGACAATGGAGTTCCAGCCCGAACGGCTGGAAGAATATACGCACAAAGAATTAAAACAGTTCTGCAGAGACAAAGGCATTGCAACCACCAGCCTCGGTACCAAGGAAGAGATGCAGAAAGCTCTGAGGACATGGCTGGAGGCCGGGGCAGGCCCCTCCCAGGAAGAAGGGCCCTTGCCCCTGACGGAGACCACAGCAACCGCACTGACCCCGGCAACCGGAGGACGAAAGAGCCTAGAAACCGGCCTCTCCGAAGAAGAAATACGAGAGCGGGAAAAGGTCCGGAGCCACGAGCTAGAGCTCGCCCGACTGCGACTGGACGGCGAACTCCAGCTGGCAGAAAAGAAACTGGCCCTCGAGCAGCTACGCCTTCAAGAAGAGATAGAAGAGAAGAGACGACACCGGGAGTTGGAGGAAAAGAAGCTCACCCTTGAGCACGAGCGCAGCCTCAAGGAGCTCGAGATCAAGGCCAAGAACGGAGGGACCAACACCCCCAGTACGAGAGACACTCTACCGCCTGCCGAGGCCAAAGTACATATCCCGAAGGAGGTCGTCAAGGAGTATTACAAGAATGACGATATCCAACAGTGGTTCAAGGCCTATGAGGTGGCCATGACCTCCCATCGAGTGCCCCGAAAAGACTGGGGCGCAGGCCTGTGGGGGCGATTCCTGAGTGAAGGGCGGGACACGCTGCTCCAGCTACCGGAGGAAGTGATGACCTCCTACGATCACATGAAGGAGGCCCTGCTCACCCGCTACGGGCTAACAGCGGAAATGTACCGCCAGCGGTTCCGAGACTGCAAGAAAATCCCGGGTACCACATGGGTGGAATATGTGGACTTTTTTAGTCGGGCCCTAGAAGGGTGGATCAAAGGCAGCAAAGTAACCACCTACGGGCAACTGGTCGACCTCATCGTGTGGGAACATCTTTCCAACAATTGCTTCGTGGAGCTGAGACAGCACCTCCTCGACAGCAAAATGACCGACCCGCGGAAACTGGCCGTCGAGGCCGATCGATGGGTCAACTCCCGGGTCCCCCGGAGCTCAATGGGGGAGTACCAGAGGAACCCCAACGGACCCCCACGCCAGCGCGGTGGGGGGGGAGGGCCGAACAGGAACCGAGACCCTCCCGCTGGGGCCCCCAGGAGCCCCCCTCGAGGGCCACCGCAGCCACATCTCTCCCCGAGCCTAGCACGAAGGGTGGGCCCGGCCCGACCCGGACCACGGCCACCAGTGACCTGCTATGGCTGCCAACAAACCGGACACTTTGCCAGCGACCCGGCCTGCCCTCTGAACCGAAGAAACGGGGCCGGCGGGCCCCCGCCCCGGCAGCTGACAGCCGCCGCCTTGGGGGGAGGAGAAGAGGAAGAAGAGGCCCTCGACCGAGAAAACACTGAGTGGGAGCCGGCAGCCATGTCCCTGGTCTGCCTGGGTAGCCGGGAGATGGTACCCTGCACCCCCATCCCAACCAACACCCAGAAGTACCGGCAGCAGGTCACGGTCAACGGACAACGGGCCGAAGCCCTTCGCGACACCGGCGCCAGTATCACCGCTGTCCGCTGCCACCTGGTGACCCCTGAACAGATTCTACCGAATGTGCTGTGCCCTGTCCGGACGGCCGACAACAGTGAAAGCCTATGCCAGATGGCCCTGGTCCCCTTCGAGTGGGGAGGGGTGACGGGCCTGCTGAAGGTGACAGTGCGCGACGACGCCCCGGTCGACTGCCTCCTGGGGAACGACTTGGAGAGTTCCCCCTGGGCTCAAGTAGAACGACGAGAGCACCTCCGAATGTTGGGACTGGCTGATTGGGCCTGCGCCATCACCCGGTCCATGACCGCCCAGGCCCCCCGCTCATCCTCGACCTCCGGGACCGCCCGACCCGAGGGGCTCACACCCCCTCCCGCCAGCAGCGAGGAGGAGGCGGACACCGACCCTGGGTCCAGCGAATCCTCCCCCGAAGAGATGACTTCTCCGAGCGCCCTACCAGAGCTGACGCAATGGCAACACGAAGGGGGCCCCACCCGAGAGCAGTTCCAGCAAGAGCAACAGTCCTGTCCCTCTCTCGAAGGGGTCCGGCAGCAGGCGACCGCGCAAGCCAACGGTGACCAGACCGGCACCCACTGGATCTACTGGGCCGAGGGCCTGTTGTACAGTGAACAGAAAGTAGCAGAACTCGGGGCCAGCCGCGTGTTGGTGGTCCCCCTCCGCTTCCGGGAGTTTCTTCTCAACCTGGCCCATGATGTGCCCCTCGCCGGACACTTGGGGCAAGACAAAACGTACAGTCGTCTGGTGACCCACTTCTACTGGCCCCGGATGCGGAGAGATGTGGACAACCACTGCCGGTCCTGCCAGACCTGCCAAGCCAGCGGAAAGACGGGGGGTCAGGTCAAGGCCCCCCTCCAGCCCTTTCCCGCCGTCAGCACCCCGTTTGAACGGGTCGGAATCGACATTGTGGGACCCCTGGACCCCCAAACCGCCCTGGGCCACCGCTTCATCCTGGTCCTCGTGGACCACGCCACCAGGTACCCGGAGGCGGTCCCGCTCAGAACCATAACGGCCCCTGTGGTAGGCCGGGCCTTGATGGGGATCTTCTCCCGAGTGGGATTCCCCAGCGAAGTGGTGAGCGACCGCGGCACGAACTTTATCTCCAGGTACATGCGGTCCCTGTGGCAACAGTGCGGGGTCACATACAAGTTCACGACCCCATATCACCCTCAGGGGAACGGACTGGTTGAGCGATTCAACCGAACATTGAAAGGGATGATCCAGGGCCTGGAAGAACCACTCAGGCGGAAATGGGATGTCCTGCTGCCCTGCCTCCTGTTCGCCTATCGGGAGGTCCCGCAGAAGTCCCTGGGGTTCAGCCCGTTTGAACTATTGTATGGACACCCGGTCCGCGGACCGCTCAGTCTGGTCAAGGAGGGCTGGGAGATGAAGCCCCGAGGCGCCCCTCCTGACGTCTACCGATACCTCCTGACCCTCCGAAACCAGACCCGCAAGTTCCGAGCCCTCGCCGAAGCCAACCTCGAGGCCAGCCAGGAGGACATGAAGCGGTGGTACGATCGCAACACTTCTACTGTAGAATTCGAGCCAGGTCAGAAAGTATGGGTCATGGCCCCGGTCGAACCCGGCGCCCTCCAGGACAAGTGGACCGGGCCCTTCAAGGTGGTGGAGAAGAAAAGTCCCGTCACCTACTTGGTCGATCTGGAGTCCCCCCGGAACCCCCTCCGGGTCCTACATGCTAACAGGCTAAAACCCCACTTCGCCCGGACCGAACTGAGCCTGCTGCTGGCGACCGACGAGGGGGGCGAGGACGACTCCGAGCCCCTGCCCGACCTCTTGCAATCTGACATTCACGATGGATCGATCGAAGGGGTCCAACTCGCCTCGTCCCTGACCCCGGAACAGCGCAACGACTGCCAGCGATTACTGCGGGACTACGCAGCCCTCTTCTCTCTCACCCCGGGGGTGACCCACTGGTGCGTCCACGACGTCGACACCGGGGAGAACCCCCCCATACGACACAGAGCCTACCGGGTGCCTGACCGAGTGCGGGCCTGCATCCAGGCCGAAGTAGCGAAGATGCTGGCCCTGGGGGTCATCGAGCCTTCCGACAGCCCGTGGGCCAGCCCTGTCGTCCTGGTGCCCAAGGCCGCAGCTCCCGGCCACCCCCCGGAGTTGCGATTCTGCGTGGACTACCGAGCCCTGAATGTAGTAACCAAGACGGACGCACACCCGATACCCCGGGCCGACGAACTCATCGACCGCCTAGGGGCCGCTCGCTACCTGAGCACGCTGGACCTCACCGCCGGGTACTGGCAAATCCAGCTCACCCCCGGCGCCCAAGAAAGATCCGCCTTTTCGACTCCGGATGGGCATTACCACTTTCGGGTGATGCCCTTCGGAATGAAGAACGCCCCGGCCACCTTCCAGCGACTGGTGAACAAAGTTTTGGCCGGGCTTGAGGCCTTCAGCGCGGCCTACTTAGATGACATTGCCGTGTACAGCAACCACTGGGCCGAGCACCTCCTCCACCTAAAGGCCGTCCTGGCCGCCCTCCAGCGGGCCGGGCTCACAATCAAGGCCAGCAAATGCCAAATCGGCCACGGATCCGTGACCTACCTGGGCCATCAAGTGGGGAGCGGGCAGGTGGCCCCCCTCCAAGCAAAGATAGATGCCATCCAGACCTGGGAACCCCCCACTACCCAGACCGCTGTCCGGGCCTTCCTGGGCCTCACCGGATACTACCGACGGTTTATCCGGGACTATGGGAGCATTGTCGGCCCCCTCACAGAGTTAACGTCCAAAAAGCAGCCCAAGAAGGTACACTGGACACCCCGCTGCCAAACAGCCTTCGACACCCTCAAAACGGCCATGTGTACTGCTCCGGTGCTGCAGGCCCCGGACTACCAGAAGGAGTTCGTGGTACAGACGGACGCCTCCGAGTATGGGATCGGGGCCGTTCTCTCCCAAACTGACGAAAAGGGGCTCGACCGACCAGTGGCCTTCATCAGCCGGCGACTACTGCCCCGGGAGCAACGCTGGAGCACTATTGAGCGCGAGGCCTTCGCTGTGGTGTGGGCCCTCAAGAAGCTCCGGCCCTACCTCTTTGGCGCCCACTTCCGGGTCCAGACCGACCACCGGCCCTTGCAATGGTTAATGCGAATGCGGGGCGAGAACCCCAAACTGCTGCGATGGTCCATCTCGCTACAAGGGATGGACTTTGACGTCGAACACCGGCCCGGCAATGACCACGCCAACGCCGACGGCCTGTCCCGCTTCTTCCGCCTTGACGAGGAGAATCCCCAAGGAGATGGGTGACTCTCCATGCCTTCGGCTGGGGGGGACGCCTGTTGGACCCGGCCTCGTGGCGTGGTCCTTAACCCCCCTGGACTGTGGCCGTTCCCCGCCCCGGCCTTCACGGGCCACCCGTCTGAACTGCTCCAAGGCCCTTCACCTGGAACTGCACGTGGTCGCATGCTCCTCATGGCTCCGCCATCTTGTTGGCATCTACGTCACCCCATACACCAGCCGGCGCGACCCCGCTCAACCCGGCCTCGACCCCAGCGAAGCCCCGACCTCGAGGCACCACGGACTGGCCAGGGGGTGCCGCAGGAACCATTCATCGCCCCCGGCGGAGGACGGTATCGTTGGGACCCCCAACTGTCCTCCCCTCTCGAGGTGTGATCGCCCTGCAAACTCCCATGGGCCTGGCGCCTCTCCTGCTGGGCGTCTGGCCACCTCCACCCGGCCACTCCGCCCCCTTGGGCGCAAGGGTCCGGACATCAAAGGGCTCCAGACCTATATCTGGGGCGACCCCACCACAGCTCGGCAGTTGTATCCCGGAGTCGAGAGCCCTGCTGATCGAATCGCGGCTGACCCTACGGAGAAGAACTCTTGTCGGAACCATCACGAGCCCTGCTGACTGCGTCGCGGCTCCCTCTTGTGAACCTTTCCTGAACCACCTGGAACATCGGAGCCCTGCAGACGCCGTCG
Source organism: Triturus cristatus (assembly GCF_964204655.1). Lineage (NCBI taxonomy): Eukaryota > Metazoa > Chordata > Amphibia > Caudata > Salamandridae > Triturus > Triturus cristatus. The sequence continues at coordinate 651,030,392 of NC_140590.1, forward strand.
CGGCCCCACCTCGCTGAGACCTTCCTCGGAGCCCTGCTGACGACGTCGCGGCTCGAGCTGAGCAGAAACCATCTTGAGAGCCCTGCTGATTGAATCGCGGCTCTCCACGAACTGTACGCCAGAGCCCTGCTGACGCCGTCGCGGCTCGACCCCTCCGAGATCGGAGGTCCTCCAGCTTGAGGATAAGAACTGGGCCCCAGGTACCCTCGTACCACATTCCTGCCAAAGACTGTCCCGCTACCCCTACCCTTCCAAAGAGACATTGAGACTTTTGGTGGATCCCTCGATCCCTTCGTGTAAATATTGAACTCGTAACCTTTTATTGATGATAAAGAATTGCTTGTCTTGAGACAACCTCCTTGAGTCCGGTGTGGTGGTGTTACTGTGCTAGTACGTGATAGGAGAAGGATCTCTCAGGAGACTTCTCGGCAGCGCTCGGCTACTTCGTGCAGTGCGAGGGCCCCCCTTGGTGGTCTCACCGACTCCTCGGGGTCCGCCTTCCAACAACACTTTAGAGTCCATTGAGGGTATTGTTATTTGATTGTGTTTCATCCTGCCAGCAACGTTTTAACATTTTAATAATCTGTCATAATACTGTGGATTGGTGTGCTAACAGTATATTTACAGAAGAAAAATGAACTTTTGCTTTTTTTCACCACAACAGCTACCCAAGGATAACATTCATCTAATATCTGTGAAGAAGTTAATATAGACTCTTGCAGTTTTCATCCAAAAACTCTCACATTCAGATGTTGAAAAATCATTTGTTTTTTTATTCATAAAAAATGCCGGCCACTGCCTTTAGACGTATAGCTAGACCTATTTGTTGCTGTTCTATAGGAACGTCTTACCTTGGTGCATAAGTGTCAGTGCCTCACGTGGAGAGGTTTTGGGTTTAATTTTGAATGGTAAGAACGTATTATTGTAGGAACACATTTATTTCACTCTAGAATGTCATAAAGTTGGGATGAATGAGTGACTGTACAACACAAACATATTCCTTTAGTACTTTCTTTTCTCAATTTGACAGTTTTATTTAGTAATGACAGCACTTACATTTGCTTTTTCCAAATTTGTCTCAGGGTACAATGGTCCACACTCAATAACCACCATTTCTTGTTTGATGCTCTTGGACCAGAGATGAAAATTACAAACAGTGAACTTTGCAAATGCCCGGTTTATGCTGAGAATACTATCCCATCGCATTAAATCCATTTGATGCCCCTCGGATCAGTTCCCATATTTGCTGCTCCTCACTTTTCCTAAGGTACTCTGTACAAATTCTCCACGTAGTATACATGCTATCGTACTGCCACTTACTGGCACAAGTCAGCTCAAACCATATGACTGATCCCAGTACTCTATCCTTCTTCATGTATTGTACAAGCATCTATGTGGCATGTGGTATATTATATTTAATTTCACTCTGACATTGTTGCAGAATAGGTCCTGGCACCAAAAGAAAATTGGCCCTCATTAGTGAATTAGAAAGCTAAAAAAGTGGCCCACATTTGCAAATCGGTGTAGTTTTCAACTTGTACAGACATGCTGACTAGATGTTTTGTGAGGTAGGGGACACTGCATGCATTTGTGCTTGCTGTAAGCAATGTTTGTGGTAACATCAGGGAAATCAACAGTAAAAACCGGCCCACAAAACCATGAAATTGGCCCACAAAGAGCCATGCAACCAGCCCACACACTGACCTGTCAGACCAACGCTTCAGGTACTACCTGGTTGCCCTATAGGCCAGTCTGACTCTCACTGCATTATTTATTTAGTGCATAAGGCCTACATAGTACAAGCTGGCATAATCACAGCTACACTTACATGCAGCAACTTCATATGCTAGCTCCTCTGTAAAGGACACCCTCCTCTTGTTTCAGATGCTTCGCCAACAGCGAATGATTGTCACGCGTACTTACGCCATCTTCATTTGCTACTTTGCGGTACTATTGTGAACAGAACCTTTACTCGCTCTGCCTTACATAGTTTATAGGTTTCTTCCAAGTAGAATACAGGTTTCATTGGTCTTTTATAGGGCCACAGGGATGTCCCGGTCTAAGCATATTTTCCCTCGTGTCCTATACTTGACAATTACTTCAGGGCAGCTCCCCCCGACTTTGCATCAATCATTCTCTGCGTTCAGCATTCCAATTTCAAGTTCACTCTTCTACATTCCTTTATACAATGGAATAAAAATGTTGCGAAGATTAACTTCTTATCTTTCAGTTGCATATTTCTGTATCTGGCTGTTCAATATTTGCCCATACTGTATTACCATGTGTAAAAATGGCCATGAATCAATAGTACCCAAAAATATGTCACATTATGCATTATGCCATTAAATGTTCCTTTTCCTGCCACATAATTTAGTTAACCAAGCGGCATAATTTGGTGCTCCCCTGCCACATATATCCAGCGCCCTGGGTATAATTCATCGGTTGCGGTGCTTTATTAAAGCTCTCGTACTCATTAAGAAGAGTCCTTTGAATATGGCGGAGACGATGATTATGCAGTACTGCGCATGTCAGGGGCCAGGGGCCGGTCAGTGTGTGGAGTCATATTCCTGAGCACGGTGTCATGCGCTTATCTCTGGTCACACAAACCCTTCTCAGCAACTGTATCGCTTGCTCAATAAAGAGCAACTTTTAAAAACATATAATGAGGCTTAAAAACGCAGTAAGGAGGGAGGAAGGAAAGAACATCTCTACGCCCCTTCTCCCCCTCAAACAACAGTTTCGGTAAACAGGATAAACAGGAAATCAGATAAAGAGATGACGGCACACACACACATCCTCGCCGCCAGAAGCTCAGATCATTTTTTTTCCTTCCCTTTTTGCTCGGTTTTTATCTCTGAGAAAGATAATGAAAGAGGAGGCTTGAAACCGCGTGGCCATTGATGTTCGGAAATACACAACCGCCAGATCTGAGGAACTATGATGCGCACATCAAAGAGAAATGCCTTTCATTCCAACAAAATTATCCCGCCGCTGTCGTGGGGCCGGTGGGCCCATTTGTGGACGCGGGGGGCAAATAGATGCGAAGGAATCTTCCCATTTTACTGCGAACCAAGTGAAACTGCCTCCTGTTCTGCAGGATTAAGCAGCAGTGTGCCTAACCCTGTTAGGGGAAATCTGTAGAAATGAGCGCTGTTGCTTCCAGACACAGCCGAACGCTAAACGACGCCATCAAAACATATGTCTGTGGCGAATGGCAATGGCGCTGATTATTTGTGGAGCGCGCAGATTGCCTGCAATTCTAGGCCCTGAAGCGAATTGGATTGCACGTGCATAGTGCTCGGCTGGATCACAGATGGATGCAGTGAGAAGTGTACCTACCTGAGCCTGCTTCGCCAGCGACACTCAAACTCACATTCAATGGAAGAGGTCACAAGAAGGCCGGAACAAAATGAGGCACCCTATTGTGGATGCGCCACCTTCCCGCCATTTGAGTCATCTCTAGGTGGAAGCTTACCAGACAGCACACCTGTCTGGTTTGCTAAGGGCAACCTGGCATTCGGAAAACTTCTCTGCGAATGCATTCAGTCCATTGCCTACCCATTGGCTTTGTGGGTTGTAACTCACATCTGCTTTCTTTCTATTTGCTGGCTTTACTTGTTTTAGGCTGTCCAGCTTGAGTTGTCACTTCCCTTGCCCAAACCCTGTTTACTGTATTCTTCCACCAGTACTGAATTTCTGTAAACAGTCTTATACATCTTATTCTTATCTTGTCACATTTGCTGTGCATTCATAGACAGAGATCAAATGTCAGGGTCTGTCTTCAAGGGAGCTTACCCTGTACTTTTCTTTTTCTGACTTCATATTGAGAGGATTTATGTGGCTGCTCCAGGTATGCTGTGGGGTGTTATTTTTCTACCTAGCACAAAATAAAATTTAAATGCCTGTAAATGAACAGTGCTGATATTTCATAATATGGAAAGCACAAATATACCACATTTTTGGGGTATTCTGAAGTGTGATGAAAACAAATATTTTAATACGATCAAAACAAATCAATACACTAGGTGATGACATTTCCACACATTATAGTTTGTGCACTGTATACTTTTGTCAGTAACACTGTATGTCTGTGCAAATGTAATTGTAATTTCAATTGAAGATGTGTTGTCTGTAATGGAAGTGTGCTACCACACCTTGCATACTCCACTTTACCACACTTCACTCTACTCTGCACCACTCCATGACACTGCACTGTGCTTTGCTCCACTCCACCTACACCACTCCTCCATACCCACTCCACACTGCGTCACTGCAATATACTCTGCACCATTCCACATTATGCCACTCCACTCCATACTGCTGTACTGAACTCTGCTCCTCACCAGTCCACTCTATGCCACTTCACTTGATGCCTCTCTACTCTATGTTATGTTATGTTATATAATTTTCTAACGCGCACAGCTACTCCAAGGAGTGTCCTGGCACGAGCACAGAGGGACTAAGAAGCTCGGCAGCACTAAACAAAGAGGTACATTTTAAACAATTTTTTAAAAGCCACAGGATCTTTAATGTTGTGAAGCGCAAACGGAAGGGCATTCCATGCCAACGCACTCTACCCCACACTAATCTACCATGCACCACTGCACTCTTCGCCACTGCACTCTGCAGCACTCTACACCACCTCACTCTAATCTGAAACAATCTACTCTGCGCCACTCTATTCCACTCTGCGCCATTCCACTGTATGTTACTCCACTCTATGCCACTGCAATCTACCCTGCACCACTCCACTCTACTCTACCCGACTGCACTCTATACCACTCTATTATATCTCACTGCACTCTGCGCTAATGCACTCTACACTACTTTACTCAAAACCATCACACTCTAATCTACTCTGCACCACTCCACTGTACGCTGCTATACTGCACTTTGCAACACTCTACACTACACCACTGCACTCTGTTACTCTACTCTAATGTTAATGTTAGATTATATTTATAGAGCGCCAATCACCAAAGGTCTCTAGGTGCTAGTAGCGTGGACCGGAGTCCCCTGCTCCCAAGTGTAGTCAGTGCACTGTAGGTGGATTTAACCAAATGCCTCAGTAAACAGGATGGTTTTGAGTTTTTTCCTAAACAGAAGTAGCATGGGTTCCCTACGCATATTGTCCGGAAGCTTGTTCCAGATCTGGGGGATCACGACTGAGAAAGCCGTCCCCCCAAAGTAGTTCTGTTAAAAGCGCGGGCAGGCCAGCAGGCTGGCCTCAGATAACTGGAGGTGGCATCCAGGCACATAGGGCTTCAGGCGATCTTTGATGTATTTGGGCGCTACTCCATGTTTAGATTTATGCGCAATGCACAGATCCTTGAACCTGACCCTCTGCTTGATAGGGAGCCAGTGTAGCTGTTTTAGCAGGGGGGTAGCATGTGTTCTTCTTGGTAGTTTAAAGATCAGCCTTGCTGCATCATTTAAAACCACCTGAAGTTTCCCCAGGAGTTTGTCAGGGAGCCCTGTGTATACTGCGTTACCTTAGTCCAATCGTGACAGTATTAGGGCCGTCACGATGGTGCGCATGGTAGACAATGACAGCAGGGTACCGAGCTTTCGGAGTTGCCGCAGCAGACCTGTGCAACTCCCCACTACCGCTGACACCTGATTGTTTAAAGTTAGTTTGGTGTCTAGTTTGATGCCAAGGCTCTTTACAAATGGTTCTGGTGTCGGGGTGATACTGAGCTCTTGGGGCCAGAAAAGGTTTGACCAGGGTGAGGCCTCTGTGCTTAGAGCCCGCACCTCTGTCTTATCCGGGTTTACTTTCAGTGAATTAGATGTCATCCAGTTCATGGTGAGCCGGAGGATGTTCTGGACGTTGAGCTGTGCTTGGGGACAGTTATTAACTCGGACAATTAGCTGGGTATCGTCAGCATAGTTGAACACCTGGCAGTCTAATTTTGCCAGTGCTTCAACCAGCAGCTGGAGATAAATATTGAATAGCAAGGGGGACAGCGCGGAGTCTTGTGGGACCCCCAACATAGGACACCCTGCCTGGACCTACATTCCCCTAGTTGGACTTTTTGAGACCGATTTTCCAGGAAGGAGGTAATCCACTGAAGAACCGTCCTGGTAACTCCCAGCCGTTGTTCACGGGCCAGCAACTGCGCATGGTCCACTGTGTCAAACGCTGCTGAGAGATCCAATAGGATCAGTGCCGAGGGAATCTTCTTGTCAGCTGCTAGCCTCAATTCATCCAGCACTGAGAGCATCACCAGCTCAGTGCTGTTGTGGGCCCTGAATCCTGCTTGTTGTGTGCGTAGCAGCTGATGTTCTTCCAAGAAGGTCGAGAGAGTTTTGAGCACATGTTTTTTAAATTGTTCAGGTCTGCACCAGTGTTTTCGGCAGTGGGATCACCGTAGCTTCTTTGAATTTTTGAGGTACCTTTCCGGTGGTCAAAGAGAGATTTATTAGGGACAGTGCTTCTGCCTCTACTGCCAAAACGACCATTTTAAACAGCAGAGGTGGGCAGGAATCTTCTGGAGACCCGGATTTGACTTTGGCCACAATATGGGCTAGGCCATTTGAATCGAGTGCCGGGAAGGTTGAGAGAGAGGTATCTAGGAACTCTAGTGAGTCCACCACTGATAGGGGACAGGGGTAATGCAGGTACTGCCTATTTCAGTGATAATGTTTTTAACCTTAGCTAGGAAGAAGTCCTGTACCTTTTCACAGTCCGCTTGATTAGCGACCGTCCTTTGTTCTTTTGTGCGACTCAATTCCTTGAATATGTTGAAGGTCTCTCTCTGGACATTTGTAGCTTCCCTAATCCTCCCTTCATAGTACAGTGATTTAGATCTAATGATTGATTTTTTGTAAAGAGCTAGTGATGCTTTATTCTTTTCCTGGGATTCTAGGTCATATGATTTCTGCCAGTGCCTCTCGCATTGACGAAGAACCTGTTTTTACCCTCTGAGTTCTTACGTGTACCAGGGGGCACCCTTCATACTGTTTGTTACCCTTTCCCTTTGCATAGGGGCCACCAAATCGAAGGCTGCCCTTGCCAGTAAGTGAGGTTTTCGTATGCCAGGTCCGGATCCCCGGTCGGTAATCCTGTGTGTAGTGTCTTGTTTAGTGCTTCCCTCAGCTTGACGTCCTCTATCTTGCACCAATTCTGTGCCGCCCTCCAGATTGGGGGAAGGTGTATCGGGCGGCTATCCACTGGGAGTTGAAGGCTGATCAGATAGTGATCTGACCAGCTATATGGTTTGCAATCAGTGTGTATCTTGGCTGAGGACGTGGTCCAGATAAGGTCTAGGGTTTGAACCTTCTCGTGGGTGGGGGACTCCACAATTTGCTGCATCCCCAGTCATGGTCTCTCCGAACCGACTAGATACATGATCCCTGGGTAGTAGATCCCACCATTGCATTCTATGTCACTTTACTCTATGCCATTGCACTCTACACCAATGCACTCTACGCCACTCTTCTCTACTCCACTGCACTGCACTCTATGATACTCTATGCTGCAACACTGCACTCTCTGTCACTGAACTCTATACCACTCTACTCTGTCACTGCACTCTATGCCACTGCATTCTACACCATTGTACTCTATGCTACTATAGTCTATGCTACTACATTCTACGCCAATCCACTGTATGATACTCTAATCTATTGTGCACCACTGCACTCTATGACACTGCACTCTACTCCACTTCACTCTACTCTCTCAGCTCTACTCTGCACCACACTACCCTGCTCTACTATACACCACTACACTCTACACCACTCTACTCTATGCCACTGCACTCTATGTCACTCTACTCTACACATCTGTACTCTACCATGCACCACTCTACTCTACCCTGCACTACTTCAATCTATTGTGAAACAATCTACTCTACGTCACTGCACTCTATGCCACTCCACTCTATGCCATCACACTCCACGCCACTTCAATCTACTCTGCACCACTCTACTCTACATCACTGCACTCTACACCAATGGACTCTTTACTTCTGTACTAAATTCATGCACTCTGCCACCAATCTACCCTGCACTACTGTATTCTTCACCTTAGTCCACTCAGCAACACTCCACTCTACGACATTCCACTCTACAATGCTCCACTCTATGGCACTCTACTCCATTAAACTCTACTCCACTCTACTCCACTCTATGCCACTACACTCTATAACACTCTAGTCCACTCTATGCCACTCTATGGCACTACTCCACTCTATGCACTCCCTCTCTACCACTTCATGCCACTATACTCCACTTTATTCCTTGACACAATACTCCACTCTACTCCATTCCTTCCCTCTATATCACTCCACTCTACACCACTCCATTCTATGTCCTTCCATTCTGACTCTCTATGCCACTTCACTCTACTCTACTCCATTCGACTCTAGAACTCTCTACGCCATTCCACTCTCCTACACTACTCCATTCTATGCTACTCCACTCTACATCAATCTACTCTACTCTCTACAACACTCTACTCCACTCTGCGCAACACCCTCTACACCACTCTACTCTGCTCTACACCACTCCCTGACAGTCTGTGCGACTCCACTTTACTCCACTTTGACTCTCTACTCCATGCCACTCAGCTGCACTCCACTCTACGCCCTTCCACTCTATCACACTCTACTTCCTCCATGACACTTTACAACCCTCTACACCACTCCACGACACTCCACGCCACACCACTCAACTCTACTCCAGTTTACAACACTCTACTCCACTCTACTTTACCCCACTTACTTTTAGAAGTGTGGAACAACAGCCACGCTGGTGTACAACATGTTTAAAACATATTGACATGAAATGTAAAGGGTTCACCCTGTGTCCCTCAGAACTTGGGCGTTTATGAAATGAACTACACATGCTTCTTTCGGGAAAACCAATTACTTAGTGTTCCATAATGAATATGTATCAAGAAACACACCAAGAGAATTATTATTTGATTTACAAGAATAGTGTCTTATTCTTTTTTCTTTTTTGTATATGCAAGGATGCCATATAGACATATTTTTCATTGAAAATATAAATGCGTAACTTAATGGTGAATACGTGATCAAGAAGTGACAAAGTGAAAAAGTGAATACCATATATACAGTGTAAAGATTATAAAACAATATGTGCAATGTATGAATCAGTTAACATCCGTCCCTATACAAAATAATCTCAAAACCCCTAAACAGAGTCCTTTTTCTACTTTAGGGCGAGGAGAGCATCGGGCATAGATTGTGATGAGGTGTCAACGTTTCGACCCAGGAACATGCGTTACTAGACCAACGTCACATCTGGTCTTCTTAAGGATAGAATAGTAGGACAGCCAATTGTGGTGGTGTTGAATTCCACGCGATGAGCTTGATAGCAATAGATAAGATCCACCGTCAGGGTGGATTCTTTGGCTGGAGTGGAGCTGGTGCATATATGGAGTATTCGCAATGTACCAGCTACAGCGCGTTTAGAAGGGAACTGGATTCCGTGGGCCAAAGTGTAATCAGCAGCGAAAGCTAAGTATGAATTTCTTTTTAATTATTTTTCCCCACGCTGCCCTCCAAGTCGGATTGGCAGCAGCCGCTGCTGGTCTGCTGGCCTTTGCAATCCACTATCCTGGTGAGTCACAAACTGTGGCCAACCTAATTAATACTAATTAGGTAGGTCGATTGTAACCCACTCATATTACTTATTATTTTGTGAACCGATCTATTAGTACATAGATCAGTTCACAAAATAACTTTATGTTTGCAAAAAGACTGGTCACAAATTGCAACCGCTTTTTGCAATCAGAACAGTAGTGTATATGGCCCTATACTAATTGCTTTCAAGAGCACAGCAGCAAGAGTATTCATTTGAAATGCGGATAATTCTCCCGGTATCCCAGCAAATCCTAAGGTCTTTTTTTTTAAGGATCATGTTAATGAGTTGAATAAACTATTGAAGAGGCAGTGGGCACACAATGACTCTGCTGCAGATGTTAATGATCTAGGCATAATCATTTGATCCTGAAAAAAACAGACTTCACAGCCATTGTACCGTATTGGGAGGCATACCATTTTTATTAAAATTTACGAAATACTTCAAAACATTTCAAGAGAATTGTTAAAATGAACCCAGGGCGTAGTTCGCAAAGTAGTGCTACGCGTAGCTACGCAAATTGCACTTCGCACTACGCGAGCTACGCATAGCACTTCGCGAACTGCGTCATACCTAGTTCGCACTGTGCAAGAAGCCGTTTTCAATGATTGCACAGTGCGGACAAGCATCCGGCACTGTGCAATCATTGAAAACGGCATCTTGCACAGTGCGAGCTGTAGTTTTCTGCCGCTCGAGAAGATTTTTACTCGAGCGGCAGCTTTTTCAACGCGGACTGGTAGTTTCTCATCGCGAGCGGTCGCGAGCATACGCGACCACTCGCAATGAGAAACCTGACCTCCCTGCTTTGAGAATCTCGCCGGGAGGTTTATTTTCCACGCTCGCGATCGCCAACTTGATGTTGCTGATCGCAAACGAGGAAAAAGTCTCGCCGGGATGTCATTTTGCTTGTTCGCGGTCGCCAACTTGACGTTGAGGACCGCGAGCAAGCAAAAAATGACTGCTGCACTACGCAACGCTACCCCAAGCGTGTTTGCACTGTGCTATGTGCAATTCGCGTAGTGCGAAGTAGCACAAACTTCGCAAACTACGTGAGCGTAGTGCTTTGCCCAGGCTTAAAAATGATGTGACTACCTTACATCCCTTATCTTATTTTCAATGGTAACAATAGTGGATCATGGATCCCTCTCTTTAGATGGTGCTGTAAGTACTGGACACATTTTATCATCTATCTCAAAAGTCTTGCATTTAGCTTCGCTGTCACATTCGACAACAGTGTCAAGATGCATTACATCTGTGTTTGCTTGATTCCAATTAGTATTGTCCTATTTAGGGGGTCATTATTGCAAATCATTTTTATTTAGGTCTCTCCCAACTATCAATGATGTAAATATAGCTAAGCTTTAGCCATCTTTATGGCTTTTATTTGACTAGCAGTGTTCTGAATCGTACAGCCTCCAATAATGACTTTCAATGTATCCCAGAGGGTAATCCACATAGGTAGATTTTTTTTTATCTAAGCAGAGTGCCCTCTTAAACATACATTGAGGAATAGATGTGGATGTAATGCAACTGCTGTATCTAAAGATAGTGGTGCACGATATGATGCTATTGGGTGATGCAGAATCTCTGCATATGTAGTCAACCCAGGACTAACCACAAAACAATCTATGTGTTAATATTGGAAGTGTGGCCAAGAGTAAAACATACATTAATGCTGGTTTTGCACATTTGTGCAAGAATGAAGGCAGAGGAATTTCCCTAACTGGGTCTGCACGTCTCCAAACAATTATTGAATACCTGAGTGCTTGGTTGTGTATGCATACAGTGATCACATCATAAAACACATCTAACCAAGTGCATAATTAGAGAAGCAGTTCTTAATAGAAGCCCATTGCACCTCATTAGGCATCATATAGGGCTGAAACATGTCGACTTTCCTAATAAGGGTTGAATAATTCCCCTATAGTTTTTTAAATCTACCCACCGGGGACCTTTAATAAAGGCACTTGGTCTAGTAGAAGAAAGTTTTTTCCCCTTTCTCTGTCACTCAGTTACCCTCCCACACAAATGGATTGGGTACCCAGATGTTTGTACCATCCCCAAGGGCTCCCCAGAGGTTTCAGGCTAGAAGCTTACAATAGCGGTAGCGTTTGCAGGCTGTCTCTCACTCGCCTGTGGCAGGGCTCTGTCATTGTGCATCTCTCCCCTGATCTACAACCCTGCTATTTCTCTTAATTTAGACGCTGCATCTTAAAATAGACGTTTTTTAAACATATTTTGTGCATAAGGCATTTTGCATTTTTCAATTATATTATTTTGAACATGAATGTGCCAAACTTGAATTTGATTGTTGTGCTGTGCTAGAAACTGACCTGCGTGGGTGGGAAAGTCCATCTTAGCGGGAGGTTGAGGAAATTAACAGCTCCTGACCAGGCTAGGGAGTGACCTGGGGTCCGGCGGGCATTTATCCTCCTGGGGTTGAATAGAGCAGCCATTTTCGGAAGTGCACGCTCTTGTCTATCTTGCCTCCGTATGCACTTAACCAGGGACGCTGCGCAGATGCTGCGTGGGTGCATGATCCACTGAAGGATGAACTCTTTGATGTACTTTTCATAACTGAAACGTGGCTTTCAGACGCCTCTGGCCCAGACATTTGGCCAGCCATTCCGAAAGGCTATAAGATGATACAGAAAGACCGTGTCTTAGGTAGAGGGTGTGGCCTTGCAATTATTCACAAGGAGTGTTATATGTTCACCTCTCTGCCCCTAAATGAGCTATTGGGGGCAGAGATTCTGGGTTTCACACTATCCCTATCTCCGAAACAATTAGTATCAGGGGCACTCATTTACAGGCCTCCTGGCCCATCAGGAGGGTTTTTAGCTGATCTCTGCAATGTCTTGACACCATTAATGCTTAATTTTGCACATTGCTTAGTGCTGGGGGATTTTAACCTTCACATGGATTGTACGGGGGCAAGAGATGCTTCAATACTTCTGGAGAATCTGCTATCATGGGCCTGGCTCAGTCCGTCTTTTCCCCCACACACTCGGCCAGTCATACGTTGGACCAAATTTTCACCTCTCGTCCTCTTGAGGTGGATCCCCACTGTCATTGGTCTGATCCGACCATTATTTTCTCACATTTAAATGGCCTAAGTATATGAATACTCTGGCTGCTAAGGGCAACTTACCCAATACGGTAAGGGCCTTTCACAAAATTCAGACGGAGTATCTCTGTTCCTCACTTGAAACTGACTAACCCTTCTTCTCAGGTAATCTGGAGGTGGACACCACTCGAATAAATAGTTGGCTAGAGACCACAATTCTGGCTCTTGCCACAGTAAGGTCTCAGCAATACCGCCTTAAAAGGGCCAGTCCTTGGTACACACAGGCGCTAAAAAGTCTAAAGCTAGAATGTAAACATCTAGAAAGGCAACGGAGAATTTCTTACTCTACATTAAAAAAATCTGAGTATAAAGAAAGTCTCGTAAAATATCATAGGGAGATTAAAAAAGCTAAAGAACGTATACTTCGAAGCTAAAATCTCAACTTCTGGCAACTGCTCGAAGGAGATCTTTAAAATAGTCAAATATTTCACTACGCCTGAAGTAGAGACTAAATCTAAACCATCTACACAAATATGGTGCGAACAACTCGCTAACACCTTTCAGGACAAAATTACCTCCATTCAACTTAGCCTCCTTTCTCCAAAATCTTACAATTGTGGGGATAAAAACAGTACGACGGATCTAACAGGCATTGGGGAGAACAAGGAGATAGACCAGATTCATTAATTGCATACTCTCAGAAGCCCAGTCAGCTGATAAGACTCTTTCACGCTTATTTCTGTGGAAGACACTTTTTTAGCCATGTCGCCTAAAATCTGGCTCCCCCGACGACCCGGGCCATGCCTCTCTTTTAGCTCGTGGAGTGAAAGCTATCACTCCACTAGTGCATCAGTTGTTTAAAATGTATCTGACATCAGCTAAGATGCTCTTGGTTTGGAAACAAGCTAAACTTTTACGACTGCTGAAAAAAACCACTGGCACATCCAAATGATCCTATAAATTATCAACCCATCTACCTTCTCCCAGCCCTTGCGAAAGTACTTGAAAATCATGTTAATAATCAGATCTCTGCACATTTAGAAAGCAATAATCTGTTGCATTCAAGTCAATCCGGCTCCCGACCTCACCATAGTACGGAGTCAGGGTTATTGGAAGTACTTGATTTCATTGTTTTTGTACTGACAGAGGTGACAGAGCGCTGTTGGTGCTACTTGACCTAGCAGCAGCGTTCAACACTATATCTCACTCCATTCTCCTAGCACGTATACAGGCAATGGGGATCACTGGGTTGGCATGGCAGTGGCTTGTCTCTTTTTTGGAAGACAGAGGACACGAGGTCTGGTGCAACCCTTTTTTTGCCACCTCCCGCAAGCTTAAGGTAGGAGTGCCACAGGGCTCTGCTCTGAGCCCCACGCTATTTAATATCTCCCTTTCTCCCTTGGTCCCTTGGTGGAACTCTGGGGTGCAAAAATAGTGTCCTATGCTGATGACACCCAACTACTTTTCTCCTGGGGGAAGGATGAGGCCTTACCGGGAGAGAAAATCCGTGAGTGCCTGAATGCAACATTTAGTTGGTTATTAAATAATCAACTTAAATGTAACGAGGGTAAGACCGAGCTCCTTTTCTTTGGCCCTGAGGCCAAGACATCTTGGGAAACTTTCTAGCTGAAGGATGCCCCCCCCCCCCTCCGCTATTAACAAGTCATGCAGTAAAAAACCTGGGCTTTAAATTTGATGAGCAACTTTCATTTCACACTCAAAGCAACTCTGTGGTGGGTATGGGCGTTACCCTCCTTCGGGTCCTTAGGAAAAAAATGTCTCTCCTCTCTTTTCAGGCTAGACAACAGGTGACTCACGCCTTGATTACCTCAAGACTGGACTATGGAAATAGCCTGAATGCAGGGTTGCCCAAATACCTGATAGACAGGCAGCAGTTAGTTCAGAACGCAGCAGCACGTACCATCTTTGGACTCCCATGTCACTCACATGTCTCCGGTCTCCTTCATAGCCTCCACTTGCTTCCAGTTAGGAAGAGGATCACTTTAAAAATACTGCTTTTAACCCAGAAAGCATTTTACGGGACAGGTCCTGGGTATCTTCAAGATAAGATCAAGTCTTATACTCACCAGAGGAACCTTTGCTCTGCAAATCTCTGTCTGGCCAAAGTTCCTCGGACTAAGAAGGCGAGGGCGGGGGGCAGATCCTTCTTATTTCTAGGCCCCTCTCTCTGGAATGAGCTGCCATTGCCAATAAGGGTCATAAAGGAAATATTGATCTTCAGGAAACAACTTAAGACTTGGCTCTTTTCCGCAGCTTAGGCTCTTCTCTTCCCTGCATGCAGAATGCTTCATTGTTATAGGACACTCTTCGGAGTAACAGCAGCACTTTATAAATCACCTACATAAATATGTCTTGTTACACCATTGTGATAAGGGGCCTGATGATGAAGCATGCCACCACTGAGTGGGTGAGAGCTTTCATTCTTTAAGGAACACCTCCCTGTATAATCAACTTGGTGGGGCTTCTTTTTTAGAATAACAGTTAGGGATTCATTACCATATAATATTAGTTGTATCCAGCTTAGGTTGGAGTATGCATTTAAAATCTCCACCTGCAATCAGAGGGTGATTGGGCACCACTATTAGACCGATTAATTGATGAAATATTACAAAAAGGTACTAGTTTGAACGATACACTGAATAGACGTAAATAAGTAATTATGTTCTAGGGTAACCACCATCCTTGCCTCTTTGGGATCTCCTTGATAATTTATTGTTTTGAAATAGTTTTTCAATACACCAAATCCTTTAGTCGAAAGGCAAGGCAAGGTGGCATATAGTCACTTGTAAACTATTTTGAGGTAAATTTTCCAATGCTGATATGTGACTGGTCTCTAGGAGACATACCCCATAAAGTTTAAAATGTGTGATTTTGGTTCTAACTAATCAGTGTTTCATCATAGAGTTCAATGTTTTGGCACTAAGAGTGAATATCGGAGGGTCCGATTCACAGAAGTAATCTGAGTCGTAAGTCTAACTTTACGACTTTCGGTATTCACAATGGGCATTTACGAGTAGTAAAGTTAGACTTTTGGTCTAAGTTTAGACCAAAAGTCTACCTTTAGTAGTAGTAAAGTTAGACATTTGGTCTAAGTTAGACTTTTGGTCTAAACTTAGACAAAAAGTTTAACTTTAGTAGTGGCAAAGTTAGACTTTTGGTCTCACTTTAGTAGAGGTAAAGTTAGACTTTTGGTCTAAACTTAGACTAAAAGTCTAACTTTACTACTCGTAAATGCCCTTTGTGAATACCGAAAGTCGTAAAGTTAGACTTTTGTCTCAGATTACTTCTGTGAATCGGGCACAATATGTGTATCAGTATTGTACCATAAAATACTTTGCTTCTACGGTTTTCCCCTCTGCCACCCTTCCCCACGCCACCTTCTCCCATGTCCCTTTTGCCCCTATTTCCTCCTCATCTACTTCTCCTACCCCCAATCTGAGAATCACCATCCCCTTAAGAATATTTCCATCTCTGTATGTCAGCAGAGTTCAAAGTCCTGAAGATTTTCTCCACTCACCAAATACTTCAATCCACCCCAATGAATCCAAACATGAAATTAGCCTCCAAATTAAAAATTTAAAATTGCCTATCCCATCCAATTGATTTACAAGAATCTGCCCTTGCAGACCACACCAGCAATGAAACTCCTATGCCCACCAGTCAATACTATGCGTTAAAACAAGCTTGGCTATATCAGGCCCACCCAATCAATAGTATTTGCATTGAATAGCACTGTTTGACTGATGCAGAGTTTGTCAAGTTTTTAAATGAGGTTACAAGATGAGTCCATGTCATCAAGCTCACTATGATCCAGTACACTGAAAAACATTGAAATACAGAATTGTATTCTAATTGGTTCAATTGTAGTGAACCAGGATTCTATTTCATCACTTTAATGCATAGCAGCGAAGACAACAAAAGAACTACATTTCCCATGGGACAAAGGGAACATGTAGTCACAACAAGAAAAACATGGTAACAACCAATCATAGCACATCAATCCAGTGTCCAATCAGGGCTCAGGCAGGCCAACATAGTCCTTCAACAGTGTCCTCTCCTCCTCTTTCTTCGCTGCTACGGAGCAAGATAAGTACTATTCCGACTTATTTCCCGTTTTGTCCTGTTATTTACTTTATTGTGGTAAAATTTGCATATACTGTAACGAGCGCTGCTTCGCGCTGTTCTCGGCTTACGTTTTAACTGCGGTGCATTTGTTTGCATTCGCGCGCGTTGCTTTGTTTTGTTAGCGCCGATAAAGCCCTCTTTTATCTACAACCTCCCGCAGTGTGTGGGCTACGCTGTGGGGAGTAAGCCGCGGGCACGGTTTCCCCGTGCCTACGCGGCTCCTTGCTGGTGTTGGTTCCGGACCTCCCGCCGCTAGAGGGCGCGGGAGGCAGTGCGAGTGCAGCGCGTCGTTTCTTCTCTCCTCAGATAGTTTCAAACGTCGCGCCCGCGTTTGTTTTTGTGGAGCTTGGTCTGAGGGTGACGCCTGAGCGGTTGTAACGCGGCAGAAGAAGATTTCAATTGCCGTTTTTCATTGTGCCCCACGCTCTGTGCCTTGGCCCAATCTACTGTATAAAGGCAGAGCCTGTATGTGCAGCTGTGTGCTGCTGTTTCACGCCTTGCGAGGTCTTGTACTTTTGGGGTGCATGTAGAGGGACTTTACCCAGACCTGTTGGTCCAAAAAAGGGTTGGTTGATTTTTTCTTTGCCAGCATTTTTGTCCCCTGGGCTTGAACCCGTTAATTCTGCGGTTTCACCGCACTTTGAAAAGATTTTGGCTGCCTCCCAGCCTGTGAAGGCCTTGTTGGCAAACTCAGTGGGATCCACTTGGTGCTATTTTCACGACATTAGTCAGTCTTAAGCGTCATGGAATATTATGACGATTACCAAGAGGAGGAAGACCCCCTCGCTGACATGCCCTGGGGTGACGCCTTTTATGAGGCGGTGGATACCTCTATTTATAGGGCAGTTGACCAGGCCATTTCTCCCTTAGAGGATAGGCTCTCACGCCAAATTGAACAGGCTTTTTCCAAGCTTTCTCAGCAGATTGCCCCCCCTTCCTCCCAGACTCCATCCACTTCTTTTCAGGACCCACTCACCTCCCTTCCGCCCAAACGTTCCCGTGAGCAGGGTGTCGATTGGGATGCTTTTGACCGCCTTAGACAGGCCTTCATGGCTTCTCGGCCAGCGGTGCCCCCTGCTCCAATGCCGGTTTCTCCATCCAGTCAGCTTCCTGGGACATCCCAGGATCCCCCGAGCACCTCTGACATGTTGGATCCCAACGATATAGTACACCCTCGCTCCTTTGAGTGGACCCCCGGCTGACAAGGTAGCGACTTATGTGGCCGCCCATATCCGACGCCCCCTCGAAAAGTAAGCTCGCAATTGTTTGCGGGCAGAGTTCCCCCGCCCCTCCCTGGAAGGCAAAGTAGCTTTGACTCCGGAAATTGACCCGCGGATGGGCACTTTTCTCCAGAAGTTTATAAGGGACCCCAAAATTGGGATAGGCAGATCCTGGAGGGCCTGCCAGGATAAACTCATGGACGCCCTAGGCCCAATCACAAAAATATTGGATATGGCGGAGGAGGCAAAGGAGTCAGGCTCTATCATTTCTCCAGAGACCCTTTCAAGTTGGGCACAATGCGTTGTAATTTTCATGGGCAATGCTAATTGTGCTCTCTCTACAGAGTGCCGCCGGTCCCTTCTAATTAAAACTGACCCAAAGTTAGGGGACCTGGCGGATTCTTAAGCGGGCGCTGTTGCCCAGGGTGATCTTTTTGGTGAGCCTTTTGTGAAGGAGCTCGGTAAATTTGTCAGCACCTTCAGCTCGCTAGACCGAGCGCAGTCTACCATTAAAAAGGTGTTACCCCGTGTTTTTCGCGGGGCCGGCCGAGGAAGGGGCCGCTCGGCCGGTCGTCAGCAACGCCAGACCAACCAGAGAGGCTCCGGACAATACCAGGACCAGTCCAGGTTCAGGAACTTTTACCCCACCCAAGGAAAGCGGGGTAAAGGGAGCGGATATCGTGGTGGAGCTGCAACCTCTAGCCCAGGTGAGAGTTCTCCCTTCTTCCCCACAAGACATAGGAGGGCATTTGGCGAGGTGTTTCCCGGTTTGGGTGACCATCATGCAAGATGCATGGGTTTTGTAAACTGTGAGGGGTTTCCACATAGAGTTCGAAGAGACTCCAGTGCAAAGATCCCCTCCTCACTCTATCCAGTTCTCGGTGCAGGAGGCTCTCTTGGTAGACAAAGAGGTTTCCTCTCTTCTCCGGAAGGGCGCTGTCTCCCTTACGACCCAGCACGCCCGTGGTTTCTTGAGCAACATTTTTCTGGTCGACAAGACCGATGGCGGCAAGAGGCCGGTGATAAACCTAAGCGACTTCAATCGATGGCTGGTTTATCGCTATTTCAAGATGGAGAGGATCCATCTTCTCAGGGATGTCCTCCGGCCACTCGATTGGATGGTCTGGTTGGACCTCAAAGATGCCTATTTAGTGGTTCCAATCTTCCCACTCCATCGACGGTTTCTACATTCCTCTGGGGTCACCACACTTACGAGTTCATGTCTCTCCCCTTCAGTCTCTCGTCGGCTCCTTGGTGCTCCACCAAGGTCCTCCGACCAGTGGTAGAATTCCTAAGGTCCAGGGGTGTCAGGATGATCGTTTACCTCGACGATCTCCTTTTGATGGCGGCTTGCCCCCGCCGCTTGCTGCAACAGCTTCAGATGGCGGTCTCACTCCTTCAGGATCTGGGGTTTGTTATCAACGAGAAGAAATTTCTGTTGCAGCTGTCCCCGAGCATTACATCCTTGGGTTCGTCATAGACTCCACTACCTCAACACTCAGTCTTCCCGGCAGGAAAGTGACCAAAATTCGGCATGAACTGCGGCGGGTTCTGGCCAAACAACGGATTTCCCTGTGCCAGTTGGCTCGGGTGGTGGGTCTGCTGTCCACTTCCATACAGGCAATCTTCCTGGGTCCGCTTCATTACAGGGCTCTGCAATGCCTCAAAGGATTTTTCCTCCGCAAAGGGTATCCATATTCACACAAAGTTCACTTGTTTGTCGAGGCAAGGTCTGAAATACAGTGGTGGTTGGACCACATGGAGGCGTGGAACGGAAGGGCAATCTTCGGTTCCGCTCCGGACATGGTTATAGAATCGGATGCCAGCAGGATTGGTTGGGGTGCCAGGTGCGGAGACCTCTCTACAGGAGGATTGTGGTCACCCGACGAACAGAAGCTGCACATAAATTGTTTGGAGCTTCTGGCAGGGTCCTTCGCAGTACAGTGTTGGACGAAAGATTCAGTGCAGTCTTGTGTACTGCTAAAAATGGACAACATCTCGGCGGTACGTTATGTGAATCATCTGGGGGGTACCAAGTCAAAGGCCCTGTCGGATCTGTCGGCAAGTTTTGGGCAATTCTGCCTAGACAATCAGGTCTCTGTCACGGCGTAGTATCTGCCGGACCGAGACAATCTGGAAGCCGATTTCCAGTCTCGCCATTTCAGGGATTCCAGTCTCTGGTGTCTGGATCAGTCGGTGTTTGCGAGGCTGAGCGCCCTTTAGGGTCCTTTTTCGGTGGACCTGTTCGCGTCCAGACTGGATCACCAGGTTCCGCGTTTCGTCAGCTGGAGGCCGGACCTTCTTGCAGCGGCGACGGATGCTTTCCTCCAGACTTGGAGTGCGGAACTGGGCTACGCGTTCCCACCTTTTGCAATGATCACGAGAGTAACTGCACAAGTTCGCAAGCAAGCGGCAGATCTGGTGGTGATCACTCCGCTGTGGAGGTCCCAAGTGTGGTTTCCAGTTCTTCTGGAACTTTCTTGGGATTATCCAATCCTACTCCCCCAGTTTCCGACTCTCCTCACGAGTCCGGACGGGTCTCCCCATCCGCTAGTATCCATGAACTCACTGAAGCTCATGGCATGGCGGATTTCTGGAGTAGATGGGAGGCCGCTAGCCTTTCGAGAGAGGCTGAATCATTTATCTCTAAGGCGTGGGCGGACAGTACTGTCAAGAGGTACAGATCCGCATGGAACAGATGGACCAGTTGGTGTTTGCGACGGTATTTTGATCCCTTGGTCACGAAGGTGGTGAATATAGTGAATTTTTTGGCTCATCTAGCCTCTGAGGGTTTAGCTTATCGATCGGTTAATACCTTCCGGTCAGCTATCTCTTCTGGCCACATCCCAGTGGATGGTGCTCCGGTGGGTGAACATCCTTTAGTTTGCCGTCTTTTGCGGGGCATACGACTGTCCCTACCGCCGGAGCCACGCTATTCCACTCTCTGGTGCGTGAATCAAGTCCTTAACCTGTTTTTATCCTGGCAGCAGAATAGGTATCTCTCCAGGGAGGAATTGTCAGCTAAATTGGTGATGCTTCTGTGCCTCATTTCTTGTAGGCGGGTGTCTGACGGTCGGGCTCTGGACATCTCTAGCAGAACTTTTACTCCTGAGGGGGTGACGTTTACTTTTCTCAGGCGCACTAAGTGCCATACCAGATCAATTTCCTACCCACAATTCCAGGATTCCCCAAAGCTTTGTGTGGTCCGCTGCCTTAAGACTTATGAAGAGATGACGGAGGAGTTCCGTCCCTCAGGGGAAAGGCAGCTTCTCATTTATCTGCAGAAGCCCTTTAAAGCGGTTTCTTCACCTACGATTGCCAGATGGGTTCGTTGGGTAATGTAGGAAGCAGGTATCAACCTTAGCCAGTTTGGAGCGCACTCTGCTAGGGGGGCCATGGCTTCTAAAGCCTTCAGCTTAGGGGCGCGGCTTGAGGATGTTCTCAACGCGGCAGACTGGTCTTCTGACTCCACATTCAAGCGGTTTTATTTCAACCCGATTCTGAATATGGCTCATTTGGTTGTGGGCAAGCTTTAAACAAGCATAATCCTCGCCTTCAGTCCTGACATAGAATGAAATATTTCCTAGCTAACGTAACAGAAAGTTTCAATTCTATTAAGGACTCGGAGGCGAGGATTATCCCGCCCAAGGTTCCTGGAGGAGACCCCTTCCCGTACTACAGTAAGTAAAGTTGTTAATTTGAATGCTCATGACACTGTTTGCATTGTGGATGACTGTTTTGCGATCATTTCTCAGTGTTTCCTTCATTAATATATTCCTCTTGTCCTCAGGCTCGGACTCCAACAAGCAGGATGCTTGAAGAGCGGAGAGAGGCTGGCTACGCGCTCAGAAAGAGGAGGAGAGGACACTGTTGAAGGACTATGTTGGGCTGCCTGAGCCCTGATTGGACACTGGATTGATGTGCTGTGATTGGTTGTTACCATGTTTTTCTTGTTGTGACTACATGTTCCCTTTGTCCCATGGTAAATGTAGGTATTTTGTTGTCTTCGCTGCTATGCATTAAAGTGAAGAAAGAAGGCATAATCCTTGCCTCCGAGTCCTCAATACAATTGAAACTTTCCGTTACGTTAGCTAGGAAAGTTTTCATTACAACTCACAAAGTGCTTTGAAATATGTAAGCCCAGGGTTGAAAAAACATGTCCGTTAAGAAAGTGTGCGTTACACTTTGTTGTGTTTATAATAGCCTACACCATGATGTTTGCCCATGTTAACCTGTAACAGCACTAAGCTGTGATACTTCTGATATATTCTGCCTCTTTTTAACATTCCCCGTTTTTTTTTTACTCCATCTTTTCTTTTATTATTAATCAATTATTTGGGTCTTTTGCACTGTTGATGAACTCTGCTTGGCCATCATTGCTGGATCTCCACTGTTGCATGCATGGAGTGGAATTGTGCTAGGGCAAACTTTTCTAGTATTACTGGAGCTACCAGGCAGATATTTGTGACAAAAAGGAATTAAACATTTGTCCTAGCACTACCTCAGCCTGTCGAACAGCTATCTTTGTGAAAAGAAATGTACAAATTTATCAATTGTCAAATGATTTAATTGTATAGTGGCGAATTAGAGCCTGATTTAGAATTTGGTTGTTAGGGTACACCGTCACATTTGCGACAAAACATTCGGTCTGCCGTCCTATTGTAAGTTGGGCGGATCGCCAGCTTTCTGTCAGTGGTGACCCTGTGGGCTGGCCATAGGAGTAAGGCCTATTTCAGGCTGACCATCTGATGTCCTTTTTTTCTGTCCATCACTGCCAGGGAACACGGGGGTGCCAAACAGAAAAATTAAAATAATGACTCTCACCATCAGGGGAAGAAGTGCACTCACCTTATTAAAACCTCATTAAGCTTATAAAGATTAGAAAGTTTAAAGTGAAAACAAAAGCTGCAAGGGGAAAATCTATGGAAGTTCACACCCTGCTGAAGGTAACTCAATTCCTAAACAATGTAAAACATTGTCTCAAGTTAAACTGGAATGCACAGTTGTACATGATATTTTTTTGTGGTACTAGACAATATTAGATGATTCTTCCCCAGTCTGTAGCTGTACTTTGCATGATAGGGATAACCCAATAAATATGACAAGTCATTTGCTGAGTATAAACAGTAAAGGAACCAGGCTTACTCTAGAATAGCTATGGACCGGACCAGTAGGTAATTTTGTATGCTATTGTTATCGTAAAGCACTTAGATTACTATTGTTTCACATTGATATGTTGCTGGGGGAGAAGAGGATTTTACAATAGGGCTCAGCAGTTCGGGTTATACAGTCTGCGGTTTAGAGACCAGGCCATACACTTGTGACAACAGCTGTCTGTCTTCTCTGATACTTTATGAAGTCAGCTTTGATGCCAATGAGTACAGAGAGGGTATTACTAAGGGTTGCCTATGGAAGTCTAAACAGGAGATATCTTTGCATGGTAGTCAGTAATCCGTTAAAGATGTGGAATTCATTGACTTCCATCATCTCTTTGACTGCAGCTAATGGAGTGACTATAGTACATGTGTGATATTTTCACGTTTTATTTGGTGGGTGATGAGTGGGACCATGTGGTAATGTTCAATCGGATGCTTAGCCTTCTTTGTAGATATGATGCAGCTATACCCACTGTTACAGTATGCATTGTGGGAGATGGCCTTTGCAAAATCAAGAGCATTTCAATGGAGAAGTAGCAGCATTGTTAGGTTCATATGATGGAGGTAAATGATCGGGTACTTGATAACATTGTTTACTTGTGGATGAATGACAGCTCAAAACAGAAGATGGCTGCCAGGTTACAAACGGAAATTGTTGGCTTCAGTGGACTCCATAGGTGGGGACCAGTAGGAAAGGAGGACTGAAAGATCTGCAGGACAATAAAGCATTATCTATGTTTTTGATATGTTGAAGCAGTGACATGGAGTCCCATACAAGTTTGGATTTGGATGAGGAAATCACAACATTTTTATTTCCCTGATTCCAAGATATTTAAAAATATATATGTGTCAACATATATGTGACAAATGATGATGTTCTGACTGCTATGAATGATCCAAAGGGCACTATGAACACGGTGGAAAGGATCACTGAGAATCTTGTTTCTTGATGCTTGCAGGAAGCAGCTATGCCCATGCCTCTGTAGGACACCATTTTAATCTGGATGGTCCAGTTTAAAAAGACGGATCCTTTTAGGTAAATGATCTTAAGTTTTGTCTTTGCTTCCACTCGAACATCTTAAATTAGTGATGTAGGCGGTTGTTTTATTTCACCTTGATTACAGCAACTCACTGTAACCCGGACTTTCCAATAAGTTTCGTAACAGATTTCAGTTTATACAGAAGCCCAGGCAGGCTTTTTTGGGAATGCCAGCAAATCATTCCATCTCTCACCATCTCATATTCTACACTGACACCCAATAAAGAAGCCGCTTCTGTTCTTAAAGCTCTCTTAGTGTGGGACACACTATCATCCAATCTTGGTTTCTGCCTTACAGTGCTAGTAGTACTTTTATGTTCAGCCCCATGAAGCTTGGTTGGCTTTCCTAAAGTAAAATGATCATGAGTCGGATGCGGCCCCTTTTCTTGTCTTGCAACTTAGCTCTGGAATGATCTACTGCTTAGCATCATACTTTCCTTCAGTAAACACATTAAGATGTGGTTATTCTGATGTGCTCCTGAAATAAGCTAGACTGGGTTACTCTGACGTTCCTCACTATTATTTTAATGTTGCTGATAACAACGGATTCTTATCTTATCTTATCTTACCACTCCTAAGAATCCTCGGCCGACTGGATCTTTTTACCTGCTGTGAAGTGTAAAGGGGATTCATTCACGCTAACCCAGTGTACCAATCAATTCAGACTCTGAAAAATCACTGACTCCGAACTAAAGTTTAGAAGATTTATTGCAAAGCCAAAAATAACTGAACATACAAGCACCTCATGACGAGGTTAAAGAAATACATAGGCACTAATACAAAATTCATTCTACGCAACAATCTAATCCTGTGAAGCATAAAAAGAATGAGAAACTCTAAAAATATTAAACAAGCGATAACTGATCCGACATCTTAATGAGTCTTCATTGATACCTGCGGAAAAACCCATTAGTCTGTCCCTACGCTATCACTAAGGTGACATCCCTACTTAGCATCTCCCAAGGCAAGATCAAGAAAAGGTGTCAGCTCATGAAGACTTCCTAAGAAGTACACTCACGTTGAAAGGGTTGTTTCCTTCTACCCTCTAATGGCTCTCTACTCCATCTGCCGTCTCCTCCCTCGGAGCACTGTCCCTAATACAAAATGCACAATATAGAGGACACGCCTCTGTGACACTTCCTCTGGCTTAGCACCTCTCATAGGTAATTTTCCACCAAAACTTGTACTTCCTCCAATGACGGTTGATACGTCCTTGGGTCTCAGGCTTCTTCCAATTATCAGCATTCCAGGATACACTGTTTTAGCTCTCCTCCATACCTAACTCCTAAACCAAAAGGCATCTGTCTAACTAACGAAGACGGCGTCCTTGCACCTGCAATAGAAGCATGAGAACGAAATATCTTTGCACGTACATGAATTTCGCTGACTACCTCCAAATGAGAGCCTTGCCAGAGGAAGTACACTTCAGGCCTACATAATTCAGCTAACATAAGAAATATGAATAGGCCTTTCATAGCAGAATGTGAACATTCATTTAGGCCTCTATAAATCAAAACTATACGCATTTATAAATGTTGCATTAATAATTCTACACTTCATCAATTTAAGGCACAATTAGTCACTTCTACATATGCAGAATTTTATATGGTGCATGTTTAAATCTAACGCATTACATTACACACAAGCTACTTCATTAAGCATTTGCAATGAACATCAAAAGTTATATAATCACATTTAAATGCCATCTTACTTTCTCGAATAGCACAAACTAATTTTCTATCATTATACTCGTACATTTCATTATTACCCCTACAATTCTAATGATCAGTTTTAGTACAACATGAGATTATATGCGGGTGCGGACTATTCATGATTATGATGCACCCCTACAATTTTCAGAACATCATGATGCTCTATCATTGCTTTAAGCAATATACACACTGGTATGGTAGCTGTTGCACTTTATAAATCTTCTCTTTCATAAATCTGAACATTTAACCACCCAGATATTGAATAGACAGAGAAGAATGCTATGACACAGAGCGTTGCTAAAGGATTGAGGAGAATCTATGTAAGTTTTGCCCATGAATCCTGAGGGTGAGAAGGGTATATTGCTTTTCTTACATTCATGCTGATTTGTTTTATTCTGTGATGTCCCCCGGAACCCTCTGAGCCCTATGTCGCAGAGTTGTAATCCTAACTGATGCCCTAAATTTGTATTTTCTTCTGATCGTGACCCAATTGGCATATCCGCATTACTATTCTCCTCTAAATCGGTCCCAAAGTAAATGCATGTTCACCCAAGAGACAAGTGAATGGGCAAACTAGATGGCCACAACGTTGCTTTTCTGCCATCAACTGGGTAAATGGGAGTTTGTTTTCGAAAAACAAATAACTTAAACCTTCCACACCCAAGGAGGTTTCCTCTGAGTGTGAGGGTGTAGGAATGTAGGATTATTCTAGCATGTTTACCCACACTTTTTGCCTGGTGTCAGTGTGTTTCTGACCTAGTCTGAGGGGGATCCTGCTAATCAGTACCCCAGTCACTGTATTTTCTCCCTAAATCGACCATGGTAAGTACTTGTGTACATCCACAATTAGCTACCAGGGGTCTCCCATGGGCTGCAGAATGAAATGTGCTTCCCATGGGAGTCCGCTTAAACTGTGACTACAGGCCTGCCATTGCAGCCTGTGTGAGTTGGTACTTGCACCTCTCACGACAGATATAAGTTTCCTAATATCTGGAGTCACTACCCATGAAACCCATAAGGGAGGCTCTTCAATCCTGAGGGCAGGGCGCTTGGTTATCAATGTGAGGGTGCCCCTGTATGATCAGGATGCCCCTACAAACTCCGGAGTCAATTCTCCAGGCTTTGTATGTGTGGTCAGCCATTTTAATGGATATAGTGGACATCAGTCATTACGAGATGTCTATTTACGGGCTGTGCCGAACCCGGTCATGTTTGTTATCAAACATGTTGGAATCATACCCCAACACTGATTCCAGTGTTTAAAGTAGATCCCATGTACTGAGGGGCTCCCTTGGGGTACCCCTCTGTACTACTGGTAACAGCCTTTCAGGGTCTGACAGCAAGATAGTGCTGCTGCCGACCACAGACATGATTTTGCCCTCCTGCTGCTGAGACAAACTCGAGCATGGGAAGGTAAAACAATAGGTTTCCTGTCGCAGGGAGGTGTGACCACCTCTCAGACAGGGCTTAGTGTATTGGGCTGGGGTGGGGCGCTTCCCAGCGCCACCTACTGCTTTGAAGAGCACATTTGGTGCCCTCCTTGCATACTCCAGTTTGAGCCAGTTCAGGGAGCCATTGGCTCCTGCTCTGGTGCGAAACTAGACAAAGGACATGGGAGTATCCTCTCCTCTGTCCAGCCCCTCCTCTTTGAGGGACCCTTTAGTCGTTACAACCCTTTCCCTAGGTTACTTAAAGAGTTAACTGTGGGTGGTTCCTTAGATTCGTCATGGGACAAGACTCAAGACTGAAACCATGTCACTTTTCCACCGTCTGGACACTTGGACTTCACTGGACTTCACCTGGAATCAAGACTGCATCAAGGAAGACTCCTGCTGCTCCTGGTCGCACTGTTCTGAAAGCCTTCTTTGTTTTCTGTGTCTGTGCTTCTTCCAGGATCTTCAACAGACCTGTGGGCATCAAGGACTCCCAAAGTAATCTCCCTTGGTGTGAAGGAGTCAATCCCCTGCATCTGCAGGCCCCGCAACTAAGCTAACAGATCTGCCACGGACTTCGAAAGGCTTAGTAACACAGGTGGTAGTTAATCAACTTCTTCAAGGCCTGACTTGTCCTCTCTGCAATTTGGAGACCAGTATCCCTCGTCGGAACAGCTGGGACCAAACGGCTGTGCACTGCGTTGATTTACCATTGCCAAGGCTTGTTAGCTGTGCACTCCAGAGATCTTCAGGCTACAAAAAGCTTCATTCTCCAGCATCTCTTCCTGCCAAGCACAGCGTCCTCACCGCATCCTCTGCAACTTGAGTCTTCCTTCTTGGTGAGCTTCCTCTTGCAACTCCTGTGCCTTAGGCCTGTAGACCCTCCTGGTGGTCTTCTCCTGCTTTAGTGGGCTCACCTGCTTGCTCGGGGCCTGTTCAGACTCTCGTGCTTCTGGTGAGTCCCTTGGACCTAGCTGGTCCCAACAATGCTCCTCCTTCACTCTCCACGCCAGTTGCAGCTACCAAGGCTTCTTGGCACTTCTGCCGGACACTGACTTCTGACATGGGACAGCTTGTGCACGGCTCCTTGTCTTCCTCAACATTGCCTGGTCCTCACAGCTGCAGCGACAAGGGCACCGTCAGCACTCCTGAACCGACCGACATCGATGGTCATTGCTCTTCCGTGCCTCCTGGCCACTTTCGAGTGGCATACATGCTGTCCCCTCTGCTTACAGGTTCTCCTCTTCAAGAACTCACCCTTGGATTCCACCTGACTCTTGCATAGACTTCTACAACTGCATCTTCTTCAAAGTCCCCCATTTTGGTGTACGGGTTGGTTGACACTCCAACCTTCTGTCTTCCATGGGGTTTCTTCAGGGTCCACTGGGAAGGGTTCACTGGGAAGGGTCCTTCTTCTAAAAAACTGTAACAGTGACTTTCCCTTTGACTTCTATTGGACATGCAGCTGTGTTTCCACACCACACACAGCCTCCGTGGGGTTCCTGGGTACTTACCTTGCGTGGTTCCTTGTGTCCCCAGCTCCTCTGAGTCTCCTGGTCCAAGTCCCGACTTTGGTAGCAGTTCGCATTCCACTTTTATAGTATATGGTTTGGTCTCCCCCTGGAGACCACTGTGTTTTGTGCTTACTTACCTGATTGCAATTGAAGTTTTGGTGTGTATTTTTATTAATATCTCCAGGTAGCAGATATACCAATGTGTTAGTGAGTGTTGTGTATTAAATAGACATATTTTTATATATACACTGCGTGGTTCTTTTTCGTTTAACTTACACTAAATGATTAAAGTGGTAAAACCAGTTGCTTAACAGTCCTTCAAGATAAGCCTGAAGGCTGTTCTGCACAGCTGCCACTTTGAGAGCTTTCTATGGTTATCAAAGACCTCTAAAATCACCATAAGGGTTGCCTGGCTTAGTGCAAGGCGCATTACTTAAATAGGTGTGCACCATATACTAAGCCAGCCTCCTACAGTTGGTAATTAATTTTATTCTCTGTTGATCACCACTAAGTTTTCACTGGTGATGACAGACGTAAAAAAAGGTCAGCGTGTAGCCTTTAATAAGAGGGCCAGCACTCATCCAGGCCCTTGGAGTAAGTTGTCCATCAAGGGAGAGGGTGGGTGGGGGGTTGCGCGATGGAAAGCTGACTGCGGCCCAAAATAGGGCAGGTGGCCCGAGGGTTTAGCAGACAGGGTGCACTGTCATGTTTGGTGGAGCAGCGGGGGCTCTTTACATTTTAGAACTAGGATATTTTCTTTGTGAATGCTTTAAAACATCTTTTTGTTCACAGTGACTGAGTCCCGAAGCAAACTGAAGGATGCTTCTGAATTCTCATCCGTCTCGAAAAATAGAGCATTAGGCCTCGTTTACATCGAGTTGCCGAAGGTGCTTTCCAGGAAGGCTCGGGGTCTTTCGCGCCCTGGTTCTGTGGGTGTAACCTCTCTTGATTGACAGCCGCGGCGCAAAACACATCTCCTTTTTGTTGTTTGATTGACCCGCTGTCGATACCCTTCATTAGGCCCGATCTAAACCGGCACCCTTGGACCGGTGCCACTTTGATGCCTAGCTGCTGCGTTCCCCGCTCGTGCTCTGATGCACACGTTGCACCAGGAGATAAAAAAACTTCTGAGGGATATTAAGACATGAAAGTCCCCTGGCTATTCATTGGCGCTGTTTTGATGTTTGCTTGCTCCCTGGAAAATTAGCATATCCCT
The DNA here is from genome assembly GCF_964204655.1 of Triturus cristatus. NCBI lineage: Eukaryota > Metazoa > Chordata > Amphibia > Caudata > Salamandridae > Triturus > Triturus cristatus. The sequence goes on from NC_140590.1 coordinate 651,060,504, forward strand.
TTCAAAGACGGCGACTGATGAGAGTAATCCTTTGCCACAAAGTATTTGCTAAAAGTCACAAATGATAGTATATTATATAAAGAAATGACACATGAAAGGGACGATACTAGATTATTGATACCAAGGCAACATGGTGACATTTCACTTTTCGCTTTCATTAAGCAAAAATTGACACCGTAAATGCGCCCCGCTTCTATTAACGAGGATTTAATGCTTCTGAGGTTTTTAAAAGTCTGCGCGTAATGTGTTTCTGACGGAGAGGTATTTTTTTTACTTCAAGTCACAGAAAGTGCCCGCAGTGTACAGTTTGTTTGTACGGGGTGGGGTGTGGCGAAGGGGGGCGCTGGTGTGCGGGGGGGGGGAATGGAGGACGCCGGGCAGGGTGAAGCTTCCTTGAGGGATTAGGAATGTGAACGGATGTCACTCGCGATGGCTTCCTCGATGTCTCTGGAACCAAGGAGTATATCAGGGTTACTGGATGGCGGACTTCAGTTTTGTTTGTGGGGAGAGGGGTTAAAGTTGACACAACTAAGCCTCTTTAATTTTAAAATATCATATGCGTATCGGGCAGGCATGTCTCAAGCAGTTTCTTGGGCAAGATGGTGGCTTAACCCTTAGTTTTCCACCCAAAGTCAGGCTCAGTTACACAGAGGTTTATAAAGGGTTCTTGTGCGTCCCTTACCCCATATCTTTATGAGTCCAGTTTAAATGTTGATGGTGAAAGGCAACCATCTCTAGCAGGACATCTGTAATCTAACCCACACAGGGGTTGTAAAGATGGTTCTATTGTGGAAAGAGAAGTGACACTGTGGCTTGGTTTAAGGTGAACTAGAGTGACAGGGGGACTGCGAATGGAAAAGTTCTGCAAGCTGACCTATGCACTAATAGATCGCAATCCACCCTACCTGAGGTAGGTCGCAAATTGTGACTCACTACGATTGGATGCCATCAAAGGAAGGTTGGTCTAGTGGGGACCAGCATGTCTCTGATAGCATTGAAATAAACTTTAAAAAAAAATACTGCCTGTTTTCCTTAAAGAAATGAGGCTGCATTTAAAAAGAAAACTTTTTAAAAGTAACTTTGAGAGTAGGCAGCGGAAATGTGTTTTTTCACATTCACAAACAGGAAGAAGCTCCCAGGGGTCCATTTCATTTGTGAATGTCCTACCACCTCAGTTCGGGAGTTGGTAACTTTTTAATGAATTGCAATGAATATAGTACATTACAACGCGATGTATTACATCGCGTGCTTTTACAACGCAGTCATTACAACGACCGGGTTGTTAGTACGTGATGCATTTACATCGCAAGTCATTACGTCTTGCAGAAGGGGGCGTGCTGGACTTAGGAATAGTATTATTTACTATTCCTACTCCAGTTTGTGCAACAGTAGGGAATGTGTTGGAATTCATTTCCAATGCCTCAGCGCCCCCTACAGCAAGTCGTTGTAATGACTTGCGATGTAAATGCATCACGTACTAACAACGTGGTCGTTGTAAAGACCGTGTTGTAATAGTACTGTGATGTAATGACAGCGTTGTAAATGCTGTTTCACATTGCAACCAGATTTCAATTGCTAAACATTGACAGAGACCACCTGAAACACAACCCTTCCAAATAGCAAATCGTTATGCCTTTCCGATGCCATTTTGCAATTTAGTTACCTGTTTCCGAATCGTTAAATGGCTTCAGTACAATAAATAGCCATGTTGTGGTCGCAAACTTGTGTTTTTGGGAATCACAGGCTTTGCAACCACACAATGGCTTTGTACATCTAGCTCTTAGTTCTTTTCTGCCACATATGCCTGTGCCCTATGAAATAGCTATTCATTTAACAGTGTAAACAGATTGTGTCAGCTATCAGCGTGAAGTTCGTACTTGTATCTGTTGCACGTTGTACCAGTAATATTGCCAAGTACAAATGTAGATATCCAGAATAGATGCAAATCCGATAGGTGCCTCCGGCCAACAAGAGCTATCTACCTGTTTCTGAAATGTTTCCCATGGTATAATTTCGTATCAGATGGATTACTGCAATTCTCTGTATCTTGGTCTGCAAAATCACTTCTTGCCAGACTACTGGCCATGCAGAATTCAGCAGCCCCCTCATTTTTGGACTGAAGTCGATGCTGCAACATATCGCCCCTCATGCCCTGAGTCACTGACTTTGAACTCCAAAGCCCTCTTTAAGAGCCTTTGCTTCTGCCAGACAGTTGTGAATGATATGGCCCTGGTTCACCCCTTATTGTTTCCTCAGATACATCCCAAGGAGGTGCTTGTGCTACCTCACAACCAGTTTACTGTGTATGCTTCACATCTCCACCACTTGTTTGAAAGTTGAGCCTTCTAGGTTCTCATGACTAAAGCCTTGAATGCCTTTCGCCTGAGCCACATGCCACCTCTAACCATCTAATAGATTGCACGAATCGAAAAGCATGTTTTTTAGGTAGTCCTTTGGTCACTCCTTTCTTATTCTTTAGCTGCTTTATTTCAATCATGTTATTTCCACTGAACCCTGTTTCCAAGGGTAGCCATGAACTCTCCAAATCTCATTCATTCACTCATTTATTCTTTCAAAACACTGACAAGCTACAGTATGGTTCTGAGTAGCACCAAAGAAAGAGTTCTGAAAGGCATTTTTATTGGTTGAGTTATGGAAGGGCATGTGGAAGTTTAATTGGTAACTGCTGGAATGTTCCTGTGTCGACACATAATTAGTCAAATGTGTGAGTGTGTTCAATGGTGTGGACATGGGACAAGCAAGCAGACCTAGATAAAGGCAAGAGGTCTAGCAAGAGGTCAGGTGTCTTGTGAGAGAGCACTTGGTTTGCAGGTATCTCATAGAATTATTCTTGCTATCTAGTATCAGCATGAATCAGACTACAGTGAAAGGCCAGTCTGTAAGTTGAAGAATTTTACTCGGCATTCTGCAGAGTTGCATAAAAAACTCCATGAGATTCCATGTTGTTCCATGAACAGGCAAAAATAGGAACGTTGCGTTGCTAGAGCTGTGATTTAGCATTGATAGCACGTTCCACGCCGAAAAAACAGTGCCAGCGGCACCATGTGGTGTGGCATAAGGTGCAGCTACTCAAATTGATTTTGCTGCCGCTCGAATAGATTGTCTACTTGAGCGGCAGCCTTCTGTCTTGTGAACAGTTGCGACCAGCTGCTTTGGAAAAATCTCACTGAAGCCCTGTTAGTCACTGGAAATCACGCTAGGGGATGCCAAATCACGCTCGCCAACTCACCTTTCTGGTGGCATGTGGTGATTGGTGGAATTTTGTCAAAGTTCTGCCAATTCCACAGGCGGAACGGAAATTTATGCCCATCCCTATAAAATTTGTGTTTAAAAAATAAATAAATTTTTATTGGATTTTATGTTATAGCACAGCAAGAATCCAATTACCATACATTGAAATACATAAATGAACACCCATCTGGGCTATACATAGATAGCGTAAAAATTACAGCTTATACAGCAATTAAATTTACTAAGAACAAAGTGGAAAAAAAAAAAAAGAAAAACCCCAGTTATACATTCTCCTTCCACTTCTGGATGGGTTCCCAAATTCAATTCCCCAGAGATCTGCCCTTTCTACCCTTCCTTGCGTAGATCCCCTTCTCGAGATTATACACAGAGAGCAGCCTGGCTAACCACTGATGCAGTGTTGGAGGAACCCTATCTAACCATGCTTTCGCAATACACATTCGTAGAACTGACATAGCCATAAATAGAAAATGATATGAGGGGCAATGTTCAGGCTCACCACTTATACCAAGAATGATCCAAGTCGGCGTAAGGGAGATCTTAATCCCCAAGGGTCTATCCAAAAAGGTTTCGATGGCTCTATGCAGCGTGTATAACTGAGGGCAAGATGCAAAAATATGTATTATATCTGCCTCTAAACTATCACACCGTGGACAAGTAATACCTACGGTTCCCCCACTGAGCTATCCTTCCGGGTGTGTAATACAGGGAGTATATCATTTTATAATGCTGTGCCTGTAACCCTGCAAAACATAGAGTGGTCCGTCCTAATTCCAGTGAATCTTGGAAACAGTCCTGATCTATCCCTAGTTTCTCTGCCCATTTAGTACCGTATTTCCCTAGGTCATCACCCTTAATTGCAGATAGCTCTGGGTAAAACCTACAAATAGTGCAATCTACCCCACCCTCTATGACATCCAAAATCTTATTTTTACTAAACCCAGCGGATCCTCCTGGCTTATTGGCAAAGAAACTCCGAACTTGTAAATATTTTAAAAAGCTCCTTCTATCAATACCATAACCAGCCTGTAATTCCGAGAACTGGAGAATCCCACAGGTCCCCATCAAATCACCTAGTTTCTGAATTCCCCACCTTCCCCAATCAGCCATAACTGCGTACTGCAAATATTTCCCCTGGTAGGGACACATTCCTAACCATTTGGGTGCACGCGTTAAACATGCCAAGTCCACCCTTCTTACAGAAGGATGTCCATATCTTATAGGCTGTCAGTAACGTTTATACCTCTTTCTTTTGAAGTAGCTGGGATTGGTGTACTTGAGAAAGCAGTTCTCCGCTTCCTTGCCCATGAGTATCGCATATATATCTGTAGATCCAGATTTCACCTTTGGATCCTCCTCCGCCCCACCTAACAATCCCTGCATATACTGGAGGGCTGCTGCCCAGTAATAGATTTTAAAATCTGGAACTGCCCAGCCGCTCCTGACCATTGGAAGCGTCATATAGCGGAGTGCCCTCCTCATTTTGCCATGTGCCCATATGAATCTATTAATCAAATGCTCCAGAGCCAAAAACCATTTAGCCTAAAAAAAAGTGGAATTGCCCTGAACAAATAAAGGAACTTGGGTAAGATAATCATTTTTACCACGTTCGTATGCCCAACTAACGACAGATGGAGGTTGTGCATCCTGTCAAGATCTCTTTTAACTTTAGCAATCACAGGCTCGATATTCCTATCTATGGTACTATCAAGATCTGCAGAAATACTAATTCCTAAATATAGAGCAGAATCAATCTCTCGCCCGTCATTGCAAACTGCCCTGCTGTTCTTAACTATCTGGGTTTTAGATCCATTGAGCGCGTAGCCTGAAGCCTGCCCGAATGCCTGAGCTTCTAACTCCACCTCCATTATAGCAATGGTAGGCATTGGAGTAACGATAGCTACGTCGTCTGCGTATGCGAGAGTTTTAAAATCTCGACCTTGAACTTTCATTGGCGGTATCCTGTCATTTGCTTCTAAGTTCCGGATCAGTGGGTCAATGTACAAGGCGAAGAGAAGTGGCAAACATGGGCACCATTGACGTGTCCCCCGCGTAATCTGAGGAGATGCCGTATAACCCCTATTGATTCTGATGGGGGAGCTCTATAAAGAGCCTGGATTGCTCTAATGTACCCCTCCCCAATACCTCCCCGCCTCATAACCATCCAGAGATAGTCCCAGGAGACCCTATTGAATGCCTTCTCTGCATCCAGGAGCAAAACAGTCATAGGGTCCCCTGAGACTTCCACTGCATCGAAGAGGGTAATAACTTTACGTATGTGTTGGGTTGTACCCCTCCCTGGGAAAAAAACCATGTTGAGTAGGGCTAACCAATTCCCCTATAACTCTACAGAGTCTTAAGGCCATTGCCTTAGAGAAAACTTTTGCGTCTGCATTCATAAGGGTTATAGGTCTGTAAGACCCCGGCTCTAAAGGTGATTTGCCCTTTTTCAATATTATTACTATATCTGCTCCTGCCCAAGAATTCGGTATGGAGACTCCACATTGTGCCTGAAGCATCGTGTCCACCAAATCCAGCAGATAACCTCATGAAAGACCTTGTAGAACTCAAGAGGGATCTGGTCAGGACCTGCCGCTTTACCCGATGGGAGGCTGTTTAATGCAGTAGTAGTCTCCTCAAGGGTCAGAGGAGCTTTGAGTGCCACCCTATCCTCCTCAGAAAGCCAGGGAGCTGATATATCCCTGAGATACTCCTGAATGACTGTTAAATCTCTCGGCACATCCTCATTGTACAACTCTGCATAAAACTGTCTGAAGACCTCGCGGATCTCACCAGGGTCCATTACTGTAGCTCCTCTGCCGTCTGAGATTTCTCTTACTTCCCCGGAGACTGCCTTCTGCCTTGTTCGTATCGCTAGAGTGTGCCCCACCCGCTCACTTAATTCGTGACATTGCAATTTTTTTTATTAAGAAGTTAGCTGCCGCCTTACTAGCAATAATACTCTCAATTGCCTCTGTTTTTGTAAGTACAATTTTGAGAAGTGCTTGATCTAGAGGATTCCCTTGCAAAATTGCTAGATTCAACTCCTCCTCTGCATCTGCCACGGCTTTAATAAGTCTGTTTGATCTTACTTCTTCCTGTTTTTGCTTATATAGACTAAAGCTCAATGTCTCCCCGCGAATGCCTGCCTTAAAGGCATCCCAAGTGACTCCAGAAGAGGTACTTCTTCTATTAATCTCCCAGAAAGTTGGAATCCAGTCATTCATATGTTTTATATAACTTTCATACTTGAGCAATCTCTTTCAAAAGTCCAAGTACTTTCCCGTCTGACTGCTTTTGTAAGTTTAAGAGTTAATACCAATGGATTGTGGTCTGAGATTATCTGGGGCTGTTTCTCAATCTGAGTTCTTGACAGCAAGGAATTAGAGATAAAAAAAGAATCCAATCTCACACATTCCGGGGCTGAATAGTATGTACTACCAGTATTTACAGGATTCAAACGTGCCCACACATCAGTTAAAGAATTATGCCGAGCCAAGTTCACTATTGCACGACATGTCTTCTTTTTACGGCCAAGATAGCGATGCCCAGTTTCTGTGCCCAGTGCACCTAACCCATTAATATTAAAATCACCACACAGGATGATCGGCTCTCGCCATAAAGCTAGTTCTAGATCCAAAAATTAAAATATATCCGGATCATCCTCCGTAGATCCATAACCCGTCCCTATAGTTAATGTTTCCCCATTTATTGTGCATTCGAGGAGGACCCATCTACCCCATTGAGCTTCAATCTTTCTTTTAACTATAGCCTCGTTTTTTTAGCTAATATAGTAACCCCCCTAGTCTTGGTGCCCTGTTTTGAATGGGCCAGCAGGGAAAACCCCAGTTGTTCCAGTAAGTAACCCCTTGTCCCCTCAATATGCGTCTCCTGTAGACATACAAGATCTAATCGTATTGATCTCAATTCAGCCATAACTCGCTGCCTTTTAAGATGATCATTGAGCCCACAGATATTACTCGAGTCAATCCGTACGCTCATTTAAAATACATCAAATACCTGTCCCAACTTTTTGACCAGTGAATCAGGGAGCCTTGGATGCTGTGCTGTGCTATACTGTATGTACCCTCCCTCCGCCCCCACCACCCCCAGCCCCCCACCCAAGAAACCCTCTCCCTGGACCCCCCAAGCATGACTTATATGAGACCGCTTGGCACGCAGCAATCGCAGGCTCCCCCTCTCTGTTATTCTGATCGGTTGTGTCCCTAAATCATACAGTGAAAGACCATGTCCTCAAATGCCTAATAAAATATAAGACTGAGAAAAAGGTTATGGGTTTATAGGGGAGTAGGCTGGGAAGTAAATTAATATTTTTTTAGTAATTATTATTTATGTATTTAATATTGTATATTGTTAAATTTGGTAATATAGGGGCCCATTAGCATGGCTGGCGGATCGCCACTGCCCGACCAGCGGTGGCGATCCGCCTGCCAAAAGACCCCACCGGACGGCCTTTTACCCCCGCCACATTAGCATGGCGGGGGTACCGCTACGGACGGAAAGATCACCCACCGCTTTTCCGCTGTTAGGCAATCGTCACGATTGCCTGCCGGGCAGAAAAGACCTATAATACCGCCATCCATATTATGATGTGGGCGGTGTTATGCCTTTCCATGGCTTGCCTGTCACGTTGTGGATACCAATGCACAACATGCATCTCCTGCATTGTGGCAGGTGCTGCTCACAGCGGTCGCATCTATACTACTCGTTTTGGGGACTTCAGAACATACATGTACGTTTTTGTAATTACTATAATGTTATATAGCGAGGCCGGGAAATCAGTGATCTACACACTCACTCTCCCCTCAATATTCATTCCAACAGCTTATGCCCTCCCGCATGTTCACAAAATATCTCGCAGTCATCACCTTCTTACCTGCTGTACTTTATTTCTTGTCACAGATGTAACCAACCCACTGGCAAAACATTAACTATATTACTTTCACTTCACATTACTCCTGTAGTTTAATTTCTACATGCACCAGTCAGACCTTAGATTGGGCGCTCATGTCCTTGATTAATATTTAGAATCTGTATTTGTATTTCTCATCATGAATTCGCTTGACTACTTTCCTGTTGGATTTTTTATTTTTATTTTTTTTCTTTGATACAGATATGTTTGAAGACTAGTGATCAGGCGCACTTGTTCTTTACCAGGAAACTTTATTATCTGGCATACATTCTATCACTGGGGAGCCTACCCTCTGGCACAACGCTGTCCACATTATTGTTGCTTCACACCAATGCAGAATTAATTTTCTATACGAACCAGTGAGACCACGGATCAGGCGTATTTGTCCTTATAAATAAAGAATTTAGCTATCTAGATTTTATAATTAATGTTCTTTTAGTCTCACTCTATTACTTTCCAGAGACAGACGTTTCACTGATTAAATTTTTTGAGGCTCTGGAATCGTGTGTACTCATCTTTTCAGAATTTATCTTTATTGGTTGTGAAGTTCCGTGTGAGACGGAACGACACTTTTTGAGTGGTGACGAATATGGATGAGTTTGGTGTCTACGAACCGCAAATGACGAGTATAGTGGGTGTACGCAGTTTCGCTACGCAACCACGTATGGTTCGTCTCATTTTTGGGTTTGTTCATCCGAACCCTCGGGTTCCATTTTAGATACGACATCCATTTTGTTTCTTGCCCTCAAGTAGCCAGCGAACGGACGTTGCCCGCTTCGTGACCCTGGGACTCCCAAGCTTACATGAGGGACACGTGTTTCCTTGAGGGTGACTTTTACGATAAGGGAAATGACATGGCGAAGGCAGATGGCCCCGCTCGGGACTCATCTTGCCGTGCTAGCCTATTGTTTCAGTCATGCATGCATTTGACACGAGGTCTTTGATCCTGTCATCAAGTTTCCTTTATTACTCCCGACACTCTTCTTTAACCTGTTGTGCATCCTTGTCCTTTCTTTGCATCTGTTCTTGTCCTCATTCCTAATGTGTTTACGATCAGAATGGAATGTGTTTTATTGCGGGGTAGATATGTTTTTACAGTTGGGAACCGGCAATGCTGTTGTAATTATGTTCCGGCCTCCTGAAACATGAACACGACTCTTTTGAAGTTTATTGTGGGAACTGAGTTGTAACTTTTGTTCGCCATACTGTGCAATGGCAAAAACGTGTATAAAAGGAGCGATCCACTTTTGCAATTTGAAGCAGTCTCCGAGAACCTACACGTTGTGTACTTCTTGTGATCTCTGTATCCCTGCAGTAAATAAACGCTGATCTCTGATGTCGCTGGAAGTGTCCCGTGTCTCTGTGTTTCGTACGCCAGAACAGGTAACCCACGAAGGTTTCAGGTGTTGTTCCCTGGCACCGCTGGGTCTTAGAATAACCCAGTCCTTCAGTGGGCGCCCAACGTGGGGCGACATCAGCGGTACCGGTCCAAAGCCCGACGATCGTGAGGGACTTCGTGTGAAATCTCCGAGGGAAGGTGCACCCCGCTTCATCGATCCAGTTGTCGAAATAAGTGGCCCGACGTCTTTTCCCGCGAAGATCCCCGCCTCCTGACGGCTGCGACGGACTGATGCCCTGCCTGTCGACCTGTTTTGGCGCCTGGCGTAGTCCTTTGTACGGCGAGACGATAGACGGGCCTTCCTGGTGACGCCATTGCTCTTTCAGTTAAGTATTTGTGGGTCACTCCCAGTGTTCCTTTGTTGTTTGCATGGTTCCATAGCATTTGTGGTTCTTAGTTGTTGGGTTTTATTTGACGATTGCAATTGCCAAAACCGAGGGTCTCGCATTTTTGTGCGAGGACATCATAATTCGATATTCAGGATTACAGAACAGAATGCTTGAGACAACTCAGCAATGAGAGATTTTATGAGCGCCTGGATATTGATCCAACACCACGTATCAAAAAAGAAATCCTTGAGCTAGTCACTGAAGCAAAGGCAGAGGGCTGGATTTCTGTTCGTGAAGCAGAATACTTGGTGACTGAACATCCTATCACCCCTTACTTTTACGTTCTTCCCAAGATCCATAAGGAACAGCGTCCCCCGCCGGGTCGACCCATTATTTCGGGTTTGGGATCACTCCTCGAACCCTTGTCTACCTTTGTCGACATTTTTCTGAGGCCTTTGGTAAGAACCATGCCCACTTATTTGCAAGACACCAAAAGTGTTTTGCAGCTTCTTCCAGAATTGGATTTCAACACTGACACTGATTTTCTGGTCAGTTTTGACGTTGAATCTTTATACACCTGCATTCCTTAGCTTGAGACCCTGGAAGCCATCAGAGGGCTCCTCGAAGTTAACACCACCGAGTTGAGCTCGCCAGTAGCCTTCATCATGAATTGTGCCAGGCTGGCTATGACTGAAAACTTCTTCAAGTTTGAGAATCAGTTTTACCTTCAAACATCTGGTACTTCTATGGGCAGTGTTTTCGCCCCCAGCCTGGCCAATCTCTACGTTCAATTGTTTGAACAAGGTTCTGTCCTTAATGCCACTAATCCCTTTCACGACAGAATAGTCGTATGGAAGCGCTACATTGACGACATTTTTGTCATTTGGCGAGGAGATCTAGCCACCCTGAACATCTTTCATTCGTGGCTCAATGATCAAAACACGTTTTTGAATTTCACCATGGAAGCCAGCAAATCCAGCTTGCCTTTCTTAGACCTGCGGGTCTTTTCTTCGGATAATGGCCTGGCTAGTGAGTTATACACCAAGCCGATGGCGAGGAATTCTCTGTTGTCCTTTGACAGCTTCCATCCGAAATCTCTCCGTGCAGGTCTACCGTTTGGGCAATTCCTGAGACTGCGGCGTAACTGTTCTACTACTGCTAGTTACAAACAACATGCTGCTGTCCTGTCTCGGAATTTAAAGGCCCGCCAGTATCCTTCTAGTCTGGTCCGACGAGCATCAAAATGGGCTTTGAATAACAATCGAGAGGCCTTACTTGAACCATCTATACCCAAGCCCCCATTGGAAAGACTTACTTGTGTACAAACATTTAGCACACGGTCGAACCATATTCAGAAGATCATACGTAAGCATTGGCGCATTCTGAATGCAGGGCATTTACATCTAGCTCCTCCATTGTTTTCGTTCAAGAGAAGCGCTAATTTGCGCGACACCCTGGTTCACACACGTCCGAGAGATATGCCGGTTGCCACAGCTAACACACTCTGGAATTTGCCTCCAGTTCAGGGGCACTATGCTTGTGGTAACTGTGGTGTATGTGCTTACACACAACATACCACTGAGATCGACATCGGTAGTAACAAACCCTGGAAACAACTGAAACATACCAATTGTAACAGCGAGAGAGTGATCTATATAATTACCTGTCCCTGTTATAAGAAGTATGTGGGGATGACCATCAGAAAGGTCAAAATACGGATCATGGAGCATAGAAGCACCATAAGATGCCATAGACAGGCGACACGTCTAACTAAACATTTTCTGGATCTGAAACACAGTTCTGATGACATCAGGTGGACGGTTTTGGAACAACCCTTGATCCCCTCCCATGTCTCAGATGTTTCTAAATTTCTGTTTAGAATAGAACAGCGCTGGGTCTTTAAATTGAGGAGTGATCAATCAGGGCTCAATGAGGCAATCCCGTGGTCCTCACTGTGACGATAATGAAGGGTCTTCTGTCCTATGCATGAGTCTTCTTGTCATCATGATAGATCCTGATGCTTTTGGTTTGCTTGTCCACCCATGTATACATTGTTGCCAGGTCCGCTGGGTTCCTATGGTCTGTTGTCATCATCGTAACAATCGTCATGGCGACATTAACCTACTCTTTTGACTTAATTATCATGGCCCAATCTGATGTGCGGTTTGGCTTTATACTAAATTGGGGTGCTGGTGCTTCTGTCATGTAGGAGTAAGTTTAACATCCTGACAGAATGTACTGTCTTATTTTGGCATGTCCACCCTTGTGTATACTGTTGCCACGCGATATGGGCGATTACTAGTTATGGACAGGATTAGCATAATTGCTGTGGCCACAACAACCCTTCTATATGAATCAGACACATCGTTTTGGTTGATGCGCAGACGAGTCAGATTCCACCTGCTATATAACGAAGCAATTTTTGTGGGCACTTTGTGTCCGGAATTATTTTCAATTATATGGTGTGGTTTGGTGGCAGATTGAACGTTTTTGCCGGACCATTTTGGTGGTTACGCGTGCCTTGATACTGTGCGTGTGTTCGGCAGATTAAACGATTCACTTGTAGCGGGTCGAGGCGTCTGTCCGACTACATTACCCAACATGCTCCGTTATTCGTCAATAGGCCCCCCCCCCCCCTTACGGGTCAACCCTCATCACAGTGGCCAGGCTTGTTGATTGGTTCATGTACCGATATCCGCCTATATGCCCCTCCTAATATGTCTACTCTCAGATCACGTGCTGGGGGCAAGGTTGTGATTGGTGCATGCGCGTCTGCTAGGCCTCAAGGGCGGCATCCACACAGTTCCGGCTACCACTCGGCACATCCAGGAAGGAGGCCCGGGGTAGCGACGGACAGGTAGGCGAAGCTCCTTGTACTTTGCACTAGCGTAGCCTTTTTACTGCACGGGCTGTATGGTTAAAGTTATCCTCGGCGTTGTCTTAGGGAACGCGTAGCCTGGAGCCGTAGACTGTACTAGCTCGGCTCTTTGTTGTCAGTGGTTCTGCTTTACCCCTGAGCTCCACTTGAGAAGGGTTGAGGTCCCATTTATCCATTTTCGTTGGACCTTATTAGTTAGAGTCGGAAATGGCAGACTCTAGAAATGTATTGCTTTTGTGGCATTTTAATAACAGTCCCATAGTCAATTACAGACGGGCGTCAATGCCCTTATGAACCCCATTGGTGTGACCAGCTGTACCAATTTAGATTCATAGAATGGCCCCAGAGCGTAATTTCTTGTGAGGGGCATTCAGCTTTTCTGAGTTATAGTCAATTCACCCTGTATTATAATGTTTGAGTCTTAGAGCTAACCGCAGCTAATGTTTACATCAGTGAGCAGATTACATTCTGTTGTATCTGTTCCTCTTGTTGTTTTTTTAGAGCGTTGCCTCACGCCCTGAGTTGTGACCAGGAGTGTGGGACGTTCCCCGATCTCTTGACGGGTAAGGAGGCATTTTTTGATCCTTTTCTAGACAGACGTTCATTTATTTAACGTGTGTTGTAGATCTACCATCATGTCTTTTCGATCCAGTTTGCAACAATTTGTATGTTCACCTTAGGTCAACAATAATTTCATTTTGAACAGAGACCATTCTGTCTTTTAACAGGTGACCTGAATACCCCCAGATGGTGCCGTAGATCAATGACAAGCAGGTACCACTGTTGGTTGTATCGTTCCCCTTTTTTATCCCTTTGCACACTTTATCACATTGCAGTAGTGTATTACTTTGGTCCTGAAGAAAGCCACGGTCATCTCTCAGAGACGCTAGTTGGCTGAAACATGTAGACCTACACTCAGAGTACGTGTTCCGTATTGTTTGGTGTACACGCCTTACTCTATTATTTCTGCGTCTTTTTACTGTTGATATCACTGGATATTTAATAAAACAGTTGTCCCGTGGTAATCAATTTTAACTCACATTTTTCACACACTGCACTTCATTTCACCACACCATAGGCAGCTTCCTTCTATTTGGGTAGTGTTTTCCCCCCCTGTTGGATAGTTAAAAACATCCCTGAGCTCCTCCTTTTTTAAGTAATTAAAGGAGTAGTAGCTCTTTAACCACACCAGGTGTGGTTAACGGGAGGTCCCAGATGATGAAGCATGCCACCTCGGTGGGTGATGGGACTTGGTCCTTGTAGATAGGATCCTCTACTGGGGTATGCAAACTGGTTTCTAGGTTTCATCGGTAGGTAGATCTCCTCATACCCACGGGCTCTTTTGCTGTTCTGGAACTGAGTTGTAACTTTTGTTCGCCATACTGTGCAATGGCAAAAACGTGTATAAAAGGAGCGATCCACTTTTGCAATTTGAAGCAGTCTCCGAGAACCTACACGTTGTGTACTTCTTGTGATCTCTGTATCCCTGCAGTAAATAAACGCTGATCTCTGACGTCGCTGGAAGTGTCCCGTGTCTCTGTGTTTCGTACGCCAGAACAGGTAACCCACGAAGGTTTCAGGTGTTGTTCCCTGGCACCGCTGGGTCTTAGAATAACCCAGTCCTTCAGTTGGCGCCCAACGTGGGGCGACATCAGCGGTACCGGTCCAAAGCCCGACGATCGTGAGGGACTTCGTGTGAAATCTCCGAGGGAAGGTGCACCCCGCTTCATCGATCCAGTTGTCGAAATAAGTGGCCCGACGTCTTTTCCCGCGAAGATCCCTGCCTCCTGACGGCTGCGACGGACTGATGCCCTGCCTGTCGACCTGTTTTGGCGCCTGGCGTAGTCCTTTGTACGGCGAGACGATAGACGGGCCTTCCTGGTGACGCCATTGCTCTTTCAGTTAAGTATTTGTGGGTCGCTCCCAGTGTTCCTTTGTTGTTTGCATGGTTCCATAGCATTTGTGGTTCTTAGTTGTTGGGTTTTATTTGACGATTGCAATTGCCAAAACCGAGGGTCTCGCATTTTTGTGCGAGGACATCATAATTCGATAGCCCTTGAAGTTTGTAAACTCGGTTAGTGTGCACGATGCCTGGCCGTAGTACTTTGTTTGGGTTTCTTAAATGTTGCAGAATGGATTCCCGGTTGGAGGATTCATGTCCGATACCTCCGGTTGGAACTCCAATTTATGAGCTCTATAGTCGTCATGGTGTGGGTCCTATCGTATATAACGAATATTGGATCCGTTACACTAAAAATGATGGTGTTCTTAGTTGGCCATCACATGGTAGTTTCGAAACTGCTGTTTTAGATAATTTGGAAGTTAAACTGTTTAAAAAGAAGGCTAGGCCAGCCATGTTTGATTCCTTCCGGTTATGGCGTAAAGAGGCCAAGCAGAAAGAAATCAAACAGAGTAAGAAAAATAAGAGAGAAGGTGTCATTACGGTGATGCGAAATGCTGAACAGTATCAGCGAGACAAAGATGAGAAAGAGCAGGAAGTTAGTGCTCGACTTCATCATATGGCGGTGGATAAGTGTTACCCGGTGTTACCGTCTAATGCTGATAAGACGGGAGAAGAAGTGATAGAAGATTCGCTCCTATCTTATTTGTTGAAATCACCACCTCCCTATGCTCCGGATACTATGGGTCCTATGATTCTTCCTATTCCTCAACCTGCTGTTTTGGCGGCTGCTGGTCAGCCCGTCGTTCCTCCCGCTCCCCCGAATCCTCTTGTGCCGCAAATTGTCCATCCTCCTTTACCGGCTTCTCTTCCTACGGCGCTTTTCCCAGCCCCTCCTCAGCCTGTCGTTCCCGCTACTTCTGGTGCCGCGTCCACCTCTACTGTTTCCACTCCTACTGTTGTTGCTCCTGTGCCGTCTTCTTCTTCTCCTTCTGTTCGTAGCCGTCTCCTGAATGCTGTTGCTACTCTTTAGTCTCCGCTTTTTGGGCCAATACTTGGTTCGACTCTTTCTGATGTTGCTCAGAGGCGTAGTCAGCTTTCTGATGGTAGGGAACGTGAATCCTTGGTAAAAATGGCACCTAAATGGATTCGTAATCCTGTTAAGTACACTTCGCGTATAGTGTTTGAAACATTTTCCCAGTTTAATGCGCCCACGCAACGATTCGTGTTTGAGGAAATGTGTAAATCGTTGAGGGAAGAATGGGATCATGATGTGAGCGACAATGTGGTCGACAATGTACCGTCTGAGGTTTCTGAGCTTCAGCATCAATTTACAACTGGTGTGATTGTAGGTGATAAGGTTCGAGCTGCTCTAGAACGTCTGTTATCCTTTCGATGTACAGTGCAACCTAGAGCGTTGTTCAAAGACGAGACCGAAGAGTTGGATGGCAAAACCTGGTCAATATCCTATGCGAGAAGTCCCCCCAGTGTGGATGCCAGGTGATCCTAATGCTAATCCTGCTGTCCCAGGACGTTTTCAGAGAGTGTGGATACACCTCCCTTGGAAGCGATCGGAAGTTTTGCAGGTGAAGCAAACTTTGCCCGATCCTCGTAAAAATCCTGCAGGTTATTATAAGGAGTTGTCCCAACTAGTGGATGCTACTGTTATGAATCTTGCTGATATCGACATGTTGTTTGGTAATGTAGTGCCTCAGCCGATTTGGGCGAAAATTCGTCACGAGAATCACGCGGCTGAGTTAGGCGGTGACTGGGCTGCTCTTACGGCGGCAGACGCCCAGCAAGTTGGTGGGGCTAAACCTGAACAGCTTATTGTGGATTTGCCCCAGAGGATAATTACTCTTATGAAAACGCTTATGCCAGCGATGCGCGTTAATTGGGACAAATTGTCCGCGTGTAAGCAAAAGAGGGATGAGAGTGTCTCCGATTTCTTTACGAGATTTGAGGAAGCATTTGTTGATCATAGTGGTCAGGACATGAGTTCGGAGGGTGGTCAGCGGTTGTTTGTTGATAAATTTGTATCGAACTTGTTGCCTGAACTCAGCAACAAGCTGAAGAATTCTGAGAGTTCGTGGGCTGTTTCTACCACTGCTCAAATATTGGCTACGGCCCAATATTATGAAAACAGAGAAAAGGAAGAAAGTGAACGTGCAGATAAGAAAACGAAGGCTCTTAAAACTAAGGTCTTATTGCAGCAAGCGTATCCTCCGCGCTCAAATTTCAATGACTCGCAACAGCCAAATCGCTCACAATCGCAGTTTCCCAGATCACAGGTGCGCAATGACTCTCCCGCACCTCGCTTTGTGTTGGGGTATAATCAATGTGCATATTGTCGAGGGGAGGGCCATTTGAAGTTTAATTGCCCAGTTCTGCGTGATAGGAACAATGGTGTGTCAGCTCGAGGAGGTCGTAGTGGTCCTCAACAAGCTTCACGTGGTAGAGGTCGCGGTGTTACTCAGACTCAGGCTGAGCGTCTTGCAACTTCGTCAGATTCGCAGAATTGTTTCGATCGACGCGATCTCTCGTCTGGTAGATCTGCACAGTATCATGTGGACGACTATTATGTCGAGCGTGATGTTGATACGGACGGTATCTACTAGGACGGCCATAGACAAAGGAAGGGAGAAGTGTCAGTTCCGGTGGATCAGAGAGGGCCTTATGTCGCAGTTGCCACATTGGGCGTCGTTGAGCCTTTTCTGTTGGACACTGGTGCAGCAAAAAGTTCCATCATGCATTCGAAACTCCCTGGCGCGCCTTTGTCTGGCTTAACGAATGTTTCCGTTGGATTCTCTGGCGCCCCCGTTAGCAATCCGGTTTCTAGCCCCTTGCCCCTTACGATTGGGTCTCATGAGTTAGAAGCTCCTTTGATTTTGACTACTGGTTGTGGTGAGAATCTTTTGGGCTTGGATTTGTTGAAAAGGTTACATGCGACTTTGTACTGCTCTCCTACGGGAGTAGAGCTTACGTTGGGTCAGAAAGTGATTTCCCCTATGTATTTATCGATCGACAAGCTCCCACCGGAATTGAGTTCTCTTCCGGTTTCTTTGTGGGCGACAGGTCCCAATGATGTGGGCCTGCTGGAAATACCACCTTATGTTGTTCAATTGAAAGTTGATGCGCGATTACCGCGCATACCTCAGTATCGTATCTCCCTTGATGGTGAACGGGCACTATTAGCGATCATCTATGATTTGATCGATAAAGATGTTATTGAGGAGACACGAGGTAACGTGTGTAATAGTCCTGTGTTGCCTATTTTGAAGCGAACTGATCCCTCCAAGCCCCCTGTGTACCGTCTAGTTATTGACTTACGGGAGGTAAATAAAATTGTTGTCCCGCAGTTTCCTGTGGTGCCTGACATTACAGCTTTACTGACTCTGATTCCAGCCTCTGCATCATGGTTCTCGGTAATTGATTTGAAGAATGCGTTCTTTAGCATTCCAATTGCTGAGGAAAGCCGTGATTTGTTTGGTTTTTCATCAGGTGGTCGTAGCTTCCGGTTCAAACGCGCACCTCAAGGCTACTGTGAGAGCCCATCGATCTACAGCCAAGCTCTCAAGAGCCAACTTGATGCATTCGTGCTGCCAGCTGGTGCGGCCTTGATTCAGTACGTTGACGATCTGTTGGTAGCTGCAGACACTGAACAAATTTGCAAGACTGCTACTGTGGCACTGTTGCAGCATCTATGCGACTTACACCACAAGGTGTCACCTTCTAAATTGCAATATTGTTGTCAAGAAGTTACCTATCTAGGTCACTTATTGTCAAAGGCGGGAAGGAAGTTGACCCCTGAAAGAATCGCAGCAATTGCTCGAATTACTGTGCCGACGACTCAGAGAGACGTGCGTGCCTTTTTAGGTATCACGTCATACTGTAGACAGTGGATTCCAAATTTTTCACTGTTAGCGAAGCCATTGATAGCTCTCACGTGCAAGGATGTTTCGACTCCTTTGCCATGGACGGAGGAATGTCAGAAAAGTTTTTCTGAACTTCGTGATGCGTTGTGTTCGGCTCCTGTGTTAGGTACTCCTGATTACAGCAAGCCATTTACACTATACGTCCACGAGAGGGAAGGTTGTGCGTTGAGTGTTTTAACGCAACAATTTGGTGACAAGCAGCGCCCATGTGCATATTTTTCCTCGACTTTAGACCCGGTAGCTAGAGCGTTGCCGAGTTGCTTGAGGGCGACGGCGGCGGCGTCTATTCGACAATCCGCAGGCCTTGTCATGGATAATATGCTCATAGTGATGGTTCCGCATGCAGTTGATACTCTTCTGAATCGTACAAAAACTCAACATCTGACAAGTGCAAGGTTGTCTGGGTACGAGCTGACCCTTTTGGCAAGTCATATACAGATCAAGCGTTGTAATGTACTGAATCCGGCGACATTATTGCCGAGTAATACGGAATCAGATGATGTACCACCACATGATTGTTATTTACGAACTGAGGAAGAAACAAAGGGTCGTGTGGACCTGAAAAACACTCCTTTGGCAGATCCTGATGGTACTTTGTATGTTGATGGTTCTTGCTTCAAATTGCCGAATGGTGATGTGACGACTGCGTATGCTGTAGTGACGTTGAGTACAGTTGTGGAAAGTGCGAGATTGAATCAGAATTCAGCACAAGCGGCAGAGTTGATTGCATTGACAAGGGCATGTGTCTTGTCTAAAGGAAAGCGAGTGAATGTGTTTACCGACAGTCAGTACGCATTCGGCGTTGCGCACAGTTTTGGAAGACTTTGGAGAGAAAGAGGATTTATGACATCGCATGGGACGAAGATCCAACACGGGCAGCTCGTGAATGATCTTTTGGATGCACTTACCTTGCCTAAACAAGTGGCGATTGTTAAATGTAGTGCACACCGGAAAGTGACGGATGATGTTGGTCGTGGTAATGCATTTGCGGATGAGATTGCTAAGGAAACGGCTAAAAATCTTACAACTCGAATGTATGTGACAAGTTCAGTGAGATGGCCGACGGAAACTGGTATGTGTGAAAACACTGTTGAGAGTGTGAAAGCAATTCAGAACGAGGCAACTGAAGCTGAAAAGATCAAGTGGAAAGAAAGTACGGGAAGGTTGGATATGCATGGATGTTGGGTTGACTTGACGGAACGTCAAAGGTGGATGTTACCAGATGCATACGTATTAGCTGTCGTGACGATGGCTCATGGGTTGTCACATATTAGTGCAAAAGGGATATGTAAGTTCTTGTCCCCTGTATGGAAGAATGAGGGTATTACTAAGTGTGCTGAGAGAGTGGTTAAGAATTGCATGGTGTGTTTGATGCACAATCCTGGCAAGGGCACCCCCACTCCACCTGGTCATTTTGCTCCCCCTGTTTGCCCCTTTGAGGTGATCCAACTGGACTTTATCCATATGGAGAGATGCAATAACCTGAAGTATGTTTTGGTTGTGGTTTGCGCGTTCTCTAGATGGATTGAGGCCTATCCTCTTAAGGATAATACTGCCCTGTCCACAGCGAAAATCCTGCTGAAGGAATACTTTCCTAGGTATGGAATGCCACGGATCGTGTGGTCGGATAATGGAAGTGAGTTTGTAGGAAGTGTGATGCAGAGTGTGTGTAAGGGCCTTGGAATCCGTCAAAAATTTCATAGCGCTAATCATCCTCAGGCAGCAGGTTTGGTTGAAGGGTACAACGGTACCCTGAAACTGAAACTTGCAAAAATACAAGCTTCCACTGGTCTATCATGGCCTGATGCCTTGCCTCTGGCTCTCCTATCAACCAGGGCGACTGTACATTCTCGAGTAGGGCTTAGCCCATATGAGATTGTGTTCGGCCGCCCTGCGAACATTTGGGGAGTCCCGAGACCTAAGGCCTTTGATAGTCTTGAGTATCCAATGCTAATTGATTACCTTCATGATTTGACCACTAAACTACGGTTGATTCATCAACAGGTCTTTGAAGCTCTACCGGCGCAGACAGAGGGTCCTGGACATCAGCTCCGGCCAGGCGATTGGGTCGTTACCCGAAATTTTGGTCGGAAACGTAACTTGGAGCCAAGATTCGTAGGACCTTTTCAAGTCTTGTTGACAACGAGGACTGCGGTTCGATTGGAGGGCCGGAAAAACTGGGTCCACGCCGGCCACACGAAGAAGGTACCGAACCCCTCACCAACAGACGGTTGGGTGAGAACTGGGATTGCGGCAACGGAAACTGAGACTCCTTTAAACTTTGTGCCGTTTAGTGACGCTCAACCTATAGGACATGATCTGTCGCTGCCAAATCCACTTGTGGAGTCATCAGTAGCAGAGAACACAAGGTCCGACTCGTTGTCCACTTTATCGAACACTGTTGCGCCAGCTGAACAATTGTTTACAGAGCAAACTCGACCTGGAAGAAGTCGATACTTTCTTCGTTCAAGGACTAACAAAAATTAAGTCGTATATTTGTTTTTTCTCCCTTTTTCGGTGCGATGAGCATTATGGACAATTACATCCTTTCTTTTTGAGTTTTTTTATGTGTTTTTCACTGCTAAAGAGATTTGTAATAAAACTGAACGTTTTGAGGAAAACCTACCATCCGGGTTACCGTAGGGCCGTGCGGGTACTCCTTTCTGTTTAGCAGGTTTCTGACGCTAGGTCGGTTACTTTTTGTCGATTCCTGGGAACTCCTGGGGATTGATAATCGCTACTCAGAACGAAGTGCGTCAAGTACGTCATGGACGGTTTGTAGAGGATGGCATTCTCTAAGCTGTTGGAAGTAGAAAGGATGTCGGCGCAGAGATCAGAGTTATATAGGGTTGTACGAACAAAATGTTTTCGGTTTCAGGTATTCCTACTGTTTCTGACTGTATCTATGCTATTGGTGGGCGGAGTATATTTTGGAATACAATTGTTATTGCCTTCTGTTTCACCTACCCTTTCTCCTAATCTAAGCTCCATCACCACTGTTTCCCCACATTCTTTTCATCCTTTGCCTCAACACGAACAGGTTAGACGTGCGGAATTTATGAATAACTCCTTCGTTCAACTCCTACATCAGCATCAGTTGGTGATGAATACTACCAACTGTTGGGTGTGTGGGTTAATGCCACATACCATGGATAGGGGTATTCCGTATTTGGTTCTTCCTTACAGCTCCCAGGGTTCCGCTCGAGCATTCCAAACTATGTTTCGTAGTGCACTAGATTCCTACCCCAGTCGAGAGCCACGCTCTGTTCATTTTGGTCCTGGTCCGTACCACAAGCCTTTGGCGATAGCGATAGCGGATTTAGATAGAGATGTTTTTGATGCATCGCTTATCCCAGATGAAGAGGTGCAAGCCTATAGGGATCTGAGTGAGGCTGAGTATAGTGTTTCAGTGGGTGATAGACAGCTTAAGAGCTCGTCCCCAATATGGATTGTACCACACCTCGGTAATTTCTGCTTGAAAGGTTTGGGTCGAAATCCGAGAGCACAACTTGGGAACAGTGCTTGTACTGACACGTATGTCCTACCGATGCTCTCTTCCCCTGTTTTCCTGACTGCTAAGGGCACTTATTTCATATGTTATGAACGTGCATATACATGGCTACCCCGTGATTTTTCGGGTACCTGTTATATTGCGAATCTTTTACCGCCGACTTTTACAGTGGCCTCAGACTATCACAAGACTAGAGTTGTGAGAGGCGTTATTAGCAAAGAGGATACTGCCGGTCAAGAAGCAGGAGATTTCTTTAAGGGTTTCCTGCCGTTTTGGGGACCTATGGTTAACAGTAGGAACCTAAGACAGTTGACCCGTGTAGTCGAGTCGACTGCTAATATCACCGCGAGTGCCCTTGATAATTTAACAGCTGAACTTCAGGCGGATAGACTCATGACGTTGCAGAACCGGATGGTTCTAGACGTCGTTCTCGCAGATAGAGGTGGTGTGTGTAAAGTTATCCATTCGAGCTGTTGCATTTTCATTCCTGACAATGCTCCAACTGTCTACCAAGCCATCTCAAAGTTGCACAAGATTTCCGAGTCCATACACGTGGACGAAGGTAATTGGACACTTCTAGGATGGTTTTGGGGTTTGATATCCACTTGGGGTTGGAAAATTCTGATGATCGAAGGGGTTGTTGTAACGTTTCTATTCACGTGTTGTCTTTGTGTACAGTGTGGTCCTGCCTTATGTGGCCTTTGTGCTACAACGTGTATAAGACGGCCATCTGTTACCAAGGAGACATTGATGAGTAGAATGATGTTCCAGCAACAGGTGAACGATCTGATGAATATTGAAATCGATTCCGATCTTGACTAGTGCTTGCCTACCTGAGGGCAAAAGGAGCGTCTGAAGTTCCGTGTGAGACGGAACGACACTTTTTGAGTGGTGACGAATATGGATGAGTTTGGTGTCTACGAACCGCAAATGACGAGTATAGTGGGTGTACGCAGTTTCGCTACGCAACCACGTATGGTTCGTCTCATTTTTGGGTTTGTTCATCCGAACCCTCGGGTTCCATTTTAGATACGACATCCATTTTGTTTCTTGCCCTCAAGTAGCCAGCGAACGGGCATTGCCCGCTTCGTGACCCTGGGACTCCCAAGCTTACATGAGGGACACGTGTTTCCTTGAGGGTGACTTTTACGATAAGGGAAATGACACGGCAAAGGCAGATGGCCCCGCTCGGGACTCATCTTGCCGTGCTAGCCTATTGTTTCAGTCACGCATGCATTTGACACGAGGTCTTTGATCCTGTCATCAAGTTTCCTTTATTACTCCCGACACTCTTCTTTAACCTGTTGTGCATCCTTGTCCTTTCTTTGCATCTGTTCTTGTCCTCTCTCCTAATGTGTTTACGATCAGAATGGAATGTGTTTTATTGCGGGGTAGATATGTTTTTACAGTTGGGAACCGGCAATGCTGTTGTAATTATGTTCCGGCCTCCTGAAACATGAACACGACTCTTTTGAAGTTTATTGTGGGAACTGAGTTGTAACTTTTGTTCGCCATACTGTGCAATGGCAAAAACGTGTATAAAAGGAGCGATCCACTTTTGCAATTTGAAGCAGTCTCCGAGAACCTACACGTTGTGTACTTCTTGTGATCTCTGTATCCCTGCAGTAAATAAACGCTGATCTCTGACGTCGCTGGAAGTGTCCCGTGTCTCTGTGTTTCGTACGCCAGAACAGGTAACCCACGAAGGTTTCAGGTGTTGTTCCCTGGCACCGCTGGGTCTTAGAATAACCCAGTCCTTCAGTTGTCGCTTACTTAATTCAGCTTTTCACCCATTAAGTATGGGGGCAGGAGCAGTCAAGATACGCCCTTCTGACGGTATCCTGGATTTAGGATACATTGCCGGCAACTGCCATTTTATACGCAGACACGCTACCGCTTGTGGGCTAGCAGTCTAGCGTTTGGACATTCTCTGGTTTTAAGGTGGTCTCCAGTTGTCGGGGAACTGCTTCCGGGTTATTTCTGGAACATCAGAGCGGCGTTCACTACGGCCAGCGTACTTGCTGTTCTAGGTAAGTTTGTTTTCAGATGGGGACATATGAGGGGGGCACCGTCTTTGGTAGTTTTCTAGGATACTAGTTCTGACATAGATTTTTGGTGTATTGTTTTAGATACTCACACTTGGAATACCACGAGATCTCCTGAATTTATTTACTTGGACACCACCTACAGGATAAAATACTTATCTATGGTGAGAGCTTGGGGTATGTACTTTGGGCCCTTGACTTAAACGGTATGGTGACTGGTACTATTTTACAGCACCTCTGTTCATCGTGTCTGTCCACTTCTTTCAATTAGGACCTGCGTACATTAGCAGGACATCGTTAGAGAAGGTTTTATTTACTTACCAGATAGGAAAGAATTACAACCGGCAGAGAGGTGAGAGAGTTGTCTCACATTCTCATTGATAGCACAGACCATCTCACCCGCGGTCTCATACTGATACATGTTTCTTTTTACCTGTTACCCTATTAGCCCTCCAGATCTGTACGTAGTACCATAAGGTAGGGTACTCTCCTTTTCAGCACTGCATAGCCACACACTATAATGCGTGATTCACTAAGGTTACATATCGCAGATCGCTCTCAGATCAATGTTCTATTGTACTCGGGGAAGGTTCCTCCCTGCCACAATATCGTATGATCATGTGACTGTATGCATGTACAATTAGATCCATTTCAGATCAACATTTGACCTTTTAAGGGATTATTCTTCCTGTCGCACCGACACATGTTCGCTTGAATGCATGCATGTAACTACCAACTGTGAGGGCTACATTCCTCACTCCTTATCACTATAACACGTGGGGGCAATGTTTGGACCCCTTCTCACCCTACAGTGTCATTTCTCTCCATGTTTTTGCAACTGGAAGGCATTATCTTTTCTCTCCCAGGTCTTTGTTCTTTTCCCTTCTCTTTTCACCGTTTTGACGGTCTCAATAGTTTGTATACACCCACCATTATCGTTCTTAGAAATGTATGTATGGAGACCCTTCTGGGTCTTCAGAACTGTTAATACTGTGAACTTTCTGATGACTCCACTGTGTCTAGTATGTTCTAAAATGAATAAGAGAATGTTTTCATGATGCACACAATTTTGGTGCACTGTGATTTGTGTGCAAAATTCATACTTAGGTTCTCCACTTTTCGGTGTATGGTATGTGGTGAACATATCATATTGAACTGTGTCATGATCCCATGATATATTATGTTCCATTGTACATTTTTTCAGCCCTGAAGAAGTCGTGGGG
This sequence comes from Triturus cristatus, assembly GCF_964204655.1. Taxonomy (NCBI): domain Eukaryota; kingdom Metazoa; phylum Chordata; class Amphibia; order Caudata; family Salamandridae; genus Triturus; species Triturus cristatus. The sequence continues at coordinate 651,085,927 of NC_140590.1, forward strand.
TACTTCCCCAGACGCAACACTTGTTGGCTGGGCAATTGTTCGGATTAAAGGAGAAAAGATAATCACAACCACACTGTTTTCACTTCATTTGTATGATACATTTACCTTTTAATTCTGTTAAATATTTTATACTAATGTCTAATTGAATATTGGAATTTTTGCATGTGGACAGGCTTACTATAATCATGATGTAATGTCAGGCTACACCCTTTTCCCTGCCAAAACAGATTTTCATGACCTCCTCTACCACTTATCACAAGCTCCTAATGATCCTTTTTGTAAAATTTAATTCCGGCCAATTGATTACACTTCTCCTGCCCCGAGCCAGAGAGTACAGCCCGAGCCGGAGAGTACAACCCAAGCCAAAGATTCCGCCTCGACTGTGGACGTAAAGATATGACTCGTAAATGACCTCTGTGAATACCAAAAGTCATAAAGTTAGACTTTTGTCTCAGATTGCCTTTGCGAATCGGGCCCCTTGATTTTTAATGAAAAAAACAAAGGTGTTTATAACAGATAAGGTTCCAATGGCGGGTGACTAAAACACTTTAAAAAAAAGTCCCCATAATACCAAAAGGCATCAGTTGAGGTGCTCTTTTTAAAAAATACAAAGAAATCACAGACCTGTACTAGAATAATGCACAGTTGTGGAGTGATAGTGGCCAGTCAGAATTCATTAACAGTTTTATGTTGCAGTTTTGTGTTTTTTACTAAATAGTACTTCAACTGAGGCATTTGAGTATGCCGGCAATGTATTTTTTAAGTGTTGAAGTCTATACCCATTGTGCCTCTTGATGCTTCTTGAAAACTTTCTGTTATCTAAATGACAGTGACCAAGTACAATTAGGTAGCACATAGTATAGCTTTGTCTCGCCTGAATATATATTAGTTCCATGCTAGTAAAGTGTATGTGCATGCAAAGTAGGGGCTCATTCACAAAGAATGAGAGATTTACATCCAAGTCCTAGTGTAGATATACTTCTTTCTGGAATTTGCAAATCCTGCATGGAATCTGCATGGAAAGGTGCACCTGGCACAGGTTTCCATACAGAATCTTGGGAAAAGATGTGATTTCAAAATCTAGATCCCAATTGTTTGCAAGCAGATCTCCATGCTGAGAACTCCACACGGGGGGGAAGCAATTCAGTGTGCACATTTTTTTTCTCCACTGGGAAACAATTTTTCCCATAAAGAAACCCCTTGCTTTACACCACTAAAGTTGAAGGAGATAAATTTCCCTCCACGCACTGGAACGGGATTTACTTCAGCCCTTGGCTGGAGTGGAAATACAACCTTTTCCAGGCAGTAAAGGGAACAGTGAGGAGTGAAAGCTCACAACCAATGCTAACCATGCCTGCCCTTGAATCAGCAGTGTAATGAAACTTGAAGGGGCCCCCATGCAAAGTACATGCCAAGGCAGTGGCATAACAAAGACCCCGCAGCCCCCGCAGTGCACTCAGGGACCCCCTGAACTGCAGGGGCTGCAGGGACCTTTATTACACCACTACTTTGAATCAGTTGTGAACGATGTACATCGTACCCCTAGAGGGTGATTTATGAGTGCTGAGATCTCCACACTTGTGGTGGAGTTCCCCACACCCTTAATAGAGCTTACAACTATCAGGAATCCCTTTGTGAAATTCTGGCAGGCATAACTAATGTAAATATGATTGTAAACGTAAGTACATTTATAACCACATTTATCTCCAAATAGACTCACTGTGTTTTTTCCTAATTTATATGATTCTTTGACGGGCAGTTTGGTTTGAACAAGTTTAGTTTCCTTCTGTAAATGGGATATTGTGTGGATACTGAATGAACATACATTTTATTTAGAGAACTTGCAGTAGTGTAAAGCCTTCTAAAAAACTGCATGAGTCATGTTTTTGGGATAAAGACCAAACATGAATTTGTTCTTTTTACACACACCCACAGTATGGATAAGCCTTGAAACATGTAACATTTTCAGACATAGATGAGGCAATTTTGCCATTGCATTTGAGCTATGTAGATTATAAGTCTCTGTGCATGAAGGAGGGGTGATAGCAGGATGAGGTGTTTGCTGGGTGCCGCAGGGTTGCAGGGTGGATTGTCCATAGCAGTATTTGTTCTTGCTGCTTCTCACTCCTTTTAACCTGCAGAGCTCTAGTATTGTTTTGACAATTTCTTCTCTTCAGGCACAGGAAGACAAGATGGGCCCTGCTTTTGTTACCTCCAGACCAGGGTTCTCTAACACGGCGATCGCAGGTTACCAGTAGCTTGCAGACTGCCTTGACGTAGTTTGCTGACAGTCTGCCAAGTTCAGAAGTATGCAGCTTCCACCGTACCAATGATCAACCATAAAATACTCTGTATCCAGGTTATTCGAGGTCTCCAAAACTGACAGTGCAGGAGCAGCATGCAGCCCACCCTCTTGGTAAAGAAACAAACATCCAGCTGCTGGCTGGTAAGAATTGTGGCAAAAAATAAATGCCCCAGAGCATGTTCTTTGATCTGATTGTCTCTTTCTTTACATCTTTTCCTTCATTTCCATCCTTCTCTTCATACTATTTATTTTGTTTCTGTTTTTCTTCTTTCTTACTTTCTCAATCCTCTTTTCTTTCTTACTTTACTTCATTCTCACTTTTGCTTTTTTCATGTTTCTTTCTTTCATTTTCTTTCTTTCATACATTTGTTCCTTTGTTCTCATCTTTGTACCTTAATTCTGTTCTGTTCTTTCTCTTTGCATTCTTGCTTCTTTCATTACTTCTTACACTTTTCCACCCTTCATTCTTTTTTCTTTCTTTTCTTTCTCTCTCCTTTCACTCTTCAATTCTCTCCTTCAGTCTTTCCTTCCACTCCTTAGCTTTCTCCCTGCTGCCCTTCCATCCTCACTTCCATTCATTCTTCCTTCTCTACTTCATTTCTTTTTTTTCCTTTCCGTATTTTTCTACTTTCTAACATTCTCCTTGTTTCCTTGCTTTCTCCTGTTCTCTTTCTACCCATTTTGCCATGCTTTCTATTCTGATAATTTCTGGTCTTAGTTGAAGCGCTAAGCATTAAAAATGCAACAGGTCTCGCCTTTGTAAAAGTTAGAGCATTTTTTTTAGCAAATGGTGTTTCTTTTTAGAAGGGTTTTTATTATTGTGTTAGCATTTTTCAATGTACATAATATGCATATTTATGCATGCATTCAGAGGTTTCGTTATTTAGATATGCAGATGTATTGTATGTGTATATATGAGCATATATATTCGTTGGTCTATATATGCATCTAGGTATATAATAGCATAGTGTGGATACATATATAAAGATCAAATTGCCTCCTTGGCCAATCAACTTGTATTCACCCAGGACTCACACCCTGCAGTGTGCATGCAGAAATATGAATGCCACCGTTTAGCATAAATGGTGACGCCGGCCAATGGGAAAGAGGGGCGGGGCTTAAAGCCCTTTACAGAAAATACCCAAAAACGTTAAATCTCGCCAGCGAGACTGCGCATGTGCGCAGCCCACGCCAGCCGAGACCCAAAAACCTTCTGATTTAGTGGTAAGTTTACTTGGGAAATACTTGGACATTTTTACCCTAAAACAGTAAAATCTCTAGGACTGACCTTTTCAATAAGAGTTTTACAATTCCTGCCACCAGTAGTTTTTAATTTTGAGTCATTAAGGCCCGGACTGTTTCTGGGCAACAATCAATGGACTAGCCCTGGCTTTCATAACTCACAAAGAAAAGGAAAGGGCAAACAACTATCAGCTTAACTTCCCTTTTTGAAAACCCTTAGTGACTTTTACAATTGACTTTACCCACTAGATAGTTGCATGCTTCATCATATGATGTGCTAACACACTCTGGCGCAGACCAATGCTCAGAGTGGAGAAAAAAACATATTTATTAAAGCAAGGGGTCCTCTGTGCCACACAACACCTTAAAACTACCTAAGAGAGTTCCCTGTTTGCTTTATTCTGGGCTCCCCATGGTAGGGTTAAAAAGAAAAAGTGGGGTATACTTGAACTATTAGTTCCTTGTACCTGTACATTGGAGGGCAGAGAGTTGTTCTAATGGTGGTGTCGGACACCTGATGAACGGCGATGCTTCCACTCCTACCCCGGTTATGGAAGGAACTAAGTGAAACTCGGGGAGTTCCTGAGAGAATGTGTCCAAGGTTGGCAAGTATGGTCGTTTATAGATTCCCTATCTCCACACAAGCAGTGACAGGGAGGGGAACTGTTAGTGAAATACGAGAGTGGATCTTCATCCTGAGGAAGGCTGTTGACCCGCAGGGTCAGTTGGAAGGCTGAAACATATTGATAATGGCAAGTGGGGTACAAGGATCTCCATCTCCAGGTATATATTCCGATTTTGATTTTTTACCCACCAAGGGGGGCCCAGAATAAAGCAAACAGGGAACCCTCTTAGGTAGCTTTATAGTGTCATGTGGCACAGAGGACCCCTTGTTGGTGTACCCCTTGATGAATATGTTTTTTGCTCCACTCTGAGCACTGGTCTGTGCCAGAGTGTATTAGCACACCCTATGATGAAGCATGCCACTATTTAGTAGACTGGCAGTGCTCTGGAGATTCAGAACTAGTTTGTGTATAAGATGGGGGCAATTTTTTTAATCACTGAGGGTTTTCAAAAGGGGAATTTAGCTGATTGTTTTTGCTACTTCCTTTTCTTTGTGGGTTTGGATACATGTAAGGGAGGAAAAAGGAAGGGGAGCACCTCTTGCGTCTTTGTTAGTGTGTGTTGAACCCTATCTTTCATAATCAGAGCAGTGCCATCCAATGTATTGCAAGTTTGTGACCACAAGCACCAGCAAGACACTCCTCTCTTAGAGTTGATTCATAATTAAAAAACGGGACAAAACAGTTTTTTTGGGTCTCCACAGATAAACCTTTCTGGATATACTGCACCAATTGAGGACATTTTGCAAAGGTTATGAAAGTAATGAGTGTTAGAGTGTGCAAAAATCTCTGCATATCACAAAATTTGGTGGTGATTAAAAGAAAGGAGGAGGAGAAACAATGAAAAGAACAGAAGGTAAAAAACAGAAAGAAAGAAAAACAGCCGGGGCGGAGCTTGCCTGGCTCCAAGATGTAATGAAGCTCTGATGACCCAACTGCATTATCCTGCAGAATTCTACAGTTAGACGCAGCGATTTCCAGCACACACTTCTGGCATTGGCCTGATGTGTCACACAGGGTCCTATACTTAAACTGAGTGCCTAGGCGATGATATGATGGAGTGGTGAGACGCCTCGAGGACAACGGGGTGTGGCCTGTTTGGCAGAGCCGTAGCATCGTACCTATCTCGCCAGGTGAGGGGGGCCCTTGCACTGTGGCGGCTTGACTGGCAGGTACTGTAGAGGGCTCGACAACTGCCCTGGCCTACTGGCTGGGAAAGAAACGGGCGCTGGGCCAGAGGACTGTGGCAGGGCCTCCCGCAGGGCCAGAGCTGCGCCAAGGATCCCTACCGCACTGGAGAGCTGTGAAGTTGCAACGAGAGGCGTGAGGCCAGGGACGGCTGGACGTGATGGAAGACACCTAGGGGGTGCTCAAGCCCCCTGCACTTGTCAAGTGCAGTGCGGGGGCCCACAGGACATTGGGGACAGTGAGTCGCGTGGCGGCTGAAATGGCCACCGCGTGAAGTGACCGAGGTCCGGGGAGGCATCTGGCATGACCCTGAGACGCTTGCGGTGAGATGGCTCGGCACTGGCCCATCCCGCTATTTGGTGGAAGCCCCTTGTATTGAGATGACTCAGCAGCTACACAAGCCTCCCGACTGGTAGAGAAGAGTGGGTGATGAGCTGGAGGACTGCCATCAGATCCCCCTGCGATGTCAGAGCTGTCCTGAGGATCCGGACCACATTAGTGAGGCGAGAGGTGCGAGGACTGGACAGCCGAGCACAGAGGGAGAAAACTGTAGGAGCGCTCGTCATATGTGATGTGGAGGCCTGCAGGACATCGGAGACGGTGAGTGACGAAGCAATTGGAATGACCTCCGTGTGAAATACCCGAGGGTCAAGGAGGTGTGTAGTGTGTCCCCGCAACACCTGAAGTAAGTTGGCTTAGCGCAAGATAGTGCAAAGGGGCCAGAGACATGTGGAATAGATTGCACATAGAGTGGCTCAGAAGCATGGGATTGTTTTGGTGTGTAACCGTGCTACAGACTATGTAAGAGCGGCCACTATACAGATCAAATGCAATCACAGAAGCATAAACACAGACTGAGTAACAGAATTGCAACAAAGCGAAAAGGAAGGGCACATTTTGAAGGCATTGCTTCGTACTAAAGACACTTACTAGATGAATCGGATTACCTGCTCCCCCACTCAAAACGCAGTCCTGCATCAAAGTAAACAGGGTGGCTGCAGAATGCCTACATTTGTAAAAATGGGATCACTGTGCGGCTCAAGCTGAACCTACATAGGCAGGGACACGTTGGAAGGCACGGGACACTGCAAGATTACCCGGAACTGATAATTGAGCAAATAATGCAGACGAGCGGCAACCAGGTGTGGCTAATCCACCCACAGAAGTGAGAGGCTACTGAGAGCACACACTCTTCATTTCACCACGAGGACAGTATGTAGACACCCAGCAGCAAATGATCAGTATGGGGAAAGTAGACAAAGCACAGCCGTGTAGGGCTACTAAGTCCAGAGACGCTGATGCTGGTACCACGGACTCTGGCCCCAAGATGAGTGACCCCTCCACAGATCGAGACCTAAAGCAAATACTAGCAGCTACGCAAAGCAGCTTATCAAAAATAGACAGAGAAATAAAAGCCCTTACATTCCACATGGATAGAAAGTCGGAGAGACTGGTCAAGCACACAGAGAGACTGGATAACATAGAAGGAAGAGTCTTGGATGCGGAGGACACGATCAATGAAGAACCGTCCAGAAATAAGAAGACGGAGGACCTAGAAGCACGCTCCAGGCGGAACAACATACGAATAGTGGGGGGGTCGCAGAATCCACCAGCATAACGAACATGGAACAGTTTGTGGAGCGCACACTTGAAAGCATGATGGACAGAGACACGTTTTCAGAGATCTTTGTGGTGGAACATGCCCACTGTGCTTTAGCACTGAAACCTGTTTCCGGTGCCAACCCCTGCCCAAAAATTGCGAAGCTCCTAAATTATAGGGACCGGGATGCCGCTCTGCGGATGGCTAGGGAGCTACAAACACTGCGCTTCGTGGGTATGAAGTTATCCATTTATGTAGACTTCACACAACAAGTCCAAGAAGCTCGTCGCCAGTTCATCCCTGTGAAGAGAAAACTATGAGAGCTAAAAATGGAATACAGCATGATGTACCCTGCCAAACTGCGAGTAATGTCGAACGGGAAAGCTCTCTTTTTCACGGACCGCAAGATGGCATTTCAGTTCATCACGAAGAGAGGAGGAACAAGCGGCAAGGAGGGTCTCCCCAAAAACGCTTCCAAAGAGGATGAAGACACACTGGACCTTGAGGAACAATGAGATGGTGGTTACGACCTGAACTGCTTCAAACCCCTACCACCAATGCTGAGGGCAAGGGAAGAATGGGGGAAGCGACATGGACTATGCTTGTACACCACAGCCCGCTCCCTGCTGAGAGACGACCGCAACGGAGACAACTCTGGGGAAGATGACATGATTGGATCCTCCTGCCCAGCCCCATACTTGGACCACTGGTAAGACTGTATTGAACCACATAGATATCTCCCATGGACATGCTTGTGGACAGCGGAGAAGGGTTAGGGGGAGGACTCTATTTCACAAGAGAGAACTAGATAAGTACACACTGACCCGTAATAATCACCCTAAAAGAGAGAAATTGAACTATTTTGATTTAGCACAATGAAAATGAATGGAAACTATGAGATAGCGTTTAACAAGATGGTTGGGACTGGGGAAGATTAGAGGCCGGGCAACATCCACCCCCGTGTGTGTACCACCATGTGTAGTTTGCAGTTTTTTAAATTTCTGGGAGGGGCATACGGAAGAAAGGGAGGGGTAGGGTTGTAGCAATGCGATGCAAAGTTTGGGAATGTATAGGATGAGTGGGACTCATTGCGGGATTGTAATTGTTCAGTTAGTGTTGTTTAGTAGAAGGATGTATGTTGATCGTCTGGCTGCTTGTGTCCGCATGACACTCGAGGTGCTGATATACTGGAGGGTACAGGGGAAGGAATGAATAACCAGCCTACTGAGTTACAGATTAGATTCCTCGCATGGAAAGTTAGAGGGTTAAATGACCACCGAAAAATAGGAAAGTTAGTGGCATATCTCAAACGTCACAAGGTGGAAGTAGCAATTTTACAGGTGACGCACCTGACACCCAATAGTGATGCATTGACGCAGCGCAGATTACAGGGCTAATTCATTGCATGGGGATTTACTTCACATGCAAGAGGAGTACTTATTTGGGTTGATAACAGGGTGGGTGTTACACTGCAAAAAGTGCACATTGACCCGGGCAGCAGCTTTATGGTGGCCTGTTTCTATAAGGATGACTTAGCGGCTCTGTGGGTGAGACTCTACGGCCCTAATTATGATGACCCGCATTTTTACCACACACTTAGCGCTTGCTGACATCAGGATGGTGACCCTCCCCAGATTTGGGAGGGCGAGTTTAATTGTGTCCTGGACTCTGCTCAGGATCGATCAAAAGGCCTGACCCGCAGGTCAGCTATGGTTGCAAAGACCATCTTAGACATAAAGGGACACTCAGGGCTAGTGGACATATGGAAACACCGCTCAAATACGGGCAGAGGATACACTCACTACTCAACCGCGCATGACATACACACTCAGATAGATTACTGGTTAATCCCTAGAAGCCTAGTTCCCAGAGTGACCAAATGTGAGCCGCTACCACGCACCTACACAGATCACTCACCAGTGATATTGAATTTAGAGCTACGTCAATGTCGGACCCCAGTTTACACTTGGCAAATCCCACCGTACTCACTGTTAGACTCAGCGTTTAAAGCTGAACTGGGTCAAATAATAAGTGATTTTTTTACAGATAATATCAGCTTGGTTAACACTTTTCCCGCAGTTTGGGAAGCATTCAAGGTTTACATTAGAGGAATCTTCATATGAAAACATTCAGGGGTTCTGATATCTCTCCAGGGCAGACTAACGCTCCTAGAAAGAGAAATATCGTATCTAGAATCGAAACATCAAAGGTCGGGAGATAATCAAACTCTAAGTGACATCCAGACTAGATTAGAAGAGTATAATGAAGTAGCGCCCAATGAGGTTAACTACATGGGCAAATATGCGGTCGCCAGAACATATGGGGAGGGGGAACACCCAGGGGCTACCTTAGCAGCATTAGTGTGCTCCAAGAAGGAAGGAGAAGTTATACTTGAAGTTCTAGATGACAATGACAAACCACTACACGATCCACACCAAATAGCAGCGAGATTCTGTAAGTACTATGCCGAACTGTATCGTTCCCGGATAATCCCAGGCAACACAGCCACAGCCGACTATTTGGAACACATAATAATGACGTGGCTTGCCCAGGAGCAAAGAGAGCACCTGATAGTGCCATTAGATCCTGTGGAAATCTGCGCTACACTGGCAGGTATGCAGCCCGGGAAGGCGCCGGGCACAGATGGCCTCACTGTGGTCTTTTATAAAGCATATCAGGACCTCCTGATACCACACTTACTCATTGCAATCCTGAAACCCGGCAAACTACCTAACCAAAGCTCCTCATATAGTCCTCTATCGCTATTAAATGTATCTACGAAATTGTTCGCTAAAGTACTGGCCAACAGATTAGCTCCAATACAACCAGGTGTGGTGGGGCCGGAGCAGTCAGGATTTGTCCCCGGACGGAATTTGCATACCTATCTGGAATGTTGCTGGAAGCCTTACCGCAGTTGTATCCTGAATTGAAAGCGTCAGCAGTCTTTTTAGATGACAAAAAGGCGTTCAACTCTGTTGAGTGGGAGTTCATGAAAGCAACTTTGAAGCGAATCGGGGTGGAAGACGTGTTCCTACGGCTGGTTATGATATTATACAATAAGCCAGTGGTGTGTATCTGTATTGGTGCAGTAACTACACCCCAAATTTCGATTACAAGAGGCACCCGTCAGGCCTGTCCGCTATCACCCTTACTATATACACTTGTAGCGGAACCGCTGGCATGCGCACTACGAGAATATCATGGCCATAGAGGGCTGCGTTTCCCGGACTACAGACTTGTCATATCAGCATACACTGACGATACACTGCACTATGTCCAGGAAACAGAGAGGAATCTTACACCTATGCTGAGGGAGGTCGTACGATTTGGGGGTCTTCCGGGATTGAGGATGAACTGGTATAAGTCCATCATTTTTCCACTTACCCCATTTACGGCACCGCTAACATTGGAGTTCCCCTTGCAATAGACTACAGATACCGCGCGTTATGTGTATCCCTGTGCGATTCATACAGACCCTGCGGTAGTCATACTAGAAAACTATGGAAAAGCGATACAAAAATTGGAAGAGGATGTGAACCACTGTATAAAATTTGCCTTGTCCCTTATTGGGCACGTAGCTCTCATTAAGATGATAGTCCTGCCTAGATTGCTGTTTCTATTCCTGAACATACCTATTCTTCTTTCCAAAACATTTTTTGGGACATTGCGCTCTTTACTGATTAAATTAGTATGGGTGGGAAAGCAGCCAAGTGTTTGATGGGAAGTCCTCATTCTACCTTATGACATGGGAAGTATTAATGCACCAGACCTAGAATGATATTACAAGGCGGCACAAAGGTCATTTGCCTATTACTGGATCCATGGCCCACATAAATTGCCTAATCTGTACCTAGAGAGAGATGTCGCAGATCCTGATACACTCCCTCGGGCACTTTTCAAACACCGCCCACCGATATGGAGTCTTTGACCTATTGAACACTACAATGCATGCCTAGCGGAGTGTGTTAGATAGACAATGGGGCACATTACTGTACTCCCCTCATATCAGATTGGAGTGGTGTACCTGGTTCCCAATGTGACTGGAGAAGAATATGAGAACTGCCCTACACACACAAGCAGTAACAAAGATAGGAGATCTATTCCAAGATGGGGTGGCGGGAAGTGGGGAACACTCAAGAACAAGAAAATATGCCTTTCGCTTTCACACATTACCACTGCCATAGAGTCCGTCATGCACTGCGGGAACTATTAGGGCGAGAGCTACAGGAACCCCCAGACACGCTGGCACTCTCTGCCTTGATAAAGAAAATAGCCCCTGACAAGTTAGTAACAACACTTTATGGTCATGCACAAGAAGCGCGCAGGGCAAGTATGACTAAGGTGCAATTGGACTGGCAGAGAGATTCGGGTTGACCCATAGAAGACAATGTATGGTGATACTGTTGCACTAAGGCCAAAGAGGTATCATTAAATGGGAAACACTGACTAAAACATTTTAAATACATATAGTGCATTTACTCCATGACAGAAAGATTGTTCAGATGTGGCCTGAGGGACTCTGCGAACCGCATGCGATGGAACGGGCAAGATGCCGGGTTTATGTAAGCTGCCTGGTATTGCCCATGGATATTTCAATACTGGGAAGGAATCTTCCTGGAGCTGAATGCTATAACAGGCCTCACCACAAAGATGGACCCGATGTTGGTCTTGCTGGGCTGTGATAAAGACATCGAAAAATCGGTGAGGAGACTAACAGCTATTGGGCAACGGTTGGCTTGTGTAGAGTAGCGATACGCTGGGCTAGGGACCCCATTCCAACCACAGTGGAATGGCATTCGGACATGACATACTGCAATGTGCAGTCGGACGCTTTCAATGAACTCCAAACGTCTGAGAGTCGACCTAGGGATTGTTGGTCTCTATACCAGACATACTTAGCGAGTAAAGACACGTATGGTGTGGAGGGAGGGCAAGGGTAGAGGTGGTGCCCGCAACAGGGTATCGAGAGGAGGCTGTAGAACAAAATGCAGAAGACTATACAAGAGAGCTACTGGAACACCAAAAGCAGAACAATAGACCCCTTCACATGACAAATGGATGCATGCCATCAAGAATATACAGAAAAGTAACCCACTTCCGGTAAAATCGGGTGACGTTCATTATATAAAGTCAATGTAAGTGACAGAAATGTAACAGCGGCTGGTGATATTGACCCCTGCTTTGTACCAATTTTTGTACTATACAATACTCTATTGTGGGGTGGAGGCTATGAGGCTTTCAGACATTCAGACGTTTATGTGTGATCTTTGAAATGCTAATAAAAAAGGAGAAAAAAGAAGGAAAAAAAATATGAACAATAGCCAGAAAAAAGGGTGAAGAAAAGAAAAAGCGAATGATAGCGAAAAATGAGGAAGAGAAAGATTGAACATCAATGATGAGATTGATGAAAGGGGGAAGAAGGAGAACTCGCAAAAATAAATAAATGAGAGAGGCAAGGGAAGAAAGGAAATGAGAGAGAGCGATGGAAAACAGAGGCCAAAATGGGGCACTTGAGAATGAGACCCAGAGAGAGAAATACCCAGACACACTGTAAAACCGAGAGAGAGCAACCCAGAGAGTAAAAACCAGGGCCAAGATTCATCATTATTTGAGAAAGCGCAAAGCAGCAAGACAACTTGCTGTTCTGCATCAAATAGAGAAGGCAGGAATGTGCCATATTTATTAAAATATGGCACATTCCTGCTCTCTCCCTGTGATGACGCACTGCATGCTGCCTAGCATCAATGCAGGCACCCTTGCTCCATGGTGCATGCTTTCCTGTTTTGCAGGCAGGATTGTTTTGTGTGCAGGTAGGGACAGCTGTACGAAACCAGTCCTTGGAGGCTTTTTCCTCTTTCTAAGTGTGCTGCAGTGCAGCAGACTTAGAAAGAGTAAACAGCGAGGGGAAATGTAGATATTTCTCCTCACTGCTCCTCTATCGAGAGACATTTGATTTTGACACACTTCCATGTTTACCAGTCTTAGTAAATCTGGAAAAGTGCCAAAAGCACGGGTGGATGCATAGGAACACCAATGCTCCACAGCCTTGTAACGCCCTCCTGCATAGAGAAACACAGGGGGTGACTTACCCTGCCTTGCATTACTCTAGATTTACCAAGCAACCCAAGGCCACGCAAGGTGGTCTTGTGTGTCTTGGTAAATTAGACTTTAGGATTGCGTTGGCCATGCTCCACCTAGCGTGATGCAAGGGCAACGCAAACCTTTGAAAAATCTGGGCCCAGTAGTGCTTGAAATTCAAAAAAATGTTTACTTAGATTTTTGGTGCAAAGGGAGGGGCCTCAGTTGTCCTAAGACATTATATTGCGTATTTGTATAGCTTTATTAAAGTCACTTTAAGTTGCTGATAGAGTATGAAGGGAAAAGAAGGAGAATAGGAAAGCAGGACACAGGGCAGAGAAAATAAAGAATTGAGAAATTTGAATAGAGTGGGTATTCCATAAGACATTAATATCTCACTGGGAAGTGCAACAGTGCTTCATACGTAACTGACCTTAGATCAGTCTAACAGGCAGAGAGGTAAGAAAAAAGAGAAATAATGGGTGTCAGGAAGGATAAGAAGTGGAAAGGAGAATGTCAATGATTTGTGGCAGAAAGTTGTTGTCATGGTTCTAAGTTACACTGAGAAGAATACAAGGGTGACAGAGAGTACAAATCATGTTATATTGTTCAACAGTAACTAAGGTAGTTTAGAGAGAGCTCCATGGAGGCAGGAGACCACCAAACTACTTCACAGTGTGTAAAATCAAGCCTATCACGAGTGCCCTCTAACAATAATATTTAGCTGTGTGTCCAACGCTAAATGGGGAGAATTGGAGGGACAGCATGGCTTCTGAGAGGACAGAAGCTGGTCCGGTTAGAGTCATTAGAATTGTTAATATTGTTTAGGGGGGTGGGAGAAAGAGAGGTACGATAGCATAAGGGGCAGCGTTTGAAACAGGCAGTACCAAGTAGAGTTGTTTAAAGGAGCAATGAACACCCCCGCCGGATATGTTAGCCTATGGTTTACATTAGCTAGCTCGTAGTGCTACTAGAATCTCCTGTTATCAGAGAGATTAGTTTTTGCAACCTCAGAACACAATAACCTCAGACTCGTGGAAACAATATACTTCTTTTCACCCAACCACTTGAGCTTGCTTGTTTTGCTCTCAGAGAGATACACAGAAGAAACAGTCGGGCATGTTTACAATAAGAATTTATTGCACCGTTGTTCTTCTCATGTAAAACAAATATGCTGCTACAACTGTAACACAGCAGCTGAGATATAGTATCGGCAGTACAGTGAATAAAAAAGAATAGTATTGTTCTACCAATTTGCAATAGTCATGAACACATACATGAATATAAAATGCATTTATAAAATAAAGTGCGTACTCCTAAAATGCCTGTCTAGATGTACCTGAGTGTACCAAGCATGTAAGTAGGTGCAAAAGAGCTACTAAGCCTAAGAGCCTAATAATCTAGAATCTAATAGCCAAGAATCCCGCTAGGATTTAGTCGAACCTCCATAACTGAATAGTGAGAGTGTGGGACTTCGCCCTGGACTTGAGTTGGACACCCCGTCAGGGATGGTCAGACCACTGTCAGCTGGAGCGATGGCATGCCGGAGCCGCAGAGTCTCTGGTCAGTGTGTCGGCCTTGAAGTCTCGGTTCCCTGCTGCCTACTGATAGCAAGAGGTGATGTATTTATAATGTCTATTTGCGTATGTTACCCATTGTTCAGTATGAGGATGACGGGGATTAAACCTTTGTGCGTAGATAGGAGAGGTGAAGTATGCCCCCCTGGAGAGTGTACTCATAAATTATTCATATGTGCTAAGGATGACGTCTTAGCAATATCGATCGGGCAGAACCCACCCTCGTCATAGAACGAGGTGAAAGGTTTAGTCCTTAAAAGGCGTCAGTCCTTATAAGGCGTTCAGTCCCGATAAGGCATTATGTCCTTATTTGGAGTTATGTCCTTATAAGGCTCGTTCATATGAAATGAAAGGGAAATGATGTAGGGAAAGAGTACGATGTTCTCTAAACCTATATTAGGGTACCGATATGAAATATAACAACATGGGATATAGGCCACGGTCTCTCTCAGGAGGCCCGAATACAAACTAATAGGAAAAGTCAAGAAAATGTATATTAGTTTCAAAATAAAATGATTTCACTGTATACCACCTATCTCTACTCTAATCCCATTTACTTATAAATGGTCTCCCCGTATTAGCAATTAGTAAAATAGTGTATTTTATTTTCAGCAAGACAGATGCTTAGCATGTGAGTTTTCAAGCGGCCATTTTGGAGGTGTCTGCGCAAGTGCAGCAAATTCCCTCCAAGCAAAAGCTCGTCATCACTACGTTAATAAGACACGTATGCAAGCTACTCTTATTCTTGATATTTGAAATGTAGTGCATATTAATTTCACAATACATTAATTAGTATGGCGTTACAAGTTATTATGAGAGGATTGCCTTCGAGCAAGTCTCTTTTCTACGAGTCCTTGCTCCATCAATCCCCTCTCTCATAGCATTTTGTGCCATCACAAAATGACCCATCACCAACCAGATGCCAACTTTAGCACATGTCAATTCCCTTTCCTTTTCCTTCATCTCCTTCTTCATTTTTATCTTTAAAGTTTTTCATTTTCTGGTATAGTTCGCCTTTCATTTCTTCTAACTGTATTTCTCCATACTTTCTTTTCTTTCCCCTTCCACTTATGTCACATCTTTTTCCATTTTTACATCTGCAATATGCCATCATTACTAATACTAATACTGTTATACCAATTATTGGTAGTATTATTTGACCTATAAAACTCTTCCCTACATTAGCAAACCAAGTCCCTATTGAGGTAATACTATTTGTTTGTTTCTTCCACACACTATCAACTTCAAGTGGTTTCAATTCTTCTTAGGGTTTTGAAATATTTTTAATGTATCCTCCAATTTCTACACTTTTGTCCGGTATGTAAGTGCAACAATGTCGCGCTTTCAGCATTTTACAGACTTCACCCACCTTTGCTAATAATAAATCAAGCGCAAGTCGATTTTGTAAAACCATTGATCTAATTGCAACCATTTCTGTATTGATCATCAAGAAACCCCCAGCAGTATCAGTCGATAGGCGATCAACTACTGTGGATTATTGACAAATTCTACGTGCATTCAGAATGACTCCCACTGAAGGTATCAATGCACTAAATATATCACCTACTATCTCTGAAAAACTAGCTCTTTTACTACAGATTAGTTCTCTATTGTTTTCATTGCTTCCAGTGATTCTTTTTGTGTGGTAGACTTTAGGGCTTACTATTCCAAAATAGCAACTCCCTTACCATCTTGCAGGTAGCTTAACATAAGCTTTATTCCCACACACATAATAAACTCCAGGAAAAACTGGATCTGTTCCCCCTTTTAGTCCCCAACCTCCAATAATCAAAAAGTTATGTTCACATTCACTGGACCCAATAAATACATTGTTATAGTCAGTCTTTAATCTATGGAGGCAGATCTTCCTCTTCTTTTCAAAATCTAGGGACATCGCAGCATGAGTTTTGCCAGGTATATAAACTCCCTCTTTTTCAGCCCGTGATGGAATATGGGTTTTCTGTTCAGTAGCTTTCTTTTGAAAGTCCTGTCTCCTTTCTTCAACTAAATTCATAAATACTTTTTCTTCTTCTTTTAATGAGCAGGTTAAATTATTCTTGTGTGCCTCTGCTATATCTATTGACTTCATATTTAAGAAATATTCACCCATAAACTGTGCATCTTTAGTAGAAAGCACTGGATTTATACTCTTTCGAATAGGAATCTCTGAAAATATCTCATCTAAGTTTAATAATATTGTAATCTTCCTGTTCTATAAAATAAACTGGTTCATATACTACATGAAATGCCATATGTTAACGGTAAATGGTGATAGGTGACACCTTCTGCTACTGAAGCTGGTAATTGCATACATACATAACAATCACTAATCTCCATGGTGTCTACATACTGAAATAATAACTTTGTGAATACATTTAAAGCAGTGTCATTATCTGTCACGGTATGATGTAAATCTAAATCACCTGGTGCTTCTAAATCTACTCTATCTCCCTTTATATTAGCTATTTTTCCATTTTATCAGTGTTATTTTTCTTTTCTGTTATCATTAAGTAAGGAACTGCTATTGTTAATAATAGCCATACTATGATTACTAATAATACGCTACATATACAGATTCTTCAGCACTTCTTTAAACAATTTCGTTTTGGTCTTCCAGCAACTCTATTCTATTCTTTTCTTTACTTTGCTTTACAAGTTTTATTTTCTTTGGTTACTTCAAGGAGGTCTCACTTCCCCTCCGTCAATCTGATCTGCAATTATTTCTTCGTCGCTTTTTTCATTTAAATCTAGATTCTCAAGTTCTTCAAGAATTACATAGGTCCATTCAGGGCCTTTGAACTTATTGTTCAAGATTCTTAGTCTTTGACTTCTTCATCTGGTTTTCTCAATTAACTGTCCAGACTGACTAATGACTTCATTCACTTGTTCAGGTTCCTCATTTATTGTCGTTAAATGATATTTTAACCTTTTGACGCCACCTGGCCAGTTATCACCTTTTCTGACCTTCTTAGCCTGCACTGCACTTTCACTTTCTTCGTCTCTTTCGAGAACCCTTTCATTTTCGTTATGTTGTGGCACAATTTCATTTTCTTTGTCGTCAGAGTCCCTCTCTATCTGTCCTGGTTCAGGGCTTATATTGTGGCTTCATCTGCCTGAAAGTGTTCCTCTTCCTGCACTTGTTCTACTTTTCCTAACTGGTCCTGTTCAGGTCTTACTGCACCTTGATTTTCTGCAGCCTGAACGTGTTCTCTACACCTGTCTGTCCCTCCTTGAATTCAATAATTTTGTTGTTTGTCTGAGTATTAATTTCTCTCCCTATCTGATCCTGCTCAGTGTCTCCAGCAGTTTTAATCACCCTTTACTGAGCTTGTTCTTCTACACCTGACTGATCCTCTCTAGTTTCCTGTCTTTCTAATCTGGTTCTGCTTCTTGTTTTATCAATCACCTCAGGTATGTCAACAACAGGTATCCATTCGTCCTGATTTGTGCTTCTTCAGAATCTGTTATTCTAGATTCTTCAGCTGCACAACCTTCAGCGACCTCAACTGCTTGAGTCAGTTGTGGTTCCAGTTCCTCAGGAGCTGGAACCCTTTTGGTATGACTGGCATGTATCCAGTTGGGCAAACCTGGACATTTCACTGCTGTTGTTGTGACCAGTATGACCTGACTCGGATCATCCCACCTGAGTGCTAGGCACGACTCTCGGGTGTGATTCTTTACTACCACCCAGTCTCCAGGATTCAAATCATGTGCTTGATACTGCTGCCCGGCAACGGCGTCTTCTCCAGCCTGGTGAGAGACAGAACGCACTAGGTCAGCCAATCCTTTACAGTAGTCTAATACCAGATCATCAGTTATATTCAACAGTTTATGTCCTGGTATAAATGCTTGTCTCATTGCTCTTTCCATGAGAATGTCATGGGGGCTCAGTCCTGTATTTCTGTGAGGAATGCTTCTGAGTCCCATCAGAACAAGAGGTAATGCATCTGACCAACACAGTGATGTGAATGCACACACCTTTGCCAGTCTTGACTTTATTGAGCCATTCATTTGTTCCACCACTCCAGAAGCCTCTGGGCGGTATGCACAGTGTAGTTTTTATTCAATTTTGAATGCTTCACAGATTAATCGAATTAACTCATTATTAAAATGAGGTCCTCTATCTGATTCCAAAGTTACTGGAAAACCAAACCGCGGAATCAACTCCCTGAATAGCAGTCTGGCAACTGTTTTGCTGTCATTTCCTATAGTAGGATATGCTTCCACCCACTGTGAAAACAAACATACTATAACAAGGATGTATTTCAGCCCCCTACATGGTGGCAATTGTATGAAGTCTACTTGCAACCTTACAAATGGTCCTTTTCCTATTTTTCCCCAAATGACCACTGTTTTCCTGCCTGGATTTATCTGTTGGCAAGTTAAACACCGCTGGCAAAGGCTCTCTGCGACTGCCCCAAATCTTGGATTGTACCAATCCTGTCTGAAAAGTCTGATCATGGCATCCCTACCTCTGTGTGTTTCTCCATGATACATTCTAGCCATTTGTGAGAGCAAACAATCTGGCATGACTGGTCTGCCATCTGGATAAATTCCCACGTCATCTTCTGCTCTCCTTTGACACCCTGTTTTTATCCAACCTCCCTCTTCACTCATTTCTACCTCATCCTGCAATTGTCTCACCTCATCAAATGTCTCCAGAGCTGAGAATAACATAAGTTGGCAGCTGATTCCATTTGTTTCAATTTTCTTGTTTATTGCCATTTTATTTCTGGCACTGTATTGAGCAACCTGATCCGCGTATCTATTACCTGCCACCACATAGTCATTTCCTGACTGATGAGCTGACCACTGCTATGTCCTTTGGCAATTGTATTGCTTCTAATAGATCTTTTACAAATGATCCATTTTTAATAGGGGATCCTGAAGAAGTCATGAAATCCCTCTGCATCCAGAGCTGGCCAAAGTCATGCACAACTCCGTACCCATACTGGCTTTCAGTAAAAATGGTTACTTTCCAAGTTTTCACAATTTTGCATGCTTTAATTAAAGCTATCAATACGGCTACTTTTGCAGACTTGACTCCTGGTAAATAGGATGCTTCAACTACTCCCGATATTGTGCAGACAGCATAGGCTGCACTTTATCCTCCTTCCTCAAGTCTCATGCACAAGCCATCTACAAATAACTTATGTTCAGAATCTTTCAGGGGTTCTTCCTGTATGTCTGGACGGGGCTTGGTGCATAACTCAGTTACATCCAGACAATCATGCTCAACTTCATCTCTCTCTTCTTCTCCATGTACGTCTGGCAATAAAGTAGCAGGGTTTAACATGGTACGCCTAACCACTGTTACGTTTTCAGCTATCAAAATGATTATTTCATACTTAGTCATCCGACTAGGTGTAAGGTACTGTGTTCGAGTTCTAGTCAAAAGAATTTCCACTGAATGCCGAACATACACTTTCACAGGATGTCCCATCACAATTGACTCACTTTGTTCCAGACTCATGCAAGTAGCAGCTACTGCTTTTAAGCAACCAGGTAATGCTAACGCTACAGGGTCCAAGGTAGCAGAGAAGTTTACTACTGGATGTCGGCTCAAACCATATCTTTGGGTTATAACTGAAAGTACACAGCTTTCTCTTTCACAACAGAATAGTGCAAATTCTGACATGCCTTACAAAGGCCTCCACAGTTTAATCAGCCCAAACAATTGGGTCTTTAGCTCTTTTCTTAGTCATCTGAATTAATGGCTTCGCTAACAAAGAGAAGCCTACAATCCACTGCCCATAGTACCCCACTACACCAAGAAACATCCTGATCTCTCTCTGAGTTTGTGGCAACTGCATCTGTTTTATTATTTTTATTCTCTCAGGGGTTACCTTTTTCACTCCTCTTTCTATTTGGTATCCTCAATATTTGACTCCAGTTCGACAAAATTGTAATTTTTCTGGAGATACCTTTTGTCCACCTCCAGCCAAATGATTTAACAATGCAATCGAATCAGTAATACAATCATCTTGCGACCTTGATGCTACAAGTAGGTCGTCGATGTACTGGACTAGAACGGAATTTTTAGGCATAACTAGTGTTTCTAGACACTTAGTCAAAATCTGATTAAAAATTGATGGACTTTCTGTGTACCCTTGAGGAACACGATTTCATGCTAAAATACAGTCTTCAAATTTAAAAGGGAAAAAATACTGGCTGTCTGGGTGTAAAGGTATGGAGAAAAGTGCTTGACATAAATCGATTACTGTAAACCATCCTACATTCCAGGGTATCTGATACAGAATCACTGCTGGATTTGGGACTACAGGACAGCAAGGTACCACAATCTTATTGATCTTTCTTAATTCTTGCACTATCCGGTATTTTCCGCTAGGTTTCTTAATACCAATTATAGGTGAATTACAAGGACTGCTCATTATTTCTTTCAAAATGCCTTGTTTAATCATTCGATCAATTTCTGATGCAACACCTGCTTTAACTTCAGGGCTCATTTTGTATTACCTAGTAGTGGGGTAAACTGCACCTTCTTTCACAGTCACCTTCACTGGATCTACATTTGCCATCAACCCTACTTCTTTTCCAGTGAAATCCCACACTTCTGGATTTACAGTTGTTTTTAATTCTTCTGGTAAATCATCTTTTGTCATTAATGAATACATCTCATCTACCTCTGTGCCATGTTTTGCTAACATAATTTTGTAAACACTGTCTTCATCAGGGGTTTGAATCGCAACACCATCCGGCGTGCAATAAATTATGCAGTTAATTTTGCACAATAAGTCTCTTCATATTAGGTTTACTGGACTAGAGTTGCAGACCACAAATTTGTGCATTTCTCTAAAATTGTCAATGCACACCTCCATTGGTTCTATAATCGGGGTTCTAATCTGTTTATTTGATACAACTTGGATGTTTTCTCCCGGGAGGGGTAGGTTTTGGACGTCTGCTGTTCTCACAGTAGAATGGGTAGCACCAGTGTCCAACAGAAAAGTGATGTCTCTTCCTTCTACTTTCCCATCAATAAATGGACCTGACTGATCTACCGGCAAGGATGCGCCAGGTACGCACTCCTCTTCCTCCCCCCTTAGGCACCGTCATTGTTCGTTATCGTTATCACTGCTATTTTGCAAAAGAAACTGTGAATTTACAGAGTTTTTCTTACCACTTTCTCCTGGGAATCCGGTGTCCGCAATGTACTTTGATTTGTTCACAACATTTCGCATTGGGGCAGGTGGCACCTGACACTGCTGATTAACAACCTGCTGCGGTTGACTCATTTGCACCTCATTCTGCGTCTGTGGATTTAAATTATGATTTGGGCCATTATTATTCTGGACATTTTTACACTGGTTTTTCCAATGTCCCAACTTTCCGCACCTATGACAAGGAAATTTCTTCTTTGCATCCTCTCTACTCATTCGTCCTCTTGGTTTGCCCCCATTCGCTGCATTACCATTCTGTCCCTTATCTTTTTACTGACCATCAGTCTGGCTATTTCATTTAAGTTCTTGCTGCTCTGCCAATTTCACTCGTGCCCACATCATCTTTTCTTTTAACTTTTTATGTCAGGCCTCAATATCGTCCCCACAATACTTGGCATACTTTAGTATGTCATCTATGGGTTTTCCCTGCCAGCACAGCATGTGCTGCTGAATCATCTGACTAATTCCTGGTCTTAAACCATACAAAAATCGATAAACAAAATGACCCAAGTCCTTATCTCCAATGTTTTCAAATCTGCTATACTGCTTGAACACTTGCAATAGGCGTTCATAATAAGCATGTACAGACTCATTTGGTTCTTAAGTTGTTCTATCTATTTTTACCCAATCTGTTTCTTTTGGTGGAATTTTCCCTTTCAAGAAAGTAATCACTTGGTGATACTTCATTACCTCATCCGAAGGGGCTCCTGTTTTTGAGTCTCATGGGTACTCATCACTAGGCCAATCAACCGTGATTTTACATTCTGTCCATAAAGAAGCAGGTACCACTATGTCAAACAGACCATCCAAATCCTTCAACAAAACCTTTGAAACCTTCACAAACCTTTCAACCTGCTTGTACCACTGAACTGGTTTTTCTCTTAACTTGAGAATCATTAGTAAATGACAAAATATCCTGTCTACTCCATGGAACGTGGACCTACCTTCCCCCGGAAACTTCTCTCATTGGGCACAATCTCTCTGTCTTTCCTGACTCTTTTAGTAAATATTCAGATGCGTCCGATTTGCCTGTGCTTCCTCCTTCTTCTTTGTCCACCTAGTCTTCCACCTGTCTAAGTCTCCCCATTTCTGTAAGATTGTTATTAACTCCTTAATCTGCAATTTCCTTCCAGACACATTCATATTTTCCAAATCTTTATCAGTAAATTCTGCTCTATAGGGCTTCTTCAGTACGTTCGATCTCCCTATTTCAATCCCCATTTCAGATGCAAGCTCTGTTAATTTTTCATGAAATATCTTAGCATTCCTAGTTATGCTCCTACATATGATAAACAACTCTTCTTCACTGTAAGTATTTAGCCTATCTATGCCCACATTTCCAGCTACCATCTCTTCTAATTCCACCTTTAATTTGAAAATGTCTAATATCTTTGGGGTTGAACTTTGTTTTTCTATTCCCTTTGCCCATCTTTCCAAATCCTCTGGAGTCACTGCTGTAGCACTTCTGACTCCGGAGGATGTCACTGATCTTCCTTCTTTTGAACAACTAGGTACAACTTTTCTCGGGGTTTCATTAATCTGTTCTCTTATTGGCAAATCCATTAAGGATATTACTGAATCACATTCACTGATTTGGTCATCGGTTATTACAATTTCTTTTCGAGGTTTATTCAGAGGGGTTGTTGCAACTGGCGGTTTGGGACAGTTCGCTTTATCTCAATACAATGGAGCAACAGGACCTATGGTTACTGGAATAGTCAATGCATCAGGGTGTACATTTAATTGGGTTATTTTCTGTATTAATTCTTCTCTGTTCTTATTTAAAGTATCCTTTTCTTTCTACTGAAGTACCCTATTAACTGTGGTATCATGTAAAATGTGTGGAACCAAAGGTGTTCCAAAAACTGGTGCACTAGGAGTAGTCCTACTCAGTTCTTCCTGATATGGTGGAGGGTTTTTAGTTAAAATGTCCTCCATAAATTCGTCTTCTGACTCTCCAAAACCTGTCATTGTCAAGTGTTTAGTTTTCTCCTTACATTTCCCTCCTGCCTGTTCATCAACTGTTAATACTGGATATAATCCTTCTGATACCATTGCTTTTCTCCATTGTTTCATTTGACCCTCACATGACTCACGCAAATACCTGGGAAAATGACCCAAATACCACCCACTTCTTTTCTTTTCTCTCTCATATGATTCAGTTTCCCACTCTTCTAGTGCCTCATACTGTGTCATTCTTCCATTGAATATACCATGTTCTAGAAAAGCCAAAACTCCATCGCCTTTTGTGTATTCTATCCAATTTCCCATCCATACACACATATGGTATTCTCTTTCCATCATCATAAATGAAGCCGGTGTCTTTGGCGGAGGAATAGGAATCACCTCTCTAGTCAATACTGGCTTGTCTTTCTTAAAGAAATTCTTAATTCTTTTCACAAGTGATATTTTTCTCTTTTCTCCATACATTCTGTACTGTGAATACATAAAACAATACTCTGCAAAACCTCAAGTTTTTCTGTGAGGTTGACTTGTACCAAATGACCAATAATAATCAATCATATAACTTTCCACCTACAAATCCAAAATCAGCTTTTATTCAAACTTCCAATCGAAATCCAGCACACGCTCATAGACTGTCCAATGTCAGCGCGGCCTTTTTGTGACGTCAGTATAACTCCTCACCACTGACCCCTCCTTTACAATCTGCTCTTGTCTCACATCTACAATTTTCCACCAATCCCAGTGCAGCTCCTTGTGACGTCAGTATTACTCCTTACAACTGACCCCTCTTTTACAATTCTCTTTCTCGTTACAAACCCGCTGTTTCAACCAATCCCAGCGCGGCACTCTGTGTCGCTAGTACAACTCGGCCGGCTGACCCTCCCTTCACAAGGTAATACGAAAAGTTATTTTCTTTTTTAAATTTGCATTAAATTCCCATTAATAACAACATAAAAACATTCGCTACTCTGTCTGTTCCACTAAAACCAAAGGATAGATTATTTCTTTTGCTACGAGTAAAACCTTCAGCTTACTCATCATATACTGCAAGTAAAACCTTCCGCTTACTCTTCATCCAAGCTTAGAAGAACCTGCTACTCCTTCGGTGTTACCCTTTCTAGGTGATATAACACTAAAGTTTCACCAGCGAACCCTTTGCTATCAGTCACTCTCGCTTTCACACAGAAAAGTAGTCCCTATTTTAGCCCTGGTAGCCCTGCATAGCTTCTCAGTACCTTCTAACAGATGAGTAACCTCACTGCAGTGTGGTTCCATTTACCACCCGCTATTCATTTTCCCGAGAATTTTCCAGACAACATAAAACAAGACTTTTAACAGGTTTTGTTAAAACATAAATCAATAATCAATGTTTATCACCAAACTAGTCAATAATAACCATAGATCTGCTACCAGAAAAACTGATCCACCGGTAAACCAGCCTCAGTTACTCTAATACCTCATACTCACCGTGGGCCCATAAACACACACATTCACACAGGCCAGTTTAATCCACTGGGGTCAACTTTTATAATTGTCCGTCTGAGATTTAGTTATCTAACATTTCTAACCAAATTCTTCACAGATCAAAAAGTTCTTTCCTCTGGTCAATGGACCATTAGTTGAACTAGTTGATGGTGAAATGACATCAATAAAATCTACTGTCCTTGCAACGGAAATAACCATAGACTCTGGATTTTTTTTAAAATGTTTATCTAATGAAATTCATGTGAGCCAAATATCAAAGTACATAACGGACTCCGTCACCCATGGAGTAAAATAAAATGATTAAGATTAATAAGACTTTCATTGATGGTACTTGGAAAGGAGAGGATAGAGAGAGCAGCACAAATTAAACTCTACAGAACATGATAGTTACCTAGGATGGTGTGAAAACCGACCCCTTAGCCAAGGAGTTGGGAAAGGTTCCCCGGGGCAAGGACAGGAGACAAAGGCTTCAGGATTCAGGACAGGATTCAGGACAAGATAAGGTGACCTCTTCTAGATCCGACGCCCACGTCGCAGCCCTCTCTGACACTATCTTTCTTCTCGATTCTTCCACGATCTTCTAATTATTTGGCTTAAATTCTAAGTCTGCAATAGGATTCTTCTCCAGCATTTGCTCAATCCTCCGACAGCATCCCGAGCTCTGCAGCATTCCGGATTCTCTGTTCACTAATTAACTAAACTACCTCAATTATACGCTTCTAATGCCATGTACCACCCCTTAATGTTTCAATCTAATAGAACTCCTAATTCTGGTTGGCCAGGCAAAAGGGATGATTATCACACCATGTCAGGTTTCAGTCGATTTTTCTTTAGTTCATTGTCTAGTGATCCCTTCCCTTAATCTTTATTCAATAATCTTTATTCCCACCCATATTCACATTTTTTATCATAACAGAGTATACATTTTGGTGCAAGTTTCTTCCTTTCACAGGACATCAGGATGGTTCCCAGGGTATGTTGCTGATTCTTTTCTTGGATGGCATTCAAGGATGACAGTGCGGCTTCTGGCTCACTTAAACTGCACATGTGTAACGGGTCACATGGGATATAGGCCACGTTCTCTCTCAGGAGGCCCGAATACGAACTAATAGGAAAAGTCAAGAAGCTGTATATTAGTTTCAAAATAAAATGATTTCACTGTATACCACCTATCTCTACTCTACTCCCATTTACTTATAAATGCTCTCCCCGTATTAGCAATTAGTAAAATAGTGTATTTTAGTTTCGGCAAAACAGATGCTTAGCATGTGAGTTTTCAAGCGGCCATTTTGGAGGTGTCTGCGCAAGTGCAGCAAATTTCCTCCAAGCAAAAGCTCGTCATCACTATCTAGGCGTAGTTGACGCAAGCGCAATGCAATTTCCCTCGTCAGCAGCCATTTTAGATTTCACTCGAGATACTTTTTAATAAGACAAGTATGCAAGCTTCGCTTATTCTTGATATTTGAAATATATTGCATGTTAATTACACAATACATTAATTAGTATGACGTTACGAGTTATTATGAGAGGATTGCCTTCGAGCAAGTCTCTTTTCTACAAGTCCTTTCTCCATACCACCCCAAGGACCACCACCTCCCCAGGACCAAATAACTATTAAAATTGGGAGGGAGGGTTGCGCGCCCACCCCTTCTGGAACCATTAATGACCCTGGGGACCGCCACCTCCCAACCCAAAGTGCCCGCTCTTGCGATGTCCTGGGTTGGCCATACACGGGACATAAGAGTCTGCCTTCGCTTGGCTGGAGTAATGAGAGCAAACATTAAAACCTTTCCTTCCGCAAGCGGGAGCAATCAAACTGCTCCCGCTTGCTTGGAGCGAAGTTTTCATCTGTTTCTCTGTCCACTGCCATGCACACAGGGAAACAGATGAAAGATTGTTACCGCATGCAGGGAGCTGCATATTTAACAGCTCGTTGCATGCAGGGTCAATGCCGGCTCCCGCTGGAGTTGGCAGGAACTGCAGAGGCATTCTGGCTCCCCCTGCGGTCCCCATCAAAGGACACTGGGTGTCCTGGGTGGGGCCAGGGCACCCAGGGTGACGTGGCTGGGCCCCAAGGGATGGGGTCCCTCGGGCTGAAATCAGCCCAGGGTGGGGGGCCTTGCAACCCCCTCCCCCATTAAGTTTTGACTGGGCCCCAGGGGATTGAATCCTCGGTACAAAAATCAGACTAGGGAGAGGACTAGGTGGCCCCCCTTCCCTTAGAAAAATTTAAAACAAGGTCCATGGGTTTCACTATTAATTACCCTGAGTATGAAAATGCACAAAATCATCTGCAAGCTCCGCTAGTTTGGTCACACCCAGTTTTCCTTAATAGTATGTAAAGGTATTCCTGCCTTTTCCCATGTTGATGAACAGCTTAACAAAAGGCCTTCAATTGCGTTTCCTAGTGATTTTGGTGATGCGTTATTGATGCAGAGGAATAAGAGGACATCTCCACCAAACAAAGAAGCACTTACTTCATTTAGTTAAGGGGAAGCACCCTTGTTTGGTGGAGATTCACCTCTTTGTAGTCTTGTCATCTTCTCTTGACGAGGATTCATGTTATCACTGATTTGTGGATTACATGCACACCTTGTGGTCCTTTACGCAGATGTAATACAAAATAGGTACAAGACATTTACCGAACAAGGCAGCACTTACTAATTTACCAAATAAAAGTACCCGAGTTGGGTAGATGTTTTTGTCAAAACTGAGGGCTCTTCTTGGAAAAAAGAGGTTCAATTCTGGCCCTGGTGTTGATTTCACAGAAATTAAACCTCAACAGGAAGACCTTACAAATATAAACATTGCAGGTGCCCCAGTTGAAGCTCCACTTCAGTAAAGCACAAGTAACCCTACGTTCTTGGGCTTGGCGAAGGCAAAGCAAGTGTATTTTCTCTTGTATTCCACATTGAAAACTGATATGAAATCCTTAATGGAGGTGAACCTATCATTGATCTATTGGAGCACAATAGGATGTGTAGTGACTGTGATGAGTGGTCTCTTTCTTGTCGTCTCCTGGTGAGAGCAGAGTCCATGGTTTTCCCTTTTAAATACCCTAAGTATGCAAATGCCCAAAATCCATAGCGCCACTCACACACCTACTCACAGCCATACATAGACAGTCACACAGCCACTCACAGACTCACAGAGGCACTCACTGACCTACACAGGCACTCACACACCAACTCAGACACTCCCAAAGGAACACACAGACTCACTCGCAGACCCACACAGACACTGACATACCCACTCATATGCTCCCACAGGCAATCATAGACCCACTCACAGACCCACACTGCCACACATACACCCTCTCTCAAATGTGACAGGTTACAATTAGGATTAAAAAGTTAAAAAAACCATAGAAATTCCCTGAAAAAAACAAAGAATACAGGATGTTATAGTTAGGCTCAGATTTCACTCGTACAAAACCATTGAAATTCAGCAGTTATAGCTAACTATAACTTACGCCCCTGCAATGCACAGCTTATAACTTCACATATTACACCATTCATGCCATGGTCAGTGACATCACTGATGACATATCAATTGACATCACTGGTGACATCACTGATGGTATCATCTACAGAACCACTCACACACCCACATACACCCCATACAACCTCTAATATGTCCACTCACACACCCACACAATGACTGATATACCCATTCACAAACCTATTGAAAGGCTCATGCACACCCACTCACTCACTCATAGAGCTATTAACACAGTCAAATCACCCACCCATTCACCACTTACACATCAACTCATTCACCCATATGGCCACTCGTACACTCACTCACTCACCCATACAGCCAGTCACACTAGCATTTATTCACCCATAGAGCCACTCACAGAGCCACTCACTCACACACACAGCTACTCACACATCCACTCATGTATCCATACAGCTACTCATACATCCATTCACTAATCCAGTTAAGTACTTACATGCCCAGTTATATATCCATATAAGCAGTCACACACCCACTCACTCACCTATACAGCCAATCACACAGATACTTACTGTGCAAAACAGCCACTCACACACACTCAGATACCCATACATCCTTTCAAATAGCCACTAACTTACTCATACAGCCACTAACACACCCACTTATCCACCCATAGAGCCACTCACACAGCCATCCACTCACCATAGATCCCATCTACTCAATCATCAATACTGCCACTCACAGTCATTCACACACCCATAGAGCTACTCACCTACACATCCACTGACACACCTATTCACACACATACAGCAGACACCCACTCCCACAATAATACACAGTCACACACCCACTCAGATGACATATGTTAGAAACAGTACCACTCATTAATAGTTCAGAAAAAATATTAATTTAACTTATGCAGTAGCTTACTATATATTTTTAAGTTTTAGAAACATTTACAAAACACTTTCACTCACTAGATTTGAGATGTCATGAGTGATGTCACTGACCATGTTACGAGTGATGTTACACGTGAGGCCATAAGCAGTGCATTGTGGGGGCATAAGTTATAGTTTACTCAGGTAACTGTAACTGCTGAATTTCAGTGGTTTTGTACGAGTGAAATCTGAGCCTAACTATAACGTCCCTGTAACCTTTGTTTTTTTTCAGTGAATATATATGTGTGTGTAAATATTTTTATTACCTACTGGCGGTTGCAAGGAGGTTGTTATAGTTAGGACCATGGTTTCATAGGAAAAGAGTTTTTGGACTTGCCTATATCTTTTGTGCCATTGGACGAATTATCATGAAATTTTCCCCTTAAATATAACGCTCACATCGGCTGCTGTCTGGAAAGTTTCATTGTGATCAATGAAGTGGGGGCGGAGAAAAAGGGGGGGGGTCCCAAAACGCATTTTCCCCTTGTTAATTCCAATAGGAATTTTGAGCACAACTACTG
The DNA here is from genome assembly GCF_964204655.1 of Triturus cristatus. NCBI lineage: Eukaryota > Metazoa > Chordata > Amphibia > Caudata > Salamandridae > Triturus > Triturus cristatus. The sequence goes on from NC_140590.1 coordinate 651,116,086, forward strand.
TCCTAACTGCTGGATGGAATTACACCAAATTTGGCAGAAAATGATGTTATGTTATGAGGTTTTCTAGAACGCACAGCTGCCCCAGCAAAGAGGCGTCCCGGCGCTGATAGCAAACGGAAAGGGAGGCAGGTGACAGAAAGGAGGCCTAAATTGAAGGAAAAAGGTAGGTCTTAATAGCCTTGCGGAAAGCTAAGTAGTGATCGATGCTGCGGATGCGGATAGGAAGTGAGTTCCAGAGTTTAGCCACCAATATGCAGAAAGAGTGCCCACCAACTCGTGCCCTCCTTACCCGGGGAACAACCCCCAGGTGATGACCTATCCAGCGGAGTTGGCGAGTAGGGGTGTATGATGAAAGCATATTGTTCAAGATGCCTGGTGAGGAGAAATTCAATATCTTAAATGCAATGCAGAGAGACTTGAACTCCATTCGTCTGGACACCGGCAGCCAGTGAAGCCGACGGATAGCACCAGAGGTGGGGTAGGTTCTAGGCAGACCAAGGAGAGTTCTGGCAGCTGCGTTTTGTACCCTCTGCCGTCTCACAATCTCAGACTTGTTTGCCCCCAGGTAGAACGAGCTGGCGTAATCCAGTCTTGACAGGACTGAAGCCTGGATAATCACCTGCCTGATGGATGGGTCGAAAAAGCCCAATAGAGGTTTGAGCCCCTGTAGTATGCCAAAACACATCCCTGCCACCTTCTTAGTTTGGGCCTGAAAGTTGGGAGCCGAGTCAACCCAAACACCTAGATTTTTCTCCACCTGTTTGGGGGCGGGTGCACAACCCAGGGTAGCAGGCCACCAGTGTTCGCTCTACAGCCTGGATCGTTCACTACCAGAAAGACCTCAGACTTGCTGGCATTGAGCTGGAGGCAGTTGCCAGTCATCCCCCCGCGACAGCAGCAAGATCGTTCCGAAACTTATGAGCGTCCCACTCACAGTCATCAGAGAATGCAACTACCAACTGCGTATCATCTGCATATGATTCTATTGCGAGCCCTCTACTCCTGGCCACCGCTGCTAGTGGTTGGACATATAAGTTGAAAAGCGTTGGGCTCAGAGCAGAGCCCTGATGGTATGAACCGTGGAGGTGAAAGGGGGGGCCATTACCTAGAAGGTCCTCTCAGAAAGAAAAGAGGCGAACCAGGCTAGTGAAGGGCCCACAATGCCTGGCTCCTCCAGTCTTTGCAGTAAGATCTGGTGAGAGACCGTGTCGAACGCAGCACTGAGATCAAGCAAAATCAGTGCCGAAGTACGTCCCTCATCCAGTGCAGCCCTCAGATGTTCCATCACTGCTAGGAGAGCTGACTTCTTGCTGTGGCCAGGTGAAAGCCATTCTGCGAGGGATCAAATATGTCATTCTCTTCCAGGAAGCCTATCAAGATGGAGTTTATGTAGGCCGCAGAGATCTTAGATGCCCATGGCAGTAGAGAAATAGAACGAAAGTTTTCTGGTTTGGCTGAATCGAGGGAAGGTTTTTTCAGCAGGGGGACAACCCTCGCCTGCTTCCAAGTCCTGGGAACAACTGCCATAGACAGGGACAAGTTGATCACCTGGCCCAGGGGTGTAAGAAGCACAGGTAGCAGTTTTAAAAATGGATCAAGCTTCATAGGATCAGCAGGAGAGCCGTATTTGATCTTGCTGCATAATGAGCGCAGCACATCCTGGGAAATCGGCGGGAAGGTGACAAGCGTGTGAGTGGGATGGGGTCTCTCCGTGGGGTCGGGGCACTTATCCACTTGAGGGAAGGTTTTATAGATGTTTTCCACCTTGTTGACAAAGAAGGTGGTAAGAGCCTCACTCTGCTCGTTCGACGTGATAGAGGGCGCTGCAGATGCCCCAGCTGATTTAAGATCTTTGCGTATAGAGAAAATACTCTTGGTGGGGTTACTGCTGCTCCTAATCTCGTCTGCATAGTAGTCTGCCTGCTCTTTCTGGATAGCCGTGTGGTATTTCTTAGTGGGCTCCTGGTAGCACCCTTTCGGGATAGGGTCATAATCTCGTCTCCACGTCCGCTCCAACTTCTTACAAGCTTTACGCATGGTAGAGAGCCTGTCATTATACCAAGGTCTAGATTTGGTGTTACGACACTTGGACCGTTTAACAGGAATAAGTGTGTCCAGAGGGCGTAGGATCCAGTCCGCTATCGCTTTGTCATAGAAGAGGGCTTGGAACTGGTCAAAGTTTAATTTATGTCAGGGGCGTTTGAGAGAGAATTTCTGGGGCACTCTTCGAGGGGGATCGACCCCCGAGAGTGTCATGGAAAGCTAGCTCTTTGTCTGGAAAGCACACTTTTTGTGATTTGGTGTAAATCCATTCAGTAGGTTTAGAGATATTAACCGAAAAACAAATTTGTATATATAGGGACGTGGACCCTAAGCAGATCCACTTGCGGAGGATCCGTGGATCCATGCACCACAGCAGGGCCATGATTGGCAATCTGAGAAAAAAGTTGAGGCTGCCATCTTATATCTCGGGGAAACGCTCCTTTGGGCTGAAATGTTGCTTGATAGCTAATTGAAGGGGTCAGGTGAGAGCTTTCCTGATCACTTGTGCATGTTAAAAAAGAGGGCAAAGCACGTGTACTGGGATTGGAAATGGCAAAAAACACCTTTTGCCACACGCGATATCTGCAGATCCCTTGTGGGGCTCATTGTGGTCCTCCGTTGTAACTCGGTGAGGAATCAGCAGGTCTTGCGTGACTTGAAAAAAAGTAAATAAATATATATACTTATACACTCACTCTTACATCCATAGAGACACTCTCACACCCACACTTAGAATAATACAAACACTGTTTCACCCACTCACATATCTATATAGACACTCTCATAACCACTCTTAGACCCATGCAGACACTGTCACGCCCACTCACAATCCCATACAGACATTCACACCCACCCATTGAGTCACTCTCACACCCAGTCACACACACAGACAGACACTCTCATACCCACTCACACAACCATACAGACACTCTCACACTTAATCACATACCTATACAGACACTCTCACAGCAACTCACACACCCATGCACACTCACACCCAGTCACACACACGTATGCTCTTACACCCACTCACATACCCATACAGACAATCTCACACCCACTCTTACACCCATACAGACACTCTCACACCCACTCACATACCCATACAGAAACTACTACAACCATTCAAACAACTATAGAGACACTCTCACAACCAGAGTTATAACCCTACAAACACTGTCACACCCACTCACACACCCATGCAGACACTTTCACACCCATACTTATACCTATACAGACACTCTCACACCAACTCACATACCTATATAGATACTCTCACAGCCATACTTACACCCATGCAGAGACTCTCACTCCCACTCAGTTACACCCATATCGACACTATCAAACCCACTCAGATACCCATACAGAGAGTGTTACTGCCAAACTTACACCCATGCAGAGACTCTCACACCCACTCAGTTACACCCACTCACATACCCATGCAGAGACGGTCACACCTATATTTACACCTAAACACACATTCTGTCACCTACTTACATACCCATACAGATTCTGTGAGAACCTCAGTTCCATTCAAATAGACTGTTTCACAACCACTCACATACTTATGCTGACACTTCCCCACCCTCTCACATATCCATGCAGACATTTACATACCCAGTCACAGAGCCACACAGGCATTTACACTATCAGTCACAGATTCACACACACAGTCTTAGATCCACTATGAACTTTATCATTGAAAAAACCAAAGGTTACAGGGACGGTATAGTTTGGAAATAAAATTTAAAAAACCTTAGAAATTCAATGATAAAACCAAAGATTACAGTGACATTATAGTTAAGAAATAGATTATTTTTTTTAAGTTAGAAATTCACTGAAAAAAACAGAGGTTACGGGGACGTTATAGTTAGGCTCAGATTTCACTAGTCAAAACCAGTGAAATTCAACAGTTAAAGTTACCTTTAGCTAACTATAACTTATGCTTCTGCAATGCACTGCTAATGACCTCACATATTACATTACTCATGACATGGTCACGGACATCACTCATGACATGTCAAATTACATCACAGGTGACATCACTGGTTACATCACTGATGACATCACCCAGTAAGAGTGAGTGTTTTCTAAACATTTATGAGTGTTAAATATATATAGCAAGCTACTACATAACTTAAATGAGTATACTTTGTGTACTAGTAATGATTGATACTATTTCACATATTATATGTGAGTGGCTGTGTGTGTGCATCCTTGTGTGAGTGGGTGTCTGAGTGGCTGGATGGGTGTGTGAGTGGTTGTATGGGTGAGTGGTAGATTTTCACAATTCTTGTGTCATTAGCACCCACATCTTTAAAAATGTTGTTTACCTTCCAGGCTGTAGTAGTGACCAAGCAAATAAAAACCATATGATGAAAGATTAAACTAAGGCTTATGATATAGTACCATGGAGTGTATCTTCAGCAGTTTCCATGGTACAGTGCATGAGCATAAATGATATTTCGCCCTGGCAGCAAGAGAATTGTCTTCTGGGAAATGCAGAATGAACAATACAGTGTCTCAAAGAATGTGCTTATATATACTGCATCATTTGCCACTGGTCTGCCAAAATATTATTTGGGGGAGAATAGCTAAATATCTTGTAAAAGTTGTTTTTTGAATGTTAAGGCCAATGTTCTTGGTTCAGTGTGTTTAAGAATGCACAATTGATTGCCCCTTTCACAAGAGCCTGATTTTTAAAACCCTGCTCGGTCTGCTTGCCCATTGTGCATTGAAATGCAACATTTGTCATCCTTTCAGTTAAAACTCCTTCAGGAAAGCCATTAAGCCCCGAAAAGAATGTTTAGCTCACACCCATGTTAGTGACAGGTTGTGTTTTAAAATCCATCACTGACCACAAGTTGCCCAGATAAAGACTACCCTTAATAAATCGTTTTGCCAAAATAGTAAAATGCCCCCACAAATCATTTTCTCTACGATTCTGAGGAGAGCTACATTCCACCTACCCTACTCTGTTCGATGTGTTAGCCCTTCCAACCAAATTCTCGGACTAATTGCACGCTTGAACATTCTTGAGTATTTTACATGACAATGGAAATAGTCCGTGCTGGGCAAATTATTTGCCATAAAAGTGAAACACACACATTGAGACAGTATCAGATGAGCTGTGAAAAACATTCCATGTTTTACATACCAGCATAATAAAAAAAAAAGTGTAAATAAGCCCAAAAGTATCGTTAAATACATAAAGAAGCGTTTAGCAAATCACAGTCTGGTGAACCAACTTTCCACTGTTAACAATAGGCAGATTAGATCCTCGAATCAAGAAACCCCAAAACAATACCCCTATGCCACAATAGTAAGTGTAACACGTATTAAGGTAAAGTGGATAAAATCTTCATTAAATGGTAAGATAAATTAAGGGAATTTAATTTTGTTAAAATTGGGTCTTGGTTTTGACAGAACATCTATCAAACATACCGATTAGTTACAATATATATAGAATGGATTTTGGGTCCACCGCTTTCAACCATTGGCATTCCTCAGCTAGATTCTTTCAGCCATTGTCTTGAGACTTTCTCAATAAGTCTTGGCTCAGCCCCCTGGAGTATTTAGCTCCCACCTGATGGCTGCAGATGTGTATCTTTCTACTCCCATTCTAGTGCTTGAAGTGAACGGCATGAGGATCTACTTCACAACTATATCCCCCTCTGTTTGTTCTTGCTGGCTTTTTCCTGTGTGTCTCGATCTATAATGTGCTAATGCTGCATGTGTTCGAACGTTGAATCAAGATATTTTGTCTTTGCCAATATTTGTTTTTAAAATGTGGCTATGCTCCTGTACATTGCGATTGTATTGTTATTCACTTCTATTTTTTTATCATCACTTACACCATAATAATAATGAAATGTTTTTTATTCCTCTTTCAGGCGGCCTATATTGAATTACATTTCTTGACTGACAATTTGCAGTGGTGGCACCCTGACTTTGAATGTCTCTCTCTAGACATCCGCAATGGCCCTTCAGTCTTGATTTTCTAGTTGTGAAATAAAAAAAATCTATTTTAAAACTAGCTCACACCCCCTTCACAGCCAGCCTTCAAGAGGCAAACCAAGAGACGTTTTAAGGCATGGGCAAAGTGGGCAATTGCTTAGGGCCCCCACCTTCCAAGGGGCCCCACTTCCTAGGGGCCTCCACCTTTCAAGGGCTCCCCTGGTAAAGTGATCTTTCTCCTACTCTTTCACATCTTTGTTCATTTCTTTATCAGAACCTCTCTCTGCTTGTATCTACCTCTGACTTTCTCTAACCTGTGTCATTTCCAAGAATGTTGGGGGTTCAAGTAAAGATGACACTGGTTAAACCCTAACCTTCTGCCCTTAGCCAATGCTAAAAGAGAGTACTCAGGCAACAAATGCACCCATGAGTCCATTCAAGTCATACACTTGGAACCCAAGTTCATGTTATTGCATCTGTACCTATTGTTTTGCCATCCTGTGGCCTAGGCATGTTATTGTTATCACAAACCTGTCGCAGTGGCTGATGGCTCACTCGGGGGCTAGAAGCAATAAGGTTATGAAGTGGGGGCTACACAAACCGATAAACACATTTACGTTTTCCTTCTACCAAAAACAAACATTGGCAAATCCAATAGGGCTGGTGCTGGCTGGTAGCCTTCTGGCCTTGTCAACTCTTCTTTCGTTTGCCATGTTTTTTGTAACATTTTTGCTGGGAGAGCTGCCGGGGACTCCTAAATTAACATTGGCTACATTGCCATAGTAGTCCCTGCACTCGAGGGAATTGCTTTGGATGTGTAAATGCTCTTTGTGAAAGAGCAGAATGTGGTGGCCGCTCACAGTAAAGTCAGCCAGTGGCTGAAGTGGGCAGACCCATTGTCCCAAGCTACTTTGTTGTTGTGGGCGGAAGAAACATTTAAAAGGAAGAACTCTGTTTATGAGATCAGCAACACTAGGTCCAAAAAGGAGATCAATAATGGAAATAGAAGTATTATCTTCTTTGTTTGTGTAGTTTCTCCTCAGACTCTCTGCAGCAGGACTGTGGCCGAATCTCAAAGGAAAGTCCGCATTTGAATCTGAATATTTCTTAAATGAGGGAAGGGCACTTTTCCCCTCTGACCCCGCCCGGGTTTTCTTTCAGCCCGTGTGCATTGGCTGGCCCGTGCCCCGGTGTCATTGCATCTCTGGCTGCCTGCTGACTTTAACAAATTGTCTGGCACGGGACTCTAGATTCACTGGGGCAGATTTACAAGCCCCTTGCGCCTCTTTTACGCCGCCTTTGCGTCCCTTTTGTGACGCAGTGGCGGCGCAAAACCAGCGCCATGCTGCGGGGTATTTACAACGTGACGCATCTGGGAGATGCCTCACGTTGTAAAGCCCTGCGTTAGAAGTAGGCGTTCCTGCACGGGGGGGGGGGGGGGGGGGGTTCCGTCACAGGAACGCCTCTTAAAAGTGGCTGAGTGAAATCTACAAGATTTCACTCAGTCACTTTTGAGCCCATGCTGCGTCAAAACCCTGCGCCTGCTTGAAGCAGGCGTAAGGATTGACGCAGCATTGTGAAGATAGGGCACCCCAGAGCCTTGCTGGAGCTGCGTCATGCTTGCGACGCAACTCCAGCAATGCGCTGCCTTTACGACACAGATGCGTCACGCATCTGTCCGTTTTTTGCCCCATGGTCCGCTGCATTGTAAATGCGGCGCATCCATGGTGGCGGAGCCGTGATGCGCAATAACTGGCGCATCCCTGCTGATATGCAGGGATGCTTCAGTTATTATAAATCTGCCCCACCCTTAATTACACAGGCCACATAACTTCTGAAGGACTCCTGCACGTGCATCTTTGGTAGGGTGACTAGAATTTTAATGCCAAAAAAACGGGATATTTCACAAAAATAGAAGAAGGACTACAATTTTACTTCAAGAGAGCGCACAGAATGACAGCGCTCCTCAGCAGAGAATGAAAGAACAGGCAGTTAGAACATACATACAACGCAATTTTTAAACCCAGTAGCTTGCCTGTTAATTAGAATGCCTTCTTGAAACAACTGCTAACTATCCCTGCTTTGTAAAACATAAAGCTCCAACTGCCGTTTTCAGTCGACCCTCTCTAAAAACCGGGACATGAGCTACATTCCCTGTAAATCTGCCGGGACATCTGTCGAAAAATCAGGACCGGACGTCCTGGCAAATCCGGAACGCCCGGTCACCCTAATGTTTGGCCACGTCCCTTTTATTGGGAGCCCAGATTGTTTTATCCCTCTTAAAAACCTGCTTATAAGTGAATTATACATCTCTTCGTACTAAAATCAAATGGCCTTCTTGTCTAACGCGGGACCTAAAAATACAAGGCTCCTGCTGTACTATTGTATGTGAACTTGGGCACGATGGCCGCAACAGGGCATGATGGGCGCAACAGGGCTAAGGTGCCTGCTGACTGCCCTCTGAACCGGAACCAGCAGGCCTCTGCTGCCTGCCTTTGATACTTCCACCAAGTAAGCATCAGAGGTTCGACGGAGAGATAAAATGAGCGTAAAGCAAAGCTCGTGCACTTTCTCCTAATGACCTACTGCCGCCTACAGTAATGACTACGTCTGCAGGGCTCTATAAAACTAAAGGCTCTCTCGTCTCCAGCGTGAACTCTCGTGAACGTGTGCTGGGCACGAGCCCAGTCTGGAGTGAGGTACTTGTCGCTTGCTTCCTGTTGACCTGCATTTGTTTGTTGAGTTTGTGCTGTGCGCTCGCAGCACGAGGCCTTTCAAGCCCCCTGGTAGCCTGCACTGTGCTTTAGAGGCCAGTATTCGTTGGCTTGGTGGGAAACGGGCAGATTTTCCCAAAGGCCAGAGTCCAATGTGGATTTTTTTGTAATGCAAATTTACACCTGGGCTATCCATCTCTCTTTGGAAGCCTTTCAGACAAAGGTGAAAATAATGCCAGAAATAACTTGAAAAACACATATACAACTGCACAGATACCCTCATAATCTTGAGTGGCCATTTAAAATGTTTTACTTGTTTAGGACAAGTTGGATAATAAAAAAAAGTCACATAATAAATTATCAATATATTATAATTATCTGCCAACAGCCAGCGCTGTGTGTGGCCTTTGTCTGACCCATGCAGCCACTCCTAATGTGGTAAGAACATGGGCTTCTAACGTAGGTCCAGAAGGGCCACTTCCGGGCCAGATTCTTATGGTAACAACTTTGCATTTTCCCTTTACATGTATTACGCATAAATGTTTATTAAAAGATGTACAGAAAATTGGGTGTGGCTTCAGCCATCCTGAACCTACTACTCTGGCGAGGGCAACACGTTCCAGTGATATGCAGGGTCAGTTGGTGATACCAAGATAGGACTTGATTTGAGAATGGCACCATAGCGGGACTTCTTCTCATTCACAGCCCATGTTATTTATATATGAAAAGTCATAAATTATGTTTTTGTTTTGTAATCCCCTGCACTAATGTTCTAAACATTAAACTTGTGGAAAAGTGCTTTAATGCCTCACCAGGGGTACCAAGCACTATGTCAATCCAATCCTTTCCCCTTCCCTCTCCACTATAATTTTTACCCCAAATAACAGACTCAAATGTCCACCCCTCAAATAATTTCACATTTCCTTATACTAATTCACCACTAATGCTTTTTGGGTTCCGCAATAGGGTGCTACTTGCCGAAAAATGCTTCGACTCCTCGTCAGGGGTAGTAAACATCATATAAATGCAGTTTACAATTACAGTGAAGAAGACTGTCAGTTCTTCTCTTATCGACTCTGTTTGCTAATTATTTTGATATTTTAAATATATATCAAAAACTTGTCACCGATAAGGGGTGGGATAGTTAAAGTGGAGATGTGGCTCTTAAGGTGGTATCCACAGTATAGCTGTGGGCGAGTGTGGGAAGGGGACAATAAAGAACCTGGGAGCACGGATGTGGAGAGCACAGGAGTATAGGTGGAATAATGGAACCTATGTTATGTTTGGGTCTGTAATGATTGAGTATCCTACCTGCGAACCTTTCTCTACTCGCTGCCGAAAAAACTAGACCTTCAGGGAAAGGTGTACAGTTGGAAGAGGAATTGTGGAATGACATAGAGCTGAATCAGGGCCAGACATTGACTAAGAAGGAACACAAAAGAGGAGGAGAGGTAGGAGAGACTAAGTGTGAGGTCCCAAGAAGCTTCCCATTGGATAGGCTCTTAGGTCACCTGGAGGACAGACACATCATTGGTGGAGGGTAAATTCATCCCAGAAAGATTAACAAGGCAGTAATATTGCTGTCATGTGGTGGGCTAGGCAGGGCTTCTCGAGCTCTTAAGTTTTAATTTAGACCCAAATGTTGTAGTTCCAGTATGGGGTGTGCTAGACAGGGTCTCTGGTCACATATCTTTTTTTACCTAGATCCAAGAGATATGAGTTATTTGAGTTTATCACCAACCACCAAAGAGTGGCCAAATTCTTCCACTGAATAAAAGAGATTTTCTAAAGGTTTTTCACATGGGGGTTCTATGGGTGAGATTGCCTTTCGGAAGAGGCAGCTTCATTGGCCAAAATTTACCCCACGATCCTGGAGAGGACAGCCTGCATTCCAGTGCGGACAGCCTGCATTCCGGTGCAGCTCCTGACATCATCCATGCAAACTCACTGGGTCATAAAACTACTCAAGGCACTATTCTGGCAGAGTCTTAGATGCAGGTCAGGACAAAGGAGACAGGGGAATCAGCTGTGATTGCCTACTTATATCAGCTGACATAACCAGAACACCAGAGGTGGAGGCTTCCTGTGATGAACAGTGACCTCATTGGACAAGGATGCCCATCTTCCCTGTTGACTGTGTATCATCAATGTGAGTGATCCTGTAGAGCAGAATGTATACAGAGCTCTGGCGCCGCGGTCTCTCGCTCTCATTTTATTCATTATTTAAAGTTCATGAGCAACAATTGACGAGAAGAAAAGCTGAGCAGCTGCTCTGTAGGTCTTGAGGCTGCAGAAGCCTGAAGCATTGCCTGGAGGGGATTGGACCTCTCTGAGTTGAGTTGATTGGCACCCGTTTAGACTGGAAACCCAGAGTTTGCTGGTTTCTCCTCCCAGCATGCGCCATGGTGCATACTGCCTTACAAAGCTGGCTTGCATCCATTTCTTATCATTCAGAGATTTTATGTGCCAGGGAGGTCACAAAGGGAAGTCCTCACAAATCACTGCACCAAGGCAAAATGCAACTACCGTTGGGAATGCCAAAACACCAGAAATGGCTGCACCCTTAGCTATCCTCTCACCTGCGAATCACGATTTGGAGAGTTGTTACTGTTTTCAGACTGTTGTATTGTATTGTCCTCATTTTTGGATTCAGGAGCACTGCAGGGATACAGCTTACAGCATTTCATCACTTGTTAATGGTTGCCAGCCTGTCCATCCTTACCTGTGTAGGCCTGAGGCTGCTTCCCAGCCCGCACTGTAACCCAGGCTACTTGACTACCACCAGCAATCACGCGCTGCCTCACATTACTTTTTACCATGGCAGAGTCTTTAATTTTTACATAGCCACTCAGTTCTCTTGATACCATCATCTGCATAAATAGCCCAAAATGCATGCCATCACACCTAACGTATAGGTGGGAGTGCACTATAGGCTGTCTTTGAGCACATTGTTCCCACAGTAATTATGTAGATGACAGTTATGGGCTTGCCAACCCTAGATGCAGGGACAGTTAATGTTTCATCATGTTCATCTGACTTAAATGGATACTATGCTACACATTGCTTCAAGTACTATGGGGGAGGATGTGGCCTAAGGGCTAGGGCGGTCGACCTCGAAGCTGGGTCACCAGGTTCAAGTCCAAGCAGGGGTGCTCAACATCCTGTGATTCTGAGCAAATCACGCTCATCTCACTGTGCCCAACAAAAAACATGAATGTGTCCGTCTGTAACGCAACTGGTGCTCATGTAAAGCGCTCTGATACCTTTGTGTGTAGTTCTCACTATATAAAACTAAAAAAAAAAAAAATGTCTTGCCATTATGTTTCTGAGCTCTCTTCATTTTTAGGCTCCCTGCCATGTACATGTACCAGCTTCTTGCCTCTAATTACATATAAGGCCTTAGGGAAGCACAATCACCCTACACTCACATCCAGCACAAGGACAGTGACAACTGAACAAACTCCCCTGAAGGCGATTGATCACGTATATTGCATCCCACTCTGTCATCCCTAGTAAGGCAGGCGAGAGAACTATTACTCATGCGATTTCCTGCCAGCTCCCAAAAAAAAAATTCAATGTTTTAATGCAAAGCAACACAACTGTGAAGTTGAGACGGTCCAACACACAGCTGTCAATACGCTGGAGGACACAGGGCCCAGATTACAGAACCCAGCTTGTTTCATTCCAGTACTTCCGGAGAAACTGGGGGCGGCACCAGCAGTTACCTGACGACACAAATGTGAGTGACCCAGAGAACTTGGCTTAACTAGGAGGCGCACCCAAGATTGTGTTCTTGCCACAGACAAAATGGGCATATTCCTTTCAATAGCAAAGTTTATGAAACAACATGCCCACAGTTAAGCGATGTTTTTTTTTGGGGGGGGGGGGGTGATCTAGTCAGGGATCAGGGCCAGCTTTTGCGCGGTTGCTCCCAGTCCTACAATCACTTTTGGCACACCCCACACCTGCCTCCTCGGATTCTCTCACTGCCACCGGGCGAAAGTGCCCTTCATCTCTCCAGTCATAAGATATTGCTAAACACAGCGCCCTCCCCTGAGTTCAGCGCCCCTCTCCACCGGTCACACTGCCCTAAAGCGGGCCCATCAGGGATACTCTACTACAGTGTGTTAAGAGGCAGATGAGGAAGTCAGGGATGGTCTCTGCTACAGTTTCTCACTCATTTTGGCCCACAAAGATGCTCTAGTTAGTTGGCCCTCGATGTTCACAAAAGCGTTCACGCTCTGAATAGTGTCACCACACATTTGTTTTGTCTTTTTGACCGTAGACTATGTCAGTAACTGGGAATTTGTGGCAGATTTGTGGCAGACTACTTTGATCTTGACAGGACTTTCTTGTTAGTATCGAGTGGTTATTTAACCGGGCTGGTGTAGCCTGTCGTTTACCTACGCAATCAGCAATCTTGACTGAGCAATCTGAATGCACATGAAGCCCCAGCCCCACATTTCATAAAAACTTCACTTGTTTGGAGTAGAGTGAGCCAAACAATTCAAATAATGTGTCTCTTAGATGTAACGCTGGAATCAGCTTTTTCCTATCATACTCTCCACGGAAGTGACCGCAAACCTTTTGCAATGTAGTCACCCCCTTTTTTTTAGTCCATATAGTGCAAAGTCGACCTGAAGGTATTGGAGCATTTTACATAAGCACCTGTTTGTTACATGACCCAAGGACACATTGATTTTTTGTTTTTTGGACACAGGAAGATTAAGTGATTTACCCAGAATGGATTATGAGACGACGCAGAGACTTGAACCTGCTTCCCCAGTTCTAAAGTCGGCAGCTCTGGCGTCTATGCCACATCTTCTCTGCCTTGCAAACTGCTCCTCTGACATGGGCAGCAGTTTTGTGCCATATAGGGACAATGCATTCTATATGACATGGTTTTGACAAGGTGTGCTGGATAGGGCACAATTTTGCCTCCTAGGTAGAGGAGCAGGGCCAGCTTTAGGGAGTTGTGACTGGTGTGGCCGCACTGGGCACTGATATGGAGACGGGGGTGCTGACCTCAGTGGGGGTGCTGTGTTTAGCAATACCATACGATTTAAGAACACCTGCTGCAGAGTTCCTTGTGTATCCAGCTTCCAGGCAGCAATACAAATGTCAAGATAACTATGATTAATATTCCTGATACAGAGAGATCAGAGTTCTGTCTAGTGGCTGTTTTGACTAACCATAACGTAGTGCAGAGGATTAAAATCCCTGCTGCAAAGAATGCGTACCACGTATATCACAGATCTTTATTTTATGTGGATAGCTGAGTGGGTTACTGCTTTTGTCACAGAGATGCTTTTGTTACCGCAGTTCATAAGATACAACCCTAATATAGAACAGAGACTGTTGCTCACTGTCATCAAAGAGCTGCATGCAAACTGCATAAAATAGGTTAGGATGTTATGCTTTGTTCCTCCAGTCTTTCATTTTCTATTCCCTATGTTGCTCTAAAGGGTTCATTAGGGTAGATATGCATTCTCATTTGTAAAGCCAGCCTTTACCAGTGTTTTAAGACAAATGAAATGTATGTGAGAGATGACAGCCACTTTTGCTGGATGGTAGTGAGGGAATCCGAAGAGGAGGTCATGGGGGGAGCGCAAAAAATGATTGTTTCACTGTGCGTCACCAGCCCTGAGAGGAGGGTACCTCTGAAAAGCTCTCAGGAACTACTGGCATTCATCCCACAGTAGTGGTGGCAAAATGCCAAATGTTCATAAACTTAACAAGCATTGGCATAGCCAATAGGTCTCGCCTTTGGGACCTTATAAGTATTTGGTTGTGCAGCAGAATATAATTGGTAGAACAGCATCAACTGTTGCATGGCTAAACACTTATAAGGTCCCAAAGGTGAGACGTATTGGCTATGCCAATGCTTGTTTTGTTATGGGGGGCATAAATAACAGGAGGGGGAAGGTCGGTCAGTCAGTCAGTCAGTTAGTGAGAGTGAGTGAGAGAGTCAGTCAGTCAGAGAGTCAGTCAGTGAGAGAGAGAGTGAGAGAGTCAGTTAGTGAGAGTGAGAGAGTCAGTCAGTCAGTGAGAGAGTGAGAGTCAGTCAGTCAGTGAGAGAGTGAGAGTCAATGAGAGAGTGAGTGTCCGTGAGAGACTGAGAGAGTCAGTCAGTAAGAGTGAGAGAGTCAGTCAGTGAGAGTGAGAGAGTCAGTCAGTCAGTGAGAGTGAGAGAGTCAGTCAGTCAGTAAGAGTGAGAGTCAGTCAGTGAGAGTGAATGAGAGTGAGAGAGTGAGGCAGTTAGTCAGTGAGTGAAAGAGAGTGAGTCCGTGGGATAGTTAGTCAGTGAGAGTGAGTCAGTCTTTTAGCGAGAGTCAGTCAGTCAGTGAGAGAGAGTCAGTCAGTGAGAGAGAGTCAGTGAGAGTCAGTGAGAGAGAGTCAGTCAGTGAGAGAGAGTCAGTGAGAGAGAGTCAATCAGTGAGAGAGAGTTAATCAGTCAGAGAGAGTGAGTCAGTCAGTCAGTGAGAGAGAGTGGGAGAGTCAATCAGTGAGAGAGTGAGAGAGTCTGTCAGTGAGAGTCTGTCAGTGAGAGTGAGTGAGTCAGTCAGTCATTGAGAGTGAGTGAGTCAGTCAGTCAGTGAGAGACAGTGGGTGAGTCTGTCAGTGACCGTCTGTCAGTGAGAGTTTGTCAGTGAGAATGAGTCAGTGAGAGTGAGTCAGTGAGAGTGAGTCAGTGAGAGTCAGTCAGTGACAGTGAGTCAGTCAGTCTGTGAGAGAGAGTGGGAGAGTCAGTCAGTGAGAGTGAGTCAGTCAGTCAGTGAGAGAGAGTGGGAGAGTCAGTCAGTGAGAGAGAGTGGAAGAGTCAGTCAGTCAGTGAGAGAGAGTGAGTCAATCAGTGAGAGTGAGAGTCTGTCAGTGAGAGTCTGTCAGTGAGAGTGAGTCAGTGAGAGTCTGTCAGTGAGAGTGAGTCAGTGAGAGTGAGTCAGTCAGTGAGAGAGAGTGGGAGAGTCAGTCAGTGAGAGAGAGTGGGAGAGTGAGTCAGTGAGAGTCTGTCAGTGAGAGTCTGTCAGTGAGAGTGAGCCAGTGAGAGTGAGTCAGTGAGAGTGAGCCAGAGTCTGTCAGTGAGAGTCTGTCAGTGAGAGTGAGTCAGTGAGAGTGAGTCAGTCAGTGAGATAGTCAGTGAGAGAGAGAGGGAGAGTCAGTCAGTGAGAGTCTGTCTGTGAGAGTCTGTCTGTGAGAGTCTGTTAGTGAGAGTGAGTCAGAAGAGTGAGTCAGAGAGAGTGAGTCAGAGAGAGTGAGTCAGTGAGAATCTGTCAGCAAGAGTCTGTCACTAAGAGTGAGTGAGTCAGTCAGTGAGAGCGAGTGGGAGAGTCAGTCAGTGAGAGAGAGTGGGAGATTCTGTCAGTGAGAGTCTGTCAGTCAGTGAGAGTCTATCAGTGAGAGTGAGTCAGTCAGTGAGAGTCTGTCAGTGAGAGCGAGTCAGTCAGTCAGTGAGAGAGTGGGAGAGTCAGTCAGTGAGAGAGTCTGTAAGTGAGAGTGAGTCAGTCAGTGAGAGTCTGTTAGTGAGAGTGAGTGCGTCAGTCAGTGAGAGTGAGTCAGTCAGTCAGTGAGAGAGGGTGAGACAGTGAGAGTCTGTCAGTGAGAGTGAGTGAGTCAGTGAGAGTGAGTGAGTCAGTCAGTGTGTGCGAGTGAGTCAGTCAGTCAGTGAGAGTGAGTCTGTCATTCAGTGAAAGTGAGTCTGTCAGTCAGTGAGAGTGAGTCAGTCAGTCAGTGAGAGTGAGTGAGTCAGTCAGTGAGAGAGAGTG
Source organism: Triturus cristatus (assembly GCF_964204655.1). NCBI lineage: Eukaryota > Metazoa > Chordata > Amphibia > Caudata > Salamandridae > Triturus > Triturus cristatus. Next base: position 651,132,563 of record NC_140590.1, read on the forward strand.
GGAGAGTCTGTCAGTGAGAGTCTGTCAGTCAGTGAGTGAGTCAGTGAGAGTGAGTGAGTCAGTCAGTGAGAGAGATTCTGTCAGCCAGTGAGAGTGAGTGAGTGAGTGAGTGAGTCAGTCAGTGAGAGAGAGCGGGAGAGTCTGTCAGCAAGAGTCTGTCAGTCAGTGAGAGTCTGTCAATGAGAGAGAGTCAGTCAGTGAGAGTCTGTCAGTGAGAGTGAGTGAGTCAGTCAGTCAGTGAGAGAGTGGGAGAGTCAGTCAGTGAGAGGGTCTGTCAGTGAGAGTGAGCCAGTCAGTGAGAGTCTGTTAGTGAGAGTGAGTCAGTCAGTCAGTCAGTGAGAGTGAGTCAGTCAGTCAGAGAGAGAGAGGGAGTCAGTGAGAGTCTGTCAGTGAGAGGGAGTGAGTCAGTGAGAGTGAGTGAGTCAGTGAGAGTGAGTGAGTCAGTGAGAGTGAGTCTGTCAGTCAGTGAGAGTGAGTCAGTCAGTCAGTGAGAGAGGGTGAGACAGTGAGAGTCTGTCAGTGAGAGTGAGTGAGTCAGTGAGAGTGAGTGAGTGAGTCAGTCAGTGAGTGCGAGTGAGTCAGTCAGTCAGTGAGAGTGAGTCTGTCATTCAGTGAAAGTGAGTCTGTCAGTCAGTGAGAGTGAGTCAGTCAGTCAGTGAGAGTGAGTGAGTCAGTCAGTGAGAGAGAGTGGGAGAGTCTGTCAGTGAGAGTCTGTCAGTCAGTGAGTGAGTCAGTGAGAGTGAGTGAGTCAGTCAGTGAGAGAGATTCTGTCAGTCAGTGAGAGTGAGTGAGTGAGTGTGTCAGTCAGTGAGAGAGAGCGGGAGAGTCTGTCAGCAAGAGTCTGTCAGTCAGTGAGAGTCTGTCAATGAGAGAGAGTCAGTCAGTGAGAGTCTGTCAGTGAGAGTGAGTGAGTCAGTCAGTCAGTGAGAGAGTGGGAGAGTCAGTCAGTGAGAGGGTCTGTCAGTGAGAGTGAGCCAGTCAGTGAGAGTCTGTTAGTGAGAGTGAGTCAGTCAGTCAGTCAGTGAGAGTGAGTCAGTCAGTCAGAGAGAGAGAGAGAGTCAGTGAGAGTCTGTCAGTGAGAGTGAGTGAGTCAGTGAGAGTGAGTGAGTCAGTGAGAGTGAGTGAGTCAGTGAGAGTGAGTCTGTCAGTCAGTGAGAGTGAGTCAGTCAGTGAGTGAGTGAGAGAGAGCGGGAAAGTCTGTCAGTGAGAGTCTGTCAGTCAGTGAGAGTCTGTCAGTGAGAGTGAGTGAGTCAGTCAGTCAATGAGAGAGAGTGGGTCAGTCAGCCAGTGAAAGAGAGTGAGACAGTCAGTGAGAGTGAGTGAGTCAGTGAGAGTGAGTCAGTCAGTGAGAGTGAGTCAGTCAGTGAGAGGGTGGGAGAGTCTGTCAGTGAGAGTCTGTCAGTCAGTGAAAGTCTGTCAGTGAGAGTGAGTCAGTCAGTCAGTCAATGAGAGAGAGTGGGTCAGTCAGTCAGTGAAAGAGAGTGAGACAGTCAGTGAGAGTGAGTGAGTCAGTGAGAGTGAGTCAGTCAGTGAGAGTGAGTCAGTCAGTGAGAGGGTGGGAGAGTCTGTCAGTAAGAGTCTGTGAGTCAGTGAGAGTCTGTCAGTGAGAGTGAGTCAGTCAGTCAGTCAGTCAGTCAGTGAGAGAGTGAGAGAGTCTGCCAGTGAGAGTGAGTGAGTCAGTCAGTGAGACTGAGTGAGTCAGTCAGTGAGAGTGAGTGAATGAGTCAGTCAGTGAGTGAGAGTGAGTGGGAGAGTCAGTCATTGAGTGAGACTGAGTGGGAGAGTCAGTCAGTGAGTGAGAGTGAGAGTCTCTGAGTGATAGTCTGTCAGTGAAAATCTGTCAGTGAGAGTGAGTCAGTCAGTCAGTCAGTGAGAGAGAGTGAGAGAGTCAGTGAGAGTCTGTCAGTGAGAGTCAGTGAGTGAGTGAGAGTGTGTCTGTCAGTCAGTGAGAGTGAGTCTGTAAGTCAGTGAGAGTGATTCAGTCAGTCAGTGAGAGAGAGTGGGAGAGTCTGTCAGTGAGAGTCTGTTAGTCAGTGAGTGAGATTCTGTCAGTCAGTGAGAGAGAGCCTGTCAGTCAGTGAGAGTGAGTGAGTCAGTTAGTCAGTGAGAGAGAGTCTGTCAGTGAGAGTCTGTCAGTCAGTGAGAGTCTGTCAGTGAGAGTGAGTCAGTCAGTGAGAGTCTGTCAGTGAGAATGAGTGAGTCAGTCAGTGTGAGTATGTTAGTGAGAGTGAGTGAGTCAGTCAGTGAGAGAGTGAGAGAGTGTCAGTGAGAGTGTGTCAGTGAGAGTCTGTCAGTGAGAGTGAGTCAGTGAGAGTGAGTCAGTGAGAGTGAGTGAGTGAGTCAGTCAGTGAGACTGAGTGAGTGAGTCAGTCAGTGAGAGTGAGTCAGTCAGTCAGTCAGTGAGAGTCTGTCAGTGAGTCTGTCAGTGAGAGAGAGTGAGTCAGTCAGTGAGAGAGGAGAGAGTCAGTGAGAGTCTGTCAGTGAGAGTGAGTCAGTGAGAGTGAGTCAGTGAGAGTCTGTCAGTGAGAGTGAGTGAGTCAGTCTGTCAGTCAGAGTCTGCAGTGAGAGTCTGTCAGTGAGTCTGTCAGTGAGAGAGAGTGAGTCAGTCAGTGAGAGAGGGGGAGAGTCAGTGAGAGTCTGTCAGTGAGAGTGAGTCAGTGAGTGAGAGTGAGTGAGTCAGTCAGTGAGTGAGAGAGTGGGAGAGTCAGTCAGTGAGAGAGAGTGGGAGAGTCTGTCAGTGAGTCTATCAGTGAGAGTCAGTCATTCAGTCAGTCAGTGAGAGAGAGTGTGAGAGTCAGTTAGTGAGAGTCTGCCAGTGAGAGTGAGTCAGTGAGAGAGTCAGTCAGTGAGAGAGTGTCAGTGAGAGTCTGTCAGTGAGAGCCTATCAGTGAGAGTGAGTCAGTCAGTCAGTCAGAGAGACTGAGTGAGTCAGTCAGTCAGTGAGAGTGAGTGAGTCAGTCAGTGAGTGAGAGTGAGTGAGTGGGAGAGTCAGTCAGTGAGTGAGAGTGAGTAAGAGAGTCTGTCAGTGATAGTCTATCAGTGAGAGTCTGTCAGTGAGAGTGAGTGAGTGAGTCAGTCAGTGAGAGTCTGTCAGTGAGAGTGAGTCAGTGAGAGTATGTCAGTGAGTGTGAGTGAGTCAGTCTGTCATCGAGAGTCTGCCAGTGAGAGTCTGTCAGTGAGAGTCTGTCAGTGAGTCTGTCAGTGAGAGAGAGTGTCAGTCAGTGAGAGAGGGGGAGAGTCAGAGAGAGTCTGCCAGTGAGAGTGAGTCAGTGAGAGTCAGTGAGTGAGTGAGAGTGAGTCAGTGAGTGAGAGCGAGTGAGTCAGTGAGTGAGAGAGAGTGGGAGAGTCAGTCAGTGAGTGAGAGAGAGTGGGAGAGTCTTTCAGTGAGAGTCTATCAGTGAGAGTCTGTCAGTGAGAGTGAGTCAGTCAGTCAGTCAGTGAGAGAGAGTGGGAGAGTCAGTTAGTGAGAGAGTGGGAGAGTCAGTCAGTGAGAGTCTGTCAGTGAGAGTGAGTCAGTGAGAGTCTGTCAGTGAGAGTGAGAGAGTCAGTCTGTCGGTGAGAGTCTGTCAGTGAGTCCGTCAGTGAGAGAGATTGAGTGAGTGAGAGAGTGGGAGAGTCAGTCAGTGAGAGAGTGAGAGTGGGAGCGTCTGTCAGTGAGAGTGAGAGTCAGTGTGAGTGAGAGAGTCAGTGAGTCAGTGGGAGAGTCAGTGTGAGTGAGAGAGTCAGTGTGAGTGAGAGTGTGAGTGTGAGTGAGAGTGTCAGTGTCAGTGAGAGTGTCAGTGTCAGTAAGGGTGTGAGAGACAGAGTCTGTGAGAGTGTCAGTGAGAGTGTGATAGTCAGTGAGAGTGAGTCAGCCATTAGTGCAAGGGCATTTGCAGGTAGGGTGAGTACTCTAAAGCTCAACTTTCATTGTGACAATGGTTCGCATATAAAACCCCTTCATGTTTGCAGAGTTTAACGATTTGTGGCTATTCCTAATGCTCTGAGGATACTACATTAGTATATGCAAATAAATACATGCAGAACAAATGAAAGAAACTATTGTAGTGAAGACTTAAATCCGCATGTTCTGAAAACCTGTAATTTCCCATCTTTCAAAAAAGCACAAGCAGCAGCTGTTTTAAAGCACTCGTGATTGTGCTCGTCATTGATACTTTATATGAATCGATTTCATTTTAAAGTAATTCAATTAAGATAGAGAGACAGCACATCGGGTAAGGATTACTACGCACCTGAGAAAACACGTTAAACTCTTATCTTATCAAGCCCGGGAGTGGTGCGTGCGTGCGCATGCACGCAGTCTTCACTTTTTCAAGCACTGCACTCGTGCTTGTGGCGCGCCGCTGCGCGCTCCCGCAAGTTGGATGCCGCCACAAGCACGAGTGCAGTGCTTGAAAAATTGAAGAACGACGGCTAAAGGCCCTCCAATGCAGCGCATGCACGCTGCGCAGGCGAGACCAAAAAAGTTTGGGCAGCTGGAGTCAGCACTGAACCTGGCCGGGTACTGGTCACTTGATCTGAGGCTATGCAGCTCTTTCCCTCAAATCACACTGAAAATACAGTCAAGCCCATATTAAAGTAATGGTTTGGTTTTAAACGTACTGTGTACTGGGGTCCTTTTTCAGAGGTAGAAAACTCTAAGATCTGTTTCTACCTGTTTGCATTCCATTCACCTCTATTCTACTGTTTTAAAATATTTACCACTATCGGAAAGCGCTTACGATTTATGATTACTACTTTGTTTTTGTGAACTGCTGACAGATGGCAACCATATGGCATACCAAAATAATCTAAACCATTTGTATTCCACATCGAAAAACGTAAGCATCAGGGAAGTGTGTACATCCGAGCCAAACCTTTTAAATGCAGGTATCTGTTGGTAAAAGGTAAACAAAATATATAAATAGTATTTTCTCTCTCATTAACTAGGACCCCTGCTTCTCCACTAATCACTCCCGTAATCCACCCCACCATTGAAGTTGCACCTAAGATCACAGTTCCTATTGCAGGAGCCCAAAGACTTTCCTAAGAGGCAAATGCCAGGGTTGCCAGATCCCAAAGATGCTTAGTTTTAATTCTGTTTCATGCCTCATTCTTTGACTACACCACACTTCCTATCTCTGTATCTCACTCTTGCAGGTTCTTCTTCACCCTTGCTTTCCATTTTTCTCCTTTTTTTCTCACTTTAATCCTTGTCGCTCTCTCTTTCTCCTGGTTACAGGATGAAAACTAAGCCCCGATCCTCAAAGCTGAGGGCCAGTGCCCAACTCCTGCAAACACTTGCACATTTTAAACATGTCACTGGGAGGCTGATCCAGGCCATCATAAATGAAGAGAGGCAAACATATAGGAACCCAAAAAGAAACACTGGATAACAAAGTTGAAGGGCACAGGAGCGGCAAGACATGAAGCAATGGATTAGGGTTAGAGAGGTTTAGTAAAGTGGTAGGCTTTAAAGTTCTTGAAGTGTTGGTGATCCCATGCAGGCTGTCAGGTTACCTGTTTAGGGGCGGGGGGCTGGAGAGTGTCCCCAATGCCGAAGGTGAGCGAACTCGAGGCAAGATGTTGGTAGATAAAGCTATCTGATCTTGGCTTGAAGTATGGAGCTGAGAGTGCAGCTATGGACACAGCCGCCATCTTTTAGTGTTGCTTTCTCTTGGACCAAGAGTGCTCTACTCGAGTCAGGATCCAAAAGTACCATCTCATTTACAGAATGCTTCCTCTCACTCCCAGGTGACTTGTTCTTTTCTCATCTGCTGCTTCCCTAGATCCTTCGCACTGTCCCACACATCTCTCCCATTTGCCCCTGCTCTAACAGAGTAGCACACGTGTTGCCACCTGCCGCTCATCGTGTCCATTCCCTAGTACACCACGTTCATTAGAGTTGCTTTGGCAGAAGTTCCCGCTCCACCCATGATCAGATTTCCAGCACGTGGACATCCATCCATTTCGGAACACAAAGCAAGATGGCTTCTTTGATGGAGACGGAAAAAAATGGGGAAGATTGACACTGGAGATGAGATAGTTGGATTAAGAAAGCCATATGAAAGGAAAAACGTCTGGTTCCGTTTTTCCTCTGAAGTTATAATACACTGACTAAGCAGCAGAGCCTTCTCAGAAGTGTTTACAAAAGCAAATATGCACACATGGTTGTTATCAACCAGAGCTCTACAAAATTAAATTGATTGCATTCTTGTGTAAAGAACAAGGGAAGAATGCTTCAGAAGCGTACATACCCAGCATCCATGCCTGAGTCTGGTGGCAGCCTGGTGGGAACCACGTGGTAGATGGCACATCAGCTGAGCTGTCACTCAAATACAAGACACATCTGGGCAGCCAAGTTCAGCAACAGTGAAAGAGAAGTCTGACGCACAGCTAATGGTATTCACGTGTATGGTGCACGGGTGACACAGCCAATGAATGAATGAATACGTGCAAGCTAAGTCTCAAGTTGCAAATTACTTAATGCAGTGGGTGATTTTCGTACAGATGTGTGTAGAAGTTTTAAAAAAAGATTTATCAGAAGTAGAAATGGCTAATTTCTATGAGAATTCTCATTGAAAATGTGCTCAATCTTTACTTTCATTCCTATCCATTGCCTGCCTCCTTTCCTCTCCCCGTATTCCAATTAGGCTTTCCCACTGCACTTTTTTCCTCTTTCCGCATCCTTACTTCTATATTTTCCCCTCTTTACCCTCTGCATGCTTAATTAATCTTCGCTTATCCCTCCTCCCCTCGCTTTCACTCTTTACCAATGTGTAATTACATTTCTTCTCCTCTTTACTCTCACTACCCATCTTTGATTCCAGTCCCCATCATGTCCCTCGTCGCGCGCTTTCTAACTGCACCTCCATTTTCTTGCTCCATTTCTACTTTCATTGATCCTGTAGATCTTTCCTCCTCCTCTCTCGCCACTCATTACCTTTGAGTCTACCTTTGTTATTGCAGGGTTGTAGGAAATGAAATGACAGAAACAGTCTGCCTGCATAGGGTGTTGACATTAGGTGGTCAGTAGGTGCTCCCACTGGGCAGCATGGCCGCTGGCACGAGGATTTGCATTGGAGAAGACGCGGCCATGGGCTTGAGGATATTTGAGACTGTTTGTGAGGCTGCATGGAGATGTAGAACTTGTGTTGCAAAGCTTGGTCTGCCATTTTGGGGCATATTAGAAGGCATGGCCATGCATTGGGTTACAATAACGATTTGTGGTGGTGACTCAGGGTCTTGTTAGAATAGCTGTGAGGGAAGTGACCCTGACTGTGTTAAAGAGTAATGGAGCACTCTGGTGTGATTTTGATAGAATGTTTGCGAAATGAAAGTGAATTGCAAGATGGTAGATTAAAAATTAGCCGGTAAAAAATTGCAGTGGAGGCGGTGCATGTTCAGATGATATGTTTTATGCTCCACAAAAAGGTGAAGGTGCCAGTAAGAGATGCATTAAATGGATAAGGAGTGGGACCTCAGGAGATGAATATTGGTTTTTGGCTGAGGAAGAAGGTGAAAGCAGCAGAACAGAAGAGGTCTTGGTAAATGTTCTAAGACAATAAAAATTGGATATAGAAGACTGCAGAAAAGAAAGGAGACTTGTCAGTTGGTGTGGGAACAATTATGGTATAAAGGAGATGTGTCCAAAGAGGCACAGTGAAACGGGAAACAAACTTTACACAGCAGTAATTACATCGCACTACCTTTACACAGCAGTCATTACATCGCAACATCCTTTACATCGCATGTCATTACAACGCAGCCATTACATCGCATGTCACTACAAAGCATGCCATTGCAATGCATGTCACTACAACGCAGGTATTACATCGCAAGTCATTACAATGCATACCATTACAACTCATAGTACCCTTATACTATCCAACACTTACACTACTGTTGCACTCACTGGAGTTAGAATAGTAATTTTTACCCCTACACTATCCAACACTTACCCTACTGTTGCACTCACTGGAGTTAGAATAGTAATTTTTACCCCTACACTATCCAACACTTACCTTAAATGCAATGTAATGGTATGCATGGTAATGATATGCGTTGTAAAGGTATAATGCGATGTAATGCAATGCATTGTAAAGGTAGTTTCTGAAAATGCGATGTAATGGCATGCAATGTAAATGTATGTGTTGTAACGTCATACATTTCAGTGAAACAAGGTGTCCAGAGTGGCACAAAGAACAAACAAGGAAAATGTAAGAATGAGGCGTTTCCTCAATATTTTCAGCACGGAAATGAACAAGCAGAGTATGAAGAGTCATGATATGATACTAATGATGAGAACATGAGTTTAATGGGAAAGAGAAGAGTAATCGAAATAAGGGGGTCATAAAAGTGTCACCAGAGAACCAGTTTGACCTTGTACCACTTTGCTGTCCTTGTAGTACTGAATGGTGGACTACCGAGCACCTCGGGATTTTGTTAAAAAAGTGGATACCTAAGCGAATAGAAAGAGAAGTTAGAAGGGTTCTGATACCTGAAGGATCAAGACAAACCATATGGGAGAAAGCTTGTGTAACCCCAAATCAAGATGCTAAAATGATAAACTTTTATTCAGTTTCAGAAGAGATCCAATGAAAGGTTTAGAAAGTTCCCTGAAGCAGTGTGAGGGCCAACTATCGGAGATATTAGGTGCCATTAATGAAATGCTGGATAAGGCAGAAGAGGCACAGGTGAAGTGTACATCTGCAGACATACCATTTTTTAGGGGTTAGAGCCAGAAGAAGATGTACTATAGGGGTAAGACAAATTCAGTCCTAATACCAGACAGATGCAAGGCAGTTCTTATATATTTAAATCCTAAGTTACAGGCCATTGCACAAAATGGGGTTAGTGTGCATGTGAAGGGCCTTCTTTTTGGTGAATAAATGGTAAAATCAACATGTATATATGCCTTAAAATGTACAGTTTTGGATAAGGCACAGAATGCTACGTGCACGGTTTTTGGTGACAGATGTGTTCTTGAGGGGTTTAGGTGAAGGGGACGTTTCCCAAGTCGCATGTGCAAAGGTCCTACTGTCACATGTAATGAGAGTGTTCTACAGTGCTTTTCAACCCACATCAGATGGTTTGCTACAGAGAGGGGGAAGTTCAACAAAAAGATCAGTCAGACGAAGAGCTCAATCACAACTTTCGACCCAGGGTGAGTATGATGACAGCTATTTATTCCTCCCATTAAAAGGAGGCCAGAAGATTAAAAAGGTTTCACCACACTTGGCAGATGATAATTACAGACCTCAGCAGTGTGCAAACAGACATGGGTTACAAACTAGAATGGCTTCAGTGTTCAGAACTCAGAAAGGAACCTGAGGGGTTACCTGTAAGGATAGAAGAGAGGCGAAATATGTTTGTGAGTGTGATTTTCCTGTTGGAGAACTATGACGAAGGATAGGGACTAGTGTTAACTTTGAAGGAGGTGAACAAATCTGTGTTGTACAGACATTTCAAGATGGAGGATGGTTTGGATAATGAAATTAGATTTGAAGGATATTTACTTTGCAGTGCCTGTAGTAGAAGGGACCCAAGTGTGTCTACAATTCAGATGGCCTGGCACATTGCACATGTTTATGATTATGCCTTGTTAGGCTTATATAAGCACAGTGGTGTGTCAGAAAATATTGAGGCCAGTGGCAGTTTATTTGAGAGCACTGGCCATAGGCATGATAGTTTACTTTGATAACATTTAAATTATGTTACAAAATTGGAGAGACTTGGTGGATCATATAAGGAAAGCGAAAGTGCTCCTTGACAAATTCAGATTCTTAGTGGATTTAAAGAAGTCAGTTTTGGAATTGGTGCATAATATAGAATTCCTAGGTTTTCAAGTGGCTTATTAGCTGTTGTATTGGAGTTGCCAGTGTCGAAGGTGAGGATGACCAAGCCAGATATGTAAATTGTGTTAAATAAATGTCAGGTGTCTCTACAGAAGCTCGAAAGCATCATTGGTTTGTTGTTTTCATTGATTCAAGTGGGGTTTTGATGCTCAGTGAACTGCAGAGAATTACAAAGAGTGGTGACACTACGTCTGCGTGAATGTCTGTGGTTTAGAGGTTTTGTGAGGTTAGAGTCGAGAGTCGAGAGAAGAGTTTCCCTAACAGCTGGATTATTTGTGGCCGGATGTGGAAAGGTTTAACAAATCTTAAACTCTCGCAATGGTTTGCGACTGTTAAATAGGCATTCCAAGACGCATTATGCATTGGAAAACATAGTTTAGTAAAATTGCATAGTGAACAAATTATTTACCAATTTCCATTTTTGTGATTGCTTTTGCATTTCTTATTTTGAATCATAACCACTGAATTGCAAAGTGCATGTACTAAGCATTTGCAATTAGTGAATGTTTGCATAAACAGAAAATGTACTCCAACATCAAGCAGGTGGTAACCAGGTAAAAGTATGGAAGGCCACCCAAAATGCACTGCAGTATTTCACAATGGCTGCACTTCATAATTTTGGTGAGGTGGATGTGCATCATAGAAGGTCAGCAGAAGAGGAGAAGAAGGAGGAGGAGGAGGAGGAGAAAGAGAAGCAAGAGGATTTTGTTTGAGCAAACAGATGAAGAGGTTTGTAGTAGGTGTAGATTTAGTAAGGAGGTGGTTTTAGTTTAATTTCTGGTTCGGTCTGTTTTGGGAAAGTCCACCTAGAATAGTGTGGCTGTCCCTACACATATTCAGGTGTTATGTTGCCCTCAACTCCTTGCATCTGGGAGTAATAAGCGCACAGTGGCATTTGCTAGGGGCATATCGCAGAGTGCTCTTCTACTATATTGCACATTTTCTTAAAAGGTGTGATTGAGAAACACATGAGCATATTTCTTTTCCTCAATCATCATCATAATAGCATTATTTTGACCAAAAACGGATCATAAAAGCACAATACAAATACAGATTTCATAAAACAATTATTGCACATGTAGATTTTTTAAATCCATACATTTTACAGTAGTCACCCCATTCCTCTCCAGTCCGAGCAAGATGCTGCTCCAAGAACTATACATAATGATAGGGGTAATAACAGCATCTCTTGTTCCCACAGTGTCTTACATTTATTTTATAGAGAGGAAGGAACTGATTATGGTTTGCATAAAGTGTCAGTGCAAATAATTTAAAAACTGTAGAATTCATAAGAAGATCATAAGACTGTCATCACAGAGCAATGCATGAAAACTCTAAAAACAACTTTTATAAAGTGCATATAAATAAGAGTCTGGAACAGGCAGGGACAACATAATACATAGTTATGTTATATGGGTATTAGATAAGTCAAATAACATTACCTCTCATTTATACTCATCCTAGCGATCCATTTCAACAGAGACGCGAATACACTTAGACCTCCAAAACCATACCGCCTGTAGCTATCTCACAACAGTGAAAACCAGCAGCCTAGTGGAATCAGTCCTTAGGATCCTGAGGGCCTCCAAGTGTCTCCATATTCCCAATGACCTGCATAATGGTAATAACCATTTCCATCGCCGAGGGCCATATGCAGGAGAAAATAACATCAAGCGTGCTACAGATTCAGATGTACCCCCTACACGCTGGGCATTCAGTGGATTTACATCTTTCATCATCTCACTGAGCACAGAATGCCCTAGTAGGGAGAGTCTGGTAACTAAATTGTAGATACAGTTTCAGGGCCAGCGGCGGTGGGAGCTCATTAATTGCCCTCTTGTAACTGGGAAACATTTTAATATTAATAAAATCAAGGGTTAGAGTGTATTTCTGCCCAAATCCTGCCTTAATAGCCATTTTTGTAGTGGAGACAATACTTCCTGGGTTGACACACAACTCTTCCAACCCCAGTTTTTTAATCATCACTTGTATGTGTGTAAACCACTGTAAATGTTGGGCTTTAGGCGGAGCTAATAGATCTTTTAGGGGTTCTCTGTAGGCTTCAAGATCAGGGGATGACCAGATCCTGTGCCTATAGAGCAGGGACTTAAGTGCAACTTTCCAGAAAAGTTTCTTGAGTGCCAAATCAAGTAACAACGGGATTAAGGGCGTACTTTTCGGAAGGCCAAACAGTAGCCTAATACATCTATTTACTGCAATTGATGAATGGTTGCAATTAACATGGCCCCACAGCTCAGCTCCATATACATTTCTTTTCCTCATTCCCCAGCTGAATTACAACCCACAAAGGTTGCTTTTTTTAATGTAAAATTTCCCAAATATAATTGGATGTGTGGATTGTATACACATTCTAATTTATCTACAGTCAGAATCCATCTATATAAATAGAAATTGCTGCCTCTTCCTACATACCCAGGTGATTTGTATTGCTTAATGCCTCAAAACTGATATAACAACACAATTTGCAGGAAACACCCTTGATTTCTGCATTTTTAAATATTGCGCACTATAACTTGCTAGCTACTGGACAGTTTGGAATTGGGCGGTTGCTTGGTAAGGGTACATTTATAATTCAACATTTTAATATTATTCAAATATATTTTTTTCAAAACTTTAATAGCTAGGGTGACAGTGCATGTTCCTTGAAACCTTGGATTACTACACCATATCTTTTTCCAAAATCACCTAGAGAGAGGCGATACAATAATGCACACAAGCAATCAAGATTACTTATCGAAAGGACTTTTAGATTACTGAAAGGGAAGTTTTGTTGCCTTCATATGTCTGGTGGTGCATTGGCTTATTACCCAGTAGCATGCAAATGAATTATTGCTATATGTGCAATGCTATACAACATTGCAGTTCGAAGAGGCATGCCTTCACAAATACTGTTTGATGAGGTTATCATAGCTAATGAAGGTCTACAATGCAGAACTGATGTGATGAACAATCTTTTTCAAGGTAATTAAAAAACCTTCACATTGTCCATTCCTCCTATAATGTTCATGGTTTTTACTGGGAGTTTACAAATTGCAATGTTTTTATTTCACAATAGCAATAACACAAAATATGCCATTACCTTTGGCTACATAATGAAACCTGTAACTGTATTTTCTTCATTTTTTTCATAATTAACCTTTTCACTTGTGTCTAACAGCTCTACAAGTTGATGTTTCAACTGGAAATGGTGCTATAAAATTGGATTTTCCATGTGAAGTTTCACTTCTATTTGTTCTGGTAGAGCAAAGCTTGAGTGTAACAAAGACACTGACAAAACTGGATCCTTCTTCGCTTTCTTGTTGCTTCATATTGGATCTGTTAAGCAAGAAAAGTCTTCACGTTCTATGGCCTGGAAGTAGTACGATCAGGTAAACGCGGGGGAGACCACAAACTAAAATTGAGGAGAAGAGAAAGCGAACTTATCCTCAGATTCAGATTCAATACAGTGAATCATGGACTGAACAAAGATGCAGAAATGCATGTGTGGTTGGAAGAAGAATGAAAACTGTTTTCTGTGTTTTTCAGCCTTTACCACACAATTTCCCTCTGTAAGTCGGGAACTCTGGACTATGTCATCGTATTGAGGTACCATAAATGCCTATTAATATTTACATTTTTTCTCTCCCCTTTAACACACTGCTGGAGACCAACCCCTCTACCACACCTTTTTGCTTCACATCCCTAACGGGTACCAATGGAACTTATAATCTGTGACTCCCAGAAACATAGGATTGACACACTGAACATACCTTGACCTACCTTGATACCTACACTTTGGGATTCCAGGCAACAAGTGTCCTTCTTCCTAAAATCGCTTTTTTCATTAGGGCCTCACCTTGGTGTTCACATTATAAATCACCCTGCTCCAACATGGCGCTCGATATCAATTTAATAACCATTTTTAGAGACCTTACATTATCCTGAGAATATAACCTTTATTCTCATTTTGATAGAGGTCTAATCCACATAATGACCTACCTCTTATGCTCTCCTACATAGGCGTTATTAAACCCCACTCTCACGCTCACGTCACTCATTCCCAATTACAGTATTATCCCATTCACACCATTCCAATATGGCGCCTGGACCCGGGTTCCCACACCGGAACCAACTTCGGAACGCGAAGTGTAGCTTATCAAGGATCCTTATTAGGTTCCTGTCGGCGTTACACTTAGCTGCTGCCGACAGCCCAGACCGAACGCTACTGGGAATTTAGCCCGCAACTTGAGAGGTAGGCGCTTAGCCGACGCTTAATGGAACCATGACTTTGCTTTCGTTCTAGAGCCAATTACTGACTTTTTCAAACTGGCCTCCTGACCAATGTCTATAATTAATATATTTCAAATTGACCTAAAGCTTGGATTTATCAGGACCTTTCAGTCCTATCTCAATACATAATTACGGTAAGCGTTTAAACCGAGCACGCCGTTCCACGTATTTTGCAGACACGGCCCTTAATTGTTAGCCTGCATGTTTTTTCTCCCCGCCGCGACCTTCCGCTACCACGGATTGACCCACTTTCATAGTCACGGTTATTTTCCTCCCCACCACTTTAGTTCTTGGAATAATACAATTTACGAGCAGACTTTCTGCTTTTAGATGCACTGGACAAACAGGCTAAGTTCAGCCCCTCATAGGTAACCTCTGTGTCCAACAGCCCAGCCAACAGCATATACCTTTCTAATCCTTGCTTCGTTCACTCCTCATATATCCGGAATTGAACATGGGACCTGAATACCTGATTCACTGCCATAATATGTAAATATGTTTATTATTTGCCTTTTGTGCGTTATAATGATGTTCTTTATTTGTTCTTGCTATTTATGTGCTATTTATGTGTCATGCAATTATGTGTTGGACCATAAACTATTGGCACACTTTCCGTGTCAAACACACTGTCTGTTTAACCTATCTATCTCTTTTCCTTCTTTGTCTCGAACTTTCCTACATCTACATTACTAATCCTAATCTTATTGCTATGTAATTACTATTTAACCTGACTACTCCTCATTGTCATCCATCTCTCCTCCAACTATCTTCTATTTTTTCCTTTCTCTTTCTCTTTGCTCTTTTCTTTCTTCTCGTTACCGCCCTATATTTTTGCACCAATGAATACCGGTTATCTTTGACCTTCAACTTTCATTTTTGTTTATGTGTTCTTCTGTGAATGTTTTTATTGGCCTGTTCAACGTGCCTCCCCTTATTCCTTATTTTGCCCTTCCTGAACTTATTCTATGTAATTATGTGATATACACATGTTTTTAATTTCTGTCTCCTGTAATCAATCACACAACTCCTTTCTGTACATATCTATTTATTGTGTTCCTGCTACACACTGCATGTTCCTTTGCTGCTTCTTTTGTTGCAGTCATGTATGTTATATACGTACAACCCTGAGGAAGCCCCAGGCTGGATGGCCATGTATAGGGGGCGAAACATCTGTTGGCTGTCTCTCTTGTACTGACTCTATAAATCCAGTCAGATTATATAAAATTCACCAAGTGCAAACCGTGTACTGGATTATTTTCCCCGCATAAATGACAATCCTTACTTGTCCAGACTCCCTCTCAGAATTCTCTTGTTTCCAAGGGGATAGGGGTTTCCCCCTTTGTCAAGGACAAGTGTGCTTGGTATATTCTGCTCAATTAAATACGGCTAGTAAGGGATTGGGACCATTCATCCCTACACCTATTGAATAAGTTCTAGAGTTGGCAGTAGTTTTAATGGGAATCATTTGGTTGAAGATGCTGTCCTGTACTTTCTTGTTTGGAAGATATCAGGAGATCCAGAGTGTTCAAGGGTGTTTTTGAAGAGCCTTCATGCTTGTTTAGTGACTCAAAAGCCCCAGTTTCTAGGGGAAGGTATAGGGGAGTATGGAATGTTTGAATGTGTTGGTGAATGGCAAGAAGTGTGGATACCATATATATCACAAATGTGAGGAGGGCTTTTTATATCTGAATTGTATTAAAAATGTTTATGTTATAGAATTTTCAATTGCTAAAGATAGGCTGCTTCAGCGGTGCATTGTTTGACAGTATAACAACGTTTGGAAGTGAGCCCTTGGTATGCAGGGTGATGAAAGGAATTAGAATTCAGAGACCCCCCTCTAGAGCAAGGTATATTTGTATGTCAGATGCGGACAGCCTTTTCATTTGTTCAGCTATTGATAAGGAATAGATATTTAAAACTAAATCAGACAAGGGAAATATGTAGATTTTATTAAAGACATGAAGGCCAACATTTACCCATCCATCCATTCCCAAAGTTGCAAAAACATAAAAAAAAATAGAAGCAGTGTAGAAGAGAGGGAAGTGTGGTAGAAAGGGTTTTTTTGGATAGGGATGTTGAAGAAAGTGAAGTGCAGTAGGTAGATATTTGCAATGAGTATTTAAGCATAGGGAAGTATTTTTTACATATGAGTTGTCCATTATACTATGAAAGGACAGTAGAAGAGTCAGAAAAGGAAAGAGTGAATGCCTGGTATGAAAAAGGAGTACAGATGATATTGTAGGGAATCTGATTGTGGAGAATTCAAGAAAAATAGTTGAAACAGAAGGGAGATAAGAACAATGAACATTATTATTATTATTCTGGAAGCTAATATTAGTGCTTCATTCTTTGGTTGATAAAAATATAGATTTCTTGTTATGTTTAGGAAACTACCATTCTGTAGTGCTGCTGCCCCTTGTCTCGCCCCAGTTCCTTCAGTACACTTAGATCTGGAGTTGGCTAGCGAGAGAGAGAGAGAGAGAGAGAGAGAGAGAGAGAGAGATGAATGGGCACTAATTGTTATCACTTCATTTTTCCAAACTGAGCCAAACCTACCTTTTTTTTTTCCAACTTTATGTTTCATTTTTAATTGTTTAAACAACCAACATTACAGCATACAATAGATCATCGGTATCTTGTGCATACACCTGAAGTGCCCAGGGCACTATCCCAAATTAAAGCTGTGGTATACTTGACGATGAGAAATTCATTTTAGGCGTCATCATGGTTCACTGTAAACACGGGGGGCATCATTGCACTTGACTACTTGAATCCTCCCCACCCCAGTCTTCCCCCACATCTGAGCCTTTCCCACTAGACGCAGTGTCACTCTGGTCACCCTCCTCCACCCCTGAGTTGAGGGCCAAGCTATACAGTTCTTGTCACTCCATAAGGTCTGCCTGTAGATTATCATCCTTGAGAGTTAATTTCATGTGTGTTTCTTCCGCTAGGGCCCACTCTCTGACATCTAGTATCCATGCGGCTACATCCAGGCTTCTCTGTCTCATCCAATTTATAGCTATTCTGCGTCTGGCTAGGACCACCATGAGCTGCAGCAGTTTGTATGCTATCTTTTGATTTTTAGGTTTGCGTACATGGGCTAGCAAACATTGGATTGGGGAACAACCTTTACAACGCAACTTTTACAACGCACTACCTTTACAACGCATTTTTTACAACGCATAATCCATTACAACGCATGACATTACAACGCATACCATTACAACGCATTTTTAAAAACTACCTTTACAACGCATTCCATTACAACGCATACTACCATTACAACGCATACCATTACAACGCATAATATTACACTACACTATCCAACACTTACCCTACTGTTGCACCCCCTGGAGTTAGAATAGTAATTTGTACCCCTATACTATCCAACACTTACCCTACTGATGCACCCCCTGGAGTTAGAATACTAATTTTTACCCCTATACTATCCAACACTTACCCTACTGATGCACCCCCTGGAGTTAGAATAGTAATTTTTACCCCTATACTATCCAACACTTACCCTACTGATGCACCCCCTGGAGTTAGAATAGTAATTTTTACCCCTATACTATCCAACACTTACCCTACTGATGCACCCCCTGGAGTTAGAATAGTAATTTTTACCCCTATACTATCCAACACTTACCCTACTGATGCACCCCCTGGAGTTAGAATAGTAATTTTTACCCCTATACTATCCAACACTTACCCTACTGATGCACCCCCTGGAGTTAGAATAGTAATTTTTACCCCTATACTATCCAACACTTACCCTACTGATGCACCCCCTGGAGTTAGAATAGTAATTTTTACCCCTATACTATCCAACACTTACCCTACTGATGCACCCCCTGGAGTTAGAATATGAATTTTTACCCCTATACTATCCAACACTTACCCTACTGTTGCACCCCCTGGAGTTAGAATAGTAATTTTTACCCCTACACTATCCAACACTTACCCTACTGTTGCACCCCCTGGAGTTAGAATAGTAATTTTTACCCCTATACTATCCAACACTTACCCTACTGATGCACCCCCTGGAGTTAGAATAGTAATTTTTACCCCTATACTATCCAACACTTAACCTACTGTTGCACCCCCTGGAGTTAGATTAGTAATTTTTACCCCTATACTATCTAATACTTACCTTAAATGTAATTTAATATTATGCGTTGTAATGGTATGCGTTGTAAAGGTAGTATGCGTTGTAATGGTAATGCGTTGTAAAGGTATTTTTTTAAAATGCGTTGTAGTGTCCTGCGTTGTAATGTCATGCGTTGTAATGGATTATGCGTTGTAAAAAATGCGTTGTAAGTGCATGCGTTGTAAAAGTGTGCGTTGTAACGTCATACATCCATTGGATTGGTTCTTCTCGTATGGAGAGACCCTTGCTCGTTCGCACATTTTCCACCACGTAGGAAGTTATAGTGGTTCAGTTTAAACCTGGAGTTGTAGGATATGGACGTGCAGGTTCGCAGATGGCCGTCCAAGTCCCGTCCTCTATTTGCACATTTAGGTCCCTCTCCCATGTTGCACGTGGCGACGGGGGCTGGGTAGCCGAGTCCCGTCTCATGGCCTTGTATAGGAGTGATATCATTCAGCATTCGGAGTCACAGGTAAGGAGCAGACACAGGGTATTTGTAGGCTGCGGAATGTCTGGGTATTGAGGCCAGTTAATTTTCACTACTTATTGGATCCCCCTGTATTGTAAGTAGTGACCCTGACCAAGAGCGAAGCTGTCACAGGCTTGTTCATACGTTAGGAACGTCTCGCTTGGATAGAGATCCGCGAGGACCTCACATTTGCCCTCCCTCCAAGCTTGAAAGGACATGTGGGTGCTCATGTCTCTGACTGGGGCCAATATCCAAATGGGAAGCTCTCTGTGGAAAGGTGCATGTCGCAGCACCTTTTCTACATATTTCTGCCAAATCGTCGCTGTTTGACGCACCAGGTATGGCAAGTCCCCCTCAAATGCCCTCCCTCTCATCAGCACCACTGGGAGGGCCTCAGGGTGTACCCGGCCCGAAAGGAGCCACTTTTCCCAGTTGTCCCCTTCCTCCAACCACCGGGACGTGTGCTGCAGCTGGGCTGCAAAGTAGTATAAATCAAAGCGTGGGGCCTCTAGTCCGCCTTCTTCATATCTACACGTCAGTGTAGTGAGAGCTTCTCTGCTATGCTGTCCAGCCCACAGTAGTGATATAAGAATTGTATTTAGCTGCTTAAAGATTTGTGCCAGAACCAGGCAGGGTGAGTTCTGAAGTGCGTATAGGCACCTGGGTAGCATCACCATTTTGGACACTGTGAATCTACCCATCAGGGACAACGGTAAGCTGTTAGAGAAAGTCACAGACTGAGAGCTGTCATGACCCTGTCCAGGTTTAGGGCTATTAACTGGCCATTGTCCGGAGCAATCTGGACACCGAGGTACCGGAAGTGAGCTCGTTCCCATCTGAGTTCCAATCTGGGAGGGCCTCCAAAGGGCTAGCAGCCATTCCCACCAAGGGGAAAATAAGCAATTTGTCCCAGTTAAGTCGCAGGCCAGAGACCTGCCCGAAGCACTCCAGGTGATGGAGGAGGGTGGGTACGGCCACTCGGGGTATGTTAAGTAAAATAGAGCGTCATCTTTGTACAGGGAAGCAATATGGGTTGTGTATCCCACGCAGATACCCCATTGTTCCATCTCTGCTCTAATGCGCACCGCCAGGGGCTCGATGGCTAGGGCAAAGAGGTGGGGCGAAAGCGGACACTCCTGATGTGTGCCTCGCTCTAGAGTGCTTTCCCCGGACTGAGCCCCTCCCAGTCTCACCCGCACCTGAGACTCTATGTACAGTATTTTGACCCAGCGGCAGAACTGTGCTCTGAACCCCACGGCTTTGAGGACTTGCAGGAGGTAACCCTAATCTATTGTGTTGAACGCCTTTGCTATGTCTATCGATATGAGTACCATCTCCTATTCCTGGTGTTTCACTTCCTGCATGACATGTGTTAGACGACGCAAGTTCATTGCAGTGTTGTGGCCCGGTATGAAGCCGCATTGATCTTTATGCACGAGGTGCGGCATCTGGGATCCCAAGCAGGAAGCAAGGAGCTTGCATAGTATTTTCGTGTCTGTGTTACTCATGGTGATTTTTACGCTAGGAGGAGGGATCGCAGCTGTCCCCACCTGGCTTCAGGATCATACATATTTCCCCTGTCTCATGGTAAGACTCCAGAGCCAAACCTATCTTTAAGTTGAGTCTAACTTTTGAGTCAGCCAACCCATTGCTGATTCCAAATGAAAAACCTCACAACCACGTAAATTAGGTTCACCCATACAAGAGCCCTTTTCTTTGCCAATGATATTCAAACATTTGACCCAGTGCTTAATTGGAGCAGGTGGTTTCCGGTGCTCAGCACCAGCACTTAATTGACAACACCGGGGATTATGACAGTTACCACATGGTGGCGCTGTTTGTTTAATATAGAGATGACCACACCAACAGTTGTTTGTTAAGCAAATAGACATTAAAACAACTAATACTTGCCTCCCAAGCCATTCTTATAGCTTTGGGGGCCTCGAACAGTCTGAATTGTCACACTTGTGGCAGTGTGATGGCTAGTAGTTGTTCAAGCACGGTGATTAGCAACGACTGAAGTGGTAATGGGTGATGGAAACCAGGTGGCTTCCTGACGAGGGCCTTAGCACTTATTTGTTTCACAAATTAAGCACTGATTTGACCATATGGCAGTAGTCATTGAAAACATTAGGTCTTGTTTGGCATTACCAGCGTAACCGCAGTGTGGAATACCAACATGATGCCATAATTGGCTTTGGGTTGAAGGGTATGCTGTGGATGCCCCACAACAAGACAAGGATCAAGAAATATATTGAATAATCTTTTTAAGGAATTATTTAACTGAGACAGATCTGAGTCACTTTGTGAATAAAATAATATATCATACAGAAAATTGGCTTCAACCTTTAAGGTGTCTTTTAAACATTGAAGCCTTTAAATCAAAATGATTACACACACTTTCATTTGGGAGTTCTTTCTTATTTTGATGTCACCGGAGTGTGAGATAGAACTCAGATTAAATCATGTAAAGAGAACTCTTTTGAGTCTGCTGTTATTCTCAATATGCATATCTCCTTCATCGTATCCATCATCTATGAGTTATAAAATTGCTGCTGCAGATGGACTCAGGAGATAAACTATTTGAACGAGCCTTGCAATGACTACAAAGGCTCCTGCTGCGAACACTTGTTAAAGCCAGCAGTCTCCCACTGGAACAGACGCGGAAGAGCACTTAAGCTGGGCAGAAATATCCGAAATTATTGGTTGGTTGTGACATTTTAGGCCAACTAACTGCATGTAACTGAGATTTGTGTACTTTTAAGTAGAGTTTTGTTGAGTATAATTGGGGCTCTCGGTGTAATCGTATTTAAGTTTCTAAAATGCCAATCTGTATTTATAAATATGTATTTTGGGATCTGTGAAAGTCACAGCTAGTATCGGTCATCCTTAGTTATACACATTTTTTGCACACTCACACTTGGATACGTATAGGCAGCCAAATATAACAGACAGACGCAGAACAATTCAGTCATCTGAAAACACTAGCACTGTAGTACAGCCGAATGCGCCCTTCTGCACCTATCTAAGGTAATATAATTTCTTTTTTAGGATCTGAATTGACAACAGCAAAGGAAACCCATTTGTTGCTGTCTATGTCTACAGTCCTGCAGAAACAGAATACCTTGAAACTTACTTAAGAGCTTACATACAATAGTTGTATACTGTTGCAATAGTGACATTTAAAAGATAGCCCGAAAAAGACCTTCTGTCTGTTATGTAGCTCTGAGTGGCACATTCCTCCTTTATCCTGGCCTTTCAAGAAAGTCCATATTATTTCTTTTGTTCCTTATTGGTCCGATGGTTCTCTTAGGATTCCCTAATCGGTGCTAAGATCCCCGGGGGTCCTTCATTTGTATTTAAACTGGATATGGAATGTGGAGGGGTGCACCTATCCGCAGATGTGTCCAGTGTGGTGAATCACTTCTCGGGGCGGGCGCGCCCGGCTGATATTCTCCACGACAGTCAGAAGTCTGTCTCAGGGCTTCCTTCCCTACATCTGATGGATAAAGGGCCAGGGCAGGCTGAAGGTTCCGGCAAGAGTGACTTTGAGTGGATCATTTGTGCTGGACATTCAGGGGCAGATTTACAAGAAAGTGACACATCTGTAGAGAGACGTCACTTTCCCTGCGCCAACATGCCAAATCCTTGCGTCACGGTGGATTTACAATACGGCGCACCATGGCGGAAGGATTGACAGATGCATCTGTTGACGGAAAAGTCACACATTGCTGGACTCGTGTCACAAGCACAACTCAACTCCAGCAATGCTCAGGGGCGCCCTATGCCTAACATGCTGCATCACTCCTTACGCCTGCTTGAAGCAGGCGCAGGGTTTTGACGCAGCATGGAGGTAAAAGTGACTCAGTGAAATCACTGCGTCACTTTTACGGGGCTTCCTGCGACGGAACGCCCACCCTGCATACATTAAACCTGACGCAGGTTTAATGTGGTGCAGGGCTTCACAACGTGACGCATATCCCTAGATGCGTCACGTTGTAAATGGGCCGCAACTTTTACGCTGCAGCTACGTCACAAAGGTGACGCAACGACGGTGCAAAAGTGACACAAGGGGCTTGTAAATCTGCCTCTCAGTGTCTCTACTGGACTCTCACCAGCAGCGTAGGTCAGGTAGAATGGTCAATGATTCATTCCTCTGGTGTCTGCTGTTGGGTTCTTTGCAGCATGTCTGTCCCAGGGTTTTATACAGGCATGTAAAGTGAACACTTATTTCAACAGTTTAGCCTTTCGTCAAACCTGCCTCCCACGCCCTTTTGATTTGATTTCTCAGTTCTCGATAAGAGAGGAGCTTAACATAATGCTGTTTGTCCAATCTGGCTCCCGGTAAGTGTCTTTTCTCAAACTCTGGCCACGGTCTTTGGCTCAAGTGCAGCTTGCCCAATGTTTACTTGCTCTCTTTTATCCTGCATCCCTGCCCAAGTCTTTCATCTTTTCCTCCCTTTGCTTCAGAAGTCAGTAGAATGGAGGTGCTGTGTCTGGGTTCTATGGTTGGCCCCTTACCTTTCAGCACTTCTGTCTAGCCTCGTTCTGGGATTCCTCCTCCCACTACTAAGCATGCTTCAGCCCAGGTACTCTTTTCCTGGGTTCTGTTCTCCCCATCATTTCCAAAATGATGATGATACTCACCTGCACATGAGAGTTTCTTCACCTGAAAACATCACCTTCCTTTCCCTGATACTCACGGATACTCATCCTTGGATGTGTACCCAGCAGCTAAAGTTGAGCCCCACTAAACCAGAATTCCTCCTGATCTTCCCGTCTCACTGTCCCATTCCAGTACAAACATGGCTCAGCTCTCTCAACCTGTCTAATTGCAAGCCCTCTGCCATTGGTTGTCCAAGCATCTTGGGTTTCTGGTGGACAAAACAAGAAACATTAATGAGCACCTATATACCCTAGCCAAAGGCACCCACTATCAAATCGCAATACTCAGCTAAATAAAATCTTTCAGTCCTGAGGATGAGTTAAAATCTGTAGTACAATCCTTAATATTTTCCAGGAGTGAGTATGGAAACGCCCTACTGTCTAGGATCCCTAACCTTCACTTGGCACCCTTGGAGGAGCAGTAACCAGGATAGACTGAGCAGTATCTGACCACATTACACCATTGCTGGACACTCATAACTGACTCCACACTGAAGTCCGGAGCTTATGTAAAATGGCATGTAATCTCTTCTTGAAACAACGTACTTTGAGAAAAGAACCCTAAATCATGCCTTCGCAGGGGGCGCACCAAAGATCCTGAACTCCTTGCCCCCTGCAATCAGAACCAGTCACTCTTACAAATATTCAAAAAAAGGAGCTAGGGTGGCATCTAATTCACTGGCATTGCCTTCTTTAATTCCCTCTTGAGTTTGTTGCAATTGGTCCTGATGCTGTCCCCATCCCCACTTTCTATCCACTTACAATTACCAGTTGGCAATGCTCAATGTTCCTCTTCGTGGATTTGTTACTGCTATTGAACCTATATGTATATTATCATGTTGTTATTTTATATTTCTGCTACATACTCTACGTGCTGTTTAGCACATTTCTTTACTATTTGTTAAATAGGTGTTTGCCTATCCAGCTCATGTGTGATACAAATAAATAAAAGCATTCAGTTTCTTTGACCGTTTCAATGTTGGGGTTGGAAAACTCTCTTGCATGTTGCAGCTGCAAAAATTTCTTGATCCCTGGTGCTGAATTTTGTTATCATGTGCGAACACGGATCATGCGTATGACTCCAGTTGTGCGGTCCCAGCTGGTGAAGGTCAGGTTGATTGAAGAGCTGGAAGGTCCCAGGAGAACATGTCTGCCAGATAGTGCTTTGGCTTTTGACTTTTCTAAAGGAGTCAGAATGGGACTCTTGAGACTCGGACTGCTAGTGGGGACTAACCATGAATATCACATATAGTGAATGAGGAATAACCACTACCGCTAGTAAGAGGGAAGTAGGATTAAGGAACGGACTCAGGAACCTACCTACTGAACTCTAGAGCCCTGACCTGAGGGGTCTCTTTGTATTGTTTGTGTATGCCATATTTCACTTTGTGCTTGTATCTAAATACTACTTTTGTCATAACAGACAGTATTTGACTGGACAATCATTTATTGCTGCTATTGAATGTACTTTGGGCTGTGAGCATGTGTTAATTGCCCTGAGAAGACTTGGACTATTCAACCTATTCTATCACCGAAAGTCAATAAGGGAGGGGTACTTGGTCCACTTGCTTAGGATCCATAGTAGGTCAAACCTCCTGACATCAGGAGTAAAAGGCCTAAACCCCCACAGTCAGAGTTAGAAGTAAATACCCTGTAGTTCAGTGGACAGTTTATGAACAGTTCTGCAGATTATGACCTTCTCTGTTGGTCACCTACTATGGTGTGTTCCCCCGGCCCTTTGCATAAGGAAAAGGTTGGCTCTTGCTTTGGGACAGAGCTATGTCGCCTTTTCAGTTTTGGGCAGCTGCTGATATAGCTGTTATCTTCAGTGGTATTGTTCTTGGTGTCATTCACTTTGCCAAAGTGTCTAGGAGATATGAGAAACCTCCTTTTGTGATTATTTATTTCAGAGATTACCAGACACGGCACCCCTGTTGCTTGCCACCTCGCTTGTTTCTGAGCTTTTAGTTTTTTCTCAGTTAAAGCTTCCATCTCTTCTGTTCAAAGTCTCCTTCTTTTGAAGTAGAACTTCTGGTCTGTTGACTTAATTAGTTGTAACCATATGCTGTTGATTCTGTGGTCTGTCGTGGGCTCTACCACTGCCATCATCAGGGGTTCTGAATAGGTAATATCAAGCATAGAAAGGGTCTGGTGAATAAGAGAAGAATCTAGTTAAGGGCTCCAATAATCTTCAGTAATGGTGTTTCCTTGATGCCATTGAAGTAGTGGTAGTCTACGTTGGCTGTAGTTTGCTTTACCAAACTAAGATTGCCTTGGAATGGGCGCAGAGGATGAGACGATAAGTAGGAGTGGTTCCCTCTGGGACAGCTGTGCATTGTGAGGGGTAACAATTTGGTCCTTGGCTCTAAATTAGCCCTTCCATTTGTCTCTTTCATTTAATTCTTTAGACGTAGCAAAGGCCCCTCGGCTTTCTGCCTTCACAGTTACAAGCAAGTGCACAATAAAGCCAGAGGTAGAAGAAGTGATATAATGCTCCCTTTGGCTTTCAATGGCATCAGCGACTTGACCACTTGTTCATCCTTAATCCTCTCAGCAACTCATGTTTGCTAGCTATGAGCTGGAAGAAGTGCCTGGAGTGGAAACTACAGCCATTTTCACTTTCTGTTGCTGCTGATGACGTCATGATGTGAAACCAGGGGCAACAGGGCAGTGCCATGGGCACCCAAGAGCGATCAAGAGTAGCAACTGGCACCCCTGTGTATTTGTAGTAGACATACTTCAGAGGAATAACACTGGTTGCCCAACAACATGCAAGGGAGAAGCTTTGGGTTCTGAGGGTGTTCATTTTGCTTGCTTTTTTTTTATTCTAGCCAATGACACAAGTCCTAAGAGTAGCCTATTGGCCGTTGCTGGGGCATTGAAAGACAGACAGACCCTTTGGGGAGTTGCTTCGAGTTATTAACTGCTGTAAAAGATATAGTGCCAGTCCGGACATAATTTAAAAAGACTAGTGCAGGCGTACATTTATTTTAGTTTCAGAAGATGTTATTATGTTTATAGAGCCCTTATACCATATTGTGCTTCCTTCCTATGTCAAAAATAACATTATGCTGGGGGAAGGCTCCTCGATGACAGGGGTGTCTACACACCACCAGTGTGTCAGGGGTGCTCCTCATCCTGCTAGAGATGGTCTTTATATGCCAGGGGGCGCCAGATAGCATGGGTGAAAATACAGGGAGTCAGATAGGGATTGCTGGCAGGGAGCACAGTATCTAAACATCACACCAGAAACACTCACAATCTATTTTGCATACATAGACATGCACAGATATCCCAAGGCAATGCCCCTTTTTTTTTACTCACCTGTATAGTCCTCTTCCACGATGCACCCGCATGTGGCCCTAGTCCAGAGTGAACATCTCATACACTGCCCGCTCCTTTCTATGGCAGGCCTTGAATACACATCAAATCCACACATGCACATGGTTTGATTGCCACAGCAAAGGCTGTAGCATAAGCAAGCATCTGGCAGCAGCAGCCAGTGAGGAGGTGTCAATCAATTGCTAGTCCTTTCTTTGTGTCCTTCCAACACCTGTTTTCCGCTTTGACAGGTACTTTCACTTTCAGGATCTGCCCTACTTTTGCCAAAGGCTGCCCCTTCTGACGATGACTCCAGACATGCAGAAGCAGGTGAGCAGGTGTTTGCATTCCCTCCCAGAGAGACCATGCTCTATGGAGAAAGTTGGATATTTCCCATCACGAGGATGGCATTGAAGAGCATATGTCCATCTATACATCACATAGCTGAAATGGGTTTACAGCAGGGGCATCTTTTCTTGCTAGTCATGGTCTTGAATATAGGTTAGAACATAAACTGGATTATTTCAACACAAAATATGAAATATGCTTTTCAGTGTCGCCTGGTGAATGGTACACGTCTGTATTCTCAACCAAAAAAAAAAACCTGACCACACAGATGTTTCTCTCGGTGGCAGCAGAATTCCTTCCTCTGCTTTCATTCACATCCGGGCAGAGAATATGGAGAGGCTTCTAAGGAAGAAGGGGTGACCTTACAGCGCTCTGTCGCCCTACGCTTGTTTCACTGCTGCCTCAGGCTGAGGTACTCATTTACTTTAGCGGAAGCTCGGCTAAGGGTGCCTGCTGCCCACTGCACACATAAACAGTGGGATTTTGCAGGTAAGCTATTCATGGTGTGTCACGTGACCACCCAGAGCTTGGCAAACACGTACAGGGATGCTTAAGAGAGGTATGAGAGAGCATGATGCCTCTCGGGTCTGCACACAGGGAGGGCTCTGAAGAGCCATGTATGTGGCGGGCAAATATCCCATTTCAAATGGCTTGCTTTCTAAACTTTCATGGATGTTTATAATAAATATATAATCACTTTGTGTCTTAGCTGTGGAAATATTAGTGTACACTTTCACTATTGCTTCTACAAATGCTCACGTTTTCTGTATAGGTTTTAATTTTTGTCCCTAAGCATTACAGAAACATTTGATGATTTGATTAAATTATGACATATTTATCAGCAAATTCATAGTGCCCCTAGTTATTAGTAGTGTTATCACCACGTTCTACGAGCACTGTGTGAAAAATTGTAGCGCTACATTGCAAGAAAGAGGAAACATGGAATAGTACTAGATCTTTTAAGAGTCGTTACATCATGTGTGACGCTCATGTAAAAATGGCACTTTAGTGTGACCCTTAGCATGTGGTGTGGTCAAAGGCAAGGCACATTTCCTTTGAGCGTAGCTTGTTTCCTGAAGAACACAACGGAGTATAAACAAATTCTTATGTCATTACACCCGCAAAAGTGCTTCATAAAACGCGCACTTTCACTTTAACAGCAGGTTATGCGAGGGCATATCATGTTATAGTCCATTGCACATTGGGTCTCCTGAGTTGATTTGATGTTAAGATTTCAGCACCATCAGATCATACTATTTTTGCACTGGTCAGCCCCTATATGCTCCCTCGACAGACATTACCTGGGATGTTAGTCATGCAAAATTTGACGCAATGAAGTCCTGAAAGAGAAAGCTGATTGCTACTGCCGTTTGCACCTCAATGCATCTCTCACCAAAGCTTAGCATCGCTTTCACTAGCCAACAACATACATCTGACAATTGTATTGTATTGGAATTGCATTTATATAGCGCTTACTGCCCCGACGAGGCGTCAAAGGCTTTTTTGGCGAGTAGCACGCTGCTCCGGAACCCATAAAGGATTAATGGTGAAATAGTACACTGAAATATGAAATTAATTTGAGAGGTGGATATGTTAGTCTGGTATTTGGATTGAGAAGGATAGTGGAGGGATAGAATAGGGAAAAGGTTTGCATTTATATAGCGATTGGTACCCCTGACGAGGTGTTGAAAATAAGGCTGGGCGTCGTGCTCCGCTTCGCCCACGGAGTGCACGTAGCGCTGCCTGCTTTGCCGTTTACGAAGTAGGCGTAGCAGGCAGCGCTACCCACACGCCGCTGCGAAGCAGAGCTGCCTGCCACCCGCCGCCAGCCCGCCCTCATTTTAAAATACTTTAAAGAATGTCAAAAGTAAATAAATGACCTTACCTGCAGTGCGGCGTCCCGGGGCTCCCTCTTCCTGGTTGCTGGCAACTTCTTCACACAAAGGCGCATGCGCGGACGCCCGCGCATGCGCATTTCTTGCGAGTCTTTTGGTTCACTCATCAAAATGTAGTGGAAAAGCCAAGATCCGGGGAACAAGTAAAAATTGTAGTTTTGGTTCTTCAGCTTCACCAAACTGTTTGATCTTGTGCAGATATGAAGCAAGTGGTATACACGTTTTTATGGTCACAAACAGTCCAAATGGCTATGTTCTCCAGCAGAAATCTTTTTGTTATCTACTAAACCTATTTTAGGAATCAGTAATATTTTAACAGCTTCAAAAATTGGTTTGGACTCCATATCGATTCAGTACTTGGGACTGTCCCTTACAAAAACCCAATTGATATAGGTTCAGCCCCATTTACTTTAAGGAAAACGGGCCAATTAAAAATAATAATAATAATAATAATAGTCATCATTGGAAAAGCTATCAGAGATATGGTGGTCGGCTGACCCTTGCAGATCATTATCCCTGTGCACAAAGCAGCACAAATAGAAGTTACAAATCGCCATTACTGATTGTTTATGTGCAGGAAGGGACACCTCCCTGCACATGAACAATCATTTCCTGCAACACAGGCCTGCGTTGGTGCTAGGGAGCTAACTTTAGTGCCAGCACTAGGGAAAAATGCAGTGGTGCGATGCATTCTTGTAATTATGGCGCATCCCTGCATTTGAAAACTGTCAGATCATGGCATTAGCAGTTTTGGCTTAACGCCGCATTCTGACAGTTTCCTTTTAAATATGGCCCAAAGATATGCCCCAAAGAGTATCCGAGCAATGGCATATGAGATATTTAAAGGCGATATGCTTCAATGCTAATAATAGTACTGATGTTTAGATAGTGCTAAATACCACAATTCACCATATTCTTTTATGTTTATTAGTTGTTTTTGTTGACTTAACATATCCTGTTTCATATTAGTTAGATCACAATTAGCATCTATTTCAACATTGTAAGGCATGATACCCACATTTTAGCGATAATAAAATATCCACAACACTACTACAGTTTAATTCTCAGTGTCCAAGACGTTGTTACGGTCTCCATTCATCTCTACATCTAGATTCTGTTGCTCCAGCTCTACATTGAGCAGATCCCATTCTACTAGGCCATCCTGGCCACCTCAACAGTATTGAAATTTCCTATGCAGCCCTCATTCCACCTTTCAGCCATGTTATCATATTACTTTCCCATTGCATTAATGTCGGGATTATGTATCTTATCCACCTCGGTGAGATACATTTCTTGGCTACAGCAAATCCCAGCTCCACCACTTGGGTCATTTGTGTATTAGATGTAGTCCTGGGGACTAAGCCCATCAAGCACATACATTTGCAGAGTTCTGCCAATTACAGAGGTCAGTTTGTTGACCACCACCTTCCAGAATCTGGCCATACCCCCACATTTTCACCACATGTGAATGTAGGTGCCTGTCTCTGTTTTGCATTTGGGTCATGTTTCTGGAAGTACATGTTTCATTTTGTGTAATAGATAAGGAGTCATGTATGTCCTATGGACACATTTATAGCAAATTAATTTTTGTTTTGCATTTTGGGACATCTTTGAAATATCTTGCTCCAGTGCAGTTCCTCCAGTTAATCCTCCATATCCCTGCTCCAGGTTGGCTTCAAGTTCTCATCTTTCTTTTGGAAGAAGTGCCAGGAAAAGCTTGGAGATCAGCCTCTCCCCGTCCTGCAGTCCCAGTATCACCTGGTTCACTAAGTGGACATCTGATTTTTGTGGAAATGTGGGCCATCTCTTCCTGATGACTATGGCCAACCAGCTTACATCAGGAAATTTGCATTCCCTATTCCTGGACATTACAAAAGTCATCAAACCTCATTAGTCTACCTTAGGTATACAAGTCCGCTAGTGTCCAAGGCTTCCCATTCAGGGACAAACCTTTTGAAAAATCTTGGTGGATTAGGGCAGCGAGCCATGTGCCAAGGTATAAAGTGTGGCAAATATATGAAGTTATATCCCTCCTGTTTAGTTACCGTCTTCTACACCATTATATTAATTTTCTGGTGCATAAGCAAATGCAGCAATCATTTCTTGGATACCAACGGGGTCACTAACAGTTTAGTTGGGCGTATTACTAGCTCAAATGTTTCACATACTGGGTCTGAATTTGCACTATCCGGCCAAAGGATAGCACACTGCTACCGTGTTGCCTTATAATAGGCCCTATAATTTTGTGCGATCATATCCCCTTCTTCTCAAGGGAGTTGCAAGACCTCCTGCGCTATCCGGGTCTTCCTATGCTTCCAATATAATTTCCTCAATTTGTCATGAAGGCTGCAGATGCATCTTTCCAGAATCACCATATGCATGTGTTGCAATGTGTATAGCAAACTGGGTTTGATAATCATCCTACTTAAGGTAATGCGTTGCATGGGAGATATGTGGAACCTCAACCATTTGGCAACCCTCAGCTCTAGAGTATATCTTGTGTACCATTTCCCAGTCCTCACTTAATACAATTCCCCAGGTATCGGAATTGAGAACTTTGTCATTGTAACAGGATACTCAGTATCCGCCCCTATATGCACATCATTGATGAAGTATAGTATTGATTTATGTAAGTTGAGTTTTTGTTTTTGACAATCAATTTTATTGAGGTAAAATCACACCATAACAGTACATTGGTAGCAGAATCAAATACATTAAGACGAGAGTCGACACCACACAACTAGGGACAAAGGAGCATAAGGCATACAGCAGGGTGAAGTAATGCCTGTAAGGGACATGAAGCCTACACATCCACAACCCTCTTAGGGAACTAGGTTGAACCATTTGCCCTACACCTTCTGGAAAAGTTCAGGACAGCCACGGGCTTCAAAGAGGGATTCCTCTTGGGTCCCACACCAGTCCACCCCCTGTTTCTACCGCCTGACACTAGGAGGCTGGGCCTGGGACTAGAGTGCCATAATGTCCCGCTTCGCCACTGCCACCGCCGTGCAGAGAAAGTGCTTATCTGCTTGGGAACCGTCTAGGCCATCAAACACCCCCAGAAGCAAATGCACCGGGTCATGGGGGACTTCCCACCTCAGGGTCAGTGTAAGTTCCAGCTTGCCCAAAACGCCGCCAGGACCGGACATAGCCAGACCATGAGGTAGAAGTTTGCAGGAGCATGATCGCATCGTACGCAATTGGAGGAGGACCGCAGGCAGGCACTTTAGAGACCCGCAGGAGTGAGGTGTGCCACGTGCAAGTAATAAAGTTGGACTAGCCTCATCTTAGAGGAGGTCGTTTTAGGAGCCATAAGGGCGTCCCTCCAGTCCGCGTCCTCCAAGGGCCTCAACCACCCCTCCCAACGGCCAAGCAGGGAGTTTAACGAAGTGGGACCGTTATTCACCAAAGAGCGGTAGACCCGAGACACCCCACCTCTGCCCAAATTCCCCATCATCACTTGGGCTTCCAAAGGGCTGAATTCCGGGAGCGAGATGGGAGACGGAATGTGTACGCGTAGCGCATGTCTAAGTTGCAAGTATTTGTATATTTGGGATCGATGGAGGGAGAAGCGCTGCTGTAAGTCCTGATATGGTCCCCCACCCAGAGGTCGCCGAGAAGCGAGATCCCAATGCTGTCCCAGCGGTTAAAGTCCAAAAGAGACGAGGTCTCCCGCAGCCACGTACCACACCACAGAGGCGTCTGTCTAGTGAGTTTCCGATCCCACTTCGTGTGGCGTAATGCTGTGCGCCCAGCCAGGAAAAATGTCCTGGTGACCGGGGGGAGATCCCGGGGTATAGGAGCACCATATAAGTAAGCCTGGAGTTGAGGGAACTCCATCGAGCGAAGTTCCACTGGTACGCCGGGTCGGACCAGCCGCCCGCGAACCAATCATAGCTCACTATGAGTCTTGTGGCCAGGTAGTACAGGTGGAGATTGGTGACTCCCATACCCCGTCGTAGGTAGGTATACGGCAATGCCCCAGAGAAACCGGGTAAGGATACCGTCAAGTACACGGAACCAACTCCCCGGAAGCTAGAGGGAGACGTTTTGTAAAATATAGAAGAAACGGGGAAGTACCATCATTTTAACGAGGGCACTCCTGCCCAAGGGATTGAGCGGGAGGGACTGCCACTTCCGGAGGTCCACTCTTGTCTTGTTGATCAGAGGCCTATTATTTAAAGCCCATTCGAGTTCCGGGAGGAGGGCTATCCATACACCCAAATATTTGAAGGACAGCCTGCTCAGAGGGATACTCGTCTGCCAATCAAAGCAGTCCCGTGAGGGATGGAGAGGCACCAGGGTGGATTTCGCCGGATTGAGCCGCAGGGTCGAGACCCGCTCAAATGCGGAGAGGACCGCCATACAACGCGGGCCAGAACTCTCTGGCTCCGCCAGAAAGAGGAAAACATTGTCCGCGTAGAGAGCGATCTTGTCGACCCGATAAGGGTCTCAAGCCCACCCACGGATACCAGAGTCTTGGCGTACAAGAGTTGCCAAGGGCTCCTTCGCCAGCGCAAACAAGAGCGGTGAGAGTGGGCATCCCTGGCATGTGCCCCTCCGGATGGGAAATGTCTCCAAGAGCACCCCGTTGATCAGGGCCCTCGCCGTGGGACTGGAGTAAAGGACTCGGACGAGGCGCCGGAACGGAAGGCCGAACCCCATCAACTCCAACACGTCCTCCAAATATCCCCAAGCGACCGTATCGAACGCTTTCTCGAAATCAAGGAGAAGCAGGGCCAGGTACGGGGAGGAGGTGGCGGTGCGCAAGAGCGAGATGGATGCGACGTATGCAGTGCCGAGTGCCTCGGGCGGGCATGAAACCACTCTGATCCGTGCGGACCAGGGTGTGTAAATGGGGAGGGACTCGCTAAGCCAGGATGGTAGCAAAGAGTTTCACCTCGGTATTGATGAGGGAAATGGGGCGATAGTCCGCACAGGCACGGGAGGGCGGGCGTGTCTTCGGGAGAACCACTATGGTTGCCACGTCTGTCTCGGGGGGAAAGGATCCCGCATCCACCACATGCTGGAACAGCGCCGTCAAAGGGGGGACCAGGAGGTCTCGGTATGTTGCGTAATATTCTTGCGGGTACCCATCTGGCCCAGGCGTCCTGCCGCAGTGTAGGATTGAAATGGCCCCATGGATCTCCTCCGGGTAAAGGGTAAGATCTAGGGTCTCGGAGACGTCCTGGGGGAGGCAGGACAGCCGGGTCCCGGTCCCCGACAGCACCACCACCAGAGAGTCTGTAGGAGGCCTGGCCGCAGCTTGGCGTAGTACCCTGCAAAGGCCTTAGCAATGGCCCTCAAGGTGAAATGGTGACGGCCGGCTGCATCGCAGACCTCTGGGATGACGCGGTCCACCTTGGGGTACGAAATTAGGTTATGGAGCAATTTGCCGTTTTTGTCACCCCAGCCGTACACGCGCACCACCGATGAACGCCAAAGCATTTTGGCTGAATCCAAGGAAACCCGACTAATTTCTTCTCGTATTAGAGCAAGTTGCCGGGAGGAGTCAGGAGTATCAGCGTCGGCCTGGGCCACCTCCATCAGTGCCGCACGGGCCTCCAGCTGCACTAGGCGGGCGGCCTGAGCTGTGCGACATGCAGGAACCAAGCCTCTAGCCACCCCCCGCAACGTCACCTTGCCAGCCTCCCACAACGTGGCCGGCGAGGTGACCCTACCCGTGTTAATCCGGAAGTATTGCCGCAGCTCCTGTTCGAGGGCCTCGACGAAGTCCTTGTCCTGCAAGAACCAAGCATTCATACGCCAGGTCGTACGCACGCCCCCAAGTTGAGTCCCGAGACGAAGGGAGACCGGGAGTGATCCAAGATGTCACGCGGTAGAATATCCGCCCCTGACACCAATTGGCAGTCGGTGGCCGGCACCAAGAACAGATCAATACGAGAGTGGGTGCGATGGGCAGCTGCGGTGTGGGTATATTGTTCCCGGCGAGGATTCTACACCCTCCAAGCGTCGCAGAGACCCAGGGAAGAGGACCAATCAGAGAGTCGCTTAGCGGAGGAGAGGCGGGACGCAGAGGGAGCACCGGTTGCTTCGCGTGGTGGGTGCATGACAGCGTTAAAATCGCCCCCGACAACCGTCAACCCAGGCGGGAAGGAGGAAAAACCGCTTGTAAGGTGTCGGAGGGTGGATGGCAGCGTGGCGGGTGGAGCATATACATTCAGGATTAATAAGGTGCCCCTCGATCTTGCCGAACAGGGCCACATAGCGGCCTTGTGTATCCGCCTCAGCTCGTGTCAAGATAAAGGGAAGACCTTTGCGGATCAGTATGGCCACCCCCCTGGAGAGCCGCGAGAAGCCTGAATGACAAACGCTGTCGAACCCATAGCGGGCGAGGAAGGTGCAGTGGGTGCCCATCTGGTGCGTCTCTTGCAGGAATAGGATATCAGGGTCCTGACGGTGGGTGCTACGGAGGACAGCAGTGCGCTTAATGCAGTCTAATAGGCCATTGACGTTCCAGGATAGGATGTGTAGGGGTCTACCCAGGACGGACATCATTAAGGTGGACATTGTGAGTAGAGGGACGCGCGGAGGGAGACCGGACTCCAGTGGAGTGGACGAGCCCAGGGTGGAGCATGGGTGGGGGGAGAACCACCTGGCCGAGCGATGCCCGTGTCCCCACCGGACACCCATGTACTCGGGGAAGCGCCATAGGGGACCAGGGATGGTGGCCCGTTGGCGGCCAAAAACAATTAACATTTAGGCAACAACATGGTCTCCCTCCACCCATGCTCCCTCCCCCTCCCCCCACTGCATGCGGGCTTGAGAATAAGGTCCACGTGGTCTAGCAACGCTCTCGTCAATGTCGGTGGCGTGTATACTTAGTAAGCTACCAAGAAAAACAAACAACATTAGCGGCTCATGAGCAGCCGAAAACAACAAATCTGCGGGAGACAATGGTCTACTGCCCCCCAACTCCCCCCACCCTACACTTCCAAACATGAAGCATCTGTCGCCCTGAAACTGCACCTAAAACAACAATACGAGACTCAAAATCTTAATCCAAAACGCTTAGCAGGATGTGAGCGTATCAGGGCGGGCCCCACAAAGTACTCAGGGTACCCAACAAACCAGCAAGTCAAGCAGTGTCTTGGCAAAGGTGGACCCCTCCATATATATGGATACATCAGGGTTAACAGCTGCAAGGAATAATTAGGAACAAATTTGGACCCCACTCAGCTGGGCCACCGGAGTCAATCCGCATCACCGTTGGCAGATCCATGAAGCACGGGGCTCCGGGATAAGTTCGAGTCCGACAGGAAGGGCCGCAGCGGCGTCGATGGGATCAAAATTGGGCCCAGCCCCCCTGATGACCCAGTCAGACTAAGAGGATCAGGGCTCCGGGAAGGTGTAGGGGGGGCGTCTGAGACCTTGCCACCGGGGATAGCGAAACCACCCCCTGCTAGCCGTTCTTCTTGCGGGAGCGATTGCGGCGTCTCTGAGTTTTAGGAGGAGGAGGTTGGGAGGGCCGTAGGCCACCGCCACCAGGAACGAGGGCCGGACGCGCCTGAAGCGGGTGCTCCTCTGTGAGTCAGGTCCAGGCCTCTTGGGGGTATCAAAGAAGAAGGTCTTATCCTGGAAGACGACCCGGAGGCGGGCTGGGAAGAGGATACCATACCGAAGACCCAGGTCACAAAGTTTCCATTTAACATCGTCATAGGTGCGCCGTTGGGCCTGCACCTCCCTGGTATAGTCAGGGAACACCATCATTTTGTTATTTTAAAAGAGCAGTGGCCCCTGCAACCTCGCCGCCTTAAGGATAGTGTCCCGGTCACGAAAATTGAAGATCCTCATGATGATGGGTCATGGCGGGGCCCCGGGCGGGGGACGAGGAGCCAGAGAGCGGTGGGCGCGCTCAACCTCAAACCAAGGAGAGAGGAGGTCCTTGGGCATCCAAGATCGCACCAAGGTCTCCATGAATTTATCCGCCCGACCCTGTGCGGCCCCCTCCGGAAATCCAACCAGGCGCAGGTTATTCCTCAGTGATCTGTTTTCTGCATCCTCAGCCCGGCGGTGGAGCTCGGAAGTCCGGTTCTGAAGCTGAGCCACTTGGGTCTTGAACTGGGCTATGTCATCCTCCGCTGTGGAAATACGCGACTCCGCTTCCGTTATCCGGGCCATGGAGATCCTGACGAATGAGGGCCACGTCAACCCGTACCTCACCAATCTTGCTCTCGACTGAGGCCTGGGAAGTTCCAATGGCCTGTAGGATGGTGTCAAGGTCACCCCCAGCAGGAGTGGGGGCGCTGCAGTTCCCTCTCCAGGGTCTCGTCGCTGGTAGTATACCGGTCTATCGTGGTTTGGGTTGGCTGGGCAACCGCCTGCGTGTTACGGACTCTACCCATCATCACCAGTGGAGAGAGTCGTCGGAGCAGGTCAGGAGAGAAGGCATGGCCGGAAGTCCAGCAGGAGGAGGAGATCAGCCCCCAAACCTTCGGTACTCAGGTCCGGGTGCTCTCCGGTCTGTCTGAGCCGACCCCTCACACAGAGCCGCAGCCCGAGACGGCCGGAATGGCACGGAGACTCCAACTGCAGGAAGAACTCTTACCTAAGACGGAAAACGCTGGGCCGGAGACACAAGGGGCCAACGCACGCCCAGCCAGCAAACACGAAGAGGCCCCTCCTAGGGAACTGTGGCACCAGAAGGCAAGGGAGGCAGCAAGAAGAGAGGGGGGGCAGGGCGGTGCCACCACCACCCCACCTGCCACCCAACTATGATGGCCGAACCCAGCCCCACACACCGGCAGGCAGCCTCCAAGGACACAAGCCAAACCAGATGCCCCCAAGGGCCGTACGCCCCGGCCAGCCCAGAGCGACAGCGGTGAGTGCTTAGAGCTCAGTGAGAGAGAGGCCAGGCAGGTCCAAGGCCTCCCATGGCCGACAGGCACAGGGGCACCCCCTGGGGCAAAGCGCGTTACAGGGGGGGCCCGAAGCAGCAGAACTATCACTCCGCCCACCACCCGACACAGTGGCCGATCACCACCCCCCCACAGTCCGGGGCACAAGGCCCCCACCAAGCACCGGTGCCACCGGAAGGCGAAGCAGCTGAAGACAGAGCCCCCTTCAGGTCCTCAAGCACAGGGGAGCGCCCCTAGAGAAGAAGTGCAGGCGAGAGGGGGGGAGGTGGAGGAAGAGCACCTACCCCCCCCCCCCCCCGCCCCGCCACACGACACAGTGGCCGATGCCCCCCCGCCCCACTCACCGGCGATCCAAGACTGCAGATGACACCAGGCGCTGGCCTCTCCACAAATCCGGGGACCAGAGCAGATGAGGGGAAGAACGCCCGCAGCCCCCGCAAGGCCCACGATGACCCCGAGGTTCGGACGCCTCCACCAATCCGGCGTGGCAGGCCAGGAGTGGGACCGGCCAGATGAAGGGGACCACGGCCCCAGAGGGCCTCAGGGAAGCACAGAGCTACACCTCCACCGGTTCCAGCGCAGGGCGATGTCCGGGCCTCCTGCCTGTACCAGGGAAGGCCTCACCCTGCAGGCACTGTGAACCGCGCCGTCAGCGCCGGTCGGGCGAGAGCACCGACAACGATCGGGTGGAGCCCGTTCCCCACACCACTGCCAGGCACCAGCAGTCGAGGCACCACCACAGGTCCACCCAAGGAGACTCGAGGATAGGCCCTCCAAAGCCACAGGCCGATCCCCGAGATCTGAACGCCAAGACACTCACGACGGCTGCCGCACTCCACCTCCCGTGTTGCCTCGGAAGTCGATGGATCTATGACCACCACCACGCCAGTAGGAGATCTGTCCAGGCAACCACAGCACCCCCGGAAACGCTCTTATTTGAATATCGATGGGGTGATATCGCAGCCCTCCCAGCTCCAGTGCTTCATCCAGGCGCCGAGCCTAAAGAGGAGAATCCACCGGAGCTGCCATTTTGAGGACGCCAGGCAGGGTGGAGAAGGCAGCGGCTCTTCACAGCGAGATCACTGAGCTGCCCACATGAAGGATCGAGAGAGAGCCGGCGGCGTTGGGAAGATCAGCGGGGATGCATAAAAGGTAATACCGGCGGATGCCAGTCGGATGACGGAGGGGTCCGGAGCACTCTTAGAGTGCATCCGCCATCTTGACGCCTCGGCCACGCCCCCCGTAAGTTGAGTTTTAAAGCTGACTGGCAACCGGCTTCCTTCAGCATCTATTCTGGGCCAGGTTTCCATAGGGTCTTGCATCATTAGTAATAAATCATCAGCATATAACTTTATCAAACTCTTTTTGAGTGTAACAAGACACAGTAATTTGCATGTCTCAGTCTGAGCAATTGCTCCAGCAGTTCTATGACCAAATGCAAAAATTGATGGGGATATGGGCACCCCATCTAGTCCCTTTTCGTATTTCCTACTTATCTGGTACACTGTGGCCTATATGCACCGTGCTATACTATCTGTATACAGGATGGAAACCCACTTCAAGAAACTCCTTCATAGTGCACATCCCCACTCATAAATCACAAATCTAGAGTATCAACACTTTTATGTACATGTAAGCTAGCAATTGTGCATTGGTCTATGGTACAACTAACATTCCATGATCACAAAATCTTTCTGTATATAATTGGCGTTCATGCAACCTCCCAGAAATCCCAACTGATCTGTGCGGATTAATGCTTTGGTGGCCTTAGTCCACTTCTAAGACAAAATCTTCCCTAAAATGTTTGGATCGACATTTATCAGTGAGAGTTGCCTGTATGATTTGCATTCCAAAATGTTGTTACCGGGTTTTAGCAGGACCACTAGCTGTACTTCCCTGAGTGTATCTGAAAGTGTCCCTTCATCTACTGCTTCATTATTTATACAAGTCTAACAGTGCGTAGCCAGTCTCTTTGCACATTGCTGAGAATGCTCAACTAGAATGCCGTCGGGTTCGGGAGTTTTCGTCGAGCTCATGTCTCTTAATGCTCACCTAATATCTCTTAACACAAAAGGGCTTGACCCTCAATCAGTAAGGCCTGGCCATAAATACTCAACAAGAGAAATGCCAATACTGATCATCATTCAATCATCCATTTGCAACAAGATCACACAAACTAGTTGCTATGATCCACAAAGTAAATTATTTTATTTTTAAATTGTTTTCAATTTTTGTTCTTTGAATAAAGTTTCTTTGAATGCTTTTTCGAAATTTTGATGCATAGAACATTTTCCTTATTATTCAATATACACAGGAATCACAAAAGTAACATCAATGAAAATAAAGTACAAATCACATAACATAATACATGTTCAACATAAGACCAACACAACATTTTTAAAAAGTTTTTGGGTCAGGTTCTGTACAGTT
The DNA here is from genome assembly GCF_964204655.1 of Triturus cristatus. Lineage (NCBI taxonomy): Eukaryota > Metazoa > Chordata > Amphibia > Caudata > Salamandridae > Triturus > Triturus cristatus. Next base: position 651,172,846 of record NC_140590.1, read on the forward strand.
TCAAACTTCAATAATGTCATAATACCCCGACTGCTATCTCACTGGGAAAGGTTTATAGGTATTAGCAGAGGAAGTGGCCAAATAGTGACCCTTCTTAGCCCACGCCCCAAATTTTGTTTTAATTACTTAGTTGTGACCCACAGTGGTAACACATAAATTTGAACACTTATTTGGCCAAAAAAGAAGCTGTTGGTGCGTTTCGAACCCTGACGCGTTTCTTTGAGGGTTCTCCTCAGGACACAGAACTTTTCAAGAGCTCCATTTCTTAAATTCACTCAATGTGTTCCTCTTCCACAAAAACGTTTCTGAACGCCTATAGACTGCCACCATTGGCACCAATTTTGGAAAAATGCCCAATCCCAAAACACCATCTCCTCCTGATTCAAGATTGCCCTCTTGTCAAGTGGTCTTGCCAAACGGTCTTGCCAAAATAGTCTCCCCTTCACACTCAGGCGGTCATAGTTGCCGGGTTCACGGTAGGATCAATTTTATTCAATCTAAGCTATCAAATGTGCATTGGTCTCTGATACAGCTAACATTCCATGATCACAAAATCTTTCCGTATATTAGTGGCGGTCATGCGACCTCCTAGAAATTCCACCTGATATGTGCGGATTAATGCTTTGGTGGCCTTGGTCCACCTTTACCTGAAGCCAAAATCTTCCCTAAAATGTTTGTATCGACATTTATCAGTGAGAGTGGCCTGTATGATTTTCATTCCAAAATGTCTTTACCGGGTTTTGGCAGGACCACTAGCTATACTTTCCTGAGTGTATCTGGAAGTGTCGCTTTATGTACTGCTTCATTATACATGTCTAACCGTGCGTAGTAAGTATCTTTGCAAATTGCTGATAAAGCTCAACTGGTATGCCATTGGATTCTGGAGTTTTCGTCGGGCTCATCTCTCATAATGCCCACTTAATATCTGCGACATTTAGCAGGGTATTAAGTCCCTCTCTCATACCATCTCTCTGTCTGGGTAACTAGGCCACAGTCTCTTGAGATTCTCTGTGCAACTGCTTAGCGTAAAGGTTGCTATAGAATTCCTTTAATCTTTTGGTTACAGAAGCCTAAGTCGTTAGGATCTGTCCTCCCTCATTTCCAATTACTACTACTGTCTTACTGCCTTTCTCCCTATTCACTAGCTATCCCAACAGTCAGCCTGCTTTACCTCCGTGTGAATGTCATAGTTCACTGTATTCCCTGTAATCATGTTTAGTCCAACAGTCCCGGGCCTGTGCCAAGTTTACTATTGACACATTGCAGGCTTCCCAATTCATTTTCCTATCACTATTTGCCTGTCTAATTCCTGGACCTCGTTTTCTGGCTTACTTATTGCTGCCACAAGTGACTACCTCACATCATATGTTGTACTTATACATTTCCCCCTGATCGTTACTTTAAAAGCTTTCCAAAGTGTCCCTGTCGACTCAACTGTGTCTGTGACGAAATAATCCATTATGGCATCCCTTATTTCCTTCCGATATAAACTATCCTATAACTCATTAGCCTAAAAATGTGATTGCAGTATTGGAGCCCTAAATACCCCCCAATTAGGTCTACACATATGGTTGCGTGGTCTGATAATGAACGGTCCAAATATACCACCTCCCCAAATTCCACCATGTGTTCTTGAAGTACCAAAATGAAATCTTTATGTAAAAAGGTATTATGCAGAGGTGAATAGAATGAATATCCCCTCACATTTGCATCATTGGACCTCCATATTTCGCCAAGTTGACTTTTTCCATGGCTTTATGTAACATCAATAAGGATCTAACCAGTTGTCTTACTGTGGCCCTGGAGTTGTTGAGATATTTATCTAAGAGGCAAGTGAAAGTTCCCATTGATTGGATGTCATAATGTGTGTAAGGAGTTAGCAATGTGTGTGGAATCTCCTCAAAGAAGGTGAGAGTGTCCACATTTGGAGCATATGTGTTTAAAAGTACCATTAATTTCCCCAACATCCTACCAATCAATCCCACTTATCAACCACTCAAATCCCTGCACATGACTTATACAGTGAATGGTACTTGTGGTGCCACCCATATGGCGATCCCCAAGCTGATGATGTAAAACTGGCATGTCATAGTATTTGCTCCCACCCCATTTAGTCTGATGTTTTTTATGCTCCTCTGTTATTAAATGAGTTTCTTGAAGCATTATTATTGGGCACGTCTGAATTTCAAGTATGACCATATTCTTTGCGGCTTAATGGCTCTGTGAATACCTTTAACATTCCAAGATATAATTGTAACTCCTCAAGTGTTGCATACCTTAATGTAGTTTGTTGAAATTGTGTTGGGATCTGCCATAAATAATCCAATATTAGTGAGCTTTTTCACCTTCCCTAAAGCCCAACTAACACCGTTCCTCTATGGCCTACCCCAACTTAGCCCTCACAAGTGGCACAATTGGTGCCTCCCCAGCAGTAACCGTAACAACATATGGTTATCTATTCCCCCTATATGGTTGTATATGAGGGTTCCCCTGATAGAGAGGTCACCTAGGTTGGCCACTACTACCATTCCTAGCCAAAAATGGTTCCTGTCTGGGATAGTTTCCCAAAAGATTCAAACAGTGTCACACTTTATATACTATCTGGTCTAAAGTTCTTTAACTGCCCCCCTAGTGCTTACTGCATTACTCCCTGTGGCAGTTTGGCATGCATACAGTCAATACTAAACAGCAAAACAGATTGGGTTATACATTACTTTTCTGAACCCAATGTCTCTATGTGTTTCAAAGCTTCTTCTAGCTGATCAAAAGAGTGTCACGTCCCTTGGACATCAATCTCAGTCGGGCGGGAGGGAGCAAGGCATACTGCAAATTCAGCTGTCTCAGTTTACACTTCACCCCCTCAAACGTTTTTTTTTTCTTTTGTGTAGCACTACAAAAGTCAGAACTAATAGAGATTTGGTTAACCATGTAGATCACATTGCCCTGTTGCCTCATCACAGTGATAATACGGATCTTATCTCGGTTTCCCAGCACTTATATCATGATCATTCTGGGTGGTGCCCCAGGAGGTGGTCCCATCCTGCCATATTAATCTGTATTTCCTCCTTCCAACTCCTTAAGAAGTGTGGACAGTAGTGTTTCTATACAAGTCTTCATCGGTTGCAACTCAGATCCCTTTAGTAATCCTACAATTCACACTTTATTCCAATGGGACCTATCGTTCAGATTGGCCAGTTTATCCTTGTGTCATTTCAACGTCTGTTAAATGGTGTGCATGTTCAGCTACTGAGTCTTCAAGAGCTCCCAACCTGTTTTCCACCCCTTATGTGCGTTTGCTGATCTTGTCCATGTCCTGAGGCTATTAGGCCACTGTGATGGCCACACAATCAATTTTTTTCTTTAATTGTCCTATTCCCTTCCAAAATCAACTGCTTCAGGTCCATATTGGAATATGGGGTGTTTTCAAATGTGTTGCCTTGTGTATCCTCTCTGGTGGAGTAGCTATGTGCCATCTAGGCCAGTCCCTCCTCTATTCTATGCTTGCTCCATGAATGATGACTATCGCGGCTTTCACCTCGTTTGAGCATTCATTCTGTGTCCAGGATAGTCCAGTGTATGAGGTTCTCCCCACGTTCTCCACTGCAATCAATCTTTAAACTAGGGCCAGCTAGTCTCTATAGCCCCATTCTAACCAACTGCCTGCGCAGGTAATGGGATACTGGGAGATGTCCACATTGTCTTACTGTTACTTCATAAATAAGCTATTACCATTCCTACATTCATAGCTCTGGTCCCGGTAAACAGTTATATTTTTGGGCGAAATTATATTCCAGACCCAGTTCACCCCCTCCCTCCCCCTATGAGCCTCATCTCTGTCATATTATGCTAAGGGGCTCAGAAGGAGGTTGCTTTTCTCCCTTTCGGGGTGCTAATTACTCGATTGGTGAACAATGTACCTGGTCTCTTCTGTCGCCTTGCATGCCTCACTGCGATCTCATCCCCACCGCACAGATCAGGTAGAAGCAGAAGGATATGCTGCCTCACTCATGCGCCACCTGGCCACCTTCTTCCATCCATCAGTGCAGCTCAATCCTAGGGGATCTCCCCGCAGCCACTCTATGCTTCTTTAGGCTTTGATGAACTTCTTTGCAAACTTGGGTCACATACGATTTAATGAACACTCTCCCAGCTATTGCATTTCAGGGTGCCCTTGCTTCAGTTATTGCCACTATGGAGTCCTGATAACACAGAAGAGGGTAGAATATTTATTGGCGCCAACAAGTGCAACACAATTCTGCATCTGCTCATGTGGCCATCTTGGCTGCTCCCTCACACTTCACCATTTTATGGGGTTATTACATGTTCTTAAGTACAAAATATTTGTGGGTTTAAAATATTGTAAACCCAATATCGAGAATCAAAATACCTTGGAGAAAGTGCATACGGTAAGCATAGAGTTACGATTCTTAACTACTCATCTACATACCTTGAAGAAGATATATACGTTATTGTTGCAATTTCCTTGTAGATGCTGCAGCAGATCTTTAATATCATGCAGCCATATTTAGTGCAGCAGAGTACATTGGTGAGGGAGTTGGGGATGTGGTCATACTTCTTCAGATCTTTGGTGAGTTAGGCAGCGACATTCAAGACAGTCCTGATTTGAGTCAGGTAGCAAATGACCGCTGTATTACCACTTGCCATGTCGGCGAGGACCGGGGCCCCCACAATGAATGGAAGGTCTGTGTTGGGCAGCTGTGCAATTATAACTATCCCAAAAGGAAAATATCACCTCTACACTGAGAAAAATACATCAGCTGCTAGTTGAAGCAAGGGTAAAACTTGCAAACTTGAAGAACCACTCTAAGCCTATTTCTGCGACAGAATGATAACAGATATTTTGTGTCGAAAACAATACCCCCCTTAGTAAACAAAGCAAGGGCAGAAGGTAGATATTCCTCTACTCAAGCATAAGTTGAGGAACTCACATGCTCAGCCTAACGACAAAACACTGCCTTTCTCATGGAGTGAGGGTTGTTGTCAATGATTAACATAGTGAATATTTGGGCCAGGATTTGTGGTGAAAACACATTCAGATTCATGACAGTGAGCAATTACTGGACCTTAGCTTATTCTGAGCTATTAGGTATGGGGATGAAACTAGCCATGATAGGGTTCATCTTGAGATAGATAATTGACATCTTAACTGGGATGAGAGGGAGGCAGTCTTTGCATTGGTTTATGTCATCGCTTGCCAAGGCTTTCATGCAGAGAGTTTTTGGTACATTGGTGTTGAAGAAAACTTCAGCAATCTGTGTTTATGCTGAGTCTGCAAAGTATATTTATGGAAAAAGCTAAGGAAAATAGCGCTCTCCACAGCAGTCGATTAGGACAGGATACTTTAAACACATGTTAGCCAAACACAACCTGTGGTAAATATTTCTCCTTTACCGGGACTGAATTTGATACAGGAACATAGTAAAATAGCTCAATGAAATGAGAGGCAGAATCCGTGGTATTAGAGGTTCGGAATGGGCTTTATTCCGGTGATCGATTATAATCGGATGCTTCAAGTTCCATCACCACGGGGGTTCAGGAAGTGAAGTACCCACTTTATTGACAAGAAATGACTTTTATAGTACATACATGACAATGAAGTAAATGCAGTAGGCGTAGCAATTGATAAGGAAAATGACGAGTTGTTCTGCGTAACCAGAAATGGGTGTAATAAGACAAAAAAGGAACATAATTGGGTGTGATGTCATGTATAGGTGGATCTATAAGATAATACTTGGCATGGATGCGCGCGCAGCAGTCTGACGTGTAATTGACGTGTAACTAGGGGGTGAAGGGGACTTGACATTTTAGCTCTACGTGTGGAGACAAGAAGTCTGGGGGGTCAAGTCAACCTAATCCCAAATCATATCTAACATCCTATGTTTAAAGAACTATGTTATCCATAAAAGAAGGACTCTCGGACAGAATCTATTCTATACTGACTGTGCGTGCATGTACAAGCGTCTAAGTGTCTACACTAAATGCGAGGGGGTAGGAATATTCCATGGTAACAGGGCTATGAATTACTTGCATGAGGACAGAGAAGATAGGCCTTTTTTGCTTGGTAACTGGAAGAATGTTTACTTAAGCTACTAGGCAGGAATGCATCGGCTGAGGGGGAAGCAGATAATTCGAAGGTGAAATACAGTTCTTGGCAGAGAATAGGCTGATGTCAGGCTTCGTGAGCCGCGCAGAGAATGAGACAACGTTCATGGTCACAGATGCAGGCTCGGACTGGAGCTTTCAGAGGCAGAAGGCAAGAAGAGTTTGATGACAGAATCAGGGCCTACTTGCCTGGACTGTAAAATGGCATAAGTGAACCATATGAAGCCGGTGGCCTTTCATATTTAGGAATGGAATATCCGGCCTATTCATGGCGGATCTGTCAAAGGACATGTTGACGGTGAACGCACATGTATTTGCGTCTTCATAACTGGAACTGGAGGGAACATATATGTACTTGTGATATGCACCTGGAACCGTTGGGGTCCAAGATAGGGGACATAACTGACCAGAAAAATCCATATTTCCACATTCCCTCCTTGTCCCCTACTTTGCCCGTCAAGAGATATCAATCTTCATTAATCCATTGATCTGTTCATATAACATCATTTGTTCTTCTTTCTTCTTCCGGGATCTTGAATGAAAATCTTGATGTGGAATGCACGATGTGGCACACAGACCACAAATCGCTGGTCCACATTGTAGACATAGACAGCAACTGAATAGTATGAGAAGGCCAATACCTAGGAAGGATAAAACTCTCCATCCCCAGGCTGATACCGCATTCCAAAACCAACTGGACCAAGTCCAAGTGCCTGGGTTCTGGTGTATCTGGCTTACAATCTTATGAAGGCGAGTGATGGCTTTATATACAGATGGCGAATTTTCTGGTATGAATACGCAGCAGCTTGATCCGATGACCCTACAAGCTCCGCCCCTATCAGCTAGGATGACGTCAAGGACAAGACGATTTTGAAGCACAACAATCCGCATAGCAGACTGCTCTTCTGTTAAATTGCCTAAGGCGGAAATAGTTTCATTCACTACTGCTTCAAGGGTTCTAGTTAATCTACGTATCAGCTTACTATTAGTAACAGTACCTATATAGGGAAAGATGCCTTTATTAAAATCTACATACTTGTCCCATGCCGTCTCAGTGTAATCGACAATGGGGAGATCTCTCCGTTCTCTGTTGTGTACTAAATGAATATTTCTATAATAATCAGGAGGTGCTAGGAAAACAGGTGGCAAAAGGAAGGCTATGTAGCAGGCACCATCCCAATCTAGAGGTAGACGCATATATGCAGTCTGACCACATATAAAGTAGGAGTGGCGATAAGCTCTGAATGAAGATTTGCCTTGATCACTGAATTCTACTGTAGTAGTGCATTGACTATGGCCCATATGTATGGAACCAACCTTTCTTACACATAATTCACCCCTCGCTGGGAATACTGACATGGTGGGTAAGACTAGTTCAATTTCAGATACGACATTTAGAATCATGAGATTAGGTGTAAAATTACCTAATCCATATACTTCATTTTCTAGATCAGTTCCTGTTCTTTTGGGGCGACCCTCCTTGTCAGGGTAACAGACCTTGAGTAAGGCAAGGTTCAGATTTCCCAATACCCAATGATCTTGGTAAACTGCTGTGTCTGAGTCTATGGAATTAATTAAACTAAACCATGCTCCACAGGAGCCATTATGTGTAAATGGATGTGGAAAGAAAGGCAGGACTCCTTCATAATTCTGATAGGGAGGGAGTCGGCCACACACCCAACAATTGGTGGCGTTACTAGTCTGATGGGAATGATGTAACATACTAATGAAAGTGTTATTGCGCAGCGCAAGTCTATAAGACAATTCATGCGGAGGTAAGTCACTAAAAGAATGTTCAGCAGCAACATTATAAACATGTCTAGAAATAGGGTAATATATGTGCAACAACATACTTGTAATGATTATTAAAAGACTCAATAAAAACAAAATTAATAATGTCACTATGCAGTGGCTACGCAGTGATTTACAATACGCCTGTCGTCTCAACATTTTTCGGATATTTTCTCTACTCAGGCCCAAGGGATACATGTCAGAGACAATTCAACCGCTTCACCTTGGAGAGGACTTAAACAATCAAATTGCTCGACTTGGTGGGCCTAAGCTTTAGTTTGTAATTTTCAGATTTGTTAGGTTCAACAAAAGGGAGTTTTGTATCAATCTGTGAGGGAGTGCAGGGCACAATGTCTATATCCGAAGATAGTCCATGAAATTTCTTGATGTGGCTTGAATGAATCCAGCCCTTGCGGCCCTCGATCTTCACGGCTGTTCTTGTGGTGAGCAGAACCAACTTGGGTGCTTTCCACCTGGGCTCCAGCTGAGTCTTTCGGTCGAAATTCCTCACAAAGACAAGATTACCCGGAACAACGTCATGGGGTTTCACCTCAGTGTTGTCGGGAAAGGCTGCAGCTACCTGTGAACGAGAAGATTGTAGTGCAGACATCAAGGAAGCCAAGTAATCTGTCAGCATATTACAGTCAATATCAGTTATTTTGCGTGGTATAGGCGTCCCCCACATATTCGGTGGTCTACCGAAGATCACCTCATACGGGGATAGCCCTGTTCGAGAGTGTGCTACCATTCTCATGTAAAAGAGTGCAACTGGTAATGCTACTATCCAGTCGACCCCTTTCTCTCTGCATATTTTGGACAGTCTGATTTTCAGTATCTGGTTATGTCTTTCTACGAGACCTGCTGCCTCGGGATGTCGGACACAGTGAAATTTCCACTGATATCCTAGCAGAAGTGAAACGTGTTTCATTAATTCGGATGAGAACGGCTGGCCGTTATCTGAGTAGACAACACGTGGTAAACCGTATCGTGGGAAGAATTCTCGAACCAACTGTTTGGCAGTAGTCGGGGCAGTGTAATCTGAAACCGGGTACGCCTCTGTCCAACGGGACAGAGCGCAGACAACTACAAGAACATATTTGAATCCTCGACATCGTTCCATCTGGATATAATCCATCTGTAGGACTTCAAAAGGGTGATTAGGAGGATGAAATCCACCCTGTTCTACGGGAACACTTTTTCCTGGGTTGAACTGGCAACAGATCATACAGGTACGGACCTTTTGTTTGGCTGCTGCTCGTAAATGTTTATTAAACCAAATGTGTTGAATGCTGTCTAGCATAGCTTTTTCTCCTAGATGTGCCGGACTATGTATAGTGTTAATTACAACTTGGACCATTGAATCAGGAAGGAACCATACAGACCTTTCCTTCATCATCCATCCTTGGTCCGTTTGGATCCCTCCTAATTCAGTCCATTTCTTTATTTCGTCTGGTGTAGCATGTGTCTGTATGTCAATTACGTCAAGAGTGGGATCTTTAACTGTCATACAATGTGTCGGTGTCGGGACTATTGTCTTAGTCATATCGGGTGTTTGAGTTTGAGCAGTCAGTTTAGCTGTTCTGTCGGCTAGATCATTGCCTTGGGAAATGGTATCAGTAACCTTTGTATGGGCTTTACATTTCATAATTGATATTGCAGTGGGTAGATGTATCGCATCTAATAATGCATGAATGAGGGGTCCGTGCTGAATGTGGGCACCGTGGGAAGTTAAATAACCTCTCTCTCGCCACAGCACGCCGAAGTCATGTACAACTCCAAATGCATAACGTGAATCAGTGTATATGTTGACTTTTTTACTCGTGGCTTGAATACAGGCTTGTGTCAGAGCGATGAGCTCTGCGGCTTGAGCTGACAAAGTATTTATACGATTAGTTTCAATGACTTCAGTATCTGTTGTGACTGCATAAGCGGCTACTAACTCTCCTGTATTTGTTCTCATGCATGAACCATCGACATAAAATGTCAAGTCTGGATCTGACAATGGAACATCGGTCAAGTCTTGTCTGGGTTTTGTCGTTACAGTAATAACTTCAATACAGTCATGGGCTAGCGGGTCTGTTCCGGTTACTGGCAAAAGTGTGGCAGGATTCAATGTGTTACAGCGTCTTATTTCTATATGTGGCTGAAACAATGTAAGTTCATACCCTGTAAGTCGTGCTACGGTCAAGTGTTGTGTTTGTGTTCTATTTACAAGAACCTCTACTGCGTGTGGTACTTGAACTGTCAATGGATGTCCTAACACTATGGCATCGCTTTGTCTGATTGCTAAAGCTGTTGCTGCCACTGATTTCAGACATGCAGGCAAAGCCTGAGCTACGGGATCTAATGTACTAGAAAAATAAGCACATGGTTTGTGTGCTCCTGCTTGTTCCTGTGTGAGTACTGACAAGGCAGTACCTTCGCGTTCTGTAACAAAGAGTGTAAACTGTTTTCTGTAACATGGTGTTGCTAAAACTGGTGCTTGACATAAAGTTTTCTTTAGGCTTTCAAAAGCTTGTGTGTGTTCCTGAGTCCAAGGGAGAACAGTCGGTGTGGCTGCCTCCTGGGTTGTCAACTGAATGAGTGGTTTTGCTAGAAATGCATATTGCGGGATCCACTGTCTACAGTATGAAGTGAGGCCTATGAAAGCCCGCACCTCCTTTTGTGTCTTGGGTATTGGCATGTTAGCTATCAACTGAATGCGGTCGGGTGTAAGCTGCCTTCCCTCCTTGTCCAGCGAGTGTCCAAGATAAACAACTCGCTGGACACAGAATTGCAGCTTAGAAGGGGACACCTTGTGCCCTTTTTCGGCTAGAAATTGTAAAACTGTCAGTGATGCTTTCTCACATTCAGGTTCGCTTCTTGCGGTGATCAGCAGATCATCGACGTATTGAAGCAGAGCAGTGTTAACTGGCATGTGGATACTGTCAAGTTCTCGTTTCAGTGCTTGGCTATAGATGCTGGGGCTTTCTGTAAATCCTTGAGGCGCGCGTGAGAATTTAAAGCTACGTCCATTTAAACTAAATCCGAACAAATATTGGCTTTCCGGGTCTATTGGGACGCTGAAAAAGGCATTCTTGAGATCGATTACAGTGAAGAATGTCGCTTCGGAATCAATAGCTGTCAGTAATGACGAGATATCTGGGACCACAGGGAATTGTGGCACAATGCATTTGTTTAACTCGCGCAGATCAATAACCAATCGATATACTGGCGGGGCCTTCGGATCTGTTCGTTTAAGAATCGGTATTATCGGTGAATTACATATATTGGAGTCTGTTTCCACAACTACTCCTTGGGCAATGAGCTCGTCAATGATTTGTAGTAAAGCCACTACAGCATCTGGTGGTAACTTGTATTGTCGCATTCGTGGTAGCACCACTCCTGCCTTTAATGTGACTCGATATGGTGTAATATTCATGCATCCAACATCAGTAGGGCCTTGTGCCCATAGACGTGTAGGTAAAATCTGTAATCGGGGATCCATGTCTTTAGACACATAGTGACCTTTAAAATCTCGTAAAAACAATCTTACTCCTTCCGGAGAACAACATATTATAGCTCCTAGAGCTTTTAACGTTTTTATTCCTAATAGATTTTCTGGACATGATTTAGTAAGTAATAAATCTGTAGTTCGGGTCAAAGGTCCTATCGTAAGTGGCAGAGGTTGTGACACTTCATTAACAATAGGTTTTCCTGCAAAACCAAGGGAAATATTCTGTGAGCCTGAGAGGGGTGCCCCTGGAACTTCACTACGTTTTATGGTCGTTCGACTTGCCCCTGTATCGAGTAGAAATTTTCTATCTTGGCCTAATAATTCACTATGTACATAAGGTCCTTCTTGGTCTACTGGTATTTCAATAAGGGGTAAGTCAACTTCCCTCTCGAGGCTTGTTCATGCGTAACGCTGATACTCGGGATATTCATACTGTGCGGTCTGATACATTTGTCGTGTTGTTGTTTGTGTGGCAGCAACAGGCAATGGGGGTGCAGCTGGCACAAACTGTATTGGCTGTTGTGCGGCTGGCATGGCCTGGGCATGCTGCATAGCTCCTTGTTCCTTCTGATCTTGTCTGAGTGGCCGGGATCTTTCTTGTGTTTTACCTATGGCGATATTATGTTTTAAAACTGGACAATCGTGTACGTAATGGCCTGGCTTTTTACAATAATTGCATGTCCCTTTTACAGGTCCTGCTGAATCGGAATGTGTCATACCCCTTTTATGTCCTTCAGCTGGAACTGTCTGGGAAACTAACATTTTCATTTTCGTGTCTTTCATGCGTCTGTGTTCATGTTCTTGTTCTTCTCTAATTCTATTGTGATGGTACTGTAACATTTGTAACATTTGTGATGGAGTGTTACCTTGCCAGGTACTCTCGAATTTTAATACTCTATTCTTTACTGGGGGCAGAGCATTTTCTACTAATTTTGTTACAAATAGATGTGGGTATGATTCGCTACTTGCTTTTATGCCACTATTTATACCAAAACATTTTTCAAAACGGGCATAGTAATCACTAGTGTCTTCATCTTGCTTCTGCTTACAGGCTGAAATTGTACCCCAATCTTCCTTTTTCGTAGTTAATAAACGCGGCAGTACCTGTACTAGTAGTCCTGGTAATGCCTTAGTTTTGTCCCCAAGCCCTGCACCTGGACCTCGGGCCCTTTCTTCTGCTTCTAATGCTGACCATTCTATCTTTTGATCACCTACCTCCCACTCTTTTTCCTTGAGTTTCTCATAAATGCCAGCAGGCATCAACACCTTTAATATTGTCATAATGTCGGGGTAGGTATACTCTCCCATGAGTAACATGTCTTTAATTTCTCGGTGAAAACCCGCTGGGTCTTTGTCATGACTGGGTACCACTTTCTTCATTTGTAACAATTCTATTTTTGATATAGGCGTATATACAAATACGCGTTTAAACTCATTGTCCTCACCCTTTATTGGGTGCACTTCTCGTAAGGGATTCTGTCTATCTATGTGATACGTAGTTCTTTCCTTGACGGACAATGGAACATGTTCTGAACATACAAAAAGAATATACTGCTTTCTTGATTCTAGAATTTCTTTAATTAATTCAGTACCTGGACCTCTCCATTTATTCATAAGTAGTTCAGTCAGTATGTCAGGCAAGGGACCAGGGTCCGAATGCTGACTCCGATATAGTATAATGAGTTGTTGAATCATATAAATCCCAGCTAACCTTTGTTCATCTGAGGTAAGATTCAAAAATGTGCGTACTACTGTATCATCACTATATTTTCCGGGACTGTCCACCCAATGGACAGCTGCCCTGGCTAAATCTTGTTCATCCATAGAATCGAGGAAATGATAACCCCTTCGTTCTCGGAGTAGTTTGTCGGCGGTTTGGAACGAATGCTCGTTAGACCTTATATTAATTATAGGTATTTGAAAATTCCTGTTATTATCTGGACATATCGGATGTATTGAGTCAGTATGATATCTAGTCTTATTCCTATTACAAGATCTTCCTCTACCTACATAGGCTATGGTGTCCGACTGTCCTGTGGGCAGTCCTGACCCTTCTTCCTCGTTTTGTTCGAACTCGTCTACCTCTAATCGCTCTTCGTGTAGGCGTTCTATTTCTTTACGGATCTTTCGGCACATGGCTATTATACAATTTTGTTTATCATGTCTTCCTTCTGATATATTCTGGCTCCATCTTGTAAGAATTTTCATGGCTTCCGGGTCTACCCCCGGTCGGTCTTGATTTCTGATCACACAGTTTATGAGGAAACGTAACAGTTCCCCCTGTATCTCTACTTTCTGGTATTCCATAGCTCTGTAAATACATTCTGGATCTCGCCCTGTTTGGACAAAATGATATATATTATCTAGATGCGCAGTCATTCCTGGTAACTTCGCTAAATACACTGCGGCTCGTCTGATACGCAATGATGCTAGGGTCATTTCGTCCTCCTTTCCAGGCACCGGGTCATATCTACAATCTATTAGAAGTTCCTTAAGCGCACGGGCACCAAGGAGTTTGGGTGTACGTGAATGCGCTGACTCTTGAAAAGTAAGTTTATTTATTCTGGGTGGCGTAGAAAAGACATTGGTAGCTCCTCCCGCGGCCCCATCTGGGGCGTCGGGTGTAAAAGGATTCGTCGAACGTGACACAGCAACTACAGGTGTGGACACAGCCATAGAAGTAGCTGTAGGAGCGGATACAGAAACAGATGTGCTTGCCGGAACTTGTGACTCGATTTGTTGCAGTAGGGATACGGGCACTGGATCTTGGCGTTGAACCTCCCTGGTATGCGGTCTATGTGGGGCGGAATTAGCATACTCGGGAGCTGCGTCATCTAAATATGAGGAAAGAAAAACATCTTCTGCGGTTCTAGGATGCCCCTTAGGATGTACCTTTATTGGGAACAATGGGTTTGGCAAGTCTTTTGGTGTTTCTGGAGTAGCCTTAGGTAATCCTTCGGCCAGAAGGGGATACATACCATTCATAAGGGCATTTCTTTGTCTGTCTACTTGTTCTGATTTCACTCGGATACCTTCCTCAATTAATAGATTCTCTCGAACTTTATTGGAATTCTCTTTACTCTTCTCTTCCTGTCTACGTGCTTTTTCTGTTCGTCTATGTGATTCTTTACGCCATAATTCAACGGCGTCTTTCTGTGACTGTCTGACTTTCCTTTTCCATAACTCTTCCTCGACTTTCATGATGCACTCTGCATCCCAGGTCCCCGCTGTGGGCCACCTCTGACTTTCTGGTAATCCCTTGGTATAGTCTACCCATAAATCAAGAAATAATTTAGCGTCTAAGCCATGTTTGTGATACATAAAGTGCCCTGGGGTGTCCCTAGGAGGAATAGGGACGGCTTCTTCGAGAACCCCTTTTCTGGTAGTGATCTGTCTTAATTTCGAAAAGAGCGGCATATTGAGAACTGACCTTATACTTGATTTTGACCTGATACTTGAATTTGAACAGACTTAATACAATAAACACGATAATGAACAGTCATTCATACCACGATATACTTAAACACTTTAAACATTAAACATTAAACCTTTAACTGAAACAACAATGATGATCGTCTGCATAACTAATCACCAAACTTAATTCTCGATAATAACTAGACAATAACTAGACACTTCGGAATACTTCGGAATACTTGATATACTGCTAAACAGTACAGATACACTGCTAAAACAGTGCAGACCGGATTTGTGTACCCAAACCCGTCTTGACCGGCACAACCTATGTGCACGTCGGAAATGCCTCCCCAGCAATGGTACTCACCGGGTAGCTTCGGAAACGGAAGGCCTCAGTAACTTGAACTTGACTCCGGCTGGACTCGACTCGACTCGACTCGTCGGACACTGGGCTTGACTTCGGACTGGTGGGTCTCTGTATACCTCGGATCTTGCTCTCTCAGCTAGGCTCTGGTCGGGATACTTCGCACTTCTCACCGCCTCGTCTGGGTGTTGATCGCAGTCTCAGTCGCCCCCGCTTGACCGGAGGGAGATACAGGAAATCCTGCTGGTACGCGTTATTGTCCGTCCAGCTGTGGCAGGAGACCGGGCCTGCAACGCACCGCCGGCGCGTGAGATGAGAAAGTGTCCCTGTTCGGGCGCCATCATGTGGTAAATATTTCTCCTTTACCGGGACTGAATTTGATACAGGAACATAGTAAAATAGCTCAATGAAATGAGAGGCAGAATCCGTGGTATTAGAGGTTCGGAATGGGCTTTATTCCGGTGATCGATTATAATCGGATGCTTCAAGTTCCATCACCACGGGGGTTCAGGAAGTGAAGTACCCACTTTATTGACAAGAAATGACTTTTATAGTACATACATGACAATGAAGTAAATGCAGTAGGCGTAGCAATTGATAAGGAAAATGACGAGTTGTTCTGCGTAACCAGAAATGGGTGTAATAAGACAAAAAAGGAACATAATTGGGTGTGATGTCATGTATAGGTGGATCTATAAGATAATACTTGGCATGGATGCGCGCGCAGCAGTCTGACGTGTAATTGACGTGTAACTAGGGGGTGAAGGGGACTTGACATTTTAGCTCTACGTGTGGAGACAAGAAGTCTGGGGGGTCAAGTCAACCTAATCCCAAATCATATCTAACATCCTATGTTTAAAGAACTATGTTATCCATAAAAGAAGGACTCTCGGACAGAATCTATTCTATACTGACTGTGCGTGCATGTACAAGCGTCTAAGTGTCTACACTAAATGCGAGGGGGTAGGAATATTCCATGGTAACAGGGCTATGAATTACTTGCATGAGGACAGAGAAGATAGGCCTTTTTTGCTTGGTAACTGGAAGAATGTTTACTTAAGCTACTAGGCAGGAATGCATCGGCTGAGGGGGAAGCAGATAATTCGAAGGTGAAATACAGTTCTTGGCAGAGAATAGGCTGATGTCAGGCTTCGTGAGCCGCGCAGAGAATGAGACAACGTTCATGGTCACAGATGCAGGCTCGGACTGGAGCTTTCAGAGGCAGAAGGCAAGAAGAGTTTGATGACAGAATCAGGGCCTACTTGCCTGGACTGTAAAATGGCATAAGTGAACCATATGAAGCCGGTGGCCTTTCATATTTAGGAATGGAATATCCGGCCTATTCATGGCGGATCTGTCAAAGGACATGTTGACGGTGAACGCACATGTATTTGCGTCTTCATAACTGGAACTGGAGGGAACATATATGTACTTGTGATATGCACCTGGAACCGTTGGGGTCCAAGATAGGGGACATAACTGACCAGAAAAATCCATATTTCCACAAACCCTTGGTTTCGGACGACCCAGATCTAAATACCAGCTACTACCATCAATGGCTAGACAGAGCCTTTAATCAGCTAACCCCTGCAAACATTCACCATAATCAGAGAAGTACACCCTCTGAACCTTGGTTTACTAACAATCTTAGGCTCCCGCATTGTTACCACCTGCTGTGGGAAGACGTCACATTACACAACGAACCTGTATACACAGGAAAAATGGCCTATGAAAAGAAATGAGGTCAAATCAGAATATAACCCAGAGAGTGACTCTAAACCACCTGTTGCAAAATACCGCCTAAAGGTGGGCTCCAAACTTCCCCGTGTTGTTTCAGTTCGAGCTGCTTCAATGCCCGAGGAGAAGAGCCCCCCTGTTCCAGGACTTGCACTGCCAATAGCAATCCTCCCGAAGACTAGAAGACAGCCCCTGGTTTCTGCAAGACTTTGCAAGAAGCTGTGGGTCTGTCAGTGACAGAATGTGCTCTGTGCTTGCTGAGGTGAGAGGGACAGGAGAGCTTTCTACCACAGGAGTCTGTCTGTCTGTGGAGAACCAAGCTGCCGAGCCAGTTATGAAGAGAGGCCAGAGGGAGCAGACTCAGAGGAAATGTGGGAGAGCGCTGAGAAGACCTGGGAAGTGCCTAGGGTCTCCCTGGCTCCCTGCCCCACTACTGAGCCAAGTACGACAGGAGAGATAGGCTGTGGTCAACTTTCCAGTATCAACCTCAAAATAAAGAATTTGTCATTCGAAGACTGGCGTGGAGTAAGATGCCGACATCCAGTGCTCGCTTTCCCTTTGGTGCGCTTCAGTGCAAGAACCTGTGCCAGGACTGAAAGACGAAGACAATTCGACTGAGACTGCTGGAGCAGACCTCCTGGAGCTGCTGCTGTGCCAGCCTGCTGACCAAGGAGAGAAGGAGGACGGTGCCCGAAGAGCCCTGGTGAGCACAACAGCTCTCTCCTCACCCGTCCACCAGCACACCCACGTTTGTTAATCCAGAGTGCATATCACATGAAATAATTCCATACGCCAGAGAGGCATTGTCTGTGAACTTTGGGCTAACAGAATTTGGTGGGACGATTTACCAAGCGTTGGTATCCCCATACAAGAATTGAACAGTCAGTTGCCATGGGCTGACCTACTGGTCACAGAACACTAGGAGGTTTCTCTGCTGCAACAAAATGAGCCTGCACCTGAGATTTATTTGGGATTATTTCCAGCCGTGGTCCGTGCAGGTAACAGCGGTGGGGCAGTGGGGCCAGGTAAGGGGGGATTTCGAGGGACGATGCAGAGGGAAAATTAAATAAATAAATATTTTTCCCTCTGCATTGTCCCTCGAAATCCCCCTTACCTCTGCATTGTCCCTCGAAATCCCCCCTTACCCGACCCCACCGTCACACCGCTGTTACCTGCATGGACCGCGGCTGATTATTTCCATGTTTTCACTCTAAAGAGACTGCGTAGTGTAACCCAGGAGAGTTGCTTACAACTGGTGTACTGTATAAAGTTCGGTGATTAAAATACTTCTCTTTTTCGTTTTCTAAAAAGTGAAACATTGGGCTCTGGAATACATTCAGGTCATTTTAATCAAAGTTTTGCATCGCTCTTGTTCCACGCAAGGTAACGCGAGGGCGATGCAAAACCTAGATGACATTTACCAAGCCATGCAAGGCCACCTTGCGTGGCCCTGCGGTGCTGTGTAAAGCTGGAGGAACGCAAGACAGCACAAGTTGCTCCCTTGCGTTACTCGGCCCCAGGGAGGGGTCCATGGGTACAGAGTGGGTGCTCCCACTCATCCAGTCATGGATTTTGGTGCATTTCCAGATATATCATGAGCGGTGGATCTGGGAATGCATCAAAATGCTATGCCTTCCTGATAGAGGCGCAACAAGGAGAAATATTTCTATTTCTCCTCCTTGTTTCCTCTTTCTATGTGTGCTGCATTGTGCTGCACGCATAGAAAGAGGAAACAGCCTCAAAGGATTGTTTGTGTGCAAGAAGGTGTCCCTCCCTGTTTCAAAAAGTACTGCCCTAACGCAGCCATTCTTGCACCATGGTGCCAGTGTGTCTGCATTGGTGCTAGGCAGCACAGTGCGCCAGCGCAAGGAGAAAGCAGGAATGCACCATCTCCCTTTACCATAGCGCAGCAAGGTGTCTTGCTGCGCTGCACTGCGTTGCCTGAAAAAGTGATACATATGGGCCGATGTCTCTTCCTCTCCAAGGTGCCTTGGACTGCCCTGAATGTCAAATGGGGAAAGGATGTACTTGGCCCCAGTTTCAAAGCCATGGTGAGCCCCAGCACACAAGTGTCAAATGACTTCAACAACAACGGATGCCCCCATCCTACCCCCAAACAGAGGGACATTTAGATATTTTGGTGGTTGAATAGTTAGCAATCTCTGCCCATTCCTCCTGGACTCCCCTTCTCTGCCCATCAAGAAGAGGCAGATTACTATTTCTTCTGCTAAAAGCCAGCACTCCCATAAAGGGCGCAGGCGTCCCCTGGTCCCGCTACCGGGCCTGTTTGGTGTTCCCGTTACAGATAATATAACGCAGGGCTTAATGCATCTTAAAGATGGCGCTGTGAGCCCCACTCAAGGCCCCGGAAGATTTACAAGGATTCCAAGGAGCCTGTTGGGAATTTCAGACGCAGCTTAACGCTTACAACAGGGACATTGTTTGCCTCTGCACCGTCCTGCGCCTGGAAGGTCCAATTTGAGGAGGATATACACAGTGTGCAGCCTCCTATCCGCAGCAGGACGGTCCCGGTGTGGCAAAAAGCATTTCAAAAAGCAATTTAGAGGGGCTAAGTCTCCGGAAGTGCACACATTCTCCACCAGCTGGGCACTGAATCAATCAGGGACGCATTACGAAGGCAGGCTGGCCATGTAATTGGATCTGCGTGCAGGGTTTGTCCAGCTAGGCAGAAGGTAAACATGCTTTTAAGATAAGCAGTATACCTGCAGAAGCATTTCAGACTATTGCTGGACCTTTCGAAAGGTTTCTGATTTTATCTGATCTCCGTTTTACATACACTGAGCCTGGTAACGAAATCATCAGGACTATTTCTGGGAGACACTGCACAACCTAGTAAACGGTTTACGAACAAAGCTAAATATTGAC
Source organism: Triturus cristatus (assembly GCF_964204655.1). NCBI lineage: Eukaryota > Metazoa > Chordata > Amphibia > Caudata > Salamandridae > Triturus > Triturus cristatus. The sequence goes on from NC_140590.1 coordinate 651,192,657, forward strand.
GCAAATCTTTTTGACTTCTGTTCCGTATTAAGGGACTGTAATGAGCTGGTGCTATTGGAAGATCCCGCCATTCGGTCTTCACCGAGGGGCAGAGTTACAAAGACTGTGCATCGGGTTTCTGTTACTTTTATTAATGCAGATTGTTGCGGTGGGATTTACAATGCAACGCAAATTTCACTATGCGTTGGATTGTGAAATTGTAAAATAATGCAAAGCTGCGCCTTGTGCTGCCTTGTGTCACTTTGCATCAAGGGAGAGTTCCATGGGTGGTGCATTCTCGTTCCCATGCAACCAATCACGGGCTTTTAGCCAATATATAAAGAAATGTAGACCGGTATTTGCGCCCAAATCCTGCACCTCCTCGAGGCAGACTTAATAAAGAATGTTTTGATTTCTCGTTTTGTTTCTACTTTGCACGTGTGCTGCATGTTACAGCACACACACAAAGTGGGGTGAAAAAACTCTATATTATTTGGGGCATGAGTACAGGAATGCAGAGGGTGTCTGATTCATTCACTGGCATACCTGCAAAACTAAGTCACATTGGGAATTATGTTTCATGACTGATGAGTGAATGTGAATAAATGTACTCTTTTTTTAGAATTAGCGCCTTCTATGAATTCTCATTGCTGGTGGACAGAGTGAGTTTATGTGTTGTAGTTGGTTCCTTGTTTTTAGGTTGCAGACTACAAGACAGTGCAGGAGTCTGTTTTGCTATAGACATTTTGGGGTCATTCGGAAAGCTTCCATGGGAATACATTACACCCATTACTTACCATTAGATTTGTGGTTTTCAACTCACATTTGTTTGCTTTCTATTGGCTGGCTTTATTTGTTTTAGGCTGTCCAGATTGAGTTTGTCCCTCCGGTGGAGCTTAGCCTATTGACTGGATCCTTCCACGAGTAAAAACTTTCTGTAAAAACAGGCCTTTAAATGCAGTTCTTATCTTGTTACATTTGCTGAGCATTCAAAGACAGACGTTAAATATCAAACTCTGTTTTCCCAGGAAGCCTGGTGTTTACTTTTTTCTCTGACTTCAAAGTGAGAGGATTTATCTGACAATCTGGGGGTGTGAAAGAAGACTTTTTTCTAGCACACAACAAAATTTAAAGGTCTGTAAATGAACTCTGCAAATATTTCAGACTATATCATAATTAGGAAAGCAAAAACGAAGCAGATTTTATTGTAATTATGAAGTGTGGTTGAAACAAATATCTTACTACAATCAAAACAAATCAATACACTAGGGCATGCCATTTCCACACATTATCATTTGTGAACTGTATAGTTTTAGCAGTAAAACTTTATGTCTGTGCAAATGTAATGGTCATTTCAATTGAAAATGTGTTATTTGTAATAGCAGTGCACTACCACACGATGCATATTCCACTCTACGTCACTCCACAACACTCTATTTCACTCTATGCCACTCTACGACCCTCCACTCTACGCCACTTTATGCCTCTTTACGGCACTCTATGCTACTCTACTCTATGCCACTCTACTCCACTCCACTCTATGCCACTCCACTCTATGTCACTCCACTCCACGCCGCTCCACTCTATGACACAGCACTCCACTCTTCGCTACCCCACAACACTCCACTCTACGACATGCCACTCCACTCTACTCCACTCCACTCTACACTACTCTACTCCTTTCTACGCCACCTTACTCTATTCCACTCTATGCTGCTCTACTGTAATCCACTCTATGCCAGTCCACTTTACTCCACTCTACACCACCCAACTCTAATCCACTCTACAGCACTCTAATCCAATCTACTCCACTCCATGACACTCTACGACCCTCCACTCTATGACCCTCAACTCTACAACACTCCACTCTATGACATTCCACTCTACAGCACTCCATTTCACTCTATGACACTCTACTCCTCCCTATGCCAGTCCACTCTATTACATTCTACTCCACTCCACTTTATGCCACTTCACTCTCCACCCCTCCACTGCATGCCCCTCCACACCACTCTACTACACTGTACACAGCTCCTTCTATGCCACTCCACTCCACTCTATTCTACTCTATACCACACTATTCCACTCTGCACCATTCCACTCTATGCCACCCCACTCAATGACATTCCACTCTACGACTCTCTAATCCACTCTACTCCACTCTGTGCCCCTTCAATATATGCCCCCCTACTCTACCCCCTCCACTCTACCACACTCTACACCACCCCACTTTACTGCACTCTACACCACTCTACTCTACTCCACGACACTCCACTCTACTCCACAATACTCCACTCTATGACCCTCCACAACCATCCACTCTATGCCACTAGCATTTAGGCATGCTGAACAGCAGCAGCACTGGTGTACAACATAGCCCAAAAACATTTGCACTGCTAATAGCTCTTGCATAGGTGAGAAATATTTCTTTGATAATGCTAGTTAGACAGAGAGCTCGCTATTAGCTTATTTTTTCCATAAGATTCCGTATGGACACTCGGGTGCCATTGTGTGAGTGTGACACTTCTACGCACTGGTGTAACGAAAATTGAGCCCACCCCCAACCCCCTACTAAGTACATGGAGCGGGCCCTCTCTCCAGTCAGGAGCTCTCAGGCACAGTGCCAGAGGGGGGCCCCACGAAGCTCGGGTGTCCCCGTGCACCGCGGGGGCCGTGGGGGCTTCTGTTACACCACTGCTCCTATGCAAACTCTCTGACAGGTATGGACGATGCAGTAAGTGGATGAGGTCGCCCGAGAAATGCATGTAAAATGGCTGAATGAGTGTTTGACCCGACTTGACCACTGAATGAATGGTGAATCTGTGAGTCCCTGGGGTAATCTGATGTATGATTATTCATAGCACCTGCCAATGCCTACAAGTGACGTGTACATTTGTTGTGTTTGTCAGTCGGCTTGAAAAGCTTGGTTTCCATTAGCCCTTGGGAAAAGAGCTGCATGTTTGTTCTGTTTTGTTTTACCGCTTCATTTGTGAGGTTTGTGTTTAAAACTTTCCACTTTAATCTCGTTGTAGCCCCGAAGTGGATCCGGTGCTGGCATCCTGTTTTTACTCGTTGTTCGCAGTTTCAGAGAAATGTGTTTCTGAGCTTTCGTTCCTAGTCAAGATTTTATGTTCCTGGCAGCCCAGAGCGCATCACAGCATCCTGGAGTAGGGCCTCTGTGAAACCACACACCTCTCACGTGGATAAAAACGAGGAAAACAGAGTTCTTTCTCCTTAAACCGCCCCCCAACACTTCCCCTGACAGATGCAGCACCCCTATAAACCAGAAGACGAGAATATGAGAGCTTTCTCTTCCAGGACCTGTATACTGCTGATTAAGGTGGTATGCGTCCCACGACACACCATAGGACGTGCATGGACACATTTTTGAATATCAATATCCATTCTGGGGGGTCAAATTTCTTGACTCTCTACAATGTTCTATTGCACTAAAAATACTCCAATAAAGTATGAGCCTAAGATTTGCGCATTAGTCTGCTTCAACCAACTGGGAGAAAAGGGGGGGGGGGGGGCATGGCCTAGAGCCCAGTATTGTCCAGGCATTAGCACTGTGTTTACTCCCGCAGGCAACATTTCAAAGCCCATATCTGTTCAGTCCTGGGTCGACTCACACACACACTATTCTAGCTAATTCCTGGAAAAACAGCTTATACATGGTCTGAAGGCAATGAGGCCCTATCCTGATTTTGTATGGGCTCACTCGATCTCCTGAGAAGAGGAGTCAATCAATCAATCAATCAATCAATCAATCAATCAATCAATCAATCAATCAATTAATCAGTATTTGTAGAGTGTGGCTGCTTCACTCGTGAGGGACTCGAGGCGCTGAGGGAATCATGCTGCCTGTTCTTCTATTGGTTGATCATCCAGGCCTTGAGGTCCTTCCTGAACTGTTGGAGTGATGGTGAGGCTCTGAGGTACAGGGGCACGTTGTTCCAGGCCTTAGCCACCAGGTAGGAGAAGAAGCGGCATCCACTGTTCGTCCAGCGGATTCGTCTGTGGCTGCTTGGGAGAGGGTTCCGGACTGTAGTTTCCTGGGAGGCTGGTGGAAATTAACTTGATTATTGAGGTACGCCGGTCCTTCATTGTGTACTGCCTTGTATGTGTGGGTGAGCAGCTTGAACTGGCATCTCTTCACAACTGGTAGCCAGATGAGTTTTTTTGACGTGAGGGGTGATGTGCGTCTGTCTGGAGAGGTTGAGGATGAGTCTGGCCGCCGTGTTCTGGATAGTCTGGCGTTTTCTCATGAGTGGGTGGTGATTTTTGTGAGTTGCTATAGTCGAGTCTGCTGATGACGAGAGCTTGTGTGGTGTTGGGTTGGAGCCATCTGAAGACCTTCTTGAGGATGCGTAGGGTGAGGAAGCAAGCGAAGGAGACTTTGCTGACCTGCTTCTTCATGGATAGCTGGCTGTTGAGAATGATGCCGAGGTTGCAGGCATGTTCGGTGGCTTTGGGAGGTTGGGGCCAGCTGGGGGGCTACCATTCGGTGTTCCAGAAGGTGTCCTTGCCTTTACCGAAGATGAGTACTTCTGTCTTGTCAGTGTTGAGTTTGAGACAGTTGTTGTTCATCCAGACGGCTACATCTTTCATCCATCTTTGGAACTTGTCTTTGATGGTCGTTTGTAAGGAAGAGGATGAGTGGGGTGTTGTCGTCGTAGGAATGATGTTCAGTCCCTGATTCTTTAAGATGTTGGTGAGAGGTGTCATGTATATGTTGAACAGGGCAGGGAAAGGAACACTTGCCGTTTGCGTTTCAGTAGAGTTGAGAAATGATGGGAAGCATGGTTGGAGATGGCTGCTGATTTGGAGTGTTGGATACTAATGCCCCTTTGTCTAAAGTTGTTTCCTTTGGGTTCTTAATTTGTATAAGTCTCTCTCTCTGGAATGAGCCAGACCGCTTCTCCCCACTTCTGTATTCTAGGCCTACTATGGATATGCAAATGATTGCCTGTTGAAGTGTAGATTATAGCTTTCATCTCCCTCAGTTTTCATCTCCCCCATAACCCACTGGGTATGATTGTTTTCCTGATCACGTAAAAATCACAACATTGATATCCAAGTCAATAGGAAGAGTGCTGCATTTTCAGCTCACCTGGGCCTAATAGAGAGAGGAGACAAACTGGACCTCAGGAAGCAGCAGAGGTGAGTGTGTCCGAGTCAAATGTTCGAGGAAGCTCCATGAAAGACCACTAGAAGGACCTATTTTGGATCCTGCCTTGTCCTGAGCCTCTCTGTCCATTTGTAGAAGCCACTGAAAACCACTAACCCATAGCCCTGTAAAAATGAGTGCTCATTCAGCAAGATGAAAGAAATCATATGCATTTTAGCAGTAACTGAAAGCACATGGAGACATTTGGAGGTGCTAAAGGGCTCCATAAAGGGCTACGAAGAATCAGCTTCGCCGTGGTTCCCAGCACACCTCTTTTATTCTCAAGAGTCCAATTCAGATTTCCAATCATTTCAAAGTATGTAAGGAACTGTCTCCACCATCTGACTGAGAGACTTTACGTATTATTCCCATGAGAATTTGAATAACACTTCATCCTAGGAGTCCCTAGTGAGCTCAAGGATCTGATTTACACTATGAGTATTGTATTATGTTGTTAAAAGTATAGCCCCATCACAGTTTAATTGAACTCTGCTGAATTTGAATATCGCTTTCATGAAGATTTATTGTGCATGCCCTCTTTTTGCAATTAATTTATTTGCCACATCTCCATTGCTTCCTAAAAGAAATTCATAGGAACACATGTCCAAGAAATAAGTGGATAGCTGCGCTATCCTGCCCTTTTGTTCAACTTCTGAGCTCAATATTTGGTTATCTTGAGCGGACTTGACATCCAGGCTCTACAACAGGCTCTGATGGACAGCTCACAGTGTATTAACACCTACCTACGAGGGGGGATACTGCCCCTCACCAGGCTAGTAAAAGCTAATGGTTATTGATAGCAGGAAGTGTAATGAGATGTGCAATCACATTTTCAGGACCTCTTGAAGAGAAGTCTACCAACTTTCTTCAGTCAAAACCAGAACTGTGCAGTATAGTGACGTTCTCCTCAAGTTACCATGACTGCAGTACAAGATGAAGGTTCCTTCTATGTTGCCTTGGGGATATGACCTCACCGGCATAGGTGTACATGCCCCATAAGTGACCAGTAGCTGTCCTGAGAGGCACAAGGAAAGCACACAAGGTTTTTAACCAGGCAAGAACCGATTCTGGGACAAATGACTGCCAGACTCAGTTTAGTGGCTTGGACAATTCTACTACAGAGATACCTAACAGCCTTTTGTACAGTTCCAAACTTCTACACTGTGTCTTTAGACCAAGCTACACTTTGAGGGCATCTGTTACCCCATTCCATCTTTGTACTCTGACTGATTTCGAAATCAGAGACCACACTCAGAAAGTGTGTACAAGCTTCGTTGGATAAACATTCCCCAGACCAGTTCATGGACTGCGTGAAGTCATGTAGTTTTTCTATGTGAAGTACTCGTAGTTCAAGTGAATACTACAAGTAGTTTGTGTAGTATGCACAAAAACATATCTCTGTGTAAAAAACAATGATTTTGCTTGCTTTCATTCTAGTGGCAACTTTGCCTTTTGACTGTTCTCGTTAAATTCTAACACTGTATACCCTTTGTGTTGTTCGACTGAACATATAACATGAGGTGTCTGTTCTATAGTATGTAATCACGTAAATCAATTCCTCAAGATGAAAGTCATGTGAAGTACACAACACCATAAATATCTATCAGCGGAAAAATTGTGCCTTTCACATGATGGCATTAATCATTAAAATTCAAAACCTGGTGAAAAAAAGTTGCAAGCATGAGGCAAGTGTAACAACTCTACTGTGCGACAAATATGTATGCCAGAATTTGCCAGCTAAACACTAGTCACACAAAAAAAATACTCAACTGCGTGGGTGCAGTTACTGGAAGAGCTGCACAATCTACAGGTAAATCAGCATGGAGTTCAACACAAGATGTTGCTTCTCTTTTGTTAAAGCCTGGAGAGAAATCCCTTGGAGAGATGCTGACCTTCATCTGATTGGGATTATGAGTTTTTAACCAAGCACCGCAGCAATACACAGAGATTACGCTAACTTTTGCTCCAATGACTTAGTAGTTCACAGTCACCTGGACTCTAGAAGAAGCTCTACAGTACACACATGGAAAGACATCTGCAAAAACCAAAGCAACCATTGTCGCTGTCCCCCACTAGACTAGGACCAGTCTGAAGCATTGGAAGACATCCTTCTGTAGCATGCTCGCTAGACAATAGCAGGAATGCCGCAAGAAAAACAGTTTGATCCTAAGAGGTAGGATCAGGGTTCAAATGTTTGGTTCTGTTCGGGACGATTGCTTGGGAAACTGAGCCTACATTTGGGCTATGACAGTTTGCAGCCATGTAGCCAAGACCACCCGAAGACATTTGCAGCATCCACCAGTCAAGGATGTTGAGTAGACCATCCAAGAACAGCTTTTTGTGATAATACTGCACTGACTCTTGCCTCTCTGAATACGTTGAGGCCTGTATTACCCATCTTCAGTCTTGGGTGGACACTAGGGTGCTTCCTTTTCTCTCTACATCTTACAGGGGTGTTCTCTTATCTAAGGCTGTTCACTCTGATTCGGGAAACCATTTGAACTAACTCTCTAACCATTCTAGTTCTTTAACCATCAAGGTTAAGGTGTACTTTGACCCTCACACTAAGCTCCAGTGGCAAAAGAACTGACTAAGTAGCAGGTAGAGCCACTGGAGGCTCCAGATTCGATGAGTTCTATGAAACACCTGACCACACTGCATCGTTTTTGAGACAATCACTCATGAAGTTTGCTATCTTTAGAGACTTAGGTCCTGATTCAGAGTTTGGTGGACGGGTTAGGCTGTCGCAAACTCGATAGACATCCAGTCCACCTTATTTCAAGTGTATTATAGCTTATGGCACTTAAGTGACATAAATTAATGAAATAAAATGTGCTTAATTTCAGCCGGTGGGTTCCGATGCTCGGCACCGGCACTTATTTGTCAAAGCCGATGCTTAAGGCGTTCTAACACAGGGTGGGCCTGTTTGTTTAATTTAGAGATCAGTATGACAACAGTTGTTTATTAATTCAATGTACATTAAACTGACTAATGCCTGTCTCCAAAGCCATTTTTACAGCTTCAGGGGCCTGGAATAGTCTGAATTGTCACACTTGTAGAAGTGTGATGGTAAGTAGTTGTGTCAGTACAGTCATTGGTGGAATGGCCAGGGCAATGGGTGGTGCAAGATGCAGTGGCCCCCTGACGAGGGCCCTGGCACTTATTTTTTCACAGATTAAGCTCTGTCTAGAGTGTGACAGTTGCCTCCGTGGAGGCATCCCAGTGCAATGGTAGCAACAGAATCAAGAGCAGAAAAAATGAGTTTTCAACATAAAAAAAAACAAAGACCTTCTGTGGGTATTGAGGGAAAAGGCAAGATTATTCCAGAGGTTAGCTCTAGCACAGAAAAGTAGTGACACTCACTTTCTACTTTGCATACCCTAGGAACTCGTAATAGGAGTAGGTTGATGGAACACAAACATCTGCAGCAACCCCTCTCTCAGGTACAGAGGGCCTGACTGATAGAAGGTGCTATAGGCAGTAATCAATGCTTTAAAATGTTTGGTGATAGGGAGCCAATGTAGGTACTTCAAGTATGGGAAAATGGCCTGACTAGCCGGAATCTTCAGGATCAGCCTGGCTACTGCATTCAGACAATCTGTAGTCAATGCAACACATAAACCAGCAACCCCAAGTATATGGCGTTGGTGTAGTCCAGTCAGGCTATTAAGGCGCGCATAATGGTCCTTCTGGTGCAATAAGGAACTATAGGAAAGATCTTCTTTATGAAATTGAGCAGGAAGAAGCAGCTCGATGACATTGAAGAGATTTGTAAACAGAAAGAGAGATTAGTGTCATTTAGGACACTCAAAATACTCACAATGGAGGTCTGCGCAGGGGGTTGGCCCAATTCACTGGGCCACCAGCTGTGGGTGTCGAGAGGATCCTTGCTCCAAAGAACAGAGCCGCTGTCTTGTCTGAATTAAATTTCGGGCCACTGGCTTTCATCCAGCTTGCCAAAGCGGCTAAACAGCTTTTGAACGAATCTGCAGTGTTGCCATCAAAATGTTAGAAAGAAAATAATAACTGCCTATTGTCGACATAAGACATCAGCCTAAGGCCCCAGAACTCCACCACCTTGGCTAAGGGAGTCATGTAGACGTTAAACACCGAATCTGAGGGATTGGGTGAAGGATGCATATGGCAGCAGATGAACTGCCTGGCCTGTGTCAGGAGAGGGCCAAAAGCATTCATCCCCTTCTCCAGTCCATCCAACAGAATGGAACAAGCGATGATATCAAATGCTCTAACATACCTAGCAGGCAGAAGCGGCCCATGCAGGTCAGGGTGGTGGGGCTGGGTTGGAGGAGGGGGGTTTGACAGACAACCACGAGAGAAAATAAAGTAAATAATTAGTTTTCTCTCATTGCCGTCCATCAAAATCCCCCCCACCCGGCCCCATCGCCCCACCACTCTTACCTACAAGGGCCTCTGCTTCTAGCCGGACCACCATTGCAGCATGATCCTCATCAAGGTCCAGTTTGACAAATTCAGACACTTCCAGCATGGCGGATTCAGTACTGAACCCCAGACTTGTAATGAGGAACATGGGACATCCGTCACGCAGACCCCATTATTTGATTAATTGATTTACTCAGGTGCCTTAATGTGGGGACACATCACTTCATCAAATTGAGGTTTAACACCGTCTCCCATCCAGTAAATTTGGGAGGTTTGAATCAGATAAAAATTTAAGGTGTCTGAAACTTGGGGTACAATTTGCTCCCACAATAACATGGAGATAAGGTGCGAGCAATATTAGGCCCAGAAGTGTCATTTAACCAAGAATCTGTAATAAATTAAATGTCACGTTTGAAAGAATTAGTTAAAAGGATTTTTTTTGCGTTGTCAGGAAATTAGCGTACACTAAGCAACGTGCATTTAGGATTAGAGCTAGCATATGCAGAGGGGGCCTTTAACTAGCTGAGGAAGATGTGGCTCTGGCAAAGCCTGGTGTCCCTGAGATACCGAGCCTTACCGAACTAGCAGTAGCAGATTCACTCATCATTGGAGTAGCAGGTGGAGGTAAAGGGGTATCATACTTGTGAAGACCAACTAATGATTCCTTGGAATAGATCAAACAAGCAGGCATTGGGCCCCTGATGGGATTGAACCCCCACACATGAACTAGTCTATGCCATACACCTAATAGGAGAGGGGCGCCATCTTACCCGTTGGCTGTATAGGGGTATTCAGGTGCACTCATGTATACTGTTAACCCCACTCCGAGGTAGGTGATCACTGGAGATGGTGAGGGATTTCACTGATAAAGAGTGGGCCTCGATTTTAGAATTTCCTAAGAAAGTTTCCCGCAATTCCAAATTTAAATATATGCAATACATGATATTGCATAGGGCATATCTTACACCGCATCGCCTCAATACCATATACCCCAATGCACAGCTTTCTTGTCCCAGGTATCAGGAAGAGGATGCAGATCTACTTCATATGCTCTGGGGGTGCCCGCGACTGCGAGTATTCTGGCACACAGTTGGTTATAATGTGCAAAAGGTCACTGGTACGGCTGGGTGGGTCCTGTCGGATAGTTGCCTATTGGGACTGCATAGACGCCCCAAGAAACAGAAGGTCCAATACAGATTTGCTGATTTAGCTATGCTCATAGCGAAATGTGCCATTACCATGAGGTGGAAGTCCACCTCTCCTCCTACACCACTTACTTGGTAGACAGAAATGGTCAGATGGGGTAATGCAGAGAGTGCAATCATTAGGCAAGAAGAATTCTGTGGTCTGCGTAGGATCCCTATCTCATTGGAATGGGGTCAAATGTTAGAAGCCTTCAAGGCCATGGAATCGTTAACTCCCCCGACATCTCAAGCTGGACTGTTGCCATCCACATCTCCCATACCCCCACTGGCTCACCCGACCGTAATTGTATAAAACTATATTGCCGCATCGTTCTTATTATCTAGGGGTATGTATATCCATATCAATATAAATGTATATATGAATGACTATGCCTGGTACTAATCTGTTTTAATTGAGGGACTGCAATCTTCTAAAACGTTATTGTGTACACTAATGGACCAGTGAACCGGGGGAGGTGGGGTGTTCCTAATTTTGATGTAGAATTGTAGTTAGTAGATGAACAGATAAACACACGAGTTTTTTCTTTTTCCCTTTTTTCTATCATATTTGATTGCCTACGTAATTGATACGAATATTTTACAATTTCCTTAGTCCCTCTTCTTAGTCCATAGACATTACAATATCTGAGATTTATGTATATGTGCATTTAAATGGCCACCAATTATTTGTTGGAAAGTTACTCTGATAGGACTGTTACCTTATTTTTTCACGTCTCATTGTTGGCATACACAGTGTCATATGTTTAACTATGATGAAAAACTCAATAAAATTGTGTTTAAAAAAAATAGATCAAACAAGCAGCCTTATAGTGCCTGGCACTTCCTGGAAATGAGCAAGCTCAGACAGGCGGGTCTTTGGTGCGTCTTTGGTGCATTGCTGGTGCTGGCAGTGGTGGTTGGCAGAGAACGGGGCAGGGAGGCGAGGGGGTGGGTTCAAAATATTTTTTTTTATAACCACTTTGCTCCTCATGCCGCGGCCGCCTCTGTCTCTTCTCCATCATTACTAAAGAGTCTGGACAGCACACAGCACTGTGATTGGTCTGAGCGCTGTGTTTCGGCACTCAGACTGGGACAGGGAGCCTGTGCATGTTCCCCACCCAGGCTGTAATGCAGCCTGGGTGGGGAACATGAAAAGTGTGCATGACTGTTTGGCCAGCCCGAGAAGGCCAAGCAGGCATGCGCACTTAGGGCCCCATTAGTATGGCGGGCAGACTTTGTCTGCCCGCCATACCCTCAGGAAACGGGACCACCCGCTGAGGGTGCGGCGGTCCCGCACTCCCGATTAGCATGCGCCCGCCTCACTGGCGGGCCCATGGCGCATCTGCAACATTGCGGCGGGCGGTGCAGAGAGCACCGCCCACCGCAATGCCACAAAGGCAGCCTGTGCCTTTCAATGCACAACGTGACAGGCACCGCGCGTTGCCTGCCACGTTGTACATTGAAATGCAGAGGGGTACCATAGGTACCCCCCATGTGCACCCCCAGAATCCCTGAGGGCCCGCTACGGGCCCCCAATGTCAAAAACAGCCTGGCTTTCCAGGTCCCCGCCTGCATAGTAATATGAATGGCGGTGTCTACCAGACACCGCCACCATATAAACTGCTTTTCCGCCCGGTAGGCAATCGGGTGGATTGCCTACCGGCGGAAAACCAGCAGACTGTCTTCACGTCCGCCGGGGTCCCCCCCCCACAATGGTAATGTGCCGGGGGGAAATTGGCAGCGGGCGGAGGTTTTTAGCGGGCGGATCACCACGCCATATGGGCGGTGGCAATCCGCCCGCTATACTAATGTGCCTCCTAGTGTGCACAGTCCACTCCTCCTCCCTGGGCCACCAGCTCCGCCCCGCCCTAACCCATCCCTGCAAAAACAAAAAACAAAATGATAAAAACCTTGTTATTATCATTTTACTTTTCCCTTTTCCACTGCTCTGAGAGCTGTGGGGTGATGCTCCTTCGCCTTAGTGGAGGAGCCGCCCCTGGGTGCGGACATACAGCCACTGTGTATTTGTAGGCTTCTGCGGGCTGGCACATTGGGCTTCCTCAGGAAAACTAGACCACCAACCTCAAAAGACCCAAAATGGCGGCCATACCGGTATGTTGAGATTAGGGAGCAGTAAAATGATAAAATGCTACTGCATACAACTGCTGTCAATAAAAAAATGCACTCACAAGCTTCGGATCAACCATATGAGTCTTAAAAAATTCAAATTAAATTCAATAACACTTCCTACAAACGGCATTAAAATAATAGAAATAATAGTAGGATACCAACAGAGTTTGGTAAAACCTCCTGCCCTCCCTCCATCAAAAAAGAATACATCAAGGACAATGCAATAGGCACGACAAACGAGAAGGATTACGTCAGTGCTTAATTTGGCTGACTGGCACAAATTTTTGGGGACCACCTCTTATTTTTCGTCATCAGACATTGACCGAAAGAAAGACAGAGAAAAGCAAACATAGGGGAAAGAAGGAAGCAGCAAAAGAAGGAAAACCATCACAAAGGGATAAACAGGAAATTGAAAAATAAAAATAAAGGATCAAGGAGAGTCAGTGACTTAAAGAGGCATGAGGTGGATTCAAGAATACGAAATGGGCAAGCCAAAATGTAATAGCTCTGACCGTGTACTTCTGAGTAGAGCACATACATATACCTGAAGACACAGGTGCTTACCAAAGAGCTACTAATACAATAAACAAATTGCCCTGTCGGGGTAGAACAGTTGAACACAAATTAAATTTGTTTTAAGAAAACAAAAATGAATGTTAGGAAAAAACACAACCCGAGATAGAGTTCTATCAAATGCATATAATATGCGCAAGTACATGAAAGTATCTATGAACGCTGTATACTGCAGGTTGCTCCAGTAGTGCAAAAGTGAAAAAAGTTCTCGGAAATGTAAATGCCAGCATTTGTAAAGCGCACAGCTACCTCCGGAGAGGTGTCCTGGCACTGGGGGCCGTTGGGAAGATTAAGCAAGCTGTTGCCCAGAGACATATGGTGCTGGGCTAACTTGCCACCAGAGCCAGGGATCGAACCATGAGGTCCAGAGTCAGGCACCCTGGCCGCTGCGCCGCACCTCTTTCACTTTTGGTACTCGTGTAACGCGACATGTTAGAACTTAATCACTGAAAACACAAACTACAAGATACATTTTGCCTGTCGACGATGATAAAGGTCGGAATTCCCATAAATCCAGGGCAACCGGAAAGCTGTCTTAAATGCCCAAATAGGATTGAATATGTCTTAGTATAGGCAAAGATTGAAAGCATCAACGTTTTGACCCTAGATAGCCTGGTTACTTAGAACCATCTGGGTGGGTCTTCATCAGGACGTGGGGGTGGGGTAACATGTGTAGTGATATATTGGAATAATTAAAGAGGTCAAAACTGGTGTTTTTGTCTGAAATTATTGTGCCCATAGTCCTGCAAAACTCACCTAGAGTTGCATGAAAACTCCATTAGGTTATTCCTATTGAGGTAGGTAGACAGCAACATGGCTCATCTGCAGGCTTGAAATATCAGCATGGGTCTTCTGAATAGGGAAAGCATAGAAAGTAATTTTAATTTAAAGTATAAGGTGTGATCAATACGCAGGAGTGAGTGAATAAAAGGATTCCACTCATCTCTACAAAAATCTCTGTGCTGAATGACTAATAATTTGAATGCCCTTCCAGTCCCACAATTCTCCCAATGAAACTAAAATGGGGAATACGCAAAATCAAACATCATCTCTTCAGATAACAGGTGTGTGATTTTTTTAATACTGGTAGGAGCCCTAAACTTGGATGGACAGCGACACATTGGTCCATTGAAATTGTGTTTACGGGTCGATTGCCTACTCTCTGATTGTACCTATAAAGAAACCCGACCAACATTGCTGTTTGAGAATTTCAAGCATCTTGTTGTTTTTGAGGAGCAGAAGAGTCTCTTGAAATGTATGAATAGGACCATGGAAGGAAGGGTGGATCTCCAGCATGGCGACATCCTCGACACAATATTAGAATACAGACCTCAGGTGTGGGAAGATAAACCAGTGGTCTGATGAGGAAATTGCATTGGAAGGATAAAAAACCACAAAGCCTTTCAAAGAAACAACAACATATAGATACAGTTGCTGGTGCGAATTGTGACAAATTAAAATTGTGGTGGAGGGACATTTCCTTTTTTGACTGTGAGGAGGGGTTTGGACGAAGAGAACTGCTTGGGGAAACGCTGACACATGCCCCCAAAGCAGCCATGCCACTTGGGAAACTGATTATATGTACCTGAAAATGCATGACCACCGGAGAACTCTTACTGCAGAAGAGTAACGTATAAAGGGTTAATTGACAGACAATTGTTGCAGGTGCAATGAGACTGGCATCTCAGATTTGGTACAATAGTTTAATCAGTGGGCACTGACAGTAGGTCAGCTATTCATACCCATGCAAGAAGTGTTTCGATACAGCTGGCTAGCTTGCTGATTCACGCGAGGCTGCACGGCAGGGTGGGAAAACAGGTCCTATTCAACAGAGAACGTGTGTGGTCAGTCTTTCCACATTCAAGTATTTATTATGCGGTTTCTCTTCTAAGGATCCTTCTGTAGGGAATGTTGTAAAATGGCATTGTGTGACCACAGAGTGAACTCTGCATAGACAGTGCATTACCCTGTACTGAGGTGGTTCTGGAAGGGCGGTTGTTCTAAGCTGGCACTTCCGATGAGCTAGATATCGCTTAGCTGAGATGCAGTATTTAATTGGACATCTGGTGCACTCTAGTTGTTTGCAAGATAAGTGATTCCTCAGCGTTTAGGAACATTGCGATCAATGTCAATGCGCAAAAAACCATTGACCTGCTGGTGTTTCTGAGTCATAATAGTAGGAGCTCGCAGTCCTGGGCGTTAAATGCTGTTGGGAAGTTAAACTGGTTCGACTTTGCTGCAGTTCTTAGGTATCCCATTCTCTAAGGTTGTCTATAAGGTAGAAAGATCCTGTTAGGCTCTGCTTCTAATTTTGTCAGTATTCTCATATACCCAATATGTTGCCTGCTGAGTCCTCTGAAAGGTGCTGTGCATGATTTTGATAAGTGGCCTGCTCACCATCAGAATACTAGACACTGCTGGAGAAAGGGTCCACCACAAGTGGGTGAATACTACTACAATGCATGTCATGAATAATGTTTAGTCACGGTTGATGGTATAGTCATGGGGTACAGTGCTTTCTATCAACACCCTAATTTGAGGAGTATGCCTACTTACCCTTCCTGGTGAATCTGTGTAGTCAGGAATGACTGGAACTCCTTAATTACTCTATACTATGAGATGTGTATATGTAGCAGGAGTAAGGTGTACAATGGGGGAACCCTATCTGGAGACCCAATAAGGTACGTTGCAATAATTACACAGCCTCAGTGCATGCATCACTGTCTCCCCTATTTCCCTCAGTGTGCCTTCACTGCTTACCCTTACTCCCACCTATCCAGCAAATTCTGGTCATTGTGGCTAGATGGTTGTAGTTCTGGCTCCCAAAATTATCAGTGGAATCAATGGAAATCCTTTGTACTTACTTCACTGGTTCACACCATTTGCGACAGGTCAGCCTTGTGGCCTGGAAGGAAGAGCTAACCATACAAATGCTGTGGCCAAGAGCACTCCGCTACAACACCTGAACAAAAAAGAGGTGCAGAATGGCCATTTTTTCCCCCTGCTGCCCTCAGCAGAAGACTGAGGCCTAGTAACAAGTACCTGATTGTCTGAAATACTGCCATGCATGAACTCTATGAACATGTTGAAATTATGAGATTTTTGCCATCATTATTGGACATGGACTTTGGGACTATTATGAGATACTCAATTCCAATAGATTGGACAAAAGTTTAAGTAAGATGCACTGAAAGGAACTGACACCTCTCCAAACCCCACCAATAATATATGTGCTGCACCCCTCTTGACTGGCTGGACATGCCCCACAGCTGCAACTCTCTTAAGACATTGTGGGCCAGATGTACGAACATTCACATTTGCGAGTCGCAAATTGCATCGAATTGCAACGCACAATTGGCGACTTGCAAA
This sequence comes from Triturus cristatus, assembly GCF_964204655.1. NCBI lineage: Eukaryota > Metazoa > Chordata > Amphibia > Caudata > Salamandridae > Triturus > Triturus cristatus. The sequence goes on from NC_140590.1 coordinate 651,209,463, forward strand.
AGTGATCGTACAACAGTGTCTCAGACACAGTTTGCGATTCCCAATGGGGTCGCAAATTGCATGCCTCATTAATATTCATGAGGCAGTCGCAATTAGCTACCCAATTAGTAATGGCTAGCACTCACAGGGATGGTGGCCTGCTGGGGTCAGCAGACCACCATGTCTGCGACTGCTTTTTAAATATTTTTTTTTTAATTGCAGCACGTTTTTCTTAAAGGAAAATGGGATGCATTTAAAAAAGAAAAATTAAACTTTCCCGTTTCATTTTTGAGGCCAGGCAGTGGTCCCTAGGACCACTGCCTGCTCTTAAAAAATATTTTCGCACCCATTCACAAAGGGGAAGGGGTCCCCTGGGGACCCCTTCCCACTTACGAGTGGATTTCCACCCTTTTGAAAAGGGTGGTAAACTGCGAGTGTTTTGCGACCGCAAATGCGGTTGCAAAACAATCATACATTGCAGTCAGTCTTGCTGTTAGGAAGGGACACCCTTGGCACGCCCCTTGCTAATAGCGAGTCGCAAACCATATTTTGCGAGTCACTAATAGGTAAGCGACTAACAAAATATGGTTTGTACACGGGGCTGACCAATTTTGCGGTCACAAATGGGCTGAATTCCCGTTTGCGACCGCAGAAAACGGTTGGACATCTGCCCCAATGTGCCGCAGTGAGCCTGGAAAATGCATTCACCTTTAAGTCCGGTAGAAGCTCTGCATCCATCCAGAATGCATTGCAAATTATCCTTCCATCAAGAGTTTGGACCAAATTGAAAGGGCTGTGGAGAGTCTTCTGGTGCAAATGACTGTAAGGGAGAAGGAAAAAATGACCCTGCTTGCTGAAAATATGCATTATGACTAGTGCTCCCGGTTTTATGGTATTTATTTTTTTGCCATTTCCGTCTGTATTTATCCATATTTATTTTTTGGGCATTTTTTCTGTATTTATCCACATTTATTTTTGCCACAAGCAAAAGACGACGCTACAGCTAGTATTTTTCCACATTTATTTAAATTGACAATTTTATTAGTTTTCTAGTACAATATAGTCTATATTGTACTAGAAAACAAATAAAAAATTTAGGACAAAAAAATGATAGATCTTGGATGGCTAATTAGTGGGCTGTGCTGCTTTGTCGTTCTCGCTCTCCTTCCTGCTTGACTATGTATCCCTTACTCCTAAAGGCGACGCAACAGCTCCAAAAGATTGTGCTTCAAATCAGATGGAGTTTCTTGCTGTGCGAGATAACAAAGCTGACAAGCCGCACCCGAGTACTTCACAGGTCTTTAAAAAGACCATTCACATGTTAACGAGGCTTTGTTGTTTATTTCACCCCTTTTTACCAGACTGCGGGCAGTGTCTACCCCCTGTGAGACATGGGTGGGAGCTACGTGCCCATATTTTTTTTTTATTTAAACAGAAACAGTTGCGGTGCTGTTTTCCAAAGAAAAGAAACACAGCCCTCAGAAGCCTGGTCTGAAAGGAAACGGGATGGGTGCCGTGAACCTGGAGGACAGCAATCTAAACAACGACCCTCGTCAGGAAGCCTGAAACCTGTAGAAAATGTAAATGTGGCAAATGGCTAATGACGAAATGGAAAGGCGGCGTGGGAGCCATTTAGGCGTTAATTGACAGAGTGACATGAATTTTCTTCTAGCGCAGCTAGGAGCGCAAGTGTGAGAAGCATACTACCTCCATGCAAGTGTGGGAAGCTTCTACTACAGCAGGCATCCAAAGTCCATTAGCCACACTTTGCTTCCGTCTGTCTGTGTCCCTTTGTTTTTACCCGGTGCCCTGCTCTCCAAAGTCCTCGCCAGCACGAGACACCGTGACCCGCGAGTCACTGAACACAGGGCACCCCCACTCCGCGCTGCCAGCACGGAAGCTGTCCTGTTTATCATTCATTCAACTCTCCCAGTCTCGCTCCGTGCCGGGTGCCTTCCTTCATCCAGCACAGTCTGCCACGGGTACAAGCGCCTTATCTTCCATTCCAAGTGCCCCGTCGGTAGCAAAATACCCGACGGCAGCGTGGCCAAATTTGCTAGTATTTTGCCGTTTATAAATATAAATACAGACAAAGGAAATATAGATTTCCGTCTGTATTTATATGTATAAATCCGTAAAAACGGAAAACCGGGAGCCCTAATTATGACTGTAAAAAACAAACAAGTCCAAGCTGCTCATGTGCTATTGTGAAGATCATTTCTTGAAGAGTGGAGTTGTGCCAGTCTAATGATACCTGCCACTGTCCAGCCCAACTCAAGACAACCATTGACAAGAGCAGAAACTCTCACCTGTGCTTTCCACCAGAAGTAAGAGGGAAAAGCTGAACACACTGATGCAAGGACCACTTTTGGCAGCAAGGTATGACCAAGATGTCCTTCCTTCTCCTTGAAATCGGCACACTTCTTCTGAGTTGACCCCAACATAGACTTAATCGCAACCCTCAGCAGGGTTTCTTGAAAACGATTTGTAGACTAGGATGGGTGCATTAGACTTCTAAAACTTGCACACACATTTTTTGTTTACTCAAGTGTGTAACACAATTGAATAACGGTATGCCCGCTAAGACGTAGCATGACTATGGGAGCACAAGGCTATACTAACAATTCCACTGCATGCTGCTTTTGACTGCCACTTACAAGGAACTCTGATGACGTGAATCTTAAGCCCATGCTACAACCTGGACAAATCTTACTATGTCTACCTGAATCACACATGATTGCAGAGAGAGCAATGGCTGCATACAACGGATGCACATGATGCAGCGGAAGACTTACCAAAATTTCATTACACTGTAATTGGTCTTATTTGCATCATCACCAACTGAAGAGGGGTGAAACCCTGAAACCGGTCCTAGGATGCTTGTTTCCAGTCCAGGGAGGACCTGGCTTGGCAGTTTGGGCTGGACTGTTCCCATGAGGCACAGGGTCAAGACTGATTTGCATATAGCCAGGTCTAAACTGAGGTGGCATGGTGAGCAAAAGAATGATGGATTTAACCCTGATCACTTGAATGGGGGTGAATGTTTTGATTTGTTCTGCATTCCGTCCATCAATTGTGTGTCTTTTGCTTTCTCGCCCTAAGTGCGCCAGGTATGCTCAGACGTGAGTCCTGGGCTCACTGTGCCATTGGAATCAAGCTATCCTGGCTGAAGAGGGGTGAAACCCCGAAACTGGTCCTAGGATGCTTGTTTCCGGTCCAGGGAGGACCTGGCTTGGCAGTTCGGGCTGGACTGTTCCCATGAGGCACAGGGTCAAGACTGATTTGCATATAGCCAGGTCTAAACTGGGGTGGCATGGTGAGCAAAAGAATGATGGATTTAACCCAGATCTCTTGAATGGGGGTGAATGTTTTGATTTGTTCTGCATTCCGTCCATCAATTGTGTGTCTTTTGCTTTCTCGCCCTAAGTGCGCCAGGTATGCTCAGACGTGATTCCTGGGCTCACTGTGCCACTGGAATCAAGCTATCCTGGTTGAAGAGGGGTGAAACCCTGAAACCGGTCCTAGGATGCTTGTTTCCGGTCCAGGGAGGACCTGGCTTGGCAGTTTGGGCTGGACTGTTCTCATGAGGCACAGGGTCAAGACTGATTTGCATATAGCCATGTCTAAACCGGGGTGGCATGGTGAGCAAAAGAATGATGGATTTAACCCAGATCTCTTGAATGAGGGTGAATGTTTTGATTTGTTCTGCATTCCGTCCATCAATTGTGTGTCTTTTGCTAGCTATCACACTGAGACGTTTCCTAAAGAAAAGGTAAGTAATTCAGTTTTTGTAAATTTGCAGTTTTTCAAGGTTCATACAAAGCAACTCCACACTTAAAAGAATTTTAAAACGAAAAGCAGTCAATGCAATCCTATACAAGGAAATTAAGTTATTGGTTTACAGCTAAGTACGTGGTTCTGGGAGTTAGGTTTCTGAGGTTAGAACCAGGTTCCCCCAAGGTCAAGAATGCACTCTAAAGGCACTCTCAGCGGCAATAGGGTGACCGGGTGCAGAGTGCTGAGGCCCAATGTTAATCAATGCAGTAAATGGGGCCTCCGGTTGGTGGCCGCTCACGAGCAGGCCACAAGGTTGTGGGAGCAAAGCTCCTGGACTTAAGCTCAGGGCAAACGGGGTCACAGTTTAGCACCCAAGGTGCACCCACAGCGGCACAGGGGCGGCAGGGTGCTGTTTTGGCATCAGGTGCCTTGTTGTTTTCAATGGGAGTCAGCGGTTTGGGATTTTGGCTGTGGGCTTGGTCCAGGAAGACTTCTGGGAGGAACCAACATCTGGGCAGGTAAGTTGGAGGGCTCGGGGACCCAGGTGCATCTCGGGTTCTCTTCTCCAGGGGGCAGGGCGGCTGGATAAAGGGGTGTCTTTTGAGGTCGGATTTCACCTTACTGGGCCACTCACAGGTGGGGGGACTCCGTGCAGAGGCTGCAGGTGACGTCGTGGAGTCCTAGAGGGGTCAACCCATGGTGGACTCAGACTCTGGTGCACTGGGGGACCTCACTGTGACCGGTGGGCCACCTGGATTTGTGGCGTAGGGTGCAGTGGTGGTTCCAGGCGTCAAGTTTCTTTGTCCTCAGCATGCTCAGAGTTTGTCTTGGGAGTTTCTTTTGAAAAGAGATGCTGTTCTCAGGAGATCCAGTCTTTGTTTAAGGCAGTCAGTCCTACCAGGGTTCTAGAGGTCGCTGACTGCAGGACAAGGCGACTTTTGGCGCAGGATCTCTGGAAACTGCAGATGGGCCGGTAGGGCTGGGGCCAAGTCAGTTCTTCTCTGCAGTCTCCTCTGCTGGGTGTCTTCTTTCATCCTTATTCTTCATAGGTTGCGGGAATCTGCCTTATTGGTTCAGGATGCCCCCTAAATACTGTATTTAGGGGGCGTTTTAGGGGTCTCGAGGTCAGTAGCCAAAGGGCTACTGACCTTAGGGTGACTACACCCTTGGTGTGTTCACCACACATAGGGGAGTGGGCCCAATCCCTTATCCTGATTGGAGAATGACTGCTATCTGCAAGATGGTGGGCACTGAAGAGTCGGCTTCACCTTCCTTCTCCCACCTGAGGGGTGGGGTTGGCAGAGGTGGGCACACCTTCTGGGCTGCTCTCATTCTTCCCGCCTGTCTTCCCACCGAAAAAGGGGTGAGACAGGAAGGGGGCCTGCTCCTGGTAGCAGGAGAGGCTGGAGGTCGTGTTGTGTTACGAAGGCAGCAAGGCCTTTGAAGCTCCCCTGCCACAGATGACTCTTCCTGACCTGGGGGTGGTGTGAACATCTCTGTCCAGGTAAGGCTTTGTTTCTGGGCTCAGGGAGCGAAGGCTCCCACCCCAGGGGTCCACAAACAGGTCTCGCGGTGGCAGTCTGGTGTTTACCAGTCAGTGAATCCACAAGAGGTAGGTCGCTTTTCAGGGGGCAACTCTAAGATGCCCTCTGAGTGCATTGTATAATAAATCCTACAGTGGCATCAGTGTGGGATTATTATGCTGAGGAGTTTGAAATCAAACTTCCCAGAATTCAGTAAAGCCACTATGGTGCTGTGGAGATCGTAATGACAATCTCCCAGACCAGCTTGGAACAGATGTCTAGTTTTAACAACCAGAACAGATATTGCCAGAATTCTGCTTTTACACAGGGAAATGGTATTTCTGGTTTGACCCTGTAGAGTCTTAGCTGGTTGCAGCTCAAACATTTCTCAATTAGCTCTGGAAAGTTGAATACATTTCCCACACTGGGGTCTAAGGTTCATCGGCATGTATAAAAACATATAATTGATTGACTAGATTAGGAAGGTCAATGGAAGGACATAAACGTATGTAGTGGGGATAGAATAGACCCATGCAATAAAATTATGTTATTTTAATGGGATGACAGAAAATCATGAAACCAGTCCAAGGCTGGGTTCTGGACACACAGACCCGTAGATTGTGTTAACTAAATCTAGTGGTCTACGCTGACAAATGCCGCTGAGGGATCCAAATATATCTAGGCTGCAGGTACCCCAGCATCACACATCAAGTGGTTTTCGTCCAAGGTATCTACCACCACTATTTCAGTACCACATCCCATTTGAAAAGCGTTTAGCAAAGGAAGAAGAAGGGCATTTGTATCCACATGCTTCTGGACAGTGGCGGCTTGTTTCCTGTTTCCAGCCCAATGAGAGAGACGACGGAGAAGAGACGCGGCGATAAGGTAGGTTGATTATGTTTTTTATTACACTCCCCTACCTCACCATCCCCCCATCAGTGCCAGCCGCCACTGCTTCTGGAGCTGATTATAAACTTTTTCTCACTTGGAACGAGATTGGACACTTCCTAATCACCAGAAAGGTAATTTTAAGCACATTCAGGAATGTGTCAAACAGGAAATCCTACTGTACTACTCTGGCCAGAGAACCACACAATTTGTTTTACTAAAGTCTGTTCAGAACAGAAGGAGTGAAAACTGAGAAGGGGACGTTTATATTGCTAAATGGAAAAATGTATCAGCTGACTGCTTCAAGCTACTCATGTTATAGCAACTCTATAAGGAAAGAACCCCCTATCTTAAATAAATATCTACGTGCCGTATGCAAAGCAATTGAAGAGACTGACCCTTTGACTGACTAGATTTGTAATATAGGGGAAAAAAACAACCAGAGGTTTATCCCTGAATTAAATAGTACAGCGAGAGACCTCAGAATCCTGCACAACAATGGCACACACATTGCACTCAGGAATCAACGATAAACTGGCAAGTCTTTAATTCGAACTATAAAGCAGCTTAAAAAAAATAAATATACCTATCAAACTAATCATATTTTTTCAGTTCCTTATCAATCAGCAGCAATTTTCTCTATCTTAATATCTTAGGCTACAAAATAGACTTCCTCTAACTACAGAGCGTTATCAACAGAGGGTTGAACTCAGTTTGCAGATTATTTTACTGAAATAAATGCTTCACTTACTGTTAGAAAATTGGGTCTCTAGTTGACAGTGGCTTGTACCCTGTCTAAGTAGGTATGCTTTCTTCTAGTCTGGGTAAGGGGATTACACAGCTAAGATAACCCCTGCTCACTTGGTAGTTTGGCACGAGTAGGCAGGTTTATCTCAGAGGCAATATGTAAAGCATTTGGAAAAAACACACACAGTAACACAGTGAAAACACTACAAATGGACACTTCACCAGTTTAGGAAAATAACCAATCTTTATCGGATTAACACAAGACCAAAGTGATAAGAATCCAACATAACGAAGTAAAGATATCACTTTTAAAAGGTTAAAAATAGTTCAGTTCATAGGAAACTATTGATGCATCACTTATTGCAAAGTACCTGGGAAGCATCAAAATCAAAAGACAAAAACAGGTGCAGGGGAATTAAGGTGCCGAACACACAGTGATGCGTCAATTCCTTACTCTCAGGGGAGGTGATGCGTTGATTTCTTACTGCCAGAGGAGGTGATGCGTCGATTCCTTGCTGTCAGGGGAGGTGGTACATCAATTCCTTTTTGCGAGGCAAGGTGATGCATTGGATTTCGGACAAACGGCCTTGGTTCCTTCATGCTGGGCAACGTTGAAGCAGTCTTGGCGCACAGGTGCATAGCATGGAAAATCCGGGTGTGCTGGGGTCGATGCGGTGGTAGCAAAACAGGCGCTGTGTTGATTCTCCCAGCAGCTAGCAGGTGATGAATTGATTCTTCTGCCACACCACGGTGATGTATTGGTTTTTCAACCGAACGGCAAGCTTGCAGAGGGTAAAACAGGTGCTGAAGACCGGTGTCTGGATTGCGGCAGAAACCACCTCCAATGGCCCAGAAATGGAATTGGCACCTCTTGGCAGGTCAGAAATCCCAGCAGAGGAGTTCAGGGGCTGCAGATGAAGTCTTTAATGGCCCTGAGACTTCTTAACAGGAGGCAAGCACACACAAGCCCTTGGGAGAACCTTAGCAAGCAGGATAATGAAAACAAAGTCCAGTCCTTTTACTCTCCAAGACAGAAACAGCAAGCAATAGGCCAGCCCAACACAGCAACAAGCAGAGTGGAGTTTCCCTCCTACAGCTTCTCCAGCTTTTTTTTTAGCAGAATCTCCACTTAGTCTAGTGTTCTAAATTTATGGTGTTGCAGCTGCAGTACTTATACCAGTTTCTGACTTTGAAGTAGGCCAACTTCAAAGTTAAGTCTTTGTAGTGCACAAGACCCTGCTTTTCCCTAACCTGGCTTCAGACACTCTACAGGGAGGCGGAGACAGCTTTGTGTGAGGACATGCACAGCCCTATTCATGTATCAGTGACAACTCCTACCACCACTGTGGCGCCAGAAGGACCATCAGCCTAGTGATGGGCCATCAGGATATGCACTGCACACCTCAGTTCCCTTTGTGTGATTGTCTAGAGTGAATGCATAAACAGTCCAACTGTCAGCCTAAACCAGACGTTGATTCCACAGGCAAGCAGAGACACCAAATGGTAAAGCAAGAAAATACCCACTTTCAAACAGTGGCATTTTCAAACACACGATTTAAAAACCAACGTCACTAAAATATGTATTCTAACATTCTGAGTTCAGGGAGCCCAAACTCCAACTCTCTATCTCTTCCCAATAAAAAAGGCACACTTGTAAGATGTTACAAGGCAACGCCATTGATAACCTATGGGAGAGATTAGCCCTTGCAATCGTGAAAAACAAAATTGGCAGTATTTCACTGTAAGGATATGTAAAACACACCGACACATGTCTTACCTTTCACATACACTTCACCCTGCCCATGGGGCTACCTTCTGCCTAACTTAGGGATGCCTTACATGTAGGAAAAGGAAAGGTTCAGGCCTGGCAAGTGGGTGCACTAGCCAGGTCGACATGGCAGTTTAAAACTGCACTCAGACACTGCAGTGCTTGGTCTGAGACATGTTTGAAGGGCTACTAACGTGGGTGGTACAATCAGTGCTGCAGGCCCACTAGAAACATTTGTATTACAGGCTCTGGGTGCACACAGTGCACTTTACTAGGGACATACCAGTAGATCAAATATGCCAATCACGGATCACCAGTCATAATCACCGTTTACACAAGGAGCACTTGCACTTCAGCACTGATCAGCAGTGGTAAAGTGGTCAGAGTTTACAAACAAGCAAAAACAAAATGCAGCACACAGTAAAAAACATAACGTCAGAAGCAAAAAGACAGGGGAAACACACACCAAAGATGCTAGGTCTAACACTTACTCGCATGTTGAAGGTTTGGAGGACAACCAATTAGATTTCAGAACCAGCTGTACCAAATATAGCATTTTCTGTCTGATGTCTCAGAGCTTGTTTTACTTACAGAGGAAACTTTGCTTTCAAAGTTAAATCATGCCGAGCAGCAGGGTCCCAGACAACATTACTGGTTAAACTTCATAAAGAACTTGTGTTAAGATATAGGACCCTGGTATATTTGTTGATCAGTGTGTCCCTACGCACCTGGAAAGTCCTTAGTTATTTAAATCTGCAATTATCACATCTGTTACAAAGAAAGCCACATTAGACCTAGCAGTCTTGCTAATTACTTGCTTATACATCAACTAACATGAAAAAGCTTCAATATTTAGAATCTATGGCAACCTGAAACATTCTGTCAATCAAAAGGGTTTACTACTAACCCTCTCCTCAAGTCTTCTATGTAGTAGGACATCTTACTACAAAGATTGAGCAACCTCAAGATCCAATGCATTGGACTAGATAATTTTTTACACCTCCTCATAATCTCATATTTCCTCCTTTCCACTGTCATTAATGTTCATCTCCATAGAAGGCATATCTTAAGACGTTCCTATTGCATACCCCCTCTTCAACATCTATCTGCGCCCTCTCAATGACAACTTCAGATCTTCCAACCTCTCCTGGAGCAAAGGTGCAAAATATATACAGATACTCCTCACATTGGAACAACCTTCAGACATAGAATAGTAAGCCCTATGCTGCTGGTTCATACAACTAACAGGTGAGATTAAACTACCTAAAGCTCAGCATCACGCCAAAACACAATGAGTAAACTAGGACCTCTGTCCCAGCAAAGGGAGAAACCTGAAGACGATTATGGACATTACCTGCCTCTTCTACTCCATGTGAACAAGGTTCTGAAGCCTCCTTTTCACCATCAGGACTTTTCATGACATCATCCTTTGCCTACAGTGTCAGTTTAGGGCCCAAAAAACTATTGCCTTAGTATTTTCATGCTTAGATGACACCTATAGTCACTGCCTGTGGACCCTGTGTTTGTACTTTGCACACTACAGTATATCCCGAATGCAGTTGTTAGGCAGCTACTGCACTGGCTCCCAGTAGCTAGATGCATTTTTTTCAAGGTTATTGAGCATTTGATGGTACTGAGCTAATAGGTACTGAGCCAATCTTTCTTCAACACAAACTCCAGACATATTAACCAAAAAAGAACCCCACATCCATACTTGCACTGTTCGTGGATATAAGCAAGTTCAGGAAGTCCTGCGTTGGTAGGACCTCCTTTGCGGTACTGATGACCAAGATCTGGAAGTCTCTCTGAGCAAGAACCCAAAACTTTCCAATCCACCTGGGGTTTCAAAGAGCAGGGAAGGCTGATTGTTCACAATGACTGCCCCTCAAACTCATCCTGGCTCACCGGACAACATAACATCCGGCAACAAGCCTACGACTAGGTTTAAGAAGACGCAGCTTCTCATACTACATGTTGACATGTTTGTTTCTACCTACTTCACACTCCTCCCCTTAACTGGCCATGCCTTAGTGCAGTGCCAAGCCCTCAATGACCTGATGTGAGCTCCCTCCATATCTCAGGTATCTCACCCAAAGAGTCCCAAATGGATCACACTACAAAGGTAAACTCAACCAGCCACAACCAGCCACAGCATGTAGGGCGTTGTTTTGAGCGAACTATCTACCTCACACTTTTCTGCATAATTGTCATGCCTAAGCACAACACAAAATCTGCAGCAGCATAACTGGATTATGTTTCTGACCCTCAGGCACAACACTGAACACTTCTCTGATAGGTCATAACAGCAACACACATTCACCCAACAATTCACATGATACAGATTTGCCACAGTCCTGCAGGTAACAGAAAGCTCTTCGAGACAACATCAGTGATACAATACAGTGCAAGTTTTGTGCATTCATAATTTCCATGACCTCAGATCTTCTTGGGCAGTACATGTAACATTTGTATTCAAGCTAGAGGTAACACTACATATTGAATTTGGTGTTCACTAATGCACGTCACTTGTGCAAAATGTGCTGCATTATGTGATGGCTTCATTAGGAAAATGATGGTTTGTTTAATGAAATCAATTGATAAATTCTATAACTGTAAATTAACAATAGTTCCAGACGTTGGTGGAATGCTCTTTATTTCATGACTGACAAGTTTCTCAAGATGATGATTTAGGGAAAGTCAGAGTATGGGCACAAGAATCAGTGAATGCTACTACGTCTGCATGCAAAATAGGGTCCCCCATACGGCTGTATGCATCCCTATATTACCCAACTCTATTGAAGCATCAGGTTTTCAAACAGCAGTTACGCTGTTGAACACTTATGCGCCACATACATTATGGCTATTACTAAAGTTGAGCAGCCATTTTGGAACACCTTATAAATGACTGGAAAAATCAATCCTAACCACGTACCCTCATCAATTACACGGACTGCTGACTGTCTATAAAAGGAACAATCCCCATAGCAACATACTTCAACCCAATTTTTACCAATAACTCATCCTACAGTTAATTAATAAAAAAACATACTTTCACCAGAAAATAGTTCCACACATCTCGGCTGAACCTATCTGTTTGAGAGCAGGTGCAAAGAAAGATGGCTAAACATCCTCTGATTATATATGTTTATCACATTTTTTAACTTATGTTGAGTTTCAACATGTTAGCCTCCTGCCTTGCCATAAAATCAGTGATAAAGGTGAATAAAATTCAATCACCTCAAGATAAACAAAATCATGAGAGTAATATATAAAAATAAATTAGTTCATGGCCCTAAGAAGATTGGGAAAGGTTTATTTATGCCACGGACTTTAAGTGGTTAAAAGAGCAGTCACGATAAATAACAGGAAGAGTTGTTTTGGGACCAATCACACTCCAGTCTCTGCCCATGGAAAGTGAAAACGTGTCAAACTGTTTTTCATCTTGTCCCCACATCATTAGGAGAGCATACACAACATTGGTGCTTGGTCACTTTTTCTGTAACAATGGTACCTGTTTCCACACTAGGTGCATGTCAAGCAAAGGTCCCTAATCTCCCGACGGACCATTAGCCTTTGATTTCGACCATTTGAGTCACGTGCGCTTCTTTCGGCGTCTGAGCAGCCACACAACGCAGAGTGTGCATTCACACTCACAGTAGGCCACACTCTGACAGGAGTCGTAGAATGTGTTTGAATTTGAAAGCGTGAGGATTCAGAGGCGAGTAATTCGAATCCATCGCCGCCTGCGCTTCGAGTCCATCTGTCCACAGCCATCATGTCTGAAATGTATGAGACAAATACTAGCCATAAATAAATGAATGTGGAAAAAGATTGAATGCTTCATTGTTTACCCTATGCCACCGCCTCCAGCCATTGTGAAATCTTGGGGAACCAGCAAATACTATAATTAGACACTTAACCAGGGCGTCATGTCCTGTCCTCCGTTAGACCTCAAAGCACTTCACCGAGAAGAAGCAACCTGTTATTTTCTCCCGACGATAATTACAGCCCTCCCGGCGCCTAGCTTTGAAGTTTGACCGTGTCTTTGCTTCTACCTGTGACCCTGAGACTGACAGAGAACTTACAGTTCTCTCCTTATCCAACACAGCAAGTTCCCAGCCAAAGGCTTGCGAAGGCCACGGCGAAGTCAACCCGGAAGTGCATCCTGAGTTTGCTTTGATGATGTTAAGGAATTAAAGGAGCGTTCTATGAAGGCCGTGAATCACTGCTTCTTTCTGCCCACGTGCGCATTTCCTGGAGTGGATGATTTGTTGTTTCCAGGGACATTCACCTCCTATCAGAGGTAGGGCAATGATCTATCTTTTCCCCAACTTACAAAATGAATCTTTTACTAAGTCTTCATTACCCTTACGAGTCCGCCTAGTTATAGTATTAAGGGACTGAGGCTTCCCTGCCTCTGACAGACACTACCTAATCTTTCTTTATGGCTAAACACAAAACGCGTAGCATCTATACTAAAGGACCCTCCCTCCTCCCGCGCATCCTGTAAGTACCAAGCAGATAATTGTGTAGGAAGGGAGGGACTCCTAAAGGTAATGAAGAGTACAGGTAAGTAAAAGGTTCATTACTCCCATGCAGTCCTCCTTGTTATGGTATTATCAGACTGAGGATAAACCCAAGCAATAATTCGACCAGACACAATTATATGCTATATCATCGATAAAATTCTTTTTTCCATAGATGTTTTGAGAACTGAAAAAACAAAATTGTCAGAAAAGCATTGGAAAACATGCCCAATTTATAACCGGAAAGAAATATATGAGAACTGGCCCGTGTCCTGGCTCGACAAATTTCCTGAACAAAAAAACCTCCAGCCTCTGCCCATGAAGCTGCACCTGCCTTAGTGGAGCGGCCATTAAATTTCCAGGAATCATTTTGCCCACTGAATCATAAGCTGGGGAAATAGCTCCCTAACCCACCTGCTAAGAGTCGGAATAGAAACCTTCTTACCCTTATTGGTGTACCCATAAGACACAAAAAGTGATTGGGAAACCCGAAAATCTTTAGTTTTGTCTAGGTATTTAAAAAAGGCCCTTGTGACATCCAGAGGAGAGGTAACCTTATCCCGTGCCTCAAAAACCGGTAAAATAATCTCCTGAGAAGCATGAAAAACATATTGCACTTTTGGTCTGAATAAAGTACAAACACAAAAAATCTCACATATAGATACATTACATACAATTTTTTATATATACAAAGAAAAGACATATTAATCAAATATACGCACAAAAAAAGAATTAAAACTTTCACAAGAAACATATACATCCTGCCTCAACATATATGTTGTCTAATGTTCCAGGAGGGGAATTCCATTTAGAGTATATACATATGGAAACCCAACACATAAGTGAGTCCATAGGTATATGTTAGGGAGATGGGTCTGTATGTCTAATAAATCACGATGGTTTGTATGGCCACTACCCTATTAAATGAAAAATCTATAGTTTATATACCAATTCTTACCATAGATTTTTTAGGAAACGGACTCCACAAACTTCACCAGTGTTGCCTTCCAAGAGGTACAAACGTTCATGCAAAAAAGGTATATAACCTAGTGAAGATGAATTTTTAAAAGATTATTAAAGCCTCTTATTGGCACGGGAGACCGAGATCAGATGAGAAGATACAAATTACAAGGCTTTCCATACGAAAGCTACAACCGCCTTACCTTTCCAAGTTGCTGAAAGGTATGCGTATAAGTACGATCGTGAGTGCGTCACCAGTATTGTAAATAACAATCGGATTCTTATTTCCGTCAACCCGTATCATAGGCAAAGTTAAATCAACATTGTTGTTGTATATTTATGCCAAATGTGTTGGCTCCGTATTTCTAAAAGGAACCAAACAAAATAGAAAATTATATAATTATCCATTCTTGGTTTTGCTTTATATCACAGACTCCAAATCCTAATCACATCTCCCAGTATTAACCTTATACGAATAAAAGCGGCAGTCTATATCTCTTGCGTCCATGGACTAAAAACATATAGCTCCTATGTCTGTTGGGCACCATAAAAATCGAAATCAAAATTCCAAAACACATCTCACAACAATAGTGGACAGCAAGTTATGAATATGAGACATTCGGGGGTACTATTAGATCGATTTGCTCCCTGTTTATTTAATGTCTCCTTATTCCCCCCCCCCGCCCCCCTTTTCTTCAAATATGAATTATTTCTAAATACTTAGTGGTATTGGTATACAATTTTAGGCTGATGCTTGGCCTGTTTGTGTCTGTTTTTTATGTCTGTTTTGATTCTTCCCTTGCCGTTGTGATTAGTGCTCACTTACTTCTTTAATTTTATGGATACTTAAAATTCAACATACAGAACCCTGCTGGGCGTTGTAGTAATGTTGATAGATATCTTTTGTTCAATTGGGCAGTCGATTTCTTTTATCCCATCTGAATCTGAATTCATAGTGGACAGCTATTACATCACATATACAATTACTCCTTACGGATCTAACTGTACTTTTAAACATAGAAACATACTGGGTACCGAGACATACAGATACTATTGACTGTTATATGATGCTCCATTATAGAGATCGTGGAAGAGCTATAGGCTACCTTTCATCAGCCCTGGCCGACATACCATGCTCTCTTGGTTACTGCCACCGTAATAATACTTTCTTTGGTTACACAAACCATGTAGTAATGTCGCTTTTTCTATTCGGGGACTCCCCTGGTTTGATCTCTTTTTTAACGTGGTTTTCCCACCAATGCCATATGAGCATACACTTTTACCGTTAGAATCTTCCGTCTGTTAATATTATACATGAACGGAGCGCGCGTTCAGTCCAAATTAAGTTCAAGACATGTCTGGTCTTCCGATATCTCTTCATATCGCCACTCTCGTGTATCATTCCAATATGGCGCTGAAATGGTGAATAAATATTGCTGGAAAATACCAATACTATTACATCTTATTGCCGATAGATCTATATCTCGGTAAACAATATATATAAATATGTATACGAACGGACCTAGCGGTTATTTCTGTACCGTTTTGTGTATTTATTTGGCCCTTTTAAATCTCTTGGAGAACACTATGTTCATATACCACTCTAATATGGCGCCCATAGGGTGGAAACGATGTTCTAATTTCCCTGATAGCCACTCTATTCTTCCGGGTTTCATTACGGGGTATGAGGGAGGAGCCTATATAAGACACCCGACCTATGGGACTTGGTTTCGCCGGTAACCAGAAGAAGCGCGCTCTGCAAAGGTGAGACGAGATGTATGTAGTGGGGTATGTAGTGGACTCAGAGTGACGAATTGGTTTGATATTTTCGAGTCCTCGGATATTAATCTAAGTTAACTTTTCCATGTCACATGGTGGGATGTGGCGTGGCTGGTAACAGTATCGTTGTGGGCTTTGCATCAATATAACGCTTATAGTATAAACAATCTCAGGCGAACATGAATCGCCACTTTTTGGTACACAAAGACATCGTGTTTATCTGTTGTGTGATTGTGGATGGTGGAAACTAGGTGACGGCTCGGTCACCGCAAGCACGATTACGCAATGAACCATAGAGAGATCTGTGGCTCATAACTTGCTGTCTACTATTGTTGTGAGATGTGTTTTGGAATTTTGATTTCGATTTTTATGGTGCCCAACAGACATAGGAGCTATATGTTTTTAGTCCATGGACGCAAGTTGTAATGGGAGATATAGACTGCCGCTTTTATTCGTATAAGGTTAATACTGGGAGATGTGATTAGGATTTGGAGTCTGTGATATAAAGCAAAACCAAGAATGGATAATTATATAATTTTCTATTTTGTTTGGTTCCTTTTAGAAATACGGAGCCAACACATTTGGCATAAATATACAACAACAATGTTGATTTAACTTTGCCTATGATACGGGTTGACGGAAATAAGAATCCGATTGTTATTTACAATACTGGTGACGCACTCACGATCGTACTTATACGCATACCTTTCAGCAACTTGGAAAGGTAAGGCGGTTGTAGCTTTCGTATGGAAAGCCTTGTAATTTGAATCTTCTCATCTGATCTCGGTCTCCCGTGCCAATAAGAGGCTTTAATAATCTTTTAAAAATTCATCTTCACTAGGTTATATACCTTTTTTGCATGAATGTTTGTACCTCTTGGAAGGCAACACTGGTGAAGTTTGTGGAGTCCGTTTCCTAAAAAATCTATGGTAAGAATTGGTATATAAACTATAGATTTTTCATTTAATAGGGTAGTGGCCATACAAACCATCGTGATTTATTAGACATACAGACCCATCTCCCTAACATATACCTATGGACTCACTTATGTGTTGGGTTTCCATATGTATATACTCTAAATGGAATTCCCCTCCTGGAACATTAGACAACATATATGTTGAGGCAGGATGTATATGTTTCTTGTGAAAGTTTTAATTCTTTTTTTGTGCGTATATTTGATTAATATGTCTTTTCTTTGTATATATAAAAAATTGTATGTAATGTATCTATATGTGAGATTTTTTGTGTTTGTACTTTGTGCTGTGTGATCATTCATATGTAAAACACGGTATTGTCACGATTTATATGTGTTATTAGTAATGTAGGTTGTTGTGTTTCTTATGTCTATAAGATGTGTTTTTTCATGTGGTATAAGATGTGTTTTTATATATATGTATGTTTTTATTTGCATTATGTTACAGCCTTGACGAAGTTCGTAAAGAACGAAACGCGTTGGCTGAGTTTGACCTTTCTGGGATTTGAATAAGAATAAAGGAACATCCTTTGGGATATTTGAAAAGACTTTTCCTTGAGTGCACCGTCCTTTTGTAAAAAAAAGTTTGTATATCTGGTTTTCCAGTAGAGCACAAGTGCGGCTTGCTCTGGACGTTTTGTTTGCACCAACTAAGAAATTGTACTTTGAACTGGGATTTGGTGTGCTTAACATTGGTCAGCCGTACGGTCCTTTTGTTCACATTCACTTTTGGTCTGAACTTTGGATCAGGCCTAAGAACTACCCTATTTGAAAATAACTTTAAATAGGGAAAAGATATTGAAAGGGAAGTTCATTCTCCCAATCTCCTAGCCGATGTGTTGGCAATAAGGAAGGCCACTTTTACTGAAATCGAAGAGATGTCCACAACTTCCAAAGGTTCAAAAGAAGGTGCAACCACACCATCCAAAACTGTGGGAAGATCCCAAGATGAAATGGAGGATTTACCAGCGGCTTGCGAAGACTGAAGCTTTTAAGAAGCTTTCTGACCAAAGGGAAAATAGGTTGTTAATTAACTCATGTCTCTCAACAGGATTTAATAGCGGCCCATTGAAAACCCATCACAAAGAAAATCTAATATTTTAAAGGGATCCCCTGATACTGGGCCCAAACTACAAACAGAACACCAAAAAGAAGATTTTTCCAATTATTGGCTTAAGCATGGAGAGCAGAGTCTTTTTTCAAGGCCTGAATATCTGCAGCAACATCACTAGAACAGCCTAAGTTTTGCAACCCTTCCCTCTCAATTCCCAAACCGTCAAATGCAGTTGACGGATCTGCCTGAGCAATAGAATTGGAAACTGAAGAGGACTCGGACTGTAAGGAAGAGTCAATGAAGGAACAATGGCCAACACCATCAACAGCGGAAACCTAATTTGATGTAGCCAAAATGGAGCAATCAGGATCGCTGTTGTGGAGTCCCTCTGAATCCTCTGAAGCAACTTCTGGAGGAGGGGAACAGAGGGAAGGCATGCAATGTCTCCAGGGGTCAAGGTATAGCTAGTGAGTCTACCCCCAAGCCTTTGGGCAATCAGTCTCTGTACAGAAACAAGGAAAAAAGAAGAGCATTCTCCTGGGATGCAAATAGATTCAGCATTGGGTGACCCATTCTGCCCACCACCCACTGAAAAGCCTGTTGACTGAGATGAAAATTGAGTGATGATGGAATGTTCTGACTTACTGAATATTAAATACCCCTTGGAAGTACTGTGCTTCTTGGTTCTCCAAAGCTGTCCCCCAGGCCCAGTGACTGGCATCCATCATCAGAACCACTTGCAGAGGATTCATCATGTAAACAGACATGGTCTAAGCAGGGCAAGAGGGATCTGGCGTCTAAATGAGTGCAGCTAATTTGAAAGCACAGGGTGCATTGCATAAAGTGATTAAATGTGTGGCGATATTTCAACTCAGATAAATCTGTTCGAGGAAATAATAGCAGCCATCAACTACATTCCGTTAAAATTACTAAATGTATAGAGCATAAGGACTTCTTTGCTAATCCGTAAACTTTGAGAATAGACGCTGTGGAAATCATTTAAAAATGTTTGGCATCCCAGAGTGCCTAGAGAGCCATGATGTCCATGAGTAAATTGTTCTGCTTTTTCAAAAGGCTACTCTCTCTGCAATAGGGATATTGTCAGACCCTGTTCGTAGGGCCACGGGCCAAGTGGGGTCTATAGGCCTTTAGCTGTGGGGGCTGGTGTAATTTTCTTCTGATATCCCAGGGTTCGTCCTAATATGATTGAAAAACTGGGCCAAGAACAACTCCTTCAACAATTGACTCTCAGTGGCAGCGATGAAGAGCAGTCACAGGCTTCTCAGGGAAATAATGTGGCGATATGCAAGCATGCAAGCTCAGAACACAACAATAACTCAGCAACTAACTGATTATCCAACTAAGTCATTTACTTTAGTAAAACTACTTTATTTTACACACTTAAAATGTAGTTCTCCACTGAACAGGTAACAGGAACCGGTACAAATAACATGCTGGGGCTTAAGCTACTGAGCCCTGGCTTCTGCCCTACCAACCCCTTCTTTTAAGTGTTCCTCCCTTTTGGTAATTCTAGGCAGGTCTCCTCCTGGTGTTTAGAGTTTCTCTTGGGCATGAATCAAGGCTCTGGTACAGATTACTGTTTAGTCCAGTACATAACGCTTAGTTAATCAAAAAATCTACTTTCAGCACAGTCTCACCACAGCGTAAATATCAGAATCCTTTTGTAGCAGCTGGCAGGGGCCTATAGCATGTGTCTCTCTTCAGTCCATTCTCTGGGAGCTGGAAGTATAGTCTGTGATCTGGAAGGCAGTCACAGCAGAACAATAGTGGGGGCCACTGACAGAGGCCCACACAGATACTCTGAAGAGAATTAGAAAGGAAAATGACACATTTTTGCTTTTTTAACTTCGTGAAGGCTGACATGTGATCTGTCATCTTCCTGGAGACGGTGAATGTGGATGGGCACATATATCCCACAGCATATGAGGGCCACTCCCACTCCCAGAGCATGCCACGTTTTGAAATTGTAATTGATGGCTCTTTGGAAGAACCTAAATAGATATAATCAATTGAGTTTCAGTGAAGACGTGCCTAAAGTTACAAAAACCATGAATCCATTAAACGGTCATGAAACCCTTTACAAAGGTTGGAGACCAAGGGGGCAGCTGGAGTGGCACTGAGCTGGCTAGGCTCCTTGGAACACAGAGAACAAGTGGTCTGGCTGAAGCCCTTCTCCTCTATGGTAAAACCTTTAAAATGGGGGGTTCCACAGGGCTCTTCCTTGAGCCCAAGTCTTTTTAATGTTTATATGGCTCTGCTGGCATTCTTGGTAGAGTCATTTGGCTTTAAGATCATATCGTATGCAAATGTATAGACTCTGTATGGAAGAAGTGATGGACTGGCTTAGAACGAATCACTTACAATGTAATCCAGACAAAACGGAGATCCTGTTATCTGGCCCGACCCCTGGCCGGGTTAGACAGGGGCCTGACCTAGCAGCCTCCCCCACTGAGGGGTTGAAAGATTTGGGTATATTGTTTGATACTTAGCTCTCCTTCAAAGACCAGATTGTGGTGGTGGTGAAATCCTGCAACGGAATTCTAAGAATGCTCAAGAAATTCCTGGAATTTCTTCCATGTGATGTGCAGATAATAGTGGTTAGGGAGCTGATTCTCTCTAGGCTGCACAACATCAATGTATTGTACCTAGGAATTTCGGAATGTCTACTATATCTACTATAACATCTCCATGAGTTACAGAATATGGCTATTCCCCTTCTGTGCAAGCTGCCCAAGCATTCTATGGTGTCCCAATTTCGAGAGCAACTATACTGACTGTAGGTCCATAAGATATTCATGTTTAAGGCTTTAATGAAAACCTCATCAAGACCTTCACAACACTGGGCCCAGGTACTTAAATGAGAGGATTCTAGAATACAGTCCAAGTAGGGCATTACGCCAGAGTAATGCACGCCTGATATCGGTCCCCTGCTTAAAAAGAAAACATTAGGGTGGGCCTCCTGTGTGGTTCTGGCTGCGAAGATCTGGAATCAGATGCCTCTCCAACTCAGATCCGTTACGCATGAGGTGATTTTCAAGAATTCTCTGAAAACCTATCTATTTAAACTTTAATTCTATAGTCCTCATCCGATCCCTTTTTCCGATCTTTTATGCCCAGCTTTGGGCCACTCATTGAGTAGCTGTGTGCTGTATAAAAAGCAACCATTCATTCATTCATTCATTCATTCATGATTCATGACGTGGGGTCCACATTAGGAGTAGGGGCCCACTCCCTTTCTGACCACTCCTTCAGTCTGAGATCAGTGAGAGTTATGCAGAATGTGGAGTGCTTGCTCTCCTCTGTGTGAAAATTCTCATACAGGCGGCTTGCACCTCCACCACTGGCATCAGGGAACTATAAAACAGCCAACGCACCTCTCATCATTAATGCAGCACTAGAAACAACCCTAGAGACTAGAGTCAGAGAGCAGAAAGGTACGTAGAGATGACACTTTGTTATGCCTTGAACATATTGTCTTCAGTTATCCAGTATCAGGCAAGAGTAGCTCTCATAGTTCAGGTTTTAACTTTGCGTTCTAATACTTGTAACCTTCACCTGCAATAGGGAAACAAAACTACAAGTGACATAGTGAAAAATGTGAATTCTCAACTGGATAAACTATTCACACCTGACAGTTGGCATCTTGCAAGCTCTGTATTTCTTTGAGTGTTTATTGTAACACTTCATTTGCTCAAAACATTACCATGTGTTCACCTACAGAAACATTAAACATCCCTTTGTAAAGTTCAACATTTGGAAAGGTGCTCAATGGATTTCCATCATGACTTAAACATGCACTGTTTTACCAATATAAATTTCATGGTGATCTCAGAACACATCAATGCCCTAACCTGCACCATGCTTTGCTGCCCGAGTACTAAGACCTCCAGTGAGTTAATACAATTCACCTCCATCCTGGCCTGAAAAATGTACGGTCATTCCAGTATTGAGACAGCCACATAGCTCTGACCATGCACCTTTTTTTCTGATCTGGGTTGTGCTGCCAGACCAGTACTAGTTTTCACAGTGTATATCTGTCCTTGCCTGCATTTTGCACTGTTCACTTCCACAGTATTCTCACAAATTGCCTTTTATCCTGGTCGTCATCATCAATGACTCTTCATGGAACATGCAGAAAGTTACCATGATTCATCTCTGATCTCTCTTGCTGTATATACTGGTATCCCAGTAGTTATGTTATGTAGATTTGTATAGCTGTATAGCACACTAATCACACAGGAGGGTATCCAGGCACCTGGACAAGGTGTTTAGGTGTGTGGTCCCAAGGTGCTTATATGAAGAGCCAGGTCTTCAGCTTCTTGAGGAACTTGAGAAGAGAGGAGGAGGCTCTGATGAGTTGAGGGTCGTTCCATGTCTTGGGTGTGATGTGGGAGAAAGAGAGGCCTCCATTTTTGCTTTTGTGGATGTGAGAGTGAGACAAAGCGTAGGTGTCCTTTGGGTTGGTGAAACTATATGAAGCTGTTTAGGTATTATGGTCCTGTATTGTGTAGGGCTTTGTATGTATGTGTGAGACGTTTGAATTGGCTGCGCTTCTGAATGAGGAGTCAATGAAGCTTCTTGAAGTGCTGTGTGATGTGAGTGTGGCATGGGATGTCGAGTATGAGTCTTGCGGTGGTGTTCTGGATGGCCTAGAGTCTGTGTAGGAGTTGTTTGGTAATTCTGGCATACAGAGTGTTGCTGTAGATGATGAGTGCTTGGGTGATGGTTAATCTGGTGTTCTGAGGCAACCATTTAAAGATCTTTCACAGCATCCGTAGGATGTGGAAGCAGGAGGTGCACACTGCGTTGACTTGAGCTGTCATGTTGCGCTTGTCGTCTAGGATGATCCTTAGATTTCATGCGTGCTCTGTGGGTGTGGGTGCTGGCCCTAGCTCTGACAACCACCAGGTGGAGTCCCATTAGGAGGGCTGTTGCCGACGACCAATACTTCAGTCTTGTTGGAGTTGAGCTTCAGTCAGTTGGTTCGCATCCAGTCTGCTACCACAGTCATGCAGTTGGTGAAGTTGGCTCTGATGGTAGTTGACTTGTCTGTCGGGTGAGGATGAGTTGGGTATCATCGGTGTAGGTTATCATGTCCTGGGATCAGATGATGCTGGAAAGCAGTGTCATATATATGTTGAAAAAGGTGGGGTTGAGGAACGATCCCTGTGGGACTTCGCATATCAGTTATTTGGTCGATGATGTGATGGGTCACTTTGGGTTCTTCCTTTGAGGAAAGAACAGATCCATTTGAGAGTGGATCATTGTATGCCAATCTCGTGGAGTCTTCTGATGAGGGTGTTGTGGCAGACAGTATCAAAGCAGAAAATATTTTGGAACCTGAGTAGGTCCCAAACCATGGTGCACAGCTTGAAGACAAGAATTGTTCTCAAACAATAAAGTTCCAGCCGTTTTTGTCATTAGCATTCATGTTTTATTCTTCCGTATTAATCAGTAGTCCTTTATGTTCCATAAACTTCAATTTTGTCCATTAGTTTCACATGCGCCCATCCAGGCTTTCATTCAAAACAATTGGGGATTCACCATTCTTCATATTGCGTCAAAGTATTTTTTTACTCAATATATTTCAGGCATTAACTGCCCTCAGGCACTCAGGGTAGAAGAGCAGGACTGTACACTGTGTAGCAGACCTTTCACTCAGAACACATGCTCCTCCCAGATCAGACTACCTGGACACTTGAGCCACCAACTGAGAAATCCGGTTGTTGGATCATCAAAACCGGCAGGAAAGTCTATTTACATTCCCAAGGTTCATTTTGACTTTGCGCACTACCGTGAAATCTAGCTCTTGCAATGTGATGGACCATCTCAACAACTAGGGATTTTCACCCTTCACCGTCATCAACAACTTGAGAGGGTTTGTGATCTGGCTGGAGCGAAACTATTACAAAAAAGATACAGCTGTAATGTTCTCAAAGCCGGCACTATGGCAAAGCATTCTCTTTCGACAGTCGTCCGGTTTGCTCCCTGGGCAATATCATACAACTTATAAAGTCCACCGGATGGTTTCTACCCAATGAGTTGAGTTGGTACCTCTCCAACTCCCTTGTCTGAGGCAAACATTTGTACTTTGAAGGATGGACTGTAGTCAGGGGCCTTAAATACATTTGCATTGCACAGTGCTCTATTCAGGTCCTCAAAAATATTTTGATAACCCTAAGAACAAATCACCTTCTTGGATGTCAACACTGTCAAAGAGGCCACTATGGTTCCATATTTAGCTACACAGTTACTGTAGTAACCAATGAGTCCTAGAAAGACTCTCACTTGTGTGTGGGCAGTGGGTATCTCTCACTGAAACACTGACTGAATCTTGACATCCAATGAGCCAAACTTCCAGTTATCGACCTGACATCCAAGGTAGACTACAGTAGACTGCTCCACCTGGAACTTGGTTGACTTTGATGGTCAGTTTTACTCTGTTTATTCTGACCAATATCTGTTCTGGTTGGTTAAGGTGTTCCTTCAGTGTATTGCTAAATACTACAATGTCATCCAGCTAGGTCACACAGAACTCTTCAAGCCCTGATGGAACATAATACACCAGGTGCTGGAAAGTGCCAGGACTATTGTTCAACTCAAAGGACAAAACTTTAACCTGGAATAACATATCTGAAGTAAAGTAAAAAATGCGGTCTTTCCCGTGGTACTAGCAGCCGCGGTCCATCCAGGTTAGAATAGTGGGTGGGGCTGGGTTGGGGGGGAATTCGACAGACGACCACGAGGAAAAATAAAGAAAAAATTAATTTTCCCTCGTCATCGTCTGTTGAAACCCCCCCCCTCTAAACCTGTCCCCACTGTCTTACCTGCACAGGCCGCTGCTGGGTACTAGACACTTAGGGAATTTGCCAGTGGGTAATGTACAGCTCACAGGTCCTCAAGTATTTTGTAGCACCCAACAGTTCACAAGCTCATCAGCTCTGGGGTTCTGTTGTGCATCTGTCTTGCTAACTTCATTGAGGACCTTGTAGTCCACACAAAAATGCAAGCCTGTGGAACATTACTCAGACACCAACACCACTGGGCTGGTCCAATGCTACGGTATTTCTCAATCACTCTCAGGTTTACCATCTTGACTATTTCTGACTTAATGCATTGCTGGATGAAGTCAGAGTTGTAATGTCTTGATTTTGACAAGCGGACTATTTCCTGTTTATGTTTGGTGGTTTTATAGAGCGCATGGCTGCCCTAGGGCTTCGAAGTGCTGAATGAGAGATGCTGACAATGGTACAGGTTAAGTCATCATCATGAGAACAACCATGTCTTGAGTTTTTTCCTGAGGCTGGCTTCTTCTTCCAGCAATCTCAGTTTCCTGGGCATGGAATTCCACAATTTGGGACCAGGAATGAGAAGAATCTGCCTCCCCATCTTTGATCTCTTCAGCCTCAGCATCTCTATGAGGCGAACTTGAGATGACCTGAGGTGCCTCTTTGGTACATATAATGAGATAAGTTCTCTGAGTATGGCTGGGCCCCTGCCATTCATTGCTTTGTGGGCCAGGCAGAGAGATTTGAATTTAATCCTGGCTTCAAAGGGCAGCCAGTGAAGCTGTTTCAGGGAAGTCCTTACTGATTCCTGTCTAGGAATTTTTCAGAGTAGTCTGGTCGCTGCATTCTGCACCACCTGCAGTCTGTTAATGACATATTTTATTGAGCCTAGATACAGGGAGTTGCCTTAGTCCAGACCACAAGGGCCTTGATCACCGTTCTTCCTGGCTTTTGTGGGATAAGCCTTATGATCTTACGGATCTTTCGGAGTAGGCCAAAACAGGTTGTTGCTAGATTTTTTGCTTGGATTTCCATTGATAGTGTATTGTCTAGCCACATGCCAAGATTCTTTATTGAGAGTTTGGGGACGGGGTAATTTCCCAATCATCTGGCCAGCTAATTATAGTCTTGGGGGACAGTGAATATTTCCCAGGATCATCAGATCAGTTTTGTCACCATTTAATTTTAGGCAACAGTTGGCCATCCACTTCGCCACCTTTTCCAAACAGGGTACTAATTGATGGTGATTTGAGTTTGGCCCCTCTGCCACTGATACCAACAGCTGCATGTCGTCTGCATAGGCCAAACTCCTGAATGATTTTCTCCAAAGGGTGTATATATACGTTAGTCAACAGAAAGCAGCCTCCTTGTCATGAATGCACAACAGTCAACACACCTTTCACACTAACGGGATTGAAATGAACAGCACAGATATAGTCAAAACAATTGAGAGAAAAAATATGACATAAACATTTATTCACAATTTCATTAAAAATTCGATACACAGTTGAATCAACAAAATCTGTGAATAAGTACTCAGTATTGTTATAAAGCTAATTATGAAGCAATTACAATATAGTACCTGAGTAAAAAATATCCACAATAACAATTTATCAACACCATAAAACATACGATTAGGGACAATCTAAAAAGGACAATAGGTCCTATTCACAGAGAGAAATCACCAAATCAACGATACATCAATTGTGACCCCAGTTAATATTGTTTTCAATTATTTATGTCACAAAAAACTGTAATCCAAGATTTTATGTGGTTTCCTCTTTGAGAGCATCGACGCGTTTCGGTGGGCACTGATTCCTTGCCAACACCTTCATCAGGAAATTTAAAATAGAGTCCCAATAACAATCATGTAATAAAACGAACGATCTGAAAAAAACATATATGACATATTTTTAATTATTCACACACTTAATTTATTCTCTCAATTTCTGACCAATCCTACTGTTCAAAAAAACATATCCACCCGTTCCAAGCAAATGATACAAACATACCATTCAGTTATAGCATTCAAAGAATGAGTAATCTTATTATTATATTAGTGATAACTTCACTTAATATCACTACAGACAGACCTGTCCTGTTGGTAAGTGCACCTATGGTGGTGCTAACAGCCAGATAGAAATTATCATCTGGACATCATAGCTGTTTTCACTTTATACATTCAGATCTCTATGCTACCAGTTCTGTTATAAGGCACGTTGATATTTCACTAAGGCTCTCGAGGAATCAATCACCCTATCACTTGCGATCTCCATAAAAAACATAATTTTTATGATAGTAGTCATGACTAAACAACTCACATTAATCATTAGAGAGCTGTATCCATATGTATGCTGCCAGAAATTCTTTTCATTAACTTTTGACAGTAACAAAAGGTTGACCTTCACACTGGGTATATAGACACCTATTGAAATAAAACACAGCATATTCAGAAGCTTTGTCATGAAATAGCATTAAAGATATATAGCGAAGCTACTCAGAAGTCCATATACCTTGTTGACATCCGCTTCGAGTCTAATTAGACCTCAGGACAGTTTTATATGTCTATTTTGCATCCGCTTCAAGTTTAAAGATACCTCAGATCGTATTCACTTAGGGGATGAATGTTTCCCACGCCAGCCAACAGGCATCTAAAAACGAGTAAATACCAAGTTTTGTCAAAGCAATACCCTGCGTGTAACAAACGGACATTGAGAGAAACAGTACTCTTTTTAATGAGACCACTGTCGACTCGATATCTATAAACTATTTCACTCTTTTGCCTATTTTATCAAAATATTCTGTCAGCTCGAGACATTATCGTTTATATTTAAAGCTAAAGCTCCTATCCCCGGTGCCTACCAATTTGTCAAGTAATTAAAAGACAGCACCCATAACTTCTTACCTAGATGGCTTTTCACTTTAAAATCCTATTCTGTCCAGCAGATCTGAATAAATTTATTTTCTCTCAAGGCCACGATTCGGTGCCAATAGAGCACTACGAGAGAAAAAAAGAAGAAGAATTCTTCCTTAGAGCAAATACAGCCTTCGTATCCAGATAATACTATATTCACACCCAGCAATCGCCAATGCGACCTACCTCCAAACGGCCTGTAGTAGTGCACACGAACAAGTCTTCTGTGTGGATGTCAGCTTACCTCAACTCAACCTATGCAGTGGTATATATACGGAAATCCACCTCATATCGCCAATAGGAAATGATAACATCACTTCCGGGGCAAATAGGACTTAAAGTCACGACTGTGTAAGCTTGCGCGAAAAGGGCCGCCATCTTGAAAGAGTTATCAAAAGATTTGTACCCAGTCAAAGTGCAGGCATCGGCATGTTTCTTAACGATATCTTGTCAAATCATTTAGCGAACTGCCATCTAAAAGATAACACTTTGGATTGATATTATTGTCAACATTCACTAGAGCCTTACTAGAACTTCGAGTCACCACTGTGTAAGCTTGCGCGAAAAGGGCCGCCATCTTGGAGGAGTTATCAAAAGATTAGTGCACATTCAAAGTGCAGACATCGGCATGTTTCTTAACGATATCTCGTCAAATCATCATTCGCGTTATGCCACATTTAGCGATCTTACATCTAACAGATAACACTTTGGATAGATATTATTGTCAGCATTCACTATATTCAAATTTACTATGACCTTACTAGGACTGCAGCCACCCTCTCTTTATGGTCGGAACAACAACCCATCGCAATCTGTTCGACATAGAGATTCAGCATACACCCGGACCTATGTGTTGTCCTAAAGATAGCCAATACTCGTAAAACAAGCATAGCAAGACAAAAAGCACGTGATACTGATATTGTTTGTCTACATAATAGGACATTTGTGACGGTTTTACTCCAAGGGACCGTCTCTCAATGCCCTATATAGAACCAAGCACACTCACGTTATTTGGAATAACGTGTGGGATTGGCCAATAAGTCTATCCAGAAAATCAATTTAAGAAATCTCATCTTATCCACAACTTAGAATTTCCATTTTTTTCATGTCACCCCTTGATTACACTATTTTTTGTAGAGCCTTTTGTTTATTAACGATGATTATACCAGTCCACTGACTTTTGTGTATACAGAAAGGGGATAGATTTCAACTCCTAAATGGCCCTCATAGCCAGATCCAGATTACATTTTAGGTTAGGGAGAGAAAAAGGGGTCTACACACAAACCAAAATGTGTGTGTAAAGATCTGGTGGGACCCTATCATGCCACCAACAGATGTTCCCACTCTTCTCTACAGTTCAATCCTTTTTGTACCGTATTCAGATGGGAAATATACCACTGTTCACGCGCTTTGCGTTTACTAGCGATATTTCCCCCTCTCCTGTCTATTTTAACCTTTTCCAGGACAAACCATCGAAAGTCATTACCTCCATGTCCTTGTTCCAGGAAATGTGGCACTAAAGGCGCCGTTAGTTTTTTGGTGTTGATGGCTGATCGATGCTCTTGTAGCCTCACCCTTAGTTCTCTACTCGTTTCCCCCACATATCCAAGCCCACAAGGGCACTGAAGGAAATAAACCACATTTTTGCTCCTACAATTATTCAGGGTCTTTGCTCTAATTATGCGTCCATTGTGTTTGATCTCTTTTGTAGACAAACACTGGGGGCAGATATTGCATGTTCCACATCTGTAGTTACCAATAGCTCGATCATTTACAATGGTTCTTTGATTTTCAGTACTTTTTTCACGGTAGGTATGCACTAGAATGTCTCGCAGGTTGTTATTTTTCTTGAATGCATACATAGGTCTCTCCAGTTTGACCTCTTCTTCATGATTTAAAATATGCCAGTTCCTATTTATTATATTCTTAATTTGATTGCTCATTTTGCAGAATTTACTTACAAAAACCACTTTACTTGGTTGTTCTTTCCTTACTACGGGTTTGTTAACCAAGGAATCTCGATCATAAAACCTAGCCCGTTTGAGGGAATGGGTCAAGAGTTTTACCAACAGGACAGGTCTGTCTGTAGTGATATTAAGTGAAGTTATCACTAATATAATAATAAGATTACTCATTCTTTGAATGCTATAACTGAATGGTATGTTTGTATCATTTGCTTGGAACGGGTGGATATGTTTTTTTGAACAGTAGGATTGGTCAGAAATTGAGAGAATAAATTAAGTGTGTGAATAATTAAAAATATGTCATATATGTTTTTTTCAGATCGTTCGTTTTATTACATGATTGTTATTGGGACTCTATTTTAAATTTCCTGATGAAGGTGTTGGCAAGGAATCAGTGCCCACCGAAACGCGTCGATGCTCTCAAAGAGGAAACCACATAAAATCTTGGATTACAGTTTTTTGTGACATACATAATTGAAAACAATATTAACTGGGGTCACAATTGATGTATCGTTGATTTGGTGATTTCTCTCTGTGAATAGGACCTATTGTCCTTTTTAGATTGTCCCTAATCGTATGTTTTATGGTGTTGATAAATTGTTATTGTGGATATTTTTTACTCAGGTACTATATTGTAATTGCTTCATAATTAGCTTTATAACAATACTGAGTACTTATTCACAGATTTTGTTGATTCAACTGTGTATCGAATTTTTAATGAAATTGTGAATAAATGTTTATGTCATATTTTTTCTCTCAATTGTTTTGACTATATCTGTGCTGTTCATTTCAATCCCGTTAGTGTGAAAGGTGTGTTGACTGTTGTGCATTCATGACAAGGAGGCTGCTTTCTGTTGGCTAAAGTCATATCTGGTACCCCTCTCCTTTGTCTTTGGGGTCCCTCTCATTTTTTCCAACAGTATATATACGTTAAACAGTGTGGTGCTGAGAGATGACCCCTGTGGGACTCTACATGAGACTGGCATTGTATCAGAAAGACCGGTGGATTCTATGATTTGAAATGTTCAGGAAAGAGGTGAGCCATTGGAGGGCATTGCCCTGGATGCCAACTTCTCTCAGCCTTTGTACCAGGATTGAGTGCTCTACGGTCTCAAAAACTGCACTTATGTCCAGAAGCACAATTACGGCTGAGCCCCCCTGATCCAATATACTCCTGAGCTCCTCTGTGACCACCAGAAGAGCTGATTCTGTACTATCTTGTGGTCGGAAAACCATCTGAGTCTTTTGTAAGTAGTTATTCTCTTCCAAAAACTGGGATAGGGTATGGTTAACATGATTTTACAGTAATTTTCCTAGGATGGGTAGTAGCGAGATAGGATGGAAATTCCATAGTATCGCTGGATCTAGATAGGGCTTCTTCAACAAGGGCCTCACAATTGCATGCTTCCACTTCTTTGGGACCCTCCCGGTTTCGAGGGAAAGTGTGAGAAGCTCTGCTGTGGTGGAGAGTACCGAGTCCCCACCCTTAAGTAAAATATGGGGGAGTGCTGAATCTTGGGGGGATCCTGATTTGGTTTTGCCCAGGAGAAGCATAGTACTTTCCTTATTCAAGGCTGAGATGTGATCTAATACAGGGGGAGGTGGAGCTGCGATCACTGTGCATTCAGCTACTAAATTCTGGTCTGGACCGGGGTCATTACCCTGCCATCATTTGTGTATGCCAGGGTTATTCCCGCGAAGTGATTCATAGATGTCATCTACTTTATTTTAAAAAAATGCAGCTAACTCGTTGTATCTGTCCTTAGTGGCTTGGTGAGGGGCATTACTCTGCTCAACCGTTGTCTGGAATTTTACTATCTTAAATAGTTCACTTGTGGAATTGGTCTCCACGTTGATCTTCTCCTCTTAGTGCTTAGCCTGGGCTTGTTTAATTTCATTGTGATAGTGTTGATGGCACTCTTGTAATGGGTTTTTAGGGCCGGGGCATACAACTTCCTCCAAGTCCTTTCTAGTTTCTTACAGTCTTTTTCCATGGAGTCTAGGTGACTATTAAACCAGAGGGCTCTTTTGATGTTAGATTGAAACCTTGGCCTGGATCTCTGAATACATTGGTCTAACGATTGGTCAATCCAACGTTCCCATAGTGTGTGGACCTCGTCTGGATTGGCTGTTAAGATTGCATGACAGGCATCTAATGTCTTGGCCCACACTTCAGGTGTGAACTTTGACCAGCTATTGCCCAATTTTGAAGTAGACCGTGATGATACACGTGTAGGTGTTTTTGAAAATGAGAAAAGGATAAAATGATGATCTGACCAAGGTACAGGGATAGGTGTGTTCACCTGAATCTTTGGGTCATTGCAGAAAATGGGATAGAGAATATGCCATTTATCATAGGTAGAGGTGCCACTTAGTTGGATAAGTTGCATAGCCTTTAGGTCCTGTAGCAGTCTTTTGGTAGATGGGTTATTGGTTTCTTCTATACGTATGTTAAAATCACCAAGCGTGGTAATGAAACCTTTGCCCACAATAAGGCTGACTAAAGAGTCTGGGAAGGCCTAAATGAACGTGCTGCAAGGTCCTGGTGGCCTGTAGATAAGGGTTCCCGAAAATTAGCATGTAGGTGAACGTGTCATTTCAAATTGCAAGCTGTCGCAATTTGTCATTGTGAGGTGAGTGGTGATGGATCTAAACTCTACTTTATGTATAATGGCGATGCCACCTCCTGTTTTGCCCACCCACTTCTGTTTGCAAATTCTTTTTTCCGGGGGAAGGGCAATTATGATATCCTGTGTCAGTCTCATGAGCACAGACATGTGTCAACCCTAAAATCAGTGAGAAATTATGTGAAAATCACCCCAGCACCTCTTTCTGCTGCACAGTTGGCAACTCAGGGGCAAGCTGAACCACTTCCACAGATCCCTCCTTCATGTCACTATGCAGTAAGTCAGGAAAAGGCTCACTGTCTTCTTCTGTCATAGCCACTTTGTTCACTGTATGATTTCTTTGTAGGGAAGACTTGAGCCAGTTCACCTGGAATGCCTTCATGGGTTCTCTGGTTGAACTTGTGTCCACCAAGTAGTTCACATCAGACACTTTCTCCACCAACCTGTATGGCCCACACCATGTATCCTCCAAAGCTCTGAGACATATGAGCATCAGCGCCAACACCTTCTGACCCTCCCTGTACTCAGTGAACATCAATTTCTAGTCATACTGCCCCTACATCAGCACCTGGCAAGTCTGAAGGTTTTACTTTGTTTAACCTATATATTGTCCCAAGGCCAATACAAAAGTCCACCACACCACACCCTTCTAAGATGTCTCAGAAGTACCTTCCCATCCATCTCTGACCAAGGTTGGTGAGTAACACACTGGGTGTTGTTATATCTTGACGTTTAATATGTGTGCTGATGTTATGTTCAACTTATGGACTAGATAAGATTTAAGATATCTGCTTCTGCATATGTGTTGGTTTAGTTCTAGAATATTATTCTCTTAAGCTCTTTAACCCCTTGAGTGCCCCGCCCTTTCCACGCCCTGTGCCGGGCGTTTCATTAGCG
Source organism: Triturus cristatus (assembly GCF_964204655.1). Classification (NCBI taxonomy): domain Eukaryota; kingdom Metazoa; phylum Chordata; class Amphibia; order Caudata; family Salamandridae; genus Triturus; species Triturus cristatus. The sequence goes on from NC_140590.1 coordinate 651,242,648, forward strand.
GGCGGGGCTCATGACGAGATAGTCTCGTCATGGGCACAGCGCAACCGCGGCCCATGACGAGACCATCTCGTCATGGGCACTCAAGGGGTTAAGAATTCTCAGTTGTCAGTTGCTGCTTTGATGCTGTGTGGATAGGACGTTTCTTACATGGATGATACTTTTCAATAAACCCTTCCTCCTTCAATCTTGCTACGTGGTGTGGTCAACTTTATTACACTGGCGACGATCTGGCTTAATGAAAAGGACCCTTTCATCAACTACTGAAGATTGGCCTCATCTACTACTGAAGTCAACTACTCAAGATTGGTCTCATCAACTATTGAAGAAAAAGGAAAAGAAACGTCCTAACACAATCGATTTATTCTTGGTAAAGCCTGCCTGCTTTCCTTTACCACAAATTCAAGGTACTGTAAATGTTCTTTGTTTTGTGCAGACACCGCACTAACTTTATATTCTAAAACGTGCGTTTGTACTGGAGGTCTGCCGTTTGCCGCCTCACGCACTCTTCTCGCACTAAGACCATAGACTGTGTAATTTCATTTTTGGACTTTGCGCTAACACCGCGCTATCTCTACGGCTTGTTTTTAAACTGAGGCTTACCGTTCCTGACTACCTTGCGCACCCTCCACGCGTTTGTTTCGCAGGTTGTAAGCCCTTTGTTCTTGCCTGCCTCGCAACTCTTCCACGCGCCTCTCCCACAGCGCGCACTCCATCTCTACTGCTTGCAAGCTTCTCTCACAGCGCGCACTTCGTCTCTACGCCTTCGTCAGGACGTCTTTCGTCACCGATCCTTCTCTCCTGCGTTGTCATGACAACCTCAACAGAGACTTACTGTGAAGTCATTGCGCGGCTCGTCTAGTGTTCATTTCTCCTTGTTACCTTGTATACTACAAAGGCGTGTCTTCGCTGAGCAGCAAACAAGCCTCTGTGACGTTCACACTGTGTTGATGCTGTGTGGATAGGACTTCCATACAAATTAAATATACGGTACTTTGGTGAGAAACACACCAGTTAATAAGTGTTTGTCAATCACTCAGCTTGGTGTGAAGACAAGACTCAGTGACAGGCACACTGTTGTTTAGGACTTCCATACAAATTAAATATACGGCACTTCGGTGATGAACCCACACCAGTTATTAAGTGTTTGTCAATCACCTTCTACAGATACAAACTCACCAGTATTTATCAACAATCTTCTTCGGTGATAAACACATCTCTACCCAAGTGTTTGTCATTAAGTTCTTGGTAATTTAAATATACAGAAAACGACATACTTTGGTGATAAACACACCAGTTATTAAGTGTTTGTCAACCAATTTTCTACAGGGGCAAACTCACCACTGTTTGTCAACAACCTTCTACACACCAGTGATTCCACTTTTACTGCATCATGCAAAATATCACCTCGCCTCCTTTTTTCTTATCTAACCCAGGAGAACCTTCCATTCGTTGGTCGAAATGGAAAAAGTTTTTCCTTTATTACGCAAGAGTATGTGGCGTTTCCTTAAGCTCTGAAAGGAAGTCTGCTCTTCTCCTACATTGTTTGGGGTCGGAGGGTCAGGATGTGTTTGAACATCTACCTGATCTGAATGATGAAGAATCTACTGGACTTAATGAGTTTGAGATTTGTCTACAAAAATTAGACAAACACTACCTTCCGAAAGTAAGTACTGTCTTAGAGAAATATCATTTTGGAAGACGTATGCGACTTCCACAAGAATCAGTTGAGGTATATGTTACACACTTGCGGAAATTAGCTTCGACATGTAAATTTGTTAATGCACTTGATGAACGCATCCACGATCAATTTATGTTAGGTTGTAACACAGAAAAGGTTAAGGATGAATTGTGGCATAAAGATGATCCAAAATTGGAGGAAATTATCTCCATTGCCAAACGTCTGGAACACTCTCTTGCCTGTGTTGAAGTAATTAAAAAAGAGTTTAGTACTAATGTAAATGGCGAAAAAGTACAGTGTGACAAATTCTAAATCGAATGACTTAACGAATGTAAAACCTAAGAAAAACATTACAGTGAAGTGTTATCGCTGTGACACTGTTGGTCATCTAGCCAATGATTAATCCCGTCCTGCTCTGTCTGCTAAGTGTAAAAATTGTGGTAGAGTAGGTCACGTAGCAAAAGTGTGTAGGAAAAAAATATACACAAAGAAAAAACGCGTGAAGGAAGATTTCATGCAGAATGCTTCGGATTCAGAGTCAGATGAACTGCATTGTGGCGAGGTTCTAGTTCAAGTAGTCAAAGATTCTAGTAAAGCCTCCAAGAGTCCAGTTGACGGTGTTCAAGTAAATGGTCATACCGTTAAAATGCTCTTTGACTTTGACTGGTGCAAAGATTACGTTAATTCCAAAACGTTTTTATGAGTCTACTTTGGTTAACAAGGTCAAAGTTTTTAAACCGGATATTAGACCTCTTGCTTATGGAGGTCAACCTATAAACTTGTTTGGTTATTTTTTAGGTGAAATTGAATACAAAGGCAAATATACCGCTGGGAAAATATATATATCCTGCTAGGGAGACTGTATTATCAGCTGGATCCATCAAACTGATCTTGGAGTGATGTTAATTCCTTGTGAAAATCCATGTATCGTAATGAAAGAGTCTTTTACTGCTCCAACTTGTCAAGTTGAAAATATTCTCACTTGCAAGTTTGGGGATATCCCTGAATCAGTTAACGTCACCCAAGTAAATGACTTACGTGATGAGTTTGAACAAGTTTTCAGGGAAAAGTTGGGGTGTCTTTCAAATTATACTCACAGAATCATTGTTAGAGCATATGCTGTTCCTGTCTCTTGCAAAGGGCACAGTGTTCCTTTGGTATTGAGAGACTCCATGCGAGGTGAGCTAGAGAAGTTAAAAAAGGAGGGCATCATAGTGGAGACTGAGGTAAGTGACTGGTTGGCTACGGTCGTTCTTGCACGTAAGGCTTCAGGTGAGATTAGGCTTTGTGTTGATCTTCGCAGCCTTAATCGTGCAGTTGTTGCAGACAAGTATCCACTCCCAAATATCACGGAGATGTTGACCCAACTAGAGGGGCCGGAGGTCTTTTCCATTTTAGACCTAAGAGCAGCATACCATCAAATCAAGATAGATAGTGATTCCATGAATTTGACAGCTTTCATCACACCTTTTGGAACTTATAAATTTGCACGCCTTCCTTTTGTTCTCAATTCGACACTTCAGTCTTTCAACAAGCCATGGAAGACGTCTTGCATGGTTTGGCAGGGGTAAAGATATCAGGACGATGATCTGATACATGGTTCATCGCAGAAAGAACATGATGAGAGGCTTAGGGCTGTTCTGGTTAGGTTTAGGTCTTGTGGTTTGACTCTTCGTGAGAGTAAGTGCAAGTTTAAACTTTTCGAAATTGACTATTTGGGACACAAACTGACGAAAGAGGTTGTGAAACCAAGAGATCATTTGGTGAAAACCATTGAGGGTCTTTCAGAGCCACAAACCAGGGATGAGTTGGTCACTTTCCTAGGAATGGCAAAATATTATAACAAATTTGTTCCTCAGTTTGCTTCACACACGTTTGTTCTGAGATCACTCTTAAAGAAGGGTGAGAAATTTGTGTGGTCACCCAAATGTCAGGTGGAGTTTGATGATATTAAGAGTGCTTTAAGTAGTGCACCTTCACTCTGCAGTTTTGATACTACAGCTAGGTCAATCTTACTTACTGATGCTAGTTCAAAGGGACTGGGTGCAGTTCTTAAACAAGTCAAAGATGGTAAAGAAGTGACCATTATGTTTCTCTCTAGAACACTAGTAGGACCGGAAGTTCAGTACTCAGTCTTAGAGAAAGAGACTCTGTGTATTTTCTGGGCCATCAGGAAACTAAAAAAAATTCTGTGGGGAAGCTCTTTTATTGTACGCTCAGATAACAAACCGTTGAAAGACTTGTTCACTAAAAAGAGTCTAGAAGCTGTTTCTTCAAGAATTTGCAGGTGGATTGTTGCTTTTCAGGATTATGATTTTGTTGTAAATTACATACCTGGGGTAGAAAACAAAGTGTCAAATTGTCTTTCTTGCCTTGTTCAGACCCATTCAAGTTCTACCCCCGAGGGTCTGGATGACTTGTGGGATGATGATGAATGCAAAGTATGTGAAGTAATAACAAATGTTTTGAGTGAAAAAGAATTGAAAGATTCATTGAGCAATGATGTTGTTCTTGCGAAAATATCTGAGTTGGTGACTGAAGGGTGGAAAGGTATAAACTGACTAAATGAGGAAGTTTGTAAGTTTTGGAATGTTCGTGATGAATTGTCTATTAGTTCTGGAGTACTATGGAGAGGTACGAAACTTGTTCCTCCCTTTTCTGTCAGATCAAGAATCATTCATCAGGGTTATCAGGGACATCTGGGTGTTTCGAAAACTAAAGAGAGGATTTGCTTACTTCTCTGGTTGCCTGGTATTGATCTTCAGGTTGAGCGAATGGTGAGGGACTGTGCAGTGTGCAATACTTGTGACAAAACTTTAAAGACAAGAGTTCAACCTATGGTGATACGTGAGGAGCCTACCAGGTGCTGGGAAGAAGTTGCTCTAGATCTGCTAGGACCCATTTCTGGGTGTTCTGGTCAGTGTTACGTGTTGGTTTTATTAGACATGTTTTCTAGATGGCCAGAGATCAAGATTGTACGGAGCACTGAAACCAAGGATGTTATTACATTTTTAGAAGAAATTTTTGCTAGGGAGGGTCTTCCTGACTCTCTTTTAATAGATAATGAAGTCCAGTTGGTCTCAAGAGAAATGGAGGAGTATTTGTTAAAGAATAGCATCAGACACAAACGGTGTGCTCTCTAACATCCCAAAACCAACGGGATGGTAGAGAGGTTTAATCGTGTCCTCAAAGAGTCCATTCAATTAGCTAAGCTTCAAGGTAAGGACTGGAAGTTAGAAATTACAGAGCATGTAAGAGTTTATCAGCTTACACCTCATTCCACCACAAATAAGGTTCCTTTTGAACTGTTTAGGGGGCGTAGTCCAAATACTCAACTTTTTTTCAGTCTTGGATGAGAGATAAACATGTTGGTACGAATTCTGAAGGATTTTCTGGTGTTTCTAATGCTGTTCATTGTAAAGGATCACAATACTTGAAGGCTTTAAAAAGAAAGGATTAGTTTGATGCCAGACACATTTGTACGTGTGGGTGACAAAGTGAAATTTCGTTTACCTCAGAAAGCTGGAGGTCTTTCTAAATTTTCATCTCCATTTGTTGTTAATAAACTTTTTCAAAGTGCTGTTAAATTAAATGATGGTCGCATTTGGAACTTGAGTAGCATTGCTTCTCTACGTGTTAAAGACTCTTATGTGCCTTTAGTTCCTGAAGAGTCATCAAACAAAAAAACTATGTTACGAAAAAGTTATCGTTGTAAGAAGACTCCAGTATCTCTTCATGACTTTGTTTTACAGTAGTGTTTTTTTTTCTCTTTCTCCGTTCTTCCCGTTTTGTTTTCATGTAAAGGGGAAATGTGTGTTATATCTTGACATTTAATATGTGTGCTGATGTTATGTTCAACTTATGGCCTAGATAAGATTTAAGATATCTGCTTCTGCATATGTGTTGGTTTAGTTCTAGAATGTTATTCTCTGAAGCTCTTTAAGAATTCTCAGTTGTCAGTTGCTGCTTTGATGCTGTGTGGATAGAATGTTTCTTACATGGATGGTACTCTTCAATAAACCCTTCCTCCTTCAATCTTGCTACGTGGTGTAGTCAACTGTATTACAGGTGTCCAAACAGAAGATTAAAGGGACAGAATCCCACTGCCTTCTCTGAAATCTCCCTGTAAGCTAATAATAAACATGGCAGGAGAAAATCTCACTTCAGTTCTCTGGTAGAGCTGCCATCATGCTCTTACGGGTCTTGTTGAGTCTCTACACTAATCTATTGGTTTGTGGATGGCATGCACCAAAGAAGTAGTTTGTCACAACATCTTATCCAATATCTCTCTCATTTAAAATGAGATCAAGTTGGTTCCCCAGTCAGAAATCACCGTCTTTGGAAATTCAGCCCCAGAAAAGATACATATGAGAGCCCTAGCAACCACTTTTGCATTCCTGCTCCTCAAAGGTGTCACCTCTGGATAGCTGGCAGCATGATCTACCATAACCAAGATGTACTTGTTGCCTGGTGCTGAATAGGGCCGAATAGACCAACAATGTTTATTCCCAACCACTAAAACAGAATACCTACAACTGTCAGAGGCACTTTGTTTTGTGTCTTATTTTACCTCATGACTTACCAATCATTTGGCAAGTCGGACAGGTTCTACAGAGCCTCCCTGTTTACCTGCATATCCCTGGCCAGTAGAACACAGAGTTCAACCTGCTCTAGGTCTTTCTAATTCCAAAAGTTCTGTTAAGGGCACTTTGTAGGCTAGTAGCAGTAGGTAATTCCTGCATACTAGTGGAAACACTAGCTTCTTGGTAGCTCCTGGCTCAGATTTCCTGGGCTCTCTTTAAAAAAGTCCATCCTCAGAGTCAACAAAATGCTTTCCAATAACTCCTTTGCTAGCTTTTTCCTGGGCTTCCTTCTGAAGTCCCATAAGCTTGTGCCTTGTGGAATTCCTCTGGGGTAGCCCTTCCAGCAAGTAACAGCTCCTGCAGCTCTGTTTGTGACCCAGGCTCCAACTCTTGGTCTGCTTCGGGGATCTAATTTTCCTCTCCATTTGGAGCAGGGTCAATAAATGCATGGCCAGTACCTTCTCAGAGTCTGCCATGATCTTCTTACTACCGCTGTATTATGGTCTTTGCAAATCTGGAATAGTCAGTCTCTGCCTGAGACTGATGTGCTGTCTGTGCTGTGATCAACACAGCTAATGATCAAACCATGTAGGCTTCTGGTCCTGATACTAAATCAGGGGCAATCAAATCATTGCCCAGGGGACATTAAGCACCTTTCTTGTCTCTCGCATCTACATCAACCATCATCAACTTGCCATTCATTTCTACCTCAACTCGAACAATCAGGTAGTCAAGTCCTCTCCCCTGTATAGTAAGCCTGTGCTAACCAGGCTCCAGGGAGAATCTCCTCTGGTTTGAAATACCTCCTCTCAACAAAAGTTCTATGAGTGCCAAGATGCCTCAGGGCAGGAACCTTCCTCCCTTTGGTGCTAGCTTCCAATATAAATATGATTGTGTTTAGATGACTGTGCTTAAATGCATCTAGGTTGTTCTTCTAAATGTCGATAGCCACTTGGTTTATTGGGAAAAGGCCCTCTCCAGAGCCTGTCACACACAGTCATCACACTTACTATTCTGGGTGCAGCTTTTACTGGATTTTTCAGCTGATATTTTCTCTTGTAATGGCCCACGTTGTGACACTTAAAACAAGTAATCACACATCCTCCCTTCTACTAATGTTGTTCCTGTCTTGTTATTTAATTCCCTTTCTGCTTGTATCTTTCCAGGGAACATTTAGAATTGCCCTGGTTCTTACCTAGAAGTTTAGAACCAGTCTGTTGCGTTCCTTTCCCCTTTTGGCGTAGAAACATTCTGCTGCAGTCCTTTGTTAACCCAGTTAGCTATCCCCTTGTGAGTCAACACTGAAAATGTCAAATCTTATAGGTATTGCCTAAGTGGGGAGCAGTACTCCACTATGAGTCCAAATGGAACACTCTTGCTGTATTTAAACCTTTGAAAGTACTGAGCTGGTTTCAGCCCAAACCTTCTAATTATGGCTACCTTCATCCACTCATAATTGATTTGTTTAACCACAGGCAGCGTTCCAATGACTGCTTTACCTTCTATAAGCAGGAGACTCATTAAAGTAGCTGCCTTAAGCAGATCATTCACAGCCTCAACTCTACATATATTCTTAAAACTCACAAACCGTTCCAAAATAACCTGTCCCTCCACATACAAGTACAGGTACTCCTAAATATGTGGAAGAGGAATAACTTTTCCCAGATGTAGCTGTTTCTCCTGTCATCCTGAGCTTCTATTTCTCTAAAGCTATACTTTCGCTCTCCAATTCTCTCTCCTTTTTCTTTCCTGCTCCTTATGCCGTATTTTTCTTCCCTAGTAAGTTCTACATGCTTAGGTATTTATCAAGGCTGAGGTGTACCTTACTCTTTAGTTTAGTATGTAGTGCTTAGTTAATCAAAAGGTCCCCTTTCAGAACAGTTTACCACATAGCACATACATAGCACACATCAGTGTTCTTTCTTGGCACCCGGTGGTACCTACCATATGTGCCCCTCTTTGCTCCCTTTTTGGGAGAAGACGCGCCATCTGAAGGTATGGGCCTTGATCTGGAGGAGGAGCAAGCCAGAACAACAGTAGAGCGCATGGTCTGACATCTTAATAGACGTGTGCTGACTCTAGATAATGCAGAAGTCTCTTTCAGATGGTGGAGGTCCAGCAGATGGGCCTTTGTGAGAGAATGCACAGTTCAGAGGTCTGGTGATTTGAGAGTTAGAGCATAAAGTGGTCCCATTGGAAGTGATGTGTAGTTTGTCATTTTGCTACTACTCTCAACAAATTAGTTTGAAATGCAATGCTCCTCATTTTTCCAGTGGACAGGCACCTCAGAGATACTGGGAATGTTCACCGCGGGGGTCTAGCAAGAATAGATCATTTGATGGAGTTTAGTTGTTAACAAGCTTTTCATTCGTATGACAATGAGTGTGACCAATAATATCAGAGCTTCTACTAAATCATGAATGCCCAGATCAAATACATGGGGTTTAGGTCTCTTTCATGCACTACGTTGTTGATGTCCCAATGCCCTATGTAGCACACTATCCTGTTCTTCTAAGGCTCCCTGGAGAGTCATATACAACTTATAAAAAGCAGAGAGAATGCTTTTCAAGAGATACCAAACGTATTATGGGCACATATGGTAGAGGATGCTTCAACGTCCTTGTTGCATCCTTGTGAAGGAGGCTGAATATATAGTGTAGACTATACCCCTGACAAGTTATCACAGATTGTACAGGATATTTGCCCCTAGTGCAGCAGAAACTGTAGCCGAATAGCCATGATGTGCCATGTGAGGTGGCAGTGTAGGATCATCCAACTATTCTGGAAGGAAATCTTACCCCTTATCAGAGCCATTACTAGGGGGCGTGGCTTGGCAGCCGACGGGCATGGACGCGTGAGCGACGAGCTCCGCATCCAGCCCAGCCATTAATCCTGCAACGAGTGTTCCCCCGGCGATCTGAAGCTTCCGGAGGGCTTCCCCTGCCAACTCGGGACCCCTGGAGCAGTCGAGCGGGGTGGAGCGCGGCGCTTAGGGCTGGCGCGGAGCCGGCGATGCAGCGGAGGCGGGCGGCCGTCGGCCATGATGGGCGGCCTATGAAGGGACGGGCGGCAGCGGCCCACAGTGCCTGAGGAGCTGGCCGGAAGTGCGGCTGAATCGGCTGTGGGCACCGGAAGTGCCGGCCTAGCCCTACCGATCGGTGGAAAGCTGCAGAGTCCGCCTTCTATGCGGAGCCCGGGGCGGGGAACCCCGCAACGCCGTGAGCTAGTGGCGGTGGCCGCACTGCGGTGAGGCGGCGACACAGTGGACGGCACTGGGCTTGTGCCGGGAGCGGAGGGCCTGGAGCTAGAGTGTAAGCAGTGGGACCCTGCGTGTTTAGTGGACCAGCGAGGTGGGTGACCGGCGCAGCGAACTCCTCGAAGGTGGTGGCTTGGCTGGCCACAGGTGGCGGACTCGAGGGCCTGGCTTTTGGATGGTGCCCACCTTGGTGCGACAGTCCCAGAGTTCCCCGGAGGACAGCGGTGGGGGGCGGACGGTGCTCCCAGCCACAGCGGCGAGGACAGCTTTGGAGAAGGCTGGGGGCCGCTCCCGTCAGGGCGCCCAGTGAGAGGCAGGAGGGCGCCGGAATCCTTGTGGTCCGGAGGCAAGGGGGAGCAGGTCCCTGAGGCCGGCGAGGGGGCGCACTTCCCGCAGATTTGGTGAGCGGGCCTGGAGGCCGATTGGGGAGGACCTCCCTGACGAACTGCCTGGCTGGAAGAATGGGCAAGCCGCGACTCAGGCCGGGGGGGAATCCAGCGGAGTCGGCGGGAGACTCTACTGGTGGCTGCACGGGCGGCACCAGCGCCGACTCTGCAGCGGGCCTGCAGCAGCGACAGCTCGACCAAATCCTGCAGGCCATAGCGGACACAAAAACGGCGCTGCAAACTGATATCGCTCAGGTGTCCTCGGATCTGGGGCTGCTCCGGGCGGACCACAGGAAGCTGGTGGACAGGGTCAAGACCACGGAGGACAGGATGGACCTGGTAGAGCCAGCGCAGAAGGTATTGGAGGGTCAGACAGCGGATCTCCTACGGCGGGTGGTGACTCTGGAAAAGAGGGCCGAGGATGCTGAAGGGCGCAACCGCCGCAATAACATTCGCGTAGTCGGGCTGCCTGAAAAGATTGAAGGGGGAGATATGCTAACCTATCTGGAGACCTGGCTGCAAGAGGTGGTGGCGCCCGAGGGACTTACGCGGTTTTTCACCTTGGAGAGGGCGCATAGGGTTCCGGCCCGTCCCCCGGACCCGGGCCGACCGCCCCGGCCGGTGGTGGCCCGCCTGCTGCATTACAAGGACCGGGATATCATCCTTCAGAGGGCCAGAACTTCGGGACCCTACCAGTTGGAGAACGCTCAGGTTTCTATTTACCCGGATTACCCCATGGAGGTCCAACGCAGACGTACCTCATTCCTGGCGGTGAAGAGGGCGCTGCGGGACGAGGGGCTGCAATACTCTTTGTTGTTCCCGGCCCGCCTCCGAGTTGTGATGGATGGGGCGGCTTTCTTCTTCACTGACCCCGCGGCAGCCTGGAGTTGGCTGGAGTCGGCCCGGACCCGAGCAGCGGCGCATGCTGATGGGGAGGGGCCGCAGGGTACCCCGACGAAGGCCCGTCGCAACAGACGCAACAAGGTGAGGACAGCGGGGGCCCGATCACCGGGTGCGTCCCAGACGGCTCTGGAGAGGCGAGCTGCACTGCGGGCGGTCTCTGTGATTTCCGGGGCCACAGCCTCCCAGCCCAGCGAGGATTCGGGCTCCAGGAAGGGCACAGAGGACTCCCACTCGGACGGTGCTATCGACGAAGCGGAGGTGCTGCCAGATGTTACCCCGGGGACGGCAGATGGACTGTTGGATGCTTGAAGGTTTGGGGAGTGCTCGGGCCATGAACTGAGGGACATGGGCAGGGAGGACTGGGTACATGGGGAGAGGGAGGCTGGACCGGGCTTGGTGGGGCTCGGGGAGGGACCGGTGCCTGGTGGGGTCCACGGCTGGAGATTATGGAGATTATTGAGGGGTCCTGGGGGTGGGGGCGGGGGAGCCTGCAGGGAGTGGAACGCTGGGGGAGGATTGACGGATTCTGGGCGTGGATGCTCTGGGGAGGACTGCCGTCAAACCCGTCAGGCGTAGAGCCACCACCTCAACCTCACGGACATAGTGAGACTCTGGTGGCTACCAGAGTGTTTGGTTTCTGTTTGGGGGAGTATTTGGATGGGTGACTGTGGTTTAGAACCTGTTCTGGGGAAGGGTGGGGAGTCGGGGAGTTGGGGTGTTCTGGGGTTTCAGGGGGTTGTCAGTGTGCCTTGGAGGGGTGGGAAGGGATGGTTGGTTCGGCGATGGGATGGGGACCCCCCCTGAATTGAGAATCGTGACTTGGAATGTGAGGGGGCTCACCTCTATGGTGAAGAGACATAAAATCCATGCCTACTTAGTGCGGAGAGGGGTTCAGGTAGCCTTCCTTCAAGAGACCCACTTAGACAGAGAGGAGGGGAAGGCATTGCAGAGGCGCTGGCGGGGTCAATTGTACTATACCACCTCTCTCGAGGTTTGCCCGGGGGGCCCTGATCTGGGTGAGAGCAGGTGTCCCTTTTCAACCCTTGATGACGTTGGTAGACCCAGAGGGCAGGCTCGTGGCAGTGCAGGGGCGGCTGGACGGGAGGGACTTGAGCATGTGTAGTGTATATGCCCCTAATATGGACCAGGCCGCGTTTTTCTCCAGGCTGTCGGGGCAGTTGGCGGCGTATCTGACGGGGCCGGTGGTGCTGGGGGGGGGATTTTAATTTGGTGACAGATGTGGAGCTGGATAGGTCCCACCCTCCCCTGGCGCAGTCGGTGGTGCGTCGGGTGGCCAATAGTCAACGTAGCTGGCAGGCTACTTGGGGTCTGGTAGACACTTGGCGTACTCATCACCCGCTGGACAGGGATTACTCCTTCTAATCTGCCCCTCATGAGCTGTATGTCCGATTGGATGGTATACTGTGTTCCCCGGACGCGCAATCGCTGATGCGACATAGTGAATATCTAGCTAAAACTCTCTCGGACCATAACCCCTGTATGGGGGTGCTGCAGTGGTCCAGGCAGCGGCAAGTTATTCCCACGTGGCGTCTTAACCCCCTGCTTCTGGAGGACCCGGTCTTCCGGGCTGAGGTTAGTGACTGCATAAAACAATATTTTGAGCGGAACTCGGGTACAACGGTAAGCTGGGCGACGGAATGGGACGTGTTTTTAGGCTTTGTTCGGGGGGTTTGTATATCGTCCACAGCCGGAGTACGGAAGACGTTATTGAAGGAGGTTGATGGGGCGGAGGCCCTGCTGCGGGCGGCGGAACGGGCGCATCAGGCGGGGAACGGTGAGTTGGCTGCGGTTGCTGAGGCACGTGAGGGTGTGGCGGTGCAGGTGGAGAAGCTCCGCTGTGTTGACCATAAAAGCTACTTAATGCGAGCGCACGTGGAACGGGATAAGGTGGGATCCCTTCTGGCGTGGCTGGCGAACCCGGCGGCCCGGGGGGAACCGATACTTTCCCTGGTTGAAGCGGGGGGTGCCCCGGTTTATTCCCAAAAGGGGATAAATCAGCAGTTTGCCAGATATTACGCTGGGCTGTACGATAGCACCATGGAGGGGGAGCCTGAAGGCCTAGCGGGCTTCTTACTGGAGGCCCGCCTTCCTCGACTGGACCCGGAGATTGGGAAAGATCTCGGTGGTGCCATATCGCTGGGCGAGATTTGTGCGGCGATTAGACACATGGCCCGTCGGAAAACCCCGGGGGCGGATGGGTTGCCTGTCGAGTTCTTTGCGGCGTTTCCGGATCTGTTAGCGCCGCAGCTGCAGGTCCTATACAGCGAGGCCTGGCGGCGTGGGTGCTTGCCCGCCTCTGCTCGGGAGGCGATTGTGATACCCTTATTAAAGCCCGGAGGGGAGGCCGACGCGCGCACTGCGTATCGGCCGCTCTCCATGTTGACGGTGGACTATAAAATATTGAGTAAGATACTGGCGTCGCGCCTTTTGAGTCATATGACCGCCTTAATCCACCCGGATCGGGCGGGCTTTATTCCTCGACGCAGCACGGCCACTTCAGTGCGATGGTTGTTGCGAGTGATGGAAATGGACCGGGAAGTCTTCCCGGAGGCCTGCACGCTGTCGGTCGACATAGAAAAGGCCTTCGATAGTGTGGAATGGCCTTATTTATACCGAGTGTTGCGGGAGTTCGGCTTAGGGGAGGACTTCGTACGCTGGACCACGTTGCTTTATAGCGATGCTACGGCCCGAGTGAAGACGAGGGTCACCATATCGGCCTCCTACCATGTACGGAGGGGGACAAGGCAGGGGTGTTCCCTCTCCCCCCTGTTGTTTGCTCTGGCCATTGAACCGTTGGCAGCTCATGCCCGACGAGGGGGTGCTTATGTGGGAGTTTCCCTGCGGGAGGATACGCACTATATCTCCCTCTATGCAGATGATCTGCTGATGTTCTTGGCGGATGCGGAGAGAGCGCTGGAAGGAGCGGTTGCCCTCTGGGAGGAGTTTGGTCGGCTGTCTGGGCTTAAGGTCAACTGGGGTAAGACGTGTTTGTTCCCGTTGTCGCGAGGGGGACGGCCCCCGCAGGCGTTGGGCCATATCCGATGGGAAAGCAGCTGTCTCCGTTATCTGGGGGTTAACATTTACCATACCCAGACTGATTTGCTGGAGGGGAATGTGGGTAGAGCACTTCGAGGCCTACGGGGTAGCATGGGGTTTTGGAATACGCTCCCGCTCTCATGTGCTGGGAGGGTGGCGCTGCTGAAAATGGTGGCGCTGCCACGGCTCCTTTACTATTTTCGCACCCTTCCTATATGGATCCCGGCGTCGTTCTTCGCGAGGCTGCGGGTATTAACCACGGGCTTCATTTGGGGCTCGGGAAGGCGTCGAGTGGCGCTGACCACCTTGCGGCGGCCAAGGGCAGAGGGGGGCTTGGCGGCACCGGATTTTGAGTGGTACTACCTGGCGGCCCAGCTCCAATGGCTCACGCAGGCGGTGGCCAGGGAGTACAGGGGCCCGGAAGGCCCTCAGGGCAGACTAATACCGCGCCATGTGCTGGCCTTTATAGTCCTCCACCAGAGGTTAGACCTCGCCCAGCTCACCTTGGAGGAACGTACCCTCCGGTTATGCTGGAACAGATGCCAGAGGAGGGCCGCCATAGTTCACCCCTATGCCCCGGAGATCCCCCTGGGGATGTGTACGGCGTTCCCGCATGGAGGAGATTGGTCGGGGTTAGCGGTCTGGGAGGAGCTGGGGGTACAGATGGTGGGGGACTTATTTAGAGAGGGAGTACTGCTACCTTTCCAGGACTTGCAGGACTCTTATGGGCTCCCGCGGGGAGACTTCCTGCTTCATGCGGCCCTGGTGGCGAGCCTCCAGAGGCATTGGAACGTGGGACTTTCGGAACCGCCGACTGCCGCGGGTTGCCAATATGTAGTGATGGCGGCGGGGACGGCTAAGGCCATCACTTGCCTCTATCGCCGGCTGTCGACGGAGAGCCTCCTACCCCTGGGCGCTCTGAGGGAAAAGTGGGAAGCGGACCTTGGAAAAGAGATCCCTGAGTCCACGTGGTCCACGCTGGTGCGGAGGGCCTGGAAGGGAACGAGGAATGCCAGGTTCCAGTTAGTCCAGTTTTTTCCGTTACACAGGGCATACCTGACACCGGCCAAGATACTGCGATATTTCGGGGGAGCGCACTCTCAGTGTCCGCGGTGCGGGGTGGACGGTGCGGACTTTCGACACATGTTTTGGTCCTGTACGCAGTTGGGTGACTACTGGGAAGCAGTGGTGGATTGCTTGAACCAGGTAACTGATCGCTCCATTGCCCCGGATATGGGGACCTGTTTGCTGCTTTGGTTCCCCCACACTCGCCGCACGAAGGTTACTAGCAAATTTTATGATCTGGGGTTGATAATGGCCAAGAGGGAACTGACTCTGCACTGGAAATCCCGGGGGGGACCTAACTTCCTGCGCTGGAGATCGGCGTTGGGGCGTTGGGCAGGGGCTGAGGGCACGCTCCGGGTGCAACTGGCCCTCCGGCGAGATGACGAAAAGGCGCTGGCGACGGCCCGGGCATGGGAAGCGTTGGTGGTAGAACTTCAGGGGTTGATGTCCGAGGCGGGGGCTGAGGAGAGCGGGTCTGACGGGCAGGAGGTAGTGGGGAGCGGGGAGTAGAAGAGGCGAGACGGTGGGCCCTGACCGCCTACACTTTTGGCTGGGCTAGCTGGAAGGTTCTGTTGGTTTAGGGAGAGGCTGGGCTCCTGTATTTTATTGACCAGGGAGGGGGGGCACATCGAAAGTGGGACCGGGGTAGGAGATGGGGCACACTGACAGAGGGTGGGAGAGGGGGGGTAGGGGACCGGGTGGGAAGGTTGAGCCGTCTTCAGGAGAGCCGGGGATGCTGTTACATGTGTGGTACTTCCTGGACGGGTGGGGATTGTGAGTTGATTGTTGCCTTGTTGTGTTGGAAAACAATAAAAAATGTTTCAACAAAAAAAATAATCAGAGCCATTACTGGCCCCACTGTCCTTGTAGACCAATCAGTTTGTGTGTTGGGAAATGTGGTACATGCCATTTATTCTACCTGAAGTCTACATTATGCCATCTCATCTGGCATCTATTTAGGAATAGGTGGTAGAACAAGGGGTGCATTCTTTTAGTGATGAAAAAACAACTTCTAATAGCAATCAACAGCACACGTTTGCAAGAATTTGGAATGCAATGTCATTTTCGTTTTTCATGATGCACGTCTTTTCTCTACACATGTTCTCTGTTTAACATAACAGGTGTATTTGTAAAGCACACGATTACCCATAGGTGTCCTGGCGCTGAATAACAGATGTTTATTGTTACCCGACAGTACACATTTTATCTACCTCAGATAGATGAAAGTGGAACCGCTGGGATTCGAACCTGTGACCATGAGGTCGAACACAAGTCCCTGCAGCGGCTGCTTTAGTCCACTGATCCACCGTTACATCTGACTGCCAGAGTTTTCAAGCTAATTTTCAAATACCTATAAACAATATAAGTTTAAATATACCTCTGGCAAAAGATGTGCAATATTGCTGTTTAGCGGCCTATCCCCAACTTTACAAAGATATCATTGCCAATTAGGCATTTCATACTAATGCTCACATCATCTTTTGCTTCTTCTGTTAGGAGCAGGTCCCCCAGAATTATGGGTTACTGACAACTCAAATTATGTGGCAAAGTTGACGTAAAGATACTTCAAAGTTAAAGCAAATTCTGCACTTATTCTGTTTAATGCAACATGGTTACATTTTAAAAACTGTCTTTAGTTTTCGCGTTACCTTGTGTTCACATTAGTGGGAACCAATTTTTTAAAAAGAGCCCTGCAGAAACATAATTTGCA
Organism: Triturus cristatus; assembly: GCF_964204655.1. NCBI lineage: Eukaryota > Metazoa > Chordata > Amphibia > Caudata > Salamandridae > Triturus > Triturus cristatus. The sequence continues at coordinate 651,259,287 of NC_140590.1, forward strand.
TTAAATGTTTATTGTCACAAAGAGACACATACAAAATAACTGAAATACTTGTTATCAGAGCAGTGATCGAAACATTAATTTGCAGGAGTACTAAAACAAAACATTTTCATGGCAGAACAGGATTTAATATTTCTATCTATGGTGGATCACAGTTAAATAGGAAAGTTGTTTGTTCCTTCTGCAAACAATTGTCAATGTCTAGTCTATTACTTAGGGATATTAACGCCACTCAGGCAAAATTATCGCTTCTTTATTTCGTTTGATGCAGCGTTCAGCAGCTAACATGTGACCAGTTATCTTTAACAGAGTGTTGCAAGCTGACTCATATTCAGCAACTATAGTAACTTTTGATCCATATGATCTCGAGACATTTTTATTGAAATCTGCACATGATGTGACAGATGGTAGAATATAAGAGAAATGTAGTAGTAGTAGTAGTAGTAAAGCTTTATTTCGATATAGAAACATATCATAAAAGCAAAACATGACAGCATAAAAACAATGGTCGAAACAAAGCAATTTACAATTCATATTACCATTAAAAACATTTCATATTTACACGAGATAATCTTAAAATTTATGAAAAATGAAAAAGGGACACTTTACTGTATCGTCAGTTGTTTAGCAGATCTTATGCGCCAAGCCCAGCCTAGGAATTTAGCCAAACAAATGGCAAAAAAGGGTCTTGTATCTGAGAGCAGTATTCTTATAGCTTCCAGATGTGAGCGAGTTCCCAGGCTCCTACAAAGAGGCTTCAACCACCTCCGTCTAGGGGCCATATAGACTCGACACTCAAATAGAAAGTGTGCGACAGATTCGATTTTTAGCTCGCAGAATGGGCAATAGGGTACAGTTTGCAGTGGTGGTTTCCAGGTAGAGGTAAACTGACATAAAGGTAAAACCCCAACCCTGAATTTAAAATATAATGCCCTATCATGTGAACTGTGAATCAAGTCCAAATATGGTTCTCTGGAGGGGATATCTTTAACCATCAAGAAGTTGGCAACAGATCTTGGGTGATTTGATTTACCAAGTCTCTCGTTATCCACCCAAGACCAGTAAGCCTTCTTCAGTTCTTGTTTAGGAGGTGCTGTTTTATTTTCCCACGCAGCTCCCAGACCGAGCTTGTATAATGCCCTCTTGACCTCTCTGAGCCAGGCGATCTTATGCCAGCCAGGTAAGGACAGTACATCTTTTAGGGCGTCTGCATAGCTGTGGAGTTCGGGGACGTTCCAAATTCTAGACCATAGTAGTAAGGGGCGTAATTTAGCTTGCTCGCAGATTGGACGAGTACCTGCATCCAGCAAGAGGGGGATTGTGGGGGTGCTCTGGGGTAGCCTCATCAGATCTTTGTGAAATTTATTTTCTAGGTGGGCCAAAGTATCCACTCTCTGGGTACCCCAAAGTTCTGCGCCATACAGTGCTGCACTCACAACCCTACCCCTATAAATATCAAGAAGTGCCCCAATAGGTTTTATGGAGGAAGCACGCTGCTCTTTAAGTAAAGCACCAACAACCCTCTTATGGGTTAGAAACACTTTTTGGTGATGGGCCTTCTAGCTCATACTATCACAAAGACGTATGCCTAGATAGTCAAATTCTTTGACCCGTTCTAATGTGACAGAGTCTAGAGTGGGGGGTTTAACAGATTTCTTAGGGGGGTTGAGGACAAGAAATTTGGTCTTGCCAATATTTATGGCCAGTCCCTTGGTGTCACAGAAGGCCTTGAAGCTGGAAAGTAGTGACTGTATGCCTGCAGGTGATTTCGAAATCAGGAGGGTGTCGTCCGCAAACAGGAGCGTCGGGATTTTCCTTCCAGCCAGGGATGGTGCATCTGCAGGATGTTGAAGAAGGTGCTCCACCACTCCATTGACGTAAAGCGAAAACAGAGTGGGGGCAAGCACACACCCCTGGCGGACGCCCCTGTCTACTGGAATACACGGGGTTTTTTCTCCCTGGGCACCCCATCTGATTTGGGCAAAGTTGTTTTCATGGAATTTTATCAGCAAGGCCAACAAATAGGGAGGTAGACCTAACTCGTCAAGGACCTTCCACAATAATGCTCTTGGAACCAGGTCGAAGGCTGTTTTTAAGTCTATGAAGACTAAGTATAAGCTGCCCCCTCCTAGCACCACTACCTTCCAATAGAGCATTAAAAGGCGGAATGTCTGCTCGACGGTGCCTGTCCCTGATCTAAAACCCGCTTGGAAATCAGACAATATCTGATTTTCATCCACCCACTCCAGAATCCTGCCCAATACCACTTTCCCCGCTACCTTTTGCGTCGAATCCAGCAAACTGATGGGGCGGTAATTGGCTGGGTCTTCCCTGCTACCCTTCTTGAAAATGGGGACTACTTCAGCGCCCCTCCAAGAGTCAGGGAAAGACCCCCCCAACATAACCTCATTAAGAAGAGCAGCAATTAATCTGCTCCAAAATGGGGGTTATTTTTTATCAAGTCGCCCGGGATCCCATCAGGTCCTGCCGCTTTGTTAGAAACAATACACCTGATTGCCTTCTCTACTTCCAAGGTGGTAAATAGGACTTCATTTGGTGGGAGATCTGTGGAACTGAGCCTTGGGAGCGGGTCTGGTTGCGGAGGCCCTGTCTGAGCCGAATACAATTTCGAAAAGTGGGCAAACCAGGCAACACCAGGGATATTACAAGTCAGTTGTTGATCAATGGGCTTGTCTCTTGATCTTAGCAAGTCCCAGAACCCCTTAGCATCTTTCCTTGTGCTCGCCTCCGTTAGGTCACGCCAAAAGTTGAAATCATATGTCCGCTTGGCCTCAGTCACAGTTTTCCTATAAAGTTTCCTTGCAGACCTGATGGTAGCTTGGTCTTTTCCTTTTACTGCAGCAACAAGATCACCCTTAGCAAGTCGACACTTGGCTGTGAACCACTTTTCACTTGTTCTCAGGGCCCCCTTTGAAGCAGTTCTGGAGCTGGGTTTGGGAATGATGAACAGCCCACTTAGTGCCGTTACAGTCTCCGTAAATAACGATAAAAACATCTTGCTATCGCTATTCGTGCTATCAAGCCTAGATTCAGCCTCTAGTAAGATGGTTTCAGCTTGTGACATCCTAGCCTCATCCGCTGAGACTCTTGCCCATTTAAGACGTCTGCCACAGTTTGAGGGAAGAATCTCATGTGAAGCTTTCCATAACTGATTAGTGGTTTCTTGAGACCCAGTTTGCCAGGGGACAGAAATGGTTAAAGCGAGAGGGTTGTGGTCGCTGTCACAGGTCTCTATAACCTCCATGTCTTGATGATATAGCCAAAGGTTATAGTTGAGCATAACAAAGTCAATTCTGGATAAGTGGCCCGTCCTATTGTATGTATGGGCACCCATGGGATCTGATTTAGAACGCCCATTCGTTGCTCTCAAGTTATGCTCCATGCAAAGAGCATTTATATCGATCGCCTTTTGTGTCCATTTAGGGATCGGTTCGAGGTTCAAAATAGGGATGCCCCTCCTGTTATCCTCCTCGTTGGTATCCAGAATATCTTCTTTGGCTAAAGGCTCAAAACAGCAATTAAAATCGCCTGCCAGCAGGACGAGAGAGTCGGCGTCACAGGCAGACAGGTAGTTACTTAAGCCTAAAGAGTTTAGAGATCCTCCGTTCCTATTGCCCCTTAAATAGAGATTAAATAGTTCTAGTTTCCTTCCCCCTTTGTAGTGCACTGATAGCCATTGAAGGTCAGGTGTTTCGGTGGTCCTTTGAGAAACACTGAGGTCTAGTGCTATGTTGATCCAGATGAGAAGACCACCGGATGGGCGTCCTTTAGAACCTTGGTGACATACAGCCGGAACATAGAAGGTCGAAAACCCCACTCTATGTCTAGGTTCCTGGCACCATGTTTCCTGTAGCAAGCAAATGTCATAGGGTGCCAGGAAGGTGTTCCATTCCGGGTTATCAAGGTTACGTGCAAGGCCAGCCACATTCCAGCTTAAGACCCTCAGTGAAGAATCGCCTGGGGAGGCAACTCTATCAGGCAGGTCGATCTCCATTGGATTAGATTGTACTGGAGGAGGGGGGATCGAACAGGGGCTGTCTGGCCTCGTTTCCACTCTTTTGCAATCTAAAATGGCCATTTTGATCGGTTCCATGGCCCGGGGCAAGAGAGTCAGAAGCCCGGCTTGGCTAGTTGGAGGGCCGTTGGTTGGATTTCCAATTATGTCTATAACATGTGGAGACAATGCTTTTTCTAGTTGTGGGCATGCTGGGAACATAGAAAGTCAATCGACCTCATCCAGGCCTCCAAATCTATTGTAGGTTGAAAGGCCATTCCAGTGTAAAAGAGTATTCTTTTGCCTCATGGGATGGGTGTTCCATGGGTGGTGCTGCACCAAGGACCAGTTATCCGCTTGGGTATGCAATTGGCGTGGGGGGTAAAAAGAGGATAGCGGCCTTGGTATGACTAAAGAATCTTCACTAGTTGGCCAGGAACAGATATGGTGCGCCGTATGTGGGTCTTCAAAAGTTACAACTACACAGTCCCCTTGCTTAGATTTCTTGGTTGGGCCCACCCAGGGTATTCTACGGACCATCATTACTCGGCTTCTTTTGCCATTGGGAATCGGTCTGTTGACGTTAAGCCAGTGCATAGTTTTATTTTTCAATGACCAGTGGTTTTCGTGTTGGTCAGTGCCAATCACAGGGACGCCTGTCAACACGACCACATAGTCATTGGCCTCTGGTGGAAGGTCTATATAGCCTCCTCTAAAATTTTCTTTTGGACGAGGACCCTGGGTTTCGGCAGGCTGGGGTCTGGCGGATGCTACCAGGTTTGGATTTACTTTTCCAGGCTTAGAGTTCCGTGTGGGAATCTGCGGTTTGGTAGCCTGAGGTTTAGCGGTTATGGAAACTTGATCCACAGCCACAGTCCTCGGCTTAGGAACAGGCCTTACAGCAACAGGTACTGGTGGGGGGTGCTGCTCAGCTTGCAAAACAGGGGCTGGCGAAAGTGGGTCAGACAAGGACACGCCCTGGTTTTCGAGACTTCTCAGGCCAAGAGTGGCCAGAGCAATAATGCTCTTCTCCATCTCGAGTAGATTGTTTTCTATCCTAGACAATCTTAAGTCGAGTGGTGAGAGAAGTTTTTTTAATGTTTCCCAGACTTGATCTATAAATTCCTTATCATTCCTTCCCTGATCTTGTACCTGCGCCCCCTCGTCTACTGGGGTGGTGTTGGCTGGACCCTCTCCCATACTTTGGCATACTGACTGTGTGCTCGAGGAACCCTCAGGTAAAGCATTACGTGCCTGAGTGTTGGTCATTGTGAGCTGGTGGGAGACTGCGACCTTTGCCTTTTTACGAGAGTAGGCTGAGCGTGATTGGCGTTTTCTTTTGGGTTGTGCACCACTAACACGGGAAGTAGTTGGGAATACTTGGGAAAGGGGATTAAGGGTGGGGGTCTGAGCGTGAGAAGGTGCAGCGAAACTTAGCTCTTCTGTAATGCGTGATTGTTCTAAGGGCGGAGTGAGGGTGGAAGTAATCGGGGGCTGGTGTAAATCAACCTGGGTGGTAACACTATTTGGGCGGGCAGGGCGTGCTGGAGTGACAGCAGAGGCTATATGTCCTAGGGATGATTTTTTCGAGAGGGCAATTACCTCGGACAGCCTACGTGCAGCTACCAATTCTAGGGATACCCGGGTTTGAAGTTTAGATATTTCTTCATCGATGGCTATATTTGTGCGGGTGATGAAGTCGTCCATAGGGCCACAGATTTGTGAACCACCTTTGGAGGCTTTGCTACGTGTCATCCTAGTACTCATGGTGCTTACGATGAGATCAGGGTCGTCACTCGACTTACTAACTAGGGAGCTTCAGTTTAAGCTAACCTGTCTCAGCACGATGATACAATAACAAGCAGGTTAGGAGCAATAAGGGGGGTGGGCCAGGGCCGTCCTCTGCCGTCCTCGAACGGCCTCAAACGGCCCGCTCTTAGCCCGGTCTTCGCCCCGGCCGTTGCCCCGCGCGCGTCCCGCGTGCGCGTTGTCCACACAAGCTATGAAGGAAAAACAAGAGGAAGGGGCGGGAAGAGGACCAGCTGCGGCCGATCCACGCCGCTAGGAATGCTGGTCCTCGCAGTCCCGCCTCTACCCCTGTTGACCAGATGACAGCTTGCAAGGGGCGCGTTGGTGCTCAAAGCACGTGAAGGGAGGCAGAAAGGATGTTCCCCAGAGAGAGTCTAAGCCTACGAGCGGCTCCCGCGAAGCGGGGGCCGCGAGGCGTGGCGAAGTGGCCAGACAGCAACAACACAGAAACAGCGCTTCTTTGCAGGAAGGGTCCCAAGGCTCACTCACTCCACACAGATTTTAAAGAGGAGGAGGAGGGGGCGGGAAGAGGACCAGCTGCGGCCGATCCACGCCGCTAGGAATGCTGGTCCTCGCAGTCCCGCCTCTACCCCTGTTGACCAGATGACAGCTTGCAAGGGGCGCGTTGGTGCTCAAAGCACGTGAAGGGAGGCAGAAAGGATGTTCCCCAGAGAGAGTCTAAGCCTACGAGCGGCTCCCGCGAAGCGGGGGCCGCGAGGCGTGGCGAAGTGGCCAGACAGCAACAACACAGAAACAGCGCTTCTTTGCAGGAAGGGTCCCAAGGCTCACTCACTCCACACAGATTTTAAAGAGGAGGAGGAGGGGGCGGGAAGAGGACCAGCTGCGGCCGATCCACGCCGCTAGGAATGCTGGTCCTCGCAGTCCCGCCTCTACCCCTGTTGACCAGATGACAGCTTGCAAGGGGCGCGTTGGTGCTCAAAGCACGTGAAGGGAGGCAGAAAGGATGTTCCCCAGAGAGAGTCTAAGCCTACGAGCGGCTCCCGCGAAGCGGGGGCCGCGAGGCGTGGCGAAGTGGCCAGACAGCAACAACACAGAAACAGCGCTTCTTTGCAGGAAGGGTCCCAAGGCTCACTCACTCCACACAGATTTTAAAGAGGAGGAGGAGGGGGCGGGAAGAGGACCAGCTGCGGCCGATCCACGCCGCTAGGAATGCTGGTCCTCGCAGTCCCGCCTCTACCCCTGTTGACCAGATGACAGCTTGCAAGGGGCGCGTTGGTGCTCAAAGCACGTGAAGGGAGGCAGAAAGGATGTTCCCCAGAGAGAGTCTAAGCCTAGGAGCGGCTCCCGCGAAGCGGGGGCCGCGAGGCGTGGCGAAGTGGCCAGACAGCAACAACACAGAAACAGCGCTTCTTTGCAGGAAGGGTCCCTGATGTGCAAATCCATAATTCTGTGATAAACATCAAGAATCCTGCTGACCAAACTATAAATCGGTTTTACATTTCAAACTCCTGGCAGTGGTACAAATGGAGGACACTAGTAATAGTTTGGTTACTTATAATGTTTTGCCATAGAGTGGCTGTTTGTCTAATTTGGTAGCCACTGAATAGACATGCAATTAAACCTCTTGACTTGTTCGTGGTTAAACGGATCAAAACAGAAAATGATCATACTGAGAAAAGTGAAATCCCACTGATAAACAGAAATTCATGTTTTTTTTTATGTTTGGATAATATCATGCGTTGTTTTTTTTCCTTTGTAGAGTGTTGATTTTAAAACCTATAAGAAATTCACATTTTGTGGTCCTGCAAAAGGCCAAGATCAATAGATTTGATCTTCTGAAGCATGCCATGACTTTTTAGATAGTTAGAAACATTGAAATGTGCTTTACGTCGAGCAATTACATTTTGGGCTGTTTACGAGTTTGGCTGTAACTTTCTACCCCTACACGGTCCCACAGCGGATGGTGCAATGGGCCACCCGCTGTGGGACTGCCAAACCTGTGGTGCGACCGTCTGCCCGATTATGAGTCACACCGTGCAGGAACTGGGGGTGCAAATACAGGGGGGTACTATATGTGCCCCCCCCCCCACATGCACCTCCTTGGCCCAGCGGCAGCAGGGGGCCCTATTAGGGCCCCATTAGTTGCCTCAGCGCCACCCTTTTAATGGCAGGCTCCCCGCCAAGAAAAGGGTGGTGGAGAGGTAACTCGTAATATGCTCAGTGGTGCCGCAGCCGCACCGGCCTCATATTGCTGCCTCAACCCACACCGCCTTCACCGCACGGGATCCTTGATTCTAGCGGTGCCAGTGGTCTTGTCGAAATACTGCGGGAGGTCCTGCAGTGCAGTGGTGGTCGGACCCAACCACGGATTCGGCGATCCTATGGACCGCTGAACTCGTAATCCTACCCTTTGTCTATATTACATTGTCTCCCTTCTAAAGACATTTTTCCAATATATTTTCTGTTTATTTTCTGTCCATATTCAGGAATATGACTATTCAAGCAGGATACTTTTTTTATAATGCTTCCATTATTATTATATAATGAGGTGATGAAATATGACCTGTATTCCAGTTTGTTGCTAATCAGCCAATGGTTCATTACTCTTTTACATAACTGAATGCATGAAGATCAGATAGCTAAGTCAAAGTACCATGCATTTTATAAAAGCATAACGTTTGCCTGCCGGTAATTAGGCCTGTTACTCCACTGCACAGCTGTTCCAGCTACAAAGCACTGAAGGTTTAAGGAACAATTTCCTTCTTTCATGTCAAACCCCCAGGAATCTTTCTAGAAGCAACAACTTAAGACCTTCTGTACTCTCTGCAGATCAGAGCTGAAAATGCATATTTAGAAGAAGGCATGTGCTGGTAGAAAGAAAAAATCTGTACTTTCCTTGTTTCTTCGATTAAGAGGAATGCCGACCTTGTCTGATATTGCAGCGGCCCAGAGATGAAGAGAACACATTCTGGCACTAAATGAAATTCAACGGCGTGAGGTGGCATCCGAAAATTAACAACACATGGGTCCACAAAGGCAAGAAAAAAGATGAGCATGTGGAATAAAGAAGTCTCAGATGTTGCAGTGAACTCACAATGAATATTTTGAATTTCAAATCTACATATGGGTTGTAAGAGAAGGTCGAAACACCCTTGGACGCTCCCTGTGGATTCTGCATATGATATTCTTTTATTCATCCCATGCAAAAAACTGTAGATGGTTTGCATTGATTGTAAAGGTTTCCTCTGGTCTGTTTGGCTTTATTATTTAAAAACAATTTTTACTGAGACTTTAGGAAAAGGACTTTGTGTCCGTCTTTTTCAAAAACAAATCTTCGAAAACCTCACCTTCACTGCAAACAACGTCGATTTAATTGGGAAATGTCTTTGAGTGGAAATTAAAACTACACTTAGTCTCATTTAAAAATACAAAAGGATATCAGAATTTTAAATTCATATACTGTGGTTAAGCTTGAAATGTTCCGAATTCATGCTGCGGGCAGCAGTTTGTTATTGTATTATTTGTTGATTACACCTACAAATTTATACTGTGATGGTCCAGTCAATCGAGACTTGATGCATCTCATCCTTACATAATCTGCTCTGCAAGGCACCTTTGTAGTGCAGAAATTCACCGGGATTCTAGAAGCGATTTAGAGGTCACCAATGCTTACATTATCTCACTAGGAGGAGGATGGCCTATTTGATCGGCCATTTTGACAATGTCCTCCAAACCTTCAAACCCAAGGATTTATGGAAACTATTGGAAGCTGCATGTGGCTCATAAATAGGTGTTTTGTCTCCTGCCTTCGAACCAGCACAGCCCAACATGCAATGTCAACCTGTACCTTTAAAGGAACCTTTTAGAGTAATAACGAATGGCAAGCACGCACCCCCATATTCAAGAAATAATAAATACACACAAACAGATAATATATATACATTTATACGTCTGTGCGTGCTCGGTTTGTATATATATATATATATATATATATATATATATATATATATATATATATATATATATATATATATATATATGTTATGCCAAACGCCCTTGCGCTCGATCATGCACTCGACGCTGTGCTTCCCTCACGGGTTTGATTAGTCTCGCTGCAGCTCGCTGTCTTTCCGTCTCAAAATAATAACTGAGCCCGACGCGTTTCGAGACTACACGTCTCTTAGTCATGGGCAACGGACAGAGGCACAGGAAGGATCACCTGATAGTTTCATCCACTTTATTATGTAGAACCGCCATTAGTGGGCGTGCCTTACAGTGCAATGCTTGGTAGCATGATGGTCCTTGTAGTTCATCAGGTAAGTTTTAGTGCTCTTCCTTTAGTAGGCTCCGTGTCTCTGTATGGTTTTCAAGCTTTGATATTCCTATAGTAGGAGGACATGAAAAACAGCAAGCTTATTTGTGCATGAGCTCAGCATGCTGATAGGAACAGTCAGTCTTTTCCACAGCCTTTCATCATCCTGAAATGGTGCACTCTCATTACCGTGGCTCGGGCAGCCGCGTTCCTTTATGTTATGCCAAACGCCCTTGCACTCGATCATGCACTCGACGCTGTGCTTCCCTCACGGGTTTGATTAGTCTCGCTGCAGCTCGCTGTCTTTCCGTCTCAAAATAATAACTGAGCCCGACGCGTTTCGAGACTACACGTCTCTTAGTCATGGGCAACGGACAGAGGCACAGGAAGGATCACCTGATAGTTTCATCCACTTTATTATGTAGAACCGCCATTAGTGGGCGTGCCTTACAGTGCAATGCTTGGTAGCATGATGGTCCTTGTAGTTCATCAGGTAAGTTTTAGTGCTCTTCCTTTAGTAGGCTCCGTGTCTCTGTATGGTTTTCAAGCTTTGATATTCCTATAGTAGGAGGACATGAAAAACAGCAAGCTTATTTGTGTATGAGCTCAGCGTGCTGATAGGAACAGTCAGTCTTTTCCACAGCCTTTCATCATCCTGAAATGGTGCACTCTCGTTACCTGATGAACTACAAGGACCATCATGCTACCAAGCATTGCACTGTAAGGCACGCCCACTAATGGCGGTTCTACATAATAAAGTGGATGAAACTATCAGGTGATCCTTCCTGTGCCTCTGTCCGTTGCCCATGACTAAGAGACGTGTAGTCTCGAAACGCGTCGGGCTCAGTTATTATTTTGAGACGGAAAGACAGCAAGCTGCAGCGAGACTAATCAAACCCGTGAGGGAAGCACAGCGTCGAGTGCATGATCGAGCGCAAGGGCGTTTGGCATAACATATATATATATATATATATATATATATATATATATATATATATATATATATATATATATATATATATATATATATATATATATTCACTGAAAAAGCATAAGGTTTCAGGGCTGTTATAGTTAGGCTCAGATTTCACTCATGCAAAACCAGTGCAATTCAGCAGTTATAGTTGCCTGAGCTAACTATAATGTACGCCCCACAATGCACTGCTTATGACCTCACATATTACATCAGTCATGCCATGGTCAATGACATCACTGAATACATCTAAAATGACATCAGTGATGACATCACTGATAACATCTTCTAGTGAGTGAGTGTATTTTCTAAGAATTTTTGAGTGTTAAACATATATACTAAACTCCTAGAAAAGTTACATTTGTATACTAGGTACACTACTACTGAGTGATACTACTTTTAATATATATTATATGAGTGGCTGTGTGAATGTATGTATCATGTGTATGGGTGTGTGAGTGGCTGTATGGGTGTATGAGGGTGTGTGCAAGTAACTGTGTGGGTGAGTGAGTTGCTGTGTGAGCAGCTGCATTGGTGAGTGAGTGGACGTGTCAGTGGCTGTATGGATGAGTGACTGGGTGTCTGATTGGCTGAATGAGTTAGTGACTGGGTGTGTAACTGATTGTATGGGTGAGTGAGTGGCTGATTGATTGGGTGTTTGGTGGAGTGAGTTGTGTGTGAGTGTCTGTATTGCAAAGCGAGTGTCTGTGTGAATGGCTGAATGGGTGAGTGAGTGGATGTGTGAGTGCTTGTATGGATGTGTGAATGGGTATGTAAGTCATTGTGTGGGTATGTGAATGGGAGTGTGAATGCGTGTATGGGTGAGTGAGTGGCTATGTGACTGGTTGTATGAATGGCTGTATGGGTGAGTAAATTGTTATGTGAGTGGCTGTACTATTGAGTGACAGGGGTGTGTGAGTGGCTTTATGGAGGAGTGAGTGGGTGTGTGAATACTGGTATGGACCTGTGAATGGGTATGCTAGTGGTTGTGTGGGTGTGTAAGTGGGCATACAAGAGGTTGTATGGGAGTGTGAGTGGGTGTGTGGGTGTGTGAGTGGTTCTGTGGATGATGTCATCAGTGATATGCCAACCCCAACCTCTGGGCTCCAGCATGGTGGCCCAGTGATATGGGCCTCCCCCCACTCCCTTCGTGGAAAGTTAAGAACTTGGGGGTGATTGTGGATAACACCCTCACATTTGGGAACCAGGTCAGCGGGGTGGTGTCAACAAGCTTTTTCATCCTGAGAACCCTGAGGAAAATAAAACTCTTCCTCACAGAAGAAAGTTTCAGAACAGTTGTCTCAGCCCTCATTCTGTCCTACTGTAACAGCTTGTATCTGGATATTAATAAGAAACATCTTAACAGATTACAGATGGTGTAGAATGCGACAGCCAGGCTGCTTACGGGCACTCCTAGGTTTATGTCGGTCAGAAATGGTCTACGTTACCTTCACTGGCTCCCAATCAAACAACGAGCTTAGGTCAAGGCTCTTTGTACGGTCTTTAAGTCCCTGATGGGGACTGGCCCTTAAGACCTAAAAAAGCGCATTTAATGGCATGTCCCTGGGAGAATGCTGCGCTCAATGGAAGCAAAGCGGGTGATCGTTCCTAGAGCGAAAAAGGCTAACTGGGGTGGAAAGAGTTTTGCCCTCAGAGCCACCAATGACTGGAACGACCTTCCATTTACATAAGGACTGCTACGGAATTCCTTTCGATCAGGAAAGATCTGAAGACCTGGTTGTTTTCAGCTTAGTCTCAGTCTGGGCTCTGGGGTGGAGGGTACCAGGTAGACAGTGCTCAGCGCCAGGACACCCTTGGGTAACAGTGCACTTTATAAACCTATATAACATAACATAACATCAGTGATATCATTTGAGATGTCATCAGTGATGTCATTGACAATTTCATGAGTGATGTAATATTTGAGGTCAGCAGTGCATTGCGGAGGCATAAGTTATAGTTAGCTCAGGTAACTATCATGGCTGAATTTCACTGGTTTTGTACGAGTAAAATCTGAGCCTAACTATAATGTCCCTGAAACATTTGTTTTGTGCAGTGAATTTCTAAGGCTTTTTAAAATTCAATTTTCTTACTATAACATCCCTGTAATATTTGATTTTGTAAGCAAATTTCTAATGTTTTTTTCAAATTATATTTCCTAACTACAACGTCCTTTGTTTTCTTAAGTGAATTTCTATGGTGTTTTAACTAGTAGTTGAGTTTGCAGCATGGTGGAGAGAGGGGGTGCGGCCTTCGAAGACCTCTCAGCAATCCCGCTGTGTGGAACTTACTGGAGATAACAGGAGGGGTCGTTGGCCCCCAAGGACCCTCAGCAGCCAAGGGGACTTCATTCCCAACCAGTAGTGAACCAAGAGGCATGCTTGCAGAGTGGTGGAGAAAGGGGGCGTGGGCTCCAAAGACCTCTCAGCATTCTCACTGTGTGGGACTTACTGGAGAAAACAGAAGTGGTTCCTGGCCCCCAAGGACCCTCAGCACCCAGGGGGACTTCATCGCCCAACCAGTGGTGCACCAGTAGGTGCTTTTGCAGAGTAATGGAGTAAAGGGGTGGGCCTCTGTTGACTTCACAGCAATCCCCCTTTGTCGGACTTACAGGAGGTAATAGGAAGGGTAGTTGGCCCCCAAGGACCCTCAGGAGACAAGGGGACTTAATCCCTCGACTAGTAGCGCATCAGGAGGCGCATTTGCAGAGCAGTAGTGAAAGGGGACGGAACCTTCAGCGACTTGCTGGGCTGTCTTTTTTTGCAACTTTTTTCTATTTATTAGGGGAGGCGGCAATGCTGCCCTCTTTAATTTGAAAAAATGATCTTGGCCTTGGGGAGGTGGTGGTCCCCGCAGCTTGTGGGGGTCCGTGAGGCCCCCACCACAAATGTATTATGGGCCCGGATAGGTGGTGGTCCCCAGGCCAGGAGGAGTCAGAGAAGCTCCCCTTCCATAACGTTGATTAGCCCGGGGAGGTGGTGGCCCTCGGGGCACAAGGGGGTCCAAGAGCCCCCCGGAATTAGTGTCCCAGGGAGGCGGTGGTCCCTGGGTCCTGTGGGGGCCGAGAGGCCCACCATTTTAAAATAAATAAACCCCTGGGAGGTGGTGGTCCCCAGGGCAATAATAAGCCCCAGGGGAGCAGTTTCCCTCTCTTTTATTTTGAATATGCCCCCCGAACCTGGCCCCCTGAGGGGCTGATTACCTGAGAAGCAAGGGAGCCAGAGCTTCATTGAAAAAGAGACTGTGGGAGCCGTGTATCTAATGAGGCTCCCACTGAAAATTAAACAAAAAATGCTTTTTTTGGCTCTGTAGGGTCCCTGTGGGACCTCTCCAAGAGGCCTAGGTAGTCAGGGTATTTCTACCCTGCCCCCTTTTCTTTTTTGTTTTATGTTTTTTCGGGGACTCGCCTTAAGCCTTCATGTTAAATTTGGTGTTATTCCGTTCAGCAGTTTAGGCTTTAGCCGTGTCTAAAGTTTGGAATTCACATGTTGAAAACGGGTTGTGGGATCCCTCCTTATTTTCGGCCCCCACTTGACGGAACACCCAGAAACTTTCCTGACAGCAGCTGAAGTGAGTGGCAAACTAGTTTTGAAAAACATCACGAGGATTCATCGAACAATGCCAAAGTTATTGACACATGAAAAAACGCTTTTCTCATGGAAACTCTGTCCTAACTAAAACTACCAGTAGTTAAGATGTATATAATATGTCTGTCGCAAATGAGTAGTTATAATCAGGTCAGCATTTGCGCAGAAAATGACTTTTTTGTTTTGCTAATAACTTTGGCCAACTTTTACGAATCTCCACCGATCTTTTCAAAAAGGTGCTACTTTTTGACTAGTTTGTGCATGTAAAGTTTAGAGGTGACTTGTCAAGCAGGGCAGAGAAAATTTGGCGGGAAGCTAGATCTTGCTACGAAGATTGTGCGTTTTGTGATTTGATGTATATAGTTCAGTAGTTTCTAAGATATAACAATATTTGTATATCTGCACCGTTTAAAAAAATGAAGCATTCTAATTAGCCCAGGGAGCTTTTTTTCCCATGGGCCAATTTGCTCCTGTGGGATTTAAACGCTTGTTGGAGTGAGCGCTCTGATTGGATGCCTGCAACATGAGAAAAATGTGGCTGCCAGCCATTGCATGATTTAGAACTTATTCCCCTGACTTGAAGTTCAAATATTCGGCCAAGGGACCACATCCTCCAGGGCCCAATTTAATTATTATGGGTAGGGGCATGCTGATGTGGGCAGTGAAACACATTGAGATATTTCTTCCTCCCCGAGGAAGCAGCATACATAGCTTCTCTGTCCAGGTAAGAGCAATTCTGGCTACCGTACCATGCAGAGATCTGGCTGGGGTTCCCCGTGGCCCCCAATGTATTGTTTGTGGGTGCCCCACTTATATATTAAAATAATACCCCAGGGATGGGGTCCTCAGGGCCATAATAGGCTGGGGGCAGGTAGCTTCTTGGTCCCCCCTCTGTTTAAAATAAAAGAAGCCATGAGATATGGGTCCCCAGGGTACCTGCAGTGGTTTGGGGAGTGGTGCCACTTTGCCCCCTTCCATTTAAAATAAAAACAGCACTGGGGGATGGGGTACCGAGGGCCCAATGAGGTTCGGGGAGGGAGGCCACATGTTCACCCCCCCTGTGAAATAAAAACAGCGCTGGGGGATGGGGTCTCAAGGCCTAATGGGGCTCGAGGATAGGGGCCACGCAGCCCCCTCCCGTCTATAAAAAATCCCTTTTATAAAAGTATGGCCTGAGGGATGGGGTCTCTAGGGTCTAATAAGGTTCGGGGAAGGGGTCACACGGCTCCCACCCATTTTATTGACATTTTGGCCTAGCGAGATGGTGTCCCTAGGGCTAATTAGGCTCAGGGAAGGGGGTCATTTGCCCACTTCCTTTATTAATTACTCTAGAGGATTGGGGGATAATAAGGCTCAAATGATTGGGGCCACGTGGACTGTCCTTGCTTCTTATTTATAATGTAATTCGGCCCTGGGGGATGGGGTTCTCAGGGCTAAATAAGGCTTGGGGAGAAGGACCATGTGGCCTTCCTGCCTTTTAAAACATTTTTTAAAATCCTGATGGACCTGGGGGATGGGTTCCCAGGACCAAAAGAAACTTGTGAAGGAAGGGCGTGTGGCCCTCTCCCCTTTTAAAAATTGACGACTCCGGGGGATCGGGTCCTCTGGCCAATTAGAGCTCGGTGGGGGGCTGCATGCCCCTGTGCCCTCACATTTTGCCCTCCCCTATTTTATTGCATTTGGCCCCAGGAGATGAGGTCCCTGGGGCCTAAGGCTCAGGGAGGGAGACTGCACAGCCACCTCCTCTGTTTAATTGTGTTATGCCCCGAGATATGATCCATGGGGCTTTTAAGTCTTGGGGAGGGAAGCCACATTGCCCCTTTCCCCTTTTAATTGGAACTATCCCTGGGGATGGAGTCCCCGTGGCAAATTAAGGGTTGGGGAGGGGTCTGCACACCCCATCCTCTTAATATATATGTTTTCACCAGGGGAAGGGGACTCCAGGGTCTGAAGGCCAACCCTACATTGTGCATGCCATGTGTGGGGTTAGCAGCCTGCTGGAGGTTTGGCTACAGGGCCTTGCAGCAGTCCAAGCCCTGTGGCCAACAACCCACTGCGCACGGCCAGAGGCTGTGTGCAGCATTAGGTTGTTAGCCTGTGAGTTGGAATCAGGGTCTGGCTGCAAGTCAGGCCCTGTGGTCAACCCCACCCTGCACATGACGAAAAGCAGTGCGCAGCGTGGGGTTGGCTTCCTGCAGGGGGTTAGCTGCCTACTTGTGGGTAGGCCCCAGCTATGCATGGCCAAAGGTCATGCACAGCGTGGTTTTGGCTGCCTGTGGAGGTTTTGCCACAGTGCCAGGCCACAGGCAGAGGGTTGGCTTTATGTATGGTAATAAAATTGTTGTGTGTCGATTTAGATACCGTATATAGGTTTCCTGATTTATGTCCTTATACAGGCACAATTCACATTGCCCATATTTAGGCATAGAAATCCTACCCTTATTTAGGCATTATCCATGCTAACCAAATACAGGCATGGCCACCTACATCTGTTCATCTACGTCACAACGAGTTCTTGGAAAACCAGCCTCTTAAGCCTTTAGGACTTACCCTTCCTTGGATATTGATTTGTCCAAGAACTCATTTATTATGCATGAACATCTATTCCTTAGGGGTTCATTCATGATGTTGTTCTGCCCGACTTTTACGTCAATACTGGCATTCCTAAATACCTTCAAGTTATAAATATACCTTCACTTACCATGGCAAACCACGGTTCGGCTGCCTACTTGCACGACGCGGCTCGCCACGGCAAGTTCGGAAGGAAGTCAAGTCCCCGCCTGACGCACTGACCAGACGCTGTCATCCTCCTTGCAGAGAATTCAGCTCCAGTGTTTCTGACTCCCCTTGCAGGGCGTTGAAGATCGAGACTCGGAAAGAGATTCCAACCTCACTCATTCTAAGGTATGGTGCGGACTAGAACCTTGAGGGACTTTTCGCAAATCTTGGCAACTATAGCTAAACTAGACTGTAGACAAACAGCACCTACTTCTTACCTCGTACTACACTTAGGTTAGGTACACTGGGATAGAACTAGCTAGAAGCATCAGATGAGTATTAACATTTTAGCCTGTGTTATTTATGTATGTATTTTTATGAATATCTGTCATAGCTACAAACCATGCTATTGCAGTATTATTTTATCTTACATAATTTACTTCGCATTCTGTCTTATGACTGTAGCAGTTCATATCTCTTGCACGAGAAATAAGACTGTTCAATAAACTCTTTTTATTGAACCGCCCGTCTATGTATTTCTGTGTAAATCTGTAGAAACGAAGCATGCACGATTGACTGAGTGAAACTGTTATCTATTGTTTCCACGATTCTGAGATTGCTCCGATTCTAAGGGAAACAAAGTTGTCATGTTTATGCGGTTGTCAGAAACTAATCCCTTCTTGTTTATTCAAGAAGTTTTCTAGTGACCTCTGAGTTAGCTGGCACACATAAGTAATTAAGTTTAATATACTCGATAGAGACATACTGACCTCAGTCCTATGTCAAAATTATAGTGTATATTATTCCAATGTGCAGAGCCTATCAGGGATATAGGAACTACACTACAAAATATTACTTAATGTTAAAAAACAAACAAAAAGAAAGTCACTGAAAAACCCAAAGGTTAAAGTAACGTTATAGTTCGGTGAATATGTCAGTGACAGCATTAACATTCCAAACACAAAAACACCACAGATGTTAACCAGTTCACTTTAACAATAACACGCACTCCACCACACACCGCTTATGACCTCACATATTATATTACTCATGACATGTTCTATGAAATATTTTAGAACATCACTGATTACATCTCAAGTGGCGATTTCTATGTTTTTTTGTGTTGTCCCTGACATATTCAACTAACTAGAATGTTACTTTAACCGTTGTTTTTTTTCAGTGAATATATATATATTATATATATGTATATTCACTTAAAAAACCATAAGTTTCACACACGTTATAGTTAGGAATTAGCATTTAAAAAACCTTGCAAATTCACTTAAAAAACCATAGGTTTCACACATGTTATAGTTAGCTGGACATTTCCCTCGTAAGAAACCAAGGAAATTCCACCGTTATAGTTAGTGCAGGCAACTATAACTCACGCGACCGCAATCCTCTGCTGATGACGTCAGATATTACATCACTGTATTTAGACACCTATTTACCCATGTCTTCTTCCATTAATCTTTAGCTATACATATATTACAAATATTTATTTTTCAGAAAGACACATATGTAATCAGTGATGTAATATCTGACGTCATCAGCAGAGGATTGCGGTCGCGTGAGTTATAGTTGCCTGCACTAACTATAACGGGGGAATTTCATTGGTTTTTTATGAGGGAAATGTCCAGCTAACTATAACATGTGTGAAACCTATGGTTTTTTAAGTGAATTTGCAAGGTTTTTTAAATGCTAATTCCTAACTATAACGTGTGTGAAACCTATGGTTTTTTAAGTGAATTTGTACGGTTTTTTAAATGCTAAGTTATGTATTTATTAATATTTTTTTTTTTTCGTGTGCGCGCACCGTGCGCGCACTGTGGGCACTAGGTGCGCTTCGCGCCCCGAGCGCCCACGAAGCGTTGTGCGTGCTGTACGCGCACCGTGCGCGCTCAGTGCGCGCACCCCGCGCATTTTCGACAAAAAAATAAATGTTTTTTTCACCCTTGGGGGTCCTTCAGTGACCCCCTGACAAAGGCTAGGGGGTCAGAAACTGTCCACCCTGCCCCCTTTTCACGTTCTCCACCTTTGTTTTTCACTGCCTCAGACTGCGAGAGACAAAATGGCGGCCGCCACTTCCTGATTTTGACCGATTCGAACGTTAACTGACATCTAACAAGCAATCAGAATTGCGCTCGCGCACAGCAGGGTGCGCGCACAGTGTGCACACGGTGCGCGCGTATAGATATTGATATGGTTTTTAAATGCTATTTTCTCAGGAAATACTGAACAGATTTACACGAGACCTTCAAAAGGCACTTCCTTGACCTTATGGCTACGTCTCTGCCAAATTTCACGTAATTCTGTTCAGCCGTTCGGGCTGTACCTTCGACTAAAGGTCCTATGGAAAAATGCATGGGGAAAATGCGTTTTGGGACCCCCCTTTTTTCTCGGCCCCCGCTTGACTAATCACCCCGAGACTTTCAGGGTAGGAGCGGAGCGGAGCGCCCCACATATTTTAAAAAATTTGCGAGGATTCGTCAACCGGCGCCAAAGTTATTCAAAATAGAATTTTCAGATTTCCTATGGAAACACGGTCCTAACTATAACTATCTACTGGCGACCGCCAGTAGATAATATACATATATATATATATATATATATATATGTGTGTGCGTATATTTAAAAAGAGACACAAGGGAGCAGGTAAGAAATATCCTGACCCTCTAGCCCTGTTTGGGGAGTCTCAGAGGCACCCTGCCTGGGGCTAAAAACATTTAGTTTTTTTTGCTGCGAATTTATGGAGGATCTGAGGCAGAAAAGCGAGGTCTCTCTAGACTGATTTTGGCCTTGGAGATCCCACCCCCGGTGCCCAGAAGAATTTGGAAAGGGAGCCACGTGCCCCCCCTCCCTGGTCTAATTTTGAACCTGGGGACCCCATCCCTCCAGGCCCAGCCTTTTCGTACAGGGGGAGGGGGCACACAGCCCCCTCCTTAGGCCGATTTCTGCCCCAGGGACCCCATCCCCCAGGGCCCAGCCAAATGTGGAAAGTGGATCATGCAAACTCCCTCACCGGGTTGATTTCGGCCTGACATATTTGGAAAGGGAAGAGGAACTGCATGGCCCCCACTCCCTGAGCCATTAATGGCCCTGGGGACCCCATCCCCCAGGGCTGGCTCATATGCTATGTCCCAGGGTGCCCACCCCCGGGACATATCAGTTTACCTGCCTGCCCTCGCATGGACACGGAAACCTGTGTTTGCTCTCGTGTAGTTGGAGCAATTTCAAATCTCCTGCCAAGTGGGAGCAACGTTTACTCCCAGCGGGCAGGGGCTTGAAAAATGCTCCCACATTCTGGGAGCAGACTATTCATCTGTTTCCCTGCCCGCAGTGAAGTGAGCAGGGAAACAGATGAAAAGATTGCTCCCACCCACAGGGAGCAGCATTATTAGCTGGTCCATCTGGGCAGCAGCAATGTCGGCTCATGCTGGATGTGGGGAGCCAGCTGAGGCCGCAGGGGCCTTGGGGCTTACCCCAGGAGCACCAAACAAAAGTGTGTGCGGTGCCCTGGGTGGGCACCAGGTCACCCACCATTTGTTGGCTGGGAACTGAGAAATGGGGGCCCGGGGTTGAAATCAGCCTGGGTAGGGGGGCCCCGTGTCTCCCTCCCTCTTTCTAGAGGTGAACGCACCCTGAGGAACAGGGTCCCTGGTACAAAATCGGCCCAGGCAGCCACCACATCATTGTTGATATGGTGGCAGCCAATCAGATCTCAGCATGAGATCTATCTGGTCCATGGAGTCCCTGCAGTCTGATATATGCAACGTTTTTCAGCCTTAATTACTCAAAAACTCCTGATTGGATTAACACCAAAAAAACACTCTTTCTGGACCTCGAGCTAGCTTTCTGCCAAACTTGACGTAAACGGTCCAGTGGTTTGGCCTGGAGCTGTGTCCTAAGATCATATGGAAAAATAAACGGGGAAAACGTGTTTTGGGACTCCCCTCTTTTTTCTTGCCCCCCCCCCCTTGCCAAATCCCCTCTGAAACTTTCCATGTGCAAACTAGTCGCATTTTTTGGAAAGTTTTGTAGAGATTCATCATACAGTGCCAAAGATACAAGCAAACCAAAAAATGTATTTAGTATGGAAACATGATCATTACTATAACTACCCAGTGGTGAGACATATACAGCCTTAAACAATGTGGCAAGGCTGCCAGGGGTACTTATGCAGCAGATAATTGCCAAGATGGAGGTGTAGTGGCGGCTTTGAGGCTAGTAAGCACAAAATGTCACTTAATCAGTAAAAAATCCATGAGGAGGGCAGGGATGAAGCACTCTTGAAGGGAAGATGAGGCAGACAAAGTCCAAGAAATAGAGATGTTTAAGTTTTACAAGTCCAATTACCAGTAGGACAGAGTATGCTGAATCAAAGGATACAGATGTAACTTGGCCCAAGATTCCACAGAAAGATAGCACACCATGCCCTCCCCTGAAGATGGAGCCACTGTCTGGCACTGTCTCGCAGGCGTGGAAGCCAATCAGAGATGGGCCTTGAGGTGAGACTGTGTTTTCCACCATGAGGAAGAAAAACTTTCAGGCCATAGTGTTGAAACAAGCCTCAATAAGATCAAAAGAAAATTAGGACAAGTCAGAAAGCTGCATGCCAAGGTTTTGTTCCTGATAACATGGTCAAAGGAGCGAGGGACCACCTGCCAGTCATCTGGAGGCGGTGTTGCCTTGAGAATGTAATAGACCGCCAAGGGTGGCCAGCACCTTTGTAAAGACGCTTAAGACAGACTCGAGGCTGAAGGTAAACATTGTGAACAGGTACTGTCCACTGAGCATGGCAAACAGCAGGAATCCCTAATGACTTGAATGCACTAGGATGTGATATTAGGCCTCCTGAAAATAGATAGTGGTCCTGGGATCCCCAGAAGACATTATTGAGCTGATGTGTTGCACTGTGTCCATGTAGAAAGCAGTGGTTGAAAAGAACCAGTTCAGGCCTACAAGGTGGATGATTGAGCGGAAATCCCTTGAACTGCTGCAGCCATTAAGAGAATGGAGATCACACTGCTTATCCATTCAGAAGCAGACACTCAGGCAAAGGCCCACTTCTCAAAGTGGTCTGGATAAACCTGTGGAGGCTTAGGCACTCAAATGTTCCCTTCAGCTAACTGGGGAATGTCAGAAAACTCCAGCAAATTAACCCTTTGGATATCATACAAGGTCCCAACAGGTGTTACCTCAGGCACCGGGTGGAAGAGCACGGGCTGATCCCACCTCCAAGTGGGGCATTCAGTCCCACCGGTAACAGAGAACCAGGAGGCAGGAGCAGATATTCAAGAAGACCCCACCTCCTTGCTTGGGACACCAGGGCACTGCCAGCTTGCCATCCTTAGAAGCCTGCTTCACAAATATTTCCAGGCGAGGGCCAAAAAACATTAACCTAAGGAATAGGAGTTTCCACAGCATCGTCTTCTGAAAGGGATCAAATTTCCAATTCTAGAAAAAGAAATGCCACTAATCAAAATAGACACCCTGAAATAAAGGATACCTGCTTCTTAATAATGCCCAGGAAACCCTGCAGGCAGAGCCCTCTTTCAGAGCCACCAGAAGGATTTGTATATCACATATCATGGTCTGGGAAGCATAAACGGGGTTCTCCTTTACAACAACTGCGTATGGAAACATAGAGGGGCAATTACTGGTGCAGGGCAGAAAACGGCATCATGATAGGGCCCAGTCTGTTTTTTGCCCAACAAGTAAAATTTACCTCAGATTGTCCCGTTCAGTTAATGTAAGTATCTGATTATCCGAGCTGGTTTATTTTTTTTTAGTAAACATATTGCTGAAATGTGATCATTTTGTGTGGATTCCCATATTGTTCCTTCTGCTCTCACACTCACGTAGGCAGTTACAGAAGTCATAATAATTTTCAGAAAAACTATAGTGTTTGCTATTTAGCTTCACCGTTTACAGTTTTAAGGTAATACCACGAAATTCAAAACTAGCGACTCCCACATTTCATAGGGCAGTGAAATCGTTTCTTTCCTCGAACCATGATGAGGAACTGATTACAAGAGGAATGCTGATAAAATATAGATGCACTGATTAAGCGATCCATGCAGATAAACCATAAAGGTGCGCTCATTACGAGATATGTGATTATAAACTGTAGTGACTCGCTGATTAGGAGAGCAATGCTGAGGAGTCAAACTGAGAAGCTAATGCACAGATGAATGCTGACAAACCATTGATATGTTTATTTGAAAATGCATGCTAGTAAGCCACACTGACATCTTGATCTAGAGAGCAATGCTGACAGACCAAACTGAGGAGCTAATTTACAGTTAAATGCTGACAAACCATAGATGTGCTGATTTAGAAAGGAATGCTGATAAACCATCCTGACACCATGATTTAAAAAGGAATGCTGATAAACCATCCTGAACACAATGATTTAGAATAGAATGCTGACGACCATGCTGACACGATGATTTAGAAAGGAATGCTGATAAACCATCCTGACACAATGATTTTGAAAGGAATGCTGATAAACCATCCTGACACGATGATTTAAAAAGGAATGCCGAACCATCCTGACACCATGATTTAGAATGGAATGGTGACAAACTATGCTGACACCATGATTTAGAAAGGAATGGTGACTAACCATGCTGACACCATGATTTAGAAAGGAATGCTGATAAACCACCCTGGCACGATGATTTAGAAAGGATTTCTGACAAACCATCCTGACACCATGATTTACAAAGGAATGGTGACAAACCATGCTGACACCATGATTTAGAAAGGAATGGTGACAAACCATGCAGACACCATGATTTAGAAAGGAATGCTGATAAACCATCCTGAACACGATGATTTAGAAAGGAATGCTTATAAACCACCCTGGCACGATGATTTAGAAAGGAATGCTAACAAACCATCCAGACACCATGATTTAGAAAGGAATGGTGACAAACCATGCTGACACCATGATTTAGAAAGGAATGCTGATAAACCATCCTAACATGATGATTTAGAAAGGAATGCTGATAAACCATCCTGACACCATGATTTAGAAAGGAATGGTGACAAACCATGCTGACACCATGATTTAGAAAGGAATGCTGATAAACCATGCTGACACCATGATTTAGAAAGGAATGCTGATAAACTATCCTGACACTATGATTTAGAAAGGAATACTGACAAACCATCCTGACACCATGATTTAGAAAGGAATGGTGACAAACCATGCTGACACCATGATTTAGAAAGGAATGCTGATAAACCATCCTGAACACGATGATTTATAAAGGAATGCTGATAAACCACCCTGGCACGATGATTTAGAAGGAAAAACTGGTAAACCATGCTGACACCATGGTTTAGAAAGGAATGGTGACAAACCATGCTGACACCATGATTTAGAAAGGAATGCTGCCAAACCATCCTGACACCATGATTTAGAAAGGAATGCTGATAAACCATCCTGAACACCATGATTTAGAAAGGAATGTTGATAAACCAGACAGATACAATGATTTTGAAAGGTATGCTGAAAAACCAGGCTGACACCTTGATTTAGAAAGGAATTCTGATGCACCAGTCTGACACCATGATTTAGAAAGAAATGCTAATAAACTATGCTGACATGAGGATTTGGAACTGAATGCTGATAAATCATTCTGACACCATGATTTAGAAAGGAATGCTGGTAAATCAGGCTGATAGGGTGATTTATACAGGAATGCTTATAAACCAGGCTGACACAATGATATAGAAAGGAATGCTGATAAACACTCACAGCCGGCCTGATTTAGAGATGAATAATTATGAACAATACAGATGAACTTATTTATAGTTCAATGATAACAAAACATGCTGATGCACTGAATTAAAGATGAATGCTGACCAACCATAGATATGCTGATTTAGAAATGAATGCTGGTAAGGCATACTGACATGCTGATTTAGAGAGGAATGCTGACAAACCGTTACTGTGGTGCTGATTTATTCATGATTTATGAAGAATAGTGATAAATAATACAGATGCACTGATCTTGAGCTGAATGGTGCTGAACCATACACGCTGAAAAAACACAAACCACATGACAGCGAAGATTAGGAATAAACGCTGAAAAACTATACTGATGCAACTGTTTACAGAGAAATACTGACCATATTGTGGCGCTTATTTAGGGATGACAGCTGATGAAGCACAGTGATGCACTGATTTACAGAGAACAAACCATACTGAGTGTGAGAATCTGGCTTAGTATATGGTGCATACTTATGTAAATGGGCACCCGGCACTAATCCAAACAACCCTTATGGTGATTTTAGCGGTCTTAGACAACCTTAGAAAGCTCTGTGGTAGCTGTGGAGAGCAGCCTTCAGGCTTTGTCCAGAAGGAATATAAAGCAGTTTGTTTTACCAGAACGTAATCTTATTAGTATAGATTAAGTGAAAAAGAGCCACAAAGTTTATTTATAACCATATGTATTTATTATAAGACACTCATTAACACATACAAATATCTCTTACCTGGAGATATACAAAATGCACACAATACTTTGCAATAAAAACAGGTAAGTAGCACGAATACACAGTGGTCACCAGGGGGAGACCAAACCATTTACTAAAATAGTGGTATGCGAACCACGACTCAAGTCAAGACTATACTCAGAAGATGCAGAAGTCCCAGGGACCTAAGGAACGACGCAAGATAAGTAACCAGGATCCCTTACGGAGGCCGTGTGCAGAGTGGGAACATGACCGAGGGCTCATTACAAGTCAATGGGTAAGTCGAGGTTGCAATTTGAAAGAAGAAGGACCCTTCCCAGCGGATCCTGAAGAAACTCTCAAGCAGACAGAAGGTTGGATAGCCACTCCACCCATTGATACCCTAGGAACCAGGATACCTACACCAGGAAAGCCAGGTGCATAGGTGTGAAGTGGTGTCGGAAACCGCAGTTGCCCTCAATGGAAGACTTCAAGAAGATGCTGTTGCTGGAGAAGGCGAAAGTGTCCGGTGGGACCCAAAGGTGGATTCAAGATGAGAATTACCTGCAAGCAGAGGGGACAGAGCCTATGCCCCTCAGAAGTGACCAGGAGGCACGGAAGACGAATGCCCATGATGTCGGATGTTGCAGGAGAGCTGATGGTGACCATCGAGCTGCAGCTGTGCAGACCAGACAATGCTGTTGAATATAAGTAGCCATTCAGGAGCTGTCCCAAGTCAGATGTCAAGAGTTGAGGGGTCGGTGTCCGTCAGGAGCACAAACAAGCCTTGGCAACTGCAAACAACATGGAAAGCCTTGTCAGACTGTTTGGCCTGAGGCCCTTATGACAGCAAATACACGGTCAGAGATACCCATAATCTCTGCATGAGTCCTGAACTCTACTTTAGCTCAGGCTGAAGTTTCTCGATCATTGCCCAACAGACAATCTACAGGTAAGTCTGGAGATACCACAACCTTTTGCAGTCCAGTTATCCCTCCCCAGCTGAGGTTCACAACTGCCAAGGAATGGTCAGTCCTGACATTGCCAGCGTTGGTGACTTGGTACATTTTTCCAAGTATGATCTGATCAGGAGACACAAGTTTCTCTGTCACCGTAGTGACACTGCCTCCTGTGTCCTTGTAAGCCATTGCTTCTTTTCCATTCATCAATGGCTACTGTCTGTACTTGCCCAAGTTAGTGGGACTTATCAGTAGGGTGGCAAGGTCTATGCCACTATCACAGACTAGAACAGCCTGAGCTGGAGTACTGACTAAGTCAGAACCCATCTCAGAACCCAAGGTTAACCCCACTAATCCCTTGGTTGCTGTACTACCACTTGCACTCGTGCTGGGGCAGCAGGTGCCTTATGGGCAGGGTAGTAGGAGTTTCCTTGGCCTTTGGACACTCAACATCCCTTGTTCAATGGGTCTTTACCTTAAAAATGTAGCACCAAGGTTTATTTTTGTCTTTCTTGGTATTTTGGAACTCACCCCCAGATGTAGGTTATTGGGGCCTTTGTGAAGACTCTGTTTTATCTTTATCATTGTCCCCACCCTTATCCTGGGATGTAGAAGAATCTTGCTTCTTCTGGTCACCTCCATTACCATGGTTTTTCTGCTTAACCCTGGTGCGGACTCATTTGTGGGCCTTCTTCCCCAATTCTCAGGGAGATGTGAGATCAGAGTCCACCAGGTACTGGTGCAAAAGTTGGCTTTGACAATTATTAAGGATGTGCTCTCTCATGATCAAATTGTACTATCCTTCATAGTCCTGTACCTTTCTTTCATGAAGCCAGCCTTCCAGAGCCTTAATAGCACTGTCTACAAAATCTACCCAATCCTGGGTGTGTGCCTTCTGGGTATCTCTGAACGTAATCCTATACTGTTCAGTGGTTAAGCCAAACCCATCTATGAGAGCATTTTTCAGTACTGAGTAATTGTCAGCATCCTCTTCTCTAACAGTGAGTAGCTTATCTCTACCTTTGTTAGCAAAGGAGAGCCACAGGATAGCTGCCCACTGCTCTTGAGGGACTCTCTGAACTATGCAGACCCTCTCCAAAGCAATTATCCATTTATGGATGGCATCCTCCTCCTGGTAGGCAGGGACTATCCTGCTCAGGCTCCTATTGTCAAAATAAGTTTCTCTGATTCTAGGTACACTGTTGCAGCCACCATGGGACTCTAGTTCCAGTCTCTTCCTAGGCTTCTGTACTTCCAGGGACTCTTTGTCAAGGGCCAGCTGATCTCTGCTGAGCTTAAGTCTAACTTTCTCAAGTTTGAGTAGTTGGTTTCTCTGCCAAAAGAGTTGTCCCTCTTACTAGATATGGAGGTTCGTACGGAAGTTCCTGAAGCATTGGATTCTCTAGAGGAGGATCTAGACCTCCTTGGTCTACGCTGGATCCTCCCAGGAGTAACAAAGACTATATCTTCTGTGCCATTGGCACTATTCTCTGAGTGGCCAGAGTTTGGCAGGTTGGAATCATTTGGTTCCTCCTGCCCATACTCAGAATCATGATCATCTGGGGGATCCGCTGGTGCTCTTTCTCCATGACTATTTCCACCCACATTTTCCTGTTCTTCTGCCCCTGCAGGATGGCCAGCTCTAAGAGCAGCTTAATGGTGGGGTTGCCACCAGTCTTTATCTTCCTATGGCTACACAGGGTCCTTAGTTCCTAGAACGTTAGACCACTGTACTTCGCAGACTGGGATACACTGGTATCCCCAACTAAAGACATGGTTCTTGGTGTAGTGAGGAGTTGCACCTACCTGACCTAGTGGAAATTAAACTCTCTGAGGTTGGAGAAAGGGTTGTGCTAGACCCTTAACTACCCAACCCTAAATTCAGCAGAAGGTACTTATTCTAAGCTGTATTATATGTGCCTCATATAAGTGATGGTTTTTCAATTAATCCAAACCACGATAATCTGGTAAAACAATGCAAGCCTAAATTCTAACCTCTGCACACCAATGTGAGAAGCCGGCTTAGTATATGGTGCACACTTATGTCAGTGGGCACCCTGCATTACTCCAGACAACCCTTATGGTGATTTTAGTGGTTTTAGGCAACCTTGAAAAGTTCTCTAAGTGGTAGCTGTGGAGAGCAGCCTTCTGGCTTAGTTCAGAAGGAGTATAAAGCAGCTTGTTTCACCAGAACATAATCTTATTAGCATAGATTAAGTATAAAAGAACCACACAGTGTTTTTATAAAAATGTGTTTTTATTATAAGACACTGACTATACAGCTATGTCCTACCCGGAGATATACACAATGCACACAATAATTTGCAATAATAACAGGTAAGTAGCACGAATACACAGTGGTTGCCAGGGGAAGACCAAGCCATACACTCAAATTGCAGAATGCGAACCACGACTCAAGTCAAAACTATACCCAGAAGACGTAGGAGTGCCGGGGACCCAAGGAACCACCTGAGGTAAGTGATCAGGAACCCCACCGAGGCTGTGGGCAGAGTGGGAACACGACCGTGGGCTCAATACAAGTCAATGGGTAAGTCGCAGTTGCAATTTCAAAGAAGAAGGACCCTATCTAGCGGACCTTGAGGAAACCCCATGGAAGACAGAAGGTTGGAGCGCCACCCCACCCGTGAATACCCTAGGAACCAGGATACCTACACCAGGGAAGCCAGGTGCATAGGTGTGAAGTGGTGTCAGAAACCGCAGTTGCACTCAATGTAAGACTTCAGGAAGATGCCGTCGCTGGAGAAGACGAAAGTGTCCGGTGGAACCCAAAGGCAGATTCAAGATGAGAAGTACCTGCAAGCAGAGCAGACAGAGTCTATGCCGCTCAGGAGTGACCAAGAGGCATGGAACACGAATGCCCACCGATGTGGGATGTTGCAGGAGAGCAAAAAGCCTTGGCAAATGCAAACGTGGTGGAAAGCGAAGAAGGTGCAGTGTTAGTACCAGCAAGGTCCAGGTGACTCACCTTCAAGCAGGGGAGTCAGGGCATGATTCAAACACGTTTGATACCAAACATGCCAGGGTTTGTTACATCCAGTTTAGAGATGTTATCGTGTAATGACGCATGGCCACTCTATGTATTTCAGTTGCTGATGCACTTACAACCCGGGAGAATTTTGTAGGGGTGTTCTGCTCATGGAGGGGCACCCCCACACTTAAAACCAAGCATCCTGCCTTCAGGGTTGAAAGGTCTGCTTTAGGGGTGACTTATAGGTTTTAAGGGCAGTGACCTTAGATATAGGGGAACCTATATCTGTTGTAAGTAGTGCTAGCACCAGTTTACACATGCTGCAATGGCAGGCCTCTAGTTACAGTTTGAGTGATCTCCCATGGGTGGCATAATGCATGCTTCAGCCCCTGGGGGACCCCTGATGTACCTATGCCCTGGGTACCTTAGTACCATATACTGGGACTTACAAGGGTACACCAGTATCCAATCTGGGGTGTACCTAAGCACTTACCCTAACCAATTTAGAGGAGAAAGCCCAGAGACTGGGGTCCTGCTTAGCAGGATCCCAGCCAGACTAGTCAGAAACAGCAGCATAGCACCAGGCAAAAAGTGTGGGTAACCATAAAAGCATATCCTACTTTCCTACACTGAGGCTTTGATTTAGAGATTATTGCTGACTCTAGACCTAAGAATTTAGTGATGTGTTGAATAGGATCCTTGTGCTTCGCAGAGCTGGGGCCGCCACAGAAGAAACAGATCAAGTGCAATAGAATGCATGAGAACATGTGGCGCAGAAGATGCGATTGCATCACTTTTATTTAGCGTGGTTCCCATGTTTAGTGATGCAACACGGTAGTCTTACAACACTCAAAGTGAGCGGAGTGGGAGAGGATAAATGCTGGTAATCTCATTACCCCACTTTTCCCGATTATCGCCTCTGCTGTGAATCAGCGTTTCGGTATTTTCGGCCAGGCAGCTCTTGTGGTATTCAATATTTAGCCTGATGTTGTTTTCTCTAAAGCTCCAGGAATGCCCTCGCCGCTGAAGGGAAGTGAGAAACGGGCTGTAATTGCTACCCTTGCAGTGCAGACCGTGTAAAATATATGGGGGCATGTTAACAGACAAGCATCCTTACCTGAGGTCACACAGTGGGCGAGTGTTGGAGCTTGAAATGAAATTGACAAAACACGCATTCTACACATGCAGGTTTCCCTCTGGAAAACACACACTCCACGTGTCTATCCGCACGGCACCAGTATCTTGTTGGTTTTCTTGAGGGAATTTACCCCAGATTCTGTGTGCATGTCGTGGTGCTGCGACTGTTCCCGAAGGAACACTCATCCAACATAGCAAGTTTTCAAATATGTTGCTGTCCACAACTTTTTCTGCCGTGCTGCTGGCTCTGTGTGGAGTGCAGGTGACCTTTGTCAAGGTATGTTTTATGTAAAGGTTGTATTGGGTCTGAAATCTTTGGCGCAGGCGCACTTCTCCACCCAGCTCCCTGTGTCGTCATTCTATCATAGATAGTGGAACAGATTTACAAACATTTCGCACCAGGCCACAGAAATGATGCAAACCGCACAAAATGCGCATTTCATATTTGCTTTCAGATGGCTGAAAGTAAGAGAAAGCAGGATTTGACCTTCTTTGCATTGCTTTGGGTCAGGGAGCATTCCATGGGTGTCCCTGTGCAACCCTCCCCCCCCCCCCATAGTTTTTGATGTATGGGCCTACCTGCTAGCAATGGCAGACAGGGATTTGTATGAAACAAACACATCTTTGAGGGAGAGGTTAATAAGAAGAAATTGTTTTATTTTCCCAAATTTCCCCGAAATGTGCATATATTGTGCTGCATGAGTTTTTTTTGCATATCCTCCCCTGTGTGTTCCCTGCCCAGGAGATTTACATGCTGAGTCCCCCAGCAGGTGCTCTGCCTGAATTTACTATGTGAGTTGCGTATGGTATTTCTGACTTTGCTAGAGATGGGGTTTACCCTAAGTGATACTTATTTTGATTGGAGCTATTAAATCATTGTGTCCAAGAAACAAAATGATACATAGCTTGAATCGCGTGAAGATAAAGTTGAGGGGTACTGCTCCTTTGTCAGTCCCCAAGTTTGAAAAGCTGAGTACTGGCCCTCCTCGGTAAATCTGTGTCGTCAGGCATGACTAGAACACTTATCTGCCCCCTGTGAGATTTGTGTGTCTGTGTGTGCACTTGCATATCTGTATTTGTGTGTGTGTGTGTGTGTGTGTGTGTGCACTTGCATGTGTGAATTTGTGTGTGTGTGCGTGTCTGTGTGTGCACTTGCATGTGCGTGAATCTGTGTGTGTGTGTCTGTGTGTGCACTTGCATGTGTGTATTTGTATACGTGTGTGTGTGTCTGTGTGTGCACTTGTATATGTGTGTGTGTGTGTGTGTGTGTGTGTACGAGGAATGTGCAAGGATTGTGGGTACAGCTGAAATCCTGGATTATTACCTGTGGAAGAACAATATAAACCTCTACAAAGTTGGCACACCAGTCCTTGTTGGGGAAAGCATAGTTTCCATGAGGAAATCTGAGGTTAGTTTCTGGTAGCAATGGAGCACAAGGGAAAGCCTTTTACCAGAGAAATGGTATTAAGTATACAATATTAGTGTTAGGAAACCAATCAGTGCAATTCCAAGACGAATTTAGTAAAAATAATTAATAAAACAAACAAAAAAACAACAACAAGCATTGCCAAAGCCAATAGTTCTCGCTTTCGGAAGCTATTGCCTTTGCCAGTGGCTTTGAGCCATGCTACACCACACCCCCAATGCTATGTATCACTGCTAAAGAATAAAACAAGGCTTTTGATGTGGAACAAAAGCGGCTGCATCATTTTGTAGACACGCTCATTATAAAAAGACCAGTCGTATTTTTTTCTTTTTAGTTAGGGGGGGGTGCAGAGGTGCTATTAAGCAATTGGGAAGGGAAGCAACATAGGGGACAGGAGTACCAAGAAGTAACACAGGGGACAGAGGGGGCAGCCCATAAGTAACACTAGGGACTGGAGGATCGGGGGTGGAAGCAATTGGGGTGTACGAATGGAGGGCAGAAGGGACACATGGAGTTGGGAGAGAGAGAATGGACATGGATGGAGAGAAAGTGGAGCTGCGGAGAGAAGCAAATGGGCAAAAAAGAGCAACATGGAGCTGCGGGGAGAAGCACACGGGTGAGAAAGCAACTCAGAGTGAATAAGAAGCACACGCCTGAGAGAGAGGAACACCAGAGCTTGGTGGAGGGGAGAGGGAAGCTGGAAACCAAAAGCTCTCTTGAGAAGTGCTTCATCAAAAAGAAAAAAGTAGCGTCTGAAAAGTGAGCAGTGGCAGGCCACAAGTAATGTGTCCATGGTAAAGGGGAGGTGCAAATGCAAGAAGAGGAAAGAAAGCACATACAAGCTAAGGAACAAAAAGAAAGCCGATGAAAGTGACAATAAAGTCAAACCTTTGGTAAGAAATGGATAGACTTTCAGCCCACTGTAAGCTAACAATATGCCTCACAATAGACAGTGCATACTCTGTATAGTAGGGGAGACTTAAAAATTGATAAAGGGATCAAGAAATAGATTATTTTTTTAAGTAATAAGAAACACCTAAAGCAACAATGGGGGTGGGGGGAGGGTGAAGGTCCCAATTGTCTACCTGTTCTCACCGATATACTGAATAATATTACGTTGGTTAGGAGCCCAGGGAAAATCCGGGGAATGGAAAGATACTGGGAAAACTGGTTCAGAAAGGTGCCAAAAGTAGCCTCAGATCTTCTCAGAACTCCCATTTAGTAACCTTGACAGGATTAAAGGCAAACAAGACCTGTTAAATTCTAGTGAACAAACAAGTAGCAACACAGAGCACAAGGCATATTTTATTATCAGCTTACCACTTGCTTGGCTAGCAAGTGCCATGACTAGTCTTACAAGGATACAGGTATGGAGCTGAGGATGCCAAGGAGAGTGATGCGGCCTAGCAGACAAAAGGCAATTGAGAATGCAGGCAAAGAAGCAGCAGTCTTGCAGAATTCAGGATGAGGAGGAATCGGATGGAACCAAGTAAGAGAATGAAGAGGCGTGTCAATGACAGAAGGAACTGAGAAATGAAGAAAACAAAGAAATGCAGAGACGCAAGACTGAGTGACGAAATGGTTCAGAAGTGGAGTGAGCCAAAACAATTAGGTCAAGTTGCAAAGCACCCACCCAGTGCCTGTGAGAGCCTTCCATATTGTTTCCAACCCCGTTTCCTCAGAGGTGCCCCTAACCCTGAGGTGAGGATCCCGTAGTTCTCAACTAGTTTCCATGCTCCCGTCTTCCAAATTTTTCCATGCCTAAACTCTTCTCATCTTATGTGAGGGTCTGAACCCCGGATATTGTACTGTAAGCAATACAGTTTCACAATGTCCCTTTATCTTCCTGACCAGGTGTAAAACTCAATATTAGTCATTACCAAAAGCAGCCACTCGAGGCACCAAAAAGCACGAACAGCAGTTAAGAGCAAACCGTTCAGCCCCACACAAACCAAGAGGGAAGGGGCAGAGGCAGCTGCCTTCCAAGCAAGTACTCCGAATTGGTTCCAAACTTCAAGGCATTTTTTTGAGGGACTAAAAGAAAGACAGCCCACTCTATCCCTCCCTCAAGCTACAGTAACGTTTCCCAATTGATTTGGATGCAGGATAACTTCCTCCAGGATATTTCTAAAGCTCCCAGACAGCTGGGGCACCACCTAGCATCACATCAGTGGGAGATCAGATTGACCACTTTCTCCAGGCAGGGATTTCAGCACAGAAAACAAAACCTCACCCTTTTGGGAGACTTTAATTTTCATTTGGACAGCGACCTTTGTAAGGTCTTGCAGGCTTTTAAAGACACAATGCTATGTTGTGGTCTTGCGCAATTAGTAAGGACAGCTACTCATGATGCAGGACACATTCTTTTTTTTAAAGCTTTTTAAAATAATTTATACAAACGTGCACAATTACAGTTAATGTTATAACATTGTCATCTAGACACATCTGTATGAATCAATTTACAGTTTTTGTATATTTGTAGAATCCCATATATCTGTTCACAAATGTCTGTTCCTGTGCTGTTCTCGCATCTCCATCTCCACAGTGGGATAGGTACATATCTACCCCGATAAGTGTCCCATTTGTCCCACTTTTTATCCCACTTCTTGGGGCAGCCTCTGAATTTAAATACTTCCTTTTCGGCAATCATACATTTGTCCATCTCCTTAGCTCAACTTCCCTTTTTTGGCACCTCAGTTGCACCCCAATTTTTTTATTTTTTTTATTTTACAGGGTTTTGTATAGCCCGAACTTGACCTGAATTGGGTATCAGAGGGCTTTACATAGCACCAGTTACATTACATGAGGACACATTCATTTTTTGTTAGGCACGGGGAGATTAAGTGATTTGCCCAGAATCACATTATTTTCAGCGTCATTGCCGAGACTCGAACCCATTCTCCCAGATTCGAGGTCAACTGCCCTAGCCGTTAGGCCAACTCCTCTCCCCAATGCATTGCAATAGAACCGGTAACCAGTGTATATCCCAGGGGGACCCATTGCTGTTCCAAAACAGTGAGGTCTGTTGCCTCCCATATATTTAGAAGCCCCAATCTTGGTGTCAGTTGAATATCCTTCCCTATGGCTCTGTGCATGTGTTGTGTGGCTCCCTCCAATAGAACCTTTATGAGAGAGCATTCCTATATAGTGTGGTACAGAGTGGCCTCCTCGGAACATTGTTGCAAGCAAAGTGTGTCTTCTCTTTGCCCAATCTTTCTGAGTATGGTCCCAGTGAAATACGATCTGTGGAATACCTCCAGTTGAATGAGTCGAAATTTGAGAGGGATGGCTGCTTCCCGCGGGGAAATGAGTGCAGATTGCCAGTTGTCGTCCTCTATTGGACCTACTTCAGCTTGCCAGTGTTCGCAAAGGCTCCTAAGTGGGTCAGGCAAATTGTTACTTAACTTTTGGTACGTCAGTGAAATCGCTTTACGGAGAAGGGGTTCAGAGAGTAGCCGATTCTCAAGAGGGGGAACTCCGGTATGTCCCCAGCCTAAGTGAGCGCAGCAGTAAGAGCATGACGGATTTGTAGGTAGCGAAAGACCTCGCCACTCACCAGGTCATAATCTTGTTTCAATTGTGCAAATGATACAATTTTCCCCTTTTTCCAAAGGTTGCCGATGGTGCAGATACCAATATCATCCCATCTGTCAAACCCTGGTTGATGGCATAGTGTCCCAAGTTTTCGGGTTGACCACAGTGGGGTAGCCTGAGTTAGGGCATACAGCCAGCCCAGTCTCCTGTTGGCTTGCCGACAGATGTCAATGGTTTGAGCGTTAGGGCCAATATATTGGCCCCTCTTGGCCTTGGAGTACAGAGCCCCTAGGTATCCCTCTCTCCCCATCTGGTATTTAACCAAAAGATAAGCTGGATCAGTCGGGAGTCGGTACACCCAGTGGTTCACTACCACTAACTGTGATGCCCAATAGTAAAGGCGTACATCCCGGAGAGCTATACACCCATTGTACCAACTTCTGGATAATTCATGCAGGGTGATGCGGGTGGCCTCCCATCCCACAACAGGGATCTTACTTCGCTCTCAACGTTTCTAAAGTAGGACTCCGGGATTTTATACAGACAGTTCTGAAGTATATATAAAAGCTGAGGGAGCGCAAGCATTTTGAAAAGGGCAGCTAGGCCCAGTAGGGAGAGGGGTAGAGTCCTCCAGTGTTTGACATCGTTCGGCAGCCTGCTTAAGGGCACTGCTAGATAGTTAGTGTGGGAGATGCTGGGGTCCGGGGAGATGTAGATTCCCAGGTAGCGAAATCCTCCCTCTGCCACCTACACTTCACAACCCAGTGGGCGTCTCGGGGCTGACCCATGCAGAGGAAAGAGCACCGATTTAGACCAATTAATCAAGTACCCCGAGTATTTCCCAAAGTTTGTGAAAATGTTTAAGATTCTGTGAAGTGACTTTGTGGGGTATGCAAGATAGAGAAGGATATCATCGGCGTATGGAACCGAGACTGCACTACTATCTGCAGTCATTAACATCCGCTCCATGGTTGATGCTGGTCAGGCTGCACTGCTGATCCTGCTGGACCTATCCGCAGCCTTCAACACCATCTCTCCCACCAGGATGATTGACTGCCTACAGGAAAATTGGGTCACAGATTTAGCCTTGAAGCTTCTGTCATCCGTCCTCATGGATAAGACACAGGCAGTGTGGGTGGACCGGTTCTACTCTGAACCCATTGCCACTCTGTGTGGGGTCCCGCAAATCTCCTCCCTGAATCAAACTTTGTTTAATATATATGTCTTCCCGCTGGCCAAATTGATTAGATCTTTTGGGCTACAGGTGTTATCCTATGCGGACGACACACAAATAATTGTGTCTATCTCAAAGGATATATAAGTATCCGCCACCAATTTTAACAACTGCATGCAGGTTGTGGCCACATTGATGGTAACAAATTGCCTCTGACTGAATGGGGGCAAGACCGAGGTCCTGATCTTTGGTAGCCAACAATCTATTTAGACCCATTCTTGGTGGCCCGAAATACTGAGGCAATGTCCCAGCTCTGCTGACTCTGCCAAACATCTTGCTAACAATCTGTCCTTTAATCTTCAGGTCAACAGGACAGTATCATCCTGTTTTTGGGTGATTATGACTCTAAGGAAGGTGCTTCCATTTCTTTCTTTTCCCGTGTGTAAACAAGCGGCAGTAGCACTGATTATGCCCAGGGTGGATCATTGCAACGCACTTTACTTTGACATTATTAAGACAGCCATTGACAAATTGCAGATTGTCCAGAATGCTGCAGCAAGACACGTTTTGGACCTTTCTAAATATGATTCAGTCACTGCTGTATTCGGAAATTGCATTGGCTCCCTGCAGCTAAACGAATTGCCTTCAAGGCCTTATGCATTGTTCATAAGGCGCTTCACAATTTAGACCCTGATGGAGTTAAGCAACTCCATCAACAGTATGTTCCTTCGAGACAGTTGCGTTCTGCTGGAGAAAATCTGTTGGCTATTCCTAGGTTTCGAAGGGCAAGATGGGAAGGGAGAGCATTTGCTGTGGCTGCATCTAAGCTTGGAATACTCTCCCTCAATCCATTTCTGCCTAGAATCTCATTCTCCTTTTTGCGAGGGCTTGAAGACCTGGCTTTTTGCCTCGTAATGTAGCTTAGGGAAGATGCTCTTGCCTTCCATCAGACTAACCGCATTGGCGCCTTGACGACTTCGGGCAATTGTTTACAAATTGCCAAATCAAATAAAATCAATCAAATCAACTGGTTAGCTTGTTCTTCTTCCAAGATGCCCTTCATTTGTGTTGTTCTACAGGGAGCCAGCAAGTCTAATTCTTGGGAAGTGCCTAGAAAACGTGGGCACAAGGAAAGCAGAATCTGATGTCTCCCCCAGAGACAGCCAGCATGTGGTTTATTCAATTTCATTTTTCCTCCTGGCTTAGTCGTTTTCTGAGGTTCTGCTAGTGGGAAGCCTTTCTTATACTGCACATTAGCCGGTGATTTGTGGTAGCTCCTAATATAATCCTAAGAAAATTCACTCATCTAGAGCAACCTTATTTTTTGCCACTTCCTATTCTTTTATTTTACAGTAAACAATTCTAAGAAACTTTGCTCTGAGAGTCTTTTAATGTAGCAGGACTCTAGTGTGCGCAGCTCTCAATTTCCATTCCCGAGCTGTCCCATTGAAATGAGAGAACTCCCCTTAAAAACCAAGGGGTATTTATAAGGGTACAGCGCCACCAGAACATCAGTGTTAGAGATGTTCTGGTGGCGCTTTACGCTGCCTTATGAATACGGCTCCTTTACACACATTATTTAGCATGAAAGGGGCGTGTAATGGATGTTCCAGTGCAACACCCATTACTTTTTGGCGCTGCCAAAGATTTACAAGGGTGTGCAAATCTGAGGGAGTGCCAAAAACTAACGCCATGCAAGAGCAGGCGTTAGAATGAAGAAACGAATGGCAAAATACTTCTATTTCTCCTCGTTTTTGCTTTTTCTGCATTCTGCAGCACACATAGAAGTAACAAGTCACCATCATTGCATTCCCTGTAATGCAGGCACCCTTGCACTATCATGCAAGGATGCCTGCATTGGCACTAGGCAGCAAATGTTAGCGCCACAGCCAGGGAAAACATAGGGGTGTGCCGTATTGTTCTAAATATGTCGCATACCTGCGTTTTGAAAATGTCAGAGCATGGCACTGCCAAATTTGGCCCAGCTACGCCCTGCGACATTTCGTTGTAAATATGCCCCAACTGTGACTGATCATGAGACAAGGTTCCCTCCTGTTGTGAGTGGAGCTTGGTTACCTGGTCTGGGAATTTCCCAGATTGGCAAATAACTAGCAATGGGTGGCCTGTCAATACCTCCTGTCAGTAGACCAAGCCTATTGTTCTCTCAGAGGACAGGTATTCACACGTCATCAAAGAGCTAATTACTGCCACTAGAACAGGACAGTCTAGTCCGAACTGAATGAATTACAGCCCAGGCTCAGATGGAGATAAAATATTTCTTTTTAAATCATCTTCCCAGAAAATGTAACTAACAACTAAGTTTACCACTGTGTTAGATTTTTTTTTACATGATATTAAAACAGTGCTTAAATGTTTGCTGAATCTATTTTCTAACCCGAATTATGAAAAGTATAGTTTTTTCACAAGTAGACATATACCATAGTTTTTGCATTGAAATACAGTGTTTGTGTCTTATCATTGCAGGGACATCATCATCTTAATATCAGCATCATTTGGTTGTAGTCTTACTTTCGAGTTAATTATGTCATTGGGGCGAGTCAGTCTTTCACCACCCACATTTAGAGGCTAGAGCACAAGCGATACAAGAACTGTTTAGCAGTTCTCAATGCCCAGAGACAAATGATCCCATCTCCAGTCACGAACCTCCTGTCGAAGGAAGTTGATAGATTCGATAAACACCAACTATATTTTTCGCTGCAAGGAGCCCTCGCCCCCCTCACTGACACGCACCCACACAAGAACACACAACTACAGTTTGCACTCTGTTCCTTTCACCCATGCCTAAAGGAACCATAAGGCGCCATGGCCAGAAAAACGAAATTGACTTCTGCATTGGTTTTGTATAGCCACCACAATCATATGGTGGCATGCACACCTCCCTTCGTCTCCAGGACTCCTGGGCACTGGACCACCCACCATCTAAACCATCTTCTCTGCCCTCCCCCGATACAATATATGTTGAATGTTTTTAACCTTCATGTATGCAATGATCGGAATGACCGAAAGAAAAATAAAAGTGGAGTTGCAGGCAATACTTTTAGTACCATAAAAGGGACATCTGGGGATATCACGTAACAAGATGTTCTTACTCAAAATACCTCAGAGTCGAAGGAGTCTCCGGGCACACGTGCAGCACCAAAAAAAGTGGTTTGCCATGAAAAGACAGTATGGATACAGAGATCTGTATCTCCTCTGCCCCTCTACCTGGCCCTGTGCTACGCACATACTCCCCCCCTTGTCCAGGCAATGTTTCTATCTGATCCTGATTCAAGATATGCTCAATGGCTCGGGGGAGGGGGGAGGAGGGTATTTGCACTTTTTCTAAACCCACTACTTCAGATCAGAGGGTACTGGCCTGTCTGTCACCTGAGGGGAATGTCTACATCTGCAGATACCCTTGCCATGGAATAGAAGACCACAACAGCACCTCAACAAAAGGGAAGCGGGCCCACCCCCCCTCCTGAGGTTAGTTATGTCAAAAGGAGACTGAGGCACATGACAACATTACAGATACTCCTTCCGAAGAGATTAAAATTAAGTTCAAACGAGATGCACGTCACCCCATTTGTATCCCACAATAAATAGAAGTACATCACCCAACCTTGAGTGACATTTTAGCACTGCCTTCTTTTGAAAATATAATCTGACTGTTCGCCCTGTTTTAGTGCAGCCAGAGTTAGATTGCCCTAGGACAAGATGGTGGGCTGCCTTTCCCTCAAGAGATGGGACTGCACTGGAAGGACTGTAGAGAAGCTAGCGTTGCTGAGAAGTGGAGGAGGGAAGATGATCTGCTCGGCTGCTGAGATCCTGCCTCAGCAGCTAGAAGAACCAAGGCCCAGATGCAGTGTGTCGTCGTGGGCATCACTGCTCAAAGCATGGAGTGCTACCAAGACCAGACTCGTCTGACACTGTCCAGCCTGACTCAGGATACGTGCTGCTGAGAGCAAGAGCTCTCATACAATCTACCATCAAACATGGAACCAAGAGCTCAAGGCACTGACAAGGTGAGGTGCCCGTGCAACATGGCTTCTCTGAGATGAGCTTGATCTGCTCATAAGACGTGAGTTGAACATGACATGGGAATTCCTTGTTACTCCTGCATGGCTCCTAGGACGGTCTTTCTTTTGTAGACTGTGAAGGACACATTGCAACCCCTGAGCCATGATCCCGCTGCATGCCATCCAACAATTAGTGGAGAATGAAAACTGATGCTGGCCTGCAGGCCAAATGGATAGCTGTGCAACACCTCCAGATTGCTTACTTGTGCACTCTTAGTTAAGTGTCTGTGTATATAGAAGGGGCCCTGCCTATTTGGGAAAGTTAGATTGTTCACTCTGTTAGTGTTGAATATAACTTTCTGTGTGGCTAGAAGAAACATTATTTCACTCAGCTATGGAATATTTTTCTGTGAATACATGTGTATACATTTATTGAAGTCATAATGCTTCCTGGACATTAAATTTTTCGGCTCTAACCAAGTGCTGTATGCTCCTGAGGAATCTAACCACCTACACTCTCTACTATAGGGGTATGCCCTTCCTGTTCAAATTGGGAGGGGATGTGGTCTGACGGTTAGATTGCCGACTTTGGTGCTGGAAATGGCCAGGGTTCGAGCCTCTGGGTCGCGTCCACATCCTGTGATTCTGGGCAAATCACTTAATTTCCCCATGCCTAACAAAAACAATGAATGCGTCCTTGTGTGATGAAACCAGTGCTCTTGTAAAGCGCTCCAATACCTTTGGGTCGAGTTTGCGCTATATAAATCTACCAGAAAAAAAAAATTGCTTTCCCAAGAAAGACAAAGGGGCCTCCGGGAGTCACAGATTGGAGAAATCATTATGGCCCGCAGGGTTGGGTGGGTTGGGACTCACATGAAGGACATTCAGGGTGTTATTAATTTTCGTCACCCAAATAAGGGGAGGTCTCTGTCGTCATCCCATGGATCAAACATGGCCAGAACAACTAAGATCTGGCCGTTGCACCTAGGTCATTTTTATAAGCCCTCCACTGAGCATAACATTATAGCCCCATTCATTACTAAAACACATAATAGGTTTTCTCCCCTATCGTACCTGGACCAACAAGATTGACTGGTTTCACCGGCATTATTAGATAACATTGTGATCAATCACGGTTCTGCAAATTTGCCTACCTTTATATTACCTCTTATTGAGCCTGTGGATCACCATATTGTAACGCCCTCATCTTTGAATGTCCATGAGAAAATTTTGTCGTGGAATATAGCGGGCCTAAGGTCAAAAAGAGGCCTTTTAAACTGGGAAATTTTTCTAGCAGATCATCATATTATTGCCTTTCAGGAAACGTAGGAGGTAAATGACTGTTTCTATTTAGATGGTTTTAGATCTTTTTGTAAATATGCTATTCCTTCCAATATGGGTAGAGCACGAGGGGGTTTACTTTTAATGTTTTCATTAAAACTCTCCTGTAAATTCAGAATGGTTGAATGTAAATCTCACCACTTGCTAGCGGTAGAACTTTCATTTATAAATCGTGCCACTTTGCTAGTAGTACATTTTTATAATTCCTTCTCCAGAGATTACGAGCTAG
Organism: Triturus cristatus; assembly: GCF_964204655.1. Lineage (NCBI taxonomy): Eukaryota > Metazoa > Chordata > Amphibia > Caudata > Salamandridae > Triturus > Triturus cristatus. The sequence goes on from NC_140590.1 coordinate 651,301,933, forward strand.
AACATTTGCTAATCCTAGAGGAGTTTCTGGAAAATTATGAGGAGGGTAAATCTTCACATTATGATTTAATAATTTTAGGGGATTTTAATACTCATTTGTGTACCCTAAACTGTAATATTGAACTGGACCAAGGGGAGTTTCCCCTTACGCTAAATCATTTTGAACATACACCAGTTGGCACTTTGTTGGAAAATACCCTTTCAACCTATAATTTACTATGTCCTTGGCAAAAAAACAGCGTGGAGTCAGTACCAACTTATACAGGGAATGGAAGGTCCAGTACCATTGACTATATCTTTCTGACTGCATCACTAACCTCAAGTATTGTGGACTTTACAGTTTCTTGGTCATGTTACAGTGACCATAATCCCCTTATATTTAGAATCTCACTCTCTGCGATTGAACTCGATGGGATAACTACCCATATTATAAATAAAGTTATCACAACTAAAGATCAAAATCTCAGGTTAAAATGGGAAAGGATTATCCCAGATAGCTTCCTTGAAAACCTGTACACCTCTTGTGCTTCGGAAATCCAATTCTGCCTAGATTCATCCACGGATGACCATACCATTTTAGAAGCCTTCGAAACATTAACAAAACAAATCTCTGCAGACCTTACTGTTGTGAGCAAGGTCAGCTGTTCGAAGGCCGAAAGATGGTTTGATAACTCTTGTTCTAAAACTCATAGGGAGCTTATACAGGCCATCAAACATATCCCCAGAGATACAATAGAAATTAGAGCTAAAAGGACGGCCTATAAATTGGCTATTCAAAACAGAAAGAACCAGTTAAAAGAGCAGGCGTGGGAAGCCCTGGCGAAGCATGCGTATTGAAAGATAGTGCAAATTTCTGGTCAGTAGTCAATAGCCCTTTCCTCTCTGACTCCAAAAATTTAAATAAAGAGTGTTTAATTCCAGCTGACCAATGGGTTTCACACTTTAGCCGTATTTTTAATAATGCCAGTATAGAAGAGATTACAGAGCCCGTGGAGGTTGAGCATATTAGTGCAGAGCTTATTTTTAGCGTAGAGGAAGTTTATAACGCAATTTGATCCACAGCGGGGGGAAAGGCTCCGGGCCCCGATGGGGTCGCAGCAGACCTGTTTAAGGCTGATGCTAGAGTTTGGTCGAGAATTTTAGCACATGTTTTTAACGCGGCGTGTTCACAAAGTCTCCCGTCATCCTGGGGAAAGGCAGTCATTGTCCCTATTTTTAAAAAAGGTGCACGAGACGACCCTATAAGTTATAGGCCGATCTCTCTTTTAGACTCTGCTGTTAAAATTATGGGCAAAGTCATTCTAGAGCGCCTGACGACTTGGCTAGACCCTTTAAACGTTATTTCCGATTTACAATATGGTTTTAGGGCAGGCAAAGGGACTCTGGACCAATGTCTTAATTTACATCTAGTCATAGGAAAGTATACAATTGCCAAAAAGGGAGTACTACATTTGGCTTTCATGGATCTGACACAAGCGTTTGATTGCGTAAATAGGTCCAAACTATGGCTAATTTTAAGGGATATGGGCCTTGAACCCCAGTTAGTGGCTTTTTTACTCAAGATTCATGAAAAAAACACGGCTGCAGTTAGATATAATAAAAATGGTGACTTGACAAGCCCTTGGGATGTAAAGAGGGGGGTACGTCAGGGATGTATACTGGCCCCCCTCCTTTTTACTCTGTATATAAATAAGCTGGGGGATTTTTTAACAACTAGCTGTATAGATATCCCTAGAGTTGGTGACAAGAAAATACCCGCATTGTTATATGCAGATGATACGGTTTTACTTGCAAGAACAGCTGTGGGGCTCCAAAGATTACTAGATGGTTTTATAGTTTTTATGGACTCTTTAGATCTATCTATAAATTTTAAGAAGTCACATATAATGTCTATTGGCTCCCGAAAACCCCTGAAGTTCAAATTTCATTACAAGGGGGTCGAACTAACAAAAGTACCAACATTTCCATATTTGGGGGTACTCTTTGATGACCGTGGGTCGTGGGGAGCACAAATTATACAAAAAAAGAATACCTTGACCAGAGCAACAGGGGCTACCCTAAATTTTGCAAAGAAGGTAGGAACCAAACCTTTACCCGCCCTGTTGAAAATTTATAAAGAAAAGTGTATTCCCATGGCGTCCTATGGTTGTGATATTTGGGGCTATAAGGAAGGTAAAGAGATTCAAAGAGCCGAAGATAAGTTTTTACGTTAACTTTTGGCGGTACCTTCCACCACCCCGGGTGTTTATTTTACATGAAGAGGCGGGGGTGGGGTATATTGAGGATGAGAAAGCGATAGACCCTTTGCTACGTTGGCTCAGAGTTTGGGCTAGCCCCAGCACAAAACTAAACCAATTGGTAATCATGGATTGTATAGCCTTGGATAGAGCCTTGGATATTCCATGGCTGAAGTATATAATGGACCTGACTAAATGGCTAGGTTGCCCAGATTTATATAACAGGCCGAAACCGATGAGCAAATCTAAAATTAGAGCCATTAAATCCCAGTTTTTGGAGAAGCAACAGGGCCTTAGGGAGGAAAAGGAGCTAATAAAACCAACGGTCAGAAGATATATCACATTACCTTTGCATAATCAAGTTCAACCATATTTACTGATTGTAAATAATGTTTTTCATCGTTTTCTGTTAACAAGATTTCGATTACACTTGATCCCTTGGTTTTTAGCTGTCTCACAAGGTTTTTCGAAACAAGGTACTTGTAAACCTTGTCCTTGTGACGATTTTTCAGGACAAGATACCTTACATTTTATCTTTTTCTGTGATTTTTATGCTCAGTTGCGTAAAAGAGTTATACTTCCCCTTCTTAAAGATTGCCATTTTCTTCAAGTTAGGCCCGCTTTGCTATACCTCCAAATGCTATCTTCACATATGGTCTGTTTTGGGGTTGCAAGTTTTTTATCAGGAGCCATTAGATTTAGAAAAAAGTTGTCATTTTAACAATTACTATGAAATCATCTTTTTTGTTTATGTAATCATGATTACTTGAATGTTTACTGTTATTTAACCTCTTCTGTGCCCATGACGAGATAGTCTCGTCATGGAGCACGGTCGCGCTGTGCCTATGACGAGACTATCTCGTCATGGAACCCGCCCACTAATGTAACACCCGGCACAGGAGGGGGAAAGGGCGTTGCACAGAAGGGGTTAAATTGTAAATTTAGCATGTTGCACTTTATATTACGGCATTTTGCACGTCACTGGATACCCCCTGTTCTATTTAGTAATTTTAAATTGTAGTGTCTACTATTCTGTGAGTATTAAAATTAACTTCTTAAATATTAATATTTGTCCAATTGTTTGTGATAATGTGAATGTAGTATTTTGCACTTCACCAGTTAGTATTCAATATTGTATACGTTATCATCTGCCCCAGTTAGGACTTTTAACTTGCTTCCTGTATATAGTAATATGAATTTGGCACTATGCACTTTATATGAAACCCTCTGCTCTATCCAATAATTTTAATGTATCTTCTGGTTTGCAAAACTTACAATTTTAATTGTCATTTGTAACGCAATGTCTTTTTATTGATGAAATGTTGCCTCCTATATGTTCACTTTTATGGCATTGATTTGTCGAATAAAGTATCTTTTGACTTTTGAAAGACAAAGCCTAAAGGAGCGGTTCTTTGTATCAGTGAGCTGGCAGCAGCGCATGATTCCTTGGGTACCAGAGACAACGTTTTCTCAGTTGCCCTGGAGTCTTCACGCCCCAGAGCAGAGGCCTGACAAGGCGTTTCCACATGATTCACCGTCACATCAGAAAAGAGAAATCCTGCATGAACGTCCAATACATATTTATTCATGTCCACGATGCCAAAGTTTGCATGGAAAAAATAAAATGCCTCAAGACACCCATCAATGCTTTAGAAGTGCTTGAATTTAGCAGCAACTAGCAGAGCACACATTTGTGTTTCTTCTGCGAACTATTGTGCAGAATTAAGTGCACAAGGTAAGTGCAAACCAGAAAGAGCAAATGGGTAAGTGAGTGTGTGAGTGTGGTCCAAGTCAGGGTTATTGATAAAGCGCCTCTACAACGAAGCTTCTTGCCGCGGAACCGGAAGGAACCGCATGACTGAATCTGGGAACTAGCTCTGAACTGCATAATAAAACATGTTATCCAACATTTTGTAAAATGTCATTCAATCTTTACAAATTGCAGTACATTGTAGGTACACACAGCGATTATTCGAAGTTTTCAGTAGTTGTTTTCACACGCATCCTTTGAAATACAGCATAAAAGCCCCGGCAACCTGGATGCATAATCACAGCAAAGCCAGAGGCGGCAATTACACCGAACTATCAGCTCTGTGGCATTTCCACTCATTGTGAGAGGGAGGGAAGGAGCGCTTTAACAACACACACCTTTTTAGCAAACACAGAAACATGAAATGAAAGAAGCTCAAAATTCGGTTGTGCCGAGGGCTCCTTCTTGTTAACCTCCCAATCACACCTTCTTCATATTCAAATGCATTTTTTCTTTCAAATTTACACAAAAAGTAATTTGGAAGTGCGAGGCGTCCGTGACCCCGGCACTTATTAAAGATGCTAATATGCATTTTGGCCTTTGATGTCAGGCCAACAATGGCGGGAGCGAGCTGGTCCGGGACACGGTAATCCGTTATTTGTCACCAAGTTATGACTCCCAGCAGAGCCGAGTGACAGTGCGAATCAATCATGCCTTGTGCGCGGCGGGCCGCCCCTACCTCCTGCCGGGAGGACTCGCTTTAATTAGCGCCTTTCTCACCGGCATAATGTACATCTGCAGCTTCAGCAGGAACGGGCCCGCGCGCGCCCTGAGAAGTGGTGCCTTCAATAAAAGTTTATCTTAAAAAAAGCATGAAAGAAGCAACATTACAGGCCTTTGAGGCGCACATCAGAGCATGAAACATGCAGACTTTAGATTATTAAATGTAGATTTTTCAAATTTACCTTTCTAGTATGAAGATGACTCTTCTTTCAGGCTTTCCCCTCCCTAATGGTCTGTGCCTTTATCTTGATTTTTTTTTTTTTGGGTTGATGATCTAGCAAGTCATTTTCTAATCTTTATTTCCCTAAAACGATTTTTAATAGGATTTGAGGAGGTGAGCTATTTGATATTCGGAGACTGGGAAGCGCTTTAATTTCCCGCCCTTCCATCTCTCTCGGTTTGTGCACAAACGAGCTAATTTCGCTGAGATAGTCCTTACACCGAAGGAGGCCGCGTTAAAATGCCTCAGAAGTCCAATTGAAAGGTTGCCAGAGCATTGCTGGGGCTTTGTCAATTTTTCTATTGATCCACAAATGCGGTGTACCTTTGCTTGACTGAGGGCGAACCAAAAGTGTGGCATAATCAGCCTGCTCCACTGCACAGGCATTTGCATAAAGGAATTTTATGTTCAGGTAATGAGCACTTAGCAGATCAAGGGAACCAATTTATGGTGTTTCATTTACCTTGCAGCTCACCTGTCGTTCATTACAAGTGATGTCGCCCTTCCTTTACACTGAAGAATACAAAAAGTGATGGCGCTAATGTTTGAATTAATCTCAGGCACTGGTAATTGCTTGGGCTTCATCCCAGTCCGTCGTTATTTTGCGCACCAGGACATCTCAGTTTGGACCCCGCCAGAAGTAGATCAATCTTGACCCTGCTCCAAGGGGGACATTACAGCCACAACTGCCGGCCTAGGTCTTCCGGAACTGGAACATATGCAACCCAGGACTGGTTTCGCCCTTTTTAGGCTCATTAGCAAGGTAAAGCTTGGTTCCAATGGCACAATGGCTTGCTAAACTACCATTACTGGAATTCTGAAATTGTGAAATCATGATAACATTCTTTTTCCACCGAATAAATTCTACATCATTTTGTCAAGCTTAACTCATTTACCACATGGCCAGTTCACCACCAATCTCAAAAAACGCTTTTCTGTCGTTTTTAGGGCTTTGGCCGACAGGTAATGGAAATAGGAATTAAGTCCAACATAGGTTCTCAATCAGAAAGAGGCCCTCTCAGCAATACAATGCCTTCATGGCCTAAACACCTCCGGGCAGTAGTGCGCTCTACAAATCCCATGGAGGGAGGGGGGCAAAATTTTTAAAAAAAACCAATAAAAACCTTACTTTCAGTCGGCCGGGTCCTGCGTCGTGCTCCTCTGCTCCATGCACAGGATCTCGGAATGCCCGGCCGCCAATCCTGAAGCTGCTCTCACATGAGAGCAGCTTCAGGATTTGCCTACGTGCCCTCGATTAGTGCTCCAGGACAGACCGCCTGCTCTCTGCAACCCCAGCAATGCAGCTGGGGTTGGAGAGAGGTTCACCGCGCATTTAGGTTTGCCCAGCCTGAGACGGCCAGCCAAACCATCATGCGCAGAGCAGGGAGTGCAGTACCTCTCCCCTCAGTGCCGTCACCCCCTAAGCCCTGCCCCCAAGACTTGTCAGGGAAGGAGAAATAAAACGAGTGTCGTTTTTTTTCTCCTTTCCTGCCGGTTTTGGGGGGCGGAGCTATAGCGGAGGAGCCGCCACTGCATATACATCTAGCATATATATATTACCTACTGACATTCGCCAGTAGGTAGTTATAGTTAGGACCTATTTTCCATAGAAAATCCGCAACATTCGATTTGGAATAACGTTGGCGCCGATTGACGAATCTTCGCGAAATTTTCAAAACTTTTGGCCAGCTCCGGTCCGCTCTTATCCTGAAAATTTCACGGTGATTTGTCAAGCGGGGGCCAAGAAAAAAGGGGGGTCCCAAAATGCATTTTCCCCATGCATTTTCCCATAGGACCTGTTGACGCAGCTACAGCCCGAACTGCTGAATGGAATTACACCTAATTTGGCAAAGAGGTAGTCCTCAGTTCAGACTCATGCCGTTTGCTTAAATGGTGTAAATCCGTTCAGGAGTTCCTGAGAAAATTAGAGTTAAAAAGATAGATATTTCTGGGCGGAGCCTAACCACACATCTCATCGTGAGATCTGATTGGCTGTCAGTTCTTCATCCAAGAAGTGTTGGCAGTGTTGGGACCAATATACATGATAGCACCTCATTAAAAAGCATTGCCGTTAATAGGAGGTTTCAAGACTTTAGTTACATTATAAATCATTTGTTGATGGTACCATACTCATTTTAGGAATTGTGGTGTGTTCTAAGGTGATTTTACCATGTGAAAAAGCCTTCTGCTGTGATATCATGAATCATGTTTGAGAGAAAACTATTTTCTCATGCTTTTCCCACAGAGGTTTGGAAGGTGATCTATAAGCTAAACTGAGAGTATATTTTCTGTAAATTCACATTATCTTTCTCAGTCATGTGAGAATGAAGTTTGACATTCTCAGTAAAACATGTACATCCAACAAGGGCAGAGACGGTCAGTTGATTCCTTTGTGTTCTACTGCAGCTTCCCAGAGTGTTCTAAAGAACAGCTAGAGCGCTAACAGTCCTACTTATGACAAACGTATTGCACACCTGAAGCCATCTTGATTGGAATAAAGTGGTAACTGTTAAAAAATTTAATTTAAAAAGGAACAAAATGAGGGGGTTCATTTTGCCAATAGAAAGTATGATTAGTGCTGCAGAAAGAAAAATTAGGGCACATTTTGAGTGACTTCTCAAATGCTCTTCGATTTCATAAAAAAATTCTGACATGCAGACTGAAACATGTACTTTCAATACCAGCAGTAGACTTCCCTGGTGAGCAGTATCTTTACTACAGTGATCTAATGAGCAACTAGAGTGCTAACATTCTGAATTTATGGCAAATGTGTGACACATCTGAATGCCTTCTTGATGGAATCAAAGTAAAAAACTGAAAGTATTTCCTACTGAGGAGACTGTAGTAAATGAGGAAATTAGGAAACTTCATAACAAATAAGTCTCACAAAATGGCCACCAGAGACAAAAGAGCCCAAATGGAGCAAAAATATCACCCAGATGTAGCCCAAGTATAGCCCAATGACAGAATGTCCCAGAGTGTTCTAGTGAACAACTAGCGCGCTAACAGTCTTACTTATGACAAAAGTATGGCACACCTGAAGCCATCTTGATTGGAATAAAGTGGTAACATTTAAAACATTTAATTTACAAAGGAACAACATGAGGGGGTTCATTTTGCCACTGAAATTATAATTAGTGCTGCAGAAAGAAAAATTAGGGCACATTTTGACTTCTCAAATCCTCTTCTATTTCATAAAGAAATTCTGACATGCAGACTGAAACATGCACTTTGAATACCAGCAGCAGACTTCCCTGGTGAGCAGTAGCTTTACTACAGTGATCTAATGAGCAACTAGAGTGCTAACATTCAGAATTTATGTTAAATGTGTGACACATCTGAATGCCTTCTTGATGGAATCAAAGTAAAAAACTGAAAGTATTTCCTACTGAGGAGACTGCAGTAAATGAGGAAATTAGGAAACTTCATAACAAATAAATCTCCCAAGATGGCCACCATAGACAAAAGAGCCCAAATGCAGCCCAAATATCACCCAGATGTAGCCAAAGTATAGCCCAATGACAGAATGTCCCAGAGTGTTCTAACGAACAACTAGAGCGCTAACAGTCTTACTTATGACAAAAGTATGGCACACCTGAAGCCATCTTGATTGGAATAAAGTGGTAACATTTAAAACATTTAATTTACAAAGGAACAACATGAGGGGGTTTATTTTGCCATAGAAGTTATGATTAGTGCTGCAGAAAGAAAAATTAGGGCACATTTTGACTTCTCAAATCCTCTTCTATTTCATAAAGAAATTCTGACATGCAGACTGAAACATGCACTTTGAATACCAGCAGCAGACTTCCCTGGTGAGCAGTAGCTTTACTACAGTGATCTAATGAGCAACTAGAGTGCTAACATTCAGAATTTATGTTAAATGTGTGACACATCTGAATGCCTTCTTGATGGAATCAAAGTAAAAAACTGAAAGTATTTCCTACTGAGGAGACTGCAGTAAATGAGGAAATTAGGAAACTTCATAACAAATAAATCTCCCAAGATGGCCACCATAGACAAAAGAGCCCAAATGCAGCCCAAATATCACCCAGATTTAGCCAAAGTATAGCCCAATGACAGAATGTCCCAGAGTGTTCTAACGAACAACTAGAGCGCTAACAGTCTTACTTATGACAAAAGTATGGCACACCTGAATCCATCTTGATTGGAATAAAGTGGTAACACTTAAAACATTTCATTTAAAAAGGAACATAATGAGGGGGTTCATTTTGCCATAGAAATTATGATTAGCGCTGAAGAAAGAAAAATGAGGGCACATTTTGAGTGACTTCTCAAATCCTCTTCTATTTCTTTAAAAAATTCTAATATGCAGACTGAAACATGCACTTTTAATACCAGCAGCAGACTTCCGTGGTGAGCAGTAGCTTTACTACAGTGATCTAATGAGCAACTAGTGTGCTAACATTCAGAATTTATGGCAAATGTGTGACATATCTGAATACCTTCTTGATGGAATCAAAGTAAAAAACTGAAAGTATTTCCTACTGAGGAGACTGCAGTAAATGAGGAAATTAGGAAACTTCATAACAAATAAATCTCCCAAGATGGCCACCAGAGACAAAAGAGCCCAAAGGCAGCACAAATATCACCCAGATGTAGCCACATGTAGCCCAATGACAGAAGTGTGCAAAACACTTTTTTTTTGTGTATTTGCAATTTTATATAGTGCAGACTTGTCAGGTATTGGAGTGCTTTACATGAGCATTGGTTACATCACACAAGATCAAATTCATTTTGGTTGTAGACATGGGGAGATTAAGTGATTTGACCAGATTCACAGAATGCTGAGCTGAAGCAGACACTCCAACCTGGTACCCCAGTTGCAAAGTCTGCAGCTCTGGAAGTAACACCACATCCTCTCCCCTAAGTGCAACATTTAATCAAGTGGTCAACTGGATAAAAAAACATAAAGATTACAAATAATTTAAAAGTTCTTTGTCGCTATTTGAAAATTCAGATAATATGTCCTCATTTTAGTATTTTAGAGCACTAACCATAATTTTGATGCAAATAAGACACTCTCATATATGTAATTTCTAAAGGAAATACTCTAGGTATTACAGTTTTGATTACATCAAGATGACGTCAGGCGTTCCACACTTTTGTAATAAATATAGAATGTTAGCAATCTAGTTGTTCATTGGGATACTGTTGAGAGGCAGAGGCCAGGGGCACGGACTCTGAAAATTGAAGGCAGGTAGGAGAGTGCAGAGGCAACAATTTGACCACACTGGGCAGGCAGGAAGGGCAGTGGCAGCACAACAGACTATGGAGGGCAGTGGAAAGGGGGGCAGGGGCAACAAACCAACAATACAGGACTGGCAATAGAGGCTGTGGCAATATAATAGACCATTGTGGGCAGAAGGAAGAGGCAGTGGTAGTACAACCATACATGCCAACAGACCCGTTTCAGCCAGGAAACGTTAATGTTTTTAAGCTCAAATGGGCTTTATTTGATCTGTCTCCTGTCTACAATCTCCTCTTTTTCAATGTAACTCAAAGGGGAAAATCAATACCCCAGTTTTTTTTCAAAATCTCCCTCTTACCAAGTTCAAAATGTTCGCAAGTATGGTACATTGAATCATGGTAGGCAGGAGGAATTGGGGTAGGGACATGGACTCGGATAACAGAGGACAGGAGGGACATGGAGAGGTGCACCAAACTGACCCTCCAGGGCAGGCATCAGGGTTTGCAGCAGCACAATACACCACACAGCGCATGCGGGACGGGAGTGCAGCACAACAATCCATAGAAAGCAATAGGGAGGGGACAGGACCATGCACATGGACAACAGAGAACAGATGGGAAAGAGGCAATGGTAGCTAGCTAACCATAATGGACAGACAGGAGAGAAAGCTGCAGCATAACAGACCATAAAGGGCAGGAGGGACGGATCAGGGGCATTACAATGGAACAGACAAGCCAGGAGGGAGGGAATAGGGGGTCTGCACATGGAAACAGAGGGCTGGGGGCAAGGTGGCAGGGCAGGAGCAGCAAGATGACCATGGAGGTCAGGCAGGATGGGCACTAGAAACAAGACATACCATGGAGCGCAACAATGAGACTATGGTGGCATACACACAGACCATGGAGGGAAGGTGGGAGGGGGTCAGGGGCAGCTAGCTGACCACACAGGGAAGGTGGGAGGGGCCATGGCAGCACAGAAGACCATGCATGGCAAGCAGGAGGGTTAGTGGCAGCACAATGGCTTTGATGGGCAAGAAGGAGGGTGCAGGGGCATGCACAAAGGACCATGGAGGATAGAAGGGAGGGTCAGGACCTGGGCACAGACAAGAGAGTTCAGGGGAAGGGGTCTCACAACAGACCGCACGGGGCTGGCAGGAGGAGCAGTTGCAGCACAACAGATCAGGGAGGGCAGAAGGGTGTGGCAGTAACATGGACCATGGAGGACAGGAGGAAGGGGATAGGGGCATGGCATGTGGACAGACAGGGTGGAGGTGGCAGGGACAGGTTACAGTCATCTGACACTGCTAGGCAGGTGGGAGGGGAGTGGCAGCTCAACAGAACACTCAGAGTAGATAGGAGTGGCAGGTCCATGGAACATAGTGGGTAAAAAGGATGGAGCAGGGGCATGCACAAAGACATCGGAGGGCAGGGGGAAGGAGAATAGGCGCAGCAAGCTAAGCACAGAGGCTAAGCAGGAGGTCAATGATGGGCCATAGAATTGGGCAATGGAGAGCAGGAGGAGTGGACTGGTACATCATGCTAAATGGAGGGCAGTGGCAGCACATCAGACCATGCATGGCAGGAGGGAGGAGGCTAGTCCATGAATTCAGACAACAGAGGATAGGGAGGAGGTGGATGGGGCAGCAAGCTAACTGTTCAGAGAAGGTGGGTATTAGGAACTTTATTGTTTTTAAAATGTGTGTCTGTGTGAACTACTTAAAATATGAACAAGTATGCAGCATAATCTTACTTTTATTCAGGAAGAAGAGGACGTTTGTGACTGTGACTCCGGGCTCACTTGGCAGAAACACCCCCTGACCCTCCACCCCCATCGCAAAATGTAATGCCCGTGAAAAGGGTAGGTGGACGCAGTGTGATATAGAACATAGTCCTGAGAGCACGATTGAAAATGAAAACTAGATGTAGTATATGGTATAAACTATGCACCAAAAAGTGTGATATAAGATGAACCGGGGCGTGAATATAATATGCAATACATTGTGCGCAATGACAGATTCATTGGAGAGTGCGAGATAGCACAGGCACTAGCGCGTGCTATGCGATATGCGCCTTGGAGTGTAATATGCACAGGGCAGTGTTGTGTAACATAACTAGTCTCTAAAGTTGTAAATATAAAATATGTGCTGGGGAGTGTAACGTTGCATATGCACTGTGACAAAGATATGGATCCCAGATTTTAATATGTATGGCATAGCGCTGTGCGTTATAACATACCCATCGAGGAAGGCACGTTAGATGGGGCAATATAACCCGTGCGAAAGCAAGTGTGGCATGACATATTTATAGGGTGGTGTTACAGTGCACATGGGCTAGAGAGTGTCATAGCATACACACTAGCTGGTGGAATACAACACAGAGGTGTGAGGCAATCGGCGGGCACTGGTGGGTGTAACACAGCATTGGGCTCAGCCAGGAGCACGCTGTGACTCTCAAGTGAGGTCCCTCTCCATTCCAGAGAGTAAAATAAAAAGTATTACACATCCGTCGGTGTTTTTTATTAACCGTGAGGGGGGTTTCTTGCATAGTTTGGTCGAATTTTTGTCGAATCCCTTTTGAATGGCTTGGTGTGCGTGTATATTAAATGTGCCCGTCAATAGCTACCCATGCTTGTATAAATAAACGACAAGGGTGTCTACTTGGAGAGTACCCACCGGCGGGGGCGCCGGGATTAGGCACGGTAGGGCATCAGACACGTCAGAGCTTCACTAGCGGTGTAAATATTCATTCTATGCATAGTCGCCTTTTAATGAATATCACGCAAATCGTCATGGTGATAGGTACATACGGTTTGTCCAGCATGTCCTAGGTGTTTCTATAAATATATATATTTTTAAAATAATAAAAAACAAAGGCCGGCCCCGGGGGATGGGGTCCCCGGAGCCATAAGTGGCGTGAGGAGAGGGGCCACGCAGCCCCCTCCTAAAGAATTTCAATTAAAAAAAGGCCATGACCCAGGGGTTGGGGTCTCCGGGGCCGATTAAGGCCTTGGGAGGGCCAAATTAATTTTTTTCAACAAAAAAACTTTTGGTGCAGGCCCTGGGGGATGGGGTCCCCAGGGCCAGTAAATTAGAAAAAGAAGGGGGGCCACACAGCCCTCCTCTTTAAAAAAATAAAAAAAATAAAAGACCGGCATTGCGCTGGAGGCCACGCCCCCTCCTTGCAGCACTCTGCAAACGTGCCCCCTGGCCAGTTGTAAGTTGGGGAATTAATTCCCCTTCAATACTGAGGGTCCCTGAGGGCCAACTAGCCCAACAGGTATCTCCAGTGTGCGCCAGGGAGCTGCGTTGCAGACAGGTGTTCTGAGGCCACGCCCCTTTTTACACCACTATGCAACGCAGCTCTGTGGCGCTTACTGGAGGTACCTAGTCGGCTAGTTTGACCCTAGGGACCCTTAGGATTCAAGGGGACTTAATCTCTCAACTTAGAACGGCCACAGGGCGCGTTTACACAGTGGTGAAGGGAGGGGACGGGGCCTGAGGTGACATGTGCAAACACGCCCTGTGGCGCGTTTTAAGTTGGGGAAATAATTCCCTTTCAATCCTGAGGGACCCTGGGGGCCAACTAGCCCACCAGGTGCTTCCAGTAAGTGCCACTGCTCTGCGTTGCAGAGAGGTGGTGCAGGCCGTGCCCCTTTTTACACCTCTCTGCAATGGTGCTTACTGGACGTACCTAGTGGGCTATTTTGCCCCTAGGGATCCTCAGGATTCAAGGGGACTTAATCTCCCAACTTGAAAAACGGCCACAGGGCATGTTTACACAGTGGGGAAGGAAGGGGACGGGGCCTGAGGTGACGTGTGCAAACACGCCCTATGGCACGTTTTAAGTTGGGGAAATAATTCCCCATCAATCCTGAGTGCCCCTGGGGGCTAACTAGCCCACCAGGTGCTTCCAGTAAGCGCCACTGAGCTGCGTTGCAGAGAGGTGGTCCAGGCCTTGCCACTTTTTACACCTCTCTGCAACGCAGCTCTGTGGCGCATACTGGAGGTACCTAGTGGGCTAGTTGGACCCTAGGGACCCTCAGGATTCAAATGAACTTAATCTCCCAACTAAAAACGGCCACAGGGCGTGTTTACACAGTGGTGAAGGGAGGGGACGGGGCCTGAGTTAACGTGTGCAAACAAGCCCAGTGGCGCGTTTTAAGTTGGGGAAATAATTCCCCTTCAATCCTGTGGCACTTACTGGAGGTACCTAGTGGTCTAGTTAGACCCTAGGGACCCTCAGGATTCAAATGAACTTAATCTCCCAACTTAAAACGGCCACAGGGTGTGTTTACACAGTGGGGAAGTGAGGGGACGGGGCCTGAGGTGACGTGTGCAAACACGCCCTGTGGCGCGTTTTAATAGGTAGTTTTAATCCCCTGCCCTATTATATACTAGGGACTTACAGAGGAGGTCATGCTGATCACAGGGGGACCCCAACGCATAGTGTTCCCTAGTGTATGTAGGTGTTTTCACTGTATTCTGAGTGTCTCTTAACATAGCACTGGCTCTAGGACTGGTTAGTCAGACTCAGTTACCACCAGTATCCGTCTGAAAAAGTTGAGGGTACAGGATGATTTTGCAACAAGGCTTCTTTCTGCTCTTCTGTTTGTTCTTTCTGCACGTTATCCTTCTTCCTGCACTTTTCTTCGTCTTTGAGGACTTCTGTTGCTTCTTTCTGCATTTCTTTTTTTTCTTTCTGTGCATTGTGTCTTCTTTCTTCACATGTCCTATCTCTGTAGGCATAGTTAGAAATTAGCATTTAAAAAACCTTTGAAATTCACTGAAAAAACCATAGGTTTCAGGCACGTTATAGTTAGGAATTAGCATTTAAAAAACCTTAGAAATTCACTGAAAAAACCATAGGTTTCAGGGGCGTTATAGTTAGCTGGACTTTTCACTCGTACAAAACCATTGAAATTCCCCCGTTATCGTTAGTTCAGCTAACTATAACTCGCGCGCCCGCAATGCACTGCTGATGACGTCACATATTACATCACTCATGACATGGTCAGTGACATCACTCATGTCATCACTGACGACATCTCAAATGACATCACTAATGACATCACTGATGACATCATCCTTGTGATAGAGTGGCAGACCTCCTCTTCCCCTAATATAACCTTTGATACACACATTCAAAAATAGAACTACAATGTTCAAAACAATGGACATACCAATACCAGTTACAACAACCTATTCAGTAATTCTAGGATCCACATACACATCCACTCATTCACCAACAGTCCTATACAGTCACTCATACATGTACTCACTCATCATATGTACTCACACACCTATACATCCTGTTACACAACGCCACTCATCCATAGAGTTACTCACACACATAGTCACTCATGCTAATAAAGAATCAAACATCCATTTACTTGCCTATACAGTTATACACACACCATCACACTTACTTCTACAGAAACTTACACATACTTAGTCTTTTAAACAATCACTTATAGAAACACATACTTATTCATACAGGAACTCTTTCAATCTCTCACTCTCACATATACTCACTTATATACACCAATAGTCACATATACTAGTTTAACCCTTTGGCTGCGGCAGGAGTTCCGCCGCAGCGCTGGGGGGGGTTTGGGGGCAGCGCAGTGGGGCTGTGCTCATGACGGAGCCACTCCGTCATGAGTCACGGTTGAGCTGTGCTCATGACGGAGTGGTTCCGTCATGACTCCGCCCACGGCGCTAATCGCCCGCACAGGCGGGGAATTAGCACCGCGTGGGTGCAGCGGCCGCCAACGGCTGCGGCATGACGGAACCACTCCGTCATGAGCACACGGCACCCGTGGCTCATGACGGAGTGGTTCCGTCATGAGCGGGGAAGGGGTTAAAACATATGTAGTTACTCATAAAGACACTATTGAGACAGTCTATCACTCACTAACACACCCATGCACACACTCATCCACCCATACAGTCCTGCACACATGCTGTCTTCAACACATACAAACAGTGAGTCACTCATTCATGCACCTATGCACTACGTAATACCCCCCACCGAACCATACAGACACTCAGACACTCATACTGATACTCAAAAAACCAACTAATAACCTATATAGACACTTATGTAGCTACTCACCAACCCATGCAGCCACTTATACACAAAGTGAGAGACTGATACAGATATTTACACATTTAAACATTACTCACTAAGCCATGTATTCACTAAGATACACTTAATCAGTCAGTTATACAATCAATTTTTCAAAAACAAATCATCCATTTAGACACTTATATACCCATTTATTCTTCCATCGACCTTGAGATATACATATATAAAACATATGTAATTTTCAGAAAAACACACATTCACTGGATGATATCATCAGTGATGTCATTTGAGATGTCATCAGTGCGGTCATGAGTGATGTCACTGACCATGTCATGAGTGATGTAATATGTGACGTCATCAGCAGTGCATTGCGGGCGCGTGAGTTATAGTTAGCTGAACTAACTATAACGGGGGAATTTCAATGGTTTTGTACGAGTGAAAAGTCCAGCTAACTATAACGCCCCTGAAACCTATGGTTTTTTCAGTGAATTTTATATATATATATATATATATATAAATATATAAATAAATATATATTACCTACTGGCGGTCGCCAGTAGGTAGTTATAGTTAGGACCACGTTTCCATAGGAAATCCGCTACATTCGATTTTGAATAACTTTGGCGCCGGTGGACGAATCCTCGCGAATTTTTCAAAATAGGTGGGGCGCTACGCTCCGCTCCTTCCTTGAAAGTCTCGGGGGGATTCGTCAAGCGGGGGCTGAGATAAAAGGGGGGTCCCAAAACGCGTTTTTCCCATGCATTTTTCCATAGGACCTTTAGACAGGGCTACAGCCCGAACGGCTGAACAGAATTACTTGAAATTTGGCAGAGAGGTAGTCCCTAGGTCAAGGAAGTGCCTTTTGTAGGTTGGGTGTAAATCTGTTCAGTAGAATCTGAGAAAATAGCCTTTTAATCAATATATATATCTGTGGCAGCTTACCGTGCGCTTACGGTGCGCTTACCGTACGCGTACGGTGGCGTGCGCGAGCGCGATTCTGATTGGCCCTTAGATCTTAGTAAACATTCGAATCGGTCGAAACCAGGAAGCGGCGGCCGCCATTTCGTGTTTTTCACTCAGAAAAAAAAGAGTGATATCTTGAAAAGGGGGCAAGGTGGAGAGTTACAGACCCCCTAACATTTGTAAGGGGGTCAAAGAAGGACAGAAAAGTTCAAAGAAAACATTTATTGATTTTAAAAAAAATCGCGGGGTACGCGTACGGTAAGCTTACGGTAAGCTTACCGTACGCGTACGGTAGAAAAAATAAATAAAAAGAGAAATAAAATTCAGATTTAAGTGTTTAGATATTAGGGGGCTCTAAAAAGATCCGTTGTGTTTATGAAGTGATTTTTTAGTGGTACCTACAAGTAAGTACCGATGCAGAGTCTAAGGTTCAAGAGGAAGACTCTGTTCCCTTCATCATTGAAGTGTACACCATCTCCTCTATAAATGTCTTGCATGTCGTAACGCAAGTTGTTGTGGTAAATGGAACCCATACCATAGTCACGGAGGAAAGCAGAAACAGATTTGTTGACGTGCTTTCTTGCTTTGTCAATCTGCGGACAGAAATGATTGGACCAGTTCCATTTTTGCCTTTGGCATATGTTAGAAAACACAAAGGCAGTTTTAGGGAAAAGTGAAAACAGTTGTGCAAAGGTGTCCTTCATAAGCATTTCCAGACCTACCCCAGTCAAAGTGCCTAGGTCATTGCCACCACAGTGCACTATTATGAGGTCAGGGTGTTGGATTTGCATGAAGGATTTCACCAATGGCATCAATTGGTGCCACTTTAACCCTCTCTGACCAATCCATTTAATGTCTACATTTGGCAAAGCAAGGTCTCTCACCATACCTGTTTTCTCTGCATACTTTTCACTCCAGAAGACATAGCTGTGCCCTACAATCCACACTGTGAACATCTTCCAAGGAGATCTGGATGCACTCAGGAGGTGTAATTCAGTAGAATGGGAAAATGAAATGAAAGACAGTTTGGAAATGGAGGCATACATATTTTTTTCATAAAAAAAAAGAACTGATTGGCTGTTTCATACCATTCTAGAATAAAAACTAGGCTGCATGTGTAAATTAATAGAAGCATTTTTTGTATTGGTACAGAAAAATGTGTTTCCAAAGAACAGTACTTTGGATTTGCTGTTAGGTTTGAAAAGTCAAGCACTCTTGCTCTGTGGAATTGAAACATTGTTTGGCGAACTTCTGACCTAACTCCACACAGCAGTGTTCCATGAGCTGTTGCTATGGTAGCAGGCAGAAGTCAAGTTGGGGGAAGGGTACTAGGCAGAAGTCAAGTTGGGGGAAGGGTACTTTTGGAAAAGGGTTGGTTTTCAACCAATAGAAAGAGAATAGGAGAGAGGTGTAAAGAAAAGAGATCCTGGCTCTGATAATCTGCTGTTTGAGTGCCACATTTCTTTCAGAGCTAACTAATTTTAAAGGTGAGTTTAGAGTTTGAGAGGGGATGTATATGGTAAATTAAGAAATGAATAATAGAAATGGAATTCCTTTTGTTGAAGTTGTGTTTATCATTTTCTGTTTTGGGAGAAATTTAAATGTTAGGAACATGTAAAATAATATGGACTATGTTTTCACGATAAATTAAGGTGTACTGGTATAAAGAAAGAATAGTTTAAGGGTTTGAGGTTGGACTCAGTAATGCAAATACATTCAGCATCACTAAGGCTGGTTGCCCTTGCTGGAATGTAGGCAGTCACCCAGGTTACACATGGTGGTGGTCTGAAAAAGCAGTTTGGACATGTGCAATTAAAAAAATCTGAAAAGTGGATTCATAATGTGTCAGTCTGTAAAAGTGATTATCACTTGTCAAAAAAAAGAGCAGTAAGTGTGCTTTCAAATTGGCAAAGAAATTTCGTTTTGTGACTAATGTGAAAATATGACTCTGTGTGCATATAGGAATTACAGGCAGAGATGTATTGTGTACTGCTCTGGTGATTTCATTGTTGCATTAGTAGTAAAAAGGGGGAGTCATTTTTGGGTGCAGAAGCAGACTCTTAGCACACACCCAGCTGCTTTCCATGTGGAATCATGCACAGTATTTACAAGCGAGTGGGGTTTGAGGTTTCAGTCTGTAATGCAAATACATTCAGCATCACTAAGGCTGGTTGCCCTTGCTGGTATGTAGGCAGTCACCCAGGATACACATGGTGGTGGTCTGAAAAAGCAGTTTGGACATGTGCTTTTTTAAGAATCTGAAAAGTGGATTCATAATGTGTCAGTCTGTAAAAGTGATTGTCACTTGACAAAAAAAAGAGCAGTAAGTGTGCTTTCAAATTGGGAAAGAAATTTCGTTTTGTGAGTAATGTGAAAACATGACTCTGTGTGCATATAGGAATTACAGGCAGAGATTTATTGTGTACTACTCTGGTGATTTCATAGTTGCATTAGTAGGAAAAAGGGGGAGCCATTTTTTGGTGCAGAAGCAGACTCTTAGCACACACCCAGCTGCTTACCATGTTGAATCATGCACAGTATTTACAAGCGAGTGGGGTTTGAGGTTTCAGTCAGTAATGCATATACATTCAGCATCACTAGGGCTGGTTGCCCTTGCTGGAATGTAGGCAGTCACCCAGGTTACACATGGTGGTGGTCTGAAAAAGCAGTTTGGACATGTGCAATTAAAAAAATCTGAAAAGTGGATTCATAATGTGTCAGTCTGTAAAAGTGATTATCACTTGTCAAAAAAAAGAGCAGTAAGTGTGCTTTCAAATTGGCAAAGAAATTTCGTTTTGTGACTAATGTGAAAACATGACTCTGTGTGCAAAGAGGAATTATAGGCAGAGATTTATTGCGTATTGCTCTGGTGATTTCACAGTTGCATTACATGGAAAGGGGGAGCCATTTTTTGGTGCAGAAGCAGACTCTTAGCACACACCCAGCTGCTTACCATGTTGAATCATGCACAGTATTTACAAGCGAGTGGGGTTTGAGGTTTCAGTCAGTAATGCAAATACATTCAGCATCACTAAGGCTGGTTGCCCTTGCTGGAATGTAGGCAGTCACCCAGGTTACACATGGTGGTGGTCTGAAAAAGCAGTTTGGACATGTGCTTTTAAAAAAATCTGAAAAGTGGATTCATAATGTGTCAGTCTGTAAAAGTGATTATCACTTGTCAAAGAAAAGAGCAGTAAGTGTGCTTTCAAATTGGCAAAGAAATTTCGTTTTGTGACTAATGTGAAAATATGACTCTGTGTGCATATAGGAATTACAGGCAGACATTTATTGTGTACTGCTCTGGTGATTTCATAGTTGCATTAGTAGTAAAAAGGGGGAGTCATTTTTTGGTGCAGAAGCAGACTCTTAGCACACACCCAGCTGCTTTCCATGTGGAATCATGCACAGTATTTACAAGCGAGTGGGGTTTGAGGTTTCAGTCTGTAATGCAAATACATTCAGCATCACTAAGGCTGGTTGCCCTTGCTGGTATGTAGGCAGTCACCCAGGATACACATGGTGGTGGTCTGAAAAAGCAGTTTGGACATGTGCTTTTTTAAGAATCTGAAAAGTGGATTCATAATGTATTTTTCTTTTCCAGAGGGGGAGAAAAAGGTGAATGCTCAATTGGTCACTTGCATACTTTGTGGTCTGGTCCACTTTATCTCTAAAAGATTTAAAAAAATTAGTTATTAATTTCTCAAGGATCTTGAGATGTGGTAATTGATTTATAGTGTTTAAAAAAAAAAAAAAAAAAAATACGCTTACCGTACGCGTACGGTAAAAAAAATATTAAAAAAAAGTTTCAAAGAAAAAATAAAAAAAAGTTGAGAGGTAAGGTTGGCTCTTATAAGAGCCGTTGGGTTCATACAGGGATGGAGGAAAGAAAGAATGGGAGTATTATAAGCGTCTACAAACATGCTGGTCAATCTTATTGTTAATAAGGGTAAGACTGATCTCCCCAAAAACAATAAGACCACCACATTTTGTACACCTCATTTCAACGCTCCCAAATCGAGGGTTGATGTCCACAGGAGAAGAAAAAGGTGATGCTCCCACATCAGAGGAAGGGCTCAGCTGAGCTGCCGATGATGTACTCGGCTGAGCATCTGAGGCTGGGCTCTGGTGACTTACTGAAGGGTTTTCTTCAGCATGTCGAGCAAAGGTCCTTGGGTGTCTGTCCTGGAGGTGTCTCTTCATAGAGTGATTTCCAAAGGAGTATTTCCTCCTTGGATTTCCTCTTGATAAAACACGACCACAAAGTTTGCAAGTGACCAATGGAGCATTCACCTTTTTCTCCCCCTCTGGAAAAGTGAAATACTCCCATACAAAAGAAGTCTTTTGTTTCCTCCTTCTCTGGATCATGGTGGTGCTGCTGGCCTCACTCTCAGAAGAGGTCTGCTGTTCTGCCATTGTATCCCAATGTCAATCCAGCTCCTGCTCCTAGAGAATCACAAGCAGAAATGAGGGGAATGGGTGTGGTGTGGGAAGAATCTGGAACTGAAAGTAGTTTCAACCAATGAAAAGTGTTCTTTCAAGCAGTAATGAGGGGAATGGGTGTGGTGTGGGAAGTTTCTGGAAGTGAAAGTAATTTCAACCAATAAAAAGTGTTCTTTGTAAGTCACATGACCTGCCGTGCGCGCACGTGACGCTTACGGTGCGCTTACGCAGCGCGTATGTCACACTCGTGCATGCGCATTACACGCCCCTGCGTAACCGCGACGTTGCTTCCGGGTGTACGCGTACGTCACGCACGTATTGCGTATCGCGCATGCGCATTACACGCCCCTGCGTACCCGCGACGTTGCTTCCGGGTGTACGCGTACGTCACTCACGTACACGCACCGTACTTATGACGTACGAAGCGCGTACCGTCAGCTTACCGTACGCGCACGGAAAAAAAAGCATAAATAAAAAAAAAAAAACCTTTCCATAATGCAGGATATAGTACATATATTATTTTATACAAAGGGTTACAAAAAATGACAAAAAAAAATTTGCATTTAAAAAACCGTACAAATTCACTGAAAAAAACATGGGTATCACACACGTTATAGTTAGAAATTAGCATTTTAAAAACCTTGCAAATTCACTGAAAAAACCATGGGTTTCACACATGTTATAGTTAGGGATTAGCATTTAAAAAACCTTGCAAATTCAATGAAAAAACCAAAGGTTTCACACACGTTATAGTTAGCTGGACATTTCACTCGTAAAAAACCAATGAAATTTCCCCGTTATAGTTAGTTCAGCTAACTATAACTCGCGCGCCCGCAATGCACTACTGATGACGTCACATATTACATCACTCATGACATGGTCACTGACATCACTCATGACATCACTGATGACATCTCAAATGACATCACTGATGACATCACTGATGACATCATCCTTGTGAAATAGTAGCAGACCTCTTCTTCCCCTAATATAACCTTTAATACACACATTTAAAAAAATGAAACTAAAATGTTCGCAATAATGAACATATCAATATCAGTTACAACAACCTATTCAGTAATTCTAAGAACCACATACACATCCACTCATTCACCAACAGTCCTATACAGTCACTCATACATGTAGTCACTCATCATATGTATTCATACACCTGTACATCCTGTTACACAACGCCACTCATCCATAGAGTTACTCACACACAAAGTCACTCATGCTAATAAAGAATCAAACATCCATTTACTTGCATATACAGTTATACACACAC
This sequence comes from Triturus cristatus, assembly GCF_964204655.1. NCBI lineage: Eukaryota > Metazoa > Chordata > Amphibia > Caudata > Salamandridae > Triturus > Triturus cristatus. The sequence continues at coordinate 651,324,908 of NC_140590.1, forward strand.
CACCACACCTACTTCTACAGAAACTTACACATACTTAGTCTTTTAAACAATCACTTATAGAAACACATACTTATTCATACAGGAACTCTTTCAATCTCTTACTCTCACATATACTCAGTTATATACACCAAAAGACACATATAACACTTAAAAACATATGTAGTTACTCATGGAGACACTATTGAGACAGTCTTTCACTCACTAACACACCTTTACACATACTCATCCACCCATATAGTCATGCACACATGCTGTCTTCAACACATACAGTGAGTCACTCATTCATGCACCTATGCACTACGTAATACCCCCCACCGAACCATGCAGACACTCGGACTGATACTCAAAAAACCAACTAATAACCTATATTGACTCCCATGTAGCTACTCACCAACCCATGCTGCCACTTATACACAAAGTGAGAGACTGATACAGATATTTACATATTTAAACATTACTCACTAAGCCATGTATTCACTATGATACATTTTAACAATCAGTTACACAATACATTTTTCAAACAAAATCATCCATTTAGACACTTATATACCCATTTAATCTTCCATCGAGCTTGAGATATACTTATATAAAACCTATTTAATTTTCAGAAAAAAACACATTCACTGGATGATGTCATCAGTGATGTCATCAGTGATGTCATTTGAGATGTCATCAGTGATGTCATGAGTGATGTCAGTGACCATGTCATGAGTGATGTAATATGTGACGTCATCAGTAGTGCATTGCGGGCGCGCGAGTTATAGTTAGCTGAACTAACTATAACGGGGAAATTTCATTGGTTTTTTACGAGTGAAATGTCCAGCTAACTATAACATGTGTGAAACCTTTGGTTTTTTCATTGAATATATATATATATATATATATATATATATATATTCACTGAAAAAACCATAGGTTGCACACACGTTATAGTTACGAATTAGCATTTAAAAAACCTTGCAAATTCACTTAAAAAACCATAGGTTTCACACATGTTATAGTTAGCTGGACATTTCACTCGTAAAAAACCAATGAAATTCCCCCGTTATAGTTACTGCATGCAACTATAACTCACGCGACCGCAATCCTCTGCTGATGAGGTCAGATATTACATCACTGTATTTAGACACTTATTTACCCATGTCTTCTTCCATTAATCTTTAGCTATACATATATTACAAATATTTATTTTTCATAAAGACATATATGTCATCAGTGATGTAATATCTGACGTCATCAGCAGAGGATTGCGGTCGCGTGAGTTATAGTTGCCTGCAGTAACTATAACGGGGGAATTTCATTGGTTTTTTACGAGTGAAATGTCCAGCTAACTATAACATGTGTGAAACCTATGGTTTTTTAAGAGAATTTACAATGTTTTTTAAATGCTAATTCGTAACTATAACTTGTGTGAAACCTATGGTTTTTTCAGTGAATATATATATATATATATATATATATATATATATATATATATATATATATATATATATATATATATATATATATATATATATATATATATATATATATTATCTACTGGCGGTCGCCAGTAGGTAGTTATAGTTAGGACCAAGTTTCCATAGGAAGAACATTTTTTGTTTTGCTTATAACTATGGCGTCGTTTGATGAATCTTCATGAAATTTACCAAACTAATTCTTTGTTCATATCAGCTCCTATGTTAAACGTGTGGGGGTGATTCATCAAGGGGGGCCGAGAAAAAAGGGGGGTCCCAAAATGTGTTTTCTCCATGCAATTTCCATAGGAAACTTTAGACAAGGCTACAGGTCAAACGGGTGAACGGTATTACCCCAAATTTGGCAGGGAGATGGGTCTTTGTCTAGAAAGCACACTTTTGTTTATTTGGTGTAAATCCGTTCAGTAGTTTTGGAGAAATATTGAAAGTTGCAGATATCAATCTTTGGGAATTCTGCCACCTGATTGGCTGAGGCGTTACGAGCACAAGCTTGATGCTTATTGGCTGCGAGCGGTGCGAGCAGTTACAACTAGGAAGTGTTGGCAGCCATTTTGTGATTCCGTTGAAATGAGTAAGGGGGAAAAAGGGCGAAAAGAGTAGGAAACAGGAGGATAGGAGCACTGTAACCTCTGTGGGGGAGTGCGAAGTGAAGTAGTCACTCCTACCGGACTGAAAGTGCGATGTTGCTCAGAGTGACAGTGCTGAGATGAGATGCTGCTACACTCGGGTATGAAACTGAGAGCCTAAACCGTGAGGTCATTGCTGTAAAGTGATGTGCTCTGGTCTTTGTAGCATACCTGTGGAAGTAGTGTTATTAGGCGTTTATACCATACAGGGAGTGGAAAGCGAACTACTGACCTCTACCGTGTGTTTATACTATACCGGAAGCGGGAAGCGAAGTACTCACGCCTACCGATGTGAAGACTCGGGGATCAAACCAAGCTGATTGCTGTAAAGTGATGGGCTCTGGGCGCTGTAGCATACTGGCCACTGTAGTATAACTGTGTAAGTAGTGTTAGTAGGCGTTTATACTATACAGGGAGAGGGAAGCAAACTACTCACCCCTACTGGTCTGAAGACTCGGGGATTAAACCTTGAGCTCATCGCTGTAAAGTGTTTTGCTATGGGCGCTGTAGCATACCTGTGGAAGTAGTGTTAGTTTGCGTTTATACAATACAGGGAGTGCGAGGCAAAATTCTCAGCCTTACTGGTCTCAAGACTCGTGGATGAAACCATGAGCTCATTGCTGTAAAGTCATGTGCTCTGTGTAGTATTCCAATGTAAGTCATAGTAGAATGTTAGTATGTAATGCTACTATAATGTAACTATGTAATGTTAGAATGTAGGGCTGTCATGAGGGGAATCTTGAGGAGTTAGTACACGGTGCTGGAGAAGACGGTTGCCTGTCTGGTCCTGGTGGTGGCTGTTTAAGCTGTCTTCTTTTCCTGCAATAAATCTACTTATTGGATCCACTGCTGTCTTCCTCTTCACTACATAAATTTGGTGACGAACGGGAATAGTTAAAAAGAAGGCAGCACTCACCAAGATTTTGAGCTTACTTGCGTTCTGCTGAAGACCCGTTTTCTTGGTGAAGCTGTTTCTACTCATCCCAGGGTCGTCGGCTCATCAAACTATGTGATCCTACGATTTATATTGTTTGATTTTGGGCTTCCTCTGCCTCTTCACTACACTCTGGTTGCTGTACTACACGTGTGCAAGTAGTGTTAGTATGCGTTTATATTAATTCTGTAGTTATGCATTAACCAATGCATCATGGCCCTATGGAGCGCCACCTCCCAGGCGCAGGTCATACAATGTCCCGGGGTGTGCATCCGCGGGACATTTATGTTTGCTATTACAGTGCGGAAGCATTGCTTCCATCCTGTGATAGTAAATTCTTGTTTGCCTCGTTGAAGCGAGAGGAGGAAAACCTTGTATCTCTTCAATAAAGCGGATCCGGATGGTAAAAATGGAGAAAAAAATGAAGCGGGGTCTCACCCGTTCATTTAAATGAGCCCACTGGTGGGTAATGTTCCGGGGCCAAGCCTATTATTATATTGCGGGGTCTCTGCAGCACTTAGGCGCAGAAGGGCACAGAGACGTTTCGCAGACTAGGGGATCGACACCTCCCCGGGTATTGTTTACAAATTGTTTGGGGGGCTTCGAGGCCAACTCAAGACCGGGGATCGGCAACCTCCGGGGCTTTACTTAAATATGCAGGGTGGGCCTCGCCAGTCCTTAAAGCCTCAGTGGCCCTAGGCAGTGCCTTATTGGTTCTGTAATCGCACAGGCAGTACTCATGGTGTTATAAAGTGATACACTCATAGAACCCTTGCCGTTGTAGAATTACCCAGGCTTCATTTATGTAATAGTTTGTTGGTTTATATTTGGTAGGTGCACCGCAAAATTACAAATGTTTTCCCTCATAACCTCCTATCAACCGCCGATTTTCACAATAAACTACAGACAAGTGTTGTCATAAAAAGAAGACCCATACACTCACTTAAAAATAAATTTTATTAAAACAACACAAATAAATGGAAACGTAACTTTATTCGAACAAACAGTAAAACATGAAAGAAGTGGGTGGGACTCCTCCGGAAGCAGCGTACAAAACCTGCAAGAGAAACGAGAAACATAAGTATGTGTGCCATGTCCAAGAGAAAAAGAAAGGTAGTCAGAATGAAAGGAAGAAAGTGAGAATGGGACAGAGAGCGAGTGGGTGGAAGGGAGAAGGGGAGGGAGAGTCAAAAGAACAGAGGGAGGAGGAGACAGAGCGTCGGCCTCTGTAGTATGTGTCAGAGATCACATCATTACGCACGGCAACATCGCTTGTTTGCACCTGTGCACCCAGGCTGATGCACCCCATCCCTCCCGCTGCGATCCGCTCAATTGCAGCCCCTGTGCACCCAGGCCCTCACTGTTCACCTCCCGTCACCCATGTGTCTGGGATGCTGGGGTCCGTGAGAAACAGTGCGGTCCAGCAAGTCTTTAAAATGAAACAGAGATATGAATGAGGCCAGAGATTATAATATTATCTACGGCAACATCGCTTGCCTGCACCTGTGCACTCAGGCTGCTGGACCCCAGGCCCTTCCCCCGCACTGTGCTCAAATGCAGCTCCTGCGCACCGAGGCTTCACTGCTCACCTGTCACAACCGGTGTGTCCAACGACGTGCCGTTGTGAGCTCCGACTCTGGGGTGCCTCTCAGGGTGGCACAGCAGGTCTCCGGTCTGGGACGGTGTCTTGATACCACGATGGAAGGCATCAGAAAGGCCAGAGCATCAGCACCGGTTGAGCACCTGCTGCGTGCTTTTTTGTGCAACTAACTCAGTGTCTGAAAAGGGAGAAATAATATAATGGTGGAAACGTCTTAAGGTAAATGAAGGTTTATTTCAAGCTTAAGAGAGAACACCAGTTGAGTGCATCCTTCCTTCTTGAAGTACGATCGACCAACTGTCAGTGGTAATCATGGTTCAAAGAGGAGTTAGAGTGCACGAGAATAGACAGGGGTAAATAATAATATGTTATGCCAACGTTCACATACCAAGGAACAGAGCGCATGCTAGAAGCATAATGTACGTGTGCAATGCAGTGGCACAAGCCTGTGTGCATGTACACTTAGTAGTCAGCTCACTACAGTGCCCCAAAAGCCAACGCCACGTGTCTGTAGGGCAGCGCTGCCCGCTGGCTCAGGCCTACAGTACGGTCCAGCAGGTCTTTAAAATGAGACAGAGATGTGACTGAATGAGGTCAGAGATCACATCATTATGCACGGCAACATCGCTTGTTTGCACCTGTGCACCCAAGCTGATGCACCCCATCCCTCCCGCCGCAACGCGCTCAATTGCAGCCCCTGTGCACCCAGGCCCCACTGCGCACCTGCTGTCATCGGTGTGTGTCCAAACACGACGGCCAGCAGGGTTCACAATTCAGATGTAGTTTTGATTGCCAGGATGATGTACACCTCATGGATCCCTTTTTTTTATTGCGCATTGTGATATGCGAGGTGGATGCAGCCATATCACCTGAAGCAGTGTGGAAGAACTGGGACATGTTGTGTCGTCGTTATCCTATTTATACGTACGCAAAGTGGTCTGGGCTTGCGTACACCAGGCCAGCGTAGGGGTGTGAATAATTATTCCGGGGACCTGGGCGTTGTTCAGTTTATGCCTGGCCAGGAAGTGTACTTATGTGTGTGTCCCTGTTGCAGTTTTGACGTTGCACAATCCGCAATTTACATTAATGTAGCATGTACCGGGAGGGCGGCAACTATCGCTAATGAGACGCTGTCCGAGAACATTGAATGGACAACATCACATGTCATTGTCAAGCTTGTGGATATGCGCAGACATGCATGTCAGTGGTGTGCGGTATTATTGAAAGTGTTGCTATCGTGAAGCACACACATGTGAATGTGCTCGGATGGAGGGAGGATCAGCAATGAGGCTACATCATACAACGCCCATTACAGTCAAGCAATGCATGTCAAACGTGAATCTGAAAGTCTCACATATGACACACTACTATACTGGTAAAGCCTGACAACAGAGCATACTGCAACCCAAATCTACACATTACTCTTTACTGTTTGTCATATGTGATCTAGGATGTGCACTCTGCCTGTGGCTGATTATACCCCTTCGAGCCACCAATACCCAGGCCGAAAGGCAGCACAATAATGCGCGCACACAGACACACCAGGGGCATCGTGTAAAACACATTTGTTTTTTGATGTAACGTTTCATATGCATGGTTATCACACGTGGAAGGCTACTGTACAGAGCATGATTATTGATCAAGATGATCATTGAATGTTGTGTGTACTATAAGATATGTGTACAAAGCAAAAAAGTTTTCAAAAAAGCTCTGTAAGCAGAAGAGGTGTCTCTCATCAAACGGTGTAGAGAGAATGACTAAAGTGGGTGGGGTCCTCCAACTGTTACAATGGGAAATGTTATGAACCAATCAAAAGCTTTTTTTTAAGGTCACATGGCAATCACGCACCGAGCGCGCAAAGAGGCCGCACCCAACGTGATGTTGAGAAAATATATTTACCATAATATAAGTTTATTACAGTTAGAAATATATAAATGTGGAAAATATTTTAGATTATCGCTTGCTCTCATATACACTTTAAACATATTTAGATATACTTTTGAGACATAAAAAAATACATGAAGGAAGGGCGTACCCGGCTTGATACCATATGTCTATGACGTAACACAGGGCCTGGCAGCGTGCACTTGTCGCATACAGAACGCGCAGCCGGAGCAACCCTATACGTAGATGACATAACACGCGTATTGGTACTGCGCAGCCGTCGCATACCAAACTAGGAGCTGGTGCGACCTTATACGTTTATGATGTTAGGTGGGACACGGTGCTACGAAGCCGTCGGATACGAAATGCGCATCCTTAACGAGTTTTGCAATTTGGCGGATAGGATTCGCGTGGTGATGGAGCTTGGTACACTACCGGTATGAGAGTCTAAATTTCTAAAATAAAAAAATATATATAGGTTTTTATAAATATTAAAATATGAAATTAACATTTAAAAACCTTTGAAATTCACTGAAAAAACCATAGGTTTTACAGACGTTATAGTTAGGAATTCGCATTTAAAAAACCTTAGAAATTCACTGAAAAAACCATAGGTTTCAGTAGCTGAATATTGGGACAGGTGTGAACAAACTATATGTGAAGGAAGCAATTTACCCATGAATAACAATGCACACAATGCAAAGTGTAGCAGTGATGTGCTGGACACATCTCCGTTTGCAGAACACACACCTCTCCATGTGCACAATACTACTGGTGCTTGTAGTGTTGTGGAAAGTGGACCCAACCATGTTACGTCAAACACTAGGGACGATCTCAGTCATGTAGCTGTATCGTCCTGCCCTGTAAGCATAAGCGTAACCGGAGTGGGCTGGTCCGACGTACGCCACTTCAGCATAGAATGTGAATAAATAGGCCGGGGCTCTGGGCGGGGTTCACTTGTGAACTGTGAAGACCAACGACTGTGCCAGAGCAGCGGGTCTCACCCTGCCACGAAGCTGCCGCCATGACCGCGGGTCTCCTTGACATAGGCCCCCTGCGAACCCAGCGGCACAGCACCGCAGACTACTGCCTTCGATCTACACTGTGGATAGCAGGCATCAGAATTCAGATGGAGTAGCAATTGCAGATGACACAGTCCAGTACGCAAGATACATTGCTGCCAGTGCGGCCCTCTCGGACCACGCATCATCGCAGGGTGCGCACACGCTCAGTACTTCAGGTGCCACTATCTTAGTGCACCACAAGTCATCGCCACATGGCCTTATTAAGGCAGAATTCAATAGATAAAAGACATTGCTTTGAGTGGGGCCCCCCGGACCACGCATCATCGCAGGGTACGTACACGCTGAGCGCCAAAGGTACTACTAACTCACTGCACCATAAGTCATCGCCACGTGGCCTTATTGAGGCAGAATTCAATAGACAAAAGACATTGATCCGTGTGCGGCCCTCCCAGACCAGACATCATCTCAGGGTACGTGCACGCTGAGCGCCAAATGTACTACTAACTCAGTGCACCATAAGTCATCGCAAGGAAGAGTGAACAGTTTCATGTCAGCAGTGAGGCATACTATCACTTGAAAATCACCCAAAAATACTTATAATATAAATAGAACAGAAGAATCAAAGTACATTAATGATTACAATCCAGTAATTTTGAAGATGTGGAATGCAAATATGGACATACAATATGTTGCAGATAACTCAATTACTGTTCCTCGCATACTATCCAAATAGAAGTTCATACCTGGAAAACATATGTCTATATGAAATACTGCAACATTCTAGTTTTAGAAAAAAGGTTACGGAATAAATAAATGAAGGGAAATATGCTGTAATTGGATCTGATGGATGTTTCTTAAAGAATGCCAAAGGAAATTTGATTAATCACAGGAAATTAATTTGCGAGACTCCAGATAAGAGAGAGTTTTTCTATTTAGCTCTTCTGCAACTCTTCAAACCATGGAGGACTGAAATGGAATTACTTGGAGATTTTGACTGCCATGAAGATTCTTTCAAAGCATGTAAAGACATTGCAACCAGTGAGGCCCGCCCGGACCCCGCATCATCGCAGGGTACGCACACGCTGAGTGCTTCAGGTGCCACTAACTCACTGCACCACAAGTCTTCGCCACGTGGATTTATTGAGGCAGAATTCAATGCCAGCTGAAACACATGGTGCTACTAACCCTGTTCAATACAAGCCGGCGACACGTAGTGCTACTAACCCTGTTCAACACAAGCCAAACGATCCTACATGTGGAACTGTGTCCTGAGTCCTGAATGGCAGTGACCCCAAGTCCGTGGCAGCGACCACAGCACCAGACTCCCTTTGGTCAGTTAGGCATATTTCCATATGCAATGCCAGCGACACGTGGTGCCACTAACCCTGTACAACACAAGGCGCGACACATGGTGCCACTAACCCTGTTCAATACAAGCTGATCCCACATGTGGAACTGTGTCCTGAGTCCTGAATGGCAGTGACCCCAAGTTCGTGGCAGCGACCACAGCAGCATACTCCCTTTGATCAGTTAGGTATAATTCCATATGCAAGGCCGGCGACACGTGGTGCCACTAACTCTGTACAACACAAGGCGTGACACGTGGTGCCACTAACCCTGTTCAATACAAGCCGATCCCACATGTGGAACTGTGTCCTGAGTCCTGAATGACAGTAACCCCAACTTCGTGGCAGGGACCACAGCACCAGACTCCCTTCAGTTTTATTTGTTGTTGTTTTGTTTATATAAAATGTTTTATATGTAAATCTATACATGACTAAGATTCTTGTTTGTCCAACCGCACAGGGACAATTCTGGACCCAAGAAGGTTGTTGGGGGTATTTTGGTAATGTGGGAAGAGGGTGCGTTACCTGCTGATGTTTGGTGAGGCAGCGTGAAAGGGGTATCTCTCACAGAAAGAACTCCGGTATGTTTTCAGAAATGCCTCGGACAGATGCCAGCTGACGGACTGAATCACAAAATGGCTTTTCAATGCTTATGTAGTGTGACTTATGAACAGTTTGCACCCAGGCTCGCAGAGGGAACAACTGCGGCCCGTCCGGTCGACTCACATACGCAGTACTACGTGCCGTCCGCTCCCAAAGGAACAGCAGCGTAGTAGCTCGCAGAGGTACAGGCACAGCAGCGTACTTGCACGCAAAGGTAGAGAGCTGCGAGCCGACGGACTGGCTTCTAACGCTATAGTTGCAAAGTGGTGATGTTGGGAAGAGGAAGCATAAAAGGGTTATCTCGCACAAACAGAGCTCCGGTATATTAAATTGCCCCTGGGACCTTTCTTTTATATTTTCACTCGATGCAAGAAAGCGCGCTTTCTGGACCATGACCTTTCTCCCTACCAAATTTGGCGTAATTCCGTTCAGCAGTTTGACCTGTAGCCTTGTCTAAAGTTTCCTATGGAAAATCCATTGAGAAAACACGTTTTCACAACCCCACATAGCTACCTGTCGCAGGCGTACTTCCTGTTTTTGTGCAGGTCAGTGGTCTAGTTGTCAACATGTCACGGCCACTCCCTGAGGGCAGGTTTGCACACACACCACACCCATCCAGCACATGTGTCACAGGCCATGTGACCACGCAAATATAATGCATCGACATCTTGATTGGAATAAACTGGTAACACTTAAAACATTTAATTTACAAAGGAACAAAATGAGGGGGTTCATTTTGCCGTAGAAATTATGATTAGTGCTGCAGAAAGAAAAATTAGGGCACATTTTGACTTCTCAAATCCTCTTCTATTTCATAAAAAAATTCTGATATGCAGACTGAAACATGCACTTTTAATACCAGCAGCAGACTTCCGTGGTGAGCAGTAGCTTTACTACAGTGATCTAATGAGCAACTAGAGTGCTAACATTTAGAATTCATGGCAAATGTGTAACATATCTGAATACCTTCTTGATGGAATCAAAGTAAAAAACTGAAAGCATTTCCTACTGAGGAGACTGCAGTAAATGAGGAAATTAGGAAACTTCATAACAAATAAATCTCCCAAGATGGCCACCAGAGACAAAAGAGCCCAAATGCAGCACAAATATCACCCAGATGTAGCCCACATGTAGCCCAATGACAGAAGTGTGCAAAACACTTATTTTTTGTGCATTTGCAGTTTTATATAGTGCAGACTTGTCAGGTATTGGAGTGCTTTACATGAGCATTGGTTACATCACACAAGATCAAATTCATTTTGGTTGTAGACATGGGGAGATTAAGTGATTTGACCAGAATCACAGAATGTTGAGCTGGATCAGAAACTCCAACCTGGTTCCCCAGTTGCAAAGTCTGCAGCTCTGGAAGTAACACCACATCCTCTCCCCTAAGTGCAACATTTAATCAACTGGTCAACTGGATAAAAAACATAAAGATTACAAATAATCTAAAAGTTCTTTGTCGCTATTTGAAAACTCAGAAAATATGTCCTCATTTTAGTTTTTTAGAGCACTAACCATATTTTTGATGCAAATAAGACCCTCTCATATATGTAATTTCTAAAGGAAATGCTCTTGGTATTACAGTTTTGATTACATCAAGATGACTTCAGGCGTTCCACACTTTTGTAATAAATATATAATGTTAGCAATCTAGTTGTTCATTGGGATACTGTTGAGAGGCAGAGGCCAGGGGCACGGACTCTGAAAATTGAAGGCAGGTAGGAGAGTGCAGAGGCAACAATTTGACCACACTGGGCAGGCAGGAAGGGCAGTGGCAGCACAACAGACTATGGAGGGCAGTGGAAAGGGGGGCAGGGGCAACAAACCAACAATACAGGACTGGCAAGAGAGGCTGTGGCAATATAATACACCATTGTGGGCAGAAGGAAGAGGCAGTGGTAGTACAACCATACATGCCAACAGACCCGTTTCAGCCAGGAAACGTCCAATGTTTTTAAGCTCAAATGGGCTTTATTTGATCTGTCTCCTGTCTACAATCTCCTCTTTTTCAATGTAACTCAAAGGGGAAAATCAATGCCCCAGTTTTTTTTCAAAATCTCCCTCTTACCAAGTTCAAAATGTTCGCAAGTATGGTACATTGGATCATGGTAGGCAGGAGGAATTGGGGTAGGGACTTGGACTCGGATGACAGAAGACAGGAGGGACATGGAGAGGTGCACCAAACTGACCCTACAGGGCAGGCATCAGGCTTTGCAGCAGCACAATACACCACACAGGGCATGCAGGACGGGAGTGCAGCACAACAATCCATAGAAAGCAATAGGGAGGGGACAGGACCATGCACATGGACAACAGAGAACAGAGGGGAAAGAGGCAATGGTAGCTAGCTGACCATAATGGACAGACAGGAGAGGAAGCTGCAGCATAACCGACCATAAAGGGTAGGAGGGACGGATCAGGGGCATTACAATGGAACAGACAAGCCAGGAGGGAGGGAATAGGGGTCTGCACATGGAAACAGAGGGTTGGGGGCAAGGGGGCAGGGCAGGAGCAGCAAGATGACCATGGAGGTCAGGCAGGATGGGCACTAGAAACAAGACACACCATGGAGAGCAACAGTGAGACTATGATGGCATACACACAGACCATGGAGGGAAGGTGGGAGGGGGTCAGGGGCAGCTAGCTGACCACACAGGGAAGGTGGGAGGGGCCATGGCAGTACAGAAGACCATGCTTGGCAAGCGGGAGGGTTAGTGGCAGCACAATGGCTACGATGGGCAAGAAGGAGGGTGCAGGGGCATGCACAAAGGACCATGGAGGATAGAAGGGAGGGTCAGGACCTGGACACAGACAAGAGAGTTCAGCGGAAGGGGCCTCACAACAGACCGCGTGGGGCAGGCAGGAGGAGCAGTTGCAGCACAACAGACCAGGGAGGGCAGAAGGGTGTGGCAGTAAAATGGACCATGGAGGACAGGAGGAAGGGGATAGGGGCATGGCATGTGGACAGGCAGGGTGGAGGTGGCAGGGACAGGTTACAGTCATCTGACAATGCTATGCAGGTGGGAGCGGAGTGGCAGCTCAACAGAACACTCAGAGTAGATAGGAGTGGCAGGTCCATGGAACATGGTGGGCAAAAAGGATGGAGCAGGGGCATGCACAAAGACTTCGAAGGGCAGGGGGAAGGAGAATAGGGGCAGCAAGCTAAGCACAGAGGCTAAGCAGGAGGTCAATGATGGGCCATAGAATTGGGCAATGGAGGGCAGGAGGAGGGGACTGGTACATCATGCTAAATGGAGGGCAGTGGCAGCACATCAGACCATGCGTGGCAGGAGGGAGGAGGCTAGTCCATGGATTCAGACAACAGAGGATAGGGAGAAGTTGGATGGGGCAGCCAGTTAACTGTTCAGAGAAGGTGGGTATTAGGAACTTTATTGTTTTTAAAATGTGTGTCTGTGCGAACTACTTAAAATATGAACAAGTATGCAGCATAATCTCACTTTTATTCAGGAAGAAGAGGACGTTTGTGACTGTGACTCCGGGCTCACTTGGCAGAAACACCCCCTGACCCTCCACCCCCCATCGCAATATGTAATGCCCGTGAAAAGGGTAGGTGGACGCAGTGTTATATAGAACATAGTCCTGAGAGCAAGATTGAAAATGAAAACTAGATATAGTATATGGTATAAGCTATGCACCAAAAAGTGTGATATAAGATGAACCGGGCGTGAAATATAATATGCAATACATTGTGCGCAATGACAGATTCATTGGAGAGCGCGAGATAGCACAGGCACTAGCGCGTGCTATGCGATATGCACCTTGGAGTGTAATATGCACAGGGCAGTGTTGTGTAACCTAACTAGTCTCTAAAGTTGTAATATAAAATATATGCTGGGGAGTGTAACGTTGCATATGCACTGTGACAAAGATATGGATCCCAGATTGTAATATGTATGGCATAGCGCTGTGCGTTATAACATAGGCATCGAGGAAGGCACGTTAGATGGGGTAATATAACCCGTGCGAAGGCAAGTGTGGCATGTTATATTCACGGGCTGGTGTTACAGTGCACATGGGCTAGAGAGTGTCATAGCATACGCACTAGCTGGTGGAATACAACACAGAGGTGTGTGGCACTCGGCGGGCACTGGTGGGTGTATCACAGCATTGGCCTCAGCCAGGAGCACGCTGTGACTCTCAAGTGAAGTTTGTCTCCTTTCCAGAGAGTAAAATAAAAAGTATTACATATCCGGCGGTGGATCTGTGTTTTATTAACCGTGAGGGGGGTTTCTTGCATAGTTTGGTCGAATTTTTGTCGAATCCCCTTTGAATGGCTTGGTGTGCGTGTGTATTAAATGTGCCCGTCAATAGCTACCCATGTTTGTATAAATAAACGACAAGGGTGTCTACTTGGAGAGTACCCACCGGCGGGTGCGCCGGGATTCGGCACGGTAGGGCGTCAGACATGTCAGAGCTTCACTAGCGGTGTAAATACATTCCACGTGGATTCATTGTATGCATAGTCGCCTTTTAATGAATATCACGCAAATCGTCATGATGATAGGTACATACGGTTTGTCCAGCATGTCCTAGGTGTTTCTATAAATATATATATTTTTTAAATAATAAAAAACAAAGGCCGGCCCCGGGGGATGGGGTCCCTGGGGCCATAAGTGGCCTGAGGAGGGGGGCAACGCAGCCCCCCTCCTAAAGAATAATAAAAAAAAAAAGGCCATGACCCGGGGGTTGGGGTCCCCGGGGCCGATTAAGGCCTTGGGAGGGGAGCCACGCGGCTCCCTTCCAATTTTTTTTTTTCAACAACAAAAATTAGGGTGCAGGCCCTGGGGGATGGGGTCCCCAATGGGGTCCCCAGGGCCAATACATTAGAAAAAGATGGGGGGGCCACACAGCCCTCCTTCTTAAAAAAAAAAAATAAATAAAAGACCGGAATCGTGCCGGAGGCCTCGCCCCCTCCTTGCAGCACTCTGCAAACGCACCCCCCTGGCCAGTTGTTAGTTGGGGAATTAATTCCCTTTCAATACTGAGGGTCCCTGAGGGCCAACTAGCCCAACAGGTATCTCCAGTATGTGCCAGGGAGCTGTGTTGCAGACAGGTGTTCTGAGGCCATGCCCCTCTTTACACCTCTATGCAACGCAGCTCTGTGGCGCTTACTGGAGGTACCTAGTGGGCTAGTTTGACCCTAGGGACCCTTAGGATTCAAGGGGACTTAATCTCTCAACCTAGAACGGCCACAGGGCACGTTTACACAGTGGTGAAGGGAGGGGACGGGGCCCGAGGTGACGTGTGCAAACACGCCCTGTGGCACGTTTTAAGATGGGGAAATAATTCTCTTTCAATCCTGAAGGACCCTAGGGGCCAACTAGCCCACCAGGTGCTTCCAGTAAGCGCCACTGCTCTGCGTTGCAGAGAGGTGGTGCAGGCCGTGCCCCTTTTTACACCTCTCTGCAATGGCGCTTACTGGACGTACCTAGTGGGCTATTTTGCCCCTAGGGACACTCAGGATTTAAGGGGACTTAATCTCCCAACTAAAAACGGCCACAGGGCGTGTTTACACAGTGGTGAAGGGAGGGGACGGGGCCTGAGTTAACGTGTGCAAGCACGCCCTGTGGCGTGTTTTAAGTTGGGGAAATAATTCCCCTTCAATCCTGAGGGACCCTGGGGGCCAACTAGCCCACCAGGTGCTTCCAGTAAGCACCACTGCGCTGCGTTGCAGAGAGGTGGTCTACGCCGTGCCCCTTTTTACATCTCTCTGCAACGCAGCTCTGTGGCGCTTACTGGAGGTACCTAGTGGTCTAGTTGGACCCCAGTGACCCTCATTATTCAAGGGGACTTAATATCCCAACTTAAAACAGCCACAGGGCATGTTTACACAGTGGGGAAGGGAGGGGACGGGGCCTGAGGTGACGTGTGCAAACACGCCCTGTGGCGCGTTTTAAGAGGTAGTTTTAATCCCCTGCCCTATTATATACTAGGGGCTTACAGAGGAGGTCATGCTAATCACAGGGGGACCCCAACGCATAGTGTTCCCTAGTGTATGTAGGTGTTTTCACTGCATTCTGAGTGTCTTTTAACATAGCACTGGCTCTAGGACTGGTTAGTCAGACTCAGTTACCAACAGTTTCCGTCTGAAAAAGTTGGGGGTACAGGATGATTTTGCAACAAGGCTTCTTTCTGCTCTTCTGTTTGTTCTTTCTGTACGTTATCCTTCTTCCTGCACTTTTCTTCGTCTTTGAGGACTTCTGTTGCTTCTTTCTGCATTTCTTTTTTCTCTTTCTGTGCGTTTTTTCTTCTTTCTTCACATGTCCTATCTCTGTAGGCATAGTTAGAAATTGGCATTTCAAAAACCTTTGAAATCCACTGAAAAAGCCATAGGTTTCAGGCACGGTATAGTTAGGAATTAGCATTTAAAAAACCTTAGAAATTCACTGAAAAAACCATAGGTTTCAGGGGCGTTATAGTTAGCTGGACTTTTCACTCGTACAAAACCATTGATATTCCCCCGTTATAGTTAGTTCAGGTAACTATAACTCGCGTGCCTGCAATGCACTGCTGATGACGTCACATATTACATCACTCATGACATGGTCAGTGACATCACTCATGACATCACTGATGACATCTCAAATGACATCACTGATGACATCAGTCATCCTTGTGATAGAGTGGGAGACCTCCTCTCCCCCTAATATAACCTTTGATACACACATTCAAAAATAGAAACTAAAATTTTCAAAACAATGGACATACCAATACCAGTTACAACAACCTATTCAGTAATTCTAAGATCCACATACACATCCACTCATTCACCAACAGTCCTATACAGTCACTCATACATGTACTTACTCATCATATGTACTCATGCACCTATACATCCTGTTACACAACGCCACTCATCCATAGAGTTACTCACACACAGTCACTCATGCTAATAAAGAATCAAACATCCATTTACTTGCATATACAGTTATACACAGACCACCACACATACTTCTACAGAAACTTACACATACTTAGTCTTTAAAAAAATCACTTATAGAAACACATACTTATTCATACAGGAACTCTTCCAATCTCTCACATATACTCACTTATATACACCAATAGCCACATATACTAGTTCAAAACATATATAGTTACTCATAAAGACACTATTGAGACAGTCATTCACTCACTAACACACTCATCCACCCATACAGTCCTGCACACATGCTGTCTTCAACACATACAAACAGTGAGTCACTCTTTCATGCACCTATGCACTACGTAATACCCCCCACCGGACCATACAGACACTCAGACACTCATACTGATACTCAAAAAACCAACTAATAACCTATATAGACACTCATGTAGCTGCTCACCAACCCATGCAGCCACTTATACACAAAGTGAGAGACTGATACAGATATTTACACATTTAAACATTACTCACTAAGCCATGTATTCACTAAGATAGACTTAATCAGTCAGCTATACAATCAATTTTTCAAAAACAAATCATCCATTTAAACACTTATATACCCATTTATTCTTCCATCGACCTTGAGATATACATATATAAAACCTATGTAATTTTGAGAAAAACACACATTCACTGGATGATGTCATCAGTGATGTCATCAGTGATGTCATTTGAGATGTCATCAGTGATGTCATGAGTGATGTCACTGACCATGCCATGAGTGATGTAATATGTGACGTCATCAGCAGTGCATTGCGGGCACGCGAGTTATAGTTAGCTGAACTAACTATAACAGTGGAATTTCAATGGTTTTGTACGAGTGAAAAGTCCAGCTAACTATAACGCCCCTGAAACCTATGGTTTTTTCAGTGAATATATATGTATATATATATATATATATTGCTGTATGAGTGAATAAGTGGGCATCTGAGTAGCTGTATGGGTGAGCGAGATGGTATATGAGTGGCTGTATTGGTGAGTGGGTGGGACAATGACTGCATGGGTGAGTGAGTTGCGGTGTGAGTGGCTCTATAGGTGGATAACTGGGAGTGTAGTGACTGTATGGGTGAGTGAGTGGGTATCTGAATGTCTGTATGAGTGAATGACTGGGTGTGTAAGTGGCTGTATGGGTGAGTGAGTGGTTGTTTCAGTGGGTATTTGGTTAAGTGGGTCAGTGAGTGAGTGTCTGTGTGAATGGCAGTATGGGTGAGTGAGCAGATATGTGAGTGCTTGTATGGATGTGTGAATGGGTATGTGCATGGTTGTAGGGGCGTGTGAGTGGTATATATGAGCCTAACTATAAAGTCCCTGTCACCTTTGGACTTTACGGTGAATTTCTATGTTTTTTTAATTCTATTTCCAAACTATAACAATCCTGTAACCTTTGGTTTTTAAGTGAATTTATAAGCGTTTACAAATTCTATTTCCTAACTATAATGTCCCTGTAACCTTCATTTTTTTAAAGTGCATTTCTATGTTTTTTTCAACTAGTAGCCACATTTTCAGAGTGGTGGAGAAAGGGGTTGGGGCCTTTGACCAGCTCTCAGGAATCCTGCTGTGTTGGACTTACTGGAGGTAACAGGTGGGCTTTTGGGCCCCCAGGAACCCTCAGCATCCAAGAGGACTTCATCCCACAACCAGCAGTGTGCCAGGAGGTGCGTTTGCACAGTGATGGAGAAAGGGGATGTGACCTCCAAAGACCTCTCAATAATTCAGCTGTGTGGAACTTAGTAGAGGTAACAAGAGGGCTTGTTGACCCCCAAGGACACTACGGAGCCAAGGAGACTTCATCCCCAACCAGAAGTGCACCAGAGGGTGCGTTTGCAGAGTGGTGGCTAAAAGGTGCGTGACTTATGAAATTCTCTCAGCAATTGTGGCCCGTGGGACTTAGTGAAGGTAACAGGAGAGCTTGCTGGGCCCCAAGGACACTAGCATCCAAGGGGACTTCATCCTCTAACCAGCAGTGTGCCAGGAGGCTTGTTCGCAGAGTGCAGGGGAAAAGGGGAGTGGGCCACAAAGTCCTCTCAGCAATCATGCTGTGTGGGACATACTGGAGGTAACAGGAGGGCTTGTTGGCCCCAGGTACCCTCAGCATCCAAGGGGACTTCATTACCCAATCAGCAGTGCACCAGAAAGCACATTTGTGTGGTGGGGAAAGGGGCATGGCCTCTAAAGACCTCTCAGCAATCCCACTGTGTGGGGCTGAATGGAGGTAATAGGAGTACTTGTTGGCCCCCAAGGAGCCTCAGCAGCCAAGGGGACTTCATCCCCAAACAGTAGTGCGCCAGGAGGTGCGTTTGCAGAGTGATGGAGAAAGGGGGGTCCTCCAGCGACTTGCAGGTCCTTTTTTGTATTATTCATCTATTCATTAGGGAAGGGGGGACACATGCCACCCTTTCCATGGCTGATTTTGGCCCCGAGGACCCCACCCCCAGGGCCAGTCCTTTTTTGAAAGAGAGAGCGGGCCACAGGGCCACCCTCCCTGGGCCAATTTCGGCACCGGTACCCCATCCCCCAGGCCTGGCCCTTTAAAAAAGATTTTTTTTTTAACTTACAGGGAGGGAGGCCATCCCCCGGGTCCCGGTCTCTTTATTTTAGGTGCCCTGGAGTCTACCCAGGGTACCCAGTCACCACCTTTGGGGACCCCTGGCAGAGTCTCAAGGCCCTCCCTGTCCCTGCCGGCTTCCCGCCTACTGTAGGAGCCAGCATTGCTTTCACAGACAGGGAGCTGCTAAACATACAGCTTCCTGTTGGTGAGAACAATCATTTCATCTGTTTCCTTCCCACTTGACAGAAGGCAGGGAAACAGACGAAAACTCTGCTTCCAGCAAGTGGGAGGGATGTCACAACACTTGCTTGCTGAGAGTGAAGTTTGTGTTTCCTCTGACTTGGAGGGAGCTTGGCGGGAGCTGTCAAAGCTCCTGCCAGGTCAAAGCAAACAGCTGTGTCCTGGGGGTAGGCCCCCTGGGACATAGCAGGAACCGGCCCTGGGGGTGGTGGTGGTAGCAAGGGCCTTGTATGGATCTAGGAGGGGGGCCGTGTGCCCCCCTTCTCTGAGCATGGGTCTGCCCCAAAGAGGTGGTGGTCCACTGGGCCATATATGGCCCAGGAGGGAGGACACACTGCCCCTCTCTCATTCTTTTAAAATATATTTGACATTGGGAGGTGGTGGGGCCAGGGTGGACCATGGGGCCCCAAACTCTATGTTATTTAGCCCAGAGGAGGTGGTGGACCCCAAGACCAAGGCTTGGGGGTCAGGGTAATCTTACCCTGTCCCCTTTTCTTTTTCCCACTTATTTTTGTGGGACTCGGCTGCAGCCAAGTTCCAAGATTGCTGCCAACAATTCCTGGCTGAAGTGTTGGCAGCCAATCAGAGCTCTGCAGATCTCTGCACAAGCTCATCATTATTCATGAAAACTTTGCAATTGCAGATATCTAAATTTAGATTTCATCAACTTTTTCAACAACTACTGAACGGAATTACACCAAATAACAAAAAGCACAATCTGTGGACCAAAAGCTAGCTTACTGCCAAATTTGGAATAATTCCATTCAACGGTTCGGGCTGCAGCTGTTTGTAAAGAGTCTATGGGAATTAACATGGGAATCACACTTTTTATGTGTGTGTAAGTGGGTGCTTGAGTGGCTGTATGGGTGTATAAGTATATGCGTGAGTAGCTGTATGGGTTAGTGAGTGGCTGTATTGGTGAGCGAGTGGATGTGTGATTGACTGCATGGATGAGTGAGTAGCTGTATGAGTGGCTATATGGGTGGATGAGCTGATGTGTGAGTGGCTGTATGGGTGACTGAGTGGCTATATGAGTGAGAATCTGTATCAGTGGCTGTATGGGTGAGTGAGCAGGTGTGCGAGTGGTTATATGGATGTGTGAATGGGTGTGTGCATGGTTGTAGGGGTGTGTGAGTGGTGTATGAGTGAGTGGCTGCATTAAGAGGCTGTATGGGTGAGTGAGTGAGTGGGTGTGTGAGTGGCTATATGGGTGAATAAGTGGGTGTGTGAGTACCTATGTGGGTGAGTGTGTGGCTGTATAAGTGACTGTATGAGTGAGTGAGTGGTTGTGTGAGTAGCTGTATGGTTGAGTGAGTGGTTGTATGACTATCTACAGTATGAGTGAGTGGGTGGGTGTATGAGTGACTTAATGGATGAGTGAGTAGGTATGTGAGTAGTTATATGGGTCTGTGAATGGGTATGTGATTGATTTTGTGCATGTGTGAGGGGGGTGTATGAGAGGCTGTATGGGGGTTTGAGTGGATATGCGAGTAGTTCTGTGGATGATGTCATCAGTGATGTCATAAGTGATGTCATTTGAGATGTCATCAGTGATGTCACTGATCATGTCATAAGTGATGTAATATGTGAGGTAATAAGCAGTGCATTGCGGGTACATAAGTTATAGTTAGGGTAGGTAACTCTAACAGCTACATTGTTATGGTTTTGAGCATGTGAAATCTGAGCCTAACTATAACATCCCTGCAAACTTTTTCTTTTCAGTAAATTTCTAACCTTTTAATAATTCTATTTCCTAAGTATAACGTCCCTGTAAACATACTTTTTTTAAGTGAATTTCAAAGGTTTTTCTAATTATATTTCCTAACTATATCCTGCAACCTTTGAGAGTGGGTGAGTGAGTGGCAGTATAGGTCAGTGAGTGGGTGTATGAGTGGCTCTATGGGGGGGTATGTGTGGCTATGTGAGTAGTTTTGAGGGTGTGAGTGGATTTGTGAGTCAAAGAGTGGTTTTGTGAGCAGCTATATAGGTATGTGAGTGGGTGTATGATTAGCTGTGTGTGTGTGTGAGTGGGTTTGTGAGTGGTTGTATGGGTCTGTGAGTGGGTGTGTGAGTAGCTGTATGGGTCTGTAAGTGGGTATGTGAGTGGCTGTATGACTATGTAATGGGTGTATGAGTAACTGCATGGATCTGTGAGTGGGTGTGTGAGTGTTTTGGTAGCTGTGTGAGCAACTGAATGAGTGTGTGAGTGGGTGTGTGAGTACCTGTGTGGGTCTGTGAGTGGATGTGAGAGTGGCTGAATGGGTGTGTTATTGGGTGTTTGAGAGTCTGTGTGGGTGTGTCAGTAGCTGTGTGAGTGACTAGGCCACAACAGAAACTCGCCTGCCCCTTTATACAAGAAGAGTCAACAGTTTTGCACAAAATGTTTTACCAACTGGAACACTTCCCACAGGTTAACTAGTAAGTGCTAACTTGTTGGATAAATGCCCAGGGAATACACTACAGATGCATAATGAGCCAGGAGGAAATATCTCCAGTGACCATCTATGCATTTAATTTCAGCAATGTGATTGTTCCTCAAGCATCTTCTTCAAGAAGTCTGTGATAACATGAATCCTCCTATAGAGAAGACAACAAGGCTACAAAAAGGTGAATTTCCATCAAACAAGGGTACTTCCTCTTAACTATATGAAGTAAGAGCTTCTTTGTTTTATGGAGATGGCCTCATATTTCTCTGCATAGGTAATGCATCAATGAAATTGGCGGGAATCCCACTCGGGCGCCTTTTGGTAAGTAGTCCATCAACATGGGAAATGGCGGGGAGACCTCTGCCTACTACTAAAGTGGATGAGGCGGGCCAAACAGGCAGAGCTTCCAAGTAATTTTGCGCATTTGCAGGCTCATAGTAATTTAAAGGGAGAACCATGGACTCTGCTCTCACCAGGAGAGGACAAGAAAGAATCCCTTCGTCACAGCCTGTGTGGCTGCCTGAGACTGGCTGGGGATACGGTGAACTCCTGCAGGTCTGTGCTGGCCGGGGCACATTGAGTACTCTGGGGCAGAGGGGCGTTCCTCCATTCACAGCATGGCACTGGATCTGTCATGGGCCTGCGCCCGAGCAGCAGAAGTGGAAGTTGCAGTCAGAGTCTTGGCTCCGATCCTACTGCATCAGTGTTTGTAGAGGTTCCGAGGGAAAGAGAGTGGGTTGGGGATGGAGATGGGTGAGATTAATGGAGAGGTACTGTAAGAGGACATTTGTGGTTCAGTGTGTTAAGGTTTAAAGGTAGGAGTACATGTATTGTTGCACAAGTGAATTAAGGGTTGACAGTAGAATGCGGGCACAGTGATTAGGTTTGAGGTGAGGGAGAGTGGTGTGAGCGGGGGGGGTATGGGGAGTATGTCAATAAGAGAACAACATAGACTTGTGTGTAAGTGGTTAGTGTTTAGTCCATTTCTTAAAGAGGAAGGAGGTGAGTATGGGTTGTGTGACCAGACGGTGCATGAGTAAAACTCAGGGCTCGAGTGGTGTGTTCATTCATATGAAATGGGAGTGGATGAGTGGAGAAAGTGGTGTTCTGTGTTTATTTCTTGGTAGGATGAGTAGGTGAATGAAGGACTGTAGAGGAGGGGTGGGATGGATGAAGGTAGGACATTGTGTAAGGAGGAGCTGGGGATGTGGGTAGTTGGAGTGCGTGTTGTGTCTCCTCCTGTCTTAGGCTTTACCGATTGGTCACGCCAGAGACTTTCAAGATCACAAAGCTGATTACAGCTGTGCCCCTCAGGACAGAGCCTGTGTTTGTGCGGGACTCGGACCCCTCCCCTTGGGCTGCTGTTGTGATCAGATTTTCAGATGAGAGCTGATGAGAAACCCCAGCTGCTTCTGGACTCTCCGAGGAGGGAAAGCTGGACTTTAAAGTTAACAAAGTCTGCACCTGTGAGTGGTTGTAGGGGACAGCGCAGCCTGAGAACCCAGACACCGAGCCCAGGTTGGCCACTGCATTCCCCCGACTTGCCCTGGGCACAGTCAAGGTCACACCGGTGGTGCAGCCCCTGGCTCAGTGGTGTGCAGATACTATGCTCATGTGTGCAACAGTGCCCTGGGCACAGCGGATCATAGAGGTGCAACAGCACACCGAGCACCATGCTACCAAGACACTGATCCAATTGGGTGACATGGAGGAGCTGGTGTCGATAGTCATCAGTGTGGATACTGTGGCCAGAGTCTGGAGACCGGACCCTGCTCGACAGGACACAACACAACCGCAACAGGGTGAGTGGCCACCAGGTACTGGGGGATGGGTGGAGATGGGCACAATGGCACATATCCACAATCAAGCAGAGCACAGTGCACACCCACAATGACTCTGGGTCATCGCCCAGATCTACAGACTGTCACAATGTACAATGCCATGTTGTCTGAATGTCAGCCTGTACCATACGTCTACACACATGTGGACACATTGTAATACACCATCTCCACTTTACATCACAGGGGCACCGTCAACACCTCCTGCAGAGCAGTCCCAGCCACTCTTCACGGATGACGAGGAGGACAACGCCAGCATCGACACCCAAACCATCCAAGACATCATTGACCTCATTCACCACTCACCTCCAGGCTCAGGGCAGCCCAGCTACATCGATGAGATCCCACCCACCACTCAAACCACCCAGCAGGAGGCCCCCACAGCCCGGCACCCTCCAAAGACCTCCAGGAAAACACATGGTCTTCCACGCCCAGAGCCAACGTGTCATTGTGGCAAGTCCTGCGCTGGTCCGGCGTACGGCAGGCCAGACCACTCAGCTTACGCTCACAAGGGGGGCCCTCATTGCTCCCCATCGTAGGCGAACTCGCTGGTGGTGTGCAGGTCACTGGTCTAGTTGTCAGCATGTCACAGCCACTCCCTGAGGGCAGGTTTGCACGCACACCAGACCCATCCGGCACAGGCGTCACAGGCCATGTGACTCCGCAAACATAAGGGGCCGACGACGTCACATTCTCCTCTGCCTGTGGTGACTGGATGACGGATGCCATGGCTCCCAATCATGAAGGGCACAAGAGTTTTGTTGCGCACAGGGTTAGTGACAACCCAGGCCAGCGTACGGCACGGGCCTACCACCACGTGACGCTGACTGGATTTGCACAAGGTTACTGGCAACCCAGGCCTGCGTATGACACGGGCCGACCACCATGTGGTGCTGACTGGGGTTGCACAGGGATAGTCACACCCGGCGCATTGCGGAAGGCACAGGCACCCCGCCAATGGACGGTGACTTTGGGTGCACTGAGTCAGTGGCACCTTAAGCTGCTGAGCGGGTGGGCACCCTGCGATGATGCTCTGTCCGAGCAGTCCGGGCAACTCAGGTTTGTGTGCCCTGCTGGACTGCAGTGTAGGCCAGAGCCAGCGGGCAGCGCGGGCCTACTGCCACGTGGCATCGCTTCCGCGTCACAGACTTTGTGGCACCCATTGGGCTGATCGGGTGTGCAAAAGACACACAATTGATGTACGTAATGCTGAACAAATCAAAACTGAGCTGGTGTGCAGCCTGCGATGTTGCTGGGTGCACTGATATGTCCTCTGCAATGGAGTATTCAAGATCCAGCACCAAACGTGAGACCTGTTGGCCTGTGGAGCGTGGCTGCATGGTGTGGAGGGTGCCATGTCTGTGAGCCCTGGGCTTGCAGCTTGCAGCGGCACATGGTGGGACATCCAGTCTACACGACGGTGGCGGAAGGTGAGCAGTGAAGCCTTGGTGTGCATGGGCGGGCATGTTCCATGGGCGGCGAGTGACTTTGTGATGCCTCTGCCTGGGTGTGCATGG
The DNA here is from genome assembly GCF_964204655.1 of Triturus cristatus. Lineage (NCBI taxonomy): Eukaryota > Metazoa > Chordata > Amphibia > Caudata > Salamandridae > Triturus > Triturus cristatus. Next base: position 651,349,922 of record NC_140590.1, read on the forward strand.
ACGGGCATGCTCCGTGGGCGGCGGGTGCCTTTGTGACGCCTCTGCCTGGGTGTGCATGGCCGGGTAGGTGATGTTATCTTGTGCAAGTGTGTGTACTGTGCCAGTCATGTATCTGGACTCTGTTTCAGATGACGGCTCTGAATCAGATGTGTGTCCTGGTGTCTCTCTCTCCCTCTCTTCTTCTCTCTCTCTCTTTCTCTCTCTCTCTCTCCCTCTCCCTCTCTTCTTCTCTCTCTCTCTTTCCCTATCTACTTCTCTCTCTCTCTCCCTCTCTTCCTCTCTCTCTCTCCTTCGCTCTCTCACTGTCCTTTGATGTGTGCAGGACATACCTTCTCATCATGTTTTTTGTCTTGCAGGCTGTGACCTACAGACTGTCTCGCGGGGAGCCGCCATGTCTCTTCATTTAATTTCGGTGTTCATTTTAATAAAGTTGTATTTGTTGCTTTGAAAGTGAATGTGTGATGCTCATTTCTGTGATGACACATGCATTTCAACTGTTGTGTTTGTGCGACATCCTGCAGAATATTTTGCACATGTTTTTGTGTAGCTGATATGGCATGTCTTTGTTGGGGGGTGCCCGGGAGGGGTGGTCTGGGGGGAGGTGTCGGTGGGTGTTGTGGCCCTCTTGGGTGTCTGGGCTGCATGATGTGTGGCTTCATGGCATCTGTTGCACTTCCAATGTGGCCCTGGGCTGGTATCCCTTTTGTGGTGCTGGCTGCCGCCTGACTTAACACCAGGTCAGAGCAGGTGTAGATTTTCTGGTGCTAACGGGCCTTATCGCCGGTTTTGTGTTCTTATCACTGATCGGGCTGGTCGTTGAGAATGTTGAGGTGTGGTGTTGTCACGGCTTTTGGCATGGGAACGCCTACTCTGTATCTCATTAGCGATAGGAATACCACCAGCGCCTCAGAGACACAAAACAGACCTTCATAAGAGACAAAGTTCAGACCAACACAACCAACACCAAGGAACTGTTCAATGTCATACAGCAGTTCACGAAACCCACCTGCAAAGCCACGGACATCACACCCTCCCAGGAACTCTGTGACAAACTCAGCTCCTACTTCCATCTGAAGATCAAGGCCCTCTACGACGGCTTCAGAGAACCTGAGACGAGCACCACCGCCCTACCCACTGCCGCAGATAAACCCACCATCACATCCTAGGTCCCGGCCACCGCCGAACTCATCACTGCGACCATGAAGAAGACCCACTCCGGAGCCCCAACGGATCCCTGCCCACCACACATCTTTCACAGGGCCACCACCATCATCGCACCCGAACTAGAAAGCACCATCAACGCCTACCTCAGTTCAGGCATCTGCCCTGACGACTGGAAGCGAGCAGAGGTTAAACACCTCCTCAAGAAGCCATCGGCCGACCCAATGGACCTGAAGAACCGGCCCATCTCTCTCCTCCCCTTTGCAGCCAAAGTCACAGAGAGACTAGTGAACACCCAGCTGACCACCTTCCAGGAAGAAAAATCCATCCTGGAAGCCTCCCAGTCTGGATTCCGCAGCAACCACAGCACCGAGACCACCCGCCTCGCCGCCAATGATGACATCCGCTTGCTGCTCGACCAGGGAAACACTGTGGCCCTCATCCTCCTTGACGTCTCCGCAGCTTTCGACACCGTGTCACATCGCACCCTCGCAGCCAGACTGCACGACACAGGAATTCAAGGAACCGCCCTCGAATGGATCCAATCCTTCTTCTCCGGCAGAACCCAGAGGATCCGACTCCCCCCCTTCCTCTCCGAGCCCACGGAAATCAACTGCAGAGTCCCCCAGGGATCTTCACTAAGCCCCATGCTCTTCAACATCTACATGGCCCCCTCACCGCCATCGTCAGACATTATGGGCTCAGCATCATATCCTACGCCGATGACACCCAGCTCATCCTCTTGCTCACAAAAAATCCCGAAGACACCAGACTCTGTTTCCAGGAGGGCATGAAGAACATGGCAGCCTGGATGAACAACAGCTGCCTGAAGCTAAACTCAGAAAAGACCGAGGTCTCATACTCGGCCCTTGCACTTCCGCCTAGGACAACACCTGGTGGCCCTCCGCCCTAGGGAGCCCACCCACCCCCACAGACCACGCTCGGAACCTCGGCATCATCCTGGACTCCTCCCTCTCCATGAACCGCCAGATCAACGCCGTTGCCTCCGCTAGTTTCAACTGTCTGCGCATCCTCCGTAAGACTTTCAAGTGGATCCCCCCCGACTGCAGAAGGACCGTCACCCACGCACTCATCACCAGCAGACTAGACTACAGCAACGCCCTCTACGCCGGAGTCAACAAAACTCTCATGCACAGACTCCAGACCCTCCAGAACGCCGCAGCCAGACTCGTCCTGGGAACACTGCACCAGGAGCACATGACCCAACACCTACGAGGCCTTCACTGGCTCTCTGTCGAGAAGAGGGTCACTTTCAAACTCCTCACCCATGCCTACAAATCCCTCCACAACATCGGACCCAAATACCTCAACGAGAGAGTATCCTTCCACGTACCCAAGAGGGACCTCCGCTCCGCAGACCTCGCCCTGGCAGAGGTCCCCCACATCCACAGAAACAGGACCGGTGGGAGAGCCTTCTCCCACATCACAGCCAAAACCTGGATCACGCTCCCTCTGGACATCAGACGCTCCCTGACCCTGCACACGTTCAGGAAGGACCTCACGGCCTGGCTTTTCAACTGATCCGGAGCCGCCACCCCCCCAGCGTCTTGAGACCCTCACGGGTGAGTAGCACGCTATATAAACCCCTGATTGATTGATTGATTGATAGTTGCGGGTATCCTCTGTGGCGATGTTTTTTGTGGCTGCTATCGTGGGTAAACTGGTGCTGTGTGCTGCTAGCACCAGTTTGTGAATGGGGACGTATATTTATCTTGACTTTGGCTGCGATAAAGTGCCGTTAATTCGGCGATAGCTCCTTGTGAATATGCCCCTTAGAGTAGTGGGTGTAACTTACCGCCTTCTGACTCTAACCCTGGTGATATAGTTCAGTGGCTTTTGTACTGACTTTAGCCATAAATGTGTAGGCTGCAGGTCACCTGTCCTAAAACCATTCACAGGTTGCAATCATAGATGGATCATGGTATTTAATACCCCTGCTACAGAAATGGGTATGTTGCTGGTTTCTGCCCTAGTGACAGACCTCCCGGGTAGGGTTCTTGCAATATAAGTTACGTATCAGCAGGGTCCTAGAGTTAAAAAGAAGTGACAAAAAAAGGGAAGAAAAAGTGCATTATTGAAACGCTGTAGGAACTGAGAAAATGTATGCCTTATAGTGCACCGTGAAAACTAAACAGTAACGTGCATGATTTCATCATTGCGTGCTGGACAAATGTTATGTTATATTAGGCTTATATAGCGCCAACTCACCTGCAGGTCTCTAGGCGCTTTGAACCAATGACTAACAACTATAGATCAGGCCCTGGACGCGAGAAGAGGAGATGCCCTACGCGAAGCTATTTTAAGTGGCAAAAAGCCTCTTTGAAGAGGAGCGTCTTCAGCTGCTTCCTAAAGCATAGAAGGTTACCCTCTCTCCGGAGTGATTCCGGTAATCTATTCCAAAGTTGTGGGACCAGCACTGAGAAAGATCTACCTCCTTTTGTTGACAACCTGTATCGCGGGCAGGCTAGCAGCTGGGCATTCCCCGATCTAAGCGCTCGTTTAGGCTGATAAAGCTCTAAACGTTCCTTGATGTAAACAGGGGCCTGTCCATAGATCGCCTTGTGGGCCGTACAGAGGCTCTTAAACTCCACTCTCTGCACAATGGGGAGCCAATGTAATTTGTGCAGTAGGGGAGAAGCCTGGGCTCTTCTAGGGAGTCTGAAAATCAGTCGCGCAGCATCATTTTACACAACCTGCAATCTCTTAGTCAAAGACTTTGGTAGGCCTAGGTACAGGACGTTTCCATAGTCCAGCCTAGATATTATTGTGGCAGAAACAACTGTACGTAGCATGGAGAAGGAAAAAAAAGGGACAAGCTTGCGCAGTTGTCTAATCATGCCAGTGCAAGTCCCTACAACCGCAGAGATCTGATTGGCCATTGACAGCTCGTTGTCAATCTTTATCCCAAGACTTTTTACTTGCTTGCTTGGGATCGGTGTAGGGCCCAAGTCCTGGGGCCAATAAAGGTCACCCCAAGGTGAAGCTGTAGTTGAAACCACCAGTATCTCGGTCTTGTCTGGATTTATTTTCAGCAAATTTACCGTCATCCAACTGACCGTATGTCTGAGGATATCTTGGGCATTGGATTGAGCTGACATCGTATTATCGATACTCAAAAGTAACTGGGTGTCATCAGCGTAATTAAATACATGACAACCCATTTGGGCTAAAGAGTTAATCAGAGGTTGCAGATAGAGATTAAATAATAGCGGAGAGAGAGCGGAGCCCTGCGGGAACGCCACACTCTAACACTCCGACCTCCGATATCTGTGGATTGCTGCATGCAAATGTTCAGGACTGTTCAGGTCGGAGTCAGAGGTTTATCGTAGACATGGAGAACAAATGTGCATTGCAGCCAGTGTGTGAATCTGGCATAGGTGCGTGTGTGTGTAAAATTTAAATCGGCTTTGAATATCAGCCCCAAACCCCTCTGCATTAGAAACTAATGCTATTTGAAAGGTGTCTTCAGTTAACTGTGCTTGGAATGTTCCTTTCTGTTAGTAAATTAAAAAAAAGGAAAAAAAAAGAAATCGAGGTGTGGGGCAATTAGTTTTAAATTGTATCAATTATTTGACCAATATTGACGTAGTGTAAACACAATTTATTAACAACTCGCTTTCTTAAACACGGGCTGGTTTAGCGATAATTATGCCCAGCGTTCTAGCTTTACTGTACTTCATACTTTATACTGCAACATTTCAGTTAAAAGCATATTGTTGTGTTAATCAAAGGAGGCATAACGTGATATCTGCCGCTATATATTTTTTTTTGGGTGTCTTGTACTCCACGTTGTTATGTTTGCCAGTCATTGTATGTTGTACTGTTTTTTGGGTGTTGTGTTTTATTTTCCACATGTTGCAGTCCTGCGGTGTGGTTGTGTGTGTACGTCTTATCTATATCTATCTCTAATTGATACTGGTGTTACCTGCACTTGTGCCCTGCTACCCCTTTGCTTACACATGAGGATTGCCCATATGTAAAGAAAAAAAACCTTTCACTCGCTCAAATGCACTACTTTGTCTCACCCAATCCCTCTCTCAATATATCCTCTAATTCCACTCTGACTCATTCCAAACCTCATTCAACTACAACCATCTCTAAAATCACCCTTTCTACACTATTTCCCCCTCTATCCAGTAGCGGCTCGTAGTGGGAGTGCAACGGGCGGTGGGGTGGAGCGGGTGGTAGTAAACTCCGGCATACGGCTGACCGGAGGTAAGTACATCAATAAATAAATAAAACGAATTACATTGCGCGCGCTGCAAGGCAAATGGCTGAAAAAAAACACATTTTCCACACATTTATGTGTGGGATCACCGTGACAGCACAAATGTCCAGCGTTCCCCTTGTTCTCCCGAGTAAAATGATACCTCAGTTGTGTTGGGGGGCCAAGGGCATGTGACTGGGAAGGGCCAAAAACATAGTGATTAAGGGTGTAGCACAGTGAATTCTAAGCTCTAACATTTTTTTTAAATACGGTTTTTGCCTATTCTGCATTGGATATCCCTGGACTCCCCCAGGCATCTATTTTTCAGAAATGTCTGGGTTTGGTAGGCTTCCCTAGATGGCCAAAAACTCAAGTGACCCCCTTGCAAAACCAGGTTGTGTTGTGATAGATAATTTTGATGTCTTCACAATACGTTGGGGCCTTTGTCTGTCACAGGTACTTGGCTCACCCACACAAGTGAGGTACACTTTTTATCAGGAGACCTGGGGGAAAGCGGGGTTGTAGGAACTTTGTGTAAGCCCAGTAAGCCTACCACTTTCCCACCCAGAAATGTAAGAAAAATGTGGGTTTTTTTCAGCTAAATTTGAGGTTGGCATGGGATTTCTGGGCTGGAATACTTTGGGGAATCCACGCATGTTACACCTCCCTGGACTCCCCGGGTATCTAGTTTTCAGAAATGTCTGGAATTGGTAGGTTTCCCTAGATGGCTGCCGAACCCAAGATCAAAAACGCAGGTGACTCCCTCGAAAAAGGAGGTCTTTTTGTAATCGATAATTTTGAAGTCTCCACGGTACATTTTGGGCCGTATCATGTCACAGGCACTAGGCCTACCCACACAAGTGAGGTACCATTGTTATCAGGAAATTTGGAATGCTAGGTTGGTGGAAGTATGTTGCTCCCCTTAGATTCCAGAGCTTTCCATCAAAGAAATGTGAGGGAAATGTGTTTTTCCCCACAAAGTTTGAGGTTGGCAATGGATTATGGGTAAGAGAACCTGGTGAGAGCCACACAAGTCATCCCATACTGGATTCCCCAGGGTGTCTAGTTTTCAAAAATGTACAGGTTTGCTAGGTTTCCCTCGGTGCCGGACGAGCTAGAGAACAAAATCCACATCTAGGCAAATTGAAAAAAAGGGTCCGTTTTCACTGGGAAAGTGTGAAGTATCCACGTTGCATTTTGGGCTGTTTCCTGCCGCGGGTACTAGGCCTACCCACACAAGTGAGGTCCCTTTGTTATTGGGAGACTCTGGTAAATGCTGGGTGGGTGGAAGTTTGTGCCTCATCACAGATTCCAGAATTTTCCATCACAGAAATGTGAGGAAAATGTTTTTTTTTTACAATGGTTGAGGTTTGTAAGGTATTCTGGGTAACAGAACCTGGTGAGAGCTACACAAGTCATCACATCCTGGATTTCCCTGGGCGTCTGTTTTTCAAAAATGTGAAGGTTTGGTAGGTTTCCTTAGGTGCTGCCAGAGCTAAAGTCCAAAATACACAGCTAGGCACATTGCAAAAAAGGGTCAGTTTTTACTGGAAAAATGTGATGTGTCAACATTGAGTTGTGGGTTGTTTCCTGTTGCTGGCACTAGGCCTACCCACACAAGTGCAATACCATTTTTATTGGGAGACTTTGTGGAATGCTGGGTGGGTGGACGTTTGTGGATCTGCAGAAATTCCAGAACTTTCCATCACAGAAATGTGAGGAAAATGTGTTTTCTTTGACAAAGTGTGAGGATTGCAAAGGATTCTGGGTAACGGAACCTAGTGCGAGCCACACATGTCACCACATCCTGAATTCCCCTGGGTTTCTAGTTTTCAAAAATGTATACGTTTGGTAGGTTTCCTTAGGTGCTGGCTGAGCTAGGGTCCAAAATCCATAGCTAGGCACATTGCCAAAAAGGGATTGGTTTTTACTGGAAAGATGTGATGTGTCAACATTGAGTTTTGGACCGTTTCCTGTTGCTAGTCCTACCCACACAAGTGCAGTACCATTTTTATCAGGGAGTCTTGGGGGAATGCTTGGTTGGTGGAAGTTTGTTGCTCCCCTTAGATTCCCGAACTTACCATCACAGAAATGTGGGGAAAATGTGTTTCTTTTTAATTAAGTTTTAAATTTGCAATGAATTCTGGGCAACAGAACCTGGTGAGAGACACACAAGCCACCCCATCCTGGATTCCACTGGTGACTAGTTTTCACAATTGGAGAGGCTTGCTAGGTTTCCCTAGGTGCCGGCTGCGCTTGGACCCAAAATCCACAGGCAGGCCCATTGCAAAAAAAAACCAATGTCTAGTGGTCTTTCTGCTGCCTTGTGGGGTGGAAATGGGGGCTATAGCCCCGATATGCCCTCAAGGGGGGTAGAAAGAGTGTGGCTAGTGTTTTTTTGGGGGGGGCATGAGTATGCTCCCACCCCTACGTATAAAAAAGCCACAATAATCGATGGCACCTAGAGGGCATTGGCATGCCCATTCTGGGCAGCCCACACCCATGAACTTTGAAAAAAAATAATCCCTGGTGCCTAGTGGGCTTTCTGCCCCCCCCCCCGGGGGCAGATCAGGGGCTACTGCCCCATCTGCCTCCTGGGGGGAGGGGCAGGAAGACTTTTGCCTTTTTGAAGAAAGGGGTGGGTATTGGCATGCCCATTGTGGGCAGCCCCCACCCCTGGCCTATAAAAAACGAATCCCTGGTGTGTAGGGTGCTTTGTACCCCCTAGGGTGCATGTGGGGGCTATTGCAAAAAGACTAGTTATGCCAGAATTTATTGGGGGGAGCAAAGGCCCTTGCCCAAGGGGCCGCTATCCCCTCACTGGTGGCTAGCGGGTGGATCCCTAGGGAGGGGTACCATTGGAAAGGGGAGATTGTCCCCTTTCCAACGATACCTCTTTCATGTGTTTCAGGGCTTGGGGTGCTGAGATAGCCCCATGTGCACAGAAACAGTGAAACTGAAACTAAGTTCCAATTTTGTTTTCAATGTAATGACGACAGCGTGCCATGTGCGAGATCATCATTACATTAGAGGCTTGGTAGGTTGGGTAAGCCCTCACAAGGCAAAAAAAGAAAAAAGGGTATCCCGCTGCTGTTTGCAGTAGAGGGATTTTGTGTAAGTGTGCTTATGAAGGAATGGTTCCATCATGAGCACAGAAAGGGTTAAGCTGCCTTGAGTTATAGACAGAATTGTCTCAGCATGACAATTTCTACATAACATAGAAGACTGTGTACACCAGGTACTAACCTATGTACATGTGCTTGTTTTGCTTCAAAAGATGGGTTATCTGTAAAGTTTTCACCACAGTAGGGGCGGAGCTTGCCATGCTTTGAGTTGGCCGCCATCTAGGCGAGCCATCTAGGCAAGCTCATTCAACAGTGAATTAATCCTGCAGCATCCGGGTGCTAAAGGTTGGTGTGTGTCCACTAAGGCTGCCCGTATACTGCCTACAACACTGGAGAGGCGCCTGTGAGTCAAAAAAAGTGACACTTGGGCACTACTGCAGGACTGAACTCACCGCTGAAGGTGAACCGCGGGGCAGTGCTGGCAGGGTGCCCAGTGTGGCCTATGGACAATGGGTGAGATTGACTGCCTGGGTAAGTTGGGGCAGTGATAGGAGCGCCTAGGTGTAGTTGGCACCCTGTCCTGGAATCGCTCAGCGACCACGATTAGGATCCACGCTGCTGCGCGGGTGAGCCTGTGGTGTGTATTTGCAGAGTGGATTTTGGGGGTGGTCGGCCTCAGTGCAAACAGCCCGGCCAACTGCGGATCACTGTATGTGGGCCTCCCAGGCCTGTTTGAGACATCTGGTGAGCAAAGGGGGCCCTGTGAGTGGATCAGGCACCCTTGTCAGCACCTGCTGAAGTGGACGGCTTCTGCGCCCTTTACACCATGAGGGAAGAGTATCCGGGACCTTGGAGCCTGTAACTGATCGACTGTTACCAGCGGGTAGTCAGTGGTGCCGGCAGTAGGTCCTGAGTTAGATATAGGGGCCTCGGGGGCCTCTTGGAGACTATGGCCGGCGGCTAGGGGGTGAATTAACTTGTCAGTGAACCTGAGTTGCAAAAGGGCCTACGTTGCTGCACCTAATCATTTGAACTGAGGGCTGCCATGGAGTGAATTGTTGAGGGCCCACCTAGTCTTGCAGGGATATTAAGTACAAGAAGGAGTTGACGAGCGGGCATACCACCCAAGAAGGGCATACCTACTTGAGTACTGGTGCGGAGCAGAACGTGGATGTACACTGGGAGTGGCTTGGGAGAGGCCGGCCTGCGAAGAGGTTTGGGGCCCCTTGGTCCTGGTGGCTTGGGGAGAGACCTGGAGGAGAAACAGATTAGAGTGGGGTATACTCAAAGGCTGATATGGGGGGTGACTGAATGAGTGATGCTAGGAAATGCACGAGACCCCAGTGAATGTGAGCGGGCCCTAAAAGAAAAATGTGTGACTGCGTACCCATCTCTGTGCTACCAGTCCACAAACACATTGGAATATTGTTCAGCTTTGCTGTCACTGCTAGGCCAGTACTAGGACCTCTGTTCAAATTATCACTTACAGCATCTGCGGATTCTGGTGGCCTCGCGCAAAAGCCTGTTGTACCCTCTATGCACCATGGGTAAAACTGACAAGACACAGCCTAAACTGCAGTTTGATCTGCGAAAGACATCCAGAACCTGTGAGGATAATGACACAATGGAGTCGGGACGAGGCAGAACCAGAGGTGGGCACCGAATTGCGGCAGATCCTGGCAGCAATGCAGCACAATCTAACTAAAATAGATGGTATGATAGACGCATTGATCTTCAGAATAGACCGCATGTTGGAGTGCTTAGACAAACACACCAACTGCCTAGACATGGTTGAGAGGTGCATATCGGAGGCAGAAGATGAGCAGGTCACTGCATCAGAAGGTGCTTCTTGCTCTGCAGTCTAAGACAGAGGATCTTGAAGCCAGGTCGTGTCCCAATAACTTCCAGATTGTGGGACTGGTGGAGTCCGCAAAAATCAACAACATTGAAATGTACGTGGAACTACTCCTAGCAGATCTTTTGGGGCATCAGAGTTTCTCAGACATTTTTTAGATTGAAAATGTCCACCGTTCTCTGGCACTGCTCCTGGTGCCTGGAGTGAGGCCTCGTCTCATTATAGCGAGACTTTGAAACCACTCGGACCAAGATGCAGCACTCCGCAAGCCAAGGGAGTTCAAGGCGTTTCACCATGAGGGTGCTGAACTATTGCTCTAGCCTGATTTTATGCAGCAGGTCCAGGATGCTCGGAAGCAATTCATTCCAGCTAAGCACAAACTGAAAGAACTACAACTGGAATCCAATATGCTCTACCGTGCACACCTGCGAATTGTGGTTGAGGGGAAAGTGATGCTTTTTGTGGTTCTGAAACAACTGCACCAATTTCTCAAGTGCCACACCACAGCCGGAACGAGGCATCGCTCCCCCGATCATAGGAGTAGTGTGAAGCAATGGCCGGCCAAGAACTGGATAAACAAGACTAGCTCTCACTAAGCAGACTGGTGGGGCCATATAATTCAGGGCAGATTGTTTGGTTCCTTTGGCTTGCTGCCACTTCATTCTGTACCGATAATGTTGGGAGAATGCATGATTGCTGTTGCTAGCTGTTGCTATGACACATGGTGGCTGGAAGGTGCAGTCAGAGAGCTATCTAACAATGGCTGATGAAGTATATTTGGAGTCTCAGGTTGGGTAGACATCTTTGCCAGTTTGCCTTTATTGGTGCTCTTGCAGTCTTTCAATCTGGATTCAGTGAATGCTGGCGGCGATACTGTGTTGGGCGGTGAGGGTGGCTGAGGTGGTCAATTCTGTACAACTTTTATATTAATGTTGTAGTACAATATATATATATATATATATATATATATATATATATATATATATATATATATATATACATATATATTATCTACTGGCGGTCGCCAGTAGATAGTTATAGTTAGGACCGAGTTTCCATAGGAAATCTCAAAATTCTATTTTGAATAACTTTGGCGCCGATTGACGAATCCTCGCGAAATTTTCAAAACTAATGGAGCGCTCCGCTCCGCTCCTACTCTGAAAGTCTCGAGGTGATTCGTCAAGCGGGGGCCGGGAAAAAGGGGGGGTCCCAAAACACGTTTTCCCCATGGATTTTTCCATAGGGACTTTAGTCGCAGCTACAGCCCGAACGGCTGAACAGAATTACGTGAAATTTGGCAGCGAGGTAGCCATAAGGTCCATGAAGTGCCTTTTGCAGGTTTGGTGCAAATCTGTTCAGTATTTCCAGAGAAAATAGCATTTAAATCAATATATATATCTGTACGCGTGCAGCGTGCGCGCTGGGTGCGCGCACCTTGCCGTGCGCGAGCGCAATTCTGATTGGTTGTTAGATCTTAGTAAACATTCGAATCGGTCGAAACCAGGAAGTGTCGGCCGCCATTTTGTCTCTCGCACTCTGAGGGGTGAAAAACAAATGTGGAGAACGTGAAAAGGGGGCAGGGTGGACAGTTCCTGACCCCCTAGCCGTGGTCAGGGGGTCCCAGAAGGACCCCCAAGGGCCAAAAAACAATTGTTTTTTTTTTCAAAAAATCGCCGAGTGCGCGCACCCTGCGCGCACCACCCAAACGGAAAAAAATCTGCGAAGTTTGCGCAATCTATTTGGCCCTTGGGGGCGAAGCGCTCCGTGCGCGCACGGCACGAACTTTGTAAAGTAGCCGGGCGGTTTGCGAAGCGCACCGTGTGCCCACCGCGCGCGCACGGCACGAACTGCGTAAAGTGGGCGCCCGTTGCGTGAAGCGCACCGCGTGCCCACTGTGCGCGCACGGTGCGCGAAGCGCACCGTGCGCGCGCCGTGAAAAAGTTTTGTTTAAAAAAATATATTAATAAATACATAACTTAGCATTTAACCCCTTGGATGCTCATGACGGAGCGGTTCCGTCATGAGCATCGGCTGAGCTGTGCTCATGACGGAACCGCTCCGTCATGAGCACAACCCCTGGGGGAAGCGCTGGCGCTCCCCCCCTGGGGCATCGATCGTGCCCCCACAGAGGGGGATGGCAGCGGAAGAGCTTCCGCTGCCACCCCCGAGCCCCCCCACGCTTCCTGATGACGTCAGCGCGCACAGCGCGCACCGGCGTCATCAGGAAGCGTTGGACGCGCTGGAATTCATTTCTTCCAGCGCGTCCAACGGGGAGGGTGAGTGTTTTCTTGCGGTGTTGCGGGGGGGCCGAATTCCAGTGCCTTGAGGCATCGGGGGAGAGGAAAGAGTATTTCCTCTCCCCTGATGTCTCAATGCTGGGCATTCCTGTCCCACGATCGCGCACAGCGTCGCGATCGTGGGACAGGAATGCTCCCACTAGACCCCAGGGATCTATTATTTGGCCATTTTGGGAGCGACCCCTTGGGCAAGGGCCGCTCCCCTGGGGGAGAATATGCGACATACTTTTCTGCCCCCCCTGGGGGCAGATCGGTCCACTTTCGTTCCGTTTCTGCCCCCAGGGGGGGCAGAAAAGCCCACTAGCCACCAGGGATTTATTTATTGTTGTATGGGAAGCGACCCCTTGGGCAAGGGTCGCTTCCCTGGGGGCTAATTTTTGGACACACTTTTCTGCCCCCCCCGGGGGCAGATCGGTCCACTTTCGGTCCGTTTCTGCCCCCAGGGGGGGCAGAAAAGCCCACTAGCCACCAGGGATTTATTTATTGTCGTATGGGAAGCGACCCCTTGGGCAAGGGTCGCTTCCCTGGGGGATATTTTTTTAACAGACTTTTCTGCCCCCCCTGGGGGCAGATCGGTCCACTTTTGGTCCGAAAAGCCCACTAGCCACCAGGGATTTATTTATTGTTGTATGGGAAGCGACCCCTTGGGCAAGGGTCGCTTCCCTGGGGGATATTTTTTTAACAGACTTTTCTGCCCACCCTGGGGGCAGATCGGTCCACTTTCGGTCCGTTTCTGCCCCCAGGGGGGGGGGCAGAAAAGCCCACTAGCCACCAGGGATTTAGTTATTGTTGTATGGGAAGCAACTCTTTGGGCAAGGGTCGCTTCCCTGGGGGATATTTTTTGCTCAGACTTTTCTGCCCCCCCTGGAGGCAGATCGGTCCACTTTCGGTCCGTTTCTGGACCCGGGGGGGGGGGGGCACAAATGCCCACTAGACACCAGGGAAGTAAATAAAAATGGAAGTGACCCCTTTTGCAAGTGTCGCTTCCAGGGGGCAATTTTTATAATATGTATTTGGCCCACCCGCCCCGGGACAGAGTAGCCTTTTTTTTCCTGCTGTTTTCTGCCCCACCTGGCACATAACCCGATTGACCATTTGGGTAGTTACATAGCATGTTGTAATGTTTATTGTTATATTTTTTGTGAATTGCAATAGTAATGTTTTTTTTTTTACTTTTTTGTTCTAGGTGAAGGCTTTTGCTCTTTTCAGTTTGCAGTGTTGTTATTGGTGGTTCTGCTGTTTGTGTAGTTTGGTAAGAGACTCTTTTTTGTACAATGTAAATGTGTTTGATTTCTCTGCATGAATTTTTTTTGTAAATGGTGTAATAATAGCAGTATGTTTGTTTTTTGAGTGTCAAAAACTTTTTGCATTGGTGCTCGATGTGTATTTTGTTGTCTTGTGAGTAATTTGTTTTTTTTTCTTCTTTCTAGTTTGATATCGTTGGGTTTTGCTGTGTCACTGCAGAGTTGGTTTCTGGTGAGTGCAGCTGTCTCTTGTAATTGGATTGTATAGTTTTTGAGTACATTGATCTTTGTGATAAAGGTACACATTTCTTTACTTACTTGGTTTGCACATTGTTGGTTGTTGTTGACTTGATTGTGCAGTCTTCTATCTTAGTAAGTATAATGGCTAGCCGAAGGATTACTGCTCACCAGGTTGTTGGTTTGCTGTTTGAGTCTTCCTCTGACCATGGTTCAGAGACTGACTCTGCATCTGAGGGAGTGGAGGCAGGGGACGATTCTGGCAGTGAGTTTTCTCTCCGTATGGGGTCATCGGATGATGAAGATACTCTTAGTGCGGATGAAGTGCCTGTGTTAGAGGAGGAGACTGATGTGCCGATAGTGCGGCAAGAGGCATCTGGGCTGCCGCCTGGGGCTGCAAGGCTTCCCGTTGGTGTAGTGCGGCAAGAGGCTTCTGGGCTGCAGCCTTCGGCTGCAAGGCTTCCCGTTGGTGTAGTGCGGCAAGAGGCATCTGGGCTGCAGGCTGGGGCTGCAAGGCTTCCCGTTGGTGTAGTGCGGCAAGAGGCATCTGGGCTGCAGGCTGGGGCTGCAAGGCTTCCCTTTGAAAGTGATGACCTCTGGGTTGCCCCTGGCATGGTGCAGCCGGCATTGCCAGAGTTTACTGGTGTTTCAGGGTCTAGAGTGAATACTGAAAACTTTTTGCCGGTAAATGTTTTTCAGTTGTTTATGGACGATGTGTTTTTGGCAGAGATTGTTGAGCAGACTAATTTGTATGCCGAACAGTTTTTGAGGGACAACAGTGCCAGTCTTAAGCCATACTCTAGAGCTACCTGGTGGACTCCCACAAATGTTGAAGAGACGAAGAAGTTCTTGGGTTTAACTTTTTTGATGGGCTTGCTAAGGAAGCCATCAATGTCTTCATATTGGTCTAGCAGTCCCTTGATGGCAACGTCTATTTTTCCGGCAGTCATGACTCGTGACAGGTATTTGCTTCTGCTTCGGATGATGCATTTTGTTGATAATGATTTAGCGTTGCCACGAGATCACCCTGACTGTGACCGTCTTTTTAAGATTAGGCCTGTCCTTGATCACTTTGTTGATCGATTTTCTGAGATTTATGCCCCTGGGAAAGAAATTGCAGTGGATGAGTCTTTGGTGTTGTTCAAGGGCCGCTTGGTTTTTAGGCAATACATTCCTAGTAAGAGGGCACGCTATGGAATAAAGCTGTATATGCTGTGTGACAGTAGGACTGGATATGTCTCTAATTTCAGGGTGTACACCGGTAAGGAATCTAGGATTAACCCCCCTGGTTGTCCGTCCACTTTTGGAGTGACTGAGAAAATTGTTTGGGAACTTGGTAGAGGATTTTTTAACAAAGGCCACCATTTATATGTAGATAACTTCTACACTGGTGTGCGGTTGTTCAGGGAATTGGCCAAAGTGGACACTCTTGCTTGTGGCACAATCCGCTCTAACCGTAAAGGATTCCCGAAATAACTGGTTTGTCAAAAGCTTGGGCGGGGACAGTGCAGTGCGTTGCGTTGCCAGGAGCTTCTTGCTGTGAAGTTTACAGACAGGAGAGATGTCTACATGCTGACTACCATCCATGATGAAAGCACTGCACCTGTGACTGTTTGGGGTCAGGTCGCTGAAGCGCGCAAACCTGTGTGCATTTTAGACTATAATAGACACATGGGTGGTGTTGACAGAGTAGATCAGAGGTTGGAACCTTACACTGCTCTTCGTAAGGCTTACATTTGGTACAAGAAGTTGGCTATCCATCTTTTCCACTTGGCAATGTTTAATGCTTTTGTTGTGTTCCAGGATTCTTGCCCTGAGTCAAAGATGACTTTTGCTAAGTTTCAGGAGTCTGTAATTGGCAGCCTTGTTGTAGTGGAACAGGCAAGTGTTCCTAGAGTTGGAGTGGTGGAGGATGTTGCTAGATTGAAAGAACGCCACTTTCCAGATCACATTCCTCCCACACCCGCAAAAGATTTTCCCAGTAGGAGATGTAGAGTCTGTTGGCGAAGAGGTTCGCGGAAGGAGAGTCGTATGTACTGCCCGACTGTCCTTCTCATCCTGCACTGTGTCTCCCTGCTTGTTTTAGAGCGTACCACACGCGAAAAAAATTTTGGGAGCATTCATGAGTGGTAAAGTGAACTGCCTGGTCTGTATTCTTTGGATAATTTGATTCTGTTTCAAGGTTGGTGTTAGTGCAATGTATTTAGTTGCTGATTTTCTGTTAGAAGATTTGTATCTATTTGCGATTTGTTTTTGTTTTTAATTTTTTCTAAAAAAATCCTAAATGTGATGGCGGTGTGTGTAGGCTTGCGCTTGGCTGTTGGTGTGTGTGGACTGGCACTTGGTTGGTGGTGTGCGTGGAATGGTGCTTGGCTGGCGGTGTGCGTGGTCTGGCGGTGTGCATGGACTGGTGGTTTGCGTGGACTGGTGCGTGGCTGGTGGTGTGCGTGGACTGGAGCTTGGCTGGCGGTGTGCGTGGAATGGTGCTTGGCTGGCGGTGTGCGTGGACTGGTACTTGGCTGGCGGTGTGCGTGGACTGGTGGTGTGTGTGGACTGGTGCTTGGCTGGTGGTGTCCGTGGACTGGAGCTTGGCTGGTGGTGTGCGTGGACTGGAGCTTGGCTGGCGGTGTGCGTGGAATCGTGCTTGGCCGGTGGTGTGTGCGGACTGGTGCTTGGCTGGTGGTGTCCGTGGACTGGAGCTTGGCTGGCGGTGTGCGTGGATTGGCGACTGGCTGCCGGTGTGCCTGGACTGGCGATTGGCTGGCGGTGTGCCTGGACTGGCGATTGGCTAGCGGTGTGCGTGGACCGGTGTTTGCCTAGCGGTGTGTGTGGACTGGTGCTCGGCTGGCTGTGTGTGAGTAGTGACTTTCTGCTGGTCACTACACACACTGCTAGCTGAGTGTCACTCCACGCAATCCATCAGCCTGTGTACTTGCTGTGTCTGGATTGTGGGCGTGTGAAAGTGATGGGCCCTTGAATGGCGCTGTGTGCTGGTGTGAGTTTTGTTATGTGATGGGCCCGCGGCTGGCGGTGTGAATGGTTTTGTATGTCTCACACGTATGAAAGGTGGATGAATGGCCTGTAAAGAGGTTGGTGCCTTGTCGTGGCTTTACAGCTCACGAGCTGTGAGTCAATGGTTCAGTTTCTCGCCCTTTCAATTATTACCAGTGCATTTCATTTCTGTGAAATCACTTGCTAATACAATTGTATCTACTGAACCATCACTCACCCTCGTGCCAAATCCAACCAGTATGTGTGTGTGCTTGCGGATTAGATGGCTGTGCAGTAATATTTGTCTTTCTGAAGCAGGGTGTACCTTGTCCCTTTTTGGTGAATTTTGTAATGTGTTGCTTTTGTGCCTGGTGGTGCGAATGGTCTTGTTTGTATCACGTATGAAAGGTGTGTGAATGGCCTGTAAAGTGGTTGGTGCCTTGACGTGGCTTTACAGCTCACGAGCTGCGAGTCATTGGTTTGGTTTTTTGTGAATTTAATTATTGACAGTGCATTTCATTTTTGTGAAATCTCTTGTTAATAAAATTTAATACACTGAACCATGACTCGCCCTCGTGCCAAATCCAACCAGTATGTGTGTGTGTTTGAGGAATAGATGGTTGTGCAGAAATCTTTGTCTTTAGTTTCTCTGCCAAGTTACACTTTCCATGCAAGAATAACCCACCAACTGTAGATATTGTCGGAAACCCATGGGAGTTCATGGTGATGTCTCTATTGTGAATTACAAATTTTTTTTTATCCCCAATGGCCTGCAAACCTCAAAATGTCTGCCACATTTTCTTTGCAATATTATTCCAAAATTCTCACGCTGTAGGAACAATAGATAATCTGGTTTTGCAAGGGGGTCACTTTGGTTTTTGGCCCGGTGCTCGGCGGCCATCTAGGGAAACCTACCAAACCCACACATTTCTGAAAACTAGACACCCGGCGGCTTCCAGGGAGGTATGGCTTGCGTGGATCCCCCAACGTTTCCTTACCCAGAATCCCCTGCAAACCTCATTTTTTGCTGAAAAAATCACTTTTTTTCACACATTTTGGGGTGGGAAAGTAGTGGCATCACCGGGCTCACACAAATTTACCACCACCCAGCATTCCCCCAGGTCTCCCGGTAAAAATGGTGCCTCACTTGTGTGGGAGGCCCAAGTACCCGCGGCAGGCAAGGGCCCAAAACGTAGTGAGGCGACATCAAAGTGGCCTATGGCAAAACCACCTGGTTTTGCAAGGGGGGTCACTTTGGTTTTTGGCCCGGTGCTCGGCGGCCATCTAGGGAAACCTACCAAACCCACGCATTTCTGAAAACTAGACACCCGGCGGCTTCCAGGGAGGTATGGCTTGCGTGGATCCCCCAACGTTTCCTTACCCAGAATCCCCTGCAAACCTCAATTTTTGCTGGAAAAATCACTTTTTTCACACATTTTGGGGTGGGAAAGTAGTGGCATCACCGGGCTCACACAAATTTACCACCACCCAGCGTTCCCCCAGGTCTCCCGGTAAAAATGGTGCCTCACTTGTGTGGGAGGCCCACGTACCCGCGGCAGGCAAGGGCCCAAAACGTAGTGAGGCGACATCAAAGTAGCCTATGGCAAAACCACCTGGTTTTGCAAGGGGGGTCACTTTGGTTTTTGGCCCGGTGCTCGGCGGCCATCTAGGGAAACCTACCAAACCCATGCATTTCTGAAAACTAGACACCCGGCGGCTTCCAGGGAGGTATGGCTTGCGTGGATCCCCCAACGTTTCCTTACCCAGAATCCCCTGCAAACCTCATTTTTTGCTGCAAACATCACTTTTTTCACACATTTTGGGGTGGGAAAGTAGTGGCATCACCGGGCTCACACAAATTTACCACCACCCAGCGTTCCCCCAGGTCTCCCGGTAAAAATGGTGCCTCACTTGTGTGGGAGGCCCACGTACCCGCGGCAGGCAAGGGCCCAAAACGTAGTGAGGCGACATCAAAGTGGCCTATGGCAAAACCACCTGGTTTTGCAAGGGGGGTCACTTTGGTTTTTGGCCCGGTGCTCGGCGGCCATCTAGGGAAACCTACCAAACCCATGCATTTCTGAAAACTAGACACCCGGCGGCTTCCAGGGAGGTATGGCTTGCGTGGATCCCCCAACGTTTCCTTACCCAGAATCCCCTGCAAACCTCAATTTTTCCTGAAAAAATCACTTTTTTCACACATTTTGGGGTGAGAAAGTAGTGGCATCACCGGGCTCACACAAATTTACCACCACCCAGCGTTCCCCCAGGTCTCCCGGTAAAAATGGTGCCTCACTTGTGTGGGAGGCCCAAGTACCCGCGGCAGGCAAGGGCCCAAAACGTAGTGAGGCGACATCAAAATGGCCTATGGCAAAACCACCTGGTTTTGCAAGGGGGGTCACTTTGGTTTTTGGCCCGGTGCTCGGCGGCCATCTAGGGAAACCTACTAAACCCACGCATTTCTGAAAACTAGACACCCGGCGGCTTCCAGGGAGGTATGGCTTGCGTGGATCCCCCAACGTTTCCTTACCCAGAAACCCCTGCAAACCTCAATTTTTGCTGAAAAAAATCACTTTTTTCACACATTTTGGGGTGGGAAAGTAGTGGCATTACCGGGCTCACTAAAATTTACCACCACCCAGCGTTCCCCCAGGTCTCCCGGTAAAAATGGTGCCTCACTTGTGTGGGAGGCCCAAGTACCCGCGGCAGGCAAGGGCCCAAAATGTAGTGATGGGACATTTGGGATAGGCAATGTTGATGTCGCCTCACTACGTTTTGGGCCCTTGCCTGCCGCGGGTACTTGGGCCTCCCACACAAGTGAGGCACCATTTTTACCAGGAGACCTGGGGGAACGCTGGGTGGTGGTAAATTTGTGTGAGCCTGGTGATGCCACTACTTTCCCACCCCAAAATGTGTGAAAAAAGTGATTTTTTCAGCAAAAATTGAGGTTTGCAGGGGATTCTGGGTAAGGAAACGTTGGGGGATCCACGCAAGCCATACCTCCCTGGAAGCCGCCGGGTGTCTAGTTTTCAGAAATGCGTGGGTTTGGTAGGTTTCCGTAGATGGCCGCCGAGCACCGGGCCATAAACCAAAGTGACCCCCCTTGCAAAACCCGGTGGTTTGGCGATAGGCCATTTTGATGTCGCCTCACTACGTTTTGGGCCCTTGCCTGCTGCGGGTACTTGGGCCTCCCACACAAGTGAGGCACCATTTTTACCGGGAGACCTGGGGGAACTCTGGGTGGTGGTAAATTTGTGTGAGCCCGGTGATGCCACAACTTTCCCACCCCAAAATGTGTGAAAAAAGTGATTTTTTCAGCAAAAAATGAGGTTTGCAGGGGATTCTGGGTAAGGAAACGTTGGGGGATCCACACAAGCCATACCTCCCTGGAAGCCGCCGGGTGTCTAGTTTTCAGAAATGTGTGGGTTTGGTAGGTTTCCCTAGATGGCCGCCGAGCACCGGGTCAAAAACCAAAGTGACCCCCCTTGCAAAACCAGGTGGTTTTGCCATAGGTCATTTTGATGTCGCCTCACTACGTTTTGGGCCCTTGCCTGCCGCGGGTACTTGGGCCTCCCACACAAGTGAGGCACCATTTTTACCGGGAGACCTGGGGGAACGCTGGGTGGTGGTAAATTTGTGTGAGCCCGGTGATGCCACTACTTTCCCACCCCAAAATGTGTGAAAAAAGTGATTTTTTGAGCAAAAATTGAGGTTTGCAGGGGATTCTGGGTAAGGAAACGTTGGGGGATCCACGCAAGCCATACCTCCCTGGAAGCCGCCGGGTGTCTAGTTTTCAGAAATGCGTGGGTTTGGTAGGTTTCCCTAGATGGCCGCCGCGCACCGGGCCAAAAACCAAAGTGACCCCCCTTACAAAACCAGGTGGTTTTGCGATAGGCCATTTTGATGTCGCCTCACTACGTTTTGGGCCCTTGCCTGCCGCGGGTACTTGGGCCTCCCACACAAGTGAGGCACCATTTTTACCGGGAGACCTGGGGGAACGCTGGGTGGTGGTAAATTTGTGTGAGCCCGGTGATGCCACTACTTTCCCACCCCAAAATGTGTGAAAAACATGATTTTTTGAGCAAAAATTGAGGTTTGCAGGGGATTCTGGGTAAGGAAACGTTGGGGGATCCACGCAAGCCATACCTCCCTGGAAGCCGCCGGGTGTCTAGTTTTCAGAAATGCATGGGTTTGGTAGGTTTCCCTAGATGGCCGCCGAGCACCGGGTCAAAAACCAAAGTGACCCCCCTTGCAAAACCCGGTGGTTTGGCGATAGGCCATTTTGATGTCGCCTCACTACGTTTTGGGCCCTTGCCTGCCGCGGGTACTTGGGCCTCCCACACAAGTGAGGCACCATTTTTACCAGGAGACCTGGGGGAACGCTGGGTGGTGGTAAGTTTGTGTGAGCCCGGTGATGCCACTACTTTCCCACCCCAAAATGTGTGAAAAAAGTGATTTTTTCAGCAAAAATTGAGGTTTGCAGGGGATTCTGGGTAAGGAAACGTTGGGGGATCCACGCAAGCCATACCTCCCTGGAAGCCGCCGGGTGTCTAGTTTTCAGAAATGCATGGGTTTGGTAGGTTTCCGTAGATGGCCGCCGAGCACCGGGCCAAAAACTAGGGGTGGGCGGAATTTGCGTAATCGCGTTACGCAAATCTCCGCGAAACGGTAAAAAATCTCCGCGAACACGCAGAAATTCCGCGAACACGCGGACTTGCTTGTTCGCGATGCTTTTTTCCTCTTCACAGTTGCTGTTTGCGTGCTCGCGGAGAAATATCTCGCGAACACGCATTTTGAGAACGCGAACAAGAAAAAATTTCGCGAAGTCGCGGAAAGCAGCATTTTGGGCAATTTAGCGTTCTCCGCGGAACGCAAAATTACCGAAATTCCGCAAATTCCGCGAGCGGAACGGAATTTACCGCCCAGGCCTACCAAAAACCAAAGTGACCCCCCTTGCAAAACCAGGTGGTTTTGCCATAGGCCATTTTGATGTCGCCTCACTACGTTTTGGGCCCTTGCCTGCTGCGGGTACTTGGGCCTCCCACACAAGTGAGGCACCATTTTTACCGGGAGACCTGGGGGAACTCTGGGTGGTGGTAAATTTGTGTGAGCCCGGTGATGCCACAACTTTCCCACCCCAAAATGTGTGAAAAAAGTGATTTTTTCAGCAAAAATTGAGGTTTGCAGGGGATTCTGGGTAAGGAAACGTTGGGGGATCCACGCAAGCCATACCTCCCTGGAAGCCGCCGGGTGTCTAGTTTTCAGAAATGCGTGGGTTTGGTAGGTTTCCCTAGATGGCCGCCGCGCACCGGGCCAAAAACCAAAGTGACCCCCCTTGCAAAACCAGGTGGTTTTGCGATAGGCCATTTTGATGTCGCCTCACTACGTTTTGGGCCCTTGCCTGCCGCGGGTACTTGGGCCTCCCACACAAGTGAGGCACCATTTTAACCGGGAGACCTGGGGGAACGCTGGGTGGTGGTAAATTTGTGTGAGCCCGGTGATGCCACAACTTTCCCACCCCAAAATGTGTGTAAAAAGTGATTTTTTCAGCAAAAAAATGAGGTTTGCAGGGGATTCTGGGTAAGGAAACGTTGGGGGATCCACACAAGCCATACCTCCCTGGAAGCCGCCGGGTGTCTAGTTTTCAGAAATGCGTGGGTTTGGTAGGTTTCCCTAGATGGCCGCCGAGCACCGGGTCAAAAACCAAAGTGACCCCCCTTGCAAAACCAGGTGGTTTTGCCATAGGTCATTTTGATGTCGCCTCACTACGTTTTGGGCCCTTGCCTGCCGCGGGTACTTGGGCCTCCCACACAAGTGAGGCACCATTTTTACCGGGAGACCTGGGGGAACGCCGGGTGGTGGTAAATTTGTGTGAGCCCGGTGATGCCACTACTTTCCCACCCCAAAATGTGTGAAAAAAATGATTTTTTGAGCAAAAATTGAGGTTTGCAGGGGATTCTGGGTAAGGAAACGTTGGGGGATCCACGCAAGCCATACCTCCCTGGAAGCCGCCGGGTGTCTAGTTTTCAGAAATGCATGGGTTTGGTAGGTTTCCCTAGATGGCCGCCGAGCACCGGGTCAAAAACCAAAGTGACCCCCCTTGCAAAACCCGGTGGTTTGGCGATAGGCCATTTTGATGTCGCCTCACTACGTTTTGGGCCCTTGCCTGCCGCGGGTACTTGGGCCATCCACACAAGTGAGGCACCATTTTTACCGGAAACCCTGGGGGAACGCTGGGTGGTGGTAAATTTGTGTGAGCCCGGTGATGCCACTACTTTCCCACCCCAAAATGTGTGAAAAAATGATTTTTTGAGCAAAAATTGAGGTTTGCAGGGGATTCTGGGTAAGGAAACGTTGGGGGATCCACGCAAGCCATACCTCCCTGGAAGCCGCCGGGTGTCTAGCTTTCAGAAATGCGTGGGTTTGGTAGGTTTCCCTAGATGGCCGCCGCGCACTGGGCCAAAAACCAAAGTGACCCCCCTTGCAAAACCAGGTGGTTTTGCGATAGGCCATTTTGATGTCGCCTCACTACGTTTTGGGCCCTTGCCTGCCGCGGGTACTTGGGCCTCCCACACAAGTGAGGCACCATTTTTACCGGGAGACCTGGGGGAACGCTGGGTGGTGGTAAATTTGTGTGAGCCCGGTGATGCCACTACTTTCCCACCCCAAAATGTGTGAAAAAAATGATTTTTTGAGCAAAAATTGAGGTTTGCAGGGGATTCTGGGTAAGGAAACGTTGGGGGATCCACGCAAGCCATACCTCCCTGGAAGCCACCGGGTGTCTAGCTTTCAGAAATGCATGGGTTTGGTAGGTTTCCCTAGATGGTCGCCGAGCACCGGGTCAAAAACCAAAGTGACCCCCCTTGCAAAACCAGGTGGTTTTGCGATAGGCCATTTTGATGTCGCCTCACTACGTTTTGGGCCCTTGCCTGCCGCGGGTACTTGGGCCGCCCCCACACAAGTGAGGCACCATTTTTACCGGGAGACCTGGGGGAACGCTGGGTGGTGGTAAATTTGTGTGAGCCCGGTGATGCCACTACTTTCCCACCCCAAAATGTGTGAAAAAAGTGATTTTTTCAGCAAAAATTGAGGTTTGCAGGGGATTCTGGGTAAGGAAACGTTGGGGGATCCACGCAAGCTATACCTCCCTGGAAGCGGCCGGGTGTCTAGTTTTCAGAAATGCGTGGGTTTGATAGGTTTCCCTAGGTGCCGGCAGGGCTAGGGTTCAAAATCTACAGCTAGTCACTTTTTTAAAAAAAGGGTCATTTTTCACTGCAAAACCACGTTGCGTTTTGCGCCGTTTCCTGTCGTGGGCACTAGGCCGACCCGCACAAGTGAGGTACCATTTTTCTCGTAGGACTTTGGGGAACGCGGGGTGGGTGGAAATTTGTGGATCCACGCAGATTCCAGAACTTTCCATCACAGAAATGTGGGGAAAATGTGTTTTTTTTGTCAATTTTTTACGTTTGCAAGGGATTCTGGGTAACAGACCATGGTGGGAGGCAGTCAAGTCACCCCATCCTGGATTCCCCTGGGTGTCTAGTTTTCAAAAATGTATAGGTTTTCTAGGTTTCCCTAGGTGCCGGCAGGGCTAGGGTTCAAAATCTACAGCTAGTCACTTTGCCAAAAAAAGGGTCATTTTTCACTGCAAAACCACGTTGCGTTTTGCGCCGTTTCCTGTCGCGGGCACTAGGCCGACCCGCACAAGTGAGGTACCATTTTTCTCGTAGGACTTTGGGGAACGCGGGGTGGGTGGAAATGTGTGGATCCCCGCAGATTCCAGAACTTTCCATCACAGAAATGTGGGGAAAATGTGTTTTTTTTGTCAATTTTTTACGCTTGCAAGGGATTCTGGGTAACAGACCATGGTGGGAGGCAGTCAAGTCACCCCATCCTGGATTCCCCTGGGTGTCTAGTTTTCAAAAATGTATAGGTTTGCTAGGTTTCCCTAGGTGCCGGCAGGGCTAGGGTTCAAAATCTACAGCTAGTCACTTTGCCAAAAAAAGGGTCATTTTTCACTGCAAAACCACGTTGCGTTTTGCGCCGTTTCCTGTCGCGGGCACTAGGCCGACCCGCACAAGTGAGGTACCATTTTTCTCGTAGGACTTTGGGGAACGCGGGGTGGGTGGAAATTTGTGGATCCACGCAGATTCCAGAACTTTCCATCACAGAAATGTGGGGAAAATGTGTTTTTTTTGTCAATTTTTTACGTTTGCAAGGGATTCTGGGTAACAGACCATGGTGGGAGGCAGTCAAGTCACCCCATCCTGGATTCCCCTGGGTGTCTAGTTTTCACAAATGTATAGGTTTGCTAGGTTTCCCTAGGTGCCGGCAGGGCTAGGGTTCAAAATCTACAGCTAGTCACTTTGCCAAAAAAAGGGTCATTTTTCACTGCAAAACCACGTTGCGTTTTGCGCCGTTTCCTGTCGCGGGCACTAGGCCGACCCGCACAAGTGAGGTACCATTTTTCTCGTAGGACTTTGGGGAACGCGGGGTGGGTGGAAATTTGTGGATCCACGCAGATTCCAGAACTTTCCATCACAGAAATGTGGGGAAAATGTGTTTTTTTTGTCAATTTTTTACGTTTGCAAGGGATTCTGGGTAACAGACCATGGTGGGAGGCAGTCAAGTCACCCCATCCTGGATTCCCCTGGGTGTCTAGTTTTCAAAAATGTATAGGTTTGCTAGGTTTCCCTAGGTGCCGGCAGGGCTAGGGTTCAAAAACTACAGCTAGATTCTTCGCAAATAAAGTGTAAATTTTCAGTGTGAAAATGTGGTGCGTTCACCTTAGGTTTTGAGCCACTTCCTGTCGTGGGCACTATGCCTACCCACACAAGTGAGGTACCATTTTTATCGGGAGACTTAGGGTAGTTCAGATTTGTAAAGCAACTGTTATTACCTATTGATTTTTGATGCATTTCTCCCTTCCAAATGAAAGACATTGTGTAAAAAAAAAGTCATTTTGAAAAATGACCAATAATTGTTATGCAAATATGAGTATTCCCAATTCCGAAAATGTGCAAATATGCACTGTTTCTAAACTCTGTAATTTGTTCCCATTTCAGAAATACATAGGTGTCTTTCATACCGATTTTTCCATGTATACATTTTCCCACAATAATTGCTATATACCCGGAACAAAAAAAAAAAACATTACAAAATGCTGCTCAGTTTTCTACTCTGGGTTCGTTGGGCTCTTGGTGAACCTACAAGTCCTATATGTCCCCACAACCAGGAAGGTCCACCGGATGTAACGGTACATTGCTTTCAAAGAGATGTCATAATTCGAAGAAGTTACAGGTGAAAACGTTGACTCAAAATGCTGCTTTTTTCAACAAATTTTTAATTTTTCCTATATTTACCTGTAAGTTTCTATAAAGAAACCTTGATGGATCTACACAAATGACCCCTTGCTGAATTCAGAATTGTGTCTACTTTTCAAAAATGTATAGTTTTCCAGGATCCATTATTGTTTTTGTACCCATTTCTACCGTTAACTGGAAGGAGGTTAAAAACAAAAAATAGCAAAAATAGGGTATGTCCCAGAAAAATGCCAAAACTGTGTAAAAAATGTTGGTTTTCTAACAAAATTCTGTCATTCCCTAAAAGCTGGAGAAATGGTGATTTCAGCCCCACAAACTCTTTTTTGATACCATTTGCAGAGAAAAACCCAGAAGCTTTCATTTGCAGCCCGTTTTTCCAATTCTTCACAAAAAAACAAAATGTTGCTGTATTTTGACTAATTTCTGGGAACCACAAACCCTGGGTACCTTTAGAATCCCCAAGATGTTGGAAGAAAAGGACGCAAATTTGGCATGGATACCTAATGTGGTCAAAAAGTTACAGGGGCCTAAGCGCGCACTACCCCAAATAGCCCAAAAAAGGCTTAGCACAGGAGGGGAAAAGGCCTAGCAGCGAAGGGGTTAAAAAAACGTACAAATTCACTGAAAAAACCATAGGTTTCACACACGTTATAGTTAGGAATAAGCATTTAAAAAACCTTGCAAATTCACTTAAAAAACCATAGGTTTCACACATGTTATAGTTAGCTGGGCACTTCCCTCGTAAAAAACCAATGAAATTCCCCCGTTATAGTTAGTGCAGGCAACTATAACTCACGCGACCGCAATCCTCTGCAGCCAGTAATGGGAAAACATGCGCTGTGTGGCCCTGGAGTAATCTTCTAAACCCTGGGCCTTCAGCCCCCTATATCATACAGTAAAGTCAGTGTATCCCAGCTCACTCGAACCTGATTCCCAGCCTCAGATGAAGGGAGTGCGCAGATTTCAAAACACTGTACGCAGTAACAAAATTGAAATATTCCTGAATAGAAATAAAAACTGTAGCAACACCACTATCTTCATAATTGCTATACAGCCACTGAGCGATAGGGGAAGCCTTAGCCAATGCTCTGCTGCCTCCGAGAGCTTCTGCACTGCCGTGCCATCGTTTTCCAATATGATAACTGACAGGTTGGAATGCACCTGTATTTCCATATAATGTACTGAGTCTGGTGCAGTGGCAGTTGTAATTGGCAATATTAGGGACTTATCCTAATTAATGTGTAGACCTGAGTGTCCGCCAAATAGCACAACCTCCCGGAAGATCGTGATATAGTACGCTCTGGGAAGCACATATATAGAAAAGTGTCATCCACGTAGGCAGAGACAAGCAAATTGTAGCGTGGACCCAGCTGGCTCCCCGCGTGGAAACAGAACACAAGCCTGCTCTCAGCCGGCAGGAGCATATTTAAGTGTCCTTCTGGCGGGGAACAGGCTTCCATGTATGTTTGCACCCATCTGGCAGGAATTTTAAAAATGCTCCCACCAGATGAGAACAAACACATTTCCCTGTCCACAAATGGGGTGGACTGTGTCCCAATGGGGTGGACTCCCCAATACACAGTAAGTAAGCTGGCCCACGGAGGGGGATAGCATGGCCCCTCTCCCTTTTTTAAGCATTTGAGCAATTGACTTGGGGGGTGGGATCCTCGGGGTCTTCAAAGACTCTGGAGAGGGGCCCCTCCCTTATGTTAATTAAATCGGCCCTCGGAATGGGAACCCCAGGGCTGTTCAAGGCACGGGGTGTGGGGGGTGTGGGGCATGTGGGCCCTTGCCCTTTTTTACGATTTTAGCCCCTGGCGATGAGGGCTTCCCATTAATTAATATAACCGACCCGAGAGATGGGGTCCCAAAATATGCTCTGGGATTGGGGCCCTACACACAACCCCTCCCCATATATTTTTAATAAACAAAATGGTGACCACAATTCCCTTTTTAGGTCTCGCCTGAGCCAGCGCGCATGTGCTGCCCTGCGAGGCTTCTAGTAAGGAC
The DNA here is from genome assembly GCF_964204655.1 of Triturus cristatus. Taxonomy (NCBI): domain Eukaryota; kingdom Metazoa; phylum Chordata; class Amphibia; order Caudata; family Salamandridae; genus Triturus; species Triturus cristatus. The sequence goes on from NC_140590.1 coordinate 651,378,330, forward strand.
TTCCAACTAGGACCACACGCTCGTTCGTGTGTTTTTTTTTTGCTAACACGCTATTGGCCTTTGCGTGCGTCTTGCTAAGAAAAACAGCACGCAATTGGTCAAAGGCCGGTGCATGTCCTGCCTTCTCTCTCCCCTGGCCTAGGGAGCTTGGGAGCGAGCAGTGGCCCCGCACTGTGCTGCTGCATTCCTTAAATTCTTTGCAGTGCGCATGCGCACCACTCACAGGCTTTTTTTTCTTTTCTTCTAGCGTCTTTGCAGTCGTGCCAGACGAACAAAGAGAGCCTGATGCTGTTATTTTAAAGGCAGCCTTGCTTCCTACTCTCATGTACCCTCTTGCCCCTAACAAGAGTGCTGCATGTCTGCACCTGAAATGTTTTTCCGAAACCCGAAACTGTCCGAATTTGCAAGACGAACATACGGAGCCTGATTCTGCTCTTTTTAAAGGCGACTGTCCTCCCTTCTGCCCTGTATCTTCATGCCCCCTTCAACCCTGCAAGATGTTACTTTCGAAGAGTGCCGCATATCTGCATCTGGGGTGTGTGCTCAAACCCAGAAACCACCAGAATCTGCAAGACGAACACACAGAGCCCGACTTTACTCTTTTAAAGATATTTGCCTCCACTCCTGTACCACCCTGCTGCCCTTTAACTCAGCAAGATCGAGTCAATGCCCTGTTCCTGCCCTAACATCACCCGTCCTGTACCCACATCACCACCACAGCCGCTATAAGGCAAGTACCCCTCAGCCGAGGACAGTTTAGCACGTCCGCGCCCCGTAAACTCGCTGTTCTGTGCCACTGCCCCCAATGTGCAAAGACACGCAAGGTGTCTCCCCTCACCCCTCCTGCCATCCACTGGCAGGGTTGTGTTTGCATGGTGCCACCTGATGCCCACCCAAACCGGCCACTCAAGGCTTAGAGGTCTTCACCTGTGCCCGGCAGTGCGAAATGGTCACTGGGTAAATCTCCCCAAATCTAAAGATGCACCCCCTATTGGCTGTCAGAAGATGCAAACCTCCCCTCGTGCCCCCAGCCTTGTGTAATGACGGTGAGTTATTCCATGCCAGCCCCTGGCACTGCACGAGGCTTCAAATGGCTGCCGCACACGGGGCACCACTGACTGCTTCCTGCACAGCCCCTCTCCCTGATAGGGGGCAGCACACTACAGATCGCGCGCTAGTTGAGAACCCCACAGCCAAGGAACTCGTACTTAAAAGACACTGACATCGCAGACAGGCTGAGGTCTGTCAAATTGACGTTTCTCTCAAATTTCCCTTTCCACTGAAGACATCACAACTCCATTTCTCCAACTCTGCGTATTTCAGAATGGCTGCCTCCCCACAACTAGCCAGCGTGCAAAGGGGAAGCAGAAGCCGGCCCCGTAAAATCTCCCAGTGTGCGCAAACCAAATAAACCAGATATGTGAAAAGACAGGAGCTAATCTAGTGGAGAGACCATATTGTATATTCAAGAGGGCACACAAAAAACCTCTTAAATGTGTATTTGTTGAAAGAAATTATCATGGCCCACAGTGTAATTATTGAATCATAATGCCCAGCACCATGCTCTAACTTCACCAACCTCCTTGCCTGATAGCACTGTTTTGCTTTTCTACCCAATGCTTCATGTGAGCCTGTGGGCCCACCAGAATTCATTTTTGGGGACTGGCGCTTATTACCGCTCATCAAGATTGCCGAGGATTTTTATATCTTCCGTCCACAACGACCTTCCTGCTGCCTACGGCACACAACCCGGACCCCCTTACCGGCTGCTAAAGCGCTATGAAGCGAAAAATCAGTAACTATAAAATAGTAACAATTCAGCATGCGCACATCTCTTGCTGTCACTTGCCTGCATCTTCGACGCCCTTTAAATAACAAGTGGAGTAAAAATAATTTAACGGGCCTTCCGGATCAAAGACCGAAGCACTTGTTAGCGTTGACTGTTTATCTTAGCAAGGGGAGGGACCACGACCCGGCTCCGAACATCGCTGCCCGACAGGCAGGCACTTGCTGGCCGCCCAGCTGCCTTTTCACTGTTTATCTTTACTGTCACTTATGGTGGTAGCGCGAGATGACTTCTCCGCAGGAATGCATTTGTTTTCACTTCTTCTGCTGGTGCCGAGACTCACCTGCCGCGTACAATGGGCCCTTTATTCACCTGAGGAGGGATTGTGTTACTGGCGACCTGTTGCCCGGCCTTATCTGCGTATACAAATATGTCCCTGGAGATGAGCGGGAGATAAAATGGCAACCACGCTGCCATTTTGTTCTATTCTCGGAGCGTATGGACATTAAAGGAGGTCGCTGGTTTACTTCGAATGCATGGTTCTCAAACTATGGGCGGGGCCACGGAATTATGCGGCAGGAGTTTACTGAACTGTGTGGGAAGAAATTGCTAATTATGCAGCATAATTGCGGCACATTTTGTGATAGTATCAGTTCATAATTATGTCTTTTTCACACGTGTTAACACTGTCTAGTCACATTATTTAGTACTAGTTTAACACTGAAATACAGCAATATGCAGCTGAAAGGGGATTAGTCAACCTTTGGAAAGTGCTTTAGTTAATCTGCACAGCAGTGTTGCCGCTGTTTTAAGAACTTTTGATCCGTCTGAGCTAGAAACAGTTCTTTTTTATTAATAGCTGCAAATTATGCAGCAGATGATGGATTATGTGGGCATATGCGTAAAATCAATAATTATGCGAAAAGGACGCATAATTGCATATTTCCAGGGGCCCTGACTATATGGAGTCTCTAAGGAGAGTGAAGTCAGTTGTTTGTCTGGGGTGGTTCTTAAGTGAAAGGAGTTTTTTTGAAGGTGACGAAGGTGGCATGCATGGCAGGTTACCCGTTGAACTCCACGGAACACACATGGCAGCCTAGGAAGGTGAACATGTTTTCAAAGCGTGTGACACCACTTAAAAGGGATGAATTGTATAGTAGTAATGAGCATGATCAGATCACCTGCTAATGCACTAGCCCCCCTGTTGAATGCAAGAATCAGTGAAGATGCATGCCATTTTTTATCAAATTAAACAGTCGACTCTTCAGGGTATAACTACAGGGATAGGGCAAGCATTTGTTTAACATCAAAGGATCTGTCTCAACCCTCACCTGCCACCCCACCAATAGGCCTGTTCATAAATGTACCACCTGCTCACAGCAGGCGGTAAATGTATGCATGAAAACCACATGGAATGGCAAACTCTGCGCGGTTTTACTACAGGATAAATTGGTCCCCCGCACTAATTCATCTTTCCATGGGGTCTTACTCATAATTTCATGGGACTGGGCGACCGTTGACTTCATTTTGTAGGAGCGCACACCACGCATGTGCATGACTAAAAAATGAGGCAGTGCTTTTTTAGGTCTCGGCTGCGAAGGCTGCGCTTGCGCAGTCTAGCTCCGAGATTTAATGACTTGGAGAAGAGGGGCTTGAACCCGCCCCTCTTCTCACCTGTTCTCCATTGGCTGGCCTCTTGAACGCTGGCCAGCCATTGGAGAAGAGGTCAGTCATTCAGATTAGGCCCCGTCCTTTTCGGATCGGGGGGCGTGTTTTTTGCAAGAAGTCTCAAGGAGGAGACAACAGCAAAACACGCCCCCGAATCCGAAAAGGACGCTGCGTTTCTCCGAGGCATTTCTGCTCTGCCTCGGAGAAAGGCGGTGGTGTCTTCCGGTGCCCTCGGCTTGTTTTCTGTCTCTCGACGCTCCTAGAGCACCATGGTGTGCCCAAATGGGTTTCAAATATTTTTCTAATTACGAAGATTTTTTTGTTGGCTCTCATTGTACTTACGTTGTACTGACAATGTTACGTGTAAGGCATGGAATGTCACGCACACTCGACCCTTGGTAATGTCTTACATTAACAGTTCGAAAATGTGGAAGCCATGTACAATAGAATATGATTTGGATCGCATCTGCCCCTTCTTTCACTTTAATGCCGAACGGTTCACTTCGTGGTTCTGTGCTGTAATAATCACTCCGCTTCCAAGAAGGCGCAGGGAAACATTGAGAAAATCTCTAGGTACACAAAAGCCTTGACTGAGTACTGTTATTTGGCTTGAGACCAGACTGGTGCGCCCGCCATCTTGAACAGTAATGCCGGTAATAAATCATGATGACGTAAGCAAGGCATTGATTCCCAAATGTAAGTTTGTGTGAACACAACTTGCACAATGGGTAGTTTATCTGTGCATTAAAACACTTATACGTTTTAATGCGTAACGTTATCCTTCTCCCACCTGGCCGCCAAGACTTGGAACGCCCTCCCGACCGACCTACGCCTGACCCAAGACCACCTCTCCTTCAGGAAGAAGCTCAAGACCTGGTTGTTCGAGCAGTAGCGGACCCCCCCCCAGCGCCTTGAGACCCTCCGGGTGAGTAGTGCGCTTTATAAATGCCTATGATTGATTGATTGATTGATTATACGGAATACGATTTTGATCTGTGTGTGAAGGTGTAGTTCACTGTCACTGTCACTGTGGAGCTTCTGATACAAATGTACAAGAATATGTTTCACTTCAAAATGGCGTTGCTCGTCGCTATTCCCTGGATAAGTCTGCCAAGATCAACTTTTGGTATACTTCTAGTCCTATGTCTGTGTCCATTGCCCGTGTTACTGAACAAAGATGGCGTATAATGGGATTTCCGCCCTAGGTGTAGGTGTGCAACTTCCTGTTTGAAGATTCAGTTCACACTTGTGTGTTTTCGGGTGTTGGAGATGTCGCTAGAGACTGTTCCAAAGGATCTTCGGCACCTACGTGCCTGTCTGCTCTGCTCACTAGTAAAGGTAAGGCATGGGGCCCAGCAACCACCACCACTCCTCCAGATCGTGCAAACCACTTGTGCCCGCATTCGAACCCCCCCCCCCCGCAAATTCGTACATACCATCATTTGAGAAAACCAAAGAAGGAGATTTAGACAAAAAAAGCGGGTATTTATGTCCTGATAGCATCCACATCCATTCAATTGGATTGAGAAACGCAAATAAGGGAAAGGTAAAATAGGAATGGGAGAGGATGTCGTCTGACGGCTAGACTGCCGACTTTGGTGCTGGAAACCAAGGTTCGGGCCTCAGGGTCGCGTCCACATCCTGTGATTCTAGGCAAATCACTTAATCTCCCTGTCCTACCAAAAAAAGAAAACAAGCATTTACAATGCAATGGTCTCGGCATTGTTAAAGTTAGAGCTATTGGCATTGCTCATGACATTTTTGTTTTTAAAACATCTCTCTCTCTCTCTCACAAAAAAAAGTCTTATTTTTGTGAGAGAGAGTTTTAAAAACAAAAATGCCATGAGCAATGCCAATAGCTCTAACTTTAACAATGTTGAGACCATTGCATTGTAAATGCTTGTCTCTTTAGTTATCGATCTGAGTTGAATCAGTGATTAAAATGAAAGCAACTAAATGGGACGGAAGCAACACAGGGTGCGGTTGTGGGGGGAGGCAGGGCGGGACTGGGAACATGAAGCAGTCCTGGCAATTCTGCTGGACCGGCCTCGGGGGCAGGGGGCGCTGGTGAGAAGCAGCACTGCAGCTGCTTTTGTTACTAGGTGCCGATACTCCTGCACTGCTGCAAAACCGGCCCCCAGTAACAAAAGTGGCCCTCATAGCTCGAAAAACGGCCCCCACCCTTCCGGCCCACCGGGAAAACACCCGGTGCCCGCTACGGCCATTCCGGCCCTGGGGGGAGGAGAAGCAACAGGCGAGAGAACAATGTGGAGTGGGCAGGGAGAAGAACACAGGCGAGTATGCAATGGGGAGCTCGGGTGGGGGTGAGAAGTAACGGGTGAGAAAGGAGGGTGTGGGGAATACAACACTGAGGACGGGGATGGGAACTCAAAGCAATGGGCAAAAGAGCAATGTGTAGTGGGTAGGGGAGAAACACACGGGGAGAAAGCAGGGCAAGCTCAAAATGGAGGGGACGGGAGAAGCACATGGACAGAGAACACCACGGTGAGCAGGGGGAGAGAAGACTGCTGGAAAAAAGTAGTGCTTGCAAAGCAAGCAGTGGAAGCATAGAAGCCAGCCAGTCAAAAATGATGGAAAAGAGGCAGTTCTACATCGGAGGGACAAACACAAAATTAACAATCTGAGACATGAATAAGAAGCAAGGCAAATTAGAGTTTCAAGAAAGCCTGCAGACGCCTAGAGAAAAACTGGCGAATCCAGAAAACCACAGAACCACAGAACAACCACAGGCACGCCCTGAAGGAATACCACCAGCGCATAAGAGACACCAAATGTACCTTCATAAGAGACAAAGTCCAGACCAACGCGACAAACACCAAGGAACTGATCAACGTCATACAGCAGTTCGCAACACCCTCCAGCGAAGCCACGGACGTCACTCATTCCCAGGAACTCTGCGACAAATTCAGCCCCTACTTCCATCTGAAGATCAAGGTCCTCTACGACAACTTCAGCGAACAGATGCCGGACGCCACCCTCTCCCCTCCGCCGCCGATAAGCCAACCCTCATGACCTGGGACCCCGCCACCGTCGAGCACATCACAGCGACCATGAAGAAAACCCACTCAGGAGCCCCAACAGACCCCTGCCCGCCGCACATATTCCACAGGGCCGCCGCCGCCATCGCACCTGACCTAGAACGGACCATCAACGCTGCCTTCAGATCTGGCATCTGCCCAGACGACTGGAAGTGGGCGGAGGTTAATCCCCTTCTCAAGAAACCTACGGCCGACCCTACAGACCTGAAAAACTACCGGCCCATCTCTCTCCTCCCCTTCGCGGCCAAAGTCACCGAGAGACTTGTAAACGCCCAGCTGACCGCCTTCATCGAAAAGAACTCCATCCTAGACGACTCCCAGTCTGGATTCCGCAGCAACCACAGCACAGAGACCGCCCTCCTCGCCGCCACTGACGAAATCCGCATGCTACTCGACCAGGGAGACACTGCGGCCCTCATCCTTCTAGACCTCTCTGCAGCCTTCGACACCATTTCACATTGCACGCTCGCAGCCAGACTTTACGAAGCGAGGATACAAGGAGCTGCCCTAGACTGGATCCAATCCTTTCTCTCCAGCAGAACCCAGAGGATCAGACTCCCTCCCTTCCTCTCCTAACCCACCGATATCAACTGCGGAGTCTCCCAAGGATCCTCACTCAGCCCCCCACTCCTCGACATCTACGTGGCCCCTCTCGCCACCATCGTCAGACAGCATGGGCTCAGCATTGTATCCTACACCGACGACACCCAGCTCATCCTCTCACTCACAAAGAATCCCGAAGACAAAAGACTCTGCTTCCAGGAAGGAATGAAGAACGTGTCAACCTGGATAAAAGACAACTGCTTGAATCTCAACTCAGAGAAGACCGATGTCCTCATCCTTGGACCCTGCACCTCTGCCTGGGACACCACCTGGTGGCCCCCCACCCTCGGGAACCCACCCCTCCCTAAAGACCATGCACAAAATCTCGGCATCATCCTCGACTCTTCCCTCTCCATGAACCGCAAGATCAACGCCATCGCGTCCACTAGTTTCAACTGCCTGCGCATCCTCTGTAAGACCTTCAAATGGATCCCCCCAACTGCAGAAGAACCGTCATCCACGCTCTCATAACCAGCAGACTAGACTACAGCAACACCCTATATGCCGGACTCAACAGAACTCTTCTACACAAACTTCAAACCATCCAGAACGCAGCGGCCAGACTCGTCCACGGGACACCACGTCACAAACTCATGACCCAACAGCTACGAGAGCTCCACTGGCTCCCCGCCGAGAAGAGGGTCACCTTCAAACTCCTCACTCACGCCTACAAATCCCTCAACAACATCGGACCCAAAAACCTCAACGAGAGACTATCCTTCCACGTACCCAAGAGGAAACTCTGCTCCGCCGACCTCGCCCTGGCAGAGGTCCCCCGCATCCACAGGAACAGAACAGGTGGGAGAGCCTTCTCCTACATCGCAGCCAAGACCGGGAACGAGCTCCCTGTGACCATCAGACGCTCCACAACCCTGCACACGTTCAGGAAGGACCTCAAGACCTGGCTCTTCAACTGATCCGGAGCCGTACCCCCTTCCCTCCCTAGTGCCTTGAGACCCTCACGTGTGAGTAGCGCGCTTTATAAACCCCTGATTGATTGATTGATTGATTGAGTAGTAAGCAAAGGAAGGCTCTCACCCTCTGTATGTTCTTGCTAAGCCAATAATATGTTTTGCTACAGACAGTTTAAGTGCTGTTTAGTAGACAAGCCCTATAAGCTACCTACTACTGAACCTTAAAAACTTGTTACCATCCCAAGAAACAACCCATATCTGAACTCTCAAAACTCCTTAACATCCCTAAAAAGTACACATCCCTGAACCCTAAAAAGCCCTCTCTACCCCTAAAGACTACCATCCCTGAACCCTAAAAGCCCCTTGCCACTAATAAAGTTTCCCATCTATGAACCCTAAAAAGCATTAAAAAAAATGCCCACGATTGAACCTCAAAATTTTCTTAACATGCCTCAAAAATACCCATCCTAAACCCCCAAAAATACTTTGGGCTTCCTTACGAGTTTGGCGGTGTGTGAGCGGGAATTGCCTGCTCCCGCACCGCCAAGCCCACCAGATCAGGAGTTTTCTCCTTGTCTGACGGCCGGTTCTTTGGCGTTCCCAGGGCGGTTCCTATGAAATAGGCACTGCAATGGGAACGTCAAAGGGGGTACCTGCATGGCATGGCCTGCTGCAGTCCATGCCATGCAGGTAGTGGGGTGCATACACACAGGAGGGCACATGTTGTGACACCCTGTCTGCATCCACATGGTGTGAGGCTCCAGGGGGCCATGTAGGGTCCCCTTTCTTTCCTCTCTGCCATGGTTTTCATAGAAAGCTCACCCAAGCAGAGAGGAAACTCATAATATGGTCCCACCAAGCATACTGCGACCTCAGGACCACCGCACAACTGTCAGAGAATGGCGGTTTCCTGGTGGTTGTGACGGTTAAAGGGTTCCCAAGGCTACCTGACTGCCCTAGTCATAATAGGTCGATCGGGAGACCCCCACCGTGCAGTGCTTAATTTGTAAAATATTAAGTGCAGGTGCTCACATTTTTTAAGGAGGCCACACCCACTCCCACGGCTCCTCCAGTTCCTCCAGTGGCTCCACCCACTTAATTTATTGGCTCCGCCCATACCCATAAACCTCAACACATCAGCGCTACCTCGGGGGCCTCACACCTACATACCTGCCCAAGCACCTGGATACCCTCTTGAGTGATTAGTTCACTATACAAATCAATATTACATAACATAAAATAACATATAGGAAGCCTATGACAACAACTTAAAAATGAACTCAAATTAGAGAATGTGTGTAAATCTCAAAATGCAGCTTTAGGAAAGGTCATTTGAGTACTTGCAAACTAAAGAGAATGTACTTGCACTGCGCAGTTCAAAAGAAAGGAAGGGATGAAGGACGGAATACATTAAAAAAGGCAGCAACAAATGCAGGCGCGAAGGGGAGTACTGGATTGAGGGAAACAAATAAGTAATGGATGAAAGAAGGAGAAAATAAGAAAAGAAAGTGAAAGGAAGAAATTAAGGAATAGTGCGAGAAAAGAAGTGAACAATGTGTAATGGATAAATAGAAAGAAGAAAGGAAGAAGGAAGAAGAGCAGAAGGAAGGTTTGAGGATAAGAAAGGAAGAAATTAAAGAATGGGGTGAAGGAAGGAGAAGGGAAAAAAATTAAAGTAAGGAATACATGGAGGAAAAAGTGCACCAAGGGAGGAAGGATGGGGAATGAATGAGGATGTATGGAAGCAAGAATGGAAAGAAGAAAGGAGGTATGGCTGGAGGGGCGGAGGAAGAGAAAAAAGGAAAAAGATGGGACGAAGGAAAGAAAGGAGGTCAAGGGAATGTATGCGAGTTTGAAAGGTACTGGATGAAGCAGGGATAGAGGGAATAATGACAGTATAATATTGCAAAGAGATTGAAAAACCAAAGATTAAAATACATTTATGTGTCCTTAATATGTTTGTAAAGCACATATTCACCAGAGCTGGCCTTGACACCAAATTCAAAATGTTGCTATCCAGCCCAATGGCACTCATTTTATCGACCCCAGAAAGATGAAAGACTGAGTGACCACACCAAGATTTAAATGTATGACCCTGAGATCAAACACCGATTCCTGGAGTGGATATAAAGATATGTACGAGAAGGAAAAAACATGAAAGGGAAATGGAGGAAGAAGGAGAGGTCTGAAGGCAAGTATAGATACAAAGGTAGACAAAGAATGTGAACAGATGTGGGGAGAGCAGGACATTGGTAATGCAAGATTGGAGTGAAACGTGATGAGAATGAAAAGTGGAAAGAGTAAAAGGCAAGGGAAGAAGAGCAGACAGCGGGGATCGCATGAAAGGAGAGTGTAAATGAAAGATGGAAAGGTGTAAAATGAACAGCAGTTAATGAGGGGAGGCGGCCATTACGAGGAAACGTGTACGTAGGGCAGAAAGTGAAGAAAAAATGGAGAGAAGCAAAGGAGTGAGGTGTGAATGGGGGAAGAAAAGCAGATACTGAGGGACAGCCCCTTCTTACCCTGCCCCCTCCACAGTTCTGGTGTAGCTTTCCTGTGACTCTGCTCTGACCACTAGGAAAGGACTAAGGGGATATGGAGTTATGTGCTTCTCGCATTTTGGACTGAACCTTAAAGAAGGAGCATAGAGAGGGGGTGACCTTTATACGTTCTGTTGATTTACTTACTTCCTTTCCTCCAGAAATCCCTAGATTTATAATTATCACCAGACTCATTGGGAGGGGGCAGTTACTAAACCCTGCGGGTTTTGAGATGGAATCGCTGTAAGCTTTCCATTTCAGAGTTTGGACCTGGGTTGGCTGTACCCAACTCGAGACCCTAGGCTTTCTTGTGGGACACCACCGGCACAAATTAAGCACTGGGAAGGACGCAAGTAAATTGGCAGTGCTCTTGGGAGGGGCAGACACAGGATGGACAAGGAAACCCTTCGAATAAGAAGCAGGCAAAAGAGAATGGCAGGAGATCCAATCAGCTGTAATCAATGGGAGAGCTCTAATCTAATGTATGGTCTTTGAAATCCCACAATATGCCTTACATCAGCGCATGCACTGTCTTGGAGGCTCTACCTACCACGGACCAGGACACAGACCTGGAGGCATAGAAACATACAATGAAGCTGACGCATGGTCTGATAGATAAGAAGACAGGCTAACACCTATACAGATAGACCACTGGATGTACGGAGAGCTAATATGGGCCATTAATGATTGATACGCTGGAATTTATTATTATAAAACAAACTCTGAAAAAATGACAGGCCAGCCAACTTAGTAAAGAGTGTGGAGGAATTCAATTACAGATGTCTTAACGTCAAAATTATAAACTGTGGTCCTTGTTCTGGCAGCCTCTGCTCTCCTTAATTAAGTGAAATGCGTTAATTTAGTGTTGCTCGCTGAATCTCTAAAAAGCGTATTCTCTTCGGTGTGCCACGCTAAAAAGTCATATGCAATTGCTGAGTGATGCTATACATTGCAGAGTAGTTAGTGAATACCCTTTAACATGCAAGTTTATGGGTGTGCACAGCCTCATGGGGCATTCCAAACCAGGAACTAGCGCTTCCCGCCTACTTCTAGTCCCTGTATGCAGTGCTGTGGAAAGGTGGCAAAGTGAGAACCTTGCAAGAATCCAGACCCAGATATAACAGGAGCCACGGCATAATGAAAGAGGCTGTTAGACTGATATAATGGGAACGCTGCCCTAATCGGTCTACTCACTGCATGGCAGTAAAAGGGTAAAGTAATTTGGAAGCATCTTATTCCTTGCACAAGAAGATATTGTATACGACTCCCCATCCCTGAAACGTTTGGTTCAAAGTGGGAAGGGGGGTGGGGATAGTTTATTTTCCATTACTTCCTTGGTTGGGCGGAATGTCTTCAACCTGGTATTCCTCGCTCAGTAACACCATGTTATTAATTAGTCAAAATATTATACTGAGTTAGACAGAACTCTGGGCAAACGAACACCAGGTCAGATATACATATGTCATAAAGTCACAGGTGTCAGTGAGCCCACAACAGTTCTAAATAGCGCAGAGCATCATAAAATACAAAATATTAGATGGAACACCTAACACACTTCCAGCACTGCACAGATGTACCACCTAGATGTATATTACTGTGCCCACAACAGGGCTTGCACACACCATCAGGACCCACCAACATACAACAGAATGTGTGTAAACAGAGCTCTTTAACTCCACACAACACAGCCCACGAAAGGCATCAGTTGGCTATCCAAGTTCACAAACAGCACCCAGAACATCAAGTTAATACACACATATGCAAACTTGTATGATAATAAACAAACTAGATCACCAATTGGCGCATAAGCCTGGTAGACAGACCTCCGGTCACACCGAGGAAACGGACAACACATATCATTATCAACAATCAAGCATTGTCACACTGACTGCACAAATCACTTGGCATGAGCATTGAAAGATCCAGTCTGCCATGAAATCCTTTAAAAGAAGGTGACAAGACACCGTTCGCAGTGGGGTTTGTAAGGCAATACCCCTAACAGCCCGATGCCAAATAATTATAACATAAAATAAAAAAACAGATCACTTGATTATGGCTTATTTGGCATTTTAAAAAACAAAAATCGAACACAATACAACAGTCCTTACACAAACAAACCTTATATTCACAGATGATATTTACACATAATATCAAATCAATACATTAACAGTGGAATATAAATATGCGCGCACTCATACCTTTCCTCCAGCTCTGTCACCGCCTGCCTCTCGCTTCCCCTGCCCCTTCTCTTCCTAGGTGTCTGTACGTTTCTGTTCCATCTGGTGTTATTTCTCTCTTTCCTCACACTCTCGCTCTCTGCGCTTCACCTTCCTCCAGTTTTCTTTGCGCTTCTTCTTTTCTCTTCTCTCTCGTCCCCATTTTTCTCCTACTTTTCATAATCATATCCTCTCCCGCCACCTCTTCTTCCCTTCCCTCCTCACACCCTGTCCCTTCTTGACAGGTCTCTGCGCCTCGCTCAGTTGTGCTAGCATGTCCCGTTACTCTGCCCTTCCCAAAGTTATGGCCTAGAAACGGGAACAAGTAAGATTCCCCGGTGACCCTCTCACCCCACTCCCTGTTACACAAACCCCAGCACACCCCCCCCACACACACACACACCAAGAGCATTGGGGACTGACACAGCCACGTCCTGCTGAGAGAGAGCCGAGGTGGAGGCGTGAGGGGTGGGGGGATCTCGCTCCCGTTATCCCGGAGCACGGTGATCGCTCAGAGTTTATAACATGTGTGAAACCTATGGTTTTTAAAGTGAATTTGCAAGGTTTTTTAAATGCTAATTCCTAACTATAACATGTGTGAAACCTATGGTTTTTTCAGTGAATATATATATATTTAAATGCTCCACGTGTCGTGCGTGCAAGTTTGGTGTCAATACTACACATTACACCACCCCATTTTCGGAAGAAAAATGTGTTATTTATGGGAGTTACAACTGCCGCACTGAGTTTGCGGTGTATGTTTTGGCGTGTACCTGTGGCTTGCGTTACGTCGGTAGCACCAAGCTACAGGTGCACGTCAGAATTCTTCAACATATTCGGGCTATAGTTAATAATGACTCTTCCTATCCTGTAGCCAGACACTTTAAACGAGAGCACAACAATGATCTCAGCTGCCTCTCGTACTTTGTTATCAATGCGATTCCCCCCTTAAGAAGGGGTGGAAACAAAGAAAAGAAACTAAGGCAATTAGAATCTCGCATTATTCTAGAATTGGATAGTAAAACACCACATGGGTTAAACACAACTGAAGATCTGCACAATTTCCTTTAGTATTATTGGCTGCTCCCTCTTTTGCACTGTGTTGACTTCTCCTTGGACCCACTATTTTGTAGATTGATTATGAGCTTTTATAAATAGTTTTTTAAGCTTTTATGAATTTTCATGGATTTTTTTACGGGTTTTGGTAGATTTTTATAGGTATTTTAGTCACACCTCTGCTTTTCCAGCCCTCACTCCTCCATAATATCTTGAAGGGTTTTTCAACAGGCTCTATTTTGTCCTTTTTGTCAGCACTATTACAGAACTCCAGCTGCTTTTGCACGTTTTGCACATTTGTGGTTTTTTAGATTTTTTAGATTCTTTTAGGATCTTTTAGGGAATTTTCAAGGGTTGTACTTATTGTAGATTTTTCCTTTTTTCAATAGAGATAAAAAAAACTTTCTGAAGGAAAAATCAGATCATGCTTTTGCACATAATTGTGGCACTTTATATTTATTTCTACCTCAGACTATGCATTAAGACATGTAATAACCACACTCAGGCCATATTCATATAATTTACTAGCATTCAGGCTGTTATGTATCACCTTCGCTGGCTCATTACTGGATTATGTGGCACTATTTTCTCTGTTTTATTAGTGATATTTTATCCTATTTATTAACAGTTTTTATATCGTGTTACATTCTTTTATCCATTACCAGTGTTATTGTTGTAAATATATTTATATATGTATTTACATTATTTTTTTCACTTTGAATTGCACGAAGTGAACCAAGTGGGATATATTTAACGATGATGCTTTTTTAATTTTATTTGTATTTATACAGATATATTGCATACATCATCTAGTAATTGTGTGATGCATTTAAGAAATTTAGAGTGTATATTGAAATGTACTCAATCTGTCTTTTATTGCAAGTCTTTTTCTTGTGTCTATGATCACCTGACACAGGAAGTGAATTCACCCTGCATGTTTAAATGGCTTTGGCAAATTGTTACCTGTGTGTGATCAAGGGCACGGCTGTGCTCGAAACGCGTCACTTAGCAGAGGAGCAGAAATAAAATCTTCCTGCCAGCAATTGGGGTCCGTTTACTCTGTTCGCCGCTGCTGCTGCGTGTTTGTAGCGGAGGTTCGAGGAGTTCAAGGAGTTGCATATATATATATATATATTACCTACTGGCGGTCGCCAGTAGGTAGTTATAGTTAGGACCCCTTTTCCATAGGAAATCCGCAACATTCTATTTTGAATAACTTTGGCGCCGGTCGATGAATCCTCGCGAATTTCTCAAAATAGGTGGGGCGCTACGCTCCGCTCCTACCCTGAAAGTCTCGGGGGGATTCGTCAAGCGGGGGCTGAGATAAAAGGGGGGTCCCAAAACGCGTTTTTCCCATGCATTTTTCCATAGGACCTTTAGACAGAGCTACAGCCCGAACGGCTGAACAGAATTACTAGAAATTTGGCAGAGAGGTAGTCCCTATGTCAAGGAAGTGCCTTTTGTAGGTTTGGTGTAAATCTGTTCAGTAGATTCTGAGAAAATAGCCTTTAAATCAATATATATATCTGAGCCCGCTTACGGTACGCTTACCGTACGCTTACCGTACGCGTACGGTGGCGTGCGCGAGCGCGATTCTGATTGGCTCTTAGATCTTAGTAAACATTCGAATCGGCCGAAACCAGGAAGCGGCGTCCGCCATTTTGTCTCTCGCACTGAGTGTTATTTATCAAACATGATGCCCAAAAACATGTTACGGGGCTGTTTTGACAACTCCCTCCCACATAGTCATGTTGAGGGAGTCCCCAAACATCCCCCAAGAGCAAAAACGGTTTTATTTTTTTTTCGGCAATTTCGCCGAGTACGCTTACCGTACGCTTACCGTAAGCGTACGGTAAAAAATAGAAATAAAAAAACACTATCCACACTTACCCCACCCCCTGTGCTTTTGGTGGCTGTAGGCCACTAAATGTACAGGGCTTATTACATCAGTAAAAAAACTATATTTTGGCAACATGAAATTATAAAATCGAAATAAAAAAAACACTATCCACATTGATCCCACCCCCTGTGCTTTTGGTGGCCGAAGGCCACCAAATGTACAGGGCTTATTAAAGTTGATAAAAACCGGGCACGGAACGCACTGCCTTAAGTGGGCGCGCACGCCTCGAATGGCGTAAAGTAACTTAGCATTTAAAAAACCGTACAAATTCACTGAAAAAACCATAGGTTTCACACACGTTATAGTTAGGAATTAGCATTTAAAAAACCTTGCAAATTCACTGAAAAAACCATAGGTTTCACACATGTTATAGTTAGCGGAAATTTTACTGATAAAAAACCAATGAAATTGCCCCGTTATAGTTAGTGCTGGCAACTATAACTCACGCGACCGCAATCTTCTGCTGATGACATATGTGTCTTTATAAAAAAAAATATTTGTAATATATGTATAGCTAAAAATGTATGGAAGAAGACATGGGCAAATAAGTGTCTAAATACAGTATTAGCATCAGCAGAGGATTGCGGTCGCGTGAGTTATAGTTGCCAGCACTAACTATAACGGGGCAATTTCATTGGTTTTTTATCAGTAAAATTTCCGCTAACTATAACATGTGTGAAACCTATGGTTTTTTCAGTGAATATATATATATATATATATATATTCACTGAAAAAACCATAGGTTTCACACATGTTATAGTTAGCTGGACATTTCACTCGTGAAAAACCATTGAAATTCCCCCGTTATAGTTAGTGCAGGCAACTATAACTCACGCGACCGCAATCCTCTGCTGATGACGTCAGATATTACATCACTGTATTTAGACACTTATTTACCCATGTCTTCTTCCTTTAATATTTAGCTATACATATATTACAAATATTTTTTTTTCAGAAAGACACATATGTCATCAGTGATGTAATATCTGACATCATCAGCAGAGGATTACGGTCGCGTGAGTTATAGTTGCCTGCACTAACTATAACGGGGGAATTTCAATGGTTTTTCACGAGTGAAATGTCCAGCTAACTATAACATGTGTGAAACCTATGGTTTTTTAAGTGAATTTGCAAGGTTTTTTAAATGCTAATTCCTAACTATAACGTGTGTGAAACCTATGGTTTTTTCAGTGAATTTATATACATATGCATATATATGTATTCATATATATGTGTGGGTGCGCACACACGTACACTTAAACTCATGCATATACAAGTATAATATTGAGGATAGATTATTTAAAACTTTACAAAGTAGCTTACCTTCGAAGTAAAAGCCTATTAGGTTAAGTTTCAAAAATGGACCTGCGATGTAATGGATCCCGATGCCTGGCCTGCACAATAACACTAACACACCTCCAGGGTATTATAAAGGCATTACAACATCACCTTGCAGATGATGGTTTCAGGCTTAGAGGAACTGTGATGAGACTAGAAAGTGGGGTAGGAGCCAAAACAAGGAGTGTAATAAAGCCAAGTGATTGGCATTTTCGAAGATGGTTGGCGAACATCCTAGGATGTTGGCAGAAACCAACCCATTTAGCACTGGAATTGAGGCAGTGAGTGGTGCGATCAGGTGAATGTCTGTCCATGACTCTGTTTTACTTATGGTTGATGCCAGGGATTAGAGGTCCTTTTGAGTGAAGACTTTCATGTATAACTGAATATTGGAGGTATGCAATGCTAGATCCTTTTATAATGTCTAATAAGGGTTAGAGGTAAAGACTAAAAAGACCAGAGGCTAATAAATTACTGTATGCCTTGCGAGGCAGCATGCAGGTTGGACAGGGAGAATGAATTGGACCAATCCAAAGCAGTGCCTTCAAAGTCCATACATTCTTTTGACCAGTGGATAAGAATATCATGATTGACAGTACCAAATGCCACGAAGAGTCAAGTATGATCAGCAAGCCAGACTTATCACAGTGAAAAGATGTGTAGAGCATCATCTATCACTTGAAGATAGCATGGTCTATACTGCAGCGAGCCCTGAACTCAGATTGGAAGCCATTAAGAAAGTTGTTCTCATGTACAAGCTTCTTGAGTTGACTTTTTACACAGGTGTCCAGAATTTTTTCCCGAAAAGGTTCATGAACAATTGGGCAGAAGTGGTGAAGTCCTCATGGTCAGCATTGGGATTTTATGAAGGGGACATACTTGCCCAAACTTGAAGTAGCCTGGAAACACTTCTTGGATTAGAGAGAGATTGATGATTTTGCCCACCTGAATAAAGCCTGTCAGTGGCTATTTAAGCAGGTAGAGGATCTTCAAAGATGTATGAGGGAATATGTTTTACATATAATACAGAGAAGAACAGTTTGTGACACATCTTTGAACGTAGACCTGTTATTGGGGGATCTTTTGCCTAAGCTAGGCATACCAGTATAAGATTGGAGAGAGAGGGACATTTTTATTTTTTGACCTTAGTGTCAAACAAATTGGCAAATTCCTCACATTTCTTATAGGTGTCTACATTGTTTAAAGTCGGTTTTGGGTTCGTGGTGGTTTTAACTATCTCAAAAGGTTTAATACGTCCATTTTTGTGAGGGCAATTTAGCCATTAATAACATGGGATTTCTCCTCTTTTTGTGTTTTTTGTACCTGCTACTAGCTATGCTGAGGTTGCGAAAACTAGATGTAGTGGCACATTGTATCCAAGCCCCTCAGTGACTCAGAGGCATTATTTTTCATCCTAAGATTGTTTGTGTTCCGGAGAGCAGAAATTTTCTTTATTCTTTTCTCCTCAAAAGGGACAAGATTATTCAGGATACCTGTCTGGAAGCCATTCATCTGCATCTGTTGTTTCATTCACATCTTCATCTTACATAGGTATAGGTAAAATTGTTGTAGTTAAGGTTGTTAGTGTCTCATCTCATAATGTTCGGTCTTTTGAGTTGGCCAATGTGTTGCTGTTCTAGTGAATGATAAGTGAAAAAGAGTAGATGTTGATCAGAACAACCAACTAGGAAAGGATCTTCAACTTGAAGTACATAATTCCTAGTTATGATCAGGTTTTAATGTGAGGGGGTTAAGTGGACTGCTGTATCATGTCGTTCTAGTGAAAGAAGGAAGAGAAAAGCTGATAAGAGGAATTTCTAGGGTTATCTCAGTGAAAGTTAAATTCCATGACAAGCATATGGGTATTGTTGGATAGAGCAAGATGGGAAGTGATAAGTTCCATGCACTGTTCAGCAAAGAACTTAGGAACATATTTACAAGGGGATATCACCACCAGTGATGTTCTGGTAGCGATATCCCCTTCTCCTTTTTTATAAAGCTGCATTAGGCCCCTTAACGTGGCTTAATGCCGCCATGTAAATAAGGCCTCTTTTTCACGCTTCACTTAGAGTGAAAGGGGCGTTCAATGGGTGTTGCAGTGGGCGTTCTGCCACAACACCCTTTGCTTTTTAGACATTGCCCCATTTTTCCAAGGGAGGGACAGTGCCAAAAACTAAGGCCAGGTAAAACCTGGTCTTAGGATGGTAATACCAGGAGAGATTATTAATTTATCATCATATTTTGCGCTTTCATTGTGTGCTGCATTCTGCAGCACACATAGAAGCAGCAAATCACCTTTAAAGATTGTTTATGTGCAGAAAGATGTCCCTTCCTGCACATAAACAATCGCCTCTGCAGCACAGGCACCCATGCAACATGGATCAAGGGTTACTGCGCTGGCCCGAGGCAGCTTTTTTTAGCACCAGTGCTAGGGGAACGCAGGGGTGCGCCATATTTTTTGTTAATACGGCATATCCCTGTGTTTAAAAAATGTCAGAGCGCGGCGTTACCAATAACACCGTGCTCCGGCGTTTTATTGTAAATATCCACCTTAATTTCCAGTACAAGAGCCTGAAAGGTGGGGGAGGTCTCAGCTGCCACTTTTCTGTAGGCACTATATTTCTTGTTGATTGGTGTTTATTACTCTTTTAAGACACATGATGATTTAGGTATGAGGGGCAAGTTGCTCAATGCATGGTTGAGAGTTTTCATGAAACCACATTTCAGTGAGTATCATAATGTCCAGTCCATGTCGATGATGATGTCAGCAATTTGGTGTTTGATGTCTGATCAGTAGATGTGTAATATGCATCTTAGTGTAGTGGTACTTGTGAATTCAGAAGGAGGGTGCTTTAGTAGGCTCCTCATTAGGTTCCGATGTATGGCCACTTTGCAGAGTCGATTATTGTCATGGGGTTGATTCTCCAGTACTGGGGTGTTGTAGGTGGCAAAAATGAGCTGTATGGAGAGACATCCCCAGGTAAGGTTATGCATCCCTGAATTAGGGGATATGGTGCCTCTTGCTTCTGAAGTGAATATCACATTAGAGTGATAATGTTGTCAGATGAGGGAGGAGAACTGGGTTGAGTTACATTATTGGGTCCGGGAGTGGAGGGTAAAGTGGTCAGACTGTTTATTTTGGGAGACTTTGCTGGTCCAGGAGTTAAGGGTTAGATGATCAAAATACATGTAGTTGTTGAATCCAGAAGTGGGACAACAGACCACCATTTCTAAATGCATCAATTAGTTAGACAATTTATTGTGAACCAAGAAACCCGAGGTTACTAGTTGCTGTCCAACATGGGCGCAGTTTATGTGCGATGTGCAGTATGTTGGATGAGTGAGGAGTGTGGCCAGCTGATAATGAACAGCGCTCATGGGATTCATGAAGTAAACATTGAGATGTGCTTGTGAAAGGGGATGGATGGCCCTGCTTGGAATGGCCTGCAGAGAAAGAGTTCAGACTTGAGGAGCGGCCTGGGGGAGTTGTGGGGGCTGCTGGGAGCATAGAACAAATGTATGATAGAAAGATGTGCGAATGGGGAGGTGATGAGGAAACAAATTGTATGTTGTTGTTGAAGAACATTGAGAGGATACATGTAATGTTACTGAAGGACTTCGGGGCATATTATCAAGGACGGCGTTAACATTATCGCCGGTTTAGCGGCAGAAAACTGCCGCTAAACCGGCGATACTGGGCTTGTTAATATGCCCTGGAGAATTCCCATAGAAGCCCATGTTCACACCAGAACATGGGCTTCTATGGGAATTCCATAGAGCATATTATCAAGCCCATTATCGCCGGTTTAGCGGCAGTTTTCTGCCGCTAAACCGGTGATAATTTTTAACGCCGTCCTTGATAATATGCCCCAAATTTGGTAAAGTTAAGGGGTACAAGCATTGATGAGAGGTGTTAGAGTTGAGTGACTTTGAATTTTTAGCAGAAGAGGGATGGGATATATCAAGGATAGCAAAAGCAGAACTGTGGATGGTAGGAATAAATGCGAAGCGTTGGCAAAGGTGAAGTGCGATTCTGATAGGGAGTCTGGATGTGGTGACTCAATAAATTACTCAAGCCCAGCAGTGAGAAAGCATTATCAGTAATTAATTGGGATAAAGACCCATGAGCTCATTCATTGTCAAAGTCTTTACATATTTTTGAATGTACCAGATGGAAACTACACCCTCAGCACCAAAACATGGCAGGACAGAAGATTGCAACAGGAAACAGACAACTTACGAGCAGCATGTAGAACACCAGTACTAAATGGGACCGCAAGGCAAACCTGTACATCCAGCTTATAGTGCAAAACAAAACTTTAGAGAAGCTCATGTGCCAGCCATACAAATTTCCTGCAAAGTAACTTCATGTCAGGCCCAGGCAACATGGTGTGGACCACTGGCGACCCTCTCTGGGGCAGCACCTGCAGCATGTGCTGCACTTGTACACTGAAGGACGCTGCACACTGGTGTTAAAAGCACGTCTACTAAATCGCTCCAGCTTCTAGGCCGAGGATGTGCTTGGAAAGAAGGGGTGACAAGTCATTATTTATGCTTTCTCTGTATCTTGAGACACGTCTGACTGTTGCTTCTTGTATTGTTCTGGTAAATAACGTATTTTGCTTTCCAGGGAGTGTTAATGTTCACCCATTGAGAGTGAGATGAGATTTGCATGTGAATGGCTACCTCTGCCTTCTCACCCACTAGGCTATTAGCCCATGCTTGCCAACAAGAAAAATGGAAGAAGCAAGGGACTAAATTTTGTTTTCCTTTTCACAGTTCAGCACTTTGGCATCATGACAAGGGATATAGCCCTCTTATTTTGTTTCCCCCCCAACAAACAGCATGCTGCATTGTGTGGCATACAGTTTTGCTTTTAGCAGTTTCATCGTACTCATCCATCCACCCTTTCACTCCATCATCAATCTATCTATCCAGCCTTTGATTCTAATCATACATACATCCATCCATCCACCCATCCATCCAACCATCCTCTCTGTCACTCATTCATCCATTGATCTACCCATCCTCCGTTTCACTCATCCATCCATTCTTCTGCTCACCCATCCATACTTCCTCTCATCATCCATCCATCCACCCTTTCACTCATCCATCAATTCTTTCACCCTTCCATTCACCCTTTCATCAACCCATCCTCCCTTTCACTCATCCATCGATTCTTATGGTCATCCATCCTTACATCCATTCTTTCACTCACTCATCCATCCACCCTTTCACTCACACATCCACCCATTTAATACTTTCACTTATTACCCCACTATCTCACCTTTGGCAAGTTGCAGACAGAAGAAGCCAATCAAGAATTTCTCCCCTGAAGAAGCTGTTAGAGTTGGGGTTTCACGATTTCCTAGCATCCATACTTTCACTCATCCCCCTTTCCACTATTCACTCTGTCCATCCATCCACCCTTTTACTCAGCAATCTACACTTTCACTCACTCATCCATCCACCCTTTCTCTCATCATCCATCCACCCTTTCACTTATCCAGCATCCACTCATCCATCCATTGATCCATCCATTCATCCATGTTTCCTTCCACTCATTCATCCATTATTTCCATCATCCATCCCTCAATCCATCTGTTTACTCATTCATCCATCCACCCATCCACATTTTCTCTCATCCATCCATCTACCCTTTCACTCATCTATCCATCCTTTCACTCACTTTACCCCCACACACCCTTACATGTTATATCTGAGCCTTTGTCTGCTGAGTTGCAGACAGAAGAAACCCATCAAGAATTTCACCCCCACTGTAGCTGCTGGGAGTTCACGATGGCCCAGTTGCTAAGGTGAACTGATCATCTTTCAGCTTTCTTATTGTTGTATTTGGGCATTAATTTGGTACTAATAAAGTGAAATCTTTCCCCGACAGTGTTACCATGTGTCACAAGCATTGGCATAGCCAATAGGTCTTGCCTTTGGGACCTTATAAGTGTTTAGCCATGCAACAGTTGCATAACTAAATACTTATGAGGTCCCAAAAGGGAGACCTATTGGCTATGCAAAGCAGCCGTGCGGCCGCGAAAGTTAAAGTGATCGCGATCGGGATCACGATTAAACATCAAAGCGGCCGTGGGGCCGCGAAAGTGAAAGTAATTGTGGTAAAGCGCGGCACATGCGCCCGCGCACATGCACTGTAGCTCTAGGCTGGCCTGGTAGCACTTTTTGGAGCCCTCACAATAAGTCTCGCCAGACCAGCGCATGCGCTGGGTCAGGCGAGACCTAAAAATGACAAAATAATTAAGTAATGCTAATGCATTATGCACATCATTTTCATATTCTTGCCACATTATTTAGTCAATCCTGCCACATAATTTGGTCCTCCTCTCCTGCACAATTTCAGTGGCCCTGGCTAAAATGCCCAAACTAGCTAAAGGTGGTATACATGACATGGAGTCACTTGTCAGCTATGTTTTCAGCTTTCAGGTAATCTACAGTTTTTTTCATGTTTTAAACCAAAAGTAAACACTGCACACATATTTTTTAAAGGTTCACTCTCATACTTACATCATGCATTAAAACAAGCAATGGCAATATGAAATTTTAATTTATAACGCACACTAATACCATAGGGTGTCTATGTGTATACCAGGAATAAAAATGGAACTGACTTATGCACAGAAAATAATGTAGAACAGCTACCCTCCATGAGAGTATCTACCTAAAATAGTGTGAAAGACACATCTTACAAAATGTTATGCAAAGTATGCGCACAATGTCAAGAAAGAGACTGATTTACGATAGCAATATAATTCAAGAGCAGCGCTCCAGCAATACGTTATTGACTGGATATTGTGTCCTTCGACTACCAAGGCTTTATTGACTCCACCCCTGTGCATTAACTACCTGGGGGTAGACTGTCCGATGTGTAATAGTAGTCTAGGACGACCCTTGGCCTTAATTTACTACGGAGCCTGTATTGGAAGGGTCTTGGTGCTGCACACTTGGCAGAGTACAATGAGGAATCCGCAGATGATCCTTTGCACAGACATGCGGCTCTGACCTTGAGGAGCTTCTGTGGTAAACAATTTTTTCCTTCCAGTACCCTGGCAGAAAGACCCTTTTTATGAATTTAATAGAGGCGAGGTGAACGTCAGCCATACTGAAGTCAGGCCCTCCATGGCGCCATGTCCAGAGGGGCTGAAAAAGGAAGTGATGTACAAAGCGGGTTGACTCAGACTCATAAATGACAGGAAATCATCCACATGAAAAATAACAGACAACGAAGAGGAAATCTATGCATTGAACAACTTAACCTATGTGGAAACTGGAGCCAAAGAAAACAGAAATGTGCCAGCTCTTCATCTATGGGAAGCCGCACGTCCCCTGGGCGGTTTCTGATGACACGAGAGGAAGACTAAGAAAAGCTATTACAGCCTCTGATGGCTTGTTTCATTCCATGGGAAATACTTCACTTCCCCTATACGTTTCCTTCATAAAGCGTGAACAATGGACGTGCCACGCTAGGCCGACCGATGAGGATCATATATTTCCCTTACATTTGTTTCTCATTTTGAGTGTAAAACAGAAACATTTGCTTCGCGGCCATGTGCTTGCTGCAGAGATATTTGCCAATGTGTTAGTCACAAACTCAGGATTCAAGCAAGCCTGGCTGATGAAGGGTAATACCTAGAAACCGGTCCCAGGATGCTTGTTTCCAGTCCAGGGAGGACTGGCTTGGCAGTTGGGCTGGACTGTTCCCATGAGGCACAGCTCAAGACTGATTTGCATATTCCAAACTGGGGTGGCGCAGTGAGCAGAAGAACGATGGATTTAACCCAGACTTTTGACTGGTGGTGAATGTATGCTTTATTCAGCATTCCGTCCATCTTTTGTTTGGTATCACTTTTCGCCCTAAGTGGGATGGGTATGCCCAGACGTGGGTCCCTTGCTCACTTTGACACTGGATTCAAGCTAGCCTGGCTGATGAAGGGTAATACCTAGAAACCCATCCCAGGATGCTTGTTTAAGGTCCAGGGAGGACCTGGCTTTGCAGTTCGGGCTGGACTGTTCCCATGAGGCACAGGGTCAAGACTGATTTGCATATAGCTGGGTCCAAACTGGTGTGGCACAGAGAGCAGAAGAACATAGATTTAACCCAGATCTTTTAACTGGGGGAATGTCTGATTTATTCGGCAATAAATCAGCATTCCATCTATCTTTTGATTGCGCAGCATTTTATCTTTTCAAGCTGGTAAAAAGTGAGTACCACTCAGTTGGGTAATCATGAACAAATGTTAAATTCCAAAAGATACATTATGTTGCAGCGAGTGCAGTGTACATCAACAATATTAGAGTCACACGTAATGTGTATCATAGTAAACTCGTGGGGTGATACCTCTAAGTCTCCTTAGTTCGAGCGCTCTTTCCACTTCAGTTATGCCAGGTTGCAGTTCATAAAATCACTTTGCTTTGCACTCTGAATCCTTCACTCATCTGTGCATGCTGCACCAGAGTGTTCTGCCAATGGTGTGCATTAATGTTGCACCGGAGTTGTTTCACGTTTGTGCGGTTCACTTACAAAATATTGAAACCCAAAATATCGTGGTTAAAAATGTTGTGTCAAAAATATCGAGCACAAGAATATCATTTTCATCTGCTTATAATGTAAATAACAAAAATATCATTTTCGACTAATATCAAAAAATTTATAGAAGAATATTTTTTTTAAGATATATATAGTTAAACATAGTAAACATTAAGGGCCTTATTATGAGTTTGGGGGTCTGATGGACCGCCAAACCCATGCAGGTGGTGAAGATATTGACGCACCGGTGGTCCAACAGCCCTCTTACAAGCAGGGCGGTTGGATCACCATGGCACCACTGATGCCGCCAGGGATCCGCAATCCTGAATCCGGCGGGCTGGCTCAATATGGCTTTGGAGGTGTGGCAGCGGGGCGCTGGCGTTGCAGCCCACTGCCACACCACCAAAGTCATAATAAGGCCATAAATGTTTTAATATATAACAGTAATATAATGTAAATTAAATATGTTTAATCAATATAAAAAACATATATAAATATACACTTATTTAAACAAATACACACACACACATAT
Source organism: Triturus cristatus (assembly GCF_964204655.1). Classification (NCBI taxonomy): domain Eukaryota; kingdom Metazoa; phylum Chordata; class Amphibia; order Caudata; family Salamandridae; genus Triturus; species Triturus cristatus. The sequence goes on from NC_140590.1 coordinate 651,404,496, forward strand.
ATATGTGTGTATGGTTATTTACACATATAAAAGGTAAAACTATTACTAAAATAATAATTGTAATTTATATTGAAATTTAATCGTAATAAATGAACTGGAAAATGTTTTTAAAAACATACCAATTTTATTACACATAAAAAAGTAAGCAATATAAAAGAATACATTTAACTAAACATATATTATATACTACAAATAGTACTAATTAAAAAAGTATGATTTTAAATATACAAAAACAAATTAATAACATAATTTTAAACAACATAAATAAAACCATACAATTTTAGGAATAATACATATACTATTCCCACTCCAGTCTGTGTAACAGTAAGGAAAGCGTTTAAATCAGCAGGGGTAACATTTACAATTCCTTCTCCAGTCGGTGCAACAGTAAGGAAAGCGTTGGACTCTGGCATGGTAAAATTCCTATTTTCACTCCTGTCTGTGCAACAGTAGGAAAAGCGTTGGACTTAGGAGGGATGAAATTACTTCAGTCTGTGCAACAGTAGGGTAAGCGCTGAACTAAGGGAGGGTAAAATGTACAATTCCCACCTCAGTCGGTGCAACAGTAGGGAAAGCGTTGGACTCAGGTGGGGTAAAATGTAATACTCCCACTCCAATCGGTGCAACAGTAAGGAAAGCGTTGGACTCAGAAGGAATAAAATTTACAATTCTCATTCCAGTCTGTGCAACATTAGCGAAAGCATTTGACTCAGATGGGGAAAAATGTACTATTCCTACTCCAGTCTTTCCAACAGGAGGGAAAGTACCTTACTTCAAACACATACCATATTTTGATACAAGGATTAATTTCATAGAGTTATACATTTTCACTGAAAATTAAATATGTACATTAAAAAACAATTAAGGTGGTTGGGCAGGGTGTTCCTCAAGGGTCTGCCATCAGCCCCATTCTGTTTAATATTTATCTTCGGCCTTTGGTGAGCTTGATTAAATCATTTGGCATTGCGGTCACTAACTATGCTGATGACACGCAGCTTATTTTTTCTATCGAGGGTAAGGATGCGGTGCCTCTGGAGACCTTCCATCGTTGCATGGCAGCAACTGCAGATTGGTTGAGGCAAAACTCCCTGCAATTCAATAGCTCCAAAACAGAGGTACTGCATTGCTCGATGGATCGCGTCCCCCGTCCGCTGCCATTTGATTTCTGGCCCACCTCCACCCAGGATGCTCCTTCGGCAGCAGGTTCCGTCCGGAACCTGGGTGTGATGTTCGAGCCCAATCTTCAGCTAGACGTATTTGTAAACAAGACTGTGGCCACTTGTATGGCGCTGCTCCGTATGCTATGGAAAATCCTTCCGTTGCTACCGGTCCATGCTCGGCCAGAGGTGGTGCGTGGCATTATATTGAGCAGGTTGGACTATTGCAACGCATTGCTGTTAGGAGCACCCGCCAATTTGGTGGGTAAACTGCAACGAGTGCAGAATATGGTTGCTAAGTTGGCCCTTTCTCGGCGGCGTTCTGATTCTTCCACTACGGCGCTGGCGGACCTTCATTGGTTGCCTACCTCGCAGCGGATTGTTTTTAAGGCACTGTGTTTGGTGTTTAAGGCGATTCATGGGCAAGGCCCTGTCCCGCTGCAGGAAATGTTCGCGTGGTATGTACCCGCACGTTCTCTCCGATCATCGTCAGCCTATCTACTGGTGGTTCCGAAGGTTTTGAGGGCCCGGATGGGCGGACGGTCCTTTAGATTTGTGGCAGCTAAATGTTGGAACTCCCTACCTCTGTCGCTGAGAAGTATGGGGGATCTTTCCTCCTTTAGGAAAGGATTAAAAACTCATCTTTTTCCTAGGTCAGGTTAATTTGTCTGGATATTGTAACATCGCGTGTTGTTGGTAAAAAGTCAAAGCGCCAGGACACCCTTTGGGTGACAGTTTTTTGCGCTATATAAATACGCGATACAATACAATACAATACAATACAATTAAATAATTATACATTTTTAAAATAATTAATATAAGATTTTTTTTATTTAATAATTATTTCATTAAATTCCCACACTATAATCCCAAATACCTAGCAACGCACATTTAACATATATCTAAATTAAAATAGTATAATAATTACACAATTTACATAATTAAGTAACAATGAATGAATTAAAATAAATACATAATTTACTATTGATCAATTATTTAATTAACTTCCCACCCTATACCCCTACAAATCCAACAACCCACACTTCAATTGTAAATAAAAAAATATAATTATTGCACAATTTAGATAATTACTTAACAATTAGTTAATCAACCAATAATGTATCAATACTTAATAATTAATCAATTATTATTTAATTACCTTTCCACTCAATTGCCCTACAGACCGAACAACCCTATCCTAAAATATAACTGCAAAAAATATTATTTACACAATTTACATACTTAATCATCAAATAAATTATAAATATTAATTAAAAAATATATATAAATGAATTATACTTAATTAATTTCCCACTCTGTACACCTACTAACCTCATAATCCACTATAACACCATAAATTAGTATTTTACAAATAAGTAAAAAATATATATAACTTAAAATTACAAACTATATTAAAAAATAACAATTACACAAACAGTATAAAACATATACAATAAAAATATTATTTAAACACATAAAGATACTTATAAAACAATATTTGAAACTTAAGAAATTGATATTTTTGTCAACGATATTTTTGCACACAATATTTCTGTGTCACAATATAAAAAATTCGATATTTCTGCAACATAATATTTTTAACTCAATATTTTGACCCAATACCTTGCTGTACTGAGGCCAGTGAGGCTGGTGCTGCTTCAAACCTCTGTTCATCCACACAAACTGGTTACTTCAAGAAAATATAAAAATTGAATAATTTTTAACCCTGGGCGTAGTTCGCGTAGTAGCGCTACGCGTAGCTACGCAAAGTGCACTTCGCACTACGCGAACTGCTTAGTACGCTGTTCGCGACAATTGCACAGTGCCGGATGCTTGTCCGCACTGTGCAATCATTGCAAACGGCATCTTGCACAGTGCAAGCGGTCGTTTTCTGCCGCTCGAGTAGATTTTTACTCGAGCTGCAGCTTTCTCAGTGCGGAATGGTAGTTTCTCATCGCGAGCGGTCGCGAACATACGCGACCACTCGCAATGAGAAACCTGACCTCTCCACGTTGAGAATCTCGCCGGGAGGTTCATTTTCCACGCTCGCAATCGTCAACTTGATGTTGCTGATTGCGAACGAGGAAAAAGTCTCGCCGGAATATCATTTTGCTTGTTCGCGGTCGCCAACTTTGAGGACCGCGAGCGAGCAAAAACTGCCAACTAAGCTACGCGATTTTGCACTGTGCTACGTGCAATTTGCGTAGCGCGAAGTAGCACAAACTACGCAAACCTCACGAGCGTAGGGTAGTTGTCGGCCCAGGGTTAATAATTTTGACCCAGAGATAATAAAGACATAGCATAGGTGTGTGTAGAATAAGCCGCAACCTCCATTTTGTATTATTCCTGTAGTTAAGTAACCTGACTGAATGTTACCAAGTGAACGAACACTTTCAAAGGAGAACGGACACTTCACTCAGATCACAAAAAATAGTACCAGATTGCCATCGCTACCAGGCACTGCTCTTCCATTGGCATGATGACCTATCGCCCTAGCAGAGGAACATTTTAATGATGCTGCCCAAAATGTTGGTCCATCACTCTAGGGGGCCTATTACGATGTTGGGCGGACTTCCATCCGCACAAGACCGTCTCGGAAATGGGACCTACCAACCTCTTGTTGATGGTCGCGACCACCTCGTTATGATAGGGACATTTCCCTATGAGAGCATGTGTTATGGCTGTAAACCGGGCGTAGTACAACGCCCCATAGGAAAATGTGAGGTGGTGTTAATCCCTGCACCCCATGGCAGACACCTCAAGGTGCCTGCCACAGAGTGCAGGTATTAACAGAGAGGCTCCCTTGGCCCCCAACCAGAGGCCACAAAGGAAAGGGGGCCCTGCTAGGAGCCCCCCAACATGCATTCCGACAGGGTTTCCATGTTGGAAAGGCTGGCATGGAAACCTTGCTGGAAACCATGCATCGTAATCCGGATGGAGTAAACCGCCATCCATTTGGATTACCGGCCAGTTCCGACTGGCCAACGGGATCCTCGTGCTCGTACGAAGCCAGTCGGAATGACCGGTTTCAATTCAAACTGGCTGAATCAAGATCATCCGGTCGGAATTGAAACCAATGATGTCGGTCGTAAGGCCTCCAACCTTAGGTCGGAGGCCTTACGACCGACATCGTAATAGGCCCCTAGGTCTTCTTATTTTAGAAGCAATTCAACAGTACAATGTTGTTCAATGTTGTCACTACCAATCAACTTAACTGGCCTTGCTCTTTCTGGCAGTGATACAATAAATACTGCTAGCTCACCCACCACCAAAGTGTTGATAATTTATGCCTATCACAGCTCTTTGCACTCCCATAAAAGAACAGTCAAGTGCTGCACAAACATGTATGTTGGTGGGATCATAGCGCTGTATAACATTACTTCATGTGCATATGCATGTACATTTATGGTGATGAAGAGCATCATGCTGCTGATCCCGACCACAGTGAATGAGCTAAATATTGTTACATAAATATCATGGTACAAAAATATTGTGTGAAAAATATCGCCAACTCAAAAATATTGTGGGTTAGAATATAGATATTTTTAATAATTTAACATACATTAGTAACTATTTTCTTTTCAGGTGTTAGTTGTACTATGAAAAATGATTTTTATTACAGTTTGTAAGATTTAGGTGCCGATTCCGATCCTGTAAAACCCGGGTACGAATGGTCGTACGGAGCGTTTTCTCCATACGACACGTACCCGGGAATTCCACCTTACAAACCAGCAAGTACGATTCGTACAGAAATACCATTTCCGTACGAATCATAAAAAACACCGTACGGCTAAAAAATACATACAATTCTGATCCTGGACAGCACGTCCGCGACATCCGCACGGAGTCAGGCAGCGTTTTACGGACCAGCAAGTACGATTCGTACCCACAGCAATCCGCACGGCTATATTTTTACGAGAGCCAAAAAGTGCCGGAAAAGCTAAGTACGCTGCGATGCACGACGAAAAGGGGGCCCGCTACGCGACGTACACGCCATCACCCACATCGTACGTGTCATCATGTACGGTGTGTACCCCAACATTGCATATGTACGGACCGTATCCCCACCACCCCCGTATGTCCGCAACCGTCCCCCCCACCCCCCGTATGTCCGCACCGTACCCCCCACCACCCTGTACGTACGGACTGTACCCCCCACCACCCTGTATGTATGGACTGTACCCCCACCACCCCCCGTATGTACAGACCGTACCCCCCACCACCCCCTGTATGTACGGACCGTACCCTCCACCCGCGTGTGTCCGCACCGTACCCCAGGCGTACCCCCCACCCGCGTATGTCTGCACCGTACCCCAGGTGTACCCCCCACCCTCACGTATGTCCGCACCGTACCCCAGGCGTACACCCCACCCGCGTATGCCCACACCGTACCCCAGGCGTACCACCATCCTCGCGTATGTACGGACCGTACATACGCGGGTGGGGGTACGCCTCGGGTACGGTGCGGACATACGCGGGTGGGGGGTATGCCTGGGGTACGGTGCGGACATACGCGGGTGGGGGTACAGTCCGTACATACGGGGGTGGTGGGGGTACGGTCCGTGCATACGAGGGGTGGTGGGGGGTACGGTCCGTACGGTCCGTACGTACGGGGTGGTGGGGGGTACGGTGCGGACATACGGGGGGTGGTGGGGGTACGGTCTGTACGTACGGGGGTGGGGGGTATGGTGCGGACATACGGGGGGTGGTGGGGGGTACGGTCCGTACATACGGGGGCGTGGGGGGTACGGTGCGGACATACGCGGGAGGGGTGGGAGGCTGGGGGGGCCGTACGACTCGTACCCCGGGCACAAGTGTACTCGGGGTAGGGGTCATACAAAGTTCGCTCCGTACGGGGCCTTTTCCATGCGCTTGTGTTTTCGGACGGGCGGTACGGATCGTACTTGCGCGCTCGGAATTCAGTTTTACCATTTGTATGTAAAACTGTCCGGGGACGTCTCGTAGACTTTTTCCGAGGCGATTCGTATGTATTTTTCACGTACGAATCGTACTTCGCTGTTTGCACGGGACTTGTACGATTCGTACGTAAAAACAATACGGATACGAGTCGTACGGGAAAAAAAAATCCAGGATCGGAATCGACCCCTTAATATCTAATTTTTTTTAATTTAATTAGTAAATTTTAATTTAATAGAAATTATAAATTATTGTTTTGGGAATAATCATTTATGTTAACATATTTAATTGGTAAATAATGATGTCAATTCTTTAATTATTTATTATTTATTTTTATTATTTTAGTATAGTTTGTGGTTTTTAAAGATGAATTAAAATATAATAAGTAAGGACCGTTTTATTAAAAGTTTGGCAGTGCGGGAGCGGACCCATGTAGGAACCACCTGCCAGATCAGGAGTTTTGTCTTGTCTGGCGGGCGGTTCTTTGGCGTTCCCTGGGCGGTGCCTGTTAGGTTGACACCGCAATGGGAATGACAAAGGTAGTACCTGCACGGCATGGATTGCAGCAGTACTGGTGTGCATACACACAGGGGGGCTCATGTTGTGCCCCCCTGTGTGCATCCAATTGGGGTGAGGCACCAGGGGGCCCTGCAAGGCACCCTCTGTTTCCTCACCACCACACTTTTCATTGCGGTTGCAACGCCATGAAAAGTGTGGGGTTGAGGAAACTCGTAATATGCTTGGCCGGGCTGCAGCGGCCTCTCCAAGCATATTGCAGCTTCAGTACCGCCGTGCCACCGCCAGGGTTCTCTGATCCCTGGCGTCTGCAGTGGTCCCAGGGCGACCCAATGGGGTGGTCAAAAGACCGCCACCAGTGCGGCCCATGTGTGTAGCGAGCCATGGACCGCCAGACTTGTACTAAAGCCCTAAGTTTTATTTCAGTGGCAGGTTGATGGGTTAGTGGGATTAACCCCTTCGGTGCTGATGACGGCTGGGAGCCGTCATAGCACACGGTGGGCGTGTGCTCATGACTGGCGCTCCCCCCGTGGGACACCGATCTTTGTTCCGGCACCGGGGAAGGCAGGGGAAGGGCTTCCCCTGCCTCCCCCCATCCCCCCTCCACGTCATCAATGACGTCAGCGCGCGAGGCGCGCTGACGTCATTGGAGGCTTCCCTTAGTTTCCCAACGCGCTGGAAGCCATTTGTTTCCAGCGCGTTGGGAAACTAAGAGGTAAGTTTTGCCTCGTGGAGGGTGGGGGGTGTATTTCCAAAGGCATCGGAGGAAAGGAAAGGGTTTTCCTTTCCTCCGATGTCTTTTGAAAAATGCATTCCTGCTGCTCGATCGCGCGATCGTGCAGCAGGAATGCATTTTTTGTGTGTTTGTGGGGTTCGGGCTGGTGTTCCAGGCCTTAGGGTTCAAATTTGATAGGGTTCCCGGAGTCTAGGGGTCAGGGCCCGATTCAGGTTCGTGCATAATGGTGTTGGGAAGGTTTTAGGATGGTTTGGCAAAATTCCATCCAGATTTGGTTGATTTTGGGGTGTTTTTGTGGGCTTGCGGGGGACGCGTGTTTGAGTGAAAAGTCGTACCCCTTCCACTGGATGGATTTGTGTAATGTTTGCTGAGATTCTTGGGAATCGCTGGAACTACTGTCTCAGTGAGTATGAAGATGATTAAAGCAGTGGAAGTGCCAAATAGAGCATTTTTTGTGAAGGCCTGGATTGCAATGTTATTCAAAGGGCGGTGTTAGGGTGGTGGAGAAGTGGTTTTCAGGGGGTTCCGGTGGATCGACAGGAACGGGGCTGCTGTTAATGGTAGGGAGGGGGAATTCATGGGTGTGCTGGAAGTTTGGGAGGAATCGATCGATGGGAAGGGTGTTTTTTGTGTGTTTGGGGCGCCATTTGTCTCGGGGAGCGGCCCCTTGGGCAAGGGTCGCTCCCCTTTTGGGGGTAACATTTTAAGTTGGATCTGCCCCCCTTGGAGGGGGGCAGATCCGATTAGAAAAAGGCCAGGAAAATTGTTAAAAAAAAATTGTGTGTGGCCCAACCGGGCCAGAAAAATATAAAAAAAAAGTGTGTGGCCCAATCGGGCCTTTTCGGCAATTTGTTTTGGGGAGCGGCCCCTTGGGCAAGGGTCGCTCCCCTGTGGGGGTAAAATTTTAAGTTGGATCTGCCCCCCTTGGAGGGGGGCAGATCCGTTTAAAAAAATATTTTAAAAAAAAAAGTGTGTGGCCCAACCGGGCCTTTTGGGCAATTTGTTTTGGGGAGCGGCCCCTTGGGCAAGGGTCGCTCCCCTGTGGGGGTAAAATTAAAAGTTGGATCTGCCCCCCTTGGAGGGGAGCAGATCCGTTTGAATTAATAAAAAAAAAAAAAGGTGTGTGGACCAACTGTGCCTTTTTAAAAAAATGTCACCATTTATGGTCAATCTGTTTTGGGGAGCGGCCCCATGCCCTAGCTGTTTTAGGGAGTGGCCCCTTGGGCAAGGGTTGCTCTCTTTGGGGGAGCAAAATGTTTTTGGGGAGTGGCCCCTCCGGCAAGGGTCGCTCCATTCTGGGGAGCATTTTTCTTGGCCGTTTCTGACCCTTTGAAGGGCAGATTCAACAATTAATTTTATTGTATGCCCACTAGGCCACCAGGGATTGTTTTTTTGTTGTTGGGAGCAGCCCCTTGCGTAAGGGTCGCTCCCCTTTATGGTTAGTTTGTTGACTAGTGCATTATTTGTATATGTGATTGTAATGTTTTATTTCTCCTTTTTGTTCTAGTGTAAAGCTTTTGATTCCTGTTTGCAGAATCGGCAGTGGTTGTTTTGCAGTTTTACGTAGTTGACTTGTTTTGGTAAGAAAAAACTTTTGTTGTATTTACTCCAAATCAGTGTTATTGTCATGCATGAATGAATTTTTTTGTAAGTGGTTTCGTAATGGCAGCATATTTTGTTAGTGTTTTGAGCATGTGTTTTGTAATGTCTTATGTGTAATTTTCTTTTCTTTTTCTTTTTTAGTGGGATATTGTTGATCCTTACTGTGTCTGTGCAGAGTAGGTGGTGGTGAGTCTAGCTGCTTCTGGCACGTGAGTGGTATCGTTTTGGAGTTTTTAGGTCTTTGTGATAAAGAGGCATTTTGTTTATAACTTATTTTTCAAAGTGTTTGTTGTTGACTGGTTTGACAAGTTACCTTTATTAGTAAGGATTATGGCTAGCCGTAGAATGGCTGCTCAGCAGGTTGTTGGTATGCTGCTTGAATCTTCCTCTGAGCAGGATTATGAGACTGACAGTGCGTCTGAGGGAGAGGAGGGAGGGGAAGATTCAGGCAGTGAGTTTTCTCTCCACGTGGAATCATCGGATGATGAAGATACTCTCAGTGCAGATGAAGGTACTCCCAGTGCGCATGAAGTGCCTGTTTTAGAGGAGGATACTGCTGTGCCAATGGTGCAAGAGGCTTCTGGATTGCAGCCTGAGGTTGCTAGGCTTCCTACTGGAAGTGCTGGACTGTGGGTTGACCCAAACATGGTGCAGCCGGTGTTGCCTGTTTTTAGTGGTGATGCAGGGTGTAGAGTGGTTTGTGAATTTTTTTTGCCTATACAGTTCTTTCAGTTGTTTATGGATGATGTATTTTTGGCTGAGATTGTTGAGCAGACTAATTTGTATGCTGAACAGTTTTTGAGGGACCACAGTGCCACACTTAAGCACCACTCTAGAGCTACCCGGTGGACTCCCACAAATCTGGATGAGATGAAGAAGTTTTTGGGTTTGACTTTTTTGATGGGCTTGATAAGGAAACCGTCTATGGCTTCATATTGGTCTACCAGTCCCTTGATGGCAAAAGACATATTTCCTGCAATTATGTCCCGTGATCGGTATTTACTTTTGCTTCGGATGCTGCATTTTGTTGATAATACTTTGGCATTGCCACGAGATCACCCTGACTGTGACCGTCTTTTTAAGATTCGGCCTGTACTTGATCACTTTGTAGATCGATTTTCAGAGATCTATACTCCTGGGAAAGAAATATCTATTGATGAGTCTTTGGTCCTGTTCAAGGGCCGTTTGGTTTTTAGGCAGTACATCCCTAGCAAGAGGGCACGGTATGGAATTAAGTTGTATATGTTGTCTGAGAGTAGGACAGGATATGTTTTTAATTTCCGTGTGTACACTGGGAGGGATTCCACTATTGACCCCCCTGGTTGTCCGTCTACTTTTGGAGTTTCAGAGAAAATTGTGTAGGATCTTGCTAGAAGACTGTTTAACAGAGGCCACCATTTGTACCTTGATAACTTCTACACTGCTGTGCAATTGTTTAAGGAATTGTTCAAAGTTGACACTTTTGCTTGTGGCACGATCCGCTCTAACCGTAAAGGTTATCCAAAAGAGCTTGTTTCCAAAAAACTTCAAAGGGGGCAGAGCAGTTCCTTGCGTAGTGATGAACTGCTTGCTGTGAAATTTGCGGACAGGGGGGATGTGTACATGCTGACTACCATCCATGATGAGAGTACTTCACCTGTGGCTGTTTGGGGTCAGTTTGCTGAACTACGCAAACCGGTGTGCATTTTAGACTACAATAAGCACATGGGTGGTGTTGATAGAGTAGATCAGAGGTTGGAACCTTACACTGCTATTCGTAAGGCGTACATTTGGTACAAAAAGTTGACCATCCATGTCTTCAATTTAGCAACTTTCAATGCTTTTGTTGTGTACAAGGAGTGTTCACCTGAGTCAAAGTTGGCTTTTGTACAGTTTCAGGAGTCTGTGATAGGCAGCCTTGTTGTTGTGGAACAGGCAAGTGTTCCTAGAGTTGGAGTGGTGGAGGATGTGGCCAGGTTGAAAGATCTTTATCGGAGAAACCGAGAGAGACCCCTTGTCTTTTGAAGGGAATGGGGTACAACTTACACTTGAAAAAGCACAATCCCTATACTCTAACACAATGGTACCACACTTAAGACTCTAACACTCATTAATATAAAAAGACATTAAATGTTCATTGCATTTATTTTAAAAAAAGTATACATGCAGTTCATAAAATCAATGATACCATTACATAAGCTTAAAAACACAAAACATAACAAATACAAATTGTCATATGATCCACAAAACTGTTATGAGCCCGCATAACAGAAAAAGATTATGAAGACAATACACTTTGTCATTAATTACACATCCTAACGGGTCATGTAACCGCTGTGGTTGGTGATATATATACGCCGTTATATCTACTCGCAGTCAACCACAGTTCTCCCTTGGATTGCGTTATTTTTGATGCGTCGACGCGTTTCGATGGTTATTCTTGTGATTCCATCTTTATCAAGACATGTAATAGGCTTTGGGTCCTCCTCTATTTTACAGGGACCTACATCAAAGAAATAAATGTTATTAGATTCATTTTTATAGTATGTGTTCGCTGGGAGCTTTTATTATTATATCTAATTAGCTCTCTTTAAGGAGAAATATTTAAAGTACTCCTCTACGCTTGTATTGATTATGCGTAATCATTAAAAGTGAGGTTGCGTTTCACGTTGTTGTTTCACTATAATGTTCCGATTTAATTTTCACTTCAAAGTCCGCTTGTTGGTACGTTGCAAATTGTAGCTATTTAAATGTTGCAACATAAGTGATAATACTATCATGGCTTGATTAAAACATACAAGCACTTATTCGCACTATATTAGAAAAACTCGATATAACTCTCTACTTACTGACTGAGTTTTTTTATTTGTCCTGACACTGGTACTTATTTTCGAAGCCGTGGGTACATGGCATATCACCTTCAGTACTTCTCACCTATAAAGAGAGAAATGGTAATATATTTGCTCTTATGAGCACCACTCGCACTCTACTCTTGTTTGAAGGGTGGTGAACCCTCGCCGATATTTATAAATGTTTGAACCAGCTAATACTATCAGTGAGCAAAATGATCTCACCTTGTAGTGGAGTCGTCAATTTCAACCCAGGTGACGGAGGTCCAAGTTACTCCTCCTATATTCTTCGTCACCTATTACGGAAAGTGAAAAAGTCAAAGCGCTCGTATTAGCGCCACTGCAATAATTGCTCCTAGCTGAAAGGCGATCTCAAAATCACCATTTTTGTTTAGCGCAAAGTATAAACTAGCTCTGCAATCTCACCTTGGGGCCTCAAACCGTCGGCTTCGTACGTGGAAGTGTTTCTCAATTCGCTTCCCTGATTCTTGTGAGAGGTGTCTATTTATTTGTACGTTAAGACCCCGATCCTGATTGGTTAGAATAGCCACATGGTCCGTATCACATGTGATGTTAGTGTTCTCAACGGAGTTTTTTTAATAAAAAGGGAAACTTTATCAATCGGTTAATGCAGAGTCTAACTGCTGGCAATTTAATTCCTATTGTCCCGTATTATATATTTATTACTCGATCTACCTATGGTATGCTAAATTGTGTATTAAACTATTTGAATTATGTCCTTATTTAACCCAACGAGTAGATTATTACCTTACCCTGAAGCATAACATTAACATATAGTGAAACAGCCTTGTGCATTCATGTTTTACATACTTTTGCATCGACAATTTGTTACAAATATCGCCAAATGACATCACATCCTTGTCTTAGTATTCTATGCAAACATTTCATGTACATTTAGTCTTCGTGCATTTACGCACCCCTGTCAAATATACATTTTAATTATCCACAGATCGACAAAATCACTTTAATATAAAAGCATTGATATCAATCACCCCTTACATATACGTTTTATTTTACATGATATATTTTATCTGGTAATCTTCACCATGTTACAGTGATAATGAAGATTCATATAAATACAATACCCTCAAGCATCGTTTGGAGATATAGCTGAGATGATGTAAGTATTCCTTATGGTGTGAGATTATTTATATTAATCTAATCCCATTAATGCCCACCATAAAATACTCCAAAATAAAAAAACTTTAGATAATGTTACAGTAAGGGTTATAATAGTCTCTTTGAAGGAATAACACCAGGACATATATAATCTCAGCTAATCTCATCGTATATTAGGTCATTACAGAGAAAGATTTTACTGTTCATTAGGTCTATCAATTCTATTGCGAACTGATGATACTCATCCAGTCCTCTTTAGTATTCAGACCTCTCTCCACAGTATTGAAAAAACATATGAACCATTGTTCCCTCTTTTTTCTCTTACTATCCACATCACCTCCTCTTCTGTTGACCGTCACTTTCTCCAGAATAAACCACCGGATTGAATCCCAACTGTGGTTTGCTTCAAGGAAGTGCTCTGTCAGAGGGGCATTGATCTTTTTAGTTCTAATCGCAGATTTATGCTCCAATAGGCGGATCCGTAGTTCCCTACTGGTTTCTCCCACGTACGCCATGCCGCAGGGACAGATTAAGAAGTAAACTACATTTCTACTTCTACAGTTGTTGAGGCTACTAGCCCAAATTGTTTTGTTATTGTGGCTAAGGTTTTTCGCCTCAAGGCATTGAGGGCAAATGGAGCAAGTTCCACATCTATAGTTGCCTATAGCTTTTTCACCCTTCAAGGTGATTTGGGAATCTTGTTTGTTATCATATGTTTTTACCAACGCATTGCGTAAAGTTTTGTTACGTCTGAATGAGAACAACGGCTTCTCCAGTGGATTCTCTGATCCATAGTTCAGTATCTTCCAGTTTTTATTGACTATGTTTTTGATCCGATTGCTGAGATTAGAGAATTGGGAAACAAAGACTACACGTCCTGTTACTTTATCATTGTTTTTATTCTTATTTTGTTCTAACAAATGGTCGCGATTATAAAATCTCGCTCTTTTGAAGGAGTGTTTGATTAATTTCTTGGGGTAACCTCTTGCAGCTAATTTTTTCTTCATTAAATCTGAATGGTAATACAAATCTGAAAGAGCTGTGCAATTGCGCCTTAATCTTAGAAATTCCCCGAAGGGAATATTATCCTTTTGGGAACGCGGATGGTTGCTGCCATATAACAGAAGTGTGTTTTTATCCGTTGGTTTAGAGTAAAGTTCTACATTGAGGACGTTTCCCACATTTTTGATTTTTATGTCAAGAAACGAGACCTCTGACTGACTAAAATGGGCCGTGAATCTTAAGTTAGGATCACCAAGATTAATCCATTCCAGAAAATGTTCTAGATCTTGCTTGGCACCGTTCCAGACAAAGATGATATCGTCTATGTAACGGTGCCAGCAAATTACATTTTCAAAAAATGGTGCCATCTCATTATAGATATGTTTAACTTCAAAGTCACCAACATAGAGGCATGCCAGGCTAGGAGCACAGGCAGCCCCCATGCTGGTGCCCTTGATCTGGATGTAGGCCAGATCAAAACCTGGAGTGAGCAAACAAAGAATTTATAATGGCATGCATTGAAAAAGTACTGAAAAATAACATCTTTTTATTCAAAGATGAGGCCTACATCCAGATCAAGGGCACCAGCATGGGGGCTGCCTGTGCTCCTAGCCTGGCATGCCTCTATGTTGGTGACTTTGAAGTTAAACATATCTATAATGAGATGGCACCATTTTTTGAAAATGTAATTTGCTGGCACCGTTACATAGACGATATCATCTTTGTCTGGAACGGTGCCAAGCAAGATCTAGAACATTTTCTGGAATGGATTAATCTTGGTGATCCTAACTTAAGATTCACGGCCCATTTTAGTCAGTCAGAGGTCGCGTTTCTTGACATAAAAATCAAAAATGTGGGAAACGTCCTCAATGTAGAACTTTACTCTAAACCAACGGATAAAAACACACTTCTGTTATATGGCAGCAACCATCCGCGTTCCCAAAAGGATAATATTCCCTTCGGGGAATTTCTAAGATTAAGGCGCAATTGCACAGCTCTTTCAGATTTGTATTACCATTCAGATTTAATGAAGAAAAAATTAGCTGCAAGAGGTTACCCCAAGAAATTAATCAAACACTCCTTCAAAAGAGCGAGATTTTATAATCGCGACCATTTGTTAGAACAAAATAAGAATAAAAACAATGATAAAGTAACAGGACGTGTAGTCTTTGTTTCCCAATTCTCTAATCTCAGCAATCGGATCAAAAACATAGTCAATAAAAACTGGAAGATACTGAACTATGGATCAGAGAATCCACTGGAGAAGCCGTTGTTCTCATTCAGACGTAACAAAACTTTACGCAATGCGTTGGTAAAAACATATGATAACAAACAAGATTCCCAAATCACCTTGAAGGGTGAAAAAGCTATAGGCAACTATAGATGTGGAACTTGCTCCATTTGCCCTCAATGCCTTGAGGCGAAAAACCTTAGCCACAATAACAAAACAATTTGGGCTAGTAGCCTCAACAACTGTAGAAGTAGAAATGTAGTTTACTTCTTAATCTGTCCCTGCGGCATGGCGTACGTGGGAGAAACCAGTAGGGAACTACGGATCCGCCTATTGGAGCATAAATCTGCGATTAGAACTAAAAAGATCAATGCCCCTCTGACAGAGCACTTCCTTGAAGCAAACCACAGTTGGGATTCAATCCGGTGGTTTATTCTGGAGAAAGTGACGGTCAACAGAAGAGGAGGTGATGTGGATAGTAAGAGAAAAAAGAGGGAACAATGGTTCATATGTTTTTTCAATACTGTGGAGAGAGGTCTGAATACTAAAGAGGACTGGATGAGTATCATCAGTTCGCAATAGAATTGATAGACCTAATGAACAGTAAAATCTTTCTCTGTAATGACCTAATATACGATGAGATTAGCTGAGATTATATATGTCCTGGTGTTATTCCTTCAAAGAGACTATTATAACCCTTACTGTAACATTATCTAAAGTTTTTTTATTTTGGAGTATTTTATGGTGGGCATTAATGGGATTAGATTAATATAAATAATCTCACACCATAAGGAATACTTACATCATCTCAGCTATATCTCCAAACGATGCTTGAGGGTATTGTATTTATATGAATCTTCATTATCACTGTAACATGGTGAAGATTACCAGATAAAATATATCATGTAAAATAAAACGTATATGTAAGGGGTGATTGATATCAATGCTTTTATATTAAAGTGATTTTGTCGATCTGTGGATAATTAAAATGTATATTTGACAGGGGTGCGTAAATGCACGAAGACTAAATGTACATGAAATGTTTGCATAGAATACTAAGACAAGGATGTGATGTCATTTGGCGATATTTGTAACAAATTGTCGATGCAAAAGTATGTAAAACATGAATGCACAAGGCTGTTTCACTATATGTTAATGTTATGCTTCAGGGTAAGGTAATAATCTACTCGTTGGGTTAAATAAGGACATAATTCAAATAGTTTAATACACAATTTAGCATACCATAGGTAGATCGAGTAATAAATATATAATACGGGACAATAGGAATTAAATTGCCAGCAGTTAGACTCTGCATTAACCGATTGATAAAGTTTCCCTTTTTATTAAAAAAACTCCGTTGAGAACACTAACATCACATGTGATACGGACCATGTGGCTATTCTAACCAATCAGGATCGGGGTCTTAACGTACAAATAAATAGACACCTCTCACAAGAATCAGGGAAGCGAATTGAGAAACACTTCCATGTACGAAGCCGACGGTTTGAGGCCCCAAGGTGAGATTGCAGAGCTAGTTTATACTTTGCGCTAAACAAAAATGGTGATTTTGAGATCGCCTTTCAGCTAGGAGCAATTATTGCAGTGGCGCTAATACGAGCGCTTTGACTTTTTCACTTTCCGTAATAGGTGACGAAGAATATAGGAGGAGTAACTTGGACCTCCGTCACCTGGGTTGAAATTGACGACTCCACTACAAGGTGAGATCATTTTGCTCACTGATAGTATTAGCTGGTTCAAACATTTATAAATATCGGCGAGGGTTCACCACCCTTCAAACAAGAGTAGAGTGGTGCTCATAAGAGCAAATATATTGCCATTTCTCTCTTTATAGGTGAGAAGTACTGAAGGTGATATGCCATGTACCCACGGCTTCGAAAATAAGTACCAGTGTCAGGACAAATAAAAAAACTCAGTCAGTAAGTAGAGAGTTATATCGAGTTTTTCTAATATAGTGCGAATAAGTGCTTGTATGTTTTAATCAAGCCATGATAGTATTATCACTTATGTTGCAACATTTAAATAGCTACAATTTGCAACGTACCAACAAGCGGACTTTGAAGTGAAAATTAAATCGGAACATTATAGTGAAACAACAACGTGAAACGCAACCTCACTTTTAATGATTACGCATAATCAATACAAGTGTAGAGGAGTACTTTAAATATTTCTCCTTAAAGAGAGCTAATTAGATATAATAATAAAAGCTCCCAGCGAACACATACTATAAAAATGAATCTAATAGCATTTATTTCTTTGATGTAGGTCCCTGTAAAATAGAGGAGGACCCAAAGCCTATTACATGTCTTGATAAAGATGGAATCACAAGAATAACCATCGAAACGCGTCGACGCATCAAAAATAACGCAATCCAAGGGAGAACTGTGGTTGACTGCGAGTAGATATAACGGCGTATATATATCACCAACCACAGCGGTTACATGACCCGTTAGGATGTGTAATTAATGACAAAGTGTATTGTCTTCATAATCTTTTTCTGTTATGCGGGCTCATAACAGTTTTGTGGATCATATGACAATTTGTATTTGTTATGTTTTGTGTTTTTAAGCTTATGTAATGGTATCATTGATTTTATGAACTGCATGTATACTTTTTTTTAAATAAATGCAATGAACATTTAATGTCTTTTTATATTAATGAGTGTTAGAGTCTTAAGTGTGGTACCATTGTGTTAGAGTATAGGGATTGTGCTTTTTCAAGTGCAGGTTGAAAGATCGCCATTTTCCTGATTTATATCCTCCCACGCCCAAAAAAAACAATCCCTGTAAGAGATGTAGAGTCTGCTTGCGAAGAGGTGTGCGGAAGGAGACTCGTATGCAATGTGCCGATTGTCCTTCTAATCCTGGGCTGTGTGTGCCCTCATGTTTCAGATTGTATCACACTAAAAAGAGTTTTTGGGAGTAACCGTGAGTCTAATAGTGTACTGCCTTGTCCCTATGGTTTGATATAGTTGTTCAGTTTCACATTTGGCAATAGAATGATTTCTTTCATTTCTGCTGTTGTTTTTGTAGTTATAGTTTGGTATCTAGTTCCAATTGGTTTGTGTTTTCTTTCTTGTTTAAAAAAAAAGTTATGACGGTGTGCGTGGACTGGTGTTTTGCTGGCGGTGAGTGGGCTGGCGCTTGGCTGGCGGTGTGTAAGTAGTGACTAGCTGCTGGTCTCTACACACACTGCTAGCCAGACGCCACTCCACGCAATCCGTGAGCTGGTGTGGTTGGTGTGTCAGGAATGTGAGCGTGTGAAAGTGATGGGCCCTTGAATGGCGCTGTCTGCTGGTGTGAGTGTTGTAATGTGCTAGGCCTGCGGCTGGCGGTGTGAATGGTTTTGGATGTGTCACACGTATGAAAGGTGTATGAATGGCCTGTAAAGAGGTTGGTGCCTTGTCGTGGCTTTACAGCTCACGAGCTGTGAGTCAATGGTTCAGTTTCTCGTACTTTCAATTATCAACAGTGCATTTCTTTTTTGTGAAATCTCTGGTTAATACAAGTATATATACAGAACCATCGCTCACCCTCGTGCCAAATCCAACCAGTATGTATGTGTGCTTCAGGAATAGGTGGTTGTGTAGATAAAAATTTCTATTCTGTTTTCGTCAAGCAGGGTGTACCTTGTCCCCTATGTGAATGCTGTAATGTGTTGGTTTTGTGCCTGGTGGTGTGAACGTTTTTGTGTGTCTCATGTATGAAAGGTGTGTGAATGGGCTGTAAAGCGGTTGGTGCCTTGACGTGGCTTTACAGCTCACGAGCTGCGAGTCATTGGTTCAGTTTTTTGTCCTTTAAATTATTGACAGTGCAAATCATTTTTGTGAAATCTCGTTAATAAAATGTTATATACTGAACCATCACTCGCCCTCGTGCCAAATCCAACCAGTATATGTGTGTGCTTGAGGTATAGATGGCTGTGCAGTAATCCTTGTCTGTTTTGTCTCTCTGCCAAGCTGTACATTTCATTTAAGAATAACCTAACAACTGTAGTTTTTGTCGTAAACTAAACACCCATGGGAGTGCATGGTGAGGTATCTCTTGTGGATCCCAACAAGTTATCTTACCCACAATGTCCTGCAAATCTCAAAATGTGACTGTGACATTTTCCTTGCATTATTTTGCCTAAATCTTCACGCGGCGGAAAGTAACAACAAATTTCCAACCCCCCTGCATTTCTCCAAGTATCCCAATAGAAATGGTACCTCACTTTTATGAGTGGCGCAAGTACCCGCGGCAGGGAAGGGCCCAAAACCTATTGATGTGATATCAAAATTACCTATCACAAACCAACCTGGTTTTGCCAGGGGGGGTCCCATGTGCTTTTGGTCATGGGCTCGGCGGCCATCTAGGGAAACCTACGAAACCCACACATTACTGAAAACTAGACACCCGGCGGCATCCATGGAGGTAAGGCTTGCGTGGATCCCCCAACGTTTCCTTACCCAGAATCCCCTGCAAACCTCAATTTTTGCTGCAAAAATCACTTTTTCACACATATCTGTGTGGGAAAGTTGTGGCATCACCGGGCTCACACAAATTTACCACCACCCAGCGTTCCCCCAGGTCTCCCGGTAAAAATGGTGCCTCACTTGTGTGGGAGGCCCAAGTACCCGCGGCAGGCAAGGGCCCAAAACATAGTGAGGCGACATCAAAATGGCCTATCGCAAAACCACTTGTTTTTGCAAGGGGGGTCACTTGGGTTTTTGGCCCGGTGCTCAGCGGCCATCTAGGGAAACCTACCAAACCCATACATTTCTGAAAACTAGACACCCGGCGGCTTCCAGGGAGGTATGGCTTGCGTGGATCCCCTAACGTTTCCTTACCCAGAATTCCCTGCAAACCTCAATTTTAGCTGAAAAGATCACTTTTTTCACACATTTTAGTGTGGGAAAGTTGTGGCATCACCGGGCTCACACAAATTTACCACCACCCAGCATTCCCCCAGGTCTCCCGGTAAAAATGGTGCCTCACTTGTGCGGGAGGCCCAAGTACCCGCGGCAGGCAAGGGCCCAAAACGTAGTGAGGCGACATCAAAATGGCCTATCGCAAAACCACCTGATTTTGCAAGGGGGGTCACTTGGGTTTTGGCCCGGTGCTCGGCGGCCATCTAGGGAAACCTACCAAACCCATACATTTCTGAAAACTAGACACCCGGCGGCTTCCATGGAGGTATGGCTTGCGTGGATACCCCAACGTTTCCTTACCCAGAATCCCCTGCAAACCTCAATTTTAGCTGAAAAAATCACTTTTTCCACACATTTTGGTGTGGGAAAGTTGTGGCATCACCGGGCTCACACAAATTTACCACCACCCAGCATTCCCCCAGGTCTCCCGTTAAAAATGGTGCCTCACTTGTGTGGGAGGCCCAAGTACCCGCGGCAGGCAAGGGCCCAAAACGTAGTGAGGCGACATCAAAATGGCCTATCGCAAAACCAGCTGGTTTTGCAAGGGGGGTCACTTGGGTTTTTGGCCCGGTGCTCTGTGGCCATGTAAGGAAACCTACCAAACCCATACATTCCTGAAAACTAGACACCCGGCGGCTTCCAGGGAGGTATGGCTTGCATGGATCCCCCAACGTTTCCTTACCCAGAATCCCCTGCAAACCTCAATTTTAGCTGAAAAAATCACTTTTTTCACAAATTTGGTGTGGGAAAGTTGTGGCATCACCGGGCTCATACAAATTTACCACCACCCAGCATTCCCCCACGTCTCCCGGTAAAAATGGTGCCTCACTTGTGTGGGAGGCCCAAGTATCCGCGGCAGGCAAGGGCCCAAAACGTAGTGAGGCGACATCAAAATGGCCTATCGCAAAACCACCTGATTTTGCAAGGGGGGTCACTTGGGTTTTGGCCCGGTGCTCGGCGGCCATCTAGGGAAACCTACCAAACCCATACATTTCTGAAAACTAGACACCCGGCGGCTTCCAGGGAGGTATGGCTTGCGTGGATCCCCCAACGTTTCCTTACCCAGAATCCCCTGCAAACCTCAATTTTAGCTGAAAAAATCACTTTTTTCACACATTTTGGTGTGGGAAAGTTGTGCCATCACGAGCTCACACAAATTTCCCACCACCCAGCATTCCCCCAGGTCTCCCGATAAAAATGGTGCCTCACTTGTGTGGGAGGCCCAAGTACCCGCAACAGGCAAATTTGTGGATCCACGCAGATTCCAGAACTTTCCATCACAGAAATGTGGGGAAAATGTGTTTTTATTGTCAATATTTTAGGTTTGCAAGGGATTCTGGGTAATAGATCATGGTGGGAGGCAGTCAAGTCACCCCATCCTGGATTACCCTGGGTGTCTAGTTTTTAAAAATGTATAGGTTTGCTAGGTTTCACAAGGTGCCGGCAGAGCTAGGGTTAAAAAACTACAGCTAGGCACTTTGTCAAAAAAGGGTAATTTTTCACTGCAAAAATGAGGTGTGACCACTTTGTGTTTTGCGCCACTTTGTGTTTTGGCATTAGGCCGACCCGCACAAGTGAGGTACCATTTTTCTCGTAGGACTTTGGGGAACGCGGGGTGGGTGGAAATTTGTGGATCCACGCAGATTCCAGAACTTTCCATCACAGAAATGTGGGGAAAATGTGTTTTTTTTGTCAATGTTTTAGGTTTGCAAGGGATTCTGGGTAACAGATCATGGTGGGAGGCAGTCAAGTCACCCCATCCTGGATTCCCCTGGGTGTCTAGTTTTCAAAAATGTAGAGGCTTGCTATGTTTCACAAGGTGCCGGCAGAGCTAGGGTTAAAAAACTACAGCTAGGCACTTTGCCAAAAAAGGGTAATTTTTCACTGCAAAATTGAGGTGTTACCACGTTGTGTTTTGCGCCGTTTCCTGTCGCGGGCACTAGGCCGACCCACACAAGTGAGGTACCATTTTTCTCGTAGGACTTTGGGGAACGCGGGGTGGGTGGAAATTTGTGGATCCACGCTGATTCCAGAACTTTCCATCACAGAAATGTGGGGAAAATGTGTTTTTTTGTCAATTTTTTAGGTTTGCAAGGGATTCTGGGTAACAGACCCTGGTGGGAGGCAATCAAGTCACCCCATCCTGGATTCCCCTGGGTGTCTAGTTTTCAAAAATATATAGGTTTGCTAGATTTCCCTAGGTGCCGGCAGAGCTAGGGTTCAAAAACTACAGCTAGTCACTTTGCCAAAAAAGGGTAATTTTTCACTGCAAAATTGAGGTGTGACCACGTTGCGTTTTGCGCCATTTCCTGTCGCGGTCACTAGGCCGACCCGCACAAATGAGGTACCATTTTTCTCGTAGGACTTTGGGGAACGCGGGGTGGGTGGAAATTTGTGGATCCACGCAGATTCCAGAACTTTCCATCACAGAAATATGGGGGAAATGTGTTTTTTTTGTCAATTTTTTAGATTTGCAAGGGATTCTGGGTAATAGATCATGGTGGGAGGCAGTCAAGTCACCCCATCTTGGATTCCCCTGGGTGTCTAGTTTTCAAAAATGTATAGGTTTGCTAGGTTTCACAAGGTGCCGGCAGAGCTAGGGTTCAAAAACTACAGCTAGGCACTTTGCCAAAAAAGGGTAATTTTTCACTACGAAATTGAGGTGTGACCTTTGCGTTTTGTGCAATTTCCTGTCGCGGGCAGTAGGCCAACCCGCACAAGTGAGGTACCATTTTTCTCGTAAGACTTTGGGCAACACGGGGTGGGTGAAAATGTATGGATCCACGCAGATTCCAGAACTTTCCACCCCAGAAATGTTGGGAGGCAGTCAAGTCACCCCATCCTGGATTCCCCTGGGTGTCTAGTTTTCAAAAATGTATAGGTTTGCTAGGTTTCCCTAGGTGCCGACAGAGCTAGGGTTCAAAAACTACACCTAGACTCTTCGCAAACAATGTGTAAATTTTCATTGTGAAAATGTGGTGTGTTCACGTTAGGTTTTGAGCCACTTCCTGTCGTGGGCACTATGCCTACCCACACAAGTGAGGTACCATTTTTATCGGGAGACTTAGGGTAGTTCAGATTTGTAAAGCAACTGTTATTACCTATTGGTTTTTGATGCATTTCTCCCTTCCAAATGAAAGACATTGTGTAAAAAAAAAGTCATTTTGAAAAATGACCAATAATTCTCATGCTAGTATGAGTATTCCCAATTTCGAAAATGTGCAAATATGCACTGTTTCTAAACTCTGTAATTTGTTCCCATTTCAGAAATACATAGGTGTCTTTCATACCGATTTTTCCATGTACACATTTTCCCACAATAAGAGCTATATACCCGGAACAGAATAAAAAGCCATTAGAAAATGCTGCTCAGTTTTTTACTCTGGGTTCGTTGGGCTCTTGGTGAACCTACAAGTCCTATATATCCCCACAACCAGGAAGGTCCAGCGGATGTAACGGTACATTGCTTTCAAAGAGATGTCATAATTAGAAGAAGTTACAGGTGAAAACGTTGACACAAAAGGCTGCTTTTTTCAACTAATTTTTAATTTTTCCTATATTTAACTGGTAGTTTCTATAAAGAAACCTTGATGGATCTACACAAATGACCCCTTGCTGAATTCAGAATTTTGTCTACTTTCCAAAAATGTATAGCTTTCCAGGATCCATTATTGCTTTTGTACCCATTTCTACCATTAACTGGAAGGAGGTTGAAAGCACAAAAAATAGCAAAAGTAGGGTATGTCCCAGAAAAATGCTAAAACTGTATAAAACATTTTGGTTTTCTGACAAAAATCTGTCATTCCCTAAAAGCTGAAGAAATGGTGATTTCAGCCCCACAAACCCTTTTTTGATACCATTTGCAGAGAAAAACCCAGACGCTTTCATTTGCAGCCAGTTTTTCCCATTTTTCACAAAAAAACAAAATTTTGCTGTATTTTGACTAATGTCTGGGAACCCTCTAGGAGAATCCACAAACCCTGGGTACCTTTAGAATCCCCATGATGTTGGAAGAAAAGGACGCAAATTTGGCGTGGATACCTAATGCGGTCAAAAAGTTACAGGGGCCTAAGCGCGCACTACCCCAAATAGCCCAAAAAAGGCTTAGCACAGGAGGGGAAAAGGCCTAGCAGCGAAGGGGTTAAGGAGGCAGTTGTTTAAAATATGAATTATTGTTTTTATTCTTAAATACATTTTTCTCTTAATGAAGTAATTCACTGGTAATGAATTGTTATGTGTTTAATTGGTTAATTCTAATTCAAAAAGTTTATTTTGTGATTTAAAATGTGTAATTTTTATATTTATTCCAGTTTAATTACAAATTTATAATTTAGTAGTGGGTTGTTGGGTTTATAGGGGATTAGAGCGGAAATGTACTGAAAATATACATTATTGTTTTTTATTTGTAATTCGTTTTTTGATTAATTTAAAGATCAGTTGATAATTAATTATATGAATTATGTAATCAAATAATTGCTATGCCAATTATATGTTGTACTTTAATTCATTTTTTATATATTGATAAGCATAATTTTTACATCCATTTTGTGTGTGTTATTTGGATTAATGTTATTTGTTTATTTAATTACTAACCTAGGGCACCATTACAATGGCGGGCGGACTTGCATCCCGCATATTTTACATTGCGGAGGGCGGTGCTGTAAGCAGGTCCCGCCGCAATGTAAATTATGCATGTTGTGCATTGGCATGCACCTTGTATATGCCAATGAAGGGGGGTACCGTAGGTACCCCCAAGTGCAGCCCCCAAACCCCCAACCCCCCCCGGGGGCCCATAACAGGCCCCCAAAGCATTTTCCACCGGCCTTTCCATGGCGGCATTGCCGCCATGGAAAGGCCGTTCAAGTTGCACATGATAATATGGATGGCGGTGCCTGCAAGGCACCGCCACCATATTGTCTGCATTTTACGCCCAGCCGGCAATCCAACCGGCGGAAAAGTGGCAGTGCCCCTCGCCATAGTAATATGGCGAGGGGTAAACTGTGGTGTGATGGCGGGCGGTTCGACACCGCCGGGCCGGCGGTGGCGATCCGGCCGCCATACTAATAGGCCCCTTAATGTTATTACTGCTTTCATTATAATTTATTCGAAAGGTTTATTTTTTTTTTTGGTGTTATTTTGGGTTGCTAGAGATGTAAGTGAATATTTTCTAAATGTAGGTATTTCGTTTTATATTTGTAAATTCTTTGTGCATTATTAAATTGTATTTTTTCGATTACATTTATTTTTATTTATTTATCACCTACCTATTTTTATTTTTAATATGTTTTAATATGTTGGTGCTGTTAGGTATTTAAATGTTTGTATAAAAGAAGATTAAGAATGGTATATCTAACCCATGCAATGTCCAACACTTTTCCTGCTTTTGCTGAAGTTAGAATGGGAATAGTAAATCTAACCACTCCAAAGTCCAACACTTTCCTTGCTTTTGCTCACAATATTCCATGAATAGTAAATCTAACCCTTCCAAAGTCCAACACTTTCTCTGATTTTGCTTATCTTGGAGTGGGAATAGTAAATGCAGTCTCTCCAAAGTCCAGCACTTTACCTACTGTTAGTTCAGATTGCAGTGGGAATAGACAATCTAAGCCCTCCAAAGTCCATCACTTTCCCAGCTTGTAATTACTTTGGAGTGGGAATACTAAATTAAACCCGAGCACGCTCCAACACTTACCTTGATTTTGCTTATGTTGGAGTGGCATAGTACATATAACCCCTCCAAAGTGCAACACTTTCCCTGATTTTGCTTGCATTGCAGTGTGCAAATTTAATCTAACCCCCCCAAAGTCCAATACTTTTCCTACTATTGCTTCAATTTGAGTGGGTGTAGTAAACCTAACCCCTCCAAAGTAACACACTTTCCCTACTGTTGCATGTCCAACATTTCCCCTGATTTTGTTTACGTTAGAATGGGAATAGTAAATCAAACCTTTCCAAAGTTGAACACTTTCCCTGTTCGGGTGTTTGTTCCCCTGCATGCACATTTAACTCATAATTCAAAAGTTAATGTCAAAGTAACTGTGTAAGATACTGCTTGTACCACAAAGTAGACATTTTTTTAAATTAATTTCTGATCACAATAATATTTGGATCAAAATATACGGTCGGCCATTTGTGTCCTTTTGACACTTAGGGCCTGATTATAATCTTGACGGACAGGGTTACTCCGTCTCAAATGTGACGGATATCCCATCGGACATATTACAATTCCGTTATATTCTATGAAACTTGTAAAATGGCAGACGGGATATCCATCACATTTGTGATGGAGTATTCCATCTGCCAAGATCGTAATCAGGCTCTATGTCCTGAGGATGGTCTCAAGTACTCTTTGATATAGCAGACTGAGATGTCGAAGAACTGTTCACATAAGCCGTCTTCTTCATCAAATTACAATTTGTCCATTAAAATGAATGCAAAGACTACCTAATGGACTTTATCTGGGTGAGTGGATCTCCAAATGTCACCATCAGATGAACTCTTGCAGATAACTATGTGGCTATATGTCAGTGTGTGTGCCTTTGCTGCAACCCTTTAATCCTAACTATTTGGCATTAAAGAAAACTATGTCTCAAAATAAATGTCTTTTAACTATATATTATATCACATTGAGTACACTTCATAAACACTCTGCATTTTGTTTTCATATTGCTATTTTCTTCTCTTTGGTTAGATTCATTTGCTACTATCTTGAAGCAATGAATGCAATAGTTTTGAAATTATGCCTTCAGGAGTCTTTTCGTGTTAATGCAAGGACTTCTTCGAAGGGCACCACTCATCTGTCTCTTGTATTCATACAATCTTTAACGGGCATTCTTCAAACTGAAAGATGGGTGTCTGTCTTTGTATTTTCGAAAGATCTCGTCATAGTAACACCTTCACTCCTATTCTATTAAGGAGATTCTCTTTTTCTGCATGATTCCACAGCCTATAACTGACACTATCTGCTAGCAAAATATGTATAACTATTGGCAAGACAGGACCTTAAATTAATGTAGGGCCAAAGCTTCTGTTTTCCAG
Source organism: Triturus cristatus (assembly GCF_964204655.1). Taxonomy (NCBI): domain Eukaryota; kingdom Metazoa; phylum Chordata; class Amphibia; order Caudata; family Salamandridae; genus Triturus; species Triturus cristatus. The sequence continues at coordinate 651,431,590 of NC_140590.1, forward strand.
TTGGCTTCTTTTTAAAGTCTTCTCAAATATTCCTATATTGTGGTGGGCTATCCTGTCCACCATTTACTGCCAGTAATGAAAACATAAGATAATATTGCTCTTTTAGAACCTTCTCCCATAACTCCTTTAATACATGAGCAGCAATGTCACCATTGTTAATATCAGTATCAAACCATGGTGGCTTCAGTCTTTTCTTCTATGTCTCATTAAAATCCCTCACTTTTCTGTCCACAATAGCTGTGCCTCTGAAAGAGTCTCGCTACTGTCTCATATTTCTTAACTTTCCTTTCAATCTTGGAAGTTGGTATCATTTCAGTTTGCACCTTTTGCTCTACCTTCCTTTACTATTACGAATATCTTTCTTTTTAATCATCACCGTTCTTCTGCTTTTTAGGTCTCGCCTACAGGCAGCTTTTAGCTCTCTGTCTTCAAAGATCTACTGTGCATGATACCAAGAAGTGGGCTTTGGGTCAGCCCATTACTTAGCATAGGGTGACTTTCTTGTCAATCTCATTTCTTGCTTCTTATATGATGGTTTCCTACCTCTTCTTGAGCATGTCTCTCCCCTGAAGCATACTGGTTTATCATCCTTTTGATTGCATGACCCTGGCCTACATCAAGGGAATAACTGTTTTCTTTTCATTTCAGCACTCCATGGAAAAGCATGTTTCTTCTTGCTCTCTTCCTTTGGTGTGCTGACTCCTCCACCAAATCCCTGCTCCAGCACTTTCTGTATCTCTCTCCTGCCACCCAAGCTTCTCTGTTGCTTCCCCTCTCCATGCCTGGCTTTTTAATTCTTTACTTCCCCCTCCAAACCTCTTCGTTGCTCACCCCGCCCCCGCTTCACTTCATAATAAATTCTTTTGCACACAAAAATGGCTTTTTGGGAGGGTTTGGCAGCGGCAATTTGCTTCCAGCTGCTCCTTTCTAAAAACAAAATACGCTTTAAAAAACTTTTTTATGTTTTTTAATTAACTACTCCAAGATGGACATCCACCATCTTGGAATGATAAATCAAAATGTAAAAATAAAAGTGGCTGCTGAACCGTTCATTACTCATATGCATGCATGCGCAAGTGTAGAGTGATACCTACATGCACATGTGTGGTGATGGTGGAGTCACTGTAAGGTCCTGATGAATATTTGCACATGCCTTTATGAGGCACATGCACTGCATTATCACACTTCTTAATTTTTTGGCTGGTGCTCTTCATTATAATATGGCAATAACCATATTTTTGTTTTGCTAATATTGAATAGCATTGGGAAAAGGCGCTGCCAGACCCAGTAGGCCTGGATTGGCAATGCAAATGTGAGACCTTTTAGCTTTGCCAATGCTTGTTCCTTTAGCTTCCAGTCTTGCTTCCAGACCTGCTCCATTGAGGACTACTACCCTCCTCTTCGTATCAGTTCCTTGTCGTCTATTTCAAGTGTTCTGTCTCTCATCTCTAGTAACAGTGAAGTTTTCTCCACTGCTGAATCTACAAACTCATGTCACTCGAATCCTTCTTCCTGAAAGGTCTTTTTCCCTTCTCGTCTTTGCCCAGTTGGGATCATGTCAGCCACCCTATTATTGCATACCTCCTTGTGCTCCTAATCTGTGCTTGACACACAACTTAAAACCCTCTCAATAATCTTGTTCTCCATTTCACTTTTTGTTGTCCCTGTTTCTTCTCCCCTGAATCCTCATCACTGGAGCCTTTTTGTGCCTTTCTCTTCAATGTATTAGGCACAGCTACTTTACAACCACTCTTGTCCCTATAACCTTAATCCCTCTCTGTGACCTGGTTACCCACTTTCTTGCATCAGAAATAGCATTTTGTCTTCGTCATCCAGGACATTTTAGGCTGTGGTTCCATTCTCTACATCTGCTTGCACTTCTCTCTCTATCCTACCCTCCCATCTCTTCCCTACCCTTGGTAACCTTTGCTCTTCTGCCATCCAGCAGAATATAGTTTTTGGGCTACATCTATCCCTTCTTTCTCTTCAGGTGTATGTATCACAATCTCCTGTGCTCTTCATTGCTCCCATAACCCAGATATTACCTGGGCATCCCTGAACTATTGCCTTCTTTAGCACTCCACGTCATCACACACATTTTCCCTATCACCCTTTTCCAGCTCATAATGCCAGTTGTTAATTCTTGTTGTGTTTTTTCTGCATTCATTAATTATTGACTTGGTGGTCAGAGCCTCAGATGCTGGTTTTCAATTTCCTCTTCTACCCCTGACTGTCTTCTAAACAATTCTGTTTTCACGGACCTCCCTTGTTCGCTAGATACCTTTTCTTGTCTTCTGATCCTGCTGGACCTGTCCTCTGCTTTCGACACCATCAAACATGAAACACTGATTAATCTTCTACAACGGAGGATGGGTTTAGCAGGTCTGGTACTAAAGTGGTTTACCTCTTTCTTACACAACCGCACTCAAAGGATCAAACTAAACCAGTCCCTTGCTTCCAGTACCCAGGTCAGGATTGGAGTTCCACAAGGATCCGCACTCTCGCCCACGCTCTTCAACCTTTTTATGGAACCACTCATTGTCATTCTAAACCAGTCTAACATTCTCTACTACATGTATGGGGATGAAACGCAAATTTACCTGAAGATCACCTCGCTTGATGACATTAAAATTCTAAATGGGGCTCTTTCGCAAACTCAACAATGGTTAGCCCAGAACCATCTGCTTTTGAACACCCTCAAAACTGAATTCCTGCTGATTGCCCCCCACAATCACTCTGCACCTACCCTGGACTGGCTAAAGGTACTCACAGCCCTTAACTGCACCCCTCTTGTGGTTGATTCCGCTAAATCGTTAGGCATTACCTTAGACAAATTACTTAACATCAGTGCCACTACGTCAGTGCCACTACTAGGGGTGCCAACTTTCATCTTAACACCCTCAAGAATATCAATCCTTTCCTTCCGACCAAAGACTTACAACCTGCAGTAAAATCCCTGTTGATATCACACCTTGAATATGGTCTGGTGAACCTTGCGGGGTTGCCTAAAGCGAGCTTGGCCCCTCTCAGAGCTACTCTCAACGCCTCGGCCAGGCTCATCACAGGCTCCAAAAACACGACCAAATTACACTAAATCTCTTGCAGCTTAACTGGATGTCTATTGAAGCGAGGATTCGCTTTAAAATAGCTTGCCTCACGCATAAAGCTTTGCATCATAACACTCCGGCCTATCTAACGAACAAGCTCGTTCTTTCTGGCTAGAGGCGGAACTTAAGAAGTACGCCCATTCTTCTCTTGAAAACACCCAAATTCAAGAAGAAAAGTACATACAAACGTGATTTTATTCGGACTAGCACCAAGAATCTGGAACGTTCTGCCTACTGAGATTAGAGCTAATCCTTCCACTGCCTACTTCAAGAAACAAGCCAAACTGATTTTCCTGAGTGATCCTTAACTGCTGCATCGTGTTCCTTTTTATGTCCCCTTGCTGACTGACCGAACATTTATCCCAACTTTTGTTCTCCATGCATTTTAGGTTTGGTTGTTAATTGTTTTATACCTGTGGGCCCCCTCCCCGCATGTTTGTCAATTATTATATTATGTTGTGTCATGTTCACTTTTGTTTGTTTTGCTAAATGCTACAGGAAATATTTTACACCTAGGTGAATTGGATCTAGTGTAGCCCACTACCAGGTCCCTGACCTTGATTGTGTTCTCCTTATGGGGCCACTGTGTTAACTTCTATTGTAAAGAGTTTATTCATGTACTCGCCGTGTGTACAGCGCTCTGATACCCGCAAGGGTCATGTTCGCGCTTTATAAAACTTTATAAATAAATAAAATATCAGAGGCCACAAAAGACCATGTAAATGTGTCAACGTTTGCTTTTTAGTGTGCCCTTGTGGGTATTACCCTTTTGATTCCTTAATGGTTGGAACGGCCAATTTGAAGGAAATATTTTTTCTGCGCATCTCCTTTCTCAACCATCTATCTTTCGTGCATTCACTCTGTCCCAAATTCCATTTCGGACTGAAAGGCTGGGGAAGGTAATACTCCTTTCCGTGGCACGATGTCTCCATTGCTTACAAGAGCGTGCAGCCTCAGAGTCCCTACCTACTAAAGGTTTTCAAGAAAGCTTTGTTGTATGCAGAGGCATGGAGCCTACTAAGGATTGACACTGAACTCACCTGCAATACTGCAAGTACCATCATGCAAAGTGGCGTTTACTGCAAGCCGCGCCCACAATGGGCGGACTCATTTCAAATAAAGTAAGAACAAATCAACAGGTGAGCTGTTTGTGCCTCTGGGAACTCATGATTAAGAGGCGTTTGCCTCGAAACGCGTCGAGTATCAGCTTTTTAAAGGACTGAGAGGGGATGCGTGCTGCATCGAGGTTGACATAGACTGAGAGGTCGGAGCATCGTCGAGTGCATAACTTGACCGCAAGGGCTTTTGAAATAAAAAAAATCAACGCGGCTGCCCTAGCCGCGGTAACAAGGGTTGCACCATTTCGGACTGAAAGGCTGGGGAAGGTAATACTCCTTTCCGTGGCACGATGTCTCCATTGCTTACAAGAGCGCGCAGCCTCAGAGTCCCTACCTACTAAAGGTTTTCAAGAAAGCTTTGTTGTATGCAGAGGCATGAAGCCTACTAAGGATTGACACTGAACTCACCTGTAATACTGCAAGTACCATCATGCAAAGTGGCGTTTACTGCAAGCCGCGCCCACAATGGACGGACTCATTTCAAATAAAGTAAGAACAAATCAACAGGTGAGCTGTTTGTGCCTCTGGGAACTCATGATTAAGAGGCGTTTGCCTCGAAACGCGTCGAGCATCAGCTTTTTAAAGGACTGAGAGGGAGCGTGCTGCATCGAGGTTGACATAGACTGAGAGGTCGGAGCATCGTCGAGTGCATAACTTGAGCGCAAGGGCTTTTGAAAAAAAAAAATATATATATATATATATATATATATATATATATGCATGTGTGCATATACATATGTTCATATGTAGTTGTAGATAGGTCAGCGTTTCCATTGGAAGAGCATTTTTTGTTTCATTAATAACATTGGTGCCATTTGACGAATCTTTATGAAACTTTCAAAACAGTTAATCCGCTTCAGCTCCTTCCTGGGAACTTTCAGGGGACTCCATCTAGAGGGGGCCAAGAAAAAGGAGGGGACACAAAATATTGATTTCCCAAGTTCATTCCCACAGTAAATTTTGAGAAGTGATACAGAAAAAACACAGCTGAACGTAATTACACCACATTTGGCACAAAGTTGGCCCTTTACTCAGATAGCATGCTGTTTGTTATTTAAAGTAAATCTGTTCAGCTGTTTTTGAGAAATTTGTGTTTAAAGATGGTACTCAATGGTCATGAAAGAGTTAAAAAACTGTTGGTGTCTAGATAATACTCTGATTAGCTACTTTAAAGTCAATTTTGATCGGTTGGCCACAACCTAAACAATGTGTTGTGGGCAGCCATTACAAGACTCATGGACATGATCCATGAATCCTGAAAATGAATTAAAAAATAATTAAACAACAATATAATGGGACAGCGTGAGCACACCCTGACCTCAAGGAGCATGTGGTTCGGGGTCTCAAAGGGACCACACTTTGATTCGGAGGCCACAACATGGAAAACATGTTGTGACAGCCAATACAGGACACTGGGTCATGGTCCCCACAGAACTGCTTTGTAGTGACTGTCAGGTTTTGAAGGTCACAAAAAGGAGCACATATAAAGGGTGACAACAGATATTAGTCACAATATAAATCTTTTGTTGGTGGTACCATAATAATTTTAGGATTCGTTGTGTGTTCTAAGGTGATTTCACCCAGTGAAAAATGCTGATCGTCTGCTGTCATTTGATAAACCATGTTTGAGAGAAAAACTGTTTTCTGATGATTTAGAGGCTATGGAATGTGCTCCAGAAAGTAAAACAATGAGAGCACATTTTCTATAATTGCATTATTTTCCTCAGCCATGCGAGAATAAACTTTCAACAGCAGGATGTTGTTGTGAAGGTGAAAGATAACAACACAAATAGTAGTCTTTTTCAGGAAACCGACAGCAGATAGCAGTCTTCTACATGCCCTCAGCAGTCATCCAGAGAACCTGAAGCGGAGTATCCTCTTTGGTAAACTGCTGAGTTCAAAAAGGTACTGCAATACGGAGGAGGCTTACCTTAAAGAACAAAAAGATATGATTACCAGATTCAGAGAGAGGGTCATTATGAGATTCAAGGAGGTAGATAGAGAAAGTTTTTTATATAAAAGAAAGGGCCATATTCTCAAGGATCTATCGCCAAGTAAACGGCACTTTATCTCAGCCAAAGTTGCGATAAATTTATCTCTCTATTCACAAGCTGGTGTTAACAGCCAATACCACCAGTTTTCCAGCGAAAGCATCCGCAAAAAACATCGCCACAGATGACCCCAGCAACTATCGCTAATGAGATGCAGAGTAGGCGTTTCCAAGCAAAAAGCAGCGACAACACCACTCCACAACATTCTCAATCACAAGCTACATTGGTGATAAGATCACAAAACATGCGATAAGGCACGTTAGCACCAGGAAACTAACACTTGCTCTGACCTGGTGCCAAGTCGGACGACAACTGGCACCACAAAAGGGAGCCCAGCCCAGAGCCACACCTGAAGAACAACAGATGCCATGGAGCCACTGAACATGCGTTGTGGACACCCAAGAGGGCCACAACACCCACCGCCACCCCCCCCAGGACCACACCCTTCCCCCCCGGGCTCCACCCCAGGCACCCTCCACCTCCCCCGGACCAAGACAGTGCACATCAACGGCACTAAAACATGAACAAAAGCACCCGCCTGATGTCGTACAGTAGCAACAATCAACATACATGTGAGTACTAAAATCCTGATTCATAATTCACCATTGAAAGACCAAACAAAATGTCACATCCTAATTTGTCACCAAACAACTATTTTGAAGAATCATGGTGGGGCATCCCTACACAATCTGTGACTCATAGCCTGCAAGACAATATCCAAGATAAGAAGGTGTGTCAGGCACTCATCAGAGGACAGGGAGAGAGAGAAAGAGAGAGTGAGAGAGAGAGAAAAAAAGAGAGAGAAAGAGAGAGACTGAACAAGCGGAAAGCAAGGCCAATCGGGCCCTTGGCTCATGCAAACATGCCAACAGCTGCGTGTCTCGAAATATGTGCACCCCAAATCACAGGCCTGGCATCAAAGTCAGCCCGAAGTCCACATCACATTCAAGAAATGCAAGCAGTAGTCAGGCTGATATCAGGAATGAAAGCCCCTTTGTCTCAACACACAAGGCTGAAGGCCAACACAACCCCCGACCTTGGTCCTGAATACGGCTGGCACACCCTGCGTCAGATGCCATACCAGCCTCCGACGACTCCCACACCATGAACTGCGCTATTGAAACACCAACGTGACTACACCCCACACACACTTGTCCCTACACGACCTACACCTACTAGGGATGCCCTTGACGCATAAGTGAAAAACTACCCATACGTCAAAATGTCACACACACACATACGACTTATTGCCCAGAGCTGTGGCATATCGTCCACTGAACATCCGCCGGTCTGAGGAGTGCCGGTGCCACGAGCCCACCAAACGCAATGGCAGGCCTTCCCGGTAACATGCACAACCCCTGTCACGTGGAACTGTACCGTGCACAAATGCTGCATCTGTTGGGGTCCCTACCAATGGCAGTGTTGCGAATCAGTTACCATCTGAGTTTTCGTTTTGCCTACGTCACCGCCGTCCAGACCTGGTTCCACTGTCGATCATGCACATTCGAATGGCCCATGGAGGTCTGCCTATCCAACGCAACAGTAGCTGAATTGGATTATGACCTGACAGTGCGCCCCCTGTTGGCCCACGAACAGGAGTGTCACTGGGATAGCCGTGCATGGGATGCACTGATCTTTGGCGTATGTGCTGGCAGTTGCGCATGGGAGATTGCACAACTACTCGTGTGCATTGACCACATCGAGGCGCTCCTCTATTGGGCTGTGTTGCGGATTGGGGAAATGGTGTGGACTGAGCATATCTGCCCGGACCAGTTAATGGATTGGCTCACCCTGGTGTTCCTTGAACCCAACAACAACGTACTATTGGAACACATTGCACATGAAGCTGTGCTGGCATTCATGGACGAGTAACTACGTTCCTGCAGCCACATCGGATTGTCACCCACAGCACAGGTCCCAACACCTTGCTGCATCGTGGGGAATGCTCACATATACCACCACAACAGAGAACATGTCTTCCTTCGTTTGGACTCTGAATGCATGTGCGTGGAACTATGCGTGTGAACACACACCGGTGCAAGGTGATGCAGTTCCATGGTCGGAGCAACACAATGTCATTTGGCAACGTTACCAATTCGGACACACTGCTGGAGGGAGAGCACACACATGGCAATGTAGCACGACATGTGACCTTGTTGGACCCTTTCACCTGATCACTGTCAGCAGAGCAGACAGTCGGCGCAGTCCGGTGGCAGAGCACTATGCAGACCCCATGGGCTGTAAATCGTGCCCCCTCACATGGGGTAATGGGAAGACGCCAAACAACACATGACTCGTCCAGCAAGGCAAGATGGGCTGAGACAGTTCCCATCCGTAATGATTGGTGTTCATTTCTGCCTCACAATTTCCTGCACCTCGACATGTTCCCATGCTGCGTGTAAGTGGCTTAAGCGTATCCCTGCATGCTGTGGCCGTTGCCTTGTCCGTACTGACACGCACATGCCAATAAAGTCGACACAACTTCACTGGTGTCTAACTGTGATGAGTGTTGATTAGATTGACCACTCGTGTGCCACAATGATCATCGTCCCTGCACAGGGAGGGTCTGACTGACGCATGTACAATGGGGGTGGGCCCCTTTTGACAGCTCCACCTCTGTGAGCCAGACATTATTTTGGGATAGTTGCTGGCAGACCTGTGCACTTACGTGTCTTCAGCAATGTGAGTATGGTGTCCAACCTCTGACCATGTGGAGCAATGTCATAAATCATTACAGAATGTGTCAACACAAATGTGTGTGAGTAGGTATGCGACTTGGAGTTCTGTTGGCACATGTGATGTAGGTCACCAATCCTGGCCTGCTACCGATTTGGTCATTCCTACACACAGCCTTATTCAATACATGGATGTGTGCCTACGTTGAGGGGTTGTGAGATTGCTGTTACTGTGCAATGGGGACACAGCTAGTACTCACCTTCAGAGTCATCCAATTGGCCATGTGGCTCAGGGATGAACATGCGCATTGATGTCATTCACCAGGGTGTACATTTTTGTGCAATCATTGTCCCCACATCCAGCCATACTTTCATACATGAGTGAACATATTCATGACACATCTGTGCGATTTCGAATGTATTATTCACATTCTGGTGAATGATGGAGCTGGAGCTGTACATGGCCATCCAAGCCCATATAACATGGAAGCCCAATGGTGGGCCAACCAGAGTCCTTTGGGGATTGAAAAGTGATTGGGAAGAGGGAGAGTGCAGTCCGAAGCAGGAGTGCTGTGAAGATGTGGCAGTCCATGTCGGGGTCTGGGTGGATGTCGCGGAGTATTCCGGGGGACGGTGGGAGGTTTTTTCCCAGGGCATGATGCATAGGGCTGAACCAGGCAGGAACAGGCCATCTGGCGGTGATGGGTGCTACTACCGCCTTCCTCACACAGTAATTACCATACACATCTTAGTCCTCGGATACTTCTTCGGTGTCCGGTGTGTCCGGTGTGTGTGTGGTGGTGTATGGCTGCATCACTGGGTGCCACTGACACATCAGGGTGCGAAGGTGATAGGGCTGCATCACTGGGTGCCACTGACACATCAGGGGTCAGAGATGTGTGTGTCGAAGTTCCCGCTGCAGTTATCTGGGTCTGGCTCAGTGGCAGCAATGGCAAGATGATGAACTGCAGGGCCTGGAAGAACCCAGCTACATCTCACTGGTGTTCAGCTGTGGCAGCCCTACTTCCAGTCTGCATCTGCACCATGGTCTCCATTGTCCTCCGCATCTGTGCCCACTCTGTGCTGTCATCGCTGGTGCCTGTGTGACTGGACAGTTCCTGTATCTGAGTAATGGCCCCAGCGAGGTCAGCCAAGGATTGTCGGTGAGCATGGTGCGGACAGGGGGTGTCCGTAAGGGACTGTACATGGTCCCTAATGGGACTCAGACACCCACGTATGGCCTCGAGTTTGGCTGCCACGAGCTTGAAACCCACCTGCAGCTGCTCCGCCAACTCCACCTGGCAACCCAATACAAGGCGTTGAAATTCCATGTATTGTTCGTGAGGGTCCTGTGAGACAGCTGTGGTGGTGTGTGTTTCCTGCTGTGTGGTCTGTGCAGGTGGTGGGGTCACCACGAGGCAGCTGTCCTGCCCTGCTCCTGGGGATGGGTTGCAGAGGCTGTCCATTATCCGTTGGAGGGTGTCTTGACAGATGTGCAGGTTGTCCTCTTCATCATCACTGATGGGGTTTGTGGTCTGCTCTGCAGTAAGTGTTAATTGTCCCTCTGCAATGTTATGGGGTGATGCAGGTTAACAGAGTTTCCCCTGTATGTTGACGCTTTGCAGATGTTTACATACAGACTGCATGACAATGCACGTTGTGACTGTTTTGGTGGAGCTGGGTATTTGATGGCAGACAGTGGGATTTTTGACTAAATGACGGATGTGTGGTGGTACCCGTACATTATCATCACAGAGTGGCAGTCAATGACAGATGTGAGTGGCCAATTACGACGCACAAGCGTAACATGTTGTGTCCTCTGTCCTGTGGTGTAGGTGTTGCATTTTACACCACATTGCCGTCATTGCTGATGTTCTGTGATTGCTAAGTGTGTGCTGCATTGTGGGGGAGTTGCCCCTGCGGCTCGGATTTCATGTACCCTTATCCCTTTGAGGCGGTGTGCCTTTGCATTGTGTGCTTTTCAGGGGCTGAAATGTTTGCGACTTGGGTCATATGTGCTCTTGGACAGATTTTGTAGCCTTGTGCATTGTTCGTCTGCTGCATGGGTTGTGGGTGCCAGTGGATATGTCAGAGTGTGCCCTGCTCCTTTACGGTTATGATCCGCACTGGGCCACCTCCATGTCGAATCGTGGCCCATGTCATGTATTTTGGCTGCTGCCATGCTATGGGTCATGCAGTGTCACTTGCATAGTCAGTGTGGCTCACAAAGCCGCTGCTTTTCTGGATTCATCACATGTGCATGGCTCATTGTGTCGTTGGTGATTTGGAGGGGGCCTATATGTACACATAGTGGGGGTGGGCCTACTTTGTGTTCCTATGTGTGCTGCAGTGTGCCAAGGGTGTCAGGGACATGTTCCACAATCGTTGTAGGTGTGCTACACATAATTGTGCATGTGTGCTTTGTGCCCATCTCCCCCCATCGCAGTCCCTGGTGGTTACTCACCCTGTTGCTGTTGGGTCAGGTAATTTCGAGCTGTGTCCAGGCCCCCAACTCCTGCCACCGTCTCTACACTGATGACTGTGGCCACCATTTGCTCCAGCACATCCAGCTCCTCCTGTGGCGCAGGAGGCCCACCTCCAGTCGCCCATGCTGCCTTCCTGTTGGTGGCGACTTTCTCCTTGGTTTGGCTGTGCGCCTCTTGACCTCCTCCATTTTCTTCCTCGACACTCCAACTGCATTGACTTTGGTGACAATGGACTGCCATATATTTCCGTTTGGGTTGCCAGTGCCGCAGTGGAGGTGACGAACAGTTGGTGGTGGTTTTCTATCACCTCCGTGACGATGATCCGGTCTTTCTGGACACTGAACCCCATCTTCCTCTTCCTCTTCTCCTTGCCTTTCCACGAACATGGGGTACCTGGCTGGTCCTCCATGGGGCTTGTGGAGTTAGGCTTGTCCTCTGCACTCGGTCCATGGTTGGAATAGGTTTTGGTGTTTTTTCTTTTTTGCTTTTACAGTGCATTTTCCCGCATGAAGTGTGGGAATTGCAGGCCTGTCGCTGGTTTTCACTGATTTTGGTATTGCGCTCTGTGTCATCGCAGCTTTTTGTTTGTCGCATTGGTTTTTACGCGGTCATTTGGCGCGTTATCCTGCTGCTATCGCATTGTGCCGCTAGGTTGGGAATTGGACGTTAAGAAGGTGTTATTTAATCGCGATGGACTGCGATATGCAAAGCCGCGTTAAGCTAAATTTGCGATGGTTATCACACGTTCTTGAGAATATGCCCCAAAGAGCTTATCGAAACAGACGAGCCAAATACTCTACGCATGGTGATGACATATAACTGCTGTTCCAAAACAGTGTAGGGAGTGATTCATAGAAACTGAGACATCGTCAATTGTGATCCTACTGTAGACAATCCAATATGTCACAAGTTCAATGTAACATATCGAAATGGACGATCCCTCAGAGGTATGTTGGTGGATAGCGATATCACAGTGACCAACAAAGCCAAACAAAACAAAAACTGAAGCGTTTCTTCCCATGTGGGAGGTGTAAGGCATGCAAGAACAGCTGCAGAAGAAAAGACAGTGAGGTCTCCTTAGAAAAGGGAGGTAGAGACATAACACAATTTCTCACAGGCCGCTTCCAGTATATGGTGTATTTGCTCACATGCCCCTGTAAGAAAAGATATATAGGGAGCACTATACATGCAGTGAAATAAAGGGCACTGAAACACATGAGGGCAATTGACAACAATGACCTACACTATCCAGTAGCCACACATTTCAATGAGATGCATTTTGGGGCAGCTTCAAGTTTAAATACTTTGCCATAGAACAGATACCACCTAACATCCGAAGAGGTAACAGATTATTATGCCTTAGACAAAGGTAGTCTAAATGCATCATTGAACTACAAAATAAAATCCCATGGGGTCTCTACACTGAGGACGAATTGAAGGTCATTTGGCTGTAGATAAGCTGTAATAAGGCCATCTTTTATGCTTTCTCTCTTCCAAGCTGGGCTTCCTGTAAATATTTTTATTATGTATATATATTTGGTTTTATTGCAGGAGGTAGGGATGGGGAACTTGATGTGTCATGGCAGATTACTGGGACACGCAACCCCTTTTTTCAGGTGCACATTAGCGTTATGCACAGTAATGCACAGATAAGATGTTTACCTTCTTTTTATGTCTCATAGAGGGATTGGGCGTTGTTTATATTTGTTTCATGTCCAATATGTTTTAGTCAATTTGCACTGTGTCAGATATCATGCCAGACAGGTTGCACGCAGTACACCCCCTTGGGGCACTACTATCAGTTCTTTCTCCGATCTGACTGTCGTCTTTGTCGTCCCCCTCTTTGTCGTCCCCTCTTTTCTTTCTTTACTCCCTTGGTGGGGGGGATTAGGAGAGAATAAGACATGTGAGTAATAGTTTGGAAAAAAGGTGCGGTTTTCTGTTTTTTATTATGGGGAATTTAAAGCAACACAAGTGGAGCGCTCTTCTTATGAAAGAAGAAAAAAATAACTAATAACGGTGAACACAATGTTAGCAGTTCTCCTTCTTCTGCAGAAGTTCGGCTGCTTCCTTCCCGTCCTTTTCTACTTCTCTCTAGCATTGTCCCCCTTGAGGTTCACTTGTGTCTCCCAACCACAAGATATGTTTAGGATGCAAGCCTAAAAAAAATTAGAAAATGCAAACATGCTCTAAGCGTGCCATGGTATAGCTGAGGACAACTTCATGCTACCGTCACCACACCCGTGAAGTCACTTCTCCTTAGAAGGCTTGTTAGTGTGCACACCCGCCCACCATCAGTGTAGGGCAAACATATTCATAAAAGCCACTTTCCTCTGGCCACGGCTCTCCTGGGATGTGGCAGAAGGTGCACCGGGGGGCTCCTCTTCTGGAATGCCAGTAGTGGTGCTTTCACCAGGTGGGTGTGACATCGAGTTGTCGGCTCCAATGTCGTCCTCCTCGTCATCTCGGTTCCAGTCTTCCTTCGTTCTTCGTGCTGCTCCCTCACCCTGCATCTCGTGTGGCATCCCGTCTTTTTCTCCTGGTGTTTCCGGCATCTCCCTCATCTCCTCCTCTGAGAAGTTTTTAACATCTTCTGCTGAGCGTACTGCATATGCTGGTGCGCTAACCTCCCGCTTGTTCGTCCCGTCATTGGCTGCAATGTTGACCTCCTGAGAAGCGTCTGGCGTGATATTACATTGCTTCCCTGCCAGTTGGGCCATACTGACACTGGACATCTGGACAGGAAGTCTACATTCCCTTGGAGCTTCCTGGGAATTTGATAGGTCTTGAAGGAAAAAGGTTGTAGGGCTAGAAACCAACGTAGTATTCTGGAGTTATAGTTTTTATTGGTGGTTAACCAAGTGAGAGAGGCATGATCGGTTAACAAAATAAAGGACCGTTCCAGTAAAAAATATTCGAGGGCTTCATCAGCCCATTCAATCGCTTGACACTCTTTTTCTATTGTGGCGTAATGGCATTCCCTAGTGAAGAGTTTTCGGCTAATGTAAAGAATAGGTCGCAAGAATTCCTCACAGTCAGGTTGGGACAATAAAGCTCCTAGTCTGTGGTCTGAGGCTTCTGTTTGGAGGACAAAGGTTTTTTTAAAGTCCGGACAGTTGAGTACAGGATTATGACATAGTGCTTCTTTTAGTTTATTGGAATTGCCATTTTGAGACTCAGACCACTTGATCTTGGTGTTTGCGTGACGGTTGGTCAGCAAATCGGTGAGGGGACATGCCAGCTTGGAGAAGTGGGGAATAAATCGGCGGTAATACCCTACCAGACCAAGGAACGATCATACTTCTTTCTTTGAGGAGAGTTGGGGAATGTTACGTATAGCCTCCACTTTGTTCACCTGAGGTTGGATGAGTCCTTGTGTGATAGAGTATCCTAAATAATTGATGTGGTCTGTAGCAAGAAGGGTTCATTCGGATAAAGAGTTAGGCCTGCTTGTCTGAGAGTGGATAAGATCTGCTTCAGATGTGCCAAATGGATATTCCAGTCCGGACTAAATACTACGATATCATCTAAGTAGGCAGCCGCATATTGTTGGTGTGCCCTTAGTATAATATCCATCAGTTTCTAGAAGGTGGCTGGGACACCATGAAGTCCAAATGGAAGGACTTTAAAAAGATACAGTCCCGACGACATGGAGAAGGCAGTTTTCTCTTGGGCGGCTTGAGTAAGGGGATCTGCCAATATCCGTTGGTAAGATATATGGTAGACATAACCATGGCCCTACCGACTTTTTCTATTAATTCATCGACCCTAGGCATGGGTAAGAATCAAATTTGGATATAGCGTTTAATTGCCTGAAGTTGATACAAAAACAAAGGCTGCTGTCTGGTTTAGATAGGAGGACTACAGGAGAACACCAGGCACTTTGGGAAGGCTTGATTATGTCTGCCTTAAGCATATCATTGATCTCCATTTCTATGGCTTGTCTTCTAGCAGCGGGAACTCAGTAGGGTTTTAACCTTACGAGTTTTCCTGTTTCAGTACCTATGTCATGTTCTATAAGGCCAGTTCATACTGGAGTTTTAGATAATACTCTAGGGTACTTCTCTAGTAAGGTTCTTATTTGCTGTCTTTAAGTTTGGGTTAGCATCTTGCCAGTATTAATTTCCTCTGGGGAAATATCCTCAAACATCTTAGGCGGAACATCAGGCTCCTGGGTGAGGGTCATATCTCGTATCATCAAGTTCCTGTTGGTCAGAGGTTCTTCCCATTTTTTTAGTAGATTTACATGGTAGATCTGACCTTTCTGGTGTTTACTGGGTACTGCTATTTTATAAGTGACAGGGGTGACTTTGGCCAGGATGGAATAGGGTCCCTGCCAAGTAGCTAGGAGTTTTGTGTCGGTGGTGGGCAGGAGAATAAAAACCTTCTCAGCTACGGAAAGCTCACTCAATATCGTCCCTTTGTCATACTCTCTTTTCTGCTTTTCCATAGCCTTCTCCATGTTCTGATGTACGGTTTCTCATAGAAAGGATAGAGTTTCTTTGAGAGATTCACTATAGGCCAATAGCGTTTTCCTTCATCGTCTTCCTCCACCCACTGTTCAAAAGCCATGTCTAGTAATGTTCAGGGTTTTCATCCAAACACTGGCTCAAAGGGGGAGAAGCCAGTGAACTTTTGCTCATGTTATTGGATAGCGAATAATACAAAGGGGAGCTTTCTATCCCAGTCTTTTCCCGTGTCACTTACAAGTTTTCTCAGTCTGGTTTTCATAGTACTGTTGTACCTTTCCACTAGTCCATCAGTCTGAGGATGGTACACAAAAGGGAGTATCTGTTGCACGTCCAGAAGGGTACACACTTGTTTCATCAGTTGAGAAACAAAATGGGTTCCCTGGTCAGTTAAAATCTTATGCGGGAATCCTACCTACAAAAGAATGTATCAGCTTGGGTGACAGATAAAGAGGTCATGCTTGTTAGAAGACTGGCCCCAGGATAATAGGTCGCATAGTCCACGATGACTAATATGTACTGATGCCCCCTAGCCAAAGGTGTTAGGGGCCTACTAAATCTATCTCCACCCTCTGAAATGGAACCCCGATAATAGTGAGGGGTCATAATGGGGCTTTTTTTACGTGTGGTCCATTAATTAGTTGACATCTGGAGCAGGAGGAACAGAACCTATCCCCCTCACAATATACACCATGCCAATAGAAATGTCCTGGTATGTACTTTTTGGAATGTTCCTGTCCGTAGTGGCCCCCACCTGCCTTACTATGGGCAAGACACATAACATGTTCCCTAAAGGCTAGTGGTACTAGGAGTTGTTCAAAGGTTCGGATATAGTAAGCCTTGCTTTACAGAAAAATAGGGGCCTACCTGATTGAGGTTATCTTCCTTTGCTCTATCGCAGGCATACTTCAAGGAGCTGTTATCTCTTTGTGCTGCTCGAAAGCTTCGGAGAGGTGTTGTGCCAGTACCTGGGGATGAGAGAACAGAAGCAATAGGGGGTTGGAACGACTTTTGATACTCCATTTGCTTCTTTCTTTTCTCCCTTCTGGTTTTTGTAATCTTTCCTATGGGTGTTTCTATTTCTACCCCAGAGAACGGAGCCTCTCCCAGCCACTCCACCGACTGGGTGTCATGCATTGTATTCGTGAGGTAATCACCGAAACGGGGTAACTCAGTCCCCAATGTTATTTCTTCTTGTAAAGTGGTACGATTCCAACCCTACGTAGGTGGGTTCCCGTCCATGGTCATGAGTACTTCGGCAACTAGGTAGGTTTTTACATCACCGTGTACACAGAACACTGATGCACTTTTGTTGTCTTTTATTTGGGCTCCATGTACTAACTCTTGGGAGACAACTGAGTGCCTACATCCGGTGTTTAGTAAAGGGTCAACTGGTCTACCATTAAGCTAGACAGTGTTCATATAGCGCTCTTTATTCCCCCCTGTTATCAATACTCTTCCCTTTGCATGACCCACTTCCATTTGCTCGGCCGTCTCTGCCTTGTGGGGTCAGTTTCTCGAAATATGGCCCCATTCACCACAGCAAAAACACTGGGGCCCCATGTGTTGGCCTGGGCTTTCAGACTCACATTTTCCTGTAGTCTACACATTGCTAGGATTTTGTACCTCACTGGCATGATTTAGCGTACGTGGAACTGTTTTGGATGTTGTTAAGGACGTTTCTGGGGCATACTATGGAACTCAGGGTACCGATGGTAGGCGCAAACCAACTCCATGGCTGTTTGTGCCGTAAGATGGGGGTGTTGTTTTACCCAGGAATCTGTGTTATAAGTTAATGCTTCTAGATATTGTTCTAAATATATCTTTTCAGTGATTTCCTCCACAGACGATGTGGTTGGCAGTAACCAGTGGTTCCCCAGGTCTTTAGTAGAGGGCCCTTGGGTTATCACCTGTGACCCAATTCTCTATACGGAACCTGGTGCAGTAATGTTCCTCATCGCAGCTCAGTCGTTCCAGGATAGCTTTCTTTATTTCATGGTAGGAAGTTGTGCCCGCCGGGTTGGCTGCCTGATAGGCCGCCTGCAACTTCCTGGACAAAAGGGGGGCTTTGTATTGGCCCCAGCGCTCCGGTGGCCATGCTGCTGTAGAAGCTACCCTCTCAAAGTTCACAAAAAAGTAGTACGGGCCATCCCCTTCTTGAAATTTTTGCAAGACCGAACCATGTACGTTTGGGTGAACTCGGGCGCTAGAGATGGCATCCCTAAGGTGGAGGATAGCGGTGTCTTGTACCTGCTGATTGGTGGTAAGCAAAGAAGCTTGCTCCTTAAGGGCCATTTGAAAAGCCGCTCTCTCCCGTACGTTTCTTGCCTGTTGCTCTAGGATGAGCTGTAGGTGATGCTGTCCTTCGGCCAGCTGGGATATCATGGCCTTCATTGTGATGGGTTGTGTCATTGTAGTCTAGACACAGAATCCCACTTCTAACACCACTATTGTCTTTGTCGTCCCCCCACTTTTTCTCCCCACCTTACTTTCTTTATACCCTTAGAACTGGGGGGGGGGGATTGGGAGGGAATAAGACACGTACGTAATCGTTTGGACAAAAGGTATGGTCTTCTGATTTTATTATGGGGAATTTAAAGCAACCCAAGTGGAGCACTCTTCTTATGAAAGAAGAAAAAAATAACTAATAACGGTGAACACAATGTTAGCAGTTCTCCTTTCTTCTGCAGAAGTCCGGCTGCTTTCTACTTCTCTCTAGCGTTGTCCCCCTTGAGGTTCACTTGTGTCTCCCAAGCACACGATATTTTTTAGGACGCAAGCCTGAAAAAAAAACATAAAGAAAACACGCTGTAATCGTGCCGCCGTGGTATAGCTGAGGACAACTTTGCCCTACCGTCACCACACCCGTGAATTCACCTCTCCTCTAGAGGGGTAGTTAGCATGCACTCCCCGCCCACCATCGGAGTAGGGCAAAGATATTCATAAAAGACACATGCCTGTGGCCCCGGTCTTCCTGGGATGTGGTACAAGGTAGACTGGCTGGCTCCCCTTCCGGAATGCCAGCGGTGGCAGTGGCGCTTTCACCAAGTTGGCGTGAGGTCGAGTTGTAGACACCGATGTCGTCCTCCTCCTCATCCTCCTCGTCATCTCGGTTCCAGCCTTCCTTCATTCTTCGGGCTGCTCCCTCACTTCCCTGTAGCAGGGTCCCGTCTTTTTCTCCTGGTGTTTCTGGCATCTCCCTCATCTCCTCCTCTGAGACGTTTTTACACTGACACATATCATTTTGACTTCTAAATGTAATTGCTATGTACTGTTGCTTTCTGTTTGAGAGATTTGCTTGAGATGTACTCAATATGACATAATACACAACAGCCATAATGTCAGTGCTATTATTGATCATGATCTAAATAGGGATCTTTTTGACATCACAACCCAGCACTACCTGTGCACTGCATATTTGCCAATTTCATGTGCTTAAACAAATAGTGGGACAATACCAACACTTGTCATGTTTGACATAGTGTATTTTGTTACAATAGGGTTTCTCATTGTTTTTTTTACCATGTGCATTTCTGTTTCTCCCTTCGGAATTTTTCGTATTGGGAATGCGCAGACATTACTACTTATTTAGTATGTATTAGAACAGACTCTTCTAGACAGACGTGGACACTGTGATCTGCACACACTGTTTGTCCTGGCCACACACATTCATAATGTGCTTAATACTTCTATGTACCATAATCCAATAGGAGCGTAAACATCTTGTAAATACTTACACACCATTAGCAGCAATGAAGTTATACATTATGAGGTACAGAAGAGGGTGATAATTACCTGCCACTTTGCAAAATATAAAACAAACGATCACACTAATTTGCTGATTCATCAGTGATTTCATCAATGAGGTCATAGAACATATTATGAATGATGTAATATGTGAGGTCATAAGCAGTGCATGACAGGGCACAAGTTAGTTAGCTCTGCTAACTATGGAGGTCATTGTGATGGCGGAAGGATCACCATCGCCGGGCCGGCGGTCCTTCTGCCATCACATGTTGATTTACCCACCGCCAGATTAGGATGGTGGTGGGTACCGTGGCAGACGCATAGTCCGTCCGGCCCTTCACCGCCACAGGCAATCGCAACGATTGCCTGGCGGACAGTTCAGGGCCCCTGAAATGGTGGCGGTGCCTAGCAGGCACCGTCCGCTAAATCAGGATGTGGATTTCAAAAAAGGACTTTCCGTGGCGCCATGGAAAGGCTGTTGGAGACTGAGTTTGGGGGCCTGTTGCGGGCCCCCCTTGTTTGGGGGGTGTCGCTGCACTGGGGGTACCCATGGTATCCCCCTGCATTTCCATGCACCAAGTGGCAGGCACCGCGTGGTGTAGGGAAATGTAGTGCATGCTCTTTTAGCATTGCGTACCGTGCTGCAGCCAGCAGCACCGTGGGCAATGTTAAAAGCCCCTAATATGTGTGGTGGGACCGCCGCACGTCGGGCACGTCTGGCAGGCGGTCCCAGCACCGCAACAATGGCAGGCGGACATCGTAATGAGCCCCTATAATTGGTGAATTTCTGTGTTTTTTTTGGTTCAAAACATTACTTTCTCACTGAAATTTTCACATAATTATGGTGTCACTTTAACCTTTTTTCAGTGGATTTCTAACTTTAAAAAAAACAATAGAGATATTATAATTGCACCTAATTGTAATGTTTCTTTAACCTTTGTTTTTTTCAGTGAATTTCTAAGGTCTTTTTATATGCAAATTAAGATATAATTACAATTCCTAACTATAACGTCACTTTAACCATTGTTTTTTTCAGTGGAGTTTTTTAATGTAAAGTAATATTATATTACCATACGTAAAGCCAACCCCCGCCATGTATGGCTTTTGACCATGTGTAGCAAGGTGTGGAGAGGGTCGTGCTGCCCCTCTCCCCAAGCCACTATTTTTCCTTTGGCCCCATCCCCTGGGGCCAAAAACATATATATTAGGGGAGGAGTGACCACTGCATCCTACCCCAAGTCAAATGGGCCCCCGGGCCATACACTAATTATATGGGGTGTGTGTGGCACCCTGGAGCCTTAAGAGGCCCTGGGGACCCCATGCCCTGGGGCCAAACATCTTTATATTAGGTTAGAGGGTATGCACCCCTCTCGTCTGAGCCTTTAGAGGTCCGGGATCCCATCCCCAGGCAAAAAAACACTTATTTTAGGTGAGGCAGTACGTGGCCCCCCTTCCTGAGCCCACCAAGCCCAAATGGGCCTCAGAGACCCCATCCCCTAGGTAATAATCTAATTACTAGGGGAAGGGAGGTGTATGCCCTCCTGTTATGAACCCCAATGTACCCCAATATAGGCCTAAGTAGTTGCATGACCTTTTGACTACATTTGTCCTACCTTGCTTTACATAACAGTTCTGGCGTTGACCTTTTACCTAGTTAGGTGCCAAATATTGTGTGGTTTTCTCCGAAAACTAGCCTCATTTAATACGCATGAGGATTCTTAGTATCAAAGAAGGATTACCAGCTTCTGCACAGTAACTCTCTATAAGAGTCACTACTATCGTCATTCATGGCTGACATGCCCACACTTTACCATGACACATCTAGGTAGATCCCCTGAGGATATCTTTCGGGTATATAATTAACACATCTTCGATGAGCAAACCAGAGGAGAAACTTCCATGCTGACACGAGATGCTGAAGTCCTGGAAAGCAGACACTCCAGCACGCAGTGGACCGACATTCCTTGCAGTGTGTCCAACTAGAGACCAAGATGGGGTTCTTCGTCCTCTCTCATCAGGTAATGGGGTTGGCTTTTTCCTAGGGGGATTCTTGGCTTTCCACCTACATACACGCTAGGTACACTTAGAGACACTTACTAGCATCATAGGAGTACTCATGATTACCGCCATGTATCTGTATGCCTGCATATATTTGCTGTTTTAGCACTATGGTAGAACTCTACCTTTTATTTACTCTGTTGGTGCCTGTAATCGTATATATCCATTTCTGTCTAAAGGTTGTCGCAGCACTTGTATTTTATACTAGAATGACGCTGGTTCAATAAACTGCTCTTGAAAACGTCTCCACCATTTATTCTGTGTATCTCTCTGAAAACAAGCATGAGTGACTGAGTGAAAAGTACTATACTGTTTCCACGATCCCTGAGGGGTCAGGGTTGTCATGTTCGATATCTGCCAGAAATGATTTGCTCCTTGGTAAGATTGAGGGACTTGTAGAGGCACTGTGAGTTAGCTGGTCTACAGGCTATCATATCCTTAGGGGGTGTCTGGAATTAGTCTGGACACCAATCCCTTAGTTTATGCTGTCTACAATGCATAGATCCTATATAGATTTGTAGGAACTACATGACACCCCCCTCCATGAACCTTAAGAGACCCCAGGAATGGAATTTATATTAGACGAGCGGGGAACACATCCCCTGGGGCCATACATTAATTATCGGGAACGAGGATGCATGGCCCCACTCAGAGATTTGAGAGGCCCTCTGGATATCATCCCTGTGGCCACACATATTTATATTAGGGGAGGAGGCCCATGGCCCCCCTCCTGAACCCAAAGGGGCCCAGGGGGCTCTGTCCCTGGGGCCATAATTTAGCTAAAGTGTAGGTGGCACATGGCCCCCTCCGGAGCCTTAAGAGGCCCCAAGGACCCCATCACCTGGGGCAACAAATAGTTATTTTTTAGGAGGAGAGCATGTGGTTCCCATCCCCGACCCCAAATGTGCCAAGGGGGGTCCCCATTTCCCAGGGCCAACAACTAATAATAGGGGAGGTAGGCCCCTCTAGGTCCACCCCACTGGGCTTAGGGGGCAGGATATCCCTACCTTGTCCCATTATAGTTTTTTTTATAATTTTTAACTTCAGGACAGGGACTAAGTCCCAGAGTCCTGTAATGGCTTCCAGCAACATTTTTCTTTTTGCTGGTGACAGGCAATCAGAGCACTCACTACTGCGGGTGCAAGCAAGTTGGCCCAAGGATAAAAAGCCCCCTGGGCCAATCAGAAGGCTCAATTTTTTTAAACTTGGTTCAAAGTACTCTCGCGAGAGTTCCTCAAACTCAACTGTCCAGATATCTAAATATTTTTGTAGTTTAGTTTCTCCAAAACTACTGACCGGTATTTACACCAAATCACAAAAAGCACACTTTCTGGGCCAAGATTAGCTTCCTGCCAAATTTGGTGCAATTCCCTTCAGGAGTATTGCGGTAGTCTTTCTTAAAAAAGTATTTTAAAAATTCATGGGGAGTTTGTGTTTTAGGACCTCCCGTTTTTCTCAGCCCCCCCCCTCTTGACGGATCACCTTGAAACTTTCCATGCACAAACGAGTCAAAAAGTATCACTTTTTAGAAAGTTTAGTGAAGATTCGTCAAATGGCACCGCAGTTATTAGCAAAATAAAATAGGCCATTTCCTATAGAAACGCTGACCTAATTATAGTTATCCAGTGGCAAACGCCACTGGGTGATATGGATAAATAGATACAGATATAAATATTTATGGCTCTATATGTTTAGCTTTCGGTGAATACCCAATATCCTGATAAATCATAGTGAGTTGGCTATACAGATATATTGCTAATGAATACTGTTTCACCATATCAATGTCCTACTTGTTCCTTCAAACTATTGACACCATTGCCTATTGTGAGTCGCCAACCCATAGCCTCTAGGGCTCATATGTCTGATTCTGTTTCGAGCTCAGTCATCCATCCTGCCCTCAAAATCTTTCACTTGAATGTGAGATCATTGGCCTCTCATTCTCACGAAGTATTTTCTTTGATTACTGATGAGAACCCAGATATATTTTTTTTTACTGAAACTTGGCTTCATGACCAATCTATGGCGGTTATAAATTTAGCCCTCCCAGCGGGATATATTATGCACTCGCTTCATCGTCACGCTAGAGGCGGAGGCGTTGCGGTTGCAGTTAAAACATGTTATCCGTGTGCCTGGAACCCGACCACTATAGCTGGATGTGAGAGCGCGCATTTTAACATCCTCATTTTACTTTCTCGGGACTATTAATTTACAGGCCTCCTGGTCCTGAGAGCGCTTTCCGTCTCAGTCTTCTGGAGGTGGTTTCCTCTATTGTCATGAAAACAGCCAATTTTACGATCATTGGAGATCTTAACTTGCATATGGATGCTCCATTCTCCAATTCGGTGCACAGTTTTTTGGCTGATCTTGAAGCTTTTCATTTATTCCAATTGGTAGAATCACCTACTCATATTGGCGGACATTTGCTTGACCCCTTTGTGACGAATATCTCGACTAATATTTCAGTGCTCCAGCCCAAGCCTATGGCCTGGACCGATCATTATTTGATCGAGACGCATATTGTCACTAATATTCCTCCCCTTAGGAATAATACTCCTGATATTCTCAAACGTCCCTGGAGAAACCTGAATTTAGAGCATTTTCACCATCTTTTGATGAAGCACCATCCTTATCCTCCTAAAGAAGTCTCCCTTGGCTATGACAGCTTTTGTAAGTGGTTGGACCACTCATTGGATATTCTTATACCTGCTAGGTGGAGTAAGACTAGATCTAGCCCCTCCAGCCCTTGGTACAATGAATCCCTTAAGCTGATGAAATCTTCCTGCAAAAAGGCGGAACGCGCATGGCGCAGAACCTATGATGCTGACCTTAAATCAGCTTATAGGACCTGCACCAGAATGTACCACCGGGCCATATGTACAGCTAGGGCAGCTTTCTACTCCCAGGAGATTAAGAACAGTACGAACCCGACTAAGGTTATCTTTAGGGTTTGTAAGGACCTCACTAGCAGAAAGATTGCCACCACTTTTCCAGCATCTATGGCTCACTGTGAGGATTTGGCCTCGTTCTTTGTTGAAAAGGTCGATGCCATCTACAGGTCATTCTCACATCTTTCCATCACTGAGAATATTAGAGCCCCACTGACCTCCAAGCGGCTACAGGTTATTCCCAGCCCTACACAAGAGGAGCTCAAAGCTTTGACAATTAAAGTCAAATCTGGGTCACCTGATGACCCTATGAGACCTACTCAGTTTCGGGAATTTGCCGAGTGTTGTTATCCGGCTATGCACAGCCTTATTAATCTCTCTCTTAGCACTGGTAGTGTCCCCACTGCTTGGAAGCAGGCGACCGTCATACCTATTCTTAAAAAACCCTCCCTTGACCCTGCAAAATTAGAACACTACCGACCCATCTCCCTCCTCCCCTGGATGGCCAAATTAGCTGAGGCTCACGTGAATTGCATTCTCTCCTCTCATTTGCAGGAAGCCAATATACTGGATAAATCTCAGAATGGTTTTCGCGCGGGCCACAGTACAGAGACTGCTCTTCTGGTGGTGGTGGAGCATATTAGGAAATTGCTGGACCGGGGTCAGACGGCGGCACTGATCCTATTGGATCTCAGTGCCGCCTTTGACACGGTCTCCCACCACATTCTTTTGCAGCGTCTTGGGGAGGCAGGAGTTGGAGAGTTGGCTCTTGAATGGTTTCGCTCCTTTCTTATGGATCGAACCTTCAAGGTATCCTTACCGCCCTATGTCTCTGCCCCTTGCCCCATTCCCCAGGGTGGTCCGCAGGGTTCGGCTCTCAGCCCTACCTTATTCAATCTATATGTTCAGCCATTGGCGGAGGTAGCCCGTAGTTTTGGTCTCACCATGGTGTCATACGCCGATGACACGCAGCTGGCGGTGGCACTTAATGGTGATTCCACTATGGATGCCTCTACCTTTCAGTCAGCTCTTAAGGCAGTGGCAGGCTGGTTGGCGGAAAATAGACTCCAACTCAACGCCTCCAAGACCGAGGTTATCATCTTTGGTAAGGAAACTGGGCTATGGGGAGACAACTGGTGGCCATTGGAGTTGGGTCCTGTTCCCATTCCTGTAGCTGAAGTCAGAAATTTGGGTGTATGGATTGACGATAAACTTTCCTTCACCCCCCATACCAAACGTGTAGCTGGCACCTGTTTCGGTGCCTTGCAGTGCCTTCGGCCCATTTTTTTATTTTTTGACGCAGACACCAGACAGATCATTGTGCAAGCTCTGGTTCTTACTAGACTGGACTATGCCAGCTCTCTGCTTCTGGGTGTTAATCAGGCAGAACTAGCTCGCCTTCAGCGGGTTCAAAATGCTGCGGCC
Organism: Triturus cristatus; assembly: GCF_964204655.1. Lineage (NCBI taxonomy): Eukaryota > Metazoa > Chordata > Amphibia > Caudata > Salamandridae > Triturus > Triturus cristatus. The sequence goes on from NC_140590.1 coordinate 651,457,611, forward strand.
AGAATGCTGGTCGGTCTTCCTAAGTTTGCTTCTGTTCGTCATACTATCCAAGATCTTCACTGGTTACCAGTAGGCCAGAGAATTAAGTTTAAAGCACTCTGCGTAACTTTTAAAATTCTCAAGTTAGCCTCCCCTCCCATTCTCACCCAGACTATTCTCCATTATGTTCCTTCTAGATCCCTCCGATCTGCAGGGTCCAACTTAGCTATCGTTCCGCGTTTTAAGAAAGCGCGAATAGGTGGTCGTTCCTTTTCGGTGTTGGCAGCCACCCTTTGGAACTCGCTGCCTGCTTCTCTTCGTGCTATTCCGGACCTGCTCCTTTTTCGGAAGTCTTTAAAAACCTTCCTATTCTCCATAGCCTAGTCTCTTCCCCTCTGGTTATTTCTGTGGTGTTGTGTTTTCCTATCTCCAAAGCGCCAGGACGCCTCTTTGCTGCGGCATCTGAGCGCTATACAAAATCAAATAACATAACATAACATAACAATTTTTGATCAGCGTTCCAATAACAATTTACTTAAGGTGCCTCTTTTTCTTAAAGAGTTCCAGTACAACAAGTGGCCTACTTTGACCCCAGAAGCGACGAGTCACTGTTCGGAGTTTTGTGTCTCTGTTTTCTCTCTTTTTCCATTCTCCTTTCCACAATTCTGCCACTGGCTGTCATGGCGACAGACGGAAAGAACATTGCTTCCATTGAATATTGCCCACCAACCTAACGTTTAGTCCATATCTGTCTCTGAGTCCTCTGTTTCCACATATAATGCACAACACAAAAATTAGAGGCATAAGAAAGGTATCCATGTGTGATGTATACTGACTGCGAACAGGTGAGATCACCTCCTTTCTGAGATCTTTGGGGAGATCAGAGGCATCAGACATGCAGTATAAAACTACACCGTGAGACATTATTTTGCAGATGTGTAGTGTATGTGGAGACATCAGAAGAAATTTGTTGAGGAGCAGAGGGTTATGAGGCATAAAGCACATTTTTATGGCTTCATTCTGAACTACTTCCTTTGAATTAGTCCATTTCAAAATCTTTAAATATGTTGGATATTGGACATATTTACTGTGATTACTGGGATACACTGTACTAGAGTTTCTATCCATTTACCAGCTCCTGGAGTAAGGTTAGACTGCTCTCTGTGACACCTTTGCAGTGACAAGTTTACAAAATGAGTAACTGCCAACGAAATAGAACAAAATAGTCTTAAGACCTGAAATATCAATGATAAACAATAATATCCACCATTGATACTGCCCAATAACCACCTATTACATGGACCTACATAAAATGTCTCCCAATCCACTTCTGCCTTTTTCCAATTACGTGAACATATGGGATGAGTGATTGGTGATTAGTGACAGGCGCAGAACTGGTCATTAGTTCTATAAAAAGACACCTTGACAGGGCTCACTGTGGAGGGGGGGGGGGAGGTTAAGGGGAGAAACTTCCAATTGACTTTCAAGTGACTTAACTTTCCCTTGACTGTAAGTGCCTTTACTACTTTACCTATATACACTGCTGATAAACAGTGTAGTTTAAAGCTGACAGGGGCCACAATACAATGACATTTCCCTTGGAAAAGTGGTTCCTTGGCCATTGGAATCACTGCCTCTGCACCTTGGGTGTAGTGGGCTTGTTGGAAACTGTGCAACTAGAAGACATGATTTTTTATCTCGACCTTCTCATTTGGCCAACATTGTGTGCTACTGGGCATTCACCTTGTGAATTTACTCCTCTCCTCCCATTTTTTGTCCCAGATTGGGAGTATTTAGAATCAGTCTAAAGGCTACTGGTTATTTTGTGATCAAATAAAAAAACTAGACTGGATATTGCCTTGGGGGAGGGCGGGTAGACAGTGCCCACTCTCAAGGTCCATTAAAAAAAATGTAATGTTGAGGTAAAGTAATAGCCTTTGGAGCAAGCTTTTCTGCTTTACAATCTCAGGTCTTCAACTTTCCAAACTCTTTGATCTTGGACTAATCCTACTCTCAGTGCCTTTGTTACTGATCTGTTAATAGGAGAATATAAGTATTAATAAGAGGCGTAATGGAAGGAATAGCCACACAGCATATTCCTAGACATACCCCCAGCATGTTTATAAATCAAACACTTAGGGTTGTATACCTGGTGGTGTCCACCTTCCCTACCAGCATCTCTTAAGGCGATCTTGTCCCAGACTACACTGTATACAACCCCTCGTGTTCTGATGCTTCTCACTTCCATCCACAAAAACAGGTCACTTAGCTCTGAAAGAGAGAGGTGAACACCCCTCCAGGGTGCTCAGGTGTTCTATCAGTTAGCTCTAATACTCCTTATGAGCGTTTCTCTTGCCCTGCGAGTAGCAAAAAGCAGAACATTGGACACCCAATTGCCAAATGAGTGCAGGCAATGGGATGGACCACCCAAATGTGGCCCAAACTTGCAAAAAAATAGCATGGGTGCCTACAAATAGTGTGTTTGGACATACCACAAAAGAAGGGCATTGTGCTTGGGCTGGAAACACCATGGAATTTGATAAGCATTGCTGCTGCAGTACTCGGAAAGCAATCAAGCACTAATCAGGTGGGGGGTTAAGGCTGGGCCGGGAAGCCAGTGCATGTGGTGGACAAAGGCACACTAAAAATAAGATTGTCCCTTTTGTGCTAGAGATTTCTTAATCAACTAATAGTCTAGCAAAATGCACTGAGCCAGAGGTATATCGAGAAAACGTATTCATCTAAAAAACATCTAAATGTATATGTAGTTATGACATGCATCTAATTAGTTGTTGTTTGTTTCTGTTTTTTAGACTTATTATTGTTTTTAATACGTGTTCTAAGAATTAATTTACCGTTTTGTCCTGAAGAAGGCGGAAACTGATTTGACAAGCAGCCGAAACGCCACGTCGACATTTGTTTTATTACACATGAAGAACAAGAAAAGTTTGTCATAAATGTTTTTAAATGTTTTAATCTGAATTGTAAGCTGGATTGTATTGATATTTATGCATGTGTATGTCTCACTAAACAAGGACAATGTGTAAGAGATATTTTTTGACCCTATCTTGAATTTTGTTTTTATTATGTATTAAATGCGAAACAATTATTTCATAAATATATCGGTAAAGAAATGTTATATTAAAATCTTTGAACTGAAAGAGAATGTTGCATGTTTTTAAATGTTTTTTAGATGAATACATTTTTCAATATACCTCTGACACAGTGCATTTTGCTAGACTAATGGTTGATCAAGAAATCTCTAGCAAAAAAGGGATCCTTTTATTTTTAGTGTGTTGAAATACCCAGCCCCTTTTGGCTTTATTGGGTGACTCTCTGTTTTTGATACATTTGAAAAAGGCAGCAATCGGTAGCCATACAAACACAGCGGACATCCTTAGAAAGGAGCCCACAAATTGTCTTCAGAAAAAGCATGCAGCTATTGGGGAAGTCGGACAGACTCCACAGAGGGGACAGTTGTTGGCTCGCCTAAAGTCACAAAGCCTAGTAGGAATGAATACCACTGCCATTTTGAAATCTGGTGGCCAAATGGGAAAAGTACAGCGACCATCTCATAATCAGGCACTATCACAAGTTTCAAACAGTGCCATATAAAGGTAAACAAACAAGCAGATGGACCCTGAAAACTGAGGAACTGGAGCTGTGTCTGGCAGTAACTAAAGCTGAATTAAGCATAAACTAACTAGACACAAATGTAAATTGTACATGAAAGGCACACACACATACACTACAGACAAACAAGAGGCCTGTGAAAGGAAAGAATGAACTAAGCATGAAAGAATCACATAAATTAAGCAAGAGGACAATAAAGGTGAGAAACACTAATATGAGCACAAATCACAACGGAAAGTTGAACCTTGCCTTTTCCCAATCTTCACACTGAAGATATAAATAGTATTAAGAAAGCAACAGAAAGAGTGAGCTGACACAAAAGAACTAATAAACTAAGCAAGAAGCCAATAAAAGTGAGAAACAGAAATATGAGCACAAATCAAAATGGAAAGGTGAATCGTCCCTTTCCCAAACTTCAGACTGAACAAATAAATAGAAATAAGAAAACAACAGTAAGAGTGAGCTGACACAAAGAGAAGAGACACACTAAACACCAATTACCCACGAGCTCACATTAAGAAACCTGAAGTCAGATGGGTAGGCATGTATAAAATGAGTTGGGGAACAGACAGGTAGCTTCGGATCAGAATTAAAATTTAACTCAAGGTGGCCAGAGGAGCTTTAAAAAAAAAAACAGCAGAGGCAAGCACAGCAGCGACGAAAGTTGAACACCCATCGCTAGAAAGTACAATATTTGAAACCTGGAAGAGGACATCTTAGTTGTTCCTAATCACTAAGTCGGTGAATTAAACATCAACGAATGATGGAGTAGATAAAGGAGCTAGAAATCACAGTCAGAAAGCAAGCCACTCACAAACTCACAAAGAAGGATAGCACGAGGAAGCCCAAGAAGCCATCTACTACACTCTGGCCTTAGCTTGTGTAAATAAACACAACTGAGTGGGGGAAACTTTGCACCAGCACGAAATAAGGAGCCCAGTCTGAAGAATAGTAGCAGCAGAAGAAATACACCCCAAAGGCTTACCACAGTGAGCAGTTAAAGCATCTGCATGCCATCGTGCCAGAAGAGAGAGAATCGCAAATGTTGACTCTTTACTACCACAAGCTTGGACCGGCGAGGGAGGCAGTGGCTCGAGTTGCTAGATTACTTTTTAAAAAGAGGAGAATTGAATGACAAGCAAAAGCAGCAGCTTCTGAGTGATCTGGTAGAGCATGAAGGCCCACGCCGGATCAGGACATTTTCAACATAGTAGACAGAATTGTACAAAAAGCTAAAATGCACTACGTGCGTTTTCAAACTCTAATGGTAATGTGGACCAAGAACGTCACATTTTCAAACCACATGCCAGGAACCAGGTCAATTCTTAACAGCTTTTATTGCAAGACTAGAAAAGCTGATCTTTGTTTAAAGGGTTATTGGTGCTGATCAAGCACGACTGGACAGTGAAGTAGTGGGAGCAGCTGCTGGGATAGTCTTTGCTACTATCAAACCATACCTGAATGTCATTATGAGATGTAAAGAAGCCGAATAGTCTGTAGCTAGTTGGGACCTGCAGTTGTGGACTAGAATAGAGTCTTCCAATAGACGAACAATATGTGACAGATCTCTTCAGTGATTCTATGCCTATTCAGTTGGTGATGGCTGATTTATGGAATGGTAACATACTGAGTGATGGATAAGACCCATAGCAGATGTGTCTTAGGTGAGTGTAAAAGGATTACGTTACAGTTGGCTAATGGCCTCTGAGTTTTATGGTATTAGTGTGGGCCAGAAGGGTTGTTTATGAATTGACATTACTATATAAAACTCCAACTAAGGGTTATATATGAATTAACATTACAATATCACACTCAGGCTAAAAATAGGTCAAGCTTTTTCTGAGATGATGCAATTATCTTGGACACAGACAAGTTTTCAACAGTGAACACTTGGCTGGTAGTGAGTTCCAGAGTTTGGTAATTTTTTCTGAAAATGCAGTGCCGCGGTGCAAGCATGGAGTGCAGAGTCCTGTTTTTGTTTGTATTGCTTGAATTTAGCTTGCAGGTATAGTGATCCTTCTCCTTGGGAGACTCTGTAGAAAGAGCAGAGTGCCTTGAACATTGCCCTGTTGCATGTAGGTAGACAGTGTTGTGATTGTGGGATTGTAGTCATATGTTTTCTTGGGTGAAAAAGGATAACGGCAGCATTTTGGATTAGTTGTATTTTGCGAATAATCATTCTGGGTGCACCAAAGTACTGGTTGTTAGCATTGTCAATCTCATAGATTACAAGTGTGAGGATGGCTTGCAGTCTTTATTTATTCAAAAATAACAAGGACCCCCTGGTAATTCTGATTCCTAGGGCAGGGTAATATACATTGAAAAGTAACAACCTAGGCAATCATCAAAAATGATAGCATTTATCAAATATGTGTCTCCTAGTCAAAATTAACTTGAATCAACAATAAATGGAATTTAAAAGATAAAGAAACATTTATTCTTTTAAAAATAAATCTATTCACTTATTGAATGTGAATAAGATGAAGGATTAAAACACAATTAATGTTCTAAACACAAATACACAATAAAATAATTACAATCATGAAAATTAATATTTATATAAAAAAGCAGACAATTCTGTGGCAAGACTGTTTGTTTTTCGACGCGCGTTTCGGCGTAGTTTACGCCTTCGTCAGGAAAGAGCCACAATTCCTGTATTAAAAAAGAGTTCTAAGCAATATTTCAAAACATATTTTTATATTATATTATATCTATTTGACTGCCACATATTTTTATAACTCATTTTTTGGTATGTCTTCATTATATATGAAGAAAAGTGTTTATATCATTCTTCATAAACAACATTTACTAGATGTATCCTAAGATAAGTAAGGGTGTAAAGAAGCATGCAAGTACATCTATAATTACATTTGAAAAGAACAGTATTAGCTATTTCATCCAATAGGGGTGAGAAAAGAGAAACGAGGAAAAAAGCGAGATAACAGATACCAAGTGACCCAAGATGATTCTACCTAAGCCCTCGGTGATAAATAATGATCTAAAACTTGTTCTTAATATATGTACCTGTGCTCCAAAGTTGAATTATTGGAGTTCAGTAGATTTAAAATGTCTCCAGTAGATAGATACCTAATGATATGACATATATTTATATGGATGATAATATAGGTTCAAAAATTCATAGTTTAACTATCTTCAGTGTTATGATCTATACCTTATTAATTATATGTCAATCCAACCAGGATATAGTGGTTATAGATTTATCAAAATAGGTTGAACTTCCTCTTAGCACTATCTAAGTGGATGATTATAGATGGTGGTCCAATCTAAAGTTAAGAAACATTATTGTAATCCGGTGTTTATGATAGGCCTCGATATAAATGCAAAAAAATCGAATTCGCACTAGCTTATAGTGATATTACCTCAATTAGATGTAAGGAACCTGCCAGAGATCAATTTTTATCACTTTATTAAAATGGCGGACATATCTCACGTGAATAGTGGATATCAAAAGGTGTGATGTAACCTAAATAGAAAAAGGAATGGAACATAAAAAACTTGTGCAGATTATAATTAAACTTTTCTATATGCATTCTTCTGGGTTCTTTTTAAACATAAAGCTGATGAATGTCTTTTATAATGAGATCTTTTATATTTTGTTAATTTGTAAATTACTCCTTATGATCTTTGATTTAAAGTTCGACATAAGTGGCAGCAGTAATAAGGTGTTGACTCTAATAGTTGAGCTGTTTCGTATCATAAGTACTGCTCATACATAACATTTCTAAACAGACACTACCACCTTGTAATCTTTATTTTAATATGATCAATGGTGGCCCTATTATGCGTGCTATTTACAATGTAAATGGTTGGCTAAGAACATCCTAATTATTAGAATAATCCCGGGTGGCTGAGGACGTGTCAACTTGCATGGGGGGATAGTAAATGGCGGGTTCTACTTGTAACTTAGAGCACGGCATAACAGACAGCTTGCATACATTTTAACTCTTGATTTATAAACATGTCGGTATCTAACATGGATGCACGAAAGCAGAAAACGTAACAATGTATCCTGACCGATAGTGGCAATATAACGGATTCTTGTCTTTTAAAGCTTACCTCGATAAAAATGCTGCCCCTAGCGGCAAAGTTTTCCCACAATAAACAGCGGCACGTCCCTTGATAGCAGGCAGAATACAATCGCTGTATGTAGGCTTCATTTATATATTGCCGGCATCATTAGTTAACGCATTGTAATTGGCACGTACGGAATACGTCTAAGCGGTGCGTAAAACACTACTCCAAGTGACGTGTATCTAATAGTGCGCTGTGATTGGCGCGTATGTAGAGCTTCTTAGTTAGAGAGAGAACGCTACTCACATTACGTGTGACGTACGGTTCCCATGATAAACAGCGGCACGTCCCTTGATAGCAGGCAGAATACAATCACTGTATGTAGGCTTAATTTATATATTGCCGGCATCGTTAGTTAACGCATTGTAATTGGCACGTACGGAATACGTCTAAGCGGTGCGTAAAACGCTACTCCAAGTGACATGTATCTAATAGTGCGCTGTGATTGGCGCGTATGTAGAGCGTCTTAGTTACAGAGAGAACGCTACTCACATTACGTGTGACGTACAGCTTCCATTAACATAGAAAAGATCGAGTGTATTACTGTGCTTCTGTATTTTTACTAAATAAAAAGAAACCCTAGCAGGTGCAATTATGATAAAGCGTCATATATGTTCCATGTTTTTTGATCATTAAATGAATGCTGAACTGAAAGTGAAAATGACACATATTATAGAGTGTAAGTAAGTAAGTAAAAATGTATTGTTTCTGATTAATTAAAACCATTACAAAAGTTCATAATAAGTGCACATTTCATCAATTTCTGAATTTAAGAACAATCTTAAAAGGAAGAAATAGTTATAGAATAAAAGTTTAAAAGATATTCATGATTCCTTGTTGCTCTAAAGCACCGTCATCTGTTTTGGATTGTTTGAACTTGACTAATTTCAGGAATTTTACCAGCAGTCCATTCAGATGTAAAAGTCTTGGGTCAAAACATGCAATGACTGCTTGTCTCCGTGTGCGTATATTAAGTTTGTTGAAGGTGGTTTTCAGGAGAGCTACTCTTTCCTCTTTTAACTTTTTGCAGGAGCATATCAGATGTTCAATGACTTCTTTCCCTGAGCCACACAGCCTACATGTAGACCCGCAATTCCTTCTCATCCAGGGTTGTAAGTGGGGTATGGCTGGTAAGATTCCAAGCCTGTGTTTTAAAAATGCTTCTTTTGATTTCCTGCAGTATCCCAGTCCGAAATAAGCCTGTAACCCGGGCGATTTATAAGTGCTCAGTATCATCCACGCGTGGCGTCTGTGAGCAAAGGTAGCTTTATCCTCTATAATGGAGAGTCGCTTTATGTTCTTATTTACAACACGTTTGAATTGTACGTTCGGAAGAGAGATTTCCCATAGATCTTTTAGGCCTGTAGTTGCTAGTGACTCCTCTAAGTATTTTTTTGCAAGTACAGTCGAGCTGCCACGCAGGTTTTCCCAGAGCTGGTGATTCAGTGTATTTTCCGGTGAGTTCTTTATTTTATACCAGCATTTGATGTATGATCCTCGCCTAGCGAGCATTTGCTTGGTTAATCCAAATTCTAACCGGATTTGAGCCTGTGAGGTGTATGATGGTAAATTTAGGAGAACTCTATAAGCTTTTGAGATAGTGGTGTCCAGCAGTTTTGCATCTGTACCTCTTAAGGCTTCGCTACCATAAGTGATTGATGGCTGGATTTTAGCTTGGGCAAACACGCAGTAGTGGCAGAAGAGTAGGCCCAGACAGTTTGGTTTTAAGTTGTCTGTGTTGTTACAATCAGCATACCTTTCCTCTTGGTGGCCTCAAGGTGATTTGAAAAATGGCCGCCCCTGTCGACGATGACGACAAGATATTTATATTCAGAACAGTTCGCAATTGCCCTTGTCCCAAGGAACCAGGAGTAGGACTTTATTTCCCCGGTTATTGTCAGTGTTTTGGTTTTTTCGATGTTAACTTCAAGCAAGTTATCCTCAGCTTATCTGTGCAGTGTATTGATAAGGTGTTGCAGGCCTACTTTGGAGTGACTAATCAGGACCACATCGTCTGCATAGGATATGCTGGGCAAGGTTCGACCCCCCAGATGAGGGACGTGTGCATTACAGGCATCTAGAGATGGTGGCAAATCAGCTGTGTATAGATTGAAAAGAGTTGGTGCTAAGACACACCCCTGCTTGAGGCTTTTTGTTGTTGTTATGCGCCTCGAGAGGTGAGTACCATTCCCGAGCTTCAGTTGGACCCATGTATTGGAGTGCAATTCGATCAGGAGATTTAAAAGGGGTGCAGGAATCCCCCAAAGACCTAGTTTCCTCCAAAGATTCGCTCAATTGACATTATCAAAGGCCACTTTGAAATCCACAAAGCAAAAGTGGAGACTTTGTTTGGTCTGTTTTGCTTTGTCAATAAGTAGTGATATAGCTAAAAGGTTTGTTGTGGTTCCAGCATCTCTACAGAATCCGGTTTGGCTGGGCGGAATTATGTTGTTCTTGGTAGCCCATTCGCGCAGCTGAATCAATAGGACCCCTGCAAAATATTTCGCCTCGATATCCAGTAGAGAGATCATGCGGTAGTTTTTGGGAAGAGCTCTGTCGCCTGCTTTGTATATTGGTGAGATGACAGAGCCCTTCCATGAAGCTGGAAGGCCCCCAGACAAACTGGCCGAGATGAAAAGTGGGGTCATAGATTCTGACCAGTATTCCAGATTGTGTTTAAAGAGAGCTGGTGGGATTCCATTTGGCCCTGGTGCTCCATCTTTCCTCCCTTTGGAAATTAATTCCCTGATCGTTGCGGCGCTGATTTCAAGTGGTGCGTCTTCCTGTAATATTATTGTTTGCTGTAAATTGGCCGCCTGAACATCCTAGCGCCTGATTGTTCCTACAGCCTGTTGATTAAAGTGAGTAACTAAAAAGAGTTCCCAGGAATTGTCTGTTACGTGTGATGTTATGCCTCCATGTTTGGGATTTAGAAATGTATTCAGGGTGGACCAGAAACAAGCACTGTTGTTTGCTTTAATGTCATAGTGGAGTTTGGCCCAAAAGCCATCTTCTTTGGATCTTTTGATCTCCCATTTAAGTTTTTTAAAGTCAGCCTTTTGTCTGCGAAGCTGTTGGGAAAGGCCAGTGCCCCCCGGATGTATCCTCAGCAGCCTTAGTAGTCTGTTTATGGCATTTTTATGATGTTTCAAGGCTGATTTCTGAACACTAGAGATCTTCCCTGTGACCGTTGGGCCGTGAGGCGAATAATGCCGAACTGTGGTTGAATAGAGGTTCACAAAAACGGCCGTGAAGGTTTCCCATAGGGCTATTGGATTGCCCATGGGGTAATTCAGACTGTTTAATTGAAATTTTGCTACTGAGAGTACCTCCTTTGTGTTTGCAACCAAGGAATTAATTCTTTTAAGATTTATTGTGTGGCAAGCTTGGAATCCTATTGGATTGGGAAGGGTTAGGTCTGGAGAAGCGAGAATGGAGACTTCCTGGGGTCGGTGGTCACTGTCCCCTTTGTCTCCTAGGCTGAAGTTTAGCATGTGATGGAAAAATGGAAGAGATACTAGTGTGTAATCTATTGTGGAGGTCACGTTACCTGAATGAAATGAGGCGGCAGATGGTGAATCGCCTGCAAATCTTCCATTTAAAACTCTCAGCCCTAGTAGCTCCATCCCTTATAGCAGCTCCTTTCCCAATTTGTGGATTTTTCCCTGGCCATTGGTGGATTGGGTTGGAATATTCCAATAGAAAGACTGAGCTTGAATGTCATTGTTTGTGGATGAGCCTAGGATATATTGGTTGAAATCCCCCAACAAAATGATTTTGGAGGCAGTTTGCGTGGACATTAATTGGTGCAAATATTCCAATAGAGATTTCGACTCCAGTTTTTTCTTTTTTGGATTTATATAGGTGTTGATCACCAGCACCTCTTCTTTTTTCCCTTTGAGGTTTAATTTGATTTTAACAGTGTTTATAGCTGGGGATGAGGAGTCAGTTCTAGGGCACTGTGGATTTTTGTGATTTTAATGTAAGAGGCTAAACCGCCTGCTAGCCGGCCATATTTGCTTTTCCTTGTAGCTGAAGAGTAAAAGCAGGTGTAACCCTCTATTTGCACAGCGTTTTCTAACCATGGTTCCTGTAATAGGATAATATCAAATGATTTTACATATTGAAGGAATTCGGCATCTGCCGCCTTGTTGTTTTGCCCATTTATGTTCCACGAACACAGTTTCAGTAGCGTAATATCTAGATTCGGATCTGTCCTTATCGGATTGCCCTGTCATTGTGGATAGTTCGTGGCATTGATCGTCCTAAAAATCCGGAAGTTTTCTGAGTTGTCTGAGTGGGGAGCCATTCTGCTCTCTTGATGGTTCAGCACCTGCCTTTTTAACAGTGGTCGACCCTGGGCACCCCTTAGCACTGACGTGGTCTTTGAATTTTTCGGAGATAGTCCTTCGCGGGGTCTCTGGAGCAGGGGGAACGGATATCCTGTGTTGTAGTGTAGAGCTGATTGGATCCCCCATGCTTTAAGGGTTGTTTGCGCCTCCAGAATTTTATTAGCATTTTCAGACGACCTCCAAGTTGCTTTTGTGGCTTCCAGGTTCTGTGTTTTATCGACTTTTGTAAATTCTACTGAGAGAAGATCAGCTGAGCATAAATCGTTTAAGGTTGGCATGGTGCTGATGAGTCGAAGTAGGTTCCCCCTATTCAAGATGTCAAATGGGCCCTTTGATTCGTATTCTGGAGTAAAAACAATAATGGTGGAATTCATGGTTTGGTGTCCCGGCTGAACTATTGGATATTTGCCACCCAAATAGGTTCCTCTGTTGTTTGATGTAAACTGTTGTGGGGGTCTCGGATTGGCATCAAAGGTAGGAGGGTCTTGAGATTTGAAGACTGAGGGGGCTTTAAGGGCTCCGTCTGAGTGAGGAGGCGGTTGAGCCCGGGGACCCGGAAGTCCAGATGTTGTGGGCTCCTCGCCCGGTGATTGGGGCGAGTAGAGGATGATCGTAGATTCTGGTACCAAATCAGTAACATATGTGAGTGGCACCTCCTTTGGCGTATTTGATGGTGGTTGTCTAGGGAAGTTAACAGCTTTCCCATTACTAGTCCCACTAAGAACCGTAATACTTTGAGTGCCAGTGTGGCTGCTTGGCTGGGCCCAGCCTGCCCCCAGTATTAGAGCCTCATTGTGAACTGCCAGGTTCCCCCCTATTGTGGGTTCACTAGTCTCAGTGGGAATTTGTTCTGCACTTGTGGGGAGTGCTGTGAAAAATTTGGGCTCAGATGGCTGCTGTCCAGATTCTGTCTTAAAAAGGGGGTAAACCTCGGGAGAGGCTAAGGTTAGTTTTTTGTTACGGCCTTTCCTTCTTTGATGACGACGCTGCTTGGCATTCTGAGTTGGGTTTTGAGACTCGGAGGGTCGAAGGGGGCATTTGGGCGAAGTGCACTCTGGAGATGACAGTACAGATTTGTCAATAGTTTTGGCTACAGAAGGGTCCTTTTTAAAATGTTCGAGACTAATTTTTATGCTGGTGTTGGTGTCCGGTGCCGCTTTCAGAGTAGATACTATTTCCGGAAGTGACGATAGTTTGTCAATAATTGGGCCGCAGCTGCAGATCAACTTTGCTTCCTGCTGAGCTCTACCAATTAGAAGATTTATTTTGCCTAATTTCTAGTCAATCCGCCCCACAAAGAGGGCCAAGGTGTCAAGTATGGTCAGTTGTAAATCCATTTTGTCAGACTGGTAATGTAGAGTGTCAACCGTTCGTTGCATTGTGTTTAAAAGAATATCCCATGTTTTAGATGCATTCGATGTTTGGATCCCTAGTTCAATCCCAGATAGACTTAGGAGGCCGGGGGATTCCAAAAGGGCTGAAGAACTTTGTTGGTTTGTTAAAGTTGAAGGAGTTGGCTCCTGATGAAAAGCCTGATTAACATGCTGATTTTCTTTGGTTTTAGCTGTAGACAGGGGTTGTTTAGCAGGGGTGACCTGAATGTCGGGAGGAGTTGTGTCCCTCCATTCCTGTAGTCCTAAGTATGAGAAATTGATAGGGCCGTCGCACCCTGAGTCCTGTATGATTTCAATGTCCTCCTTCGACTGCTCGTAGTGGCCCTTGTTCGTGTACAATTACAGTTGCTTCTGTAGGCAGTTGAATGGTCTTGGTGGCCTCCGAAGGGTGAAGTGAGACATTAGTGGACTTTAAGAGGTCATTTAAGTTAGAGCTGTTGAGCACCTCATTCTCTTGGTTAGAATTCTTGCCTGGGCTTAACGTATAGCTGAGCACGGGTTGTCTTTCCCTCTGGGTGTGTGGAGTAATTGAGGTGATCATGGACTTTTGAGGAGAAGGTAGACCGGAGTGGAACTGCCCTCCCTTGCCTTCCTTTTGCTGGGCAACTGTGCTACTGGTACCCCTGTTGTCGGGCGCCTTTTTGTCATTTTTCCCATTAGTTAACAAGGGAACCGTGGAAAGGGACGTGTTAATGGCGTGAGTGGGGACCAGTCCCTGCAACACTGGTACTGGTGATTCCTTACAAGGTAGGGGAAGTAGGGGGTCCTGGAGGCCCAAGATTTTGCCACTAGATGAAAAAATGGATAAGGTGGATCTTTTAAGAGATTACATTTTGATGTAATTTTTGGTTGACGAAGATGGAAGTAGTGAACTCCGGCCTGATGAGCTAAACCACTACTGGACCCGGTCCCTTCTGGGGATGTGTCCAAGCTCCCACTGGCTGGTTTATTATCTTCAGTTCGTTTAACCTTAAGCTTGGGCTTAGTCGCAGGCTGACCTCTTTTCTTACCTGACCTCATTACTGTGGCTGTATCGGTATGCTCCGTATAGTAACCAGGGGCTCAGAAATGACTGTGGATGACAGAGAGTGGATGACTGAGAGTGACAGCTTTTCCACAACCATGACCCTCACGGCTTTCCTCCGCTCTGCTCCGCCGCCGCCGCTCCTCCGCTCCCCTCCGCCCTCGCAGCGTCGCTCCTCTCGGTTGCAGGCGGACCGGGAGCCGATAGTAATGGCAAACGGCAACGGCAACAGCAGCAGCAGGGAATCGCACTGCACAGGCACCAGCAGATACCGGCAATCTTCGCTGACTCGACTCTGCAACAACGTCTGCTCTGATTGGCAGACTGGAGTAGCACTCCGGACAACACAATCCACGGGAATCTTGATTTTATAGAGTGGTAATTCAGATATTAACCAAAACCACTCTTAAGTTAATGAGTTGCTTGATTTATTTATCCATTAATTGGAGACTGAAGATGTTACAGATGTGTAAATGCCAATACAGTTCATAGTTTATAATTAATTTTCCTTGTTACATAATATGAAAAATACAGGAATACATGGATAACTATATGATTGCATTTTCCCATGGCAATTCGCTGTTAAGGCCATTTTTAAATGTATTTAGCGAAAAAATCCAGAAGATTTCACGTTTTTTGCGAATCTTTATTCCATTTTTATCATCTGGTATGTTAATTTTCTCTAGAATGCGCCAACAGAGATCTTCTGGTTTATGTCGAAATTCTAAAAAGCGTTTTACCCGAGGGGCCATCAGTTTTTTTGTTTTTATGGCTGAACGATGTTCTGCTAATCTGGTTTGTATGGCTCTTGAAGTTTCTCCTACATAGCCTAATTGGCATGGACAAAGAATCAGATATATCACACTTTGTGTCTTACAATTCCACATGTTTTTTTGCCTGGATTTTGGATCCATTATGTATAAATGTCTCACCTAGGATGATGGAATCACTGGACTTACAGTTTGTACACCAAATTGTTCCTTTAATGGGAATTTTACCGTCAATAGATTTTTGTATGAAAGGGGAATTTGTGTTTTGATCTTCGAACCTAGAATGTACCATGATATCTTTCAGGTTTTTATTCCTACGGTGGGCATAGAGAGGTTTCTCTAGTTTGTTGATATTCGTGGAGTCACACTTTAAGATATGCCAGTTTGTATTGATTATATGTTTTATTTTGGCATTCAGTGTAGAGTGTCTAGTTACACATACTAACTGTTTTTGTTCTGGCCGTTTCTCTGTTCCGAGTAAGCAATCTCGATCGTAAAATCTCGCTCTTTTATAGGACTCTCTTATTAATCTGTGAGGATAACCTCTTTCTAGGAATTTAGTTTTCATAATGGCAGCCTGTCTATCAAAATCAGACAGATTAGAACAATTCCGTCTAACTCGTAAAAATTGCGAGAACGGAATGCTTTGTTTTTGGCTGCGTGGATGGAAACTTTTAAAGTGTAGCAGAGTATTCCTCGCGGTTGGTTTTATATGAAGATCTACTTCTAACTCTCCTGATCGATTTAAAATGTTGATATCTAGGAATTCAACTTGGGTAGTACTACTGTTAGCGGTAAATTTCAAATTGGAATCTGTAAGATTCAACCAATGTACAAATTCAGGTAGGGTATCTTCTCCACCGGTCCAGATAAAGAAGATGTCATCAATATATCTGGACCAGTGGGTAACAGATTAGAAGAAGGGGGCTACTTCATTATGAATGAATTTGGACTCCCACATTGCCATATAAATATTGGCTATTGAGGGCACCACTGATGCTCCCATACTGACGCCTTTTATTTGGCGAAAATGAAAACTACCAAATGCAAAGATGTTCTCAGTTAATATTATTTGAAGACATTCCTTTATAAAAGGTTTAGAGCAAGGTATTTTGAAAGTGTCTATAAACCAATCTGTGGCTTCTATGGCTTCCTGTTGAGGAATATTACTGTATAGTGACTCTATGTCTAGAGTCACTAATACGTCATTGTTACAGTTGAATATTAAATGTTCTACTTCATTTATTATGTCCCTCGTGTCTTGCACATAAAATTTAATTAAAGGGACATATGGTCTTAATTGATTGTCTAAAAATTTGGACAGTGGTTCTGTCACTGTCCCAATGGTTGAAACTATTGGTCTGTATGGGGGATTTTCTACACTTTTATGGATTGTTGGCATTCCATATATACATGCTGTTTTACCTTTAGAAAGATTTAGATAATCATGTTCTTTAGTTGTTATAGATCGTTCGTTAAGTGCAAAATCAGTTAAACTTAATATTCTTTTTTCTATTCTAGGAATAGGATTTATCTTAATTCTAGAATAAAATGTATTGTCTTGCAACATATTGAGCATCCTATTCTTGTAGTCATCTGTATTTCGAATTACAATTCCACCTCCTTTATCACAACACTTTATTGCCATTCAAGGCACATGAAGATTTGAAGCAGTGTTTTTATTGCATAGAAGATGGTCTCTGTAATATTGGTGACGCAGTTTGAAGTGTAGGTCTGAATGTATGATTGCTACTGATATTATTGGAGGGGCCTTGATTTTCTTTTGCCATATGGTGTTAGGCTGTTTTTTTGTCCCTGACTTTGCCACATTGAGCTTCAGATTGTCATCCATGTGTTTATGGTACAAAGGCTCTCATCAACTTTTGAGCTGTAAAGATTTTCCAGACCATCCATTTTTAAAGCGATTTGTGTGTCATCTGCATAGTTGGAACAGATGAGGTTCAATGATTTAATCAGTTCTGGTGAGAAAGTTAGGTAGATGTTTAATAATTGAGGGGACATAGTGAATCCCTGAAGGACACCACAGTGTTCAGGTGTGAGAAGCTGATTTGAAAGGTAGTAGGTAAACCACAATTTGTCTATCACTTAGGTAAGAAGCAATCGATTTTAAGAATTGTCACATATTCTATGATGATTGAGTCTTTGTAATAGCATATAGTGGTGGACAGTATTGAATGCAGCTGATAAATCTAGAAGCACTAAGGCAGCCACTCCATTCTTGTACATTGTGAGTTTTACATCGTCGCAAATATGATTGATGACTCTGTACGTCTACTTGATCTGAAGCTGGACTGTTGGTCCGACATCAAGTCATATTCTTTTGTAAATTTTGAAAGTTGAATAAACACTGCTATGTCAAATATTTTTCTTAAGAATAGGCCATTTGAAATAGGCCTGTGGTATGCTGCTTGGCCGGTAGAGTCAAGGTTTTTCTTTTTGAGGAGTGGTCTAATAAAGGTGCTTTTCAGAAGATTTTCAATTCAGGTGGTAATAAATCTAGTTCCAGGGAGATGTTGGGTAAGCTTCTAGCTGCCTCTCCTGCACAGGTTATGCAAATAATATCTTTTAAGATTTTTAGAGGTCATAGGTCTGAAGGTGTAGTGCTTCTGTATTTTTGCTCTCTGGATTGGGGAATTCTGTTAGAATCTTGTAGAGTTCCTTAGAAGAGAAGTTGGCTCCAATTATACAGGTGGGCTAGTGTTGTCTTTTCAGGGTTCTGTTGGCTTTTCTGTAAGCTTTGTTATAGTGGTGGAGTGTGATTTTGGCTTTTTCATCTCTTGATTTTCTCCACTTGTATTGTAGTATGTTGAACTGTTTAGTCATGCTTTTGATGTTATCATTAATCCATGTGGTGCTATTTTTGTGGTTAACCCTTGATGTGTTTTATTAGCATCTGTCCAGTGCATTGGAGATCCAGTCGTAGAAGGTTTATATATCCTGAGGTTGCATATTTATTGTAGTTCTTTCAAGGTGGGCGTTGAGTTTGTGGATGTCTAGGTTTTTACACTGTCTGTATTAACATTTGTTGTTGGTGGTTTTTAGTGTCTTGAAAGTGCTGTTGGTGATAGGTGTTTTTATCCTGAATATGGTGATGTTGTGGATGCTGAGATGTTTAATTCCGCCCACTACATCATGCAGCATGAGGCAATGGTTCAGCCACTTTCAGTCATTGGCCTGCTTCACTGTAAGTGAATGAACACATCCACACACAAAGTAGTTCCCTTGGCTTCTGGGGATTACTTTAATAATGACTGTTTTTCAAGACCAAAACTATTTCTGCTTTTAGCCAATTTTTTTTGTTTTAAGATTGATGAAGACCCAGCAGCTTCCTAAAGAAGAAAGCTGTTCAAAAACCATGACAAAACATAACAAGTATAGACAAAGCCAAAGGGCAGGTGGTCAATGTCAGAACGATTTGCTTTGCCAGTGCTTGTTTTTATCTTATGACCTTTGTTCAAAAGTTGGTCCTAGGCAATATAGTGACTATACAAAAATTACCCTTGTTGGCATCAGTGACCAAAGTTGCAATGCAACATTAGTTTATAGTCACAATTTCTCACAATTTAATCTTTTGTTGTAATACTTCCTTTGTTCATTTAACACACTTTGGTCCTAACAATATTTTTGGGCTTAACTTTACCTTCACTCTGACAGGAATATTGGTTGCTGAAGCGCTATTTTTCTGATTCAGGAGGCAGAGTAACAAAACTTGAAAGTGTTCTGCTAAAGCTTTCAAGGTATGAACCACGCTGCCAAATCAATGTCAGGAGTCTCTTTTGTGGGTAAAAATGTGTGTTTTTGTCTCCTCTGTTTATTCAGATTTGACAGTGGTGCTCACACAGAGCACACCCTCCCTCCCTCTGTTCGCATCCTCGCCTCTCCTGCTAAAGCTGGTGTCCGGATAAGGGGTTCTGATACATTTCTGATGCGATCCTTGCCATAATTATAAATCTGTGCTCACTGACACTTCAAAGACTTCACATGGGCAGGAGAAGGGGAGCCCTTCTTCAAAGACCTCTCGTCACTGAGGGGGTCCTTCTTCAAAGATTTCATTTTACTGGGGGCCGACCCCCCTCCCGCGACGTCTCCGCGCTTGGGGGAGAAAGTCGTCTTTAAAGAAGTTCACATCACACAGGGAGCGTGATTTGCAAAGGGAGATGGGACAGCTCTCCCACTGTTCCCAGTTCGCTTTGGGTAAGGGAAAGTTTGCCTGTCGCAAGCACGCGGTGTGCGCCTGGCCCAGCGGCCCATCAAGCCAGGTAACAATGTGATGTGATGCGCCTCCGTGCCATGGCTCTGCCTCCCTACAGTACTTTTAATTGGGGCTGTGCAAACCCCACGCGGCGTCGCTACACTTGCTCTGATAGAAGTAGGGAGGGAGCTTTGATCCAACCAGTGCAACACAGATATTCATCAATTTATAGGAAGTAAAGGCAAAAAAGTGACCATCAGGCGCATAGTGGGCCAGAGTATGCAAATTGCATCAGTACCATTCACTTTTGTACATATGATTGGCAATTCTGCATCCGTGCAGTTTAATTTTGCACCGGTTTACACCACCCAGTCTGTGCAAAAACATAATTTCCAGTGGCTGACCATTAGAAAAACAATATGCTAGCTGGTGCCGTTTACTGATTCAGACCCCTGCTTCGCCATTTTTTTACATACTGCTAACAATGAAAGTGCAAGTAGGCCTTCAACTTTACTGTCTCTGCACTGTAGAAGTGGCTTGTTGAAATGATATTTTATTTCTGCTCCCTATTTTAACTTTGCATAGACTGCATTTTTGCCTTATGCCCTCGCCAAGTTCTGAGAGGTCATTTCTCAGCAGGATCCCACACCCTGAGGTCAGTATGGGCCTTGTATTTTCTGCTAATTGTGGGCAACCTTACATTCACCAGGTTTCTTTCCCCCACGACTTTTCTTTTTTGAGCTGCTTGTTCCTCAAAGTGGTCTCACTCCACCCTCTTAGAGGTTTCACAGGTCAGACCCTGAGGCTCTCTTGTTCAGTTTCATGGTGTTGAGGCTTGGCGAGGGTCACCTGCTGGCACACCTCATTGGAGGTATTGCAACCTCTTCTCTACAGGACTTCGTGGCTGGTCTAAAAGAAAGGGAGCCTACAGAATTCGAACACCCAGTTGTGCAGAAGACAAAACACTTTTTAACATCCTGGTCCTCTGGGTCTATGACAGTGGCAGAACTGCCCTTGCGCTGTCTTTAACCAGTCTCCCACTGGAATGTGATGGACGCTTTAGAAATCAGGATCTATTTTAGGCAGAGGAGCAGTGACCTCCTTGCTTTTGCAATGAGCATCCCATTGTGTCTCTTTTTCCCACAGTTCAACTTGTTGCCTGTAACTGCACCGTATTACTGCTTTGATGGGGCTTTCCCGTTCTGTATTGGACTTCTCCAACTTCAAGACCATCCTGAGAAGAGTTATAGCGACTATGCTATGGTATTCTAGCTTTTTTAGTGGTATTTGGACTCCCTGCTGCTCCTGAGATTCTATCTTGTTATTTCCCTCGGCTGCCTTTCTTTAAAAGGATTGCCTTCTTCTCCATAGAACCCCTTGCTGCTTGCCAACACTTCGCTTGACTTTAGCTGTGTTTGTTTCCTCCGGCACTTGCGTGTCAATGGATTAACCTGCTTGTTGTGTCTTACGTCAAAAGACTTGCGAGGGTGCACCTGCTGTTGGAGTAGCACTTCAGTGCTTACCACTGGGTTGTCATTGATTGCTCAAAGAGTCAAAAGAACCTGCAAGCCGGATTCCACAAACCATAATCTGTGCAAGCTCACCTGATGAGGTTACAGAGAGAAGCGCCTTATTGCATGGAGCACACAGCCTGTTGCAACTCAAGGACTGTAACATCTGAAGGAAATGAGAAGAGGGATCTAAAGATTCAGCAGATGTAGTTATATGTGAATGCATTAACAGCAATAAAATATCTAAAAGGTTTCTATTACTGGTAGAAGAAGAACACGTATTTGCATTTAATGAGCAAAAGTCATAAGGTAGTTAGATAGTTTAAAGCAAGAATTTAGAAGCAGACAACTGAACGGTAGAAAGAAACATAGGTATATTTTTTAGTGCATTTTATTGAATTCCTAGCACATGGGGATGGGTGGAATATCACAAATGATATTGAAAAAGTATTGGCAAAGGCATTAATTCTCGCTTGTGGGATCTACTAGCTTAACCAAAGGTTTGACCCGTGAAATTTTGTAGAATCGTGTACCTTGCATGCACATAGCTTCAAAATGATGTGTGCGCTTTTTTCTTTTTATTTACCAATTAGCGTTGGATCAGTGAATTTAAAAAAAAGTGCAAAGATTTTTTTTTAAAAGTAGGGGCGCGATTCACAGAACTAACTAAAGACAAAATCCTAAACTTACTACCATTTTGGTATTCACAGAAGGCACTTACTCATTTTGGTATTCACAGAAGGCACTTACTCATTTCGGTATTCACAGAAGTTAGTAGTCCTAACTTTAGGACTCCTAAATGCCTTCTGTGAAGACCGTTAACTTTACTACTCCTAAACTGAGAAAAATCCTAACTTTAAGACTTTCGGTATTCACAGAAGGCATTTAGGAGTCCTAAAGTTAGGAGTCCTAACTTTACTACTCCTAAACTGAGAAAAATCCTAACTTTGAGACTTTCGGTATTCACAGAAGGCATTTAGGAGTCCTAAAGTTAGGAGTCCTAACTTTACTACTCCTAAACTGAGAAAAATCCTAACTTTGAGACTTTCGGTATTCACAGAAGGCATTTAGGAATCCTAAAGTTAGGACTACTAACTTCTGTGAATACCGAAATGAGTAAGTGCCTTCTGTGAATACCAAAATGGTAGTAAGTTTAGGATTTTGTCTTAAGTTAGTTCTGTGAATTGGGCCCTATGTGTGGAGAAGCAACTGGTGGGAGTGTGAGCACAACAGGGGCTTGGGTGGGGGTGGCAGCAACACAGGGAACAGGTGGGGTAGGGAAACCGGAGGGTGATGGCAATGTTGATGGCACGCGTGGGGGTGGCAAAAAGTAAAAGAGAGAGCAACATAGAGCTAGAGGGGACAAACATAAGTGAGGAAGCAATGTGGGGGAGAAGCACATGAGAGTGAGTTCCTCACAGAGGGACAGGATGGTAGAAGTAAACAAGTGAGAGAGGGGGAAGAGAAGCACATTAGGGAGACTGCTGGAAAACATAAGCACTCCTCTGGAGTGCTTAAAAGAAAAGAAAAAAGTAGATTCCTAAAAGTGAGTGGTGCAAGGACACATGCACATTGGAAATGTTCCATGAGAGGGACAGTCACAAAGTGATAAGGCAAGCAATTGAATAATAAGCACACAGAAGAGAGTGACAGCTGAGCCAACCAATGGCAAGCAATGGTCATGTTGCAAGTCTCGCTTTATTCTTGGGAAGCCAACAGAATCTCTTTCGCAACCAGACAGCTGTGCTGTCACTGGGCGCAACCTCAAAATGGTGAATTAAGACCATTGCAATGCCTCAACCTAGTGATATTTATTAAGACCTAAAGAGTGGTGGATTTAATGCAGTTGTTTATTGTTTGACAACCATAAGCATGACTGTGGAGACAGGCAATGACTGATAGTGTCTGAATGCCATGCATCATATAACATGTGATGGTGAATCCTTCTCACTAGGTCCTGGGAAGTCCTTATTTAGTGGACAACTTCATAGAAAGTTTTGTCTGTTGTGTTAGGACCACAGATATTAATGGACTATAGTTAGATTCCCCTTTGTAGACTTGACACAGAAAGTGGAGCTAGCTTGAGCATTAAGACTAAGATGAACGGATGGTAGTAGGATTAAAACTCTGATTCAATCTGACACCGCAATCACACTCAACGCATCCAATGCTCATTCAGAGCTATTATTTTTCAAAAAAGGTCTTTAAATGCTGAAGAGATACAGCACTTAAATAAATTAACAACACACATTTTTAGCACATTCTAGGGTAAAGATATGACCTCAGATGCTCTATTGAACTTATAACTCAAGACAGTAAAACCTTAATAATGGAAGTCTAAGGAACAGTGTTATCCTATGGCAGGAAAGTGCAAGTCCTCATCAATCTTTGGAAATCTTCAGGTCCATTGGACAGATGTGCTAAATACTGGTTGCAAAATACTCGTCGAAATATGCGACACGTACTGTATTTTTTTTAACCTATCTATGTGCTGATAGCTAGGTTTGCCTAAAAACAAATTCCAATACATCGCAATTGATCTACCTCAAGAATATTAATGAAGTAGGTCACAAATTGTGACCTATTATGATTCACCGGTGGCTGAAGGAGTCCGCAGACCACAATGTCTGTAATTGCTTTTTAATAAACCAAACTTTCTTTCTTTTAATGCAGCCCTTTTTCCTTAAAAGGAAAATGGTCTGTGCTTATAAAGAATGGTTTCTTTTTTGTTATTGGTTTGTTTAAGAGGAGGCAGTGGTCCCGTGGCTCACTGCTGCTTCTGAAACAAGCTTTATTTTTTACATTTACAAAGGGGAAGTGGTCTCATTGGAACTCCTTTCCTGTCACAAATGCGTTACCACAATCTTTGAAGTATCTGTTAAATAGCAATATTTTGCAACCAGATTTTGGTTTAAAAATATTGATACATTGCATATTGATTCATTATTTGGAAGGGATTCCTGCAACATGCCCCTTCCAAATATTGAATTGGTATCCATTTTAAACACATTTAATGATTCAAAAGCACTTTTGTGAATCACTAAATGCATTCATTACTTAGGGAAAAGGGTTTTCAGTTTCACAAACCCATTGGTGTACTGATTAGGAGTGTTTACAAATGCTAAATCCCTTTGAATATCTGTGCCTTTATTCTTTATATGCAATTATTAGGCAGTGCTGGTCAATGACTAGAGGCACCAGATAGAATATTACTGAAGCAGCCAGAGTGTTATGAGACCCTCGTTTTGCAGGTGCTCTAAGTGCAGGGAAGTGACAACAAACTCTTGAATGATGGAACTGCCTAAACTCAGAAAAAAGAAGAGCTACACCATCTGCCTCATCTCCGGATGCGCCTAGAGAAAATGGAGCTCTCTTCAATCGGAGATCCAGTCTAACCCATCGACATTCGTCTTCAAGAAAGAGGTTACGAGGACTTCACTAAGCAGATTCTTAACATAATGTTCTGATCCAGCCCAACATAAAGATCCCTGGCCCCTGGGACATTATCTCGTCTAGCTGCAGTTATCATTAGATACCACTATCACACTGCCAGTATTGAGATCCTCAACAATAAACATTTTGCTCTGGTTGCTTTTATATTTTGTGTATGGGATACTATATGTTATGTAATGAGTTTAGTGAGTTTCTCTGTACAACTCTCATACACTTAGGCCATGTTCCTTCTTTACAAAATTCTCTAAATCTCAGCTCCAGAAAACTTACACAAAAATTGCTGAAAGCCAAAAATCCCCCCACAATTAAGTTAGGTTACCAAACTACAAAAATGGGGAAAAGAAACTGCTCCCTAAATTAAAGTTTCATGGTCCAAGTATATTGGTCACCGGGGATCCAAGTCCGACATGACTACGGCTGGTTAACACACAAAAGTGCCTGGCATATATTTGGCTGAATAGACAGCCAACTTCTCATTCTTTATGTTGAATATGCTGACGGGTAGATAAGACCATAGCAGACTGATGATACTGATGATTTTTCACATCTAAGCTACCCAGCCGGTTATGTTCACAGTGTAACTCTTTGCTCAGAACTATTATTTGCAGATGGATGAACCATATTGATTGGCTCATTGGACATAAGAAAAAGTACAATACTTAAGTGTACTCTGGAAATTGTACTTTCAAGCCCAAAGAAAATCCTGGCAACAAGGCCGGATGAAACCCATGTTGTCTAGAAGTGCCTGGAAGAAAAGGCTAAAGAAAGAAGAATACAGATATAGAATCAACTTTTGCCCTTCTACGTGCATTCAAGGACTCTTTACATCTGTTTCGGTGCTGTACTTGAGTTTTGGGGGACGTTTGTGCGGCTGCCCTCCCATTGCAATCCTGCCTTTATGATACTTTATACTCTGGGTTAAGTTTCAGCTAACAAGACTCTGGCCACCTATACTTTATTTGTTGTCCCAAGGGACTGTCAGTGGTCATAATGGAATGGAGATTTTATTCAAAATAGGTCTACCAGTAGTTTAGCTGACACACCAGCTACAAGTACATATATAAACTGAGTCATGTTTGAGGCTCAAACACATAACATCATTGAAATTCACTAGTTGTGTTTAAGACACAACATAACACGCAGTCGACTGCCATGAACAAAAACCTGATTGGAGAAGAACATAGTGGATGACTGTGAGTTATGTGGCGTCTTGTGTGCTTTCTTAAACGCAACAGGCACATGTAATTGGTGGTGAGTTTCATGTTTTTTTAATGATTTACTTAATTTTTAAGCCCCTCTGCGCAAAGCCTTTGGCCTTTGTCTGTGCGCTGTAGTGGTTGATTGCAGGGAGAGCCCCTGTTTCCAAGTCGCCGTTGCTGCTCAGACCCCACTGCATTATGCACTGTGCGCAGTCTTCAGCCAGACCCTGTGCACAACAACCTTTGACAGGGTGCAGCTGAGGTTGATTGCAGGGCTTACTTGACCATACACTGAGCTAAATATGGTAGCTGCTAAATTTCATACAGATTAACTGTGCATAAGTAGTAGTAGTAGTAGTAGTGATTGACTGCAGGGATAGGCCTTGTGCTCAACTCGCCATTGTTGTTCAACTGCCACAGCACATGGCCTGCCATGTACCCATCAAGAGTTGTGAGCAATCTTTGGACAGACTTGTGCACAAAAACATTTGGCTAATGTGCAGCAGGGATTGGTTGTGGGGCTTACCTAGTTGTGCACTAGGCTAAATTGGATAGATGCCAAATTGCATACAGATTAATTGAACAGTGCCAAAGTTATTAGTTAATGAAACGAACTCTAATTGCCCTCCTATTTACCTTTGCCCCTGATGTATCTGCTCCAAATTTGACATGACCAACAGTAAGCCAAACACCTGTCACATTTTGTGTGAATTCATCAAACAGTGCCAAATGTATGAACACTGCTTTGAACCTCCATTGAAATGTACCTCTTGATGAGCCTGCATGAAATTGTGAACACCAAGAGTAGGAAAACTTGTTGAGTCCCTGCCAAATGTCATGCAGATCCAGCAGATCGTGCCAAAGTTATTGGCAAATCAACAATATTTAGACTCCCTCTTTAACTGTTTTCTTCCATTAGATCTGCACAAACCCTGAAATATCTGCTCTGGGTGTCACTTGCTAACTGTCTGCCACATTTGATGCAGATTCATCAAATAGTGCTAACTTTATAAGCAACGGATATTTTTATTGTGTCCTTTAACATTGTCCCCTCAGATGGAGTGGCACAAAACTTGACCTACCAATCAAAACCCAAACCTTCCAATCTTCAGTTAAATTTTGATCAGATTCATCACACAGTGCCAGTGTTTTTAGCAAGCCATAACTTCTTTGCCTTCCCCATTATTAATTTAAAAGCATATAATATTGATGATGTCTTGGTTTTTGGATTGTGCATGGAATGTTGAATGGTTGCATGTGTATTCTAGTATTTCGATCACCTTTGTTCTCTGCTGTCAGATTGACCTCAATGTTCTTAGGTGAATTGTTCTTGAGCCACTCATAGACAATATGTACTAGTATGCACTGTCTTGCTTGTTCTCAAGCTATTGTGCTGCTAGGTCTGCTGCTTAATCCTGCACCAGTTGTGGGTGCGCCCAGCAGTAGATGTCTATGGCAAGAAGTATCATTTCCTCAAAAGTGATAATGGACTCATAATCAATTTACAACAGTGTCATCTCGATTGGGTAATAAATATCCTAGTGTCTGTTTGTGCTTTTAAGTGGGGGCTGGATAGGAAATATCGCAATCTCAGCTGCAGTGGAATTGACTTTGGTAGTATGGATCAACATCTCAGTGATTGTTTGTCCTCTCTCATCACTTGGGGATGGCAGTGGTCATAGTTTGCATTATCAGATCAGCTTAGTGTCACTACCGTGGGCATTCCAGTGTGGTCAAATACAAGAAAATAAATATTATTAGTGCATTATACATTCTTGGTTCCTGTTTCACTAAGTAGTTACTGTAGTTAAACTGTGACACCCTGCTCCGGCATTATTCTCTAAAGTAACTAGTTTATTTCTTGACAAGAAGACTCATACCCTGAGTGCCCGGGCGAGATATACCGGATTGTTACCTATGAGGAGAAGGAAACAGCAGGTTACAAATAGAAACTTTGGGCTCATCCCTGAAAATGTGGCTCAAGGAACAAGCTTCAGAAGAAATGGGTGTACAGTATATTGGCAGCAGCAAAAGTACATTAAAGTTGAGAAACAACTCATATAATTCCTAAACCAATTCAATACAAAGTAAGGGATCAGGAATGATGAATTTTTAAAGAAAATCTTCACCTCCAAAAATGGTCTTCCATAGAGTCTTATCTTATGTGGCTGCTGGAGGCAAGCCCTGAAGCAAAGAGCAAAAAGAGTTACTAGCAAGAGTCCTCCTCAAACACAACAAGCATTGGCAAGGCCTGGCCTACACAAGAGCTATTATCTTTGTCAATGTCTTTTAGCCATGCTGCACTGAAAGGTAGGAAAAAAAGCAGTATGGTGCCACCAGCGCTGGCCGCGTCATAGAGCTTTTTTTCTGGCAGGACATGAGGGAGCTAGCAATAATGCAAGAGTGGGCAGGAGTGATGGGGCAAGCAAGAATGTAGGAGGTGGCCAAAAGGGTCATGGCATAGAAGAAACAATGCGGGAGGGAAAAAAATGTGGGTGGTTTGCAACAACAGTGTGTGAGGGGTGGGGGGGCATGGCAAGCAAACAACAACATGGAAGGGATGCGGATAGGATGGAGCAAGGAGGCAACAATACAGGTGGAGGCATGTAGGATGGAACAATCAATCAACAACATGGTCGCAGGCAGATGGGACGGGGCAAGCAAGTAATATTGTAGGGGGAGTATGTATTGGGACAATGAGCAACATGGAGCAGGATGGGCGCTGGGGGAGAGAGCTTGAAATCACATACACTGTTAGGGAGTGCTGCAACTAGAAGAAAAAAGTATCTCTGAAAACATGAGAAGTGGAAGGACACTAGGTAATAACGTAGTACTTGAATCTTGCTGCTATGGAGGAACGAGCACCTAAAGAGTGTAAAGATACTCCACTCTGGTATTCAGGTTATGAGTATTTATTGGGAGCAAGCAGGTACATCCATTCAACAGCAAGGCTTCTCTTTAACTGCTGCAATCTAGCTCTAGAACACACATAAAGGCATACAGCATCAGTCACTATAGCAATGGTTACCATGATAGCTGTGATGCCACAAAGAGGAAGTGAAGCCGGCATGCGCTGACCAAATAGAAGCAAGGAAATGAGAGTGACGATGAAGTCAGCCAATGGTAAGCAATGGTTGGGTTCTATACCCTGTAAATCAACCAAATGTCTCTGAAGTGATACCTAAAATTGGAAGGCTGTGAATATACAGTTACCCTCATAGCTGTTGCATGCTTCTGTGAAATGGAGCTGCAGACTACTTCACCCCATCCTGGTAAAGAAGCTGGGAGGTCCTTAGTTGTGCACATTCTCCGTATGAACTCAGAAAAAGTGTTTCCAGTGCCCCCAGGGCCTACTCCCTAGCTGTTGGGAGATATCCCACAAAAGGAAGCTGTAGGGATGAAATCCAATAAAGTCTATAGACCTCTCCATTTAGAGGACACTGGCTCTGCGGGTCACCACCCAGCTAGTTACTAGTCACCCTCCAGTTCACCTTAGTTACACCAGTTCTCTGAGAAGGACACATGCCTAGCAGCCAGACGGTGCCGGTGGTCCACTGTTACAGAGGCAAAAGCCACCAAGTTAGATGTCAACTCATTATAAGTCGTAGATGATAGTCAAGGAATTTGCACTACATTTTCTGGGAAGGTAGTTTAGGCAACCAAAGAGGAATGACTGGAACTGGGAACTTCCTCTTGTCCACCTGACAGGTTAGCCCAATTTTAGCTTCAAAAGATTCTCTATGCATGTTCAGCTGATGTACAAACATAATATCGTTGCAAACATATAATTGAACACAAATATCATGTTAAAATATTGGAAGGTCAAAAAAATTATGGGACAGAATATTGCAGGTAGATATATTGTATTTTTAGTGTTTGATGTTGTCTTTTCAATATAGTTAGATATGATATTGTTTTTTAATTATGATATATTTCTTTTTGTGTTTTAAGGTAGTGTTATGTTAATGCTTATCATGTGTAATTATTTTTTAATGTAATGTATTTTATTTTTGCTTCTATGCTCTCTTTCAAGATTTCTTTTCTGATTGCATTTGAATTTATATGT
Organism: Triturus cristatus; assembly: GCF_964204655.1. Taxonomy (NCBI): domain Eukaryota; kingdom Metazoa; phylum Chordata; class Amphibia; order Caudata; family Salamandridae; genus Triturus; species Triturus cristatus. The sequence continues at coordinate 651,487,297 of NC_140590.1, forward strand.
TTATTTATTGGAGGTTGTTGGGTCTGTAATGGAGCAGCTATGTATTTTCAATATACATTTTAGAATTGTTTACAAATAGTACATCTATTTTACAATCTATATTTGTTCATTTGATAATTTATTGTGTAAAATATATTAATGTTAAAAATAAATTGGCAATTGGTCTAACTGTAAATTGGTTAACTACTTTACTGATTATGTAAATTATTTCTTTCTTTTTAGCAATGTTTATATTACATAATTGTAATATGTCTTACTATTCTACATAATAATTAATTAAAAAGTATTTTAGTTTTTTTAAATTAATGTGTACTATTAATTTTGTGCTAATATCATTTTTATCTGTTTTTGTGTTTGTTGGCAGTTTAGGGTAGTTGAGTGGGAAGTGTTTTAAATATAGATATTTAATAATGTGTTGAATGAGTAAATACTTTTAATAGCATTTAATGTAGAATCTTACATTGTAATTATTAATATGTTATATAACAGTACAAATATCAAATATGTTTGAATATATTTATTAGACTATAGTTTATGTTTATTCTTTTATCTATATATTTTTTTTTTAATTTAGGCATGGAAAAAATACATCTGACCCTTCCAAACACCAACATTTTTCTTACTGCTGTTTATGCTGGAGTGGGAATAGTAAATTCAACACCCTCAGCCCTCCGAAGTCCAACACTGTCCATATTCCTACTTACAGTGGAGTAGAAATAGTAAATCTGACCCATCCAATGTCAAACACTTTCCCTACTGGTGCTTACGTTGGAGTGGGAATAGTAAATTCACCCCTCCAAAGTCCAATACTTTCCCTACTTTTGCTTATGTTGCAGTGGGAATAGTAAAGTTGACCCCTCAAAGCCCAACACAATTCCCACTGTTGCTCAGATTGAAGTGGTAATAGTAAATATGACCACTCTGAAGCACATCACACTCCCTTTTGTTGCTCATTCTTGACTGGGAATGGTAACTCTGACCCCTCCAAGGTCCATCACATTCCCTACTGTTGCTCAGGTTGGAGTGGGAATAGTAAATCTGACCCCCCAAAGTTTAGTACTTGCCCTACTGTTGCTTAGTTTGTAGTGGGAATAGTGAATTTGACTCCTCCATCATCTCTGATTTTTTTAACTTATTTTCCCTAAAATGTGTAAAATTATTTTGACATATATTTTTGTTATTTAAATTATTTCAATTGTTACGTTTTATTGTCATTTTAATAACTGAATTGTAATTGGTTATTTGTTAAAATATATTTCCTACATAGTGTTTTTTAATTATTCCTAATTAATGTTATCAGTTTTATTTTAAATTTCATGTTTATATAATACTAATTTTATTGATGTTTATTTGAAAGTATATATTATTACATTTTTATGGTTTTAAGCTCTAAAATATATTTATATATTACCTTTATATTTTTTAAATTCATGTTTTTAATGTAATATCGTTTAAAAAGTTATTATATCCATCCCCTTAGCCGACTCATTCCCCCGCCGCCGGGCATTGGGTTCCCCCAGTCCTCGCTTTGCTCTCTTCCCCCTCTTCACACTTCTGTGTATAGTTGGGATCCCCCCTCTTGGGGAGCACATGCTGCTATTTTTGATTGTGGGTTGCCTTGTGGGTGTGGTTTTAATTTTCGTTGTTCTTAATTTAAAATGAAACCGCATAATGGGGCCTGGATGATGTGGTTTTTGACATTGTTATCTACTGAGACATGCTCCTCCTGTAATATCACGTGTTTCATAGATGTATGTAGAATGTTCCTACCACTGCTAGCGGCCGGCCGGAAGGTTGTGGGCCCATACTTGTATACTTTTAAGACCTGTAATAAACGGTTTCAAAAAAAAAAAAAAAGTTATTATATTAAATATTTTACAATCAACATATTTATCTATTTAATGACTGTATTTTTGTCTACTATATTTTTGTAGTCAATATATTTTTACTGAAATTGTGATCTTCAGTATTGCAATATTTTTGTGTGTGACATTTTGTGGGTAATAAAATGTTATAGGAGCATCCTGCATCCTTCCCCAAATTCCAGCAATGTTCTGAATTGCAGGAGGTCCGAGTTCCAAATTACATTTTGATCACTGCAGTTTGAGGTGATGCTTCTAGAGTCCATACCATTAATTCTCTCACATTGTTTCCTTTAGAGTGACACTTTCTTCACTGCTGGTCCCAGTGAGCAGAAATTCTAAATGTGTGTTCAGAGGAAGCTCAAATACCATCCCTGCAAGGAGGGTCATTTAGCTTCTAGAACTGTCAAGATAAGACACAGTTCATTGAAAAATCAAATTTAGACTTTGATGCTACACGTTCAAGTTCAACAATTAGAAAGAAAGGGAAAAGGTAGGTGGATTTCTCGGCGCACACACTCTATTATTTGGACAGGTAACAGTTCTGCTAATTCGTCTACTGAGTCTAAGATTGTTTGGGTGCTCAGGAAGGAAGAGAAGCCACCATATCATTTTCTTGTTGGAACAGATCAAAGTCTTCAAAAACAATTTTCTCAGCACTCTCAAATGAATACCCGTAGTGTTATGTACTTTTTCATCAATCTTTTTTATTTCCTTCGATAATCATTAAATATTTTTCAATCCGTCTGTCCATAACTTCAGCTTTCATTTTTTTTAGTTTTTCATCGATCTTTTTTATTTTCCTCCAAAATCAGTATAACCGATAACTTTCAGAGCACATGTTTCATCCATGCCAAAGAGTATGGCACTAGACTTCTTCAGGGATACAACAATAAATCTGTAAAACCCAGAATCAAACAATATTTTAACATGAGTAAAAGCGACGCCACCCAAAAGAACAGTTCTGGTTAAACAACAAGGGCCTGATTACAACTACGACGGTCCATTGGAATGCCGTAGTCGTGGTGGCGGTCTGTGGACTGCAAGACTGGCAGTCTACCCGCTGTATTATGACTTTGGCAGTTGGACCGCCGCTTGACTGATGCTACCGACGGGGATACACAATCTTGCGGCAGCGAAGTAGAGGTCCAAGGAAGTAATATTCTCGTGGTGCCGCTGCAGCATCGCAGAGCATATTATAAGTTTCCTCACTGCGGTGAGCCCCCCATAAAAAAGTGTGACTGTGAGGAAACTAAGTGGGCCCTAGCAGGGCCCCCTGTTGCCTCTGTACATGGGGGTACTTGCAGAGGGGCACATGGTGTGCCCCCTGTATTTCTGCAGCTCTGTTCCTGCACAGGAAGAAATGCACAACATGGTGCATTTCTTCCTGTGCAGGAACGTGCTGGGGTGCTCCCGAACGGTGTCTGTCTAAGGCTCTACTTTGAGCCTTAGTAAGGCACCCCAGTGGGATCACCGCTACACACACCTCCCACCAGGATTCAATTTATAATCTGGTGGGCGGTCTGACTATGAGTTTGGCAGTCTTCCTGGGAGGGCTAGCGTGGCAGCCAGCAGGAAGACTGCCAAACTCGTGACCAGGCCCTAAGTGTCCCAAACATATCCAGTCATGAAGTATCTATTGAAGTGGAAATCATCTAGCCCCAGGTATGTATGTTGAAAAATACACATGTAAGAAACATATCGAAAGACGTGAGAACGTGTGAAGAGAAAAGATTGGGGGGTTGGAGTAGGGGGGAAACTATTCTGCAAGATAGGAAGAAAATCTAAAGATCAAAGCACCACTGTGAGAGCTGACATGGCAAAACTGCTTACCTAATGCTTGTTAATTTGAAGCTCTATTTGTATTAAAGGAATTTTTTTGTGTCTATTTGTCCAAATCTGTAAATTATCAAGAGCCTGTTTATTATCTCAAAAGAAGAGCAAATGACCCTCCACATGTCTTGTCAAGTAATATTCTGCTCTTACCTGCTCACGTTAACCACATATTCCGCCACGCAAAACGAGTGTAGATACAGCATAAAGTGTCCAAACTCTAGAATATAAATTGAAGTATAGGAGAGTGGCCAGCAAACTAGCACACACGTCGCATACTTATATTACTCAAATACAAAATGAAAGTCAAATATCTTTATATTGTGTATATATTATGCCTCAATAACCTCATAACCAAAGTATTGCCACTCTCAAAGTTAAGCGACACTTGTTCATAGTGTCAAACATCATGCATTACATGCAGGAATATTGTGTAACGCAGTCAGGATTTATTTCACAAAATATCCATGTACTCACACTACTTAGAATCTTATTCTTGCATTATGTAGAGTAAAGACACATGATAGGAGCATTCTCCAAATATTACATTATCCCAAAATCAATACATGATCCGTAGTTATTAAGATTACCTTACATCTATGTATGTCGGCAAAACTCCTACGTAAGGGTAACAAAGAAACTAGAGATGATCGATCATAAATTAGACTAAAGTTGAACATCCATACAGGACACATATATTCACATCCGTGGCCAATTAACACATATCTTAGCTAAAACCAAGTATCACTGCAGGGATGTCGTAAACTCTTACCGTAGAAGAGTGCTTCCCAAACGTGTACCGATTCAGTATCTCAAGTGCTTTGAATGGCCTCCAACTTAGATGTCTTATTTATACTCCCTGTATTTCACCGATGTAAACATACTAGTGTCGATTTATCGACGATTGCATGATGATATGGATAGGCACATCGCTCAAGCTAGATACATTTTGGGAGTTTCTCAACAATAATGAATATAATATGAAATTCACTATGACTCAGAGCAGAACGGAATTAGTGTTTTTGGATGTTGAGCTTTACATTGCAGGTGATCAAATCCATAGTCGCATGCATCGCAAGCCCACCTCATGTAAATCGGTATTGCATGCTGATAGTGCTCATCCTAAAAGTCAATTTAATTCCATCCCATTTGGTGAGATGCTACGGGCACGTAGAAACTGTAGCCAGGAACACACATTTGACTGGAATCTGAAAGACATCAGGGAACGTTTTTTCAAACGAGGCTACAGAAAGGGTGTGGTGAATCAGGCTGAGACTAGGACACGGAACCTAAAACGTACAGATACTTTAAAAGATAGAGCTGACTCAAGTATGGGAAATAAGGAGAGTACTGTGAGATTGATCATCAACTATCATCCCTACTCTAACAAGATGTATAACATACTCAAGAAACACTGGCCCTTGTTGAGAATGGACAAGGACCTGCGGATCCATGTGAGAGACTATCCCAGTATCACATATAAAAAAGACAATTCGATACGAGGGATTATTAGTCCAAGCTATCCACCCACATTGAAATCGGAAACATGGTTAAGTACTCTGACTATTGGTTCATACAAATGCGGCCATTGCACTATGTGTAAATTGGCCATGGATGGCATGAGGGAGTTCAGTTTTAATGGTTCCCCCGTGTTTAAAATCAAGACCCATATAGAATGTATGACAAAGTATGTAGTATACGTACTGATTTGTAATTGCGAGATGATCTATGTTGGCAGTACTATTCGACCTATGAGAGAGAGAATCGTTCGCCTTTTGTAGCCTATACGCGCCCAATGTTGACCAGTTGGGCTTTCTGGCGAAGATATCTGGAGCTTTGGCCCACTACTTGGCGGGCCCGCTGGTGCTGGGTGGGGATTTTAACTCCGTTGCAGATGTTTCCCTAGACAGATCTCACCCACCGCTGGCGGACTCCCCGGTGCATCTCTTGACCAGAGGCAGACTAGATTGGCAGGCGCGTTGGGGATTGATAGACGCTTGGCGTGCGCAGCACCCGGGAGACCGAGATTACTCTTATTTTTCTGGCATGCGACAGTAATGCCTGCTATAGTGCACACTGAGTATCTAACTAGAACGATCTCCGATCATAACCCCCTGTTAATCAGAATGGATTGGATGGCTGGAGTCTCGTGCGTTCCTACCTGGAAACTGAGACCCGAAGCGTTAGATGACCCACTGTTCCATGCAGTGCTAGAAGAGGGCATAACACAGTACTTTGCGGACAATGTGGGCACAGCTGCGACGAGGGCGACAGAATGGGATGCCTTTAAAGCTGTCATCAGGGGGCTCTGCATAGGGAAACATGCGGGTATAAGGAAAATGCTCCTGGATGACCTGAACAAAGCGGATTCCAGCCTGCGGGAGGCGGAGATAGCGAGGCCTTGCCACCCTGAGCTTCAGGAAGTGGTTACTGCAGCTAAAGAAGCGGTGGCAGTGGAAGTGGAGTGCTTGCGCAGCTTTGACCATAGGAGCTATACGATGAGGGTCCATGCTGAGGGAGATAAAGCGGGGACATTGTTGGCGTGGTTAGCCAACCCCTCAAAGCGGAGTTCCCCTATCCTGGCTTTAGGGATGGCGGAAGGGGGAATGGTTTACACCCAAACCGAAATTATGCAGTGCTTTAAGCGCTATTACGAGACACTCTACAAAAGTGGATTAGAAGACGGGGACCCTGCAATCGACGCTTTCTTAGATGACTTGCCATTGCCGAGACTGGACCAAGAGCAGGCGCAGGCCTTGGGGAAAGACATAGAGCCGGGAGAAATTCGAGATGCCATCAAGCGTATGGCTCGCAACAAAACACCGGGCCTTGACGGATTGCCCATAGAATTTTATGGGAAATACGCTGACTTGCTAGTGCCGCGGCTTCAAGAAGTCTATAAAGAAGCTAGAGAGTTAGGACGGCTACCCCAATCGATGCGCGAAGCGCTGGTGATCCCGTCGTTGAAGCCAGGGAGGGAGAGTGAGAACGTGGCCTCATATAGGCCCCTATCGATGTTAACCGCCGACTATAAAATACTGAGTAGCATACTGGCGACCCGCTTACTGCGACACATGACCACGCTGGTTCATGAGGACCAAGCTGGTTTCATACCAACGCGCAACACGACTGCGAACATCAGGAGGCTAGTGCGACTACTAGATGATGATCACCCAGAAGCACTGCAGCCAATGATACTCTCGGTGGACATCGAAAAAGCTTTTGATAGCTTAGAATGGGGGTATTTGTATAAGGTATTGGGACAGTTTAGTTTGGGAGAGGGTTTCCTACAATGGACATCGGTACTATACACTTCGGCAGAGGCTAGGGTGAGAGCGGGCTCCTTGATCTCGCCGACGTATCTAGTGGAACGGGGGACGAGGCAGGGATGCCCGCTCTCCCCACTATTGTTCGCCTTGGCGGTGGAACCCCTAGCGGCTAAGTTCCGAACAGGTCAACACTACGAGGGGCTGGGTGGCAGGGACGGACGGCACCATGTCTCGCTTTATGCAGATGACTTATTATTATTCCTCGAAGACGCCGATAGAGCACTGGCAGGGGCGGAGAGCTTACTCTCCGATTTTGGAGACGTTTCGGGCCTGAGAGTTAATTGGTTTAAGACATGCCTGTTCCCGGTGAGACAAGGAGAACATAGACCGGTTATGACCCATGCGGTGCGATGGGAACCTACCTGCCTGAACTACCTCGGCGTACACATCTATCACACGGCGGCGGATACGCTGGAGGGGAATGTGGGCCGCAGTGTGAGAGCGCTGAGAGGGAGTATGGCCTTTTGGGCCACCCTTCCGTTGTCTGTGACAGGCCGCATATCCCTTTTGAAAATGGTGGCACTCCCTCGTTTACTCTACTATTTTAGGACATTGCCGGTGTGGATCCCCGGCTCCACTTTCAGATTACTGAAATCAATGGTGGTATCTTTTCTCTGGGGCGCGGGTAGGCGTAGAGTAGCGCAGGCAACGCTTATACGACCCAAGGCAGAAGGAGGACTGGCGGTCCCAGACTTTGAATTATACTATTTAGCAGCTCAATTGCAGATCTACACCCAAAATGTGGCGCGAGTATTCAGAGGACCGGAATCCAGGAGGGAAGGGGGAACGCTGCGCCACGTCCTCTCATATATCGCCTTGCAGCAGAAATTGGAGCCTAGGGACCTCCTCACAGAGGAGAGGACTTTCAGACTCTGCTGGAATCGGTCCCAACGCAGGGCGGGAGTGTTGCATCCGTATGCCCCGGAGATACCGCTAGGGATGCTGACGGCATTACCGCACTGCGGAGATTGGTCGCAATTACAGATCTGGGAAGAAGCGGGACTGCAGGTGGTGGGGGATCTGTATGAAGACGGGACTCTGCTACCATTCCACACTCTCCAGGAGAAATTTGATGTGCCGAGGGGGGGGTTCTTGTTGCACGCAGCGCTGACCCGAGCGATTCAGGCACACTGGAGGGAGGGGCTGATGGAGCCTAGGGTGTCCACGGCTTGCCAGTACACCATGATGGCGGCAGGGACCTTCAAGGCAGTCACGTGCCTCTATTCTAGAATGCTCCTTGAGAACCTGCCACCTCTGGCGGAATTGAAGGGGAAATGGGAAACTGATCTAGGTAAAGATATCCCTGAGACGGCCTGGGCTCAGATCGTGCGACGGGCCTGGAAGAGCACGAGGAATGCAAGGTTTCAGCTAGTACACTTCTATGTCCTCCACAGAGCATATTTGACACCTGGAAAAATACAGAAATATTTTAGGGTCCAAGAGGCGGCATGTCCCAGATGTACGAAAGTGGGGGTGGAGCTGGAGCATATGCTGTGGTCATGCCCAGCGATGGGTCTTTACTGGAAGGAGGTGGGGGATACCCTGAATGAGGTGACAGAGCGGCGGCTGGTGTTTGATATGGCCATGAGTATACTGCACTGGTTCCCCCACACGCCCAAGAATAAGATTACGAGTAAGTTCATAGATATGGGACTTATACTAGCAAAACGGGAAATTACGAAACGTTGGAAAGCAACAGTGGGCCCCACCAGTAAAAGATGGAAAGGTGAATTTCTCAAATGGGCCACCAGTGAGGGTGCACTGCGTTATCAGTTGGCGCGCAGGCGTAATGATGATAAGGCGCTAGAGGCGGCGGCTGCATGGGAGACGCTAGTGCAGGCACTACGAGATTATGAGCCACATGACGATAGAGAAGGGCAGGCCATGGATGGGGAGATAGCCCCGGAACAAGATGGGATCATCGCACAGCTTAACACATAGTTTTTCCTTGGCATGTAGGATACATAAGAACAAAGACGGATACCTGCGTTGCTGGTGGGGACTGAGGAGGGGGAGGGAATCTATACTTTTCATGGTGGTTAGGGGTAGGTTTTAGTTAGGGAGGTTTTTGGTTTATTCGACGCATGGCTCTGGACAGATTTGTGTATATTCGTACTATGTACTGTATAACTGGCGGGGGCTGTTGATTACTCCTCAGGGATTCTGCTGATAAATATTGTGTGCAGATTTGTGGGTGTCTGTACAAAAACTCAATAAAGTGCGTGTTAAAAAAAATGAGAGAGAGAATCGTAGAACATTTTAGAGCAGTCAAGCAATGAGATATGAGGTACCCGATAGCACAGCATATATGTGACTGTCCAGCTCAGGGCAAACATCTGCAATTTAGATTCCATGGTCTACAGATGACACCCAGTAACCCTATAGGGGGTAACAGGGAGTTGAGGCTAAGGCAGAATGAGGCACCTTTGATAATGTTGTTGAGATCTGTAGAACGTGGGCTCAACATCGATCATGAAATGCAATATTTTCTGGGTACATGATATGGATGGTATTGGGCTAATTTAATGTGATATTGATCATCAAAACAGGGAATTCTGAAATGTGTAAAAACGGAGGCTTTACGATGTAGTGGAACAAGAATGTCATGATGCGTGTTTTGTGTAATACACACTAATGTATACTTCTGTCTGTCTTCTAGTGGGACATCAGGCGATCTATTTGCTTGTTTTCTGTCTTCTGATGATGCCTTACTTTTCGATAGTGTATTTTCTTTTATAATATTAGTTTAGTTGTTCCGTGTGAGTGGGCTCACCTCTCAGAATATATGCAGACCCGGTGGCCAGTGAAATTGAATAGGGAACTCTAGGTCATCATAAATATGACAGATAACTGTTTGAGAATGAAGCAACTTCTCATCCATATGGTCGCCTATGATGGCCAGATATTGGCTTGATTGATACGTTTTGAGATCCGTGGAGCTTGTATGCTGTTAATGTTAATCGTATAAGGTTTACATCATATAATGATGCACTATACACAATTAGGATATTTTATAATTTTTAGGTATCCAATAGTAACAAGCGAATCGGGAATTTGGTGGAGTTTGGAACATCTGCGATATAATGGGGAAGATTGTCACGTTCATATTCAGTACCAATATCTAATTTCGGATAATGACAGTAAATTTACGATATTGGTTTTCTCGCATTTTGAGGACAGTAATACAGTTTCCTCAGATAGACAATACTTCTTTATGTATGATGGACCTTATTTCGTTACTTGCATTGGATTCCGTCATGTATTGAAGGGAGTGGCGGCCATCTTATGTAAGGATAATGTTGTGGCTTTTAACTTTGTACATTACGATGTTGGATGATTGTATGCAGGATATTCAAACGGTAAGATAGATGCTCATAGATACGGAGCTGGATTCTACCTTTTAGGGACTTTATTGTGGTGGTTAGTAGTATCGTGGAGGTAGTTGACTCTGGGCTCGCTATAAGTAAGAGAGACCCAACATGGTGCCCGAGCGAGATGCCAAGAAGACGAGTGAGGAGTACTCTCTGTCACTCGGGTGAGTACGGATCATGTTTCTGTTGTAATACAGACTTAATCTAAATAACTAATCGGTAGACGCAGGTAACTGCATGAGATTTTGTGTTTTTTAAATAGAATGTATTTACCCGGGATAACATGTAGCAGGCTATGAGTTTTGTTTAGACGTGACCTACGCACTAATAGTGATGCGGGGCTCTGAGAATAGACGCAATTTTGATCTCGTAGCGATAGGCAGCCTACTGCAGAACACCTATTTATATTTGGTATAGCAACCAATACTGATGTAGAGCGATGTGGTTGAATGTGCATGTCCATCTCTGTTATCAACGGAGATAGGTGTTGATAATATTGGGGCAAATAGGGTATGTATGATTTATGTAAGGGGCACAGTGTGCACCTTGTTCTTGATATAGATTGACTTGATATAGAAGTAGATATCGTGTGAATAACTGTACCCCTATATGCGGACTCTCGTAACTCTAGCCAGTGTTATGATTAATCTCAGGATGTACATATTTTGGTGATCGACCCAGTTTCCTGATGCACTTGTAATATCTACAGGTCGGAATGATTGTATTGTGATTATTGAATATCCTGGATGGAGGATTATGGAAGAAGAATAATTGCACTTGATTATGGTGAAACTACGTGTGTCTTGTATCAATTAACTATGGCCATGAGAACTGATTTTCATGTCTTGCACTCCAGATTGTACAGAAATCTTAAGCAGTAGACGTTGGTAGTAGAGACATTTTTTAGAAAAGGTGAGCTAATTATCCGCAACTACTAAAGTGGGAACTGGTGCTAGTCACAGGTTAGGTGGTGATTTATGCACTATATACAATAGGTCCTTGTGTTTTATACAGTTTTATACACTCTTGTAAGTTTTGTTTTGCATATAGTATGGGTTTACTGTATGCACTTGATGAGAATATGAGTGTTCGTCGAACCCCTTAGGTAATAATTATTGCTTTGTATTCAATTCCCTCTTTCTATGACACATATATCTTCATAACAATCTATGTGATCATTCGTGTTGGGATGTTTGTAAAATATTTACAAATCACCTTGTGATCACTGAACACTTGGGTGATGTGGTGAAGGTGATCCTATTCAATAACTCCAGCTCGACTTAGATATATGCTGTTAATTTGTTTATAGCCCTGATGAAGTCAGAGATGCGGACGCATCGGATCTAATGAAACACGTGTTGGCTATTTTGTGCTACTGAAGAAGATTGCAACGTGTAATTGAAGGATGAATAGTGACCTGTGATTAAAATATCTCAGGAATAAACATCGGAGTTGAAAGAAGATGAACTGGACTTTGATTTTATAATACATACTGAGTAGTGCTCGGGATAACTTTTCGTTAGTTGACCTATCTAATTCGATAGCTCTGTTAGTAGCCATTGTTACTATTTGGGCCTCGTACCATCTAGGGGTTTGGAATCTCATTCTAATATCATCAAGATTTTTTCTGAACTCCATATAGGAGATTCAATTTCTCCTGGCCTTGACCATCTCACCATAGGGAATAGCCTCAAGTTGGAGTTTCAGGTATGCACCTTTTGCATGCAGAATCATATTTAATGATGAATTCTTTCAGTAGATACTGCTCTGCAACTGGCTGTTACATATGTACAGTTCCACATCCACAAATCGAACTTTCTTACAGTCATAGTTCATTGTAAAGGACATGTTACATGCCTTGGAGTTAATGTATCGCTTAAACTCTTGTAAATCTTCAGTGGCCCCTGTCCATATCATCAAAATGTCCTCAGTGAGTAAGTAATGATTAAAGCCTTTTGGAGATAACTCCACTCAGTACTCTTTTTAGCATGTTTGCCAACCCTCCTCATGCCTGACCGATGTTGATGCAGTCATGGTGCAAAGGCATCCTTTTTTAACTGAACCTCATTTGGGGATGATGTCTGTTGCCCCTCCTTGATAAATGTGTAGTTGGTCATGACAGGAATCGCTCTTTTCACCCTTTGTGCCTATAGCAGGGATGAGGAATATATGGGGGCTGTGGCGGCCCAGGCTATGTGCCTCTAGCACATACAAAGCTCCAAAAGGGTGCATGCAGTGATTAGACAGCATCTCTCCTTCCCTCCTGCATGTCCCTGTAATATTCACCCCGCTCCTCTCACTGCTAAGATCAATTTTAATTATTTATTTATTTATATAAAGTTTTATATAGCGCAGACATGACCCAAGCGGGTATAAGATAATCCCGGGCGGAGTTGGTGGAGTGCCACTAGGCGGAGTTCCATGGAGTTGGAAAAAAACTCTGTGGAAGTCCTCTCCGTTCCGCTTCCCTTTACACTCCCTAATTTAAAAGCAATAAAAAAAAACACTTACCTGCTGTTGCATCTCCGGGCTGCCCTCTTCCTCGCCATGGTCTCTCTCTCTCCTTGTCCCCATCATCCCAAGACTTACATTGTAGGGGTTTGCGAGGACGGCGAGGACGAGGAGGAGAGAGAGACCACGGCGAGGTGGAGGGCAGCCCGGAGACGTCACAGTTGGTTACAGCTTTTTAAGGTCTCGCCTGACCCAGCGCATGCACTGGTCTGGCAAGACTTAATGAGAGGGCTCCAAAAAGTGCTACCAGGCCAGCCTAGAGCTACAGTGCATGTGCGCGGGCGCGCGCGCAGCACTTTACCGCGATTACTTTCACTTTCGCGGCAGCACAGCCGCTTTGATGTTTGATCGTGATCGCGATCACTTTAACTTTCGCGGCCACACGGCCGCTTGGCATAGCCAATAGGTCTCGCTTTTGGGACCTTATAAGTATTTAGTTATGCAACTGTTGCATGGCTAAACACTTATAAGGTCCCAAAGGCGAGACCTATTGGCTATGCCAATGCTTGTTTTTTACTGCTTTGGGTGTGGGCTAACTCTGCTCCGCTGAAGAGTCGGAGCTTTGCCTGAACTCCGCGTTTTCAATGGAGCGCGGAATTGGCAAAACTCTGCAAACTCCACTGGCGGAGCGGAGTGCTCTGCCTGAGGTTAGTATCAGAGCACTTTACAGGTGATCAAGGGAAATACAGAGTTGGGCAAGCAGGTCAGTTAGAACAATAGCTATAAGAATGATGCTGGATTAGAAAGAGGAACAAGATATCATGCCAACGCAAAAGGAAATAGAAGAGCATATATGAGCAGCAGACAAATATAGAGGTTGAGCACAGTCAAAACTCACAGACATAGTCAAAGGCATAGGAACACATGCAAAAAACATTGTAGTAGCATCACTCAGGGCGAGGCAGTCCGTGGAAGAGGAGAGAAACCCGCATTTAACGGAACCAACAATGAGTGGTACCTCGTGGGGATAGGTGCAGTCAATCAAGGGCGTTTATCAATAGAGCTTTCTCTTTTTTTTTTTAAGATGCCGTAGAGGGAATGAGTCTAATTTGCAGAGGCAGGGAGTTTCAGATTCTTGGGGCAATACCTGAGAATGCTCGATTATAGGTTTCATTTTTTGGAATTTTTGAGGTTTCAGCAGCAGGGTGCTGGAACTCCTACAAGATCGGCTACCACCAGAAAGCTCCAGTTTGTGGGCTAGGTACAGAGGGGTGTTAAAGTGAAGTGCGGTATGTATCATGCACACAATCTTAAGATGAACCCTAGGCTCCAAACTCAGCCAGTTTAAGGATTTCAGGTCCGGTGCGATGTGACTATTTCTTCTGGATCCCATGATGAGCTGCTGAATTCAGGGAAGCCCTGAGCAGTGCCAACTTGTAGCTGGGTAGCCCACAGAGTGTTGCGATACCATAATCTAACATGGAAATTATTAGAGCTTGTGTTCCTGAATGCTCAGTGTCTTGTCAAGTATTATTCCAAGAGACCTTGCGCAGTCGATGATGTGTGGGTTACAGTTGAGAGCTGTTAGGTGTTTCAAGTACTCAGCGATGATGGTAGTCTGTTTGGTTGGCGCGATCAGGAGGAATTCCGTTTTGGAGGAGTTTAGCTTGAGATGTTGGGAAGTCAGCCAGTGTTGTGTTTTGAATATGGTTGAGTTGAGTGATCTGATGTCATCTGGGGAGGAGATTTTCAGGTACAGGTGGGTGTCATCAGCATACATGTGACAGTGAATGTTGGATGAATAGAGTAATTCCGTTAGAGGCTCCATGAACAAGTTGAAGAGCGTGGGAGAGAGTGCAGATCCCTGAGGGACCCCAAGAATGGATGGCATAGAGTTGGTAAGGGATTGATTGACTTTAAATCTTTGCATTCTGAGAGACCCATCCTTCGTTCCAGTAAATCCAGGAGGTTGTCATGTTTGACCATATCAAACGCTGAAGATAAGTCAAGGAGGATTAGAAGGCAGGCTTCGTTCTGATTGAGCATTGTTAGGGCGTCATCGACTATGTGTGTAATAACCGTTTCAGTACTATGGCCCTGGCGAGAATCCGATTGGAATTGGTGTAAAAGCTGGAATTGATCACTGTGGTTACATAGTTGGACAAGAACAAATTTCTCTAGGAGGTTCGATAGAGTTGGAATACCAATGATAGGACGAAAGGTATTAAGGTCCTCTTGGTCTGCGGTGGGTTTTTTGAGAATGGGCGTAACCTGCCCTGACTTTTAGGCAATCAGGGATCATACCTTGACGTAAGGAGGCATTTACTATTTTGGTCCAGAGAGGGACTAAGTACCATTTAATCTCATTGAAGAAACTTAAGGGGAAAGGGTCACTGAAGCGATTTGAGGGGTTCAAAGTAGTAAGCAGGTTGAGTATAGAAGAATTTGTCAGAGGGAGTAAATTGGCTTCAGCAGTCGTTATTTTTGGGTGAGAGACCTATAGCAGGCAGAGGCTGAGGTGGAGGGGGTTGGCTCCAGCAGGAGTTATTTTTGGGTGAGACACCTATAGCAGGCAGAGGTTGAGGTGGTTGAGGTGGAGGAGGAGATGTAGGGTTAGTCGGGAATGGGACAGTCAGTTGGTTGCATTGCAGTGTTCGGAGATCATTTTAAGTCTTAATAGTCTTTTCAAGGAAGAAAGAGGCAAACACTTCACAGGTTGGCTGTGTACTGGACTGTAATGGTGGGAGAGTGGGGAGATAGTTGGATTGGAGTTTGATCAATTCAAAAAGATTTTTAGGTCTGTTTCTGGCATTATCTAGTTGGCTTCTGAAGAAGTTCAATTTCGCTCTCCTGATATGTTTGTTGTAAGAGCTTCTTCTAGATCTCAGGAGCAAAATATATTCAGGGGAAGGGGATCCTCCTCAGGATTGCTCGGCAAGTCTCAGATTGCATCTCACTGAATTTAAACTATTGTTGAACCAAGTTTTGGAGTCTTTGGAGGACTTTCTGTTTGGTTGTAAGGGGACAACGGAGTCTAAAATACTCAACATAGAGATGTTGTAATGTTCCGTGAGGTCCTGTACCTTGGACATGTTTCAATTGGAGGCAACAAGGTGTTCTTGCTGAGAGAAATCAGGCCATTCATGTTTGAGTTTCAGAGAGATCGTTTCCAGAGCCTGGGATTCTTGTCTTGTGATCTTTTCTTAGACCAAGGTTCAATGATGTGGAAGGAGATATAATGATGGTCAGACCAGTCACACGGGGCAATCAAGACCAATTGAATAGCATTGGGTTTAGCCATAATAAGGTTCAGGATCTAGCCCAGAATGTGGGTGGGACTATCAAATATTTGCAATATGGGCTAAGGTCCGCAAGGAAGGTTTTGAGAGTGGTCGCTGCCGGGTCATTTCAGTGTAGGTTGAAGTCTGAGGAAGATTTGGGGACAATGTTGCATTCCCAGGTCACCCCCTATCTTCCCCACAGGACCCTGCGTTCCAGCTCCTTGTGCCTGGCCACCCCCAAGAAAATACAAAGATCTAGATGGGGTGGCCGCTCATTCTCGCTTAATGCCGCTAAGATCTGGAACACTCTCCCCCCCACTCTTCGAGAGAATAATAATCTCTTGGCTTTCCGGAGGCTCTTAAAAACCCATCTTTTCAAGATGCTTCCGTATCAGCACGGCCTCTGTTCTTTTCTCTGTCCTTCTTTTGAGCAGTGCTGGGAGGCCTTAAGGTAGCCATGCGCTATACAAATAGAATTTCATTCATTCATTCACATTGGAGAAATGTTTTCCATGATATGTTCAACGAAGGGGAGGTTATCTACCGGCGGATGGTAAAATATGTGCAATTTGCATAATGGCCTGCTGTTGCTTGTGATGTCAATGCACAGGTATTCGCAAGAGGAGACCACATCTATGTAGAATTGTTTTGCAATGAGACTTTTCAGGTACATAAAAGCGATCACACAACTAGGTCTGTCCGCTCTGTCCAGCCTGATGATGTTATGGTTCGGGGGGATTAGTATGTCAAGGATCGGACCAGAGGAATCCTTTAGCCAGGTTTCTGTATGTTTGAGGATGTCAAGATCCTGAGCCAGATGTGGAGTGGTGTCAGAGGATGTGGGCTGTGCGATTGTAACTTGTTTGATGTTAGAGAAATTTAAAGCATTGGTGTTGTGGCTGTGTCTTCTGAGAGGGTTCGTAGGAATGGCTTGAATGTGTTCCTAGTGATCTGGCTTGTCCCAGAGAAAGGTATTATATGAGCACAGGAGAATGTCGATATCATTCACTGTGAAGGAATTCTTGGATCTAGAAGGTCTAGAGGAAGAGTTCAGGAAGGGTATGGTTCTCCAACGGAGGGATGCATAAGTCATTGCATAAGTTGATTGAAGGGGGAAATGACAGCTTGATGTGGAGGGAAGTATGGGTTGTAAGATTGTGTATGTAATTCCCAGGTGACCTGTCAGTCCATTTGTCGTTAGCCAGTTTAGTGGTGATGAGTATGAGCTTTTGTAAATTGGCCGTGAGTTGTTGAATATCAAGGGAGATATTGTTCAGGGCGGATGAGGGTACAGAGTGTAGATGACACTCCAAAGAGTGTGTCAGTGATCCTGTAGGCTGTGACAGGGTTCTGATAGAATCGATAGTGAGTTGCTGGCCAGAGAGTTCCCGATAAGTGTTAGTCGAGAAGGGAAAGTTATTCAGATGGCTGGGGAGCATGGGAGAGCTATTGAGTTGCTCTTCTAGGAACTCTGAAGTCGAAACGGTGTTGGAGTAGTATCAGGTAGGGATGTGAAGATTAGCCCGTAGTATCAGGTAAGCCAGGGCTAACGCAGGGTAAGTGGAGGTATGGTGTGGTGGAGAAGGAAGCATTGTAATGTATGACTGCATTCAGGGTGTCACCACTCACCCTGTGTGAGTCCGAACCCCACTGCAAAGAAGGGGAGATGGGAAAAAATGAGGGGCTGGAAGAGTTGGGGGGGGAGAGTGCCTGGGATAGTGGAGTTACCACAATCGTTTGGAGGGCCATTGATGAGGATGGGGCGCTAAGCCCATACTTTGAAGTGTAAGGAACCTGGTTAGAAATTGAGTTTTTGATAATGCGAAAACTTTCCTCAAAAGACCCTAGATGGCGGTCTGCAGCTTGAATGAGGATTATCCCATTATTATTGATGGTGATTGTAGCATCAGCTTTGAAGGTGGATGAAGGGGCTATCACTAACCTAGTTCAATGAGCGAATTGTTTGGAGGAAATTATCAGGCATAGAGAATGGGTAGTATTGCTCCCTTTAGCTCTTCTTTTTAAATAGAAGATGGGATCACAGGTTGTAGATCCTTTAATCGAGGAGAGGTAAGGGTCAGAAATGAGAGTTTCTGGGTGAGATTTGAGAATTCTGTGTTTAAGGCGTTTCAATGTAGCCAATGTGATGTGGGTCTGGGTCTGATTCACAAATCACTCAATGGAACGTGGGATCTTTTCTGCTTACCCCACTGGTTCTTTTGGGATAGATTTCCCCAAGAACTCACGTGGACTTGAAGGACCATGACCAAGCTCAATTCCACAATGAAACCTCAACAGAGTATATATGCTGAATGTCCATCCCCACTCCCTATGGGGATGGCTAATCAGCACAGGACTCAGCCCCACTACCCAAATCGACTGTCTAATTTGAAGTGACTAACAATGGGAATATTATGTGATGTTTCTATTTTGGGGTGGGATCAAGTGTGATTAGATATGGTCAAACCTGTCTGCAGGGAACAATGATCAGAATATGGATGGACTTGAAGATTGCCGATTGTAATCACCAATGCCTCCGTTTAATTAAAGCCTCCCATTCATCACTTATTTTTTTATTGATTTTGCTCTCTGTTACTTCCTTGACTTCTGACTTCTACATTCTTCCTTCAACTCCTATCCAGCCAAAACCCCCATAAAAATCCTGATTCATGCACCCCTCCTGTCTACCTTCGAACCAGCCTCTGAAGGCCACATGCCAACAATACACCGTCTCTGTGTCTGGTGAGATGCTACCATTGTAGGGATGACCACTCCACCCAGAATCCTCCTCCCTTATTTCCTCAGTCTTCTCCTGGTGCCTCCTTTATGCCATCCTTCTCCTTCAGTAATTGGAGGGGAAGATAGCCAGGCATAAAACACTGTACGAATAATCAATAAAGTTTTTATTTCAGTAGACTACTTGTTAAGAACAGACATGAACAAGCAAA
Source organism: Triturus cristatus (assembly GCF_964204655.1). Lineage (NCBI taxonomy): Eukaryota > Metazoa > Chordata > Amphibia > Caudata > Salamandridae > Triturus > Triturus cristatus. Next base: position 651,506,372 of record NC_140590.1, read on the forward strand.
AGCTCTACCAAGCTGAATTGGTGCATTAGTGGCTCCAAGATGTTTAAGCTTCGATGAGTAGTAGTTGATGTTTGTTGCACCATCAGCTTTTAGTAGTAGGAAAAGGCAGCCTCCAGTGGGCACCTTCACAAACACTCCTGCACCAAAGTCTGTGTAAGAGCAGTGACAAGATCTAGTGTCAGCAGCTGCAGGAGCAAGGTGAGCCCTTGCTTCACTGCAAGGCAAAACAAGGCTTCTTTGAGACACTTCTGGATTGGAACCCTTGCAGATAGGGTGGGAACAGATTTAAAGGGATTGTGAGGTAGACTACGCTTAAGTTATGTCTACACAAAATCAGTACTGGACGGGGAAATAGCCAAGCAATAGGATGGTTATCCACCCTACAATGACATGAAACGGAGGGCTAGTAAATGGGAGATGATCAGATAAGGTTGCGCCAGTGGACAGAAGTGAAAAGGTATAAAGGTGGTTCATGGGTGAGGTAGGTACCTCGGGGCGAAGCAGTACTTTGAGTAAATTGCCAAAGTATTGTTGCCTGCTTCCACGGCGATGCCATGCTTACAGCGATGCAGATCATCGGAAGCTCTCTTCTTCAGGACAGTGGTGGCAATGGAGGATATAATGATACATTTTATCACTTATGTACTCACTTCGTCAGGCATGACTGCAATACGTGTTCGCTCTAGCGGCTGCACCACAAGACACAACATTGAGTTCACGATTGAACTTTGGTTGCAAAGGAGTCCCAAGAAAAATACAGTTTGCATTTTTGGGATTCAACCTTGGGATTTTGGCACGCAATTATGTAACACAGCTGCCATTTCAACCACCAAAGACAGTGAAATTGGTGACAGGTATATGAAGCTTGGTGAGATTTTTTTTCAGTATGGGTCAGACACCTAAGACTGTCTCGGCCTTGTTCATCCAGGCCCTCAGCACTCTGGCTCTTCTTTGGGCATCATCATCATGCTTGGGACATCTGTAATGGTGGGATTCCTCTGGCTCCTTGATTCCCTATTGGAATTTCTTTGGTTTCCTATCACTGAGTTCTTGAAATGGAACCATATTACAGCCTGCCACTCCTATGTGTACCCGTGAAGTTGTTAGAAGCGCTTTCCAAAAACCCAGTATAAAGAAATAAACCATGAGGCAATTGGTTAAATAATGAAAAGGATGGAAACTGCAATGGTACTCCCCTTTTAAGTGAATGTATAAACAATGCCTGCTGCTTGAACAGAACAGAGTGCTGATTCGGGAAGCACATACAAGATGCATCTTTTCTAAGGGGCATAAAATGCAGAAACGTAAGAAGTGAACACAGGAAGAGCGGTGGGCTGCGAGGGGGATCTTTGCAAATTCATCATATTGGTGCTTACATTAAAGTGCAGGGAAAATACCAGCACAGTGGAGCCAACGCCATATCCGACCCATGACCTAAAGCTATTCAAAAACACAATCACGCCATATTTCCATGAACACTCACATGCAATGAGAAATCTACATAAAAGGGCAAAAATCACAGCTCGTGTTCCAGAAGCGTCATGCTTCTCCATCCTCTCATCAGGGATGAGGGACCCAGGATGCTACCCTCTGCTGGCCAGTGAACACAATTCGTAGCGTTGACTAAGAAATTTAAATCAATTTGATCTAATAACTATTTACTTGCTGCAGTTATGAAGACTGAAGAGTGCCATGTATTCACGAGTTAGTGCAACATTAGAGACCATTAAATTATTTTGCACACTGCAGTAAAATATAGAGTTGAAGGGATAGCTGAGCAGCAGTAGATTTCTACATCTAGTGTCTCCTACAGTCACGCTTTCATGTAACCCACCCGGCACTGCACAAACTGAGGCACTTGTGCAAAGGAGGGAACGTGGATATGCTTGACTTCTGCAGGACAAACATTGAGAAAAAGAAGGCCTCACAAGTGCTTGGAAGATGTTTGCCTACATCGCCATTTTTAGGTCGTGTCTGTTGTTGCAAGACATTTTGCTTGCTTGAAGGGGGTTTGGAGCCCACCCATTGCTTACCATTCACAGACTTCATTGTTAGTGTTATTTGCTGGCAACTGTTTGGTTAGTGTGTGTGTCCCCTGTCCCTGGAGCATTAACGAAGTACTGATTCCTTTTTTGGGAATGTCCTTCCGCTGCTTCAGCTTTCTGCCTCAGCCTATTTTTTCCTTCTACTTGCAGCACTTCATAAGAGTGTATGTATTTTCAGATTGTCTTGCTCCTGGTTTGCTCTGCACTTTTGCTTTCACGCACTTTTTTTCCATGTTTGGATTTGTCCCGGTTCACTTTTCATCTTCTCCCCTTCTGCCATATGGTGCAGCATAACAAGACCAGCAGCACACAGGTTGTTAGTATCACTTTTGGAAATGACTACAAAATACATTAATGGCTTTGCGCTATCATTATTAAGTAATTACTCGTTCAGTTTGGAACAAAGTGCCTTCTTGGTACGTGTTTCATGATTTAAAATGTTTTATGCAAAAAACTGGGCGTGTTTTAAATTGGTTTATGTTTGCATGGCTATGGGTTGGATAGAAAATTCTAGCATGAAAATAACTTTATATAATAGAGTCCTCTTTTGCTTGTTTGGGCACTTCTATTGTCCTTCCTCCCGTAGTTGAATATGTACATTGTAATAAAGATTTTAAGCTTTGTTGGACCTCCATAATTTGAAAAAAACCCATACATTTTACCAGCATGTCACTTCCCGCGTTTGTGTTTGTTCCTTTTTACTTTTTATCCTCTCCCCTTGAGCCCTATGGTGCAGCATGACAACACCAGCAGCACACAGGCTGTTAGCATCGTTTTTAGGTCTCGCCTAGCGTTGCTGCACACATGCGTAGCTCGCTCGGCGAGATTTATTGTAAATGAGGAGTTTGAGAAAAGGGCTTGAAGCCCCACCCCCTATTTCCATTGGCTGGCGTCACTGTTTATGTTAAACGGTGGCCTGCCATTGGAAATTAGGTCTTTGGGTTGCCTCCCTTTCGCTTTTTGTGTCGGCCCACCCGGACTGGCTTGCCTGCTTTGCGTCTGTCGCAAAGCACTTTCTTATCTTTATGGGGCCATGTGTTTCTAACTAGAGAAACACATGGCCCCATAAAGACAAGAGATCGATGTTTGTTATTTTGTTGTAATATGCACAAAGCTTATTATTTTTGGACATGTGACGAATACTCTAATAAAGCAAAGGAAGGGACTGCCTCCTCCCCCCACCCGCCATCCTTACTAGAACGATAAATTAGTGTTCACAACTGGTAGGATATTTACAATTACATATAGAAATCAAGAGTAAGGTTTGCGCGCAACAAGAAGCTCTTTATTTACAATGGAAATCAGTGGCTGCATCCGAACACAACTGTACCATACTGGTTTAATTTTGTTTCTCGCTGCCTCGGAATCAGGAGGACTCAGACTACAGATCACTCAGACACTAGGAGGGCTTATCTCAGAGACCTGCGCAACCCGTAGCATCTGAGACGCCATTGGGCCGTGCGCTCTGACCCACCCCTTCCCTCTCAGCCGGCTGGGTTGTGACACTGGAGTGCTTGCAGCAGCACTGTAAATGCAGACCGGGGGAGGGAGCGCTGTGCACATGGGAGAAGACTTCTTGCTTCTTTGCTGAGGGGGTAGTACCTTTGCGGCGGTCATGATTACACAGAAATGTTTTTTCGTGGGGCGTGTTGGTAGCTATTTACACAGAACACTTGTTGATGCCCTCAGTCTCCCCGGCGAGTGCACACTCATGCAGATCGACTTTCTCTTTGGCTGTAAGTGCATGTTTGCCACCAGGCTTCCAATTACATCACTTTATTTTGTCCGGGATCACTGCCAGCACGTTCTCAGATCCCACAATGCTGCTACTCAATGACGCTTATCCGCCCTTCTTAGACCCCTTGCATGCACAGGTGTGCCATGTATTATATCTGCATCTAAGAACAGGATGCTTGTCTGAGATTGCAACTTATGAAAGTTGGGGTCTTTTCAGCTTAACTCGAGCCAATGCCTTCTCCTTTGCAATATGTGCATTTTTAAGAACATATATGGGCACTGTGTACTTCTCGTTTTGAGAAAACTGACAGATTCATGGCGGCATGGCCCTTTGGCAGGTGATAATTTGACGACATTTGATATATAACGGTGCAGCCAAGTTAAGGCATGGGTCTGTTTTCTCGATACCGTTATATAGTTGAAAATGGAGGGCTTATAGGGAGTGCATGCTTTCAGTCATATTCTGGATGTTTTGTTGCTGCGGTCGCAAAGTAAGCAAACCATTGTCTGTCACGAACTAAACATGACATGTCATTACGTAATTAAAAAAAAAAATTAACTATTTGATTTTAATAACGATCCATTCGTCTTCTGGAGGAAGTGACACAACCTGCGTCTTTTAATATTTTTGTCATTCAGATGTGTTCTTAAGTCAACGATACTTGGACTTTTTATGGATTGTTCGACTCAAGTATGAAACATAACTTTTTGTATGCTGCCAAAATAGAGTCTCTTGCACCATACTTACTATAAGCCACCTGTTTTTGTACCTCTATTCGAACTCTTGCATACCTGGATTAGAGTAGCACCGTTTGCCTTATGTACATACACCCTTGATATTTGGAGTCCAAGTGAGAGAGATGTATTCAATACATCTCCCAACATTTTTCAATTCCTCAAAGTTGTAAAATCGTTATTGTGTTACTGTTTACCTTCCTATTTGAGAATATAAGATCCACTTAACTTTTAGCAATGGACTAGGTGCTACATGTCTTTGAATGTTTGATAAACATATGAAGGTTTTTACGTTTTAAAGAATAAATGTACTTAAATATTGTAATGCAAATAGAAAATTATAGCAAGTAATACATATGACACTTTTGAAAATGAGCACTGCCTTTTTAATAAGTAGAACGCACTGTTTTTCATTTTCAACTATTTGTATGCATTTGCTTGAAAGATTGCAGCTCTAGTTGTTTTGCTTTTCAGTGTTGTTGGAAAACGAGGCAGCATCTGTGAGGCCTGCACAAATAACATGACTACATTTGTCCTTCACTGGGAACCAAACACCCAATTCTAGCGCCTGACTCTCAGAGGGTAGCGTTGCAGAGCAGTCTGAGGCTTACTCAAGGGAGGTGGTGTGGGCTAGTAATCGCCATTTGCAGGTGCACAAAAATAACACTCAATAATTGATTGTCCAGTCTGTACTTTGCTTTATAAAAGTAAGAGTACATTTATTAAACACACACACCACTCAATACTATGCACCAATTTACAAATATACATAAACTGTTGGAATTACTTTGTGACATTGCATAACATCTCCACCCATCCCGCAGGGGGGGTGGGGTCTAGTACCACCACTCCCATGTATGCACATCAACTTGCCCCCAATGCAGTTAGTTGAACATAACCTGGAGCGAGGGCCCTGCGCACTGGCACCATCCCAGTGGCGACCCACCCCATTACCTCAACAAGCATTAAAAAGGGGTAAACCTGCCTTGGTGGCACATGACCCTGACTGAGCATCTCCTACTGACCATAAAGTATGCACCTCTATATCTTAAGGGCTAGCTATCTGGGGTCTTCACCTAAGTGCAGCAGCAAGAATCCATGTTTACGCACACTTTAGAATGACAGTACTCATCACCTTGGTTAATCATTTGAATGCATTGCAATTACAGCCCCTAAAGGCATCACAGATGAAATCACAGGATTGCGCATATACAGCCAGACACCCTAGCAGGACTGTCTGGCAACATAACCCCACTTGGCGTATGACATCTCCTTACACATGTGACTTACAGTCCCTTCAAAAGAAGTACTCCTGGCAACTACACTTCTCCTGCAGTGTGCCTCTTCACTTTAAAAGGAATCACAGGTAAAAGCATGGGATTACATAAATACAGCCAGACCCCCTAGCAGGAAGGTCCAGCAACATAATTCCATTTAGCTTAACATCACCTTACACAGGTACTTCACTTTACACATGTGACTTTCAGTCCACCTAAAAAGAAATAACCAATAGTAAATGCATTTCGGTGCAATTACACCACTTCACCTCCAGGGGATGCCCTTCTCCAGACATCCCCAACTCAGCCCTTCTGCTGAGCCCTTGAGGGGTTATTCTTTCAGATGCCCCGTGAAACTTAGGGGTGGACTGTTTTTCTTTATGCTGGGGGAGACTGCGGTCTCCTGCAGCCCCCCCTGCACCCCTTTTCCCAGATGAGGTTGACGCCCTCCTCTGGAGGCCACCAGGCACAAAAATGGCAGATTTCTTCGTGCTGGGGCGGGGGGAAAGACTGTGCTCCCCCAGCTGCTCCCCCAGCACCTTTTCACAAGTGAGGGTGGCCCCTCTCCTCTGGGGGCCACAAAGCACCAAAACAGCAGATTTCCAAATTCCTGGTGAGGCATTATGGGGCACTTCATGCTCCTCTTTACCAGCCCCCGCCACTGGGAACACTCTCCTCTTCCCTCAGGGTCTCTGATTCAGCAGGGTGCTGTCTTCACTGGCTCCCTGCGCCAGCCTCTCGCCAGGCTCTCCTTCTGGGACTCACCAGCCCCCGCCACTGGGAACACTCTCCTCTTCCCTCAGGGTCTCTGATTCAGCAGGGTGCTGTCTTCACTGGCTCCCTGCGCCAGCCTCTCGCCAGGCTCTCTTTCTGGGACTCACCAGCCCCCGCCACTGGGAACACTCTCCTCTTCCCTCAGGGTCTCTGATTCAGCAGGGTGCTGTCTTCACTGGCTCCCTGCGCCAGCCTCTCGCTAGGCTCTCCTTCTGGGACTCACCAGCCCCCGCCACTGGGAACACTCTCCTCTTCCCTCAGGGTCTCTGATTCCCCCTGCGCAGAGGCCCCTGCTTCTGTGCACCAGTCCTGGGCTCTTCTTCTGGTGTTGATAGGGTCCTGGGGGCAGTCAGGGGGTCTCTCCTTCCAACTGCCCATTGCGCCAGGCTCCAGCACCTTCACCCTCAGCAGACCACACCCCAGAGAGCTTCTCTTCCTGTGCAAGCACTTTTTAAAAGTTGAGTAGGGGGCTGGCAGGAAGTCCCTGTTGGTCCTATCAAACAGCGACACATCACTTTCCTGCCATTGCTCCCTCCTTCTTGTCCAGCCTCTGGGTTTGTTAAAAATGGCTTCGTCCAGTCTCTCTGGCCACATGGCCTCTGAAACCCAACTCCTTCCACGCTGCCTTCCCTCCTTGGTGCAGCCCGGTGCCTGGCTTGTTTCCGGTCCAGGGAAGGCATGGCTTGGCAGTTCGGGCTGGACTGTTCCCATGAGGCACAGGGTCAGACTGATTTGCATATGGCCATGTCTGAACTGGGGTGGCAGAGTGGGCTAAAGAACGGTGATGGATCAAACCCAGATCTGTTGACTGGGTGTGAGTGTTTGATTGGTTCTGATGCTCCGTCCATCACCACCCCCTTTTGTTCCGTTTTGTTCGCCATAAGTTGGCAGGGTATGCTCAGACATGAGTCCCTTGCTCACTTTGCCACTGGGTTCAAGCAAGTCTGGCTGAAGACGGCTGAAATGCCAGAAACCGGTCCTAGGAAGCTTGTTTCCGGTCCAGGGAAGGCATGGCTTGGCAGTTCGGGCTGGACTGTTCCCATGAGGCACAGGGTCAGACTGATTTGCATATGGCCATGTCTGAACTGGGGTGGCAGAGTGGGCTAAAGAACGGTGATGGATCAAACCCAGATCTGTTGACTGGGTGTGAGTGTTTGATTGGTTCTGATGCTCCGTCCATCACCACCCCCTTTTGTTCCGTTTTGGCACCCAGCGACAGCAGTTGATGGATTGGCCTGCAGCCCCTCCTATCTTCCCTTCGTGGAGAGGAGGCCCTCGCTTGTGGAAGAAAGGTTATCAATCCATCCAGCTGAGGTCAGCCCTCAGCCTGGGTCTGGTCCTGGCTGGCTCACAGAAATATGACAGTTCTGGATGACCCAAAAGCAGTCCAAATAGGACTCTGCAGAATACTTCTTTTCACCTCCAATACAATGGACTTTAGTGCATGTCTGGAAACTGTAGGCCTTGTGGAAGTTAATTTAGCCATGGGCCCCACATTCCCTGAGGGAAATAATGAAGTGAAAACACAGTAAGACACACTGACTTTCCCTGGCATGTTTCCAGTGTATAAAGCCTATTCCACCCAATACTGCATAAGTCCTGCCAGACCATTCACTTTGTAGCTGCTCCTGGACTGCACACGCTAGGAATATCCCCTGAGCTGCCAGTACACGTGTGCACACATGTGTCTGCATGTAACCAGCCCGGTGTCCCTTACTCCAGCTGCTGCGCAGTGGCCTGGTCAAGCCAGGGGAACACCAGTAAAATCCCCATGCAGTCTCTTACATCCTGAGTTCACTGTGGGTGAGTCCCAACTTATGAGGCTCCCCCACAGTAAAAGCTCAACAATTAGGTGCTCAAAAATCAAAAAATCCGGGCGGCCCATAGTGTCAGAACCACCTTCTAACAAGTGTTATATAAAAAACAAGCATTAAAAATGCAATAGGTCTCGCCTTTCATTTAGTTAAAGCCATTTGCTTTGCTATACAATACCATTAGCAAAGCAAATGGCTTTAACTTAATGAAAGGCGGGACCTATTGCATTTTCAATGCTTGTTTTCTATATAACACTGAAAAGCAAAACAACTAGAGCTGCAATCTTTCGAGCAAATGCATACAAATAGTTGAAAATGAATTTAACTTAATGAAAGGCGAGACCTATTGCATTTTCAATGCTTGTTCCCAATGTTTTCAAGATACATTAATGGCTTTGCATTTTTGCTATTAAGTAATCACTCATTTAGTTTGTAACAAGTGCTTTTTGGTACGTGTTTCATGATTTATAGGATGCCCTGGGCCCAATTACATTGTTTTATGCAAAAAATAGGGTTTGTTTTAAAATGGTTTATGTTTACGCGATTGCGGGTTTGACAGGAGATTTTATCATGAATATAACAATATAATGCTGGCATGGCCGCCCCCATTGCAGTCCCTCCTGTAACTTGTGTGCAATGAAACATAGATTATAATACCATACTATACAATGACAGGGTATACCATACCCTACCACACAATACGACAGGACATTCTGTATGACGCCATACCATACCATACCATACCATATTGTATAATGACATGCCATTTTGTACCATACAAAATTCTAACTATCCCAGGAGAACATGGAGGTATTTGTGGCATAATGAAGACATTTTCAGTCTATAATTCCTAGAAAGTATGTGGGATCATCCATGACATATGGACATTAAGGGTGACATTCTTGTTTTCCTGGGCAGTTCATCCACAGCATATTGGGGACCTTCAGAATGGCTAACCCTCGCGTAATGGAGGCCCATCCATGACACTGTAGACATTAAGTCTCACACTGTGGCCACAGAAGGCAGGGGGCCATCCATGACGTGTTGTGAGTATTTAGGGCAACAGTATGACAATCCCAGGCATAACAGGGGCACATGCATGTTATGGTGTGGGCATGCAAAGAGACATTCTGCCAATACCAGGCATGATATTAACAATCCATACATCTCACACTATGAACATGTATTTAAGAAAATATTCCCGTTATCCAAAGCATAACAGGGTCTATCATGACAATATGTAGGCATTCCCGGTTACATTCTTTAATTTCTTGCATCAAAGTGACTCATCCAAGACACAGTGCCAAGCACCAGTACATGTACTGCAGGCATACATTGCAACATTCTATTCCAGACATGCTGTGGGCATAGAGGGTTATGTTTGAGCTATCACTGACACTGCAGTGGCCTATCTGCTGCATAATGTAAGTATTTTGGGTGACATTTGGACTAGCCATTACATAACTGGGGTAAATTCCTGCCTTATTTTAGGCATTCATGGAGACAGTCTGCTACCCCAATAATAATACTGAGCAAACCTTGACAGAATGTGGGTATTTATGTAGCATTCTGTGTACTCCTTCAAAAATAGGGCTCCTTTCTATATGTAATATGGGCATTCAGAGCATACTTTAGGCTATCCAAGATAAGGGTGGCAGGGGGCTCCTTTACATATTCTGTGCATTCAGGGCAACGTTCTACTTATCCCAGGCATAATATGTCCCTTCCTAAAACACAATGGACATTCACAGTGATATTCTGGTTGTGTCAGGTATACATGAAATCTTCAGTGACATACTGTGGACATTCAGGAGGACATTCTTGCTATCGCACGCATAATAGGAGCTCATCCACGGCCTATTATGGGCATTCAACTGGGCCTTCTGTTTATCCCTCAAAAAATTGAGGCCCTCTAAGTGGGCGTTTATTGCAATATTCTGTCTTTCTATTTCGTAATAGCGACTCTCACGTGATATAATGTGGATATTTGTTATGACACTCTGACTGCCCCTCAGATACTACAAACCTATCCATTGCATACTGTGGGCATTTATTGCAGTATTTTGGGTGAAATTCTAACTCTCCCAGGCATAATTGAGCCCGCCACTTACACATTTTGGATATTGCTGATGAAATAATGACTGTCTTCGGGGTCTTGTCCTCTACATAATGCGTGCTTTGATGGTGCTTTTCTGGATCTCCTGGACACACCGTAAATTCAATAATTCCTTTCTTGACACAATATGGGCACTTCTGGCTACATTGTTTACCCTACTGTAGCCCATACATGACATACCATGGGTCTTCAGGGTGAACTTCAAGGTGTACTTCTGGGTATCCTAGGCACAATCGAGCCCATCATTGACATATTTTGGGTATTCACGATGGGCTTATGGTTATCCTTAGCGTAACTTTGGCCCATCTTTGATGTATTGAGGGCATTCAAAACAATTTAAATACAACCGTGGTAGCCCATTCTGGCTAACGGTGCAATAATAGTGGTGGGAGGGGGTGGCTCAATGGCTAGAGCGGTCAACCTCGAAGTTGGAAATCTGGGTTCGAGCCTCGGCAAGGACCCTCAACATCCTGTGATTCTGGGCGAATCACTTCATCTCCCTGTGCCTAACAAAAATGAATGTGTCTGTCTGTATCCCAACTGGTGCTCATGAAAAGAGCCCTGGTACCTTCAAGTCACGTTCGCCCTATCTAAAAGCTAAAAAAATTAAAAAATACTGACCCCTCCTTGGCATATTGCGGGCATTCATGAAGATGTCTGGGTATACCACTTAACTGACCTATCCTTAGTATATTGTGGGCATTCGGACTATTTGTAGAATACTTTTTTGTACACTGATGTGAGTCTTCAACACAGAAAATGGTGTGCCATGCAACTCAGATATGTTTTGATTTATCCGTGATGTCTACCTGAAAGCTGGCATTGAGAGCTATAAGTGCCATCACCAGGATGTCTTCCAATTTTAGTCTCTCCTGATGGAGTTTCCTGAATAAGGACAATAATTCACTTTCGAGAATAATTAGAATTCTTTCTCACAGTATATTTGTCAATTTTACAATTGTTCATGCATTCCTTGAGGTGAGTGATTAATGAGTTGATGATTCCACCTTAGTTCTAGCTTGTTGAGCAAGAAATATAGCACTCATAACCAGCATTCTTTTGAGGCATGAAATCGTGAAGCATGCTGGCCTTCAGTTTGTCATAGTTATCAGCTTTCTCACTGGAGAATTAAAAAATGCAGCAGAAGTGCTCTTTTGCAATCCCCGTCTTTTACGCCCACGACTAAAATAAAGACGATCAATTATTTGATCCATAGGCTTCATATGAGACCACGATTAATGGGTAATGACAGGTCAATTAAAAATCTGGGTGAATACCTAGCACCAGGGTGAACTCAAGGCTCAGCCTCCAGTGAAGTCATTTCCAGCTTCTGGTGCACCGTGGTGCTCTGTCGAGTAGGACATATCTTGAAGAAATGGCACACTCATTCAAAATTAACCTGGCAGGCCCTTGATTTAGTTATAGTATTTACATAAGAAGTGCTGCATAAACCATGAGTATAGCAGGGTGCGATCACCTGCAAATCATTGACTTGCACTGTGAAGGTGGAACATCAACTTTTATTCCAAGTATAGGAATATCTGAAAACAAATAAGTCTGTACAGGCCCTGCAGTATACCAATATTAGTGGTGCTCCAGGGAGCTCCGCGTGCACCTCTCTCGCTGAGCTTCAAGGGTCTGCCCAGGTCCAGCCCTCTGACTTTTGTGTTCATTGAGTCCTGATCCCACAACAATCATGACAATACTACAGCGTTATCATTTATGAACAACGTTTTAAGAAACTGTTTCTATTACATTTGTCGCTTAGGAAGCTCTTCCGTGAGTCATCTCCTTGTTCATGGAGGATTTGTGAGTAATGAAGAGTCACATAATATTTCATGATACTCAAAGTGACAAATAATGAAATGATGGGGACTATCATATAAAGCCCACTCCGGTAGCTTTGCAGCGCATCATCAGTCCAAAGACATTTTACCAGTCCAGGTTATATTGACAGTGTAGAAATTAAAAACTAATATTGGATTGGAATTATCGCACACCATGTTAATAATACTTCCACAGTTACATATTGCTTGCTTCAATACATACGGTTATTGTTCCATATTACCTGCATTCTCTTCAAATACAATTTCTGCTGTGTGAGTCCACATGGGAAATGCAAATAATCCAGGTTATATCACCATTTTTACACGAAATTAAAATCAAATGCTACAATAGTACAATGCACAAGCTGTCAGGCTTCACTCACACGACTGTTCAGATCACGAACCTGTTTTGGTATAGCTTTCTCACACACAGACAAGCATACAATGTTTGTCTATTAGACTGCTGCCATATTGAAAGCATATCCTAGAATCTGGCCCGTAAATGTCATGTGGACTAAGAATTTATGATGGTGAGATAAGATCTGAGCTACTTGGCAAAAAGCCATTTACAACTCATTTCTGGTATCTGCTTTACTTTACTTTCGAAGTTGTACGAACCTAATAGGCAAACTATCATACAAGTTTTTCCTGTATGTGAACAAATCATGTCTGTCCAGAAAAACATATTTTACCTCCTGAACATTGCACCATTTATATATGAAGAAATGGTCGTGTGTTTGTGTGTGCAAGCTAATGTACTTTCCATGTCTATGCATTTCAATTTCTCATTTATAATTTAGTATTACATGTCCTTACAATCTGAGCGAATGTTGAATATTGAGGCCTTCAAACCTATTGTTTTGTACTGCAACATTTATATGACACTTACTTCCCCTTTGTAGGGCACAGAAACACTTGCCTACAGGGGCAGCAAGCTATGCCTTGTAGGGTGTGTCGTTGGAAAGGTACTGGCTGTCTGTTTTCTTAAATCCAAACTGGGAAGGGTTTCCTTGTCCTGCGTGATGATCACCGAGGGGTGGTTGTCCTGTAATGGGACGCAGCACTTAGTAGTGTGGTGGATGAAAAGGTGTGTGTGAGAGAGAGAGACATGCAGTTCATGGTTTTCGGTCAGCTTGCAGCTTTGAGCAGTTCTGCAGGGCAGGCCCTTTATTGCCCCTCTAAGGATAGTCTACTTAGCTGGTTACTGCACTGCACTGTCCAACTTTATATGTTTGTTAATTTAGAGAAGAAAACAAGATATTGCATTAAAAATCAGGGGCCGTATTACATATATGGTGTACTCTCCCTGTTTGTACTACGCGCACCTTTATATACGTGTGGAGTGAGCAAAAATGAAGGGTGCTACGTATTACAGTTAATGTACTTCCCCCCAGGGCAGCCGCAAACTTGTGCTGCCCTGGGAGAAGCGCATTCAAGTGAAATATGGAGCGGCTGCTTCTAAGACGCTCCATGGTTCACTGTGCATGCAGCAATCCGTCTGCACTTTTAAGAGGGGAGACAGATCCCCTTGCAGGCGCGTGCAGTGAGTGACTGCACCCACCTGCAAGGGGGTGTCTGGGGAGTTTCAGTGCTCCTCCTAAAGGCATTATGGCCTTTGAGCATGCATACGCAATACAGCACGGGCACAGAGGCAATGTGATTACTGCATTTGCATGGGGCCACAAACCCATGCAAATGAGGGAACGCCCTCTAAAGATAGCGCTGGGTCTACATGTGCACCAGCGCTATTTGTATTACAGAAGGGGCTACACTAGCACCTGCAACCCCTTCTTTGACACCAAAGTACCTCAAGGGCGTGCAAAGAGGGCGCACATGCTCTTTGTGCCCCTGGTGCACATTGTATACTATGGCCCCAGTTCTATATGTACTTGGAAAAAACACAGCATTAAAAGCAGTTGACATCCACAGCATTTAAAATAAAATGTAAAAAAATAAAAAGGGGAGCAGACACAGAGCAAAATACAATTTAATAATGGGTCCCAAGTGGAAAAACATGGTAACAAATTCTGTTGGGACAGGAATGTCCTGTGCATGATGTACAGTTGTGTCCTCTGCCCTGCCTGCACAAACTGCATATAACTCTGACCCTGCTTTTTGATTTTTGACATGGCACACAATAATCACATGCTCCTATCTTTGGTCTTTCGCGATGATAGGTTTTGGACCTTGTCCCGAACCAGGAGGGACGTTCCAATAACATCCTGATAGTAAAGGGGGACTACTATCTCTGTTGTAGGTTTCATGTGTGGAGCTAGGTGGTGTCATAATACCAAGATTGGCAAATTATAGTGACAGGCCTTTTTACCTGTGAGACATGAATGCATGTTTGCAGGTCCATTCATCTAAAGTTCCGCTACTCACAATGCACACATACTCCTGAATGCAGACATGCTGTGTGTTGTACATGTGAGCGTGTGCTAGGATTGATAGTGCCATGCTCGAGAAATATAGGCCTACAAGTTCCAGCTTGGAAAGCCACAGACTGCACCAAAGTAAGATGGAGGAAGTTGCTTTCCTTGGACAGCATATGTGTACTGCTGGCATCTCCTATTGGGGAGGGGGGAACACCAGACCATAGAGTGAGGAAAGAGGAGAGAGGCTTTGTTTAGAAGTGCCAAGGTCCTTCCTGATACAATGGCCTGTAAATGACTCTGACTTCAGCTTCCATTAGTTAGATGGCAGGGAATGACGGGTGAGGCCTGTAGTATCAGTTGTTACGGAAGAGAGTCAATTGAAGGGGTACAGATTCTTGTCTCTATTCCTGATCTCTGTTAAGAGGTGTCATAAAACTAAGTGCAGATTGCTTGCACCTCTGTATTTCTGTGGTGGGCACTCGACCTGGAGATTGTCCTGCTGGGCAAAGCAGCATCGTAGACAAAGGCCAGGTGTCAGGGTGGCCTGGTCAGGATACACGGAAGGGGAAGCAACCCAAACCGGTTCCAAGGAAGCAGAGCCTAAATGCACATCCTCTGCTTGTGAAATCAGTATAAAGATGGGTTCACAAGACCCATCATGGTCCATTGTTGTGGTCTCTTCTACAGAGGAGAGGTAATGTAGGGTCCGTCCAACAAAGACTAGCTAAGAAAGGGTGCAGAAGGATCTCTCTACTGCCAGACTGGTAGTGCAATCTTTGACACTTATCCCCATTGTAGCTACAATTGTACCAGGAGCAGTGTGCTGTAGTGCAAGCCCTGACAGAAGCCAGGATAAGTGCCTGCTGGTGGTCTGTGAGCCATTAAGTTAGGAGCAGTCCAGAAGACCAAGTGACCAGAGAAGTACCCTTGGGGTGCCTCATAAAGAATCAAGGTCTTTTCCTCGAGGCAAGGTGACTCAAAAATAGCGCCTGGCTTCCTCCACACTGAAGAATAATGACCCGCAGGCATATGGATGTCGCACTCAAGAATAAATGTCAAGTACTCACCGGAGTGTCAGAGTGAGCTGCGCCTTGAGTCAAGTACCCACCAGAGTGTTGGAGTTGGCTGCACTATGAGTCAAGAAGCCACCAAGTGCCCGAGTGAGTTGTGGTCTAGAGCCAGCCACCTGAAGAGGGACAGCAATTGAAGCCTGCACTCCTGCCACTATCCTCTGAGTGACACGTAGTCTGGCCGGCTGATGTGCAGCTACCAGGAAGACTGCTGTGTACTTCCTGGCACATTCCTGCCGCCTGAGTGATCCCACTGCCACAGGCGCGTCAAACATGCCCCAATGCTGCTGGTACAAACTGGTTGAGAGATTCGGTCGGCTTAGGCCTAAGAGACTAAGAGCCTCATTTATGGCATTTTGGCGTAGGGCAGAACAGCAAGGCACCTTGATGCTCTGCCCTATGCCAAAGTGTAAGAGCAGGAATGCACTCTATTTAAGCAATATGGTGCATTGCTGTCCTTTCTGCCTACACTTGTGCAGTTTTGGCAACCTAGCACCAACGTAGACACCCTCGCACCATGATGCAAGGGTGCATCCATTGCAGGCAGGATAGGTTTGATGCAGGAAGTGGCGCATTCCTGCAAAAAAATACGAAACTATCCTACAAGTCTTTTTCCTCTTTCTATGTATGCTTCACAACACAGCACACATGGAAAGAGGAAATAGCTATGAGAAATTAACATATTTCTTCTCGTTCAGCCTCACCCCGGGAGGTGTACGGATTTAATCCTTCTCCAGGTTTACATCACTTTGTGAATCTGGAGCAGACTCAAATTCCATGGGTATTAGGTGGGAAAACCCACTGCAATGCACATGGAACACCTCCCTAGTGCAGTGTAAGGCGACGCAGCAACTTGCGCTGCATCGCCGTACTCATGATTTATGAGAACACTCAAAGCCATGCAGGGTGGCTTTACTTGGCTTCATAAATCTTTATGAGAGCCCTGCGGCAGGCATGGTCCACTTTACGTGGTGCAAAAGTGTCGCAGAGCTCTCATAAATAAGCCTCTATGTGCTATGACCAAACTGGGGAAATGGAAGCATAGACCTTACAATGAACTCTGAACCTGAGGGGGGGACTCAGTGAAGAGGGTAGACCAATGAGGGGACAGGGGGAAGGGTAATTGGTTTAGACATCAGAAGCCCCTGAAAGCACAAAGAAAAATAAATAAACTTGTGATTTGGGAATTTGTGCATTATTGTAAGTGTAGTGGAATTCAGTGTTTTCTGTGCAATAAAGTATTTGCCTTTTCAACAGAGAGATCCACTGGGCTGGATACTGATCTTATTGCACTGAAGAAGCGAGGAATGCTTGTACTTGGCCAAGTTTTGTGAACAATATTAGACAGCATGGGACAATGCCCTGATCCCCCACTGCTGTATCCCTGTAGCCCCTACCTAGCCCATGGCTTCCTGAATGGAGTCGACCAAAACAAAACAAAATGATCATATCCATGTGGTTGTAAAGCTGCCTATTCATGGCCCTTGATTTGGAAAGAACTGCGGAAGCTGGGAAAACTCCGTTTTTTTCCTCCTTATTTTGGTGGCTGCACTTTAGTGGCCTCCACATGTCTCTACAGTGGGTATAGAAAGTATGTCATTGTGCTGACAGAGCTCAGCCGGTGCAAACGTTTCATGCCCTGCAACAGCTCTGTGCTGCTTCTCCTCCTGTTGCAACAGACACCAATAGAAAGCCTGCAGGTGGCCAACCTTCTTTTGTCTCTCTTGGCCTGCAAAGCCGGCACCCTTGCTCATGATGGTGCTTCGGGGCCTGTGGTTGCTGCATTGTGAACTGCCGCTGCAGCTTCCTCTGCTGCATCTGAGGGAGGAAAAACACTACCATAGTACCCTCATGCAAACCACAAAAACAAGCATGCAAGCAGGAGGAGGACCAGAAATCCAAATTCCTTGGCTGCTGTTTCAGCTAACCATTCACCATTCCAGGAGGGAGAGTAGCACAGGAGAACCGCGCTGCGGCAAGACTTTGTTCATGGATGCGCTTCTCTCTCTCTCTCCTAGAACTATTGCCCATATGTACGCATCTATGTGTGAAGTCGCATTCTTGCTGACACCTCATTGCATTCACCTACTATTAATTATTGTTTGCTGGTGTCATACACGCTTTGTGTGATCCTTAATAGCTGGCTACTGTCCATGCGGCTTGCCCTTGCCCAAAAAAACAGCACATGTGACACAGAGAAAAAAAAACATCTGCCCTTCATCCACATTCTGTTCTTTCTTGCTCAGGGACTGCAATCCTTTTTCTTTACATGAGAGAAGAGGAGCCTAACAGCCATGACCTGCATTCATTGCATCTCTACATAACTACCACCTCTCAGAGTAAAATGGATGCACTTGATGATCTGCTGATGTGGGTCACGTCTGATAATGGCAATAATTTGCGGTAGTGCATAACCTGCTTTTCCCGATCATAATAGTGGTAGACAAAAGGATTTGTGCTGTCTATACTCCATATCAATTTAAAAATAATTTCCTGCTCCAGTTGTTATTTTCAAATGTCACTAGGGATGTTTGCTCGAATTCTTAAATGCGCGCGCTCTCTGGCGCACCCTCGCGGCAAGGCTCCCTGTTCCAGATGAACATGAGGCTGTCCTAATGTCAGAAGTGCACTGTATACAAAAACACCACCTATCACAACTAACCACAACTCTGCCACACGCCCTTCCTGTGTAGATGACTGTCCTTAAAGTAGAGGGATCGTCCTGCACAGGATCCCGGCCCTTCTGTGGCTCATCAGCTGCTCTGTTCCTCTGCACTCCTGTCACTCTTTGCATCCTGAAAGGACCTTTAAGCAAGTCAGTCTTCTTTCCCAGAGAAGAACTGCTTTGCAGGCCCTCCAGCCGTACCCAGCAGATTGGCAGTAATTTAGGCTCAGAGCGCATCGGGCGAAATGGTGCAGTTAACCACGCCAAGTGAGAGTAAATGGTCGCTTTATTCGGACAGGTATGCAGTTCTGAAACTCATTAAAACATTTTACAGTAATTATAATTCATCGCCTCACTAATACATTAAACAAATCCTTAACACCCCACCATCAAACTTTCCCCCAACAAGAAAAATTCCCAAAACATTCTTAAAACTTTCAATCTTCACCATTCCCTTTCTTTCATCCACTGACCTTCACACGTGACTCAACCCTGGCTCCTCTGTGTTCCCTCTGCCAAAGCCTACTCTGCAATGCCCCCAACTCTTCCATCCTGTCGCAAGCTCCTCCACTTCTACCACCTGTCCTAAAGAGACAACCGAAAGCCCCAGAACAGCAGACTCCGCAAAAGCAAAAATATGGAGTAACCAAAACTTAAGGGAGGTACAGGGACAAAAAATCTCTACTGCCTACCAGGACCACAGCTTTGTTATGATGCAGGCCGAAAGTGACCAAAAGAGAACAATAGAAAACTGCCCTGGGACCCGGGCTACACCACTTGCCAGAAGCAGCCCATGGGTGGACTGGACAACCTACAGATGCCATACACGGAAGCCTTCTTTGAGCAAAATGGTGCAGTAAACCAGTCCAGGTGAGAGTAAAAGGCAGCTGAAACTCATTAAAACATTTTACAATACTTAAAATTAATTGCCTCACTAATACAATAAACAAATCTTAACCACCCCACCCTTAAACCTACCCCTAACAAGAAAAATCCCCAAACCATTCTTAAAACTTTCAATCTTGACCATCCCCTTTCTTTCATCAACTGACCTTCACATGTGACTCAACCCTTGCACCCCTGTGTTCCCTCTGCCAAATCCTTCTCTGCAATGTCCCCAACCCTTCTGACCTTTCACAAACTCCTCCATTTCTGCCATCGGGAAAAACCCTGTCAAGGTGCTTTTCCTGCCCCCTTCCCCCCCCCCCCCCCCCAAAGTGCTTACCTAAAAAAAAAAAACCTTTGTCACATTCAAAATCTGTCTCCAGAACAGCTAGCACCGATAATTGAATTTGGAGCTAAAAAACTGTCTATCACCATAACAGCCTGCCAATCGTTAACACCACTGTTTAAGGGCTAATGTCAAGGCCAATTTTTCCTCATTTCAAGCAAATACAATTCATTGTCCACAAACGAAAGGTGAACCAATCCTGCCTAAAAAAAACTGGAAATCCTCTGTTTTGATATCAGTGTGCTGCAACCAACCTATTCCCTTATTCCTACAAAAACACTACATTTCCCAGTTAACGTTTCTTCTCGCTCTTTCCACAGCTGTAACTTTCACTGCACCTTGCCAAACTCTCCTAGGCACTAAAGCTGTCAACAAAATCTTTGTCCCTGACCACAACTTCCCAATTATATATAGATATTTATTCATCTCCTTTATCAAACCCAAATCTGACAACTGCACAAGATCGTGTTCACCTAAATGTGAAAGTAAAACGTCTGAGCACACTCTCATGGAAACCAGACTAGACAAGCACAGTAACAGTTTGACCCATTTCATGCCTCCCATCTCCCACCAAAAAATCTTAATTTCATCACCGCGAAAACCCAGGTTTTTTTGCAAAAGTACGACTCTCTGCCTGCTTCGCAGCCCATTTAATGAATGATTGTTTGAGAATCTAAATAGAAAATAAGGCACCACCGGTCTTGCCACACTACCTGAAATGAGAAAGAAGTGGTAACAGCAAAGTTCAAGCTAAGCGCCCTCAATCGCCCTGATATAATGAAGACAACAATCAGATGACCAACGCCCTAATCTTTTCACTTCATTGAGTGAGAAACCCAACCTTACCGCTTCAGATGCGGTGCCAATTTGGAAAGAATGAGTATCAAAATGAAAGTGATCCTCTCCCACATGGCATAGACCTTTCTCATGACCCTAGGACCTGGGATGCTAGCAGCCTAGAGTGATCTTGATGATCACAAACCAGAATTGAATTAGCCCCCCCGCCCCGTCTGCTTTAAAATCCTGCCAAGTGAGGACTGGACATGCCAACCCACCTATTTTGTTCAGTAAAACCTATGCCCCCTGACATTTGTGATCAGTTTGTGACCACTCAATAAAAATATGGACTGCCTCATCTGCCTCCTTCATATGCTCTACTCTCATACCCCCTGAGTGGCCTCGCCCTAGAGCTCTGATGTCCTAAATGCCCAAGAAAGCAACCAAACCATACAGAACCTGAATAACAAAACCTCAAAAGAAGAACAACATATGGAAGGAAGTCCTTTCAACATAAGCAGCAAGAATTTCATAGAAATAGGACCCCCGATAAAACAACTGCTCTGATTTTCTCTAGCCCAGCCTTGCAACATTCTCCGACCCATCTCACCAGCTCAAGGTTTATATCCCCAGAAAATTTGCCATAACAACTCAAACCAGCTAATCTGCTAGCAATTGTTGTGCTTGAAATGTTCTTTTCTATATCTCTCATAATCAAGCCTAAAACATCATTTCTGTGCAGCAAGCTGCTCCAATATTAAAAAAATCCCTCTCATGTAAGAGGTTCCAATGCTCACTGCCAGACATTTTTCAATGAGTTCAAGCATTCTCAGTCCACTAGCTCCCATACCTCCTGCGGCACCTGTGTTTTCTGCAAATCTGATCTGGGCACCAAACCATGGAATCTTTGTCACTATGAATAAGACAATATGTCTGTGATATATTTGTCCACACCTGGCGCAAGCTTGGCTCTAAAAACAATATTATACATCAAGCAGCCCAGCATAAATCTTTTCAGTAACCTTAGCAGATGCTTATCTTACACTTTCTGACCATTGACCAGGTCCATTGCAGCTTTGTTTTCCACATTAAAAGTGACAGTTTTATTCTCCAGTTTCTTTCCCCACACCACCAATGCCACCAATGAATGAAAGAATTCAAAGAAGGCAATGATCCTGTCTTCTTCGACTCATTTCAATGGCCATTTCTCCATGCACCACCTACCTTCCAGAACAAACCAAAACCACTGCCATCAGCTGCATCTGAAAATATCTGAACCATCCAAAAGAAATCCAAATCCAAAGACCACCTGGTGATGCTGTTGAAACCTTTCATGAACACTAACCAAACTTCATAATCTGCTTGCATCGCTGCAGAGATCCTAATTCTGTGGTGCGGTAACTTAGCTCCTGACATGGCATAACCAAGTCTATGGCAAGATTTCTTGCGTGCTCTCACAACACGACAATCAAAATTGAGATGACCTAACAAATTATTGAATTTCTCACATTTGTTGCGTTGAAGCTGGCATTGCTTCTTTGAGCAGAGCAACAATGTCTCTAACTTTCTGCTCAGGTAGCCTTGCCTCCATTTTAACTGTGGCAATTCAATAGCAAGAAAAACTAGTCATGTTTTAGGACCCTAGTCTTCTCAGGAGCCAGAGGTACACCCAATTGGTCAGCCGTATCCTGAAACTGTTGTAAACATCATAAGTCTGTGTGCCTCCAGCACCTACAAACAGAGAATCATCCAAATAATGGGTAATCAATTCATAACCTGCCCTTAATGTTATGTTATGAGGGTTTATAAAGCACTTGAATATCAATAAGGTGTCTTGGCGTTAGTATGTAAAGCACCACTGCCAAAAGGTTCTAAATGACACAAACAAATTGCAAGAGATGGCCACCCATTGGTAAAAGTTTATCAACATACAACTGGCTTTCAAAATGAATACATAACAGAGAAAAGTCCACAGGATGAACGGGGAGTAAGTGAAAAGCTAACTTGATGTCACATTTTGCCAACTCAGCTCCTGGATCCACTGATCTCATTTGAGCTATGGCTACGTCTACCGAAGCAAACTGCACTGCTGCATTCTCCCTCACTCTGTAATGATTGACTGGCAAACCTTGAGGTCATGAAAGATGGTGATTCATGCAAAATTCTCCCGCGGCTTTCTTAGGTACTAACCCTAGAGGAGAAATCATCAAATCTGTCAAAGGCCAATATGTAAATGGCCCTCTCATTCTTCCTCCTGCTACCTCTTTATCCAGCTTTTGTCTCACCACCTGATGATGTTCTTTTGCTGACTTCAAATTCTATGCAAACCTTCATGATCTAGGGCCCTGATAACAAAGGCTGAAACCTTCTCTAAAACCCTATTCCAATCTTATTGCCTCATCTCTGTTAGGATAAAATTTTAACCAATAACTCAAACAATCAACCTTAATTGGTGTAAAAGCCCTTGGACCCAGGCTGGAAGGATCCCCCTACCCCTGCCTTGCCTGCTGCCCCCAAAACGTGCTTGTTCTAAAAAACATTGCAGGACTGAGTGCTTACCTCCACAGTCATGCTCATATTTGCACAGGTTCTTGGGCAGTACCCCCTGTTGAAACTCCAGCATGCACCTGAATTGGGACTTTAACCTCTGCCTCATGTTCCCACAACCCACCTGAGTTGGGCTTACTGAGTAAAGGTCGATGCTGGAGCGGTAAACCACTTGCTGTGTGCATTGATGGGGAGGCCTCTGTGCGCACATCCATTACACCCATAACTCATTGTCTACTTCCCCCCATGGTCTATCTGGTATGAACACCATGCAGGCCATAAACTCTTTGTCATAGTGCAACCGCGTGAAACCTCCAAATTCCATATGGGTGTTATAAATGGTATCTCATATTTAAATATGGACACAGACCTATCAGGATATTTTTCACAGTAGACACTGGCAAAAATATAAAAAGCTGATGTCCTCAATTGAGGTGGGTACTCTTGATCTCTTCTCTAGTTCCCAAACTTGTTCCCTGGAACCATCTTTAGCTTGTATCTCTCTGTGTAATAATTTGTACACATCCACAAATTCACCCTTCCAAATGTTTTCTTTCGTCACATTGCTCAACTGCACCCCCAAAGGCATAGATAGCCCCACGTAAGGCAGTCTTTTCAAACTTTCTGTTTTACTCTTTAATTCTTTACCCTTAGATTCTTCTTCTTTGTCTGTTCCCAACTTAGATGTATGGTCAGTGTTCCCCCCTACCTTGTCAATTTTAACTGCTCCCGTCTCTTTGTCTTTCTTACCTGATTGTTCTGCATCCTCTGAGATAGGGTCTGTACCAACACCTTCATCTACTGACGTTAATCCTGACCCCTTAGACACCTTTTTGTAAGCTCTTTTCTGTTACTCCCCTGCCAACTGCACCACCGTTGCTTCTAACCTGTTCTTAGTCTGCCCGCTGCTGCTGGAGATGTTTGCCTACATTTGCTCTTCTCTTTTATCTTTCTTACACCTCGTCTTTTATCCAGCTTTTCTTGCAGCTCTGTAACCTGAAATGTAGCACCAGTGGACCCATTTGCTCACTTTTTCTCCTTACTCTACACCTCAGATTCATTTATTTGGTCCTCCGATGGATCTTGAATCGTGCAGAGAGGGGTCAGATATAGGGGATCCAATCCAGTTATCCAATGAGGACCAGTAACTGGGTAAATGACCTACAAACTCATAATTAGATTCATATATATAACTCTCAAAACTATGCTATACAAATACAGGATTATTACAGCTAGACAAAATCTCCTGAAGAAATCAGTCAGACTAGAATCATACAATGATTCGGTTAGAGCTTTACAAAATAGTAAAATTAGAATCTGCTGACTAGAGACCTCTCTATTAGAATTCCCACCCCTCATTAATAGTCAATTGGGGTGTACAATCAATTGTTGGAGACAGGTCATGGAGAGGCAGAAGCAGGATTTTAGTTAAAGGTAGATTTTATCAGTAAATTTAGGAAGAGTAAATACATCAATATCAGGCATATAAATTTAGTGCAGAATAATTAAATTTATCTCTTGTGGGCCATCAATTACCAAAGCTACAGA
This sequence comes from Triturus cristatus, assembly GCF_964204655.1. Taxonomy (NCBI): domain Eukaryota; kingdom Metazoa; phylum Chordata; class Amphibia; order Caudata; family Salamandridae; genus Triturus; species Triturus cristatus. Next base: position 651,530,909 of record NC_140590.1, read on the forward strand.
CGAAGTGTTTAGGAAATGAAGCGAGGGATAGGAGTCCGTGAATAGTGCATGCAGAGCACATGTCAGCCCATGGAAAGCCAGTAGAGTCCGCAAGGAACAAATGATGTATCTCTCAGTCTGCAAAGGAGGAAGATCTGTGGAAAAAGTGGCAGCATTTTTTGTCGCTTCAATAAATGATATCAATTCTCAAGGTCTGGGGTGACACCTCCTTGGTCACCTCATCTGGTCAGTCCATTGGTCAGTTTGTATAGGGTGACTGTCATGCAGCATAAAGAAGCCACAATTTATGGCAAAAAGGTGGTGACCATCACATAAGCTGTCAAACCATTCAAAAAATAAAGTTGTGAACAATAGTCTTTTCGCAAAAGCACATGAGTGAGCTCAAGAAGACAGTTTTTCATAGTAGATGTTCCCAAATTAGCGAAATATTAGCGAATAGTCCTAGTATGTGCATGGAAACTCTTTCTATGAAACACAGTTTCATTTTACACTGCAAGTTATGAAGTCTTTCCATGAGAACAGAATCATGCAAAGAAAAGAAAGAAAATGCAGGCCTAAATTGAATTTTAGTTCATGAAATACACAATATAAGTTAATGGAACTCTAGATATTACATTCTAGAGTTTCCAAGTCTTTATCCTTTTCTTCAACTTCTGGCACATATAAAGCATTTTAGTTTCATTTAAATAAACACGTGTGACTATGACACATTACTACATTTTCAAAGTACCAAAGTATAAAATCATTTCAAAATATAGAATATTAATGTCGTTTGTAGTAATTCTCATTTATACATGTATGAATATCATTCTCTAAAAGTTTCAGATAATTTGGAATTATTATAAACGTGCAGCACCATTTCTCTTTTTCTCTATTGGTACACACTCTAACATGAGCAAAGAGAGTTGAAAACAAAACTCTTCACTAATCATTCATAGTGTTATCCTACTTACATTTAGTTTCGCTAATTCTTCACATACATTATTATTTAAAGGAGAATGGTTAATTGAGCCTTTATAACACATGAGTCATCACATTCACATTTCTATTTCACGTTAAAAGAATACACCAGTGTAAATTAGTAACACATAAACCAATGTTATTCAAACAAGCATTTTTCATCTAGTCCACACTCTTCTGCATGCTTTGACGATGCAGTAACTAAGGGCCTCATGTAGGTAGCCAAATACCGGTCGGTAACGGCCGAAATTCGGTAAATTTGCCGTTACCGACCGGTATTTAGTCAAGTGAGATGTAGGAGGCCAAAAACCTAAAATCGGTAAATATGAAGCGGTAAATACCGATTCATATTTACCGAGTTCTAAAATACCGATTCATATTTACCGAATACATGTTTACCGATTCGGTAAATATGAAGTGGTAAAATGAAGTGGTAAAACGGAAAAAGACATGTAGGTAAATTCGGTATTTTAGAAATCGATGAAATTCGGTAATTAAGAGTCGGTAATTAACACAGATTGAAAGCAGGTGGTAATCATCAACAGTGCATAAAAGAAATCCCAAAATGCATCAGCGTGGACAACATGGCCGCTCTGTATGTCATTGCAAGGCGTCTACGTCTACAGGCAGCAGGACTGAGGATTTGGAGACGGGAGGAACGCATTTACAGACAGCGCATCACACTATTCCAACTGACTGAGGATGAGATACATGAAAGGTACAGGCTACACCCCCAAACCATCATGGACCTGATGAGGGACCTGCACCCACTCCTGGACCAGCCAACACCAAGGGCGCATGCCATACCACCACATGTGCAGGTACTCTGCAGCCTACATCTCCTCGCATCTGGCAGTTACCAGGTGGTGATAGCTGCGGTGGGCGGTGTATCCCAGAGTTGCCTGTCCCGTTTCTTCAGGAAGTTCCTGGATGCCATGATGCAGAGAATGCACCACTACATCAGCTTCCCAAACACACAGGCTGCAGAAAACTAAAACTGACTTTTATCGCATGGCACAGTTCCCCCATGTAATTGGCTGTATTTATGGCACACACATCCCAATCTGCCCACCAGCTGCCACTGAGCACATCTACAGAAACAGAAAGTCCACCCACTCCATCAATGTGCAGGTTATCTGCGATGCAGGGAACATCATCACTGACATTGTTGCCAAGTTTCCTGGGAGCACCCACGACTCATACATCTTCCAGAACAGTGGGATCTACACACGACTGCTTGCCGGAGAATTTGGAGAGGGATACCTGCTAGGTAAGTAACAGTGACGCCCCATGAAACTTGCAAATCATAGTGTATTGAGGCATGTGACTGATGGTTCCCTTTTACTCACCTAGGCGACAGTGCATATGCCGTGCGGTCATTCATCCTCACTCCCTACCTACACCCATCAACCCACAGTGAGAGACGATATAACGTGGCACACAAATCAACTCGCAACGTGGTGGAGCGCACGTTTGGACTTTTGAAAAGCAGGTTCCGCTGCCTCCACAAGAGCGGAGGTGCACGCCAGTACACACCCATCATCTGTTGCAAGATCATCGCCACTTGTGCAATGCTGCACAACCTTGCCACGAGGAGAGGTACAGAGGTGGAACTCACAGATTTTGAGGACAATGAGGATGATACAGGACAGCCAGAGGCCAACGCAGATGGAGTGCCAACAGCAACAGATGGGAGAGTGAGACGGGCAGAGATCACATGCAACTATTTCTGAGTAAGTAAGGGGACACAGGCAGTTGTTGGTTGTCATGTAGTAGTTTAATAATGCGCCACTACGCCACGAAACCAAGATAATGCAAATCAGGTAACATTGCACATTCACAAGTGTGAAGACCAGGGTTACGTCACCCAATAGTCATTGCTACGCGGTGCAGCATCAAAGTTTGCGGCCACGCGCTACATTGTGGAATGGCACGGATTCAGCCTCCTCACTGGTGCCAGCCCCATGCCGCCTGCTGCTCCTGCGTGTTTCTGGGACGGGGGGTGTGATGCTGCTCCTGCTGCTGGTGTCCATGCTTTCAGCAGCATCCCCTGCACCACTTGTGGCCGCCTGACTGGTCAATAGGACCTCCAGGGCACTGGTGACATGCACCATCCCCCGAGTGACGTCGCTGCTGCAGTGTGTCAGGCCCTCCTGCATGTTCACTGAGCGCCGGCAGAGAAGTGATGTTGCAGTTGCCAGGCGGTTGAGTGCCCTGGTGTGCCTGTCTCCCCTCTGCCGTTCCCGGCGCCTTGCAGCTCTCTCTGCGTCCAACTTGCTGGACAACAGCTGCATGGACTGTGAGACGTCCCGCAGGCCCGCTGCCATGTCAGAAATCCCCGCCGCCATTGCGCCGATGTTCCTGTCCATGTGTCTGAATGTTGTTCTGAGTCCCCGCACATGCCGCTGTACTGAAATTACTGCCTTTGTTTGCAGGCGCTGTTGTTTTAACATGTGGGCCTCAAGGCCCCCAAAGACCCCATGGCTGAGATGGATTGGTGGTGGACTTTGCTCACGCGACCTGCGGCGCTGTCCTGCTCCCGTGTCTTCTCCCTGTGAGGTGGAGGGCCCAGTGGTATGTCTCCCATCCTGGGGCATCGTATTTGGCTCCGGGCCCCTGCTGTCATCAGATGATGTGTGCAACACGCGCAGCCTGGCAGCAGCACGCCTCCTCGACCTCACTATTGTAGGCGGTGATGTGGCCGGTGACTCCAGCATGAGTAGTGATGCTGGCTCAGGTACTGGGGATGCTGGCTCAGGTACTGGGGATGCAGGCTCAGGTACTGGGGATGCAGGCTCAGGTACTGGGGATGGTGGCAGTGGCAACGCTCTCTGGCCAGAACTTGTGCTGCCCATAGCTGAACTGGATTGACGGTGTGCCCCCTCTCCTGTGCCATCTGCAGTCCTGCGCGATGTTACGTCTGTGGACAGAAATGCAACATCAGCTCAGTGTACCTGAAGGCATGCATTGCAAGCAAGACAATAAATTGTTGTAACACTCTCACATTGTCCTCTGTCTGCTTTAGGCTAATGTCTGTACCATGCATCATTGTTCTGTGCTATTCTGTTCATGGTGGGGGATCCCTGACTACATCTCCCATAATGCATTGCCTGTCTGCAGTAACACATGGACTGGAGTGGGATACTCATTTCACATTGGGGGATGTGGGATAGGGGGGGCTAAATTGCTGTGCATTCCTCTTACCTTGTTGGGTGGCGGCTCTGGCAGAGCTGTCGGCATCCCCAAGGCCCACGACACTCTCGGGCTCGATTGTCGACTGCACCAGCTCCTCCAGTTCGGTGAGGGCAGGTGCCCTGTTAGTTCCACCTCCTGTCCGGTTGGCCTCCTTCTGGATGTCCCCCATCTTCCTCTTAGTCACGATGCGCAGGTCGTACCAGCGTTTTTTCAGAACGTCAATGTCCCTGTGGGTCACTCCCACGGCATTTACCTGCGCCTGGATTGCCAGCCAAACGGTGTGCTTCTCACACTCTGCCATTTGCAGGGATTGCCTCCCAAAAAGCTTCTGGTGCTGCCTCACCACCTCCTCCACTAGCACCTGGAGTTCCTTGGGGCTGAATTTCACCTTGCGCCTCCTTTCCCCTCCTGTCCTCTGGCTAGACATAGTGTAGTTTGGTCTCAACAATCAGCCACTGGCTCCCTGCCTCTCCTCTGCACTCCAAGCCACTCCTGAGTCTGTTGATTGAGTGCACCTGCCTGGGTGTGGCCACTTCCTACTTGGGTGGGGTTTGGTTGCACAGGATTGGCTGTTTCAAACAGTCATGTGATTTCGTTTTTCCGAATCGGTATTTTCCGATTCGGTATTTACCGATTCGGTAAATACCACCTCGGTATTTACCGATTCGGTAAATTCCGATTCGGAAAATACCGAATGTTACCGATTCGGTAAATGTTACCGACTTGTTACCTACATATAACTTACCGATTCTTAAATACCGATTCGGTACGGGTCGGTATTTAAGAATCGGTAAATTTTATTTACCTACATGAGGCCCTAAGTGTTTTTATGATATATTTTTATAGATTCTCCAATGTACAGTGTGCACAAATTGTGCACATTTGTCATTTTTCTCTCAAAGGTGTCAATATCAGTTGTATGTGGCAAATAAGAGATTCAGCACTTTATATGATTTATCACCTCCAATATAGGACTCTTGGGGAGAAATTTAGCACCCCCCCTCCTTCATTTCCCCTCTTGTTTTCCAACTTCTTTTTCTACTCAGCAGCTTGGTATTTCATCATCCTCCAATTCCTCTTCATCATCATCATAATCTAATTTGCATTCCATGTGTCCTTCATCATGCACCTTACTCACACTCGGACATTCCCCATCACCCACACCCCCATCAAAATGCTTCCAATCAACTTTTTTCTATCTTTGCGGCTGCGCCGACAACGTTTTCTTCTCCCACGCCGTTGGGATGGGTGCATGAAACCTCTCCCTCTCTTCGGGCTGGTCTTCCCAGGCCTCTTTAAGACCCAGCCAGCTGGTATTCGCCACATCTGTTTACTTCATCAAGCATTCTCCCTCTGGTGCCCTGCAAGTGACCGCAACTTGCAGGCTCGGTGGTCCTGTGCACTGACTGACCAAGGCTTCCTTGACCGTCTTCAGCCTCGCTATCAACCCACACCCATCTACCTACAGGAGTGTCCACTTTGCCCTGAAACTGCCCCATAGCACAGCTACTTCCTGATCTCATTGTGCCTGTCTGCAATTCTCCACTTGCCTCTATTGGTAAGGGGTTAATAAAGTCGACAAGCTCCCTTCTCATAAATTTGCCAACTTTGGTTACACTCAAATGTTTCCTTTTTAGGAAGAAATGAAATCTGGAAGTACTCTCTGTACAACAGAGTCATGTTCCGACTGCAAAACGCTCTATTTCAAATCAAGTCAAAAATACTTTATTCAGCTACTGAAAGTCATATAAGCAGACAATTAAAACATATTAGAAACCTAAAAAAATAATCAATACATTAAGGGCCATATGTAGGTAGCCTAATACCGGTCGGTAACGGCCGATTTTCGGTAAAAATCCCGTTACCGACCAGTATTCAGGCTTTTGGTATGTAGGGGGGACATTTCAGGATTCGGTAAATTACCGAATCGGTAAAATTACCGAATCGGTAATTTTACCGATTCGGTAAATACCGAATCCTGAAATGAGATGTAGGGGGAGTGTGTGGGTGTTGTGTGGATTCGTTATTTACCACCAACTAAAAGTTGGTGGTAAATGACGAATGGCTTTGAAAAAGCATTTTTTGGCACTTAGAAGTGTGCTATGTGGCAGACCTACATGCCCTTAGGGCATGTATGTGTGCCACATGTGCACACATGCAGGAATCAGGGGTGCAACAGGGTGTCTCTGTGACACCCTGCCACCCTTGATTGTGCTCCCCCCATTACCGAATCGGTATTTACCGATTCGGCAATGGTAACTGGCTTCCCATTGATTCCTATGGGCCTCTTGGCCCATAGGAATCAATGGGAAGCCAGTTACCATTACCGAATCGGTAAATACCGATTCTAAATTACCGACCAATTCCGATTCGGTAATATTTACCGACTGATTACCTACATAGCATTTACCACTTCATAAATACCGAATCGGTAAAATTCGGTATTTATGAAGTGGTAAATGTTAGGCTACCTACATAAGGCCCTAAGAGAGGCAAAGTGCACGTGTCTATTCAGAAAAAAAAGCCTCATCATAAATATTTTGCATATACTACAATTAATCACTTAATCAAGTTAAAAACACACTATAAATAGTCAAACAGCAAATGTCAATACATGAATAGATATACAGCAATTAGAATACCATAAGGATATAAGTTTTATAACAAAAAACCTTAATTAGACATTTGAAACATTCTAAAAAGAGCATATGATGCCATTCCCATGCTTAAAGAGATGTTAAGTAGCTACTGCAGGGGCATTTTCTTCCTAAATCTCATGGACCCTAGCAGAAAGCTTGCAACCCCAAAACACACCACAGGGGAAGATAACATTTGCAAAAATAGTAATGCAGGCCTTACTTGAACAAAGTTAGCCTCTCTCAATAACGGCAGTATAAATTTCTTACGAAAGGGGGCATAAAATTCACAAAATAAAATAAAATGCAAAGTGTCCTGTTCTGAGAGATTATCGCAAGGACACTGCTTTAGGGTACCTGGCAAAGATTACCTCTTGGGGAAGGCTAAAATCCAAGGTACCTGATTCAGCCGAAATCTAGTTAAAACAAAGCGATGTTACACGTTGGGGACTAATGACAAAGAGGGCTGTAACTGTAGGGTCAGACTTATGGTACCATACTTTCTCACTAAGGGCTTGGCTAATTCCAAGCCCTACCTGGTCACCTGCTGCCTGGCCAAAACCTTCAATTTAACATCCTTAATGGCTGCCGGGCCTAAGGGTCTGGGTTTGTTGTACATGTCAGGGCAACCCATCCACCTCATTTGCTCCCTGACATATTTTAGCCACGGAATACGAAGGGCCCCATCAAGGGCGATACAGTCCTCTATAATCATCTGGTTCAGGCTAGTGGAGGTACTCGACCAGATCCTCAGCCAACGCATCAGAGGTGCAACAATAATGTGATCAGAAGTGTACCCCAGGCCAAGCTCTTCATGAAAAATAAAGGCTGGGGTACTTGAGGGAAGAGCAAGGAGGCCACGCATAAATTTTTTCTCGACCCCCTGAATAACCCTCACATCCTTATAGCCCCATACATCACACCCATATGTCGCCATAGGGATACACTTTTCTTTATAGACCTTAAGTAGGGCAGGTATTGGTTTAGACCCCAGCCTTTTTGCAAAATCCCATACAGCCCCAACTGCTCCTTCCAAGGTGTTCTTTTTTAGTTGCCTTTGTGCCCCCCAGGTCCCATGATCGTCAAACAACACCCCCAGACAAGGGAAGGTGGACACTTTCGACAGTTCCACCCTTCTGTAAAAAAATGTGGTCTTAGCGGCCATTTTACCGCCCATTGTCTTTGTATGTTATTTGGTGAAATTGGTCGCTAAGTCAAGTGACTCCATAAAATCAATAAAAACATTTAAAAGATTTTGAAGGCCTATTGCGGTCCTTGCAAACAACACTGCATCATCTGCATACAGTAATGCAGGGACCAATTTGGCCCCTGCTCTTGGGATGTCTTTAGTACTGACTTTGAGGAGGTCCCCAAGTTTGTTTATATAGAATGTAAACGGTACAGGGGCCAAAAAACACCCATGACGGACCTCTCGCTTAACCTTTCAGGAATCCGTCACACTACCATCTTCCTTGAACGTTACCGCCGCAGTGGTGTTATTATGGGCATAATGCAAGAAGGATACTAGACTCGGCTCCATACCCAACTCCCCCAAGATCTGCCACAGTTTAGATCGATTGACTCGATCAAAGGCCAAGGTAAAATCCATACATCCCATTTGCAGGGTACCCCTCTTTGCTATGGTATACTTCTCAATCACCAGGCTCAGATTAATACATTGGTCAAGTGTCCCTCTCACTTGCGCAAAACCATACTGTAGATCACTAATAACATTAACATTTTCTAGCCACAATGATAAACAGTTTAAAATCACCTTGCCCATGATTTTGGCAGCAGAGTCCAAGAATGAAATAGGTCTATAACAGGCAGGATCATTCCTTGAGCCCTTTTTAAAAAATTGGAATAATAATAGCCTTTGCCCACGATGGACGAAAACCGCATGTGCTGGCCGCATTAAAAACCTGTGCCTGTGTTGTGGCCCAGACCTGGGGGTATGCCTTGTACAGGTCAGCTGGTACCCCATCCGGGCAAGGTGCCTTTCCCCCGGCTGTAGCAAGGATAGCTGCATAGACCTCAGCAACATTAAAATTAAGTGGTTCTCGGGGGAGGCTAGGCTCCCCATGAGTCTCCATCTCCTCCAACTCACCTCCGCTATACATGCCCCAAAAAAACTCAAACCACTGTTCTGAGGCTACAATGCAATCTGTGCTAGCATTTCCAGTCTCTGAAAAGAGAGGGCTATTAATCGCCACCCAGAACATATTACTATCTAGGTATGTACTTGTTTGGCTGAGGTCCTCCCAAGCCTTTTCCCTGATAGCTTTCTTCCTCTCTTGAGTATGGAATGCAGTTTAGATTACACAAATGTGTGTTAAAATCGCCCAGAATAAAAATCTCAAAATAGGTACATTTACTTTTTAGGTCTCGCCTGAGCGCTAGCGCATGCGCTAGCTCAGGTGAGAACTTTAGTAAGCGGGTTTTCAAAGTGCTACCAGAGAGACTTTTGCTGGCCTAAAGCCTGCGTACATGTGAGCGTGAACGTGCACAGGCCATCTGGCTTTCCTCTCGCTTGCTCTCCAGGCCAGTGCATGCCCCTCCATCACCACAGAGCGCATCTCGTGGCCGCAGGTCTGTATTCCAACACTGCGCGCACACAACCCCCGGCTGCTTTCGCTCTTTAGGTCAAAGGACACTCCATGACACAGCTCTGTCTCTTTTCCAAGACTGATGATTTTTCCATCTCTATTTTGAAAACTGACCAAATTTGGCTGAATAAATTGCCTTTTCAAATTGACGTGTATTTTATCACAGGAGATTATTTCTCCAAATAGACACAAGAGGGCCCTATTGTTCTTTAAGTCATTGAGTCATTGTAAATGAGTAGCACGAGTGTTGGGAGCTTCTCGTTTTCTGCCTGACATCATGCCCCTGCTTGTTATTTCTTTCAAATTAGCGACGTTTTTCTCAGGATTTGCAAAGCAATCTTTCAATACCTTGGCTCATGCTTTCGCTCTTTAGGTCAAAGGACGCTCCGTGACACAGCTCTTCCTCTTTTCCATGACTTTGATGATTTTTCCAACTCTACTTGCCCTCATGTCTTTGTTCTGTCCCCTCGTTTAACTCCTTCTGTTCCCTTGCCCTTACTGCCCTCCTGTCTGTTCCCGTGTCTACCTCGCTTTTTCTCTCTCTTCACCCTCTCGCTTCTCTCTCTGTCCCTCCTTTGTCTCCCTCTACTTACTTATCTCTTCCTCTTCCATCACATTTCTTTCTCTGTGACTCAGTTCTCACCCTCTTGCACTTATTTCAGTTGCGCCCTTTTGCCCATTTGGTTCCCTTTTCCATCCACTTCTCTTTTTCTCCCTCTCGCTTCCCCTCTGTCCCTCTCTCCCTCAGCCGCCCCTTCCCCCGCAGCACTCATTTTACTCCCCCTGCCCTCCCCCTTCATTATTTTACTCCCTCCATTCACAGCATGAAAAGTTCAATGGGGTGATCTCAGACCTTCCATGGGCGTTACGTCACGAACATTTCTGGCGAAGTGGAAGTGATATTGTACTCTGTTTTCAGTAACGTCAGAGGGTTGACCCCTTGACCCGGCCTGAGGTCGCCATGAACTTGTGTTGCTGCTGGGCTGTACTGGGAAGGCCATGGGTTTGAAACTGCAGATGTTAAACGCGGCTCCTAGGGTCTGGTTCAATATTCCTGTCATCCAGAGTCCAGGAACCGCAAGGGTAGGGCAGTGCCAGCCTGCCAGGGCTACTGACGTGCAAGCCAGGGGTAGCAGATCCTCCTGGCTACCTCTGTTTGAAGTACTCGCGCCCTGCCCCGCCTTTGTTTTTTAATCAATGCCAGTTGCAGTAACTTGACAGCGTGAGGAGAGAGACTGGGAGGGGTGCCCGGAGACAGTAGATCAGTGGAAGATTTGGCATCCTCGGTGCCCGCGTTGATGCCAGCTTGAAACTTCTAGACCACTGACATTTTTTTCGTGGAAGTGGAATTTCTCCTGCTGTTCGCTTGCCCGCAGCAGCCGTTCTGTTTTTTCTGATTTAATGAAATCTCGCATTTGTGTTGCTTGAAAACGGGGGTCTTAAAGCTGCAGCAAGTCTGTATACAGCAGCACCTGGCCTTCAATCGCTCCATGACCTTAACAATTATTTTTGTTGCCTACTTTTTCCCTCCTTTCAGTCTCCATTTGTTTCTTCTTGACTACCTTCATACGTCAGAAGCACGTAGACGCCAGCGTGCCCAAATGTAAACCCGCGCTGGGGCCTATTCAGCAGTTTGTGTTGCCCAGGCTGCCCTCCCCTTCCATATGCCCACCATCCAAGCCAAGCCAAGCCTCGTCACCTGCTCAACACCAGGCTGACCAGGGTCCCTGCCAGCCCCCTCTGTGCTCGGCCTCGGCTGGCCAGACACGGAGCTGTCTCTGGCTCCGCAAGCCTATTCTGTTCTATCGGTGCCGCTTACAAACAGGCTGACGGGTCCCCGGGGAGCTTTCTCTTCACTTATCCGCGCGATTTGCTTTCTCCGGACATCCAGTCTCCACCCCTCTTCCTTCTCCACCCGCCATCTCATACTGTTTCGCTCAATACACTGCCTTTACTCTCTGGTGATTTAAATACCTCTTTTCTTTCTCTGCTTTCTCCTTTCTCTCCCTTATCCCTATTCTCCCTCTATTTTATTTCCCTCTTTTACAATGTTTGCCCTGTTTCTCAAGCTCCTTCTATTTATATCCCTTTGCCTTCCATCTTTTCGTCGCACTTCCTTTCTTTGTCATCCATCCTTCTCCTCCATTAATTCATTCATTTTCTCTCCTTCGTCGTCATCCCCTGCCTCGCCCCTCCTCCTTGTCTCTTTGCTCCCTCCACCCCCTTCCTGTTCCCTCCTCCCTTCTCCCTGCTTCTGTTATTCTCACTTCTCAGTCACTCCTTCCTCCTTTATTTAGCCTCTCTCTGTGTCAAAGCTCAGTGGTAGTCCAGTTTTCAGGTGCAGGAGCGCAGAGCACCCTGTCGTAACAGGGCATCCATGAGACCTACATCATGGATGCACCAAGCATATGAAAGAGCGGTCCTTGAAGTGTGTGGGCCAGGCAGGATTCATCAACCTGCTGAGCTGTGGCTTAACACACATTGTTATGATTGTTGACAAACCATGGTTGTCCATGGTTCTTCCATCGTGACCAATGGAGCCCCATTGTTTTAGCAGGTTTTTAGCAATGCTTTTGATTAGAATCATGATCACGGGTACCGACCAGTTCATGCGTTCCACCTAGCTCTGTTCCGCATTCAGACTTGGACGCTAGGCAGCTGGAGTCAGCTGTGTGTTTGGTGGTTGCACCAAGCTGAGTTTTTCATATGTATTGGCATGCAGATTGTGTGTTTATGGCTCAAAGAGGGGGGTGCCCTTAAACTATCTGCCTTTTACCTGAAAGCATATGCTCCACACCCTATGTGGAGAGGTTAAAAAGGGTCAGGTGAAGCACTGGAAGATGCAACCATTTAAAGAGTGTGTGTTCCAGATGGAGAGGGATCGATGGGCAGGAGGGAAGGGAAGAACAGGGAACAAGTCTTTGGGAAAGTAAGGAAGCACTAAAGTAGAGTAGTAACCAAGCAAAAACAAATCAAGCCCATCTGTGGACAGAACAGATTAATAATAGTTCAATGCGTGGTGCATAGATTACAGTCCTAGCCCATTGCAAAGAATTAAAAAACACTAAGTTATTAACTAGCAACACTTGTTCACATGGCACTTATTTTTAAGTGAAATTCGTTTTTTCCACAAGCTCTTACTTTGCATTGGTTTAGTCCTAGAAAAGAAAGGATATCGAAAAAACAATAACGTAGAGTCCATCTGCCCTTAATCAATTGCAGCAATAAGTTACGATTATTTATTTTTTAAAAGAAAGTAGCCCAAGGGATATGATCATTTTGTGACCAATTCAGCCGAAATGAGTAATACATTTATTCATTAGTTTCAGACATATCATATGACACAAGTTTATTATAAATACAATACAAAACAAGCATTGGCATAGCCAATAGGTCTCGCCTTTGGGGCCTTATAGGTGTTTAACCATGCAACAGTTAGGTGCCGATTCCGATCCTGTAAAACCCGGTTACAAATGGTCGTAAGGAGCGTTTTCTCCGTCCGACTCGTACCCGGGAAAAACACCTTACAAACTCGCAAGTACGATTCGCACCGAAATGCCATTTCCGTACGAGTCGTACAAAAGACCGACCGGTAAAAAAATACATACAAATCTGAATCTGGACGGCGCATACTCGACGTCCGGACGGAGTCAGGCAGCGTTTTGCGGACCAGCAAGTACGATTCGTGCCTACGTCACTCCGCACGTAGCATTTTTTACGGGAGCCAAAAACTGCTGGGAAATTGAGGACGACGCGAAGAAGGAGCACCGGTACGTGACAGACAGCGATGGACCCCAACCTATGCGTCATCCCGGCCCTCATAGCCTACGACCTCGTGTTCAGAAACCGACGCAGACGCTGCAGAAGGTCAGAACAACCCCCAGGGGCAAAGGGGGGGGCAAGGGGCAGCAAACCTAACCCACACCCCACAAAAAACAAATATATCCTGCACATTAATTACCTCCATGGTCTGGTCACTTCGGGGGGGCGTGTCCACCAATCCCACGTCCCGCCACAACGGTAGTGGACGTGGACGCGTACCCGTCACCACCACAATGGTGGTACGGGACGTACCCACGCCCCTCAGAGCGTGGGTACGGTCCATACCACCATTGCAGTGGCGTTGTAGGGGTACGCGTGTACGGACCGTACCCACGCCCCCAGAGTGTGGGTACGGTCCGTACACGCGTACCCCTACATCACCACTACAATGGTGGTACGGACCGTACCCACGCCCCCCAGAGCGTGGGTACGGTCCATACACGCGTACCCCTACATCACCGCCACAAGGGTGGTACGGCCCATACCCACGCACCCAGAGCGTGGGTACAGGCCGTACCACACGTACCCCTACAGCCCCATTACATGATGGATACAAGGCGTACACACGCCACAGATGTAGGTGTACGGCTTGGTGCAGCACATCAGCTGTAAATTGGGGGTGGTGTATGCCCAGGACAGCAGTGTACCACAGCAAGGGGGCAAGTGGGTGGGTGGGTGGGTGCAGAGGAATACCAGCAGTGGACAGGGACATGGGGGTGGGTGCAGAGGACTCCCAGCAGTGGACAGAGACATAGGGGTGGGTGCAGAGGACTCCCAGCAGTGGACAGAGACATGGGGGTGGGTGCAGAGGACTCCCAGCAGTGGACTGAGACATGGGGGTGGGTGCAGAGGACTCCCAGCAGTGGACAGAGACATGGGGGTGGGTGCAGAGGAATACCAGCAGTGGACAGGGACATGTGAGGGGTGGGTGCCCATCACTCCCAGCAGTGGACAGAGACATGGGGGTGGGTGCAGAGGAATACCAGCAGTGGACACAGACATGGGGGTGGGTGCAGAGGAATACCAGCAGTGGACAGGGACATGTGAGGCGTGGGTGCCCATCACTCCCAGCAGTGGACAGAGACATGGGGGTGGGTGCAGAGGACTCCCAGCAGTGGACAGAGACATGGGGGTGGGTGCATATCAACTCCAGCAGTGGACAGAGACATGGGGGTGGGTGCAGAGGAATACCAGCAGTGGACAGAGACATGGGGGTGGGTGCAGAGGACTCCCAGCAGTGGACAGAGACATGGGGGTGAGTGCAGAGGACTCCCAGCAGTGGACAGACATATATGAGTGGGTGCAGAGGACTCCCAGAATTGCCAGAGACATGGGGGGTGTCCATCATTATCAGATGACCACAACTCCATGGGTGTTTGTACGCATCCCTAACTTTGGACAATGATGATAGTGCCATAACAACACATCACTGACAGCAGTGTCCCACTCCCAGGAGGATGGATGTCTTTCCCCCACTGCATGACACGCCACATGTGGGTGTAAGGACAAATAACACATGCATACCCACCCCTGGCAGATGCAGCACAATACACACACTGAGATCATGCCACAAGACTGTATAGTCATGTCACTGCCTAATAAACTAAGAGAGACAAAGAGAACACACACTGTCACGCACATCCCAGGACTGATAGGAATTTTCAGGTGCTGGGCCAGCCACCAAGATGTTGTCTGTCATGGAAGGAATAGGGTGGAGTTCCCACAGATACAATGGCCACAATTGTGAGTCAGGTGTTCAAATACCCAGCAGAACAGGTACCATATGTGTACTAGGCTGGGATTACACACATGCATTGTGCGGAAAAGTGACAATTTCTCCATGAAGGCATGGCAAAATACTCTATACACAAGTACAGTGAGTACCAAGGATGGCACAGACGATGCAGGCCGGAGACATTGTTGAGCAGGCATGGCCAGAGTTGAAGGGATCCATCACCAACAAAGGAAATGTAGACACAGGGCAACACAACAATTGTGCAACCCTCTGCGGGGGAGATGTCAGGTGCCACAGAGGAAGGAACACTCCTAGGGACAATGTCTCCAAACACAAAGAGCAGACACGACCAAAGATTCTTTGCAGAGACCTTGTGAGGGCACGCAGATACCAGGTTCCACCCCATGAGATGCAGACTACAACATTTCCATGAAACATAACACATTCCCACAACCCCAACTCCTGTAGCATCAGCATCAACATCAATACATGAAATGCAAGACTTTTCAAAACGGAAAACAAAATGCTTTATTCAGCATGAAAAAATAAGATGTAGTAAAGAACACTATGTACAAAGGCCAATGGCCAGTCCAGATATGAAGTCCTTGGGGGACACACATGGCCACGCATCTCCCCTAGCTTGCCTGCACATACTAAACCTCTGGTACTTTTGACACCCCAAAGAAATACATTGTGACTCCTGGAGAATCACAACCCTTTACACAATGGACATGTCTAGAATGTGTGAATGTGGCACTCTGTGAACACAACACACATGTGTCTGTATAGCAGAAGTCACACAAGGAGGTGCACACCTAACTACATGTACACAGTCATTGTCTGAGCTGCCAGACTCATTCAAATCAGCCACTGTTAGGCAGAAATGGCGTATCAGTAAGTACATATACATGGTACCACGGTGGTCTGGATGACTTGACACTCGTAAGTTCGTATCAGCAACAACCAAGGACTAACCCAAATGCTACCACACTGTGGGAACATGTATATGTATGAACTCCAAACAAGTTTTGTTCAAACTGTGCCTTACTTTAAAATGTGCCAGCGTGTCCCTGAAAAGTGTAAAGGTGGTGTCTTGTGCACTTCCTTGGGAGACATCTTGTCATGCAGGCACATCATTGTCCTTCACAACAAAACAACAAGGTCAAGCATATGAAACATTGAGACATGTTGACAGGTGTAGGGAGTGCCAATGGACATTTTCTCTGAGTAACAACTTGAATAATGTCATTTGTCACATGGCTATCCGTCACCTGATCACACAGTTGGCTACACATATGACCTACTGAATGACATCTGGAGTGGCACACATGTCCACACCCAGGACAATGCATAAGCTAATGGGCCTGCAATTGTTTAGCAAAAAAGCCTAGCTGTACTGTGGGTTCCCCCTCATGTCAAGCCAGAATGTACCCACAGATGTCAGCACACAAAGTCACAACTGTGTAGCATCTGAACCACACACAGGTGCCAAAAATGTACAAGCAGGATACATGATTGTCAAAAACTGACACAGGCTACGAAGCACGAACATTAAGCACTGGCCAACATCACGGGGGCACTGCACGATGACTTTCTGTACTGCGAATCATCACACACAAGTCAGAACTGGCAATGAAATATCAGGGTTGAACATGTACGCCCCTCCCGCACACACACACCCATACCTGAGTCAATGTGACTGATACCGATCAAGAAGTGACACCTCTTATGCAGGGTTACAATAACTGTGCTTGAAAACTAGCTTCATTAACACGACATCACCTTGTAGGGCTGCCAAAACACATTGGTCACAAACAAACATCAACAGATTGTTGTGAATAGCCACACAGGCACTGCCCAGTGTGAGTATGCACAAGCAAACTGGTGTATCCCTGTCCAGTGGACAAATGTATCACACATGTGATAAATAGTACCCAGGCCAGGGAACAATGCCACAGAGGCAGAGCCATGCTGAACCCACAGTGAATGTGCACAGTGTTGGATGACACACATGAGTAGGAGGGCAGGCTGTGTCAGGGGACTGTAGTGGGCACACTGCTCCATGGTCCTGGAATGAGCTGACTGTTACAGGAGCAACCGTCCCGGCACTATGCATATATCCCACTCATGCACATCATGTCTGAGGCCACAACATTGGTAATGCATGCTGCAAGTCTGTTCATTTGAAACCTCACACTCCTATGTTGAGACTCAGCATCAGTGCCAACAATTATGCACCCCCAAATGACTGAACAGGACAGGGCACAGGCAGACCACCCCCACACATGATGCTGAAAGCAGTGTGCACCTTGATAAACTGGCAGCCTAGATGACCATGTGCAATAGTGATAACACACAGACCAGGTAACACATGTCAAGGAGGGGAAGGGAGGAAGAATAGCACAGGTTAACTTGGGGGAACAGGATATGCACTGCACATATATAGCCTGGCAGTGTATCCAGGCGACTGAGCAGCTACAAAAGCTGGCGACACACAACAAACACACATGTACCTACCCCCTTCCTGCTGCTGTAACTCCTTTATCCCTATCTAGGTCAGGGAAGACCACCGCCAGGACACTCTTCATCTGGTAGGTCAGGCGCCGGCGCCCGCCATGCTTGCGAGGAGCCTCCTCCTTCAGCATGACCCGGGCGATCCTCCGGGTCCAGCACCGGATGTCCTGCCATCTCTTCCTCGCTTGTGGCAGGCGCCGACTGTGACCCTCCACCGATTGCACGGCCTTGACGGCATCCTTCCAGATCTTCCCCTTGTGGTAGGCGGTTACCTGTGTGGATGACAAAGTGGGACTACATCACTACACCTGCACCATGTCACAGAGACACACATTTGAACATCTTTGATTTGTTGAACAGGGCATAGTATGCTGGCAAGTAATAGCACCTTAGTCATAGGGACTTTTTCCACTGGGGACGCACCAATGCACTACATGGCATAGTAAGTACACAGGTGGCATGAGGGGTGCGAAACAATCCCTGATCATGGCACACACTGTGCATCCCAAGCAACACAAGGCTGATGGACAGCACCGCAAAGCGGTCACATGCCCCAGGCCACTGAGGAAACCTCAGCAGAGTACACAGACACACACAGGCACACATCATTCACCTGCCATTGGCAACAGCGGATGCAAACCTCACTCTGCACATGTGCCAGTTGCCAGGGGGGGATCACAGGTGTTGGGCTAGCTCAGCAAGTCAGACACACAGCACGGCTTACTTCTCACATCAGATGGATTGAGCAGTTGCCTCCTCCATGCAGCTGTGGTGCAACACTCCACATAGACACTCACCCACATGACAAGAAACATTCACACACATCAATGTCCAGGGGGCGTACACATCATTTGGACACTCTCACCACAGCTCCACTCAACTCTCACACACATCTGTGGGTGCAGTCACCTGTCACACCGGGGTGACCACTGAATCACCGCAGGACAATAGAACAAGAATGCCCAAGAGGATTAGGCTGGCTGAATGTGCCATGCACTCTGCAGTGAATGTCACAGTAAGCACAATGCAAGTGAGGAGTGCACACATGAACTACATGAAGCCCTGCATGAGAGACATAAGCCATCCACCCCCCCTGGGACCCACTCCAACCAACATTGCATGTCTGTCACACCTGGACACAATGCCAGAAGTGACAGACACAAAAAAGGTGCACAGGCAAAGGTAGTGGAGTCAGCACTCACCTGCTCCCCTGGTCGACCATACAGCATGGGGTACCGTGGGAGGATCACATCCAGCAGGGCCTCGTTCTCCTCCTGGGTGAAAGGCTGGGCCCTCTCCACAGTACTTGACATGGTGCCAGAGGGAGACAATACAGCAGCAGTGGTATCGACTGACATGTTGTGCAGGCAAGTGCCCTCCCATGGGTTCTGCCTGCCTTATATCTGCCTTGCTGGCCTATTTCATTTACAGGAGTACAGAGTGATTGGTCAGACTCATTTGCAACCTACGTTTCCTCCAATCCCTTTAAACATACACCAGTGACAGCCTTAGCATCTTTCGAATTTGCAGCATCATGTCAAGTCAACAACCACTTTGCAACAATGTATAATGTGGCCAACTGCTTTTTCCAGACCACATGATGTTAAATTTTGAACTTGAAACTCGGCATCCATGACAACCAGCATGCATTTAGGCCCTAATACTTGTCCCTCATGTGTCCCCATTGTAATTCTTAAATCCCCACACAGGTATGGCGCGTTTCACACGTACCCCTAGGGCACCATCACTACAGTGATACGGGCCGTACTCACGCGTGTACGGGCCGTACACATGTGAGTACGTGCCGTATCACTAGGGCCTACGGTACTCCAACTATAGTGATAGGTACGTACTCACGAGTGTACGGGCCTAAGATGTGTGAGTATGTGCCGTATCACTAGGGCCTACGGTACCCCCAACTATAGTGATAGGCATGTATTCATTCGTGTACGGGCCGTACACGCGTGAGTACGTGCCGTATCACTAGGGCCTACGGTACCCCAACTATAGTGATAGGCACGTACTCACGCGTGTACGGGCCGTACACGCGTGAGTACGTGCCGTATCACTAGGGCCTACGGTACCCCAACTATAGTGATAGGCACGTACTTACGCGTGTATGGGCCGTACACGCGTGAGTACGTGCCGTATCACTAGGGCCTACGGTACCTCCAACTATAGTGATAGGCACGTACTCACGCGTGTACGGGCCGTACACACGTGAGTATGTCCCGTATCACTAGGGCCTACAGTACCCCCAACTATAGTGATAGGCACGTACTCACGTGTGTACGGGCCATACACGCGTGAGTATGTGCCGTATCACTAGGGCCTACAGTACCCCCAACTATAGTGATAGGCACGTACTCTCGCGTGTACGGGCCGTACACACGTGAGTACGTGCCGTATCACTAGGGCCTACGGTACCCCAACTATAGTGATAGGCACGTACTCACGCGTGTACAGGCCGTACACGCGTGAGTACGTGCCGTATCACTAGGGCCTACGGTACCCCAACTATAGTGATAGGCACGTACTCACGCGTGTACGGGCCGTACACGTGTGAGTACGTGCCATATCACTAGGGCCTACGGTACCCCAACTATAGTGATAGGCACGTACTCACGCGTGTACGGGCCGTACACGCGTGAGTACGTGCCGTATCACTAGGGCCTACGGTACCCCCAACTATAGTGATAGGCACGTACTCACGTGTGTACGGGCCATACACACGTGAGTATGTGCCGTATCATTAGGGCCTACGGTACCCCCAACTATAGTGATAGGCACGTACTCACGCGTGTACGGGCCGTACACGCGTGAGTACGTGCCGTATCACTAGGGCCTATGGTACCCCAACTATAGTGATAGTCACGTACACAAGCGTGTACGGGCTGTACACGCGTGAGTACGTGCCGTATGCCTAGGGCCTACGGTACCCCCAACTATAGTGATAGGCACGTACTCACGCGTGTATGGGCCGTACATGCGTGAGTACGTGCCGTATCACTAGGGCCTACGGTACCCCAACTATAGTGATAGTCACGTACTCACGCGTGTACGGGCCGTACACACGTGAGTACGTGCCGTATCACTAGGGCCTACGGTACCCCCAACTATAGTGATAGGCACGTACTCACGCGTGTATGGGCCGTACACGCGTGAGTACATGCCGTATCACTAGGGCCTACGGTACCCCAACTATAGTGATAGGCACGTACTCACGCGTGTACGGGTCGTACACGCGTGAGAATGTGCCGTATCACTAGGGCCTACGGTACCCTCAACTATAGTGATAGGCACGTATTCACACGTGTACGGGCCGTACACACGTGAGTACGTGCCGTATCACTAGGGCCTACGGTACCCCAACTATAGTGATAGGCACGTACTCACGCGTGTACGGCACGTACTCACGCGTGAGTACGGCCCGTACACACGCCCTCAGAGCGTGTTTACTGCGTTTCACAGCTTACACTGGTGATAGGAGGTGCACACAAAAGTAATGAAGGTGTGAGACTCGCACAAGGCTGGACATCAAGTCATTGTCAGTGCAGTCCTTCATGTGCAGGGCCTATGTGTGTCAGGCAGTATTGTGGCACATGTCTCATCATGTTGTGGCACAATAGATGTGTGATGAGCTGGTTACACATGTCATGTGTGATGGGGCACTACGTGGCACACTTCCCCTTCACACTTTGCACATGTGTGCATGTAGGACACACATGTCAAGCACTGCATCACAGGTATGGCACAGTCACCAACACCCGCAACTGTTCCCTGATGCCAGGTACACGGATAATTACACCTGACATGTGACTACCAGCGTGCCACAATGTGACTATGTCATGTGTCTGTCATGTGTTCCCATGAGCTTGCCGTTGGTGTTCCGTCAACTCCATCTGCTGTTGCAGCATCCAACATGTGTCTGTGTGCATATGTGCATGACACACATATACGCACACCATGCCACATGTGGACTCACACGTTACATGTGTCATGATGGTTCGAAGATGACTTCCTGACAAGAGGCAATATCTGCGTTGTCTCAATGTCTGTGTCATCCATTTTTGACATGTACCCCTTCATGGAAATGTGTGTTATCTGTCCTTTTTCAGATTACATGTGACCTGTGCGCCTAGACTCCCGCCAGCTGTCTGTATGAGATAACATCCTTCAAATGCTGATATGTGGATGTCTGTCACTCATGTAATGTGTCTGGCTGGTCACTTACACTGGCCCACAGCTATTTTAATGGCATGTCACGTCAACATTGCCATGCAACTATTGTGGCTGGCTCTTCGTAGGAGTATCACCTGGCTGGCCTACGTGTCCTGGATGTATTGCACAGACCAGACTCTGTATTAAGCAGATGTGTATTAGCTGTTGAACATGTGCTCACCTCAGTGACATTGGTGTGGTAATGTACTCACTCTTCGTTATTCCTTCCAAATCTCTGCAGGGCACCGCCTCTCCCCAGACGAATGCCAGACCTGGATGCCATGAGTGAACATGACTGCATACGCAGATACCGCTTCTCGCAAGATTTGATAGAGGACTTGACCCGCCGGCTTGAACCACACCTCCAACCACAACACAGGTATCCTACAGCTCTGACCCCCAAGATGAAGGTGATGGCAGCCCTACATTTTTTTGCCACCGGTACGTTTCAATTGACCATAGCTGATGTCGGTGGCATGTCCCAGACAATGTTCAGCCGTGTCCTGCATGATGTTTTAGAAGCCATGTTGGTGCACCTGGATGAATTCATCCATTTTCCCACTCGTGAGCAGTTGACAGGTGTCAAGGGTGAGTTCTATGCCCTGGGAGGGATGCCTCACGTAATTGGGGCCATTGATGGGACACATGTGGCTTTGGTACCACCTCAGGCACAGAAGGTAGCCTTTCGGAACCGCAAACATTATCACTCTATCAATGCCCTTGTGGTGTATCTTGCTAACATGCTGAATTCCCATGTCTGTGCCCGTTTTCCAGGGTCCGCACACGATGCCTACATCATGAGGTGTAGCAGGGTGCCAGAAATGATGCTGCAGCTGCACGCGGAACGAGCATGTCTTGTTGGTGGGTATACTCTGTTAGTCCTGTGTTTTACGCTATCTTTGTATCTTACGCCATCTCCTGACCCACTTCTTCACATGATGTTTCCATGTGGGGGACTCTGGATATCCCAACATGCCATGGCTGATGACGCCTCTCCGCAACCCCAGAACAGCCGCAGAACACCGGTACAACGACACCCATAGGCAGACGAGGCGCGTGATTGAGAGGACGTTTGGACTCCTGAAGAGCAGATTCCGGTGCCTCCACAAGACCGGCGGCGCCCTCCCATATGCCCCGGTGAAGGTCTGCAAAATCTTCATTGTGTGCTGCTTGCTGCACAACATGGCAGTGGAGAAGGCCGTGCCACTCATCCTTGATCCGGATGAGCAGGATCATCCACCCGTGGAGGATGAAGGGCTTGGGCACGGGGCAAGTGAGAATGAGGATGAGGACATCCGGAGTCAGCTTATCCGCAACTTCTTCTCATAATGGTGAGTCCCTGTGTCTGAGTGTGCACGCTTTGAGCCTTGTGTGACTTGGAGGTGTGTTCTGATGTGTCATTCAAGTGATGATGTCATTCCACACATTTTAGCTGGGACACTAAATTTTTTAAGAGCATGGTGACAACATCATTCCTGTAGAGTACATATACATGTCTGCGGATTACTAGCTCTTCGCTGACTTGTTGTGTGTCTGTCCTCCCCAGGTTCTTGCGGCTGTCGTCTGCTCATGTCATCATTGCCCTCCTGCTATTCCTCATGAGTATTGCAACGTGTGCTGGATCAGAGTTACATGCACAGACATGGTGAAAAGTCATTTTGGGTAAGGAGTGCAGCAAGGCATTTTGTGGGTGGTACGGGTTTGTGATATGTGGGGACTGCTCCCGTGCTTGTTGTGTTACCATGCATACATGTCGACTCACCATGGGGCACATGACGTGTTGCATGGCTCCCATGAATTGATAGTCACCCTTCCTGACAGTCATCTGTTTTGGTTTGTGGATTCTGATGAAGGCATCAATGTGTGTATAATGTCCCTCAGGAACATACGGTATGCTAATGGTGGACATAGTGTGGGACATCCCCATATGAGGCTCAATGGGGAATTGCAGACTCTCCGTGTGCAGCAAGGGGTGTTAGGCTCAACCCCTTCACTTGTGTGTCAGCTCAGTAGGATTTACCACATCTGTGTGTTG
Source organism: Triturus cristatus (assembly GCF_964204655.1). Classification (NCBI taxonomy): domain Eukaryota; kingdom Metazoa; phylum Chordata; class Amphibia; order Caudata; family Salamandridae; genus Triturus; species Triturus cristatus. The sequence continues at coordinate 651,554,633 of NC_140590.1, forward strand.
AAGGGGGTTTCCAGTGTAGGTCACACATGATCAGCCAAATGACCTGTGAGTCTGTTCCAATTGATGCATTTCCCTTAGTGTGAGGCTGAGTAATAAAGGTGTCTGTCACACTCCAAGGTGCCTCATCTCTGTCAATGCAGGTCTCTTGCCACTTTGCATGCGGCATATCTGGCATAGTTGTGGAAGATTATGCAGAGGAGTCCATGTGTAGTTTACAAACATGCATGCAGTTGCTCATGGATTAGGCTCCCTATTGGGCATGAAGTACATGGTCGTGTATGTTTTTGGGAATGTTGGTCCACACAATGGGCCATCAACACCTGCTGAGGGTGTGGCTCCTGTGCGCAGGTCGGCCTTCAGTTTCCTGATCCGGTGTCATGCTTCTTTGGTGATTGTGCATGCATTTTCTCTGGGTGTGCCATGTGACACTGGACACTCCTTACTTTACACACGCGCCTGTTGCAGTTGTCCTTCTGACATCCTAGGCTTTGAGTGCAAATTCTGGCATTTGGCAAGGAGATGCCATCTGCTGCTGCGGCCCCTGCAGCAAGGGCACACAGAGTATCCAGATTTGGCAACACACACGCCTCCAAGATGCTCCTCACTTCCTCCCTCCACCCATTCATTTGGCTGTCCTCAGCTTGTCTATGCCACTGTTGCCGCCACGCGGTGCCAAAGGCTGGACCATCAGCACATGCAAGGTGCACATTGCACCACCATCCTGTCCTTGCATAACCCACATCACACTACAGTCTGATGTGGCAGCCACACTCCGAGCTATGTCCATCCACACATCTAACGCCTGCTGTCAGACATACCCTGGGCACTCACACAACACCTTTGCATGCTGAGTGTGCAACTCCAACTGCCTACACTGCGCTGCCCCGCCTTCCAGGCCCTGTCACACCAACCAGGTCACGTCCATAAAACTCCCCACAGGCTCTGTAGCCCTGCAAGGGCATGGGAGTGGGACTCAAGGCTTCAGAATGTAGTATGGTGTAATCGTCTGGGACATGGCACAGGTATCATCTCTCAGCATGTCAATCTACAGAGTGTCCAGGACCCCCCTCTCCACCATCACATGCACACAGCACCTCATCATCAGCTCGTATGCCATTGAAAGCCAGGTGCTTCTCACCCTCAACAAAGACACAGACATTGGCAGTTCCATCATTCAAGTATGCATGAGATCCATTGATGAATGGCTGAACACATGCCATGGCTGATGACGCCTCTCCGCAACCCCAGAACAGCCGCAGAACACCGGTACAACGACACCCATAGGCAGACGAGGCGCGTGATTGAGAGGACGTTTGGACTCCTGAAGAGCAGATTCCGGTGCCTCCACAAGACCGGCGGCGCCCTCCCATATGCCCCGGTGAAGGTCTGCAAAATCTTCATTGTGTGCTGCTTGCTGCACAACATGGCAGTGGAGAAGGCCGTGCCACTCATCCTTGATCCGGATGAGCAGGATCATCCACCCGTGGAGGATGAAGGGCTTGGGCACGGGGCAAGTGAGAATGAGGATGAGGACATCCGGAGTCAGCTTATCCGCAACTTCTTCTCATAATGGTGAGTCCCTGTGTCTGAGTGTGCACGCTTTGAGCCTTGTGTGACTTGGAGGTGTGTTCTGATGTGTCATTCAAGTGATGATGTCATTCCACACATTTTAGCTGGGACACTAAATTTTTTAAGAGCATGGTGACAACATCATTCCTGTAGAGTACATATACATGTCTGCGGATTACTAGCTCTTCGCTGACTTGTTGTGTGTCTGTCCTCCCCAGGTTCTTGCGGCTGTCGTCTGCTCATGTCATCATTGCCCTCCTGCTATTCCTCATGAGTATTGCAACGTGTGCTGGATCAGAGTTACATGCACAGACATGGTGAAAAGTCATTTTGGGTAAGGAGTGCAGCAAGGCATTTTGTGGGTGGTACGGGTTTGTGATATGTGGGGACTGCTCCCGTGCTTGTTGTGTTACCATGCATACATGTCGACTCACCATGGGGCACATGACGTGTTGCATGGCTCCCATGAATTGATAGTCACCCTTCCTGACAGTCATCTGTTTTGGTTTGTGGATTCTGATGAAGGCATCAATGTGTGTATAATGTCCCTCAGGAACATACGGTATGCTAATGGTGGACATAGTGTGGGACATCCCCATATGAGGCTCAATGGGGAATTGCAGACTCTCCGTGTGCAGCAAGGGGTGTTAGGCTCAACCCCTTCACTTGTGTGTCAGCTCAGTAGGATTTACCACATCTGTGTGTTGAAGGGGGTTTCCAGTGTAGGTCACACATGATCAGCCAAATGACCTGTGAGTCTGTTCCAATTGATGCATTTCCCTTAGTGTGAGGCTGAGTAATAAAGGTGTCTGTCACACTCCAAGGTGCCTCATCTCTGTCAATGCAGGTCTCTTGCCACTTTGCATGCGGCATATCTGGCATAGTTGTGGAAGATTATGCAGAGGAGTCCATGTGTAGTTTACAAACATGCATGCAGTTGCTCATGGATTAGGCTCCCTATTGGGCATGAAGTACATGGTCGTGTATGTTTTTGGGAATGTTGGTCCACACAATGGGCCATCAACACCTGCTGAGGGTGTGGCTCCTGTGCGCAGGTCGGCCTTCAGTTTCCTGATCCGGTGTCATGCTTCTTTGGTGATTGTGCATGCATTTTCTCTGGGTGTGCCATGTGACACTGGACACTCCTTACTTTACACACGCGCCTGTTGCAGTTGTCCTTCTGACATCCTAGGCTTTGAGTGCAAATTCTGGCATTTGGCAAGGAGATGCCATCTGCTGCTGCGGCCCCTGCAGCAAGGGCACACAGAGTATCCAGATTTGGCAACACACACGCCTCCAAGATGCTCCTCACTTCCTCCCTCCACCCATTCATTTGGCTGTCCTCAGCTTGTCTATGCCACTGTTGCCGCCACGCGGTGCCAAAGGCTGGACCATCAGCACATGCAAGGTGCACATTGCACCACCATCCTGTCCTTGCATAACCCACATCACACTACAGTCTGATGTGGCAGCCACACTCCGAGCTATGTCCATCCACACATCTAACGCCTGCTGTCAGACATACCCTGGGCACTCACACAACACCTTTGCATGCTGAGTGTGCAACTCCAACTGCCTACACTGCGCTGCCCCGCCTTCCAGGCCCTGTCACACCAACCAGGTCACGTCCATAAAACTCCCCACAGGCTCTGTAGCCCTGCAAGGGCATGGGAGTGGGACTCAAGGCTTCAGAATGTAGTATGGTGTAATCGTCTGGGACATGGCACAGGTATCATCTCTCAGCATGTCAATCTACAGAGTGTCCAGGACCCCCCTCTCCACCATCACATGCACACAGCACCTCATCATCAGCTCGTATGCCATTGAAAGCCAGGTGCTTCTCACCCTCAACAAAGACACAGACATTGGCAGTTCCATCATTCAAGTATGCATGAGATCCATTGATGAATGGCTGAACACAAGCCACCTCAGGCTGGACTTGTACAGGACTGAGGTGATCATCTGAGGATTGTCCCCTTCCAGCTGGGTCAAGTGCTTGTGTCCCACCCGCAAGAGCCCTGCACTAGCACCCAGTGGCCACACACACAAGATGGTGTGCCTCATGTTTGGCTCGCTCACATTTGCCATGCTAGTCCACAGCATCTGTACCTCATGCTGCAACACCCTCTGCATTATGCACATGATCCACAGATAGATCCACTCCAAGAAAAGACAGACCATCCCCCAGGTCCATGACAACATCCGTGTCAAATACTGCCCTGCCCTCTACGGAGCAAGTACATCCAAACTCCCAGGAAACTTGTCCACATCCAGGGTGCATCTGCACACCTCAGCTTCAACACCCTGCGCCCCAGCCATCTCACCATCCACCATAGATAGCTGCAATGGATCACTGTCTGCTGTAGGATGACCTCCACACTCCCCACCCACACTCAGGAGGCAGTCCACAACCCCGACCCCAAACCAACCTTGTACGTCTGTCATCCTAGATCCCGTTGGGCCATCTCCGTGCATCCAACCTTGCCCTGGCCACCGTTCTTCACATCCACTGTACTCCAGCATACGGGACATTGTTCTCCCACCTGGCCACACATACCTGGTACTCCCTCCCCGGGAACCTCCACATGAGCCATGACCTCTACGCCTTGATGATAATCTCCCAAATAGGTCTGTCTGCACAGTTTAGGAAGCCCCCCCTCAGCAGCCAGAGGCCATCACAGGTGAGTGTTGTGCTCCATGCCTACATTGAATGATACCTTGTGACCCATGTGTGTCCTGTACCAGACTCTGATCCCAGGGTATGGATGGCTGGAGTTAGTTCAACACTCAGGCATAGTTTGACATTTCCACACACATATGTTGTTGAATAATGCAAAATGACAGGAACGTCTCATGACCAAAGTAATATATTTATTTGTGGTGGGGTACGTGGAGAAGTGTGGCTCAATGGTTAGAGCAGCAGACCCTGATGCAGAGGTCTGGCCCGGGACTAGGGTTGAATTCCCGCCTTCTGCAGGTCTTGGGCTCATAATTCCTCGGACCTGATTTCTCGCCTCGGTGCCTGGGATGCCTGGCTTCACCCTGGGGATGCCCAGGAGTGGACATTTCACAGGGAAAAACCAGGAAGGGTTCCCTAGCGGTAGGAGTACAGCGCCGGGAAACCCCGAAATGGGGTAGCTGTGCGCTATATAAGTACAAACACATTCACATTCACATACGTGTTTTGGTAGATGGAATTAGGTGCTCTACCGTGGGAATAGAATCCAGAGTTCACAGGGGGAGATGGTATCCTTGGCATTGGAAGTCATCAGAGTCCAGGGCACAGTGTTGGTCATCATTGGTCAGACTGTGACCAGCAAGTCCATGTGGCAGAGAATGTCATTGGATGAGGTGCTGCTGTTGCGCCAGAGGGCCAGGTGCCAGGCCAGGTGACCTGGGAGATGTGGATGGTCCGCTGACTCTCACGGTCTTTTCCATGGATGACCCACCTTCCTCCGGGGACCCTCAGATGCAGGCCTTGACGATGTTTGGGACGCTCCGTCAGACGAATCCTCCTCCTCCCTCCCTGTGTCTGGTGCTGGTCTACGCCTGGTGGCACAGGGAGGGTTGCCCATGCTTTGGGCGATCTGACAGAGTGATTGGCTCATGTCCCTGTGCACCGCCAGGAGCTCAGCCAGTCTTGCCTCCATCCGTCCTTGGTGTTGTTGATGACTAGCGTGATGCTCGACCTGCAGGTTCTTAATCTCATCGAGGGTCCCCTGCATCTCTGAGAGTCTCGACACGACCTGGTTGATGCCTCTGGTTTCACGGATGTTGCGTATGTGTGACATACCGGTGTCCTGAGCTGGCTGGTCAGGTTCGCGCCTCCGCCTGCCTCCACTCCCACCACCTCTGCCCACTTGAGCCTGGCCTGCCCTTGTGGGCACATCGGGTCTACGGGACCCCTGAGGGATGGCATTTGCAGGGTTGCCTGCCTCCTCCTGGGTGCCCGGAGAACCTTGTCCCTCCTGGTCAGACTGACTCTGTTGTCCTGGGATGTGGAAGGAATGGGGGTGGTGGTTGGCACAGATGTACCTGATGCAGGTGCTGCAGGGGCTTGGGCACCAGAGAGTCCAGTTTGGTCGGGGTCATCCACGGAGTGGTGAGAGTCGTCGTTGCTGGTGGGATCATCTTCACGCGGAGCCTGGGACTGTGATTCTCCCCCCCCAGTGTTGGGGGGAGATCGACGACGTTGCCCTGTGTGTGAGAGAGAGACAATGTTAATGGTGTTTCATGCGACATCTATGTTTCATACATATTCAAGTTGACACAGTTCCTCCAGGTAGTTGGATGTGCCTAGCATTCCTCTCAATGTCCACTTGGCGATGGGTATGTTGTGGGGGACAGATTGGGATGTTCTCCTGAGTGTTTGACCTGTAGATTGTTGGCTATGATGCTTAGTTGGCTATGGTTAGGTCTTGTTGTGTCACATGTCCATTGTGGGAGTGTGTAAATCCGTTGCCTGCCCCGGGTGTGTGTGCTTGTGTTAGGGGGGGGGTTGTGACCGGGCCTGCTGTTGTGTGTAGTGTGAGTTGTCTTTGGGTCTCCCAGGTGATGTGTCTGTCCCCTCATGGTGCATGCTGGCATGACAGTGAGTGGGAGTTCCTGTGCCAGATACCTGTGCTTGTGGAGTTGGTGTTTGAGTGTACAGTGGTCCCAGGAGGGCCTTGTGCTGCATACAGCAGGGCCAGGTGTCAGCTACCTTGTCAGTACTTTGCCAGTCCCTGTGCATTGTGCATGGGTATGTACCTATGACATATGGGCTGAGGGCATTGGTGTCTGCGTCTCATTTTTACAATGTGTTGTGTGGGGCCCACCCTCCCCGCCTCCCGGACATCCAGTCTTGTGTTTGTGGTTGTTGTAGCCTTGGACATGGCCTTGCCTTGATTTGTGAAGGGTGCATGGAGACGTTAGTGGCATGAGCGTGGTTTTTGAGTGTGGTTGTGTGCGGTGAGTGCTTGGGTGAAGTTGCGTGCATTTGGTGTATATGTGGGGTGGACCCCATTGCCCCCATGTTACGTAAGTTGTTTGTGTACTCACCAGGCTCTGCGACTCCTTCGACTCCGTGTACTCCCACCAGCGGTAGCAGGGCCATCACCTTCTCCTCCCAGGGATGGTAGTGTACGGGTCTGCGGGGAGGCCCACCTCCAGTGATGTTACTCTGGGCATATTCTTCGTTCATTTTCCTCTTGACCGCCCTGCGCAGATCGTACCACCTGGCTTGGCATTCATGCCTGGTCCTTCGGATGGGCGCAACAGCATTCACCTTATCGACAATCCTCTGCCACATGGCAGATTTTTCAGATTTGCTGGTCTGTCTGACCAATGTTCCAAACAGCTGTGGCTCGACTCTGATGACTTCGTTGACAAGGAGGTCCAGCTCCACCGTTGTGAACTTTGAATTCTTGTCTGTGGGCATGGTGTGGGGTGTGGATGTGGGTGTGGATGGTTGTGGGTGTGTGGGTGTGAATATGACGGTGTGTGTGTGAATGTGAAGAGGGGGATGTTTGTGAAGGAGGTTGTGTGAAGGTGTGTGAGTGAAGGTGTAGTGAAGGTATCAGTAATGTAGAGTTGTTTCTCTGTGGGGTCTGTCAGCAGTGGGTCTGTTGCAAAGGCTCATGGGTTGTGTGTGTGGGCCCTTTTTATTGGTCCATTTTTGGGTGTGGCTGTGTTTGAATTTTGGTGGGTGTGTTATAAGAGGTGGTTGTGATTTGGTCCTCTGTTTGCCTGTTTGGATGTGCCAGGTCAGTCATTGAGATGTATTTTGTCATGTAGACGTGTTTTGTGGTGTTGTGCGAGTCGAATTGACCCTCCTTGTGCTGTTTTACAGTGTCCTGGTATGTAAGAGTCTTTTTCGCGTAGGTACGGTCCGTACATACGCGATGGTGGGTGAGGGTGCTGGGGTACGGTGTTGGAGTGCGGCGCGTACATGCGGTGTGGGTATGGTGCGCACACGTGCGGGCCTGGGGTACGGCGCGTACATGCAGAGGTGCGGCGTGTACATGCGGGGGGTAAGGCTGGTACATAGGGGGGGTACGGCGCGTACAGGTGCGGGCCTGGGGTACGGTGCGTACATGTGGAGATACGGCGCGTACATGGGGGGAAGGCACGTACATGGGGGTACGGCGCGTACATGGGGGGGTACGGCGCGTACAGTTGTGGGGCTGGGGTACAGTGCAGGCAGGGGGGGTAAGGCGCGTACATGGGGGGTACGGCGCATACATGCGGGGGTACGGCACGTACATGTGGAGGTACGGCGCGTACATGGGGGGTACGGCACGTACAGTTGCGGGGCTGGGGTACAGTGCGGACAGGGGGGTAACGCGGTAGATGGGGGGGTACGGCGCGTACATGCGGGGGTACGGCATGTACATGCGGAGGTACGGTGTGTACATGGGGGTACGGCGCATACATGGGTGAGTACGACGCGTACAGTTGCGGGACTGGGGTACAGTGCGGACAGGGTGGTGTACGGTGCTGACATATTTGGGGGTGGGGGGGCTGTATGGCTCGTACACGGGCATAAGTTTATCCGTGTACATGTGTGCTACTGCGTTGGCTCCGTATGGGCCATTTTACGTGCGATTGTGTATTCGGACGGACGGTCGGGATCGTACTTGCGCGCTCGGACTTGTGTTTTACGATTTGCATGTAAAAATGTCCGGCTCACTCTCGTACACTTTTCCCGACGATATTCGGACGTAAAAACTTTCCGACGCACTCTCGTACACTTTTCCCGATGCTATTCGTAGTTATTTTTCACGTACGAATCGTACTTGGCCGTTTGTACGGTACTTGTACGACTCGTACGTGAAAAAATACGGATACGGGTCGTACGCAAATTATTTTTAATGGATCGGAATCGCCACCCAAATGTTGATGCACCAAGGATATTGTGCTGCATAACAAAATACTTATAAGGTCCCAAAAGCGAGACATATTGGCTATGCCAATGCTTGTTCTATAGGTGTCAAGGAAACCCTCCGGGGCAGCTAAATGTTCAGTTGCAGAGGATCTGGTGAAAGAATTATAAAGATTTACTACTAGTAACGGGTAGTGATTCTTAAAAAACAGCTCTACAGCTAAGATATGGAGAGGGATCACTGACGAAATATCGAGAAGAAGAATATCGAATTGCCAAAATATCGAAGGAAAAATATAGAATGCCAAAATATCGAAGCCCTATCTCCAAACAGGTAAGTACAAAAATATAGAATCCAAAATATCGTTGTAAAAAATATAGTTAGTCACAATATCGAATTATTGTAAATGTCTTAAAATGAATGTAAAATTAATGAAATAAACATGCAATTAACTGAAACATACTTAAAAATACTTAAATTACTTTAAAATTAATAAATAATTAATGTGAGTAAAAAAAAAAATACATATATATTAACGTAATATTAATTAAAAAAATGCAATATTTTTTGCGTAGGATAGCGGGCGGGTAAAATGTACTATTACCACTCCAGTAAGTGCAATAGAAGGGAAAACGTTGGCTAGCGGGAGGGTAATAATTACTATTCCCACTCCAGAGAGTGCAACAGTAGGGAAAGCGTTGGATAGCTGGAGGGTAAAAATTAGTATTCCCACTCCAGACAGTGCAATAATAGGGAAAGCATTGGATAGCGTAGGGGTAAAAATTAATATTCACACTCCAGAGAGTGCAACAGTAGGGAAAGCGTTGGATAGCGGGAGGGTAAAATTTACTATTCCCACTCCAGTGAGTTCAACAGTAGAGAAAGCATTGGATAGCATAGGGGTAAAAATGACTATTCCCACTCCAAAGAGTGCAACAGTAGGGAAAGTGTTGGATAGAGTAGGGCTAAAAATTACTATTCCCACTCCAGAGAGTGCAACAGTAGGGAAAGCGTTGGATAGCGTAGGGGTAAAAATTACTATTCCCACTTCAGAGAGTGCAACAGTAGGGAACGCGTTGGATAGCGGGAGGGCAAAATTTACTATTCTCACTCCAGTGAGTGCAACAGTAGGGAAAACATCAGATGGCGAAGGGGTAAAAATTACTATTCCAACTCCAAAGAGTGCAACAGTAGGGAAAGCGTTGGATAGCGTAGGGGTAAAAATTACTATTCCCACTCCAGAGAGTGCAACAGTAGGGAAAGCCCTATCTCCAAACAGGTAAGTACAAAAATATAGAATCCAAAATATCGTTGTAAAAAATATAGTTAGTCACAATATCGAATTATTGTAAATGTCTTAAAATGAATGTAAAATTAATGAAATAAAACATGCAATGAACTGAAACATACTTAAAAATACTTAAATTACTTTAAAATTAATAAATAATTAATGTGAGTAAAAAAAAAAAAATACATATATTAACGTAATATTAATTACAAAAATTCAATATTTTTTGCGTAGGATAGCGGGCGGGTAAAATTTACTATTACCACTCCAGTAAGTGCAATAGAAGGGAAAACGTTGGCTAGCGGGAGGGTAAAAATTACTATTCCCACTCCAGAGAGTGCAACAGTAGGGAAAGCGTTGGATAGCGGGAGGGTAAAAATTAGTATTCCCACTCCAGACAGTGCAATAATAGGGAAAGCATTGGATAGCGTAGGGGTAAAAATTAATATTCCCACTCCAAAGAGTGCAACAGTAGGGAAAGCGTTGGATAGCATAGGGATAAAAATTACTATTCCCACTCCAGTGAGTGCAACTGTAGGGTAAGCGTTGGATAGCGTATTCACACTCCAGAGAGTGCAACAGTAGGGAAAGCGTTGGATAGCGGGAGGGTAAAATGTACTATTCCCACTCCAGTGAGTTCAACAGTAGAGAAAGCATTGGATAGCATAGGGGTAAAAATGACTATTCCCACTCCAAAGAGTGCAACAGTAGGGAAAGTGTTGGATAGAGTAGGGCTAAAAATTACTATTCCCACTCCAGAGAGTGCAACAGTAGGGAAAGCGTTTGATAGCGTAGGGGTAAAAATTAGTATTCCCACTCCAGACAGTGCAATAATAGGGAAAGCATTGGATAGCGTAGGGGTAAAAATGAATATTCCCACTCCAAAGAGTGCAACAGTAGGGAAAGCGTTGGATAGCATAGGGATAAAAATTACTATTCCCACTCCAGTGAGTGCAACTGTAGGGTAAGCGTTGGATAGCGTATTCACACTCCAGAGAGTGCAACAGTAGGGAAAGCGTTGGATAGCGGGAGGGTAAAATTTACTATTCCCACTCCAGTGAGTTCAACAGTAGAGAAAGCATTGGATAGCATAGGGGTAAAAATGACAATTCCCACTCCAAAGAGTGCAACAGTAGGGAAAGTGTTGGATAGAGTAGGGCTACAAATTACTATTCCCACTCCAGAGAGTGCAACAGTAGGGAAAGCGTTGGATAGCGTAGGGGTAAAAATTACTATTCCCACTTCAGAGAGTGCAACAGTAGGGAACGCGTTGGATAGCGGGAGGGCAAAATTTACTATTCCCACTCCAGTGAGTGCAACAGTAGGGAATACATCAGATGGCGTAGGGGTAAAAATTACTATTCCAACTCCAAAGAGTGCAACAGTAGGGAAAGCGTTGGATAGCGTAGGAGTAAAAATTACTATTCCCACTCCAGAGAGTGCAACAGTAGGGAAAGCGTTGGATAGCGTAGGGGTAAAAATTACTATTCCCACTCCAAAGAGTGCAACAGTAGGGAAAGCGTTGGATAGCATAGGGGTAAAAATTACTATTCCCACTCCAGTGAGTGCAACTGTAGGGTAAGCGTTGGATAGCATAGGGGTAAAAATTACTATTCCCACTCCAGAGAGTGCAACAGTAGGGAAAGCGTTGGATAGCGGGAGGGTAAAAATTACTATTCCCACTCCAAAGAGTGCAACAGTAGGGAAAGCGTTGGATATCGTAGGGGTAAAAATTACTATTCCCACTCCAAAGAGTGCAACAGTAGGGAAAGCGTTGGATAGCGTAGGGGTAAAAATTACTATTCCCACTCCAGAGAGTGCAACAGTAGGGAAAGCGTTGGATAGCGGGAGGGTAAAATGTACTATTCCCACTCCAGTGAGTGCAACTCTAGGGTAAGCGTTGGATACCGTAGGGGTAAATATTATTATTCACACTCCAGTGAGTGCAATAGTAGGGAAAGCGTTGGATAGCGTAGGAGTAAAAATTACTATTCCCACTCCAGTGAGTGCAATAGTAGAAAAAATAATAATTTTATATTTTATAAAAAATAAATAAATTATTAATACCAAATAAAAATATTAAAATTAATTACCAATCAAACAATATTTAATCATTACTTTATTATAAATACCAATGTTTTTTATTAATAACCTATTAATAATTAATTAACAACCAATTAATTTTCAATACCAAAAATTAATAAATAAAATTAATACCAATTAATAATAAATTAAGAATAAATTAATTAGCCATATACAAAAATGATTTCAATAATTAATTATTTACAATTAAATTAATTCCCACCATATTCCCCTATAAACCCACAACCCGCTACAAATAATAAATTAATACAATTAACATAATTATCAATTAAACAATTAATACTAATTAATTACCAATTAATACAAATTATTTACCAATTAATAATTAAACAACAACCAATTAATTGTCAATACCAATTAATAATTACCTTATAACAATTAAATTACTTCCCCCCTATTCCCCTATAAACCCACAACCCGCTACAGAAGTAAAACGCAAAATTAAATTAAAAATAATTAATAATTCCTAAAAATTATTATTTAATGTACTATAATTAAATTACTTCCCACCCTAATCCCCTATAAACCCACAACCCGCTACGGAATTAAATTACACAAAAATTAAATAACAGAAAATTAATTACTTTAAAAATATTCAAACATACATTCCAAAATTTATACATACTTTTAACACATATACTGACACTTAAAACACTATAAAAAAAATCGATATTTATAACAACTATATTATGACTGTCGATATTAATTACTTCTATATTATTTAAATCGATATTTTATTTCTTACCTGATTTTCGATATTCTTCACCACTATATTTTGGCAATTCGATATTCTGTCCATTCTATATTAAAAACTCGATATTCTGTCCTGTCGATATTTTGAATTCGATATTATGTCTGTTTACCATGGAGAGAATGGCACTCTAGGCAGCTCGTTTTACAACCTAAATCAAGAGAAACCAATAAAAGAAAACCTCCCCTAGCGTGCCCCGATCTCGAGGGGATTGCATACTTAACAAATGAGGCAAACCCGTCCAGGTCAAAGCTGTCACGGGTATCCAATGTCTCTTGAAGGGCAATCAATTGAGAGCCCAGGAATGTCCTCCGCCAGAGAACGTCATCACCCTTAGTCCCTATGCCTGGAACATTCCATGAAAGTACCCTCAAACAGGCAGGATCTACCGTAGTGGATGTTATGCTAGGGGGGAGCAGGTTCTAGTTTCCCTGGTGAAAGAACATTACCAGCTCCACTAGGGACTGACCTGAGAGGTAGGGCACTACTGATTTCTGGGCAGACAACTGGGCTAAGTGGTGGAGCAGGTTCTTATTTCCCAGGTAAGGGAATATTGTTGACAACCAAATCCTGTGATCTTACCCCCTGTTGCTCAATCTCGGTTGATAATTGTCAAACTTGGCCCAGCCCAGCCTCCTCCGGTCTCAGACGGGCGCAGAGAGGCCCGCCCTTTGCCTGGGCTTTGCCCTGGCATGGCCCGGGCGCATACGTACAAGTCCCGCGCTGCGGGAGCCCGAGCAGCCTTCATGCGCCTCCTGGCAGTGTGGTAAATGTTGGCGGTGCGTCTGCCGCTATGCCCGGTGGGGGATTGAGTCCCCGGAATCTGTGATGTGAGATGACGGGCTGTGCTTAATGGCACCCTTAACCCCTTCTGTGCCACGCCCTTTCCCCCTCCTGTGCCGGGCGTTTTATTAGTGGGTGGGGTTCATGACGAGATAGTCTCGTCATGGGCACAGCGCGACCGTGCTCCATGACGAGACTATCTCGTCATGGGCACTGAAGAGGTTAACAAGCATTGGCATAGCCAATAGACCTCGCCTTTGGGACCTTATAAGTGTTTAGTTATCCAGCACAATATCCTTGGTGCAACAACATCAAGTGTTGTATAGCTAAACATTTATAAGGTCCCAAAGGCGAGACCTATTGGCTATGCCAATGCTTGCTTTCTGTTTTCTTTTTCACTACGTTTCCAAAAGCATGCTATTCAACATGGCCAAAAAGATTTGCCAGTAGGGCCCAAAGGCAATACTATTGGCTTTGCCAATGCTTATTTAGGGCGAGGCCACGGCCCTGTACCATTGAGACGATAAGGCCATTAAAATGCACACTAATCGAAGCAGTTACATCTATGCAAACTACACAGTAGCTTTATGAGGTCTAATTAAAACGTTAGCGGGGCAGATCGAAATGCTCCAAGCTGCTAAAGTCCACATTCAACTTAATAGAGAACCAGGTAGAAAAAGTCCAACGTGGTCTGCATGCGCATGATACAGTTTTTAATCTTTACATTTGTGATCGGGTGGAGTGCACTTTTGAAAGCGCAATGTGCGACAACTGCTGTCTGCTTGCAAAGTGTGAAGGTAAAATCTATGAACAAGATGTCGCCCTAGGAAAAGTATTTCCGTCTCAGACTTCAGAAATCAAGTTTCTAAATACATCATGCTACAGGAAATGAGACAACACCTTTCCTTTGAATGGAGGGGCACAAAACTGTTCTCACGATAAGTGGCATCACAGATTTGTTCTCAGTAATTGAAGATTTCTGTAAAATGGGTACATTCTCAATATGGACGGAAAAATTGCATGGGATGAGAAAAGAAAAAATGTATTCAACAGGGTTCGATTTCTTTAGAAAACCGGCATTGGCCGCGCGGCCGTAAAAGTAAAGGCCTCGCGGCCGTGAAAGCGAAAGTAATCACGATCAAAGCGAAAGTGATCGCGATCAAAGCGATCAAAGCGAAAGTGATCGCGATCGCGAGGACGGGATGCGCTATGTGGTAAGCACGCGAGTGGTGCACGCATAGCAGTGATTGGTGGCTGCACGGGGCACGCTCGCGTGAACGCAAGTGTAAGGCCAGCAGGTCTGGTAGCACTTTGGAAACCCGTATAGAAAATGTCTCTCCGAGCAGCGCATGCGCTAGCTCAGGCGAGACCTAAAAATGGGCACATTGAAAAAGAGAGCACTCGAACTGGGAGACATGCGCAAGCGCTCTACTGCCCCCTGCTGGCCTGACTTCCCTACCACGTGACTCACGGGTGGTGCTGCCTCAGCGCGCTGCCTGATAATGCCTCCTTAGACTCCCTTGAAGCTCACCCTTTACTCATGAGGTGTTTGCCTTTAACATCGCGTGTGCACTCACGGCCCCTGCCTTCCCTCCCTGCCGAATCATCATCAAGTAAGTCTCCTTACTCACTATTCTTCACCGCAGCTGCCAATAATTCATCTGACATAGCTGACTGCATAGAAACGCTCTGTATCCCAATCTTCTGTTGTGGCAGTGAGCATGCTAGTACAGCCGCCGCAACAACACTCCGCAAGCGCTTGGTCCTAGACATACCTACCCAGGCCTGAGAAAGCATACCTGGCTGGATCAAATCTTCCCAGCCTGCCTCACATACCACCCTCGAAGCCTTCTTCGGCCATACTAAGCCTTAACTCGTGGTATACCTAAAATATATGCACCAAGGACAAAAATCCATACCGCCTACCAACACCACATCGTCACAATGGCGCATCCAGTGAGGAAAAAACTAACGGACAACAGGACCCTGCCCCCGCGCAAAAAGGACCAATAGAAAACTACCCTTGGGCCTTGGCTACAGCAATCGCCAAAGCCGCCCGGGGTTGGACATCCTGCGGATGCCCTCATTGTGGCAGCCACCTCCTCCACTGAGACTATGATGCCCCACCTTGATGCAGTCATGGCAGCAAGTTCGAAAAATAAAGAAAATAGGAAATTCAGGTGAGGCAAACACAGAAAAGAGACAAGAATGGGACCGAGGACAAAAATCCTCCACCCAAAGAAAACGAAAGTCAGACAGTCCAAGTAAAAAAGAGATAGCAGGTGACACCCCTGTTATTTGGAAACAGTAACAAAATAGCTCTGCCGATTTAATTCTCAGCAAATCTGCATTCTGAAGATCTTTTCTATACATATAAAGTAACAGATGTCAAACTGCGAATCATGTTCTTGAGGCACAGTCTTTGAGGCACAGTGTTTTAGATATAAGTAGATGTGGATTGAGGCTCTGGTAAATGACTCAATTTTCCAAAGAAAGCTTGAGGCTGAGGTTAGGCACTGTTGTTTGCAGTGCATGCGTTAGCACACTGAGCTATCTTACCGGCAGAATCACCAATCGTTATGGAATAGGTGAAGATGGGAGATATCTGATGATTAATTATACTTTTAGTGGAAGACAAGTCGGCATAACGCCGTTTTTAACTAATTTCTGAACTTGAGGTGGTCCTGTAGAGATCTAAGTGTGGAGTCCTGTGTGCTCCCGGCTTCTGGGCCTAATTATTTATATCAGTGAACCCAATATTAATTAATAGTTAATATCAAATATATCGAATATGTAATATTTATAAACATGTAATTTATATTTAATATTTTAGCATGCAAATGTAATATTAATGAAGTCGATGATAATTAATTAAAATAAATTAATCATTGAATAATGGCTTGATTTCAAGTGCACGGGGCTCTGGAACGTTTTCAGAACTTGATCTTGTGTTATCATATACCTTAATTATATTCTGTTGGCCACAATCCATGTGAAATAAAACACAGCCAATTATAAACTACACACAGACCGCACTATGGGACCAATTCACAAACAGTTTTGGTAAAACGTTTTGAGTCAGTTATTTGTAAATTATTAACAATTTACATAAGGTAAACCATTTCAGAGAGCCTCGTGCGACTTCTGAAGCTCAGCAAGGAACGTGAAATGTCTGCAGTGATCAGACATGCCTACCTATATACAAAATACATGCTATCAAGGCAATAAACAGATTGGTCACATAAATGCCATTCAAATGAGGTGAACATCTGCGAGTCTACCCTTGTGCAAGCATGCAGTGCTTAATTTGTAAAAGCATGAGTGTTGGGGCCCAAAGTTTTGCTCAAAAGACCGCGACAGGTGCTGCCGAATGTTGTGGATGCTCAATACGAAGACTCTTTAGTCTTTATTCCATACCATGCCTCTTTTATTCACCGCCATGCCCTCCCTTCACCATTATTTCATTCTTATCGGTTCTTTTTCGTTCCCACTTGCGCTCTTTGTCACTGTTTTTTCCTCTCTCTCTTCTTCCATCGTTTCCTCTTTTCTGTCTTCTCTCTCTTTCTCTTGGTCAAAGTCTAGGTATAAAAATTAAGTACCACTCCCCAAACATGAGTGCTGGTGGGCCCCACGTGCAACCACCTGCTCAAATTATGCAGTGACCATGCTAAACGTGCTGCAGAAAGCGTGGGAAAGCGCATTAAAATCTCCCATATTCTTAGGGTGTGTGTAGGAGCAGTATACCTTAAAAAGGTTTTCCCTGTAATGTTTTCCATGCCAAATAAAACGGAAAGAAATTTTTCTAATGTGACTTTTTCCTAAATATTTTTAGATTAGTGGCAGTAGAAAGAATCTGCAAAGGATTATGTAAAAAACACAGACCTACACTAGCAATGCACATGAATGTGGTGCATTGCCGTGTCCTCTGAGGCACACATTTTTTTTTTTTGCAGTTTTTATGCAGCGCAAACTCAACCCAAAGGTATTGGAGCGCAGAGCGTTTTACATGAGCACCAGTCACAGTAAACAAGGACACATTCATTTTTTAGGTCAAGTCCACCAGAAAGAGCAGCCGTCTGGTTTGCTAAAGACATCTCACACTATATAAAACTCCTCACATAAATAAATAAATACATCTATCTTGGGGACATTCAGAAAGCGTCCCTGAGAATGCATTCATTCACTTTGTTGCTTATCACTGGCTTTGTAGATTGTAACTCACATTTTACGGCTTTCTATTTGTTTTAGGCTGTTCAGGGTGAGTTTATCCCTCCCAAGGACCAAACATTTTCACACCAACTCTCTTTATATTCTTCCACCAGTGCTGCTTCCTGTAAACAATGCTGTGCGTGGAGGTCAACTGTCAGGCTCTGTCTTCACGAGGGAGCCTGATGTTTACTTGTCATTCTCTGACTTGAAAGTGAGAAGATTCATTTGACAATCTTACTGGATTCAGGGGGTGGAGAGGGTTTTTTTCTAGCACACAACAACATTTAAATGAACTGTGCAAATATTTCAGACTATATCAGAATTAGGAACACAAACGAAGCACATGTTTTGTTAATTCTGAAATGTGTTGGAAACAAATACTTTAATATGATCGAAACAAATGATTACACTAGATGAGGCAATTTCCACACATTTTTTGTTTGTGAGCTGCATAGTGTTATTAGTAAAACAGTATGTCTGTTCAAATGTAATGGTCACTTCAATTGAACTGTAATGACTGTGTACTACCACACCATGAATGCTCCACTCCATGCCACTCCACTCTGTAACACTCCACACTACTGCATTCTACTCTGCAACACTCTATTTTACACCACTCCATGCCACTGCACTCTGCTTCTCTGTACTCTACTCCACTCTGCACCTCTCCACTCTATGCCACTGCACTCTACGCCACTTCACTCCACGCCTCTCTACTCTACTTTGTGCCTCTCTACTCTATGCCAACCACTCTATGCCACTCTACTCTACATCACTGCACTCTTAGCCACTGCTCTCTTCACCACGCCAGTCTAGGCCACTACGATCTACTCTGCTCAAGTCAACACTGCGTTCTACGCCAATGCACTCTATGGCAATAAATTCTGTGCCAATGCACTTTACTCTGCAACACTCCACTCTACGCCCCTGCACTCTATGCCAGTCCACTCTACGACACTCTAATCTACTCTGCACCACTGCACTCTATGCCATTACACTATATACCACACTACTCTATGTCACTGCACTCTACCCGGCACCACTCCAGTCTACACCAATTCACACTACTCTGAAACAATCTACTCTACGCCACTGCTCTCTACACCACTTTACTCCACTCAGCACCACTCCAGTCTATGCCAATGCACTTTATGCCACTCTACTCTAACCCACTGCACTCTATTCCAATGCACTATACGTCACTGCACTCTACTCTGTACCTCCGTACTCTATGCCACTCTAATATATGCCACTGCACTCTACGCCATGCTATGCAACTGTACTCTATGACACTCTACTGTGCAACACTGCACTCTCCGACACTGCACTCTGTATGACTTTACTCTGCAGCACTCTACACCACTGCACTCTCTGAAACTCTATTTTATGCCACTCTGCTATATGCCACTGCACTCTATGTCACTGTACTCTACGTCACGGCACTCTATGCCACTCTATGCTGTAACACGTCACTCTAATATGCACTACTCTAATCTAGACGCTGCATTGTACGCTGTTGACTTCTATGCCACTGGACCTTACACCACTGCACTCTGCGTCACTATACTCGGCAAAACTAAAAGCAATTGCACTTAACACCGATCCACTCTACTCTACGTCAACCCATGCCACTGCACTCTACTTTACTCGACAGCACTCTACTCTATGCCAATGCACTCTATGACACTTCACTCTGCACCACTCTTTCCTGTATCACGCCACTCTACGGCACTACACTCTGCATCACTCCAATCTATGCCACTCCAATAGATGACACTCTGTCACTCCATTCTACAACACTCTTTGCCATTCCACTCTAAAACACTCCATGCCTCTAACTTTTAGCCATGATGAATAGCAGCCACGTTAGTGTACAACATGGCAAAAACACATTGGCAAAGCCAATTGCTCTTGCATAGACAAGATCGATTGACTTTGCCAGTGTTCGTTTTTATAGGTACGGGAAGCTCAAGTGATTGATGTTGAGCCAACACTGAGACACTGCAAGTTTTGAGAATGGGATAGTCAGTCATAAACTCTTGCAAAGTGTGGTCGAACACCTATGCAACCAGAAATTGACTACTACTTTGTGAATCTGGACCTGCACATACCAAAAAATACAGATTTTTCATTTCTGAGACAATTTTGCCAACAGATTCTGAACTAGAAGGGCATAAACCATTGGGCACAGCATTTTGTTAGTTTGGCAGTATTATAAATGAATAGGCACTATGGACTATGATTGATGGACCCTGACTTTCAAAAGAAGAATGTTACTGCTGAGCATTTTTTTATTAATGAGGCTGGATATGCACACATGAGCTGGAGCGTAATCATGCAGAATTACCTAATATCTGAGGGGATAGGCAGAATTACATAAGAGGAGTAATTCTGAATTTAGAGCTATTTCTTTGCAGAAAATGCCCCTTCGTGTCCAAGATGGACACAAGTGTGCATTTTGCTTTAAGAAATAGCACAAAATTGAACAAAACAGGAATAGTGAGTGGGAGCAGCCGCTCAAGCTTCCTAAATGTGCTCTTGGGGTCAGAATTCCCCTCTACTTAGTACCTGCATTTAGCGCTATTTTATTAGCGCAAAATGCGCTATTGCATCCAAAACAGATGCGAAGATGCATTTTGTACTATGAAAAAGCACTAAATGCAGCAGGATATGAATAGTAAGCATGAGCTGCCATTTGCACTCGCTAAATGTGCTCTCGCTGTAGGATTTTGTCCTAGAACTACTGTTAGGAGTAATCACCTTAATATTGGTAATTCCGCATGAAAGACTAATGCAGAATTACCCAAACTACTCCAATTTCTCCGGTGTACCCCGGCCTGCCTTTAATGTGACTACCCCAGTACTTCTACACACAGCTACCATATCTTTGTTAGGACAGTTTCAGCACTTTTTAGCAAAGGCTGGCATAGGTTTCATGGGCGAGTATTTGCACTTCCCAGCAGTAATGCTCTACATTTATTGAAAAGTGGCATTCTTTTTGGCATGCATTCCATATTTTAATAAGACATTATCAGTACTTGTACACAGGGCTGCTCTGCCTTGAGTTAGAAAGCAGTGACACTTCTCAGCTTCAAATTTATATTTTTTTATACAACAGTATCTGCGCTGTATCTGAGCAAAACTCAGCAGGGTTGCTATACAGGGTCAGCTATTTAATACAGGGCAGCTACGCATTGATGAGGTAGTATTGAGGTGGTAGATATCGTGATGTGGTGCAGAGGGCACAAGGTCCCTGCACACGAACTAAGAGAGGGGCCAATCGCCGGTCACCTCTACCGGTCAGGGAAGGGGACGGGACAGTCGTGGAGAGAAAAGGAACCAGAGAAGACGTGCCTATGAGCACGGGGAGGAAGCTACCAATAAAGAAAGACAAAACCCCTACCTGTGTCCTGGTGTTCCTTGGGGTCAGGGGCACTTCCAAGACATGACATCTGGCGACACAAAGGTGGGATTACAAATCGCCACCAGACGTGTTTGCCTGTGTCCTCTGTGACTCGTCAATGGAAACAGAGCCAGGAGCCCACCCTGCTCCTCCTGCCAAAGGAGAAGAACTGCCACGTCAGGAGCCTACCCTAGCCACAGGATAAGAACGGAGCCAGGAGCCCACCCTGGTCTGCATGCCAAGAAGGAATCCAGTGACGTCAGGAGCCCACCCCGGCGGCATCGAGTACAGAAAGCGGTAATAGTCCCCCCAGTGACCGCCTGCCAACAAGCGGTGCACACAACTGTGCCTGCAGCCACCCGCTGATCAAAGAGAAAGCCCTGAGCCTCCCACGTAGATTTTGAGTCGAAATCTCGCATGAACTCAGCTGCCATCTTTAAGTCTGACAAGATAAGCCAATAAGCATCGAGGAAGGTCCGGCGGCTATCTTAAAGTCAGGCAAAGACAAGAAATAGGAACTCTCACTCTTGTGAGGCCTCGGCGGCCATCTTTAAGTGAGGCAAAAGAGCCAATACACATTGAGGAAGGCCCAGCGACCCTTTCAAGTCAGACAAGTCAATAGAAAAGATACAAAAAGTGGAAATAAAAAGGGAACAAAGGCAAATTAAAGGAAATAAAGAGCGAATAAAGAGGAAATTGCACAAATATAGAAAGGTAAACAGAGTAAGGAAGAGCAGGCCAGCGCTACAACAATAATGACAGAGGAAGGCAATGACAGCAAAACCACAAATGTAATTTTCCACAGACCACTACCTTTTAGTCTGTCGGACCCACAGACGAAAGGCATTCGCTGGGAGAGATGGGTTAAGCAATTTGAACGCTACATGCGTTTCACATACAAGGAGAACACAAAACCAGCAAAACATAGACTTGGTTTTAAACTTCGTAGGCGATGAGGTTGAAGACCTGTTGGTAACATTCCCCCAGAACAGATTTCAACATATAAAGGGCTGATGAAGTGCCACACTGACAAATCTGACCCTCAAAGAAATGTGGATTTCGAGAGTTACACATTTAACACCACATGCCAGCTGGCAGAGGAGTCCCTCGATGACTTCACAACCAGACTGCTCAAACTGGTCACATACTGAGAATTCAATAAATTTGACAACTAGCAGGCCATACGACTGCGCATCATCGAAGGCTGTCAGTCAGTGGTGTTTTGTGCCTGAAAACTAAAAGAACCTTATACACTGGAGAGAATATTAGCAATGGCCCGGGCAGAGGCCAGAGCCACAGCACATGCCAGGCTAATGGAAAATGGGAAAGCAAGGACGGTGGAACAGGCCAATCGCATGGCTGGGAATGCCAGAAAACGTGACAAAACACTGCCGCCCCGGAAGCAAAAACAAGAAAGAACATGCTATCGCTGTGGGCTCGAATTCCCACATGCTGGCATCTGTGCAGCGATGGGTCACAAGCGCTGGAAATGACACAGGGAAAACCACTTTGCGAGCACCTGCATGAGTGGGCAATTCAAAAGGGAGCGAGGCAGACAAGCAAGAGAACGGACAGCGACAAGCAGATACACAAGGCACATATACACGCGAAACCGCAGTCCGGCATCTGAGTCAGATGGAGCAAGAGGCAGCAAAATGGCTGTATCTGATGTCGGATGTATCGACACAAGGTCGCACACATGAGCACATCCAAATAGTGGATAAACAACAGATAAAGAAAACAGCGACGGTGAACATTGAGGTAGGAAATCACAGCACAAGCTTTGTACTACACAGTGGAGCTACATGCAACAGCATGTGCATGTCAGAATATGAAAAGATGAGACAGAAACTGTCGCTATCACCATCCACTGTTGATGTCTTCACAGGAGGCTCAAGGAAACCAGTGGTGAACATGGAGAAGTTCATAGAGAAACTGCACACAAAGAAAGGTCGATAAAAGAGGAAGTACATGTGTTACACGGAGACATCCCAGCACTGTGTCTACTAAGCAACGTCACTGCGCAAGTGATGGGTCTCCTAGCCATGACGTATCACATGTCAGAACAACAGAACATTCTGAGAGAACACCCGGCCATACTACAAGGGCTGGGTAAACTGAGAGGCAAACAAATAACACTGCACAAGAATGAAGCAGTCAAGCCAGTGGCTCAACATTACAGCAGAGTGCCCATACACCTGCAACCACAAGTGGAAGAGGAGATAAAAAGTCTACTGGCGCAAGACATCATCGATCCGGCAGATGGGCCAACCCCATGGGTATCTCCGATAGTCTCAGTACCCAAGAAGAACACATCAAAAATTCACATCTGTGTTGACATGAGAATCCCAAACACAACAATTGAGAGGGAAAGACAGCCAGGACCTCGCCTAAATGACACGATCAGCTGTCTCACTGGAGCATGCAGATTTTCAAAGTTAGACCTTTGCAAAGGGTACCATCAATTGGAACTTGATCCACAATCATGATACATCAAGACATTCTCCACTCACATGGGTCTTTTTCGCTACAAGCGACTCAGCTTCAGAATATCATCGGCATCAGAAATATTTCAGTAAACAGTAAGACAGGTGATCAGGCCAGTAAAGCACAGCTTAAATTACAGCGCCAATATCTTGGTATTTGGACGCTCAGATGAGGAGCAGGACAAGGCCCTACGAGAGGTCTGCAGCCAATTGGAACAAGCCGGCCTGACCCTAAATGAGGACAAGTGTGAGCTGGGGAAGGGAGAGTTAGTAGTCTTTGGACACATGTTTTAAAAAAAAGGAATGAGGCCAGATCCCAGCAAAGTGGAAACATTGAAAAAAGCAAGACCTCCAGCAGATGTAGCCGAATTGAGTTCATTTAGTGGACCAGCGAGCTACTGTGCTCAATACATATAGGACTTTGCCACAGTGAGCTCTTCACTTCGAAGCAAGGCCAGAAATTTCTGTGGACAGATAAATGCGGCAGGGCATTTGAGGCCATCATACACGAGTCACAGCAGGGGATCACCGTGCATACTTCGACCCATCGCTATGCACCGAGCTCACTGTTGACGCCAGCTCCGTGGGACTAGGATCAATTTTTGTGCAACTCATGCCTGGAAGAGATTCGCCCAGGCAAATTGTTGCATATGCAAGTAAGAGCTTATCGGACATAGAAAGGGTATACTCCCAATCAGACAAGGAAGGCTCAGCAGTAGTTTAAGCATGTGAACACTACCACATGTTCATATATGGAAATCCTTTCACCATTATAACTGACCACTAAGCACTAGTAACAATATATGAAAACCCCAATGCAAAAATACGACCGCGCATTGAGAGGTGGGGAATAAGACGCATGGACTGACTTCAAGATAGTGCATGAACCTGGAAAGGAACACAACCCAGCTGACTACATGTCACGGCATCCTCTGCAATGGGTACCAGAGATCACCTCCATGGTGGAAGAGTACCTAAACTTCGTGTTAAGACATAACGACTCCGCTCCAATAACACTTGAGAGGCTGGAGCGAGAGACAAGTGATGCCACTATGCAAGCAGTAAAAACAACAACACAACAGCAAAGGTGGAGACATCTGAATAACAGCAGCCCCATGGGAGAATGCGTAAGAAGGGAGGGAATGCTAGCATTCAAACACATACAAGAAGAGCTATCGGAAACAGAAAAAGGGGTTCTACTAAGAGGAGCGAGAAAAATATTATGAATAATAATTCATATTATTAAATAATAACAAAATCACTATGGTGGCAGATGGTGAATTTAGTGCATGAGTCCCACAGAGGCATAGTAGCAACAAAGAAGATGCTACAGGAAAGAGTATGGTTCCCGGAGCTGGATCGACTGGTGGAAGACACAATAATGAACTATTATCTATGCCAAATACTGTGAAGGCCAGCAAAGCCAGAACAACTACACATGTCTGACCTTCCCAGGGCAGTGGTGACAACACTGGCAGCTGAATTCTACGGGCCACTGGACACTGGCAACTACTTGCTAGTATTAATTGATTAATACTCCAGGTTCCAAATAGTACGACAAGTATCATCAACATCAGCCACAGCAACGTTGCCGATATTTGAGGACATATTTGCAGCATGGGGCTCCCAACAAACAATGAAGACAAACAATGGGCCACGCTTCTCGGGGCGGAGTTTTGCAAATGTATGGGGTACCTGGGCATCCACCACAGGAAGGTAACGCCTCTGTGGCCACAAGCAAATGGCATGGTGGAAATATTCATGGAAACATTAATAAAGTAGTCCAGCGTGCCAAACCGGCACAGATTTCTGTGGGCCAGGCACTTTGTCTAATACTAAGAGATTACTGAAACACTTCTCACAGTTCCATGGGAAGATGCCCAGCAGGACTGGTGTTGGGAAGAACAAGCAGGACGAGATTGCCCCAGCTGGAGGCAAAAGCGCCACCAGAACGCAACAGCATTGCCGCCAGAGACAAAGAGGCAAAGAGAAAAATGAAACAATACGCAGACGCACAGCGACATGCCATACCACACAAGCTGAAGCAACGGGACTCAGTGCTGATGCATCAATGACAAGTAAGGAAATTGGACAGCATTTTCTCAAGTGAACCACTAACAGTAACAAATGTCAAGGGGACCATGATAACAGCTACATCAGGTCCTTACTGGATCACCAGAAATAGCTCCCATTTCAAGGGACTAAGGGCATCAGATGAGGATGAAGGAGAGGCACCTCCCATGAGCAAAGCAAAACATGTCAAAGAGAAAGTCATGGACAGCATGGAAGGGACATCACACAGTGGTGAGAAACGAGACCTAGTGGATGGGATACCGAATGAAGGAACTGAAGTGTCTTGCCCAAAGAGAGTGAGCCGAAGCCCAAAGAGACTTATCGAAAATATAGTGGTAGGGGCAGCAAACAAATTCCACCAGCAGCAAAGCAAACAAGGACTATCAGACCGTAGCAGGACGATGATGACAGTGTTTCATTCTGTTCCATGTCCTGCCAGTGTGTTTCCTTATCTCTCTTTCTTTTTCTCTCTCTCTCTCTTTCTTTCATTCTTTCTTTCTTTCTTTCTTTCTTTCTTTCTTTCTTTCTTTCTTTCTTTCTTTCTTTCTTTTCTTTCCACAAAAGGGGGAGATGTGATGTGGTGCAGAGGGCACTAGGACCCTGCACACGAACTAAGTGAGGGGTCAGCCACTGGACTCCTCTTCTGGTCATTGAAGGGGACGGGAAGACGTGCCTACAAGCACGAGGAGGAAGCTACCAATAAAGAAAGAGAAAATCCCTACCTGTGTCTTGGTGTTCCTTAGGGTCAGGGACACTTCCACGACATGACAGCATTGACATTAGACACCAGAGCTGCAAATTTATCTCCATATTGTTGATGGGACAGTAGCAGAACTTATCAGCAAGATTGCACAAATTGAAGCGCACAGAGTTGGGACATCTAATCAGTGCTGCTCTACTTTTTATAGACTGTACCAGAATTTCGTCATAAGGTTGCTATATTTTTATGAGAAGTAGCAACACATCTTAAAAAGACTAGTTTACATTTGATTGGCAGTGTCAGCAAATTTAAAACATGACTACTCCGTCAATCAGACAGTACTGGGCTGCTTAGCAGGATTGTTTGAACAGTTATTTTAAAGGGCCAGAGAGGTTTGTTATTGGGACAGTACTGCCATTTTTCTGCTCAAGACTTTGATACTTTTAATGGAATAGTACTGTCACTATTCTGCAGGGCTGTTCTACATTAAATGAACTAGCACTGACATTTCCCAGCAGGATTGACCTACACATAAAGAGGAAATAGAACCACCTTCCAGAGAAAGCTTTCCTATATCTAATGGGATAGTATTGGTAATTTAATTTTAAGGGGATGGGAACCATTCTTAGAAGGTCTGCCAAACCTTTAAAAGTACAGTACTGGCACATGGTGACAGCAATATCATCCTTTCAAATGGATGGTACCAAAAATTCTCAGTGGGGTTATGTTATGTTATACCTATTGTATGGCATGCACATCACCCAGGAGCGTATCCTGATGCCTTAGAAGGCAGGTGCAGACTTGTGTGGGGCCTTTCGGAAGAGCTAGGTTTTCAGTTTCTTTCTGAACTCTAGGATGGAAATTGAGGCTCTAATGTGGTAGGGGATATTGTTCCAAGCTTGGGGGCAATGTAGGAAAAGGCACGACCCCTGATCTGGCTCTACAGCTCATGAGCTAGGAGCAGGTTAGCTGAGCGGAGGTGCCTGGTTGCTGTGTGAAACTAGATGTCGTTGTTAAGGCATGCTGGGCCTTGGTTGTGTAGAGCTTTGTAGGAATGTGTGAAGAGTTTGATGAGGCTGAGCTTGTGGATAAGGGGGGCTGTGATTGTAGTGTGGCAGTTTGAGTGTGACTGTTTTGTCTGCGTTCTGTATGACTTAAGCTTCTTGGTGAGTTAAGAGGTGATGCCAACTTAGAGGGTGTTGCCGTAGTCCAGTCTGCTGCTGATGAGTGCTTGTGTTACAAGCCTTCAGGGGCTGAGTGAGAGCCTTCTGAAGACATTTTTGATTAGCGTCAGGGTCTGGAAGCAGGTGGATTAGACCGTGTTGAGTTGGCTAGTCATCCATATTTTCTTGTCAACCACAATTTCTAGATTCCTGGCTGAGTTGGGCGGGCATGGAATTAGTTATAGCTTTGTGCGTCACCAGGCTGAGGACCAGAGAGAAGTGTCCCTTCTGAAAAGGACGACTTCTGTTTTATCACTATTTAATTTCAAGCGGTTGATCTTCATCAAGTCTGTGACTTTGAACAGCCAGCTGATGAAGCACGCTTGGATGTTTGAGGTGTCTACTGCTAGGGAGAGGATAAACGGGGTGCCATTGGTATATGAGATGCTGTTGATTCTGTGTGTGCGATGATGTTGGCGAGTGGGGTCATATAGATGTTGAAGAGTGTGGAGCTCAGTGAGGAGTATTGAGGGATGCCGCAGATCAATTTGTGGGTGGAGGATGAATAAGGAGCTAGGCTGACAGTTTGAGTGTGACATGAGTAAAGGAGCTGATCCATTGAAGAGCTTGGCTACATATTCCAATGCCGTAGAGCTGTTGATTGAGAACTGTCGTGGGATGTAGAATGCTGCTGAGGTCTAGTAGGATGAGTGCTGCTGTGTCCTCCTTGTTTTCGTGTCTTTTTCAAGAGTCTCATGGGATACCCTCTTTCAGATAGGCGAGAAATCAATTCACTGAATTCCAAGAAATAGTCCTCTGTCATGGAGCAATTTCTTCGCAACCTTAGAAATTGTCCAAAAGGCAGGTTATCTCTAAGGTTGCAGGGATGGTGATTGGAGCAACGCAACAATGTGTTGCGTTCACTGGTCTTTCTATACAAGCGGGTAAAAAGTTTGTTATGTTCAGCTTGTATGGTTATGTCCAAAAAATTGACAGTGGATTCACCCCAATTTTGTTATAGAGGTACATAATTATGACATTGCACCCTTGAATTTTAGGGTTCCTTCTCCCATCCCTTGGGCACCATGCGGCACTCATAAGGTGGGTGAGTGTGTTTTTGTTGTCTTCCATATATAAGATGAATATGATTTTCTTTGGAGGGTTTGATTCTCCTTCATGTGCACCACCTTGTTCTCTCTCGCCCTTTCTATAGGTTCAAACACTGGGCATTACCCATGACATTGTGAGGTGGGTACTATGGGCTTAAGTTCTAAATAATTATACATCATAATTGTTGAAACGTTTTGAATAAGGTGCCCTTTACTCTTTAGGATTGCCCCTCCCTTCGACACCAACCCCCCTCCCCCCCCCCACATTTTGGAAACCTGGACCTTCGTTCCTTGTGACCCTTCCTCAAAGGAGACATATCCCTCCAACCTTCGGAAATTATATGTATAAATATAATACATGTAGTACTGTACCAGGCCAGATTTCTGATGACTGGTTATTAATTACCAGACCTACGTTAAATTATGTAAATATATGCCCTTTACTCTTTTGGGAACTTCTCCCTGTTCTAAATCTGTTTACACTTGAACGCCAAATTCCTTCACGTTCCTTTTGGAGCAACCCTCTCTTCCTTTTTCCTTGACTCTTTTGAATCATGGGATGGTTTTATACTGTGCTGTATGTATATATATGTAAAATAAAATGTATGCCCATTTTTTTAAAAAACTGCTTTGAGATCACTGGGTTGGTGCACATTTGTTTATGTATTGGTTTCCTGCTATTGTGAGCTGACTCAATAGTTGCTCTCTCTTGAGAGCATCAGTACCTTCTATTTCCAATTAATTTGTGGATAAATAAGTATTGGTTCAGGACCATTGTTTCCTATGCTATATTCAATACCCAGGTCCAAGGACTTTTGTTGAGTTACCCCATTTATTTAATGGAATATAAGTACATCATTGCTGATATCACTGTCAACATCTGACAGACTCAATCCACTTTTGCGAGCAAAAGGTTTAACGCAAGTCGGTTCTGTAAAGCCTTAGACCTTATCACAATCAATTCAGTATTTAAAAGTAATAAGGAATTTGGGATATTAGTAGCCAATTTGCCCACTATTCTAGACAGCTTTCTAATTTTCAAATAATTTAGAATTACTCCCACAGCTGGGATTATGACACCACAAATATCTCCTACTACTTCTGCTGCACTAACACCTCATTTAGTTCTGGATATCTATTTCCTAACAGGATCATTAAAATGTTCCACATGATAAATCTTCGGGAAAACTATGCCAAGATAACTGGTACATTGCCATCCATGTGGCAATTTGAAAAATGCATTTTTCCAAAAATAAAATAAACCCTAGGAATCACAGGATCCTCTCTCTTCAAAAGTATTTTCACATTCATTCTTCCCTAGAAACATTGGATCTATATAACTCTGAACAACATGTATACACAACTTTCCTTTGTGTTTGTTAATGTGGCATGGTAAGGGCAACAGTAGACCTTTATTTCAATGAGCTTTCTGTAGCTGAATATAGCTCTATAAGCACTATAACTAATGCTACAACTAAAGTCATTAGTGTGCCTATTAAGGGTGGGCGGAATTTGCGAAATTGATTTTCGCAAATTATCGCGAAATTGCACAAAATCTCAGCCAGCATGCGAAACTTTCGCGAAGATGCGGAGATTGCTTTTCCCGCCCGTTTGCGATGTGTTTTTACATCCTTGCGGGGAAATATATCTCCAACTTGCACATGCGGTGGCTAATGAGCGCAGCCATCTTGCTCGCGATGCTTATTTCCTGTTCGCGATCGCAATGACGTGTTTGCGATCGCAAACTCTCGCGGGATAGCGCGACCGGCTACCAACAATCCAACATCTTGTGGCGCGCGCGAACGGATAGGAAAACACGTCAGCGAACGCAGGGACACGGTAAGTTGTGATCGCGCGCGAGAATACATTTTTAAAGCGCAAACAAGAAAAATACTTCAGTTTCGCGGCAGGTTGCGAAAGTTTTGACATTTTCGCGCTCTCCGCGGAACGCGAAAATGTAAAAATATTGCAAATTCCGCGAACGGAACCAAATTTACCGCCCAGGCCTAGTGTCTATTATGATGTATCTACACCTACTAGTATGAGCTTTCAGTACTTTGTTGGATTCTAAACCTTGGCTGGAATGTAGAAGCTGCAGAGACTTCTCTGTCGACTTCCACCTGTGCAAACAGCAAAAACAATTTCTAAATGATATGCAACAATGGGGAAGATCTACAAGGAAGTGCCCCAGCGAGGCAACGCAAACCCTTTGGCTGCGCCACGCTGCGGCACAACAATATGTCGCATTCCTGTGCTCTCCCCTGTGCTGGTGCACAAATTGCAGCGATGCGCCGGCGCAGGCACCCTTGCACCATGGTGAAGGATGACTGCGTCGTGGGGAGATAGTTTTTGTGCAGAAAGTTGCACCTTCCTGCACAAAAAGAATCACTGCAGGCATTTTCCTCTTTCAATGCGTGCACGCTTTGAAAGAGGAAAAAACGAGGAGAAATGAGAAAATGTCTCCTCTTTGTGCCTTGCTGCACCTCCCCTGGGGAGGCACAGCATTTCCACGCATTTCCAGATTTACGATATCTCATAAATCTGGAAATGTGTCTCATTCCATGGGTGTTACGTGGGAACACCCACAGCAACATCCATGGAACGCCCCTTCCACGCAAAGTGCTGCGTGTGAAGGGGCTATATTTACAAGGAGAGGAAAAGTCACGCAGGGTGGATTTTCCTCTCCTTGTAAATATGGAGAAGTGAAATGCGCCTCCAGTACGTCACAAAAATCGACGTACTGGTGGAGCAAAGGGGTTGTAACTCTGCCCCAATATATATATTGGAATCTCCTTGAATCTTCCCTTTGCCCTACTCCATGTACCTCCAAAAGACACCCTTAGCCTCCTTCAGATTCCTTGAGCCATGGCACTCTTATTTCTTCCCTACAAAGTCTATGAAAATGTCTTTAATAATAAGTGGTTCTAGTTCACTCACTATTAGTCCCAATATGAAATGCTTCAGCTGATCAACTAGCACTGGAAACTCGTTAGCATCCAAAAAGGGAAATTCAGCCACATCTAACATAAGATGTCTCAAAGCACTCAGTCTTGTTAACAAAGGAAGCTCAAAGGTTAGATTAAACTGGAGATCAGGTTTCCGAAGTTTCAATTGAACTTTCACAGTGATCCCAAAATTCCCAGAACTCGTTCTCCCTGTCATTTGAAAAAAAGTATGTTCATTCAGGTGATGAGTACCTCCTGCAGGGCACTCACACTTGCTTCGACCTCCTGAGTGTTGTCTCTTCTCTTCCTTCACTCAGTTCTGAATTAACTATTTCTTCTGGAGTTTCTGGGAGATCACTATCTCCTTGCAGAACCAGTCTCACTCTCTCTCCTAACTTCTCATCCAGCTTTCTTCTGCTGTCCCTCATGGTTCTCTAGCACTAGGCCCTTCATGAAGGTCCTAGTCTATCTCTGTTATGACCACTGGATTAGCCTCTCCTTCACCAGTTTCATCATTCAAATTTCCAGAACCCTCCTCAGATCGCTCAAGTGCTATTTCAGTTTTTGACCGTTCCCATAAAGCTTGACTAACCTGCACCCCTGTTCTCTCGACCACCACAGGCTCTTCTGGGAGAGGTGCTGTTATTTCATCATGGGGACATGAAACCCTGCGAGTATAGACAGCATTGCTCCAATTGGGGAGACCTCCGCTCTTCACAGCAGTTGTAGTCATGAGTATGACTTGGTATGGCCCTCGTCAACAAGGCTCCAAGCACGACTTCAATACGTGGTTTTTCA
Source organism: Triturus cristatus (assembly GCF_964204655.1). Taxonomy (NCBI): domain Eukaryota; kingdom Metazoa; phylum Chordata; class Amphibia; order Caudata; family Salamandridae; genus Triturus; species Triturus cristatus. Next base: position 651,586,876 of record NC_140590.1, read on the forward strand.
TCACCACTAAGTCTCCTGGACTTAGGTTGTGGCACTGCTCCTGGTGTGGTGGGCTATGGCAGCTTCCACCTGATGAGACACATAAAGCACCACGTCAGCCAATCCTTTGCAGTAATCTAGTATCAGATCATCAGTATTGTTCATTTGCAGGTACAACTGGCAATCTTGTGCCTCTTCCCATGATGATCTCATAGGGAGATAGTCCTGTCCTACGATCGGGTGTGCTTCTCAGACTCATCAACACCAAAGGCAAAGCATCCGGTCATTTCAAAGACCTAGAAGCACAAGCATTGGCAAGTCTTGATTTCAGTGTACCATTGACTTGCTCCACCAGACTTGAAGCCTCATGTCGGTAACTACAATGCAATCTCTGTTCAACCTGCAAGGCAACACACCATCCACAGCACTTTCATATTGAAGTGCGTGCCTCGGTCCAATTCTAAAGAAGTCGGGAAGCTGAACCT